>NC_133158.1:145895986-148841943 GCF_040802235.1 Manis javanica
CACAGGAAATACTTTGGAAAATGAATGTTTAGAATTCACAGCTCATCATGGCTAAGTGGGATTAAGAAGTGCCCTCAGTAACTATTTGTTGAAGTGAATTTAACTTTCACTGAGATTGATGCATTTATAGTCCTTTCTTTTCTCATTTTGTCTTTTCACTTGTATATTCCCAGTTGCCCACCAGTATTTCTTACTTTTTTGCTTAAGTGTGGAGAAGGCTATACAAAGAAGGAGTAATAACATTGAATTAATAAATGCACAGAAAGAGAAGCTAGTGCCTAGTGAAAAAGAGCTCTCAATCCATTCCTGGGTTAGTGGGACTTTAATAACTCTCCTTAACCTCTGAGTGTCTAAATCTGGGTTTTCCATTTCCTGTACTAAAGCCATAAACAAGGCCAGTTTCCTAAACTTTGAAATTCTGTTAACTGGGTTTGTGAGATGATGGTTTCCCTTTCCACATATCACATCCCACATAGTGTGCCCTCTGCCGTTGCTGGAGCTCCTGCTTATCCTAAGGGCCCAACAACCATCAATTTGTCAGACATAAAAACAAACCCCCACCATGTTGATGTGTTAACAGCCTCTGCTGGTGATGACACTATCCTCTGTGACAAAATCATATTATTACATTTGGAAATCCGTTATTTGCCCAGGTAAAAGTTAAAGAATGGTGAAACTGTTTTCTGAATGGGATGTGAAGTTAGAGTTACTGGAAAGTTTCCTTGAAGCACTAAAAAGTTTAGAAATGTCTACAACTATATAATAAAAGCTAATGGATGAGAAAGACAATCATACTATTAAAGCTTGTGATACAATTATTTCACTTTCAATGGCTTTTAGGGGAATCACTTTAATATAACACATTAATTATGTTCATACAATGAGAATATCTTACTGTTAATATTTTCCAAAAGCATTATTTTCCATTAATAAGTATGATTAAAAAACTTAATAATTCTCCAGTTATGATTTCATGATCATCATGGACTAATTTTAATGTTCTAGTAAATCAACAAGGAAACATGATTCATTTAATGATACTAGTTTAGTAAATTTATAAATGCTAAGCTGCATATTGTGCATTAAATGCATGCAGTGTGTTTGTGTTGCTTATTGGATAGTACTCACACCTTTGTTGATAAGGTTAGTGTATTTTTGGATGCTAAGTGTTTAATTTTCATGCTAGTAACTTGTTTCCCTGTTTAAATTTCAAACTGATGCTCTTGCTTAATATAGTTTCATCTGCTTTAACACACTGAACCCAGAATCATTAAGGGCAGGGAGAGGAGAAAAGACAATTACTCACTTGGAGCACAGAAGATACATGCAGAGCCTTTTCCCAAACACAAGTATGTGCAGAAAACGAGACTGTCAGGAACGCATGAACGGTCCAGTCTAGTGCGAAACCGAATCCCATGGGTGATGAGGTGAGGCTGTGTTGCCGCCATTGCTGTAAGGGCAGCAGGAAAGCCTACGGTTCTTCTCTTCGAAGCAGAGTTGGCCATTTCCCTTCTACTGACAGCAGCGACATTGAGAAAGACGTGGTCCCAGAGGGATGTCTCTGAGCCATGTACTGTGTGAATGGTTCTCTCTCAGGTCAGGCTCCCATACCCACCTGACTATCTTGCTCTCTGATGAGTGATTATTGCTTTATCCTTTAGCACTCAAGTGCTGCAAAAATACTTGCATGTTGGCTGTGTAAATTCTTGCCTTAGTTCATGGTTTTAAAAAGGAATGTGTGATATAGTTCACAAATTGTACATTTTAGAGTTGAGATGGATTTTAGAGGTTTATTTTATCCAAATTCTTTCTCAAATCTGGAATCCAATTTTTAATATTGTAATAGATGATCATCTTATTTCACCCAGACAATTGAATATATAGGTGGCAATGATATTGTTTTGCTCTAGCTATGGCAATATCAGTGAGGATATTTGGCTAGGAAAAAAGAGAATCATCTACTAAGAATCAAATTGTCTCAAAGTGATCCTTAATGTCAGGGTTCAATTCCATCATGAGCTGTGTATAATTTTATGGTTCAGGCATATTTATATATCTGTTTAGGGAAAAATGTGATTTGTATAGGAGAATTCCCCATATAGATTCTGGAGCTAAATGATGAGTCTTTCAATGAAATTGCAAAAAATTGTTACTTTATAGGTAAGAAACATAGTGACAGGAGAAAGAATGAGTAGTGATCCAATAGGAGAAAAACAGGCTAGTGCCATATTATACAAAGAGTTTATCCTGTTACCTGTGATGTCAGAGATACTTCCTGATAACTTTTCATTTCTTTTGGTTGAGCTGAAAGTCCATCAGGAGGGCTGTCACAAAGGACTCCACACTAACTAAAGCAGGAGGGAAAGAGTGCAATTCCCATGTAAGAAGGCTAAACATGATATTTACTTTGAATCTGCAAACTCGGACTCACCCAAGGATGGTTTCAAATATCACTTATGGGAATATGCAATTATGTGCACCATTAAAAAATTTAGATTCTGTGTTATATATTAGTATTACTTCACTGAATATAACAAAAGAAAGGCTTTTGCACATTTTTATTCTAAGCCAAACTATTACTAATCTGTGTTTTCAGGGTAGTAGAGACAAAGAAATAGACTATAAAGCCTAAAGCAAATATTTCCAAAACCACCAAACAAGCTGTACCCTGAATATGTGTACTAAATAGTGTTCTTGACAAAAATATAAAACAGTGGGTAAATTTTTGTTTCCATTTTCCATATTTGTTAATTCATTTTCTTTCTTTCTCTTTTTGAGCAAAGGAAACATTCATGCGGTTCCAAAAGACAGAACTGTACAGAAAGGTATTCTTAGAGTAGCATCATTTCCACCCTACTCATTCCTTCTATTTTTTCCCCCATTTTCTCCTCCCCCTGTGGTTAATCATTTGTAAGTCTCTGGCTTATCCTCCCTGTGTTTCTTTTTGAACAAAAGAGTAGACGCATGCATATTTTCTTATCTCCCCTTTCTTTCTATAAAAAGGTGTCATATTATAGGTACTCTTTTATATTTTGGGTTTTTTTTTTCACGTAACAATATGTTCCAGAAATTCCACCACACTAATTTATAGAGATTTTCCTTATTCTTCTTGGTAACTCTATTTTGTGGATGTATTATAGTTTATTCAACCATTTTCCTATCTATAGATGGTTAAATTATTTTCAGTATTTTGTAGTTACAGTGATATAATGAATAATTGTATATATATATATATATATATATATTTTTTTCATACTGTTGGAAGCAGTGAATAACTTTTGAGTAAAAGTTATTTATTTTTTCCTCTGCAGTAGATTTAAGTATAACATAAAATTAGGTCCTGCCTTTTTCACTGTTGACATAGCAAATGCCACAAGCAATGCCATTTTTTACTTCACTTTTTAAATTCTTGCTTTGTTAAAGTTTCCATCATGGAGGAATTGTTAGGCTTCTCTTGTTTTTGATGACCTACTCTGACTTTTCTGTTGATACCTGGATGTTAATTTGCTCGTACTTGTAGACTGAAAAGAAGAAGGAGACAGAGAGAGAGGAGAAGGTCTTGCTGATTGTGAGAATCCACACAGGCTAAATTTGTTTGAGAGTGTGTTTATAAAACAATACTCAACTGATTACCTGAAGTTTGAATTGATTTCATTCAGGATATTTTTTCACATATGGGAAATGTGACTTTCCTTGAGTCTGAAAAGACTTCAGACTTTCTTATGGGACTATCTCTAGCCTATTATTACGTAATCTTTAGGAATGAGTCATAATGGAGTACAAATTTCACGACAACTCTCTTCATGAACTACTTTCCTTACTGCAAGGCCTTCATTAAGTGCGCACAGCACCTGAAAAGCTCGTGTGGGCGGAAGCTGACAGGGCCCTACTCAAATTGTCATTGGGTCTGTACACAAAATGGTGGTGCCATATTAATTGAAGTTTGCATGAAAATGCCTAAAATAGAAAAATATGCAGTAATATTTAAATATAACTAAGTTGTACCACAGAGGACAACCAATATACAATATAAGTGATGAAAAATAAATGGTGAGTTTGGAAACTGTAATGCATTAGAAAGTATGTTCAGTAGGAAGAGGGCTGTAAGATGAATGCACATGGACAGGAGCGGATACTTACTGGGTATAGGACATGCCTAAGGGTTTCTTCAGTGCTGACCTTGACGACTGACTATGTGTGAGCTGTGAAGGCCTGTTTTCTATAAAGGGCCACTCTCCAGGGAGATAGGACCAAATTATCAGGATTTACAATAGCAATCTGACCTAATATTGGAGGTTTTTGCTGTAATATGCATTCTAATTTGCCAATTAGCTTTCCGTGAAGACTGAACTCCATTGAAAAGGGGAGCATTCATTGCACTTTTGAGTATCTGGTCCCTGGAATGGTGTAATTGCTGTATTTGGTGAGATGATGAAATAGAGTTCTTGAACTTGAACCATGTGGGCCTGATCCTGATGACACCATCCAGACACAGCTAGCTTTTCTATTCTGGAAAAAGCTAAGCTGGCTTGCATTTTTTTATACCTTCTAGTGATTTTAATTCACCAACTTTTCTTTCTTTTTTCTAACCTCTGTTTTTTCATTTCTCCAAACAAACATGATGCTTTCTATTATTTTACTCATTTATTTTTAACTTTTATTATAAAACATTTCAACCACATATAAAAGTAGAGAGAACTGTATGATGAAATGAATCTGAAAGGCCCATCATCCAGTTTCAATAATTATCCAATATTTTCTTAATCTTTTTCACCTATTTTCCGGTACCTCATTTACATAAAACAAAGCAAGTTTATTACCTTGCCGTTCTGTAGGCCACCAGGTTAATACCAAGGTGCTGACAGGGTCTCTCAGAAAGAATCCATCTTCCGGCTCATTCTTGCTCATTCCTGCTGTTGGCAGAATTCAGTTCCTCGCGGTTACAGACTGAGCTCCCTGTGTCCCTGCTGGCTGCCAGCTGAGGGCTCTTCCTGCTCCTATAGCCACTCACATTCCATGGTGTGCGGAAGCTTCCTTCATCTTCAAAGCCAGCGATGGCGGGTCAGGTCCCTCTCCTGCCTCCAACCTCTCCTGTCTCTTCCTCCATCCTCAGACGTCTCTGACCTACCATCTCCCTTCCTCTTACGCTTTTTAAGGGCCCTTTGATCCAGGATATCTCCCTATTTTGAGGGTGTAACCTGAATTCTCGCTGCACATTTCCTTTTCCATGTCACATAACGTCTCACGTGTTTCAGGGATGAGGACCGGGGCATTCGGGTGGGGCAGGGGAGGGCGCCATCCTGCCTACCGCGCCGGCGCCGCAGAGCTGCGTGACAAAGCCGGCAGGCGCCAGGACGGGAACGGAAACATAGGCTTCTGCCTCTCCAGTGCTCTTTCACCACATCTGTGATGTGCAGTGATGTAATAGCCAGACAACCTGCCTGTGTGATCCCCTCAGGGACATTACGGCCGACCTGATACTTCTGAGTGTAGAATCACAGAATGCTAGAGCTTGAGGCACCTCTGAGTGCAGCCCCATCCTAATGCAGGTGAGGACAGTAAGGCCCAGGGAAATCAGGGTCTCACCCTCAGTGCCTAGAAAACCCAGAACCACCGCTCAGCCTCTCCCGACTTCCAGCTCATGTGATTTTTTAAAATTGAAGTATCATTGATACACAATCTTGTATTGATTTCAAGATTATAACAGTGGTTCAACAGCTACCCATATTATTAAATCCTCATCCCCCTAAGTGCAGTTACTATCTGTCAATAAAGGAAGATGTTACCAAATCATTGGCTGTATTCTCCATGCTGTGACCATCCCTGTGACCAGCTTGTATTATGATTGAGAATTTTTGTGTACCTTTATCCCACTCCCACTCCCCATCCTTCTACTCCAACCCCTCCCCATGGTAACCACCAGTCATTTCTCAGTGTCTATTATTCTGTTGCTATTTTGTTTATTTTGGTTTGCTTTGTTTTTATATTCTACAAATAAGTGAAATCATATGGCACTTGTCTTTCTCCACCTGGCTTATTTCATTTAGTATAATACCCTCTAAATCCATCCATGTTGTCATAAATGGTGGGATTTCTTTCTTTTTATGGCTGAATAATATTCCATTGTGTATATGTACAACATCTTCTTTATCCATTTGTCTATGGATGGGCACTTTGGTTGCTTCTGTATCTTTGCTATTATAAATAATGTGGCATTAAATATAGGGATGCATGTATATGTTTGATTTAGGGATTTTGTTTCCTTTGGGTGAATTCCTGGAAGCAAGATTACCAAGTCATATGGTATTTGTATTTTTAATTTTTTGAGGTCATACTGCTTTCCACAGTGACTGTACCAATTGACATTCCCACCAACAGTGTAGAGGGTTCCCTTTTCTCCACATCCTTGCCAACACTTGTTATTTCTTGCCTTTTGGATAGTGGACCTTCTAACTGGTGTGAGGTGATATCTCATTGTATCATTTGTGTTTTGATTTGCATTTCCCTTACAATTAGTAATGTGGAATATCTTTTTATGTGCCTGTTAGCCATCTGTATTTCTTCTTTGGAAAAATATCTTTCAGGTCCTCTGCCAATTTTTTAATTCGGTTATTTGTTTTTTTGGTGTTGAGTTATATTGGCTCTTTATATAGTTTGGATGTTAACCCTTTATAAGGTAAATTGTTTAAAAATATATTCTTCCATACTATAGATTGCCTTTTTGTTCTGTTGATGATGTCCTTTGCTGTATAGAAGCTTTTTTAGTTTGATGTAGTCCCATTTTCGATTTTGTTTCCCTTGCTTGAGGAGATATGTTCAGAAAAAGATGTTCGTGCTTATGGTCAAGAGATTTTTGCCTATGTTTTCTTCTAAGAGTTTTGTGATTTCATGTCTTACATTCAGGCCTTTAATCCATTTCAACTTAACTTTTGTGTATATAGTTAGACAGTAATCCAGTTTCATTCTCTTACATGTAGCTATCCAGTTTTCCCAACACCTGTTAATGAAGAGACTGTATCTTCCCCATTGTATATTCATGGCTCCTTTATTATATATTAATTGACCATATATGCATGGGTTTATATCTGGACTCTCTGTTCTGTTCCATTGATCTATAGATCTGCTCTTGTGCTAGTACCATACTGTTTTGATTACTGTAGCTGTATAATATAGCTTAAAGTCAGGGAGCATACTACCCCCAGCTTTGTTCTTCTTTCTCAGGATTGCTTTGGTTATTCAGGGTATTTGTGGTTTCACATGAATTTCATGATTGCTTACTCTAGTTCATTGAAAAATGCCATTGGTATTTTGATAGGGATTTCACTGAATTTGTAAATTGCTTTGGGCAGGATGGCCATTTTGACAATATTAATTCTTCCTATCCATGAGCATGGGATAGATTTCCATTTATTTGTATTCTTACTTTCTCTCATGAGTGTCATTGTTTTCAGAGTATAGGTCTTTCCCCTCTTTGGTTAGGTTTATTCCTAGGTATTTTATTCTTTTTGGTGCAATTGTAAATGGAATAATTTTCCTGATTTCTCGAATGCTAGTTGTTAGTATATAGGAATACAACATTGCTGAATCTAGTTATTCTAATAGTTTTTTGGTAGTCTTTAGAGTTTTCATATATAATATCATGTCATCTGTGAATTATGACAGTTTTACTTGTTCCTTACCAAGATGCCTTTTATGTCTTTGTGTTGTCTAATTGCTGTGGTTAGGACCTCCAGTGCTATACTGAATAAAAGTGATGAGAGTGGGCATCCTTGTTTTGTTCCTAATCTTAGAGGGAAAACTTGTAGCTCTTTGCCATTGAGTATGATGGGGTTTTTGACCTTAATTATTTTGAGGTACATGCCTTTTATATGCATTTTGTTAAGAGTTTTTATCATGAATGGATGTTGAATTTTGTCAAATGTTTTTTCAACATCTATTGAGATGATCATGTGATTTTTATCCTTCTTTTTGTTAGTGTGTTGTATGATGTTACTATTGCACCCTCCTTGAACCCCTGGAATAAATCCCACTTGGTTCTGATGGATGATCCTTTTGATGTATTTTTGAATTCAGTTTGCTAATATTTTGTTGAGTTTTGCATCTGTATTCATTAGGGATATTGGTGTAATTTTCTTTTTCTGTAATGTCTTTGTCTAATTTTGGTACTAAAATGATGCTGGCCTTATAGAATGAATTTAGAAGAAGTATTCCCTCCTCTGCTGCTTTTTGGAATACCTTAAGAAGGATGGGTGTTAGCATTTCTTTAAATGTTTGGAAGACTTGAACTGTGAAGCTCTCTGGTCATGGACTTTCATTTGTTGGGAGTTTTTGATAACTAACTTAGTTTTGTTAGTGGTAATTGATCTGTTCAGATATTCTGTTTCTTTCTCGGTCAATCTGGGAAGTTTGTATTTTCCTAAGAATTTGACCAGGAGCCCCACTTTAGATAATAAGATTATTTTGTGGGTTCAGGTGTTGTCAGCCTGATGTAGCTGTTAGAAAATTTCTCACCAACCGCTCACTGAATAATGTTGATAACATAGTCTAGACTCTCTATTTCATTTAAATTGTAAAATGTGTCTCTTAAAAATTTTATTATTTATTTTATTTTTACAATTATAATTATTTTATAATAAAAAACTGGTGCTTGTTAACTGGTTACTCAAAACACCAGAGTTTATTAAGGAAAGGTAGAATATATACTTAATTACTTCCCTTTACCACTTTTAGAGTAATAAGTTGATATGCTTGCATTTCCAAAGGGACCAATGAGTTTACTTTATTTTTCAGGTGTAATTATGAATTCATGGATTTTATATATTGATGCATTCCAATTTTCTTTAGTTCTTATTCTTTTAGGTGCTCAAATTTTCCCATCATCAGCCAGTGGTAGTCCCTTCAAATTGTTCCCAGTGTCTTTTGTTTTGACTCCAGGATTCTGTGATAGCTTCCTTTCTTCCTGGTACAATAAAATGTTGCAGGATTGTTTTGTATATTTTCTGTCCCAGAACTGGAATCTGCCATCTTTCCAAGGAGTCCCGGTTCCTTTTAGATGAAAAAGTTATTTAGAGACTACAAGCTGGGCACTAGGAATGCTTTTTACTTCTGGGTTGTCATTGTGTTTAGGCCCTCTCAGTAAACAGGAATATATAGTCATTTTAGAAAGAGAAAAAGTTGAAGATGATTGGGCTTTCACTTATATTTCTTGATTTTATGTTGCTATTTCTTTTGTTTTATGATGAAACTTTTGGTTCCTAATGACATAGATATAGTTACTTATTTTATTTTATTTTTGATTTCCTTATTTAATTTATGTTTAATATAATTTCTTACTAACTTTTTTTTCACTATACTTTTGCTTTTAGGATATATCCCTCTAGGGAGACACAGTAAAAATATAGTGATTCTGCGTTTAAGTTACTTGAAGCAATTATTCTCTGAGTGGTTATGTGTCCAGCTTGATTAAAAGTTAGCTTCAATTCCTGCAATTCCACTTCTGGGTATATGACCAGAAGAATAAAACCAGAGATTTAAAGAGATATTTGATCATTCACATTCATAAAGTATTATTCGCAAAAGGTGGAAACAACCATTAAGAGATAGAGAGATAAATAAAATGGATACAATGGAATATTATCCAATCTTTACAAGGAATGGAATTCTGACATGTGCTTCATCATGGATGAACCTTGAAGACATCATGCTAAGTGAAATAACTGAATAATTGATTCCACTTGTATGAGGTACCTAGAATAGTCAAAATCATGGAGACAGAAAGTAGAGTAGTGGTTACCAGGGGCTGGGTTGTTTTGAAGTAGTAGTATTCCTATTTCACAGATGTGGAGATAAGCTTGGAGATAGTAGGAAACTTACTGAAGGTTCCACAGTAAGAGAGTGGAGAGGGATCTTGAACTTGGGTCTGAATGAACTCCAGAACCTAATACTTTTCCCTCTCTACAACTACAGCCAGGCAAATTTTGGTGTAAAAGGTAATTGAAAGTAAGCTGAAGACCAGCCATTCAGTTGGAATCCAAGGAGACCTGCCCAGGGAAAGAACACACAACTAGGGAATCATAGGAAGCAATATTCCAGGACCTTCAAGGGTTTGGTCATCAGGGAAGTGTGCTAACAGGAGCATGGTCTACTGCTGTGGGCTTAGGCTCAGGACAATATTTTTGGTGCCAGGGAAGGAGACTGCAAAAGCAAAAGGACCCAGACTGGGGCTCAGTCTGTGTTCTCCTGTTATAACCAAGATGGTCTCAGAATGTGGTGAGCCAGGAAGAAGGCAGAAAGCTGAATCATATTCTTTGTATTGGACTGGAGCTACTCACACCACTTCTACCTTGGGTCAGTGCCAGCCCGGAGAGTGGTGGACAGAGGAGAGAAGGATAGTCTGACATCTGGCACCACTCTTAGTGAGGTTCCTGTTGACTCTAATAGGTACCCAGCACCTGTTTTCTCTTCTACCAGGTCTTCAAATCTGGAGTCTGAATCCATCGTTCTGGGTTTGGAGTGGAACTATACTGCTCTCTAGGGATCAGAACTGTTACTGTGATTGTACTATGGTTCTCTAGAAACAGAACCAAGACAGAGAGAGAGAGAAAGAGACAGATGAGTATGCAGTTGACCTTTGAACAACACAGGTTTGAATTATGCAGGTCTACTTATATGTAGATTTTTTCAATAAATATATTGGAAAATATTTTGGAAATTTGCAAACATTTGAAAAAGCTTGCAGATGAACTGTGTAGTCTAGAAATATTGAAAAGCTAAGAAAAAGTTAGGTATGTCATGAATGCATAAAATAGATGTAGATACTAGTCTATTTCATCATTCGCCACATAAAATCAAGAGTAAGCTATTAGTAGTTAAGCTTCTGGGAAGTCAAAATTTATATGTGGATTCTCACTGTCAAGGGGTTGGTACTTCTAATCCTGCATTGTTTAAGAGTCAACTGTAGATAGAAAGATATTTATTATAAGAACTTGGCTCATGAGTGTGGAGGCTGTCAAATTCAGAACGTGCCAGCAGGCTGGACGCCCAGGAGATCTTATGCTCCAATTAGAGTCTGAAAGCAGTCTACTGTAGAACCAGGAAGATCTGCTATTGCACATGAAGTTCAAAGGCAGTCTGCTAGAGAATCCTCTCTTGTTTGGGGTTGGCTGGTCTTTTTTGTTCTATTCAGGCCTTCAACTGATGGGATGAGGTCATACATTATGGAGGGAAATTTGCTTTACTCAAATTCCACTGATTTAAATGTTAATCTCATCCAAAACGTCCTCAACAGAAATACCCAGAATAGTGTTCGATCAAATATCTGGGTACCTTGTGGTCTAGCCAAATGACACATAACCCCAACCATCACAGCGATCTCCGTAGTTAGGTGATGCCACTGGGCAGAATAAAATGAAAAAAAAAAAGATTTTGATCACCAAATCAAAACCCCAGAATGTTAGTGCTGTAGGTACATTGCAGATGATTTATTTTAGCTGTTTATTTTGCAGGTGAGAAAACAAGGCCCAGGGTGATTAAATGAATTGCTTAAGATCCCACATACATCCATTAAATAAATAAATAAATAAATAAATAAATAAATAAATAAATAAATAAATGAAAGAAATATTGATGGAGCCTTTTCCATATGCCAGGTGCTGTGCTAGACTCTGGCTATTCAGAATAAGACAGACACTGTCCCTGCCTTTACAAAGCTTTCCTGAGGAAGGGACACTTAGCTGAGCCATGAGGATATGGGACAGTTACTTAGGGGCTGTGCAGCAGGGACAGGATGCGGGAATCATTTTTCTTGCATAGGGATCCAAGTGTGAGCAGGTGCTGAGGTGGGAAGAAGGTGAGTAACTTTGAAGAGCTGGGGGTAAATTCAGAATAAATGGTAAGGAGCAGATGAAAGCCCTCTAATACCTTGCCCAAGGCCACTGAAAATTTAAGATTAGAGAACTAGAATTAAAAGTCACAAGAGAAAGCCTGGTTTCTCTCAGACAATAGTGGGAAAGGAAATTTTTTATTCTGGAAATTGAAATAGTCATCTTGGAACCTTCAGTGAAATCAGAGTGCAAAAATAGGCCTCTCCCTGTGCCCCAAAAAAGCAATACCTTAGCAATTATGATACTGATCGCTGGATGATCTGTGGGCGATCAGATTAGGTGTTCCCAGGGTCGAGTTGTCATGTCGCTGTCCTGATACCACCTGTGATTCACCCAGGGCCACGCTGTGATGCTCATCATAGGTCTCCCGCCCAGAGCTCTGACTGCTCCAGACCAGCTACCACCGCACAACGGTGGTGTAAACAAACCCGAAGGGTCCTGACTGAGCTTCTTCATGGGGAAGTCCCGGAAAACGGTGTACTTGGTGATTTATTCTTGGATGGAAGTTTCCATTAAACAACTGTCCCTTTCCCTGCCTATCTCTCTGATTTACATTTACCTGTGGTTTTTATGAATGTATTGAAAACATTTAACTTTTATCATTCTTTAATTTTTAATAGTCTTATGATTGTCACTTAATTAAGCTTTAATAGAGTCTATTGAAAAAAAGAGAAGCCAACGCTTACTGGTAAGCCGTTCTGTTTTCATTATGTCTGACAAGTCAGAGAAATGAAGAAACAAGGGAAAATGTTTATGTCTCCTGGAAGATGTATGGCATGTAATGGGCTTGACTCTGCTGGTCCTGGGAGAGGGATAATTCTTGAAAACCACAAGATGTTCAGGTGACATTCAAATGTGCCTGTTGCAGCTATTGTTGTATGTCTGTGATTACTCTGAGTCACTTTTCAGTTCTCACCAATCCATTTTCAGATGGAGTGGGAACCTCTGCCCACCCTGGCTGGTGTAAATAGAATGAGGGTGGGTCTTGGAGGAGGAGAGACCTGGATTCAGGTCGGGGTAGGAGTCTCCTGGTCATATGATTGCTCACATGTTGTTTACCCTCCTATCTTAGTTTCTTTATAAATTAAATGGGGATAATATTTTCCTCACTGGGGTTTTCTGGTGAATTACATGTAATGTGAAAGTTCCTCATGCTACCCTAGCTCTCCTTGCCAAGTTTTCTAACACTTGCCCTGAAGTTTGCCACAGAAGTCTCAAGCCTGAGAATAGCTAAAATTTATAAATATGTGGTGATTTGTTCACTTGCTATAATTATATTTAAACACCACTTTTAATTATTTCTGGACTTAGAAAAGTGCACCAGTTTTACTAAAGCAAGTCATCTATATCATCATCCCAGTGTTCAGTACAAGTGTTTTGAAACGATTTCATCTTTCATATTAAAGACAATTTGGATAACAACAAATGTGCCACAATTAAAAAAAATTGAAATGGAACATAACTTATTTAATATTCCTTTTTAGGCTAAGAGTCAAGTACATGTGATTTCTCATTTATTTTTATCCAAATGACATTTAGGACTTGATCCATATCTCTATGTAAATTCTATTATCTGTACTTGATATTCTAGCCATTAACCCGTCTCTCACTCTTTTTCTAAGCAAATCTAATTCAAAATCTTCAGGGTTTTCCTTGCTGAACTTAAGCAGAAATAATTTCCAATGTGAAGTGAATAGTTCAGATGGCTTTTGATATAAAAGAATTGAAATGCAATTATAATGGTAAGAGAATGATTCCTTGTATGTTTCAGAACTTCATGTTATTCGACATGAATTTATATGTTATTTAGTTGCTCTTACAATGACTCTGTGAGGTTCTTCCATGGTCCAAAAACCATTTAAAGGGAGAAAGCTGCTAAAGTCCTGGTTTAAGGCTTCTGATGCCAAAACCAGGCAAGAAAAATATAGTCCCTTTCACCTACTACAGCCCCTTTTTAACATAGATGCAAATACCTTATTATGGCTTTAATTAATTAATTTTTTTATTGATGCACAACTTACAGAGAAGCACACAATCTTGAGTGCACAGCTCAATGAATTTTTATATACATCTACATCCTATATAATGCCAGGATATAGATTAGGATATGGAATATAGAACCCAGCAGGTTCCCTGTACCATCTCTCAGTTAATATAAATGGAACCATATGGCATTTGTGTGTGTGTGTGTCTGGTTTCTTTTGCTCAGCATCATGTCTATGAGATTTATTCATATTGTATATGTAGTGGATTTTTGTTGTTATGTGTAATTCTACTGTATAATGATATCTTCATTCTACTTTGATTCATATTTAGGTTATTTTAAGGATTTTGTTCTTATGAGCAAGCCATTTATGAATATTCTTGAATGTGTGTTTTATAAATACTCATTTCTTGGGAGTATATATCTATAAATGGAACTTATGAGTCACAGTGAATACAACTTCCTAAAGTACTTTTACCAATTTACATTCCCACTAGTGTATATGAGAGGATATACTGTTGCTCCATGTCCTTTCCTCACAATATCTTGGAATTTTCAGTCCTTTTAGTTTAGTAATTATGGTTAAGTAATGGTGTCTCATTGTGATTTTAATCTGCATTTCCCTAATGATTAATGAAGACTAATAAAGTTGAATATCTCTAATGTGCTCATTAGCTGTTTGCATATTCTCTTTTTGAAGTGCTTCAAATCTCTGTATATTTAAAAAATGAGTAATTTTTCTTTTTTTTATTGATTTGTAGTATTATTTAAAAACTATACTGGGGATACTTATCCTTTGTCAGATTATGTATTGGGAATACATTTTCCCAGTCTGCAATGTGTCTTTTTATTCTCTTAAGGGTGTCTTTTGATGAACAGAAGTTCTCAATTTTAATGAAGTCCAATTTATCAGTCTTTTCATTTATGATTAGTTATTGTGTGTCCTGTTGAAGAATCTTTGTCTACTTTAGGGTAATGATGATATTCTCTCATGTTATCTTTTTTTTTTTAATCATTTTACCTTTTTCCTTTAAGCTCGAAACCCATCTTAATTTTTTTTTCATATGTGAAGTAGAGGTTAAAGTTTATATTTTCTAAATGGATATGCAGCTGACCCAGCACCATTTATCGACCCAGTACCATTTATTTATTCTTTTCCCATTGAAATTAAATGATGCCTTTTTTCTGTAAATCAGGTAACTGTGTGTGTGGGGGTCTATTTCTGGACTCTTCATTCTGTTTCATTGGTCAATTTGTTCATTGTTGCACCATTATCCTACTTTCTTAGTTGTAGCTTTATAATAAGTCATGACACATGATAGTGTAGGTCCTCCAACTTCTTCAGGTTTGCTTTTATTATTTTAGGTCCTCTGTATTTTCACATAAATTTTAGAATTAGCTTGTCAATGTCTAAAAAAAGAAAACCCCTCCTGAGAGTTTGATTGGGATTGCACTGCATCTATATATCAAGTTAGGGAGAATTGACATCTCAACAATATAAGGTCTTCAATCCTTTAACATGGGATATCTCTTCCTACATAAAATATTAGTCAACAAAATCCTATAGTGTATTACAAATAACGTAGGAAAATCAAAAATAATTTATTCCAGAAATGCACAGATGGCACTGCCTCGAACATATTTCTGTGTAATTCACTACAAAACAGCCTACAGGAGAAAAATCTTATGATTTTCTTAAAGTAGAAGAAGAATTTGATAAAGTCTAGCCCCCCACTCATGAATCAGTTTTATTAAGCAAGGAAGAGAAATGTATTTGGAAGAATAGAGGTCTATGACAATAGAAGTTAACCTTAAAAAAAGAGTGTGGAGGAGAGACTTTCCCAATCAGATATTAAAACATACTAAAAGTCACAGTAACAAGTACAATGTGGTATTGGTATAAGACCAGACAGATAAACTAATGAACATGAGAGAGAGCACAAAGACCAAGCCCAGCAGAAAAAAGGACAAAGGATATGAGTGGACATTTTACCGAAGAAAAAAAACAAAAGACCTCCAAATATTATAAATGATAGTCAAATTAATTAGAAAACAGGGTAATGAAAATAAAGAAACAGTGAAAGAGCTGATAGCGTTTAATCAGATTAAGTACAGGTGTACCTGGTGGTCCAGTAACTCTGTTTCTGCATATCTACCACAAGAAGTCTCACAGAGCCGGAAGGAAATACTGCGTACTGCATCGTGATTTTCTGTGGCAGGGGATTGGAAGTAGCCTACTGTTCTGCAAAGTGGTGAGGTTAAATGTGGTGAATGCACACCACAGAAGATTACACATCATTTATAAACAACAGTTTAAGCATGCACATTGCAATGTAGGTGCATCTTAAAAAGAAAAAAGTCATAAAAAAAGAAAGGTACAGAATGAAAGAAAACAATATTGGTAACAATATCAGTTACAGATATTAAAAATTTTGCATACAGACCAGGAATATGTATTACAAAAACATACAGAGAGGAGACACACTTTAGATGCATTAAAGTGACTGTTTAGGAATGGGGGGAACAGGAGTGAGATATGGGGCTTAAAGGGGAAAATTAAACAGACTGGGACATTTCATGGACCTTGATATGGTGTGCCCTGAACCAAAGCATTACATTAACTCAGTGAACTGGACAAGTCTCATTCTGTGTCTGGTGGTGAGGAAGGCTCTGTGGACACAAGTGAATCAGACACTTATCAACTGTGGGAGAAAAATAAACATATACATTTCATATAATGTGGCAAGTGCCCCAGATATCCAGAGAACCATGAGGGATGCCTCCATCCATGGAATGCTTCCTTTAGAAGGTGAGGCCTGAATAGTCTTGAAGGACAAGTGGGAGAAGTTGTCAGGCTAAGAAAAAGGGAAAGGTATCTTAAGAAAGAATTACTATTTACCCTTCCTTTTTCATTTTGAGAAATTTTAAGGAAAAAACCCTAAATACCAAAAAAATCAACAAAAGAACAAACCTCTCAAGAAGTACAAAGAATAATATGCTAAATTTGCTTGTAACCACTACCTAAAATTAACAGTTGTAGCATACTTTTTCCACCATTAAAATTTTTATTATAAAAAAATCAAACATACACAAATGCAGATGAACCCTTTTATGCCCATTCCTCAGATTTTGCTGTATTTGCTTCACCTATCCCCTTTGTTTTGAATAAAGAACATCACAGAAAGTGGAATTTCCTTTTATTCCATATCCCTACTTATTCCCATTCTTTCTTCTCTATTTAATATGGATCTTTTCGGTCTATTTCAAAATAGCTTTACATATGCTTAGGTTTCTTTAAGAAGAACTTATAACATACTGTCTAGTAGAAATATAATGCATTTCACATGTATAATTTAAAGTTTTGTAGTAGCCACATTTAAAAAGCAAAAGTACTCATTAACTGCAATACACTATGTTACACAACAGATAAAGTGAAATGTAGTGCCATCAAAGCATTAATGTTACTAGTGTTTAATGGAAAAACATTTTACATTGTTCAGTTTTAAAATTTAAATTAATTAAAATAAATAAAACAACAATTCAGTTTCTTGATCAGTCTAGCCACATTTCAAATACTCAGTAGTTACATGTCCATAATGGATAACACAACTCTAAAGGTATGACTTTGTATACTTTCTAAGTTTACATAATGGAGCACTGAATTTATCTTTCTACAATTTGCTCATCTTACATGGACTCAATCAAATATTACATTTTGCTATACTATACAGTCATCAGATATTATATTTTATTTACCCAATCCCCATTTTATAGACGTTTGGATTGTTTCCAGTTTTTGCTATTATAAAAAACCTTGCTTTAAACTCCTTGTTTCTATCTTCTTGCCTGTAACACATAGAAATAGAATTTCTGGGCCATCAACTATATGAATTTTCAGTTTTCCAATACATTTCATGCTAGCATGGGAATTCCAATTCATTCATATCCTTAGTAACATGTATTGTCAAACTTAAACACAACTGGGATGATCATCTTAGTTTTAATCTTTTTGGCTGGGTAATTTAATAAACTATCTTAGAAGGACAAGAGATTTCAAATTTTTGTTACACATGTACTGAACATATCAACCAAATTTGAAAAATATGCTATTTTATTTTGAGAAATATGCTATTTTAAATGATTCCAAGAGAAACAGGGAAATGGATGACAACCACAGGAATCTTTATCTTTAAAAATGTGGAGTAAGTATGTTAAATGCAAGTCATTAATTTATATGATTATTTGGTAGCATGTAATCAGAACATTAGATAAATGAGAAAGGGTATTGCTTTAATCTTCTAACTATAGAACCAAGAACTAACTTATGATGAATAAATGAATGTAGAAAAGAAGAAAAAAAGATACATGTATTTAGTAAAAAATTATAATCCAATCACACTAAATTCATACCTATTAGCATTTTAGCTTCTAGTCTTTTCTGTTTTGCAATACAATATGTATTGACCATCAAAAAAATTAAGTTACTATTTTTGGCCCATGCTTCCTTAGCTTTATGCTTGTGGACACAAAAGTGAATCAGAGTATTTATAGTTTCCTCTCACCTTGGCAAGTATCTGTGAGGGCAAGGAAAACCAGTGACTTGTCATCTCACACTGTTCCCTTTCTATGAAATTTCTCTGAAATTTCTCTGAAATTTTACCTTGGTAAACATCACAGGCCATGCTGTCTTCTAATTAGGCATATGTCTCTTGCCCTCATTTGCATTTGAAGGCAGATGTTGGCCTTCATTTTTGCCCTCCTTCCCCCATACCTCCAACTACATATAGTGCCTTCCACTTAGCACATACCTTCATTTTAAAGACATATACTGTAAATCTTTGCTATGAATAAATGAGTATCAGAGATGAGGGAGGAACATGTTCTCTTGTACTTAACATCTCAATTCTGGCTTTGTTGTGTACTGCAGCTTTTATGGGAACTTTGGCATCTCTCCTATAAATTGTTAAAGTCCTTAAGGGCAGGTACTATATGTCATCTTTGTATACATTTATCAAATATTTATTGAACGAGTGTTTATAATATGTAAGGTGTTGTGATGGGATGGGGGTGGGGTGAGAAGAAAGAGACAAAGAGAATCTTTGTAAATAAGATGTAGTTTGGCCAAAGAAATTTATAGATTGGCAGGGTTGGGGAAAAGCAAGTGCATCTTTCATACTGTCTAATGGGAAGGACTAAGATTTAGAGAGCATCTACTCTGATGCTTCCTAAGGTGGGAATTATTATGCTCATTCTGTAGCTAAGGAAACTGAGGCTTTAAGAAAATTATTAAGGGACAATGCTTAAGTCTATCTGACTCCATGCCTAACCTTTTGCATTTGGGAATAGGGATTCCAGAAACATGTAGAGTGAATTAACATTAGAAGCACATGAGTCCTGGATTCCTCAGTCATTACGTTGTATTAAGTTGAGGAAAGACTAGGGATTAAGCCTGAGATAGCTCCCTTTTTCAGACTCTCACACTAAGATATGGCTGTTCTATGCTACTGAATGTTTCCTTCTGGCACCAGCAGTCTCCTGCCTGGTCTGTGTTCTTTCCTAATTTTTTGAGGAAAGTTTCCCAGAAGAAGTGACATTGGAGCTGGGCTGAGTAGTGGTTACCCAGGTGGACAAGGATAAGTTGAAAGGCGTTGCTGGATCTCTGGTTCAAAGCTGTGCTGGGGAGGAGAGTGCATGAGGTTCCCAAGATTGTTAGAGTATGAAGCCTTTTAAAACAAAGCTATTCTACCCACCTGGTCCCAGGACTCAACAGGTGATGGAATTGGTTGTGCCTGCATAAGAGCAGCCTACCAGTGGATGCTAACCCCCTGTGGGCCAGGCTGTGGGCTGTGGCCCAGGGGAATACAGTTTCTACCTGAGTGGGTACTTTTTCTAATTCTTAGAAGATGTCTAGGAAGAGCTTTTTTGTGATCTGTTCCCCCAGGAAGAGATACTTTTTCCTACTTTGCTCAGAGGTTCAGTTTGACACATTGCTCCTCTACCTGGTATTTAGAAATTCTCTTCAAAAACGAGAAGATTTTCCCACTGATCTCAGTTGATGAGTCCTTGAGTAGTAAGTAAGTTAGAACCCAAGTATATACCATATAGTATGCACATTGTTTCCCCCCCTAGGAAGGAAGGATCTGCTACTTTACCAATTGGCTATCCTTGTTCTTCTTCTCCTTCCCCTCAATCAAACTATTTGCTTAAAATATTCAGAAAAAATAGGGAAAATAAACATGAACTGGCTACTACTTCATTTCCTCATCCTGTAATGGGGATAATGCTAGCTAGTACCTACTTCATGGGGCACATGAGGCTTAAATGCAGTAATTCATATCAAGATATTTGGAGTGATACTTGGCAAATTTGAGGTTCTCAACAAGCATTAGCTGCCCTCCTCCCTCCCCCCCTCCTTCCATAAGACCAAATGCCTATTTGTATCAATATGCTCTTCCCCAAATGCCTGTTGATTGCCTCCTGCTCAAATCACCATGAAATGAATTGGAGAGTCATTATAACATTTACATAATATTAAATATCTTTCAAGGTATGTGCATTTTAAGACTTAACACTGATGGACAGTGAATTTAATGGGCTATGTGGTGGGAACTTGATAATGGGGGGAATCTAGTAACCACAATGTTGCTCATGTAATTGTAGATTAATGATACAAAAAAAAAAGACTTAACAGCATTCTCTTTTCTGATACAGGTTTCATGCAATCATAAAGTCCCATTGGCTATTCTACCCATTTAAACAATTTTTGTCAACATCTTTAAACTCTCTTTTCATAATGAAGAATGCCAAAACCTCTAGGCACATAGACCTGGCATAAAGTCTTTAATGTTAAAGTCTTTTAATGAGTCAAGAGGGTCTGATGTAAAAATGTTCTAACAATTTCAAGTGAACAAACCAGCTTTTGCAAATTAATCTAAAATAAACATAACTTCTATGAAGGTATTTAGTTCATTTTATTATACCCAGTTTTTGAAAAAAAAAAGAAGGAAATGCACCTCCAAATACCATTTCCCAGCTTTCTGCTTGTTGAGGAGAGCTGAAAAATGGATAAAAAAGTAATATGTATTTTGAATTTTTTTTACAGAATGCCTTAGAATGTATTACATAATTGTTTTTCCTGCCATTGTACTTGTTTATTTCTTTATGCTTTTTAAGAAAAAGCAACATAAAAATTATCTTGTGTTTCCTGAGTAGACTAGTTGCCAGGTAGGGGGATTACAAATTCACAGTGCAAATCTCCAAACCTAGCTCTGCTGGTTGGTAGCTGAAAACTGAATGTAGGTATCATTACATGGCCAATAAGAAGAGGTAAAATAAAAGTCCACATCTATCAAATACCCATTTGTTAGAGAGGGTTTTAAGGTTTGCTTTAGTAGGAATGAGTTTTTTGGGGGAATGGTTATAAAATTAAATCCTGTATTACGTGCTTATTCTATCCTTTTTTCACATTTTCTATTACAATTTTGAGTAAGAAATAAGCTTTTGTTTTTTTGATTAATTTTATTCCCAAAAGGTTATTCAATATCTAAAGGCTTACTAAGACTAATGGTTTCAAGAAATGGAGTATTTCACTCATATAATAAATTCTGGCAATGCATA
The DNA here is from genome assembly GCF_040802235.1 of Manis javanica. Lineage (NCBI taxonomy): Eukaryota > Metazoa > Chordata > Mammalia > Pholidota > Manidae > Manis > Manis javanica. The sequence goes on from NC_133158.1 coordinate 145,917,470, forward strand.
CTCAGGTTTATCATCAAGAAGGTTGTTATGTGCTCTTAATGTTGTCTGGAGAGGAAAGATGGATTACTTCCTCTTCGGACTTTTGAAAACAAATACTGATTTTTACATATTTTAGTTTAGACATGTATACTTTTCTCCAGCTTTTTCTGAAGACATTTGCTTTCACAGAAATGCTACTTCTTATTTTGTAATCCTTAAGAAAAAAGGAAAAGAGCTTGTGACATTCCTATGCTATCTGGAAAGAATTTAATTTTGTAGAATTTCTAATAATTCTGCCTGATGAGGGCCTCAGGAGCACAACTTGTAACAAGTTTAGGTATCAATCTATCACTTTTGAGTGATGATTGATAACTCTTGAAATCAGTTTAACTAGAGGATAGCTGGTACTGATAGATTGGCCACAGCAGTAACCAAATCTCACTTAAGAGAAGAAAAAAATACTACATCCTTCCACTTTGATTGCCTCCTTCACCCTTACATCTAAGTTGAAAAAAAAAGGCAAGGAGTATAAATAAATAGGGTACAAGGAATCATCCATTACCCTCACTAGCTCATGCTCTAGAAGGATTAATAGACTAGACAAAAATAAATGACTATTACTGAATAACATAATTGTCCCAGAAAGTCTTTGTATTGTGGCTAAGGCATAGGTGATTGACTCAGCCCAGACTCAAAACCTTGCTCTGCCATGTTCCAGCTATGTGGATCCAGACAACTATTTAACCTCTGTAAGCATCAGTTTTCTCATCTGTTAAATGTCAATGTTAAAAAACATGTTTAAGGGTTTTTGTGTGAAGACTAAAGGAGCTAATCCTCATGCAGAGTGCTTAGCATACAGTAAATGCTCAATGGATGACAGCTGTTTTGGCTAGATTCATGCTCACAGATGATTGATTCCTTTACTGAGAAAGGGGCTGAGGGCAGAGCCAAGGTCCCAGTTGGGTGGCATCAAGATAGGAACATCCTGTAGGACAGGAAATTTGAAGTGTCAAAAAGTGTGTGTGGATGAGGGAGAAGAAGTTTCAGGCGCTGAAAGTGAAAACAAGTGAAAACAAACATTCTTCTGAGGCTAAGTCAATCATGCTGACTGGAGTTTGAAAATAGATCTGCTTGGCCAGACCTGTATTTTTATATGGAAGTAAGAAAGGATGCGGCTGCTTAGATAAATGGGCAGATGAATGTTAGCTTACATTTTAAAAAAGTCTTTTTGGAAATAGGGAGCTTTTGTGTTCTTAAACCAAAGAATGAGATTACAAAACAAATACTTGTGAGGTGACCTTTGCAGCAGTTTCTTTATTTTATTTTTATTTTTTAATTTTTTATTAAGGTATGATTGATATACACTCTTATGAAGGTTTCACATGAAAAAACAATGTGGTTACTACATTTACCCATATTATCAAGTTCCCACCCATACCCCAATGCAGTCACTGTCTATCAGTGTAGCAAGTCTCTGCAGCAGTTTCTAAGTTGTATGGGGAGACAGTGGCATCTGGGGTGGGTGTTTAGTCCAGGTACTGCACACGTGGTTCTGGAAGGTGTCTATGAAATTGAAAAGCAAGAGAGCAATTGCGAGAGGCAGCATGGATATGGCACAGCCTGGTACCACAAGGCAGGAGCGGAAACAGTGCAGCTAATATCTTCAGTTCTTGCTTTATCTGCTTACCAGTTATGTAAATAGAACCTCCCACCCCACCCCATAAGGTCCATATTGGAAATGGAGGAGATTATTTTGTCTAAGAATTTTACCAGTGCTTCTACAATGGCAATACCAGAGTTCTGGACTTTGGTTTCTTCAAGGAAACCCACAGGCTGAGGAACTGGAGAGAGAAATTATTCTGCCCAAAAAAGTGGGAGGAACGTGTGTAAATATGTGCACATGTATATATGTAATACACATTTTTTTCTTTTTCTTTTTGTTCTGATTGGGCTAGTGTAGAAGGGAAGATATGAGAAGGTGAAGGAGACATGGAGGATAACCAAGAACTTTTATGAATGGAGATTTCTAATGTGAGTTTTAAGGGAAGATTCTCTAATTTAAAGGAATGATTTCTAATGGAGATTAAATGTGAATTTTTGTGTGATGTATTCTTTTTCAGTATTCTAAGACATTCAGCATTCGGGCACAGATACCATGCTGCCATGAGTTAGTGTTTTATTTATTTATTTATTTATTGTGTGTGTGTGTGTGTGTGTGTGTGTGTGTGTGTGTGTGTGTGTGTGTGTGTGTTTGTGTATAAATTATGGAAAGGGACCGCAATCTACGCGTGGGTTGATGTAGTATGGAAAACACCTTTTGCCTGGGCTGGTGAAATAAGTGATCCTTCAACTGAGCTATCTGAGCAGAGGTGGGATCTGAATGTCAGAGGTGTTCATGACAATAGAATTCTGGGAGTTTGCAGAAATCCAGGGAAGGTTATGGACTTCCCATAGGTAACTGGATGTGGGTTTGAGTTTACTTTATTGTGGTCTTAAGGGATAGGATGGCTGGCTGAATTTTTAAAGGACTTCTAAAGGTGACTTTACATGCTTATTCTAGTGGGGAAAACAGGTGACTAAATATGCCTGCTATGCTTGGCATTACGTGCCCAGAGAACCCATCCTTCAGGCTGAAGCCACCTCAACGACTTCCTGGTGCTGATGCCCAGGTAGGAGCCTCAGAGGAGTTAATTTGCCTGCAAGGCTGGCTTGCTTTCCCTATGCCTTCGCACAGGTACTGACGTGTCACACTGTGGGTGCCTGTGTCTTTCTGACTTACCTCCAGGACTGAAATCCCCCCAGCCCTGTACTTGTCAGTAAAGATGACAGCTAAAGCTGCTGTTTCTCTGGCAGAGGAACATTGTAAATTTTTAAGTACTTAATGTCTACTCCCAGAAATGCTGAGAAGAAAATTGGAGGCACTACAGGTTTTTAGATGAATGTTTTAGAAATCTGCTTAGAATCATCTCTTGGTCGGTCTTTGTCTCATTTCTGTTTAATTTTGTGGTTATAATGCTGTTTTTCAGTGAAATGTCACAAAGCACAAAGCAAATAAATATGTCATCTAATTTCTTTCTCTCATTATTATTTTTAGTATTAAGCTTAGATAATTTTCCTGCTTTTTAGCAGACTGTTTTGCTACTGAAATAAATGGGGGATGTGGGTGGGGAGTTAATTGTAAAGAAAATAGAATTATGGCGTCTGTTGCTGTTGACAGAGTTAAGAGCTAATTACTTGAGTTGGATTGCCAATTCTTCTACTTCCTAGACTGGTAAACTTAAGGAAGTTATTTAAACTCTTTCTCAGTTAAACTATCTGTAAAATGGGATTAACACAGTACCCACCTCATAGGACTGTTAAGATAATTAATGTGAAGCTCCTACAAGCTACCTGGCACTAGTGAGTGCTCAATTAGCTATTTATTTTTATTATTATTATAACACTATAATTATTATGGTTTGTAAGAAAAAATCAGTCTGTGGGAAAACTCAATCTCGTTATTTCATTGGTTGCATCTTGTTTTTGACTCAAAGTAGTACTTTCTCATCTGATTATCTACCATAATCAGTACATTTGCACTCAAACAACCTTTAGCTGTTTTCAAAAATTCACAGTTTAATGTATAAAAGTTTGCTATAATTGTCAATAGCCTATGAATATTCCACTGAGCTTGAAGGTAGCACCCAAAAAGGAATCCCTCTAACATGTGTAGCATGACTATAAGAGTTGTGAGGCCTCCCCAAGTGTCTACTTTGAAGGTGATGACAGTTGATTGAAAATGCAAGTTCTTTCTTTTTTTATATAATGTACTGAAATTCTCTCATAATACTGTGACAAAAAATAACAGCCCCCAAAAATGTCCATGTTGTAATCCCAGAACCTGTGGATATGTTATGTTACATGGCAAGGTGGAATTAAAATAGCTTATCCACAGATTTTGAGATGAGGAGATGGCCCTGATTATCCAGGCAGGCCCAAGTTGCTTAGAGGTGAAAGATTGGAAATGGTGAGTCAGTATCAGAGTAATATAGCCTGAGAAGGACTCATCTCTCCACTGCTTGCTTTAAAGATGGAAGGGGACCAGGAGCCAAAGATGCAGGCAGCCTCCAGAAGCTGTAAAATGTGAAGAAATGGATTTTCCTCCATTTAGAGCTTCCAGAAGGATTGCAGCCTTGCCACCACGTTGATTTGAACCTAGTGCAATCCATTTCAGACTTCCAATCTCTAGAACAGCATAAAAACAAAACTTTGTTGCTTTTATCCCCAAGTTTATGGTAATTTATTATAGCAGCAATAGGAAACTAGTACAATACTGTGCTTTGTCATGTCTCATGCAGTGGGTTACATTTAAAATTATAGTGTTTTTGTTTATATCTTTACTGTTTTAGGAAAAAGATCACCTTCAGAAAGGAGAGAAAGGAGTAGGCCAAAAAACCCTACCACCTTTCAAGGTGTAGATGTTAGGAAAGAACTGATTTCTGCTTTTTAAGTGGAAAAGAACTGATCTCTGCTTTTTTAAGTGGAAAGGTTCTTTTCTTTCCCATTTTGCTAGGCAGAGATTACTCACACATGAAGCACATGTAGCTTGGAATGAAAATGCGGGATAAATAAGGGTCTTGTGCTGTGGGCAGAGCAAATCAGGAAGAGAATCTTACCTTGGGCAGAATGGCTGTGTTTGTGGAAATTTTGAAAAGATTAAACTGATGAAGCTTCTATTTATAGAATTTTTCTGATTGTTTCTGTTTTCCCCAGGCTACTGGAGGTAAATACATGTGCTACTCATTGGCAAACCTATTTTTTTTTCCTGTGGAAATATATAATTGATAGAGTATCTGCAACTTTTAGGTATATTGAAGCTACAAAAAGAAAAAAGGGACAATTTTAAAAACAATAGTGTGTATGCTGGCATGAGGCGATAGTGATTATTTTGGAGCATAGTTTTGGGAAGGGGGCATGCAATTTTCAGAACAAAAAGAAGTTAAGTTTAAAGGCAAAAGGAACATTTACTGGAAGTGGATCACAAGGAAGGTTTCAAACAAGAGAATCTCAGTAGAATTAGTACAGCCGAAAGAGGAAAGAAAATAAAGAGGCCAGAAGATCTAATGATAACTGAACGAATTCAAAAGAATAAACAGAATCATTTACAACTTTATCAGGGAAAAAGAAATACAAGAGAGAGAATGGCCCATCAATAAATGAGGAGGGAGGGGAAATCGATGTTAGTTGTAAAATGTCTGATCTATTGAACTGCTGTTTTCAAGTCCATCTTTATAAAGGAATAGGGGTCTGGATAATTAGGAAGTAATTAAGGGCCCACTGACTTTGAGGCACTATTGATAATAACTAAGTAAATAATTACCAATTACATTAATAAAGTGTGTGCATGCAGAAAAGAAATGCATTCTAAAATAAATATCTCTGATCCAGTGGTAATTATTACACCACTTACAAAACTAGTAAAGAACTTGAGTGGGGCTGGGGAGGAGAGGCCCATATCCCAACATGCACAATTAATTAGATACAGTGATTTGAGCAGAGGAAAAAAGACAAAGGAATAAGCTCTTCAGGCTGAAATCTGGAGGACCTGATACCAGTTTATTTCAAAACCAGCAACAAATACCCCAAAACACACACAAAGCAACACTGTAATAAAACCATTTATAGTCTGGATCCATAGGTGTGGGATCAAGGACTACACAAAGTACATCTCAGTTGCTCATTGTTCAGAGAACCTAGACCACTCAGGCTCTGAGTTATGGAAAACTGTAAATTCTCCATTTTGCGCTACATCATGCAGATGTAGGTACAAGCCCGGTGTGGTATGGATTGGATGAACAAGTCTCAAGCACTTTTGATTAGTGACTTGGTGTAAGAACAGTTTGCTGGTACTTCAGAGGTGACGCAGAGTGGTAAAGAACAAAATACTTGATATCAGATGGCCCCTAGTTTAGAATCTTTCTCCAGTCTCATGTAGTGCACTGGCACATGGGCAAGTTCTTTAACCTTTTCAAGAATGATAATCGTATTTACATTTGGTTTCATGGAGATTCAGAAAAACAGCTGATTTACAACTTCTGGTACAAAGTATGTGCTCAACAAATGAAACATATTATCTTAGTCAAATGATAGATTTGAGAGGAACATGATATAAATGCTTGAAAGCTAGAGAGCCAGGATCAATTTTTACTTTAATCTTGAATAACAAAGGATGTGGCACACTGGTAATTGATAAATGGTAGCTATTCATGTGTATTTATTGTTTAGTCCTGTTACCTTGGAAAAATCATAGTCTCGACCTCAATTTCCACATAAATTAGGATTAACCTGTATTTACTGTGTTTTGAGCATGGTTGGAGCACATGGTTTCTGAAGGAACTTAACAGTTTAGTTGGAATGGCAAAACTAATATAGAGAGAACAACGGGAGCTAAAGTGGGTGTCAAAAAAGGACAGGCTATTGTAGAACAGAGGGCATGGCAAGGACACAAATGGGACTCTGGGTCCCGAACGTTATTTAAGAATTCGATGGATGAAGAGATGGTTGGGGAGGCTGGAATGCTTTTCAGCTAGTTGTGGGGGGGAACAACCTGAGTCACGTGTGAAGGTAGGAATGGATGCATCTGGAAGGTGCACTTTTGAAACACGGGGCATCTGATCTGGTGTGAATTCCAAGGACTGTGCCAGATTGTTTGAAATTGGGCCATTGTCTTCCTTTGAGGAGAAGTGAATGAAAGTTGCCTAGAAGGGAGTATTAAGGTTGGAAAAATAATTGGAGGACAAAGCAGAAGGGTGCTGTCACTTGTAATAACTTTTTCTAAGGGGTTATGGCTTTAAATAAAATGAGGTGTTTGAATCCCTAAAATGCTTTCCTTCTTGTGGGGCTCTGCAACCATCCATAGAAACATCATTTTCCTTGTTTGTTTCCCTCCACTAGCCTCTGTGTCCCTTGAGGTGGGAACCAAGTTTTGTTCATCTCTACATATAAGCACTTAGTGTGGTGCCTGATACATAATAATGAACACAAAACACTTGAGGGATGGATGAAAGCTGCTGTAGGTTACAAACATAAAAGGACATTTAATATTTGTCTCTCAATTACTTTTAATGTAGTTGCACATTTTATCTGCTTCTAAAAGGTCTTGCAGTGGCTTGCACATGGAAATAGAATACCTGCTAAGAAACAGAGGTCAAATTTCAGAAGGAGAAAGTTCCCTTCCTTTCAGCCACCAAGGCCAAGCAGATTATGATATTCAGGCAAGAAATCTGGATTTGGTTTCTGACAGTTGTAACATAAAGAGAATCACACTGTGCTTTCATTTTCTGATAAGCAGTCTACAACATGCAACTGCAGAGAAAGAGTTTTCCCTGGAAACACACTTGAGGAGGAAGTGATCACATGGGAGCTTGTAATATTTCAATTAAATATTCCCATATTGGGAGGGATATTCAATTGGATGTGAGTGAGCATAAAATAGACTCTAGAGAGAATTGGCACTGAGACCAACCCCATTTCTTCTGGCTCTCCATATGGTTCTGGGATGAAATTTACTCAATTTTCTTAAAATTTGTATTTATTTATTTTTATTTTGGAAGTGCTGTGCATCTGGAAAAAATAACCACAAATTCAGTTGTTTAAAAAGTGAAGATATTTAGGCATAGTTAGAGAATGGAGTTCATATTAAATAATTTTGCTTTGAAAGATGGTAAATAACTTGGAAAATAACATAAAACACTTTGCAGGGCCATGGCTTATAAATCTATAACATTGCTTTTTATTAATTTGGAATCTTCATGAGCTGAGATGAAGAAGAGAGTCCTTGAATTGATTTCCACATTATGCTGATTTTGTGACCATCTGTGCACTAAGACCACCCAATTCATCTCTGTTGTAACTAACACCAGACTTTGCCTTGGATTTGAAATCTCTGGCTGTGACAAACAACATATTTAAAAAATCTGTTTGATTGATAGTTTAATCATTGTTCCCTATTACATCAGCAGCCGGGCCTTGTATTCCAACTTTGAAGGATTGTTTAGCCTCTGTCACCGTGTCACACAAAGTGCTTGTGGCTTGCCAATAGTAGATCTGATTGCAGCTTTATAGATTTCAGACACAGTTGAAAGTTTAAATTTTATGTTATGTTCTTGTGGTTATCTTTTAGATGGCATGTGATTCTAGTCCTCCTGTTGCAAAATAAAGTAAACTTTCCGATCATTTTCATTGTGTGCTCTTACCTAGTCCTTTCTTTCTTCCATATTTGTATGAGTGTCAACAATTTTATACTTTTGAAAAGCTAGTGGAAAAGCCAGTCACCACTTGTTCTTTTTGAACCCAAGCAGGCAAACATGTAATCACATTGATGATATCTGAGTGTAGTCGCAAATCCTTCCTTGTGGTCATTCTGGGTTTTCTATGTGATTTAACAATCGGCAAGTCAGCATGGCTTTAAAGGCTGAAAGAAATTCAACCAGGCCTAAAAAATAATGACTGTAGCTAAGAACAACGTTTAATTGAACTTGGCATTTGGACTCATCCGCTAATGGTATGCTCTGCTGCTCAGTAAATAGGTAAAATCTGTCTATAGGGATTCCGCTACATAGCATTCTTTCTGATTTTCTCACTCCTTTCATGACATTTTTAGGTTTCCTCACAAATCCCTCCTTCCACACCTATAGCACTTCACCTGAGTTGTCCTTTTTGGGCAACGCTCCATGTTTTAGCCTTGAAATTAAAGTCTCAATCAAAGTATAAGTGATATACAACAAACTCCCCTATTTATAATCTGATAGTTTTTGGCATAGGTACATACCTGTGATCATAGAAATCAAGATAATGAGCATTTCCACCACCAACCAAAGTTCCCCCATGCTTCTTTGTAATCCCTGCTTCTGCCTCGCCCCGTGCCCCCACCCCATTCCTACACAACCTCTTTCTCTTGTTTGTAGCAATAGATCTGTTTTTATTTTTTCACATTTTACATAAATTGAATAATAGAGTATGTATTTTTTTGTGGTTTGGATTTTTTCACTAGGTATTAATATTTTGAGACTCATCTATGTTCTTTTGCATATCATCATTTGTTTTATTGCTGAGTAGTACTCCATTGTGTTGATATACCACAATTTGTCTATTCACTTGCTAATGGGTATTTGGCTTGTTTCCAATTTTTGGCTAATGCAATGCAAATAAAGCTGCTATGAACATTGCAAACAAGTCTATGTTTGCACATTTTCATTTTCTTGAGCATAAACCTAGGTTATGCAAATGGCTGGGTCACATAGTGAATGTCTGTTTAACTTTTTAAGAAACTGCCAAACTCTTTTCCAAAGAAATCGTACTATTTTATATTCCCACTATCACACAGGAGAATTTCAGTTGCTCCAAATCTTTGTCAACGCTTGGTTTTGTCAGTTTAAATTTTCTATATTGTAATTAATATGTCATGCTATCTCTTTGTGGTGTTAATGCTTATTTCTGTATGATGATGAACAGTGTTGACCACCTTTTCATATGCTATTTGTCATTTATGTATCTTCTTTGTTGAAGTGCCTGTTTAAATCTTTTGCATATTTAAAAAAAATAGAGTTGTCTGTTTTCTTATTATTGAATTTTGAGAATATATTCTTGATATAAGTTCCTTATCAGATTTGTGATGTGCAAATTTCTCCAAGCTTATGACTTGTTTTCATTTTCTTGACAGTGTCTTCTTCAGAGCAAAAGTTCTTAATTTTGATAAAGTCTTAACTTTTTAATTTGTTCTTTTGTGGATCACATATTTGGTAGTGTAGCTAAGAAATCTTTGCCTACTCTAAGATCACAAAGGTTCTCTTCTATAGCTTATTCTAGAACTTTTATAGTTTTAGATTTTACATTTAGGTTTATAATCCACTTGGGTTAGTTTTTGTGATGTGGTATGAAGCATGAATATTTTTTTGCATACAAATTTCCAATTGTTTATTACCCTTTGTTGAAAAGAACATCTATCCTCCACTGAATTGCTTTCGTATCTTTGTCAATTATTTGGTTACACAGATGTAGTTTTCTATTCTTTGGCATTTATCTATTTTTCTATCTTTAAACTCAAAGTGCAAAACTCAAAGTCAGGTTGTGTAAGTTCTTCAACTTTATGCTTCTTTTCTGTCCATCCCTCCCTGCTTCTGACCCACAGATAAGGGAGGAGACACGATGAGATATCGAAGATCTGAAAGGACCAGCCAGGGGACTCGAGGCTTAACAGCACCAGAGTGGTGCTGAGAAGGCACCCTTCATATTTATTGAGCAAATAAATGTTAACAACAACAGAATTCTCTGGGGGGGGGCTTAATACACCATCATTAACTAACTCTAAGTTTAATCCTTGGCAGTCTCCAGTCTCCTGGGACATGACATCTTACATGGTATTGAAGCAATAGCAAGGGCACAGAAACTGTTTTGGTCTTGTTCTGTTCTTGATCATGTATCAGGAATTACAGGAAAAATAATCAAGTCATGTGATTATACATTTGATTTCTATGCTTGATTTCTATATTAATTCCATTAATCCCACATTTTTTGAAGTTGTTTTGGCTATGCTAGGTCCTTTCCATGTCCATATACATTTTAGAATAATCTTGTGAATTTCTACACAAAAACCTACTGGGATTTTGACAGGGATTGCATTAAATCTATAGATCAGTTTGGGAAAAATGACAGCTTAAGGCTATTGATTCACACTGAAAACATGAACATGGAATATGTGTCCATATGTTTGTTTTGTGATTTTTCAGTGTAGAGGTCTTGCACATCTTTTGTCAGATTTATAACCAAGTATTTCGTATTTTTGTGCTATTAGATGATACTGTTTTTTAAAAATTTCAATTTACAGTCATTTCTTGTGGGTAATAGAAGTACAATTGATTTTTTATATTGACCTTGTATCCTGTAATCTTGCTAAACTCACCTATAGTCCTAATAACTTCAGATTCACAGGATTTTCTACATAAGTTATCATATTGTCTGCTAATAAAGACAGTTTTACTTCCTTTTTGCTGTGTTCCTGATTTTATGAGGAAAGCATTTAGCTATTTACTATTAAGTATAACATTAACTGTGTATTTTTTTTTTTTGAGAGGGCATCGCTCATATTTATTGATCAAATGGTTGTTAACAACAATAAAATTCAGTATAGGGGGGTCAACGCTCAATGTACAATCATTAATCCATCTCAAGCCTAATTCTCTTCAGTCTCCAATCTTCTGAAGCATAACGAACAAGTTCTTACATGGTGAATGAATTCTTACATAGTGAATAAATTCTTACATGGTGAACAGTACAAGGGCATTCATCACAGAAACTTTCGGTTTTGATCATGCATTATGACCTATAAACAATCAGGTCAAATATGAATATTCGTTTGATTTTTGTACTTGATTTATATGTTGATCCCACATTTCTCCTATTATTATTATTATTTTTATTTTTAATAAAATGCTGAAGTGGTAGGTAGATGCAAGATAAAGGTAGAAGACATAGTTTAGTGCTGTAAGAAGGCAAATGTAGATGATCAGATGATCAGGTGTGTGCCTATGGACCAAGTGTCAATCCAGGCTAGACAAGGGCAGCAAGACATCCACCGATGCAGAAGATTTCTCTCAAAGCAGGGGGGGTGAGGTTCTGAGCCTCACCTCTGTTGATCCCCAAATTCTCACCTGTTGGCCCCCCTGCGACTGTGCCTGTCTTAGGTTGTTCCAACTGTGTATTTTTTTGTAGATGACTTTTATCAGATTGAGAAAATTCCATTCTATCTCAAGTTTTTTGAGAGATTTTATCATGGATGGATGTTGAATTTTGTCACATTTTTTTCTGCATCTTTTGAGATCACATGGCTTTCATTTTTTTGGTCTGTTAATATGGCCAATTATATTAATCAACTTTTTGAATATTATACTAATATATCAATATTAGGATGAAACACTTGGGTATGATGTACTGTTTATGTTTCAGTGGATTATTCAATTTTATCAAGAATTTAGCAAAACTTTGTCATGAATTTTGTGTTAGTATGTGATATTGATCTGTAATTTGCTTTCCTTGCATTGTTTTTATATGGATTTGGTAGGAGAGTAATGCTAGCCTGATGGAATGAATTGGGAACTTTTTCCTGATTTTTCATATTTCTTGGTGAATTTGTATGGAATTGATGTTATTTCTTCCATAAATGTTTGGCAGCATTCATCAATGAAACCATTTTGGCCTGGAGCTTCTTTTGTGGGAAGATTTTGCACTATAAATTCAATTAACTTAATAGACTTAGGACTATCTATTAAATAGATTATTTTTCCTTGAATGAGCTTTGATAGTTTGTATCTTTCAGGGAATTTGATTATTTAGTGTAATTTGTCAAATGTATTAGTATAAAGTTGTTCACAACATTATCTTTCAAGTAGCTCTGAAATCTGTAGTGACATCCCCTCACTCATTTCTGATATTGATAATTTGTGTCTCTTTTTTTCCCCAGATCAGTTTGGATAGAAGTTTATTGATTTTATTGATTTCCTTAAAGATTCAGCTTTTCATTTCATTGATTTTCCTCTATTGCCTTTACTTTTTCTGTTTCATTGATTTCTATTCTGATCTTTATTATTTGCATTCTGATAATTTTGGACCTAACTTGCTTTTCTTTTTCTAGTTTCTTAAGGTAGAAGATGAGGTCATCAATTTAAGACTCCCTCTAATATATCATTTAATGTTCTAAATTTCCCTCTAAATACTGTTAGCTGCATTTCACAAATGTTGGTATGCATTTGTGATTTCATTTTCATTTACTTCAAAATACTTCCTGATTTTATTTTCAGTTTCTTATTTGATCCAGTGGTTACTTGGAAGTGGGTTACTTAGTTTCCAAATACTTGGGATTTTCTAGATATTTTTCTGTTTTAATTATTATTTCTAACTTAATTCAATCTCATTCAGTGGACATTCTTTGCATAATTTGAATCATATTAAATTTATTGAGACTTGATTTATGGCCTACATTATGGTTTCTCTTGGTAATGTTTCGTGTGCACTTGAAAATAATTCTATTGTTGTTGGGTGCAGTTGTCTATAATTTTCAATTATGTCAAGTTGGCTGATAGTCTATTCTAAGTCTTCTATATGCTAACTGAATTTTCCATCTACTTGTTTTATCAATTATTGACAGAGAATGTTGAAATCTCTCCTTATAACTGTTGATTTGTCTAGTTCTCCATGCAGTTTTGTGTCATATACTTTGAAGCTTGGCATCTTGTGCATAAGCATTTAGGCTTGTTGTATCCTCTTGATGAATTGACCACCTTATCAGTATGAAATGACCCCCTTCATTACTGGCAATATTCTTTGCATTATAAAGAAAGAATATTTAGTATGTCTGATATTAATACAACTACTCCAACTTTTTAAAATCAGTGTTAGCATAGTATATTTCTCCCATCCTTTTAATTTTTCAAGTTGTACCTTTATAGTTGACTCTTGCTTTATTAATCCAATCTAACAATTGCTGCCTTTTAATTAGAATATTTAGACCATTTATGTTTAAGGTGATTATTTGCTTCCATTATGAACCCATTTTAACTTCCTTGTGGGATTATTAGCTATAACTCTGAGTTATTTTTGTGATTGCTTTAGGGTTTATAGTGATAAGTTAGAGACATCACATTTCCCATATTGGGTGTTAGACTTTAATATTTAGTGTATAAAAATCTTGTGACAATATACTTCCACTTCTCCCTTCCTGGACTTTGTGGTATTTATATCTACATTTTATTTTTACATATGTTACGACCTACAAATACAATGCTATCTTAAAGTAGTCAATTATCTTTTAAATAAGTTTAGAAATAAGAAAAAAGGCCTTTTAAGTTATCCTTTGTAACACCAGTGCTTTTCTTTGTAGATCCATACTTTCATCTGGCATCGTTTTCCTTCTGCCTTAAGGACGGCTGGTGATAAATTCTTTCAACTTTGGTATGTTTGAAGAAATCTTATGCCCTTTATTTTAAAAGACATTTTTGCTGTGTATAGAATTCTGTGTATAGAATTGTTATATTGTATGTGTATAGTCTGTGTATAGTATAGGTTGACTTACAAAAATACATAGAAGATACTACTCCTCTATTTTTTGGTCTGCATCACTTCCAACAAAAAATCTGTTATCACCCTTATTTTTGTTCCCCTGTATATAACCTATCTTTTCTTTTTTCTTCTGACTGCTTTACATTTTTTCCCCTTTGTTAGTAGTTTTAAACAATTTAAATATGCCTTGGTATGTTTTTTTTTCAGTTTTCTTATGCTGGGTTTTCTTGAGCTACTTTTGAATTACTTGGATCTCAGTGTTATGGATTTCATCAAATTCAAAATAATTTTGGTCATTATTTCTTTAGACATTTTTTCTGTCTCCCATTCTCTTGTCTTATTTTGGGGGACTTCAATTACATGTATATTTGGCTACTTAAAGTTGTTCCACAGTTCACTGAGGCACTGTTCACTTTTTTATTTTTTGCTGTATTTATTATCTGAGTTGCATGTTGAGATAGTTTTTGTTGCTGTCTTCAAGTTCACTGATATTTTTTCTGTAATGTCTACTGTGTGCTTACTCCCATTCTACTATTTCTCTTTTTAGATATTGTAGTTTTGCTTTCCAGAAGTTTGGCTTGGGCCTTTTTATATCTTCCATTTTTCTATTTAGTATGTTCAATCTTTCTTGTAGCTTCCAGAACACAAAGAATGTAATTATAACAACTTTTAATGTTTTTATCTCTAATTCTGTCATCTGTGTCATTTTTAACTGTGTAATTTGTGTTCTGGTCATAGTCAGGCTCTGAACAATGCTGCAGCTCTGCTGATGAAATCAGACCCTCTGGCTTGCACTTCAGTTCCCCCTGACCCAGTGACTTGGAGCTGACCACGCACTTTGGGTCCAGCCCAGTGGCTGGGTGGTCCTTCCATCCAGACCCCTCATGCTCCTGACTTACTTCCCTCTCTTCTGCTGGGCCACTCCTTCTCTTGACACACAAGATGTGTGGCAACCAAGGCTGCACAAGTTACATCAGTTTGAAAGTGACTGTTTTGCTTTTGCAAATTAGCTCCGTTTATTTTTCACAGATAAGATATATAATTTTTCCAGATTATAATACATACTCATGTAGACAACTTGGAAAGTTTGGAAAAATATGTATGACAAAATTAAAATGGCTTATAACTCTAACTCTATTATTAGCATTTTTTATATTTCTGTTTTAGTTTATCTTCTACTGTATATACACCTTAATTCTTTAAATTCTACTTATTTTTAGTTATCTTTTCCTGTAACACTGAACAATTTTAATGATTAATGCTATTCCATCACAGAGGCATTCCATAATTTTTGTAACTATTTCCCTACAATAGGACATTTTTAGCCTGTTTCCATTTTTTTGTTGTTGTTGTTATGTCTTTCTGTAGGATTTCTTCTCGAATTTGGGATTATTTCTCTAAGATATATTCCCAGAAACGGAATAATAGCAATGAGCATTTTTAGGCACTTAAAACATAATGCCAGATTGCCTTCCAAAATGTTTGTTAACAATATACATTCAAACTTATTTGACATGACTTTCAATTTCACCAGGTAAATGTTTTTGAACTATGCAAATTTGTTTATTAAAGTGAGATATAATATTTCATAAATTTGATATTTATCTTGAATTAAACAGTGAAGAACATTTTTTTAGGTAGCTAACTGTAAGAGAAAGCTTTTCTTCTACTTTTGAATCAGTTTTTTAAACTTCATTTGCATCGTTTTACAACCACAACTAACTACATCCTTTTGGAGTCCTACATTAACATAATTTGACGAATCACACTGTACACCCAATATGTTATATCTTTCTTAATTGGGGTGAGGCTTTCCTTCCATGATTAATGCCAAGAATTCTTTTGGGATCTGCTCAAGTCTGGTAAAAGCCCTTAATTTATTATCGTATTTGTTTTATTTATTTAGGATTTATATCTTGCCTACTATTAAACCAGGTTTGAGGTGACTTACACATAACAAGACAAAAGCAGTAAGATAAAGAATACAAAGAACAAAGGGAAAAAATTGAACCTAAGTTAATTATTGCATCTGGGCATTGATTTTTAAATCAGAGTTTGTGGCATTTTTTTGTGCATTAGTTTTTTTTGCCCTCAGGCTCTGTAGGCAGTTTGTAAGAACTGAGTGGGATGAGAGAGCACGTCAGAGGCTTAGGAGGATCCTGGCACCTTGGCTATCAACCTCAAAGGTCCTCTGGGGATGCTTGGACCCCACTTTCTCACTGGAAAGCACTCATCTATTGTATTCTGATTCTCCCAGGAAACCCCTCAAAGGGCACCCTTGCCTCAAAGGACGAATCTCCAGGAGCTGTTGCAGCAGTTGGTGGGTGCATTTCACAGACGGTTGGCCTCTGTGGTGGGGTGACAATTTTTCTTTGATTTCAACAAGGGTCCTTTGCACACTGGTGCTGCAGGAAGTGGAAGACCGCGGCCCTACTGTTGCTGAGAAGTCATTATCTCCAGATAGGGCAGAAGTAGGGACTGCAGATAATGGGCCTCTCGGGCTGTCCAGAAATCATTACATGACTGAGGAAGAGGCAGCAACTGTTTTAAATCCCATTAGTGGGGCTGATGGGCTGTCTGGGACAGGATGCCTATCCCTGAACCAGCAGCTTAGAATAACTTCTTCTTATTAACCCTCTAATGCTGGGAGGTGTAATTTCCCAGCCTGCAGGACTACCACTTTTCCAGGAGAGGAAACTTTGTTAGGTGCCTCATACATTATCTCATTTAATTCTAGAAACCAACTTCTGAGGTTGATATTAACTTCTCTATACAGGCCAAGAGCCTGAGCTCTGCTCAAGGTCAAATAGCTAGGAAATTTCAGAGCCCAGATTTGAACTTAGACTGATGGATTCTAAAGCCCACATGTCTTTCATATACCAGTTGACTCCAAAATGCTGTGTGTCTGTGTTTGAGGAGGTACCAGAGTACTGTGGCTCACAAATGACCTTCCCAGTGGATGACATCGATGACTTGGGACTTGGTGCTAACCCTTGAAACTCACACATTTTTGCAAACTTGAAATATCTGTATTTTTCTGTATTAGTTTGTTTTTCAGAATTTATCAGTACTTACCTTTTTAAAGGTATTTTTATTTTTTAAAATCTTCTCTCCAAATATGGCATTTTGAAATCTCTCCTTTTCTAGAAAAATCTTTCCTCCCTATTTTTGTTCTGTAATGAGAATAATAAAACTCAAATACAATTAATTTTATAAACAGAATGCCCAAGATGGTCTAATTAAGGCAATTGGGGATGAGCAGCTTACATTTCATTTCTATTAGTTCCACTACCTAATTTTAAAATTTCCAAGTCTCTTCTGATTTTTCTTAAGCTTAAGTGTTTTGGTGTTACAGAATGAGTAATTCTAATTGCAACTTTAAGGGAGTAGTTTTTATTTGTTTAAATGTCTACAAATTATTATTAAATAGGTTTTTAAACTTTTTTCAGGATCGATATTATGATTACAAAGTGAATACTTTGATGAGGTCCTCTAATAACTTTATGTTTTACAGAGTTACATGGTAGCTATAGGGTCATGATTATAGGATATGCTGAATATAGGTGTCTTTAAAAATGTTCACCTTGTTTCCATTATTCATTATGCTATTTTGGGCATTAAGCAATTCATTGCCAAAACATACAAAAAATACCCTCAATAACAAAAACATGTTTTTAGTTAAGGACCACCTTATTTTTTTTTTAATTGGTCTGTCCTCAGGCTTGCAAAGCTAGATTGTAAAAATTTGTTTGTACAGAAGAATTGCCATAGTGCCAATTCCAATGTTTTTGCCACTTTTGTTCCACTTACTTTACAGAATAGTCATGAGGCAAATCAGTGGTCAAAATAGAAATAGTCTATAGAAACAACTTGACTCTTAAGGAGTCTTTCTCCGTGTTGTAATCAATGCTTAATAATATTTATTCCAGCTGTCTATGGTGCTGTGCTAGGCTAGTTAGCAATGCCTTCAACTTTTAAGATGTAATGTTAGCAAAAAACTTAACTTCGAGTTACTTGGAAATATTTTGGAGTATTTGAAACTCAGAACTGTTCTTCAAACTTGGCTACATACTGGGATGAAAGAATATTCTGGGCATGAGGGCAATAAACTAGGTGGATGCTGGGATCCACATGATTCATAATAATCTGAAGGTGGATTATCTACTCTCTGGGTATTCCTCATACACGAGATACTGATGGTAGTAGTAATAAGTGTATATAGAGATTCAAGGATGAGCAAGACATAGCTCTGATCTTCAGTCTTTGGGCATTCTTGAAAAGTTTTAAAACATGGAAGCATTTTAATTGTTAGAAACAGGAACAGTAAACTCCATGTCGGAGAAGATGGTGTGTATTTGGCTAGTTGTAGGATACTTGTGGTAGAAGCAGGAAGGAAGAAATAAGCATCAGAGATTTTGAAGAGTGAGAATGCATGGGAATTGGTGACTGCTTGGATGCAGAGGTAGGGCACAGGAGAGAAAGGGGAAAATAATGGGCAAGCAACACTGGATTTGGTGGATAGGAAGTAATTTTTGAGATCTACATGTGCAATGTCAATAAAATAGCTGAAGAGAGAAGCCAAATTATAGGGAGTTAGGGGTGAGCACAAGGAGAAAGAAGGAAATCCAGCCTATTCTTTAAGAAACTTGTTAACACAGGAAGGAGAGGAGAGAGGGGTTACTTGATTTAATGATTGAGAACTGAACATATTTGAAGGCAAAAGAGATGGTTCCAGAGGCAAGATCGAGATTAACGGAAAAAGCACAATTCATGGAAAGGGGAGATGGAAGAAAACAAGGTGAATCATAAGTGAAAAAATTAGCTTTGAACAAGAAGAGAGATGCTTGTTCTTTTGAGGAAGAAGAGTAACAAATGAGATTGAGCAAAGGTACAGGGAAATTTTGAGGTGACTTGAGGGAAAGGCCTTGGGTCTCAAGTCTGTTGATCCTGATTTCATAGAAGTCTGCGGTAAGGTGAGGAGAATTTAAAAGGTCTCACCAATTTTCATGCGTTCCACCAGTGATGAGGAGGACAACTAATCACAAGTGATCCCTAGCTGATATTAAAGGGACAGACTGTGTGTTATGGGCAGGACTTGGGTGAGCTTGTTAGGGATGGAAGACTAGGCTGCCATGAAGGCCATCTGCTCTATAAATACTGATTTTATTATCAGCCTAGAGGAAAATGCACTAAGGTTTGTGTGGTGTGAAGAGTTATATGAGTTTAAAGTCCAGAAGAAATGGAATTTGGGTTCCATGTGCTTCTGTTCTGTGAGTGGAGGTGACTGAGGGTGGACTGTCCTGTAGGTCTGACATGATCTAGTCTACATGCAGGAGCCTCAGTTAAGTGGCCCTTCTGCTATTCTTTATATCAAACCCTATAGGATCTATAAGATGGACTCACAGTCAGGTGTGGTGCAGTGATTTGAGCAGTCTCTCCTCGTTGGCCTGTTATAAGTAACTTGAAATGTCATTTTGAGGAGTCATAAAAGGAAAACTTGCACAGGTGGGATTTAACAGAAATCAATCAACACAGAAAAGAAATGGAATTTATATTGTCTTTTCTCTTTATTCCTTTTGTGGGGTAGATTCTATACAAACATATGTGTTTATATAGAGGCTTAGGAAAGTTATAAGAAAAAGTTTAAGTCATAAAATTTAAATAGGAAGAATTTACAAAGGCATGGAAGGCTGGAAGGGCTTGACAGAATAGGAATAATGTAAGTTTTATGGGCCAAGTTTTGCATGGCAGTTAATAGTTGAGTATAATAAGATTAATTTGCATAGATGATGTATCTTGTGAGGGTATATGTATAACTGAAAGAATTTTGTAATGGCAAAATCACATGAGCTGGAAGTCGGGAGAGGCTGAGCGGTGGTTCTGGGTTTTCTAGGCACTGAGGGTGAAACCCTGATTTCCCTGGGCCTTACTGTCCTCACCTGCATTAGGATGGGGCTGCACTCAGAGGTGCCTCAAGCTCTAGCATTCTGTGATTCTACACTCAGAAGTATCAGGTCGGCCGTAATGTCCCTGAGGGGATCACACAGGCAGGTTGTCTGGCTATTACATCACTGCACATCACAGATGTGGTGAAAGAGCACTGGAGAGGCAGAAGCCTATGTTTCCGTTCCCGTCCTGGCGCCTGCCGGCTTTGTCACGCAGCTCTGCGGCGCCGGCGCGGTAGGCAGGATGGCGCCCTCCCCTGCCCCACCCGAATGCCCCGGTCCTCATCCCTGAAACACGTGAGACGTTATGTGACATGGAAAAGGAAATGTGCAGCGAGAATTCAGGTTACACCCTCAAAATAGGGAGATATCCTGGATCAAAGGGCCCTTAAAAAGCGTAAGAGGAAGGGAGATGGTAGGTCAGAGACGTCTGAGGATGGAGGAAGAGACAGGAGAGGTTGGAGGCAGGAGAGGGACCTGACCCGCCATCGCTGGCTTTGAAGATGAAGGAAGCTTCCGCACACCATGGAATGTGAGTGGCTATAGGAGCAGGAAGAGCCCTCAGCTGGCAGCCAGCAGGGACACAGGGAGCTCAGTCTGTAACCGCGAGGAACTGAATTCTGCCAACAGCAGGAATGAGCAAGAATGAGACGGAAGATGGATTCTTTCTGAGAGACTCCAGAAAGGAATGCAGCCCTGCCAGCACCTTGATATTAGCCTGGTGGCCTACAGAACTGTAACATAAAAACTTGCTTTCTTTCAAGTAGCCAAATTTTGGAAACTTTCGTCATCTATAAATGAATGGGAATAGTAATAGTGGCTCATTTGTCTCTATATGAGGTTACTGTGAGGAGTAACAGGTGACAGCAACAAGAATGGCAGACAATAACCTCTGGAAATCCACTCCTCCAAACAAGCAATGAGAACACTGGCAGAAACTGTCAAAACAATATTTTTAAAACTCTTACAATTAACCAAAGTCTTGCAGCAAGTCCAGGAGTTCAAGAAAAGCAGCTCTCTTCATAAGAATATTGGGCCATTGTGTGAGTTTAAGGTCCACACCTTGCACTCTTTTTTAACAAAATTTCTATCACCGTTTACTGCAAAGACATTGATGCAAGAGCCAGCTAGAGAAAGAAATATTATTTGTTAATGTATTTCCTCAGTTTTGGTTGAATCTTAAAAAGTGACAAACCTTTGGTATTTTTGAAACAATTTGGTTATCTTCCCCTACAAATAACAAAGGTGGGTTCTTCTCTATACGAGCTATAACCCAAGTACATGTTTATCTTTTTGCTATGAAGTATATGTCAGTGGTTCATTTTTGCCTTACCCATTGAAAGTGGCTGATTTGGGGGCTTTATTTATAAACAGTGAGTCATTTTCAGTTTATTTTTTATTGCAGATAAAATAATCTTATCCTATACCCATCTAGAACTACACCGCTTACATTAGATCTCTCTCACACATCCTTTCCTTCATGCTATTAGATGTTATTATTTATTTTATTTTTTTGTTTATCATTTGAAACCTATATCTTAGTCCATCAGTCAAACTTCTGACAAATATTATTCAGTGCTTTCTCTCTGTCTGGTGTTATGGGAAAATAAAAAATATAAGCTTTTGAGAAACTTGCATTTTTCTTAAGGAGTCAAGACTTAAGGCCATAGAAATAATATTCTGAAAACTAGAGAGTACTTTGGAGAATACTTACTTGAAGATGAGAAAACTAAGGTTCAGAGAGTTTCGGGGACTTACCTAAGGTTGCAGTTCCAGTTGGTGGTCAACCTGGGCTAGAACTCCACTATGTCATGCTACTTCATCATGTAATACATGAAAAAGACTATGTGATAGCATATGACTAAGTGCTAAAGCGTATGGGTCCAACTGAGAGTGATTTAGTAGGTCAAGGAGAAAAGACACTGATTTGCTGAGAGTGGGTAAAACCAGCTTCGAGGGGAAGTGAGGCCTGAGCTTGAAGGAAATACAAGATTTGGGCAGGTGGAACAGAAAGGGATGTCTTCCATATTAGATATGCTGGTAGCTGCAGAGGGAGAAATGCTGGTGATGGAGACTGGGACAGTCTGGAATCTGGAAGAGGCTTCTGGGAGTCTTAGCCTACCTCTAACTTAGATGCACCCATCCAAACATCAGAAGATTGGGTAGAGGCTTCGAGGGAGGTGATGTGGGGTAGAAAAAGCACAGTGCCCAGATTAAGACACACCTGGCTTCAAATCCTGGCACCTCTGCCTAGCAGTTAAGTGCCCTTGAACAAGGTTCTTAACCTTTGTGTGTCTGTTTCCTCATCTGTAAAGTGGCTGTGATAGCTTCTTCATGAGGCTGTAAATGAGGGATGTGTGTTCAGAGCCTCATACAGTGCTAGGCATCAGTAGGTCCTCAGTATACTGTAGATATGGTTAGTGTTGCTGTTATGTTCTAGGTGCAGGTTGCCCCCAGATTTGGCCACTAAGAAAATGCAAGTTTCCTGGGAAATTTATTTCTTCTGTGAGTTGAAGTTAATATTCTGTTGATTTTGGCACTATTGAACATTCTGTGGAAGTGGAACATCAAATGGATTTGTCTCTGCCTTTGAAGAGTTTCTAGTTGAAATGACAGCAGCACACACATTTGCTGATAGATGTGCATAACAACTCCAGGTAGATGGGCCATTTGAAAGTAAACACTAAAAAACCCACAAAAGCCTAAATTTTGAGAAACTCATGTCTGAACTTGAGTATTCTTATTTGATGCAGAAATGCTGATGCAAAGAGTTCTCATTCACTAATTGACTCATATGGTGAGAAATTCTAGCCTTTTATGCTTCTCATGGTAAACTCATCTTTATGATCACTCCTGTGCCAAAGAACGTTTTTCTCTGACTGGTGGAAACAGCAAGATACAGAGGAGAGATTTCCTGGCCGAAAAGATGTGAGCCTTGTTGTGAAAAGAATTAGCTGGTGCCAGCTTCCTGCCCCTTCCTGGCTGAGGGACTGTGGGAAATCCAGTTAGTCTTGTTCCCAATGGACATCCACATCTGTAAAATGGGGCTTATTCTGCTTCATTGTTGTTAATATCAAGTACAATAATATATTTGAGTATATTTTGTGAAACGTAAAATATTTGTGAGTTAGTTTTTCTTCCAGATGGGTGGAAAGGGGCATTGTATTTCT
Organism: Manis javanica; assembly: GCF_040802235.1. Classification (NCBI taxonomy): domain Eukaryota; kingdom Metazoa; phylum Chordata; class Mammalia; order Pholidota; family Manidae; genus Manis; species Manis javanica. The sequence continues at coordinate 145,940,655 of NC_133158.1, forward strand.
TGGAAAAGTTTTTTCCAGTGGTGAGAAAATGACTCAAGGGGTATCATAACTTGAACTGAACAGGACAGAATAATCAATGCAGTCAGAAGTTCTACAGAGAAAATAATATAATGAGTGCTACTTATTAAGCACCTAGTATATGCTATTCACTTTATATACATGCTTCCCAAATATTTCTCTATTCCCACACTGTGCTTCTTATTCTCATTTTACAGAAGAGGAAACAAACTCAGAGAGGTCATCTGACTTTCCCAAAGGCTAAGATTTGAACCCAGAAATGCCTGACTCAAATTTAACACATCTCTTTAACTTATATAAAGTTAAATATTTATAAATGCTTTGCCCAGTTAGGAGAAATCTCCCAAGAATCCTGAAGGTTTTCATGAGTTGTCCTTGAGACATTTTAAAAAATAATAGTAACTATGTCCACAATATATTGAGTGCATACTTCATGCCAAGCACTGTACTGGGCTCTTCACACACATTCTCTCATTTAATCCTCAAAAGCCTCATGAAGAAGATAGTAGTACTGCCACTTTGCAGACAAGGAAACAGACATACAAAGGTTAAGAAATTTGCTTAAGGGTGTTTAACTACTAGGAAGAAGTGCCAGAACCTGAAGTCAGGTGTGTCTTACTCCAGACACTGTGCTTTTTCTACTACCCCATGTTGACCCCATTTAAGTCTGCATCCAGCCTCCACATGTTTGGATGGGTGCGTGACAGTTCAAGGTGGGCTAAGGTCCTGTAGCTTCTTTCAGAATCCAGGCTGCTTCAGACTCCATTATCAGCACTTCACCATGACTAACCTGAAAGATCTTATCCTTCTCCATTCTGTCTGCCCCAGGCCTTCCCATCCTTCAAGACCCAGCTCCCTGTGAACTCTGAACTCTTCCTTCCATCCCACACTCTGGGTGGTCAGACACCACTCCCCGACCAGCTAATTCAAAGGTTCTTCTAAAATGCTTGCAATGAGAAAGCTCTTTAAAAGGGTATTTGTCATAAGATATAAAATGATGTATCTAGAAAACTATTCCAATTACAGTTGTTATTTATAGAAGTAAATACCATTGGTAAGTTTTAGCAGAGCACTTACAGTAGAGTGGTTTGGATCAGCTCCAAGTTGTTCACTCGTTAATATATTATTTATATTAACAAAATCAAATATTAGGTTGAGCACCAAGTTTCCCCCACAATACTATGTGTTTAATAAGGTCATTGCTCTTCTTGATAATTATTGGTCAAGCATAAATTTTGTGATATGCACCATAATTTCTGAGACCCTTGATAACATTTAGAAATGCAGATCCAGAGGATCAGCTCATATGAAGAACAACCACTCATTCAATTTTGCATCATTACCCATGAAGCTCTTTTCCACTGTTGGTTAGAAAGATTTAAGATGAAAAGAGGCCATGGCTTACTGTTGTTTTATATACTCCCCCACTTTCCTCTCTGCTGGGTTGTTTGCTATGGATTACTCATTCTCTCCCAGGTGGCTTTCGGCAGTGGTCAGATATTTAAGAAGCATGTATTTCATCATGACTCTATCACGTACCTCCCCTTCAGTGCCTTTATTCCTTCTTAGCCTGAGTCATCACACACTTCATAACCTATTGAAGCATTAACCGACCTCCATTTTATTTTTCCTTTTCTTGTCAGAGCAAGATTCTGCAATATGGCAAACCAAAGCACATTGAACTGCAGCCCAGGTAGGCAGATTGGGACAGGATGGCAAGTCCACGATGTCAACCAACCATAGTGGACTGGGCAGTCTGTTTCTCTCTCCATGGTGCTCCTTCATCAGCTGCCCCCTCCGTATGGGTACTATGGGCACAACCTGGTCTGACAGCAAGATTTCAATGTTGGTGCCAACATTCAATAGCTCTGCTGTTGGGTAGGTCCTTATATGCCCTCTAACTCTCAGTTTCTACATCTGAACAAGAGGGTAATAATATACCGACCTCATAGAGTTGTTGTGAAAATAATAGGAGACCACAGACATGAAAGTACATCATAAATTCTATTTACCATGCCAGACCCTGTAACTATTAAAAAACTCATCTTTGTTAATCCAAAATCTGTACTCTTACTTATGTCCATTGCTATTAGTTCTAGTAATAAATATTAATTAATTTACCAATAACAACAAAGGTGATGATAATATCATTTGCCATTTATTGAGCACTTACTATACCAAGTCTTTTACATGAATTATTCACATACTCTTCATGGAGTGATAGTACTTTTGCAATTGGCAGCATGATGAAAGGAGATTCATTAAAAGGAAAAAGCTAATAAGGATCTGGCAGAAAGCATCACATTTATAAATCCATGGCTGTGGTCTGCAGCACTCAGGGTTTTAGCAGGAAACAGATGGCTTCTCTGGGGACAGTTTAATGATGGGACTACTTAGGAAGATACGGCCAGGACATAGGGAATCACCAAGAGACGGTGAAGCACTTGGGGAGTGAGAACGGGGAAAGTTGATGGTATCCTTAGGCCAGAAGGGCTAGAGGGAGGGAGCTGTTACCAGATACGCTCAGGGCTGTGGCCAGGGGGCAGCGGTTATCTGCCAGGAACAGTGGTTGAAGATAAAGACACGCAGCTAAGGCCAATCTGGCCGAGCAGGGAGGCAAAGAGGGGATAACTACTCAGACTGCCCCATTCTCTGATCTCCTGCCTTTGTGTCCCATTTGCTGTACCCAACCAGAAGCTGGAGGGCCAAAAACCCATGTGCAGCGTGGAAGTCAGTCACCTGGAGCACAGAGCAGTGTGGAGTCCAAACGGAGGGTCAGCCTGAGAAAAGTGCAGGGCCATGACAAATGCCAGCATAAAAGGACACGAATGTAGAAAAAAATAAATGAATGATTAAATATGCAGACTTTAAGAATGGGCTATATCCAAAGCATTGTTTTTCAGTCATTTGGTGATAATTCAGAGCATATTTTTCTTAGATTTATTTTAAATGCTGATTCTTGTCTCCACCTTCTCCTCCAAAGCTCTTGGATTCACCTTTACTTGAAATCTTGTACCAGTAGGACCTGGCTGAACTCTAGGTCTGGAAAGCAAAGAGAAATATGAAGAAAGAGGAAGCCAGGTGGGGCACCTCCTCCTCTCCCTTCAAGGGCATACGACAGGCCCTGATGAGTGTTGACCTGAATGGTTTACTCTGGTCCTACCCCTACTCTTGCTTGGTATGCCTCTCAGACTTCCTCAAAAGAGCTGCTGTGACAACAACTTGCTCTCCCTACGAAGGGCTTCATGTTCATACATTACCCACTTATCCTTTTTCTTCAATTATAAATGGTTTACAGCTTGGATTTTGGAGTTGATCTTGAGTCTTCCTAGTCTAGACCTTGCAATTTTCTACTTGTGCTATTGGGCTACTTGGTTAGCTTCTATGAGTTGAGTTTATGCTCTGCGAAATAGGGATATACCAGTACTACTGTGGGAAATGAGCTTTCTGGGACTCCACCTCTCTGGGGGCAGACAAATCACCCAGCAAACCTATGAAGGCTCACTTAGCTTTCCTCGTGGGTTAAAGAATGGGCTGTGGTGCAAATTTATCAATCCAAAGTTAACTCCTTGCTTCTGACTTGTACAGACATTACTAATCACTGTTGGGGATTCTGGAGCCTTGCAAAGCAACTCTGCCATGTGCAAGTCTGCCCCTGCTCTTTGGGACCAACCATCTTCTACTTAGACTCTGTATTCTTTTATAAATTAACTTGGAAACTTTGACTAATTTAGTGTGTGTGTGTGTGTGTGTACACGTGTGCTTGCATGTGGCCTTGTTGTTCAAATCTATAGCCTACCAGCTCTCAAACTGGAGCAGGCATCAGAACTGCTCAGCTTGCTTGTTACAACACAGGCTGCTGGGCCCACTCCCAGAGCGTCTAGTTCAATAGGTCTGTGGTGGGGCCTGAGAACTTGCATTTGTAACAGATTCTCAGGTGATGCTGGTGCTACTGGTCTGGGGGCCGTGTTTTGAGAACCACAATTTTTGTGTCCTGAAATTCCTTCCCAGGGTTTTCAGGAAGGTTAAAGGAGGCATCTGCAGAAGGGTCTGGTACAGGGTCAGCATTTACTGCTGGTGTGACCGTCATGACAGCTGCAGCCTGCACTGCCCTACTGCCCAGTGGCGGCTGCTGGCGATCCTTCATTCTGGGTAATGTTATGTAGGTATTAAGAGCAATGCAATCTGCCTTAGTTAATTAATAAACACAATTACCTTCCTGGGAATCATTTGCATTGTAAATAAGTTTGTTAATTCAAAAAGATTTGTATTTGAAGAATATTAGTCACTGTGCTATAGAGATAGACAAAACTTCTGGCATTGTACAGTGGGAGATAATTTTGAGAAGGGAGTAGACACTACATAGGCTCTGTGCTGGGTCATCTCGCTATTCCTGCTATATAGGATTATATATTCTTTCTGAAAATTCTGAGTTTTTCCATAATGGCTTCCATAGCATGTGACCTGAGCAGCTGTGGCCATTTCATATCTGGTGTTTATAAACAAGGAGATGCTTGCATTGTTTTTAGTTATTCCATGATGTACTAGAAGATACACATAAGATTCATTTGAAAGTATACCTTTCAATTTCATGCTGAGAATTATGCAGAAAGCTAAGTGTAATACAATTATAATAAAAATGTAGCAGAACAACATTTTGTTTTAAATAGCAGAATTAGCAAGTAGACAAGTAGTTGGAAGCCAATCTTCTGAAAGTCCTTTGAATGTGATTTTGATTTGGAGAATATGGCTTAATGGCAATGGACTCCTATCTTCTGATCTAACCCCAGAGTATGCATAAAGAACAAAAATAGTATCATGAACAACAGTTTCAAAGAAGCTTACCAGCCATCTTGATAAAATGAGTATTGACATATAAAGAGTATTGACATATATTGGAATGTCAACATTGTGTTTTTCCAATTCAGAAATGCGTTACGCTTTACAACCATAGCATTTAAAAAAGTTAGGATTTAGTTTAAAACTGTTGAAATCCTTAAATTTTTCCTGCTTAAAATATCCAGAAGACATCAAACTTCTTCTGGAAGTTAAAGGAAATTAATGTCAATGACAGAAATACAGTAAATCTAATTAGAATTCCCTGGGCAGCAGCTCATTAGTGTGGTTAGTTAGTAAATGAAATTTCAGCTGCAGTGAATTAGACTATGTGTCTTTGGTTATTTTTTCTGAAAAGAATTACAAAATGTCTACAACTGTTTTTTGTTAGTGGAGTATTTTTTTTCTCTACAAACAAAAAATATTTAGCATCTTTTGTCATGAGGAGAGAAATGGCCATTTGGGGACAGGTTTCTTCAAATGTTTGTACGTTCAGCTTGGGTGAGTGAAACAAAAGCTGTTTTCTCCTGCGAGGGAGAGTCTTCTGTTTGTATGCTAAGCTGCTTGGTTTCACACATTTCTTTTGTCAAATCCTTTAATTTTTTTTGTCTTTTTTACCATGTGTACCCCTTGATCAGATTTCTCTAAAAAGAGAAAGTCTCAGCTAACTGAACAAAACATATCTGGTAACAGATATTTAGAGTAGATTGGAAAATTTGTCAGTTGCTGAAATGACACTTCATTTTTGATGTCACTACCATGGGTGTACCTTTGGTGCTTGAGAGTTCATGGGTAATTTTGTGACTCAATAAGAGCCTAAAAGCCCAGTATTTCAGAAATGTTCATAAGTAAGGCATGTTAATACAGGATATGATACTGTGCTCCCTCCAGATGTTTAAATACTTTTAGATTATATTTCTGTAATCTTTCTGTAGAGACTCTGAAATGCACTGACTTGATCTTTTATGCCCATAGTTGAGCCACAATTCTAGTGTTTTGGCATCTGCAGGTTCAGACTGGGGATGTCCTATAGTAGTTTCTCAACTGGAGTTGACTTGCTCCACAGGAATATTTGGCAATATGTGGGGACAATCTGGGTTGTCACAATTCATAACTGGGGATGAGGGACTAGGAAGTGACTACTGACATCTACTGGGTAGTGACCAGGGATGCCGCTAAACATCCTGCACAACAAAAGATAATCTGGGCCTGAATGTCAATAGTGCTGAGACTGAGAAACCTTATCCTCTCAACAGCAAGCACTTGCTGAATGAGTAGACACACATGTAATGAGTGACACAGCTTTCAGCTGCCTGGACCCCTCAGAATGCAAGATGGGTGTGCTTGGGAATGTAGGCAAACACCCCAAAGACCTCCAGGCCTTGTTGTTGAAAAGACTTTTGAGATAACAGTTAATTCCCCTACCTTCCATTAAAAAATTTACACTTCCAATTTATTTCCCTGAAGCTCTTGGGTCAGTGGCATATAGAACATAGTATTCTACTTTCAGTAACTGACACATTTTCCAATATGGCTGGTCCCAAGTATCCATTTCCAAACTATTCTTCCATCTAGCTTAGATGGATTTTTTTTTTTAAGTGGAGAAAGAGTCATGTGAGACCCTGAGTGAACTATCTAAAACATCTTGTTTCCTGTGCTGCTCATCACCAGTCAACAATATTGCCTGTGCCTGTGGGTATATAAAACAGAGAGTGCTGCAAGGAGGTAATCACAGGCCAGCTGTAGTCAGCAACATGACTGGTGGCTGCAGTGGTGACCTAGCAAAGGAAGAGCAAAGCAATGGGGAAGGATTTGGATCCTACCCACAACCTCGCTTTCACGGGGCTGCCAGTCTCCTTACTTACATGAAAAGGAGGAGAAAAAGTTTTGTTTCTTAACACAGTGGATAATGCTCTATTACTATTTACGTTCTCTCTCCTACCTTTTAAAACAGTTCCCATTGACAAATGAAAGGAAGGGAGATTTGGGTACCAGCAGAAGTTGACAGGCAACTTGGCAGGAAGGGAGATACTTTTTTCAAGTCATGAAAAATAGTGCTCAGTAATGTCAGGGAACAGCAATTCAACTTCACTTCACAGGTACTGCAAGCTACTGAAAAGGGTGTAAAACCATGGTATAATCCACTTGGTGCCCAGGTGATATATTATGTATGACAAATCAAGAAACCAAATGCTCAGGGAAATGCAACGTACAAAGAAGCAGTGGCAAATAATTATGTTATGTTCTTCTTCATTTTTTTTCTTTGACTGTGAGAACATTTGAAATCATGTTGTTTATGCCAAATATTTCTGAAATTCTGTAAACTCTTGCAGTGCATAATTTGACTCTAAAACATAAGCACGAAGAATAAAACACAAAGGCAAGGAAGCACTGTGCCTGCTTCCACAGTCTATGGTGTGTTAGTAAATCTGTGCACATCTCTCTTTTCTCCTGTTCCGTGAATGAATATCCTCCTCTCCTTACTTCCTATTCTTCACTTCATCTCTTACTTTTCTTAATTTTTTTACTTCTACCAGCTTTAGTGATGTATAATTTAGGTACTGTACAATCCACCTATTGTAAATGTATATATAGTTCTATGATTTTTAGTAAACTTATGCAATTGTGTGATCATCACCACAATCCAAGTTTAAAATACTTCCATCACTTCGAAAGTTTCCCTTATGTTTGTCTGTAGCCAGTTCCAGCTTCTACTCCCAGCCAGGCCACCACTGATCTGCGTTCTTTCTCTGTAGTTTTGCCTTTTCTAGAAATTCCATGTGAATGGAATTAAACAATATGTAGTTTTCTGTGTCTGGATTTTTTCACTTGACATAATGCTTTGGAGATTCATCTATGTATGTCTATCAGTTGCTCATTCCCTTTTATTAGTACTACTCCACTACATGGATATAGTACATTGTTTTAGTCTGTTACAGCTGCTGTAACAAAATACCACATACTGGATGGCTTATAAACAATAAAAAAATATTTCTCACTATTCTGGTTGCTGGAAGTCCAAGATCAGGTGCTGGCAGATTAGATGTCTGGTGAGAGCCTGCTTCCTGGTTCTCTTTGCTGTGTCCTCATTTCTCAGAAGGGGGGTGTCCTTTGTCAAGGCACTAGTGCCATTCATGAGGGCTCCACCTCATGACCTAATCACCTCCCCAAAGCCCCATCTCTTAATACCATCACACTGGGGATTAGGCTTGAACACATGAATTTTGGGGGAACGCAAACATTTGGTCTGTGGTATGCACTTTGTTTCCCATTTACCAGGGGCTGAGCATATGGATGCTTTCATTTTTTGACTCAGGAATGGTTCTGCTATGAATATTCACTTTTACGCCTTTGTGCTGACATATGTTTTAATTTCTTTTGGGTGTATACCAGGAGTGGAATTGTGGGATCATATGGTGAGTGTATGTTTAACTTTTTAAGAAACTGTCAAACTGTTTTCTAAGGTGGCTATATGATTTTACATTCTCTCCAGCAATACATGAAGGGTTCCGATTTTCCTGCATCCTCACCAGCACTTGGTGTGTCCATCTTTTTGATTATAGCCATCTTAGTGGGTATGACGTGTACTTTCTCCATTTTCAGTGCCCACTTCCTTTCTTTTTACCTTCTCTTACCCTTTTCTTCACAACTTTTGCTTTTAGTTGGTTGGACTAGTACTGTAGATATAACATCTTCCATGACTTATGATGGGGTTATGTTCTGAGAAACCCATTGTAAGTTGAAAATATTGTTAAGTCAAAAATGCATTTAGTATATCTAACCTACCCAACATCGCAGTGTAGCCTAGCCTACCTTAAATGCGCTCAGCACACTTACATTAGCCTAATGTTGGGCAAAATCATCTAACACAAAGCCTATTGTATAATAAGTGTTGACTATCTCGTAGTTTGTTGAATACTGTACTGAAGGTGAAAAACAGAATGGTTGTATGGGCAGAACACTTGTAAAATGGTTGTTTACCCTCATAACTGCATGACTGATGGGGAGCTGCCACGGCTCAGCTTTATGACAGAAGATCATACCATATATTGTTGGTCCAAGAAAAAAATCAAAATTCAAAATTCAAAGTATGCATATTGCTTTCACAACATTATAAAGTTAAAAAATGGTAAGTCAAACCATTGTAAGTTGGGACCATCTGTATTGCTTCATATCAAATTATATCATTGCTGACCAATTCTTATTAGACAAATAGTCAAGAAATGATTCTGGTCTGTAATCAAAGACTAATCCCTTTTGGCAATCTATTCAATTTTCTTCATAGATGTTCGTGTTTTTCTTACAAATGCTCTAATTCCACATATAGCACAGTAGAACAAGAAGCTTTTAGGGTCATCAAGTGTATCTTTTTAGAATTAGCTCAATAATAAGGTTCAGTGACATTGTAGTCACACCTGTAAACATTTCCCCCCAAGCACTTAGAAATGCTCACTACCTTTTCTACATCCTCTATGGTGTGGAGGACTTGGAGGATTTCCTCTACTCCCTTAGTTGAGAAAGCAGATTACACTTGCTAGTATTCTGCTCTTTTATTTTCTACCCTTTTTGCCTCCTTGCCTGAGGCGTGTGCCTATGAGGCTTTCTCTGAGTTCTGTATGGTGCCCCAACCTAACTTGATTGAGCTTTGCAGTTTATGTTTCAGCAGTCCACAAGGAGCAGGCCTTCTCCACCCCGATGCCCATTAGAATGCCTTACTGAACTTTAAAGCAAAACCCTTATTCCAGTCCTGCCCCCAGACTATTTAAACCAGAACCTCAAATGGCTTTGGAAATGCAGAAATGGCTGGAGGTCTTCTTTTCTGTCTCCCAAATAGATTTTCAAAGGTCAGTACTTGAGGTTATAGAGATAAGGGAAGAAGCAGGCAAAAAAAATTGTAATAAGAAATAAAAAAACCATGCATTAGAGGCTGCTGGGAATTTGTGAAATTAGAACTGGATATGGACTCAGAAGATCAGGGTGAAGATTCAGGCTCTGTCCTTGATGAATATTCATAAGCCAGTCGGCTCCCAGCTCTGCCCTCTCTGGCTGGGACAGGAAGGCTCACACTTGCCTTGTGGTAGTGTTAGGTCAAAGAGATGGTCTACCTAGTACTTAAAAATATCTTTTCAGAGCACTTCACATTTGCTGATTATTTATTTTCATCATATTATTTTACTAAGGTCTGGACTCACTTTACTACACCCAATTTGAATTTATTTTTATCTTGTGTTGCCTCCTCTGATTGGACTAAAAGTGTGAGTGCTGGAGGCAGACTACCTAGGGGCAAATTCCAGTCCACTCCCTGATTGGCTGTGGGACCTTCCATTGTTATTCTCCTTCAACCTCAGTTTTCTCCTCTGTAAAATGAGCATAGAAGTACCTACCCCGTGGTTTCATGAGAATTAAGAAGTAATGGTTAGTTTTTCTTCTTATGAAACAGAGTGAGTGCTTAAAAAATCCAGAGCAGGTGCTTTATGGTAATGGTTGAAAGGATAATTGCACCTTAGGTGGCCCATAAAAGATTATAAAATCTTGGGAGGTAATTCAGCCTAGGGGTACTTTTTTTAGAATACTACTTCATGTCAATTAAATGTCAATATTTGTAGGCAACTTTATTTGGGATTTATTTTTCATTATTGCATTATTGATTTTTCCTTCCCTAGAGAGCATGTGAAAGGAAGCATTTCATGCAAGTTTCATGTTCTAAAATTAAGGAATTTGATTAACAAGTTGCATACTATCAAATTATAAACTTGTACAGATTGCAGAGAACCTATTTCCCTAGAACTGCATATGTTAAATTACCAAAATGGTACATTCTTTTAAAAACATTTTATTATAGATATTGTCAAATAATCCATAATCCATAAGGTCAAAGAGAACAGTGTGATGAACTCATATGCACCCATCACCCGCCTTCCACAACTAACAATGCTTAGGTAACTAAACACTATGTAAGGTAACTGAGAGGTAAAGGAACTCATACAAGTGTCAAACAATAACAGAATGCCCGTATTTCCAATCATTCATTAAGAAATCTTTAATAAGGATGCTCTATCAGTCAGGGCTTATAAAGTAACACAGTGTCATAATTTAATGAGTAATAGATAAAAATTCTGGTCATATCCTCACTGGGGTTACTGACATATCAGTTACTTTAGAAAACCTGATCTTTTCAGAGTAAAGCCCTTTAGCTGCCATTCAGTTTTAGATCATCATAATTCACTTGTTTCTTGATAGATACAGATTACAAATTTTACAAGTTTCTGTAATTGCTTTCATGGCCACAGAGGGAAATCAAATATTATTTTAAGTAGCACAATAAATGACTATAGTTTTGCTATGGGAGGGTTGTATTCTAGTGATGCTTTGGGTGAAGGGATTACCCATGTGAGAAAAACAAAGCTTATTATCTCTTGGTTAGGCTCAAGGACATTATCTTTCTGGATGAAAGGTGATTGTGGTATTCACATTTAGCACAGATTCTTAGCTCTACATTGAAGGTTATGGTTTGAATTTTTCCAAATTAGGTACATAGCCATTTCTGCATGTGAGAGAAAATGGAAATTCAGGTCACATTTCAACATGAGTTCATTTTTCAAATTGCACCTTCAGAAGCAAAGTCTACATAACCAATTGGCAGATTTAACCTTCCCAAAAGCCCTCTCCTACTCTCCTAACGCTGCTGAAGATGGCATTTGTTTACCATAGGCCTTCGCACACCATGACATTTTATTTTAGGTTTTTCAGTAGTCTTTAGACCTCTACTACATTTTTTTTTGAAGTGGTTGTTTAATGGTTTTTAATCTGATTTCACTAATTAGTTTTACTGCTTTCTAATTAGACACTATTTGCAAATTTCCAGAAATATTTGATGAGACATATTTTGCACCACCTACATTTCCAGTGAGTTTTAAAGACAGATCTTAAAAAAGTATTACTGAAAATATTATACAAATTAAATTTGGTCCTAAATATACAATATGTTTTAAAGTATTACTGACTGGAGTAGTTCAACAATTGGGCCACACAGGATGTTTCATAAAGTTCAGACACAAGAATAACATCTTAAGGCAATAGTAATTTGATTTTTTTCCTGAATGTGTTGCCATAGATTTTCCTAAATGTTTTACAAACAGTTATTAAAAGCACATTGAGTATCTGAATTCCCTTTGGGCAAAATCTTTTAGTACTTAACTTTCATTTAATTCAAAATTACATATGGTTAGAGTTGCAGAAAAACATCAGAAAATCATAACCAGCTATCACAACATCACATATTTAAATCAGTGCAGTGCAGCCTCATCAGAGGCACCTTAAGGTGCCTAGTATTAAAAATAAGAGCAATCAGTATTACTCTTCCTTACACTAGTTAAAAAGGGACGTTTTAATTTTAAGTTTGTTCCTACCAATTCAAAGGTTTCTCTGAGATGCTAATGAGAAATTTTCAGTGATTGGTGAATTTTTGAGATGGGCTCACTGCCAGAGAGAGAACAGGAGGGCTCGGCAAAGGAATTCTTAAAGGCTGGGGAATGTAAAGATCTATCAGGAGAAAACATTGATTTAGAAACTTGATCTAAAGTCCCAGTTCACAGCCACAAAAAAGGCTTTGTTTATAAGATGAAAATATTTAGGATTACCTGAATTGGAACTTGGACAATTAAATTGTATAATTTGAAGGATATGCAAATAAGTAATCGACTAACTACTAATGTATTTGGAACTCACCAAAGAGGGAGTCTATGAAATGAGACAGCTGGTGGATGAAAAGAGCTGAAGAATTATGTTTTATTTCTGTGTAATGTTTCCATTTTAATTGTGCCTCTAGGTAACAGGCTTAAAAATGGAAAGCCTGTCTTTTGTATGGATGGTAGAATTATTCTTTAAATTTTTTTTTGAATTGTAAGAGTTGAAAAATACCTTCAAGAGAATAAATTATCAAAGAAGAATACAGAGAAAATTTTCCAATGTAAAATCAGGCTATTTCTGTACCAAAACTATTTGTATAAAAATGCAAATTAAAGTTAGCATGTGTTTTAGTTGGCTTAAAGCAAAGTCAGGCTTTGCATTTTTCTTTCAGGCCCAATTTCAATTAAAAAATCTTTGATCTGGATTACAATTAGGCATTTCTCTCTAAATCTGTGCATCTTCTTTGCAATTGCCACTTTTCCAGGAATAAAAATAGTGTTTTGGTGGGTGTTTGCTGAATTGGTACAATGCTTTGAGCTGGGGTTTATATTTCTAACTCATGATGTGTGGCTGTGATTCTAGGCTTGTCCATTAACACATTACTTCAAAGATTTGTTTCTTGTTTCTGCTTTTAGGGGATTTAAAGCTAATGTGCTGCCTGCACATTATTTGGTACCTGTGGTTTACCATCACTTAGGAATAAAAAATTAAATTACACTAAAAAAGGATAAAAAATATTTTCAGCACAATTGTCCTTTTTAGGGAGATCAAGGAAACAAATTCTGGGATCAAATAGTTTTGATTTCTTTATACAAAACATTGTTTTACAAAAGAGTGCAAAGGGGAGGTAAGTTATGTGCTAACTGTGTTATCAAAATTTTAACATCATTGCACTGGAATAAAGAACATTTGCTAAACTATTTCAAGGATTTAAGTGCACACAGACTTTATAAGATTTGCCTGTTTGTTCATATAGGTTGTTGCAAAAGGAAGCAAAATCACGCTGATGAATGAGGGCAAAGAATGATGTATATTTTTAAAAACAATGACAAAATGGCCATCGTTAACTGAAACATTATAATGGGAGCCCACCCGTTAGCAGTATCCTGTAATAAAGAGAACTGGGAGGGGTGTGTGTTGATCTGGGTTTTGGTTCGTACAGGTGCTGTATCCTGATATTTGTGAAACCAGGAAAGGATTCAGGAAATTATGACCTTTTGAAGAACATAAGGGCTGAGACCCATTTCTCCTCCTGAACTTACTCCCCCAAAGACTGTCAGATCCAGGCTAGCCAATATCCTCATATGGTGGCTTTCTGGCCAGATATTTCCACTTTACAGTCTTCTTATGGGCCCTTTTCTGAATCCCCACATTAACTCCATCATGAGTTCTTGCCTTTGTACTTCCCAAGTCTCTCTCCATTGCTGTCTTTCTTCTTCAGTCCCTCTGTGGCTGCCCTGGGCCCAGCTCTTGTCTTCTCTTTTATAGACGATCACTACAGCTCCCTTGACTTCATCCCTTTAATTTCACCTACTTCCAATTTATCCTTCACTCAACCTTTAGAGTGATATTTCTATCACAAAGGTTTCCTTTGGACATTTTCATTCTCAAAATTCTCCAGTCTCCTGCCACAGAGAATCAAAATTCCTTACATGGCCTTTCTGTAAAGTTCTACCCTGACCTTTAACCTCATACCCAGTATCATTCCTGCCATTCTGTTCAAAAGCAATACAGAACAACTTGGAGCCTCTACCCTTGAGCCTTTGTGCATACTTTCTCTTTCCTCTCCTCTGGTTTGTCCTTTCTACCCTTCTCATGCACAGTATCTGTTTATCCTTTGTGCATCATTCTTTTTTCCTGAAATGCTTGACTGACCCCTTTCCCCTCACCGCATTTACTGTCTCCCAAACGTTCAGGCCTCTGTTTCTGCTCCCATGGCACTGACTGCCCTCTCTGTAGTCAAGCAGGCTGTTAGGTTGTAATTGTTTGCATGTCTATTTCTACAGTAAGCCACAAGCTGATTAATTCAGGGAGGGTGCTGTTCCCTCTGGGTATCTATAACCCACAACACGTAGTTCTTGAACAGTGCTGCTCCATAAATTTTTGTTGAATGAATGAATATGTGGAATAAGTTGCATGAATGGAGCCAGATGAAACAGAAAGACTGAAAATGCCACATATCATTGAGAATTCAAAGACCTGGTGATTTTCTGTATTTAGAATTCAGATTTTGACACCTTAACTCCCACTAAAGAAACTCCAACAGGTATTAAGAAGGTAATTGTGTTCCAAAGGAGACTTAATGGCTAAGATTTTGGAGAATCATGAAAGGATAAAACAACGAATACTACTTACTACCATAGAAAAGACTTCAGTTAAAAAAACAAACAAACAACATTTCACGGTGCTTACTCTTCCCTGTAGACAAAATAAAATGATGAAGGAAAGCTTGGAGGGCTGTTTACAGATGTCTTAAAGATTTAGGGTTGCATGTCAAGACTGATACATTAACTGCTTTGGATTGGCACATCAGGTGACTTCAGGAGACCCCAGAGTCTTTACAAGGACTGGAGGCTAGAAATGGAGCAGCGTTAGATCCATGAAAGATGGGACAGATACTAGTCCAAAGTGGAATCATATGGCAGCAAAGGCATAACATGGCTGCAGGAGAATCTAAACACTGCTCTGTTCTTTTCATCCTAAGAGCTCAAAGTGCTTTGCTCTAGCTTTCTTTGAGCAGGAAGCCTTGGGTCTAAGGCAAGGAGACTAATCTCTGAGCAGAAAGTTTCAAGCACTGTGAGTTATATTTTGTCATTTGGCATTTGTCTTAATTGTGAGCCTCAAAAAGTCACCAAAATGCCTTCTTCTAACCCATATAATATTTAACTACCCCTTTAAAAGACTTCAAGTTTAGAAAGGGATGTTTATGTCCTTTCTAGTTGTTTTGCTTCTATTTAAAACAGGAATTCACCACAGGTGAATGTTACAACCAGACTCTCACCTTTCAACATAGAATAAATGCTTCCCACTTTTTCAGTGAAGGGTGACTGATAAAAGTGGCATCCCACATTTAGGAAGTGGTAGCAAATATGAGTACATCAAATAACATACTTAAAATAAGATATCAAATTCCTTACTCTAGAACTCTAAAGTACTGGTTAAACCAGAGAACCACATCTATTGCATATATACCAGATACTGGGCTAGGCCAGATAGTGAATTTCCAAGTCAAATGAAACAAAATTCCTGCCTTTAGAGAGCTTCTGGTTCAATGAAAGAGAAAGAGATTAGGTCAACACTTAGATGGCACTGTGGGAGGCGCATTGACCAGCATGCAAGAAGCAGTGTGTTGACTCACCAAGAAGAGGATCCCAAGCCAGATGTGTGTATGTGTAACAGTTCTTTGGAATTGACCCTTGAAGAACAAGTAGGCTGTAACATTCCCTGGTAGAGGGCAGCACAAGTGAAGGCCTAAAAACATGCTGTTACACTATGGAGTTCATATGGCAAAAGGCAGAGGCAGAGTGCAGGTGGCGGAGGGTGAGTGGTGGGAGATGGGTGATGAGCTAGGTGATATCACAGAGCTGTGGCCTTAGGCTAAGGAACTGTGACTTTCTCTGGAGCTCTTGGACTCACAGAGGGTTTTAAGCAGGTGAAAGGCAAGATCATATTTACATTGTGTTAAGATTCCACTGGAAGCAGTGGAGAAGCTGCTTGGAGCAGAGTGGAACCAGAGGCAGAGAGAGAGGATGCTCTTACAGCCATCCTGGGGAGATGCAGTGAGGTCCAGTCCTGAGGCAGGATATGTTGGCTGGTTATGAGAGAGGACTTGGTGACACAGTGTGTGTGTGTGTGTGTGTGTGTGTGTGTGTGTGTGTACGTATGTTGGTGCATGCACAGGTATGTGCACGACAGGGAAGATGTCAATTTGGTTTAATATATGGCCTACTTTTGACACTTTTTTGTTAAAGGGAAGCATCCTTTCACATATTTCTTCAAAATTTACTTTTGGTTGCAACCTTCAGTAATACCACTTCCCTGCTTCACTGCATATTTAAGTTTCCTCATTGTGACCACAATTTATACCGTCTTCACACAGATGGTGCCAAATCCTGTTTTACAAACAGAACCTGGGAACCCCTGACAGGCAAGATGAGATTCCAATGACACCTCAGTGGCACAGCCAGGAAACTATTTCTTGATTCTGAGCCTGAGTTCAGTTCACCAAACAGATTTTCTCTAGGGTAAAGCTGGCATATCTGCCCTTTCCTGGATGTGAGGGCAGGTTTTGGCTGTCTTATCCCTTTGATGTAGATTTTACAGCTTGTATACCTAGAGAGAAAGAATTCCTTAGTGAGCCAAAGAAAAAACCCTGGGTGGGGCTGCGCTGCCTGCTTTGGCTTGGGAGACTCATAGTGACCCTGACCCACAGCTACTATCAGAAAGAGAAGAGATTTGCTTGTGATTTTATGACACAGATGAATGGTGTAAATTTAATTCTTGGGCTCCTTTTCCTTATCCTGGGCTCCTGCCTGTTTATAAAGTCATGCCTAATTGCTGGGGGAGTTTATGACATGGGTGTCATGCTTTTGGAATTTTATACAGGCCCAGCTCTCCCAGTTTTTCTCACTGTCTTTCCTGTCATCGTCTTCACCAACAGCCATTTCATATGGAATGCTTTTACTAGAAGACTGGAACCATGAAGTCAAGGCTGGCCAAGCTTCTCATTTCACAGGCCAGGGTGTCTGCAGGCTGTTGCTTGAGGCTCTGCCATTGGCTCCAACCCTTTCAGTCAAGGCCCTTTCTGTATGCAAAGTCCAACAGGCAACAGTGTGGCTGGCTTTACAATGGGTATTTTTTCTCCTTTGTTTGCAAAGCCAACTAGGCAACAGTTATGCTGGCTTTGCAGTACCATGGGTGTTTTGTTTTTTCCATCTTAACCAGACAGAGCATAGAAATGGTTACTTGAAGAGAATGGAGAAAACTGGCTGTGGATATTAATATGGTCTTGAGATTTGAGTGTTCTGGAATGAAAATCTGAAGACTGAACTCAGAACATAAGCCTTCAGCAGAAATATAAGTGGGATGATATTTGTAACTGGGGTAACAATTTAAACATTTTTTATAGTTATGTGTTTACTTTAAATAAAAAACTGCTGTTACGCACACCTGAGATTTTACAAATATTAGAGTTTAGAGTGAGATGATGTTTTTTTTTTAAAAGGAGTTATTTTAAAGAAAAAACCTTCATTCAGTGATATTATAGGTGGTGTCTGGTCACAGAGAGCTTTGGGCTGTGTCCCCAGCACCTGTCTTCCTTTGCTGTCCTGGAGCGGCCGTGCGGGAATGGGCTAGGAAGGGACCAGGAATGGGCTAAACTCATTAGTGATGTCCCAACCCCTTGCCATGGTGATTGGCTCAGGTGCAGGCACATGACCTAAGATGTGGTCCAATCCAGGGTGAAACTCAGGAATTTTCCACAATGGTTGAAGGAAGCAGCCCTTTTCTTCCTTCTGGATATTCCTGGGTGTGGAGGGGAGGCCTTTGGAGGGAGGCAGGCAGCCATTTTTCCTGCGTCACCGGAAAACTGTCCTCAGGATGAAATAGACACACCAAGAAGGGCAGAAAGTAGAAAACTGCAGAGAAGGGGAGTCAGAGCTCTGTTCAAACTCTAGCTTTGGAAGTTTCAGACACTTGAGCCAATGTAGCCTTTTTATTGTCTTGATTGTTGCTGCTTGGCAGCCAAAAGCATCCTATTAGGGCAGTTGTGGCAAAATAAGGAAATCAGAGGGCACATGTCTGAAACACAGGTAGAAAGACTGGCTTAGAGGGCAAAGTTCAGACTCTTCACCTTCCATCAGATCTGCAATAATACATATGAGTAAAACAGTAATAATAGCTAACATTTATTGAGGGCTTACTATGTGCCAGGCACTGTTCTTAGCATTTTACATAGGTTACCTCACTAAAACCTCATAACAACCCTATGACAATGGATGTCAGAAAAACCTGATTCTTGTCCTGTCTGCCATTTACTGCCTGGTAAGTTTGCACACATCACCTAGTCCTTAGTGTGCCACTTCTCTGCCTCAGAGGGCTGTGAGTGCTGAATGAGATAATGTGGTCCAAATGCCTTAGTGGGCTGCTTTTAAAAAATTGGATCTCTTACCTCTTTTCGGAAAATTCTCTGTTCTAGGGCAATTCACCTCCCAGTTATGCAAATATGAACATAGGCAATTCTGTTTCTTGTGTGAGAAGCTCTCTTTTCTCCTCTCTGCCTGCCTACATCCTGCCCTTGTTTCTAAGCCTAGTTCAAGACGCGCTTTTCCTGGCAGCACCCCACGCTCACCCAGTTGTGCTGCCATGCTTCCATGGATTGCCTGGAGCATTTGCTGTCTGTCCCGCTCACTGATCCTCATCACATGCCAATCTTCTTGCTATTTAATTCTTGATGCCCTGTTTTCCCACGAGATTGTAAATTTCTAAAGGACAGAACCCTGCACTCTTGTTTGTAACTTATCACTCTCTAGGTGCCATAATAACTCAGTGACTTTGCGAAGGTCCATTATGGGTTACTTTATCCAAATGCACACTTACTTGGAAGAGAAGTAAAGAGAAAAAGTCATTTTTGGTCAAAGGCCTGAAAACTAATTGTTTTTCATTTTGTTGCATTTAGATAACCTGTATATTTGGCTCTTACCCATTTGCCCTTTGGCTTCTGTTTCTCCCTTTTTTCTCTGCAAATGATACAAACAAGCAAACAAGAACAATAGCCAGGAAAAAGCTTCCTCACACAAACTGGAAGCAGCTAGCGATTCACTATGACAGGCAGGAAGCTTGTGAGCTGTGTAGAAGTTGCTGCCCAGAGCTGACTTTTCTTCAGATGTTAAGGATTGCTGTGGGAGCAAGGATGCAGATAGCCTGTGGGAAGAAAAGAGAGGAATTCTTTGGAGGCTTAGTGGGCATAACTATTTTGCTCTTCCTCAGTATAATTCAGGCTAGTGATTAAGGGGTAGTAGTAGAGGTCCAGGTCCTGAAAACACATTTAATCAGGTGCTCTGAGTCTCTTTGAGTTTCAAGTAGGTGCTGAATAAACTCAAGACATATTATTTAATCCACATGGGCACCAGGCTTTCCTTATTTACTGTCTTAACTGCTATGAACATTTATTGAATCCAAGTAGTTGTTCTACGCCTGTTAAGGGAATAGTAACTCATGATGCACATGTTGTTATTTTAATTAACTTTAGAACTTAAAAACCCCAACAGTTGCTTTTCATAAGTATTTTGCTGGTTTCTTTGTTTTCATGAGACTCGTGGACATTGCATTCAGGATGACTCATTTTCGAAACATAGAGTGGTGGGGACTGTGGAAGGGCCAGTAAAGTGAAAACCAGAGCTTTGCCTGTTCAATATAAGGAGAAGATGGGGCTGTCTTAAATAATAGATAATAATAATAATAATATACCTCATGTGTGTATAGTGCTTTATAGTTTTCAAAACACTTTCACATTTTTTATTCTGCCTTGACAGGAAGTAGAATAGTAAACAATCACATTGGGGGATCAATAGGATGAAGATGCGACGCTCTAAGCAGGACTGGAGGAATGTGGATGATCTAAGCTGTTAGCTGGACAAGCACAGAGCTAGCGTCATTTTTCAGTTAGGACACATGTACATTTCCTAATGCAAGAAAGGGAAACAACAGCTGCCAGCCTGTGTCTGAGGTGGTCCAGGATGGGTGCTCAGTGGCCAGCTGCGTTTCAGCATTTTTGGCATTACGACAGGCTCAGAGTTGAGGAAACTCTGTTTTATATATCAGTGTTATTAACTGTCAATACGTATTAAAAGACTGGTAATAGTATAATTAAAATTATGTAAGAGTAAGTCAGATTGTATCTCAGATCCTTTGATGATGAACTGACAAGCCAAATTCTCCCCAATAATGCTCTATGCAGGGCCCAGAGCAGGCAAACACCACTAATAACAGCTCCCAGGTGAATAGATAAAGAAAATAGATGTATAGAAAATGGAATATGATTCAGCCACAAAAATCCTGTAGGAAATCCTGCCATTTGTGACATCATGGATGAATCTGGAGAGCATTATACTAAGTGAAATAATTCAGACAGAGGAAGGCAAATACTGTATCATCTCATGTATATGTGGAATCTAGAAAAAACAAACTCATAGGAAAAGGGTAGGGTGGTGGTTGCCAGGGTTTTGGGAGGTGGGAGATGTGGGAGAAGGTGGTCAAAAGGTTCCAACTTCCATTTATAAGATGAATAAGTTCCGGGGATCTAACGTACAACATGGTGACTATAGTTAACAATACTGTTTTATATACTTGAACCACACATGCACACACACACACACAAACTCTGTGAGGTGATAGAATTGTTAACTAATCTTACTGTAGTAATTGTTTCACAGCATAGATATATATTAAATCATCACGTTGTATGCCTTAAACTTACATAATGCTGCATGTCAATTCCATCTCAGTAAAGCTAGGAAAAATCTCAGTAAGCATAAACAACAGCAAAAACCAGCTGTTGTGTTGAGCACATACTGTGTCTCAGGCTCTGCACAGGTACTTCACAAACATTATGCTGAATTTTCACTGCCCCTGTGATAGCTAGCTGCTATCATTGGTACCCTTTTCCAGATGGGGATGTTGCAGTTTAGAGAGATTAGGTAATTTATTCAAGGCTAGCTTGGTAGTAATTGATGGAGCTGAGATTTAAATCTATGCTTCCTGGCTTTAATAAAGCTCAGCAGGCTTAACCATTGTGCCATATGTGACAAAAGCTGATGGCCAAGCTGGGTGGAGGGCATCTGTATGGGCTTCCACAGACATGCATCCAAATCAGAGCTAGGACCAAGCTGTATGGTTCAGGGACCAAAGGTCAACAATCCGTACACTAAATGAGACACAGGAAGGACAGAAAGGTGTAAGGAACTTCAACCTTGATGGTACCAGGAGATACAAATTAAATATCATTGAATTACTATGTGTGTTTTTTCACATTAATGTAGTATTATTACCATATCAAGCCTCCCTGTGTCTACACCCCTTTGCTATGTAACTCGGCCACTTCTGCCATCAAAAAATGGAGTTGATTTCTCTTCTCCCTTGCATCTGGGCTGGCCTTGAGATTTTCTTTGCCAAGAGAGTATGGCAGAGTGATGTTGTGTGGGTTCCAAAACTGAGGCCATAAGGAGTGTTGTGGCATCTGGTCTCACCATGTTGGAGTTCTGAGCCCGCCTTGCTGTGACATTCGTTTTAGCCTATAAAGGATAAGAGGCCATAGACTGGGGCATAGTCTGGTATAGACTGAGGTCCCTGCTAAGAGCCAGCATCAACTGCAAGGCATGAGAAGTGGGCCGTCATGGACCTTCTAACCTCAGGCAGGGCAGCAGGTAGATGATGGCAGCCTCATGAATGATCCCAGGGTAGACCAGCAGAAGAAACTGCCCAAATTGGCAATTCACAGAATCATGACAAATTGGCAGTTCACAGAATCATGAACAGTAACAAATCACTGTGGTGTTAAGTCACTGTGTTTTGGGGTGGCTTGTTATACAATGAAAAATAACAAAAACTTTTGGTAATTTTAATAAAACTTTAAATGATGTAACATTCTGTAGCTATTTTCATAAAATCCTTGAGATGTGCCAATCTGAAATGGAGAATGATTGGCCCAGCGCCATGCAGTTAAAAAGTACCAGAGCCATTCCTGGGACCTAGGTCTTGATACTAGTGTTATGTACTGAAGCATGGACTCCAGTATTCCTTATTTTCTTTGATTAAAAGAAAAAATAATGTTGGTTCACTTGGAAGGTGACTTAATTATGTACTTTGTACATTTGGGTGGCAGATATTAAATACAACTATTGGTGGTAATCATTCAATGCATTCAGAAAGGTGCATTGGAAACCGTCTCTGAAAAGCATGAGTGTTCCCAGACACTGAAATCATCTGCAGCTTTTTCTTTTTACCATACGGCTTGGTTCACGAGTTCATTGCTTACATTGGGAGGGGCTTTCCAATCAAGGCATAATTATTAGGAAGTTACTTCTCCTTCCATTCAGAGTTTCTCGAAGTAGCAAAAACAAATTTCATTTCAAAAGATCAATGCAAACCAAGTTAACCAATTAAAAATGCTGTAGAACATTTCTGGAATATTATCTTGCAATACCACAGGGACCATTCTGTGAGCTTGTTGCAAAAGCAAAGCAAAACAAAACTGAACTTGGCTCCTCCAGAGTTGGAATCTTTAACTTTTATCCCACTTAACACTAATTTCTAGTGGTGACTGAGCACCAATGCTTTGTTTTTTGTTTTCAACTGTCCTATGCCATTAAGTTTTGAATGTTTTTTGTTGTCAAATAAGACAGGCTGCCTTCTTCCTTTAAAATAAATCTTTAAACAATTGGCAAAAGTAGGAGGAAAATTTGCCCATGTAGCATCTCACAAGTAAATGGAAAAGAAAAAGGTCCCTGAAATGTACACAGGGCTGCCCCACTGGCCAAGTTACTTTTTGTGTTTCAAGCAGTGTGGACATTTGCTGCTGGAAAATGGAAGTGATTTGTTGAACTGTTTGCTATTATCTGAAGCATTGCTTGTGTGCCAGCAGACTTGTTTGATTTGAACAAGTTGGCATTTGTTTTAACTATGAAGTGACATAAAATCAATACAAAAATGCAGGAATAGTGATAATTTTACAGGCTGGCTTTTCATCAAAATTGAACCCTACTGTATTGGTTGATAGAATTGTTTGCAATAATTTTGAGCACTTAAACATTTATATATTCTCCCAGCTTACTGAAGTGATGTGAATGAATTGTCTTTTCTTGGCAACTTAAAATGGTATTTGGTGTGTAAAGCCAATTTTTTAGACATAGACTTGATATTGCATAGCATGCAATGTTAGAGTGACCGTAATTTGATTTCCTAGTCTTTCAAATAGCTACTTAAAAAAAAATTCCATTGTTCTTTTGTGATTATGCAAATGAAGAAGAATACAGGCTTTAACTCCCATATCCCTCTTCTTCAGTGATGGTAGAAAATATGAAGATTTTTTTAAAAAGCCCACTGTCTATTTGTTTCTAATTTTCTTTCTGTTAATGTCACTGTAAATTTCAATGTCATATTCCCACACGTTGCTGCCCCTAATCTGACAGTGTCAGAGGATCTATCTTCATTTTCTCACTCGTTTCATAATCTAATCCTCAGCTCTAACATGCAATTAGTGCCCTCTTCGCCCCCTGCATACCAAACAGGCCGACTGCTACAGCTTTCCCTGTGCAATCCGTTTAGTGAGGCCGCCCGTAATGAATATGTACATTTAGAAGACCTCAGCGCAGAGGGTCACAGGCAATCAACCTTGAATTCAATTATGCGAGTCAAGGTTAATGACTCACTGCAGTGGTCAGAGGCATTCAGAATCCTGCAGATTAAATCAGGCTGTCAGAGCTGACAATGTAGAAAGGACAGAATTACTTGTGTGAGAAACAGGGAATCTTGCAAAGATAAAATGGTGTCACTCCTCAACGAAGATTACATGAAGTTCTCTATGGCAAATCAGATTGTAAATCTCCTCTGGACCTGCAATATGATTAGTCTGCATAAAGACATTTCTAGATTGTAATACGGGGCTACTAATAAGACCTCCTGAACTCCACCCTTACTAGGTAACTTCGATTTTTACCTCATCATTAACATCTTCTGACTGTTCGGCATGAAAAATGAAATAATAATTTTTAAGTTATATTCATGAAATGTGCCCTAGATGATCTTTATAACATAACCCAACATTTAATTGGGAGAAAAAATTAAAAAAATTTTTGTCGGTTACTCTACACTGTATTTTCCATTAGTATTCTTGTATGCTCTTGTCTTGATAATAGTAGAACTAGCTGGGGAAAAATCATAAACAGGTTACAAACAGTATTGGTCATAAAAGCAATTGTCTTATTACTTAAAATACAAAATGCATGGATATTGAAAATTTATTATAATTTATTTGTAAAACAAATATGAATTTTATTGCAATGTGCTCCAGAGATAACCAACTTTTTTGTGTGCTAAGATATGCACATGTTCTTCAAATCCATGTGGGAGAAGAAAAATTTTCCTCTTTCCTTCTGTATTCTCTTTAGAGCAGAGTCCATTATTTAGGGTCAGTTTTGAAATGCAGAAACCCTGACCTGTTAGTAATCATTGGCAAGACATTTCTTGCATGTTAAAAAAAGAATGTTCATACGATTGTGCATTTCTTTAAATGATAGATATACTCATTAAGATTTTTAATAATGAATTATTCTCCCCTCATTTTCATTTTCTCTCCCTTCTTTTTTTCTTCAGTTTGTATCTTCCTTTCTTCCTATATTTCTTGAGCACATACTATCATCTTGTTTGTATTAATGCAGGACCAAGGATGAATTGCCTTAACCTGTCAGGAGCTCACGGGTAAGTGAAGGAAGATGGTGTTACCAGTTAACTGGGTAACACAGTATGGCCCAGTGAGTGTTGCAGTAGAGGAATATGTAAAATACTATGCTAGGTCTTAAGCAGGAGACCATGGATTCATGCCTGTGTGGGTGTGGAGGTGGTGTGTTAAGAGGTGAGGCTCAGGCAGTGAGGAAGACGCATGGAGAAGGAGTATTTGAGTTCAGTTTTGAAGGATGGTAAGAGGTAGACAGGTGGAAAAAAGGACTTCTAGGCCTAGAGAACAATATGAGCAAATATGCAGATGTATTTGGGATGGTAGCAAGTGATATGAGCTGACCAGGGTGCGTGGGAGCGGCAGGAGCAAAGGGGAGAGGTTGCCTAGGGCCCCGAGTGCCCACACTCTGGAGTCGGTGAACCTCTTGGCCGTTCTTGTCATTAAGCTTGATTCATTATTTAAACCAAATCATATCCCTCTTTCCCATTAATCTTTTCAGTACATCTGGGTTTTTAATGTTGGACTTGTTAAACTAGGCTTGCAGTGCCTGTTACTTTACATCTCACAGTGAAGTACAAACGAGGTTTGCTTCCCAGCATCATACAGGGAGAGGGCAGAGTGGGGAGGCGAATGCATGGATGGCCTGGCTTCTCTGTCTTCACTTTGGGGTCCCATGAGAGGCCAGCTTTGTGCTAAGCAGTACATCAAGTCATTTTCATGTGTTGAGCAAAGGGCTTTCTTGATGTGTTTTAGCCCCCAGGGTGAATATATACCCTCCTGTGCCTAGGATCCAGGGCTCACACCTCTTTCTATGACTGGCACTGGCCTGTTTTCTCTGCTCATCTTTTCTGCCTGGATTTATCCTTCAATTCATGAGTTCTCATTTCTGGGGCAACCTTCCCAAGCCATGGGGCCAGCTGTGGGCTTGTCTGCTTCTGGACTCAGAGCACTTGCTGCCTAGAACATGTACTTGGCTGAACATCAGTGCTGAGGTGGCCCTGTTTCTCATTTGATTTTTTTCTCTTAACTACTGAGAGGATTATTGTTTAATCATTCACTGAAAGCTTAAGCCTGAAGCGTAACCCACGCCGCTTGGTGTGACTAGTTGCTCTTACTCAGTGATTTTAATGCTGGTGGGGAGAAGGGAGGGTTGGAAATAGTGGAAAGATTTCTTGCTGTCTCAAGCCTGGGAGGTGCTGGAGGGACTACTGTCTCCTAATGTGCAGAACAGCCTTGTAATAAAATGAGGATTGCGCAACACTGGATTTTGGTAAGCAAGCATTACCCTTTTTCAGAGCCCTCACACATGAAGTTATCTAACTGGAAGGCTTCCCCCAAGTCTCTTCGAAGTTGCCACCTTGTGGGTGATGACTTTATATAATGCTGATGTTTACTCTTCCAACATTATTCAGTACCTAACTCCCTTCTCATTCCCTTCATAACATGTATGTGTAATTATGTCTTTATTTTCTTGTTTACTGTTAGACCCCTAAGTCCATGAGAGCAGGGTCTTTTTTATGATGCAGCATCGGGAAGAGTCACCAGCACACAGCTGGCACTCAGTAACTATTTGTTGAATAGTTCTCCTGCTCTAGACAGGGTTTTCAGTTTTAGCAAAGAAAAATACAGAACACTCAGTTAAATCTGACTTTCATATAAACAATGAAAGGTTTTTAAAATATATGTATGTCCCAAATATTACCTGGGACATATCTGTATTAAATACTTACACTATAAAATGATTCATTGCTTACATGAAATTAAAATTTTATTGGGCGTCCTGTGTTTTATTTGACAACTTTAATCTATCAGTAGCCTGAGGTTAGGCACCTTATATTATCATCCATCTTTCTGCTCTTTCCAGTGCCTCAGTTAGTGCCTTCCAGAAGTAGGCTCTCAAACATGTGCTGATGTCATTTGACTTACATATATACCATTTTGGTATAACTGAGGATTGAATCTCTTTATTAATAGGTTTCCTAAGTGAAATTATAGGGTAATAAGTTTCTTTAGGATAAAAGAAGAGTGAAAAATATCTCTTCATTGGGTCTTTTTGTCTAGATGTAGTTACTGGGGTTATTTCCAGTAAAAAGCTTTCCATTTTTTTAGTTAAAAAAAAGTCTATAATTCAAAGCACTCATGGTGTAATAAGGTATTTTAGCTGCCAATCTAAAAACAAGCAACAGAAGTCACCTTCATTTTAAATGATTTGGTATCACTCATAGGGCACTTTGTTTTAGAAGATTATTCTGAATCACATTGAAAAATGTCCTCTAAACAGGATTCAGTGATGGGCAGTGGCCAAGGAGCTGTCATTGGTCATGTGGGCATTGGGGTTCTTCACATTCATTCCTATCAGAATCCCAAGCAAGAACACAAATGGTCAGAAGCTAGTTTTGTGAGACCAGAACTGACAGAAATAATAAGAGGGCTGTATCTGGCTTTTCAGTCCTGAGTTTGGCAGGGCTGAGTCATTCTGGGTACCCAGGGAGTGCCTGGGCTGCAGATTGCTATACTTTCTCTAAGTCCTATTTTTTTCTTTTGTAGATAGATTTGTCCGGGAAACATGAATGTCTGGAGGAAGACCTCAGTTTCAGGCTTGGAATACTGCAGGTCTTTTGGCAGGAGAAGAAGTAGATGAAGTGTGTGAATGCATTTGTCTGCTAAACCCCTAACAGTAAATATAGTTGAAGAAGCAAACAGAAGAATGAATGAAGGAAACCAAGGAAAGGAGAATGAAATTTGACTAGCTGAGGAGATATGGGATAAGTTGGAGATCCTACTGAGTGGTTTAGTAATGTCAATAAAAGGAATTGGAATTATATAAAGTTATATATTGCCAGAAATTTTTGTTATCTTTGTTACTAGCAACATCATTCTAATTTAATATGATTCCTAAGCATAAAAATTAAAAGTCATAGGGTCTGAATTGAATCTTACTTTGCCAGGACCTTCCAAACAAAAGAATGCTTATCTCTTCAAAAATAAGTGTGTTGCTGTTCTGGCTTAGTTTACAAAATTAAGAGAAGTTAACATTTCAGAAGATTTTTATATTCTTTATTCTGAATGAATATGTCCAGGTTTGTGCCTAGGCAATAAACTGAAATTGTTCTGGGAGAGCAGGGCATAACTGCTACGAAGTGGTCTTCTGGCTGCACATGGTCCGCTTTTATAATTCCTTGCCGTATCTTTGTGATTTCCTTCTTTTTCCATATCTTTAACATTATTCACCAAAAATCATTTCTTCCCCCTTATTCTTCCCCTGATCCTCCCAGGATTTCAATTTTTCAAGAAAGCCATCTGATTCTATTAAAAAGCAGACAATGAAACAAATGCTTCCAAGCCCAGACTAGCCTGGGAGGTCTGGCCAACACGGATACCATGGGACTTATGGGAGACCCTCGTGATATATGGGTCACACGCCCAATTTAATTTTAGATTGTTTATGCTAAGTCAAGCCACTCTTGAACTGACTACAATGTTGTATTACTATTCCCCAGCTCCTTCCCTAATCAGTGGAGGTGATAGTGTTGGCTAGTTGAGTCTTTCCCAAATTGTGGTTCTCTTTTTGCTGTTGCTAAGTGAATAAGCTGTGCCCTGTATGGAATTGTGGAAGCTTCTGTTAATGACAGTTGATAATGGTTCTCTGCTTGTGCTGGCAATATAAAATCAGCTTTATAAATAAGTTTGGAAATTGTTTGATATTTAAAAATTAAACAGTTAATAATATAAAAGGTAAATGGGTACGGGTGATGTAATAAGGTGGTTCAGTAATGACCTAAGTTTGAGAAAGACTGGGTGAGGCTCATTGGCTCATTCAGAGAAGACTGCACAATTTTAGCCACATAGCACCAGCTGATGTATCTCAAATTGTACTAGCCTGTGCTAGAAGAAAGGAAGCAATGGAATTTCAGGATCCATTACTATATGAATTATGGATTAAATCAGTAAAGTTTCTGAGCTATAGATTGACATGATGCATCCTGTCAAAGGACTACTTATAAACTCGGAAGGTTCATTTATGATGCAACATGTCAAAAGCCCATTTATTAAAATCTCTATGCCCTAGATTGATGATATTGTCTTTTCTCAAAATATATTTTAGTCTTAAGTGAAGGGAAGAGGGAAGAAAAAACAGCTTTCTTTTTAAAGTGACAGTTAGGAGACTATTGCAATAGTCCAGGTAAGTGATGGTGAAATTCTTAGCTGAGCCATGGCTATGGGGATAGTTTGAGGAAATATTAATGGACAAAATCAATAGGCTTTAGTCGCCAGTGGGGTCATGTCCCAGTTTAAAGGTCCTTGAAAATGGGTCTTGACCTTGTTCATCCTTATAACTACCCTCAAGGCCTAGAAGTGTATTTTGCACACATTTAGCCTTTTCACAAATAAAGGTTTTGAAAGGAAATGAGTGCAAACCTGTTTTCTAAGGGGCCTCCTCAGTGAAGGCTGATGTATAAGAATGTACTTTACAAATTAAAAAACTGTAATATGAAAAATGCATATTGGATGTACAATGATATTAAAGATGACAAACTGGCATATAGTTACAGTGAAATAAAAGCCATGAAATACAAAGAGGTACCGATGTTATTAATTAAATGGCTTAACAGACTGTGAAGCAGGTTCTGTGTTGGGCTGATTCTTCCGGTAAATAGAAAAGATATAAGGAGTCACTCATTCATTCATCTAGTCTATAAATATTTATTATGTGCATTGATTATGGTTTTATGGATCAGCAGCACCAAGTGTGGAGGTGGCCAGCGCAGGTCGTGGACACTGTATTTCAGAAGTAAATGCTCTGCCCAGAAACTGCTAGCTAAGTGGGATGTTATTTACTGGTGCAGACAAATTAAAAACATAAATAACATTCTAGTGTCTAAATCTTTTCAATAAACACAAATTATGAGTTTTGTATATGTTAAACACAGTCTCCCAGTGGAAAAACACTTTATTGATAATTTATGTTTTACCAAGTGTGGGGCAATTGCTAAAGTCAAAACCATTCCCTAATTCTGGTTGCATTAAGTCCCCCACTGCCACCCGCTACCCCAGTCACCAACTGAAATATATTCAGAGGATAATTTGTGGATAATAAAGTAGTGTTTACTTGGTCAGCTCTCATTCATTTATTTCCGATGGGTGGCTTTAGCATTGCATTCATGTGCTTGCCTCCCAATTTGATTCCAAGTCCACTTTTGGAAATGACAACAAGCAAAGGGGGTAGTCACGCCCCCTCTCTGGGTGTGACCAACCTCAGACACATGGATGAAGCAGGGGTGATGTCTTTGATAGCCCTAGATTAGGTCACAGCAAAGAGTTGCCATCCTTTCAAGCCCACTTCTTTCATGTCTCAACCCACTTTTAAAATCCATTTTCTACCCAGCAGCCAGTAAGATATTTAAAAAAGCCAAACTCCAAAATTGAATCATGTCACTATTCTCTTGAACCATTACAGTGCACTCAGAACAAATATGGACTCTACCGTAGCCTATCCTACCTAGCCTGCCTCCTTCCACTCATTGCACCTCAGCCATGTTAGTCTTTATTCTGGGCCTAATACTCCCTAAGCTCTTTCTCGCTACACTTTGCATAAGCTGTTCCTTCTGCTGTGAATACTCTTCTAACTTGAGGTCTGGTGGCTCCCAATGACCCTTCAGGTCTTGGCTAGGGAGGCCTTACCTGATCACTCAGTATGAAGTAGACTACCTCCTTTTACCTGCTGCTAATATCACTAATAAAGTCCTACATCTTTTCTTTATAGTACTTATCACAATTTGATATCATGTCTTTATTTATATGTTCTTTATCAGTTGTCTCCAGTCTAAGTCCATGAGGGCAAATAACATGTCTCTTTTGTTGGCCATTGTATAATTTGCACAGTATGTGTATCTGGCACAGAGCAGGAAATCAATAAATATTTGTTGAAAAAGTTGACTGTAAACATTTCTTCATTCAAATTCAATAAGCCCATTTTTCTTGAGGTGCAAACTTCAGGCAAGACTTAAAGAATTGTGTCTCTATAGGCCATTGTGGACAAAGGAATTGTGTAAGTTCAGGGCAGAGTTTGTGGTCAGAGAAGGTTTTTAGTCTGCAACCTGAAATCATGCCATGTGGTGAGGTGGACAGGGTCTAGGCAGTGCATGGTCTTTGGCTTTGACATTTTTCTGTGTGACTTTCATACTGGCTGGGGACAGCCTAAGCAGCTTGGACTTAGTGTCATCTATAACAGAGGCACAGGGCCTGGTTGCTCCCAAGTCCTTGAATATGTACTGTCTCCATGAGCCATCTGTTTTCAGCTGGAACCCTGGCTGATATTGGATGTGAACATGTAGGGCAGGGTTAAAGTGAGTTTATTAGAGTTAAATAAATAGCTGAAAACAGCCTGGTTTTAGGTTAAATTGTGGGCCAGAGCAGGAGGAAGAGTCTTTGCAATTTCCCTATGGCACAGCCCAGCTCTCTTCTCTGAGGGGCTCCAGGCTCCAGATGCCCTTTGTTGTTGTTCCATTAATTCCTACTTGGTCTTAAGGTTTGGAGATCTCATTTTATTATCAGAGCTCAAGCAGGCAGAAGAGAAAAACAATAGAACAGAGAACCTTAAGAGTGGAAATACGAAGAGGTAGCCTCCCACAAATGGAACTGCTATTACTATTACATGCAGTAACAGCTCATAGCATCTTCCCACTTCCACTGAATTCCTTATCCCCTAGAATCAGGGCCCCAAAGTACCCTTGACCTTAACTCATGCTGTTTTCCTCTTCTGCTTGGCAGGACTGGTGATGAGCACCTAAGATTTGAGCTGCCATTCAAAGTTGAGAGTATATCACAGGACTGACTGTGGCACTGTCCACATATCTGTTCATGCTTCCAAAAGGGGCTGTATGAGTATGTTTTGGATTTGAATGGACATTTCTCATCTGTTATAGACTCGATGTCTGTGGTCCTCTAAAATTCACATGGTGAAGCCCTAACCCTCAATGTGATGGTATTAGGAGGTGGGATCTTTGGAAGGTAGTTAGGTTAGATGAGGTCACATGGGTGGTGCCTTCTGTCTTCCTGAATGAGATTGGTGCCCTTGTAAGAGTCATGAGAGAGCTTGTTCTCTATGTGTTCCTGCTATGTGAGGACACAAGGAGAAGCTGGCAGTCTGTAACCTGTCCGAGGGTACTCAACAGAACCTGCCCATGCTGGCCTTGGACTGGCCCAACCCTGGTCGTGGACTTCCATCCTCTAAAATCATGAGAAATGAATTTCTATTGGTTATGAGCCATCCAGTCTATTGTAGTTTGTTTTAGCAGCCTGAACTAAGACATCATCTCTGTCTCTCCCTCTCTTACCAGTTCCTGGAACTAATATGCTGGCTGGAAGTTTCTTCCACATCTTTCAGACCTGGTTTAGAAACCACTTTAAGATATTTAATGCAACCACTTAAAATGGTGCTCCATCTGCTATCCTTTTAGCTTTTAAGATTTCAGTATTCTTAAGCCCACCTTGCAACTGCCAGCACAGTTACTCTTTTCCTGAGAGTTTTTTCTGGGACCAGAGCTGGCTCTACCCACATGTAGGGCAGGTCAGAAGTGCCGGTGAGTTAATGCCCCCTGGGAGCAGCCCTCAAATAATGTCTGATAGGCTCTGGCGGATGAATGCCCCAGCTCCCTCAGCCCCCAGCAGGCTAGCACTCAGGCGCATGTCTGACATGGGACCCCAGAGTCCCTCAGCAGGATCACACTTACCTGCCCAGAGTGGTGATCTCATTGATAATGCACACTTGTCAGGCCACCTTCCAGCCCAGTCTAACTTTCCTTCTACTCTTCCAGTGTTTCCTGAGAGCCCCTCATAATAAACTACTTAAACTTGATGCCTTTTCTAGATGAGGAAGAAGGAGAAGGAGAGGTAGCAGCCATAGCCACCTTTTCCATGAAGCCTTATTCACTCAGTCACTTGTAACTGCAGCTGTGGGGCTTTTGCTCATCCCACTAATCCTCCTTTTATAAGTTTTCCCCAGAAATTTTGATCACCCATTATTTGAAGAAATATGACAGTGCATATGAAGTGAATGCAACTGTGCCAAGTCAGTGCATCCAAGCAATTAGGTCCCTCTGGGTCCCTTTATCATTTCTGCGTGCTTCTACCCTGCCTTCAGGGTGCTGGCACCTTCTATAGCCCTTGTCTGTGCCTCTTCATCAGGGGTGTGCCTGCAGGCTACTGGAGCTCCTTTTCCTGCAAGTGCAGAGACACAAGTGTCTGGGTGTTACATGCTCCTGCAGTGGCCTTAGCCAGTGACTAGAAAGGATGGGAGTTTGAGAGCCCAGACCCATTTCCTCAGATCAGAACAACTCAGAGGCATAATCTACACTCCAGAGTTTTTCTTTAGAATCAGGCTAAAGTTATCAGAGAACTTTACCTGAAAGCCCACCTCCCCCTTTACTGTTGCTTTCCCAATTTATTTACTGGATGGTTCTGGGATAATTTCTTTAATAAATCACTTGCATATGAATCTTCATCTTGAAATCTGCTTTTCGAGAGCTCAACAAAGACAGATTCTTTCCTCCTTGTCCAGTTTTTCAGAAAGCACATGATGATTGTGTCACAGTTGTCCTTCTAAGTGACCACAGCTGAGGAACTGAAGGTTGAGCCACCCAGGAGGCAGCTCTTTGTGGAGGGACAACTCACATGGAATCCCTTGCATTTCTACATATCTTGCATGAGAGGCATTGATTGTCCTTTGTTCCAAGCTTTCTTTTCAAGATGTAAAGTGAACCGTTTTGGAAGACAAGTCTCCCTACAGAGCAAAGGACCAGCATACGTATTGCTGCTTATGAAAGATTCACGTTCTTTAGGTCAGAGTTCCTTTCTCATAGCGGCGCCCACTGCGTACTCAGGCATCCACGGTGGCCCATCCACATTGCCTTGGGGAACTTGGGAGCCAGTGGAATCGATGCAAATATGCTGATGCCCATGCTGTTTGTTTGCTCTAAGTATAAAGTCCTTTGTCTCTGTCCCGGGAGGCTTGTGTTATCTGCCAGCATCCATGAGACTGTGGCAGGCTAACTTCTCAGTTTGAAAATAAGGTAACATCTCAGCTCTTTACTGTTCTTGGTACTCTTCTGCTCAGGAATTGCCATGGTTCTTCCCTCTGCTGGCCATCTTGTTCTATTCCTCCTTCATTTGTCAAATCTGCCAGCACAGGCGTTTCTCATGACCCACTGGGTGGATTTCTTCTTCCTCAGACCTCTACTCTTGGGATCTGCTGGTCAGTCAGTCACCTGCCACCTTGATCTTCACCCTCAACAACAACAAAAATAAAAAACCCCATACAACCAAAAGCACTTCCCCAAAGATGCTCTGCTTCATCACCCCAGCTTTCCTGACTGATGCCACCCTGAAACCCCAGGTCCCCTTTGGGATCCTGAGGCTCCTGATACTCGGGCCATCCTTCAGCACACTCCAGCCTGCCCTGGGCTAGAAGACCTGCCCAGACCAGAACACCTGTCTCCCATATTTCACTATTTTCAATCCTGTATATGAAAGTTGAAGTTTCCAGATAGACTTTGAGTTATTCATTTAAATGTTAAAATGAGCCCAAAGGACTTCATAAACTGGCATGTTATTATTTTACGTGGCAGAGAAAATAATGCTGAGAAATCAAGCCCAAAGTTTCTTGATGGCTCATTTGTGAAATGAGAAAATTCTATTTTTTTAAAGTTTCAATTTCTATTTTACTTACTGTCAAAGTAGTAATTTTGTTTTTATTACCGCCCAAAGAGCTCATTGTCTCTTTCATCACATGAGACTGCCCCGAATAACATGTCTCACTAGAGAAGGACAGCTCAGAACTGGGCTGTGAAGGGTTGTGGTTTGGTAATGGGACAGTTTAGGCTTTGGTTGGTTGCCAGGAACGTGGAAAATCTATATTATCAAGACAAAATCTGGTGGGATTTTATTTTAGGACTTAGTACTTACATAGTTTTAAGCAAGGTATCCAATTCCATGGGAAAATTGTGGGTTAAGAATGAGCTCCCTTTCTTTCTTACGGATGTTGGGCACTTAAATACACTAAGTCTCTGTTTATGTGACTGTCAAGTGGAAATAATAATAACAGTGGCCCCAAAGGGCTATTAGGACGATCAAGAGAAATGCTGCATTTGTAGGCACTCTAAAGCATTATGTAAAGCTGAGCATGCTGCCTGGCACAGAAGGGGAATTTAACGAATCCTTTTAAGGAGATGATTTTTGGATCCTGAGTAAAGATGAAGTGATTTTTCATAAACTATATTCCATACAAATTATTTTCCTGGATCCAAACTTTTTTTTTAGGTTTTTATGACACCTAAAAAAATTTTATGACACCTATTGTTTAATAGGAACCCAATTGTCCTCCATGACATTTGCTTCAAAAGTTGGGGATTTCCTGTCCAATCTATGACTAAATTAAAACCCCTACTCCACCTAATATTTTCACATGGGACTTTCTGCAGATATGACAAGATCTACGAGTTTTTCTACAGGGGGCAGCCCTTTTGTTTGCCCTGAAATGTCTGACTTCAGTTATCTCTAAGGATTTCTCAGTGAGTAATCACCAGAAGAAGGATGTTCGCAGATATTGCTGTCCCGTGCTAGAATGAGTTGAAATACAGCAATAATGTTTCAAGTTTGGAGTTTAAGCTCACATATAATGACTTAGATTGACCTTGGCCTCCACTGTGGCCCTGGGTTTCCATAACTGTTAGGTCTTAGTGGGATTGTCATCTTCTCGTCTTTCATTTCTGTCTTCAGAAGTTACCTAAGTGCTTAAAATGTGAGTAATTGTGTTATCGAACATTAGAATACAATAAAATGTTGGAATGAATTAACTGTCTAAACAAGACACTAATAAATCAGTGCCGGCTTAATTGTTTCAGTGAATTTATCTGTTAAAAATGCTTCACCTTACAACAATAATTCTCTAAGATCTGATTTTGTCATTCTCCTTTGACAAAAGAGATTCTCTGAAGTTTCATGCATGGTTCATTTTTTATTCATCCATTTATGTGTTTATGGAACAT
This sequence comes from Manis javanica, assembly GCF_040802235.1. Lineage (NCBI taxonomy): Eukaryota > Metazoa > Chordata > Mammalia > Pholidota > Manidae > Manis > Manis javanica. The sequence continues at coordinate 145,976,694 of NC_133158.1, forward strand.
CATACTGAGTGCAAATGAACACGAACAAATTTACATGAACTCATTAGTGTACACAATCACAAATTGGGGAATTTGTTGAGAAAGTTTAATATTTTTGTGAGATGTTATATGTTTCTTTCTTTCTGGAAATTTAACAATTTGGAATTGTTGGAATGAGAAAGAAAGAGAAGCTAGAACACATTCAGAGCAGATGTAATAAATAATTTCCCTTTTTTTTTCTGAGTCTAGCCTTCCTTCCTGATAGACATTTAGTCCAACATCACTGATAGCAGGAAGGGAACAAGAAGCATTACGTAAATAAACAACTTCGGTCCCTCATAACTCTCAGGGAATGCATTCATATTCTCACCTTTATTTGCTAGGATCACCTAGTCACTCATGACCAATGATTGAACCAGTAGAAGGTGGATCTCCCGGCCCTGATTTCTCAGGAATTTCTTACTGCTTGATTGCTTTCAAACCAGGCCTTTTAAGTTTGTGGGACAGGACCAATGAGCTTGTGATTTGCCACTGACTTAAAAAAATGGGCTTATGTATAGAGGATGAGCCAGTCTTACAATAGTTCCTGGTTCAGGAGCAGAAGGCCCAGTCAGCTGCAAACAGCTCAGATGCACTGTTCCAGGTGAACGAATAACCCACCAGTATCAAGCCAGTAATGCTGGGGAACCGGAGGGAGGTAGACAGAAACTGTGAGGAAAGATGAGAACGATGGTGGTGTATTTGAAAGTGTTAGAGTTGTTCTGGGGACAAAAATCCTGTGTTAAGAGCACTGAGTATCGGTCTGGGCTAACTGTAACATCTAAGGTCCACAGGTCTGAGCAGTGTCTCCCAGGTAAAGTGTCACACTCCCTAACAGAGCCCCTAAGAAGACACTCTCCTTTTTGATAGAGTCAGAGCTCAGGGAAGCAGGAAGGGAACACGTATGCCACAATTGCTTCACATCTTCCTGTCTCTGCTCATTAGGGCAAAGAAACATCTCTCAAATGAATATCCAGCTGCCCAGCTACCTAGAAATTCTATTGTCCATCAAGCTAAATATGTATTGTTCTTCTATTCAATAAATTCATTTTGTGGTCATTGCTCCTGACTCTAGGATAGAGCAGCAAACAAAATAAGAAAAGCCCCTACTCACAAGGAACTTAATGTTTTAGTAGGGAGTCAGGCAAGAAACAAGTAAATATATGTACTAGATAGTGGTGAGAATAAGAAAACAGAACAGGTGATGTGATTGAGAATGATGGGGGTAGCGGTGGGCAGACAGGCTTTTCTGGAGACTGGAGGTGGGTGGCATCTGATTTTAAACCTGAATATCAAGGGTAAGTTAGCCATGTAGGTATAAGAGAATCTAAGGAAGAAGGAACAGCAAGTGCAAAGGCCCTGAGGCAAAAATGGGTTTGCTCTCTTGGGGGAAATGAAAGAGGGTCCATGCAGGGTAAAGTAGGAGAGTGTTGATGCCTTTGAGACAAAGGTAGGGACCAGATATTACAGGGTTTTTGTAGACCATGATGATAACTTCTGATTTTACCTTAAGTATAGTCAGAAGTTTTTGGAATATAATAAACAGAGGAGTAGCAAACACAACTGACATTTTAAATTGATCACACCATGTGGAGAATGGACTGTAGGGGCACAAGAATGGAGGCAAGGATACTGGCTGGGGCTATTGAATGACCCATGGGAGAAATTATGGTGGCTTGGACTAGGGTAGGGACAGTAGAGGTTGACAACTGATTGGATATGGGACATACTTTGCAAGAAGAATCAAGAGGATTTAATGTTAAATAGGATACAAGGTTGAGAGAAAGAGATGTTGAGATGACATCAAGGTTTTAAGCCGGAGTACCTGGGTGGGTGAAACGGTATGTGCTATTGACTAAAATGAAGAAATGCGATGGAAGGTATAGTTTGAGTGATGGTGGAAATCAAGTGGACATGTGTTGGGTAGGCAGTTGGGACTCAGGAGAGAGGGCAAGGCTTCAGATATTCATTTGGGAGTCATCAGTGTGTGCATGGTATTTAAAGCCATGGTATCAGAAGAGGTCATGCATGCAGGAGCTTTGGGACACTGACACTTAGATGTTGGCAAGACGAAGAGGAGGAGAAGGCAGCACAAAAGGAGGCTGAGAAAGACTGGGTGGTGAGGTTGAAGAGAAAAGAGGAGAATGTGCTTTCAAAGAAAGCATTTCAAGAAGAAGGAAGTGATCAAGTGTATCACGGTGGTTGAGTGAGTTTAGATTAGATAACTGATTCCTGCGTTTAGCAATGGGGAGGGGCAGCTTTGGTATCACAGTGGGAGTGAAGCTCTGACTGCAGACCGGTCAACAGGAATAGGAAGAAAGGCTGTCAAATAACCTGTATGGAGGAGTTTTACTGTAAAAGAAAACAGAAATGGAGAAGAGCTATGGGGAGAAATGAGATCTGGAGATTCCTTCCTCTCCTCCTTCCTTCATCTCCCTTCTTTCCTTCTTTCCAAGATGGAAGTTATTACAGTGTGTTTGTGTGCCGATAGGTATGAGCCAGAAGGACTAAATCTGATGTTATACAAACTTACATGGGGCAGTGTAGGGCTAGGGAGAATTAGGGATTGCACTGCCCCATGTAAATTGGGTGTGCAGAATTATCATGCCTTAAATGAGTGAAGCTACAGCAGAGTTATCTAACCTACCATGAAACCTGGAGAGAGAATTGTATGATATGATCTAGCAATTGTAAAGCACCATGTAAATAATCCATGAGCTCGGAGACTGGCAGGGCAAAAATAATTGTCAAACATGACCTCTTCGGTGTCTACATCCCTTCCAAGCAGTCTTTGCACCATCCTGCTCCTCTCTGAAGCTACAATCAGACAGGGGTTTCCAGGAAAGTATGGGCTCACGTGGGTGCTGAGCAGCCTGGGAAACAGGAAATCACTACTCCAGTGGCAAATATGAACTGGAGAACAGAAGACATATTTGTAAAAAATAACGAATCTATTTTGTGAGGAATAAACGTAATAATCCATATTGGCTATCTAAACTGAACAAGATTTAACCAAATAATTAATTGCTATTTTCAAATTTCAGGTGTAATCTGGTAGTTTGTGCTGCATGGGTTACCCTTTTTCCTCTTTGTGAATCCTTAATTTGGATCTATTGGGACTGACGTATTTGCAGAAATATTAATGTTTCTGTTAAAGAAGGGGGGCATTTTATATTCAAAATACAATAACCACAAATGATTTTTGAGAACTTACTTTGTATAAGATCTTATCACAAAACCTTTGCATTTACTAGTGTAAATGCACATTAAACTCTACATTTAATCCTTACAATGGCATATTTACTATTATCTCCATTTTATGGATGTGGAAACTGAGGCTCAAAGATACTAAGTAACTTGTCCTATGTCACATAGCTTAAAAATGACAAAGCTAGGATTTGAATCCAGAAAGTCAAATTCCAATGTCTGCTTTTAAGCACTAGGTTATACTTCTGGTGTGTTCTAACGGCAAAGAAGTATTATGCCATGGGTATCTAGATAAAAAAATAAATGAAACGAGCAAGCGTGAATCTCATTGTGAAATACCTCATTTTCATTATGTCTCTGCCTGTTCTTTTTATATTTTGAGGTGTGTCTTAGTCTCAAACTCAAACAAAAACAACATCGTGATCCTCTTGGCTCTTAGGCACTATTTAACAATTTTAAATCTTGATTTGCATTTCTGGTGAGGAGCAACTGGAGATGGGAGGTGCCCAGCCCTTGCTCACCTTCACTGAGCAAACAGCCCCAGAAAGTATGTGTAAATGATAGCTGGGAACCTTCAGGTTAAACAGCTTTCAGTTCCTGCCTGTGAATGTTTTCAACCACTCTTGTGTCTGCAGTGGTTTCGGAACCTCTGCTCAGGAGGCCTCTAGTGGGGTGAGACAGTTGTGGCTCTTCCAGGCTTTAATCTCCATAATGGCAGACTGTGTCCCTGTGTGCCTGTTGCCTAATGTTGGGCGTAGCATATAGAATAAACATTGAATTAATGAATGAGTGAAGGACTCCACCACCCAGAGACAATGTCTCCTGGCCCACTGGACTTTTCCTAAGAGCATGTAAATAAAATAGAATCCTTTGGTGCCTACTTATGTTTAGTAGCTTGTGTTTTTCCACCTCTAATAAAGGAATGAATGCCATTCTTTTTCAACACATATAGTTCTACCGTTTTATTATTAATGTATCACAAATTCTCTACCATTGAATAGGTAGATATTTTTCTCACATGTCTTTAGATTTTAGACAAAATTGCAACACTGGACTTACAGATAATCCTCACACAGAGCATTTTTTATTTAAGTCACATTTCAGGGAGGGGCATTGCTAAGTCAAATAGTATGCACTTTTTACAGGTTTTCCTCAAATTTTCCTCCAGAATACATGTACCAATACCATGTGGAGTGCCTATTTTTAAGCAATCTCTACCACAAACGATAACCTCTCAAAGATATTTTTGCCAGTATCTTGAAAAATTATATCACAGTTTTAATTTACATCTATTTCTGTTCTTTTGATCCTGGGCTTTATGAAAAGTGTAACAGGGATAGTATTTTTGAAATATATTAATGTTCTTTTCCTTTTTGTACTTCCTTTTTCTGCTATCCAGCCAGAGGCATCCAGTGCTTTGGGGAAGCTTAGGACTGTTACAAGAATGAAAAGAGAAAGAAAGATCCAGTGTTTAGCTTTTGAATTCGAAAATAGGACTTTTGATCTGCATTAAGATAATTGTCTCAAAAGATAGAATTTTTTAAAAAGTAAACTTTTGAACTGAACATAACACAGTGACAAAAAATGCACAAATCATGTGTCCAACTTGATGAATTTTTGGAAAAAGAATGCCCTTGTGTAATAACCACTATCCACAATAACAGATCGGGATAAAGGGCATTATCAGTACCCCAGAATTTCTCTGCCCCTTCTAGTCATTACTCCCCATAGATTCATTTTGCCTATATCTGAACTTTATACAAAATGACTCACCCAGTATGTGGTAATTTATGTCTGGCTTCTTTCTCTCAGAATTAGGTTTGTGTGATTTATCTATGTTATTGTGTGTAGTATGAGTTTGTTCAATTTCATTGATGTGTAGTATTTCATATTTATGAATATACCACACTTCATTTTTACAATGCAGGGAATGAAAGTTCTAGGGGCTAATACTACTGCAACTTTTTTCCATTTTGGCTATTTTTTGTATTCATAGTGGTACCTCATTGTGGTTTTCATTTGTATTTCCCTACTGACTAATATTATTGACCACCTTTTCATACATTTACTAGGCATTTATATATTGTCCTTTGTAAAATGCTTATTCAAGTGGCTTTTTGTTTGTTCTGCCCTTCAAAATTGTTTTTTCAGGTTTTTTCTTGTTGATTTGTAGTTCTTTGTGCATCTTGATACACAAAGATACATATAAAGATACATATTGTATAATCATCTTTCCCACTATTGGCTTACCTTTTTACTTTCTTAATAGTATCTTCTCATGAAAAAAAATTTTTAATTTATAAGTGGTTCTATTTATCAATTTTTTTCATGTATGATTTATGTTTTTGTATTTTGTCTAAGAAATCCCTGCCTACCTCAAGGTCATGAAAACATCTCTGTCATTTCCTAAGAGCTTTGTTGTTTTTTTTACTATTTATATCTAAAATCTATCTGTTGATTCCTGTTTGTGCTGCATGGTAGAGGGTCAAGATTAAGCTTTTCCCCATATGGATTTTTAACTGACCCATTATTATTAATTGAAATGATCATCCTTTCCCCTAATGCACTGCAGTGCCATCTTTGTTATAAAGTGACCGGGTGTGTGAGGTCGTTTCTGAACTTTTTGTTCTGTTCCATTTGACTGTTCATCTATACCAGACCAACACCACAATGTTTTCATAATTAATGTAGCTTCAAATCAGTCCTGATATATGGTAGTGTGTTTTCCAGCTTTGCTATTCTTTTTGCAGCGTGCCTGGGCTTTTCTTGGCTTTTTGCAGTTCAGTATGAATTTTAGAACTGGATTGTTAATTTCCACACCAAAAATCCATTGGGATTTTGATGTTGCTTGCATCGAATCTGTAGATCAATTTGGGGGAGAATTGACATCTTTAAACTGCTGATTATCCCAAGCCATAAGTGTGGTTACCTTTCTATTTATTTGAGTTATTTTCTTTCAGAAATATTCCATAGTTTTCTGTGGAGAAGTATTCTGTATCTTCCATTAGGTTCATTCCTAGATATATTGTGGTGGTTTATTTTTTATTTAAGCATAATTGACATACAGTATTATATTAGTTACAGGTGTACAACATAGTGATTTGACAATTGTAGACATTACAAAATGTTCACCATGAGAAGTGTAGTCACCATTTGTCAGATATCTGGTGTTTTTGAAAAAAAATTTGGTACTATTTTAAATGATATAATTTTTGAAGTTTCATCTTCAAATGAATATGGCTACAGTATAAACATAAAACTGTGTGCATAATGAACTTGTATTTTGCTAGGTTCACATATGAATTTTAATGGTTTACCTATAAAATCATATGGATTTTCTACCTTCATAATCATCTGCAAAAAATGATAGCTTTATTTCCTCCTTTTTTATTTTTATGCATTTTAATTCTTTCTTTTCTATTTACATTGAATAGATCTCCAGTAAAATATTGAGTACATGTGATAACATGATAACAGTGGGAATACATGTGATAACAGTGGTATTCTTTCTCTGGGGAAAAGTTTTCAATACTTCATTATTTAAAGCTTCTTTATCAGATTAAGGAGTCTCTTCTGTTTTTAGTTTGCTAAGAGTTTTATTTTTTAATTAGCAATGAGTGTTGATTTTCACCAAGTGTTTTTTCTACATCCCCTAAAATGATCATGCAATCTTTTTTGTTATTGTCATGAATTATATTGTTCGAAATTGATATAAATGGATTGAATTCTGATATTAACTTAACCTGGCATTCCAACTGGACTTGATTCTAATTTATTATCATTTCTTGATTGCTGGGTTTGGTTTGATAATATTATGTATAGATTTTTTGGCATCTATGTTCATGAGATATACCAGCCTTTATAAGAGACATAATTGTCTTTCTTATACTCTTTAATGAGGTTATGTGGTACTTTTAAAATTAGATGGGGATTATTTCCTTTTTTCTGTTTTGTGGATGAATTTGTGTAAGATGTTCTTATTTCTTTCTTAAATGTTTGAAATATTTCACTGATAAAACCATTTGGACCTGAGTTCTATTTTGAGAAAATTTTAATTACACATAAAATCTATTTAATACACATAGGATTACTTCTCTTTCTTCATGTGTATATTTGGTAAGTTGTGTTTTCAAGGAAACTATCTATTTGATCTAAAGTTTAAAAATTATTTGTATAAGGTAGTTCATAGTCTTACTACCTTATTAATGCCTATAAGGTCTGTATGATGTCCATTTTTTATTCCTTATATTGCTAATTTATGCATCACCTTTTAGAGATCAGTCTTCAGTAGTTTATCAATTTTATTAATCTTTTCAAAGAAGTAATTTTAACTTAGATGATTTTCATTGTTTTATTTCATTAATTTCTGCTCTTATATGTGTTATTTCTTTTCTTTTACTTTCTTTAGTTTCCTTGCTTAAAAAAAGAGTGTCTTAGTACTCACAATATAGGTAGGTCACGGGAAAGGCAGTATAGCATGGACAAGACAAGTAGTGACTCTATAGCATCTTATTACACTGATGGACAGTGATTGCAAGGGGGTGAGGAGGACTTGATCATATGGGTGAATATAGTAACCACAATGTTGCTCATGTGAAACCTTCATAAGATTTTATATCAATGATACCTTAATTTAAAAAAAAGTGTCTTGATATGGATCCTAAAATCATTGACTTTCACTCTTTCTTGTTTTCTAACATATGCATTTAAGACTATCAAGTTCTTTCTGTTTGTCTTACCTATATCATGCAAGTTACGATGTATTTTTAAATAATTTTTATTATAATTCAGTGTCAAAATAGTTTTTGATTTCCATTGTTATTTCTCATTTAATTGAATTCATTAAGTTATTAATTCAATTATTTTTTAAATAACTGGGTTATTTAAAAGTATATTATTAATTTTCAGGCAGTTTAGGTTTTTCTAGTTATCATTTTGTTTTGATGATTATCTTAATTCCACTGAAAGAAACTACTTTAAATGATTTCGGTAGTTTGTTATTTGTTGAGATTTTAGTTGCTTCAGTGATTAGTTGATTTTGGTAAATGTGAGATGTACACTTGAAAAGAATGTGTATTGTATACCGTGACATATGCACAGTTTGCAATAGGTGACTACTATGAGTAAAGCAAAGCGGCAGAGACCGTCAGCCTGAGCTCCCCTTCTCTCCTGGATTTTGATCCTTCAAATCCGGGTGTTTTGGCAAGCCCCAACTCCAGTTGCTTGTATCCCAGTCCTGTGAGTCTGCTGTGAGCTCTGAGCTGTCACTTTCTTTTCAGCCTCTCACCTAAACCTCTCACAAACTGGAAAATGTCATAGGAGGGGAAGAGGTAGAAAAAGAGAAAGTTGAGTTCCCCTCAATGTTATTATCTTTTCTGTGAGATCTTAACTCCTCAAGTCTGGATACCTTGATTGCTCTTTGACAACTTCAAATAGCTGCTTAAGAAAAAAATGCAGTTTTCATAACTGTTTTGGTGTGGGTTGGACTGATGCAAGCTACTGTCTTAGCTGGAAACCAGTTCCAAAAAGCTAGGTTTTCTTGTCAAAGAGAACGGCTTCCTAAATTTCATAAGTTCCTTATACATATCAACAGCTAGGTTTGATCAATCTATGTATAACAAAGTTTTACTATAAATGATGGTGCAGAGAGGACAAATATGATGAAAGAGATGTTCTTGCCAGATAGAAGTAGGGTGTAGAAAGCTCACCACCATGGGAGGAAGGGGACTTTTTTTTTTTGAGAAGTAAAGGCAAGAGAAAAGTTCTCGATTCCTTAGGAACTCAGTTCTCACCAACTTGGATTTTGGCTTAAGAATTCATGGAGATAAGAGAATCTTAGAAGAAATTCGGTTAAGAGTCTAAGATAATAGAATCTTAGAATGTTGACTGAAAAAAGTAAGCCACAAGCATACATGAGCTACGAACCATTAAATGATACTCAAAAATAAGCAAAACAAAAACCTGTATTTGTTTAAGGCACATCTACCCATATCCTATATCATACAGATAAGCAAAGGAATGATGACTGGAACACTCAAGAAAAAGAGTGGAGGAGGTTGGGAAGGAACTGTTAGGGGACTTCAACTGTATCAGTTATATTCTTTCTTAAGTTGGGTGGTGGATTCCTGAGTGTTCATTATTATCATGCTCTATAACTTACCTACCTATTACACAGGTTGTTTTGCATGGATCAAATGGGTCAAAAAATGCAAAAGCAAAGAAAGAGAACAAAAAATCCCCTGAATACTAGGCAGGAGCAGCTGTGCATTTGTAGTGACTCCTAGGGTTCAGACCAGCCACCTCATGGCAGACTGCAGTGAATTCCAGCTGACAGCCAAAAACCCATGATGATCTGCAGCTTCCTTCCCCAGCTGCCACGGGGCCACATAAGCCCCTCATAGACTCAGATATCACCTTGAGGAAGAGCAAGGGAAGAGAAGGAAATTTTCCAAATTGAGCATTTGACTCAAAGGAGACCAAAGTAACCCCAGATGGGGAAAAAGTTAGTTATATTTTCCATTAGCAAAGTCTTCCCACCTGGCCCCCTCATTACTCGTGGAACTCAGGGCCTCGGGAGCAAGCTGAGATCTGTCTCAGAATACAAAAGAAGGTTTATTTTTATTGTGCATTGTAGCAATTGACATGATGAGTACATTTTTGACTCAGGTACTATGGGCAAAGGCTGTAACTGACCCAGGCCCTCAATCCTCTCCTGACCTCTCGCTGGCTATACAACAAGCATTAGGCCCCTAAAACTTTAGCAGAGTGAAGTGATCTTTGATGTTCCTTCTAGGTCTGTGAGCCTAAAGTATCAGGGAGCATTCTCTTCATTCTCTTGAGCACTCATGGTAAATTTTATTCATTCTTCATTCTAGGATGTGATACAGAGATCATTTTAAATATGGAATCATCAGTGGTGTGCCATTGAATCCCTTACTTCACAAAGATAAATCCCTATAGAATGACTGTTTACCTTCAACACATTGTATGCTTTTCAGAGGGCTTTGTAAGGAGGAAAAGAAGTCGAGAACAGTGAAAGTTAAATACAGCTACCAAAGGATTTATCAGGTAAATGTTATGGATTGTTGTGATTTAGTTTATGGGATTAGTTTGACTTTCAATTACCAGGCATCACATTGAATCACTTTATATTTTGAACTCTGTAACTAGGACTCCTTACACTCGATCTTTCATTTGGAGAGGGATTATCAATAATTAGACACTGTGGCCTTATTGATCAGCTAATCAATACCCACATTAATCACCAGTGTTCTAAAAACAATTCACTCTTTGCATTAAAAGGAATCAGTGTGAGCATCTTTTGCTACAAGCTGAGAAAAGCTGTAGTTTTCCAAAGGGAAGGCAATGGCTGGGAGAAGATGTGCTTACAGAATTCAGAGCGAGGTCAACTTTTGCTAAATGGAGGTGGTCTAATGAGGGTCATGTTCTGACTATTTGTTTTTTACTCTGATACTTAATAAAATGACATTTAATGAAAAGCCATTCACTATAAAATGTGGAACAAAATAAATGAATATGGTCTACATTATAAATAGTTGTTCTTCATTCTCTTTTATGTTGCAAAGGAAATCCAGGAGATTCTAGAAAAACAGTAATTGTTTAGGTGATTAATGAATGTGCAAGTGATTCATTAACTATGAAGAATTAAGAGTATTCCTAGTTCCTGAGGTCCACATGTTACTACAAACAGAGCTACAAAATGGAAAAGACCCTTTTCTTCTCAGAGATGTTTCAAGTTCAAGCAACTTGGTGGGCAGAAGGATGGAGCCCATCTTGGACTAGTCCATACAGGCTTTGACTATACTGTCTCTCAGGCTGTCACTCAAACCAGTGGCTGTCAAACAAGGTCACTGATTCACCCAATGGCTTTTAATAATTTGGCATGTGTTTCATATGAATAATTTATAATCTCAAAAGTACAAGACAATTACTTATGGTTAGTAGCTGTGAAATAAAGAGACACATGGTTTTAGGGCTGTTTTTATTAGCAAGTGGTGTCCATACAGTTGTAGGGAGTTAAAGAAAAGTGAAAGTGGGTCTTTATTTTTAAATCATATCAGAGGCAGAAATGATACATCACAAATGAGAATAATACTGGCTGTCTCTTCATATTTATCCATTACAAGCACCACACCATTTTTTCAAAAGGGGAGCCTACAGCAGCATTTGGTGGCTTCTTGAAGTCGGTCATTTTCATTCCCTGAGGAAATAAGAAATGGACTTGTTTGGTCTTCTAGTCTCAGTTTCCACTGGGATTAAGACAATTAAGTATCATTTTTTATTTTCATTTGGATTTTAAAGAATAAAAACTATTTTGTCAATGTGAAAACATGGGAAAAGTAGACATGTATAATGAAAAAAAGATGCAGTTCACCATATAATTTGCACAAAAATAAGATCATAATGTACAGTTTTTTATCCTGCTACCTTCATAATTTCCCTTATTTTTAAATAGCTTTTGAAAATGTTATTTTAATGATTAAAAATATTCCACTGTATTGGTCTAACAGAATTTATTTCCCTATTATTTAAAAAATTTGGTTTTCCTAATTTTTTATTGTTATGAATAATTCTTTGATAAGAATTTTTCAACACAAATCTTTATTTATATTTCTGATTATTTCTTCATAATAGATTCCCAGAAATGGGGTTACTGGGGCAGAGTAAGAACTTTTTAAACCTCTTGATATATCTCACCAAAATACTTTCCAGAAAATTTATAGCAATTTACAAGCCTATCAACAGGGAGAATGGGTATTACCTTAGACAAATTTTTCCAAGTTGATAGGTTAAAAAAATGGTCTTAATTTGCAGTTTGTGGTTACTAGTAACTAAACAACTTTAATATGTTTATTAGTCATTTGTACTTATTTTTCTGAGAAACAAACTGTTAGTTTCTTTTGCCTGTTTTATTCTTCTGTACTGTTAGCACTTTCCTTATGGATTTGTAAGATTCTTCATATATTTAAAGATAATGACTCCATTTCACATTTTTAATATCTTATAATTTAAGACAACTATGTAGGTTCTATAAATATCTCATTAGGTAAAGATTGGTCGATGCCAAGTTCAAGTGATGAAAGTGTGGTTTGTAAAATTTTATAATTAATATTTGTTATTGTCAACATTTTAAATGAATTTAATCACTAGATATCTAACCTAGTAATTATTTACTGATGCATGAGTAAAGCAATATATCTATATATAAATACATATATGTGTGTGTGTATATGTATGTGTATATATATAAAACAAATACATGGATTTGAGATATCTACGTCATTATTTCTGGAAATAAAAACAATCATAACTACACATTTTCCCACCAATAACTGCATATTAAATTCAACATATGCTTGTGAGGAAACAAAGATGTTTAAGATGGCTCATCTCTCTCCTCTCGACTATTCTCTGTCTGGCGAGATAGGGAGATGTACATAATTAACTGTAATGCAAGGCAGAACTTGATAACAGAATCCTAAACAGAATGAAACAGGCTTATCTAAGAAAGAGAGATTAAATCTGGCTGAGGTATTCTCATTGTGGACAGTGAGTTTTGAAGGGTCTCCTATAAAATAGATAGCTTTTAGCCTGGTGTGACTCCTTTAAGCCTGGCCAACCATCTTTAAAGAGATAGGTCTCTGACAAGGAGAAGAGACCAGCGACGTGGTGCGATTGTGGAGTGTGGAAGAGGGAGAAGTGGAGGAAGGGTATTCCAGATAGAGGGACAGGTTGAAGAGCGGGAAGCTGGAATTTGGAGATAGCTTAGGAAATGCAAGTGTATCAGTGCATGTGGAGTGAGCAGGAGAGCCTGGCGTGGGGATTAGTCAGCTGGAGAGACAGGTGAGGACCAAATGATGCACCTCTGAGGCATCTCTGAATGTCAAGCTGTGAAGCCAGGATTTATGTTTTAAGCAACGGGGAGCCTTTGAGGGTTTGTAGGCAGGTGAGTGCCATGACCCGAGCTATTTGAGACAACCTTCCTGTTGCAGGTATGAGGAAAGTTTGGGAGGAGGTGAGCGGAGGTGGGGAAGCCAGCTAGAAGGTGAAAATAGTGAGGGATGTAACTACAGGAGGGTCAGTAGAAAGGAGAGGCCATATCTAAGGGACAGTGTGGAGGCAGGATTGACATGATGTGGTGACTAACTGGATACAGTGAAGTTGAGGGGGAGAAGAAAGAGAAGGATGAAACCCGGGAAAACCTGATGTTTGGAGCTTGAGCAGCTCAAGCTGTCCTGCTTACAACCCCATTCCCAGGACGGTGTTTCCGTAGAATTTCTCAGAAGTACGCCAGAGTTATGAATGTCACACAGTGGGCTGGACACAAAGGCTTCTGGATTCCATGGGCGACCCCCTCCTCTGCACTCCGTGGGGGTACACAGTGCATCAGTCAGGACTCTGGAGACAGACTGGCTGAGACTTCCATCAGTTATGTGCCAAAGACTTACACTAGTGGGACGCTGGTCAGTTTCCTGAACCCCTCCCAGCTTCCACATGCTTGTCTGAGCTCACTTCCCTGTGTGGTTTTAGGAATTAAGTGAAATAATGAATGCAGATGCTAAGCAGAATGGCAGGCAAATAATAAGTACTCAACAACGAGCTACTTGACTGTGGTGAATGTTTTGGTGCTATTTTTGAGAAATAAGAATGGTGATACCCTCTGATGAGTTCAAGGACTGAACATACAATAACCTGAAAGTAAAATCACAGGGCTGCAAATTCATAAAATAAAGAAATCTGATTTAGAAATCCAAGCTATGTTTCATTCATAAAAAGAAAAATAGTTTGAGGAAATGAACTATTACACTTGGCTGCCTTGCCTGAGATGGCATCATAAGCCTTCAGCTCTTCATCCTATCCCCATCTACTTACTTCAGAGTTTATGGGACTTGATGTATTATGGACTTAATCAGGCACTGTATTTAATGAGTATTATTTATTCTAAGATATTCATATTTCTCAGAATTAAAGGATTGATTTAAGCAAATTGTATTTGTGTGCCAATTATGTGTTTATAGAACTCTGAGCCGATGTCCAGCAATCCCTGTGAATGTGACATTTCTTTAGACAGGCCTAAAGTACAGATCCAAATGAGCAGTTTTCTCTCATAAATGGGGGTTTAGACAAACTACACAATGACAGCATCTTAAATGTTTTCTCAGATGGATGATCTTGAGCAAAATGTCTTTCTAGATTAAATGAAATAAAATTAAAGAAAACGACAGTGATCGTAACTGCATGATCTCCAGCAGCAATTCAGTAAATGCACACAGAACTGTGGGAGAGTGACTGGGCTCATTAAAGGATGTGTGCACCTTATGCCTCCTTGACACAGAGTCCAGAAATATGACATGCAAAAGAAGTGGATGTTTTTATGAAGACCCAAGCAGTAATGGGCACTTGAATATAATTTCAAGGCTTGCCCCTTTCTCACCATAATCCAATTGGATGATGAGAGTTTATTTTCTTATTTGTAACCTTTCTACTAAGTTTTCTCTATTGACATCTGGCTCCTTTTGGAAGGCAGGAAATCATAACAAATTTATTTGTTTTCTCGGCAATTCCTTTTACATTGAGTGCTGTCTTGGTTTCCTGACATCTGAGAAATGGTCTTTGTTTTTACCACCATATTTAAAAGAGTTGTGGATTTGAGCATCCAAATCAGTAAGATATTAATGGATTGTAACACATGCATAAAACAAGAACTTTTGTTAATCTATATACTACTAACAAACAACAAACAAACAAATGGGGGGAGAAGAGAAAGGTCTTCCTTAAAGAAGAAATCACACTAATAAATGCAGAAGGAATAAAGGCTGATGAAGTTATAAAAAAATCACCCTTTTGTGATCATCAGGAAAGAATCATTAATAAAGGCTAGAAGTAGTGAATACAAATTTGATAAGGAGTAGGATAGTTTCTAAGTATCTTCCTAAATTATCCATTAATTATTTAAAGAAAATGGTGATCCTCTGGTGGAGGGACTGCAGTGGCACCTTCACCAGGTGATGGAAGAGAGCATCACCAGTAGTGGGACAAACCAACATTATGAGCCTCCTGAGATGATCCCCTGGGAAAGATACAGGAGCACTTTTGCTATGTTCCTGCCAAAATGCATAATCTGAATCTAATAAATCATGAGGTAACCCCAGACATATCCAAGGACAGGGGCATGCTATGAAATAACCAGCCTGTTCTTTTAAAAAAATCTCAAGACCAGGAAAGACAAAGTCTGAGTAACTGATTTGGATTAAATGTGATTAAAGAGACATAAGAACTAAATACAAAGCATGATCCAGGACTGGATCCTGAACCAAAGGAAAGAATTGTTATAAAAGACATTATATTGGGACAATTGGTGAAACTGGAATCTGGCATAAAGATAATAGTATGGTATTAATGTTCAATTTGCTGATTATGATAACTGGCCTGTGGTTACCTAGAACATTCTCATTCATGGAATATACACAGTGAAGTTTTAGCAAGTAAAGGAGAATTACGTATATAACTTTTTCTGAAATGGTTCAGAAGAATATAATGTATGTGCACCTATGTATATATATATATGTATCTATGTACATGTGGACACACACCCAAAAATAATTGGGCAGGAGAAGGAAATGCAATCTGCATAAGTAAACAGCTCTTTCTTAGAAGTAGAGTTCTTAAAGGAAAACATTCAAGCTACAAGAAAAATGTGAAGACAGATGGTGATTAGTTACTTAGGAATTGTTTCCTCTCCCTCTCTCATTGGCTGAATGTGCTTGTGTGAGAACGGAGGTACAGGTAGGCCTTTGCCTTGTTTTGGGATCTGGGGACTGTCTGTTATCTAGATGATTGGATGTTTATTTAAAGGGACAGTAATCTTTCATTTTCTGGAAAATCAGAATGTGACTTGTCACATGCTGGTCTTGAACACTTTGCTTTTGACAGATTTTGAATGTGTGCTTTTACAGTTTATTGTCAAAACTATAAAATTTGATTTATCAAACTTGGAACCTTCAATGGTTTTGTGTGATTGTGTTTTGGTTAGGAAGAATTTTACTCCGTTTGCTTTTTAAAATTATTGTTGATCATTCAACAGATACCTCCCAAGTAGAACGGAGCTGTCAATAAATGTCAGTCACACTTTTTTTTCCCACCTTGATCTTTGACTATTTGTTCAATGTGGTAGGAAAATAGTGGGTTAGAAACTTGTCTTATCCAAACATATTACACAATTGACAGGTTGAATATTTTGTATATTAGCAGTATTAGCCACAGGCACTAGGAAAGGCTGTACTTTAAAAACTCAGAAGTGGGATGAGATATTCTAATACTTCTAAAGACAAAACCTGCTCAGAAATATCTTCTGTGGTATCATCAAAAGAGCAGTGGTCTTGGTGACAGAAGACTTTAGCCCCAATCTCAGCTTGATCACTTACTGTTCCTTGAACAAACCACTTGGCCCTGCTGATCCTTAGTCATCTGAAATATCTCTTATCTGCCTTGCAGAGAGTAGTAAGTATTATATGTGAAAAGGTACCCGAAAAGTGCATAGCATAGGTCGGACCTGGAGTAGGGACTCTCCAAGTGTTTTGTCTTTGTTAATTTTCTCAGGGCTACGCAGGACAAAGGCCCATCCAGCACGATTCTGCCCATCCTATAGTGGGCATATGACAGTTACGCAGGTAAGCCCAGGTTGCTCTGGACGGGGCATTCGGCTGTGATACACAGGATCCTTTAGAGCCTGTAGTATCTGTCCAGTTGTGGGGGTGTCTTCAAGTTTGGACTTAGCCTTGAAGGTTCCCATAACTTGCCCAAATCAAGCAGGAATTGAAACTCCCTCTCAAAATGCAAGCACTCAGTTGAGATCCCAGAGCTTTCAGAAAAGAGAGACCAGATGCTTCCATCTTAGGTTAAAACAGGTGATAGATTCTATTACATAAGGTCTGAACTTTGATGAATTGCGGCCAGAGAAAGAAAATTCCTCGAGGTTGGTATTAGATGCACTGATACAAGGACTGCATGGGGCCACCTTGGCAAAGGATGCCAGCATTTCCTAATGTGAAGGTATTAGGAGGTGAGCACATGGCAAACGATTACTCATGGCTTGTGGTGTAGAACGTATGATTGGACTTATATTGGTGGTACAATTTTCTATTTCTACCCTTTCATTATTCTTAGACTAACTCATCTAACTTATTTCTCCTTAAATTCTGAATTTCACCATTTTCAGAATAGTCATGTCTGAAATGGAGGTTTTACCAAACAAAATCAAGTGAAAATTCCTGCTCTTGAATAAGCTTAGACTTAAGATAATGCACATCTTCCTCATTTGTACAAAGCATTTGTTTTCATTACTCAGAAAAACTAAGTTTTAAATTCAGCCCACTCGCATTGAATTTTTCAACATTTTCCTGAATGTGAACTGAGGAATCTCACCAAACTTTGTTTAGTCTTCCCAAAGCAAACATTAATAGTCACATCTCCCATAAAGCAGATGAGGTTATTAGGAAAGTAGTAAACTACCATCACCTACTCTCCAATTGTAATAAAACTGAACTTGATCATTATTGTAGTCAATTTACTAATTGGGCCTTGTGCCACGTGGGCCTTGAGTTAAGTCTTGGATATTTAGTTTGGCTAAAGCCATTAAAATTCCTTCAGAGAGTAGAGACATTTTCTTGTGTGTCAATATTATAGTGTTGCCCAAAATAGGTAAAGCAGCATTTGCTTTACCTGTAAATGATTTATTCTGAGACTAGAAGCATCAGAGTTAGCTTCCAGGTAGAAATTAGTATAAGACTTAATCAATTAGAGTTAATCTTAGCTTGATTCAATTCTGAACTAAAGCCAGTTTCAATTTGGCCAAAGCCAATGTTTCTAGTTTATTATTAGTGCTTTAGAAGTTGACAAATAGGAAAGTATATTCCAGTTGCAATAATCTTCCTGCTGGTGTGTGGAGACCTTTGACACAGTAGGCCCATGCTGACTCCCAGGGCAGACAGGAGGGGCACATACAGGGCTGGCCTCGGGGGCCCTACTCTTGGTGTAATGCCCTATTGTCATCTTGACATTCTTAATAATATTTTAACAGGGGTCCCACATTTTCAGTTTGCATTGTGACTTGAAAATTATATAGCCTGTAGCCCACCCTGGGTGGCTCCCTAATCAATTAAACATTGGATGGGCATGGTGTGAGGTCTCCTCTCTCTTTTTCTTTACCTGAAGCCACTTTGGCACCTGCAAATGTGCCTTCTGAAAGCAGGCTTCCTTCTTTATGGTATTATATGGGTCGAGATTTCTAGAGTGAAGGCAGTAATATGAAGTTAAAGCAATTCACAAAACATCAACTAGCACTGAGTCTGACAAATGTATTAAAACCCTCAGAGTTAATATAGAATTTTTACACAAAGTGGCTGGAGCTGATTTTTGCATAGCACAAAGTGAGGGTTCTTTGGGGCAACTTGCATCAGGGCAGCTTGCTTGTTATCTATGAAAAATATGTCTCTACCTTAAAGTTTTGAGGGTATAATGCAAAAAGAAGATTAAATCTTAGGTTCCTTTCAATTCTGAGACTGTACAATTCCTTGAGAAATAGACTTGAGAGCAATAGGGATTTACTTTTTATGTAAAATGATTAAAACCAAGCCCTACTTCCCACAGAGAAACACAATAATAGTTACCATTTAATTTATTGAGTGCTTACTAAGTGCCAGGTAGTTTGCATGAATATTGGCTTTCATGGAATCTTACATAGCCCTGGGAAGTAGGGTTATTATTTGCATTGCACCAATGAGTAAATGGAAGCTTAGAGAAGTTAAGTCAGGGCAGTGGGGACTCAAACTGGCCTGGCTCACTCCGAAGTCCCCATGCACATCCTCTGCCCTCCTTGGCCTCCCATCAATTAAATAAGCACGGGGCTAACCTCTGAGTCAAGGAGGAACTTGCCCAGGGAGTTGAATGTGAGGGTGACCCGGCCTTGACCCTGCCCACCATTGATTGCCAGGGACCATTAGACTGATGTGGCCAGCTGTCTTCCTTCTCCTTCCCGCTTATGCGAGCTGGGCATTAAGTAGCCAGCTTAGACAATAGGAATGACCTTCCCTAGTAAAGGAAGATTTGATCTCTGTATGCTCAGGGGGTGTAACCACACTTCTCAGTAAGTCCTCAAGGGGGGGTGCTTCCTGTGACCCCAAAATGTCTCCCAAAGAATGAATGCTGTGGGAAGGGGTTGACTGGGTCTCTTTCTGCTGGTCGCCTTCCACTCCTCCAATCTCACCAGGGCACATTTTCAGAGTCGTTTTAGAATGGATACTATTAGCTTGCTCCTTCACTGTTGCTAATTTTTTTAAAACAGAAGATACATGGGAGTTGAGGATGGATCTCCTATGCAGAGAAATTTTTTTTACATTTCAATTCCTTGTCCATTTAATTAAGGGAATAGAGAAAGTATGCTGTCATGGGAGCAAATACTCGATACTTTAGAGAAATAGCTCATTCTTATACAGGAATTACCCCTGTCAAATCAATGAAGTGGGGTCACTGAGCACATAAATTCTGTTTACATAATTTTAAGCCAGGAGAGGTAAGAATGCATCTCCTTTTAAAAAAAAAGTTTGTTGTTGAAATTCTGAACAGGCCTAAGGTGCTATGGGTTTCTGACAAGACCCTTCAATATAGTTGGTACATATCTGCTGTTCCATAAATTGTTTCCAGCAATTTTGAAGGTAAGGAGAATCCAGGTTTCTCCTATTCAAATAAAAGGAAAAAATTGAGATAAAGTGGGTAAAAGACCCAGTGCCTGCCGGGTGGTGAACATTCATTAAACATAAGCTACTCGTGTGGCGGTGGGGCTGCCTTATGGAGTCGGTTGCATCGTGTCTGCCAGGAGGATCGTAATAATACTTTGTGCCTGAAGTTTTCTCATCTATAAAAATGCAAATATTTGACTAAACTAATAATAAAATTCCTCCCAGCCAAGAAATCACTGATAAAATGTACAGTTCTTTTGTATTTCCTTTAATGTCTTAATTTCTCCTAGAAATTTTGCTGTGGGGCATTTTTACTGTAAAAATGAGTTTGTATTCCCAAATTAATCCATAAATTTAATGTAATTTATGTCAAAACATAGTGGCTTTTGTTAAGGCAGGATATTGAAAAACTGTTCTAAGTTTCATCCTGAAAAGCAAACATCCTGAAATAGCCAGGAAATTTTTTTAAGAAAGAGTTGTAATAACTGGGGCAGGGTGCCTAATGAGAAACCATTATGAACTGTAATGGCTCAGTAAATTACAAGTGAATGGTGTCGGTACAACAGTAAACAGACAGTGGGACTAAGTACATGTACTAATATGATAAAATTGATGTTAATCTCAAGTCAGTGGAAGAAGGATATATATTAAATA
Organism: Manis javanica; assembly: GCF_040802235.1. Lineage (NCBI taxonomy): Eukaryota > Metazoa > Chordata > Mammalia > Pholidota > Manidae > Manis > Manis javanica. Next base: position 145,997,330 of record NC_133158.1, read on the forward strand.
AATTGTGTTAAGAAACTGACTTACTATTTAGAAAAAATAGTTATGTTCCTACCTTGTATTTTATACAAAAATAAATTCCATGTGGATTAAAGATTTAACAATAAGAGTGAAATGATAAAAAACATTTAGAAGAAACTGTATGTGAAAACAATGAAATCTCAGGGTAGAGAAGGATTTTCAAAGCGTAACTGAGGCAGAAACCAAAAAGGAAAAAGTGGAGAGCTACACATTTAAAACTGTTGGATAGAAAAATAAAGTATAAACCAAGGTAAATCAATGATAACCTGGGAACAGGGGGACGACTGCATATGACCAAAGGTAAAGATAAGGACCAAGTCTTTTAAGTAAATAACAAAATGATTATTGCTTTCATAGAAAAAGCAATAATCTAGAGATTTAAGCAGGCAATTTGATAAAACAATGAAAGTGGCCAAAAAGCAACTTAAAAATGTTCAGTGTTACACATAATCAATGAAATACAAATAAAAAGAAAAGCAAACTATGTTCAGTTGCAGGTTTGACAATATACAGTATAGCCAAGGCACGGGGAAAAAGGCACTGCCAGACCCAAATTATTGGAGGACATATCTTTTGACTTGACAATCCTATTTTCAGAAATGCATCCTAAAGAAAATGATTGGATATGCATACAATATACATGTGAAGATGTTTATATTGGATTTTTACAATAATTGTGAAAAGTTGGAAACAAATACTTCGCAATAGAGGATTGGTACAGTTCTAAAATGAAATATTCTGTAGACAAGCATGTTAATGTGGCTATATATTTATTGATTTAGAGAGTCACTATCTATTATTGAGCTCCCTCCAAAAAAGCAGAATGACAACACAGTATATAAAGTATGATACCATTTTATTTTATCAAAAGTATTTGTATAAACTCAGCAAGAGGTTGGGAAGAGTAATCATCTCATTTTTAATAGGGATTAGACCTAGGGGTGAAATTAGATTAGGAATAAGATTTTATTTTTTTGTGTCTTGATATTTTGAAATAAAATTTAAAAAGTAGTAAGACTTAGTAAGTTATAAATATTGCTCCAAAATACTAAAAGTGTTTATAGCAAGGTAGTATGATTATAAGTGATTTAAAAATTCTCTCTACTTTCCAGAATTTCTATATCAAAAATAGTTGCACCACTCTTACATTCAGAAAATAAAAAAATTGAAAAGGAGGCAAATAGAAATTTATATATGAATATACACACATGCACACACATGAAAAGTCTGGAATATTATACATCAAAATCTTTATAGTGTTTATTTCTAGATGGTGATAAGTGATTAAGACAGCTTTGTTTTTCTGCATTTGTTATTTTCAAAAGTATACATGTATTAATTGTGGAATAAATAACAGAATTATGGAGTACAACTCCTTTAAAACTTTATGTAGGTGTGATTGACCTTTGTTAAAAAAATCCCCATAGATCCTAAGTATAAATAAGAAATCTGGAACCAAAAAACAAAATAATGTATGTTGAAATAGTTTTTTGGAAGGAAAAAGTTATGAAGATATTCAGTACCGCTTGATGTCATTTGGGACAACATGGAGCAATGCAACCCTGAGGCCAAGCATCCCTGTTGATGACTAAAATTCAGCTTTTGTTTCCAGCCCATGATGTCGGTTTGCTCTCACCAACACAGGTTCACATGCATCAACATTTGCAATTGCAAAGCAAGTCTTAATTGATAGGTCCAAAGGGATTTTTAAATTTGGGATCCTGGGGACTACAGAGCCTGGGCTTTTGTCTCTGCTCAGGTTTCTGTGTCCTTCTGTGCAGGAGCTAGGCTTCATCCAGGGTCAGGGCAGTGTGGTTTTACCACAAGAATGTTTCCTTAAGCCTGGTTCCCCAGTACCATCTTATCTTGAGTTGAATGGTGTGGTTGCAAATGGCCACTGCAAATAGCCACTGGGAGGCTCTTGCTTCTGTTGAGATGACTGCTGGTTAGACCAGCATCAAAGTTTCAATTTTCCCTCCTCTCTCAAATCAAAAGGGGAAGTGGGGCCCTGGCTCTACTTCACACTGAGCTTCCAGCCTCCGATCTCTTCCCTTGCCAGCTTTCATGCCTCTTGTGATGCCTGCCATGTGCATATTATTACAGCAATCTGTCCGCCAATGGTGTGTATGTACCTTGTGTTGTTATTTTTCAATGGGTGCATCTTGACATGCTTCTTGAAGGTAAGATGTATGACCTGCAATTCCCAGGATTTTGAATTCTTGTATGACAGGGATAAACCCTGTGCAGGGGGAGGATTACTGTTGGAGGTCTTGAATTCTAGTCCCAGCCCTGTTACAAAGTGAACCTTGAAAAACAAACCTTCCCTTTCAGAACCTCAATTTCCTTTTTTGGAAAATGAGGGGGAGGAACACATTTAGAGTCACAAACTGAATTCTACAGTGCTACTGAGGAAGGTGGACAACAGCAAGGAGTGAAGCAGGCCAGCTACAAGACCATTTTTCAGAAGAGATATGGCCTTCTTGACCAATTTCTCAACTGAAAAAGATATGGATATTAGGAACTTTGGCATTTTTAGAAGAGAAACAAGAGTACAAGAACAATAATAAATGGCTACCGGTGCTCTACCTCCGTAAGGGGGAATATAGGGCGTGGCTGCAAACTGCAAACTCATGATCTATTCTTGCACTAATTGTTGCAATGGGGCCAGGCTTTCCAGGTCCTCTAGTTTTTAAGAGAAGCCAGATACGGAGCAATTTATGTTAAATCTCCTGATTTTTTGATGTGGAAAAGTAATGTAAACAGATCTTAAAAACAGTGGAAAGTAAACATGTCTGTGGGCTATATAGTCCAAGGGCTGAAAATTTGCATTTCTGGACTCTAGGCCATCTAGGTGCCTTATTGTTCAATTAATCTACTCCATCTGACAGAGAGCACGGCTACGTGAGCACAGTCTCCTTGTCAATTTCCCTAAACTCATTTATAAGAAAATGCCCATTTTATCAAGAGTGTTATTTAGGATATTGAAACTCTTTCCAACATTATCAAGGATGAAAATGATAATACCTACAAAAGAAGCTTGATATTAAAAAAAGGTGTCTTATGCTTTCCTTGATTCTGAGAATCGTAGACAATCAGAACTGGTGTGATGGCAGAGGAAGGCTGACAGCATGTAGTATAAAATATTGGCTGGTTAGAGGGCCCGTGAAAACCCCTATAGATGGACAATCGGAAGAAATGAAGGCGATTTGAAGGAAGGGTAGATGGTGAACAAAGGGGCCTCTCTTCCATCTGCCTACAGGTCATAGGAGTAACACTGTTTCTCTCATCCACTTCTTTTGCCTTTAGGACTGAACATTTGTTTTCAATTTTAACAGTTACATAACATGCTTTCATTACACCATTGTCTAAAATATTGCCGAGGCCCTAACCGTTGTAATTTATCCTTTGTACTATATAATTTGGAGCCGTTCAGGCCAGAAAGGAACATCTGTATTGAAAGGTTGAACTTGACACAGTTTTGAGTCCTACACTGGGCCCGTTCTAAGGTCAGTTTCCTCATAAACTTCGTTATCACTGTTGGTTTTATTCATTCTATTTGACATATTAAGCTTCTGTATCTTGGCATAAAGGACACAATATTGCAGCATATTGGCAAGCTCATTTGCTTTTCCCAGCTAGTGTTGTGTCCAAATATCAATCCCCAGGGATAAACACGTGTATATCGACTGCAGGAAAATGAAGCTTAGCAGCAGGTGGCCTTTGCCGCCTAATGAACATGGCAATCTGTTACTATCACCGCGGCGCTTTTCACCAGACAATTAGGCAACTAAGCATGTAATTATTCAGGCCAATGAGAAGAGGCTCTCCTCTAATTTCATCTTTTCATTGCTGTTTACTCACCCACACTCCCCTCATTAGCGAGAGATTTTCCAGTCTATGCTAATTGTTTTCAATAACATTCATTTCAGTTGAAAGAGAACGATCCCGTTAATTGAGAATCGAAAGAATCTTTTCATTTTAAGTGCGTCCTGCCATGGAAATCTGAATACTCTCAACAGGTTCGAGCTAATGAAATTAAGTCGCACAGCCATTAGTGCTGTAATAGAAATAAAGTAATTTATTTTCATTGAAGCATGTGCTATAGGTCCAGAACAATTAATACAGCCTGAAGAAGATAGTAACTGGAAAAAAGAAATAGGTTGAGGACAAACAAGATGATTTCCCTTAGAATGGCTTGTTTAAATTTTGGTTTAAATCTCTTGTCCATTTGGTGTCACGTTCGAAATATTTACAGTGAAGAGAACTTATTGATAAAATGACACATTTAATTGTATATGAAAAGCCTGTTATTTTCTATAGAAGCCATTTAAATGTATCAAGATAATTCAGCTGTGTTGGATTTTTTAAGCTGAATGTGCTTATAAATCATTTACAGGAAAACAATTAGTCAACCTGAGTATTTGGGTCTTCATGTAGTGTCAGTGTATTTACATGTGCGTGGTTTAGGGTCACACTGAGCCAATGTCACAGCTGTTATCATTTGATGGCCCTGGGAACCCATCACAGGTACTAGGATATTCAGGCACTGCAGTGTCAGTTCCAGGAACAGGCAGAGACTGAACTTTTAAATTAATGAGGGGCTAACAAATGTGTTTATGTAAAAAAAAACATACCCTTCCAAACAAACTAAATTATCAAAGAAAACCCTTAAGTGTATATGAAATAAAAAGGCTTTTTTTGGGCTGCATGCTACAATTCCATATTGACAAGGTACCCTGAAGAGAAGACTAGTATGTTTTCTTGCCAGCAAGAATTTCTTTATTTTTAAAGCAGATCTCTTCTAGTTTCAGAGGGTGAGATATTGAATATAGTACGTTCACATACAAAAATGTACCTCTATCATGACACTTTTCCTAAAATTCTCGTATCTTATTTAGGTGTTTTTTTTAATGGAATAATCAATATGAAACCATTCAGGCTGCTGTCAGACTAGCTGCCTGTGTATAAAATTCCTTTTCCTCCTCATACACAAGAACCAGAGTTCTGCTGTGGCCATTAGTATATAGCACAGGTCTGTCTGTTTTTGGAAGCTCCTGTGGATGTCTGCTGGCGGGTGGCTGGGTGCGGGTGGTGTGCTATGCAAATATTATGTCTTTCTTTTTTTTGGTTAGATTCAAAAATGTATAATGGGGACAGACTTACAAAATAATACACTGCATAGTGTTATGAATATTTCAAAGAATTATTTCTTTATTTTGTGCGTAGCTCAGAGTGCTGACATTTGATTTATAGCTGCATGGATATACCTGGGGTTGCTAAGGTTACCCAATTTCATTCACCCATAGATATTTGAGATCTACATAATGCCATCACATTCTCCACTGCATTTCAAAGTGATGTTGATAAATGGTGCCTTCCTTAGATGATATTTCCATTTAGATGTGATATATCTCATGATTTCTGTCTTTTAAAATATTGTGGTTGATGAAATTTTACATTATGTGCATATACAGAAAGCAGGAATACATATTTTTTCAGTTTTAAAGGTTGGAAAAACTATGAAGTGTGGGCTTCCGCTCCTCCTCCCCACCCTGCACCTATTCCCATATGTTGAGGCTTACTGTGACTGATATTGAGTTCTTTTTTTTTTTATGTAAAGGGGAAAAAAAACCCACATTATTGTTTGTCTTATGTTTAGAGATATAACAAAAGACTGGCTAAGTCACCTGCAATCGTTTTATGATGTTTCATATCTTTGCAACAAAGGCTTATGGTTTTCTAAAAAAAATGAAAACATCTTTTGAGGTTTTGGTAACAAACCTATGGAAGTTATTTTTTCCAACACATCTTTTTAGAAGTAATACTTATAAGATAGTCTCTCTGTCTCTGCACATGTACATACACACATACATATATCCACATGCACACACATGCATATGTATAAATAATGTATATTTTGTTATTGCTTACAGTGATCACTGACCTTTTAGCTTGTAATGTATCCCAGTCCTAGAAAGAGGTCTGGCTCAGGATCTGCTAACTTCAAAGGAATAAGATATCAGACCTATGGAAGAAAACAGTTAAAAACTCAAAATATCCATAAATTTTTGTGAGAAAGGTAGACCTGGCTCCATGGGGCAATAAAGTTGCAGTGGGGAGGGATGAACACATACAAAGAGCCACGAGCCTCATTTTATGAAGGACTCATCTGTGGATTACATGGTTTCGTTTCTCCCTAACCAGCTGGGTTGAGTTCTGAAAACTTAGTTTTTCACTTCCTTCATCTAAGTAAGAAAACAGTAACGGAAAAGGCTGGGATGCTGAAATGCAGGAAGGATTTATAGGGGCCTTTGGACCATGTTCTTTGGAAGGAAGCAGAGACAGGCTGGCCAGGAGTAAAGTATGGGGAGTGAAAGAGGGTGGAGCAAGGAGGTGGTTGGGAGGAGACCACCAGACAGGAGGAGGGAAAAGCCATGGCGTGGGTGGGGTGGGGGTGTGGAGGAATGAAAGGCCAAGAGAGTGGAGAGTGATGGGAAAAGTGCGCTTTCCATGGGCTGAAGGGAGGTTGCAGTGGTGACGGGTCAGCCACACTGAATGAGGGTCTGTGTTAGGAATGCTTCAGAAGATGACAACATGGTGGCTTGCAGACCTGTTTTGTTAGGCTGTACAGTGTTGAAAATATTTTGAATTGGCTGCAGCATTTAAACAGTGGAAGATTTTACAGAAAGGTTCTGAGTTTTGGTTCTTCTGCAAACTCAGATCTGGCAACACCAGATCTGCATTTCTGGATGGAGCAATGAGATGTTGCTGAGAGCATCTGACCCATGACAAGATTATGCCTCCTGGATGGTCACAGTCACTTTCCACCCCCAAACCCAACTCCTTATATTAACATATCTAGTTTCTTTAGGCAGGTGAACACACTCCTGCTTGGCTCCTATACTCATGTGACTTTGCAACTCCTTGATCTCCTCTACACCTAAAGCCTGGCAGATAGTAAATGATCAAAAAATATTTGTTGACTGAATGGAAGAAAACACTTTGTTGTATTATGTACTACAGGTCTGTCCTTTATGGGAGATGGTGAGATCCTGTGGGCTAAGGACTATCCTAGTCATCTTTGTGCCTTCAGTGCCAACACAGCACAGGACGTGTTTAATAAACATTGGTTCAGGGTTGCACACATATTGTGAGGCTGAGCATTTGTTCTCTGCACATAGGGAAAGAATCATATGGTTGGGGGATGGAGAGGGTAGGTCTGCTAAGCCGGTGGTCACGGTAAGTCAGCAAGGGCAGCACACACAGTCCAGGCCAGGATGCCTAGGAGGCTGCCGGCCTCCCAGTGTGGAGCGTGTCTCTCAGAGTATATTGATCTCCTTTGGTCTGTAGCTCTCGGGCTGTCAGAGAAAGGCTCCTGGAAGCCCTCCCCTCTGACCTCCTTGGATGCCCTTCCTGCCTTTGGTGTCATTTCTCTTGACTGTTTGACTTGCCTCTGGACCCCTTCTGTTTTCCCTTTAGATTATAATTCACTTTTTACCCTTTATGTGCCCCTCACCTGGGTCTGATTACTCATCCTTTCTATTTTCCTACGTGGTCATCTCCATACTGATTAATACCCGATTTTGTGCTTTTCGTCACATGTTCAGCTAGGATTTAAGGCAGAGAAGGAATAGTTATGGTGGGGAGTGGAGAAGAAGTAACTGGAATTGTACATCCTCCTTTTGTGGTCTATTCCTAATCCCTGAACAAAACCGCTCACCAGTAAAGCTGGGGGGCTAACCAGGAGCACAGGCTCAGGTGCCAGATTTCTTGGGTTTGTGTCCTGACCTTGCTTCTTTGTAGCTCTGTGACCTTGGATAAGCTATTTAACCCCTCTTGCCGCAGTGTCCTCATTCATAAATAAAGGTAATAATAGTGACTACTTACATAGTGTTGTGCAGATTAATGAGTAAATATACATGCTGGGCTTAGATCCATGCTGGCATATAGAAAATAGTCAACAAATGCCAGCTATTACTGTTTTCGTCACTTGTTACCCCTCATAACCTCAAGCCCTTTGGGTGGTTCTGTGATTACCAGACCACCAGTCACACAAACTTTCCTTCCCTAAATATTTTTAGGATCTTTAGGCATAATAAAACATGTTCTCGGAAGAGAAAGGAATAAAGCTGGATTGAATAAGAAGAATGAAATGTAACTATGCATCTGTAATATTTATGTTCATAGGGTTGTGCAAGTATTAGTGATGATGTACCAGGGTTTTCTAGAAGATTCTCCAATGATGTTTCAAGTTCAGAGTCCTTTATTTGCAATCCTGAAATTCAAAAGGCTTTGGAAATTAATCTTTTTCTCTATAGCCTTTGGCAGCAAGATCTGACCTGCATTTGATAGTCAGTCTGCACTGAGCTGGCAAAAGGCTATTTTCAGTCTTTGTCCAACTTAAGGTGAATATTCTATATTTTCTGCAAAAGCATTAACATATTTGATTATGATGCACAGCCCCAAACTCTACTCTGGGTGTTACATTTTACACACACACACACACACACACACACACACACACACACACACACACACACACTAAGTTATATTTCTAAAATTTGAAAACTTCTGAATTCCAAAGCAATCTGTGTCCAAGTGTTTGTGGGTCTGTATAACCATATCAGCACTCTTGTTTGGACCAGAGGGACACTGTCTTTAACTTTCTTTTTACCCGCCCAATTCTTCCCCATCCCAAGAACAGTGCTCTGGACAACCCATTCATTTAATTACTATTTACTGATTGATTACTAAGTGCTAGACACCATTCTAGGCTCTCAGATACAGTGAAGAACAGCATGATCCTTGTTTTCATGGGTTTTATATTCTACCTGGAGAAGATGCCGAATATGAGGATAAGAGCATCTCAGTGTTTTGAAGAAGATAAAATACAATCATGGGACAGACAATTACTCTGCATGGTGTGTGTGTGTGTAAATGTAACAGACACATTCTGGCATTTGGACAGAAACCTGAATGATTAGAACAAATCAGCCATGCACATGAGCAGGACAAGACTGTTTCAGGAAGAGCAAATAGTAACTGTAAAGTCCCCAAGGCCAGCATGAACTTGACAGTTTCCTGAAGCATAAAGAAGACATGAGTGTTTGGGGTAAAAATGAGCCATGATGGAGAAAGGTGTAAGATGTGGTCAGACATGACTTCACAGGCCTTGTGGGGCATGGAAGGACTTTGGATTTTATTCCATATATAATGGGAGCTGTTGGAGATGGTTAAGCAAAGAAGTGACATATGATTTTACGTGTTCAAAAGATCACTCAGTTGAATAGCTACTATGCATATGCATTGTTCGTATTTATGGAATAAATAATTTAGTTATATAATTACATGTTGCACACAATGCACAGATCATCTGCAAGTAACAGAGCCTCAAACAATAGTGACTTAAATGACTTAGTTAATTTCTCTTCTGCCTAAGAGTGTGTAGGTCCCCCAGGGCTGACAAGGGGATTCAGCTAGATGAATGACTCAAGGGTGTAGCCCCCTTTGGCTCTCTGGCCCACTATTCCTTGGCTAACCCTTATCTTTATGGCCCAAAATAATAGCAAGCACTTCACTCATTGTATCAGTCTTCCAGGCAGCATAATAGATTAACTAGGGAAGAACATATATGAATTGACTTTTAAGAATGGTTCCTGGGAGCTGATAAGACATCTCTGCTTACATCTCATTGGCTAGAATTTAGTCCCATGGCCACATTTAACTGCAAGGAGGGCTGGGAAATGTAGTCTTTATTATGAGCTGCTATGTGAGCTAAAACCCAGGAGTCTTACCACTGTAGAACAGGGAGGGCAGATATCGAGGACCCATTTAGCATTCTCTCTGGCTAATAATCTTGCTATTAAACTGAGTCACAGTTCATCAAAGCTAGTAGTGAGTTAGAGATCTGCTAGGTTAGCCCCTCTTGTGATACCATTTGTGCAGGTCCTGTTTCTCACAAGTGCTTTAACTGAGTTCCAGAGAGATGACATGAGCACCCAGAGTCACATGGAGAGACACTGATGCCTCTGAGGCAGAGAGCTGGCTCCCAGGGTTTTCTCAGTAGGAGCCAGGCTGTTCCTCTAACCAGCTGTGTACATTCCTGGCTTTGCATTCCCCACACAACAAACAACAGCAAGTAGAACTGGGTGGAACGGGTGGGTTTGAGTGTTTTTTAAATACACCAACCTCAAAAGTCTAAGAAACACCAATCGAAAAGGTCACCATTGAGGAAACTCATCTATTAGTTCCCCCAAAGTGCATCTTTGAGATCATGATCAGCAAGTACTAGGTTTAGACCAGGGATGGGCCTTTAACAGGTAGGGTCTTCCAGCTCCCCAAATCACTTTTCACTTTTCCCCTTTTCTTCCTTACTTTTAAAAATATTCATGCCCTGATGAGCAACAAATTCCCTGGAGCAGAATGGAGATGACCCCACGGAGCACTGGGCTCTGTTGATGGGAATTGCTTTTACCTTCTGGAAAGAGAATAGGCCACAAAGGATCAATCTTTTCTCTGTTGTATCTCTTTCAAGTTGAACTGCATTGGACAATGAGTGGATTAAAAAAAAAATCCTGTGGCCTGGTGTGCCTCAGATGTATTTGCCAATTTTAACATCATTCTCCAAGTTATATAAAACTGGAGAATAAACGCCTGAGCCTTCTGTATGGTGAGCAGTTTACTTCCCAGGCAGGGATCGCATTTGTAACAAATCTCCTCGGAGATGCATTTTGTAAGTGAAGTGAAGAAATCATTAGCGAAGCAATATTTGAAGAAGCAGACTGGCGCAGTTCTGAAAGCAGCTCTATTTTAACCTTTAAAGGATATCATTTTACTTACTAGCCTGCTTATTACAATTACGCAGTGTTTTCTTTGGGCCCTGGCTCCATTAAACATATGTTTTATAGCAAGTTCTCAATTACATTATCCTGACAGGCTGGCTCATAAGGACATGTTATAAAGTAGAGAGACTGCAAAGTGGTAAACTGGCCCTCATTAAGTTTATAGTTTTATTACCTTGTTTAGGGCACTTTTTCTTCCTTTCCTCTCACCAGCTTTCTTTTGTGACATTTAATTTATAAGAAGCAAGGGGACACACTTGTTCTCATGGCTAGTGAACTTGCTTGCAAGAAGCATTTGAAGGATGTGCATTTGGCTATGTCGTGCCATCCCACCACCCTGCCCGTCCCCCTTAACATAAATTGTTTTTCCTCCCCTGAAGGTTACCTTGCACATCAGTACCCTTTTGATGTTAAATGTCAGTGGACTGTGCATTTTTGGTCTAGGACCAGTTGCCTTAGGTGGAGATGAGATCTTTATAAGCTTGCAAAACACACTTAGATCAACGGACATTTAATAAATGATGCGCATTACCTCTTCCAGCTGGCTGTCTTTGCTGATCTGTATAAGACAGTTCCTTTGCACCAACCCACAGTCAGCCTCTTGGAGAGGTAGTACTGGATTCTCTCACCGCAGGACTCAGGTCAGCTGAACTATTTTAATTTGTGGGTCATTGCACATGCATAAATATATTTATATCTCCATTCTCCGACAAGGGAATTAAATCAGCTTGAATTTATGTAAAATGTGTTATCATTATTGGATGAGGAAGGAGTATTGTGCTAAGATGCACAAACATCATCTGGCCACTGCTAATTACAGGCATGTGAAAAATGGCTGGTGGTTGCTTCTGAACCCAGACAGAATCTATGGATGTTGATTATGAAGAGCTATTATATATTGATAGGTTAGGATTTATTACTGAAAGTATAAACCGATTGCTTGGGATTGGATGGTAGTTGGACACTAGGGAATCGGTCTTGGAGCTGTTAGACTAGGGTAATCTATCAGGAGGAGGGGAGTGTATTCTATCAATTAAGGAACAAGCAATTCTACTGATTTGCTATTGGCAGTCTAATAGAGGTAATGGGTTTTCCTAGACAGTCCAGGTACTGTACAGCCGAGTTGGGGAAAATAGTGACATTAGACAAATAGAAGAGCAGTTCATTAAACCTGAATAAAGGCTGCGGAGGGATGAGAGAGCTGTAGGACCTGGGCTCTGGCATGTCCTGGGTGGGGGCCTCTCAGGAAGGGAGAGGTGGCCGAGCCACCAGGAATGTGGAAGCCTTTGTCATTGGTATGGGCTGCAAACAGACCTTCATGGGATGCTCACGGGAGCCCTTTATGTGAAAGTGTCCCAGCTGTGTGCCTCACTAAGCCAGTGCCCCAAGTGCTGCACCAAAAACAACTCCAAAACCTTGACTGCTTAAACAGCAAACATTTATCTCTCTTGCTCAGGAACCTGTGGGTCATTTGGTTGTGGCTGGTCTCAGCTCAGCAGGCTGGGAAGGTTTGACTCTATACTGCATGCCCATCTAGTGCTCAGGTTGACAGGGCAGCGACCATGAGAGCAGGCTCTTCTCAGGGCTTGGGCAGAAGCGCAGAGGTCCAGGTCAGCTCTCAGGCATGGTCGGACCCCAGCTATGCTCGTGTCTGCCGGCATCCTACTGGCCTGGGGCATGGAAGTATACCGAGCCCTCGGCAAGGGTGTGAGGGCATATTTTAATACAGGGGTAAAGACAAGCGATCAGCAATCTAGCCCTCCATATGTTTGTTACCCGGCACTTGCTGTGGTTGTTGAGGCTGAGCTTGGGTCACTTCCCTATCCCCCTGTGCCGGACCACCAGGAAGCCCTGCTGCTAGCACTCTTATCTCTAGAAGTAGAGTTTGTCTTTAATCTCCTCCTCAGATGTTTGGAGAGTCAGTTACATATACTCCAGCATGTAAACCCACATGGCTTGTTAAGTTGAACCCAATTTTTATAGTGAAAACCTTGCACTGCTGCCACTTTTTATTGCATGAGTCCTTCCAGAAGTCCCTTTGTCTCCCAAATACAACTCATATTTGCTTCCCACAAGCAAAGGCTGACAAACTGAGGTAATGACAATGTAGCTGCAGCCATCTGAAGTGAGGCAGAGAGGCTGGGGAGGGCCACCAACCCTGAAGGGATAGTGGGTGGACATGGAAGGCAGGGTCTTAGCGTCTGTTTGGTTCTCAGGGTACGTGTATATATTAGTGCTATTCTACTGGGCGATTAGCTAAGTTTTATCTGAATAGAAACTCCATGAAGGCAGAAATTTTTGTCTTCTGTGTTCATTGCCATATGTCCTGCTCTATAACCAGATGCGTGTGCACAGGGGGCTCTCCATATGTATTAATTAAGTGAATGAATGAACAAAGATAAAAGCAGAGAGTTCTACTTTTGGGACAGCCATGGCCTCTATTGATGTCTAAATTTAAGATGTAAAGAGAAAGCTTATAGCTTCTTTCCTTTTAAGGGGTGAGAGATGTGGGGAGCAAAGAGGAAGGGCCCATGGAAACTTAACTTGGAGGCAGGGGGGACAAGGGCCAAAGAGAGGGCCAAGAGCATCTTTCTTTCGTTCTGCCATTAAGTACCAGGTGTCTTAGCTCACTGTCTCACCTCCCACAGACTTCTTAACTGGCCGCTCCATAGGCCTGTAGAACCTGCCAGGCCTTTTAGAGTAAAGAAGCCAAAAGATAGGGCATCTCGACTCTAGCAGGCTAGGCAGAAATTATGACCTGTTTGCAGGAAAAGAGATGACCTGGGTTAGCCTGGCTGTAGTGAATAGGTGAGCAAGGGGTCAAAGAACAGCTAGTAAGGGAAATTCAGCACACCATAGACTTCTCCAGGGCGGGACCCTACTTTTTCAATCTGATAAGTTTAGAACCCAACCCAGAGCCTGGCACATGGTAGGTGCTTCATAAAGAATAAAGACATTCAACTGCCCCTGGTGTACATCTGTCTGGTGGTTGGAGAACGGGAGGAGGGCAGCTGGGAAGCAAGGAGCTGTGAGATTGGATCGGCTACCTGACCTGACCTCAAGGCACCAAGCTCTCTGGTTAGAATGCAATTTCATGGCTTTCACCCAATAAATAGTACAGGCTGCTCTATACCAAGCTTTTAAATATATATATAGCATTCTGTAACAACTGCACAATTATAACCCATGGCACTTGAATAAGGCCCCTGGTATAATCACCCTGTTTTCTGCCTTATCCGCTAATTTTCTCACCCTGTACCCTGGGAGAATCCTCCTGGATTCGAATTCCTAAGATTCTGTCTCCTCCTGATGTGTCTCTGCAGCTTTGAGATCTGGGCTTCTCTCCTTGGTAACAATACTCCTTGCTGTCAGTATTTTCTAAGCTGACCTCCTCCCATTTCCCAAATCCTGCTCCTCCTTCTAGAGCCCCTCTCTTAATTAATTGTACCAATCCCCTGAGATACCATCTCCTCTCTTTCCCCTTCCATGCCTAATGAACAGCATCCTGACAATTTTTTGCCCTAAATATTTTCTGAATCCATTTCCTGCTCACTAGGCCTGCAAACGCAGCCTGGCACAGGCCCGTGTCACCTCTTGGAGGGACTATCACTCCAGCCTACCACCTGGTCCCCTGCCTGCAGTTTTAGCCTCTTCCTGTCTATTCTATTCACGGCTGCCAGAGGGACCCTATTTAAAATGCAAATCTGGCCACTGGAGTCCGCTTTCTCCTGTCACCTCCAGGGGAAGTGTAAGCTCCTTACCAGCACAGGAGGGCCTTCCTGCCCTGCCCACCTTTTCAGCTTCAGCTCCTGCTGCTCCCTGACTGACACTTACCACCTGGAGGCTTTGCATGGTTTAGGGTTTGTTCTCTCCACACACTTTGCTGTTTCAAGTCTCCTGGCCTCTCCTTAAGTGGATTGTCAGCTTCTTTTCTTGTGCCCGAGTATCTTCTGTTTATTCTGTAGCTCTCAGCTCTTCTGAGTGGGGCTAAGTGCTCCTCTTCTAGAGTCCCAGAGCACCTTGAACATGACTCAACCACTTTTAAATGAATCCCTTTGCCCTCTGCCAGCCTCATCCTGCTATAAACAGTTAGCTACAGGGATAGTTTTTCTCCCTCCTACTCTCCCAACACCCAGCACAGTGCATGATGGATAGAAGATGCTCAGGAAACACCTGTGGGTCTCATCAGACCTGACTGCGGCCCGCTTGTCTTTCTCACCTCTAATTTACCAGCCTTCAATGATGAGAAGTCAATCCGAGGTGGAGGTTTTCTTTTGGAGCCTAAAATTGGTACATTTGTCATTGTACAGGCCACCAAAAAAAAAGAAAATCAACTTTGATATTTTTGGAGGCTACATTTGAAGTTGAAAGGCTGACGTATGCATCATGATATAAAGTCGTAGTCTTTTCAAATGATTTTGCTTCAACCTTCCCAATAAAACAAACGAACTGTGTTCATGGGATTTTGACGGGCTGGTTTTTCTTTGACACTAAAATGAAATGAATGTGCAAAGGCACAGAAGCAGTATGTATCCTCAATTGGATAAAAGCTCACCTTTCTCTCCCTTTGACCCTTTTATTTTTACAATACTAAAGAAATATTAAAAATGGTAGGGGCTGGTGAATTTTTAGAAAAGCTATCATTTCCCACTCACTCTCCATCCCGACGCTCTCACATACCCTTGAACTCCTCTTCCTCTCACCCCTGCAAACACTTCCCAGAACTGGCTTCTGTCTGCTTTCTGAAGCCCGAAATCGACATCCACACAATGGAAAACCCTCTGCTACCTGATCTTTTCTTGGAATTCAGGCCCCCGGGGATTGTGTGGGCTTCATCTAATCATTGATCAGCATCTCTGTGGGGAAAGCAGCCACCAGAAATGGTCCCCAGGACCCCTGGTCAGCCTGCCTCCAATCCCCCAGACAAGGGGGCTTTGAACAGAGGCACATCCAGGTTGTAACATCAGGAAGGTGGGCCTGGGGTGTGCCATTCAGTGGTGTGGAAGTGAGCACAAAGAAAGCATCCCTCTTTGACTACATTCTCTTCACTCTGTTTCATACCGTTTCATCTCAGGATCACAGTCAAGAAGCGCCATGGCCACCTATTACTAGATTGGTGAAAAGGCATCATTTCTGGAGAATGAGGCTCAAGCTAAACCACTGAACCCTTGCTCCCTCTAGATTTGCCGAGTGGCTAGGAGACTGGGCTTTGGGTCTGTTTGTGTGAATATGAGTCTGTGTGTCTGTGTTTATGTGCGAGTATGTGTAGGTTTGTGAGAGTGTGTGTTTATGACTGTGTCTGTAAGTATGTGGGTTTGTGTGAATGTATGTATGGGTTTGCGTGAGCTTGTATTTGGGTTTGTGCATGCATTCTGTGAATGTGGTCTGGGTATGAGTGTGAGTGTGTGGCCATGTGTGTGTGTGTGTGTGTGTGTGTGTGTGTGTGTGTGTGAGAGAGAGAGAGAGAGTGCATATGTCTGTTGGTCAGAGATGCAGTGTCTTAAGAAGAACCTCCCTCCCTCTGCCTCCAGTCGTTTTCCTGGCACGATGTTTTACTGCAGTAGTAGAGTGATGACGTTACCTCCCCCCTCACCTCTGTCACGCCCCCTACCCCATCATCCCACGTACAGTCCACATGCTTCTGACTTCCACGTCCAACCGTGTTTGAGGGGTCCAAGCTTCTCTCCTAGAGACGTGCGAGAGCTGCTCTACTCCTGTGGGAGTTACAGGGACCGGGAGGAGAGGAAGATCCAGGTATAAGACCTGGAAAGTCACTTTAAAGAGGGAGAAGGCTTAACATGATAGGTAGGATATAGGCTTGGGGAAAGTCTCTAGGTGTAAGAGGCGGTAGCTGTAATTTTTTATAGATGTCTTAAGCCATAGGCCTGAGTGGGTGGGGGAGGGAAGGGGGTCCCTTCAAGGAACCAGAGCAAGATACACTTACTAAAGAACGAGGGGATCTGTGTTGCCAAACAATAGCCTGCAGCATTATCTCCCCTCCTGTGTTCTTTTGCAACGTGACTTATCATTAGTCTATTTATCCTCTCTTTGAAGGTGGGCTGACCTGTTATCTATTTTGATCAAAATAACGTGGCAAGAGTGGTACCCCATAGGTTTTGAGGCTGCACCTTAAGAATTTTGCCAGTTACATCTTTATCTCTTGGAGCCCAGCCTCTATGCTGTGAGAAAGTCAACCCATGTGAAGGAGAACTAAGGTGCTCCATTAATAGCTCACAGTGGCCTTCGAACTGACACCTAGCCGACTCTCAGCCATATGAGTCAGCCATCTTAATGCCCCAGCCTGTGTGACATCTCTGCAGGACTACAGCCACAGCCACCACCACTCAGGGCCGAAGAGTCCCGCTGAGCCCAGTCAGCCACAGAATTATGAGCAATACTAAATGATTGGTGATCCTTGAAGACACTAATTTTGGGGGTGGTCTGTTATGCAGACAGAGATAACCAATTTTCCAGGTGAGTTGCTGCTGTAGATTGAGCAGGTTAGAGATCAGGCTTTCTTCAACAATTGTCATAGAGAGTGAGCAAGAATTTGGTTATGCAGAAGGCAAACGATAGGAGAAGGCAAATCTCATTCACATTTTTCTTTATGGAGAAGGAGTCTTCAAATCTTTTAACCTTTATTTGATACAAAACAATTAAAGAAAATGTTAATAGTGATTATTTTTGCATAATGGCTGCGCATCTATATTAAACATCTCTATAATGAACACATTATCTCTGGAACAAGATAAAATAGTATTCTAAACAGTTAATGGGCTTCTTATTTAGCTTCTCTGTAAATGGAATAGTACGTTAAGGCATGCTGCACCTCACACTGTGAGGATGGCAGGGGAGGTTTTTGTGGAAGACTAGCTTTTACTTAATTATTAGGAAATTCTAATAAGAATTTCATTTGCCTGATTTCAATACTCCAACATTAAAAAAATGTTATTTAGAGTGAATAGATTTAAATTACACTTTGTCAGTTTGAAATGTGAAATCCTCCTTTGAGTCAATCTTTGCTAAGTTAAATAATAGATTTTGGTGGGTGCAGAGAGAAAGAAGGCCCTTGGGCTGGTAGGATGCAAGGCACAATATGTTGTCTTCTCTCTACTTTTAGTCATTTGTTAGCAATACCTGTATGTTGGTGAATGTCAATGCATATGTTTCTTCTCTCTTCCTGGGAACACACCTAAACTACTTTTCCAGCCACTGGCAGATATGTGGGCATATGTGTCTGTGTTCTGGTTACTGGGATGGTGCACTAAGACTTCTAAGTACTCCCAGCCTCTGTTCTCTTTTCCAGTTCCACAAGACCATGGAAGCCACACGATGAAGATGGTGGCACGATCAGATGGAAGGGGTTCCCTGAATGACTAAGTGGAGCATGCCAACCCAACCTCCCACCTCAGTAACCTGTCATGGACTGGGACTTGTGCATGAACTATTTCTTAACTACATTAAGCCACTGACATTTTCTTGTTACAGCAGTTATCATGTCCTGAGTAATACACATTTACAATTGTAAACTGCTTTACATTTGCAATATGTTTTCAGAGACATCCTCTCACTGATACCCACAACAGCTCTGTTATGGAGCTCTTTGACATGTGGATATATGGGGCTCTGCCGCTGTTTTACACAGGAGAGCACTAACACACCAAGAGGTAGGTTCTGTGCTCCGACAATGCTCTCTCGTCAGTAAGTGACAGCATGGACTTGCCCTCAAGTTTAATTCTTTTCTTGGCTTTTCCCTCCTGCCTTTCTCTAACTCAGGTCTGGTTTTCCATGTGAATTTCATGTTGACTCTAGTCTCTGGAGCTAAACATCACAAAGCAGTGCTTTATCTTCCTCTTTTCCAAATGAAGAAAATCAAGTTAAAGTAATTCCTCTTCATATAGTCAAGGTAAATTTGGTGATCATTTCCATGTGCTTCCCAAGTAGGTCAATCAATAAAATGGAGGGTTTATACCAGAGTTTCAAAATATGTGGTGTGGTATTACTAATCCTGAGAGGTTGCTAGTGTAAAAAGGGTTCCTGATCAAACACTTTTGTTCAATTCTAGATACTGTATCCATTTTGTAGATTAACAATACTCATTAGCATGTAAAGGCTCTGAGAAGTCTTGCAGTTAAGGTACCTATTCTATAATGGAACCTTGTAAATATTCTGTTCTGCAGAATATAGTTTTGGCAACTCTGGTTTAGATATTTACTTCCCTGAATATAGGAAAAGGGATTAAAAAATATTTTACAGTTCTCGTGTGTTCCATGACTGCATTATATTACTAGTTTCTCATTCTCTTTATTTTTCTTAATTATTCTTTGGCCAGATTATCTTTAGTCAGATATCTGGTCTTGCTCCCCCTCTTCCTCCTTTTTCTATTTTCTCCCCTACTCTTCCTCCTTTTCTTTCCTCTTACTCCTCTTTCTCCTTCTGCTGCTTCTGCTTTGCCAGTTTTGTCTTCATTTTCTAAAGCCATTAACGCCTGATAGGTCCATTTGGGCGGCTGAAACAGTACTCCACAGACTGGGTAACTCATATAACAGATATTTATTCCTCACAGCTGTAGAGGCTGGATGTCTGAGACTAGGGTGCCAGCACGGTTGGTGGAGGAACCTCTCCAGATAGCAGACTTCTCATTGTATCCTCACCTGATGACTAAGGAGTTCTGTCAGCCTCTTTTATAAGGGTATTAACCCCATTCATAAGGGCTGTGCTGTCATGACTAATTCCCTCCCCAGATCCTCACCTGGCATCATCACAGTGGGTGTTAGGATTTCAACATATGAATTTTTGGGGGAACACATTCAGACCATAGCAGCTCCCCACTCTAGTTGATTAGAGAATGCTGCAGACAAAAAAAAAATCTGACTTTCAGTAAGCACTTGACAAAATCTATCACATTATCCTTGGACGCAAGAGAGGTAAGTGTAGGTTAAATGGACCATGGTGACTGGCAGACCATAGAGAAGGTAGGGATGGTGGTGACCTTTAGCCTCAGCTGATTCAACAATTTTGCAATGATTAGACGGGCACATTTACAGTGAGTTGACTGGATTTATGAATGATGTGAAGATACAAGGGCTGAATAAATATACTGGATGCCAGGACCAAGACCCCTTAAAACCTCAGACAAGGCTGAATTTAACAAGACATAATTTAACAGGGATAAATTTAGAGTTGTGCTCTTAAATCTAGAACTGAACTGTGTAACTGTAGTATCAGATGACATGACTGAGTAGAACCAAATATAAAGCAATACTGGGGTTTCTCATTCAATATATAATTTTGTGGCTTTCATTTGAAAGTGGCAAAGTATAACATTTTAACCCTCAAAACCTACCTAACACTTAAAAGAAAAAGAAAAAAAAGACAGTAAAAAAAAATCTCTTTACTCAATGAAACCAAAGAGAAATGACACACCCCAACCCACAAAGCAAGAAGCACACAAGGCCAACACTGTGACTTCCGGGCTGAGATATGGGAGCTTGTAGAGAGTAGGAATGTAGATTCTTGGCTTATAGCTGTTGGTTGGCTACAACAATGCTTCTGTGGGCAAAGACATGTCAAAGGAGAGGTCTAAAGTGCCTTTCATTCCACCCACTGAAAGACATCATTGTACACATTGAAAGGTGGGGAAGGTAGATTTGAGGGGGAAACCCTCCTAACACAGTATTTCTGCTGCTATCATGAATCATTCACTGAGCAAGAATGCTGGAGGTGAAGGGTAAAGGGTATAAGGAGAGGAAACCAGTAGTTTCCAGATCAGAACCCATAGAGCTTGTCACCTAATGGTTTTACTGTGAATCTCACACACCACTTATAACCCCAAACAATGGAGAGAAATGGCCTCATGGCAGCAGAAATAATAGATTTGGTAAACTTTGCAGAAGACAAAGTTGCAATCAGTTTGTTGAAGGCAACTGTGGTACTGTTTACTTCCTCCTTTAATGGAATTATATATCCATGTTCTTTCATGGCTCATGGTGGCACAGTATATTTTTCATTCCTTGCATTTGAGCTTGGTCATGTGAGTTGCTTTGACCAATGAGATATTAGTAAACATGATGCAAACATAGGCTTGAAATGCGCTTGCATAGTTTGGCTAGCCCTTTTGTGCTCCTGCACTTGCCATAGAAGAGCATGCCCCAGGTAGCTAATTCTTTTTCATCTGGTTCCAGAGGGAAGTGGAAAAGACATTAACCTCACAGCAGGCATGGAGGCAAGCCCAGATGAGGCAGAAGTTTTCCAGCCAACTAACAAACTCATAAACAAGTGTTTTATAAGGCATTAAGTTTTGAGGTAGTTGCTGAACATCTTTAATTCTGTGATTGCTAAGTAGTACAACTATGAATTAAGTGAGAACTCTAAACTCTCCTGTTTTTTCTTCTGTCTTCTACTAAACCAATTCTATATTGTCAAGCAGGTGGTGATTCCTTTAAAACATAAGCAGAAAGATGAATATTATGTATGAAAATCTGCAAAAGGAAATGAGGAGAACATTAAAGATGAAAAATATGCATTCACATGATGAGTTATTCACAGAAAATAAGGGAAAATTTTTAATAGGTCTCTATATTTCAAATAAATCGTATACAATATGGCCTTTAAAAAAATAAGTCTGAGAAGTAATACAGGGATTGATAGAAGAGATTATTGGCCATTATCAACAGAAGAGGATAAAAACTAGTAAATAAACAAAGAAAATAGGAAAAACATTATGAAATGAAAATCTTATTACGTGCTACATAAAACTAGAATGAAATGGACCAAAAGGTAGAGTAACATTATGTATAGGTTTGAGAAAATGAATTACAATGGAATTAAGTACAAAATTAATTACAGAAAAATGACAGATGGAAACTCAACAAAGGAACAAAAGAAATTCAACATATACATAATTGGTATTCCCAGAAGAGATAGAAAAAATTGCACAAAAGACATATTTAAAGATATTATAGAAGAAAACTTCCCTTGGCTAAAGGAAGACAAAAATAAATGAATCAAAAAGCACAGTATGTCCTAGGAAAAATCAATACAGAACATTCCAGATCTATTTTTAACATCCCAAAAAGTTGTAGTGGAATTTGCCACAATTCAGGTATACAGAATCATATGGAGAACCAGGCTTAAAAAACAGAAGAGAAATATACAAAAGATATCAAATGAGGGCTGACTAGCCAATGTCTAATAAATTCTTTGAAACAGCTAATAAAATGTTGGAGATTAAATTGCCATCTAATAAAATATAAGCCAATATTAATTAAAATACCCTTGGAAGTTATAAAAACAATTTTAGTGTTACTTGTAAAAATAAATGTGGAAAAATAAACAAGCATTTGAAAAAGAAGTGTATGAAGGACAACTTGGCCTACCAGGTATTTTTTCTCTTTTATTAAGTTATCATTGATATACACTCTTACAAAGGCTTCACATGAGCAACATTGTGGTTACTACATTCACACATATTATCAGGTCCTCCCTCATTGCAGTCACTGTCCATCAGTGTAGTAAGATGCCTCAGAGTCACTACTTGTCTTCACTGTGCTACACTGTCTTCCCTGTGACCCCTTTCAACACCATGTGTGCCAACCATAATGCCCTTCAATCCCATTCTCCCTCCCTCCCCACCTGCACTCCCACACCCCTCCCCTTTGGTAACCATTAGTCCCTTCTTGGAGTCTGTGAGTCTGTTACTGTTTTTTTACTTCAGTTTTGCTTTCTTGTTATACTCCACAAATGAATAAAACCATTTGGTACTTGTCTTTCTCTTCCTGGCTTATTTCACTGAGTATAATACCCACCAGCTCCATCCATGTTGTTGCAAATGGTAGTATTTGTTTTCCTCTTATGGCTGAATAACATTCCATTGTGTATATGTACAAAATCTTCTTTATCCATTCATTTACTGATGGACACTTAGGTTGCTTCCATTTCTTGGCTATTGTAAATAGTGCTGCAATAAACATATGGGTGCATATGACTTTTTGAATCTGGGGTCTTATTTTCCTTCAGTAAATTCCTAGGAGTGGAATTCCTGGGTCAAATGATATTTCTATTTTTAGTTTTGAGGAACTTCATATTGCTTTTCACAATGGTAAAACTAATTTATATTCCAATCAGCAGTGTAGAAGTGCTCCCCTTTCTCCACACCCTTGCCAGCATTTGTTGTTCCTTGATTTTCGATGTTGGCCATCCTAACTTATGTGAGGTGATATCTCATTGTGGTTTTAATTTGCATTTCCCTAATAATTAGTTATATGGAGTGTCTTTTCATGTGCCTGTCAGCCACCTGAATTTCTTAGGAGAAGTGTCTGTTCATATCCTCTGCCCATTTTGTAATCAGGTTGTTTGCTTTTTGGGTGTTGAAGCATGTGATCTCTTTATATATTTTGGATTTCAACCACTTATCAGATATGTCATTTTTGAATATATTCTCCCATATTGTAGGATGCCTTTCTGTTCTACTGATGGTGTCCCTTGCTGTACAGAAGCTTTTTAGTTTGATGCAGTCCCTTTTATTCATTTTTTATTTTGTTTCCCTTGCCCAAGGAGATGTGTTCAGAAAAAAAGTTGCTCATGTTTATATTCAAGAGATTTTTGCCTATGTTTTCTTCTAAGAGTTTTATGGTTTCATGACTTACATTCAGGTCTTTGATCCATTTTGAGTTTTCTTTTGTTCATAGAGTTAGACAATAATCCAGTTACATTCTCTTACATTTAGCTCTCCAGTTTTGCCAACACCAGTTATTGAAGAGGCTGTCATTTCCCCATTGTATATCCATGGCTCCTTTGTCATATTTTAATTGATCATATATGCTTGGGTTTATATCTGGGCTCTCTATTCTGTTCCATTATCTATGGGCCTGTTCTTGAGCCAGTACCAAATTGTCTTGATTACTGTGGCTTTGTAGGAGAGCTTGAAGTCAGGGAATGTAATCTCCCAGCTTTATTCTTCCTTCTCAGTATTGCTTTGGCTATTCGGGGTCTTTTGTGGTTCCATATGAATTTTAGAACTATTTGTTCTAGTTCATTGAAGAATGTTGTCAGTGTTTTGATAGGGGTTGCATTGAATCTGCAGATTGCTTTAGGCAAGATGGCCATTTTGACAATATCAATTATTCCTATCCATGACCATGGGATATATTTTCATTTATTGGTATCTTCTTTAATTTATCTCATGAGTGTCTTGTAGTTTTTAGGGTACAGGTTTTTCACCTCCTTGGTTAGGGTTATTTCTAGGTATTTTATCCTTTTTGATGCAATTGTGAATAAAATTGTTTTCCTGATTTCTCTTTCTGCTAGTTCATCATTAGTATATAGGAATGCAACAGATTTCTGTGTATTAATTTTGTATCCTGCAACTTTGCTATTAGTTTTCATAGTTCTGGAGTGGATTCTTTAGGATTTTTTATGTACAATATCATGTCATCTGCAAACAGTGACAGTTTAACTTCTTCCATACCAATCTGGGTGCCTTTTATATCTCTGTGCTGTCTTATTGGGGAAGTTTTCAGCAATTACCTCCGCAAAGACACTTTATATCCCCTTTTCTCTCTTCTTCTTCTTCTGGTACCCCTATAATGCTAATATTGTTCTGTTTGGGTTGGTCACACAAATCTCTTCATATCTTTCATTCATAGAGATCCTTTTTTCTCTCTGTACCTCAGCTTCTTTGTATTTATGTTCTCTAATTTTTACTTCATTTTCTGTCTTGGCTACCTCATCTACTCTGCTTTTAAATCCCTCCATTGTATATTTCATTTCAGATAGTGTATTCTTCAAAGTTTCCATTTCTTTCTTGAATTCTTCCCTGATGTCTTGAATATTTTTCTGTATCTGCATGAGCATGTTAATGATTTTAATTTTGAAATCTTTCTCAGGAAGATTGGGGAGTTAATTTTCACTTGCCACTCTTTCTGGTGTTTGTGGGATTTTGGTTTGTACCAGGTTCTATTGATATTTCATACTTGTAATGAATAATATGGTATAAGAACTTTGTGTAGGTGGTGCCCTCTAGTGCCCAGAAGCTCCACTCTCTGGAGCTGCTCAGCACCTGGAGTGATGGTGGGGGTCACAGGTGAGCAGTGCTGGTACCTGGTGGGAGGAAGGAGCTTTTTCTTGCTTCCTGGCTGCAGTGGCTGCCTCCACTGCCAGGGCCAGTGGGCCGAGTGTGCAGGGAGTAGCCTCTATGTTATGCTCCTGCAGCTTCTGCAGGTGGGGCCACCCTCTGGCTGGCTGGTGCAATGGTGGGGGCAGCAGGTTTGTGAGCAGTGCCAGTTGGAAGGAAGGAGCACCTTACTGCATATCGTGGTGGTGGGGCCTCAGGGCTGCATTGTCAGCCAGGGGAATGGAGTGCCTGGAGCTCTCAAAATCTCACAATCTGCTGGAATGAGTGCACTGGGACAATTTTGTCCCTCTGTCTTTTCTCCTGGGCAGCAAGCTCTGTGCAATCCTTGTCCCATTAGCAGCACTCTCACTCTTGCAAAGTCTCTGAGTGCCCACTTTTCTTTTGTCCCAGAGTGGCTGGTTGTGGGTACCTACTGTCCAAAGCAGCTGGAATCTCAGTCTCTCCAAGTATTCTGCCTGTCTTAACTTTCCAATCCCACTAATCTCCAGAGCACCATGTAATGTAGGTTTGTGCTCCCAGGGCAGATCTCCAGGGCTGGGTGTTGGGCAGTCTTAGGCCTCCACCCCCTTCCCACTCTGCTTCTCTTCCTCCCACCAGTAAGCTGGGGTCGGGAAAGGGCTTGGGTCTTGCCAGATCATGGATTTGTTAGTTTATCCTTTTCCATGAGATCTTCTCTTTTCCCCGGATGTAGGCAGTCTGCCATAATCTTTCCATTGCTCTTTCAGGATTAGTTGTATTTGCTATATTTTCATATTATATGTGGTTTTGGGAGGAGGTTTCTGTCTCATTTCTCATGACACCATCTTTAATGCTGTTCTACTCTACCAGGTATTAAAATGTAAAATTGTCATACTGGTAATAGTGAGATACTGTTGCCAGGAGAGATGAACAGAACTCCCATACGTAAGAGAAATGCCTCTAATTCCATCCCTACTCTTAACTGCCTATAGATAGCCTAGTCATCTTTCAAGTTTTAGCTCAAAGGTCATCTTCTCTGGAAAGTCTTCTTTCCCTATATTTTCATTGTACCTTATACACACATTCATGTTTGCTTTATTCATCTGTCTAGACTGTAAAGTTCCTGTAGAAAGGAACCATGCTTCTGAACTCATATCACCAGTGCATATGCTAGTTCATGCCTGGCACATGGTTCATACTCAATATTTATTGAGTAAGTGAGAGAAAATGTAGTAGGTGGAAGAAAGTAATCTTGAATTATATGACTTAGAAGAATAAGAAAGCAATTAATAACTTTAAAGCCCTAATTTTACATGAATTGTACAGCTATATGACAGTTCCTAGAAGGAAAAAAATGAGCAAATAACGAGTTATTTATTATATTTGTTGAATTGTCTGTTGGAAACTCAGTATCCTTTGCTATTTTCTGTGTGCTTCCCTGAATTGCAGGGCTGGCAGCCTGGAAACTACTTTTTTAGAATCATTGCAGCGGAGTTCCAGGTTAGAGTTGACCAAAGAGAGGTATGAGATTTGGAAAGCAGAAGTATGCAGAAGTGATTGTTTGCTTCTGTGGCAGTATGTAGGTCTTAGGCTTTGGCAGATGACAAACATAAGGGTTTGCCACTGGCTTGAAGAGGCATCCTGTAAATCACCCACTTTGGTGTTGTAGGCAACTGACATATATTTGGTGGCAGTTTCCTGTATCCTGCTTTTCTTGGTTTCAGTATGTCAATGGTTTAGTAAGCCTCTAATTTCCTGAATTAAGTCCCTTCCTGCTTGAAACACCCAGAGAGATTTCTTTTTACTCCATGAAATCTGGAGTACATTGTGTATGTAAATCTGGATACATTGCCGAATTAAATAGAATATGTGTCCTGGTGTATATTAATTTATGGAAGCAGTTTTTAATGTAGATGATAGTGGATATTTGATTTTTTTTAACTACCCACTGGCCATTTCCTCCAACTAACAGCACTTTGACTTCCTTTTGGGGAACAAATATTCTTCCACTGTATGCAGTTTTGCTGCATGGTAAATTAGGGCTCCTGTTCTTCTATTTTAAAAGCTGAAGGAAACTTGGGAGTTTCTTTATGCCAGATTCTGCCTCCCACAACTTGGTATAGACCTAGTATGAGCATGTGACCTAAGCTGAGCACTGAGCAATCAGATTTACTCTTTGAACTTTGAACATTGAGGAGAATAAGTAAAGCCCAATACATTGTTGGAATGCATTTCTTTCAGCAAAACTGCCCCTGAAAGGCTAGTCATTCTTTTTGCCAATACCTTTTAGAAATTCTTGATTCCCATATACTTTTTAGCCATATTATTCAGCTTTCTTTTAGATCATGTGTGTTTTCTGCATCACACAGTAATACCCATTTTTTGTTTGTTACTCAAAAATGGACTCTGTTGCTTGCAATCAAATAACTCTAATATGTGTAGAATCTGGGAGTAAAATAGGCATTTACATTTTGTTTCTAGAATGCTAAACATTCTAGAAAAATACATGTTTAGGTTATTTTATCAAAGGGAGAAATAAACTATTCATAAATCATATTCTTCCTTCCTATCCCATGCTTATAATATTGGTAAAGTGTTAGCTGAGTTAGTAATCTAAATTAGATTCAAACCCAGTAACCTAAATTTAATAAAATGTGCTGTCACTGCTATTAGAAAATACAAGGGATTTTGCAAAATATGAGAGAATGTATTTTATCTTTACAACTAGTGGTCTCACTATTAGTGAGATCCTGATCCTGACAATTAATGTGTGGTAGTGCCACAGGTGAATTATGGAGGACCCACTTCACACACAGGTATAAATGAATGATCCCACTATAAACCATTAAAAATGCACAGGCTGCAAAGAGGATAGGTTAATAAAGTGCCCAATAAACAAATTAAGATACTGTCCATAAATTACTGTGTCAACATCATATTTATTAACCATGGCAGAGATTTTTAGATTGAGTTAGTCCTGTGGCTGAATTAATAGGAAGGACACGAAAGAGTGTGAGAGGGAACAGTGCTCCAGAATGAGGGAAGTTACGTCAGTGAGTCACAGCTTATGCAGAGTAATGTGTCTCAGTCAGCATGGGTTAGTTTATGCTGCCATAACAAAACCCCCAAATCTCAGTGACTTAAAACAATGAAAGTTTAGTTCTCTTGCATACCGCATATCAATTGCTAGTTAGCAAGATGCTCCCTGTCATGGACATCCACATTTCTGGACTCAGGGTGATAGAGTAATCATCTCAAGTATTGTCAGCTGTCATAGCAGAGGGCAATCTCTGGGGAATGACTCCAGGAATTAAATGCACAACTCAGGTGTAATGTATGTCATGTTTGTTCCAAAGTTATTTGTCAGAACTAGTCACTGGCTCCGCCCAACACAAAGGGCCAGAGAGTACAAACCTACCATATGCTCAGAAATTGGATCAAAATATTTGATAAATAGATTAATGGCTATAGCTTAATTTGAAAGAAAATGGCAGATAGCTTAATTTGAAATGACTTGAAAAATTTCTGTTTGGAATTTAAATGCTTCCAAATGTTAACTCCTGGCAACAAGGAACTGAACTTAGAATTAATATTCAGTAAGTAAGGGATAAAAATGTTCTTACAAATTTCTCCTTTCTATGTCCTGATCATCATTCATGCCTCATTGTTTTCTGCTAAAAGTATCTTAACTCCTTTCCATACAGAATCCTAAAAATATAGCCCTATAACCTGAGGTGGTGAAACTCAGCATCTTTATGTTTTGAGGAATGGGGGATAATAAGGGAACTGTTTAAGCATCTCTTATGAATATTAAACTGAAACCCAATAGCAAATAATTTGTCTTTTTTATGTCTCTGGTCACATGGGTGATATTTACATTTCTTTTTCTCAACTTAGAATGTTTTAGATCATTTGCATAACACAGTGTTATTTCAGGTCTTTGGTTTTATTTTTACCCACTCATCCTTCCATTCCCTTTCATTGTATTTATTTTTACAATGTTGACAAACCTTGAGGAAGGAAAACATTGACAAACCTTGAAGCATTCTTCTCTTTACCAGGCTGCAGATGGTCTCCAACAAAAAGCCACTTGAAAACAGATTTTGGTACCTTCCTTGAAACTACGGCAACAGAAAGCTTGCTGGAGTTGTCATTAAAGTTCATGAAAGGCATTGTGTGGCTTGTTAGATGCCTAGACTGAAGTAAGCAGTAAGAAATATACTGGATTTTAACCTTAAAGTCTGTACATTTAAGAAAAGATATAGAGTACATTACAGACTAGAGTAATAAATGGAATAATTCATGACTCCCTGAGGGGACTAGGCTTTTTTTTTCCACATGGCAAGTGAATAGGAACAGAATGCCTCACAAGCCCTTGAGGGAAGAATGTATTGTGTAGCTAATTCTCATGGGCACAACTACTACTTTATTCAGTGGGAAATTATATTTTCTTATTCAACATCTGTTTTATCACTTTTCTCCCTTAATCATCTCTTTTTCAACATTGCAGACCATTTAATCATATCGCAAGCATGGAAAAACAATTGCTGGTGATCAATGATTTGTATTCTCGGTGTCTTGATCAGCAGAGGGAAATTAATAATAAACTAGCTCATGGAGGCATTAGGACATCATTCCAACTGGTTACTAGGTGCTCAGAGAGCCCAAATGTATCACTGGGCAGCCAAAAGTGGGCTTTTGATATTTTGAAACCTTTTTTATTATATATAGGGCAAAACTTTCTGTAGATTTGCTGAAAAAGTTTCAGTCTTCTTCTTAGGAACAAAGGGAGAAAATTGGTGCAGAATAATGGTCATACTCATGATAGTGACCATTGCCTTAATACCTACTCAATACCAGATATTCTATTAAAATGCTTTTCTTCTACATCTTTTAGTTTTTTATGAGGAATATTTTATTATTTCCAACTTACAGATAAGAAAACTGAGACTTAAAGACATTAGGTAACTTGCTCAAAGTCATGTAGCTAGTAATACTGGATTTTTGAATTCTGTTCTGTATGACTCTAAAACTGCTTTCTTTTTCTTACTCTTGTGTTGCTCTGGAATCTCCAAAATACAGTTTTGTTTGTGGACTCTAGGTTCCTGAAAGCAGACAGAATAGTTAAGCCATACTATTCAGTCTCTCTGTTCATAAGTCACTTATTATATCAGACTTTCAGCCACTGTCACTGGGGAAATGTCTGAATCTTGGTTAGAAGGCAGGATTCTAACACTTGCTCTGCCACCACTACCTAAGTAGTTGTCCAGTCATCCTTTCCCGAGGGGACCTTCAGCATTCTCACCTGAAAAATGACACTAACAATTCTCACATATCTCCCTTGCAAGAGCAAATCAGGGAAAGCTCATGAAATATTTGAGAACAAATTGGTACATAACTGAGAGGCATTAAATTTACAAATATTTATTTGTTATGGGAGAGAAACAGTGGCCAACTAGAAATCTTAGAATGATCCTCTATCTTATGTTAATTCAAAACTAACCAACAACCAACAAACCAACAGACATCAGCACCTCCAGACAGAGGAAAGATGATCTCGAGTGGCTGTCTCCTATGATTCTGGTGCAGTCCACATCACTATTTTCCATTACCCAGCCCAACTGTAATTCTTTCAAATTTCCTCTTCCAGATTCAATCTTCCTTTTCAGCATCATTTTGTGTCTTAGGCCCTTTTGGACTCTTGAGTACCTTATAAGCACTTTGGGCTATACCTAGATCTAAGTGGCTAAATGTGAGCATTAGCCCTGCCTTGCTATTTTTTGCTGGTGGAAAATGGAATCTTCTAGCATCTTCTAGACTTGTGAAAGAACTTCTCTGGGAGAAGATATATCTCCTTCTTAACATAACATATAAGATTCCTCCTTCTGTTCTGGCCCTTCTGGAATCATCTTCTGCCACTTCCCACTTCTCATTTTCACCCTAGAAATGCTGGGCCAGCTTGGATGCTCTCTGCCCACCAAGCAGCTGGTAACCTCTCTGCCTTTGCTCAGGCTGTTTCCTTGTCTAAAGGACCTCTTTCCTACCACAAGTCCCTTTCTTCCCCTGGCTTACTCCAGGTTATTCTTCCAGATTAAGGTTAGATAGCACTTCTCCCAGGAAGTTATACTTCACCTTTCACTTTCTCTAAGCCTCCATAGCTCGCTGAGCATGTTTCCAATGCCTGTTACCCCAGCACATTGAAATATTCTCTTGACAGTCTTCATCTTCTTGACTAACCTGCATACCCCCTCAAGGAGGATAACATCATCTTTCTCATCCTTTGTCCTACCACAGTGCATGACATAAGGTACTGCTAAAAATGGATGTCAAATAAATTGATTTTTCATTTAATTTTATGTATTGAGTTTAGAAAAATCTTTTCTTTGAACAAATGGTTTTGGGTGCTTAGATGTCCAGCCAGTAAAAAGATTTCTGCAAAGGCAGTTGTTTTCAGTGGTTTTATCCCCACTTCAGACACCCGCCTTCTGCCCCCACCCACAACCCACACAACTGCCTGATAAAGAAAGTATTGTTATAAAGCTCTTCATGATTTTGGAAGGGATGGAAGAATTTTGAAATTATCTAATTAAAAATCATATGATCATAGAAGTCTACCTAGATTGAATCTAAACTTAGGCATTCTTTAAAACTGAGCCAATGGGGTCTGACTATGATTTGAGTGTGTCTGTTATGGGACAGAAGATGAGGAGCATGAAGACTCAGAGGATTCACATAGTCTTCCTGGTATGGATCGCCAGGGCAGTGCCAACTGTCCAGGCCCGTGAGCCCATCTTTTGTGTTACAAATTACAACTGTGTAAATCAAACCCCAGTGTCTATATATCCTATTTACTTCTAAATATACCAACATTCTCTTCTATTTGGGATCATAAATTCTCCTTTAGGTTTCCTGGGTTTAAGATCACATCTTGATAGAAAAAAGCAAATTGAAACGATTATTTGGATAAGTAAGGCCCTAAGCCACTCTTTAGCTGGCCTAAAACATCAATTAAAGTGAAAGTGCTGGGTTGCAAAAAGAGCTGCAATGGAACAGCTCACTGCTTCGACTCCTCACCATGCTCCATGTCCAGAAAGACACAGCCTAAATTTTCCATGTTGGACGTTCATCCCTCCCTCTTCTTGCTCTTTGATTTTTGCTCCTTGTTCTGTGCTAAAGCTGCCTGCCTCCTCCCATCTCCAAAACCGTATTTCACACTTAAATATACTTTCTTCTCTGCTTTTAAAATTTTTGGTAATCAGATGATGATTTTATAGTCCTGATTTATGTTTTAGAAGTTACTTTTCATAAATATCCCAAATGAGATCTGTTTGGCCCCTGCTGCAGACCAGATGCTGGTCAGATCTGGCAGGGCTATTGATTTAATCCTGTACATTTTCATAATTGGTAGGAATCAGTTTTCCCTTTCATTCTAACATTATGGATTTGTAACAATATGTGAAACAGCCTTCATGCTTTCCCTCTTTGCTTTCAT
This sequence comes from Manis javanica, assembly GCF_040802235.1. Classification (NCBI taxonomy): domain Eukaryota; kingdom Metazoa; phylum Chordata; class Mammalia; order Pholidota; family Manidae; genus Manis; species Manis javanica. The sequence continues at coordinate 146,029,773 of NC_133158.1, forward strand.
GTATGGTATGGCCTTAATAAATATTTAGTAGTTTCCTGCAAGAGCCTCACATATATTAGCATGCTAGGCTTTCATTTCATTTTCTGTTTTTGGTAAACGAATTGCGTTAATAGGGGAGATTGTTAGAAAAGGGGGGAAGGCATAGGGAAACAAGAATGTGGATTTTCCTTATTGAGTCTTTTCATTCTTGGTATGCATCTGACTATTTTCCCATCTTTGAAATTCTCTTTAAGATTCCATTCTCTTGGGAAACTCATCATGAGCCTTATAAGGAATTTCCAGCTTGTGCCTAATTTTAAAACAGACAATTTCAACTATCAAGTCCATTTTGACTGAGCAGACTTGGTAATGAGGGTAGAGATGGATTCTTCCTGTGAATAATTTTACCCTGAGTGTTAGGTAGAGCTATAAACTTGCAGAGAGAAGACCTAGATTGAATCTTTGCTCTAGCACTCGTTTGCTGTGTGCACATGGACAATATCTGAATGGCTTTGAGTCTCAGTTTTATCATCTGTAAAATGAAAATCATCTCTCTTACCTCTGGGTTATTCTGAAGATTAAAATGAGTTAATTCATATGTATGGCAGTGCCTAACCCATTGCTTACTTTTTTTTATTTAAGTATAGTTAATATATCATCTTACATTGGCTTCAAGTACACAACACAGTGGTTCAATTACATACATTACCAAATCCTCACTCTAACTAGTGCAGCCACTATCTGTCAACCCATTGCTTATTTCATGGGCATTCAAAAATATTAATTTCCTCTTATTCTCATTGATTTCCCATACTGATACCGTGCCCCTCCTCGATGGGGATGATGTTGGTCTAACACATAATATTGCCTGCTGAGAGGGAGGGAGCATGTCACAGAAACACAATCATTTCTAGGAGGTAAAAATTGCACTTTGAAATGTGGTGGGTGTTGGTTTTCTTCTCCAGATTTTAAGACCTCTGATGACTGGTCTGTGAATTGACCTGAAAAATCACCCTGAAAAGTCAGCATGTTGTGTTAAACACATACAGATTTTTAGAATTGGAAAGTACTTTAGAGGTGGTTTAGACAAAAGTCCTCATTTTCAGCTGAGAAAATCCAGAGCCATAGAGGTGAATGACTTGCCCACGTTTGGTTATATCTGTTTTTAGTAAGGGTCCCTACTTGCAAATAGCAGAATCATCATTAAAAGGTTTAAATAAGAAGGAATCTCCTAAATAACAGTAGGTGGTAGATTGAGCCTCCAGAAGGGCCAAAGACTCAGACTTGGAGTCTGTATGATCAGGAACAATTCCCAGATTGCACTGGTGGAGGGATTCCCTGGAGACTCATCTGTTACTGCCACAGGGCATACAAATCACAACTCGCCACACAGGACCCTAGCATTGGCCTTGTCCTGCTGCCACCTCGCAAGCTGGAGGACTTTCTAGCATGCCTTATCTGCAGTCAGTATGTGCTTGCAATGGAGATTTCTTTCTTCTTATCTCTCTCTTCCCATTTGAAATATACCTCATTTGATCAAGGGTATATAATGGTCCCAAGCCCAGACCATGGGCCTCAATCTAGCCCTGAGGGCCACCAGGAAAATCAGTTTCTGGCTTCTACCTTACTAAAGTGGGCCTCCTAAGCTGGGAAACTGTCCAACTGGAAATGATTCTGGACAGCCCAAATGCACGTCAAAAGTTCACCACATAAGAAGATCCAGAACTGAGACCAGGTGGCCATCTGGTGCTTCTTTTACTATTCGTAAATTGTTCCTCATCAGCTTGAGATGGACCCTGGTTTCATATGTGAGACTCACATTTCAGTAAAAATATTAAATGTGTCAGGGCTCTGCAGGCCTCTTCTCTGGGCATCACTGAATATCTATGGGCTCTCAGGTAGAGAGGTATATTAGTCTTCTCAAATGGTATGTGTCTTTCTAGGATATTAAACTGAAAATAGATTTGGATAAATAATCAATGTTCCATATGAAATATGCTTGGGCCTTTATACCAGTTTTTCTATTTTATAGTTTTCATATAACCTAATCTGTTGAGTTGTGTGGGTCAAAGTTGGGATTTACTCAGATTGCTTGTCCTAGAATGTCCTGCATTTTTGGGAAATCAAGGAGAAGAGGAGGAGCCTATAAGCTCTGGACCATCATATCTGATGCTGATCCAAGGTATAGTTTTCTAACACTTAGAGAAAAGGAAGCAATCACCAGGACCTGCATGAATTTGCCAGGTGGGAACTGTGTGTTCATACTTCCTGGGAAGGGCCCTGTGGTCTAGGTCAGGTAGGGAACACATTTGCTATTTGTATTCTATGTCAGTTCTTAGGACGACTTAAGCTTGAAGAGAGAGAAGGAAATGGAGAGAAAAAGAAAGACTGATACACATTCAGGAGTAATATTGACGTCTCATACCCACCTGGAATATGAGTATTAAAAACTTTAAAGCTGTGTTCTGGGCACAGATGGGAATTTCTTAATTCCATAAATATAGCAAATTTAACTTATGGCAGGCATAAGAAACAAACATTTATTGATACTTAGTATGTATTAGAGACTATGCTAGGTTTTTGATATCATTATCTCATTTAACCATCAAGATCTTCCCAGATAAAAATCATTATGCCTTTTCATAGATCCCATTATGCTTTTTATAGATCACTACATCATAACAAACTGATTTTCAGAACGGTTAATAATTTGGCCAAGGTAAAGTGCAGAGCTGTCACTGTTTCTAAAAGTTGTTCTTCCCTCTATGTCACATTGTCTATGACACATACTGAGTCATGTGTCTCACAGAAAGAAGCTTGTTTAAATGGGAACTAGGAAAATAGGCCACACTGACAATGGCATTTAATCTGGACCTTAAAGGAAGAGTAAGGATATAAAGAAGGGAAAACTATTTGGAGTTGAGAGTACATAAGCCATGAAGCCAGGGCCTTAGATTCTAGACTAAAGAGCTAAAGCTTTCTTCTAGGCAATGAGATTAATAAGCAGGCAAAGGATTTGATCACATATTTTAAGGCAGCCCTGGACTCTCCTACCCGTGTGCAAGATGGGAGCCAAGGAGCAGAACACAGCTTGGAAGAACAGTGAACTGAGACCTTCCTAGTGTCTGAGCACAATTATTAGTTAATGCATTTTGCCAACATGGGCATAATTTTTAAAAAATCACCAAGTACTACATTCTCCCTGAGTTTGACATATTAACATCCCTAAAAATAACATGGGATCATTAATGGGAAAATAATGAACTTAGCCTGCTACCAGCTGTCAGCAGTCCCATGAAATATGGGTGGAATGGCTTTGCACTGTCTGGACTCTTTCGGCTTGTCAAAGTCTGCCCTGTACTGACATCATGCTCCTCTCGTCACTCTTAGGAACTAGGTCAGCATCCATGCCCGCCTTAGCGTTCTGGGTGAGACTACGCAGAACTGCCTTTTAAAGGTGTCAGCTTCTGACTGACGTCTCAGAGCTTTGTGACAACATTCCAGCTTCATGGACAAGGAATAGAGTTACAAGGCCCTGGTTCATACTCTGTGCTTTGTGTGTTCCCCCCTTCAAAAAATAGAAGAGAAGTCTCTGACAAAACTAAAAATACATTTCAGCTGCCTCAGTAGTGCATCTTCGGGACAGTATCTTGGTCTCAGATTCTTCCCTGAGGTCAGACTCATTAGTGTGACAATTTCCCCATGACTCAGTTTGCAGTGTATGTACACTTGGCATGTATGTGTTGTAAGATTATTCTAAAAATTAAAAGATTCGTAATCATGCTTGATTTGCCCTGACCATTCAGATTCCTGTTACAGGGCATCATTTTATGTGGTTGCCTTGGACATCATCTCTGAGGGGGTGTAATGACCCAGTAAGTCTCTAGCTCACAGACCACCCTCCTGCAAGGAGACCCCTTCTCTCTTCGCGGGGCCTGCCTACGTGCAGGCAGTGGCTGGTGTGCAACCCCATTTCCCCCTCCTGGATCCTGCACTAGTAGAAAAATGCAGGAATTCTCACATTCCATGGGGGTAACTCTCGGTTTCTCACCAAGGGACTTGAAGCTCACAATTCTGAGTATTAAGGGTTTCTGGGGAGATCTGAAGAAATAGTGCTACCATAATAGTTTGGGTGAAGTATTTCAGTTGAACCACTTGCCAGAAAATTCCATGCCCTGGGTAAAGTGTTGAATAGGCTTGGCTGAGAATTAGGGACCTTTAGCCTAGGTCTGTCTCTGCTATTCACTAAGTCTGTGAAGCAGGATTTGTTCTCACTTTTGGAACTTCATTTCTTTGTTTATATTGACAGTACTTAATACATGTCTGAAGCTTTATATGAAAATTAACTGAAAATATCTTATCTGACCCCAGCAGAGGCAGGTGGAATCAGTCTCATTATCTTCAATTTAAAAATGAAGAAACAGAGTCTTGAGTCTTGGGCAAGGTTACGTGATCATTAAGAGGCCTCATCAAAACTTTGAAGCCAGGTAGCCTGAATTTTCCATAATTCCACTTATTCATTCAAAAATATTTATTGAGCACCTACCATGTATATGAAGCTCTGAGGATAACACCAAGATGCATCAGGAGTAGCTTACAATTAGGAATCATACCAGACTGCCTCTAGAAAATGAAGAGGTACATTTAATCAGCTTTTCACAAATTTGTGTGGTTGTGAAACACATAGATTGCAGTGCTGTGCTCCAGTCCTACTAAGTTAGACTCTCCAGGGCAAGGTGCCTTGTACTTCTGTAGGTGGAACATGAGTCTCCCAGGGATTCTTAACCAGACAAGTTTTAGAAACCCTGGACTAAACACTCCAAGGTGTGTTCTTTTAGAGCAGTGTTCCTCATCTCTGGCTTCACTGAATCATCGAGGTATCTTTACAAATACCATTCCTCCACCCCATCTGTAATTGGTCATTCTAATGTGCACCCCAAATTCAAGGCCATTTTTTAGCCCATCATTCAGGAGTTCAAGCCCATCTGGGGACAGCTGCTCCCTCTGAGATCAAGGGGAGCAGCCTATCCCAAATTACCACTGGAATGTGGACATTGAAAGGTCTTGTTAGTGTTGTAGTCTCCAAAGTGACTTGGTTCTTATTCTTTAGTTCATAGAGAGGTTTCCAGCAGTCTAGGCACCAGCCTGTGGATGCCTTCTGGAGTCTTCTAGTTTGTAATAATCACTTCTTGATTTCATTTGATCCAGTTACTGGATCACCGAATTTTTAGATTGCATCTGTCCAGCAAATCTCTACAATAGTCTATCCTGAGAACCCTCCATCTACTTCTGAATGGGTGTTACTGTAGTGGGAGATGACTGTTAGGAAAGGTGATGTTTTACTTTCCTTCTGTCAAGTCCAGAAGGAGTCTGCTTGGGAATGGGGAATTTACTATTTCCCTTCAGTGTGCTTTGAGAGTAATTTGTAAACCCAACTCCATCAATAAAATTGCCTGCCCCAGTGACTGCTGCTCTCGCCCGTCAACATCTGATCTGCAGGTGACTTCCTGAGGTCAGTGGGACCAGCCTGCACCTGGCTCGGTGGCCAGGTGCTCCTGGGAAGTGGCCTTTCTTGCGGGTAACACCTTCACTCTGGAATGTTAATCGCTTTTCGCAGGGCTCAACATTTGGATTGCCTGGCCCCAGTCAGGTACCTGAAAGTCACACTGTAGCCCCTTAGGTTGGAACAGGAAGCAGTCAGGAGCTCTGAGACGCCCTTGGGCTGTTGTTGACATACAACCATTTGATCAAGTGCCATTTTCTCCAAGTCCCCAAGGTTCCGTGGTCTTTCCTTCTCAGGCCTCTGGAACATGAACAAAACCACCCGTCTCCCTCCCTCTCATCCTCCTGTTCATGTGTTCATGGGTAGGTCATGCTGGGTGTGACATGACTTGTCCTCTTTTTTCTCTCCATCAACATTAAATGCCATTGCTTGTAAACATAATGACACATAATGACAGTGGTAGCGATTGATCCCAAAATATTTAAGACTTTTCTCCTTTAGCCTGGCTAGCAACTGAGGTGGTAACAGTGAAAAGCCCCCAGGCAGACTTCTATAACACAAATCTTGTGCGTTGGTAAGTAAGTAACCCAACACATGCTTTTCTGCTTGAGTTAAAGGTTAAGGTGCTGTAAACCTTGAAGCTTGTCAAGATTAAGCAGCATTGGGCAGAAGGATGTGCTGTGAGTACTAGCCTCCAGTTATTAGGTCCAACCACATTTTAGTGAAGTGAGATTGCTCAGCTGGAGTTTCATTTGTGGGCCTCTAAGTGAAGGGTGCATTGCAGATGCTATGATTAAGATTTCATTTCCTAGTTGACGCTACCACAGTGATCACAGTGCGAGTGGGGGAAACTCGTATTTACTGGCAGGGTTAAATAGTGAGTAGTTCTGAGTTTAATACAAGGATTAAAAACAAAAAAGAACCCGCCACTATCACCACTACAAAAACTTTGTGCATTAGGTTCATTTAGGGAAACTGTCTTTCCCATTCTGAGATGAAGCCCTTACTTTTCAGACTGTGTTTGAAGACACCAACTTTTCCCTCCCATTCATTTTTTTCATTTCATACATGTATTGAACTTTAGATTCTGGGAATTCAGCAGTGAATAAAACAGCTAAATCTTTGCTCTCATGGAGAGAAAAAAACAATTTTTTAAAAAGAAACAAATTTCTCAGGCTGTGATAAGTGCTATAGAGAAGACCAAAGTAAAGAGACGGAGGTAGAAAGTGATGGGGGAAGTGATCTTACAAAGGTCAGGGAAGGCCTCTCTGAAGAGGTGACATTCAAGTAGGGGCCTGAATGAAGCAAGGGAATGAATCCTGTAGATATCTGGGGGGAGAGCTTTCCAGGCAGGGAAAAGCAGTAAGGAAGGAGTTCAGGTGGTAGCATCCTTGGCATATGGAGGAACAGCACAGTGGCCAGAGCAGCTGGCTTGGAGAGGACAGGGGAGGAAGAGCGGAAGAAGGCACGGTTAGAGAGGAAACAGCACCTTTAAGAGGTTCTGAGCCGATGACATGATCTTCCTTATGTTTTAAAATGTTCCTTCTGGCTGTTGTTCCGGGTTAAGGAGGGATGGTTAAGGGCACAGCTGAATAGGCTACTGCATAATCTAGATGACATGTGATGGCAGTTTGGATTCTGTGATTTGGTGGAGGTGGTAAAATGGTTGGATTCTGGATATATTTCAAAGATATTGCTGGCAAAGTTTGCTGATGAATTAGTTGTGAATGTGTGAGAAAGAAAGGTGGCAAGAATGTTGCTGGGTGTCCAGTCTAAGCAACCAAATGTAAATGTAAATGCCAGTTATAAGTTAGGGGAGATGAAGAAGAGCAACATTTTTTTATGTATATTGTCTCATTTTGTAGATGTTAAGTTTGAGATGCATAATAGACTTCCAAGTAAAGATGTTGATTAGAAAGTTGGAAAAAGGAATCTGGAATTCAAGAGAGAGTTTGAAGCTTAGATTATTGATTTTGGGAGCTGCCAGCATAATGAGGGTTATTTCAAGTCATGGGACCAGATATGGTCACTCAGGGAGATTATTGATTTTGGGAGCTGCCAGCATAATGAGGGATATTTCAAGTCATGGGACCAGATATGGTCACCCAGGGAGTGAGTGAGGATGGAGAAGTTCATGGCTTTTGGATGTGGGGCATACAGACATTTACAGGTTAAGGAGATTAGGAAGAACCAGTAGAGGGACCTTAGAAGAGTCCTGAGTGTGGTAGGAGAACCCACAGGGAACAGTGTCTCAGCAGCCAGGAGAAGATGTTCAAGGGGGAGGAGGTGGTCCAATGTGTTTGTGGGTAATAGAAACACTGATAAAGCCCTGTCGAATCTGGGCACATAGAGGTCACCTGGCAAAAGTAGTTTCCTTGTTGAGGAGAGGAGGGAGCCATACTGAAGTGTTTCAGGAGGGCATGAGAGGAAAGTGGGATGAGAAGTGGGAACAGTGAGTAGGGATGGCTCTCTTCAAGTTTTGCTGTAAAGCAAAATAGGCACAGTGGGCAGCAGATGAAGGAGTTGTGAGGTCAAGGGAAAGTTTTCTTCAACAAATGTCGAGCACCTACTGCCAGCTAATCACCAATCCCACCGTCACGGAGCTCAGCGTGGTGAGGGTGGCTGAGCAAACCCATGAGCTGCGAGGATTCAGTGTAAACGCTGTGGAAGGGGCAGGCCCAAAGCCATGCTGACCATGCCGTGGGGCTGAGGGTCCCTCCCAGCCTTCCAGGGAAGCTTTCCCTGAGCCAGGGCAAAGATGATGACTAGTCTTTAGGAAGGGTGTAAGTCATCCATTTAATTTAGCCTCTTGGAACTTTTGCCCACATTTAGGCAATAATTAAAGGCATGCATATTGATCAGTGTTACCGTCCTTTTGTGCCACGCTGCTAAAGGCTTCTGCAAGTCTCCCTCACTTCTCCTCCTACCACTTCCACTTTATACTTTTATATTTAACACTCTTCAATACGGCAGCCTGAGCTAATTGTAGTCCCCCTGCACACCATCCCTGTTCCATGGGAGGCCTCCATGTCTTTACACAGTGGAGGTCCCTCTACAGTACTTACTCTCACCTCTCCTCACCTTCTTATCCTCCTTCATCTACCAGGTGAACACAAGTGGAAACTCTGATCAAACTATTTAGTGAGTAACTTGAAGATATTCACACATTATTACTATTATTGATTGATTACTTATTGAGCACCCATAAGTATTAGTTATTCTACTAAGTACATTCCCTTACATGGCCTTTTGCAGGGGCCTTCCTCTAAATTCTTGTGTTGCTAAGGCAGAGGAATGGATAAGTTGATTTTGTAGGGAGACCAAGTCTGGAAACATCCCTTTTCTCTTTTTCCTCCCCTTCTTCTACTCTGCCCTTTCCACTCAGACCACAGGCCATTTGCACAGGGCCCATGAGTATAAACTTCACTATGTACCACATCACTTACTCCCAGAGTTTCCCTCTCACCTGCCTTACATCAGGTAGCCCTCCACCTTGGTGCCTCAGGAAACTGGGTGGTAAACTGAGACCCAAAAAGCTCATGGTCTGTCTGATATACTTACAACTAGGCAGACTGGTTGCAGCAAATGCAGGCCCGAGCAGAGCTCACTCTGGGAATTTGAAGGCATGATTGGGAGAGACCAGGAGGGAAAGGCACGTCCAAAGGACAAGAGGCAGGTCTACAACAGGTAGACATGCAGGAGTGACTCTGAAGATGCGTCCGCAGCCCCTGGTGCATGTTCACAGGGCCCCGTTAATGGTTCTGAGTGTATGCTGGACAGTTGAATGAAAGGCATCTGATGAATTCATCCTTGGTAGAGACTTAGTAGCTCATTATGGGTTACCTATATTAAGTCTCTTAGGGTAATCTATTAAAGAGGAAGCCTGAAGAGAAAAAAAGAAAGACTCACAGTGGTGGAATTTCAGGCAGTGGAGTAATAGCCTGGGAGAATGAGATTGGCAGGGTGACCTCCTCAAGATCCCCAAAGCAGACCAGAAGGACATTTGCAATAGTAGTCAGATGAGGAGAGCTGTGCGGATGAATATCTCACTTGAGGTTACTGCTCAAACATTGCAAAAGGCCGTGGGGAGGTGCTGGAGTGAGAGCGCAGTGCTGGTCCTTCCCGACACCAGTCTCAGGATTCACGCGCATCACAGCTTCTTGGCTTCGTCCACTGACGTCCACCTTAGGACTTGACTGAAGATGACTGCGTGGGCTTCATGAGGCCTGGCCACTTACTCATGGTATGACTTCTAGGAAAATCACTCAACTGGGGCCTCGTCCCCTGTTCATTAGAGGGAGTTATGCCTGGCCCTGCCTTACAGGGTAGTGACCATCATATGAAACAACATGTCAAATCACTGTAAAATGTAGAGTTTTACATAAATGTAAGGAGTTTCCCTTCTACTGAACTATGAGCTCTTTGAGGCAGGGACCCTGTCTTGCTCCTTATTGTATCCCAGGCCCATTGGACAGTACCTGGCCAAGTAGCCTCCCTTTGGTGCAACGGGCACCTGGATGAATCCAAGGACTGATGGCCTTGTGACGCAGTCTTGAGAAGGCAATCTTGCCACACCTTGCCTGACCGAACAGCTAGTCACATTTTCTCTTCTCCCTCACCACTGACAGTTTCATGTCTTCCTCATTTAAAATGCCTTTTGGGAAATCTGTTCTGTTCCAGAGAGCACGTTAAGGTAACTCTGCTTGTGGTGACCTCCTTCCCTCAAAGGTCCATTATTTAAATTATTGCTCATTACTAGCAGTTCTGTTCCCTCTGGCAACTGTGAGGTACAAGGACATTTTCAGGTTTCTGGAAGCAACTGGGGAGTGATCATGCCAAGTGAGGTTGCTCCCACTGATGTGGCACCAGCAGGGAATGATGGAGGGAGTGGCCCACCACCACGTCAGTGGGCAACAAAGGAAGAGGATCAGATGTCCCCATTGGGGGCTCTACCCTGGATAAAGCCTCTTTTTCGTCACTGCCTGAAAGAAAAAGAAAACCAGAGAGGACCTGGTTATCGTCCTGTGATGTGGTGAGCCCTAACTGACAAGGCTGGACCAGCCTGTTCTTTTGGGTTAAAGTATCAGGAATTAGAGGTCACAGGCAAGGCGGGAAGGAGAGAAGCAGAGAAAATCTGTCTGTGGTTTTTATAAAAAAAAGAAAGAAAAGTTCCTGTTTTTCTTTCCTGTGTGAGAAAAACTATTTAAACTGGCACAAAATATATTTAAGAAGCATATTCTTAGAGTTACTTAGAAAAATACCCTGTATATTCTGGCAGCAGCAAAATGTATCCTTAATAGAATTCATATGGGGCCTTCAATGATCACGATGTTTGGAGAGGAGCCAGATAGTAAGTAATTTAAACATCACAGGAAATTAAATTTTAGAATTCAATTTTGCATAAAGTTTTCTGTAATGAAAATGTCACACATAAATTATGACGTCTGATTATATTCTTTTTTGACTTTTTAATAAAATAATAGAGGTACTTGACAGTCAAGAACAAATGCATATTTTATGTGAATAGTATTGGTTCAACCAACGTCCTCTGGAAATAATGGAACAGATGTTAACACTGCTCTATCAGCTATCAGGTGCTCTGTTAAACAGCGCCAAACACAAGTATTTATTAAAAAATGCTAACGGGGTTGTCTTTTAGGGTTATCTAATTGTAGTCTTAAAATGTAGATGGTTAATGTAATTAATTATACATGTAGAATTATATAGTCGGGCTATAATTTATTATATGTATGCATATATAAATTACATAATATTCTGTTGTAAATTAATTTAATATGGGCACAGGGAATGACTTCTTGAAAATATTAAATAGTTCATAATGTGGTTATAAATCAAAACTAATCTGAATTTCCACTTAATTTTGAATTTTGAGAAGGAGGATGCTTTAACTCACTGTAGGGGACCTTGGGGGTGCTGATTGTGTTTTAGATTAAATCCACAGCCTGTAATTATTTTTAATAATATTCAACTAAAAAATGCCCCAAATAAAAAGCCTGAGCACTCTTAATTTGTTTAAGGCCAAGAAGCATTTTTCTTCAAAGGGTAAAATATAGTGAACGTTTATTTTGAAAATTGACCTACTTCATCATGACTCCAGGCCCTGCACAGGTCGTTCTTCAGACTCACAGTGAGCTCTTGCTGAATGCAGAGAACATGACCCAACTCTCCTTTGGGGGCAAGTTTTGCCCATGAATATCCCTTTAAATATTTCTCTTTTTGAATCCTGCGATGACTTTATCTACAAGCTTTTTACTGGGGGAGAGTCTGCACATATTTTGAATTTTAAAAGAGCATAACAAAACTTTCTTACTTAAACAGAGTCACACAAAACTCTGGGCCAGGTTGTTTGTCCTGTTGGGCTTGTGGCTTCTTTTGGAAAGTAGGCCGTGTCAGCTCACGGTGCAAGGAAGAGGAAGATGATGCCTTCCATGACTTCTGAGGCAGTTTCTTCAGACGTGGGTTCTTTTTGATTTTATCTGCTTTTTATAAGAACAATGGCTGGGCTGGTTAATTTGTTCCAATTTGCATGGGATTCTCCTAGTTTTAGCAATGCAAGTCCTATGCCCTGGGAACCCGCTAAGTCCCTAGTAAACAGAGATAGTTGGTTAGTCTATGAACCACAAAAGCACACAAACCAATGTTTTTAAAAGATGTAGGTATAAAAGCATATTCTGCCTGCACAAAGGTGGCCTGGAGTGACAGAAGGTACTTGTGGCCACTGAGTGGGCTTCTGCCCCTTGATTGTCACCATGTGTCAGAGGCTGGCTCTCCCTTTCACAAGCTCAGTACTTCTTTTTATAAGCTGGCTGTAGTTGATCAGGCCCTGGTAACAGATGGAAGAAGGCGCCTGCTAGTTTATACAGGACTTTGTGTGACCACATGCATGTATGTGCAGAGAACATGAGACATCACTTGTCTTTTTTAGGATCAGGACTTCGAGTCTGAAAAGTCCCATCTAACTGCATGTGATGGAGGAACAAATGGACATCACCTAGAAAGATGAACTTTGAGTTGCATGTATCAGCTGGATGGAACTTTGGCTTGTCTCCCTGGTGGAGAGCTAAGTATATTTTGTGTGGGAAGAAGGAAACAAAGAAATGTTTAGTGATGAGAAGGGTGGATTATAGCAGACTTAGGAAATGATGGTCAAAAATTGCTCACTTATGTTTCTCAGGCTCTCTCTGCAGGAGGATTGGGCACATGATTAGTGGACATGGCCCCTTCTCGCAGGAGCCATTCTCACTTTTTTCCATGGCTTCTTATTTAGTGACTTATTTCAGGCAATATTACCTAATTGGCTTCTCCATTCCAGTGTATACTTTGCTTGGAGCTTGTATTACTCCTCTTCTCTATTAACAGATACTGCTTTGTTCTTCTTGTGATAATGTTGTTCAACATTTAGGGAAAAAGCTTAGTTTACATATACCCAACATTGGGCAGGCTTTGCCCCAAACATGGAAACAGACTGTTGTTTTCATGTCCTTGACATTTTTGGAATCAGCGAGAAATGCTACATATGAATGTGAGAGATTTCATTACCTCCAGAGCACTGTCTATTTTAAGCCCTTACCATATGTATCAAGTGGAAAACTTGGTCTCAGTGAGCCTTGCAGAGAATGTGATTGGCTATAATCACCAGTTTTTAGTTTTGAATCACTTCTCCAAAGGGTTACCCTAAGGATTTCAGAAATTTTTATTTCTTGGCCTCAAAAGAAGATGACTCATTCAACCAGAATCTTTCCTTGAGTAAAAAAGTCACAGGAGAGACTATTGCTGATGTGGTGGCCAAAAGGAAGACCCTTATCCAAGTAATTGCTTCCTGACCTCCAGGCCTGGAGCTCTAATTCTATTGACATCTCTGGCTGTCAAGAATACCAGCAGCATTGCTAATGCAATTGGTCTTATCTTAAGATGTACATTCCTTTCCCCTAAACTGCCTTCCATAGACACACACGTAAGATTGTCTATTTATGGATTGTAGCAGATGGGACTAGTGGTTTGTCTTCCTCTGATCTCCTAATTCCTATGAGCTACCAACTTTACTCTTTGCCTAGCTGCTAAGAGAAGCCAATTTTGTGTCTCCGAGTCTCCGAAGATCAGAATTAGGAGTCCCGGTGACCAGAGCACGTTTAAGGGACAGAGCTGATGGCCTAAGGTGGAGACTCCCTGTGACCGTGAGGTTTCTCACATGATTTAGGGTGTTAAGGATTTCCTCACTGGGCTAACTAAGCATACCCCTAACGTCTGTCCCTCTGGTGCTGCCCCCAGGGGATGAGAGTTATGACTCCTGGTGGAGCCATTGGGTGGATGAGAGAAGGGGTGACCTTAGGGCATAGCTAACTTAGATTCTCCAGACATGGGCTGTATCGTTCTACATTTACCATGTGGATGCAAGAAAAAGTCATTACAGGAGATTTTCATCATCTGAGTTTTCCATGTGTAAGTTTCCTTAGTTTCCAGTGAAAACTACTGTATCATAAAACATTAATAAAATGACCTCCTATAAAGTTAGTGCCCACTCAACATTAATGTCTATCTCTGCTTATGGCATCAGTATCCATGTCTGATGGCTCCTGTTGGGTTTCTGAGGTACCAAACATCTTACAATAAAACGAAAATATAAGGGAAAATGATTGCAGGAGGAAATAGAGAATTTTGCAAAAGGTGCACTATTTCATGAAGTTGATAACAGTGATGCTGGAGAGCTCCTTCAGTCACACATAAACTCAGACAAATGAGGATCTGCCAGGGTTAACAAACAAGTCGTGAGGGTTGACATGTACAGTTCACACTGTGGACTCTCAAAAGAGATTCATTGAAATATCAATTTTTTCCTTGGAAAAATTTCTTAAGTTCTTGGGTCTATTTGTGAAAATGACCTTCCGTAGGCATGTATAAATGACCTGCAGGGCATATATAAAGTGATAACATTTTGCTGTTAGTTTAATTGAAAAAGATTTATGAAATCCAAACAAATCAATCAATACTTGATACATTGTTCATTCCTTTTAAGAATTAGCAACTAGTTGCAATTATGATGAATACTTTGTAAAAATAGTACAAAACAGTTTCATAATTTTAGTTTCATTTCTTTTTCAGGTTCAAGTTATAATAGAAGCATTTGTCCCCACTACTAATGATGTCCTCATTTTAAGGAAATTTAAAACCTTTTCAGGTACCAATTAACCTCAGAAAAAGAGGGCCTCCCTCCTTTATTTGTAATAATGAAAGAGCAATTATTTAATTTCATTTTCATTGTAAACACTTCAGATAGAGACCAGGGAATAAGCAATACCAAACGTATATAAATAAAATGTTGTGTAGCTATGAATTTTATATATGTTACATATATGTAATTATATATATAAAACATTCCTGAATTCAAAAGACATGCTCTTTTAAAAAATTTTAATTATATTTACCAGATTGTTTTCCCCTTAGATTGTCCCTTTCAGGGCTTCTTGCATTCAGGTTTATTTTCAGCTGATAAGTAATGTCTCAGTGTCGAAAAAATCCACTAATTGCTTAGTCACTTACCTAAAGTTGCTTACCTGAATATATATGCTCTGATTGTTCCTTATTTCTCAGGATTGGATCCCTGTTCCCTTGGCCTGGAATGATGGAAAAACTCCCAGCGCTGGTTTTCCAAAAGGTGAGGCAGTAGAAGACTGAAGCTATAAGCCAAACCCTCCTTACTGGGTTTGTAAAAATCACTTAATTGGGTGAAGCCTTAGTTTTATCTCTAAAATGGGGTTAACAGCTTCCTTTTATTCCCTTACAAGTCTGTTGTGAGACTCAAATGGGATGATATCCATGTTTGGGAAAACACTTTATACAGTGTAAATGGAACTAGCATTGATGGAAACTTTATAAGGAAAGTGCACTAGGCTGAGTATATTTACAGACCTTACTTCATGTGGTCAAGTTCAGGGGTTGGATGTTATTATTATTATGTAGCATGACTATCCTACTAGTCTTTGATTATTGTGAAGTTTATTCCCTGTCCTGGTTCTTTGACCTTCACAGTGGAGGCCTCCAATTCCATTATGTCTTACTGACTTGTTTCTAATAGACTCACTTGGGCTGTCCCTGGATGAGCAATTCAGTGTAATCCTGTGACCTTGGGCACAGCCTGCCCAAAGGGAAGACCACCCAGTAACTTGGATGCCAGACTGCCGAGCATCTCAAAGCGCTCCCTCTCTCTCACCACTCCCCAGCTTCCAGAAAATTAAAAAGATCTGCCAACTCCACCTTTGTAAAACCTCTTGAATCCATTTCTACTCCCTCTCTCCTTTGTTACTGGCCTATTTCAGGGGGTTGTTAGGTCTCACCCAGACAGCCCTGTGGGTGTCACTGACAGGCCTCCTCAGTGGCCCCCTGGTGGTGGGGCAGCTGCTGGTGCTCCTGTGCCCAACAGGGCAGGCAGCTGGAGAAGCAGCAGGGCTACAATAAGAATTCTGTCTGGGATTCAGATCACAAAATCCACTTTGACTTTGACTCCCTCTTCCTTGGCCCTATTGGTTGTGCCAGGCGGATGACTTGATGGCATGGGTGGGAGGGTTTGATTTCCTCATAATTTTCACAGAACCCACTAGATCCACACCCAAACGGTATAATTTGTTTGTCATGCAAATACAGCTTTAAACCCCTATCCCCTTTTCCACTGAGACTGCCATTCCTGAGTCCCCTCTAACATGGGGATTCCAGAGCCCTGGCACCTAGTCCTGGAACCGGGTTTGCCTGGCGTCTTCCTACCTGATCCGGCCTACTCTGCCTGCTGGATCCAGCTTTGCTGCTTGTTTTCCCTCTCCCATCTTCCGCTCCTCATCTTGATCTCATTCATCTTTCACACCCCTGGCTTTTCAGTCTCCTGTACCCCAAGCTCCTGTACCCCAAGTGGAATAATTGTATTCCACTTATTATTATTATATTAACACCCTTTAATCAGGTAAACTTTAAAATGTATTTGAAAATTGAAAGAAAAACAGAATGAACCCCATGTACCCATCACTTGACTTCAACTGTTGTCAACTCATGCTCCAGACCTCCATGGCGCACCCTCAAATGGGGGGAAGGGGTTTGTCACTGGGCTTGAGAACTGAAGTTCAAAGACAGTGAGTTTAAAACTATTTGGGGCTATTATACATTAACACCAATTAAACATACAAACATACATACACAGTTCACAAAAACAATACCACGAGCATATGTGATGTGTTCTGGTATTTTCTATTCTGTTCTACTTCATTTTGCTTTTAAAAGTTACTGCTCCTGATGGATTGAAGGCGCTCAGTTTACTGTTTGAGGAAAATGCTGTTTTAATGAAAGTGTCATGGAAAAGTGGAACTGAATGGAACTTAATTTATAAAAGTAACCAGGGTTTTATCAGAATTTCAGTGGTTGGTGATTTGTCCTGTCTTCTTTTACCTAATATGGGTGAATGGGGAAGGCGAATCCCAGTGTATCTCTTTAGGTTGCATGTGTTAAAGTAGAACAATTTTAAGAGGTGCTTATTTTTCAATAAAAAGATGTAGAACACATGCATCGGGCATGTTGTCTCTGTTACCAGTAATTGGGAATTAAGAAATGCCATCTCCACGAGCAGTTCTTTCAGAACTGTCACCTTTACTGTTGAGGAATTTAATGTGGGGGTGTAGATTGCTCAAAGGGCACTCAGCTCTGGGTTAGAAAAACTAGAAGAAGCAGGAAAGCTTTGTTCTCAGCTTGGAGGGGATCTTTACAGAGTCTGACAGTGAGAGCTGACCGAGTTGAGGATCCAGGAGATGAGCTCCACTCACAAAGAGCCTTGTGTCCCAGGGTCCTTAGCATGGTTCACTGCTGGGCAATTGCCTAAAAGATTTGATATTGATTGGCTGATTATTATTATTAAATTAAATTGTATTCCACTTATTATTATTATATTAACACCCTTTAATCAGGTAAACTTTAAAATGTATTTGAAAATTGAAAGAAAAACAGAATGAACCCCATGTACCCATCACTTGACTTCAACTGTTGTCAACTCATGACTAGTCTTGTTTCGTCTATACCTTATCCACTCCCTACCCACCTCATTATTTTTGAGTGAATCCAAGATGTTATAGCATTTCATCTACAAACATTTTATTTTGTAGCTTTTTCTAAACAAAACCACAATACTATCACCACACAGGGAGCTTTTGGAGAATTTCAAATGCCTGAATCGATTAAACCAGCATATTTGGGGGTGGGACCCAGGCATTGCTAGTTTTACAAAGCTACAGGTGATTCTACTGTTGTTAGCATACTTGATTTGGAGGCAGAAGTTGAATGGTCAGGGCTAAGGGCTCTCATGTATGATGGTCATCTATGGGAAGCAACTGCAGCAAGTGCCTCCATCAGGACAAGGGTCAGGTCTGCTTGTCTTTCTGACCATTCTCACCCTTTGCAAACCTCTCCACTTCAGTACTCTTTTCTCTGAAGGCAACGCCCAACAGCAACACCTCTTAGTCCTGACCCACCTTCTGAACTCCTATCTCAGACATCTCATTTGCTGTAGGCCATTCCATTAGTATGTTTTACCATTGCCTAAACCTTCATATGCTTAAAATAGTCTTTCCCTTCTGTCCCCCAAACCAGCTCCCTCTCTGGATGGCTACATTTCTGTCATCAGGATGGCTATGTTTTTGGTTTTCTCTTGTCACTTGTATACCAGCCAGAGCCTAAATCTGTTATTTTCCAATGTTCACATGCTCATGACCTTCCATCAGTCCCCTCTCCTTTCTGGCTATGCTATTGCAATAACTCCCGGATTAGTTCCATCTCCTCTTTTCTCTCCTGCTTCCAACCTACTCCATAATCTGAAGTCTGTATCTCTTCTCAAAGCAACATTATAAAATTCGTTCACCTGGTTAGATAAACCCTAAATAAATCTCCATCATAGATAGGGTGTTTGAAATTCACCAAGTACTTTAAATTCTCATATTTCATTATTTCTTACAAGACCCTCCACTTTAGCCAGATTGTACACTATTTTTTATTAAAGTGTCATTGATATACAATGTCATGTTGGTTTCAAATATACAACACAGTGGTTCAACAGTTACCCATATTCTTAAATCCTCACCCCCTCTCTGGTACAGCCACTATCTATCAATGTAGTAAGATGTTGATTGTACACTATTTCTGAACTTGTCACATACATTCCCATCTGCTTACCTTTGCACATACCATTCCCTTTTCCCTTTCTTCTCAATCTTATCCTAATGAACTCAAGTTCTCCTTTCTTTACAAATCCCCTCATAACTTACAATGGCATATTTGTCTCTTTATCACATATAGCATTTATCATTGGCAAATTTTTATTCATTTTCATTTCATGTACATGAATATACATATATATATACACATATTTTATATATATTTTACCCAATTTCTGCCTTAAAGGAGCAGAAACCTTGTTTAATGTTGCTATGTTTCCATCACATCAGCCACATCATATTTTGTATATAGTAGATATAATAGATGCTCAGTACATATTGATTGATTGATTTTTCCATTTTCTCTCTAGTGTGTAGCACTGTGTCTTTAGAGACTCATCAGCAGGGGAAGGGTATCTTAGACTAATATGTGAGAATATATCACATGGCACCTCCGGTAGTTGCTTGATTGATTTTCTTTTTGTTGTTCTCAGTTGATGATGATTGCTCCAAATTTGATAATTGTTTGTAATCTACTATAGCCACCACAGGGCAGTAGTGAAGAATGACCTCATTAAATGAAACATAAATTGCTTCCTTCTCTCAAATGCAGTGATAGCACTGGAGGCTTAAATTCCATTTCAGTTCTGCAAGCAGGATCTTAGGAAAGACCCTTCTGTGATCTTGGTTGCTGTCTTCCTCTATCAAGCTAAGGGGTTAAGACTAGCTACATCTTCTCTAAATTTTTTCCAATTAGACTATTTAAGAGCTGATGCCACTTTCTGCTTCTTGGTACATTGTGCACCATGACCGATCAGAACTTGAATTTGGTTAGAGAATAATGGGAGCACCACTCATGGAGGATTTAGGTTTCAAAGGCAGTAGGTAGGCAAGAATTACATATGATCAAAATTGTTGTTCCCTCACCACCACCCCTGCAAATCTCTTAGGTAGTATTTTCCTTTGCTTGTACATCAGAGAAAGAATTGAGACTGGCTCACATTTATGGGCCATAAAAAATAGCTTAAAGCACTAGAGATCCTTTCAGTATGAGGAGTAGTCACATGATGAAGAGCTCATGACACCTGGGACCAGCTGAGGGAAGAGCAGATCCAAGTCCCTCAACTATTCTCTCTTGGGTCCATGTGTGCTGAATGAAATGGCAGCTGGAATGGCCTTTAAAATAGAATGTTCTCTCTCTGATGTATGTCTGAATTTGCACAAGGCAAGTGAGCACATACATATCAGAAGCAGGGCTAGCACTCACAGACTGGTGGTCTTCTGAAAGAAGTAGGGGAGGAGCTTAAAATGCCTTGGAGACAAGATTCACTGCCTTCTTAAACATTCTATATTAAGGGAATATCTTTCCCTCCCTACTTCTGCTCTTACAGCTCTTTTGGAAAGCAGCCAATCCTCTCTCTGATCCCTTCCCAAGGCCCAAGAAATGCCAGTTCAGCTATGAGAGTCATCAGGAAGTGATTGAGAGACTGGCAAAGTCCCAGATCTCATACTGAGGACAGAACAGTGTGAAGGAGGTCTCTTTATTTTTCACAGAGAGTTGTCAAAACATTGTATCCCTCAAACGGCAAACATTAAAAAGGAATGGACGTGTGGATTTGGACGTAGCTCCTGGGATAATTTAGTTTGGTTATCACTGCTCACTTAGTGAGATGAGAGACTCACTCCTGATCATCTTTTCTGGACTTCTTAGGACAAGAGAATCCCAACAATTCAGCTTCCACCGCAACCTTTCCAAACTTACGAACCTAAGAATGAGAAGAGGATATAATTGTAAAAAAAAAAGCGCAAAACAATCAAAAGAATTTAGACTAATTAAAATACTACTTTTTCATAAAAAAGTGAAGAAAATTGAGTATGTGCTCAGCTTCCCAGTTTTATTTGGGATTTAATGGCATCCATAAAAGCTAGATGAAGCTAGAAACTAAAATTACTTGGGTTATGGAGATTGTTTAAAAATAGGAATCATGGAAAGTCTAGGATACTGGAGTGTGCCATGTGGTTAACCCTCTCTCTTAAGGAATTTTCTAGAATCCAAAGTTTTATTCTAGAACTTGGCCCACATAGATTGGACATTAGATGAGTGGGGGAGAGAGGAGTCTTCTTCAGCACAAGTATTGCAGATGTGGAGTCTGATGTTTGGTGTACTTCATCTCCTCTCCGGTGCCTTCCCACCTCTCCCATTATTCTAGGCATCTATCCCTCCATTCCACATTCCCTTCCAGCTCTTACCTCATAGTTAACTAATCTCCCCAAAGCATTAGCCAAAAATAGCTTAAGGTATTTGTTCTTCTATTTGATGATTCAAACTTCAAAGGATTAACTCACAAATAGTGGATTTGCAGGTGGGAGGAGACACATTTTGAGACACAGAACCTTGACCACTATTCTTCACATAATGATTACTGTTGAGCATCTCACTCTTCTTGCTATTTCTCATGACTAATTGCTATAAAAGTGCCTCCTTGCTAGAATAACAACCTTCTTGAGGGCAAGGACAGTGCTCACCATTATATCTCTAGGATACAGTCCCGTGTATGGCACATAAAATGTGCTCAAAGGAGGAAAGGTTTAGAGTGGAGGAAAAGTGGAGCGAAGAGGCTATTTGGAATTCATTTAAAACTTCTTCCTATTACAGAAGAGAAGATGGAGACTAGAACAGGGAGGGGAGCTGACATTTCTTGACACCCACCGTGGACACTATACCAGGAACATATTTCTTTGTTGTATCATTTCATACTACTAATATGCATTTATCATTACAATTTTTATCCTCAGTACAGATTAGGAAACCAAGACGCACAGAGAATAAATAACTTACCCAACATCACACAGCCGGCAAATGACAGAGCTGCAATTGAACCCAGGCCTCTCTAATTCTAAAGAAAATGACTTCTCACTCACCTGTTTCCTGGGAAAAGGCCTGGAGGTAGGTAACCATTTGGGCCAAGACTACTGCTGAGATCCTTAGAGGCAGAGCCAGCCCCAGCACTAAACCTGACATCACCTGACTTTAATCAGTTTGGGGACAGCAATTTGTTGGAAATGAAATAACCCTTTAGGATTTTATAGTCGTTTCCACTATACTAGTCCATTTTAAACACTAGTCTAGATAGTAACAGTACATCAGTACATAGTTACCAAGGGAGACTTAGCCTACGGCCAAGAGAATGCCCGCACGTTTTTGATTACCTGAGGTTCTCTTCTGTGTCGGGCATTCCCTATTGATTAGCACATCTTCACTCATTCTTTGGCCTCTTCTGCTGAGCTGGCAGCTGTTCTGGAAGAATGACTCTGCTGTTGAAGAAAATCCTTGACATAAGTTGAGAATGGTTTCCAAAAGATGAGTCATTCTGGTGTTTTTTTGTATGTGTTCCATACAAATGTGGCCTGCCTTCTCCAGGGATTAGAAATCCGATCATGTTACCATTCAGCTTAGTTGCCACTGTTGGGTCCCCAATGTCTAAATAATAAAGTCCAAGGCTTTAACGGGATACACTTCTTGTGCAAGTCCCACCCTGTCTCCCTGCCTTTATCTGTCTTTGCTCTCTGCCATGTATCCCTTACTTCATCTGTAAGAACTTCCTGAATTTCCATGTCCTTCCATGACTATATGTACAGCATTACTGTACATTTTTGAGGGGTAAATTCCAGCTCTTTTCTCAAAATCTAGCTCAATTCTGTCATTTTGTAATGTCTTTCTCAACTCCTGCAGGGCAGTGCTTATGACCTGGACCCCCTATAGAACACTCTGCACAAATCTGACTAAGGAAGCAGCAGGGCACCGTGCTTAGGACCATCCATTTTGCATTCAAAGCCTGGTTCTGCCTCTTTATAGCTATGGGACCTCGATGAAGTTACATAACTTCTTAAGCCTCAGTTTCATTATTTAAAAACACAAGGAAAATAATCATATAACTTCATGAGGATTATGTTGACAAAACACTAAGATGTTGAGCAGAACCCCCAGCACACTGTAGGTGCTCAATGAACCACACTCACATTGTGACATAGCTTTTTTTTTAACCTGCCTCTGACCTCTGCTGGACAATGAGCTCTCAGAGTCCAGGACATTGAGTCTTATTCTTCTTTGTGTCCCTCCCTGATACATCAGAGGAAGACTTTCAGGGGGCTCGGAGCTTGAGCCCCCACCACTTCTCCAGGATGGGTTCTCAGCTCCCTGCTCCCTGCCCCCTGGTCCCCTGACTCACCCGCCTCCCCTTCCCTGGCTGCATCAAGACTGCTGCTGCTTCCACAGTGCGTTGATGAGCAGGTCACACTGCTGAGATGGGGGATGCTCACATTGCACTGTCACTCTGAGAACCTAGCAGGGACCTGGGTGTGGGTGGGGAGAAGGTTCAAGTTGGGTGTGTGTCCCTTGGCATCTCAGTGGTGCCAAGTAGCAGCTAACCCTTCCCCAGGCTGGCCACTCCATGATGCACTGGATGAGTGTCTCAGTAGAGGCCGGATCCTACAACTGAGTCATTTACTAGTGCACTAGGACTGGGGTGCCTAGCCCGTGGGAAGAGGAGATTGACTTCACCATCTGGGCTGAGGCCCCACATTTTCATTTTTCGCTGGGTGCTCAGATTTTTGTAGTCAGCCCTGCTTGCAGATACTTAAAAAGAATGCTTATTGAAGGCTTGCAAGGTGAATAGGCCAAATAGGGTAGAGTGAGGATGGAAGAAGACAGTGTCAACAAAGACTATGCTCTTCATCGGAGTCACAAGTTTAGAAAGACAGATGGCTGGCTATTAGACAGCTGGGAGCTGGAAGGGAACATGCCATTGCATAGTCCAAACTAGAATGACATGTGCTTTTCCATGTTCAAATACAAGTTCACTTTCCCCTTCTTAATTCAGTTTTCTTCACTTTTTCCTTTCACTCAGATTTATTCCAAGACCCCCAAAATATCTTGTTTTTCCTTTGTCAAGATGAAACAATGATCTACATATGGGAGATGGAAAAATAGTGATAAGGTCTCATTAGAAAGAATTTCTTATCATGAATATGGTAAGAATGCTGAGACCTGTTAAGTGCATTCTCTTTAGCAGTCACTGTTCATAATGAAAAAGCAATGGGTGATAAATTCTCAGCAGCTTTCAACACAGTCTTTGCAGAGAACTTCTCATGGTGAGAGGAAGGGGGACTCTGGCTGAGTGTCTTACAGATCTTTTATTCTGCTTCTGGCAGCTATCTCTTAGTTGTCCTACATCTTCCCCAAACACCCATAAATAACCCAATCCCCAATTACTGTGCCAGGAAAGTCCACTTTAGCTGCTATAAGTCCTTCCCATATGTTACATGACTTAAAAAAATAAAAGAGGATTGAAGTAAACTTGGCTATATAATATAAACAAATATTTATTGAGACCCAATGCACTACACACTTCTCTTCTTTGTTAATTCAGTTCTGGAAAAAAAAGAGAGGGATCAAGGCTAGGGAGAGGGAGGGAGACACCAGACGTCAATTGATATCATCTCCAGTGTCTGCAGACTAAGACTATGATTTATAGCAAAACACTAATTAAAATGAAATCATTGAAAAATATTTGGGAGCCCAGTGGAATTCTTCATAACAGAGTGTGATCTACAGCAGACAATTAGAGCATACATCAAGTTAACCAACTTGCATATTAGGGAAAGGCAGGACCAAAAGGCAAAAGTGAAGGAGAAACAGACCTCGGCAGAGGCTGTTTTGCAAGATCTAGCATGAAGTTTCACATTCAACAGCCCTCTTAATACTGCTGAGTAAGTGTGCAGTTCCATCTCCAAGATTTTCCAGCTGGCAGTTTCAGCCCGCCTCCCCAGGTCTGTGCCAGCCTGCAGCCACCAACTCTCATTCACCCCTCCACCCTCCTCCTTTCCCCTCCCTGGCTTCCCCACTGACTTCTTCCCATCTTCCTTTTCCTCCCCCTTCCTCTTTTAAAACCAGGACCTGTGTATGAAATGCTAAATGTGCTATGTACCTCCAGGCACAACAGTATTTAAAGTGCTGCGCGTGTTTTTACATTAATTTATCAAAACACAAACAACAAAAATGCAATGCTTATGTAAAATATATATTTTGTCACTATAAAAAAGGCACCTAGTGAAAATACATAAAACAAACCTGGTTGGTATTCAAACTGCTTTGAAAATAAAGTGGGATTTGTTTGCGAGGATTTAAATTGGTAAATTATTTGAATTTCTCCACCCCTAGGTGAATGATTTAGATGGCCTTGACCCCAGTCTGACTGCAGGGATTAATGTGGGATAATGATTGCTGAGGCTATCATTGCAGCCGGCATCATTAATTATCCTTATTGATTGTAGCTTTCAAAGATAAAGCATTATGCTGACTGGAAAATACCCTCTTCCTGCAAGGTCAAGGCTAAAATAGGGAAGCTAAATAATTGCATTAACAAACAAAGAAATAAAAATAACCTCTCAGAGCATAGTGTAATTAAGATCCAATTACAACGTTTGTTCTAGTTTACAAAATGACAGAGTTCTTCTTGTCAAGTCATTTTCCCGAAAATTGCTTCAGTGCATGATAATTGCATTATAGCAGGTAACCAGAAAGGAGCATTAAAAGGGGGATCAGTTTCCTTGGATAGCTGCCATGGCTCTTGCTTTTGGACTCACCTAGGAAAGTGTGAGAGCCCCTAGGGACTTGTCTAAAAATACTAATGAGATGTTAAATGAAGGGGGTTAGCTGGAGGAAGTAATAATTGGGCCTCAAATCCTATTATATTTCTTTTGGATACTGTAATGGAGCTTAGAGATATCCAAGGATATTATTGCTGACTTTCTCTACCCGCCTTCTCTGGCCACATCATTTTCATTGCTGTGAAAATCTTGGCTCTAAAGCCCTATTTGGTTGTAAATTTCTTTGTTGAAAGGGATCAGTATTACAGCTTCCCTGCTATTGATTAGATTTTGGACTCTAAAAAAGCATAAAGCAGGTTTTAAGTAAAAACCCAAAGCTACGTGTGATTTTCTGTGAGGAAATATTTCAAACAAATGCTTAGGTTTTTTTCTCCTGCTAAAGGTCTCCTGCTACATGTTCTGAAGTGGCACATATTAAGGTCTGATTGGAAAAGGGGTGGGTGCAGCAGACCTGCTGCTGGTTCGGGAGCTGGGCATCCACCTTCACGTGTGGGGCTTATGACCTATGCCAGGCATTTGGTCTTTTGGGGCCTTAGTTCCTCCAACTGGGAAAGTGGGATCACTATCAAACCCTGCCTCTGGGCGGACTGAAAGCCAAGGACATAACAACAACAAGAAAAATCCTCTATGTAAACTGTTACTTATGTAGTGGGATCCTCAAATAGAAGATGCTGTCAAAATAGAGAGTGATGCATTTATATTTCCCTCATTTTGTCAAAAAGAGAAAATGAGCAAAAGAGAGTGTGCGATGAAAAGAGAACCACCATTTATTACTCTCCTACAATGGGCTGGGCATAGTGCTTAACATTTTAATTATTTTATTTAATCCTCAAAACTATTCTGTGAAAGACATTATTATTATTCTCATTTTACATAATCAGAAGCTCAGAGAGGCTAAGTAGTTTTTCCCACTGACACACAATGAGAAGTGGTAGAGTGAAAACTTGAACTCGGGTCTTAGCTAATATGTGCTTCTTTCATCTATATAGTTGCAGGAAGAGACTGTATTCCAGGCTTGCACCTCTACTCTTTGAATGTAGTCTCCTTTTCCAGCTTCATCTAGCAGCCTCACAAACCCTACATTTCTTAATATAGAAGTAAATGATGGATACATTTTTGTTTCTAAAGTTCATGCAAAACATAAGTTCCTGGAACGAAATGTGAAAGCTCCCTCTCTTGGAAGTCCCCAACTCTTAGATCCCCACTTGTAGCAGCCATTAAGTCTGGTGTCTATTTTTTTTTTACACTCTTCTCTTTGCATACATAGATGTGTATACATTTTTTTTTACTTTACATATAAAGGGATCATACATTTTATTTTACAACTTGTTTCTTTTCCTTAAGAGTATACCTAAGAGAGATTTTAAGCTGTATATCTAAATCCATCTTTGTCTTTATAATGACTTTGCAGACTTCCAGTGCAGAAATGTATCATAATTTATTTAACCTGCCTCTTACTTTGGGGCATTTAAGTTGCTTCCAATTGTATAATTACAGTTGATGCTGCAGTGAACATCTGTGTACATCTCTCTTGGTGGACAAATGCAAACATTTTGCTAGGTCGTATTTCTAGAAGTCAAATTTCTGAGGCAGCGGATATGCACATTGTAAATTTTGATAGATAATGAAAAATTCCCCATCAAAAAGAGAACCAGCCTACACTGCCAGAGAATGTGTATAGTACAGAATGTGCCTGTTTTCCTCCATATTCAGCAGCACAGGATATCATTAGCCTTTTGATTTTTCTGTCAGTTTTTTATGAGAAATGATTTCTTATCATGCTTATAATTTATAGTGAGGTAAGATAGTTTTTATTTGTTAATTGGCTATTTGTTTATCTTTTTCCAAAGTACCTATTCACATACTTTGATAATTTTTCATTGGTTTATTTGTCATTTTTTTTGTCATTGAAACATCCAAACACTGTGGCCTGGCCAGTTGGTTGCTTTTGCTTAAGTTATTGAAGCTTCAAGAAATAATGCCAAACCACAGGGACAGCTGATTGATTCCCATGACAGCTCTGGAGGGCCAGTGGCTGTGTCCTCACCAGACTGTCTCTGTGGCAGGACCTTGGCCTGATCCTGCTCTATAACGTCCTTTGTCCTGTTCAAGTCCCAAGCTTTCCATTGATATGATGAGAAACCTGACGGCCTTCCTAAAAATTCTTTTTGCTTAAGTTTGCCAAATGATTTTCATTGATTGCAACAAAAAAATTAGAGTAATCAGCAAGAGAGTGGATTACAGTCAACAGAACTTCAAGGAGAAGAGGAGGATCTGGATTTGGTTGTGTAATGTGAATGGGGCTCAAGACAATGAAATCCTTTTGGCAATCAAAGAGTTGAATTTGATGATGCTGGGCACCCAGCAATTATTATTCAGTAAAATTATTTGAATTATTGCTTGGGTGACGTGGAATCAAGTGTCTATTGAGGGGCTTTTGGCTCTTCTGTAAATGACACTGTTAAAATCCAGTTGTGTATGATGGACAACTGACTGAACAACATAATTGCTGCAATGTGGCTTGGATAGCGTTGTGGCTACAACAGTGTGTCCCTTTAACTGTCTTGTTTCAAATTTGTACATCCTGTAGAATCTTTCTCAAATAAACTATGTATGCTTCCTATATGATACATGAATGTTTCTGAGAAGAAACTGAATAGTTAAGAGGTCTGTTGAAAAGATGCCAAATAATGGCTTAACTGGACAATCTTAAAAGTAATATAGAGACCAATCCTTTATTATATTTTAGTGATCCACCAACAACAGTGGAATATTGTATAGTCAGGTTATAATATTTTTGTCCACTTTATTCTATCTGGTAACAATTAGTTTTAACTTAAATAAAACATGCATCTGAAATGGGAAAAGAAATCCACAAAAAAATATGGAAAACCATCACATTATTTCTGTAAGACAGTATGAAAGGCATGAGGAATTGAAGGTCTGAATAGGATAGTTGCTCTAAGGCCCTGGGCAGCTTAAAGAAAAAGGAATAACAAGTTTAAGTCCCTAAATTTTTTACTTAAAGTATTGGATTGAAACTGGAGGACTTACAGAGTTAAGCTAAAAGATGCTTTTATCTCTTAGAACCCCAGGATTAATATAGTTCAATATCAAATCAAGGTTTGATGCTATGAGCTGACAAAATTACACCATCATTTTCATTCATAGCTTCCTTACATTGACCAAGAAAAAGGGAAAAAATCAGAGGACTGGAATAGAGAGATATAGGAGGTTTCAGAAGACATGGAATATGCCAAGCCCCCAGGTCCCACTGAAGCACCCTTGCTCTCCAGATTAATTCAACCCACATTCATGATCAAATGAGGCTATTATAACATTTTTCATTTAAAGAAGGCACCCTGTAAAAGGACACCAATACTCATCATACCCTTTCTCCACTCACCATCTTTATACAAATAATTTTGTCAGGTGCCATGATCTGGCTTGGGGCCAATCACAAAATCAAACATTGGAGTAGAGGAACTGAGATGCCTCCCACCAAAACAGAACAAAAAAATCACTACTGTATAGTTTATAGTGAATGGCATTTTTGTTGGGAATATACTGGAGAGAGTGTGGATGTTTGTAGAGTGTACATATGTTTGATTTTAATAGATAAGAGATTGCTAAAGAGATTATAGCAATCCTACATTCACAGCACTGTGAGAGTTTAACCTGCTCTACATCTTTACCAGCACTTGGTATTGTCAGTCTTTTTCAATGAAGCCATTCTGGTGGATATGTACTGATCTCAATGTAATTTTAGTTTGCCCTTCCCTGGTGGTTAACGAGGTTGTACATTCTTTCATATTGATCATTTGGGTATTCTCTCATGTGAAATATCTCACATGAGGCACATGGTCTAAATTTCTTGGTTATTTTTTTCTATAGGATTATCTACTTTAAAAATATTGATTTCTATGAATTATTACATAATCTGGATATGAGTTCTCTGTTACATTTATGTGCTACAAATATCTACCTTCACTTTATGGCTTGCCTCATTACTCACTTACTGGTGTCTTTTGATAAATGTTACCTCTCTTTTAACTTTGTTTATGATATCTTTCTTTTACAGAAATTTAACATTTTCAGATACTCAAAACTAATATTTGTTGTAGTTTGCAGATTTTGCATCTTTTATAGGAAAGCATTTACTGCTTTGTTTAAAAGCTCTTCAATCATACTTCAAATTCTGAAGTAGTATTTATGAAGTGGTACCCTATGCTCCCTTTTGTACTTGTAATGGTGTGTTTATAATAGAATAAATTATTATGTATTCATAGATTTGTTTTAGTATTCTTTATTCAATTCCATTCAACTGTATTTCTGTATCAATGAGTACTCTTTCAATGAGTATAGCCTCTAATATATTTTGATATCTGGTAGGGTAAGTGCTACCACCTTGTTCTTTTTCACTTTTAAGTTAACTAAAAATCTGCTTGTCAAGTTCTATAAAATTTTGCTACTGGGATTTTGATTGGGATTGCATTAGATGTATAGGATTAATTTGAGAAAAGAATTTATACTTTTAAAATATTGGGTCATTGTATTTAGGAACTAGATATGCTTCTCTAATTAACAAAACATTCCCTTATGACCTTTAAGAAGGTTTATAAGTTTTCTCCATAGAGTACTTTCATTTCTTGGAAATTTCAATTTCAGGGTACTTTATGTCATAAAACTGGATGCTGTTGATAATGGTATCATATCCTTCCTTATATTTTCTAAAGTATATTTAACCACCATGTAGGGGTTATTTCTCTATGTTAATCTTGTGTTTGACCATCTTAATTTATGTCTCCTACTAATACTAAAAACTTACAGTTAACTGTCTTTGACTTATTGTATACTGTTTGAATCTGTGGTAGCATCAGCCAATTTTGATATTTTTGATGATTTGTGATGCATTTTTGATGACTTCTACTGGATACTTGACTTAAAATCTTTTGGAAGAAAAATGAACCTATACTAAGAGCAACTATTGCTCCTTCAACTGTTGATTTATCAAAAAGAAGTGCTACATTTGTAGTAGATGCTGAATATAAGCTTCCTGAATTCTTGAGTGGAGGTGGTTAGCTTTGTCTTATATATACCTCAGCACTTTAAATGTTTTAATAACATGAAGTAATAAACTGATGAGGATGGGTATACCAACAATTGTCTGCAGCCCACGTTTGAGGATTACTAGGTAAGAATGGGCACCAGCAGAGACAAAATTTGTATCAATTTTGTAATTATCCTTTGCTCTGGAAGAATTTATTTTTGTTCTATTTATTGCTGCCCTTCCTTCCTTGAGTTAGCACAGGTTACTGTGTTACCTGGATTTAGAGATTTCTAGATCCCTAAACTCCCACTTATTCATTCAGCTAGTGTGTATGAAGCTTGTATTGTGTGTCAGGCATTGAAGATATGCAATTAAAAAATACTCAGCCCCTTCAAGGGTCTTATTGTCTAGTTAGGGAGTCCCACAAGTAATGAATGATTGTGACTCAGAGTTCCTGAGTATGAACCAGGATTAACAGCATGATTACACCAGTAACGGGGAGTTCAAATCAGGGCTTGAATTTTAGATATTATGCTATTGAGAGCTTGAAATGTATCCAGAAAAATTTTTGATAATTCTCATTGCTTCAGATTTGTGAATACTGGTTGGATCACAGAATATTAAGTTTCAAAGGGATTGTTAGAGATCACCTAGTTCATTCTACAGATGAAGAAAGAGAGGTCCAGAGAGCCATGTGCCTTAGCAGAGAAAATAAGCTGTGAAAATGCTGCAATGTGAAATTACATCTCTCTAAAATCTTCATCTAAGACATCTTTCATTATAACATATACAATTTATTCTTCCTTGATCAAACCAGTAATATATTTTTTTCAGATCAGTGATTTTTGTTGGCCTCAGTTTTAAGACATCATGAAATATTATTGTTGGTTTTCAGGAATATCTAATTATCTACCCATACATCTACATTCTAGGCAAAGGGCTGTTATGAAATAAAATTAAAAGTGAAAGATTAATCTTTGGTAAATACAACCTGAATTACACCTGACATATACTCCCAATAGATGTAGTTGAGTGACATGGCTCATGTAAGGGCCATGTCATGACCCTCTGGCTTTGAATTCAAGTAGTGCTGGACTTTCTACCTAGCTATTATATTTACAGATTCTGTGGCATTGGGCAAGTCATTTACCCTCTCTGAGCCTTGGTCTTTCTTCATTGGTAAAGTGGAATAATAATACCTACATTACAAGGTTATTGTGAAGATTAAATGAGGTAATATTAGCAGAGAGTCTGGAATATAGTAAATTTCTTGTAAGTGTTGGCTATTAAACTATTAGACATAGACCAGTGT
This sequence comes from Manis javanica, assembly GCF_040802235.1. Taxonomy (NCBI): domain Eukaryota; kingdom Metazoa; phylum Chordata; class Mammalia; order Pholidota; family Manidae; genus Manis; species Manis javanica. Next base: position 146,061,485 of record NC_133158.1, read on the forward strand.
CACTGACTTTTATAATCTCACTTATCATATACATTTTCTCCATCTTTAGGTATTTTTATTATTAGATGTTTATGTTTATCATAAAATTTCCTGCTCTTCTCAAATGTAGTGATGTCACATTAGTTATCAACATATCATATGGTGTGACTGAAGTTGTATTCCTTCTCATCAGTTTATTACTTCATGGTATTAAAATATGATGTTAAATACTTGAAGTGCTGAGTTTTATATAAGACAATTACTAAAGCATCTAGGGATATTCAAAAGACTTGAAATGAGTAACAATTTTATTTTAAAGGTGATGCTAAATATTATTTATTGCTATCAGTAGTCTAACTACAAATAGTTATCGAATCCTATGGACAATAAATGGTCCCTGATTTTAAGGAATTTAAAGTGTGCTTAAGACACAAATCATAACCTTGTGAAGAGGATAGAACTTTCAGAACTCTACAAAAAGTATGGAGATGTAAATTATTGTCATAGGGAAATTAAGGGCTATGAGTATAAAGGAGGGGAACTTTTTGACTGGAAAAGCCTAATCTGGGAGAGGCTTGTGGATAAAGATGGATGAGAGCTGGTTGGATCTTATTGGATAGGGAAGATCTGGGGTGGAATGGAGGGACAGCAGAGGTGGGTGAGGGGAAAATTATGTTTGGGGAACGCTTGTTCATCAGTTGGCCTAGAAGTGAGAATTCATGAAATTTTAGATTAAGACCAGATTCAAAAGAGTTTTTAACTAGTTTAAGTACATAAGGTTAAGGAGCTTAAACTTTGTTCTCTTGACAGTCAGGAGCCAGTGAAGTTTTCAAGTAGGTAAGTAAAATCAGCAAAGTGGTATTTCAAAAAGATTAATCTGTTGGCCAAATATAACCTAGAATCAGGGGAAAACCGGAGAAGGAAAGACCCTTTAGTAGGCACAATTATGAGGTGGTGAAACGCTGAGTGGTGGAAATGAAAAGGATGGGGAGAATGTAGGGTGCATTATCATGCCAAATTACCAAGAAATTGGTTACTGACTGGAAATATGATAAAGTAGTTTCAAGCTCAGTACCAGTTATAGAACTGAAGAAGTCAGCAGCAGGGAGTGATTTTGGTTAGATTTTCATCAAATTGAATCTGAAAACATGGCAAGATAGCCAAATGGGATTGTCCAGGAACTAGTCAAGATCAAGACTAAGAGTGCAGATTTGAACACAATTCCCAACAAGTTAAGGAGACAGCTGGTGGTAGGGAGGGAATGGTTAGTGAAATGAAGTTCCAGAAATTTGGAAGTGGAAGAAGGAATGATGCAGGAAGAGAGCCTGAGGTAGGAGGCAACCAGGTCCAACGATTTTTCTTTTTTTTCCCAAAAGATGGGGAAGGCCAGTGAAAGTCTGAAGTTAGAGATGATGGGAAATAATGAAAGCTGTTTGACAGTGAGATGTTGTAGAGAGAGTGTCTAAATATGAGCTATCAAAATCAAGAGAAGGATGAGATGGGAACTCATGATAGAATGTGTATTTTCCTCTCAATGTCCTTGGTAACTTCCTATCAGGCTTTGCATGGCATTTATAGAAACATTTTTTAGGATAACTCAGTCTGTGTGAAGCAGGAAGAATTTTGTATATATTTTCTAATCTTTCCTTGGGCAAAACTGTCCAAATCAGACAGAACTGCAAAATGGTGCTTTTGCTCCTTCTTGCAAAAACAATAAAACCCCAAATGTGGATTCTATGTGGTAGAGTGCATGTAGGTGAGACATTGTGCTTCTCAGGTTATGCTGGCAAAATAAAGAAAAATGCAAGCATTTCCAGACAGAAAATTAGGAAAATGAATTTGTCAACTGCTGAAGTATTTTTAGAGTGCTAGAGCTTGGATTTACAGTGTTTGATGTCACAATTAATTTATCATTGTCAAAGTATGACTTCCTGCTTTTGAACCCGCACCAAAAAGGCGTAAAAGAGTTTGTGAAGAAAAGCTTCTTGGAAGTCAAATGGCTCATCCACAACAGTGTTCTAATGATTTAAGTAAAAATGAATCAGAAACATGTGGATTTAATTTCCCTTAAAATTCACATGGGTTTGAGACTTAAAGGAAAATAGTACTTGGCACAATGTGTTTAGGATTTGGTTAAACTGAAAACATTTGAAAAACTCCTTGGAACACTGGATGACTTCGAAATACATCTGGGTTTGCCCATCCACGTGGGCACGGTTACAAAACCCTCATCCTTCGTGGCACTATTCAAACATTTGATCGACATGCTTCAGTTTTCAAAAGGCTTAATTAGGATAAAATCAACAAATTGTATTGATTGCCTACTATGTGCAATCAATAACATAGAGAGCCACAGTTTCTCCATTTCATAGCTGGGAAGTCTCTGCTGGAGTGTGCTTTGCTGGAGTGTGATCACGGGAAATCCCCTCACAAACAAAATCGGAGTGGGTCCCCGGTCCTTTGGAAATTAGAATCCTATTACATCAGCCATTCCTATTCATAGCCTCTGCCATTGTAGAATTCCATTCAGTTTCAGGAGCATGAAAAAGAGAAAAGTTATGTTGTTTGGTACTGAGTTGGTAATGAAGCATTGCTTTGGGTTTTTAAACCATTACTTTAAAAGGTCACTTTGGTGTCTGTTGAGAAAGCAATACATGCTTATAATGTTACACTGGGGACATTAATTAAAATAAATAAAGAGGACCATGAAATGAGGAAAACCAGTGGTTGGCAAAATAACCTCTTTACAGTTGCACCCCCAGCTAACCCACATGGTAAGCCCAATTGTTAGCAACTCCGCAGCAAGGGGATTTGTAATGAAACCCACAGAGGTTCTGCGTGAAATGTACTCTTATTATTTATAGCCAATTATATTAGTCCCAAAGCTGAGTGACACCTAGGGAGATAATTGAATTTCTTATATTTTTCTCTTAACACTCACTGCCATGATCAGAAAAACACAATTTTGAATGCTCCTCTCTCTTAGGGTAAGACCATGCCGTCTGTGTAATTGGATAAATCTCCAGGGAAAGCTGGCTTCTCCACTGCATTTTATAAAAAGCTTCATGGAAAGTTGGTCTCAATTTTTTGGGTAACTTTCTCAAGAGACAAAAAGGATGCAACTTGAAATACCCTTCTCGTTTTTACCTAAGGAAGTTTATGAGCTTTAATCATACAAAAAGCACTCCTTAAGGCATCTGCCTCAGAAGGTCTGGGCTGCACGAAAGCAACGGTCTTCAGAACAGGACAGCGTTCATTGTTTGAGTAAACACTAAAATGCAGCTCAAAGAGAAATCCCCTCTCCCTCCAAAAAAGAGAACGCTAAATGACTGTGGCTAGTAAACAAATCTTGGGAGAGGCTGTCATATACAGTGCCCTAGGTAATTGCGATCAACTTAAATAACCAGTCCACAGGTTACAAAAAGACAGGAATGACATGTTGACACAGACGACATACTGGGAAATATCTATCTACGTTCGTATACAAGTTTATATAGCTTTTCTAATCTCTTTTCAGATTTATGCTCCTCAATGACCATCTGACATTCTTGGCAAACTTAGGAGGAAATCAACTGTAAATACAATATCCATCACTTTAATTCAGCAAATTTGAGATCCTGAGATTTGAGACTATTGGAGGAAGCAAAGCAGTATGTCTTTCATTAAAGGAGGCAGAGAGGTTAATGGAGACTTCTGCATTACTCAGAGCCAGGTTTCTTAGGATCCCTTAGCTGAAACTCTATTATTCTCATCTGCTCTGCTGAGAAGTAATGAAAATATCCCCCACAAACCTGAGTAAGTGGATGGGTATTTAGGAGGTAAGGCCTTCCTTGGTGTTGCTGAAATCCTACGGAATCCCTCTGCTCTTTTTGCTACTGATGTGGAATTACTAAGGAATGTACCGGTGCCTTTTCTTCAAGGAGGACCAGAGAAATAGCCGATGAATACACTACAGGAAATATGAGAACATTCACTAGAACTATGTCATTTCTTCAATTAATTACATAATGAGGCTAATTGTTCATGGCACTGACTATGCCCATGAAAGGCCTTTTTTTCAGATGGGAATAAGTAGGCTATATATATATATATATATATATATATATATATATATATATATATAAACACACACACACACACATATATATACATACAGATATATATGTATATGTCTATCAGTATGAATTAAAGCCTCCTTTCCCTCTCTCTTATTTCCACATAAATGAATTCTACAATTTAATAAACTAACAGGTGGTTCCACTTCAGGCTGAGCAGATGTTAGACTGAATGAATGGAGACCCCTCTTGTGTTCACTATATCCCTGAGCTCTTTCTTTCTTTATCTCTTCACTTCTCCCTTTCCTCCCCCACCCCCCACTATTTCTGCCAGATTTATGAGCAGCTACAGTATGAGCTGTTTTGTTTGAGCAATATGAATATTGATGACTGACAAGTGCTGATTTTAGATGTATTAGTAACATTCATAATCCTGAATATGTAGACATTTTTCACCAGATAATGAGGTACCAGATTGCCATACCAGGAAATTCCCTTCTCTTGGTGCCTGTAAGTAGATAATTTCTATTACTTTACTGATGCAACTCTAAATCAGAAGCTGATTTCAGAAGAAGTTAAGAGAAAATATAATGCTAGATTCACAGTTCAGAAAATCCCTACATTGTTCAGAAGTCTGACATATTACTGCAGTGGTATCTTTGACTCCCTTTTTGGTCGTTCCTGAGAAATAAACCCCGTCTTAAATAAAAAAAAGGACTTTCCATGTTTCCATGCCTTCTTTCTTTTCAGGTCTGAGGTAGAAATGATTCCATGCTCTTTCTCAGTTTCACAGAGAATTTGCAAACAATGAGACACCAGAAGTGAATCAAGAGGGTTGTTGCTTTCAAGGAATCTTCTTATAACTGTTAATCTAGGGAAATGACAGTATTCAACATAGTGGTTTTTTAAAACTGAAATATCATTGATATACAATCTTATATTGGTTTCAAGTATACAACACAGTGGCTCAACAGTTACCCATATTATTGAATCCTCATCCCTACTAGTACAGTTACTGTCAACATAGAAAGATATTACAGAATCATTGACTATGTTCTCCATGCTATACTCCTATCCTGCTGACCAACTTATATTATGATTGAGAATTTTTGTGCCTCTTTATCCCGCTCACCCTCCCCACCTGCCCACCGCAACCCCTCCCCCATGGTAACTAATAGTCACTTCTCAGTGTCTGTCAACATAGTGATTTTTAGTTGAAAACTGTTTTTCATTTTTTATATTAAAATTATATGTATATAAATATTTATACTTCTGACATAATTTCAGATTGCATTTCAATAGAGTTATTTTCTGGATCTTGTATTTGATTCCTTACTAAAAATACACTTGGAAGCTTACAGCATGTTCCTGGCCCGCTCAGAGCTTTGATGAAAGTCATTTTCTCCCCTTGAGACCAGCCATATATAGCTGAGACATTGCTGATGAGAGGAAAAAGTCACACTCAGTCATTGATCACCAGGATCGGGATGAGACCGATATTATCCTTCTCATTCTTGGCATTTCCCCTTTTATTCTTTTTCTTAAGGCTTACCCTTCAATAAGAAAGGAAAATCTGGAGCAAAAACATAGATGTGAATTCTCTTTGTGTTGGGATAGTTCTCCCTGTCATCTTAGATTTTTCTTGGAAAAGCATCTAAATGTAATTCCATTTCCATCACTGATTATAAGTAGGTTTTCTGGACAGTTACTGATGTTATCTACATACACAAATCAGTTTCTTCCATTATAAAATGGGGTTGTCAGGATTTGTGGGGATTTAAGGTTCTGAGAACACGGGGTTAGCGTGTGGGCCAGAGTGAAGGGGGAAGGGAAGTGGGAGGCAACTCCCCCAGGGCCAGCTGGGTGCAAAGGCACCATTCCTCCGCTTTCTCTAGTTTCATGCTGCCTCTTTGATACCATGGGTTTCAGGAGCTTTGTCATCCACACTCTGATTTCTGCTGTTCTTATCAGGCTTACGGTGTACTTGATGTTGATTTGAAAACACGATTCTCATCTCTTACAATCCTTACTTGACTTCCTGTTTGCTGCTTCATTGGTTCCTAAATCTTGTCCTCTGACTTCTAGCCTGACTTCAGCTCTGGAGAATTCTTCCTAAGAAGTTCAGGATCAAGGACCTGAGGGCTGTCCCCAGGTAGGGGTTAGTGTCCTCTGAATCTCTTTTTCTCGGTTGATGTAGAAATAAAATGTTAAGGACACAATCAAGTACCTGTAATGTTCTAGACTTCGTGATAAAAATTTTATGTGTGTTATCTCTGTACTCTTAGGTGACACCTCTAACCTATGAGGTGAAATAGTGCAATGCTGAGAGTACGGACTGGAGTTTGGATCCCTGAATTTGAATTCTGGTCACACTTATTAAAACTGTGTGACATTGAGCAAGGTACATAAGCTCCTCTGTGCTTCAGTGTGTTTGTTTGTTTGTTTTATCTTAAAATGAGGATTATAATAGTGCCCACATTAAATAGAGTTTTTGTAATGATTAAAAGATTTAAAACTAAGAATGTGCTTATGATATACCTGGTACAGAGAAAAGCTTAATAAGTGTTAGCCATTATAGGTCAATGTTTTTTGAAAGTGTATTAAAATGTCATTACTTGTTAAAGTTACTTTATTTAGATTTATGTTTAATTATTTAATTTAAAAATTATAGACTCCATTTTCTTTTGAATAGCTATGTACAATTATTTTTGTCTTTGTTTGCTATGAAAAATGAGGTTGTGGAGATATCTGATTGATACTGTATTTTACCTTCTTTCTACTTCCCATGGACCTCATCTGCAAATAAGAAGAGGTTTTGTTCAACTGAGAAAAGATTAGAAAATAGAAACATGAACCAAAAAAGCTGGCCTATTACTTAAACTTACAGCAAATTTGATCCTCTGGATGGATATAATTAGGCAAGCCCCAAGATCTCATTTAATGGTACACAGTATCTTGCTTCTGTTTCTCCTTCTAAAGTATCAGGATCCAATCTTGACTAAATATCACCTTAAGTGCTGAGTTGTAAAATTCTACAGAAGTGATTCATTTGGCAAGTGTTCACTAAACACCTACTCTGTCCTAGGCATTGTTCAGCTCTGGAGTTTCACCTGGCCAGTCTCCTCTTGTTGCTTCCATCTTAAAGGGAGAAATGGGGCAACAAAGGACACACAGGATGGTGATGTGATGGTGACAGGGTCCGGTGCATGAGCACTGCTTTAGCCAGGGCCGACGAGGTGATGATAAGGAGGAGCCAGCCATGTGAGCACTTGGGAGCGAGGGGTCCAAGCACATCACATTCAAGCAAATGCCCTGAAGGGGGGATGAGCACCGCCTATGGAGGAAACAGTGGTCTTCATTATGGTCTTTAGAGTGAAGTTATTATTGGATATTCTTTAAACAATAAGCTCGGGAAGATTTGGAGCCCAACTCATACATTACATATATCTGTGAACTAACATGGCAGTCACCACTTCATCTGTAGTTTAGCTGCTTTTAATTTATTACATAAGATTTATAAATATACACTCAAGTGCTACATTATTTTGCATTAACTTTAGATACTAACAACTACTTTTAGTATACTAAAACATACAGAAACAATGAGCTCCTATCATTTAGAACATAATGAAATACTAAACTTCCCTTATTCTCATATTTAGCTAAGGATTAAATTACAAGCTTAATTTACTGATTTAAAAAAAATTCCAATCTAGTAGACTACAATGTATGCAGTGATATGTGGTGTTTATATAAATAGCATGGAGGTTAATTCAGACTATTTCATGGAAATGGTTTATGTATTGTAATCATGAGTCAATGCACAGTTCTCTCTAAGTTTAAAACAATGTAAATTAGCCAAGCCAATTTAATTCTTGCCAAGAAAGAATATTCCTTAAAGCATGTTTTTAAGTTTATTAGGTTAAATGCAACTATTTCTGTAACTAATAAGTGAGAGGATTTATTGAATTTTGAAACCCACTGATTATGTTATGTTTTTAAAGTTATTTAAACAAGTTAAATATGTTTATAATAATTTCATTTCCTATATGACATCTAACTAATGAGAAAAAAATAAGACTAAGAGAGAACTGGAGTTGGTTTAATCTCTTTCATGGCCAAAGCCAAGTTTAAATCCTGTCCAAATGCCACTTCTCAATCACAGCTTTAAAGGATTAAACATGATTATAGTGGCATTTCTCTACTTTTCTGATACACAATTTTATGTCAAAGCTATCTAGAAACCTGCCATGGACTTTCACCCTTGAGGTGAGAAAGTAGCATGGTGAGTATTTTTTCAAGGAAGAATTTGCTTAATATAAATTGGGTAGCATTTACAACTGATGTGTTAAACCTCCTTTATGCCAATTCATGTGAATATTCTGGACTATGAGAAGATAATTTACATCAACATTTTCTCTTTTAGATTATATTCTGCAGATTTGATTAGGGTTTTTCTCTGCTTAAGAAATTTTTCTCAATAATCTGTTTTTCTGCTTGTTTCACTTAGGAGAAAAGTCTCATTTGTTTACAATGATTTAACAACTGTCTGACAAAATATAATAATCAGTGATTTCTTTCTTTACATTTTGGTAAAATGTGGGCTCTGAGATGGAAAATACTTGGTTTAGAATTTTTCTTTTTTCTGTTTGGTTCAGAGTATAGTCTAAGTTGAACATGGTTTCTCTACTATTATCTTTCCTACTCTTCTTTTCTTGGGCATGCATTGCGAAAAGTATCCTGTCTTTCTAAGGACAATTTTAGCTTTATTTATTTCTAAGAACTCTGTATCATGATTGTCCATAGTGCCTGATTAAAACATCTGGCTTGACTATATCCCAGTGTGCACTCTTATTTATATAATAGGTATTTCGAGTTTGGATTCCAAAAATACAGGCACTGTATTCTAAGGTTGCCTTCCCCATCTCAGGTGATCACGGCAGAGCCTGGGCCAGTTTTCTCTACTTTGTCTCACTTCCTGACTGGAAGGGGAGCCCTGGTGCCTCTCATGGCTGTTTCAGGAGAGAAAGCTTCCCTGGCCCTCTTGTAAACCCTTAGCCTCCTCTCTGCACAGACAGTCCTGAGTTCCAGCCTCCTGTCAGAAGCCATGACTGCCTGCTGTGGGGCCCATATGACAAAGAGACTGTCATTGGAAGTGCTGAGTCAGCAGCCTCATTTGGTATTTAAAGAAGACTTTGGAGAAGTTAGCTGCTGGGAAGTTGTTTCTCAAGAATTTTTTGAGTCCCGCTCTGGTGATAAACCTGCCACCTGATAAGTACTAAGTAGTAACTGTACATTTTCAAGATAATGCCACAGCAAAAAGGCACATGCCACCAAAGGAAATGCATTTGACTTGGGTTTAGATATGACGTTCATTAGAAATCATACTTTAGGGGTGCCAGAGGGTATTCTACAACAGTGAGAAAAGGTGCCTATCTTAGCATGAGAGGTACCTGGAGTCATGAGTAAACACAAATGTCAGATTCTCCCAGATTTTTAAAATAACTGTTGTTTTAACATTTACTATGTACCATAACTGTGATTGATTAACATTTACTATATACCATGAACTGTGCTAAGTGGAGGAGATATAATGATAAAGAAGTCACAGCCTCTGTCTGCAAGAAGGGAAACCTTGTAAGCAAATAATACAATAAAAATGATCAGATATTAGATTAGAACTACACATGGGAAGTGAGAGTATGATGAAGAGGGCTCAGTCTTTTTATCCAGAGCATGAGGGGAACCAGGGAAGATTCAGGGAGGTGTCAGACTTGAACTGAGTTTGGGTACACAAGGGAGAACATTTGGGAAGGGCTTTATCAGAGTCAGTGGCTCATTGGTTGGTGAGGCCTGGAATCACTTTGGGGAGAATTTGGTGGTGAATAAAGCTGGAGACAACGGTGGGAACAAGATCATAGAGGACCTGGTAAGTCATGACAACAATCTGTACTTTGTCTAGTTAGTGAAAGATTTTAAGCAAAGAAGTCACACTATCATATTAACATTTTTTTTCTTTAAATGTGAGAACTCTGACAGCAACAGGAAAGGTAGATTAGAAGGGAGCCAGCTTGACCCTTAGGAAATGAGCCAGGAGACCAATACACCAGCCCAGGAGAAAGACCATGACAGCTGGTATTTAGGCAGTTGCAGAGCTCAGAGAAAAGGGGAGAAGGTGGGTGGAAGGGATGCCATTGAATAGAATGCATAGGTCTTGTCTTGGTGACCAATTGATTGCAGGAGGAGAGGACTAGATGTTCCAGATTTCTGGTCTGGATGGTTGGATAAATAATGGGGCCAATTACTAAAACAAAGACCCAATAATTTTGTCTTAGTAATTGACCATGTTAAAACTAGTGGATAAACTCATATGAATTAAAACAGGATTAACTAAATTCTTTTTATTTCAAGAATGCCTATTAACTTGAAAACTCAAGGCCTCTCAGCATTTTCTTTTCTTCTCCCTCTGCCAAGATATGTAGATAGTTGAAAATGGGTGTGTGTTTATCTTGAATTTTTCAGTCCTTCAGTCCTCTACATGTGAATGTGTGCGGTACAGCACAAGTATTAGCTCGGAAAATACTGTTGTCTGCATTCACCATGACTTTTTCTAGCAACTTCAGGCAACTGTCAAAGCCCCAGTGAAGTATACAAATATAAGTTGGAGGATTTATGAGGGGGTGAGAATGTATGTATGAGTCACAATGCCGTTTTTTAAAAGTCTCAGATTTCATAAATAAATATAACTGAATTAAAGCAATTTTTAATGTATTATATGTGCATGTGTCTCTTTAAGCTCTAAAAAATACATGAAAGGATGTGAATTGTCCCCTAGGATCCCAGCAATAGAAAGCAATAGTAATTAAACAAAAAATAAATAAATTGACATGGATGCATTGGAGCTAATATAAATCCTGTGCAATTGGCATAAAGGAATTTGTTATTTTCAAAACAGAGTTAAATCTCTTTTCCATTATAGATTTAATTTAAGTAACATGATAAATAGTGGTAAATTGAACTTTATTATGTATTCATGAAATGCAGTTTAATACAATTGTTATTTCTGGCATTTGTGGTTTAAAGATATTCCCTTATGGGTAGATGTTATTTTTAATGTGCAAATTCAGAAATAATGACCTCCAGTTCCACTGGTGAATTAGGGTTGATATATATACATGGACAATAAGGGAAAAATAGTCTCTGAATTCCTGGCTTTATGAAAATTTCTAGTGTAATCTCTGATCCTTTAAAAACTGACATTAAACAAATTATTTTAAGGTTACAACTGTATTGCCAGTGAAGAAAAAAGTAATAAAGTAAATATTTTCCAAAGGTTTTTAAAAGAATGGTATTTGACAAGGACATATCTGAAAGGCAAAAGCTCACCAAGAACAGGTTATTGAAAAATCTCTGCACAGTTAAAAAAAAAGCAGATTAAAAATTCACATGAAATCATGCTTTACTGCAAGTTCAGATTATAAAATTGGAAACCCAAAAGGAATAAACAGATAAACAACATATACCAAATAATTTCTGCAAGCCTCTTTTTCAGAGAATCAGTAGGAAACCATTCAAGATAAACAAACACTAGCTATTTGCTGTAGCTTTATATTTAGCTTTTCAGCACTGGGGAGTTTGTTGGATAGATAAACCTATAGGAAGAACAGTGTAAATAAAAAGACAGCATTTCAGGAGGCACTGAGTTCATACATTAATGGTTTGTGGTGTGAATTCCCATCGACTTTCCCTCATTGGACCAAGAGTGACTTCTCTCCCGAAGTTTAGCTCTGGTGACTATTTAATCTACCTCTTTTTAAAAATCTTTTCAGGGGGATGTTGGATGGTCGAGTTTGACTTTTGTCTGATTATTCGCTGCAATTTCTAAGGACTAGGTCAGGCACATGCAGGGACTGAAATCTACAGCCATTCTCCAGTAGCATGTCGCCCAAGGTTGGAAGAATGGAGATGGTTTGGGGTGACCCACTGGAGACAAGTATTTGTGGAATGTGAGGCCTGTTTTGAGCACTGGGACCTTGCTTTTCCAGCCCAGCTGTGGTCACCTCTGGACGCTGTCCGATGTCTGAATGTATTGCTTAAGTCCTGTTCTACTTGGAAGGAACACAACCGAGGTTGCTTTGAATCTGAGATGTTATATGCAGGTGAACTGACTGCTGCAGGGGGCCTTCTGAGGATAGTTGGTTGAGAAAAGGAAAACTTCGTTACTGGAATCATCAGTGTTAGCATTTTCAAAAGTTCTCTTTTGAGCAACAATGCCAGATGTGTTACCTAGAGGGCTGCTGCTTGCGTGCAGGGATAATACAGCTCCTTGGGCCTGTAGCCACAATTCAAAGACCCTAGAAGTCTGGAGAGTGGAAGTTACTTCCATAATTTATTTGTTCACAAAACCTGACCTCAATTGAACTTACCTAATAGAACAGGCTAACCTATAATTATGTAAGATTTTACATATACACGTTATCTCATTTAGTGTAGATATTCCGCATTTTGAATCCTGGGTACTGCCTCAGACTCTACTCAGGGTATAATATAATATATAATATATATATTTTATTAACTTCCTAAAACTTGAAAAGTTCTAAATTCTGAAACCTATCTGTATCCAGGTATTTTAGAAAAGGGATGGGGCTATAGAGCTGTAACCACAAATGAGTTTTAATTTTCCTTTCTTTGCATGCAAACACCTACTAATACTGTCTTTAAGGATAATTTGTTTGGGGAAGTTAGTCTTTCTAAAATTCGATTTAAACTATTAATTTGCTTAGCAAAATCATATATTGCATATTGGCAAATTCAGGTCTGTTGTGGTGAAATTATCACAAGTTATGAATTAGTTGCATCAGAATTAATGAGGTTTTATTATAAACACAAAGCAGTATTACTTCCAATGCCTAATTTTCATTAGTACAAAAATGACCAAATAAAGTTGAAGGAAAAAAAAATAGGAGGAACTGCCTATGCTGTGTACCCTGTAAGCATTTAAAGCATTGCTGTGAATGTGTAAGGTACTGAGAAGAGGTTTATATTGCCTGCCCCACTTTGATCTGCGTTAAGGCTGCCACAAAATCTTTTCGGTTCCAGTGGCTTGCGTGTTATTCCTGGACTCCCATTCTCTTATTTTTGAAGTACTGAGGCTAAGAGTTTTCTCAACCAAAGGAAGAAGAGAAAAATTTTTTTTTTTTTTTTTAATGAGAATAAGACGAAATGTTGGGAGTACAAAAGGCATTTTGCACAATCGGAAAGCAAATAAGACCCAAGCTGGCTAAGGGTAGAACTGCAGGGCTGAGGGAGAAGTAGGCTGGGAGGGGCAGTAGGAAGCTGGGGTTCATGTTGGGCGTCCTAGAATCAGTTTCCCATGTGGGCTGCAGGCCCGCAGACTTCCTCGGGGATGCGAGCTCTGAAATCCACTCTGCCTCTTTAAAATCAGTTATGCTCTGTCTGCTTGTTTGCAAAGACCTGTGTGTTTAGTTCCTACTGAGCAGGAGGAGGTTTCCTGTCTTTTAACCATAAATTCACACATAAGTACCACCTAATAATCCCTTTGTTAGACAAAAATGGTTTTTATCTTGAAGCTTATAGGGTTACTTCCGGAGCTGTGGCTCTTTTAAAATCTTGCCCAGCTCACCTTTTTCTTCTCTCTTGCTGTTCAGGACGCTTTCTTTCTGGTTTCTCTTTCAAAAGGATGTTGTCAAGTGTTCTTCTCCAAAGCACACGCTGGGCCAGAACCGCTGGTAAGGGTTGCAGACTCCCGGCAGGAAGGATTTGAGGGAGGTGGTGCTGTAAGCGGATTGGCTGTTTATATCAAGTGCACTGGAGTGGGGGACCCGGTTCCTAGCACCTCCCTAACCCTGAGCAGCCCTGAAGGATGGCAGGAGACCAGCTCACCCACGGAGCTGCTCTTAGGGCTGGAATAACTTGTGTGGCAGAGCTGTCACCAGGTCCGTGGGAAACGTGCAGTCCTGGCGCTGCGGTGCCCGTGAGGTGTCGGTGTTCCACCAGGCAGTCGTACTGGAGCCCATGGAAATGCGCCTGCCTCCCTTCCGCTGCGCCGTGTCAGGATGGAGCCTTCATCAGGTTTCATCCTATGAGGGATGAGAAAACCTCTGCCCGCCAAGAGGCTGCATCTGGCCGTGTTCCTTGGTTAGAATCCTCATTGCATGAGATGCAAAGTGTATAGGAGAAAGTGCAAAACATTCCAGGATCTCAGAGGGAGGTTGGGACATGAAAAATTGTTACACTGTAACTAAAATAATAACAAATTCACCAGAAACTATAAAATATTCAACAGGGGGTGTTAAAGAGAGAGCAAGGGTTGGCTTTAAAGCAGGAGGAGAAGGCACTGGGAGTGCTTGGCCAGGGCCCAGGAAGACGTCAATTAATTCTCCACACTGTTGTTGGTTATCGTTTGGAAAAAAAACAAAACTTTGTTATGTCTTATTTACCGAAATCAGCAAATTCCCTATAGCCTTCAGGATAAAGTCCTGGCATACATGGCTCTTATATGCCGATTCCAGCCTCAGTCTTTGCTTGATCTCCTGTTGCTTCCTCCCTGATCATCACTGGGTGTGTTTGCTCAAGGACTTAGCACGGTGGTAGGTTGCCAGACCTTTGCATGCCGTACACATGTATCCTGTTTCTCATGTCCACTTTTCCCCCCTCTTGGCAGGTTCCACCACACCCTTCAAGGCTTTGATTTAAATGTTACCTCCTTTACTGAGTCTTTTCTCTCATTCATTCATCCATCCACCCAACAGAGTGATTAAACAGCAGGTACTGAGCTGGGCCCAGGGTGGAGGGCAGTGATGAGCAAGTTGGTGTGGTCCGCAGGCCTCTGAGGAGCGTCAGTCTTAGTAGGCATCTTGCCTACCAGGGAAGGAGTCCTAGAGGAAATTACTGCCCAGATGTGAACTGAAGGCTCAGGAGGAAAGGTCTGGGGGCATGCACCAGGCAAAGAAGTCTCACAGCAAACTGCCCACGGCCTGCAGTCATCCCAACGTCCCTGTCATGTTGGACTGTAATGATCTCTTCACTGTCCCCAGTTTCATTCCCAGTCTGTGAATGCCTTAGTAGTAAGACCCAAGGCTTAGCTTCTTCTGTGCTCCCGAGTCTAATTCAGGGCCTGTTCTTGAATACTGTGGCTCTGCCAGGTTAGTAGGAATTAACCACTGCTCATCTTGAGACCAGTCATGTCATGGAGGTGGTAACTTCAGGTGTTTTAAATGGCAATCCTACTTATTTTTGCTATACTCCATCAGCTAGTAATTTTTAAAAGGTTTTCATTATTTGGAGATGGAGGAAGTACCTCTCATATCCTCAAAACTTCACCCCATCACCTGGCATTTAGTAGCTCCTTTGACGACCATTGCAGGTCATGAAGGAATTTTTACACCACCTGATGGGCCACCAGGAAGTCCTGTCTTGGGTGCTGTTGGAAGATAGGCACTTACTGGCTGGATGAGGCAGGAAGCTGGGAGACTTCCAGTCTACAAGCTAAGGATGCCTCAAAATGCCCTGAACAGACTGGGAAGGAGAGAGGACCAGGCAGCCAAGAGATGCCCACGCGGCCTGCCCTGGAGAGCCCTGAGCAGGTGGTGCCAGTGCTGCTGCATGCTCTGAGAAGTCTATCGGGGACGTGTCTTTATCCAGGCAGGGACAGTTGGGGGTAGCGAGGTGGGAGGGTGGATGTCCGAAGGATCAAGCTATTCCACCTGCAAGTAAGCTGACCACAGTCTTCTGAGAGTGGCTTTCTTGTAATGTAAATCTGTCTGGGTCCCCTTTGGGACTCAGCTTTTGTATATTAAACTGCTGCCTTGGTAAATTTTATTCTTTGATGCTTGTGCTTAGCTGCAACTGGATTTCAAAAATCCTCAGTCTGGCCTGGGCTCCATGACAGCCAGCTGCTTTGAAGCTTTGCAGAGGTGATGGAAATTTCATCTTATTCTTGGTGCCCTTCTTACCTTTCAGCACAGGAGTTGGATACCCATTCCCCGAAGGACACTATCGTTTCATTCTTATTGGCTAAATCATGCCAGTTGTTTCTGATTTATTCTCAGGCAGGAATAAGAAAAACTACTATTCTTGTAGGTACAAGTGCTGGTTCACAGGTAAAGAATATGCTTCACAGCTCCCAAGCTGTGCACTCCAAAAACCAACCTTTAATTGTCTCTTGGATACAGGGTACAGTAGGCAGGTCAGACTGAGGATTTTTGAAATCCAGTTACTGACCCTGAATAGCTCCCAGGGTCTTGGCCCAGAGTGCTAAGCATAAGCATCAAAGAATAAAATTTACCAAGGCAGCAATTTAATGTACAAACTAAGAAGGATTCTGTAAATAATTGACACCATTGAATCCTTGAAAGCAAAGAAGACAGGTTAGCTTTTGTTTTGGCATAGATGCCAAGGATCCTTTACAACTTAAAGACACTTGTGTAGCTCTGAAAATTGAGAGTCATCCAGTTTCTCTAACAAGCACAGATTAGGTGATCTGTTCCCTTGTAAAGTTCTGTGAGATAATGGTTAATAATTTGCTATTATCACTGGAAAGAAATGCATTTCAGAGATCTCAGAGTCCTGATGTGCAAATGATAACATACCTTTTTAAAAAATAGGTTAAGATAATAGGTGTGTTTGTATGTGTTTGTTTCCCTCGAGTTTTACATAGAAGCCTTAGACCCTTGGAAACTTCAGGCACATGGGCTATTCTGTCTATTCAGTAGAAAGGAGAACACTTCCTTTTCCTGTCTGGAAGTTTTACTACTATTCATCTTTAAGGGGAAAGAAGTCATTTAAAGGTTCCTACAACTTTTGTTGTAGAAAGTTTTGAAATAAATGGAGAACCATAAAAATACTAGGATGGAAGGTGTTTACTGGCCCTGAGTAGCTCCCAGGGTCTTGGCCCAGAGTGCTTTGTTTCTGTCACTCATCTGTAGGCATGGATGGGCTGCCTGATCCATGATGTTATGCTCCATGATATAGATTTCATTGCTGAATAGACCCCAAATCTCATATAACTCAAGAGTTTCTTTAACATATTTTCACCTTCAGAAATAATGATGCCTCCAGTACAACTTGGGTTTCCATCTAAAGAACACATATTGCTTGGGATTCAACCCTGTAAACCAGGGGTTAGCAAATTATGGCTGGTGGGTCAAACCTGGTCAACTCCTCTTTCTGCACTGCCCTCAAGCTTAGATTGGTTTTTACAGTTTTTAATGGTTATATTTTGAGTTGCTAGACAAGTTGCCTTTGTAATATCCTTAATTTTGCCTCTTGGCCCACAAAGCCTAATATATATATTATCTAGGCTGTACAGGAGAAGTTGACCAACCTCTGCTCTAAAACCCCTGACTTTAATGCTGTCATCTGAAACAGGGACTAATAATAATAGCACACAAAAATAAATCTTAAGGGAATAAATGCAGTTGCCTCTTTATTTTAGATTGGTGTTCACGAGGCAGAAGCCACAGCTGTGGTGTTTATTTTGCTCTGAGAAGGTACAGTGCATTTAGGCACAGTAAACTGTTCAAGGCAATCATATGACACTGGGAAGTAGCTGGAAACAGCTCCCCAGAACTCAGGCTTGGGAAGACGATTGTCCAACTCTGCTGTGTGATACAGATTAGCATCTTTATGTCTCTGAGTCTTGTAGAGCTCAAGTTTGACAACCTGCAGTCTTATCTGGAAAGTGGAGACTCTTCGTATCTCCCCCTCCCTGTGTGAAATATTGTTTCCACTGGCTTTCCTGAACTTCATCTTATCCCTTCCTTCCTTCCTTCTCCTCCCTGTGCCCTTGATTCTGAAGATACAATTTTTGGGTGTCCTCCTAGGATAAATTTGATTAAACTTGAAGGAAAAGATCATATCAGAGCAATATGCTATTTCATGTGGGTTTTCATTATTTCTTGGAGCAGCTTCTGGGTGAGGCTTCTGCCTCCTTTTCAGGCTCATACATTATGGATGAGGTCCAGCTGTGACCAATACCCATCCTTCTTTCAGAGTGAAAACAGGTCCCCTTGGTGTGGCAGGAAGGCGTGTGTGAGACAGAGGAGGGGGCCGACACCTCCTGGCACATCTCTCTGATGGGTCTTCCAAAAATATGCTCCTTTGAGTTTGCTTCTGGTTTTACCTTTTCTCCCATTCTGCTGGTCCCTAAATCCACCCCCCTCTGAGCCTTCATACTAACACATTTATAAGCGACATGAAAATATATAACATAATATCAATGTCGTACCTGCAAATGAATAGTTAGGAAGCACTGAGATACTCATCTAGCAGCAGAATTTATTCTGAATTCTAAATTGTAAAAGTCATTGTGCATGTGGAAGAGTTATGCTCCAAGGGTGGCTGCATGGCATGACTTCAGGGACCATTCACATTGTGGGCATTGAAAATAGGGTCCCCTGGAGTTGTGCAGGGCAGCTGGTCCTAAATCCTGTATGGTTTGAAATGATTGGAGTTTTGATCATTTAAAAGAGAAAATATGCCATTCACTCAATAAATACTTATAGAGTTCCTCTTGTGAAGTGCCACAAGGGATGAGTAAGACAGTTCCTGACTCCAGGACATTTCTGGCTAGGAAAGGGGTCAAATCTACAAGTAGGTTTGTGGAAATGCATGCCTAGTGCAGTACAGAGGAGCAAAAGTGGTTCTCTGGGGACTAAGAGTGGGAAGGGATTGCTCTTGGTAAAGGAAGGCATGGAGATTTCATGGATAAGGGGGCTGTTGAGCTGAGCATTGGGAAGCGGTAAGATTTGCCCTGGTAGCGAGGGGAGCTGGAGTGAAGGTGCACAGGAGCAAAGGCCTGGTGAGCAGGTGGGGAAAGCAGAGTGCTGGCAGGAGCAGCTCAATTTGTCTGAAGTGAAGCGTCCCATAGATAGTGTACTGAGCTGGGTGGGGACGGCTTGAATCACCACGTTTGACCTCATCTGCATGGCCTGTCACTTCAGAGTTACACTTTCTATCTGACCATCAGGAATAAGGAAAGGAGGCCTGGATGACAGTCCCTGACACTTCATTTCAGAATAAAGGGCTGCAATCATTCAAGGACTTGTCTCAGAAGTGATAGATTTTCCATCTCCATTTGAATAGCACTAGTATCTCATTTCTGGATACAAAGTGATCATGCATATCCAACAGTCTTCTTTGCCATATTCCCATCCTAACAGAAAAAATACACCCACACCCCATCATCCATCTAGAAATATCCATGTGGTTGATATTCTCCCAGTGCAGGGCTACCGCCTGTCTGATTGCCACTTCACTTGAGATAGCCCAGAAATTTCTTTTACTCTTGGTAAGCAAAGACCTGATCAATTTAATCTGGTCAACATCAGCCTGAAAAACATATGCTGCTTTATAGGAAAAACACATGTGTACGAAGCTGCTGGATCCCTCACCTTCTTCATCATTCACAGCTCTCTTCCCGTAGGTGAGGCAGAGATTTTTTTATGCCTCAGAAGTATGTTGAATATGTTATTCTACCCAGGGAAATTACTAGTCATCCAGAAAAAAGGGCCTATTTATACTGAACAGGGGAAAAGCAAACACTGAGGCCATTTATTTGCTAACTCTGAACCCCTTGGGCAGAATGAACTTAAAGATTTAAAATTCTGTGTGGACCGCCTTGTCAAATTTCAAACTTACAAGATCAATTACTGAATTGATCTTTTATTGCTGTTATGAAGTTTACTTGAATATTATGCATCAAAATGCCATAGACCTACTCAGTGCTCCCAAGCAGAGTATGGGGTGCCATCCAAT
This sequence comes from Manis javanica, assembly GCF_040802235.1. Classification (NCBI taxonomy): domain Eukaryota; kingdom Metazoa; phylum Chordata; class Mammalia; order Pholidota; family Manidae; genus Manis; species Manis javanica. Next base: position 146,081,296 of record NC_133158.1, read on the forward strand.
TGCTATCATGTGTGTTAGTCAGCTCAGGCTGCCTTAACAGAACACCAGGGACTGGGTGGCTTGAACAATAGACATTTGTTTTGCAGAGTCTGGAGGCTGGTAAGTCCAAGATCAATGTGCCAGTGATTTGGCTCCTGTTGTGAGCTTGTTCCCTGGCTTATAAACACCTGACTTCTTGCTGTGTCCTCACCTGGACTTTCCTCTGTGCATGTGTACGCAGGAAGAGAGAGAAAGATCTCTTCTTCTTAAAAGGCCATTACTGCCATCATGAGGGCCCATGTTCATGACCTAATCTAACCTAGAACCCTCCCAAAGTTCCCATCTCCAAATACCAGTACACTGGAGGTCAACGCTTCAACATGTGAACTGGGGGGGTGTTTGATCCATTAAATCCATACATTCAGTCCATAGCACGTGATACAGACAGTGCCTTCCTAACAGGCATTGTAGGGAGATGAGGCCAGGCACAGTCTTGGAATGGCTAATTCTGCCCTGTCATGGATGGACACTAGAGTGTCATGAATTGAAAAAATGAGGAAAGCTCCCCCAAACACAATACCATATTGGTGATTGATACTTGCTCAATATTGTGATGACAGTAATAAAAACCATAAAACTAATACATACTGAGCACAAATTGGGCCAAGGACTAGGCTAAGCTCTTTCCTTTATATATCACTTTGATCCTTACAAGAAGATGTGAAGGCAATTTTTATATCTTCAGTCTTACAGAAGAAGGATCCAAGATTCTGAGAGGTTAAGAAAACTGCCCAAGGTCACAAGTCTAGGAAATCTGACATTAAATCTCACATTCTTTTTTCTATACCACTTAGTCTAAGAGGAGATACAGAGTCCTCTCTGAAATTTACTTGTTAAACTTAATTGGGAGACTTCAAGATGAGTTTTTTGAATATTGGATGAAAAATTGGTTGTTTTAGGTCAATAAAATCATCCAGAATTTCCTTTTCATTACAAAGGAAGTAAAAAAGTTAAATGCCTGGGAGGAGTGGCAGTGGAATAAGGACAGTTGGAAAATGTTTGTAGGGATTGTAAACTGAAGTAGCAGCAGTGTGACTCAGGAGCAGACAGGCAGACTGAAGCAGGACCTCCATGTGCATAGCTGGACTGGGGGTGCACTGCCAGTGCTGAAGGCTGCCCTGAATGCTGTATTCTGCCCAAATGGTTCAGATGGTACACTCGAGTTGAGCAGTCCATGACCTGTGGGAACGCGTATAGTGGTCCTGGCAGAGCCCTGAACTCCAGCTGAGGTTTGGCCACTAATGCAGAATTCAGCTGGGCAACTCATCTCCTTTCCAGTTTTGGCGTTTCCATTGTAAAATAACCATGAATGCTGGCTTTCAAAATTCTGTTTTTAAACTTGTACTAGACAACAGTTTTTTTTGGGTAAAACATGGTTAGTGTTTGCATTTTGTGAGTTGATAGCATAATAAATATGGACTAGGTATTGCTTTTGAATAATATTTTGGATTTTTCTTTCATAAATGTAAAATTATTTCCTCTGTCCTGTTAATCTTTTTAAGGATTATCCACCTATAATCTCCAAATGATATTATTTTCCATGTTTAGTTGTTAGCATTTAGTTTTATTTTAAATGAATAAATAATGAAGTAATTTCCCACATCACATAAGGCGAGCTTTTCCTTGAGTTGAGTGAGCACTAAGATGTTTGCTTTAGTCTTTGCTGATGTACTTGGAAACATATTTATTTTTAAATGAGTGAATTAAGGATGGGAGTAAAAAGTATGTTCATATCTAGGAGAAAGATGTGATTAAGAAACAAGATTACTTTTTTTCTAAAGTGATGGGAATATTTTAAGCCTTTTCTTTTGAATTACATATTTAGATAATATGAAATAAGATGTAGTAATGAGATTCAAAAACAGATCTTAGAATGTCCTTAAAGGTGGAAACAAACTATTAAGGCTATAAATTAAATGATCAATAATGACCATGAGTCAGGCCGCAATAAATATTCTTTCTGTTTTCATAAATTGTTTCTCTATCAGTAGAGAAGCTTTCATGAAAAATAAAAAGGCCTAGAGCAAAACTAATTATGATATTTATATCTTAGCTTTGAAACTGGCTTGATAGTTATTTTTTTTTATTGTTTCTGTCCAGCCCTTTAAAGGGAGAAGAGATTTAATAATAATGTACTTGGTAGCATTATTTACGATTGTCAGTTAAATCTGGTACATTGAAGTGACTTTATTTTATAAAGTTCATTGTTGGAAGATAGGCTTTCACAGATTTTCTGTAAATATTCTATTATTCTGAATCTTTTGACTTGGGAATTTTTGTCCTTGAAATCCTAGGTTATTAATTTAATTGATGTAGTCCTTGGGGATCCATTTATCTTATCTTTGTAATCAAATAACCAGGGTTTAGGCAGATGCTAAGCAGAAATCCAGGAGAGGGAGTCTAGCTCAGGAGGAGAGCCCTTTGTCCTTGGCAATGATCCTCATGTGCCTTCCCTTCTCCCCTTGTTGCTCTGGGGCAAGGCACGCTGGCACCCTGTGCCAGAGGCGGCCACCACAAACTCTTAAATTTGGATCTAAGCTCGGTTTCCATTTTCTCTGTGTCCTTTGAAGTGCTAATTATCTATAACAATCTAAGATGTCAGAGGTAACTGTGTGTGGGCAAAGGCAGAAAATAATTTATATTCTGATTTGGTTGTCATCTTCATGCCAAAAACCCAAACAAGAAGTTGATGATGTAACTAAATAAAAGTGAAGAATGCAATGCCACAGTCTCCTGAGAGAACGCACTCAAGGAGAAGGAGAAGAAGACTCTAAGGGAGCTCTCTCTCATTTCCTGACCTTTTCATACTGGGAACAATAAGGATGTCTAACCTTGTCAAGTTTCAAGGAGGGCTGTTCAATTTAGCTTCATGTTAGGAAGTTGCAGTTGAGGTCAGAAAATACTGAAAATCTAAAGCTGCTAAAGTGGGTAAACCTTTAGTACCCTTTGAACAAATTGAAAAATGCATTTTCTGGAGACTCCTGACAGAGAAAGTATCAAGCAGTAGATTTTTGCTTTTCCAGGGCAAGTGTAGGTGAAGGTCAGCAATTATTAGTGATATGGAACCACTGTTAGCAGTTGGTTCTTCTTCCTGGTAGTTGGAGGACACTTAAAATGACTGGTTTCAGTCTTTGTCATAGTGTCTTATATGTCTACTGTCTTCAGAGTAGCTATAAGAAATGTTTTTTATGAATAATTGTAATTTGGCCATATAAAAAAAATGATACACAAACACATTCAGCTTCCACTGTTATTGCCATGTGTGCAGCTGAAAGTACATGATTTGTCCCCTCATGTATGTCCCCTCACGTATGTGCCAACATTGCTCATTTGAAAGAACTAATCTCTTAGTCAACATATTTTGTACCTTGGGGAAAATTCAGAAATAACCATTTTAGGAATATCTTTATCAAGAACGAAGAAAACGAAAGGGTGTATCAGGAGAATAATGCAAACATCTTAAGAAATAAAAAGTAGACAGCAAACGTGATTGTCACAGATTGTAAATAACCAAGCTGTGACAGGAGAGGCAGCCGCATCACAATGTGAAGCAAGATGCTCTTTACTGGAACTGTATTATTTTACCTTGTTCTCGCTTCAGTATTGGGTCTCTATCATGGGAATCTCTTTAGTGACAGAACTAAAGAACAAGAAGAAGAGAAAACATGACCTATGATAACCAATGAAAGAACGTTGGTTGATTCCATGAAAAGACAGGAGCTTTGATTCACTAATGAACATTAGGTTAAGAGAGATCTTAGAGGTTGTCTACTTCAAACCCTTGACTTTACAGATGGGAAAACTGAGAGTTATTTGCTCTTCTTTCACTCATTCATTCATTCATCCATTCATCTATTCTTGCACTTAACAAATAGATACTGCCTTGATCCAGACACTGGGGACAAGAGGAACACTGAGTTTACATTCTAGTGGGGAGAAAGGCAATAAGACACATATGTAACTAGTCACTGAGTTTAGATTATGATATGTGCTGGGAGGAAAATACATCAAGATGAGAAACTCGGGGCTAACTCTAGGTTGGGTGGTCAGGAAAGGCTTCTCTAAAGTGGAGGCATTTGTGCTGAGAGCTGAACGACAAGAAGGAACCCTCCCCAGAGCATTCCAGCGAGAGGAGGCAGCAGGCACAGAGCTCCAAGGCAGGAGTGAGTCCAGCAAACCTCTGAGGTGGTGGGAGCTTGGTGGGCAAAAAGGAGAGGGAGGGGATGAAGTCAGAGAAGTCAGTCAGGGCCAGGTCAAGAAGACCTTGTCGATTGTGGTCTCAAGTTTAGATTAAGAGAATCCAATCAGAAGAGCTGAGTGTGATGTTTTAAGCAAGGGAGTAGCACTGTGTTTAGAACAAGGAGAACTTATTGACTGTCTTTTCTACGGACAGTGCCATGCTAAGTGCTATATGCTGAGGAGTTACAGAAAAAAAGTTTGGACAGTGTCCTTCCCTTTTAGAACTTCATAATTTGGTGAGAATATGACTCAAAAATGAAGCAATTGATGTTGCATTTTTGCAACAAATCAAAGCATGAAACAGGATGTGATCCAGTGGGAAGGAGCACTGGGTTAGGAATTAGAAGACCTTACTGAATCTGCTTCTCAGTGGCTTGGTTTTATTTTCCAAAAAAAAGAGGAATAATGATGCTTGCCCCACCTATCTTATCAGGGTATTGTGGTAGATCATAAGAGATCAAGTTTACAAAAATGCTTTGGGAAGACACTTTCAAAATCATCAAGTGTTACGTAAATGTGGCAAGAGTGTACAGTAGATGTAGCTGGGATTGGATAAGGGACCAGATTATGGAGAGTCTTAAATTAAAAATTTAGTTTTTTTGAAGGGAAAAGAGAGCTCAATAGAGGGGAAAGAGGAAGGAAAAGCCTCGATGAGTAGCAGTTTCATTCATTTATGCATGACTACATGGAAAACTGAGTAGGGAGACTGTTCTCAAGGTTTTGAATTTTGATGCCCGAGGGAAGGATGATGCTATTTCTAGATATCCTGGAGCCATGATAGGTCACTGTTCATGCGTAGAGAAGGAGCCAGGGTCTGAAAACATGGACAGCCAGGACATGGAGTGCTCTTCACGTGTGGCTGTGCAGGGCATTGGGGGTCCGGGGCAGGAGGCTCACATATGACCGCCATCCTGTATTGCAGGTAGTTAAACTTGAAGTAGGGTCTGTTAATGAGTATCAGTGGGTAGAGAAAGCACTGGGACTCAGGACCAAGCCTTTCATTATAACCAGAATCAAAAGAGAAATGTAGACATATGACAGGCAGGGAAACAGGACTGGAGAAGCATGGATGTTCTTTTTTTCCAGGAATGCCTTGTCTGTTTTTCCTTCCTGGTGAACTCCGCCTTGACCATCTGGACACAATTGACATGCTCCAGGACATTTGTATTTGGCTGGGTTTGTTGAGTGAGTGAGAGGATCTCAGCCATGAGCTTCTAAAATGCACTATTCTGACTTCCCTATTGGATCACAAGGTTCTTGAAGGCAGGGGTGGTGCTAATCTCGTGCCTCACCCAGTCTTGGGTCCATCAATAGATATTTGCCAAATGACAGCATCCAGAACTGATAGAAGGTGGTTTTGAGAAGGAATGATGGTGGGCAGGAATACTACATAGCGTGGTATAAAATATTAAGCATTGATGGGAACATTTGATTCACGATTAGGGGTCATTGGAGATCTTTAGGAGGCAGAATAGGTAGACTAGGAGAGGAGTGGCCCGACAGAGCTCTCACTGCACAGGAGAGGCAGGGGTTGGAGAAGGGAATGAGTGGTAATCAGATGGAGGTGGGGGGGTCGTTTTCACCCAAGTTTGGTGGGGAAATTAAAAAGACATGGAGGAGAGGAGAAACAGAGGTTTTGTCCATTTTTAAATTATTTATTTTTTGCATTTGAGATGAGGAAAACCAGAAATCAAGTATGACTACCCCCAAAATAGAGTCCTCTATCACCCCTACATGATGCCAAACATTCAGATGTTTTTGACGTTGTGAGGTCCACCTTTGCCTGACATTGTGAGGTCCATCCTTCTCAGGCACAAATTAGAACTGGACATAGTAGAACCATATTCCTTCATGAGCTATGACTAAATGCTCTGCCAATAGTCAGTCCAAGGATTATTTTAACCTAGATGACAACTGCAAGTTTTTTTTATTAAGGTATCATTGATATACACTCTTATGAAGGTTTCACAAGAAAAACAATGTGGTTATTACATTCACCCTTATTATCGAGTTTCCCCCATACCCCATCTCAGTCACTGTCCATCAGTGTAGTAAGATGCCACAGTGTCTCATCTGAACTACACTGTCTTCCCCGTGACCCCACACACACTATGTGCACCAATCATGATACCCCACAATCCCCTTCTCCCTCCCTCCCCACCCCTCCTCCCTTACCCGCCCCCTTTGGTAACCACTAGCAAGTTTTAATTTATTATTTATGAACCTTTACAGCTGTATTTCCACGAGGATGAATTGCGGGCTCATTTATCAGGTGTGAAGGAGAGGATGTTAGCAGGTGGGCCTAAAAACTTGGAGAAGGGATAACCTATCTAAATCATTGTTGGTGAAGGTGTGGAGAGGTTCCTGACAGGACAGTGATGTAAGGTGGAGGGAATGCCAAAAGTTGATTGATGTCTCTTTTTTGGGTCAGAAAGTGTAAATTTCTCTCAGAGATTTCTAAGGTTGACAGCATTTGCACCTCCAAAACTTTATTGGCATGTATGCTAAAATAGCCATCCCATTTATTCTAATTAAAATCTGCCATTGTCTCACCTATATTTGTGCTCAGGTTTAGACTGATAAACTCCTATCCACCTTTCAGGGCCTAGTTGTGAGGCCACTTCGCCTCCTTAGCTTTCCCAGGTGAGGCAGTTGCTTCCTTTCCTCTATTCTTCAGTACTTGGTGCTGTGTGTACTCTGTGGGGTGCAATTTATTTTGAACACAATGTATTTTCTGCTAGACTGAGCTTTTCCAGGTCAGGTGTCATGTTTTAACACTTTCTGTGTCCTTGGCATTTAGCACAAACTAGCCAGAGCTTGTAGTTCTTAATAAAAAGTCTGTTGAATGAATGAATGAAATAGCAAGGAACTAGCCTTAACAAATTTGGATTATCAACATATAGTTGGTTGAAATCAATTTATTTTTAAGACCACCTGGTTGACAAACAAGAGGCAACTGTGGGGTGAAAATTAGGTGAGAGGAGCTAACTCAGATGGTGCTTCTATTGAGTCATTTGGGGAAGGGACCAGCAGGAGGCTGATGAGGGTGTGGGGTGAAGAAGGCTGAGGCGGCTGGCAGTGGTTTTCTGACTCCTAGGACTCCTCCAGGGTATCCAGGGAGGCACCAAAGTTATGGAATATGCACAGAGCAAGGATGGGGGGTGCTTGTTCCTGAAGCTGAGTCAAGCACAGCCACCCAGTGCTACCTCTGGTGGAAGAAAGTGAGATGTGTGGTAAATAGGGAAAAGAAATTTGTCTCATTTAGAAGAAAACTCTAGTTTTCTGAAATCCACCAAAAGATGCAAAGGAAACTCTGAAAGGCAGTAATTAATTTGCATGTAGAAGTTTCTAGATAACAGAGGCTGATACTTGCACATGGCAACAGCTTCCTTATTCAAAAAGTTCTTTTTTTCTTTTTTTTTTTTCCTGAGCTCTTTTGTAAAACCTGTGGTTTCTCTCTGTCCTACATTGGAGGACTCTGTCCAAAAAAATATAATAACTTTTTGTTTTACTGACATACAATATTTCATTTATTCCTAAGAGTCTGCCTGCTTCTCAAAAATTCAGAAATATTAAAACCAGCCAAATGGTTTCAAGTTTGGCAATATAATGTTTCATTTATATGAAAATATAATACATCTAAATGTAAATTCAACTACTCCATTGAGTGGTTTATTTGAACTATAATGAAACCTAATGATTTTGTGAGCAAATCAAATTAGAATTGCTATATTTCATGTTCCATAAACTAATGAGTAATTTTACATTTGTAAAGGCTTAAGAAAACTTTCAGACCTTAAATATAAGGCTTGCATATATTTTGTCTCTCCAATTAATCAAATTTCACCATTTCTTGAAAATTTCAGGAGATTTGTCATCATTAATTGCAGTTAACTGAGAAAGGCTGACACATGATTTGCATGGGGGTTGGTGAAAGAAGGCAGGAAGAATATCCTGGCCTTGCAAAGACATTAGGGGAGGACAATATGATCAGGAATGTGGGGAAAATCCTGTAACCTAGGAAATCTCTCCTACAATGGCTTCTCTGAAGGCTCAGATGTGTTTGTGTGCTCAGATGGCATCTGGTAAGTGGCTGTCCCTGCCTCTTGTGACTATTTGAAGGTCTCAAAGCAGCACGTAGTAGAAAGAGCATTTGACTTGAGTCACAGTTTTGTCACATATACCCTCGTTGCCATCGAACAAATGCTTTAACATTTCGATCCCTCAATTTTCTTATCTTCAACATGGAGCAGCTGGTACTTGTCCAACCCACTTCACAGTATGAAGTCATAAACATTATAGAATGTTACAAATGAAAGTAAACTTGTCCTTCGAACACAGACTCTTCTTCACTTTCTGGTTCGAGAGATAAGTGATTTTGGATTAAAGAAAGCAAAATGAGGCTTCTCTGTACTGATACTGATCGAATGCACATGGCTTCTCGCCAAAGAGGGACTTGGGTGCAGTGTTTTCCAGACTTTGAGTCTATTTCTTCATGGAACTTCTGGACCCAGTGTTCCAAGGGACACACTTTGGGAAATGTTGGTGTAATGGCATCATGGACAAAGTACACTGGGATTGTAGGAGACTTCTAAAAATAATTGAGGACACTTTGAGAATGACTTATTTCTGAACAACAGGCTAGTGATTAATTCAGTCATAACTGATTTTATATAGCAAACTGATGAGGACTGGGTTATCTGGATTATATAATAAGAATTTTTTAGCATTTTAAAAAGGACCATTGAGCCTCATCTGGTGGCTACTATCTCCTTTGAATTTCGTGGAAACAGTGGAAAGTATCAGATGAGCCTACAGTACCATTTAGATGCAAACTGCCAAGTAGCATTTTAAAGTTAAAAAATATGCCATTTTTATGCCTTGAATGCCACACTTCTGTCTATTCTTTCTATATCATGATATCTCCTACTGCAGAGGGACATCTCTGCTCCTTGAACAGTTCTTTCACTTGCCACCATGTGGTGGCTCAGCCTGTGAAGGGTGGTGAGAGGCACGGTGTGTATAAACACCAGGTGGAGCCTCCACTCGAGACTCGGTACTCCTGAAGGAATGGAAAAAAGAATTCAGTCCCTTATAAGAAATACCTTTAAGGAAAGAAAGAAAGAAAGATATCCCTTTAAGATAAAGGTGTTGGCAGTTTGTGTCCTCATATCTAAGAAATATGGGAAGTAAGACTCCAGAGAAATTTTGAATTTGGAAAATTGACTGTGAAGTCAATTTCATTGTTTCACCTAAATGGCTGGGCGGTGGTGTTCCTCTGAAACAGTGATGGGACTCTATTTTATTCTCTAGGGCACTGTTTCTTAACTGTTGTTTTTGGAGATGTATCCTTTTATGATTATGTTGAAAGCTATGCTTTCAACACAGAAAAATGCATAGAATTAGTAGAATCTGGTAACTCCTATAAAAGCCCTGTTTGTGATTAGTCTTTGCTTAAGAGTAAGGCTTTGCTTACCCTTCGCATTTAGAAATACTGTGTTTCAAAACTGAACTGACTCTTGTTTTATTTTCCCAAAGGGAACTTCAGAGTTTTTCATTAGGAAGATAGGTTGTGGGAATACTGGAGTCCCTCCTCCAAAGTTATTTCTGTTAACTGTATATTGGGACTGACTACTTCATATATTTGCTGCTTTGGGCTGCATGCTTGCTCTTGAGTGAAGATGACTTATTTCTTTCTCATAAGAAAAGAAAGTTTCCCATTAAAAGAAATAACTGAGAAAGTTTTGTTGAAGATTCATTTGATTTTGTATTTGAGATAATTACCTAATAGATTTCAAAAGAGAAGATTTGGATTCACCTGTTAGGACAAGGCTAAACAGTGACTATGTTTGAGATCATACCATTCAGATGTTTCTGAAAAAGTATATGGTAACCACTCCTGGCAAAGTGCCTGCCAACAAATGGCAGGAGAAGCTATAATTTACAGGAACAGAAAATGCTTTAGAAATAAAGCATCACAGTTGGGGAGAAGAAATTGTGGAGAAATCTTTGAACCAGACTTTTATTTTCTGTGCAAGATTTCAGGGCCACAGAAACATATTAAGCTTCCTAATTCCTGGCATACAGCTGGTGTATGTACCCTCTAAAAATGAGATCTACTTAGGACACAAAACTGGAAATTTAGGATAAATGTCCAGAGTATAGAAATGGACATGGTTGTTTCATATGCCACATATAATTAAGGATGCACCAATAATTTGCAGTAGGTCCTATGTCTCCAAACTTGGCAAATTTTAGATGTAGGAACATACCATAGAACAATGTGGGGGACCAGCATAAGAACTCAGTATACTAAGTATGAACTGAGCAACTTTCGAGCTTAATAAGGTATTTGTGTGTCTGAGGGACTGATGAATCCCAGCTACAAGAAAATAAACTTGGGAACTTGAAGTTAGGCCTAGTTTCAGAGACAGCTCACTATAGACACAGAAATGAAAGTCAGACCAAGTAATTTCCTATAGTTTTGCTTAATTCCAAGAAAAGTGAATGATTCTCATAGAGGCCATTTACAATTCTTTTTTGGCTTCTCAGTCAATGAACTACCTTTGTGTTCAAACATTTCCCTACCTTATGAGTCTGAGTGGGAAAGATAAAACATGTTCCACTGGGAGAGTGGAAAATACCAGGTGAGGGCTCTGCCAGCCTCTCTGCCAGCCGTGGGTGGGCATGTGGCCCAGCTTCCCTGATGTAGTGTCCGTTGGTAGTGACATAGAAGCAAGGCCTGCAGGACCCCAGTCTGGCATGGGATGCCGGCAATGTGAGTGGCTGGTGCATGGCCAGGTCTGTGCCCAAGGGCAGTGGGGTTCGCACAGGACAGGACTGAGGTATGGTTTGGAGCACGGATCCTAGTTTAGAGTCTCAAGCCGACTTCTTGGCTTGCTAGAGAGTAACCTTTTAAGAATTTCCTTTTCTGCCTAAATTAGTCAGAGTTGTGTCTGTTGCTACTAAGAACCCTGACAAATACAGCTCATATTTGATTATATTATATTTTAAGTTCCCTGCTGAGAAGCCATAAAGCTAGGCTTTTTCAATGCTCACTACTTAGCATAATTGTCTATTATGCAGAAAGGACATTAGAAAACATTGCAAACTTGATTGTCGTGCTTAAGATAACATACCTCTGACTTACAGTTTTGACATTGCCTCTTACTCGTGTTGCGTGCCAACATATATCTACTTTGAAGCATTATCAGGGAAATACAAAAGTCACATGCACTTTCAAGAAAAAAATACATACCTACTGGTCAGCAAAAGCCAGAACCACTTAAGGGCACGAAGTGTCCTAAGGTCTTTCAGAACAGGGTCTTCAATGCTGGATGCCCATTAGTATTCCCTGGGGCAGCTTTAAAAAATCCTCATGCCCAGGCCCCACCTCAGAAAACTGAACTGGAATCCCTGATGCAGGAGCCTATGCATCAGTATTGTAAAGTCCCTCAGATGATCTTAATGCGCATCCTGGATTAGGATCCACTCCAGCAGAGTCTTTCCCCTCGCTGTAGCTCTGGGTATGGTTTCAATAGCATGTGTGCAGAAGGGACTATTGAGTTCTCTGTAACATATATTCCCTGAAATAGCACTGACCTTTTTGACTTCTGTATCATGTTGCCCCAATATCAGATTCAGTGAAATTGGGCGCTATCCCTGACATGTCTCCTTTTACCTCTGTGGCTTTCTAGGTTTCTCTAGCCTGCTGAATGGCTTGCTATGGATGCTTATCTGCATACAATAAAATTCAATTCATTTTTCAAACTATATGCCATGGGGTCATTTACCATATGCATTTGCCTGCCCTTCCATTTCAAATTTTTGTCTTTAAGCAGTTTGGATAATTGCATTTTACATGTGTGTGTGTTTTAAGGCAAAAGAGAATATATTACTGTGTTTAATTTTAGACATAAATTCATTCTGTGTACTAATAGGGTTAGTCTTTAAAATGTGTCAGTCTGCCTTTCACAATGACTGGTTTTAGTTGGTTTTCTACTTCAGAGTTTGGATTTAGATTAAAAGTTAAATATGCTTTAAGTCTTCTCATTATAACATTTTGCATACAACCAATTAAATTTCACTAATTAGATCTCTACCATCATTAATGTTTAACTGTTGTGTGTTTAGGCAGTCACTGTTAACTTCCAACTATTCATTTTGCCAATTATCTTACAATCAAATTTTATTTTACTATGGTGTTCTTTCAAATTAAAAAATATATATATATTATATAAATGTACCTACACATACATACATATACATATGGATATTAGATACTGGATTGTCTCTACTACAGCTGGATTGTAGCTTGAGGTTGAAGATATGATTATAAGATTTAACATTCAATTAGAAATGTCAGAGGGATAAAGATAATGTATCATTAAGAGATGAAATAGAAATCTGTTCATACCCAACAATTAACAAAAATTAGAAATTCTAACTCAAATGACTCATTTTCCTTATATCAGTACACAACACTATAAGCTCAAAGGAAATTTTGTCTTCACTTATACTAGAGTTTCACTAAATCCATGTAAAATTTATCTTATTTATTCATGAAAACCAACATGGTACACTTTTACATGAGATGGCTCTTCTCACTTTTCTCTTAAATGTTTCACTAAGGCAAAAGAATTTAATTGTGGTAGGACTGCTTCAATAATAATTGAAACACAGCAAATGGAAATAGCTTGTATTTTGCAGAAAAAAATGAGATGCAAAAGAATACTTAGTTGGTATTGGTGTGTCTTTTTATGAAATAGAGAAGTTTTGTAAAGCAAGGCTTAGTTTTAGTCTCAATACACAGATTTGTAATAAATACACTCTGTTCTCTGAGTCACTGAAGGGCAATCAATGCACATGGCATTGAAGTTACAATGAGTTGATGAGTTTCTTAAAGATTCAGACTATGTCTCCTCTTCTGCATTTCTCAAACTGCAAAACAAGAGGGCACGATGATGGCTAATGGCTCGCCCATTTTCACAATTCTAGTTCTTGGCCTTGCCCTTCAAAGCCTAGCGCAAAATTGGTATAAATACTTATAAGAATACCAATGAGAATGATGTTCCTATATTCCACTGATTCAAAAATGGACTTTTTTTTCACATTTATCATCTCTGAGATCGAAGTGCCTCATAATCAGTGACATGTCCTGCTTCTTTGGCAGTGGTCTCCTTGGTGGGTTTTAAGCCCTGTTAGTGGCATGTCCACTATCTGTATGTTCTACAGCAAAGGGGGATTTAGAGTCAATGAAATAGGGCATTTATTTCCACTTCTTTCCAAAAATAATTTGAAGCAGTTTATCAAAGTACATAAAATTAGGTAAAATAAATAGATACAATATGAAAAAAACTTTAAAAAGCCAAGGTAGGGTAAATTAAAAAATAAAACAAACATAAAGTCTTGTCAGTTTGCAGCTATGGGCTCCAAATTTGGCTCCTTCTTCTTGGTATATCTAAGGCAAAATGGGAAATAAGAATGATATATTCTCCCTAGAAAAAGCCTGAAGTGGAAGTCTTTGTAAAAGTCTTTAATATGCAATAACCATGCTCTGCACAATCCAGTTTCCTCTATCAAGATTCTCTCGGATCTCTGGAACCTCCCTTGCCCTGCCCTGGCATCATTTTTCTTTCCTTTATAAATTTCTTATCCTGACTACACTGTGTCACTTTGTCATTTCCTATTAATTTCAGTTTATCAAAAAACCTAATATTTAGTGTTTTTCAGTTATGAACTAGTAATTGGAATTGCATGCACTATGAGAGCAAGCACGTCCCTGACTTTATGTCTTTTTCTCAAATTGATAAGATTAGGATGATGCTATTTTAGACCTAGAATCAAACAAATGGCTCATGTTTAGAAATACCTTGACATTGCCACTTGCTGTAGAGATTATCACAGCACTGTCTACTTAGAATTTGTGGTTATTTCAGTTTTTTTTTTTTGCCTCCTATCCTGGAGTGTGTTGATGTACATGCCTAGATTCTGGTGTTTATCATCACCTCGACACTGTCTATTAACAGACTGTGGAGAAAAATATCCATCTGGATAAAAGTGACAGTATCACTGAATTGTATGGCTCAATTTTATGATAGAGCGACTGGGCTGTTGTAATGCTGCTGCGGTGAAGCAGTCTTTCCCTTGTTTAGTAGAAAAGTAAATCTTCAGTTTTCTGTGTTAAGTGTAATAGAATTATGGACAAATTTTATTATTTTGCTCACAGGACTTTCATTTGCATTGAAATATATTTTTAAAATAACATTAAGTATTTTCAAATATTTATATACAACATTTATCAGCTTCTATTCAACTTGCTGATTAGATTATTCTTGATTTTATCAGATTGAACATTTGACATATTTAAATGCATTCAACATTTTTGTAATTATGCTAGTGGTACGTTATGCATAAACTAAAACTTCTGGTGATGTTTTATGGGAATGCACGGTAAGATGGGTGCTGTTGAATGGTGTTTAATAAAATCCATTACAAGGTGATTAAAACACTTAAAAGTCATATACTTCTATTTCCCCCAGGGCTTATTGTGTAGTCAGGATACAATCTGAATGTGGAAAACTAATGAATTCTTCTTGGTAATAAAGAAAGTGATGTTATTTTTCTTTATAACAATTAGTTCTTGAAACAGAATCATGTGTCAGTTGAAGTACATCTGTGATACAACGTCCGCTTCTGCTGAGCATAAGGTTATCTTTGAGTTGTTTTAGCTGAACATGAAATGGGATGTCCATGACAATTCAAGGCCAGCGGTCCATGTGATTCTATAATTACTTTTGCCACTTCGCTCTTGTGGAGTCATTCATTATGAGGCTGGTCTTATCTCGTAGTATCTCCATGTCATTAGCAATGTTTGGTGTATTAGTGACCAAATGCAGGTTTAATGGTTGACGATTAGAGTGGGCCAACTGCCAGCAGAGTGAGTGGGATTTGAAACTCTGTAAAATTGTTTAGTGGATTTCTGTTATAACAGTAATATTGGAATCATGATAAATGCACTTTTCTTTAATGAGTCAAAAGGTGAAAATGAAGGCGTTCATACATAAAAACAAAGCAAATAGGGTAGTTAATAAATTATAAATCTTTGATATTTTCCAAGCTAAAATAAATCAATAATTTAACAATTCTCTGATTTCTTATTCTAAAAACTACAATTCTGAATAGTCTCACTTTTCAAAGGGGAACAGGAATAAGAAAGCCTGAACTGAAACTCATTTTTAAGATGTGTTGATTTGACATGAAATGGCCTCCATTCTGAGCTCAACTGTTTTGAATTAGTGGTTTATTTGTATGAACATAATGTTTTATCCAGTGAATGTTCCTTAGCTCCCCCTACCACATCTTTCACCTCTGCCTCCCTCTACCCTTATGTCCTCCCGCCTCCACTGAGCACTTCTCAGTTGGTCTAACATTCCCTGGTGAAGGTCAAGGTGGAGGTGATATGCAGGGGACAGGGTTGAATTTAAGTCATGTTGTTTGTTGTTATAGAAACAGGGGAAAGTTCATTTCCTTTTAAAACAATTTGTCTTTTTCTGAATAACAATTACATTTTCAATCAGATACAAATGCTATCATCTATTTGGTAAGGGCTTGAAAAAAAACTTTAAGATGCCTTCTCAGCTACATTAAGCATCTTCAGAATCATTTGTTTTTAATGCTATGGATTGTTTTTTGCTTTGTGGGCTGGACTGTAAAATCTATAATTAAGTAATTTCATTGCATAATATTTCCAAACCTTTTAAAGACTTGTGAAAATGTGGGGCTTTTTGATTTAAATATAAATTATAGGAGAAATAATCAAAAATTTAAATTTGATCATAGATCAAGAAAATAAACATAAGCATTCCATGACAATATTAATAACATGTCTAAATTGCATGAGTATAAAATTCAGAATGTTAGACACAGAAATGTGAATTTTACCAGCCAGCTTTAATAAGATGAACAAGTTGCCATTGCAATGAGAACCACTTCTTTGGTATTTTGAGCTTTTTGTCTACATTGGCATCTATGAAATCAAATGTTTTCAGGTCACTGGTAAAAAATGGAAGCATTAAATTGGTGGGAAAGAATTCAGTTAGTTCAAGTCGAGTCTTGAGTAATGTGAAAAGATAGGTTAACCCTTTTAATCCATCCCCAACTGAGGATTGCCTGTTTTACAGCATGACTGGGGATTTGCAAAGCATTTTAAATTGATGAAGCCTTTCCATTCCATCTAGAAGTATATATCTGACCACAACAACTTGGTTGAGAACTGGATTTTATAAACTCTTTTTTTTGATAGGAGAAATGAAACACTTAAATCTTATACGAAAGAGGTAGAATCAAATAAGAAGCAGTACCTAAACCTTTTGGCAGGAATAATGGTTAAATTTTGTCCTTTGTCATGTCTCACAAATAACCATGAGGTTCACATAAGAATTTTCAGCTTAATATAATCTAAAACGGAAAAGAATTGATTCAAACTAGTCTGGTGCTGAAAGCAAGTCACCCTAGATAAAGGCCAACACTTTGTGGATTTTTGTGCGTGTAAAATCTCCTAAAGTAAAATCATGTGTTGTATTAAATTAAATGTATGTTTTTTGATCATTTTTTTACATCTGTGAATTGACTGAAAAGTTTATCATTAAGTGTAATAAGTTCATTCAATGTTACATCATTTTTCATAGAAGACATTTCAGAGAAAGTTGAGCTCAAATAGTGTAATAATAAATCAAAATGAACAAAAAACACTAAATAAATCTTACACGTATAATGTAGACCCAGGCTGATGTGCAAAAAGAGAATTGTAGAGACAATACAATTGGACCATGTAAATCATTTTTAAAGAATCAACTTCCCAGCTGGCTGTCTGGACATGGGCCATACTTTATTATCTGAGAATGTTCCTTTTTTCTTTCATCGAATTCTGCCAATGTATAAGAACATTTCATCTGTCAGTCCTAATACTGAAAGACCATCTTAACCTTGAAATTACCGATGTTCTGTCTTATAAGTAATATCATGTGAATTGGCAAAAGTCTCACCAGCAGGCCCAAACCATTTGTAAATGAGAGCAGTTCATTAATAAATAGAAGTTGATTCAAAGGGAGGTTCATATGTACTAAGTGAAAGTAACTCAGGTAGGAGACCCAGCTCTATGTCTTTCAAATTTTGGTGTAATCTTTAAATATATATACTTGTTAAACACTAAATAAAACATTGCCTAGAATTATCTAGTTAGAAGTGTATTTTTATTATTGAAAAATGCACAGATCTTCCTTTCCAAATTAAGGGACAGTTATGAGTTTGTAGGCTTTCACTCATGTTGCAAATGGCTTAAAACCAGAAAGCTGTCTATGGGGCTGTAGACATCGTTATAGGTTGGACAGAATGCAAAAAAAAAAAGGTAAATAAATAGATTTTGGGACTAACTAAATTAGCCAATTTAGAAAAGAAAAACAAAAACAGTAACATGCAGTGAGTTAAAATGACTGAAAAAAGGTAGAAAGATAATAAGGGTAAACTGTTTTCTAGCTAACAATATTAAAAGGAATATTGAGAAAATTAAGTACAGGAGTCTTTTGTTTCCTTATTCAGAAAAACAACATTTGTGAGAGAATCAAACGTGTTATTACTAAGAAGATCGAATAGTAAACAAACAGATACTGAACCTTATTTATTTATTGTATCAAATTGTGTTGGAAATTATAATCCATGGATTAATTTTGTTTAAAAATGTCTCATGAATAGAAACGATTTTGAGTTTGTTAACAGTCCTGAGTTATAGTCACATGTCTATTTAACTTTGAGTAGTTTTTCCAAACCAAACCAAATTTAAAAAGAATGGCTATACCTATCTTTGTTTTAACATTTCCAATGTCCATAAGGGGACATTAGTGGTTTAATTTAGTCTTTTAATATAAATTAAATATTATTTATAATTTAATTTAATATAAATAAAAATTAAATATAAGGAGAGCTTACCTCATTATAGGAAAATAACATAGTCAATGCATTGTTAGTTGAGACTGTAAATCTTACCTCCTTGCTTCAGAAGACAGGGACCATCTATACCAGCAGTTCTCAAACTTTGGCATGTATCAGAACCACCTGGAGGGCTTGTTAATCCGCAAGACCCATCTTTGGGATTTCTTATTAAGAAGGTCTAGGATGGGGCTAAGAATTTGCATTTGTAACCAGCTCTCTGGTGATGCATCCAGCACCACTGAATAACTCCTCTCCCTCAAAACAAGGGGGTGGGTTTTTTTTTTGGTTATTCTTTGTTTTTAAGAAATGTATAAAATCATTATTTTTTAAATCTCTTATGAACCCAGGTCAAGAGTTGGGGCTCAATTTAGGGCCTCAATTGGCATAATGATATATTGATGTGATCAGGCTTTGCTTGTGGAAATAACTCCTCAGAATATGAATGACTATATAGAAATTGTATATAGTTTTCCTAATTCCTGGAAAGATAATTTCCCATGGGAGACTGCTGACTAATACTTTTTTTTTCCACTAATACTTTTTAGCATTAAATATTTTGTGATAATTCAGTTGATAATTTATTGTGCTCTTTCTATACCTCTTGAGCTGAATATTTTGTAAGTTTTGCTAACCTAATCCTCACAATTGCAGATGGGGTAAGTACTGTGCCTCATATGGGTGTTGGTAAATGGGATTTCTAACTGTCTTTGAATATTGCCCCTATCTCCTCATTCTGTCTTGAGAATTTAGGCAGACTTGTTTTGGGAAGTTAGTTAAAGTCAATCAAGAAGACCTTGTATTGGAGGCAGTGTTTATGTATCTATGCTGACTTTTAACCTTCTTGGCCACAGCAATAGTATTCAAATAAACAGCCAACACTCGGAGAGTCAGATGAAGCATTGAAATGTAGAAAGGTTATACTAACATTTATACTAATTTATATTAAAAGACTAAATTAAACCACTAATTATCTAACATATGGATTGGCACTGTTGCTCTCACTGGGCTTGCCTCCTTGCCATCCCCATAGCCAATGATCACATGGCTCCCAGGACAGACAGGAAGAGGGTGTTGCAATGTGGAGGGAGTGGGTGCAGGGGCAGGTGGGGGACCCTGACACCCACATTGGTCTATAGATGCACTGCTTTTTATGTGTCAGGTGTATTTATGAATATTCTCTTGTTAACAACAACAACAACAAAAAAACTAAAAAAACCTGATGAAATAGGTAGCTTAACAAGATTCCTCTAAAGGAGTTGGTTTTAACTTAGCACTAACAATGCAGAACAATAACTAACCAGAAAACTGCAGGGCTGATCCTCCGCTTCCTGCCAGATGGACTCTCCTTCAGCCACTTCAAAGAGGAAAATCACTGTTGAGCTAATCATACTCTGACAAGAAGTCCATCCAAAAATATTTAAAATTACCAGGAAGAACTATTTGTCATGCAGATTTGTATCCAGTATTCTAAAACCATGAACCCTGCCCTAAGCTGATATTGTGTCTTGAGATATTAGCTATGGACAGCCATATATACCACACACTGTGTGATTTATAGTAAACAAATATGTATCTACCACAGGTGCACAAACAAGAGATTTTCTTTTTTTCTGAGAGCAGTATCTCATTAAGAAAAATCTTGGAGACCATTTTTTGCAATAATGGATTTTTGCAGTTGGTGAGGAAAGATTTTTAAATGTCTGATATTTCTGGATCTCTACTGATCTTGCTATCTGATAAACAAACATACAGGTTTTTGACCTGATGGAAATTACCCTAGGTTAGTTCTTTATGATCTCCTGTAAAATGGAAATATGCATTATGCTATTATTACCATTGAATACATTAATGCATGGAACATGCTTAGCACAATGTCAGCCACATGGTAAAGGTGCAATCAAGCTCAACTTCCTGGCCCTCTGTTACATCACTAGAAGAACAAGTTACATTATCTGAGCAAGAACTTGGTAGAAGGTTAGTGGTTTCCATGCTCCAATATTCTTTGGACGCCAGAGAGGCTCTGGGAATAAGCCTTTTAATGACTGAGAGTGTTCTGAGTTATCTTGATCATAGGATTTGTTTCTACCCTCTAATTCTCTTGTTTTTAGTTATAAAAGAAACTCCTGAGATGCTCAACATAGCCTAACATAGTATGTAAGAGAAAAATAGAATATGGAGAACTCATTTAAAGTTATACTTTAAAAGAAATTGTTTCTAAGGGTTTAGAAAGATCTGAAGGGTTATGATTAAATTTCAAAATGGCGGGTACATTTCTATTATGGAAAGGCCTTTTGACACAAATCTAATAGCTGTCCTCCTTCCAATCAATTTTAGATTCACATAATCTGAAAAAGACTGGATTCTTTCAAAGTAGGAGAATTGAACACATTGCTATCATATTTGCAACAAACCTGGTACAGCTATCAGCAAGACTTAGCTCTATATGCGGACTTCCTTTTCTCCCACAACCCTCAGCTTTATTGAGATATAACTGACATATAACATTGTATAAGTTTAAGGTATGCAGTGTGATGAGTTGATGATGGTTTACCACAATAAGGTTAATTAAAACATCTTCCATCTTACATAATTATCATTTTCTGTTATTATCATGAGACTATATTTAAGGACCACTCTCATAGCAACTTTCAAGAATAAAATACAAAATTACTAACTAGAGTTACCATGCTGTACATGGAGTCTTTGGAACTTATCCATCTTATAGCTGACAGCTTGTGCCCTTTGACCAACATCTCCCCATTTCCTTCACCCACTGCAGTCCCTGGCAATCACCAATCTACTATTTCTGTAACATCAACATTTTTAGATTCCACATGTAAGTGAGACCATGCAGTATTTGTCTTTCTGGCTGACTTATTTCATTGAGCATGATGCTCACACAATCCATCTATGTTCTCACAAATGGGAGGATTTCTTTTTTTTTATTGCTGAGTAATACTCCACATATATATCACATTTTCTTTATCCATTCATCTGTCAATGGACACTTATGTTGTTTTCATCTCTTGGCTATTACGAATGATGATGCAATGAACATGAGAGTGAAGATATTTCTTCAAGATAGTGATTTTATTTCTTTTGAATATCAGAGAAATGAGCTGGCTGGCTCATATGGTAGTTCTATTTTTAATTTTTTAAGGAACTTCCTTAGTATTTTTCATAATAGTTGTACCCTGTGTTGACTTCCTTGAGTGGTTTTGACACTTCTGGCTACACTGTGTCCTATTTCATCAAAGCTTTTGGAAATTTTATGTTTCAAAGCTTCTTTTACTTTTATTTCTTAGTCACACTTCTTTTTTTTTAAATCAACAAAGCTGTACTTTACTTACTGTTTAAACTAATACATGTATTATTCCCGTTTACATTTGCCCCCAAACAACCCAAAATATTTTGCTTCCAAACAATGCTAAACATTTATAAACATAAAACTATTGAGAAAATAACTTTGGCACATGTCACTATTTGCCTCAAATGAGGGCTTGCTTGGTGTAATGTATCAAATGCAGGCAATTGTTAACATTTACTGTTGGACTGCACTTCAGTGAATTTACATCTGAACAGCATAAACCATCTTATGTTCTACTTAAAAGTGTACTGCTGCTTTCTAACAATTTCTCAAATAGCTATGTTTTCTTCTGTGGCTGTGCATACAGCTTTAATGCTGGGATTGATTTTTTTCAGTTCATTGTAAACAGCAAGATAAACAACCAGTGGACTAAATTCTGTGTAAGTGTGCATACTTTAAAGAGGGTTAAAGAACTCCTTAATGTTGATATTTCTTTAGCTTGGCAGTGAAATAAAATCAATGCTAATTTAATAGGAGCTCACAAACCAAGTTTTGCTTTCATTGCCCTTTTACAAAGAGTAAAGGGATGTAGTTATAAACAGAATTAGTAATTGCTTGGTTGATATGCTTGTTGAACAGCAGATGATTGTTACTCAATCTATTCCTTTTAAAAAACGTTACCTTAATTTTAGATATATTACTTGATAACAAGACTGTTGATCAAAACTGTTGTATTAAACTTGTTTATAATTTTGCAAAGTGATTTTTAATTCCCCCTAAACACCCTTCCTCCTGGTAGGGAAAAAAATTGCTTGTGGGCTGTTCAAAATTGGCTCTGTTTTTCTTAAATGATCTTTAATTACACTTTAAAGCAGGATTTCTTTATGGGGAATTGAAATTCTGCTTGTTAGAAAATTACGAAGGGTATTTAGGGATCTGCTATTAGCTGCAGGAACAAATAGAGAGATTAGTAAGACAAATGATCAGTAGCCTAAGAAAATTACCTATGGGAGGCAATTATTAGTCCAGGGAAGATCTGGCTGTGGTCATGAAGGCAGCTTAAATTATGAGCTTTTCAAACTTGTTTTAGAAGCTGCTTAGGAGAGAATAGGAGGTTTATATTAGCCACCAGGAAACAGTGAAAGAGTCTTGGACATTAATACAGTTGCTGTGGCCTGTCTTCGTGTCTCAGACCATACTAGCAGTGATCTAGGCTGTGTTAGAAGTGAAGGAAAGGGAAGTAGAGGCCGTGAGCCCAGGATCACTGAGGACCCACACACTGATGATGAAGCCAGGGAAAATGGTGATGTTTTGGAGTGAAAAGGCAGGGCTGAAGGTTTGCAAAAGAAGGCAAAATAAATGAAATGCCTTTCCTTTTTTAAGGAGCCCAAAGGTGATCAGAATTTGGGGTAACCATCATGTCATTAGTCACCTTTCTGGGAGTTTCTGTGTCCTGGTGGCCAAAGAGCGACAGGGTGAGAAAAACCCAATATGCCAAGCATGTCGGGTAGCAACTTGAATGGAACAAGATGAACATTTCATAAACTTATTTTTTAGCTTTCTTTACAGATGTAGACATTTCCGATGTGAAATGTAATTGTAACCTCTGAGCATATACCTAGAGCTAGAGGAAAAGGAACTGAGTGTGACTTAAGGGGATGAGGCCATTGAGGAAGAAGCAAGGAAGTCTAAAGTAATTAAATATTCAGCCCTGTCTTATGCTTGACAGTTTCACCTTCTGTAAGGTTTCCCTCTCATGCGGAAAGCATAAAAGTCACCTAAAGACACATTTTATATCAGACAACCTAGCCATTCCTCTGTATGACCATTTGAAGACTCTTTACCTTACTAAAAGATCAGTTCATAGTAGGTGTTCAACAAAAACGTATTGACTTGAATGAAAAATGAAGTTTATAGATGACTTCGTTAGACAGAGATTAGTTTTTTTTATGATTGGGTTGGTTTTGAAAGTTATTGGTAAATTTTTTTATACATAGTATTTTCTTAAACTAGAAATGGTTAGGCCTCTTATTAGACCAGAGCTTTCTTCCAAAGATTTAAAATTTATTTTTAGTCATTGTTTAGGTATTTTGGAAAACTCTGAATTGATCCAAGTCAATTTAACTACTTGTTAAACGATTACCCTGTATAAGGTACCTTATGAGGCATGGGAAGATACAGAGAAAATAAAACTTGTTCTGTGTGTTCAAAGAACTTAAAAAAAATATACTAGCAATAGTTGTATTCCAGTTTAAATTAGCCCAGAAAATGATAATAAGTAAGGCTGTGGGTGAGTGTGGTGAAATAGACATTGTATCACTTATAGACAGGTCGAATGAATCAATAGTCTGATCAAAATAATGGCCGATGATGTTGTTTATGGCTCTTCCTGAGGTTCATTGCCAACCTCAGGGTGTCATCTAAGCAGATTTGTTTCACTCACTGAGTTCATAACCACACAGATTATGGAAGACTTATTTTCCATGGCCAAACATCATCAAATTCTTTGCCCAAACTTTACCAAAATAAATGAATGATAACATTATTAACAGTAGAGAAGGCGATTCATTGGGCTTCTTCAGTGCTATTTGATGTTTGCCTTGTAAACTGGCTCTCTGTTTTACACATCTCTGTTTCCATTCTATTTAGAGCATAGAGTGATGATAAATTAATATTTGCTGAGTAAACATATGAAGGACTATTGATAACTTTTTCTACTCATTGTAAATTATAACAAGAACATTAACAAGGGCAATAAAGCTTTTGTGAATGGTACCTGTCTGTGCCCTTAAAACGTTTCAGGGGACCAAGAAGTGATGCTGAGACCATTTCTGAATGGTCCCCATCAGTGTTCACATTCCCCAGAACCAAGCTGTCCTGGAGCAGAGGGCCCATTTCCTTCACAGGAGAAAATATTCTGCCTTCCTGAATTTTGAATAAAATGCAAGACCTGGGTGAGGAGCTCATGGCCTCTTGATTAAGCCAGAGTGTCAATATAGATTAACTTATTTTTCTTTTAGTAAAGAACTGGCCCACTGGGTCTGTCTTCTTGTTTCATCCTTCTGACTGGGAGAACTTAGGTGTGAGAGAGACACTCAACTCATTCACCATGTGTGCCTACATACACACACACACACACACACACACACACACACACACACACACACACCCCAAACCACTCCAATACACATAGAAGAGACAGAGCAAGTAACAGCAGGGGGATGGGCAGGGTAGGAAGCTGTTAAAGTTTTTTGGCAGTCTTTTCACATCTGAAAAATTGCAGTGTTCATATTTGAACAAGGCCATAATGGTACCCTAGTCACTAATCACCAGCTTCTTCACTTCATTTCTGAATGACTTAACTTCTGAAATACTCAGAAATTAGTTAACTGGATAAGCAATTTCTGAAAGGCAATAGTCTTAGAGGAACTCTAGCAGGCAACCTGAGCCTGAGTAATTTTAGTTGAAATTGCTATGGGACATTTTATTTTATGTTACTGTGCAGGAGAACAACAGAATTCTAGTTTAAGTGTAGCTGGAATTGTTCTTTCAAAATATGACAGCTAAGCACCTA
Source organism: Manis javanica (assembly GCF_040802235.1). Lineage (NCBI taxonomy): Eukaryota > Metazoa > Chordata > Mammalia > Pholidota > Manidae > Manis > Manis javanica. Next base: position 146,106,444 of record NC_133158.1, read on the forward strand.
CAAACACCTTGAGATTCAGTTCTGTTATGGTTCACTTATTCCATGCTATAAAAATTTGGACAAATCTAGTGGTAGTAAAATATTGAGCTGACAGTGGGCCTGAGACATGAAATTTCTGGGACTGTGTGGTTCTTTTATGAGACCCACAGACTTTAGTTAAAGGTTCACAATTACACAACGTTCTATTCAAAGTAACCCTGAAATACTTTTTTAGTTTGGTAACTCAGTGACTCTCTAACATATCGCCTTCAGATTGGCCATTGGTATTTCCAGAGTGTGTCAGAGGTTATAGCTCTGATGAGTCATCCAAAAATATTGGACCTATCTCCTAGTGAGACCACTATGCACTGTTTCCTTTTTTGTTTTTAATATCCCAATAGATATATATCATCTCCAAGAGGCTAGGAGCATCTTCCTAGCTTAAATGGTAGTGGCAGAAAGAAAAACAAGAATCCGTGTTTCCTATTGGTGATTTTCAAATTGTTGTGTCTTCCAGATGGCTTAGAGGAGTTAAATTACTACAATGAATACCATTTTGAAAATGTTTCTTTTGGTATCCAAGGGCATCAAATTAAAATCTTAGTTTTGTGGAATTTTAACATAAGCCACATTTTGGTGGTGGTGGGAAACATCACAAAGGGTTTTCACTTACTGTTATCTCTAAATTCTGCAATGTTAACTGACCACCAGCGTTGTTTTCTTGGGGGAGATAATGTTTCCCAGCTGTTCTGTTACCACCTCTTCCTTGTTTCTCTTATGTGGGACACCACTTACTTTTCAATGCAACCAAACGGTTGAATCAATGTTGACTACATCACTAGATAAGAAAAAATAGACTGTGCTTAGATTATTGAGCCACTCTATCAATTAGAAATCAACTCTGAACTTCAAGGTGATCGTCATTAAGGCCTACATGTCATCAGGCCTAGAGAAAGATACTAGCCACTAAGCAAACTGCAGAGAGGGTAAAAGTCCATTTCCAGAACTATAAAAGCTCTCATACATTAGTTTTAACCCAGCTAGGTTAATTATTATTAATGTAGAAATGGGATGATACCAAGTGGGTGGGTACATAGATTCCAATAGTGGCCTGTTTTACTCAATGTAGAGATGGGAAAAGGGACAATTGCCCCTCGAATCCCCAAGTTACAGTGGAGCTTTCAATATGCGCCCATGAGGGCAGCCCGCCCCATACTCCACATTGGCTTTTAAAATATCTCTCCTTAAGGCTCTCACAGATTTAATAAAACCTCCATCAAATTTTGGTGTTGCTGCAGCTCCAAACAATCAAATTTTAAGGACTTGGGAGGCCTCACCTGAATTTGCCTGGCCCCAGAGCCAGACGGGGTTTTTATTAAACCTGATCGCACACGGTTGGAGATGTCTATGGAGTCAAGTGAATGAGCGACTGGAGTCGCCCTACGGTGGAGCAGATCCAATCAGTAACCCTCCTTGCAGGCATCCCTTCAGCATTGCTTTCCTCTTGTATGTTGCAGTGTTTACATAGCGTTTTCACAGAAGGATTCATTTAGGATTAACCTAATTGAATAAACACAAAGCTGCATAATTTATGGACCAAAATAGTTTTTCCTGGTTGGGTTGCTGACTAGCATTTCCTTTCTCCCTAATGGAATATTGCAAAGCCCCATATTGTTGTAATCAGAATTTCATCTTTGAGTCAATACAGTTCATTTACATGATGTGATTTTATTATAAGCCAGATGTATAAATAATTGCTTATGAAGAGATCCTTTTCTTCAAGCTAAAAAATGGAGATAGCTGTATGTCTATCATCTATCTATCTATCATCTATCATCATCTATCTATCTATCATCTATATCTATCTGTCTATCTCTAATTTTTTTTCCCCTAATGGAAATGGCTAAGTCCAGTAGCCAAACCTATTGTTATGGGAATTATACTGAATTCTTGTTACTGCTTCCAAAAAAAAGATAACTTAGGAAAATAATAAATGTTGTGGCTCAGATTTTATTAGTGAGATAGGTTAAATAAAAGAGCATATGCTGGGAAGATGTGGTAATTTGTTTAAGATCCTAGAAAATTAGCCATCAGAGTGCTCCCTCACTTAAAAATGCACAAAAATTCCCTGTTGCCTGTTGTGTCAAGTTTGGACCTCTTGTGTTTCAAGAGCTTGCCTAATCTGGCTCCGTCCTAACTGCCCAAACTGACCTGCCCTGCTTATTACCATACGCCCTCCCTCAGGGGCTGTGAGCAGTGATAATCACTCCACATGGGCCCCACATATGACCTCATGCCTCATTTGCTGAAAGCACATGATGGCCTTTGCACCTGCTGGTCCTTCCACACTGAATGCCCAACATCTTGTGCCTGCCAGTTTAAATCAGCCATCTTTACAGGTGCTGCTCAAGACCCAATTTCCCTAGAATAAGAAGCAGACCGACTCTTCCTTTCTATGGTGAACTTTTGCTTCTATGGTAGACTGAAAGTGACCCTCCAAAGATATGTGTATGTGCTTATTTCCAGAGCCTGTGAATGTAATATTATTTGGAAAAATGTCTTTGGAAAATTTAAATATGGGATCTTGAGATGGGGAGACTATCCTGGATTATCTGGATGGGACCAGTGCCATCACAGTATACTTATAAGGGAAAGGGAGAGGTAGATTTCAGACCCATGGAAGAGAAGGAGGCAGTGTGACCACAGAGGCAGAGACTGGAGTGATGTGACTGGAGTGGAATGCAGACAATGAACAAAGCTGGAAGAGGCAAAAAAACGAATTCTTCCTAGAGCCTCTGTAGGGAGTACTGCCTGCTGACACCTTGACTTTGGACTACTGGCCTCTAGAAGACAGAGAGAACAAATTTCTGTTGTTTTAATCCCTTATATTTGTAGTAATTTGTCATAACAGCCACAGGACAGTAGTGCAACCTGTTTTGGAAAGCACTGCACATTTTCTCCACTTGGGAGAGGTAAGCTCTAAACAGTTCCCTAAAACTTCCTGTGTGGCTGCTGTTTTCCCAAAGAGGTTGTAAGTTCCTGGTAGGTTTTCAGAGGTAACTGCAAGAGATCTGGTCATAGATTACCTCAAAATTCTTTTGGAATAACTTGTTTGTTCTTTTTAATATAGGGAGGGACAAAATCCTGGCTCTGTCTCAGCGATCTATTGGCAGTTGATGTTCCTGCTCCGGTCAAACAGTTCACCTCCGGAATAATTGTGGCTCTAATAAGCTTTTCTCCTCAACTGGCTGTTGCATGAGTGTGATGCATGTAGCTCTTTGATGTGCCTTCTAGTTCAGTCTCCTCCTCCTCTGTAAATCCTCTCTAAGGTGAGTTTCTGGAGCCAGAGCTACTCACCTATCTGCTGTCCATTCCCATCTGTTACAGAATGTCAGCACTGTGGCTTGCTCCTGCTCGAACTTCTCTTTTCAGAGGAGAAGAACCAATAGACTTATGAGGTGGGCAGTGTTGTGTCTCAGTTTAGCATGCTGGGCTTACTCAAATAGAGTTAGCAAAATTAGCAGGTACAGGAAACATGCAAAGCCAGAACTCCTGAGGCCAATACCTGCATTTCTTCTGATATCCAGAGCTCTAGGGAGCTGTGTCTCCAGCAACTCAACATTCTTTCATGGAATGTGGATGAATGGGGAATGAAGCTCAAGGCCCTACATTTATAGTCTTCTGACACCCCTTCAAAATGATTCATTTATAAGAAAGCTGTATTTTCAAGAGTTAATTCCTTCAAGTTCAAGGATTGGGTCTCATTTTTATGTGGCCATTCACTCTTTTTATTTCATCACCAATGCAACTGTGATGTTAGAAAGTATAGGCTAATTCTACTCTTTAGGTCTATAGCACCTCCTCTGAGGTGCATAAATATTTAGGAATGTGAATTGCAGAGGGAAAAGTTCATCTAAAGGTTAATCTATAGGAAATCTGAACTAGAAAGTTTGGTTCACCACAAAACCAGTCTTTTCCTGGCAGAGATGAAAACATTTGATCAAATTAATCTACAGCTACAATTTAAGGGTGTTAAATAGTAACCTATTGGGTTAGTCTAAAGGAACTTCAATAATGTTTCTAATTAAGGCACTACTGGTAACAAAATAACTCGTGGATGCCCATCTGTCTTTAGTACAGTTGAGGTACTATAAAAAATAGCCATATCCCCTTACTCTGTCCTTTATTTACACTATCCTCTATTCTGTTCCCAAATGGGGCCTCTAGGTAAGCAGGTGTGTAGGTTCTGAGGTATTCCTAGCAAGGCTACCATGAGAGGAATCATGTAAAATCTTGACAGTGAAATAGTTTTTCCTGATTTACTGATATCACAAATTTACATATTTAGAACTAGCCCTACTCAGTGTAATACTTTTGTTATTTTCCTGTAGGTTGAAAAAACTCTTGGTAGGGGGAGTTCTTTAGCTGTAGAACTATTCTAATCTCTTTCTGAGGAGTGGCCCAACTGATTTAACTCTTCAGATATAGTTCAGTTAGAATGGACACATAGAAGAGTCAATCTAATTTACAAAGAGCAATAGTTTATGAAACCAACATCCTCCAACTGGCTTCTGAGTATCTCCTCAAAGCTCTAAAATTATTTTCTTCTCAACAGACTACAGGCCTGAGTCTCTCAATCTGTTATTCTGTAAGAGAAGCAGGTGGGCTATGAGCTTAATAGCGTTTACTGCTAATCAGGACCACATTCAGTACAACTAAATTGAAAAAGTTTTAAGAGTACTTTTAGACATTTTTGAAACATTTAATGGTTTATCAATGGCTTTTGGTTCATATACAGGAACTATCAATTAGGTATGCCATCTGATCTTGATTTAGCCTTCTAAAGTTTCTTTATAGCATTTGTCAACACACCACATCAAAAATCACAGTGGGCAAAGCAAATTCCATTTTTAAGTATACAAGAAAGGGCTTCCTCTGTTTATAGTCATGTCTAATGACTTTTTCTGTGGTCCTAAGGTGAATTGGATGACCACTAACAAATGCTGATTTCAGAATGTCAAGTAGACTGAATATTGCCTTAGGATTCAGGAACAACTGCATAGAAGAGGTGATTCTTAAAGAGTGGCTTCACTAAGCAGATAAGTGGTCAGAGAGCACCCTGGTAGAGAAATGACATATTTATATGTGGGTGAGAGAGAGCCTGGCACCTTGGGGCACTTTAAGTGGTGCCTTGTGGCTATAGCGCGTTGTAGTCCCAAGCTTACCCTTGAAAGATCTGTCTGCAGCCTTAGCTCCCTAAATTAAGTGTGGCAGTTGGTTGCTTTTCAGTTCAGGGAATTGCTTCGGACTCTACTGCTTACTTTATGTCCTAAACCTGCCCTCACTTCTGTCTGGGTTCCCTGAATTTTATTCCTTTGCCTCAGACCAGCTCCTTTCTCCTGCTCAGCCTTGGAGACAACTGGCATGTAGGTCTTCCAGGGTTTGATCTAGACTTTCCTCCAAACAATCTCTTCTTTCTTTAAGTTCCCTTTGGGGACAGCCTTCAAGCAAGGGACATCAGCCTCTGATTCTCCCAGGCTCTGAGCCTCACCTTATCTCTATGTGACTGGCATAGGGATCCCATACTCAGGAAGCAAAACTGGAGTGGTAGGAAAGGGCTGGGTTCCTGAGATCTGTGTTTGCTAAGTTAGGGTATTTGGAGTCTATCCAGAGTGATGGGGAGCAACAGGATGGACAGGATGGACTTACACAGTGTAGTTGAAGATCAATATTCATTTTAAAAAGATGACCTTGGTGGTTAGGTAGAAAGTGAATGAGGCAGGGAGGACACTAAGGAAGTGTGTGTCAATGCTCAAGTGAGAATTAAAGAACAGATGATTGAAAAAGAAACAGATTAAAGAGATTTTAAAAGATAACGTTGATGACACTTCTTGACTTCAGTGTTCAAAGGGAGAGAAGGGGAAAGAGAGAGAGACTAAGGGAACTTAGACAATGATGTTGCCCTACTCCCCATAACTGGGAACCTAGGAGGACGATTAAGTTTAACAGGAGTTAACAGAGTGATGATGGACTTGGACATATACCAAGTTGAAGACTCCTATGAGGAATCCAGGTATAGCAGCCCAGGAGGCAACCATAAGTATGAGAAGAGAAGGCTAAAGATATAGGTCTATGAGTTGTCACTGGCACCCATATATTATGGCAGAATTCAGCCCTTAAATTATAATCATTAAGACTAAGTAACAACATGGGGACATGAAAAGAGAAAGATACAAAATTGTATCTGCTTTCAGATTTTGACTACATAAAATTATGTTTGCCAATGGATAAAAATGAGATGGGGACATGGAAAATTAAACATAGATTTGTTAAGATGGTGAGTTCTTTTTAAATTAATTATTCATATACTGTCTCTTTCCAAAAAGAACTTGTGATATCATGGATTTATTAATTTTATTAGAAATTACCTCTGTTGTTATAATATTGTTTGATAATACATTAAAAATTAATAGAGATATATGAGAAAAACTTTGTAAACTTTCACATGAATAAGTTATTATAATATAAACACATTTATTTTTGGCTTAATTTTATGAGAGTTATATTTTCATCATTAGATTCTAGCATTCTCTTATAGATATTTGTGTTAGTTCATGTGTTAGTTCTCTACATCACTTTGAAGATCATGGTGAGCCAGGGAATTCCTGAAAACTCAGAATCTGAGTCAAGAGCAAGTAAAAAAAAATGGTGTTGGATGAAATTTCCTTGGATTATAAACCTATTTATTGAACAATCTCTGTATGCCAGACATTATGCTGAAGATACAAAAAAAGAATAAAACAACACTCCATATCATCAGGCCTCTTAGAATTTAGTGCAGGAGATGAAGAGTAAACAGGAAATTATTCAACAATGTAATAAGTGAGGTCAAGGGACCCTACCCATAATTCTAAGGGAACACATGAGAGGAGGACTTAGGGGTTTCTCAGAAGGGGTGGTGCCTGCTGAGTCAACATAGAGGAATTGAGTGAAGGAGTTGGGGGAAGTACTTTCTGAGAAGGGGAAATCATCATGTGGAAACACTCAGAAGTAAGAAACTGTGACAAGTTTAGGGAATTTAAAGAGGCTCACTCTGGCTTTTCAAAGAGCTGGTAGAGAAGGGAAGTGAGGTTGAAGGCACAGGAAAGGTTGTGAATTGTCTTGTTTTCTGTGCTCAGGATTTTGGACGTAGCCCTGTAGGAAGTGTGGAGTTACTGGGAAACTTTAGCAAAGGGAGTAGTAACATGATTGGAAAGATGATTCTGGATACAGTATGGTGAATAGATTGAGAGCACTTGGAGGGGTGGCCGAGAGACCTGTGGTTGTTGTCATGATGCAGAAAGAGAAACTGGAGCTTGGATTTCGTAAGCAGGACTGGAGGGAAGTGGGTAGAGATGAAAGAGATTCATGAAGAGGGATCAGCAATACTTGGTGATGAAGCATAGAAGGTGAAGGAAAGAGGAGAGTCAAGGATGACCCCTGGGTTTCTGGCTTGGGGAATGGAATCTCCCTCTCTGTCGAGATGGGAAAAAAGTGAAGAGGAGCAAGTGTGGTTGGGAAGATGGTAAATTCAGTTTTGGTACATTGAGTTGGAAGAGTCTGTGGGACAGGCATGTTATAGAAATGTCCTGTGGGTGGTGATATGCAGATCTGGAGCTTGGATGAGGGCTGGGCTAAGATTACTCAGAGGAGGAGGGTAAAATCAGAACCAGGAGTTGAAGGACAGGTCAGTGCTGCTCTAGATCTGGCACACAGGAGATGCAGGTATAAGTTTAAACATATCAGGGTGAATTGAGGAATGGAGTCATGGATACTTTGGAACTGGACAGAAATTCAGGGACCATCTACTCCATAATATTACCAATGAGTAAGAGAAGATACTAAGTAGTTAGAGAAAAAAATTTCACCCAATTACACAAGTACACAAGTTGTATTTGGAAACCTAGGCTTTATGAATTTATGTTTAGTTCTCTTTCTGTGTCAAATTGCTGCTGGGGTGGAGGTATAAAGGAGAACTGAATAAGGAAGCATGTGAAGGAGACAACTGGCTCAGTTAGTGCAAAAGGCAGGATTAGCCACCAAGCAGTGGTAAATGAGGCCACCATCCCTGACCTCAGACCCCACTGCCTTCCTAAAAGGCAGTTATTCAAACATTCGTGGCTTGGCCACCATCTTGGGGCCCAGAATCTCCCCTCTTTCCTTAGGTTAGGGGTCATTTTGCCTCTGTGTGAAAGCTGTGAAGGGCGGCTTTGTTTAGGAGAAATTTTCTCACCTGTACAAGTCAAAAGCCATGACTTCCATTGCTCTGTGACCCAGGAAAACCTGTGGTTTTTGAAAAAGAAAGATGCCATTGTGTAATGGCTTTCTTACTGCTGTGATGTTTCAGAACACCCTAACTATAGTGCCATTTCCTTGCTTCTAAATTGTTTTTATTGTAGATGAAATGAAATGAAGCTGTTAATGATAAGCGGAATGGGAAATGCATCTGGCAGCTCCATGAAGTATGCATTAGCTGCCCTCCACTCCGTGAGAGTGACACCTTACTTTTATTTTGCCCAGTTCTTCAAAGGGAAAACAGTCTATAGCATTAGCAGATTAGGTCGGGAGGACTTAAGTCTGCTTTGCAGTGAGACTCGGTGTTCCTTTGCAGCCGGAGGCATCTGTGTTAAGTGTGCTGATCTGTTCAAATACAGGGGGAGGGGGGACAGTTTTGGGATTTGGATGGTACTGACTCTCCAGTTTGGTGGGCAGTTAACAGGGCAGTGTGTTAAAGAAAATCAGGCATTTCTTAAGGTTGGCCTTGGTAAGAGGTTAGGAAGACAGATCTCATTAGGCTGCAAGGTGTTTTGTATTATCAAAGCAAGACTTTCCCAGGGCAGTTTGTCCTTTGCCTGGAGGAAGATGAGTTTTCTAAATAACTTAACTAACTTCTTTTTTGGCATACTTTTGCAATTGGTTCATTTCCAGGTACCAGAAAGAATGTAAATATGGAATGAATCAACTTTTTCCACATTCTTCTTTAGCAGTTCTTTTATGAAGAACAGATTTTCCATGGAGGAAATTAAAAAATACATAAAACTGAGAAACCATGGTGTTGTTGAGAACAGCCTCATTTTCCATGTCACTGTGTAACTGGCAGTGCATGCTGTATTCAAATGGCATTAATATAAAGTACAGAGTTTTATTTCAATTAGCTTCATTTTTCCTCAAGATGAGGAATTATCATAAATCCCTGAAATAACAGTTGACTCACAGAGATGCTTGTGTCATTGCATTGGGAATTTTTTACGGCTTTTTTTGTTAACTCCGTCTAGTTATAAAAATGATTAAACTCTGATTTAATGCATTTGATATGGGCCTTTTGCCTGAAATAGGAATGGAGAGAGAAGAGCCATGGTATAACTCATTTCCCAAAGACAGACAAATTATTCTCTTGCAGTGAATTTGGGTAGAATGATATTTTCCATTTTAGAGCCTTTTTCTACATGAAACACAGGAATTTTCATTAGCATTTGGTTCAGATTTTTCCTTGGATGCCATTCTTTTGAATGATTTGAAAACACTCTTCTCGTGCATCTGTAAACATCTGAAAATTAGATATTTGGTAAAAGACAATTGATATGGACAGCTCAAAAAGCCAGAACTTTATGCAAAGCGGTATCTGGATTGCCATCTAAATGAAAACCGCATGTCACACAGATGCCATAAATATGAATTCAGACAAATGCCCATTGATAGTTTTTCCATGGCGCATCTTAGATGGTTCAGCGAGTTACAGATCTTGTGAAGTGCAGCCTGTTTGGTATGCGGAAGGCAAGTTGAAGTTCCTCTCCTTTCTGTTGTGACACTACAAGTCTAACCTTTATTGTCAGGGTCTCAGCTGAATTTTCTAACAGCAGATGAGTGGGAATTCATGGAAATAGCATGTGTTTCACCAGTTTCCTTCATTTCTCCCTCAGGACAAGCAGCTGTCAGGTCAGCCGCCCCCCCACTGCAGAGCTTGAAGCCATCAAGAGCAGAGGTATATTCGCCTTGTTCTGAGGGCAGGCTCTCAGCTGACTCAAGAGATCACATAAGTACCTTCAGGCCAGCACATCTGAGTCATCAGTGAGTGACCTCCCTGACAGGCTGAAACCACAAAATGCAACTTATGGAGCCGTGAAGCAGGCTGCCTAGAGCCGGGTTCAGCCAAAGCAATGAACGGGAAGAGATGAATTCATTCATGTTCACACTCCCATTTTTCTACATGGTAGGAAAATAACTCCAGAGACTAATAATAGCACTAAAATGCAGCCACATAACTTTTATAACCCTGTTTCCTCAAGTGCTTTACAATGAAATCCAGTCTTTGATGGAACTTGTCCCATATCCTAAGTTCTTAATGAGTTTAACTAGACATGGTTTTAAAGAGGAAACCTGAGTTTTAAAAAATATGAATTAATGTCTTTTCTTCAGCAGACCTCACTTGGGTGGGGTGAAGAGAGTGAATTTTGCTACTTACCCACTTTCTCTGGGTCCTGGACGTAAGCTTCCCGGGATGAGGAGGGAGGAATTTCCCTTGGTTTCAGGTGGATGTCATTCTTGTGTGGAGACTGAGAACATATTTACTTTGGGTCTTTTAATAGCATTGGTGTTCTTGTGTTTCTTCTCAATCCATCCAACATTTAGTCATCTCTCAATCATTCGCCTCGATCATCATACTTATGTCTTGAACCAACCCTCTAAGATGGGTGTTAATATTAGTGGCCTCATGGTGAAACCAAAGCAGATGGGGAAAAGCCGGGAAGTCTTGCTACTTAGGGGTAGATGACCGATTTGAATCCTGGCCATCTCACCACAGAACCTATGTTCTTATTCATTTATGGAGGCATGAAAAATGTATGAACCAGGGCTGAACTGAGTTTGCCTTCCTACCACAGGACTGTTGAACACCTGTATTTGTTAAGTGTATTTATTTAGTATGTTATCATTTAAGTTTTTGGTGTTTTATTCATTTATCCAAAAAATACTTATTTAAAACCTTCTTATGTGTCAAACCTGAGGTGCTGTGTATATAGCTGGGAACAAAACAAGTCTAGTCCCTGCTTGTAAGGATCCCCCAGGCCAGTGGCAGACAGGTGCCACCTGCACTGCAGGATGGGAGCCCTGAGGACAGGACCCTGACCCTGCCTGGGAGTCAGAGGAGGAGGTGTTTGCATTGGCCTTCCAGGGTGTTTAGGAGTCTGCCAAGTGTCCAGGGTGGGAAACGCCTTTTAATGGGAGTGATTCATTTGGGAACTATGAAGAGATGAGTAGGGATGACGTGTGAGGGGATTCCAGAAACCACCAACCTTTGTCCCCAGTTTGGAATCTCCCTGTGCCATCCTCTGATGGCACACAAGCCTCTCTCCCACTGTTCACTTGCCTGGCAGATCCTTCCATAGCCTTTATCTCTTGGTTAAGGTGTTGCTTCACCTGAGAAAACTTCCCTGATGCTCCCAGTACCAGTCAGATGTTTCCCATAGCACATGCTTCCCACTATCCTAACACTGATGGCATTGTAGTTTAACTGCCTCTTTTCTTATCTGTCTGCTGCTTCAGATCATATGCCTTTTAGAGCCAGGACTGTGTCTTAAAAACTAGCACATGGAGTGTACTAAATAAATGTTAGTTGAATGGGTGTGAGATGGAGATGAGGAGACAGGTGAACAGGAACAGACAACAGAGGGCCACATACGGCAATCCGGTGTCCAGCTATGGCTGACCCATCAGCATTCCCAAGCTCTTGTCTTCTGCCACCTCCACTCAGAGGCTAAAAGGGTGAAATACTCACATTCACTGCCTCCCTAGCAGCAAGCGGTAGCCACATGACACAGTTCTGGCTAATGAGTCCTAAGCAGAGATTCTCTCAGTGTGTGCCTTCCTGATAAAAAGGCAGTATTGTATTTACTGTGGTTCTTCACGACTCTGAGTGTGGAAGTGAGGGCTAGGGGAGATGGAACAGCTACCTGGAGCCACGGAGAAAAGGCCAAGAGAGTCACAGAGACTTTGGCCTTGGTATCACTGACTGCTGAACCAGGGCCAGAAGCCACCTCCCTCTGGACGTCTCTTCATGTGAGGCAAAATAATCCTGTTTCAGTTGTCAGTTAAAGCCAGATGCTTTCCTAATTGCAATACTATGTAGTAATAATAATAGCTATATTTATAGAACACTTAGCATAATCACAGTTCCAAATGCTCTGCCTATACTTATCTCAACTAATCCTCACAAAAACTCTACATGGAAGGTCCTATTATTACTATCATCCCCATTTCACGGATAAGAAACAGATATGTTAACTCATTCAAAGCTCACATAACCAACAAGTGTCAGGGCCAAGATTTGAACCCAGGAACTCCACCTTAGAGTCTGTACCCTTGACCACTGTACACAGTGCCAGGTCAAGGAGCATGATCTTCATCTTGAGGTTGGTGAGGTGGTCTGGTAGACAGAATAATGACTACCCCAAAATGGCCATGTCCTAATTCCTAGAACCTATCTCATGTTTGGCACAGGGGAGTTAATGCTTCAGATGGAATTAAAGTTGCTAATCAGCTGCCCTTGAGATGAGGAGATTAACCTGGATCATCAGCCTAATGTAATTGTGTGGGCCCTTAAAAGTGGTTGAGGGAAGCAGCAGAAGAGGTCAGAATGAGAAAGAAAAGGACTTAACTGCTGCTGCTGAAGATAGAGGAAGAGGCCACAAGCCAAGGAGCACAGACAGCTTCTAGACGGGGTGGGGAGGGGGTGGGGAGGCAAGGAAGCAGGTTCCTCCTTCGAAGCTCCATAGAAGAAAATAAGTTGCTGACAGCTTGATTTTAGCCCAGTGAGACCCATGTCAGACTTCTAACCTACAGAACTGTAAGATGATAAATTTGTGTTCTTTCATGCCACTAAACCTGTGGTACTTTGTTAAAGCAGCAATAGTAAATTCATGCAGGTGGCATTGAAGGTATTTTCCTCAGAGTCTGGGCCTGATCAGATTTGCTGTCTTTGTGAGAGCCCTGTGTTGCCCAGGTAGAGTCATGGTTGAAGGCTTGTCTGTTTCTCTCTGGAGGAAGGGAGTTCAGCTGAAAGTGAGTGAGGTTAAGATTCAAAACAGTCTGGGCGGAAGGAAGAGGAGGACGGTCCAGGTGAGACTAAAACCTTACCCTTCAAGACACAGCTTTAAAAGTATACATATATGTACACAGTTTGTAGACATGTCTTCCCACCACCAAGCTCGGCAGCCTAGGAGTAGGAGCAGAGATGGGCATATTAAGGAGTGGGGATTTGGAAGAGAGAAGGGAGTGAGAATTTTTATGCCCTCTTTTAGTGGGGGAATGGTTTTTCTGTGGGACAGAGGAAGCAGGTTCCTCCCTCGAAACTTCATAGAAGAATATAAATTGCTGACAGCTTAATTTTAGCCTGGTGTCCAACTATGGCTGACCCGTCAGCATTCCCAAGCTCTTGTCTTTATTTTGTCTGAGGCTGATTTCATGAATTTGCAATGAGCATGTGCAGCCTACAATCCTCTACATTATTATTCAGTTCAATAACACCCCCTCCCAGTATTGCAAGTAGATTTTCCCTTCAGATCAGGATCATTGTCTTCTGGTGAGACAGGTGTCCTGAGAAGGGTGGCACAACAAGTCATGACAGCCTTGGTATGATCAAGTCAGTTCCATTTGTGGGGAAAGGTAACTGGGGTAGGAATGAAGGGGAGGACCACAGTGATTTGGGTGGAAGGAGGGTCCCCCACTCATTCATGGAAGAGCGAGGTGCTGGAGCTCTGAAGGTAAATGATTTCTCAGTTACCTGTGCCCTCCTCCCGGGTTCCCAAAGGTAATGCCTGGGCCTAGGTGGGCATAGCGGGTGGCAAGACCTTTGTTCCCATAAGGTACCTGATATCTGTGCTCTGTGAAGGTGTGCTTACACTTTGAATTGTGTCTGCATGCAGCCATCTGGGAGGCAAAGGTAAGAAGCAAAAGGAAAGGTACGGGGAAGGTGCATGCTCCCTCTGGGCACAGAGGAATATGTCCCTGGCACCTTCTGACAATAGAGAGAAGGGATGAACAGAACTAGTGCCATCTTATGTAAGGCAAAGTGGGGGAGATGAGAAGACCCAGCATTTGATCCAAAAAGTTCCTTGAGGGCTGGTAAACCTCTCTGGGAGCAATATCCTAAAAAGAATGCACAGCTTGCTAGGTTTAGAGCTCTGTTTAATATCAAAGGAAACCTTTCTCATCTATGAAAAAATTTTAAAAAGAGAGCCTGTAATCCCCAGTGCCTCAGATTTATGTTTTCCAAATGTGGACCTTGATTTCTCCATGTGCTCGATATCTTTTTAATGGACTACAAATATTTGAAATGTGTAAACACCATGGGAGGATGAGTATTTTAAGTGTATAGGGATGTGGCTGGATTAGGGAACTAGGATGTCATTATGGAAGAGGGAAGAATGAGATGAGATGTCCCAGAAGCCTAAACTGCTGGACTGGGGCACATGCTTAAGGCAGGCCAAGGGGCAACATTCTTGCATTTGAATTTTCAAAAGTCACCTGGACAAAAGCAGGCAGCATTTTTCTCATTGGGTGTATTCTGTCTTTGGACTTTATCTTTTATCTGGGGAGAGAAGGGATCGTATTGCCCTTCCTTCTATACTGGCCTACCTTCCAGGGGAAGTGGGTCAAATGTGTCCAGGAAACATTCCCCTGGTGATTCTGATATACTCTTCTCTGCTTGCACCCCAGTCCTTCCTTATGTGAATGAACAGTTCAAAGCCTAATACTGGCATGATCAGAAAAGATTGCTCATTCTAGGTAGAGTGATGTACTTCCAGTCAGAATAATCTCTGGAGTCTTCTCTGTGGTTTTCCTTAATGGACTCCCTTGAGCAGACACACCTCCACTGGACATCTTCCACTTATGAGGTGCAGAATGAGGATCTGCTGCGTGATGTTTTGGCGAAGATTAAGTGAGATATTCATAAAACTGGTGAATCACTTGCTCATGGAGAGCCCTCCCTAAATGTGCATTCCCTTCCTTAGCATCCAATCGCAATGAACTATTTCCTTCTTCTCCTAACACGTGTTAATATTCTCCTGCTCGGCAGGTGTTCTGTTTGCGTGCTCTTGGTCATGGAGTCTTCCTCGAGACTCACGCAAGATGGCACAATGGTGAGAACACAGCTACCGGAATCAGACTGACTGTATTTGAACCCAGGCTTCACCTTCTTAAACGGACTGCATCATCCTGAGCAAGTCTCTTAACTTCTTTGTGCCTCCATTCCTTATTATAAAGTAGGGGGAATGATAATAATAATAAAAATAATCATATTTATATGATCTGTAGAACATGGTCAAAGATCTCTGATCCATGAATCTAAATTCCAGTTTCCTGAAAATAATTTCAGACTCAGAATGATTTCTAGGAGCAGAATTGGGAATTATTAGCAGTAGTGAAAGTGGCAGCAAAAGTTAGTCTGTAAAAGGTGGTGGCCCAGCTGGTCGGGACTTTAAGGGTTTATCTAGGGCTCCTATGAATAGCAGAGGATTATCTATTTCTTAAATACCATACACTACACTTGGAAACTGATGATCAGTAGACCCAACTGTACCCACAGTCACAAATACAAATAAATAAATTGGTTGCCAATATTTAAAATGTGGGCTATTTCACATAAAACTCTGGACTTCCTGCCTTTCAAACAATTGGAGGGTCTACATCTCTGGGATTGCTCTCCTAAATGATAACATCTGTTTCACCTATGTAGAACTGGCCATTTTAGATTGTTCATTCACTTTTTATTTTTCCACAGTCTCCACCACTCCATACTACTTACATCTGGCCCATTTTCATCATGTTATTATGTGATCTCTGAGGTAGGTCTCTGAATTTGCAATTCCTACTATAAATGCTTATGTCTCTTCTGATAGAAGTGTTACTGAGATGTGGGGTAGGTGGTACATTTCCATCATATTGGAAACAGATACGTATTTCCACCCTACTGTGGAAAGAGATACTCTTTATCCAGTCTTGATTCATGAGCTGTTCTCTTAGCCTACGAATGGGTCACTTCCCATAAACTATCACCAGTGCCTCCAAGTAGAGTCATTTCCTACACCTCAGATGTGCTTATTCATGACTCTCACTGGCATTTACTGCAGGAAATGTTTATCATAGATGGTAACCATCAAGAAGTGGTACCAAAGAGAGTAGCCTAGGTTAGCATGGCATTCCCAGGGGTGCACAAAATATGTTTGAACACAAATATTCTTGGTAATTATGGCTTTGTAATATAATTCTACTGGAAACAATAGTTTTCTTTCATACCAGAGAATAAAATAAAGACATTTGGAATCCAATTGCTGGGACATTTTTAGAAGTTGAACATCTGAGAATTGGGGTTCCAAGTTCCCATTTCTGGAATTAGAAGCAGGAAGGCTGAGGAAGTGATGTGACTTGTCTTTGGTACATTGGAGGACAGAGATTTTAAATCCTATGTGTTGTGTTTACTCTGGTGAACATCACTGGTCCTGGCACCTCATTCTGAAACAAGCCATGGAATAAAAGGGTATGTTCAAACTGAAGTTGTTCTATAGGAAATGTCCTATAATTTAGACGAGTCAAAGCCCCAAAGGTCTGTGTCAAATGTGCCTGGTGAAGGCCATACTTTTCAGATGTAAGTGATGTTCAGTCAGTGTCACAACACAGGAGAGGATTCAGGAACTCCAGGTTTCCCAAGGCCTCGTGGACTGAGCAGAAGGCTGTCATTGTCAGCCCACAGCTCAGCACTGCATCATGCAATGCAAACTACAAGACATGCTTCTTTATCAGAAGAGCTGTATGTTAATGTAACTGTTATATTAAATATTTGCTGCTATGACTCAGTTAATGAGTGTCATAAAAGTGTGGCAGTATCTGGCATGTTAAGTGTTTGTGGTGTCTAATGTACAGCTTGCTATTGTAAATAGACCACACATTTAGAACTAATTACATGCAAGCTATGATAGCAGGTTTATTTTTTACAACTATTCTGAGTTGTGATCAACACTTGTAATCATAAAGCAAGGAAAAAATAGGTAGTTACAACACCACCTTCATGTTGAAAGCAAATTCTTGCTCTGAAGTGTTATGAAGTATTAAGTGTTTTTCACTAGGAAGTGAACACAATTAGTCAGATGCAGATATAATCATGAGGCAGCCTAGATCTGGCTTATATACTACGTTTATATCCATACACATTTTTCTTTAAAGGCTTACACAGTCCAGTAAACAACTCAAATTGTATCCTTTTTAAAGCAATATACATATATTGCTTGAAGCAAATATTAGAAGCAATATATATATATATATATACACACCTATATATATATATTTTTTTTTTACTTCTGAGCATCAAGGAAAAGACAGTTTCTGTCTTTTTGAGTCTTAGTGATACATTGTTTTTTGTTTGTGATTTTTGGCTGAAACAGTTACAAATTGGTTAAAAATGTAAAGACGGTTGATAATCTTTGGTTCCTCCTAGCTTAGCAATGTCTCTTATTCGTGCAATCCTGAGCATTTTTCAAAGCTAAATTCCATATCTGAAATAAGAAATCAGAGCTTTCTGTAAAGTGGTTTTAGACCAGAGAGTTTTAACCTGGAGTCGATGGACAACCTAGGGTTTATGGGTAGGGTTGGAGGCAAGGGGAAAGCATAAAATCCCCAAAAATGCATGCAAAATTTTGCAGGGATGTGTTTTCTGGGAGATTTTCCAGAGCTTTCTTTGGAACCTGAGAGGAATATTGAGTATCACAAATACACAGCTTGCTTAGACTGCCGGAAGTAATGAGGAAGGGGTTCTTGAGAGACTACCTGTTTGCAGTCTTGAGGATGCCCAAGACAAAGGGGCTTGTGATAGCTGAGCAGGACTCCCTGAAGCAATTGCTGCTAATTTTTAGGAAGCCCCAGAAAAACCTGACAGCTGGGGTCCTTCTGAGAGAGTTGCGATGGGCTCCATTTCCCTCTTTTCAAGCACAGAGCTTGGACCCCAGCAGGTGTGAGAGAGACCAGGAGGTCACGGAGGCAGCCGCTACCGCGGCAGCTCGCCACCCCTTTTTGGTCCAGCATCCAGCCTGGGAGACCAGAGGTTTCCTGGCTCTGTGGAAACTCTCCTTCCAATCCAGGGGAGGCTGTATAGCAACTGTGTGGACTCAGACAGATGGAGACTTGTGGCTTGGGACGGAGGGAAGAGATACAGGCGCAGGGGTCAGGCTGGGGCTTTGAGACAGCTTCTGCCTGGCTGACCAAGGATAGTTACAAAGGCCAGGCGACCTGCAGAGGATTGAGTGCCAGGAGGCTACAAATCTCTTGTGTGTCCTAGAATCCACACTCCTTTCTTTTCACCTCTCTTCTGTCCCCTGTTGCTTTTTGTGGAAACTCCAAAGCTAAATGCAAAAGCTCAGTAAGTGTCAATCCCCTTCTCTCCCTCTCTGCTCTCCTTTTCCTGTTTGTTGGAATACCTTTCCCTCTGTCTTTTCTCCTTTTCCCTCCAGTTCCTATTTTTGTTCTTTCTTCTTAATATCTGGAGCTTTTCTTCTCCTTATCTTTTGGTCCTCCTTATCTTTGTGTCACCAAATGTGGTTCTTTTTTTGTGCATTTTCTTTCTCTCTGTCCTCCTATCTCTCCATCTCTCCCTCCCTCCTTCTTTCTTTTTCTGCTTTTCATTCAGGAGAGGCAGCAGGTATAACAGGTGACCTTGGGGGGCTTTGCTCTTTTAAAATGATATAAGAATTTTGAACACAAAGCATAGTTATTTAATTTAGCAAGTCTAAAGCATACCTTGGGCAATGCAAAGGGAATGGTTTTGGTCTATGGAAATCCCACACTCCCCCATTTTTAAACAGAGAGTCCAGCTCCCCTCGGCCCTGACTCAGCATCTGCCAGAGCTCTGGCTCAGGGTGATTCTGGGTTGCACATGGATTTCCTCGAACCATCTCTGGGAACCTAGTGGTGAACTTTATTGCTTGCCTGCCTTTATACAAGTCAAAGAGTGACATTCTTTTTGTCACTCTTTGACTAGTATAAAGGCCTAAACTCTTCTACCTGCATTTCTACTGAACCAAAGGTTGCATCTTGGAGAGACTTGTGGGGAGCTGTACTTCCCTGGCTTTATCTAGTTTCTAACTAGGTTTCTAAAGTCAAGCTCATCTCCCCAGCTAACTCCCTCTATCTTACCCTTTGTCCCTTTTTTTGTGCCTTAGCTGCTGGTCTTCTCTTCTGTCCCACTTTTTTGAAACCCTTGTCAGTCTTCACTGCCACCTCCTCTACGAAGCCTTCTTAAATCATCAGCCAGGATGAATGCCTGACTCAGGAGCTGTGCTTTCATAGACCTTTACCTGTGTTTATGATATGTATTTATCACAGTCTATCTTGAATTACAGCCCGGTACATACCCCAGGAAACAGAGAGAAATGTGAGGGCAGGGATGTCTTTTGATCTTCACTGTGCCTAGGATTGTACCTAAGTAAATGGTCATTGAATTGTCTTGCAGGGTGCTTAGTGAGGACATTTGTCAATAATCCTCTCCTTATTTTTCACATCCAATGAAGACCCCGTTTTATCTTTATATTTACTCACACTTGCAGCCATCATTAGCACATCCTTTGCACTGTGGGTTTTGATCCTCCCAGTCACCCTGTAAGGGGGTGGAGAGTCTCTGCCTTGCAGAGAAGGCTGAGCTCTCATCATGGAGCCAGTACTCTCATCCTGTCTCGGGTCTCCAAGTCCCTGCCCTTTCCACTGTATTCTGTTAACTGGGAAGGGAAGTCCAGGAGGCATATTCTGAAGGTATCCACTCTCCTGTAGCCATCGGGTTCTCTGAGATCCTCAGCCATGCCACCTTCTCTCAGGAGGACACCATTAATGGGTCGGGGCACCCTGTCTGGCTTCTTTTTTGGAGGTGTTGGAACAGAATCCACCAGCCCCTTTGTCCAAGGCCCCAGGGCTGGGTATGTAGTGCTCTCTCTGCCTGAGACAGAAGCATGCCTGTTCACTTGGAAAGATCACAGCTCTTATTGGCATACAGCTCCCAACTCTCCACCTGCTTTGGGGCAGAAGCCTGCTTGTGTGCAGGCCTGGGAGGTTATGACCCTAATTAATTCATGCATAACAATCTGAATTTTCTTTTCATTCAGAAAAAAAGTGTAATCATTTCAAAACTTTTGTATTGCTGGAATTTTTAAAACTCCAGTTGAATCTTGTTTTCATAAGTCTGTGCAGGGTAAGCTATGGATAGAATCTAAACAAAGAGATAATGAAAAAATGTTTTGTGTAAGTGACTGAAAACTATTTCTGTTAGAAGAGTTCTTGTCATCAGGCAAGATTTTAGTAAACAGAAAAAACTTATAATTAGCAGTGGAGTGTTAACAAACTCTTCAATAGAATCTGGTTTTGGTTACATGAATGCAGCAGTTTACTAATCCACCCCATTCTATGGAAATGTCATGTAATTTGAAGAAAAATAAAGAGTATGAAGGAGACCATGGATATGAAAGCACTTTGTAAACAGCAATGTGCTTTATCAATGTAACATGTTATTATAGCTTGACTTCTGCAGTTCCCTTCCCCACGGTTAGAAAGTATTAGAGGTCCCCTGACTCCTGTCAGATGCCTTTTTAATGATCTTCAAGCCTCATTCCTAAAGGCGGGACAATGATACTGGCAGGAAAAGTGCCTAAGAATTTGTTTATGGTCAGATGCTATCCTAATCAGTAGGTCTCATTAATTTCAATAAGGCATCACTGCAGCTCTTTCCCTCCCCCGCCCGACCCCACAGTCAGCCAGCCACAACTCCTGTGCCTTTGCCAATGAAAAGCATTTCTTACCTGCCTGCTCTGTCCCCACTGCCACCCCCTGACTTGGCGACTGAGTCCGTGACACCTGGGCAGCAGCAACTTGGAGGGATCTTTTAGAAATGAATTGTGCTGGGTTGCCTTTCAGCTTTCAGCCCTGCTGTGGGTTTCCCACCATGGTCTGCAAGACCCACAAGGTCTACTAGCCCTGTTCGCTCTCAGCTTCCTGTCCTATCTCCATCAACTGCACTAGCCTAATTTTTTGATCCCTCAAATACTCAAAACATCTTTCTGCATCAGGCTTGGCCCTGGCCATTCCTCCTGCCTGGAATGCCATCTCTCACGTCTTTGTGTGGGCTGCCTGTGCAGGCAGGTTTCGGCTCGTGTTTCCTCCTCAGGGAAGGCTCCCCGACCATCATCCTTCAGTGCCCGCCCACCACCACTAGCCTCCCTTACTCATCTTCTTTCAGCTCGAACTTTCTGACATTATCTTATGTGTGTAGTCAATTATTATTTATCTCTCCCTGCTCAAACATATGCTTCCTGGGGAATATTTCTGTATTGTTCTCTGCTATTTCCCCAGAGCCTAGGAACAGGGCCTGGCACAGGAGGAACTCTCATTTATTTGCTGGATACATGAGTGCTAACTAAATGTAGACACCATTGAGAGAGGGAGAAAAAAGAGAAGGAATGTTCCAATAAAGTGATTTGGTTTATGTGAACAGCATGCTAAAACAACTAGTAAACCCCAGTTCAATGGAGGAAACCAGGCAAGATGACTCTTTTTCACTGATTATTGGTGAATCCAGTCACAAAAGGAACTTGCTGTAGTGCTATAGAATTCTATAGCTCTCCATATGTTTTGGTTAAATTAACTGGAACTGCCTATGATGCTTGGGATGCTTCTCATTCAAATGAAAAATACTGTAGAATTCAGATCATCTACTTTTCCAGAAAATAACTGTTTCAGGAGAAATTCCTAAGCCCCATCTGAAAGTTTTGAGATTATGACTTTATTCTTTTCACATTTCTTACTGGCTTCTTGCAGTGTGTGTTGCCTCATGGCAGAGTGTGCTCCTTCTACAAGTGTTTTGGGGGCACCTCCTGTGGGCCAGGCCCTCGCCTTGTCACTGAGGAGCCCATGTGAACCACACAGACAATATTCCTGCTCCGGGAAAGGCTGGCTAACGATTTCCACTCTCGGATGAACACATCTGCTGCATGTTGCCTGTGTTGCCACATGGAGTTTCGAGGAGGCAGAAAGGAAGGTAGGTTGGCCTGGAGGTGTCAGGAGAAACCCCATGTCCTGACGCAGACTTGCTCCAAGAGTGGCTGTGAAAGAGAAGGAAAGACTTAGTCAAATGTTCTTTAAAAAACTTCATAGTTAGGCCATGACAATAGTCCTGCTCCATAAAAGCCTGCCAAGCAGTCTGAGTTAAGAGAGAAAAAGTTTGGGCAATGTCAGTGTTTTTAAACTCATGGAGTGCCATGTCAGTAACCATATTTGGGCCTTTTCAATGCTGGTGTCTAGTCACCGCTAAAGGAACACCTACTTAAAGGATAAATGAGCTGATAGCATTTGGGATTAGATGGCAAATAGCTGGAACTAAGTTGTATTTTGTTGAATTTCAAAGTGGCTCAGAAACATTTGGAGCACATTTTCCTCAAAATTAACATCAGTAAAAAGATTAAGCAAAAGAAAACCCTCCTGGGTGAAAAAAAATTGTGAAGTGGGATTTTTCTCAAACCAAATTTCTTCCTGTTCTTCCATCCTTGGTTGACAAATACATAAACTCTGGAGTGTTGGCAGATTTTTAAGCCTTTAAGGTATTACAAAATCAGAATTCCAAGTTTTAGAAATGTTTGAGGGAGAGGCTTTAAAAAAACATTTTTAATTTCTGCTAAGTATTAACATATACCACCCATATAGTAATTACAGGTCATAGGATTTCAGAGCTGGAAGGAACCCTGGAGACAAATTAATCTAGTCTGTGAGGTGAAAACAGACTCAGGCAGGCAAATGGTCTTGCTTAAGGTTATGCATGAACCTATGGCAGAGCTGGGACCTGAGTTCATTTCCTCTTATGGAAATAATGGATATTGGATAGATCCAGCTTCAATTCCCTATTTATGAAGCTCTGCAAAGTCCCTGGAATTTTCATGTGCTAAAAATATGAGATTCTGATGGTCAGAGAACTTAAGAGTTAATCTTAACAATCACCGTCTTGCTTTTCCCTCTGAGATGGGGCAGTTCAGAGGTAATGGGCATGGAGAACGGAGTGTAAAGGAGATTCATGGAGCTGGAAACAGACAGAGTCAGTGTGTGGCATGAACGCGTTGTGGCTGGGAACCCATTCTGTCACTCCTATGTTCCTTTGTACTGCTGATGCCAACCCTGTTCACTGATGAGTTTTGAAGCCCACACTTGCCCCCTTGCTTCGGGGGAGGCAGTCCACAGCCTAAAAGCAGAGGTGATCAGATGCGTGAAATACATTTGCGAATGTTTGTGAAAAAGGTGTGTCCTTTCAGCGCCCCTTATTTTTTTATTTCGCTGCATGCTCCTGACAGCTAGGAGCTGCATTACCCTGCACCATAAGGATGGAAAGGAGAAAAGGAACACTTTTGGTTTCCGTGGGGCCATCCTGAGCCTCTGTGATGGGGTGTTAGTCATCGGCTTCCGTGGAATGCTGAAGTCATGCCCCACGAATAGAAGACCCTTCACACCTCTGATACAAAGTGACAGTTCTTCCTTTTCATTTTTTTTTAAATGCAGGAATGTGTAGCTACAGATTCCTGTGGCTTCCCCTGCTACCCCAGCTCCCCACCTTCCAGCCACTGCTCACTTGTATGAAAACTGTGCCTAGACAGGGATGGGTATGGATATAAATGACAATTTTAAAGGTACCAAGTGAGGAGGAATTTTGGCAGGCAATTATTGGGAAGCGTCATCGGAGGGCTCATGCTCTGACTCAGCCCTTTGAAAATACTTAGGAGTTCCTAGCTGCAACCAAAGTGGGATTTTTTTGCCTTTGTTTTTTCAAACCAATTTAACTGTTTGAGAAAAATGTCATCTTTGCTTCACCCATTCCCAGCACACACACAGCTTACAATGATATTTCCTGAGGCTGTAAACTCCTCCATTTTTACAAGTCAAGAAGAAATTTAGCTAGTTGATAGTTGGAAGACAGATCTGCCGGGAGTAAGCGGCATTTGTAATGAGTAAGCCATATCCCCTTCCAGGCAGTTCCCAGCTATTTTTGGACCTTGGCCTGGGAAAAAAAAATATTATTTGAATTTCCCCTGGAGACACTGTTAAATTGTATTCTACTAATTAGTGTCCACTTAAATTTGAGTCAATACCCAGGGAAATTAGTCTTGTCCTTAAATCATACCAATACATAATGATGATAATAAAACAACACTTTAATAAGTATGATGTTTATAGTAAAAAAGTGCTTGCGTTTATTGCCTCATATATTGCCTTTATGTACCTTCCAGAATACTTATTTAGTCAAAATTTTTGATAAGTACATAGAGATTCACCATTTTCATAATATCCTGGTAATGATGAAAACATTCATTCAAAAATACTTAAGAAGTACTAATTACTGATAATAACAACACTGAACTCACTTGATTTAAGTGAAGAACCACTAAAGAAGTTTCTATTTTCAATGAAGTTAGTCTGTGTGACATTTTTTACTTTGTGTTCAAAAAAGAATGGGCAAAGCCCTTCGGGTGTCAGGGTTTACTTGGATAATACATATTCCACTTGTGGAATTGATCAAGATCAGAGAACTTCTTTTTTTCCTGTGGCTTAGAGACTAAGTTGTTAGTATAGTTATTCTCTCTGGCATTTAGATCATGAATTTTGCACAGACCCATGTCAAGGAAAAAGAGGCCTTTTCTATGTTAGATTTGCAGAATGACTTCAGATGTTTTGTGTAGATAGCTACAGAACTGAATGGCAAGAGTACAAGTCATGATCTCCTCTGCTGCCTTCCAGAATCCACTGGGCTCTGTTATTGTGAATTGTCTATTGGAATATCATGTTATATCCTTATCCAGTGTGGCTTGGCTTTGTCATTCCTCTTAAGATCTTGTTAATGTTAAGTTGACGTGTTCTATATTTTGGAGGCCCAGCAATGTCTCCTATCAGAATCCTCTATTTAAAGTAGAAAGAAAGAGTTGGTGGGCATGATCTTTCTTAAAAATGGGAATTGTTTCATGTAAACATTCTACATAGAAATACATGTACATAAACATATGTGAAGAGTTTTGAGTTGCTTTCCTGCAAGCCCATCTCACTGTCTGCAGAGAGGACAGGACCTGTCTTATGACACCTGCTGTACGGGCACTTATACATCCTTTGGATGAGGAATGCCATAACCTCTAAAAACCTGAAAGATTGGCTGTCAGTTCTCTCCATTAAGGTACTGCGGACAGAGAACCTGTTGGGTTATTGGGAGAAGGATATACAGAGGAATAGAGGGTGAATTTTGCTCCTCACTGATTTCCCTCATTTCTTCATGGCTGCACAGAAGTCCTATCCCTGAGGAAGCCAACATCATGTGCCCAGATGTATCCAAGGTGGCACTTACCTCTAATTTTTCCAGAGAGTATATTCTCTAGGATTAATTTTAGCTATGTCCACAGATATATTTGGGTCAGTATTTCTCAAATTTTTCAGATTGGTGACTATGGCTGAGGAGGCAGTGATTAGGGTTGACTGTGCCTTTATCAGCTAATATCACTGATTTGGAGAGCCACAAAGAGCCTTTCTCCAGATTTTCTACTTTTACTTGAAATTCAAAATTTACAAGCCTAGACTGTTGAAAGTCTGAGGAGAGAAAATCCCAGGGTAAATTACCTCTAAAAACCGAAATCAGTCACAGGGAGAAATAAAGTTTAAAACCCATTTATTGCTTACAAACTGCAGTCCAGTGCTGTTTCTCTCCCCTGCTCCAGAAGAAACAAGCAAGCAAGCAAGACCCTCCCCTTAACCTCTCAGGTTCAGACATGCCCTCAGTTGCTCAGGTAATTACCCATTGATATGCAGATGAACTTCTTTCCACCCCTGAGGATAAACAAATGCACTAAAGCCAGGAGAGATATTTTGGAAATATTACAATTTTACCCACAGGCCACCCCTCCAGAAATCTTGCCTTACAATCTACTCATCCCCTTCTTCCACAGTGGTCCCTGGGCAAGAAAACTGGAGCATTGTGACCAGACTAATAACATAATAATAGCAACAGCAATAAAATCATGATAATCCTCAAGCTGGAGGATTCAGCTAGGTTCAAAAGTCTTATGCAAACTAAGTCCATAGCTCGTCCATTCCATAGGCAGGCAGTAGCTGAGGGTTCAGAGCAATCATCACGTGGCAGCTGCAGCCAGGGGTGGATTCAGGCCACAAGGACTGTAGGAGAAAATAACTTTAAGGGCCAAAAGATACATGTTTTAATGACACCGGCAGAGGCAAATCTTGTCCATCAGGTAGGATACATGCAAGAGAGTGATCTTGTGATCAAACAGTGGCAGGAATGGGATCTTGTCCTAGTCTAATATACCAGACTTTCACCCTACTCCCTGTAAGAGTTATAGATAGGCCAATATTTAGGGCTATAGGAGGTACATGCACTGGCCATAAAGATAAAACAAAACTTCCCCACAACATGCTTTTATCTCCTGGATATTTTGGGTATACTACTGTGATCTTTGGGGGCCATTCAGCTATTATTCCAGGAATACACAGGACTTCCAGGCCTTTTCCCCAAGGTGCCAGAAGGGTCAGCCTTCGCTGATCCATGTGTCAAAGTGTCCAGGGCCATGTACATTTAATAGTGTCTCCATGGTTTAATGCAGTAGGGGTGGGCAGCAGGACTTTGCTCTGCTGGCCATATCCTGGTTTCAATAACTCCTCTTTGGTTTGGATGTATAATTGTATAAGAGAGGCAGCAAGGTGTGTGAGCATATTCACAGGGCTCAAAGCTCCTTTATGTGGCTTCTCATTCAAATGCCACAGCACTGTCCATAGGTGAACTGACCAAGCCCATAGACTATTGGTGTCTGACTTCAGGCCAGATTTCAACAAACCATTGTACCTCTCCATCATGCCTGCCCCAGTAGGATTATATGGTACATGAAATTTGCACTTTATTCCTAATAGCTGCACCCATTCTTGTCATGCATGTCCAGTAAAGTGGGTGCCTTGATTGCTCTTAATCCCCTGCAGCCAGCCATAGGCTGCAAAGAGATGCTGCAGGCCCCTCTTGGTGGTTTGCTGATCTACACAATGTTCAGGAAGAGCAACCAATAGTCCAGTAGCTGTGTCCACACAAGTCTTGGCATACTGATATCCTTCTGATATGGGCAGAGGCCCAATACAGTCTATCTGCCACCTGTCAAGGGATATTGGCCCCCTTATTATTGTCCCATGTTGCTATGGGACTTGGTGTTAAGTCCCTCTTAGAGCACACAAGGCACTCTTTCCAGGTTCTGCTGACTTCTTCAAATGTCAAAGGCAAGCCCCACCTATGGGCTACAGCCCACAATGTTTTTTCCCCATGTACAACAAATGCTGGTGCAGCCATTGGGCCACATCAGAGGCAGGTTTCCTTCTAGCTAGCACACCTGGGCCAATGTGTCTGCCTCATCATTCCCTGAGGATGCTGAAGGCAAATGGCTAGTCACATGATATACAGTAACTGTCTTAGTCTGACCAGAGGCCCATAGGTCTTGCTACAACTCTTGCCCCCAAAGGGGCCAGTGACCAACCATCCAGTTGGCATGGTACCATGTCGGTAGCCACAAGGACAAGTCCTGATAGATGGCCCAGCTGACAGTACAGACAACTATGGGAGAGGGCTCCTGAGTGATCATGAGCTGTACTGCCTGCAAGTCAGCCCATTGGCTGCTCTTCCCTTCTCCATCTTCCATCCATATTGTCTCAGTCTTAGGATGGAAAGCCACAGCCCTCCACTTCAGTGGCTGCCCATGACTGGAGCTGCCTGTATACTAAGCATCTTGAGGTATAGGGGCTTTTGCCTCCTGATAAGGAGTCTCAGCTACCAAGGGCTGAAAACCAAGTTCTTCCTGCTTTCCACTGGTATAGGTCACTGGCCCTAATAAGCATTGCAGTTCTCCACTTAAGGGGCTAGTAGAGAGGGCACTGCACTGCTGTAAATAAGTGCCCCATTTGGCCAGTGTAGGTGTCTGTGCCATGTCACTCTGTGGCCTTTGGGTCCAATCTCTCACCCACCCTGTGATGGGATAGGTGATTATTACCTTGGTTGGAGCTGTTCCGGTGATGGGCTCTGCAGCCATCAAGGCATGGTACACAGCAGCCAGTTGCTTCTCTATCAAGGTGTACCAAACCTCTGCTCCTTTCCATAGTTGTGACCAGAATCCAATAGGTTGATGTGTCCATTCAAGCCACTGCCAAAGACCCCATCCATAACCATCTTCTGTTACATGAACATCTAGCTCACAGGGCCTTGATGAGTCCATTACATTCAAGGCCTATACGGCCTTGACTGCCAACTTGGCAGCAGTAAAAGCAGCTGCACATGTCTCATCCCAGTCCCACCTGATGTCCTTTCATACCAACCAGTATAAGGGCTTCAGAATTTATGCCAAGTGTGGGATAAACACTCTCTAGTAGCCCCAAAAGACCCAAAATCTCTTGTAATACTGCCACAGTGGTAGTGGCGGGGAAAGGCTGAACCTTGTCTGTGACTGCTTCAGGAACAACTTAAGTTTTACCCAACCAGACAACCCCCAAGAATTTCACAGACAAACCAGGTCCCTGAACTTTGGTGTTGTTCACAGCCCATCCTTTTTCCTGTAGATGTTGCAACAGTCTAGGAACTGCCCCTTCTAAATCTGAAAGAGAATCAGATGTGAGCATAATATCATCAATGTAGTGATACAACTACACTGTTTGTGGTTTATTCCATGTGGCCAAGTCCTGGGCTATGAGCCCATAACAGGTGGTGGGACTGTGGAGGTATCCCTGTGGAAGGACAGTGAATGTCCACTGCCAGCCTTCCCATGTAAAGGCAAATTTTTCCTGGCTTTCCTGTGC
The DNA here is from genome assembly GCF_040802235.1 of Manis javanica. Lineage (NCBI taxonomy): Eukaryota > Metazoa > Chordata > Mammalia > Pholidota > Manidae > Manis > Manis javanica. The sequence continues at coordinate 146,135,346 of NC_133158.1, forward strand.
AATGTCAATAGAGAAGAAAGCATTAGCAAGGTCTACTACATAATGATATGTTCCCAGTTTGTGGCTGAGGGTGTCCAGAATGTCCGCTACAGAGATGACAACAGCATGCAAAGGGGGTGTGACTTTATTCAATTCCGTGTAGTCCACAGTCATATGCCAGGAGCCATCTGGCTTTCTCACTGGCCACACTGGGGAATTTAAAGGACTATGAGTGGGCTTTATGATGCCCACCTTCTCTAACTCCTGTAGAGTTTCTCCAATTTCCTTGTGCCCCCCAAGCAATTTATACTGCTTAGTATTTGTCACCCACTGAGGTACAGGCAGAGCTACAGGTGTGTGCTTAGCATGGCCCCTCAGAACTGCCTTTACATGTACCCTTAGTCTGAACTCACCTACAGTGGTCTGTAACCATAGGCCCTGCAGGATATCTACCCCCTAAATATATTCAGGGATGGGAGAAATGTACACAGTTTGGGAGTACACAGTTGGGGGTAAACACCCTATCCCCAATGGGGTTTGGGTTTTCTTCACTCTAATTGCCTTACCCCCATAGCCATCTATCACAGCAGGGGTCCCGGGAAAACACTCAGGGTTGCCATGAATCAAAGAACATTCAGCTCCTGTGTCCACCAGCGGCAGGACACGTTGCACATTCACAGGGGACCAATGAATTGCTAATTCTACATGTGGCCTCTGGTCCCCACCATGACCCCCAAGGTGGGGACTTTGACCCTCCCTCAGTTGAACCGTGATGCCCAATCATCCTCCTGTGGGGGTCAGGGCTCAGGTGAATCCTGAGTACTGTCTCCCATCAAGTTTTGCAGAAACACAGGCCGGGCATGAGGCCTTGACTCTGGTTTCCGTGTACTAGACCTCAGTGGCTGGAGCTGCTGCTCTGGCTTTAATTGGTGCCACAGTATTCTATTGGGCTGCCCATCAAGTTTTTCTTTCACTACCCCGACCTTTATCAAATCAACCCACATCTGGCTCCTTGAGACCTTCACCAGGCCTTTTGCACCTCTCCTTTCAGTTGTGGCCCGTACTGCCCTCCATGCCCTTATTGTTTCAACCTCCCCCAGATCTGCTAAAGTACGAGTAGCCTCATTCATGGGTTGCCATAGGTGGGGGGGCAAGAGTATTCACTAGGGACCCAAAGAGAGATGTGGGGGCTGTATGCAGCACTGGATTTCTCATTCCTATTGTGAACACCTTCTCATCAGGGCCCTGGGGGTCCATATTATAGATGATATTTTTCATACACAATTCCTGCAGCACCTGTTGAAGCTCTGCATACGTTTTCAGCTACTGGGAAAATATGCTAAATCACCCTGATTAGGCTAAACTACCCTGATGGCAGTTGTCAGCCATTCCAGGAGTGTCTGATTCCCTGAGGCATGATGGGCATTTTGCAACTGCTGCTGGAGGGAAGGGTGAGTCATCAGGGAAGACATTCTACTCATCTCAGTCCCCAATATAACAATGTTTTCCACCCTCATATCCCAGAGATGTAAAAGCCATGTAGGCAGAGACTCTGGTAGCCTCTGCCTATATAAGATGCTCATGTCCACCAGCTCATCCTGGGTATAGGGGCAGAGTATGGAGTGCTCCACAACCTGGGGAGGGGGTGGCTTCTCCCACTGAGGAGCCCACAGTTGTTTCATTTTATTTTCTTAATTACAGCTGGGCAGGCCTTTAAAGCAGGAGAAGATGGTACCTCCGGCAGTGGCCTGGGTAGCAGATCTGCCCATGGCCCTGCCTCCTCCTCTTCTCCCTCGGGCTCCTCCACCAATGGCGGCTCCTCTGCCATTTCCAGGGCTGAAGGCACTACTCTTTCCTCCTTCTCCCCCACTGCCTCCTGCAATGAAGCTTTTCCTGCTGTCTCCCCCTTTGACACTAAGGAGTTTTCTAGGAGCATGACCTGCCTTTTCAAAGTGACTGTCTCTCTTCTTTAACAGCATCCCACAGGTTATCGTCCAGCTCCTCCAAGTGATGCTGAAGTGTGTTTCTCTCCTGCCTAAGTCCCTCTCTCTCCTCACTAACCCTCTCCATAATCCCATTTTTCTCCTGTATAACATTTTCCACTATCTTGATGAAAAGAGACCCTACAATGTCAGCCACTACACAGTCCCCTAAGGTCTCCAAACAGTCTTCCAACTCACAGAGGGCTAATTCTGCAGCTTCTGGTGTTTCCACCCTCCCCCAGTTCTGGGGAAGGTTCCACCCTGCTAAGAGGTACTTTACCCTAGACCAATTCCCCATTAGGGGTTCTCAAAGTGGAAGCCCCACAGCTGGGGGCATAATAACAGGTGAAGTTGCACCCTTTGTGCTGCATCTACTGAGGCCTCCCCACCTTCCACAGGAGCAGCCCTTCCAAAGGTTGCACACATCATGACAGATTTCGGGTTCAGAGGAATCCTGTCAACTCACTCCAGGTGTAAGTCCGGGAGAGGAAATCCCTGGGCAAAATACCTCTAAAAACCGCAGTCAGTCAAAGGGAGAAATAAGGCTTAAACTCATTTATTGCTTACAAACTGCAGTCCAGCACCCTCTCTCTCCCCTGCTCTGGAAGAAGCAAGCAAGCCCCTCCCCTTAACCTCTCAGGTTCAGACACACCCTGGGTTGCCCAGGTAATTACACATTGAAATGAAGATGAACTTCTCTCCACCTCTGAAGATATGCAAATGCACTAAAGCCAGGTGAGGTATTCTGGAAATGTTACAGTTTTACCCACAACTGTGCAATGGTGAGGCCCTCAGATGGCTCCTTTCTGCCCACCCACCCCACCTAAAGAGTACACAAAAGAACTGCAGTGATGACAGGCTTTCCCTTAGAGCTACTTGCTTCATTGCGTGCCCTCAGAAAATAGGTGGTACCCAAATCTGCCTCGCGCCTTGTCTTGTGGTGGCCCTCTCCTTAGTGAAAGGACCTTCCTGCTGTTCTTCACCAGAATGGTTTGTGTGATTACAATCAGAGCGTATTCCTATGTGGTTGTCCCATTTCAGTCTGAGGATAGAACCTCCCTTGTGAATAGGGAGCAGCATGTTCTCTGAAGGAGGTAGTCAGTGCAGGTGTCTGTCCCAGGGTAGAGGCCTGACCTGAGACTGGGCACAGAGCAGCAGACGACACCTCTCCTGTGTTTCTTCCCTTGGGAGCTGACATGTGTTGGAATGTGCTCCCAGATGGTGGGCACCAAGATGGCATCTGCCACAAAGAAGCCAGACCCAGGGCTGGGGTGGGATGGGTCCTGAACCTGGGAAACAAGCCATATTTTACAAGTTATATAGATGATCTGGTTCCATGTTTGTCTTAACCTCTTTCCCTTGATTGTTTAAAACCCTTAGGATTTTCTTAGATGTCCTGGCCTGGTCTCAGTTGGACATTAAAGGGAAGATTTGGGTTATACCTCTTCTGGAGTGTTAAAAGGGGCAGTGTCCCTTATTCTGGGGTTGTGATGGCAGCAGGAATTACGAAAAATACCCAAGGTGAAGGCAGGGGAGGGCGTGGATCTAAAGGCAGGCCCAGGGCTTTGGCAGTCCCCCTGCTGCAGGGCATTTGCTCCTCAGGGCCTGCTACAGAGGATCTGCACAGTGTTTTCTTAAGGAAATAACTTCCTAATGGCTTTTTGATATTTTGCTTCTAGAGTGTTTTGTTTGTTTGTTTTTGTTGTTGTTCATTATCTGACTAGTTTATTTACTTGTTTCAGAAATACCTGGGGAGAATTGAGCAACAATGTGTCAACTTAACAGAAAGGCCAGAGGCACCCTGTTTGAAACAAATATTCTGTATTTGATCTCTAGAGAGAAAGTGATCATCATAAGCAGGAATTTTTCTTTCTTTAAGATAAAATTAAGGAAACAGGTGTTAAATTGTTTGGAGAGTAGGCAGTTCTTTGGCATCTATCAAATGTATCTGAAATGATGATGTTGCAGATCAAATGAGTAAGTAACAGATTTTTTTTCAGCATTTATAAATATAACCACCCCACACCCAGCAGGATGTGAAAAGTTACCAATGCTGGCTAACGTTTAGGTCAAACACAATGAATCACTAACATGCCTCTGCTTCTGTGGTTTGAACTGAATCCCCCATGTAAGTCAACCTAAAATAATTCAGATTCACAGCACTACCTGTAGGAAAACTGTGCGTGGGTATCCCACAACACCATGACATAGAATAGATATCATTCTTGGAAACTTGATCATTTATTTGCTTTAACTTCTGAACTGAATAAGTGTAGTATGTTCAACTGTTTTTCTGGGACTTACTAATGCTTTCTAGGCATAACACTAGGACCTAGTTGAAGGTTGACTAGGTCTCAAGTACTCATCTTAATTCTTAAAAAAATACCCCCTTAAACAAAGCCGTATTACCAATGCAAGTATTTACATTCACTAGCTTCTCTCTTTTTTAATTAAAAGTTTTCTCTGGTTATTTCCTACAGCTTCAGTGAGAAATTATATTTGATGTTTTCATTAACTAGAAATATGAAGGTGAAATAGGACCATTTCTACCTGTTCACTGATAGAGCCCTTGCACCTAGCACAGTGCTTTCACACAGTAAGTCATCAGCAGCTGCTTGTGGAATGAATGAATGCACAAGTGCTTTTCTGCCTCTCCTTAAGGGTATGCCTGGAAAGATTTCAGCTCAAATACCCCTTCTTTGTAGAGAATTCCCCGGACCTCTTCATATAGAATACCCAAGTAGTGGTTATTCTGTCTCACAGAAACCAGATTTTTTCCCCCTAAAGTACTTCTTACTTTGATTTGTTTGTAGTTTACTTGTGTGTGTCTCATCCATTTGGCAGGAAGCTCAGTGAGAACAAGGCCCAAGCTATTTTGTTCTACACTCTAGCACAGTGCCTGGCACTGAGTGGAGCTTAATGAAAAGTAGATGGTTGGATGGATGAGTGCATGTTACCCACATGCCTGTCTGCAGTGACAGTTCCATGCTGTTGGCCCTCTGTGACCCTGGAGCAATAAAGAACAATTGAGAATTCCACAGAGAATGGCCATAAGCACCTCTTATCTCGGCAGATTGTTAGACACGGAGTGGCTAAAAAGGATAGATTTTATCATATAGTCAGGTAAGCTCCAGGTTATCAGGTTTGGGATAGGGAACTTGTTTATTTCAATATATCATAATGTGGTCCTAGATAGGCCCTATATGCAATTCTGGCTGTAATAACAAACTGTGATCTTGGGCAAATTATACAACCTTTCTGAACCTCTTTGCTAATATGTAAATTTGGAACATAAATAGTACTGGCTTCATGTGGTTATTTAGAAGATTAAACAGGTAATGTATGTAAAGTATGTAGCTGAGTGCCTGGCAGAGAATAAGGAATAAGTATTCAATAAAAGTTGTTATTAAATTAATAATAACATTTGAAGTCAAGTCCATCAGTGAGCTAGCAGTGTCCCAGGACTCAATTAAGTTATAATTAAATGTATTAAACAATGTCTTATGCTCAACCTCAGTAAAAGGAATTATTGCTTTGCTTTTAATGGCTATAAAATTCTACTTAGCTAAATAATGGAATCAGATGAATTCCCTACAGTCAAAGCTGGACTTAGTAAGATCTGGAAGGTTGTGGCACAAGGCACACAGTCACCATAGATGAAAACATCTCTGCACCCCAAATATTACATTTATTTCATAGTATGTTGTATGGTCTTTAAAAATTTCTTTGACAAGAAGAAAATGCAACCACATAAGAGTTTGAAAGAAATCTGTATCCATAACTCACCAAAATGCAATCAATATAAGCAGTATCTCATGGTAAAAAAATTACGTAAATATCCTTTTAAAAATCTTTATCGAAGTATGTTGCAAATATATTGGACTTTTTCTGTCAGAAAATAAATATAATATTTGAATATAAATGTTTAAAAATGGTTAATCTTATTGACATGACAATTATATATTATGCACATATATATGAGTGTATGTGTGTATATATATATATGTATATATATAAAACACAATTTAGGTAATTTGCAGTGACATGTAAGGCCTAAATTACAGGAACCATAAACCTAATTATTACAAATTGAATGATCTTACTAACCAGAGCCACTCATTTTAAGGGAAAAAAGGTAATGGCTTTCTAAAACTTCTTACTCATATCAATATTTCTGTTATAATTTTCCATTATTATATCAGAGTTCTTCTACATTACAAAGACTGCAAACACTGAACATTTATTTCTTTATCAAATGTAAGAAAATGCATACACTCTCCCTATTGCCTGTTTACTTCAGTAGAAACTCCTATAACACTCAGCGTACAATCTTCCGATCACTTTTCAAGTTGGACTTAAACAAATACTATTCAGAAAAAAGTCTCAGATTTCAGACATTATGGCAAATGTGGATGGTATGCTGTAGAATAGCTTTTCTCCCTATTATTCATGCCCTTGAGTTCTTGAGTTTTTGACCGGATAAAGACTTCAGTAAGCTACCAATCTCTATGTGTGTCATCTCTTTCTTGTTTAAGGGGTTGACAAGGATGTGTGTTTAAGAGGAGAGGGTTTAGGTTTTAGAATTCTAGCTCAGAGCTTCTGAGGCATGTTGGAGAAACTGCCTCACCATGCTCTTCATTTGTATCTCAGGAACATCAAATAAGAAGGCTGTCTTCAGGGATGCCAGAAGGCAGTGATGTTAACAGCTGCTTTGATTGTCACCATATTTCTTGCTACCCACACCCTATCTTTTCAAAAAGGGCTATGAACTTAGGACCTGGGTAAGAGTGACAGTGAAATACTGCACTTTTAGATTAGGAAGGCTACCTAATTGAATCTGCATTTTTATTCGATTAGCGATAATGCTAAGCAAATAGTATCCTTACTGATTATGTATTAGTGTGCTTTCTGAAACACTTAATACCGGGTAAGTTTATGTCTGTGCACTTCTCTTGCACAGTTAACCTCTCTCCTCATACAAACACATATACACACACACACACACACACAATTTCCCATTGGCATATCTATCTAAAAAACAAAGCAAAACAAATGGAACTACATAATGCTCATCATATAATTCTCATCCCACCAAAACTCATGGGAAGAGTTGTCTGTATATTGTGCCTCCACTGGCTCGCCACTCTCCCTACCTACCCCACTTCATCCTAGCTTTCATCCCCATCATTCCATTAAATTGGTCAATAACTGGTATCTGGCCAAAGCTTTGTCCAACTTCCCATTCTCATCTTGCACTATCAATAGCAGGTGATCTTACAAATCTTACTGAACACATTCTTTCTAAATACACCTTCCTTGGAACTCTATTCTCTACTTCATTGACACCTGGCCTTTCCTATCTCAGGGGAAGCCCTCTGTCATCTCTTTTCCCGGTTGCTCCTTTACTACCAGACATTTAGGAAGGTCCAGGATGCTGATGAGAGCGAGCTCCTTGAGCTGCCCTTTCTTCCAGTTCCATGGCATTAATACATCCGCACACTGTCACATGCCAACTGTCCAGCTCCAGACTATTTACCCAACTTTCTACTCAACATCTCTATCTGGATGTCTAAGAGGTACAAAGATGGAAGAGATATCAGGACAAAGTGACATTTCCCTGTCTACAGACGAGAGAGAGGTAGTTAACGTATTTATTAAAACCAAGAGGAGAGCAAACTGAAGTGAATCTTGAGATGCAGCCACTGTACTATGTTCTCAAATTTGGGACAAATATCAGGATCATAAACACTTTAAATAGTTACAAAATATACACTTATACTGAAATACCACTTAGCTACTAGATAATCTCTCATGCTCCTGACACCTCTGTACTCCCTGTGCTAAAACTGACAATTTACTCCTAAAACTTAATGTCCTCTCCACTCTTACCACAGCCTCACCTCCAGCCCTAGCTGCTAAGCTTTCATGTACTTCTCATACTAATATTTGATGGTTCAACTCTTCAAACTCTATATGCCGAAAGGAACCATCAACCCCTCTCTTCCAGTGATCCCAGCTTCAACATTCAACATAATTTCATCTCGCTCTTATTCACGAGACAAAAATAGTGAATATTGATACCATCCTAAAAGACTTCTCTCAAATGACCCTTTTTTATATCAGTCAGGAATTTTAAACACATGTGAGAATCAAATGCTAGACTTGTAGAGAAAGATCTAATTCCTTATTCCTTTTCTTATATCCAGTGATTGTTTCTGTATTCCCAATTATTTTAAAAGCATCTGGGATTTAGTACTTTAAAGGAACTCACTCTGCCAGATTCAGACAAAGTGTTCCAAATGGTACTTATTCATAGCGTTCCACATTCTCCTTCCCATTCCATGACCACCCAAAAGGAATACTCAGTCTGTAAAGTGGGGAGGAGAGTCCTTGCTGCCTCTCCTCATGCTGCAGCATGGTTCATCAAGAAACTTCCGTCTCTCCTCCCTCCTATCTTTAACCCACTCTTCCTCAGTGGAACAGGAATGTCTAATCTGACTGGGAAGAGTCTAATGTTCACTGAGCCACCTTTTACTGGAGGCTGGTGTCATCATGCTCTCAACGCCCTGTCTCTCCTGCCCTGGGGAATAGTGGTTTTCTTGGTGGAAGCATGCTTAGGCTACACTATGGTCATGTTTTTAGCCCTTTGCTCTTAGTTTCTGAGGAGCTGCACACTCGGCCATTTTCAGTTCAGGGGAGGAAAACACTGGAAGCTCCTTTATTGGCCTCAAGTGTAAGCAATATTCTTGGATCTGAGCTTATCAGGAACCCTGCTTTTAGGGGGTTATCAGTACTTGTCCAGATTAATAAAACAATACTTCCTGTTACATGTGGCTATCAACCCTTGGGCCACTCATTCCTTCCCCCGGAAGGAAAAGAGGTGAAGGGCCCTAAACTTCCAACATAGTAATTGAAACAATCTAGAAACTAAATGCAGAGTTTCAGTTGTACCAGTTTTCTATTACTGCCATACAAAATTACCACAAATTTAGTGGGTTTTAACAATACTCATTTATTGTCTCAGAGTTTCATAGGTCAGAAGTCTGGGCACACATGACTCAGCTGGCTTTCTGTTTAGGGCTTGTGTCAAAGTGTCAGCAGAGTTGCTTTCCCATGTGGAGGCTCGGGGAATGAATCTGCTTCCAAATTCATTTAGTTGTTGACAGAACCCAGCTTCATAACGTTGTAGGACTGAGTCATCTGCTGTATCATGAGAAGCTGAGTGCTGTTCTCAGCTTCCAGAGGCTACCCACATTCTTGTCTCATGGCTCCCTTCTTCCATTTTCAAAGCCAGCAATGCCAGATGTAATCCTTCTTGTACTTTGAATCTCCCTAACTGAATGTGGCCTCCTATTTCCTGTGCTGCATTCCTCTGCCTTCCTTATCTTCTTTAAAGGGCTTGGTGATTAAGTTGGGCCCACGTCGATAATCCAGGATAGTTTCTTTAGTTTAAGTTCAGCTGATTAGTAACCTTAATTCCATCTTCAAAGTCCCTTCACTGCCATGCTGAGATCAGCATTCAATTGAATAACCAGGGAACAGAAAGCTCAGGGGACATATTTATAATGCCTCCCCACCACAAGGCTCACATATTTCTGAAGCAAGACTCTCAGCACCTATCGCACCCTCACTCCTGGCTAAATTTTCACTTTTGCATTGAATGTTCAGGCATCAGATTTTACTCACTAAAACCCCTCTGCCCAAGGGCCAGTCACTCTTCAGTCTAATTGTGAGTCACTGGGAAAATCCCAAAACCTCTCCAAGCCTTACTTCCTCATAGATAACAGAGATTTCCTATTCTACTGTATTGTTCCAAGTATTAGATGAAAATGTATTAAGTGAATAAACTTTGAAAGCTGTAAAACAAAATGCAAATATTCATTGTATTACCTTTTGTTCTAAATATAAATATTTTTTTAAATACATGGAAAGTTTTTTAAAAATGGCAGAAGAAAGTGAAGAACAGTAACTCAGGGTTAATTCTAAACTAGTATATATGTCAGTTTGATATGGCAATTTCTAAACCTAGTTGGAATCAGAACATGAGGTAAGGTCCACTCATTAGCTGATGACCTTGGTCATGTCATTCAGTTCCTTTAAGTCTTTTTTTTGTCTGTGAAATTCACGTGTACAACAAAAGGACTTCCAATGTCCTATTCAACTCTGAAATTCTGGGCTTCTATTTCATGCTCTTTCTTCAAGATGCACTAAGAATCAGAGTTCCAAGAAGCAATCTATTTATAGTCAGCTCTTCACAAGATGACTGTAAAATGCCCAAGACAAGCTCATAACACTAGATCTAGAAACCTCTTATATGATAACCTGAAATATGTCTGGAAATCCTGGCATTTTTCAGTTCTTTATTATTATAATCAACCATTTCTTCAGCAACCAACTCCAAAATATTTGGCTAATGAGCAGTTTTGGTTTGGAAATTCATATTGTTTAATTGACTAGACACTATTAGGTTTCAGAAAAATACTAAATATGTAGCACCAGTGAGGTTGTCCTTGAATCTTGACTTGAAAGAAAAATCAAGCGTGAACATAAAATCTAATTCAATATTTGTGACCTTCTGGATTTCTCCAATGCCTAGCCTTGTAAAATTTTGTACAATAAGTAATAAATTATAAAATTTGCCTCTTTCTCCCCTAAGAATTCTGTTATTTCAAACAAACCATGACACTTCAGCTATGTTTTCAGTTACTGTTTTAAGAGGCACTAGTGAATGCATTCAAGTTGCTGAAAGTTAGTCTATTCCATATCCTGCACCTGCAATAAAGACAATTTTATAAATTTTCATTTTGAACTTTCAAAAGGAAACATTTTCCTTAAATTTTAGTTTTGAACTTTCAAAAGGAAACATTTTCCTTAAACTCCCAGTAGGACACCCAAATTTACTTTCGTTGTTGGTACAGAATTTTCTGACAATGGGGTTGTGAAATGCGATATCTTTTTTCATTGGATAGGCACCTTGGACAGCCCCACTCCCAGCCCAGGCCAGGCTAGGGGCAGGGAAATGACAAGGTCAGTTGACTGTGGACACACATCCTTGTCACATTTCAGTTAGTGCTTCTTAAGAGGGAAACAAGTTATTTTGACCACACTGGTCAACCAGCCTTCACTTAAAGAAAATAATTTTCTTTGCTATGGTAATCTGCCAGGTTTCTGTAGCTGGCCAGATTTGGAGTTTCACCAAATGAGTGTGGTGTGCAGTGTGTTTATCTCTAATCAGCTGCATGTGTCTGATGGCTTCAGCCTCATTGCTCTGGAGCAGAGTTTGAGTGGAAATGTTAGACGGACTGATGTTCTGAGCAAGGAAGGAGTATGGGTGGGTTTTACACTCTGTACAGTTTCTTATTCAGAAGTTGGCAGTTTTACCTTGGGGAGTAGAGGGTGGTTAAACAAAGCAGATTGAAAAAAAAAGAAGACGAGGAAAGTTGGGAGAAACAGTAGGATGCAAAAAAAGCAAAATAAGAGCAGACCTTGAATTTGTTCTAGGGGTTTCAAGGGAAAAAGAGGAGAAAAGAAAGAGATGCCTAGGATAGAACACTTATTGATTCAGTTACTATTCATTGATCAATGGAGTACCTATTTTATGCTCAGTACTGTACTAGCTGGGAATACAATATTGACCAAAACAGACACCCTTCCTGCCTTTGAGCTCATAATCTACTGGGAGGGTGAGTCTGAAAAGTACATTCAAGTACAACTCAGATGCCTAGTCTTGTCAAAAACAGAGGAACTCAGCTAACCAAGTCAGTCCTCCAAACCCTTCCAGAATGTATTCATGTGAGCAGTGAATACTCCTCCCCTGAGCCTAAGGCACTTCTGGTGGGCCTGCCTCGCTGGAGTCCTCAACTGTACAAGCTACATGTTTCAGGAAGCACTTTCCAATTTTGGAAGATGGCAAGCCATGGTTCATGTATATTTTTACTTGACAGACCTGTTTGTTTCAGGAAAAGAACAGCTATAGAGTGACATATACATTCTCCTTAAATGAAGTTGGAATACTTTTGAAGGATAGTCAAAGTATTTAGGCCCCTGTGTAAGAATGGGTGAGAACAAAGTAGGAAAAGATTGGGAAGCAAACTTTGGGGATTTTCTTTCTGTCTCTGGTACTTTTCCAAAACCCTTCAAATGCCAGTATTGAGTGCCACATGGTGCCGCCCTCCTGAACCAGACACCTTTTTGACAATTCCAGCATTCTTTATCCTACCTCAGGTTCAGATCTTGCTAGGCAACAGGAAGCGTAAAATAAACTTGTTCGATCTGAACTGTCACCAGCAGATCCTGGGTTAGGAGGAAGTTCTCCCTTTACCAGCCAACTGTTTGTCCCTCTGTGGTTCGAATGAGTTAGCAGTGGGGGATTTCAGACACTCAGGCAGGGAAATGGCAGGGGCTCTGGGCTCCACTCCATTCTCTGCTTACTCTAATGCAGAAATCTACCAGAGAGGGTCTGATGTGTCTGTGACCAATGGGAGAGAAGGTGAAAGCATTTAAGGGCAGTTCTGGCGAAGCTTCTCATTCATCACAGGTGAAAAATCACTGCTTAAATCTTTCGAGTAGAAATTCTAACTGCTTAGAACCAGATTCTGATTTGAATTAAAATGTGCTTTTCATTCTAAAGCTGAGTAAGTGCACCTCATATGTAATTATTTTAGTCAGACCCTCCTGCATCGAAAAGTGTGGCTTTTTGGATGAATCCCTGGATGGACAGTGAGTGCTTTGGGTTTGAGGGACCTTTCCCTTTCTTTCACAATTTTGCCTTAAGTTCCCCAAGAACCATTGAAGGGGACACAATACCTGCAGCCCTGCCTGTGTGCTCTGGCGACAGATGCAAAGGGGGGCAGCTAAGAGAATCTCCAGATTATTCTGTTCACTTATTGTTCAGGAAAGAAAGTTTTGCTTATTTATTGTGTTTCACTTTTATAGTCTTTCTTTTAAGTGAAAAGAGGACATTAAAACTTCAAATACTACTTGGCATTTATGTTTATATTTATCTGTACGTATATGTTAGATTTAATTTGTTTAAAGATGATGTTAACTATCGTTTATGGTATTTCGCCAGTCCCAATACCCTTTATATGCGTTTTATCCCTTGATTCTCTCTCATTCTTAGAGGGGCCCTAGGGAGCCCCTTACCGCTATTATTTTTCCCCCAGGAGGAAGGAAGAAAGGCTCCACATACCTGCTCCTCCCTGGATTGTGCAACTCACTGTCATAAATATTCTATTCATATGTATATTCATACATAATATCATGTAATTCTTACAACAGCACTATGAAGTAGGTTGTTTACATTTTTAAGCCTTTACAAGTGAGATTCACCCAGCTTTTGAAAAGAGAACTCAGGACCTCAAAGCCCTGTGCCCTTGCTCCTGCCCCCACGCTCCCCACTGAGGCTGGCACTCTTTATTGCGGCCCTGGTGGCTGTTCCTCTCTGAGCATCGCGAACCTCTGCTTGCGGAAATGTCTGGCTGTTCCCAGCCCTGTTACAGCCTCAGCCGGTGTGGGAGGCGGCCTAGGCCAAGGTGGGAGTTCTGTCACTTAAAAGGCAACTAACTGGGTGGAGGCTTTACTTATAGCACCTTCGGAAATCCTGTGGGGGACACGGAGAACGCTGGTCGATGTCTCACGTACCGAAGGCAAACTTTGGTAGACATTTGCTGCCTTCAGCTGTATGCAGTCAGCAGCATTGCCCGCCATCATCTCAATCACATTTCCCTGAAGTCGCTTCACTCTGCCCAACACCAGGCAACTGTAGGCCTAGGACCTGAATCCAAGAGTTTCTTCTTTATGTCGTTCTGCCTACTTCATCCCACTTAGTAAAATGTAGATTTTGCACCACCCCTCACCCAAATATACACACCACTCCTTCTCCCCAGCCCTTTTATTTTTTTAAGGCTGGAAATGTTGGCTCCAGTCAGGATAGAAGGCAGGGGTTGTAGGGGGAGAAAAAATCAATGCCAGTCTCTGGCTATCACTTAAACAGAATAGAATCAACTTCCATGTTCATCTGCTATTCTTAGGCTAAATTATGATGTTAAAAGACTTGAAATTAGAGTACATTATAAAATCTACTTTAAAATCGGTAATTTTGTGATTCCAAAATTTTAAAAGCCCATTCAACCTCATATTTCTTGTCTCACCCTCTAAAACTAGGAATAGCCTCGGCTTACTAAAAGAACTCCTACAAAACTTAAATGGATTAAAAGGCAGTTACCCATTTCAAAGCCTGCTCAAGGAAAGCCATTTTGCAATAATTCTGACTATTTAAAAAAAAACCTCTTGCAAATGTTGTCAAGTGTAGTCTTCATCAAACATTTCAACGTGGTGCCCAGAGGGAGTTTTCAAACCTGACAACCATTTCCTATTTGTCAAGGAACAAGAAGGAAGGGTTTTAAAGAAAACAAGCTCACCCCCTTTCAGATGTAGAAATAATATAAAAATGACTCTGTGGTCCAAAGGGCTGTCTGGGAGATATAACCAAGAATGGGCAGTGTGAAGATCTAATAGGTCATGACAGCTCAGGTATAGAAATGATCTCCCTGCAGGAGGTGGCCTCCTTACTCGGTGCTGGGTTAGCTTTGCTTCAGCAGCCGTGAGTGATGAGGCCACCCTTACCCACAGATGAGGACTATATTCTCCATTGCTGTGACATGTTCTTTCTGTGTAACCACGTATGGCACAGATTTCATTTCCCAGTTACACACATGCAACACACACACACAGAGCGGAAGAAAGACCTGCCTGTCTCTCAGCTATGCTCAGAGATGAATATGGCACCAGTGATACTGTGAAAGAGAAGTCTCTCCCCTCCCACTCTTCAGGCACTTGAATGACTTTCAAGAAAACCAACTGCCCTTGCTCTCTTGACATGGTTTTCATACCAATTTAGCTCCTTGGGCTGAAACATTTCAGAAATGGCCCTGGCACATATTAATCACCAAAAAGTGACTCTCCTTCTATGCAAAGTAGTAAGGAAGCCCACTCCTTGTCTGGAAAGTTCCAGTGTATTGTATCACCTCTGTCCCTTGAACACTGGTGTCACAAAGCTGACAAAATGCACATTCTCGGGTCAGTTCTTTTCTAAAGCAGGCTCCTGGTGGGAGGCCCTGGAGACACGAAGAGCCTGTAAGTCTTAGCCCTGCTTAAATCGACCCATCGTTCTATATTGTGCTTTCTCTTTTTAGCTTTACATTATTTATTAAAAGACACAACGCCTGTTAGGCAACCTTATCAGGATGGAGAACATGGATTTACTGACTTGTGCATAAAATCTGCAACTCTAATGAAAACTGTGGGAAACTTCAAACAGGGACAGACAAGAAGCAACTCAAAAGTGAAATGTTCCCCTTTTTGATTTCAATTCAAAAGAAGAGAGGCTTGTAAATATTTTTGGTTTATTCTCCAAATGTTTTTTACCCCCCTTTTAAAGGTAAAATGTGTTTTGAAAGTTCCAATTTGGTTTCCTCATAAAAAAACAGGGAACCCTGCTTAGCATTAGTTTTGCCCCCCTTTAGGAGGTGTGTGTGGGTTGGTTGGGAGGTGAAGAAGGGCTGGCTGCTGTCTTTTTCTTTGCTTTGATGGATTCCTCCCCTCATAAACCATAGCCCCACTCATAATTATAATGCAAAGCAGCATCCCCACAGCCTGCTTGGTGCATTTCAAATTTGAAGTTCCTTGAAGTTCTGAGGATTTTTAAATATTGATATTCATTAATTGTGTGGCTTTCTGTGACATAAATGCACATTATATACTTTCATGTGTTGGAAACAGCTAAAAATGCCATGTCATAAATGTTTACATGGCTGTTATAGAAAATGGTACCATGCTAATATAAGTCTGCTTCTTAAATTCTGTTAGCAGTTGTAAGACAGTCAGATACCACCCGTGGGATCTAGTGCCCTCATGAAACACAATTACAATGAGAATATCTCATTATCTCATTGGCTTTAGCTTACTGCTCTGTTACCATGGCTGCAAATACACAGAGGAGTCTGAAACTAAGAGTGCTGCTAACAAAGAACATATCCTTGTACAATGACATCAGATCATGTTAGACAGAATAGACTTAATTAAATACCCCCTGATGGAGGCCAAAATACAGAAGTTGGGTCTACTTTTTAAAAAGGAAACCAGCCATTTAAGAACATTCTACTTAATTTACTTGGGAATTTTGTATTCCTTTCTAACAGCAACTGCAATAATAAAAACAAACAACACAGATCCCATTGAATATTCACTGCTAGTGATCAGAAGCTAAGGGATGGGAAAGAAAAAGACAACTGCCAGAAAAGAATGATGTTCAATGTGGTTTTCTTCCAAGCATTCGGCTACTGAGCCAACCAATGCTCAGACTAAGCAACTGGAACAGTTCTGAGGGTGCAAACTAGTGGACCCTCTGCTCATGATGTGTCGGAATTCAAAGCACGAATTTTGGCCTTCGCAAATGAGATATGGTTCCACCAGATATACTTAAGGCATTTCACCATCTTCAATGACACATTGAGAATCTAACTTTGTAAACCTGGAGTCATACTATTTTTCATGAGGGGAAACAAGTTGAGTTTATTGGAAGAGAAATTGTAACTCTGGACTCTTGTATTCTGACTGCTGTGTAACTTGGTGTGATTTGACAGATTTTCAGCCTCAGTCTTGCTCTGCACTGAGGAAAGCGCCTCAAGATTCCAGCCAATGTGGAGTCTTGTTGTTAAATGAATCTTTAAAATACATTTCATTATGAGAAATCACTTAGGCCTCAGAATTATCCTAGTGTCTAACCTTTTTCTCCCAAAGACTTAAAACAGTGGCTTGAATTTTTCTATGTTGTGAAATTAATGTCTTTATAACAGAAATCTCTGTTGACAATGTGAAGCTTATACCTTCCCTGCACACACCACACACACACACACACACACACACACACACACATGCACACACAAATCATAGTGGTAAAAAAAAAAATTAAATCACTTATAGGCCCTGGAGACTATCAGGTGACATAATGTGACAATAATGACATCCCTGGTGGTGTTAATTGATTCTGTCCTGGTAGAGGGTAATTTGGCTTCCACAGTGACTGCCAGATCAGGGACTTACTGACGGGGCTGCCTACATAGTGTTACCATTAATGAACATAAAACACACTTTTCTCCTTAAAAGATACTGTTAATTATGGTGAAGGGAAGATGGAAAGCCACAGGTTCTTAATCATTTAAGCAGAGTTAGTTCTGAGCTGTTTGCATAAAAAGGGGATGTATGGTAAAAGACTATGAATTAGGAATTCAGAGTCTCACTCCATAAAATCCAGCTGCTTTTATGCTACCTGAGGAAGATCTGTGAAAAAGTTAAATGATTTGTAAAGTGCGCTTAACAGAAAAAAATAGCAATTGGCAGCTGCATGTGCTGTGTGATTAAAAGTGATACATCATCTGTCAAGCTGGCTTACTTTATTGGTCTACATTCCTTTCTTTATGGCTTCTAATTGGTGTGATTTTAAAACTATTCTTAGAGTGAAAAACACAGCTCATTCGAAATTGTGTGTGCAGAGTAAGATGTTGAGGTAATTCTAATTTTCACAAGAGTTGTAGAGAGTTGGGAGTTGTTCATGCTAAAATCAAATAACTGATTTTGTAAATAGACTTGACATTACCCATGTCAGTTAATGGCACCTTTATTTTCCATGTCACCAAGGTTGAAAACTTTGGAGGCATCTCAATTAATTTCTCACTCATTGAGTTCAACCAGTGATCAAGTCCTATCCACTCTACCAGACCTGGTGATATCTTGCCCATAGGCAACAGTTCTGCCATTGCAGTTTATGGCTGGTATCCATCTGATGGGCCAGCATCTGTACATGCTTGTTGTTAAATATGTTGTATATCATCCATGCATTCCACCATTAAATATCTTTTGAATCTTCCCTTTTATCTCTATTGACATGCTACTTACTATCCTAGATCAGATTTTAGTTTTCTCTAACCTGGACTTTAGTAATAGACTTAATTTTTTTAGGGTGATTATTAGCTAGTAATATTTTCTCTCTTGTAATAGACTTTCAACTGGGCTTTTTTTATTCCATTCTCCTCCTTACACTGGTCCATGCTCCTCACTCTAGCCAATCAATTTATATACACACACACACACACACACACACACACACACACATAGAAATTAACATATATGTTAATTTATATATGTGCACATATATGTTAATTTATATGTGTATACTTAAAACTATTTTTAAAAATAGAAGTATAGAGTACATGTAGAAACATGCACAAATCATAAGTCTACAGCTGTATTGTTTTAGAACAGGTGCTCTAGAAGCAGAACCTAAGATGGAGATTTTTATGCAAGTGATTTATTGAGGGAGTACTCTCAACTGAAAGCAAAGCAAGAACAGTGGTAGAGGTAGTTGTAAAGAACTGTGAAGGGCCTGAGATTTTTACCTTACTTGCAAGCTAACAAATTAGTTTACCACTGTTTCATGGATGCTCGCAGACTCTTGGATCAGAGATAAAGGGCTTTATTATTACAGCAATGGCAGCAGCCACAGTATCAGCATTTGTACTCATTCCCTAAGCCATAATTCCCATAAAGAGATAAAAAGAGGTCCAGGTAGTGCTACACAAACAGTGGGTTATTTTACACAAGAGGAACCTGACCTTAGAGAACCTGCATCTTTTATAATGGGCAGTAACCTGTCTGAACTTTGCCCTGAAAGAAGATATAATCTTTATTATACTGGACAGTAAATAAACCTATTTGTTTGGTTTGTTTAAAACCGAACCAGGGAGAGGATGTTTGTATCTTCCAAAGCTGTCACTATATAGACATCCTTATATGGATCATGAAAAACAAAGGTATTCAGTGCCTCTGGCTCACAAGATGTGCAAAAATGTGAAAGGCCCATGAGGAATTGTCTCCTGACAGAAAGATGCAGGTTCAGCAAAAGTCTAGCTTCACTGTGATCCCATGGGGAAGTCTGGAGTATTAATGGCTTCTCAGGAAAGGGGACTGACCATTTGCACTTCAGTATCACTCAACCACTGGCTGTGGATCACCCTGATAGGAAGGTATACCTTGGGAGTATTAACAAGGGAAGCCACTTCCTTCAAACCAGAGTAATTCTCAGAACAAGGGTGTAGCTGTGATCTGCTAGCAGCCACCACTCACATTAACTAAGGAAAGGAAGCATTGAGTAAAGGGAAATTGGATGGTGCACAAATAGTGTCTACTACATTGATTAATTATCACAAAGCAAATGTATTTGGGTAATTACAACACAAAAAATTGAGCATTAAAGATCCCCAGAGACCCTTTTGTGCCTCATCCAGGTTGCTATCCACCCACACCTCCCTAAATATAACCACCATTTTGATTTCTAGCACCATGCATGGATATGTGACTGTTATTGAACTTTATACAGATGAAATCATACAATATGTACTCTTTTGGTGTTTTTCACTCAAAATTATGTTTGTAAGATGCATCCATATTGATGTGTGTAGCAGTAGGGCATTCATTTTCATTGCTGTATAGTGTTCCATTTTGTGGATATACCACCATTTATTTATCTTTCTTCTGTTACTAGGTATTTACTTCATTGTGAGTTTTGTCTATTATGGCTAACACTATATAATATTCTTCTACATGACTTTCATGTTCACATTTCTGTTGAATATGTATTTTAGAGAGGGCTTGTTAATTGATAAGCTATGCATATATTCAATTTAATAGCTGGTGCCAAACACTTCTCCAAAGTGATCATCCTACTTTATACTGCTACCATCAGTATAGTTAAGTTTCA
This sequence comes from Manis javanica, assembly GCF_040802235.1. NCBI lineage: Eukaryota > Metazoa > Chordata > Mammalia > Pholidota > Manidae > Manis > Manis javanica. Next base: position 146,155,125 of record NC_133158.1, read on the forward strand.
TTTTCTCCATAGCTTTATCACCTTTCATCATTGTCAGTTGTTTACACATTAGCCATTTTGGTGGGTATGTTGTTACGTTTCATTATGGTTTTATTTTGTATTTCTCTGCTGACTCACAAGACAACACTTTATTTTGTATTTGCTGGCTATTTGGATATCTTTGTTTTCAAGTGTTTGATTCCAATGTTTAGTTCATATTTCTATGTTTTATTTTTTATAATGCTTTGTAGGAGTATATTATATATTCTAGATGTAAGTTATTTATCAGAATATGTATGCAAATATGCAAATAAATGCCTTCACCCACTCTGTAGGTTCCTTTTCACATTTTCAGTGATATCATTTTTGAACAAAAGTTCTTTAATTTTAACGTTATCCAACTTACCAATCTTTTAAAAATGGTTAATGCATTTAGTCTCCCATTTAAGAAATCTTGACTACCCCAGGTCACAAAGATAATGTGTTTATGTTCTCATCTCTTTATTGCTTGATATTTCACATTTAGATCTACAATTCATCTGGAATTTATTTTTGAGTATGATGTGATGTGGAGCTCCATTCATTTCCATATGAATATCAATTGAGCCAGTACTATTTTTGAAAAGACCATCCTTTCCCCACTGTACTCATTGTCACACCTTCATTGTAAGACAAATGACCACAGATGTATGGTTAGCTTCTGGACACTATATTCTGTTCCTTGGATCTGTTTGTCATGCCTTCACATGCCTGGTCAATTTCTTAATTACTAGAGTTTTATAATGTCTTGATATTTGATAATGTAAGGATTCCAATATTTTTCTTTTTAGTCAAGATTATTTTGACTGCTCTTTGCCCTTTGCAGTGTCAAATAAAATTTAAAATTAGCTTGTCAATTTCTAACAATAACAATAAAACTTGTTAGGTAATTGATACTTTTGTCATTATGAAATAATCCTTTTTATCTTCAGAAACGCTCTTTGCATTACCTTATATTAATATAGCTGCACTTGATTAGTATTTGCCTAATACTGGTCAAGATTTTCCAGAAAAGATGAAATGAGATGAGATGTCTCAGCTCAACCAGTAAGACAGAAAAAAAATTTTTTTTCCTTCTTTTGTCTTTTGTTTTATTCAAACTCTCAGTGGATTGGGTGATGCCCACCCACATTGGAAAGGGCGATCTACCTCACTGAGTCCACTAATTCAAATGGTAATCTCATCTAGAATCACGCTCACAGACACACCCAGAGATAATGTTTAATCTGGCCACCCTGTGGTCCAGTCAAGTTGACGCATAAAATTAACCAGTCACATCTGTTATAGTTTTCCATTGTCTGATTCTCCCATCATTCTTTTTCCTTCTTTTAAACATCTGTCCTATACAATTCACATGTAGTTAAATTTTTTATCCAGTTTGAAAAATTTGTCTTTTAATATGAGTATACAATAAACTTACACCTGCTGTAACTACTGATATAGGCATGTTTAAATCTACTTGTTTTCTTTTTGTTTCATCTATTCTTGTTCCTTTTTCTTCCCTTTTTTTATCTTTATTTAATTAATGCAATAGTTTTCTGATTCTGTGTCATCTTCATTGATTAATTTATTTGTTTATACATCATCCATTTACTATGCTTTGAGTGGTTACATTAAAATTATGACATGTATCCTCAACTTATAAACTTTGGTATGAACTAGTATTTTTAAATTTCCTGGAAAATGAAAGGATCATAGAACTTTTTAACTCCACTAACCCATCCATCTTTTGTGCTTCCATATGATATCATGTTATTTTTTTCCTGAAGAATTTTCCTTTTGTTTAAAGAACTTCTTTTATATATTTCTTTTAATATGGGACCTGGTGGTGACAAATGATCTCAATTTTTTTGTTTAATTTCTTAATTATATTTATAGAAGAATAATTGAAATGCAATATTATATTTGTTTCATGTGAACAATGGAGTGATCTGATTCTATACATTATGAACTAATCACCATAATAAGTCTAGTTACCATCTGTCATCATACTAAATTAATAAAATATTATTGACTGGGTTCCCCATGCTGTATATTACATCCTCAGACTTACTTTATAACTTGAAGTTTGTTCCTACTGATCCCCTTATGCATTTTTCCTTCCTCCAACCCCCACCCCTCTGGCAACCACTGGTTTATTCTTTGTATCTATGAGTCTAGGTTGGTTTTGTTTTAATTGTTTGTTTTTTTTATTCATTAGATTCCACTTATAAGTGAAATCATGTGGTATTTGTCTTTCCACAGACTTACTAGCATAATGATTTCAAGGTCCATCCTTCTTTCTCCTTGCTGAATAATATTCCATTGTATATACATATATATATATACCACATCTTCTTTATCCATTCATCCTTTAATGGACACTTAAGTTGTTTCCATATCTTGGTTATCTGAATAAAGCTGCAGTGAACATGGGAGTGCAGACACCTCCTCAATGTACTGTTCTCATTTCCTCTGGATATATTCCCAAAAGTGGGATTGCTGGATCATATGGTAATTCTATTTTAAATTTATTAAAGAAGCTCCATAATGTTATCCATAGTGGCTGCACCACTGTACATTCCTACCAACAGTGTCCAACAGTCTTCACCAGCACTTGATTTCTTGTCTTTTTGATGATAGCCATTCTAACGAGTGTAAAGTGATTTCTCATTGTGGGTTGATCTCCATTTTCCTGATGATTTAGTGATGGTAAGCACCTTTTTAAAAACCTATTGGCTATTTGTATGCCTTCTTTGGAAAATGTCTATTCAGTCCCTCTGCTCGCTTTTAAATTGGACTTTTTGTTTTTTTGCTGTTGAGTTGTGTGAGTTCTTTATATATTTTGGATATTAACCTCTTACCAGATACATGATTTGCAAATGTTTTCTCCCATTCCATAGGTTACCTTTTAATTTTGTTGATGGTTTCCTTCACTATGCAGAAGGTTTTTAGTTTGATGTAGTACCACTTGTTGATTTTTGCTTTTGGAGTCAAAAACAAAAAAAATCATTGCTACAATCAATGTCAAGGAGCTTACTATCTATTTTTCATTTCTAGGAATTTTATAGTTTTAGGTCTTACATTCAAGTTTTTAATCCATTTTGAGTTGATTTTTGTGTGTAGTGTAAGGTAGTGGTCCAGTTTCAATCTTTTGAATGTGGTTATCCAGTTTTCCCAAAACCATTTATTGAAGAGAATACCCTTTCCTCATTGTATATTCTTGGCTCCCTTGTCAAAAATTAATTGACTGTATATGTGTGGGTTTATTTCTGGGCTCTGTATTCTGTTCCATTGATCTATGTGTCTGTTTTTATGTCAAAACCATACTGTTTTGATTACTATTGCTTTGTAATAGGTTTTGAAATCAGGACATGTGATCCCTCCAGCTTTGCTCTTCTTTCTCAAGATTGCTTTGACTATTTGAGGTCTTTTCTGACTCTATACAATTTCAGCATTATTTGTCTTATTTCTGGAAAACTGTGATTGGAATTTTGATAGTGATTGCATTGAATCTATAGGTTGTTTGCATAGTATGGGTTTTTAAAAATATTACATCATTGAATCCATGAGCATGGAATATTTTTCCCTCAGCAATTATCTTTTCAAGCATTGATATTTAAAAAATTATTCTCTATTCTATTCTTTTTTGACTTCAGTTACATATGTTTCATACATATTTAACAAGTCTCATAGGAGTCCTCCTCTTTTCTGTATTTTCTAGCCTTCAAATTACTTCAAGCTACACATATTCTGCTAATTTATATTTCAGGTCACTAATTTTCTCTTCAGTTCTCTTTTATGTTTTAGAATGCCTGTTTTATTATTTTAAACTAGAGTCCATATTTCTGATAAAATTCTCTATCTTGTCATCTTTTTTCATATTTACTTTAAATTGCAGATCACCTATGGTTTTTATTTTCTATCTTGCCCTCTGTTTTTATCCTTGGCATACCAGGTAATTTTTAATGAGTTACGGACTTTGGATATGATAAATTGTAAAGGCTATGGATGAAGTTATCTTCTTTCAGAGAATTTTCTTTTGCTTCTAGCATGCATCAGGAGAGAAGCATGTAACTTTAATCTGTTGAGTGATTGACTTGAGTCTGAGTTTCAGTCTTTGTAAGTCCTAGCCTGTTTCTGATTCAGCCTTATTCTTAGAGTTTAATCAATCTAGGATCTCAGTGGAAAGTATGCTTTTTACCAGGCAATCAGTAGTCAGCCTCTTAGCTACAATTTTCTGTTCAGCTTTATTTTTTTAATTAGTACACTTTATATATTTTAGAATAGCTCTGGGTTTACAGAAAAATTGAGTGGCAAGTACAGAGAATTTCACACACACACATATATAGAATCCCCTATTATTGACATCTTGCTTTAGTGTGGTACATTAGTTACCAATTTTGACACATCATTATTAACTAACATCCGTAGTTTACATTAGGATTAACTCTTTGTATTGTATAGTCTATGAGTTTTAACAAATGCATAACATCACATATTCACTGTTATACTATCATATAGAATAGTTTCACTGGCCCAAAAATCCCGTGTTCCACTTATTCATCCCTTATTCCCCCTCCCTAGTCCCTGCCAACTACAGATCTGTTTACTGTTTCCATAGTTTTGCCTTTTCTAAAATGTCCTAATGTTGAAATCACATAGTATGTAGCCTTTTTAGATAGGTTTCTTTTGCTTAACAATATATATTTAAATCTCCTCCATGTCTTTTCATGGTTTAATAGTTCATTTCTTTTTATTGTTAAATAATATTCCATTGTGTGGATATACCACAGTTTGTTTGCCCATTTGCTATTGAAGAACATCTTGGTTGCTATCAAGTTTTGTCAGTTATGAATAAACTGCTACAAACATTGGAGTACAGATTTTTGTGTGTGGACATAAAATTTTCAACTCCTTTGGGTAAATACTAAGGAGCTCTAATTCTTGGGTTATATGGTATGCTTGGTTTTGCAAGAAACTGTGGAACTGTCTTCCAAAGTGGTTAAACCAATTTGCATTCCCACAAGGAATAAATGATCAGCATTCCTGATCTTCCACATCCTGGCCAGCATTTGGTGCTGTCAGGGTTTTGAGTTTTTGCCATTCCAACAGGGTGTAGTGGTATCTCATTGTTGGCTTAATTTCCTAATTTGGGCATTTTTTAATTGGGTCATTTGCTTTCATATTAGTTTTCAGGGTCCTTTTAATAGTTTGGATGCCAGTCTGTTATCAAATATGTGTGTTTCAAATATCTACACGCAGTCTCTTCTGTCTTTTCATTCTCTTAACAGTGTCTTTCACGGTGTGAAGTTTATAATTTAATGAAGTTCTATGTGTGAATTTTTCTTCTTTTCATGAATCATGCTTTTGGTATTGTATCTAAACAATCATCAACAAACCCAACGTCAGCTAGATTTTCTGCTCTTTTATCTTCTAGAAGTTTTATGTTCTTGTGCTTTACATGTAAGTCTATAACTCTGTTCAGATTTTTAATATTTGCCACACAGCTTGCAAATCATTAAATAACCTTGATAAGAAGGGATATTAGACTATTGTTTTCACTTCTCTGCAATTCCCTTCTCTCTGGAATATTGACCTATCAAATTTTGACTGCCTTGATATCTCTAACACCAAATTTTGTCTCTATAAGCCCAAAAGATTGCTGAAAGCTGCGCTTAGTTTCTATGTCTTTTAGCACCTGCCTTTTTCCTTTCCACCTAGATTGATTATGAAGTACCATGGAAGTACCATGAGGGAAAAGAAGTAGGATATCATAGTCACCTCAATGAGTTTCCCTTCTTTATTTTTATTCATAATTTTTAAAATTCATTTTGTTATCATTAATCTACAATTACATGGAGAACATTATGTTTACTAGACTCACCCCTTCACCAAGTCCCCCCCACAAACCCCATTACAGTCACTGTCCAACAGCAAAATAAGATGCTATAGAATCACTACTCATCTTCTCTGTGTTGCACAGCCCTCCCCGTGCACTCCCAACAACATTATACATGCTAATCATAAGGTCCCCTTTCTTTTTCCCCACCCTTATCCCTCCCTTCCCGCCCACCCTCCCCAGTCCCTTTCCCTTTGGTAACTGTTAGTCCATTCTTGGGTTCTGTGATTCTGCTGCTATTTTGTTCCTTCAGTTTTTCTTTGTTCTTATACTCCACATATGAGTGAAATCATTTGGTACTTGTCTTTCTCTGCCTGGCTTATTTCACTGAGCATAATACCGTCTAGCTCCATCCATGTTATTGCAAATGGTAGGATTTGTTTTATTCTTATGGCTGAATAATAGTCCATTGTGTAAATGTACCACATCTTTATCCATTCATCTACTGATGGACACTTAGGTTGCTTCCATTTCTTGGTTATTGTAAATAGTGATGCTATAAACATAGGAGTACATCTGTCTTTTTCAAACTGGGCTGCTGCATTCTTAGGGTAAATTCCTAGAAGTGGAATTCCTGGGTCAAATGGTATTTCTATTTTGAGCATTTTGAGGAACCTCCATAGTGCTTTTCACAATGGTTGAACTAATTTACATTCCCACCAGCAGTGTAGGATGGTTCCCCTTTCTCCACAACCTCACCAACATTTGTTGTTGTTTATCTTTTGGATGGTGGTGATCCTTATTGGTGTGAGGTGATATCTCATTGTGGTTTTAATTTGCATTTATCTGATGACTAGTGATGTGGAGCATCTTTTCATGTGTCTGTTGGCCATCTAAATTTCTTGTTTGGAGAAGTAGCTGTTCAGCTCCTCTGCCCATTTTTTAATTGGATTATTTGCTTTTTCTTTGTTGAGGTGCATGAACTCTTTATATATTTTGGATGTCAACTCTTTATCGGATCTGTCATTTATGAATATATTCTCCATTACTGTAGGGTACCTTTTTGTTCTATTGATGGTGTCCTTTGCTGTACATGCTGTACAGAAGCTTTACAGCTTGATATAGTCCCACTTGTTCATTTTTGCTTTTGTTTCCCTTGCCCGGGGAGATATGTACAAGAAGAGGTCACTCATGTTTATGTCTAAGAGATTTTCGCCTATGTTTTTTTCTAAGAGTTTTATGGTTTCATGACTTACATTCAGGTCTTTGATCCATTTGGAGTTTACTTTTGTGTATGGGGTTAGACAGTGATCCAGTTTCATTCTCTTACATGTAGCTGTCCAGTTTTGCCAGCACCATCTATTGTAGAGACTGTCATTTCCCCATTGTATGTCCATGGCTCCTTTATCATATATTAATTGACCATATATGTTTGGGTTAATGTCTGGAGTCTCTATTCTGTTCCACTGGTATGTGGCTCTATTCTTGTGCCAGTACCAAACTATTTTGATTACTGTGGCTTTGTAGTAGAGCTTGAAGTTGGGGAGTGAGAGCCCCCCACCCACTTTATTCTTCCTTCTCAGGATTGCTTTGGCTATTCGGGGTCTTTGGTGTTTCCATATGAATTTTTGAACTATTTGTTCCAGTTTGTTGAAGAATGCTGTTGGTAATTTGATAGGGATTGCATCAAATTTGTATATTGCTTTGGGCAGGATGGCCATTTTAATGATATTAATTCGTCCTAGCCAAGAGCATGGGATGAGTTTCCATTTGTTAGTGTCCCCTTTAATTTCTCTTAAGAGTGTCTTACAGTTTTCAGGGTATAGGTCTTTCACTTCCTTGGTTAGGTTTATTCCTAGGTATTTTATTCTTTTTGATGCTATTGTGAATGGAATTGTTTTCTGATTTCTCTTTCTATTAGTTTATTGTTAGTGTATAGGAAAGCCACAGATTTTTGTGTGTTAATTTTGTGTCCTGCAACTTTGCTGTATTCTGATATCAGTTCTAGTAGTTTTGGAGTGGAGTCTTTAGGGTTTTTTATGTAGAATATCATGTCATCTGCAAATAGTAACAGTTTGACTTCTTCTTTACCAATTTGGATTCCTTGTATTTCTTTGTTTCGTCTAATTGCCATGGCTAGGACCTCCAGTACTATGTTAAATAACAGTGGGGAGAGTGGGCATCCCTGTCTTGTTCCCGATCTCAGAGGAAAAGCTTCCAGCTTCTCAGTGGTCAGTATGATGTTGGCTGTGGGTTTGTTATATATGGCCTTTATTATGTTGAGGTACTTTCCCTCTATACCCATTTCATTGAGAGTGTTTATCATGAATGGATGTTGAATTTTGTCGGATGCTTTTTCAGCTTGTATGGAGATGATCATGTGGTTTTTGAACTTCTTTTTGTTGATGTGGTGGATGCTGTTGATGGATTTTCAAATGTTGTACCATCCTTGCATCCCTGGGATGAATCCCACTTGGTCATGGTGTATGATCCTCTTGATGTATTTTTGCATCTACATTTGCCAGGGATATTGGTCTATAATTTTCTTTTTTGGTGGGGTCTTTGCCTGGTTTTGGTATTAGGGTGATGTTGGCTTCATAGAATGGGTTTGGGAGTATTCCCTCCTCTTCTATTTTTTTGGAAAACTTTAAGGAGAATGGGTATTATATCTTCTCTGTGTGTCTGATAAAATTCTGAGGTAAATCCGTCTGGCACGGGGGTTTTGTTCTAGGGTAGTTTTTTGATTACCATTTCAATTTCTTTGCTGCTAATTGGTTTATTTAACTTTTGTGGTTCTTCCTTGGTCAGTCTTGGAAAGTTGTATTTTTCTAGGAAGTTGCCCATTTCCTCTAGGTTTTTCAGCTTGTTGGCATATAGGTTTTCATAGTAGTCTCTAATAATTCTTTGCATTTCTGTGGGGTCTGTCATGATGTTTCCTTTCCCATATCTGATTCTGTTGATGTGTGTTGAATCTCTTTTTCTCTTAATAAGTCTGGCTAGAGGCTTATCTATTTTGTTTATTTTCTCAAAGGACCAGCTCTTGGTTTCATTGATTTTTTTCTATTGTTTTATTCTTCTCAATTTTATTTATTTATTCTCTGATCTGTACTATGTCCCTCCTTCTGCTGACTTTAGGCCTCATTTGTTCTTCTTTTTCCAACTTCAATACTTGTGATGTTAGACTATTCATTTGGGTTTGTTCTTCCTTCTTTAAATATGCCTGGATTGCTATATACTTTCCTCTAAAGACTGCTTTTGCTGCATCCCACAGTAGTTGGGGCTTTGTGTTGTTGTTGTCATTTGTTTCCATATATTGCTTGATCTCTATTTTAATTTGGTCATTGATCCATTGACTATTTAGGAGCATGGTGTTAAGCCTCCATATGTTTGTGGGCCTTTTTGCTTTCTTTGTACAATTTATTTCTAGTTTTATATCTTTGTGGTCTGAAAAGTTGGTTGGTAGAATTTCAATCTTTTGGAATTTACTGAGGCTCTTTTTGTGGGCTAGTATGTGGTCTATTCTGGGGAATGTTCCATGTACACTTGAGAAGAATGTGTATTCTGCTGCTTTTGGATGTAGAGTTCTATAGATGTCTATTAGGTCCATCTGTTCTAGTGTGTTGTTCAGTGCCTCTGTGTCCTTACTTATTTTCTGTCAGGTGGATGTGTCCTTTACGGTGAATGGTGTGTTGAAGTCTCCTAAAATGAATGCATTGCATTCTATTTTGTCCTTTAGTTCTGTTAGTATTTGTTTCTCATATGCTGGTGCTCCTGTGTTGGGTACATATATATTTAGAATGGTTATATCCTCTTGTTGGACTGAACCCTTTATCATTATGTAATGTTTTTCTTTATCTCTTGTTACTTTCTTTGTTTTGAAGTCTATTTTCTCTGATACTAGTACTGCAACACCTGCTTTTTTCTCTCTGTCGTTTGCATGAAATATCTTTTTCCATCCCTTGACTTTTAATGTGTGCATGTCTTTGGGTTTGAGGTGAGTCTCTTGTAAGCAGCATATAGATGGGTCTTGCTTTTTTATCCATTCAGTGACTCTATGTCTTTTGATTGGTGCATTCAGTCCATTTACATTTAGGGTGATTATCAATAGGTATGTACTTATTGCCATTGCAGACTTTAGATTCGTGGTTACCAAAGGTTCAAGGTTAATTTCCTTACTATCTAAGAATCTAACTTAACTTACTTAGTATGTGGTTACAAACACAATCTAAAGGTTCTTTTCTTTTTCTCCTTCTTTTTCTTCCTCCTCCTTTCTTTATATATTAGGTATCATATTCTGTACTTTTTGTCTATCCCTTGATTGACTTTGGTGATAGTTCATTTAATTTTGCATTTGCTTAGTAATTAGCTGTTCTACTTTCTTTATTGTGGTTTTTTTTACCTTTGGTGACAGCTATTCCACCTTAGGAACATTTCCATCTATAGCAGCCCCTCCATAATAGACTGTAGAGATGGTTTGTGGGAGGTAAATTCTCTCAGCTTTTGCTTATCTGGAAATTATTTAATCCCTCCTTCAAATTTAAATGATAATCTTGCCTGATAAAGTAATCTTGGTTCCAGGCCCTTTTGCTTCATGGCATTAAATACATCATGCCACTCCCTTCTGGCCTGTAAGGTTTCTGCTGAGTAGTCTGATGTTAGCCTGATGGGCTTTCCTTTGTATGTGATCTTATTTCTGTCTCTGGCTGCTTTTAACAGTCTGTCCTTATCCTTGATCTTTTCCATTTTAATTTCTATGTGTCTTGGTGTTGTCTTCCTTGGGTCCCTTGTGTTGGGAGATCTGTGGATCTCCATGGCCTGAGTGACTATCTCCTTCCCCAGATTGGGGAAGTTTTCAGCAACTACCTCCTCAAAGACACTTTCTATCGCTTTCTCTCACTCTTCTTCTTCTGGTATCCCTATAATAAGAATATTGCTCCGTTTGGATTGGTCACACAGTTCTCTCAATATTCTTTCATTCTTAGAGATCCTCTTTTCTCTCTGTGCCTCAGCTTCTTTGTATTCCTCTTCTCTAGTTTCTATTTCATTTATCATCTCCTCCACTGTATCCAACCTGCTTTTAATACCCTCCATTGTGCTCTTCAACGATTGGATCTCTGACCTGAATTCATTCCTTAGTTCTTGAATGTCTTTCCGTACCTCCATTAGCATGTTGATGATTTTTATTTTGAACTCCCTTTCAGGAAGAGTCATGAGGTCCATATCATTTAAATCTTTCTCAGTAGTTGTATTAACAATTTTACTCTGGATCAGGTTTCTTTGGCATTTCATATTTGTATATGGCACCCTCTAGTGTCCAGAAGCTCTCCTCTGGAGCTGCTCAGCCCCTGAAGCAGTATTGGTGCCTGGTGCGAGGAAAGAGCTGTTCCCTGCCTCTAGGCTGCTATGCCTGTCTCCACTGCCTGAGGCAGTGGGCCGAGCACACAGATATAAGCTTTTGTCCCAGAGCAGCAGGATATGGATCCCTGCTTTCCAAGTGGCTGGAATCCAAGTCTCCCCAGGAACTCTGCCTGTCCCACCTTTCCAACCCCGTAATCAGAAGAGTATTATGAAAGCACCATGAAATGTAGGTTTGTGCTCCCAGTGCAGGACTCCAGAGCTAGGTATTCAGCAGTCCCAAGCCTTCCACTCCCTCCCTGTTCTGTTTCTCTTCCTCCTGCCAGTGAGCTGGGGTGGGGGAAGTGCTCGGGTCCTACTGGGTCATGGCTCTGGTACATTACTCTGTTCGGTGAGGTCTGCTCCTTTCTCCAGGTGTGTGCAGTCTGGCCCGTTGTCCTTCCTATTGCTCTCTCAGGATTAGTTGCGCCAACTATATTTTCTAATTGTATCCAGTTTTAGGAGGAAGCCTCTGTCTCTCCTCTCACGCTGCCATCTTTAATCCCTGATCTGAGTTTCCCTTCTTTTTGATACCTTGGTTCTTTAAGTCCTGGGTGATTTGTTATCTCTTCAATGTGTTCCAAGTAAAATAAAAAAATATATATGAAACGTATGCTTTCTAATTGTTTTTGACAAAAGGGTTGAGCTCCTATGAATCAGTCTTCCAAAACTAGAAAACACAGCTTAAAAACTTAGTTCATGTTTTTCTTTCTTGTTTAGAAGCCTTTGAAGGCCTCCCACTGCCCACAGATCTGGCATACATGGAACAGCATAACCTATGCTATCCTTTATACTCTGGTTCATGTCTGTGTTTCTGGATCCAATTTCCACCTCATACATGCTATTATTAAACCAGATAATAATTCACAATGCTTTCCCATGCTTTTGGGCCTTTGCTAGTGTTCTTCCTTTTACCCACAGCAGCATTCTTCTGAAGGTCCCCCAGATCACCTAGTTTCTCACCTATCCACCCCAAATCAAATCTCACCTTTCTGGGAAACCTTCCCTGACTTCACTCCCAAGGAAAAATGAATAGTTTTCTCATCTGTAGTCTCACTGAATATTTTACAAACCCAATCATGGTACTTTTCATGTTGCATTTTATTAGCTGTTTGTACCTCTATCTCCTACTTTAGACTGTGAGCTTTTTTATCATCAGGGCACAGGAGAACATGGCATAGGAGCTCAAGAGAAAACTGGTGAATGAATAAATATATGAACTATTAAATCATATGATTTATCTCACCATAGTCTCTCCCTTTTTTATGTTTTTGACAAGCTTTCCCAGCAATTGAGTTAGTTCATTAATTTACATTTTTCCGTTCATTCACTCAACAATCATTTACCAATCCAATTACCAAATATGTGTCAGGCTCTTTTCTAGGAAACATGATAACAATCAAGAGAGAATCAGTTTTTTTCCTCATGGAGCTTCTAATCCAGAGATGCTAAGCATTTCTTTTGAAAACATGTTTCTCATGTGGTTTGGCACGAAGTAGTTTCAGCCAGTTTCCTTCTTGGCATTCTTTTATCCTAGATCTGTTAAGCTAAATGTATTATTTGTAGTATTTCACACTTATCTATTATTGCACTCTGTGTACCTTGGAAAACAGAAGGGCTCAAAGGGCAATTAAAATATTTTAGGTAGAGCCTGTCAATCAAGTTAGAGTGTTTTATTAAGCAATATAATTATTTTATCTTCATTTTAAGATTGCAAGCATGTCAGATCTTTGATGTTACATGATTTTCTCAATTGAAAGATTGTTAAGACTCTTTCATTTGATGCCAAACAGCTGTTTTGATGTTTGAACCTTTTTTAAATTTAATTGATTCATTTGGGGAGGTGAAGGCTTGGAGGGTATTGGATGTTTGTATTTTATAATACATTCATCATATGTGGCAGGTGGAATAAAATCTTGAATATTCTTCAAATACCTGATAATTTTCTAATGGCGATATTGTAATTTTCTTTATTCTATTTACTGCATGTATCTGTGTCTCTCTTAGGACATAGTATGGAAGTAAATTTCTAAAAAGAATTTCCTAAATGTTAAATTTAAAGTTCCTAAAATTTAAATTGAGATTTAAACAATTCTTACATTTAATAATTCTTCCAGTATTTTAATTTAATTGACCCATAAATCTCATTTTTTTTTAGATCTACACTTACCACATTTGTAACACATGAAGCAATCAAAGCCTGAGAAATTTCTATGTTGGCAATATAAACTACACTCTCATTATTTAATAAAAATTGTGCTTAAGATTTTAAACACTGCTTAAGAAAATCATTGAGAACTTAAAAAAACATGTTTCATGTAAGCCAGCATGCAATTATTAGAAGTACACAAAAGGCATCTCTTCATAGGTTGAGGAGAAAATAGTTGACCTTAGAGTTTGTAATATGTTTATTTCCATTAAAACACTAAGGTGCTATCTAGGGGAGAAATAGGATATAAGATCGAAGTATTTGAGGGACAGAAAATAATGGGTTTTGGAGAAAGGAAACCATTCTGGAAGAGGGAATAAGACGTCTCTAAAATGCATACAAATAACATCCTTTTTCAGATTTTATACTAATCGCTTAGGGTGAGTTAACATTTTGACAGTAAATTTCCCCACGATGACACTGCAATGAAGAACAAGGAATTGACCTAGTTCTGACAGCACAGGAGATGGGTTCAGGGTGAGAACTTGTGTGGAGTGCAGTTCTGGGTGCAGATGTGTGAGATAATGAGACGAGAGCACAAGAAGAATACAACTTCTCATGGAGCACAGCACAGTTCACTCCTCAGCTGCAAGACAGCTGCAAAGCCTCACTTGGCCATGGGGATACTCAGTACCAAAGAGCACGTGTAGGCCAGGGAAATTAACTGGCAGGCATTGTTTAGAAGCTGCAGAGGAGATAATAGACTGTGACTTCTGGAATATTTACAGTTCACCTTGGGATTTCCTTAAAGTATAAACTTCCTCAGCTTGAACCTGGTGAGGGATAAGAAGAAAGCATGAAGATCCAGTGGGATATGAGTTGAGAAGACTCGTTTTTTTCTAATTAACAGGGTGGGGGGAAACCACAATGAAGGATCTGCTTTATGGGAGGACTCAGTATGTGGAAAACTTTTAAAGTAGGAACAAGATACTTCACCGGGATAAAATTCAGTTCCCTTATTAACTTTCCTCTCAGTTCAAAATCAAGCTTTGTTGCTGGGACATCAGGACCTGTGACTTTTATTCATACTCAGGTTAACATAGCTCATGTTTCCCAGGGTCCCCCAAATCTAGGCTTCTAGGCTATCTCCTGATGGCCTTGCCCATCTGGGCCAAGCACCTCTACTCCTGCCACACGGTCTTCCTGGGCCTCTTCAAGCATGGTCTGGGTACCTCCGCGCATGCTGCTCCTACCACGGTGCTGTCTCCCCACGCACCTGGAAAGCTGCCCATTGCTCACGATGGAGCTCAATGCCCTGTTCTTCATAACCTTCCACCTACCCTTGTCTCTGGGTCCTTTGGGCTCCCGCAGCAGTATCACATCCTGTTGTATTTCGTAATCATTGACTTGAAATATAACTGACAGAATCAGTTGATTCTGACTTTCCTCTTAGATTTTAAGTTCCTTCAGGGTCTGGACCATGACTTGTATACATTTTTGTACCTTAGGGCATCTGGAGCACAACAAAAACAACATCATTTTCATAGCACTGTACAATACACAGCAATCCCATATAATACACAGCAATCACAAATTGTACGCAGCAATCACCTATCTTCATCTGCACCTCACAACAGTCTCGTGAGGGCAATAAAACAGGCAATGATTTCTCTAATTTAAAGAAGCAGAACTTGAGGTCCAGAAAGATCAAACAATTGATCTCCAGTTATACAGCCAGGAATAGGAAATTTCTAGCCTTGAGTTCATGTCTTTGATTCTTCATTCTAGTTTTTCCTTGCCCTATTCTACTTCAATAAATGACTGTGAAACTGAATTAAAGAAACCACTGGCCTACATCAAAACAAAAAGGAAATAAACTCTAAATAACTACCAATATTTAGGTTCAAGCTGTTAAACAAGGTAATGGAGAAGGTCCCTGGTTCCCTGTTTGGGCTTGGCAGCTGCCCAAAACGTGTAACGGAATTCAACTTTGAGTAGGTCAAAAGGAGTATTTTCAGCTTCATTTTGCTTGGTGTTTGTGATGTCCGATTAAATGCAACCAATCTCTGCTTTTTCCTATCCATCTTGTCAAATAACAGACTTTCCTTTTCTTCCTGAGAGGAACACTTGAATCTCATCAAAGAAAATGGCAGGGGTTTTACTTAACACATATGGCAAACCAGAGAGGGCAGATCTCCATGAGTGAATCCAGAGAAGCTTCTAACAAAGAGGACAGTCAATTTGTACATGTAGGACTAGAGGAAAAATCATCAGTAATGCTGGCAATATCAAACTGAGGAAACACTTTGAGGGAGATAAGTTGTGGCCTCTCGGTGCCTTGTAGCAGTATGACGTGGACACAGAACTCAGAAAAAGGCATCCACAAGGCTCTTTTGTATGGAGTTTGTAAAGCTACAGGGCACTTTACTTAGGAACACATTTTAATCCCTTTTTATTGGAAACTGATCTCAGACAAAAATAAGAACACATCCTCTTTTGATGTTAAGCATCTGACTTCTCTAGGCTGTAGGTTCTAAGTTCAAATGTTATGTCTTTTATTTGCCATTATGAGTGTTTTCTGTTGGGCTGATCCCACATCAGTGAAGGGACAGTCAGTGAAAAATTCTCTGCTAAGAGTTGGTAACAAAGCAGTTTAGAATATTTGCCTCACAGCTCCCTAGCCTTAGGCTTAAATCTGGTTTAGATACCACATAGAAAATTTTAGAAGTACCAGATACAAAGTTCATGGGGAAGTTTTGCCTTTTCCTGATATTATTAAAGAATTCTCCTTTTCCTTTTGTGCCTATCATTTATGTAGTCCTGAGTACTACAAGATAAACCTTGGGACCCCAGGCCACCCCAGCCTAAGATTCAGAGAGGGTAGCATGAGGAATGACAACCTTGCCTGTCATGGAGCACCTTCAGCCACCTGCAGAGTTCTGATCATTGATTTTCAGGAGGCTAAGCAATTTTCACCAATAGCACAGGGCATCTGCTGGATGCTCTTCAGGACCTCAAGTCACTGTCCACTCTTAGGTCCCATGCTGCATCTACCAGGCAAATGAATGTTGCTTCTGGGCTCTGCCACTTACACCCCCCCAATTGCTGGGCACTCTTCCTCATGTCCTAACCTCCACCCCCCACCCCATCCCAGGCTGTGTCATGAAGCCCGCCTTGCCTGCATCCTTCTCTCTAACACAGTTTCTAAACCTATTGGAGGCTATGTTAAGGATCATTTTCTTTGGACAATTTATTTATTTCCAATTGCTGCTGTAACAAATTAGTATAAACTTAGGGGCTTAAAACAACACAAATTCAATGATTTACATTTCCAGAGGTCAGAAGTCTGAAATGGTTCTACTTAGTCAAAATCAAGGTGTTGGCAGGGTGATATTCTTCTGGAGGGCCGAGGGGAGAACTGATTTTCTTCTTTTCTCCAGTTTGTAGAGGTGGCCCTTGGCGCACAGTCCTTTCCATCTTCAAAGCCAGCAATGGCGTGTCAAATCTCTCACCACAACATCTCTCTGGTTACTTCTCTTCTGCCCTTTTCCACTTATAAGGACTCATGCGATTGCACTGACCCACCTGGATTTTCCAAGGTGACACCTCCATCTCAAGGTCAGATGAATCCTATAGACGTGGACATCTTGCAATATTCAATTTACCACAGGCACTTTTTTGAAAGCATAGCTCAGTAATGGCTACTCATCAGAGCTATGAATATACAATGAGCATGTCAGACCAGAGGAGTGAACATAGGCTGGTGTGACCTGAGATTTCTCCACAAAGCTGACCTTATCCCTGCAGCATACATCAATCTCAGTTTACCTACCCTAACTGAGGTAAGTCACATTTTGTCCTTGGAAAGGCTCTCTGCTGCCACGCACATGATGTGCTCTTTCTTTCCTGGAATTTTTCTTGCCTCAAACCCTCTTATCACATAATCTAATGAGCTGCTGTAGATGCTGCCCTGACTTTGGCAGACCTTTTTCAAGAACTCCAGATCCAAACTGGTAACTCTTATCCACATAGTAGATGCCAATAGTTGGACAAATAGGAGGCTACTTTGTTTACATCTGAACAGTATCACCCTGACTGTCAGCGTGTTCTAGGAGCAATTATTGGGATCTAGAAATGTTGCATTAGTTATATCAATTGGTCTTTACCTTGACCCAGAACAGAACTTTCTCACAAAGTAGGCATGGCACAATTGGGACTTCCCCACCACTTACACTGACCTCAACCCACTCTCATCTCAGCACAAGAGACCTTTGTGGATAGGACAACCAAAATGGGCTTATGGAAGCTGTAATAGGTAGGTGGGGTCAGAGCCACATGAGTGAGATTCTTCCTTCCATACCCACCTCTCCCTAGAGATCTGCACTGAGGTTGTCAGTTAATCTCAGCCTCAGGATCATCCTTGAATCAGTGAGATTTTATGAGATGTTTGTGTCATCTGCATGTACTGGCTGTCCACTCTTTGCCCTACAGAAATATGTCTCCAGTTTTGGTTGATGAGGTGATGTTAACTGGCTTTCCCTTGCAGCTTCCAGAGAGTTTTCATTTTGCTTCATTTCTGTACCTGTTCAGGTTTTGGTGTGCATGCATGCACACGGCACTAATACCAGGGCTAGTCCTTGGTAGCATATGTTAAAACAAAACAAGCTCCAACCAAACAAAGCACCAGCAATTTTCCTCTGATTTGGAGATGCACAGCTCATTTTCTCTGAAAGCACATGATATTCAGAGTAAACATCTCCTGAGAATACCAGAAATCTTGCAAAAATTCCCATCTTGGCATAATTCAGATCTAATTTATATGGAAAATATGAGAATTTTAACTTAAGATGGAAATGTAACCCATTTACAATATCTGTACACCCTAGATGAATAATAAGTTGTCATTCTCATGTGGCGCAAATGCAGCTCCCAAGTTTGAATTTTGAGAATTCTCATTTTGCAAATCCCTTGAGAAGGCGATCTCGAGAGGAAAGTAAGAAACAGCAAGAGGCAGCAAGTGGTCCCTGTGTCCCACAGCTAATTTGAGCATCAGTGATACCCTAAGCAGCATCCTGCCACCACCTCTAATGAAGAGCAAGCTTATTTCTAATTTGTAGCATTTCTCCCCTTCCTGATTATACAAGATAGCTTCATTCATTATTAATCTGGTTTTGTCAGACAGCACAGCCCTCTAAGTGTCAGGCTTCCTTGTTTCCAGGCAGTGAGTTTGTGCAGGAGCAATGAAATTTCATAATGCACAGATCAGCAAGCTCTCATCTGCACCTGATTATAGTTAGATAGACCAACTTAAAAACCTTAAAATAATTCTACATGAAGCAGCAAGACACTTTTCTATATTTGTCCTCATTATTGGAAAGGAAATAGACTTACATAAATCTTTACTTTTCTTCCAAACTGCACCTGATTTGAGAAAGAGCGAAGGAAAGAAAATGAGTCTTCTTTGTTTATACCAAGTAGCCTAGAAATCAAAAATAGCAAAGGAGACATAACTCCAAGTTCACTGTTAAGAATGTCAATATTTTAGCACATATATATACACACATGCACACATACATGAACATACACATGTATGCAATGATCATGGCTTTGTGGAGCTTATAGGTTTATGTTAACCAGCTCATGATATCATGTTGTCAGTGGGAAGAGTGCCAGACTTGTCAAATAAAGATTGGATTGATATGATTAGAAGGGGCGTGAGCAAGTAATCTGTTCATGGGTCATGTGACTGGGCTCTAGGGTACAGCTGGAAAGAAGAAAAAGTAATGCATGATGGGAAACAGATACAGATACTGTGCATTTCAAAACAGTAATTATTATGTAGAAGACTGAGATAAAGATACTAGATCATTTCTAAGTCGTTTGAATGAGCACTGGAGTTATTTTTTCTTTTGCAACCACCTAGTTTTAGAGGAAGTGAGTAAATAAAAGGACTGGAATAAAATCTTGAACTAAATACAATGAACAAATTTCCATCTATGCCTGTTGAGAGTTTTTTGATAAAAGTGTCTCTTGACTTTCTTTGGAGAGGCTATATTGCCTTTCAGGGGACATTTAGCAATATCTGAAGACACTTTTGGTTGTCACAACTAGGAAAGAAGAGTCTTGTTATGAGTAGAGAAAGAAAGAAAGGGGTTGGAGAAGAGCTATCAGTCTGTCACTGCTTCACTGAATGTCATTTTTCTGGTCTGTATGATGGACATCATAATGTTATTTTATTTGGTTACTGTAAATATTAAATGAGATAATGTATATAAAGTACTTACTTATCACAGTGTCTGACACATAGTACTGTCTCAACAAATGATCACTGTTTTTATTAGCATTACTGTGTTATTCTTAGTAATCATGCTTCATTTTCAAACCAAGGGAAAATTACTTCAGAATTTTGAGAGGCATTTAAAAATGAATTTCTGACAAGCCCAAGCAAAGGATGCCAGTGAAAAATAGTGGGGAGGGATGTGCAGAGCTCAGTGTGGCATCAGTAGAAGCTGCTGACTGAATCTCATTTATAATGCGTGCAAAACATGAAAGAACATATTACAAAGAAGAGGCTAAATAAAACAGAAATATAAGACTGAGAGAACAGTGTTAAGGACTAAAGCCTAGAATAATATTGCCTAAAAGAAATGTAATGTGACTCCCACTTGCAATTTAAAATTTTGTAGTTACCACATGAAAAAAGTAAAAAGAAATAGAAAAACTAACTTTAATAACATATTTTATTTAATCTAACATCAAAAATACTATCATTTCAACATGTATAAAATTGTTAACCAGATAATTTGCATTCTTTCCCTCATGAAGTCCTCAAAATTGGGTGTATTTTAGACTTATAGCACATCTCAGGTTGGAATAGCCACATTTCCAGTGCTTAATAGCTACATGTATCTAGTGGCTGCCACACTGGACAACAAATACATAGAAGATGGTTGTAAAATTATCAGGGATGGCAAAAATAAGTCTTTAAAGCCATGTCCAGAGAAAGAGGGGAAAGAAAGAAAAGAGAAACCTGCTGATATAGAAAGATAATTTAATTTTAGTACTCTTCAACTATTTTTTAACTTCCATCCTCTCCTTCATGAAACTCTTTTCCCAGCAAGTATGGTTAGACCTCACCTTAGTATAAGATACTTAAAAGCCAAAGTATGTAACAAAATATGAAGAGATCATATTTTTAATGCTAATAATGAATTAAAATATCTGTTACTGGATTAAATATGTGTTAGGATACTGAAAGACTCTTGAATAGGTTGGAAGAACTGTGAGTGGCAAACGGGTGTGGAGAGATTAAGATGAGGAACAAGCAAATGTGCCTTCTCCAAAGGAAGAGGACTTGTGGGTCTCTACAAAACTTAGATACCCCTATGTGAAGCCGACCTTTAGGTCCTAGGTTTCTCATCTATAAACTCAAAGGTTGAATCATATAAATTCTGTGACTCCTTTATGTTCTAACAGCCTATGAATCTGTAAGATTATCTGAAGTTGGTATTTGAGCATTGACGAAGGGAGATAATCACTAGGGTCCAGCAATAGTTTATAAGAAACAAATAAGATCTGCCTAACTTCATTTCCTCTTGTAAGAAGGTCTCTAGTTTTGCATTATCAGGGAAATACTATGGACATAGTACAGCTGGATTTCAACAAGAGGTTTGGGACATATGTTTAATGATCACCTACTGTCCACTTAATATTAATTTAACAGATACTAATTGAGCATTTATTATGTTTTAGGTACTGAGGGTATGACAGTAAATAAGATGTTTGTTAAACCAATTACACAAATTTGACTGTGGAAAAATGTAGAAGATATAAGGGAAATAGATTTGAGGAGTCACTTAATTCAGTCATAATATATTACAGAAGGTTTTCTCTAGGAAACGGCATCTATGTAGACAACTGAAATATTAGTCAAAAAAAACTTTGAGGCATGATACCAGGAAGAATATCTCAGAAAGAAGAAGCAGTAGGTTTGAAGGCTCAAAAACTAGTATAGAAGAGCAGTGATTCTTAAACCTTACTATGCATATAAGGAAGGTTGTGAAAATGCAGATTCTGATTCTTAAAGTCTGGAATGGGATAGAAGAGCCTGCATTTGCAACAGCTCCCAGGAAGTTCTGATTCTGCTAGCCTTGGACCTCATTTTGAGTAGTACTGGTATAGAGCACACAGAGGGAAAAGTAAGAGAGTGCTAAAAAGAGCATGGGTTAGATCGTGAGGGACTTTGTATGTTAAGTTAAGAGTTTTGAACTAATATTTCAAGGGTATTCACTGGGAACAAACATGACTATCCTTGTACTTTTGAAAGGTCATTCTTCCAATAGTGAAAATGAGCTGAAATAAGCAAATCTGGAAGCAATTCATTTGATAGTTAAGAGACTCTTGCATAGATTCCTGGAGAAATGATAGGAGTCTGAACCAAGAAGATGATGTTCATGGAAATGAGAAGGAATGGATAAATTCAAGGTGGGATTTAGGACACCAGATCAATTTGACTTGATAATGATGAACTTGGTATCAGGGCTAAAGGAACAGAAGGATCAGAAATAAGACCCTGGCAACTAGGGATTTCAGCCTGGAGAATGGGAGGGAGGTTAATCTGCTGAATTGGGAGAAAAAGAGAAAGAGACAGGGCTTGAGGGGACTATGGTTAGTGCATTTTTAGACATACTGAAATGGAAGTGTAACAGAACAACTATGAGGAAATGTTCAAAGGCAGATGAATATCAGGCCTGGTACTCAGAAGACAGTATGCATTAAAGATACCAATTTAGGAGTCATTAGTATACAATGAGCTATGTAGTAAATGGAGTAAATGAGATTCCCTAGAGGAAGAGAGGATTTAGGAGCTGCCCTCAAATGTTTGAAGTGCTTTCATGTGTTTAAGAGTTATTTTGTGTGTTTCATATGAAAGAATCTGATTAATAAGAGGATATTACAAGGAGATACACTTTAATTCTTTGCAGGGGAATAAATGTGTCATGGAATCAGCTGGCCCATAATGACAGATTACCTAGTAATGTTATGAGTTCCTCTTTTATGGAGGTATTCAAATAGAGGGTAAAATTCAACTCCTCAAGAATATTGGAAGGAACAGTCACATGTTGGACTAATGGACTCTGAAGCAATGATTCCCAAGTTGCATTACCAGAGCAGAGAATGGAGAGGAACTGGGAAGATATTTTTAAAATACAGATTCCCAAATTTCCACTTTCAGGAAAACTGATTCCATAGATATAAAGATAGCGCTGGAATTCCTTATTTTTAGAAAGTTCTGAGAAAAACAAATTATTACATACCAAGAACCCCCATAAGTCCATCAGTGGATTTTTCAGCAGAGACTTTGCAGGCTAGAAAGGAGTGGCATAATTATTCAAAGTACCAAAAGAAAAAAACACCAAGAATACTCTACCTGGCAAAGTTATAACTCAGAACTGAAGGCTCAATAAAGAATTTTCCAGAGAAGCAAAATCCAAGTGAGTTCATGACCACAAAACCAGCCTTACAAGAAATGCTAAAGAGAATTCTTTAAGTTAAAAGGAAAAAGAAACAAGAAAATATATGAAGGAAGAAATCTCCCTGGAAAGGTAAATAAACAGTAAAGGTAGTGAATTAATCACTTATATAGTTGGTATAAAGGTTAAAAGACAAAAGTAGCAAAAATAACTATGATTAAAATAATTAGCTAAGAGATACATGAGATAAAAAGATGTAAATGTGCACCAAAAAACATAAAATATTGGGGAGGTAAAAATATTTACCTTTAGAATGTGATCAACTTAAGTTATTATCAACTTAAAATAGACTGTGAAAAGTTATAGCATGTAAACCTCATGGTAACCACAACACAAAAATCCTACAGTAAATACACAAAAGAAGGAATATAAGTATACCACTAAAGAAAGTCATTAAACCATAAAGAAGAGAGTAAGAGAAAAAAGGAACAGTGAGGAACTACAAAAGCAGTCAGGAAACAGTTAACAAAATGACAATAAGTACATAGCTATTAATAATTACTTTAAATGTAAACTGACTAAATTCTTGAATGATGAAACATAGAGTTGCTGAATGAATAAAAAAATGAGACCTATGTTTATGCTGCCTATAAAAGACTCATTTTAAATGTAGGGACACAGACAGACTAAAAGTGGGAGGCTAGAAAAAGTTATTCCATGCAAATGGAAACCAAAAGAAAGTTGGTGTAGCTATAGTTATAACAGACAAACCTGATTTTTAAGAAAAGACTGTAGTAAGAAACAAAGAAGTGTGTTACTTAACAATAAAGTGGTCAAACTAATGAGGATATAATTTAAAAATATATTTATGCACACAACATATGAGCACCTAAATATATAAGGTAAATATTGACAGACCTAAAGGGACAAATTGACAGCAATATAATAATAGTAGAGGATTTTAACACCCCACTTACATCAATAAAGATCATCCAGATAGAAAATCGATAAGAAAATATTGGCCTTAAATGCCACATTAGGCCACATGGATTTCACAGATACAAACAGAACATTCCATCCAAGAGAAACAGGATTTCTCAAGGGCATGTGGAATATTTTCCAGGATAGATCATATCTTAGAGCACAAATCAAGCCATAATAAATTTAAGAGGATTGAAATCATATCAAGTATCTTCTCTGACCTCAGTGATATGAAACTAGAAATCAATTGTATGAAGAAAACTGGAAAATTCACAAATATGTGGAGACTAAACAACATTCTACTGAACAACCAATGGCTCAAAGAAGAAATCAAAGTATACTTTGAGGCAAATGAAAATGGAAGTATAATATACCAAAATTTGTGGGATACTGCAAAAGCAGTTCTCAGAGAGAGGTTCACAGTAGTACATGCCTACCTCAAGAAAAGCCTCAAATAAATGACCTAACTTTATACCTCAAGGAACCACAAAGAGAATAAACAAAGCCCAAAGTTAGTAGAAGGAAGGAAATAACAAAGGTTAGAGCAGAAATTAATGAAATAGAGATGAAAAAGACAACAGAAAAGATGAATGAAAGTAAAAACTCCTTCTCTGAAAAGATAAACAATATTAACAAACCTCTAGCTAGACTGTCCATGAAAAAAAGAGTAGACTCAAATAAATAAAATCAGAAATCAAAGAGGATATATTACAAAGGATACAAGAGAAATAGGAAGGCTTATAAGAGACTACTATGTGCAATTACATACCTCATTGGACAAGCCAGAAGAAATACATTCCTGAAAACATACAACCTACCAAAACTGAATCCTGAAGAAAGATGAAATCTGAACAGAGTGATTATTGGTAAAGAGATTGATTCAATAATTTAAAAAAAAAACTCTCAACAAACAAAATTCCAGGTCCAGACAGCTTTACTGGTGAATTCTACCAAACATTCAAAGTTTTAATACCTCTCCTTCTCAACTCTTTTCGAAAACAGAAGAGGAAGGAACTCTTCCTGACCCCAAAACCAGTCAAGGATGCCACAGGAAAAGAAACTATAGGCTGATATCCCTGGTGAACACTAATGCAAAAATCCTCCATAAAATATTAGTAACATGAATTCAATACATTAAAATGAACGTACACAATGATCAAGTGGGATTTATTCCAGGGATGCAAGGCTGGGTCAACATCCACAAATCAGTCCATGTGATACAACACATTAATCGAATGAAGGGTAAAAATCATATGATCATCTCAATAGATGCAGAAAAAGCATTTGACAAAATTCAACAACCATTTATGATTAAAAATTCTCAACAAAGCAGGTACAGAGGAAACATATTTCAACTTAATAAAGACAATATGTGACAGGCCACAGCTAACATCATACTTAATGGTGATCTTTTCAGATCAGAAAGAAAACAAGGATGCCCACTCTCATTACTTTTATTCAACATATTATTGGAAGTCCTGGCCAGAGCAACTAGGTAAGAAAAAGCAATAAAAGTCATCAAACTGAAAGGGACAAAGTAAAACTATTACTATTTGCAGATGACATATGATACATAGAGAACCCTAAAGACTCCATAAAAAAAAATGATAGAACTAATAAAAAAACTCAATAATGTTGCAGGACATAAAATCAATACACAAAACTCTGTTGTTTTGTTCTACACCAGTAATAAACTATCATAAAGAGGAATTAAAAAAGCTATTCCATTTACAATTTCATCAAAAAGAATAAAATACACAGGCACAAATTTAACCAAAAAGGTCAAAGACCTGAGTGAAAACTGCAAGATGTTAAGAAGAGAAATTGAAGACACAAGTAGGTGGAAAAGATATTCTATGTTCATGAATTGGAAGAATTAATATTGTTAAAATGTCCATACTACCCAAAGCAATATATAGTTCAATGCAATCACTATCAAAATTACAATCACAGAAAGAGAACAAACAATCCTAAAATTTATATGTCATCAAAAAAGACTCCAAACCCCAAAGCAATCTTAAGAAAGAAGAACAAAGCTGGAGGCATTATTCTCCCTGATTTCAAACTATTTTACAAATCTATAGTAATTAAAACAGTAGAGACAGAGTGATCAATGGAACAGAATAAAGAGAGCCCCAAAATAAACCTACACATATACAATCAACTAATTTATAATGAAGGAGCCAAGAATATACATTGAGGAAAGGGCAGTCTCTTCAACAAATGGTTCTGGGTAAAACCAGATAGCCATGTTCAAGAATGAAATGGAACCCCTTTCTCACACCAGACACAAAAATTATCTCAAAATGGATTAAAGACTTGAGTGTAAGACCTGAAACCATAAAACTTCTAGAAAAGAAGATAGGCTATAAGTTCCTTGATATAGTTTGTTGGTAATGTAGTCTTTGCATCTGACATCAAAAGTAAAAGCAACAAAAGCAAAACTTAGCAAGTGAGACTATATCAAACTATAAAGCTTCTACACAGAAAATGAAACCATCAACAAAATAAAAAGGCAACCTACTGAATGGGAGAAAATAATTGCAAATCATATAACTGAAAAGGAGTTAATATCTAAAATATATAAAGAGCTCACACAACTCAACAGCAGAAAAACAAATAATCCAATTTAAAAATGGGCAGAACTGAATAGGTATTTTTCCCCAAAAAAGATATACAAATGGCTAAAACGTACATGAAAAGATGCTCAACATCATTATCATCAGGGAAATGAAAATGAAAACCACAATGAGCTGTCACCTTACACCTGTTAGAATGGCTATTATCAAAAAAGACAAGAAATTCCAGTGTTGATGAGGATGTGGACAAAAATGGAATCATCGTGCACTGTTGGCAGGGAAATGTAAATTGTGCAGCCACATTGGAATACAGTATGGAATTTCCTCAAGAAATTAAAAATAGAACTACTATATGATCGGGCAATTCCACTTCTGGGTATTTAACCAAAGAAAATCAAAACATTAACTCAAACGTATATATGCACACCCATGCCCATTGTAGCACTATTTATAGTAGCCAAGGTGTGGAAACAACCTAAGTGTCCATTGATGAGGAATGGCTAATGAAATTGTGGTAAAGATAGGAATATTATTCTGCCATAAAAAAGAATAAATCTTGCCATTTGTGGTAACATGTATAGACATTGAAGGCATTATAGTAAGTGAAATAAGTTAAAGACAAATACTGTATGATCGTTTATGTATGGAATCTAAAAACAAAACAAACTAATACCAAAAACAAAACAAAACAAAACAAAAACCCAAGCTCATATACACAGAGAACAGATTAGATTGGTGGCTGCCAAAAATGTGGGATTAGGGATGGGAGAAATGAGCGAAGGGGATCAAAAGGTGTTTAAGACAAAAACCTCTCTAGAAGATTCTATGCACTGCTGAGTTCTGGGACTGTTTCTTCCCAACTCTTAAATTTTGAGGTAACTTTTTATGATTCCCAGGATCATAATGCAATCATTTGCTCAGAGTCAAACACTCCCCTTAGAATAAAAAATGAGTCATTTCTTAGGTCTCCAGGTTCTACTTTCTGGTGCATGGGTTCCTTCTGTAGATGCCACCTAATGGGTAGCCAACTGTCACATGCTTTCTCTATGCATGTGAGATGGTGTAGTGTTTCTTACCAGAAGGACGTGTTAAATGGGAAAGCCATGCCATTAACAAGCACAAGGCTCAGTGGCACAAAGGTCAACCAGTTTTTCCCCTTAATTCAAGAAAAAGCAAACATGCATGTTCCATATATAAACCCAGATATTTAACATTTAACTCAACCCTCATGATTCATTAAGAAAAGGAAATTCAATAAACTCAGGCAGATGTGACTACAGGAAAAACAACCCCCAATGAATCTGGCAGTTTCCAGGACTTTGAGTAAAAGAGAAATCAATTTTTGAAATAAAATGTTAAACATAAATGGTGACAACCATTATAACCATTATTTGATTTTGTTTTGTTTTTAGTCCTATAATGATTAGCTTTTATATCTTGCACAATCAGTCCCTTGGAACACCTATTAAAGAATCTCATTGTGTATGAACTTTGAACTCCTGGATCAGAAAATGAATAGTGATGGTTACGAGCCTAGCTATTTCTGATTTCCAAAAACAAAAATTGATTTTTAGGAGACTCATTTTGTGGGTCAGAATTTGTGGGAAATGAAGTAGGCACAATAAATTGGCAACAGAGAGGAGGCAGAAAATAATAGAAAGCAGACATAAGAACTGGAAAACTATAGCCATCTGGGACCATTTAGTGAAGGGGCAGACAGTTCTACACACCTCAACAGTCCCTGGGGCATCCCTGAGTCGAAGGGCATAATCTATTTTGTAAAGCTTTCCATCCAAATAAGTTTTAAAAGATGCCACTAAATTGCATTTGTGCCTAAAAGGAATAAAAAAATGCCTTGCAAGAAATAAACAAGGGGTGCTTGGTAGCAGAGAGATATTTCGGGATTAAAAAATCCAGGGGTTCTGAGAATGAGATGGAAACAAATGGTTGGCAATAGTATCTGCATTCTCTTACATTTTTACACAGCTCTAGCCATGTTGTCTTAAACAATCAGTATGGGAAAATTATAAAGAAAATGCAAAGAAGTATGATCACATACTGAAAAGTGGCAAAGCTTCAGTTTCACTGTGTCTGCCTGACATGGGACCTAAGAAATGAGAGAGTGGCAGGTTTCATGCTGGCTTTCCAAAGGCTTCCCCTTGGAATTATGGGCAGCAGCCTTACCACTTCCTCTTCCAGTCAAGCTTTCATCCCACTGACCCAAGTAAATACCACTGAGGTCATTTTCCTCTTCCCTCACTCCAGTGCAATTAGGGACAAGAGGGTGTGAGCCTGGAAAACGAAGGCCGACAGCTGAAGTCTGAAGGACTCTGTCAAGACAACGACAGCAATGCCAGCCTACCAAAAAGCAGGTCAGAGACTTAATACATAAATAGAAGCAATCCACCACACTGATGGTTAATGAAGTGACAGTGAATGGGACCATGCCAGTAGTCCCATCCACGACATTAACTCAGTGGCCATTTAAAATACGGTTTACTGGTTCCTCCATCAGTTGGATTGTTTTGTGCATGTGTGTCTTCCTAGCTAATCCTGCAAACATTCTAAAGAATGTTATTAGGATCATTAAAATTCATTGTAGTTAATTATTCCATTGCTTTACCAGCAGAAGTACATCAGATGTAGCAGAGTTCTTAGTTGCCCTAAGAAAAGTAATATAATACTTTTTGTTTAATGTTGGTTCAGAAAGTCAAAAATCATAGGGGGCAAAATTGGAAGGACATGTGAATAGGCTATGGAAAGACCAGAAGGTATAAGGTTTATGGTTGAATACTTGATGAACTTTGTTCACAATGTTCCTGCTTTTTTTGTTGTTTAATTTGCAGAGGGAACTCATAAGCCATAGTATGTAAGGATATATTGTGACTCATTTATGCTAGAACTGGAATATTTTAATGAACTTGAGGATCCATTGCTAGAGGGTAAAGAATGATATCCTTTCTTGATTTTTCTCTACCCTTCCTCTCTGCCTTTCCTCTCTCCCTCCATTCCTTTTAACCACTCTTCTTTTCTTCCTCCCCTCTTTCCTCTTTTCACTCACAAAAGTTTATTTTTTGCACTTTTGCTAAGCAATGTGTCCAATCTAGAAGCAAATATATGGGTCTCTGATTCAAGGTGCTGATATAACATGATCAGACTTGAGTTTCATGGGCAGTGGCTTTGTAGAGAATTAGGTTGAGGGCTAAACTGGGCTAACACAGTCAGACCTTAATGTTATGCCAAGGCGTGGGAGTTCTTTCATCTGACATCCAGTAGGGAATCATTCAAGATTTTATATGCAAGCAAGTTATTATATTAGACTGAGATTTTATGACTTTTTTTCTTAGAAGAAACTTAGCATCATACAATTGATGTTACTTCAATTCATACTTTGTTATATTTGCTAACAAGACATGCTATATACAACGTATGAAAGCATTCTTTTTTGTTCCAGTTTTCTATAGCATTCTTATATCCCACATCCTGAAATTCTCCATAGAATTTTTAACCATGGCAAAATTAGAAAATCTTCAGCAATTGGATTTTGTTATCAATTATTTACTAAAAAATTGTTGCGCATCTTTTCCAGTGTTGAAAGGAATTATTTCTCAGGTCATCATAACTGGTTACATATAGCTCTTGGTTACAGAGTAGCCGCAAAGTTGGCAGGAAGGGCACGGGTTTGGACTTAGCTGGGCCAAGTTCTGAATTTTCTATGTGACAGACACCAGGTGAGTTGCTGATGTTATCTAAGACTCATTTTTAAACTAAACTTGGGATCAGAGGTCATTTTGAGGATTACATAAACTTACTTATATAAAGCACTTAGTGCAGAGTTTAACATGTAGTAGTAGTGATGTTGATGAAGATGGTGATGGTAGTGACTGATGGTGATGACAGTGACAGTCGTGAGGATGATGATGGTGGTGATGGTGACAATATGACAATGATGGTGGTGATGACATTGGTGAGGATTTATGGGTGTACCTTCTAAGAGGTAGTATGATATCACTTTTTAAGAGCACAGATTCAGGAAGTGAGGCATTAGGTCCAGCCAACAGCCAAAGGGAGGGAGTTGCATAGAGTATGAATACCAGTTGGGGATCATCTTAGAAGTCCGACTCCATAACAAGTTACTTAACCTCTCTGCACCTCGGTTCTTCCATCTGTTAAATGCCATTAACAACTATAACTACTTAAGAAAGCTATTGTAAAGATTAAACAAGTTGATATTTGTAAAATACCTGTGCCTAACATATATTAAGCTATTTTACCTGTTTGTGGGGTAAATGGCAGAATTTCCAGAATCTCCCACCTGGCCTTAGGCCATTTACATATTAATAGGTGTTTACCACTGCAGAGCCTCCTGTAGATCTGGGGCAAGGGGTGGAGAAAAAATGGTCATTCTCTCCTTTCCTCTATTTCTGGTACATAACTGGTCTGGGGTCTGCCAGTCACCAAGGACCCACCAATGGAGTTTCTCCTGGAAGGGGTGGGAGTGTGGCAGCAGAGCTGAAGCAGTGGTTGTAGCAAACACGATGCTGAGCCCGGCCAGTGAATTTGAGCAAGCTGTGAACAATAAAAATTGTTTCTCCCAACCCACCCTTTCCCTTGACTTATTTCGGTGTCATCGGTTTTAAGGGGATTCACCATGGTCTGGGAACACCCTTCCCAGTGGAGCTACTCTTGTTATCAAAGCATTGAACTGATTTGCTTAACAGCCCTGTCACTCCATGCCAAATGGTGGTTGTTGCATCATCAGTTTATAAGAGAAATGGCAACAAAGTTCAGGGCAAGAGGGTGGTGTGGGGATACCAAAGGAGCACTGTAGAATGAATCTAGGCCAAACTCTGTTTTCTCTACAAGATGTGTAGTACAGGCAGGTCACTTACTCTCCTTAGATCACTGTACCTTTATCTGTGAAATGAGTGCTTCAGATCTTATCAGGAGTGATATTCATGATATTTAACAGCTGCTTGGGGTCAGGTACTAGCCAATCAGAATGGGGGCTTCCATAACCAGGATGTGGCCATGCTCAGGAGGACTGGTTGCATGACAGCCTGAAGAAACTCTTTATAGTCCCTTTAAGCCCCAGATATCTATGATTTGAGGACCAATTTCCAAATCACTTAGATTATGTGGCCCACACAATCCTTTAGTTTTGTTCCTCTTACTTTTATAAATTTTTATCAAAGTGGTTCATAAACCAGCACACTAAAACAATCTTATTTAGATAAAAGGCTGCTTAATATGGTAGGATTATGCTGCTTTGTGCGTTTATACAGTGTGAGCAAATATATCTAAATACAATCATAGTATTTGGTTCAGAAACAAATCCCATTGTGTTTCTAACACTTAACAAATGTTTCAGAAACTTATTACTAGAACGAAAATTTTAGTCTATATGTGTTTCTGGAAGACCTTCTGGATCCTTTCTAAGAAGCTCACATATGTCTGCAAACAAAAATGTCACCCAGTGAGGTAACAGTATCCTTGCTCAATGTCTGTTGTTTTCCAGACTCCCTGTGTGACCTGCCTCTTTCCTAATGCTGCTAAGTACCTGATGTTTTCCTATGCAGGAAGCTTATATGAACTAATCAACATTTAATGAGAGGAAACCAACTGATCAGAATGCTTTTCCTGGTACTTTAGCTACTAAATGTTGTCTGTACTTCTGACTCTCTAGTCAGTGTGTGGCTTTCCCCTCCCAATTGCACCTTTTCCACAGCTCCACAGTACTCTAGGGCTTTCTGTAGTAACCTGGCTGAACAGTTTGCCTTAATTTGAGCAAAGTTTAGGACCAAATTATTGAGGTAAATATTTTGATTAAATTTTGCTTAGAGGAGAGTGAAGCTTCTGAATCCAAATCAAGATCAAATCATTCCAGCCATGCTTGAAGGAGAACAGCAAGAGTTTGATGAAAAGCAAAATCTGCCCAGTAGAGTCTGGGGCAGCTGAAAATGATTTTCCCTATGTTTACAAAGGCAATTAGGGTTGTGCTAGGGCAGCTCTGGAGGCCCAAAGGGAGGGCTGGGGAGGTGTAACTTCAGAGGCCAAGCATTTCCCATGGAATCTCTGGATCTAGCCACTCAGTATCTACTAGCGGCATCTGAATTATAGGAAGTGCCCTAAAATGGGCCAGATTATGGTCTGCTATATTAAAAACATTGGTACTATTATCAGTAAAAGATTGTCACGTAGCTTCCCAACTTATTTATAAATTATATAAATGTAGTTCAGTAGTTAGTTAACATCTCAAAGAACAACATATGCTTGGGTTGAGGGGCATCATTGATGACAGTGGATAAAGCCGCATTTTAAAGGATCTTGATTTCTGTTATATTTGAGTAAATCCTCCTGGTTTTCTTTCTCACGATGTGGCTGGAATCAAAACAAATGTAAAGGGTACCATAAGTAGGCTATAGGTCAGCTCTATCTCACTTTTGTTTACCTGTGCTTGCCTCATTGGTACTATCTTCATTCAGCATTCAGATGTTTGGGCAGGAATGTTTTAAACCATATGACCACTTTATTTTTTTGAAGATGGATTCTCCTAAAGCCAGGTAACAATTGGTTTTACTAACACCAGTGTGATGGTTAATTTGGGGTATCAGTTTGACTGGGCTAATGGATGCTCAGATATCTAGTAAAACATTACTTCTGAGTATGTCTGTGAGAGTATTTCTGGAGAAGATTAGCATTGGATTTAGTTGACTAATAAATGATTTACTGCCACCAATGTGGGGTTGGGGGGAACATCATCCAATCTATGGAGGGCCAGAAATAACAAAAAGGCAGAGGAAGAACAAATTCCCTCTCTCGCTCCCTCTTCTGGAGCTATCATTTCTCTCTTCACCTGCCCTTGCACATCAAAGCTCCTAGTTCTCAGGCCTTTAGGCTCTGGGGCTTACACCTGCAGCCCCCTGGTTCTTGAGCCTTTGACCTTGCACTGGGAGTTACACCTTTGGCTCCCCTGGTTCTTGGGCCTTTGGACTCAAAAAGAATTACATCACTAACTTTCCTGGTTCTTCTGCTTGCAGATGGAAAACTGTGGGACTTCTCGCTCCCTATAACTCCATGAACTAATTCCTATAATCAATCTCTTCATATCTATTTCTATATATCCTATTTTTCCCTTTCTCTGGAAAACCTTCTCAGATTAATACAACAGATAACATGTAAACCCACATAAATGGGGTCATTTGAACTGAAATTGGTTGCAAAACAAGGTGAAAGAATGAGCAAGGGCTCTGCTCTCATGCTACTTTTGGGTGGAGCTGCTAGCCTCTCTCACAGTGTGTGTGTGTTGTGTGTCCTGTGTGACATAAGGAAGGAATGAGAGCTCTGGTATTGGCTTATTTATGAGATGTTAGAAAAGCTTAATTTCGGCCTTATTTTAAAACAGAATTACTCTGCTATGAGAAATTCTCATATTTTCTTCCCATTCCCCAGTGGATTATCATGAGCTTCCCTTCAAAGACCATTGGTTTAGATTTATGCCTGAAGACGTAATTTGGCCAGTTCTGTTTATACTGGAATAAGCCTCTAATTGTTTCATTTATTCTTGTCAGTTCCCAGCTCCCTGACCAGGCTTCAGAGAGCTGTGCCTGACACTCTACACAGCTGAAAGCATGGTATGCCTTTGCCACGTGCACAGCAAATGGTGGCTGCAGCCTCCATTGAGCTGTTCGTTTTAGTTCCAATCTCCCTAGCTTCCCGCAAACCACAAATGAACTGAAAGTTCAGCACGTCTCAGTGCACAGTGGGACCTCCATGAACAAATACGCTCTTATGCAGGGTGATTTGGAGGCTCCCAGGAAGCCTCTTCAGTG
Organism: Manis javanica; assembly: GCF_040802235.1. NCBI lineage: Eukaryota > Metazoa > Chordata > Mammalia > Pholidota > Manidae > Manis > Manis javanica. The sequence goes on from NC_133158.1 coordinate 146,189,372, forward strand.
CAGAGAAATCTGAACTTCTCATTATGGGACATTCTTTCTTTTTCATCATCAAGAAGAAGCATAATGAAGAAAGGCTGGGTTCAGTCATCAGACAGTTGTGAATTCAAATCCTGGCATTGGCACATTCTAGCTGTGTGACCAGTGGCAAATTCCAACCTCTTTGAGTTTCAATCTCTATCTTTTAATGGCTGTAATAAGACCTACTTTACAGGATTGTGTGAGAATTAGAGGTGATATATGCCTGGTGGGAGCACTTAGTACATGCTAACTATTGTTACTCATTGTTATTGTTGTCATAATTACTCAAATTCCTTTCTTGGAAAGTGATGTTCTCACATACATTAAAACTTTTATCAGAAATAAATTTTATTGATTAGCTATTACTTACATTCTAAGATTGAAGCAGGTTACAGATCATGTTCAGGAATCTGTAGGAGATCGGTGGGGAAGGGCGGGCTGAGGGGTATGTCCCAGGAGCTCGGTGGGACTCAGTTACCGAAACACCCTGAGCCAAAGGTCCTAACATAGTCAAGCAAAAAGCCAAGGTCCAGTGGGGAGACTGAGTCATGGCTGAAGTGCAGAAGGACAGCTATGCTGTGAGGAAAGCTAAGCCTCATAAATGCCCTGGGCATGTGGAGCCTAGTGCTCACTGCGTGCTGTGTTTTAAAGGAGCTAGAATAAGACCAAAGACAGGAGAGCAGAGCACCTGTCTGTGGAGCTCACTTTTATCATTCCTGTGTTAGTTACAATAGGTAAAACTAGGTGTTATGCAAGCTCCCTATCTCAGTGGCTTTATTTTTTTATAATGCAAATGGTTGATTTTTTACCTCCTTCACAGTCCATTGTGGGCTGATGAGTAAGCGGCCTTCCGCATGTACATCTCTGGACCCAGACTCCTTCCGTCTGTGGCTCCATCTTCCTCTGGGTCCTCTCAGTCCAGGTACAGGTAGGGAAAAAGCAAGGATCACGTCTGAGAAGTTTTCATGGACAAAGTTTAGAAGGAATGCATGGCACTTCTTTTACCTTCTCTTGGCCAAAACTCAGTCTTATGGGTACACCTAACTACAAAGGAGGCTGAAATGATCTAGCTGTGTTACTAGGAGGAGAAAGTATGAATTTTGGTGAATACTTGTAATTTGTCATAAATGGTTTTCAGACGTTTTGGACTACAACCTACAGTAAATGATAACTTTCATAATAATACCCAACACACACACACACACACACACACACACACACACACACACACACACACACACCTTGTAAAGCAGCATTTATTCCTTTTACATGCAATATCTTTTGATATTTTCTATTCTATTTTATTTTACTTAAAAATACTGATTGTACCACATTAAATTAATTTCACAATCTGGCAGATGGAAAAACACTATTCTCCATGGTAAGGCTGAATATAACATCCCACTAATTATTAGAAGAGACAGGGAATAAGGCCTTGTCTACTATGATCAGGATCTGGCATGCCTGAGAGCACTTTCTGGGGGGTCCTGTGATAAAAATATCTGATTGATGGGTCCAGAGAAATCAGAACTTCATGACAGCACATATGTAGTATAGGGTCAACCTGGGATGAGATGCAGTGTTCAGACATTTCCCTTTCAACACAACAACCTTGAAATGTAGTTAAAAATAAAGGCAGGACAAACCTAAACATAGAGTCCTCATGCTTGGTGAGTGTTTCTCCTTATCTCCCCCAACATTTCCAAGTTGTGAAACAGAATGCCTTTCTCATTAGCTGTACTTCATGCCCCATATCTGTGCACCCCCAAATCCAAGTAAGGAATTGGATCTCATACTTTAGCTACCACTATTTTAAGAAAGTGACCCATGCACTAGCATGATTGGAAAATTGCTCCTGTAAGATGAATCATGGAGAACATTAATCACACTCACATATTTACCTTGCAGTGTAAATATGTAATCCTCCTGGATTCATGCGGCTCGCTGCATGAAACTGGCTTGGTATCACCTGGTACTGAATTTCTACATGGGAAGTGAGGTAGGAGCCTTATTGACAAGGGAAGACCAAGTCAGATATACTGAAAATCTTCATATATATATATATATGTTTTTGCTCTATGCAGAGAAATTCTAGGAGTTACCAAGCCCCATTCACATCTGCAAATCATTTAGTGCATGTAAAGCAAGTTGTGCAGCATTTAATCTGGGGCTGCCCTTCACAAACCTTCCTTGCTCTCCCAACTTGATCAACTAGCCTTAGAATAGAGCTTATTTTTCATAGTGTGACTGTAGTTCACTGTTTTGAATATTAAAGTAACCTGGCTTTATATACGGGTTGCTGGTTTTCTAATCTTTAAAGCCCAATACAAAATAAACGACTAATAGGTGAGGGGTTAACATAAAACAAAACCCAAATTGGCTACACATAATGGCAGCAATGTGTGTAATAGGTATAAACTAGCTTTTATTTAGCAAAACTTCACTTCCAAGTGTCTACATAATGAGCAGATGATTTACATCAACAGAAAGACTAAGAAGTGAAATTCTGAGTGACCAAGATGATCAAACCTACAATCTGATGATCAGAGACACTGAGAATGTTTCTACATACATCATTTTAGGCTCAGGGTCCCTAAAATGTACCACCTGTCAAATAGTTAAGTTAGATTATTCTGGTCTCTTTTTTATATTAGATTTAAATCGTTGCAAATTGGTACTAAATGTTTTTGGCCATCATAAAAATATGTCTCTTTTTAGGCTGACTTCACTTATACCAGGTTATCCTGCAATGTCTAGGACTTTGCTTTTATGATTAACAGCATTGTATTCACCGTTAAACTTTCCCATTGAAAACTTTCCCAGTCTCCTACTAAAAAGAACAACATTGGCCACTGTGGTCTTTATCAATGACAACATAATTACAATGAGAACTATGGATTCTTCAGTTTAAGCTGAGAACCACATGGATGTACTTTCCCTTGGCTTTAAGAGTCTTTAAGGAAAAATAAAACAACTTGAAAGGGAAGCAATTGATAATTAAAACTCTGAAGCTTTGATAAGTTAATGGTATTTTTTCAAGTGATAAAGAGACATTAATGTGCTTAATCAATGAACCTTTCAAGTATCTAATTTAAGAAGAGAAAATGTAAATCTACTGTTAAAGTTCAGGGTTAATATTTTTTTATGCCCTTGCTCTCAGCTATCTATTCATTCATTTATTCAACAAATATTTATAAAGCATATAATGTGCTAAGCTCAGTTTTGGGTACAAGGAATATATCCATGAACAAATCAAACAAAAACCCTTGCCCTCCAGGACCTTATACCCCATCAGGCAATAAATGAGCAAAGAAAATGTGAAATACATTAGTACTAAAAACTGAGGAGAATAATAAGGGAAGAGGGAGAAGTGGCAGAATGGTGTCGATATTTTAGACAGTGCATCCACGGAAGGATTCACTGATAAAATGACATTTAAGTGAAGCCCTTAAGGCAGTGAGAGAGCCAGCCATGTGATGTGGGCAGGGAGGAGTGTTCCAGGCAGAGGGAACAGAGAGTGGGAAGTTAGGAGGGTGCATTACCTGGTGTGCAGAGGAGCATTGCTGAGGCAAGGTAACTCAAGTAGACACAATGAAGGGAGTGGCATGGATGAGTGCAGTAGCAGGGAGGAGAGAGGGGCCAGGTCACCTGGGGCTCTGTAGAAGATGGTAAATGCCTTGGCCTTTACTCTGAACATGACAAGGAGCTAATGGAGGGTTTCAAGCAGAGGAATGACAGACCTATTTAGTTTTTAAGGATCACTTGTTGGAAACAGACCAGTTAGGAGGCCCATGCAGTGGTCTAGGAGAGATGATGGCAGCTTGGTAGTAGCAGTGTGGATGTGAGGAGTGGTAGGAATTTGGAAAGAGTTTGAAGGTAGAGCCACTCAGATTTTCTGATGGATCAGATATGGGCTGTGAGAGAAATCAAGCATGAAGGGGTTCTTTGGGTGTGGAGACTGTGGGAAGAGCAGGTTTGAGGGAAGAGAGAAGTTCGGTTGGGTCCTGTTAAAATTTAGTGGAGATGTCAAGTAGGTGGTTGGCCAATTGAGTTTGCAATCTAGGGGGCATTATATTTTAATTCTAAGCTTTTCCAATTCTCTCATGTACTGGGCAACAGAACTGTTGAAAATTAGGCATGGGGCAGCTGTGTCCTCAAAGAAAGAGGGTCTAACTTCTGATCAGAGGTGAGGTTTCCTTTACATGAAGAGTAATTATTATGTAGGGTGCATTTCTCAGGGTTCATCATCATACAGGCACCGCCATGCAACTGCACGATCATAAGTGTCTTTCTATAGTCTCTCTCATGATTGGTGGGGTTTACTTCTGACCACAGCCAAATTAGCATTCAATACTTCAGTTATTAATATAAAAGATCTATGACATAAATTAGGCTCAGGGCATAGCCATGATGTGGTAATTGTGCATTAGTTCATATAATTTATCAAAATCTGCAAAGGACTATTCTTTGGGTTTCTGCAGGATTTTGGCCAACTGTTCATTGAAGTATAATTAGCAGCCACAACTTGTTAAGAAAAGTGTTTTGTTCTAAACTGAGTCAGTCAGGGCACCAAATGTGGGCATCTGAGGTGGCTGAGAATTCACATGCAGAAACATCAGAGAACCCAGGCTCAGCCCTGATGATAACACACAGTACCAAGTGGCTGCCTTGCTATCTTGGAGAGTGGATTTTTTTCTTTCGTTTATGATAGGAGGTTGATGGATTGTGTCTGTTGCAGAGACACAAGGAGAAAAAGGTGACTCAAATCCCAAAATAGCCCTTTTGAATGCATTAAGAGAAAGCATCTCTGACACAGACAGGAAGAAAGGGAAGAGGGGGCAGGAATCAGTGACAAAATGCTCATAGCGCCTTGGTCACCAGCATTGATTCATGCTAAGTTATTGTCCTCTGCTAAGAATGACATTGTCCTTTGCTTTTGTGTTAAATTATAAAAACCCTCTAAAACTGTACAATTGCCTCAAGATTAAATTGATTGTCCATTATCTGTATTTTAACAATCTATTTGGTAAGTGTTTCCTATCATTTCTTCATCACTTCACACCCGGTTGGGGTTTGGAGTGGGTCTTATGTTTGATAATGTGGTGGTTACATATTTGAATTATCTATAAAAATAAGAACATCAGTACTGAAGCAAGACAAGGAAAAAGTCTCACTTAAGTTAGCTTTAAATAGACAAACAATATCTGAAAGAAACTTTAATGGAAGAAATTATCCCATTCACAGTAGCAGAAAAAAACATTACACATCTCAAATTAAACTCAATAAGAAATGTGCAGGAAATATATAAAGAAAATAATAAAACTAGTAAAGGATTTGAAAGGAGATTTGGTAAATAGGCAGAAAGACTTAATAATGTACGGATGCAAGCAATTCCTAAATTAATCTATAAACTTGATGCAATATCAATAAAAATCCCACTGGAGTTTATTTTATATTCTCTATGCATTGCTTGTTTATTTTGGAACTCATCAAGAGTAGAGAGAAAAAATCATAAAAGACTATTGAGGGATATTTATGCTACCATATGTTAAAATATATTATAAAACTATAATAATTAGAACTGTGCAGTGTCATCACAGATTAGGAAGATAAGACCAATGGAACACAACCAAGAAATAGATCTACCATTATATGGAAATTTCATGTATGATAAACCACTGATTTAAGATCAATAGGAAAAATTTACTTTTCAGTAAACAGTTTTTAGGAAAACTATCTAGACCGCTGGGAAAAGAGTAAAACTACTAAACCTTCCTCCTAACAGAAAGATGAGTCAATGATTTAAACATAAAGAATTAAGCTATAAGAGTACCAGAAGCAAGCAGGAGGTTTGTTTATAATTTTGAAATGGTGAAAGCCTCTAAGCAAGAAAACAAGCCCAGAAGTCATAAAGTTAAAGGTAAATAAATTTCACTACCTAAAAATTAAATTTTCTTCACAGCATAAGTATCATCATAAATACAGTTAAAAGACAAGTGACCAACCCGAGAAACACTTAAAACATATATTCCTGACAAATGATTAATTTTCTCAATATATAAAGAGTTCTTCTCTCAACTTGATAAGGAACAGGCACAGGAATTCACATTTTTAAAAAAGACAAAAGGTTCATAAATACATGAAAAGATTCTCAATCTCACTAATAAAAAACTCACTTTAACAAAGATAGAAATTATATAAGGTAAATACCTAAGCATGCTCATTCACTGTAGACATGAATACAAATTGGTTCACCCTTGCAGGAATGTTTGTGCCCCACCAAAATTCATATTTTGAAACCCTAATGCCTGATAAGATAGTATCAGGAGGTCGGGCCTTTGGGAAGAGATTAGATCATGAGGGCAGAGCATGAATGAGATTAATGCTCTTATGAAACAAGTCCCAGAGAGATCCTTTGCCCCCTTTACCACATGAGGATGCAACGAGAAGTCTGCAATCCAGAAGAGGGCTCCATCCAACCACCGTGGCCCTCTGATCTTGGACTTCCCAGCTTCCAGAATAATGAGCAATAAATTTCTGTTGTTTATAAGCCACCCAATCTAAGATATTTTGTTATAACAGCCTGAATGGACTAACATGGCCCTCCTTACAGGACAATTTGGTAACATCTACCAATGTAAGGTCCACGTACCCATTTGGCTCAGCAGCTGACACCTTAGGGAATTTGTCCCTTACTGTATTCACATATATGCAATAAGTATGAGGTAAGATGTTCATTAAAGCATTGCTGGTTATAGAAAGGATTGAAAAAATTGTCAACAAACAGGCTATCTGTTTAAATATATTTTGGTACATACATACAATGGAATACTGTGTATTTGTAAAAAAGAAAGAAATAGCTCTGTTGGTCTTATAAAGAGTTCCAAGATATATTGTTAGGTTTAAATGCCAAGTAGTGTGTGTAATATGCCTTAATTTATGTAAACATAAACAAAATGCACTTACATGTATACTTGTATGTATTATGGAAGTTTCACACACAGATTCATCACGTTTGTATATACCTAGAGCACTTCTGGAAAATGGATCCCCCTGGGAAGGGAACTGAGAAACTGGACAGGGCTGGTGGTGAGAGGAAGACTGATGATTGTAAATATTTTGGATGTTTGTGATCTTTTTTACCATGTGCATATAATACTTTTGCAATAAAACCAAGTTCTTTTAAAATATAAATTCCAAAACTCTTGGGAATTTATGATATATAAATGAAACATTTCAAATTAATAGGGAAATGATGAACATCCAATACATAGTACTGACACAAGTATATGCCATTTAGAATAAAGTTGACTATACCAAAATAAGTCTTAGATGGATCAAAGTTTTAAATATAATAAAAAATAAAACCATAAATATTCTTGAAGAAGATGGTGATAACTTTGTAATGTTGGATTATGCAAAAACTTTCTAATTAGGTAATGAAAACTCATAAAAGAGCAATTTTACTATAAAAAAAACTTTGGTTCAATTAAAGACACAAACAAAGTTGAAAGACTAGCAAAATGTGAAAAATATTTAGAAGGAAAATGATAGATCAGAAGTCAATAATATTGACTAAATATTCTTACAAATCAATAAAGAAAAAACAAAAAAAAAGAAGAGAAGAAAAGAGCATCATAGAACTCTTAACAGGCAATTCATAGAAGTAAAACATTCAACACTTAAAAGATTTCAAAAATTGACTTAATCAGTTAAATGTAAATAAGAAGCAACAAATGTCATTTTTCATCCAGAAGATTGACAAAAATTAAAATTTTAAGTTAATGATATTCTGTGTTGTTGAGTATGAGTTCACACTATTTAGCAGAAACAAAACTTGGTACTTTTCTGAATGTCACTTTAATAGTTAAAATGCACAATGTGTGTATTATTTATTCCAGTAACCCTAAGTAGGCATTTACTCTAAAGAGATAATCATTCAAGTTCAAACCGATAAATTTTCAGTGACGTTCATTACAATGGTGTTTAAATCACATGCACAAAGGAAACAATTTAAATGTTCATTAAAGGGGTATTTGTAAATAACACCTGCTACAATGTAATCCAATATATAGCCCTTTAAAATAATGATGTACGTCTACATGTATAGACATGTAAGTTTCTGCATGACCCACTGTCAAATGCTTAAGAAGAGATTGTAAAATACCATGTAGAGCTCAAAATATTGTATAGAAATAGAGCTCTCAGGAAAGTTGCTCATAAAAATGTTTACAGTAGTTTTTATTAAGTGGGAGAAGTTTAGGTACTTTCTACTTTCTTACACATTTTAAATTAAATTAGAGCATATATCATTTTACCCTACAGTTAAGTGGATCCTGTGCAGATATTAAAAATAATGTAGAAAAATTGAATGCCACAAAAAAGATGCTTATGATCAATTAAGGAGAGAATAATAGATTAAAAACCAATATGTACAGCACTATCTCATTTTAAAATGAAGTATAGAAATATACATTTACATACATACATTTGTGACTAGAAAAAATAACTCAAATATGTTAACAGTAGTAATATCTGCATGTTGGAATTTGGGTGACTTTTTAGAAGATATTTTCTATATTTTCTTCAGTGAAGTTGGATCACTTTTTAATGGAAATTATTACAGCTATCTCTTTATTTTTTATTTTTTATTTTTTAAAACTTTTTATTAAGGAATGATTGATATACACTCTTACGAAGGTTTCACATGAAAAAAAACTGTGGTTACTACATTTACCCATATTATCAAGTCCCCACCCATACCCCAACGCAGTCACTGTCCATCAGTGCAGCAAGTTGCCAGAGATCCACTATGTCCCTTCTCTGTGCTACACTGTTCTCCCCGTGATCCCCCACACCATGTGTACTAAACATAATACCCCTCAGTCCCCTTCTCCCTCCCTTCCCATCCGCCCTCCCACACCCCTCCCCTTTGGTAACCACTAGTTCATTCTTAGAGTCTCTGAGTCTGCTGCCATTTTGTTCCTTCAGTTTTGCCTCATTATTACACTCCACAAATGAGGGAAATCATTTGGCATTTGTCTTTCTCCGCCTGGCTTATTTCACTGAGCATAATGTCCTCCAGCTCCATCCATGTTGTTGCAAATGGTAGGATTTTTTTCTTTCTTATGCCTGAATAGTATTCCATTGTATATATGTACCACATCTTCTTTATCCATTCATCTACTGATGCACTTAGGTTGCTTCCATATCTTGGCTATTATTAAAAGTGTACAGCTATCTCTTTAAAAACTACTTTAGAGATAAAAACAACAAAATCAAGGTTTAGCATGGAAACAAAAATATCATTCCTTCTTTTGTTACTTCTTAACCCAATATTTAAAAGCAAGGTTACAAAAAGGTGAAGGAGGGATTGGACTACAGATGGCAAAAACTGTGACAGAAAGGCTTTCCATGATTCACAGGCTCTCTATCAGAGGAACAGATATTATGAAATTAAACCTTTCCCATATTACTTAAAGAAAAAAAACTACTTATGTAGGGTATAGATAGCATTATTACCTGGATAAACTCCCCCACTAATATCAACAAACATATGTGCATATAAACTTCCACTTAGGACTGATGAACAGTAGGATATCTCACAAATCCATGGCCATGTGAGCCTTTCTCAACTTCATAAGAAGAATAAAGGGTTAAACTGGGCACTGAGATTGCAAAAAGATCTGGAGTTTTGTTTTCACACAAGATCCTGAATCTCACTGTTGTAAACTGGCATTTGAGCAGTAGAGCCCTTTTTATAGAGATCCATGCGTTTTTAAGTTCTCATTTTATTTCTGATTTGTTTTTCATTATTTCCTGAAGCTGTGATGTTTCAGAGGCTGTGGGGGAAGTGAGAAGACCCTGGGAGAGTTTCAGCCTTTGAATTTTGAAACTCAACTACTCAGAATTTCATACTCATGTGCACAGAAACAATGTCACAGGGTCACTTTGGCCAATGGAGTATTTTGTGTGAGGGCCGATGCCTGGGTCCTGTGCGTGTTTGCCAAAGCAGCCTTTCACCTCTTTCACGCTTCCCTTTTTCTCTTTCTTTTTCCCTTTATATCAACATGTTGTAGCCTGTGACACAAGCTAAATTAATCACTCACTGCACTGAGGGAAGTCACGGCAGGATATAGAATAACAAAGACAACAAAATTATTGCAAGGCTGGCGAGAAGTGACTGGCTTGTGAATAGAGCCAGCACACTCTCACCAGCTGTGTCCTCACAGGGGCTGGAGCAGCAGATTAAATTGGGACTGTTTTTATTCTATTTATGTGGATTTGAGAATGGCCTCAATACAGTGCCAGGGGTCCTGAGTGAAGGGAAATCCCTTTGGAATGCTCAGCCTGCTGTCAGAACCAAGGCTTCCCTGAGCCTCAGGATTCCCCACGGGTGTCCTCCGGGTTCCCCCCAGGCAGGCTCTGCTCGGGATTGCTGAGCTGCCTGGATTCAGAGCATGCGGAGGGCTTCAGTCAGAGTCAAGAGAGAAACCAAATCTCTAGCAACTCAGAAGATGTAGCTCCAGTCCCAGTGGGCCAACCATCTGCACAATAGCTCAAGAAAAGATGGGAGGATGGGACCCATCAGCTTCTTTGACTCAGGGGAGAAAGGAACCCATGATGGCACATGGCAGCTGGATGCGGGGCAGTGTGATGAGTTCACCAGCGTTCTGTTCCATACCTATGTTCACAGACCTGTGTCAACGTACAGGAGGCTGTCTGAGAATGACCTAGAGCTCTTTTGGACCTTTCCTGTTATATGTGTCTCCCAACAATTTAGATACAGGCACAGAAAGCATACTCATGAAAATGGCAGTGGACATACAGCTCAGAGAATTAGCTAAAGAGCTACAGCATCAAGATTCAAAAGCTCTTTAAAGCCACAAACAAGAAGTCAAAAATATCAAGAAGAAATATAATAAGGATGATAATAACATGTATTTACAATCATTAACAAAAAGCAAATGTAAATTGAACTACTGCATGGGTTCAGAAAATTGACTGAATGAAGATAGAGTGAGGGACATGTAACTTAACAGAGAAGTCACTCCAAAGAAGTTCTAGGGTCATGAAGAGCCAGCTGAGTGACATGGGTGTTGAGCTAATGCCAATGGAAGGGTAGAGTCTGGAGCAAGGGGAGTAAGAGTTGTATGGTCTTCAGTGCTAGTCAGACCACATTAAAGAAGACCCCACCCTTAGATGGCTAGTGTGAGCAGGAAAACATCCAGCACATTCCAGAGAGCAGAACTAGGGCCAGTACAGGGAAACTGAAGAGAATAAAACTGGGGCTTGTTATGGACTGAATCCAGTCTCCCCAAAACTCATTTCTTAAAGCCCTAATCCCAAGTAGCTACAATGTGGTAGTATTTGGAGATGAGACCTCTAAAGAAGTAATTAAATTTAAATGAGGCTATTAAGGAAGGCCCTAATCCAATATGACTGGCACCCTCATAGGGAGAAAAAATTTGGACACAGAGACACCAGGGGTGCATGCATGCACGCAGAGGAAAGGCCATGTAAGGAAACACTAAGAAGGTGGCCATCTGTAAGCCAAGGAGAGAGGCCTCAGAAGAAATCAAACCTGCCAACACCTTGATCTTGGACTTTTAGTTTTCAGAACGGTGAGAAAATAAATTTGTTTAAGCCACCCAGTCTATGGTATTTTGTTATAGCCATTCTTACAAATTAATACAGGGTTCAAAAGAAAGAAATGCTTTCTAACAAAGTGGCAGAGAACATCTAGGCTGTGGGAACAAATAACAAGCCCTACTTCCTTATCCAAACTTTAGTCAGGATCCTCTGAGTCCTCCTCTCAGCCAGACCTCAACCTTGGCCTGCAGAACTCAGTTTTAGCAAAGATTCCTACTAAGCCACTTTACTGAGAATTCCCCCATCCTTGATATCTAATGAAGGTCCTCTTTTAATTTTAATAATAATCCACTGACCCCTGGCTATAAATTAGTCCCTCTCCCCTACTGCAGTAGCTCAGATAAAATCTGTCTTGCCATTTTTAACAAGTATCCAGTGTAAAATTCCTCTTTAACACAAACAATTTCAAAATCTCAATGTCTTAACAGTAGGTTTTCAATACACTTTTATGCTCTGTGTGCTGAATGGGTCACTGTGGTCACTTAGGGGCCCAGGCTGATGTACTGTCTCGAGGTATGCTTCCACTGTCCTCATGCCAGGGAGCAGGGCTCTGTTGAAACATGCACTGGCTCTTCAAGGCTTGTGCCCAGATGTGACCTTACTTCTGCTCACACTTATTAGCCAAAGAAAGTCACATGGCCGCACCTAGCTTCACCAAGTTGGGAAAGTGAAATTCTAAATTCTACCATGAGCCTGGAAGGAGGAAATTTGAAATACTTGTTTTTAGCTGTAAAGTTTATAGCTATTTTATTTTGAAAAATTAAGTTGATTCATGTTTATGAGGTTGAGATTCCTCTAGAAAGTGGTTTTTTTAAGATAGATAAGGTGTTGTGATGATGCTCATGATCTAGTGGAGGAGATAGACATGTTTACCACTAGCTTTAAGACAATGTGGTACCTGGTGTTTCATGGTCAGCCCTATCACCTGTGGCACATAGAGAATCTGCTCTTCCCTTGGACCCCTGAAGAGACTGCCCTTGGCCATGACTGACTGGGCCAGGCATAGGCACCTCATCCAGGGTGACTTGTTGGACCAAGATAATTAGATTCTTATTCTGGGAAGTTTGAATTAAATAGCAGAAAGTCCTTCCTCCTGATAGAAGGAAACCTGATAGGGTTCTTTTAGGAACATAGTCTCTGGACCTGGCCTCTGTGGCTTGGATCCAGAACCCTTTTCTGTGTGTGGCTCCAATAGCCTGGGCTCAGCCGGCAGGGACCTGGTCTGATTTGTGTGGCTTCAGAAGAATGATAGTGAACGATGCTGGGACAAAGCTGTTATACAAAGGGTTCCTTAGGTGTGGAGGCAGCTGGAGGAAAGAGCTCAGAGTTCCTTTCAACTCTGAGAGTGTGGATACTATTTCTCAGACTCATTTCAGAGGTGAATGTGTGCTAGGATTAGACGCTCACATTGTAAGATGGGACATTCCTATGAATGGTATTCACCTCAATTTCTTACACTCCCATAACTTGGGTCTCTATGTCTTATCACTGGACTAAGTCACCCTCAGTAAAATTTACACTTAACCCCATGCAATGGGAACTTGAAGGAAGTTATCAGGCTTCTCTGGTAATTTTTTTTGGAGTTTTCAGGGAGTATCAGGAATATTAATGCTCACATTCCCGGATACAGGCCACTGATCAGTCGGCACAGTGTGAACTGGTATTCGCGAGTGTGTGTGTGTGTGTGTGTGTGTGTATGCGTCTGTGTGTTTGGCTCTCTGACTGTTCCTGCCATTAACACCACCTCCCTCTCCCCTCCACAGCTTGCTGGAGTCCTTTTATGTTAACATACTCTATAAGAAGCCTTCAATTTGGCAGCACTGTTCACTCCTAACAAATGCATCAGAAAACAACGCATGCCCCTGCCCACTGGTAATCAGAGCAATTACTTAACGAGAACATCTCTATTTCCTCCAGGGTGGACTAATTAAAAGGCTTCCATGCTGTTGTCTGGAATGGGCAGAGTGTTTTGTGTTACTTTTTGGAGAAGCTGAAACCTAATGTTGGGGTGGACGTGGAGCATTTTCATCATTACTCATAGGATTCTTCTCATCTCTGCTCTTTTGCAGGGCAGGCTCAATTGTTAGCCACTGATTGACAAGGCAGGGCAAACGGTTGGTATGTAGCCTGCACCTGTTATTTTGAAGGCAGGCGATTTGGAGCTACAGAGTGGTTGTTCGCAAACTTTAGCACCCTGGAGGTGCTTTAGAATCCCATTGAAGGGTTAAAGCCCAGCCTGCTGGCCCCACCCGAGTTTCTGATTGAGCATTAGGTGATTGAGCCTACTTGCACTTCTAATGAGTTCCCGGATGTTGCTGAATGCTACTGGTCTGGAGACCATGCTCTGAGAACACTGTTGTGGAGAAGCTCCTTTCTTCTCCTGATGCCATGGCTCCTTAAGGAAGCAAATATACACAGAGGGGCTCAAGAAAGAGAATCGGCTTTAGACACTGTGATTTTACAAGATGGAATACATGCTAATGGACACGACTGAGGTGGAAGGGGTGTAAACTCTGGGTTCAAATTCTGGGTCCACCACGTGGTGGCATGTGACCTTGGGCTGACTATTAATCAATTCTCTGATTCTCAGCATCCTTGTCCATAAAACAGGGCATGTGCTTTACAAGAGTGCCGTGTGGCTGCCTAAAGTCCCTAGTGTAGGATGTGCCATGCCCTTAGGCCAGTGAAGGAGACACACAGTCTGGCTTCTTCTTCTCACCTCTCCCTGAATTTTCCTGGACAGTTTTGAGTGACTTATTTATTCCTCAAGGTTCATGTAATGCTCATGTGATAAATGTCAGGCACAGTTTATGCTATAGTACAGTCACTGAAAGAATTTGTTTAAGGTGAATCAAATCTTAAGACACAGATTTGCCAGGGACTTGGCATGCAGGGAACTTTTTTTTTTTTTTGAGAGGGCATCTCTCATATTTATTGATCATATGGTTGTTAACAACAATAAAATTCTGTATAGGGGACTCAATGCACAATCATTAATCAACCCCATGCCTAATTCTCCACAGTCTCCAATCTTCTGAAGCATAATGAACAAGTTCTTACATCGTGAACAAGTTCTTACGTAGTGAATAAGTTCTTACATGGTGAACCGTACAAGGGCATTCATCACAGAAACTTTCGGTTTTGATCACGCATTATGAATTATAAACAATCAGGTCAATTATGATTATTCATTTGATTTTTATACTTGATTTATATGTGAATCCCACATTTTTTCCTTATTATTATTATTATTATATTTTTAATAAAATGCTGAAGTGGTAGGTAGATGCAAGATAAAGGTAGAAAACATAGTTTAGTGCTGTAAGAGGGCAAATGTAGATGATCAGGTGTGTGCCTATAGACTAAGTATTAATCCAAGCTAGACAAGGGCAACAAAACATCCATGGATGCAGAAGATTTCTCTCAAAACAGGGGGGGTGAGGTTCAGAGCCTCACCTCTGTTGATCCCCAATTTCTCACCTGATGGCCCCCCTGTGACTGTGCCTGTCTTAGGTTGTTCCTCCCTTGAGGAATCTTTCCTGTCTCTGGCTAACCAGTCATCTTAGGGGCCATACAGGGAAAAGTAAAGTTGGCAAGTGAGAGAGAAGCAATATTGTTTGAAAAGGTTAGCTTTTTACTTTTTTGCAGATTTATGCCCTGTGGCTTCTATGCCCCGCATTTGTCTTGATGTATCTTTACCACTTGGAAGAATTATGATACTTGGTAATTTCGATATGAGGCACAAATTCTACTTAGGGGTTGTAATTATGAAGGAAGAAGAGAAGCTATAGAAGTAGCACATGGAAGAAAACATGGGAAGATTGATTATATCTTTGACATATCTTCCTGTTGTGTAACATAAGCGTGTAAAGGTTTTAAATTACTAATTAAATTGTGTGCACACATTAACATAATAGGAATACAGCTACATAACCAAAGCAGACCTACAATTACCAGCCATATCCAGTGAAACCAAGAAAACCAGTTAGGTACCCTAGGTATTTGTGAAAACTTATTAATGATATGATGGATATTGTCTAATTGAATTTGAATATTTTGAGAAAAATCAGACAAATTAAAACAACACATGTTCACATCCGATATGTTCTTTTAACAGTAGATAGTCTTTAGTCACAAAATTTTGGAGCGCTGCAACTTGCACTTCTCCTAATTCTTGGTTGAGTTCCAACAGTATAGATCCAGTCAAATTTGTTATTTTACTGTATGCATAGGCCAGCTTAGATAGCTCCTTCTTCATTCCAATGGCAAGTCCAGGAACTGGTGGGATGAATGCAGCTACAACTTCAACAGCACCAGGATCTTTGTTGAAGTTTTTTGATGATCATCTTCTGGAATGACTCTTCCAGGGAATGTTGATGTTGGAAGTTCTTCTTCATATCGTATCTTAATTCATTGTCTGGGTAGCCAAATTAGGCTTCAATCCACTGTATAAACACAAATAAACCCCTGCCCACACTTTGATATGCCCTTTATACCATTGTGAAGAACCTATTGGAGATCACCACACAGGAACTGCCTTTTTTTCTTTTTTCTTTTTTTTTTTAAGAGAAAGGAATATTATCAGAAAAATGTACTTCCATAGCTGATCATCTGACACCCTTTAAATGATAAAAATTAGGGATATTTAAAGCATACATTAATTGGTGATTTGCAGTTAGTTTTATCCTATCAGGGCGTAATCCCCCTTAACTTTCTTTTTTTTAAATCATTAATCTACAATTACATAAAGAACATTATGTTTACTAGGCTCTCCCCATACCAGGGCCCCTCCACAAACCCCCTTACATTCACTGTCCATCAGCATAGCAAAATGTTGTAGAATCACTACTTGTCTTCTCTGTGTTGTACAGCCCTCCCCTTTCTCCCACCCCACCATTATGCTTGCTAATCATAATACCCCCTTTCTTCTTTCCTCCCCTTATTCCTCCCTACCCACCCATACTCCCCAGTACCTTTCCCTTTGGTACCTGTTAGTCCATTCTTGGGTTCTGTGATTCTGCTGCTGTTTTGTTCCTTCACTTTTTCCTTTGTTCTTATACTCCACAGATGAGTGAAATCATTTGGTATTTCTCTTTCTCCACTTGGCTTATTTCACTGAGCAAAATACTCTAGCTCCATCCATGTTGTTGCAAATGGTAGGATTTGTTTCCTTCTTATGGCTGAATAATATTCCATTGTGTATATGTACCACATCTTCTTTATCCATTCATCTACTGATGGACACTTAGGTTGCTTCCAATTCTTGGCTATTGTAAATAGTGCTGTGATAAACATAGGGGTGCATCTGTCTTTTCCAAACTTGAGTGCTGCATTCTTAGGGTAAATTCCTAGGAGTGGAATTCCTGGGTCAAATGGTAAGTCTATTTTGAGCGTTTTGAGGAACCTCCATACTGCTTTCCACAATGGCTGAAATAATTTACATTCCCACAAGCAGTGTAGGCGCGTTCCCCTTTCTCCACAACCTCGCCAACATTTGTTGTTGTTTGTCTTTTGGATGGCAGCCATCCTTACTGGTGTGAGGTGATACCTCATTGTGGTTATAATTTGCATTTCTCTGATAATAAGCGATGTGCAGCATCTTTTCATGTGTCTGTTGGCCATCTGTATTTCTTTTTTGGAGAACTGTCTGTTCAGTTTCTCTGCCCATTTTTTAATTGGATTATTTGTTTTTTGTTTGTTGAGGCGTGTGAGCCTTTATATATTTTGGACGTCAAGCCTTTATGGGATCTGTCATTTACAAATATATTCTCCCATACTGTAGGGTACCTTTTTGTTCTATTGATGGTGTCTTTTGCTGTACAGAAGCTTTTCAGCTTAATATAGTCCCACTTGTTCATTTTTGCTGTTGTTTCCCTTGCCCAGGGAGATATGTTCAAGAAGAGGTCACTCATGTTTATGTCTAAGAGGTTTTTGCCTATGTTTTTTTCTAAGAGTTTTATGGTTTCATGACTTACATTCAGGTCTTTGATCCATTTTTAATTTACTTTTGTGTATGGGGTTAGACAATGGTCCAGTTTCATTCTCCTACATGTAGCTGTTCAGTTTTGCCAGCACCATCTGCTGAAGAGACTGTCGTTTCACCATTGTATGTCCATGGCTCCTTTATCAAATATTAATTGACCATATATATCTGGAGTCTCTAATCTGTTCCATTGGTCTGTGGCTCTGTTCTTGTGCCAGTACCAAATTGTCTTGATTATTATGGCTTTGTAGTAGAGCTTGAAGTTGGGGAGTGAGATCCCCCCTACTTTATTCTTCTTTCTCAGGATTGCTTTGGCTATTCGGGGTCTTTGGTGTTCCCATATAAGTTTTTGAACTATTTGTTCCAGTTCATTGAAAAATGTTGCTGGTAATTTGATAGGGATTGCATCAAATCTGTATATTGCTTTGGGCAGGATGGCCATTTTGATGATATTAATTCTTCCTAGCCACGAGCATGGGATGAGTTTCCATTTGTTAGTGTCCCCTTTAATTTCTCTTAATAGTGACTCCTAGTTTTCAGGGTATAGGTCTTTCACTTCTTTGGTTAGGTTTATTCCTAGGTATTTTATTCTTTTTGATGCAATTGTGAATGGAGTTGTTTTCCTGATTTCTCTTTCTATTGGTTCATTGTTAGTGTATAGGAAAGTCACAGATTTCTGTGTGTTAATTTTGTATCCTGCAACTCTGCTGTATTCCAATATCAGTTCTAGTAGTTTCAGAGTGGAGTCTTTAGGGTTTTTAATGTACAATATCATGTCATCTGCAAATAGTGACAGTTTAACTTCTTCTTTACCAATCTGGATTCCTTGTATTTCTTTGTTTTGTCTGATTGCCATGGCTAGGACCTCCAGTACTATGTTAAATAACAGTGGGGAGAGTGGGCATCCCTGTCTTGTTCCCGATTTCAGAGGAAAAGCTTTCAGCGTCTTGCTGTTCATTATGATGTTGGCTGTGGGTTTATCATATATGGCCTTTATTATGTTGAGGTACCTGCCCTCTATACCCATTTTGCTGAGAGTTTTTATCATGAATGGATGTTGAATTTTGTCAAATGCTTTTTCAGCATCTATGGAAATGATCATGTGGTTTTTGTCTTTCTTTTTGTTGATGTGGTGGATGATGTTGATGGATTTTCGAAAGTTGTACCATCCTTGCATCCCTGGGATGAATCCCACTTGGTCATGGTGTATGATCCTTGTGATATACTGTTGCTAATATTTTATTGAGTATTTTTGCATCTACATTCATCAGGGATATTGGTCTGTAATTTTCTTTTTTGGTGGGGTCTTTGCCTGGTTTTGGTATTAGGGTGATGTTGGCTTCATAGAATGAGTTTGGGAGTATTCCCTCCTCTTCTATTTTTTGGAAAACTTTAAAGAGAATGGGTATTATGTCTTCTCTGTGTGTCTGATAAAATTCCCAGGTAAATCCGTCCAGCCCCGGGGTTTTGTTCTTGGGTAGTTTTTGATTACCATTTCAATTTCTTTGCTCGTAATTGGTTTGTTTAACTTTTGTGTTTCTTCCTTGGTCAGTCTTGGAAGGTTGTATTTTTCTAGGAAGTTGTCCATTTCTTCTAGGTTTTCCAGCTTGTTGGCATATAGGTTTTCATAGTAGTCTTTAATAATTCTTTGTATTTCTGTGGAGTCTGTCGTGATTTTTCCTTCCTCATTTCTGATTCTGTTGATCTGTGTTGATTCTCTTTTTCTCTTCATAAGTTTGGCTAGAGGCTTATCTATTTTGTTTATTTTCTCAAAGAACCAGCTCTTGGTTTTGTTGATTTTTGCTATTGTTTTATTCTTGTCAATTTTGTTTATTTCTTCTCTGATCTTTATTATGTCCCTCCTTCTGCTGACTTTAGGCCTCATTTGTTCTTCTTTTTCCAGTTTCAATAATTGTGATGTTAGACTATTCATTTGGGATTGTTCTTCCTTCTTCAAGTGTGCCTGGATTGTTATATACTTTCCTCTTAAGACTGCTTTCACTGCGTCCCACAGAAGTTGGGGCTTTGTGTTGTTGTTGTTATTTGTTTCCATATATTCCTTGATCTCTATTTTAATTTGTTCATTGATCCATTGATTATTTAGTAGCATGTTGTTAAGCCTCCATGTGTTTGTGAGCCTTTTTGTTTTCTTTGTAGAATTTATTTCTAGTTTTGTGCCTTTGTGGTCTGAAAAGTTGGTTGTTAGAATTTCAATATTTTGGAATTTACTGAGGCTCTTTTTGTGGGCTAGTATGTGGTCTATTCTGGAGAATGTTCCATGTGCACTTGAGAAGAATGTATATCCTGTTGCTTTTGCATGTAGAGTTCTATAGATGTCTATTAGGTCCATCTGTTCTAGTGTGTTGTTCAGTGCCTGTGTGTCCTTACTTATTTTCTGCCCAGTGGATCTATCCTTTGGGGTGTGTGGTGTGTTGAAGTCTCCTAAAATGAATGCATTGCAGTCTATTTCCCTATTTAGTTCTGTTAGTATTTGTTTCACATATGCTGGTCCTCCTGTGTGGTGCATATATATTTATAATGTTTATATCCTCTTGTTGGACTGAGCCCTTTATCATTATGTAGTGTCCTTCTTTATCTCTTGTTACTTTCTTTGTTTTGAAGTCTATATTGTCTGATATTAGTACTGCAACCCCTGCTTTCTTCTCTCTGTTGTTTGCATGAAATATGTTTTTCCATCCCTTGACTTTTAGTTTGTGCATGTCTTTGCATTTGAGGTGAGTCTCTTGTAAGCAGCATATAGATGGGTCTTGCTTTTTTATCCATTCTATTACTCTGTGTCTTTTGGTTGGTGCATTCAGTCCATTTATAGTTAGGGTGACTATTGAAAGATATGTACTTATTGCGATTGCAGGCCTAAGATTCGTGGTTACCCAAGGTTCAAGGTTAACCTCTTTAGTATCTTACTGCCTAACTTAGCTCACTTATTGAGCTGTTATATACACTGTCTGGAGATTCTTTTCTTCTCTCCCTTCTTATTCCTCCTCCTCCATTCTTCGTATGTTGGGTGTTTTGTTCTGTGCTCTTTTTAGGAGTGCTCCCATCTAGAGCAGTCCCTGTAAGATGCCTTATATAGGTGGTTTGTGGGAGGTAAATTCCCTCAACTTTTGCTTGTCTGGGAATTGTTTAATCCCTCCATCATATTTAAATGATAATCATGCTGGATATGGTATCCTTGGTTCAAGGCCCTTCTGTTTCATTGCATTAAATATATCATGCCATTCTCTTCTGGCCTGTAAGGTTTCTGTCGAGAAGTCTGATGATAGCCTGATGGGTTTTCCTTTATAGGTGATGTTTTTCTCTCTAGCTGCCTTTAAGTTCTTTCCTTGTCCTTGATCTTTGCCATTTTAATTATTATGTGTCTTGGTGTTGCCCTCCTTGGGTCCTTTCTGTTGGGAGTTCTGTGTATTTCTGTGGTCTGTTCAATTATTTCCTCCCCCAGTTTGGGAAAGTTTTCAGCAATTATTTCTTCAAAGACACTTTCTATCCCTTTTTCTCTCTCTTCTTCCTCTGATTCCCCTATAATGTGGATATTGTTCCTTTTGGATTGGTCACACAGTTCTCTTAATATTCCTGGAGATCTTTTTATCTCTCTCTATGTCAGCTTCTATGTGTTCCTGTTCTCTGGTTTCTATTCCATCAATGGCCTCTTGCATCTTATCCATTCTGCTCATAAATCCTTCCAGTGTTTGTTTCACTTCTGTAATCTCTTTCCGGGCATCTGTAATCTCCCTCTGGACTTCATCCCTTAGGTCTTGTATATTTCTCTGCATCTCTGTCAGCATGTTTATGATTTTTATTTTGAATTCTTTTTCAGGAAGACTGGTTAGGTCTGTCTCCTTCTCAGGTGTTGACTCTGTGATCTTGGTCTGCCTGTAATTTTGCCTTTTCATGGTGATAGAGTTTGCAGAGTTGGCACGAGTGATGGCTGGAAGAACTTTCCTTCTTGTTCCTCTCCTAGGAGAACAGCGACCTCTAGTGGCTTGTGCTGGGCAGCTGCGTGAAGACGGGGCTTCTGATTCCTGCCAGGCTGCTATGGAGTTTATCTCCACTGTTGCTGTGGGCATGGCCTGTCTCAGGCTGCTGCTCCGATATGGTGGAGCCGCATTGGAGGGGGAGTGGCCGGGAGGCTATTTATCTCCATGACGGGCCTCTGTGCTCCCTGTTGCCCAGGGGTTTAGAGTGCCCAGAGATCCCCAGATTCCCTGCTGCCGGACTAAGTGTCCCAGGTCGCTTCCGTTCGGTTTTGGGGTCCCTGTCCCTTTAAGACTTCCAAAAAGCACTTGCAAAAAAAAAAAAAGCGCCGCTCGCTTTTCTTTGTCCCCAGGCGCTGGCCACTGGGACCCACTCACAGGTCTTGCTGCCCCGTTTCCCTAGTATCCAGGACCCCACGCATACACTGTGTCTGCGCTCTGGTGTGGATGGCTGGGGCTTGGTGTTTAGCAGTCCTGGGCTCCCTCTCCCTCCCAGATACAATTCCTCTCCTCCCTCCAGGAGCTGGGGGGAGGGGCACTCGGGTCCTGCCGGGCCGGGGCTTGTATCTTACCCCCTTCGCAAGGCACTGGGTTCTCGCAGGTGTGGATGTGGTCTGGATGTTGTCCTGTGTCCTCTGGTCTCTATTCTAGTAAGAGTTGTCTTTGTTATATTTCCATAAATATATGTGGTTTTGAGAGGAGATTTCCACTGCTCTACTCACGCCGCCATCTTGGCTCCACCTGCAGGGAACTTTTTTAATAAACAGAAAAGAATACAGAAAACTCCAAAATTTGTCTCCTTCCATGGAAGCATGTCAGCACAGGGTGGAAAAGATATGTTGATATAGTACGGACTTTATAAATATGCACACTGAAAGCTGAAGCATACAACTAACTTATACCAAAAGACTAGAGTAAAAATGCTTTGACTACAGCAGCCCAGTGACAAAAGAAATTTCTGAAAAGAAAAGTGTAAAAGGGTATGGAGTCAACCAATTCTCTATGTTCACATCCTCTGCCTTCTCAAGTACAATCAAGATTATTAATCCTGTTTTTGGTGCTGATAAAATAAAATCACCTTAAAGAGAACATCTCCCATACTTAATACCTACGAAGTTTATTCAGAAACCGAGGCAGCTTCACTTAATTATGACTTTGGTATTTTTCTTAAAAAGCTGTACTTTGCTGAGCCACTATTATTATGGGCCAGATTAGGGCTGTGAACTTTGCATGTATCATCTTAGATAATTATCACAACAGACTAGTAAAGAGGTATTAAAAATGTCTTCAATTCATCGATGAGGAAACTGAAGCCTGGAGAAGGTATTGCCTTACCTAAGTTTGTAAGAATTGGAGTAGAGCTTAAAATTCAGGCCTGCCTGACACTTTGAACATCTACAAGGCCTTTTTGTAGCTTATTCATCCCTTTCCCTCTCCCATCAAAGGATGCCACATGCTGGAAAAATAGTTCCATAACAATTGAAAGAAATTGGATCCAATTGTCAACTCTTCCCTTAGCACAAGACTCAGTTTTTCATGAGTCTGCAAACATGTCCCAGGCAAAGGCGAATATGCCCAAAAGTTAGAATTGTACATAGGACCTGATGAAGGAGACATTAGATCACAGATATCTCATTCATTCCTAAAAATCATCAATCTCTACCAGGGTGGTACCTGGCATTTTCTAAAGAGAATACCAAACAGCTAAAATTGGCAGGATCTCTTTTGCCTATAACTTCTGTTAGGGATATCTAACCTTATAAGAGTCAAGGTATTGAAACTGAAGTGAAAAATGAAGATTGATATTTAGAGCTATTTAGTATTCAATGGTGTTAACTTTCCAAATACACACAAATTTAATGCACTTTTGATTGAACCCATAATTACAAAATTTGTTTAAAGCCATTATATTATCTCCTTATTTGACACAATATGGCACAGTTTTGTTAGAGTTTTGAAAACCAAATAAGACAACTACAGTTGGTAGCATTTCAAAGAAATATTCCCTTTAAGATGAAATCAATCCTGTTTCAAGTTTATTCCCCTGCTCTATGATTGAGGCTCTAGGGGTGTATTTGCTGAAAAATGTCTTTTTGATTTTTTAGAAATTCTTTAGATTAATATGCAGCTGTCATTGCAAGGCAAATCTAGATCAGCTTTTATGTTTCCTCTTTCCCCAGGCTGCAACTAGTGTCTACCTCTCCAGGAAGACAGTCCACTCATTTCTGATTGGGGCTGGATATTCCGGGTCAGACAGCAAAGGATTCATCAACTCATCATCATTTAGAGCATGTCATACTTTGTCTGTTTACATTGACTGAATACATATCTTTGATTAATATATCCATATTTTGGTCTTAACATTTTGTTGCTGTTTATAGTTTTAATTCCTGTTCACACACACACACACACACACACACAATTCTCACACCCATTGTGCACCATAACATATTATCACAATTCCCAACATAGCAAGAAAACAGTCCAGTACTTTGATGTGTTTCTGAATATAGTTTCAGCATTCATTTAATTTTATTCAAGGCTTTCCTTCATGTCTTCTGTTTCAATTTAAAGAGCAGTGGACTTCCCTTTTGTGTTCTAACTACTGGCATGTTTTCAACTCTCCCCTTTCTAATTCCTCTTTTACAGATGCAGGCTTGTTTATCTATGCATTTCAGATGTACTTCCCAAAGGCAGATCTGTACTCCTGTTCCCATTGTATGAAAATATGAAGAACTACAAAATAAAATGAAAATTTCCTAAAACTTCTTTGCAGAACTTGTTGGAAACATAATTTTTAATACACCTAAACAATAAAACTAGCTGCCTATCAATTCCATAGCACTTGAAGGACAAACATTTGCGTGGACCTAAAGAGGGAGCATCGTCACTGTCCTTCTTTAGATTGATTGTGGACTGTGACTTAGTGGATTGAGCAGGATGTGTCGGTGACAGAAAAATCAGGAGCTTTGTTGGTAAGAAATGGGAGTGTCTTTCCAGGATATTAGTTACAATCTAATGAGGGCCAGCTGTGTGTCTTCTGCTCTTTCAACACTTGAAATTTGGAAAATGAGGATTCCATTTAGTCAGGTATCAAGAGATAATATTAAAATACTAGACCAGAGGTTGGCACACTATGGCCCACAGACCAAATCCTGCCCTCCTTCTATTTTTGTAAATACAGTTTTATTGAAGCACAGCCATACCCATTGGTTTGCATATTGTTCGGTAGCTCTTGCATGATAGTAGCAGAGCTGAGTAGCTGATACAGAGATTGTATGGCACACAAAGATGGAAATATTTACTATCCAGTCCTTGAGAAAAAGTTCGTCAACCCCTGACATAGATATACAGAGGTAGTGATATTTCAAAGCCTTTCTTTCCTAAGAGGAGGGTCAGTAGTTCTTGTTCATGAATCCCAAGAAAACATGAATTAGAAGAGATGTTATTTTAAAGCCTCCACAACAAGGCAGGTTATTCACAAAAGAATGTTTCCTGTCTAGAATTTACAAAGACATCCCATATTATTCAACCAGTACACTAAAATGTCCCTAAAAGGAAAGGCATATAATTTATTATCTAAACCAGAGTGCTTTAGAAAGTAAAAGGGACACTATTAATAATTATACTGAGACAGCAGACATAAACTAGGACTGTCCCAGGCAAACTAAGATGTGCAGTCGCCCTAAAAGGGCACATCAGCACACCAGATTCAGGAAAATCACAATACGCAAGATAAATGCATATGATTTTAAGTCCATTCTTCCACTGAAGCATATTCATCATCAAAGTTGTCTTTGTAATGGAATTTTTACCTAACCAGTACGAATCAAATGAGTGTTCCCAGTTCATCAGGGGAGTTAATATAAGATCATTGGACCATTAGAAAACATTATGCAGTAATCAATATAGCTTTTGAAGAGAAAATTGAGCTTGAATAATTCTTGCTATGACTGTTCACCTGGACAATGAGGAAGTAACGGATTTAAGTTATCTCAATTTTTACTGAGACTTTCAGTCATGTCCCAAATGATTAGCAAGCTATAAAAGAATGACTTTGACCTCTCTGTCATGCTCTTCAAAGGCAATGTACTCAGATTCCACTGATCCATACCAGCGTGGGGTGGGAAGGAAGGTGAAAGAGAGAACCAAGGGGGCAAAGATCCTCAGTTCATTGTTTAGGGTTCAAGATCTTAAATAGTTATTCCTTCTGCACCTAAAACAACTCTAAAGCAAATTTTACTTATATGTATGTAGTCTGTGACCATGATTCTGATTCATTTATATCTTATAGTAAGGTCTCTAAATTGAAGATTTATTCTACCTTCAAAAGAGTAATAGAAGATACTGGAAACTACCATATGTTGGAATTAATATCCTCTCTGATAACTTTATCTAATATCTATATGGAAAAGTAAACTTAGAATGTATACTTATGTGTGAAGATTCTAATAGTGTTCATATCAACCAACATTTGGTATGATGCTTTATCTCTTACAAAGTACTGCCAAATATATTCTCCTACCCGATTCTTACTACATGCCACTAAGTCAATAAGGCAGCATTGTTATTGCCCCAGTTTGCTGTGGATCAAAGAGGCTCAGAAAGGTTAAATGACTTTCTCAAGGTCACACAATAAGTCCTGGTACCAGAGTTGGTTTAGGCCTTCAAACTGTAAGTCCTAGGTCATCCAACGTTACCACATTGTTTTCTAAATTGTCATGAATTAATAATATTATTAATAACTCTGAAAAAATTAATTCAAATGGAAATGAACTTGACCTGTTGGAGAAGAGGCCAAATGAGCATGAAATTTAACACAAGCTATTTACAAATACTAAAGGAAAATATAAATATTACAAGCTAAGTGTGAACCATCACTGCAGTTTTACTGCAGTCTATGTCAACATGATAGCAGATGAAAGGAAGCATAATACATAAATGGTTAAGGACTATACACTATTAATTAGTTAGAATTAAAATGTAATACTGACTTTATCTACTCGACATTATCATCTAGGCTTGGTTGCATATAATAGAAAGTATCTAAATAACAATGTCTTAAACAAGTTAGAAGTTAATTTCTCCAACAAAGGAAGCCTGGATGTAGGGAGGTGAGGTCTGCACAGAACCTCCCAGAGTCACTTCCCCTCATCTAGCTCTCTTCTGCCATCCCTACTATATGACTTGCATCCCTGGAGTACAGGATGGAAATGGAAGCTCCCACTCTACCATCTATGTGCCAAATATCAGGTAGAAGGAAGGAAGGAAGAAGGATGCTCATTATCCTTTGAGGAAACTTTCTGGAAGAAGACACGTGACCTGTGGCTTATATTTATTGTCAGAACTTTTTCATGTGACAATATATAGCTGCAAAAGGGGCTGGCAAATGTAGTCTCCAGCTGGGCCAACTCAAAATTAGGGTCTGTTATTAGAAGGAAGGGAAGGGAAGGATGCAGATTGGGATAAGCAAACAGCTGTCTCTGCTGCCTCTCCTTGAAGAAGAATGGAGTAACTTGCAAGGTTTGAAAATAGAGATAAAATTTTATTGTTTTTTTTCAACTTCCATCAGGTTCTTAGCTTATGTTATACAACCCTGAGGTCAGCTTCATTAGGCCATACTACACAGAAAAGATGTAGGCTGCAGAGAGGTTAAGCAACTTATTTCAGTTTATTTAATTACTAGATGTGGTGTGGAAGTCCATTTTCTTTCCCAGATGCATCCTTATCTCCCTAGATTTTGTGATAAAAATTAGTCAAATGAAAAAAAGATAGAGGGAAAGGTAACTGATCAAGAGAACAGGGCTCAGAAGGGACATGCATGCATGCATTCATTCATTCAGCAAACAGTGGTCTCTCCTTCTACATGTCAGGACTTTGCTTTCAAGTAGAGAGTTATTTTTTAGGAGAAGTTTGCTTTTTTAAGAGCAGCCAAAATACCAAGGAACAAGAATCAGAATCTTTGAGGCAGAGGGATGTGTAGACGATCTTTGTCAGTTTTCCCCACTTTATAGAAAAGGAGATGAGATCTGGTAGATGAAGTTATTGTCTTCAGTTTCCCAGAGTAACAAAGGACAGGAAATAGATCCCTCTTCCAGCTAGAACAGATGCATTGTGTCCCAGGATCATGTGACACTGGAATGCCTCACTGAGAGAGGTAATGGAACCTCAAATCCTGAAGGTCTTTAAGAAAAGACTACAAAAGTTTCTATTCTGGAAGTTTCTGGTTTCTTGGGTCAAATGGCTTTTTAAGACCACTTGCAATCTATGATGCCACAGTGTAGGCATCTGTGGTGGGACTAAACCCCCCTTGGGTTCAAACTAGGAGTTTAAGTGAGGGCTTGGTGTATTCAAGTACATGGTTAGAAAGCTATTTTCAAACAGAAAAAGATAAAGTAGGAATTACTTCCTTGTCTTGTTTATAACAAATAGATTGCTGGAATAAGAAAACTATGTTACGTAAGTAGAATTTCATGCATTAAAGATATTTCCTGACTCCTCCTGTTCTTTGCTTGGCTCTGTTTTTAAGCATTTAATTTCAAAGGTTTTATTTTACTATAGTTATCACAGTTGCTCAATTTAAACACAAGTTGACAATCCTGTGTATAATTTCATGGGCCTGAGCATCCTATTACTATAGAAATCAACTCTGGAGTTGGCAACTTACCAAACTGACTTTCCACCAAGAAAGGCAGAGAGCAGGGGTGGCAGTAGCGAACTGTAGCGGTGGTAGGATCAGCAACTGCTGCTAAAAGCAACAGAAGCGTTCTGCCAGAAGAGCGGAAATTCAATCTGTGTATTTATACTAATGGGACATAAGCAGGTCACACCAAACACAGAGTCACCCTTTTCTCAATGTTAAAACAGGGCATAATACATAAGATGCTGTGATTGGTATCTAATTAATATTTTTAAGAAGTCCAATTCTGACTCAGTGTTCTTATTTATATAATTCTATTGTTTTTAATTTTTCTGGCTTTGACCACACTACTGAATAAAAACAGAGGGAAAGAAGGAAGTGGGGAAAAAGGAAATGAAGGGGGGAAGGAAGGAAGGAAGGGAGGGAGGGAGGGAGAGAGAGGGAGAGAGAGAGAGAGAGAGAGAGAGAGAGAGAGAGAGAGAGAGAGAGAGAGAGAAAAAGAAGAAAGAAAGAAAGAAAGAAAGAAAGAAAGAAAAAAAGAAAGAAAGAAACAAAAAAAGAAAGAAAGAAAGAAAGAGAAAGAAAGAAAGAAAGAAAGAAAGAAAGAAAGAAAGAAAGAAAGAAAGAGGAAGAGAGAGGAAGAGAGGGAGGGAGGGAGGGAAAGAAAAGACAGAAAACGTCTAAAACATAACTTTTTGATTAGGTGTACTCTTACCAAACTAAATAATTCTGTTTCTCTTCCTTAAAACTGCCATTAACCCAACAGTTTTCCTGGTAGCTAGAACCACGCAGGGAGGAAAAGTAAGGGTGCGTATAGAGGATCGCTACTTTGAATTTTGTTCACAGGAGTAGACCCGCAGTTTCTTCTCACTTCCCATCTATATTCTGCATTTGATTTTCCTGTTTCCCATCTTCCTGCCTTCAGGGCAAGTGCAGAGCGGAGGCCAGGGTGTGACAATGCCAAGTAGGAAAAGTCTGAGCTTAACGAGGTTTGAGAATTTGAATTTATGACAAGTGACATCAGCTTATGAAATTGGTGTTTGTTATTTTCTCATCACACTTGTTGAGAAATACATTGGAGTCACAAGACATTGAAAACCAAGTATATTGGCACATTTTAAATAGAAAAAAATGCCATCTCAGACATTTTTGTAAACACTCCTGCAAAATCTGCTACAATGACTTTGAATCCATGTTTCAAGAGATGAAAAACTGGAAACCATTCACGTTTTCATCTTGGGTGAGTAATAAAATATGGCAGTTAAGTAAGCTGCTGATAGTTCTTTTAATTTTGGTGTAATATTGTTGGGGAAAGGGCAAAGATGGTAACACTGATGAATGCTTTCATCTATTCTCCTCATTCCAACCCCAGTTACTTCCAAGTTAAGTTTGATGTTCCCAAAGCACCATCAGCCTGCCTCTCTTCTAAGAAAAAATATGGTCCCCCTCCCAGGAAATCACCATTCTGGAGCTCCAGGAGATCTTCATGTTTCCTTTTGTTTTTTGGAAAAAAGAAAATACTTACAGACATGAAATATTGAACCACTCCCAAACTCCCTTACTTTTCTGTTCTTTTCCTTGCATTTTATCCATGCAGATTAAGGAGGAGAAAACATTAGGGAGGATGGTGTTACCCAACTGAAAAAAGCTAATGGTGGCTATGTTCTCATGTTACCAGAGGTTAGCAGAGAGCTACTTTAATATGACAGCTAATATAACTCATTGATGCGATTACTCAAAGGAAGAATGCCATTGGTGTTCAGTTACATCCCAGTGGTTACAATTAGATGGGCCATATGGATGGGGTCCAGCAGGACAGACTGACAGCCTGAAGACAGGTCAGCAGGGACACGGCTGGGGCAAGGTGGACTTCCTGAACCAGGCAAAAAAAAAGGTGTCCAAATGAATTATAGGTGCTTTAATCCTGAGGCTCTTAAATAAGACTTGGATAAAAAGAACTAGCTTTTGGATCTATTTGGCAACCCCAAGCCAAATCTCTTGAATAAGCAGTTTCCTATAAAGGATGATGACTACTGACTATTAAAGCCATCTTAGTTTGACTTTAAAAATAATAAAATTGAAATTCAAGGCCTTCTTAGAAAAGCAGGTCATTGTTCTTTGAGCAAGTCTGTGGTTGTAAGATTACCCTGCTCCCATCAGTACACATTGTGTGGTCAGAGAGCAGTAGGGATTAGCAGGACCATAATGTCCGACTTTACAGTCAGTGTCTGAACCAGTTATTATACATATTAGACAACCCCGTCAGACAGGACCCACACAGGACAAAGAAGGCACACTGGAAGACTTAATTGAAGGGACCATTCCAGAGGTCTGGGCAGAATTAGGGGGTTGAAGCACTCCAGGACCAGCAGCAGTGGGAAACGTTTACCACTCCTTGCCTTGAAGGGGCAAAACAGGGAACTGTTATTAGAACCCGGGAAGAGCTGAAGCTGTGGGCTGGGGTCACCTAATGGAAGCAGAGGCCATAGAGGAACCCAGCCACTGGAAAACCAGCACCCAGCAGTGAGGGAGGGAAAGAGAGAGAGAAGAGAGGATTAATACCCCAGTCTCTCTTGCAACCTCTGATCTCCTGCAGGTGTTTCCCTTTTGCCAAACAAAACACGAAGACAGAGGGTAAGAAAGACACCACAGGGGTCAGCTCCCAGGCCCCAGAGCAGGGCAAAGAACAAAGCTAGAAGATCGATGGAGAATCACCAGCTCAGCAGCCAGAGAGGAGAAATCACTTCCCAAATGCTAGCTGGTGTAGGTTTAAGACTAGAATCTAGTCTTTTGATCTTCACACATTGAGGTTCTTTGCATGGATCACCATATTTTCAGCTACAGTTGACCAGGAAGCCCTCCAAGACTTAAATGAAGTTACAAAGAATATCAGGGACCCTCCTTTGGATGCTCTTCCTGAATGTAAGCTAATCTGGGAAAAGCTTGCTTCTCTAATGGGAGATGTTTGAACCTTAGACCTCAATGGGTTGTGTGCTCCTGGGACCCGAGAGCCTCAGGATCAGTCATTCCTGCAGAGCCAAGCACAAAGCAGCCATCAGCAGTATGGTGAGGTGGTTATGAATTAATGGACCTGCTTTTCCAAATTACACACAAGCATTGGGATTTTCAAATGAGCATTGTACACTTCTGTAAGATTCTGTGGGAGACCAACAGTGTTGGAACGACACTACTTCTGACATTTCTCAAGTGGCTTTTGAAGCTTTTTTTTTTGGAAATGATCTTTGGAGCTGATCTCGGTATCACATTAGAAACTCAGTGTCTCAAGATGTTTTTTACCAGCTGCTTTGCTTTTTAATTTTGTTTTTCTAACTAACTTCAATATTTTTTTATCAAATTTGACTTGACAAAATATGAGTCCAAAATTCAAACCTACCCTCAGAATATAAAGATTTACCACACTTGAGGTAGATCAAAAACATAACAGCAAGCTCAAAAGTAGTTTACAAAGTGGAACCTCAAAAGTTTTGAACATTGGCCTTTTGGAAATAATTAAATAATTGCCTCTAAAGGTATTAGAGTTGGGATGGATAAGGTTAATTTGATTATGGGCAGCCCAGTATCATGTGTAAAATTATTTCACAATGTTAGGTAATCCACGACTTGTCAAGGGTTGTCTTAGAGAAGAATTACAGCTATGTAAAATTATATATGTATATGGACAAAGATGGAAGAGGAAAGGAAAAATGAAAGCATGATTATTGAGAAGTGGAGTTATCAATGACTTTCCTTCTCATCTGAAAATGCCTACTATTATTACAATATTGATTGTCTAATTCTTACAAAGATAAAACTATAAAATAAAAAGAAACATTGTCTTATGGAGACATTTCATAAATGCTATGAAAGGAGAGGAAACAGGGAAAGAAATGTGTGTTCTATATACATTATGCTTATACTTTGCTCAAATATAGATGTATCCCCTTTCTCACTGGTTTGAGTCAAAAAAATATTGCATATGCTTGCTCCTATACTTCTCCCATCCAAAGCTGATAAAACAATGGAGGAACGGGGATGCTGGAGATCTTTGGGAGGGGTTCTTACACACTGTGAACAGATAATGGAAAGGATGATTTGGAAAAGGGAGTAAATGGAAAAGTTGGAATGGATACTGACTAATTGAACTTGGGCACAGAATTTATTATGAAGTACAGTTCCTGGAAACCCAATAAATTTGATAGTAGTGATGAGCTAGTATGCTGTAATTATTATTACATGTTGGGTAATAATATGTTAACATCAGAATTACCTGCTTTCTAGAATAATTACTGCTGCCATATGCCTAAAATCTTAGAACTGTAGAAAATTGGTGACAGGGTGTAATGAGCACAAAAAGAAAGAAGGAAAAAGTTTAAATGTTACTTAAAAGATGCCTCTTGATTTCTTAAACACAACCACATTTATTTGTTTGGGGAGGAAGAGGGTGAGAGATCCATGCTCCAATTTTATCACCTGTCTTCAGAAAGTTTTACATTTCATTAAATTGTTTAGAGTTGTTCTAGTGATCCCTCCAACACATAGTGAGAGACATGGCTATTAGTTTTATTGCTTTGTCATTTCTGGAGCCAAAAAAAAATGTGTTCAGAGGTTTTATATATTTATTTTCTTTTCTTCTGTGAGCAGATGTTGCTGTTTTTTATAATCTCATTGCTCTTTTTAAAAACATATGCAGCCTAACCTCCTAAGTCAATGACTTGGACTGTCTACATGATTGAAACATCCCATCTCCCCACATCAGCTAGATTTAAGCAAATCAACTGCCTATATACAATCTAAATTTACAAATACCAGGTAAAACCAGTAAATTGATGCAACCCTTTGCTGAGATAGCCTGTCCTATATCCCTCTTTCAATTCTTCCACCCATATACTGGAGCTTGGACCTTGGAACAGATACTAAGGATGAGAAGAGATTTGCTTAGAGTAATGTTAAGTGTAGCTCGTGCTTGCATGAGGTCAAGTAGGAAAAGATGAATGTGTTTAATAATTAATTTTCAGATCATAAATCCTTGGCAGATATTGACATTGATTTTCAAATGGCAAATGTAAATGGTCATCTCTGGTTGAGTAGATGCAGTGGACTATGGCAGTGGCAATAATGAGGGAGAAGTGTGCATGACTTTAGAGAGTCACATCAGGGTCCAATCTGACACCACTGCTCACTAACTAACTACTCTTGGGCACCAAATCCCTATGAGCCAGATTTTCTTCATCCATGAATATGGGAATAATAATCACAATACCTACCTCTCAGGATTGTGAGGCTCACATAAGAGCTTGTGTAAATTACCTGGCATATGTAGGTGCCAACAACCATTTTTGAATAAATGATCATCAGTATTTCTGTTCTTTCAGATTTTAAGATTAATTAGGTTATTCCACACACAGAAAGTTATCCCAAATAGTTTTCCAACTGGATTTCCTAGAGACTGCCTGGATAACTATTGTGTTTTTTCTCTGCTGCACCTGGTTAGACTCTACTCTGCTGTTTTCTGTATTTCAGGGCCCAGCTGGCCTAGGGGAACTCAGTTTCTCAGAATGATGTTAACCGAAAGGTATCACCAGCTCCCCCAAAGTTGGGGTGGCAGTGGTGGTGGTCCAGAGTAGGATCCATTTCTAGCGTGAAGCCATCAGATGCTTTCTTCCTCAGGAAGCTGCATCCAAGGCACTAGCAAGAGAGGCTCCAAGTGATTGTAGGAGTGGCAGCAGAGGCCTGGGACATGAGGGGAGGGCAGGAAAGACCTGGAGTCATCCGGATTGGGACGAAGCTTCCAGACAGGCACTACTTTCTCCAAGGATGAACGCCCTCTGGGAAGAGAGCAGAGAATTGAACCACTTCTGGGCCTTTCACACAGGTGCTCAATTCATTCTCATCTATCCTGAGTTGTCCAGCATGTCACCCGTTTCCCAGTCATTGCAACCTGCACAGTCCAGTATGGAAAATGTAAAGAGGTAGTGAATAAAAGTTCTGAACATTCTTTCACAAGAACTCATTTTTGTACTCAAGAAGGAATCTGATGAGATATTTTGCGAAGCTGCAGCAGTGATTTAGGGAGGCCTGGGGCCTGGGTCCCATTGCAGCTGCTGTTATCTGTGGGCTTCTCAGCAGAGGTTCACCCCTGAGTTGCAGCTGCAAAGGATAAAAAGAACCTACCACATGAGGTTATAAGGATTAAATAAATGAACATTCCTGCCCTTCACACCTTCTCCCATACACAACCCCAATATCCCCACAGGTGGCTTCTTCTTCAGCATGATTCTAAATCCATATCTTCTTCATGCAGCTGGGATATTCACTTCATTATGCTCTTTCCCCCAAAGTTCAGCTCCAGTCTGAATATGTATCCATGAGCCTCTGACTTACCAATCAATAAATGCATATTAAGGGTCAAGTCAGCTCTAAGGGGAAGACCAAGTGGTAGAAAAGACAGGACAGTCAGGGGGTCAGAAGAGCATTTAATCAAATAAACCAAGTGAGTTACGTGCCAAGAAAGCAGCTCAGATGATCTGGACAGGAGGAGGGCACTCTCCGTGGGGCAGAGTCGTGGGGGCTTCCACTGGTCAGCCTTACAAATAGCCTATCCCCTGGGCCTGCTTTAAAGATAAGCAAAGTCTCAGCAGGTGGGGACTGTTTTAAAAACAGGCTCCTCCTGCATCCTGGGTCTCTAGTTTTTGAGTGGACCCAAGGAGATGGGGCTGAGGGTGGAAAACAGCCTTTCTTGGCCCTCACATCAGAGACAATAGCCTTGCTCCCTGTTTTCCTATCTTGGTCCTCGCACGTAGGATTCACACGCTCCCTTTGTTTCCAGCTCTCATCCCCACATTGGATTTTACTGCTGTCACTGTATTATTAGATCACTGTGGAGTTTGCTGCATTCCAGCTAAGGAGGAAGTGGATTACAATGTAAAGGACAACCCTGCAATTTCCAACAGGAGCTGTCTGAATGAATGCATTGTTTCCTACTATTTCTCTGGAAAGATCACACATTATAATCACTATTTACAATATACTGTGTCAAATGATCTTCATTTGTTTTCTACAATGGATACGGTGTCATTTAATTAATTTAGACTAAAGAAAAGCAATCAACATTCAGTAACAACATTCCCTTAGGGGATATAAATGAAAATTTTCCCATACACTACACAGCAGTTAGAGCAAAGGAAGTGCTGATATTTATTTATGAACATCAGTGTTCACAGTTGCAAGCAACAGAACTCTGGCTGATTTCAGCAGGGCAGCATGTATGAAAAGGCTACTGAGTACTTCACAGATCACCACAAGGGCTGGAGAAACACACTTAAAGCTAAGCAGCCAGAGACAACAGTCACAGTCATGCCACGGAACAGGCCTGATGAGAAAAGCTATGGCTGCACCCACTAGGTGCCTGACGACTCCACTTCAGTCACAGCCACTTCATCACCTGGAACCTGATGACCTTGTAAACCCCCAACTGCCACTGCCACCAGAGAGAGGATCCGTCCTGCCCCTGCCGCTCTGCGTCTTTGGCTTCTGCTTCTGTCTGGTACGGCTGAGTATAAGTCTCGGAGGCCAGTTCACCGGCTCACTGCTTCTCTGCAATGGAGGCTAGAAAAAAAGATGTGGATGTTTGTACTTTTAGAGTCAGTGTGAGCTGTAACTCTCAGAAACTCAAAGGTGGGGAGCCTCCAAGTATAAAAAGCACCTGACAGAAAAAAAAAGGACAAATGTCCCCCCAGATCAGCATTTCCAGGACTACGACCTCTAATGCTTCAATCACAGCTACAGAAACATGTCCGGCCCTCCCCTTGACCTACCCAATTTGGCTGGCTTTCATTGGGGAAAGGGACCAATCACCACTGGTAGGGATGGGTGCGCAAAGAGGTTTTTTTAATTTCCCAAATACTGTACTTGATCAAACTTAGCTGTTGCTCTTGTGTTAGAATTCTTCATTCTGAGCTGATCTTGATCAGATTTTAAATTGGGCAGAATTTCCTGTTTTATGCCTTTGTCTTTATTTACTAAGAACAGCATGTTCTTTTGATGGGCCCAGGAGGCTAAAGACTTGGATGTGCAGCCATGGTTTGAAAGAAAACTAAGAAAAAGTGATTCTTTTTAGAATACTTATTTGACCATTAGAGCCCCAGCAATTGGTTTGGAACAACAGTAGAAATAAAAAAATAAATACAGGGCAAAGAGAAATCCTGGCAGTGGGTAAAAAGACCCGATAGCCTACCAGGCATTTATAGAGCTCAAGTCCAAGATCCTAGGATAGGAGATAATCAAATAAACAGCTGCCTCTTCTGTAATTGCATTTTAAAATCTCATTCTATCCACACAATTTTTTCCCCCTCCTGTCTGATGCATGGTTGGGTTGATATGTTTTTTTTATTAAGATAGATTGATTGGCCAAAGTTTTAATTTTAATCCCTGGGTTTGTTTGAAAGAAAGCAATTTAGCAATCCATGTTGTTAGGGATGTTTGTGGAAGATGAGGCAAAGGAGCAGAGATAGCCGGGAGAAAGAAACTCTGCAGTTTAGCATTCTTGTCCCTGTAGGATCCTTCCTTATATTATGGAAATTTCTGCAGACCTTAGGCCATGAGTATTGAACAGATCTCACCTTCCACAGCTTCTCATTGACCTACAGCACAATATAGAGTTTTTTGAACATAAAAGAATCATTGACAACCTCTATATTACTCTAAGAAATTGTTTACCCCTGTGATAAAGGAGCCCCTCAAACTCCCTTAATTAAAAGTATGTTACATCGATGACCCACCTTCGTGGTGGAAAAGCTGAAATCCACCAAGCCTGTTTCTCCCCTACCAATTAGATCACTTCTTCAGTTTGTTAGCATTTTTGTCTATTAGTCCTGTGATATCATAGGATGATTCCCCCTGTTTTCCATATTGACTGACTAAAGAACAGATTACCCAGGGTCTTGAACATCTCTGCACAGCTGAAGCTTTTCCTTTGGGGGTATTAATTTATAATCACATTATTTGAGGAGTTTGGGGGATGAAAGGATTGAAGACTTACCTGCCTAATTTGTCTGTCCCGTTCTTTTCAGCCGACCAAGCTGAGCACAGACTAGTTTCAGCAAAAATGGCAGATGTCAGTTCCCCCTACTTTTTATATTACATGTGTGCTCACATGATTTCAGCGTTCTTGTGTCTAATGTAGATATATTTGCAAAGGAGAGAAACAAGAAAAGAGATCAAAAGAACAAGAAAGGTAGAAGAAACCTAGCTACATCCATCCTTGGGGTAGTAATGATCATTTTGCGTAGATGTGTGGATTTCCTGGAAGAGTCAGCCAGCCAAAGCCTTCAGACTGCTAGGAATTTGAAAACAATTAAGCAAAAGAAAGAGAGGAGTAAGAAGGCAAGCAAGGAAGTATCAGTTCTGTGGATTAGCACCACTTTTTCAGCTTCTAGTGTCATCCAAGAGGTTTCCATTTTTAAAAACACATTCAGAATTCAGTGAACTATAATTTTATGTATCACTTCTTTTAAAGGAAAGATTTCTTTAAGTAGGGGCAACATATTCAAAACTCAGAAGTAATTAGATTTTTGAACAATTTAACTAATATAAAACTTAGTTTACAATAGTTTATTTTAATTATATAAATAATGCATTTTTTCCTGACTTAAAAAAAAGTTTTGTAACTGAATGGCTCTTGTGTATAAGACCACATTGGCCAAATGAAAAACTAACTATTCAATTAGCCATCTAATCATCACCAGATTATCTCTAATCATATAGACCTCATTCATTCATTCAACATTTAATGAAATGATATCTGTATTTCAGACACCGTGCTGCATGGGGGCAGAGAGATGCAAAATGAGGAAAGTGTTTTCTCTGTACAAAGGAGCTCAGTCTGGAGAAATTTGAGGGTATTAGTTTCCTAGGGCTGCTCCAATGAAAGATTATAAACTGGGCAGCCGAAGGCAACAGAAATTTATTCTTTCATAGTTCTGGAAGCTAGAAGTCCAAAATCAAGTTGTCAGTAGGGCTGGTTCCTTCTTGGGGAATCAGTTGGAAAAAATCTGTTCTCGAGCTTGGCAGGGGAACTCCAGTCTCTGCCTGTCATTACACAGTGTCCTCCCTGTCTTTTCCAGTGTCCACATTTCCATTTTCTTGTTAGGACACTGGTCACTGGATTTAGGGTCATCTCATCCAGTTCACCTCATTCAGCTTAACTTGATCACATCTGCAAAGACCCTATTTCCAAAGAAAGGGACATTCTGAGGTCCTGGAGGTTAGAACTTCAGCATCTCTCTTTTTTTCTCATTTTGAGGGGGGTGCATGATTCAACCCATAGCACTCTCCAGAAGACCCTGTGCAGAGGTGAAGAGGCCTTAAGTAAGCCTTGAGGTGTACACTTGTGTGCAGGGGCTGTAGGAGGCATTGTCAGTGACCTGTCATAGACGATGCAGGGAAATGGAAGATGGAGGTGGGGGCCACCCAAAAGAAAGAGATTTAGCCACCTCTACCAACCAGCAGGATGAACCAACACCACATGGAAGCCAGTCGTAACGCCTTTCCTATTCCCTCTCCTACAAGGAGTCAGAAACTGAGACCACCAGACTGGATGGGATGGGGAAATAGAGAAACAGGCCACAGGTTCATTTCCTACCAGCCTTCTACTTACCGCAAGATGCAGCAGCATGAGGAGAGAAGACAAAACTGGAAATGAAGCTTAGCTAGGGCTAAACACATTCATTATTGATCTAAAACTTTTTGAAGACTAAAGCGGCCAGAGGATTTACTACTCAAGGTGAGCAGAAAAGTCACAGGCCCAGTCCTCATCTAAGGAGGCAGCAGGGGAAAGAAGCCCTCCGCGGAGTGGGTGGGCGGGGCTGTCACGAGGGAAGAGCAGGGTCGTTTTCAGTTGCACCTTACAGAGCTCAGCTTGCACCACACCCGTCTAAAAAGGAAATCGGTGCTTAACATGGAAACGGGCAAAGAGTGTGTGATTTGTCCTAGACTGAGGGGTGCCTACACCCTACTATCCTCTTTCAAGGCTCTCTCAATTCTGGGACCCTGGGTAATATCCAAAAAGTTCCCAGGACCACTGGGGTTGGGCTTAGAAGGTGGTTGAGGTTTGGAGTGCCACACTCAGTGACGGAGGTGAGTTGAGGTTGAGGTTTCCTGTGTTCTAGGCTCTGGTGTGATCACCCCCAGCTGCAGACGTGATCCTGGACTGGCTGAGCCAAGAAGACCAGCAGCTCCAAAGGGCCACATCAGAGGTGGGGTGATTCCATGGAGCTGATCATAATTCACACCCACCTCTCTGCCTGTGATTAGATTGAGAAACCCCCATTGTTGACAGTCCTGTGACAGCAGGCTGCATGTTGCATCAGCTGGGAAGTCAGACCTGGACATATAGATTGGTGTTGGAAGAGAAGTAGATTTGGAGGGACAGTCCATACCTCAGTGAGGGTGGAGGCAACCAAGGAGGGCTTAAGGATAAGATGCCTCCCTCCAAAGGCAGGACAACAGTCTGCAGTCACTCACTCCCAAAGGAAAATGGGGAGAATTTTGAGTTAGATCTATCATCTATTCCAAGTACACAGTCAGAAAGAACTGAGTTATTTGACGATTAAGGTTTTAGCTACACGTGGAAACATGGCTTCAAGAACTACACTGAATTACTTCATAGAAAACAAAGAATGTTCTATTTAAGCACATATCTGTTGTGACTGTTTTCATCCTCTATGGAAACAATTATGTTGGTTAAAGAGAATGGGTGGAGCAGAGAGCAGCAAGCGGACTGTAAGCACAGACAGTGAGTGTGGGAGAGATTCAGCCAGATCAGCCTGCTTTGCCATAGAACAGATTCATCCTATAGCAAACTGCTTTTGTCTGCTACCAGAACTCAAAGTGTGACATTACATAGAGACTCGTATTTCTATGCTAGCTAAATTAAATGCATCATGTGCTCAAAAGCTGTAGGGAGCTGTCATTTCTGAATTATATCAGTAAGTGGGGTGAGGGAGGCAATAAGGATCATAGGCTACCAAAGCTCCTCTGGGATGAGTGTACTAGTGGCTATGGAAATATATTGTAAGCACCCCAGGAAACACCACACACTTGCCAGATTTAGTGGCACTTGGCTCCCAGGGTATTAAATATGTAGAAATGCGAACAGGGCGTTATCATTTATTAATTTAAAAGCAAAGAGAAGGAATACCTGGAATTCTCTGGCTCCTGGTTCCCAGATTTCCCCTTTTCAATAGTATATAATGTTAATGGGTGCCAAGAACAAATATTCAAAGAGCTTTATATATAATAGCCCATTTAAACCTTATGCTGGTTCCATAAGGTGGGTACAATTATTAGTCCCATTTCATGTATAAAGAAACTGAGGCACAGAATGGTTAAAAAACTTGCTCAAGATCATTTAGTTAATAAATAGCAGCCCTGGGAATCATACAGGTCGATGATGAATAAAGTGGATACATAGACTAGTCTTGGATAAGTGTGACTTGGTAATACTCTGTTCTTTGAAAATTGTAGTAAAGAGATCTGCAATGCTTTCTCCTTATTCCTCTTTCCCTTTCCTAAGAGAAAAAGGAAATCAGGGTCACCCTACTCTGGAGTGGGGTCTCTTATCCTTAAGTCCTGCATAAGCAGGGTCCTGTGTCAGCCTTCACGACAGAGATCCACTTGGAGTTCTGATATCATTTATTTCCTGAAAGGATACCACAGAGCATGGGGGCAGCATTTAGTAGCAATTCTCAGAAAAATACTTAACACCTCATCCAGAAAGTGCAGGAAGGAAATTTAAAATGATGGGGTTGTGGCTCATTTTGCTCTCTGCATTCAGAAAGGTTGGTATCTCCATGGAGTTTCTTCTACCAGTTTTGGAATGATCTGTGCTTGTTATTGGTGAAAGATGGAAGTAATCATCTAATTTCTATCAGATATTAAACTTTGTTACATACCAGGAAAGACTGGCTCCAGGTGAAAATGTAGCATAGAGCTGGGATGTGGGCCTCCTGGTCTCCCTGTACATAGTTTCACAGGATCATAAAGCATTTGAGCATGAAGGGACCTGAAAAATGCTGTCGGATCACCCAATTTTATGGCTAAGAAACTGAGGCCAAAGAATGTACATAATCTGACCAATTATCTGGACTCCCAGTCCAGAGCTGCTCAGAACATACACATCTATGCACACACTTGCACAGAGATAAGTTTACACATCAACACATACACAGACACAGACAAGGATACAAGCATATCCACAGACATACACGTGCACACCAGTGCCCCATTCCTGTATGAAGTCATGTTTTCTGCTTAAATTCTTCATTAATAACCTGGAAGCTGATGGAAGTTGATTACTGTTCCCTAAGAACATTTACATTTTCATAAATGTCTCCAGAAAACAGATCAAATTTAAATCCAAAGCAAAAAATTTTAAACATAAATTTAATCAGAGACTGAGTGCTGCCCACTGTCCTTCCAGTTTCATCTTTTGGAACAGCTCCTTGTCCTTGGGACAAGGACATCCCAAGGCCATCCAGCCAACTAAATATTCTTGAAAAGAGGTCAACATTTTTTCTCAATCCCATTTGTTCACACACACCTTGGTAGGGCTCCATTTTTCCACCTGTATGGCTCATTTAAAAAACATTTAAAATGAATTGTGAAATACAAAAGAATAACATGTATAGGTTATCTGTTCTCTCTATTTTTTTTCCCATTCAAGAAGACACACTGCCTCAGAGCCGTGCCTGTGGTTCCAACCTGCTGCTCATCTCACGGCTCCGAGGAGGCCCAGGGCTTTGCTAAACTCCTCCTGCTCCCTTTGGGCTCAGAGCTTAGCTGGGGGTGGAGCCTGAGGCTAGCCTTCCCATTTTTAACATTGAAATACTGTGTTCATTAGAACAAAAGCTTCTCATCTGGGTTCAATATGAGTGGTTTGCCTGG
This sequence comes from Manis javanica, assembly GCF_040802235.1. Classification (NCBI taxonomy): domain Eukaryota; kingdom Metazoa; phylum Chordata; class Mammalia; order Pholidota; family Manidae; genus Manis; species Manis javanica. The sequence goes on from NC_133158.1 coordinate 146,231,598, forward strand.
CCCACATATTGCAGTTCCTTTCATATTGCAATGATATCGTAATAGCTCATGCTGTACATTGAGGTTGAACTTGGCTATTGATCTATTTAAACATAAACACTACAATTAATTAGAGACTGGCTTGGACTAAAATATCTGACCTTTCAGGGTTCTTGAGACTATCATTCGGAAAACTTCAGTTAAGAGATACAGAGCCCGAGAAGGGCATTTTTTACCCAAAGATATTCTTGACAAATGACAAAGGACTTGCTTCTTCAGTATTCAGTGAATTCTACCAAGTTAGCAAGAAAAAAACACACCCTCAAATCCCAGAGAAGTTCGGGATGGCTGTGGGACAGGCTGGTGAGGAAAAGACTTGTTTTTGGAAATATATATGTTGAAGGGTGGAAAGAAATACAGGAATACTGTTCGCTTGGCTCCAAGCCTCCTGGAGTGTCTGTCACTCCCATGATGGATGGTCACACAGGGTGGGAAGATGGACTTCCATGCCGCCCGGAAAGCTTCATTTGTATTCCAGTTATCTTAGCAGAAATCAGGAATTGACCACAACAAAAGTGGAAATCAAGGCCATCATAGAGGCACCTCTGTGGGTGAGTGGGTGGACATGGGGTCTCCCAACCTCTCTAAGCAGAAACAGAGGAGCACATGTGTGTTCCCCACAGTGACACCACAAGGGCTTTTCACTGGACTGAGAGTCAATTCCACTTTTTCACTGCAGCCAGTGAGGCCTCACACTACCTGGCTCCTGTCTCTCTCTTCAGCTTCACGGGTCTCCTCCCAGCCCTGCTCACACTGGCGACGTCCACTGGCCTGCTGTTTCTGCTCCTGACACGTGGCCAGGCTGCTCTTCCAGGCTGTGCTGAGGGTGAGCGGGTCTCTGGGGAACATTCTTTGCCCCAGTGTTCTCAGAGCCTTTGCCCTTGGGGCCCAGTCACATGCCCTCCTTGGCTACCCTCTCGGATGGAGCCCTCCCACTCCATCCCTCTCATTTCCTAACTTTATTTTCCTTCCAGCACTTGATTACTGAGCTGCTCTTGCTGATTAGTTTCTCGCTTCTTGTCTCCCTCCCCTATTCTGGATGAAAGCTTGATGAAAACAGGTAAGTCTACTGTCCTTTTCATCACTGTATTTGGCCCATAGTTGGTGCTCAATAAATATTTGTTGAATGAAGAAAGGAACATTAGAGTGTTAAGGACATGCAGTGATATCAAGACTTCCTTCTTAAGATTTCTTCTTCCTCATTGACTTACCAGGCAGGGCTGAGCTTTCAGTCTCCCAAGATGGAGACTTGTTTCACTGGTTGATATGTCAAAGGTGATTCTGGCGTGAGATTGGCAGTTAGGATAGAATGAGTGGCTTCTCTCTCAACAGTGTCTGGTGATCTTGTTGATGATGTGGAATCTCATCTGTCCTGTTTATCAGGCAGCCATGGACCAGAGGTACCCAGATGTCCAGGCAAGTCCCCTGTTCTCTGATGCTCTAACTCAGCCATTTCAAAGGCTTGGCCTTCCCTCACTGAGGCCTACCACACAAGAGGCTCCCTTGCTTATGCTTGTATTTGCAGCAGCACAGAAATGTCTTGGCTGAGTGACTCTCCCTTCAGGATTACTGGAGTTCTGGTCTCATTTCAGGCTAAACTGTGGTTCACATGCTGGTTCTGCCACATACTGGCTTTGTAATCTCAAGCAAATTACTTAACCTTACTAGACCTCAGCTTTCCCAATTTGTAAAATGGGAATAATGTAATAAAGTTGTTGTGAGGCTAAGCAAGAAAACAATGTAAATAAATAACAGGATAATTACATATTGAGTTCTATGCCTCCCTTGCAATCATCATTCATCTTCAGCTCACATGTCACCTCCTCCCTGAAGCCTTCCCTGATCCAAACGAAAATAAACCCTTGTTTATGCCTCTCTATCACAGCACTGATATGGCTTTTTAGTAGCACTAAACTCCAGCAGACATGATCTGGTTGGCTCCTATGCTAATAGCTTATGGTCTGATTGCCCCTGTAGGATGAGAACAGGATTCCTGTCATGTTTGTTGCCATATCTTCAGTGTCTAAATGTCCTTTCAGGCTCACTTGTACTCTGGACCAGGTACTAACTTTAGCACCTAATTCCCTTGTGAAACAAAAGCCCAAGGTTCCTTTGACCCCAAAATGTTCTGAAATCCCATCCCCACCCACATGGCAATTATTTTAACTGTCACACAATTGGAATTGACATCACTTGCAATTATTATCAGGCTCCTGGTAACAGGAACTTACCAACAGGGCTTGGTTTTACCGTACGTTGTTTTTTCAGCTATTAAGTTGTCTGAGAGTAGATAGTCCAGGCCTGTTCCGCAGCTATGTGATGTCACCAGTGTCTCAGTCTCTTGCTAATTTTTTATGCTCCCCTTCTTAGCACTGGCTTCCTCTTCATGTTTGCTGCTTCATGGTTCCAAGATGGTTGCTGCATCTCCAGGATTCACATCTGTATTCACATCTGGTAGCATCAAACAGAGGCTGGAATTAGAGATGAAAATAAGGGGAATATGGTTAGTCTTTGATGTTTCAAATTACTAGACAATCAATGTCAGTAATGTCAACAATTCCACAAAATATTTAGAGTTTTTAAAGTACATTGCTGAATGATGATGCCCTTTGACTCAGATACTCATGAGTATTTAGAGGAACAGAGACAACTGGGTAGTTGTTTGTCCAAAAATCTGACTGACACTACCCTGGATTCAGATTCCCCTCGTGCTGTCTACAAGGGCCCTCCACCTGAGGCAGGCTGCCAGGATGAAAACAACATAGTTAATAAAAGCACCATGTCATTCACTCTGGGGAGGATGAAATGAGCAGCCCATGCAGAGCGCCCATTGATCATCCAGGCACATTATAAGCTGTCAGAAAGTGGTAGCTATCATTATTATTCAAAGGCATTTGCTTTAAAAAAGTTTTGGAACTGTATAAGGCTGGCTGGTGGCCAAGGCAAAGGGACGAGAAGGTCCTCAGTGGAGCCCTTGGGGCAAGAAGACAAGGGGCTGGAGGTGTGGGTTAGAAACTCCATGAGATCACAGCAGCCACAGAGCCTGACAGGGAAGGCCCTGGGAGGAAGAAAGGGGCCAGAATGGCAGAGGTGAGGGCAACAGCCACACGGCGTTGCATTTGCACGTATCAGACAGAACTACGAAACTGCAAAATAAGCAAATGGAAGGTTTTCACGTACCGGGTCTGATGTGTTTGATGGGAGTAGCCTCACAAAAGAATGTGATTGCTGCTGTCTGTCAGAACTTAGGATGAATGGATGAGCATTCTTGCTATACCTCTGTTTCAAAGAATTCTGTATATGGCTGATAGAATGGAATATGTGCTAAACAAAATGTGCAAAAAAACAAAAAACAACCAGAAACAGAGAAAGGAAGCCAAGCCTGATGTGAGAAGAATGCCACACGTAGGGGGTGGGAAGGCACCCTGGAGACTTACAATCATTCCTTGTTGATGTTCTGTCCCGCCAACACTTAGGCTTAATTCTCCCTGATCAGAATTGCTAAGTTAGGAATTGCTTCTCACCTCCAGGTTCTCAGAATGCAATGCAACTTTGCGAACTCATCTTCCCCAGTCTTGGCTGGTTTATGAACCACAGAGAAGCAAGTGTATTTGTCTCAAAGTTGCCCCAGCTGAAAGGGTCCAGACAGTAATGCTGACCCTTTCTCTTTAGGGCACTCAGCCTCAACACAGCAGATCTCAGACATGAACCAACAGTGCTACCAGTCCAGGCAGAAGTGACCCACACTGATTCTGACCTGTCTTGGGCACAAAGCAGGTGGTATTTTATTTCTGCTGGATGTGCATAACAACCACATTTTACCATAGAAATCCTTAGGGAAAGTCAGCCTCCTGTACGTAAGAGTCACGTGTAAGTGTTTACATGTATCTGAGTCTTCCTTGCATGTAGTGACTGGAGGAGTCTTTGATCACTACAGTATTCCTTAGACTGTATAATATGATCTGAATATGTTAGTCTCTCCTTCAGTTCCTGATGACTCTGAGAATAAACACATAACTTTTGTCAGCCAGAAATATTTCATTTGGCATAAAGGAGCCCATTTATGTGTGTGTGTGTGTGTGTGTGTATAAATATGTGACAGATAACACTTGTGTGCATATCTGCATACATATATGTGCATGTGTGTCCAGCCCTCCATCTTCTCGCATCTGGATCATTACTAGGATCTATGGTCTCCTTGACTCTGTTCTTCCTCCTGCCAGTTCATCCTTCACATTATACTCAGAACAAGCTTCCTAAAATGTCAACCTGCCCCTTCCCTGCTTGGAACCTTTCAAAGCCTTGTCCATAGGATCAAGTCCAAGTCATAGTTTGGCTTGTTAGTCAGATGACCTGCTCCTTAGTTTGCCTGGGGTAGTCTTCATTCATTCCTGTTATCCAGTATGTTATTAACACTGTCTCCTTTCACGTTCAAAAGCAGCTAGATTGAGAAGATACAGTAGAAGATGAATTTTGTGGTCACCCTATTTATAATGCCCAAATCCTCCACCTTTAGTTATCCTTTCTCTATCCTTAAATTCTGTGCTCCAGAATATAAATCACACCACATTTCCCTTTGCCTGGGACCCTTTGTGCATGCATTTCTTTCCTGCATAAAACATTCCTCCCTCTTTAACCCTGCTCACTTGGCTAATTCCTGTTCAATCTGGGAAGTCTTCCTTAAACTCCCACTTCTAGCAGAGTTAGTTGGGCCTCCTTTGGCCTCCCATCACAACCTAAACTTTCTTTACCTCAGCTTATCCCACCATCTTGAGAATGCTTGCTGAGAAACAGATTCTCTTATCACTCTCAATTATTCCCTTGCTTCTACATGAGGATTTTATCTCTCTGTCCATTGCCATTTAACTTGCAGGGTTTGGTGGCAAAGTACCCTTGCCTGCCTCATTGATTGCAGGCTTGGCCATGTGACTTTAGCCAATGGAAGGCAATACAATGTCCACTGTGGTAAATTGTGCCTGATGGGAGCTTTACAAGCCTTGACATATCTACACCAGCCCAATTGCTTTTCCTTGGCCACAGAGACAGCATATCGCATGTAAAGATGTCTCCCTCAGTCTGGAATGCAGCGTGAAAAGAAATGTGGGCAAAGTCACAACCAACATCATAAACATGAATGGAAAATAAATAGCAGTTGCGATTGTAAGGCACCTGAGATTTGGGAGTTGTCGCTGTAGGATAACCCAGGGAAGGCTGACTGCTCTGTGTAGTCTCCTTTATTTCTTAGGCAGGAAACAATCTGAGGCCAGGGAGCATGTCTAACTCACCACTGCAATTCATTACTTTCTAGAGTAGATCCCCGCCTAGTCATTCCTCACTAAGTTTTGTTCAATGAAGGTAAGAATGTGTACCTGTGGCTCTGTTGAATGCTAGATTGAATTATCAACTGTTGCAAGGTCCAAATTGGTTACATCTTTAGAAAACATGATGCCTCTTACACAACATTCCTATTTAATACTTAATTCAATTTGCACACACACCTCTGTGAAATGAAGAGGAATCGCCATTTTGTAAATGAGAAAACTGATGCCAGAGAGATTTTTTTTTCCCTAAACTCACACAGTTATTCAGCAGCAAAGAAAGAATGAAAGCTTTGACTTTCTGGTGCCCAGTTCAGGGTTCTTTTCTATCCTATCCTTGACCTCAATCCCAGAGAAGACAGAAAATAATTGTTCCTCTTCACCCAAAGCCTTCTTGGCATCAGCTTTCATCTGCTCACCATGACCACTCTTCTGGGGAGATACACTGAATCCATCATCTCTTTCTTTGGGATTAAGGGGTGCAGTTAGCTAAAATGTCTTCTCTGTTTTAAAAAGGGACCATTTGAAGACTAGAAAGGAAGAGAGAATCACCCAAATTTAGTTCCTGTCTGGTCTTTGTAGATTTCAGGAACAAATTCTGAGCTCCCACAGAGTGAATGAGGTGTTTTTTGTTCTCCACAAAGGTTGTGTTCAAGAGAACAGTCTCCAGTCTGCCTCACCAATCCAAATTCTCTTAAAATTTCAATAAAGAGTCACTTATTTTTGGTGGTTTATTTAAGTCAAAGCTGATGTCTATGTGTCACATTTTCCTACAGCAACAAATATTTATTGATTATCTCTATGCAAGAGGCATTGTGCTGGTGGGAGGTGAGCTAATTTTGAGTGCTTCCTAATTGCCCTCTGGCTGGCTGAGGTTAAAGTAATTCTTAATCAAAACCTTTGCATCTGTCTTTACTGAGGAAAATGTAAGGGCAGTGCTTCTCTAATTGGCCACACATGGGAATCACCTGGGGAGCTTTTAAAAATAGTGGTGCCTGAGTCCCATCTCCTGCACTCTCATTTAATTGGTCTGGGATGTCACCTGGACATTGGGATTTTTAAAAGTTTCCCAAGTGGATCATATGTGCAGGCAACGTTACAAACCACTGTGCTCAGGATCCCACCCCTGAACTGCTTCCTGTAGACCAGGAATCAGAATCATTATTATCTCCGTATTCCTTCTCTCAAGCTCTTCTTGACTCAGTTTACCAGTTGGATTTGAGACAGGGTGCTGTGGTGGAAAGACACCCCAGAGAGCGTTGTCAAGAGATCTCGGCTCGAGATCTGGCTCAGCTGCTCACCAAAAATGTGACTTCTCTTGACTTGAATGCTTTGGAGCTCAGCTTTCTGGTCTGAGAAATGAAGAAATTGACTGACTCAGGTTTTCCAAACTTTTTATCATCTATGACCACTTTCAACCCCTCTCTTCCCAAATGGATATAACATCTTTAAAAACTTCATCTATCAAACTCCATTTTATTTTTATTTATTTTTTTTGAGAGGGCATCTCTCATATTCAAACTCCATTTTAAAGTGTTAGTTACCCCTTCACTAATTAAATAAGTTGATGACATTGTCAGAAGTTTAAAGAAGGGGCTGATGCTTAAATCCTACCATACACCACTTTTCTGCTCTACATTTGGGCAAACCCTGGGTGATAAAATACAGAGGTGAGTGCGCATCAGATGTGTCTCATCTGAGGGTTTCAGCCCTGGGCAAGTCCACCCTAGATTTGCTGAGAAAAATGACAACGTAATGTTGGGGGTAAAAGGGTTTATATACCCAGTTTTATTCTAGTAGTGGCAGGTCAAACGCTGGAATATTGTCTGCCTCAAGGCAAGTCTGCATGCGGCAAGCCGAGCTCTGCTCCCAAGCCTCTCTGCCTCCTCGCAGCCCCAGAGCACTGGGTGGAGCTCTTTATAAAGTGTCAGTAATAACTCATTGCCTGTAGGTGTGCAAGCGTGAGCCTGTGAGGATCGCACGTGCGCAGTGGGAATCCTGGCCATGGAATTTCCATTTTCCCTACAGGTTGTTACCCTTCATTTTATCTTAGAAAATATGGCTGGGATACTCACCTCCCACTTAGGAGCTGGACATGGCTGGCCCACCCTCACTGACCATCCCGACTGCACACACCTCTGCCATGACCACCAGGGAAGCCTAAGAACAGGGGGACCAGTCTTTGTACCTTTTGGGGTGACACAGGCAGTTCCGGGGGGGAAGCATGCAATTTAATCCTGCCTCCAACAAAACACTGAAGGCACTGAGCCGAGTAGGGCCCCAGGAAAGGTCAGGCTCCTGTCAGCTTCAGCAAGCCTTGCCCGTCCCTCTTTCTGTGGAGAGAAGTAAGGAAGGATGGAGAAGGGATGCCATCGTATCCCCAGCTGTCTGAAGGAGGGCTGCCTTTCACAGATGGTCTTTTCTTTGTGGACTGAGGCAAGAATGTGGTAGGAAAGAAAAACTGGACTTTTGTGGTTATAACTGTCCATCAGGTCCTCTTTAATGTAAATCCATCACATGCAATTTAATGTAAAATTGTCGGTGCTATCATTGAGCAAATAATGTTTAAACCTAAAGCAAAGAAAACTGGTGAGTTAGCCAGCCCCTGAATTTTAATAGGGATAAATGCTGGGTTTTGTTCATCTTTTTAAAGCAATGAAAATATAGATCCCCACGACTAGCTTTGAAATTAGGGGATGGGAACTGATGGATGGGACTACCGAGTTAGATAGTTTCCAAGGTTCTTCTAACATTAAGAAATAAACCTTCTATCATTTTAAATTATAAATGGAATGGAAGGTTTTTTTAAAAATAAAATTCTTGGCAGTGGTGAAGAGGGATAAATATTAAAGAAAAATTATATAATTTGTTTTAACCAATATATATGTTTTGCAAGTACTCAAAACTAACAGTGATTATGAGAGGGAACTTTTTAGGGACCGTAACTGTTGTTTAGACCATTCAGAGAATCCTACATATGTGGAAAAAGCATTGTGTTTTTAGATGAAACCCTTTTGTCTACTCCCTTAGAGCCACCGGAGTAGATGTTGAACAAATAAAAAATATGCATTACATAATATTTTTTGGTGTTGTGTTAACTTTTGATTACTCAGTGGGTAATTACCTCACTTGAACACCAGGGATTCCCATTTCCCCCAAACCTTACCTGGCTATTGTCTTGTAAGTACTACCACTCTTCATTGCTTCTTTTCTTTCTGAAAAGTGGAAATATAAACCTGAAAAGAGACAAAATGGATCCTTGTTGATAGCTGTGGGCTTCTCTGTAGCCAGTGTGCCTGGCACACATGACAGTGGAATGGGGCAGATGGTCAATTTTCCAGCTATATTTGACTTTTCTTCTCACCTAAACTACCCTGTTTACACATCTAGGGAATCAATCCTTCATTATACATGGCCTGGCCACCACTGATTCAACCCAGGGGAGGCAACTGATTAAAGGGAACCAAAACATTGATTGGGTTAAACCAGACTTACTCATAATTTGAACCAAAAGACACAGAGATAGTAGTCCAAGAGTGGTGTTCTCTAGATCTCAAAAATCATAGAAAGACAGGAGTAAAGCTGACTCCAGTCTAAGTCAGTATGAGCAGAAGTCATGAGGAAGCAGAAACTATGAGCCCAGAGGAAAACAGTTGTCAAGAGAATGGAGCAGAAATACAGGTAAAAGCAAAGATGAGAGAATGATATAGCCACATGACTGAACAAGTATTTAACAATCCACTAGCTGCTAAGAATATTAAAGTGAATAAGAACATACCTGCCTGAAGGAAATGTGTAGTCAAAGGAGACACACATACACGATTAGCTATTGTATTTATCAAATTCATTCCTCTAACTTGCTTAATCTCATTATATATCCTCCCGGTAGTTTGTGAAAAGTTCTGTGGGAATGCGCAGGACTGTGTGGTTCATTCTGGCTGGGTCATTGAGGGAAGTCCCAGAGAGATAATAACTAGGGAATGTATGTCTTATATACCATGCCTTCCAAAGTGTGCTCCATGAAACACTAGTGTCATGAGATGTAATCACTGTCAATGTAGCTGGATGGTTATACAGACAGATCCATGGACAAATAAGTTTCAGAAATGCTGGGTTTAATAGAGTTCAAAAATTTCTTTACTGTAGGCCTCTCAGAGCCTTCAATACTCAAATGTGAATTTTAAATCTCCAGGAGAAACTTATATAGTACTGCCCCAAATTATTGGTTTACAAAACTCTTTTTTTCCTTTGAGTACTTTAAAGGTACCAATGTCCTGCAGATATAGATAGAAATAAATGGACCTTGCTTAGTTCTGGTTGCTTAGTTCTTACACGAGTTATCCAGAATAGCTGGAATATCATTACCATTATGCAGACATGACATTTTAATATCAAGACTACATGGTGAAGACTTGCTTATAGAATTCTAAGTGGACCTATCAATTGTTCTTCAAAAAATGTTCTATTTTGATAAGAAATGGACCCAATCTGACTGAAATAAAATGGTGTTCCACCTATATTTTTAGATCATCTTCTCTCAACAAGTTGTGGAAACTTTATTAAAACCACATTTCAAGGACAGCAGGTAGGAAATGAGGTCCCTGACATCTCGGAGGCTCTGGTACATGTCGGTGTGCAGGAGTATTGCAGGTTGATTGCATACACTTCAGGGCTGCCTGTGTAGTCTGATGACCATTCACATTCTAGGATTATTCCTGTGATCACACAACTAGCTCCAGGGTGCATCATGTGTGGTGACTGTTCAGCTCAGATGGGAGAAAGTTGTTGTCTCAAAGCCAATAGAAATTCCAAGCCCTGACTGTCTTGCATTTCAGCATGTATAAATCAAGCTGCTTAATCCAAATCTTTCATTTTTTGCACTGTTGTGTTTGTATTCCCTTTTGCTGATTTTGAGATATGAAATGACCTCCTCAAAAGCCCCCTCAAATGAGCTCCTTTGGCTCACATTGACTTAGCCTTCATTTGAGAGCTCATTAAAATTCCAGAAAGTCACTCATTTTCTTGTTCCTTCATAATCTTTAATTTGCATGATTCATCATAATAAGAAGGTTAAAGAGATCATGGAATTACTTCACACAGCATTTCATTCCCATCCACTGCTACTAAGTAGGCCAGATTGGCTGTGTGGTCCCATGACACCATTGTCCACCAGGCCTCTTGCCTCTCTTGTCATATTTAGTGTCAGTTATTAAAGAGAACTCTACGTACTTAGGAAAATCACTTGTGCTTTTTTTTACATTGGATAGAAAGTTAACAAGGCAGCCTCTGTAGGAGTCTCCTTATCTATTTGGTTCTGGAGAAACTTTATAGATTTTATAGTTTTTGCTTTATAGTTTTCAGATTTTTCATCAGATCAGCTATAGCTTCTAGAATAGTTATTGTTTTTCCATTAGAAAATTGAAGAAACACGACCCCTTCACACTAAGCAGCCTGTAAAATAAGATTTACTTTTCTTTCCTAAATATTTTCTTCTTCATTACAACCTGTTCTTGTTTTAGAACCTCCTCTTCTTGTTTCTCAGACACAATTCTTTCTTTTATCTCACTGGGGATATTAAATTTAATTATTTTAAATTCTTGTTCTGACTGCTTTAGTAACTCTGTTTCCTTATATGTAGGGCCTTTTATTTATTTATTTGTTTTGTCTATTTTCTCTTTTTCAAGACACTGACATTTTGCAAATGCTCCTGATTCTTGACTGTACACACATTTTTTTTTTGCAATAGATTTCTCCATTCTTACCAGAATGGAAGCTTCATATTATAGCTTTTTGCTTAGATATCCTAATAGCTTCTGGTCCACTGGCAACCCTTCATTGTGTTTAAATGTCTGAGGGATTTACTGCATTTGTTCTCCATCTACTATCTTATTCTGAAAACAGGGACTACTTCTGTACATCCTCTTACTTCCATGGGAAATGTTATATAAGGAACTTTAGAAGTTTTTTAATCCAAGGCTTGACCTAGAGATTGTCAAATTCTGTGGTCACCTTCTGGGCTTGATATTTGCTATGGCTTTTCTATTTCTTGTCTGACATTCATACTAGCTAAGATGTGTGGCCTTGAGTTCAGTAAGGCTAGGTTTCCTCTTCAGTGAAATTGGGTTAGCAATTCCCACCATACAGGGTTAATGTAAGGATATGAATTATGTATACAAAACACCTAGCAGAGTACCTACCACATAGTAAATGCTCAGACAAAAAAAAACTATATTTTTTGCCCCACACATTTTCCATTTCTAGTGCTCTTGATTCCTTTTTGTATATCCATATTTCCATCTGGCATGATCTTCCTTCTGCCTGAAGGACTTCCTTTAACATTTCTTTTAGAGTAAGTCTGCTTGTAATGAATTCTTTCAGCTTTTGCGTGCCTGAAAAAGTATTTATTTCACTTTCATTTATTAAAGATATTGCTGGGTATAGGGTTCTAAAACAATATTTTTTTCCTTTTAGTACTATAAGAGTCAAATCCACTATCTTCAGGCTTGCATTATATCCAATAAGAATTTTTTCATTCTTAACTTTGTTCCTTTGTACATAATAAATCTTTTTTCTTGTGGTGTTTTCCAGACTCTCTATCTGTTTTAAAGTGATTTGATTATTATGTGCATTGGAGTAGCTTGAATCAGGGTTCTTGGGCTGGAAGGTCAACTGTGCTTTTTGGATTTGCAAGTTTATAGTTCGAAATTTGGAAAATTTTTAGTTGTTATTCCATCAAACATTTTTTTTATCCCTACCCCTCCTTTAGGGACTTCAGTTCCATATATATCAGGCTCCTTGAAGCTTTCCCGCTACTCACTGTTCTCCAGAACTTATTCATCTTATAACTTAAAGTGTATGTCCTTTGGCCAGCACCTCTCCATTTCTCCCACCCCCTAACACCTGGTAACCAGTACTCTTCTCTCTGTTTCTATGTATTCAACTTTTTTAGATTCCACGTATGAGAGCATGCAGTATCTATTTGTTTTTCTGCATATGGTTTATCTCACTTAGCATGTCCTTTAGGTTCATCATCCATGTTGTTGTGATGGCAATGTTTTCTTCCTTTATCAGGCTGTATAATATTCCAGTGTGTGTGTGTGTGTGGTGTGTGTGTGTGTATAATGTTTATGTGAGATACATATAGTCTCACATTTTTCTTATCCACTTATCTGTTAATGGACACAGGTTATTTCCTTATCTTGGCAAGTATGAATAATGCCACAATTAAAATGAGAATGCAAATACCTCTTGAAATTACTGATTTTGTTTCCTTTGGATATATACCCAGGAGTACAGGTGATAGATTATACAGTAGTTCTATTTTTATTGTTTGAGGAAACCTCATAATGTTTTCTATAATGGCTGTACCAAATAATGGTTATTCTTATTTTTGATTTTTACTTTGTACAAAACACTGTATTAGACCATATGAAATAAAAAGGTAAATGATAAAGTGGTTCTTTTATTTGTGTCTGTACTCTGTCTTTATCCTTTTGCACATCTCTATATTTTTATATTCTGCTTCCTTTTTAAACCAGTAATCCTATCCAATATACTTTCCTGCATTTCCTTCTAGTCTTTGCAACATTATTTTTTCTGTGTGTATTCTTCCCTAATTTACTTAATCATGAATTAATTTTTGAGTAATTAAGTTGCTTGCAATTTTCTCCACTAAGATAAAGCTATAAATACAATATTATTTGTGTGTGTGTGTGTGTGTGTGTGTATTGAGAAATCACCAAATTATGTTCCTTGGCAATGCACAACAAGGATAAAAGCCTTAATAATAATGCAATGTCAGAGCTTCATTTGTTTGCTTTACAGTTTTCTTTAGTTATTTCCTCCTTCCATTCCCCCCACTACTCTATTTTTCATTCTCCTTCTTTCTCTGCCTCCCTTCTTCCCATCTTTCCTTCTCCTCAATAAGCATTCACTGAATACCTTCTATGTGTCAGGCACTGTGCTTGTGTATAAGGTATTGTGAACAAAAGGCAGGATTCTTGCCTCAGGGGAACTTGTGATCAAGCAGAGGGCAGACAGAAAATCTGGTAAGCAATAACAATATATGAGTACTCTGAGAGGGGAAGTACATTTGAAGAATTTAGAGAGCATCTGCTGACACACTTTTCATACATTTCTCACAGGAGAGTAAGAGATAAGAGGAAGTAGCAAATACTCTGGCCAGTCTCCCCTTTGCACATGATGTGGTGCAGAAACATACAGGCTGCTTGATGTCTGACAGGCCTGCTTTCAAGACTAGGCTCTGCTACCTATTCGCTGCATAAGAATGGACAAGTTAACTCTGCTCAATATGACTTTTATCCTCTAAGAGCCATACTGCACATCATAAGGATACTATGAGAAATAAAAATAATGTATGTGAAATGCAAGGTGCATTGTAGATGCTTAGAAAAGTACCTATGATTATTATTAACTGTTTATTCTTAGGCAAGACAGCCCCTCTGGACTTCAGTTTATTTATCTGTAATGGGATTATTTATAATATCCCTTTGTAAATTTCCACAAAGGCAATGAATTTGCACAAATGCCTCCCATTGATCTACTTGCCCCATTCTCAGTGACACACTGAGAATATTTTAGAATCTTTTCTGAGTCAAGTAGTTTTCCTTCCTTGTCCTTAGGCTCTGAACAGAGGCTGTTTTGTAGTAAAGTGGAATTCTTCCTTATCTGAAAACCCAGCAGTCATCAGGAAACAATGCACTGGCCAGTTTTCCCCAAAAATTGCTTAGAAAGCTTGACATCAACCTGTGAAAGCAAGTAAGGCTTTGATTTAAAGTGAATAAACCAAAGATTTATGCAAAGCGGGAAAGTTAAAACACCAAATGAAGAGACAAAAAACCTCAAACATCAAATATTTTCACTAATATAAGATATAAAGGTATTTCAGGTCATCTCCAGTGAGAATAGATAACTTAGATTTTTTATTTTCTGGGTTCCAGAAATAGCTACTTTCAAATTTCATAAAATGAAAACTTCTATGCTGTACTAAGCACAAGGTTCAACTCCTGTGAGATATTCTGGTGGTCAAGAAAACAGAATTACAGATAAGAATGTTCCAAATTGTGTCAAGACAACCTTTGACATGGAGCCTTCCATTGCTGGCTGCTAAGCATTAGGGAAAAGTTCTCCTTTTTCTCCTATAAGTGTATTTTTCTATTTCACAAATCTTATGCACTACATTTTACAAATTCTATGTGCTTTGAGTGTTACTGTGAACAAGACATTGGGAGAACTTGATGAATCATCAAGTCCAACCCTTTACTTTAAAGAAGAGTAAGCTGAAGCCCAGATTAAACAACAACAGTAAGAGTACTGGTGCATGTGGATGGAGACAGATGAAGGAGAAAGCAAAAACATGACTGTTGTTCTCTGCTCAGGCTTTAACCATGTTTTGGAATAGTTATTCATACTCAATACTCCGATTCATGAGCTATTAGATTTGTGCTGTGGTTAGGAGTAAGAGAGATTGCTTTTTGGCATTTTGGTCTATCTCAAGTGTTGGACCCAATATCACATATTGCTCATTGCTCTTTAATCTCTAGAGATGAGACTCAAGGTCTTTAACACTGTCCACTAGCCAGCTTTACTGAAAGCTTTTTAAAAAGTGAGCTTACAAACTCTTTTAAAAACTTACCTTAGAGGACACTGTAAAAATGAGACAGAGTGATATCACATGCCTCCTGATATGATGCCCTCACTTGGGCATAATTCTATTTATGTAGAATGCCTGCCCAAAATTCATGCCCCGAATCTAATCATGAAGAAACATCAGACAAATCCAAATTGAAGCACAATATACAAAACAATTGCCCTGAAGTCTTTAAAAATTCCAAAGTGAAAAAAGACAAAATATTAAAAGGCTAAGGAACTGCTCCAGATTAGAGACTAAAAAGACATGAAAATTAAATGTAATGCATTATTCACAATGAGATCTTGGGCTGGAAATATACTAAAAGGACATTATTAGGACAATTAATAAAATTTGAACATGTGCTAAGCTTAATAGTATTGTATCAGTGTTAAATGTCTTGAATTTAATAATTATACTATTCATATGTAAAATATTATTCTTTTTAGGTAATATAGATTGAAGTCTTTAGGGACAGGAGCTTGGCAACTTACTCTCAAATGGTTAAGAAAATCAATTCTGTGTGTGTGTGTGTGTGTGTGTGTGTGTGTGTAGAGAGAGAGAGGGAGAGAGAATAATGAAGTGGCCAAAATGCCAAAATGTTAATAATAAATGAATATATGTCAAGGATTCATAGGACTTCTTTATATTACTCTTGTAACTTCTCTTTAAATTTGAAGTTATCTTAAAAACTTTACATACAACAGCAATTAACAAGTGGAATTTGAAATTTAAAACACAATACCATTTACATTTGCACCCCAAAATATAAAATGCTTAGATATAATATAAAAATTTGTGTATGAGGAAAACTACAAAATTCTAATGAAAGAAATCAAAGGACAAAATAAATGGAGAGACACTCCATGTTAATGAATCAATATACTCAATATTGTCAAGATGTCAGTTCTTCCTAACTTGATCTATACAACCAGTGCAATCCCAATCAAAATCCCAGCAACTTATTTAGTGAATATTGACAAACTGATTCTAAAGTTTATATGGAGAGGCAGTAGCCCCAGAATAGCCAGCACAACATTGAAGAAGAAGAATGCAGTTGGAGTAGTGATGTTATTGATCTCAAGACCTACTAGAAAGCTACAGTAATCAAGATAATGGGGTGCTGGCAAAAGAATAGGCAAATACAATAGAGAAAGCCCAGAAATAGACCCCCTAAATACAAACAACTGATCTTTGACAAAGGAGCAGAAGCAATAAAATGGAGAAGATATAGTCTTTTCAGCATATAGTACTGGAAAAACTGGACATCTATCCCATGAAAAAACAATAATTCTGGACATGTTTTACACCTTTCCTGAAAACTAAACTCAGAATGGACCACAGACCTATATGTAAATTACAAACTTATAAAACTCTTAGTAGTTAATATAGGACAAAACTTAGATGACACTGGGTATGGAGATGATTTTTTAGATATAACAACAAAGTCATGATCCACAAAAGAAAGAATGATAATCTGGACTTCATTAAAATGAAGATTTTTTTCTGCATAAAAGGCACTGTCATGGAGTCATAGAAAAGATGGTGGCATGAGAAGTGAGGCAGAAACCTCCTCCGAAAATCACAAAAACACAAAAATACAGTAAATACAACTAATCCTGAAAAAGCAACCAAAGACTGCAGAATAGACTGCATACATCTGGGGAAAAGAGAATACCTCACAGAAAATGGTAAAGTAGCAAAGCCACATACAATCAAGCAGGAACCAACCCTCCCCGAACCCCAACCCACAGGTGGGAGGAAGAGAAATGGAGTGGGGAAGAAGTAGAAGCCTAGGACTGCTCAACACACATCCCTGGAGATCTGCTCTAGGAGCAGGAACCCACATTACATGGTGCTCTGGACATTAGTGGTGTTGGAAAGCAAAGACAGGAAGAACACTGGGAAAGACTGAGATTCCAGCCTCTTGTGGAGAACAGGTTTCCACAACCAGCTCCTCTGGGATACAAGAAAGGTGGGCACTATGAAAGATTTCCCAACAGCAATAGGAGTGCTAAAGGGGCAAAGATTACACAGAGCTCATCACTCAGGACAAAGGGTAGGTGGACAAAATCATCCCAGCACACTCAGCCCAGCAGGTTGGGAACTCTCAGGAGCTTCAGATGCTCCATCCACCTGGATGGCAACACAGGCCTGAGATACCCCACTGTGGTAGCAGCCTGCCACTCCTTCGTCCCACTAGCACTGGTCCCACATGCTGCCCCCACCATCACACCGGGCCAGCCAGAGGGTGTCCCTCCCTATGGCAGCTACAAGGGTGTAGCACAGAGACTCCTCCCTGCACACTTGGCTCACTGGACCTGGCAGTGGGGACAGGCTCTACAACCAGGAAGGCAGGAAAGAGCTCTTTCCTCCCAGCAGGTGCTGGTTCCACTTACCTGTGACCCTACCATTGCTACAGGTGCTCTGCAGCTCCAGAGAGAACTTCTGGGCACTAGACAGCACTGCCTACACAAAGTTATTCCATAGGAATCACTAAAAAAAAATGAAACAGCAAAAGAATTTTGTCCTAACAAAACTGCAGGAAAAGGTGCCAGAAAGAGGGCTAAGTGAAACTGAACCCATCAATCTTCTTGATAAAGTTTTAAAAATGAAAATCATAAACATGTTCATGGAGCTTCAGAAAAATATTCAAGATCTCAAGGAGGCCTTCAAGAAAGAGATAGAAAGTTGGAAAACTACAGCATCTGAAATGAAACATACAGTGGAGGGATTTAAAAGTAGATTAGATGAGGTAGAGGAATGGTAAATGAAACAGAAATTAGAGAATAGGAAAAAAAAGAAGCTGAGGCACAGAGAGAACAAAGGATCTCCAGGAATGAAAATAATCAAAGAACTGTGTGACCAATCCAAATGGAACAATATTGAATTATAGGGATACCAGAAGAAGAAGAAGAAGAGAGATAAAGGGATAGGAAGCCTGTTTGAGGAAATAATTGCTGAAAACTTTCCCAATCTGGGGAAGAAAATAGTCTCTCAGGTCATGGAAGTGTAGCAATTTCACAACACAAGGGACCCTAGGAAGACAGCACTGAGACATATAATAATTAAAATGGTAAATATGAAGGACAAGGAGAGAGTAGTGAAAGCAGTCAGAAGGAGAAAAAAGATCTCTTATAAAGGAAAGCCCATCAAGCTATCATCAGACTTTTCAGCAGAAATCTTAAAGGCCACAATGGAGTGGCATGATGTATTTCATGTAATGAAACAGAAGGGCCTCCAACCAAGAATACTCTCCATGGCAAGATTATCATTTAAATTTGAAGCAGGGATTAAGCAATTTCCAGATAAGCAAAAGTTAAGGGAATTTATCTCCCACAAACCATGTCTACAGTGTATTTTAAAGGGACTGCTCTAGATGGAAGTGATCCAAAGGCTAAGTAGCCATCACCAGAGAAAATAAAACCAGAGTAAAGGAAGTAGACAAATTAATTACTAAGAAAATGCAAAATTAAATCAACTACTCATGAAGTTAGTCAAGGGATACAGAAAGAGTACAGAATATGACTCCTAATATAATAAAGAGTGGAGGAGGAAGAAGAAGGGAAAGAAAAGAAAAAAGAACCTTTAGATTGTGTTGGAAGTAGTGTAATAAGTGAGTTAAGACAGACTGTTAAATAGTAAGAAAGCTGCTTTTGATTCTTTAGTAACCACAAGTCTAAAGCTTACAATGGCAGTAAGTTTATATCTATTGATAATCATCATAAATGTAAATGAACTGAATGCACCAATTAAAGACATAGAGTTACAGAATGGATAAAGAAGCAAGACCCATCTATATGCTGCCTAGAAAAGACTCACTTCAAGCCCAAAAACATACACAGACTAAGAGTGAAGGGATGGGAAAAGATATTCATGCAAATTAATGGGGAGAAAAAGGCAAGAGTTGCAATACTTGCATCAGACAAAATAGATTTCAAAACAAAGAAAGTAACAAGAGACAAAGAAGGACATTACAAAATGATAAAGAGGTCAGTCCAACACAAGAGGATATAACCATTATAAATATCTATGCATCCAACATAGGAGCACCTAAATATGTGAAATAAATACTAACAGAATTAAACAGGGAAATAGAATGCAGTGCATTCATTTTGGGAGACTTCAGCACACCACACACTCCAATGGACAGATAACCAGGCAGAAAATAAGTAAGGAGACAGAGGCACTGAACAGCACATTAGAACATATGGACCTAAAACATACCTACAGAGCACTCCACCCAAAAGCAGCAGGATACACATTCTTCTCAAGTGCACATGGAATGTTTTCTAGAATAGATCATATACTAGGCCACAAAAAGAGACTCAGTACATTCAAAAAGATTGAAACTGTGCCAACCAACTTCTCAGATCACAAAGGTATTAACTAGAAATAAATTATGCAAAGTAAACAAAAAAGCCCACAAACACATGGAGGCTTAATAACATGCTCCTAAATAATCAATGGATCATTGACAAAATTAGAACAGAGGTCAAGCAATATATGGAGACAAATGAAACAACAACAACTTGCTGTGGGATGCAGCAAAGGCAATCCTAAGAGGAAGGTATATAACAATACAGGTTTGCCTCAGGAAAGAAGAACAATCACAAATCAATAGTCTAAACTCACAGTTAATGAAACTAAAAAAAAGAAGAGCAAACAAGGCCCAAAGTCAGTAGAAGAAAGAACATAATAAAGATCAGAGTGGAAATAAATAAAACTTAGAAGAATAAAACAATAGAAAAAATCAATGAAACCAGAGCTGTTTTCTTGAGAAAATAAACAAAGTAGATAAACCCCTAACCTGACTTACAAAGAAAAAAAAAAGAGTGTACACACATAAACAGAATTAGAATGAGATAAGAAAAATGACTACAGACACTACAGAAATACAAAGACTTATTAGATAATACTTTAAAATACTATATGCTAACAAACTGGATAACCTGGAAGAAATGGACAACTTTCTAGAAAAATACAACCTTCCCCAAGACTGACCCAGGAAGAAACAGAAAATCTGAACAGACCAATTACCAGCAATGAAATTGAACTGGTAATCAAAAAACTACCTAAGAATAAAACTCCTGGACCAGATGGCTTCACCACTGAATTTTATCAAATATTTAGAGAAGGCATCCCCCTTAAAGTTTTCTAAAAAAGTAAAAGAGGAGGAAATACTTCCAAACTCATTCTATGAGGCCAGCATTACTCTAATACTAAAACCAGGTAATGACACCACAAAAAGAAAATTACAGACCACTATCCCTGATGAACATAGATGCAAAAATCGTCAACAAAATACTAGCAAACTGAATTCAAAAATACATCAAAAAGATCATCCATGATCAAGCAGGATTTATTCCAGGGATGCAAGGGTGGTACAATTTTCTAAAATCCATCAACATTATACACTACAACAACAAAAAGGACAAAAATCACATGATCATCTCCATAAATGCTGAAAAAGCATTTGACAAATTCAAAATTCGTCATGATAAAAACTCTCAACCAAATGGGCATAGCGGGCAAGTATCTTGACATAGTAAAGGACATGTACGACAAACCCACAGCCAACATCATACTTTACAGCAAAAAACTGAAGGCTTTTCCTCTAAGATTGGGAACAAGACAAGGAAGCCCACTCTCCCTAGTTCTATTCAACATAGTTCTGGAGGTCTTCGCCATGGCAATCAGACAACACAAAGAAATAAGAGACATCCAGATTGGCAAGGAAGTTAAACTGTCACTATTTGCAAACAACATGATATTGTACATACAAAAACCCTAAAGAATCCACCAAAAACTACTAGGACTAATAAATGAATCCAGCAAAGTTGCAGGATACAAAATTAATACACAGAAATCTGTTGCATTCCTACATACTAATGATGAACTAGCATAAAAAGAAATCAAGAAAACAACTCCATTTACAACTGCATCAAAAAGGATAGAATACCCTAACCAAGGAGGTGAAAGACCTGTACCCTAAAAACTACAAGACACTCATGAGAGAAATTAAAGAAGATACCAATAAATGGAAATAATCCCATGCTCACTGATAAAAAGAATTAATATTCTCAAAATGGCCATCCTGCCTAAAGCAATCTACAGATTTAATGCAATCTCTATCAAAATACCAACAGCATTCTTCAATGAACTAGGACAAAATAGTTCTAAAATTCATATGGAACCACAAAAGACCCCGAATAGCCAAAGCAATCCTGAGAAGGAAGAATAAAGCAGGGGGGATCTCGCTTCCCAACTTCAAGCTCTACTACAAAGCCACATAATCAGGACAATTTGGTACTGGCACAAGAACAGACCCATAGACTGATGGAACAGAACAGAAAATAAACCCAGACATATATGGCCAATTAATATATGATAAAGGAGCCATGGATCTATGATGGGAAAGTGACAGCCTCTTCAACAGCTGGTGTTGGCAAAACTGGACAGCTACTTATAAGAGAATGAAACTGTATTACTGTCTAACTCCATATCCCGAAGTAAACTCAAAATGGATCAAAGACCTGAATGTAAGTCACAAAACCATAAAGCTCTTAGAAGAAAACATAGGTAAACTCTCTTGAATATAAACATGAGCAAAGTTTTCCTGAACACATTGCCTCAGGGGCAAGGGAAACAAAAAAATGAACAAATGGGACTATATCAAACTAAAAAGTTTCTGCTCAGCAAAGGACACCATCAGCAGAACAAAGGGCATCCTATAGTATGGGAGAATATATTCATAAATGACAGATCCAGTAAGGGGTAGACATCCAAAGTATATAAAGAACTCACATGCCTCAACACCCAAAAAGCAAACAACCTGGTTAAAAAATGGGCGGAAGATCTGAACAAACACTTTTCCAAAGAAAAAATTCAGATGGCCAACAGGCACATGAAAAATGCTTCACATCATTAATTATTAGAGGAATGCAAATTAAAACCACAGTGAGATATCACCTCATACCTGTTAGGATGGCCAACAGCCACAAGAAAAGAAATAAAAAATGCTGGTGAGGAGGTGGAGAAAGGGGAACCCTCCTACACTACTGGTGGGAGTGTAAATTAGTTCAACCATTCTGGAAAGCAATATGGAGGTTCCTCACAAAACTAAAAATAGAAATACCATTTGACCCAGAAATTCCACTCCTAGGAATTTACCTGAATAAAACAAGATTCCAGATTCAAAAAGACATATGCACCCCTATGTTTATTGCAGGACTATTTACAATAGCCAAGACAGGGAAGCAACCTAAGTGTTCACCATAGATGAATGGATAAGGAAGATGTGGTATATATACAATGGAATATTATTCATCCATAAGAAGAAAACAAATCCTACCATTTGCAACAACATGGATGGAGCTAGAGGGTATTATGCATGGTGAAATAAGCCGGGTGGAGAAAGACAAGTACCAAATGATTTCACTCATTTGTGGAGTATACCAACAAAGCAAAACTGAAGGAACAAAATAGCAGCAGACTCACAGACTCCAAGAAGGGACTAAACTACCTAGGAAAGTATTAGGGAGGCTGAGTGAGGAGGGAGGGAGAAGGGGATTAACAGGCACTATAATTCACAGTCACAATATAGGTAGGTCACGGGGAAGGCAGTACAGCCCAGAGAAGACGAGTAATGACTCTATAGCATCTTACTACACTGATAGTGACTGCAATGGGGTGGAGGGGGGAGAGTTGACAATATTGAATGTTGAAACCACAGTGTTATTCATGTGAAACCTTTGTAAGATTGTATATCAGTGATATATTAATTTTAAAAAAAAGACATTGTCCAGAGAATAAGAAGGTAAACCACAGGATGGGAGAAAATGTTTACCAAAGACATATTTGATAAAGGACTGTTATAGAAAATATACAAAGAACTCTTAAACATTAACAGTAAGAAAACTAACCACCCCATTAAGATAATGGGCAAAAGACCTTAGCAGACACCTGGCCAAGGAAGATTGCAGGTGACAAATAAGCATATGAAAATATGCTCCACATCATATATCATGAGGAAATTTCAAACAAGGACAACAGTGAAATATCACCACACACCTATTAGAATGGCCAAAATTCAAAATACTGACAACAACAAATGCTGGTGAAGATATGAAGCAATAGGGACTCTCAGATATTGCTGGTGGGAATGCAAAATGGTATATCCACTTTGTAAGACAGTCTAGCAGTTTCTTACAAAGCTAAGCACACTCTTACCATATGACCCAGGAGTTGTCCTTCTTGGTGTTTACTCAAAGATGATGAAAACTTAAATCCACACAAAAACCTGCACATAGATGTTTATAGCAAACCAAAGTTTGAAAGCAATCAAGATTTCCTGCAGTTCGTGAGTAGATAAATAAGCCATAATACACACAGGAAGTGGATGTTCAACCCTAAAAAGAAATGAGTTATCAAGCCACAAAAACATATTGAGGAAGCTTAAATGCATGTAACTAAGTGAAAGAGTCCTATCTGAAAAGGCTACTTGCTGTATGATTCAACTACATGACGTTCTGGAAAAGTAAAAGCTATGGAGATGGTAAAATGACCTGCAGTTTCCAGGGATTGGGGATTAGGAGGGAGAGGAATGAATAGGTAGAGAAGAGGCAGTGAAAACACCCTGTATGATACCATCATGATAGATGCATGTCATGACACATTCGTCCAAACCCATAAAATGTACACCACCAGGAGTGAAACCTAATGTAAACTGCAGACTTTGGGTGATAATGATATGTCAGTATAGCTCCATCTTTGGTAACAAAGGTACCACGTTAGTGCAGGATGTCAATAGTGGGGGTGACTGTGCCTATCTGGGGGCAGGGTCATCTGGGAAATTTGTGTACTTTCCCCTTACTTTTGCTGTGAACCTAAAACTGCTCTCAAAAATAGGATGTATTTAAAAAAAATTTTTTAAACTTAAAACTCCACAGTATCTTTCTAGTGTGGGTTAGGTGGGGAAATGAAAAGACACATACATGTACACATGATCTCTGTGTATGTCTTGATACATCAGCAGAAGCAGGAACTGGGTGGAGGTGACCCATGAGTGAGGTTATTCCTCATGCCTTTGGACAAATGACTGATAGTGGCTGATTTGCTAACAGACCCTCTTCTCAAATTTTATCTCACTAATATTGCAAATTACCTGCTTAAGTATCTATGCACCAAATGGATAAAATGGCCTCTGTGTTGAATTCCCCATCCTTTTAAAAGAGTTGTATGTCACTGACGCTTTCAGTACTATGTTCCATGTGCCAGTCACAGACCAACTCATTAAACTGTCCTGAGGCATTAATTCTTGCAGCTAAGGAGAGCTAGGACAGCAGCCCCTGCTAATTGTCAAAATCCCCTCCGTGGCTGCACACTGCCACACACGCTGTCAGTGCCAGAGACCCTCAGACTGTCAGAGAATGTTGCCCTTTTTCCTCCTTGCAGGCAACAGCAGTGATTAAGAAGGGGGTGGGGGAAGACACCCCGAAAGTCCCCCTCTGCCTGCTCAGGCTCCCTTTGGCAGCGCTTGGACACGGAGCAAGTGGCGGCCGCCCTGCGATAGTAATCAGCAATTCTGTTTGATTTAGGAAGTGCTAATCAATAACAAGTTCAACTGTGGGAGCTGCACGGGCTTCATCATTTTGCATCTGGCACCCAGGACTGACACACCCCAGCCGGCAGGAAGGGAGCCAGCTGGGGAGGGAGGCAAGGGACAGGGTAGGGGAACACGAGAAACAAATTCATGAAAGACCCAGTAAACCCCTTTCTTGAGTTAAAAATCGTTTCAACTTTCAAAGCCGAAATTTCACCCCCAAGTGAAAAAACATGACATAAATGCAAAGGCAAGTGAAGATAAACAAAAGGCCCTGCTCAGATGTTCCCGAGGTTATCCGTCACTGTCAAGGAATTCCTTACACATCATAACGATTCCAAGCACCCTGCCAAGGCCAGGTTGTCTCAGATACTATTTCTATTTATTAAAGGATTTTTTTTCTTTTCTCTAGTAAACAGCAGTTTACAACACAAGGTGTGATTGTAATTTTCATCAAGCTGCAATTTAAATTCTGCTCTAATGCTCTTTCACCTTTACAGTCCTCCTATAAAGTCTGTCAGCTGAGAGTGGCAGAATAACAATCAGCCCGCAGGTCTACCATTTTAATTAATAATAAAATGTGGGGTGGCTTTATGCAGGGTGTGTTCAACCTCGCTTCTGGTGGATTCAATGTATGTCCATTCAACCCGGGACATAGGAACCCAGGAAGCTGGACTGGGGGGGTTGGCGATGGAAGGGAGATGAGCCACAGCCATGAGCCATCGCCACAGAGGCAGGTCTACAGGGGAACCCGGCTGACGGTCCAGCCAGCTGTCCATCTGAAGAAACTAAGCACTGGCTGGGGCACGGGACCAGCGTGAGGCAAATGGAGGGAAAATTGAGAGCAGGAGAACCAGAACAGGAAGTCTCTGAACAAAAGGCCAGAGGGGGAGCCTGGTCTGGTTTCCTGAGCCTCTGGGCCTTCCAGGACCACAAGCTCATGTGGCAGATGCCTCTGACCACCACCTGGAGGAGGGAGGCAGAAAAGGAGGGAGGCAGGGAGAGCTTTTAGGCCCCCAGGAAGCCAGGATTCTGATGAAGGGAAAATACTGAACTAGGTTTCTTGGCCCTTTCAGTGTTAATATTTGCAGGCTCACTCATTTCTCTTTGTGAGAATGAAAATGGATGCATTTACTAGCGATGACTCTTTAGGAAATTTTCTTCATTTTGGTCAAAATTTGTTTTCTTGGTTTTATTTTTGGTCAGAATTGATGACTGTTATGAATGAAAAGAATACAGAAACGAGTAGAAATAGCAGTTATTGCTGCACACCCATCGGATTGGCAGCAGAGCTCATATCCCTCTTGGGGGATGTAAGTGCGTTCCCTGCTTGGAGGGCACCACGGCCCCTAGCACGCCGACTTTCACCAGGTTACTGAGCAGCCTAGTGTCACTGGGTTGATAACATGACAAGATTTTATTCTCTCTGACAAATGCCCCACTGTACCAGGCTGGGCCTCCCTGCCAGTTGAGGAACAGTCTCCTTTAACATCCTTTGGCCAGTTTCTCCAGCTCTGGGACACTTTTTCTTATTACAGTGATTTTGGTGTGTTTGAAACTCAGTCCTGCTCATTTCAAAGCTTAGCTTTCCTATCTTATGCAGAGCTTTTCCTCCCCTCTCTCAACAGAAGCTACTGTTAAGGACGTGGGGTCATGTAACACTCACACACCGTCTTCCCCTCTCTCTGCTTCTCCCTCTCGGGTGGGGAAAAGGAAAAGGAAAATACCAGAGTTCTTTTTTGCAGAATTTGGTGAGATAACAGTCTTTGCTCTGTAAACTTCTCTCTGAGGTTTGGGGTGCTTCTCTGGCTTACAGCAATGAGCTGTTGACCCCACCTCCACGCAGCAGGATCCAAACACTGGGCTCTCATCTTTGAGGGACTCCATGGGGCCCTGGGCCCTGGCTCATGTTCTGACATGGGATTCAATATGCTTGAACTTCTTTCATAGTGCCTCAGGGTCTCCAAAGAGCATGACCTTCTCCCAGAAGACAGCACTTTCATGGGAATACTACCAGGATGGCTTAAGCACAGCCACCTTCCATGGGGCCCCTGAGTTCCCACGAACCATCACTGGTGTATTTGTCATGCCAAATGGTGGGACTTCCTGCTGCCTCTTTCTCAGTCTTACCTTCTGTCTCTTCCTCTTTCTTCCTACCCTGGAAGATTAGGCACACTGCAAGTCAAGCCCTCATCCAGTTTGCATAGGCGAGGACCTCTGAATTCTGACTTAGTTTATGCATGGAAGGGAAGGAGAATTATTTGGATAAATACTCAGAAAACCATTATCATTGATTATCTTTGGTCTTCCTTCCTTGCTCTCATGGTAAATATTGTAGAAGTGTAAAGAGAGACAATATTCTTTCTTTGTGAACTTGGTATTTTCTGAAAGATCTCCTCCTTTCTGCCTGCTCTTGCTTTAGGTGGACCCGAGTGGCAGTGGCTAGGGAAAAGACCTCTCCTCAGCATTGGTGCCTCTCACTATGCTTTCCTGGGAGGCAACTGGTAACTGCCTATGACATCATGCTGGGTAAATGGAATGTGGGGCACTTAAGGTCTTTTGTCCTCAGCTTTAGGCCTTAGCCACAATTCTGATACAACAGGAAAAATAAAATGGAACATGTGTGTAGCAGACCACCCATCAATTCTACTCCTAAGTATGTATCCTAGAGAACTCACAGATGTGCATGAGAACATGGCTACAGGAACATTTCTAGCAGTATGCTTATAATAGTGAAAAGTTGGAAACAATCTAAACTTCATAATAACGGATGGGTAAATAAAATGTAGAAACTGATTTGGTATTCAACCAGATGTGCACAGGTACACTTAAGTACACACAGGTATCCAGAGATGCTGTTTGTGATGAACACCCATGTGTGTTGGTTGATGCTAGAGCCATGTCAGTTGTTAAACATTTTGAAAATCATGCCCTGATCATTTGACTGAATACAGTTACAGCAATGGAAATGAGAAAACAACCTATTTACAGAATGGGAGGAAATATTTCGAGTCATATGTCTAATAAAGGTTTACAATCCAGAATGTATAAATAACTCATACAACTCAGCAATGAAAAGACAAACAACCTAATTTTAAAAAAGGGCAAAGAACTTCAGAAACCATTTCTCCAACAGAGATACACAAATAGCCAATGAGCACATGAAAAGATATTCAATATCATTAGGCATTAGGGAAAGGCAAAGCAAGACCACAATGAGGTATTTTACTTCATACTTACTAGAACAGCTATTTCTAAAAGAAAGGAAAAAGGAAAACAGCAAGTGTTGGTGAAGACATGGAGAACTTAGAACTCTTCTACATTGCTGGTGGGAATGTAAGATGGTGTATCCACTACGGAAAATAGATTGACAGTTCTTCTAAAAGCTAAAAATAGAGTTACCATACTATCCAGCAATTCCACTCTTAGTTATATGCTCAAAAGAATTGAAAGCAGGCATTTAACAGATACTTGTATGTCAATGTTTGTTACCATGTCATTCACAATAACAAAAGATAGAAACATCCCCAGTGTCCATCAACAGATGAGTGGATTTAAAAAGTGGCATTTACATACAGTAGGAGTATTACTTCGTTGTAAGAAGGAATGAAGTTCAGAGGCATTCTCCAGCATGGATGGACCTTGAATACACTTTGTGAATGGAAATAAACCAGACACTAAATAACAAATAGTGTGTAAATTCTATGTGTATGAAATATCCAGAACAGGCTAATTCATAGTGATGGAAAGTGTATTGGAAGTTACCAGGAACTGGGAACAGGAAAGCAAGAGTTGCTGTTCATGGTTACAGAGTTTCTGTTTGGGTTGATGAAAAAGTTTTGGACATAGAGAGTGGTGATGGTTGTGAAACACTGTGAATGAAGTTTATGTCATTGAATTGTACTTTTAAAAATGGCTAAAATGGCAAATTTTACATTATATATCTTACCACAATTTAAAAAATGAATAGCTTATCAAAAATCATTAAATTGTAAACTTTAAATGGGTGAATTGTATGGCAAGTGACTTATAACAATTAAGTTTTTTATGTAAAGTGAAGTAGATATGGTAAATGTTGATTGGTCCTTGGGAAATGATATAAGGAATGTCTGTTTTAGTATTCTCTGTACTTGTCCAAACATTCACAAAAATATTTCTAAATCAAAACACAGAAGACAAGAAATGAATGGGTAGAGAATGACACCCTAAAGAGAATATAGATGACCATTCAAAAAGAGGGAACTAAAGTGGGCAGCATTTCCCCCATGTGGCCTTCAGATTGTCATGTATATCATCAAGCAAACCATCCACTTGCCCAATATTTTGCTCATATGTTGGAAAAAGAAACATTGAGCAAGAAAGGTTTATTTCTCCTATTTGTCTCTTGAACTAAGAAGATACTATAGGCTAGGGCCTGCTTTCCTGGAGCCCCTTATCTGATAAGTTTTGCTCTGAAGAGAGTGGAAATCATTCTCTGCAGGAAAGACAAAGCAGATCAGAAGCACCTGGGGGATGCTAGACATCTGCATGTCTCTTCAGCCCACCCAGTATTCTGAAGTGCCCTGTAAACATCCTGGGAACTCTGATCTGACATCACTGTTCCCACCTCTGCCCCACTGCGTATCCCTGATCTAGAGCAATGCTTCTGTGATACTCAGTTCAGAATGCCAGAGGCTAGTCTACAGACTGCTGGAGCAAGGGATAAATCTGCCTGCCCTCCTGCTTGGAAATGTGGGGTGAGTAGGAAAACAATGGTGCTCCAGGAGAAGCTATCTGAAAAGTCTGGTCAAATGAGGCTGGAAGAGATTGCATGGTGCACAAAAGGCTAACTGGGGTTTGGGGAATAAATGATTAAAAATTCTGTACCTTGAGTGCTGTGGTAGGAGCTTCAGAAAATTCCTTTTGTAGAACCTGAGATTCTCCAAAGAGACTCTGTTTCAAGACTTTCTTTTTTGGTAACTTGCCTGTCCCCTTAACTAAAGTTTATAAAACCTGAATACGTAGCTTGCTGATACAACCTGATTATAATACATCAGTTTGATGCTAGTTGCCAATGCTGTGTTTGAAAGTTAATAATTGGTGTTTTCTCCAAGCTTTTAAAGGTTTAGGATTTATCATAACCTAAGCATTCTGGATCTCCCTGAGCCTCACTGATCGGCAAGGAAGAACCTGGTTTTCTTGGAGACAAGGAAGCTAGTAGGGAGGTTCCACCCCACCCACCTCACTACATCATCAGTAGGCTTCATCCCCTTCCTAACTGGAGAGAAATCACATCCTGAAGAGTCTTCTGTGCTGGGCCCTCCTCGTCTGCCTCTACTGGCACTGAAGTTGGCTTGTTGACTCACAACTTATGATCTGGGGTCCTTGTACTATGGTCCACTCATATGGAAGAAAGACAAATACCTGTAGCAACAACTCCTAGAACTAGAAAGTCAGCCCTTATTTGTCAAAATCAAATGTTCTGAATTTGAAAAAGTTAATGATAAAACAAAAAAGGCCCACATTAAGTTTATTTTATGTATAACTCCTTCTGAATAAACTGACATCATATAAAGTTACAAAAGCCTTAATTAAATACTGAATTTTCATATAAGGCTTAGGAAACAAGAGTTAAATTTTAAATTTTGGGGAGAGGCAACATACACTGAAAACAACATATCTGACATTTAAGAGCTATTTTCCCTGGTTTTGCTATTTTTCTCAGGAACTCAGTGGGTATAAGGGTTTAGCGACAGTAAAAAACATCTTTATAGGCCTCATCAAAGATGGAAAATTCAATTAGTCTAGGTTGCATGTTTCAAATATTAAACCCATTTATGCATAATTTCACATCACTTTGCTGACATCAGGGATACTATGATATGCCAGGAATTGCCTGCAGTCTGTGGGGTCTTTGTTTTTTTAATTACTGAAAACTGCTCGATGTGTTACAGCAGTCTCCCCACCTATGGGCATGAGGCTGTTAACTACTCCCACAGAATTGAGACTACAGAGAGGAGAAATCAAATCTGCAGAGTCCTGTGCCCAAAATTCTTCCAAGTGTTAGGAAAAATAGAGAGGTTACCTGGGTTTAAATGCAGCACCCATCACTTACTAACTAGAGGATCTCGGACAAGGTTCTTGCAAGGCACTGAGTTATTATCATAGTACTCACATGTTTTGGGTTCCCAGGGCTGCTGTAACAAAATACCCAAACTAGGTGACTCATAAAAGCAGAAACTTGACTTCCAGCTCAAGATGGCAGCATGAGTAGGGTGGTGGAAATCTCCTCCCAAAACCATATATATTTTTGAAAATACACCTGTTCCTAAAAGAGTGACCAGAGGATACAGTACAATAGCCAGGATACATCTACATCTGTGAGAACTCAGCATCTCACGAAGGGGGTAAGGTACAAAGCCATGACCATGGGACCCGAGCACTCCCCCGACACCAGCTCACTGGTGGGAGGAAAGGAGTCAGAGTGGGGAGGGAGTGGAAGCACAGGACTGCTAAATAACCAGCCCTAATAATCTGCACTGGGAGCAAAGACATACATTGCATGGTGTGCTGGATATTAGAGAAATGGAAGAGTAGGGTCTGAGACAGAGACAGTAAGCAGGTCCCCACAGCTGGCTCCCCTGGGACAAAAGAAAAGTGGGTGCTTTTTAAAAGTCTTAAAGGGACAAGGGCTCAACAGCTGAACAAAATCATCCCAGCATACTCACCCCAGCAGGCTGGGGATCTTGAGGAACTTTGGGCCCCCTAACCCCCTGGGGGATTAAAGCAGCCCCAAAGCCCCTCAAGGTGATAATCAGCCTCCCATTCATTCCCCCTGGCCAGTGCTACAAGCAAACTGGCTGACCCGCTACAGCTGCGAAGCAGGCCAAAAGCGGCCCTGCCCATAGCAACCACACAGAGTCTCCTCCCAGCGTGCAGCTAACTGGGACAGGCAGGAGAAGCTGGAGCAAGGTTCGGAAGGCATCAAGGGGGCGCCTTTCTCTCAGGAGAACACACCCCGCATGGCTGCAACTCCCCGCAGTGCTCTAGGCTAGCCTGTGGGCAGCCCTGCCCCCGGCAGCTCAGGAGATTGTCCCAAAGTCTGCTCCTGGTGTGCAGGTTACCAACACAGACAGCAGAGAAGGGCAAGGTGACCAACAAGCAGCAGGGGACTTTGTTCTCCCAGCTGACAAACATGCCACCTGCCTGCGACCACTTCTGTCACCATGAAAAGGCAGAAGAATCTGGCCCACTAAAAAATTACTCAGATAATCCCAGAGAGAGGGCCTCATGACATAGATATAACCAATCTTCCTGAAAAGAATTCAATATAAATGTCATAACCATGCTGATGGACTTGCAGAGAAATATGCAAGAGTTAGGGATGAATTCTGGAGGGAAATAATAGAAATGAAACAATTGACACAAGGGCTTAAGAGCAGACTGGTGGAGGTGAAAGAGATTATTAATGGAATAGAAATTAGAGAACAGGAATAGAGAGAAGCTGAGGCAGAAATAGACAAAAGGATCTCTAGGAATGAAAGAATGTTACAAGAACTGTGTGACCAATCCAAGTGGAAAAATATTCATATTACAGGGGTACCAGAAGAGGAAGAGAGAGAAAATGGATAGAAAGTATCTTTGAAGAAATAATTGCTGAAAACTTCCCCAAGCTAGAGAAGGAAATAGTCTCTCAGACCATGGAAGTCCACAGATCTCCCAAGACAAGAGACCCAAGGAGGACAACACCAAGACATATAATAATTAAAGTGGCAAAGATCAAAGACAAAGACAGAATATTAAAGGCAGCCAGAGAGAGAAAAAAGATCACCTACAAAGGAAAACCCATCAGGCTATCATCAGACTTCTCAACAAAAACCTTACAGGCCAGAAAAAATGGCATAATATATTTAATGCAATGAAACAGAAGGGCCTTGAATCAAGAATACTGTACCAAGCATGATTATCATTTAAATTTAATGGAGGGTTTAAAAAATTTCCAGACAAGCAAAAGTTGAGGGAATTTACCTACCACAAACCACCTCTACAGGGTATTTTACATAGACTGCTCTAGGTGGAAGCACTCCTAAGACTAAATAGATGTCACCAGAGAAAATAAAATCACAGCAAAGAGTGCAGACTAACCAAATACTAACTAAAGACAAAAAAATAAAATCAGCTATCCACAAAAACAGTCAAAGGAAACACAAAAGAGTACAGAATAAAAGACCTAACATACAAAGAATGGAGAAGGGAGAAAAAGGGAGAGAAATAAAGAATCATCAGACTGTGTTTATAATAGCTTAATAAGAGAGTTAAGTTAGATGGTTAGATAGTAAAGAAGCTACCCTTGAACCTTTGGTAACCACGAATACAAAGCCTACAATGGCAACAAGTACATATCTACTGATAATCACCCTAAATGTAAATGAACTGAAAGCACCAATCAAAAGACACAGAGTAAGAGACTGGATAAAAAAGCAAGACCCATCTACATGCTTCTTACAAGAGACTTACCTCAAACCCAAAGACATACACAGACTAAAAGTGTAGGGATGGAAAAAGATATTTCATGCAGACAATAGGGAGAAAAGTGCAGTTGTTGCAGTACTTGTATCAGATAAAATAGACTTCAAAACAAAGAAGGACATTACATAATGATAAAGGGGTGAGTCCAACAAGTGGATATAACCATTATAAATACCTATGCACCCAACACAGGAGCAGCAACATATGTGAAACAAATATTAATAGAATTAAAGGGTGAAATAGAATGCAATGAATTCAATTTAGGAGACTTTAACACTCCACTCACTTCAAAGAACACATCAACCAGACAGAAAATAAGTAAGGACACAAAGGCACTGAACAACACACTAGAACAGATGGACCTAACAGACATCTACAGAACTGTACACCGAAAAGCATCAGGATACACATTCTTCTCAAGTGCACATGGAACATTTTCCAGAATAGACCACATACTAGGCCACAAAAGAGCCTCAGTAATTCAAAAAGATTGAAATTCTACCAAAAATTTCTCAGACCACAAAGGTATAAAACTAGAAATAAATTGTAAAAAAGAAAACAAAAAGGGTCACAAACACATGGAGGCTTAACAACATGCTCCTAAATAATCAATAGATCAATGACCAAATTAAACAGAGATCAAGCAATGTATGGAGACAAATGACAACAACAACACAAAGTCCCAACTTCTGTGGGATGCAGAGAAAGCAGTTCTAAGAGGAAAGTATATAGGAATCCAGGCCTATTTAAAGAAGGAAGAACAATCCCAAATGAATAGTCTAAAGTCACAATTACTGAAAATGGAAAAAGAAGAATGAGGCTCAAAGTCAGCAGAAGGAGGGACATAATAAAGATCAGAGAAGAAATAAAATCGAGAAGAATAAAATAGAAAAAAAATCAATGAAACCAAGAGCTGGTTCTTTAAGAAAATAAACAAAATAGATAAACCCCCAGCCAGACTTATTAAGAGAAAAAGAGAATCTACACACATAAACAGAATCAGAAATGAGAAAGGAAAAGTCACAATGGACATTACAGAAATACAAAGAATTATTAGATAATACTATGAAAATCTGCATGCTAACAAGCTGGAAAGCCTAGAAGAAATGGACAACTTCCTAGAAAAATACAACCTTCCAAGACTGACCAAGGAAGAAACAGAAAATCTAAACACACCAATCACCCGCAATGAAATTGAATCAGTAATCAAAAAGCTACCCTACCCAAGAACAAAAGATCTGGGCCAGGTGGATTCACTGCTGAATTTTACCTGACGTTTAGAGAAGACATAACACCTATTCTCCTTAAAGTTTTCCAAAAAACTAGAAGAGAAGGGAATACTTCCATACTCATTCTATGAAGCCAGAATCACTCTAATACCAAAACCAGGCAAAGACTCCACAAAAAAAGAAAACTACAGACCAATATCCCTGATGAACATAGATGCAAAAATACTCAACAAAATATTAGCAAACCAAATTCAAAAATACATCAAGAGGATCGTACACCATGACCAAGTAGGACTCATCTCAGGGATGCAAGGATGGTACAACATTTGAAAATTCATCATCATCCACCACATCAACAAAAGAAGGACAAAAACCACATGATCATCTCCATAGATGCTGAAAAAGCATTTGACAAAATTCAACATACATTCATGATAAAAACTCTCAACAAAATGGGTATAGAGGGCAAGTACATCAACATAATAAAGGCCATATATGACCAACCCACAGCCAACATCATACTTAACAGCAAGAACTGAAAGCTTTTCAGCTAAGATCAGGAACAAGACAAGGATGCCCACTGTCCCCACTTTTATTCAACGTAGTACTGGCGGTCGTAGACACAGCAATCGGACAAAACAAAGAAATAAAAGGCATCTAGATTGGTAAAGAAGAAGTCAAACTGTCACTATTTGCAGATTGCATGATATTGTATATAAAAAACCCTAAAGACTCTACTTCAAAACTATTAGAACTAATATTGGAATTCAGCAAAGTTGCAGGATATAAAATTAATATACAGAAATCTGTTGCTTTCCTATACACTAACAATGAACTAGCAGAAAGAGAAATCAGGAAAACAATTCCATTCACAATTGCATCAAAAAGAATAAAATACCTAGGAATAAACCTAACCAAGGAAGTGAAAGACCTATACCCTGAAAACTACAAGACACTCTTAAGAGAAATTAGAGAGGACACTAACAAATGGAAACTCATCCTAAGCTCTTGTGTACAAAGAATTAATATCATCAAAATGGCCATCCTGCCTAAAGCAATATACAGACTCAATGCAATCCTTATCAAAATACCAACAGCATTCTTCAACAACCTGGAACAAATAGTTCTAAGATTCATATGGAACCACAAAAGACCCTGAATAGCCAAAGCAATCCTGAGAAGGAAGAATAAAGCAGGGGGGATTTCGCTTCCCAACTTCAAGCTCTACTACAAAGCCACATAATCAGGACAATTTGGTACTGGCACAAGAACAGACCCACAGACCAGTGGAACAGAATAGAACATCCATATATTACCCCAAACATATATGGTCAATTAATATACGATAAAGGAGCCATGGAGATACAATGGGGAAATGACAGCCTCTTCAACAGCTGGTGTTGGCAAAACTGGACAGCTACATGTAAGAGGATGAAACTGGATCATTGTTTAACCTCATACACAATAGTAAATTCGAAATGGATAAAAGACCTGAGTGTCAGTCATGAAACCATAAAACTCTTAGAAAAAAAAATAGGCAAAAATCTCCTGGACATAAACTGGAGCAAATTCTTCATGAACATATCTCCTCTGGGCAAGGGAAAAAAAGCAAAGATGAACAAGTGGGACTATATCAAGCTGAAAAGCTTCTGTACAGCAAAAGACACCATCAATAGAACAAAAAGACATCCTACAGTATGGGAGAACATATTCGTAAATGACAGATCCAATAAAGGGTTGACATCCAAAATATATAAAGAGCTCACGCACC
This sequence comes from Manis javanica, assembly GCF_040802235.1. NCBI lineage: Eukaryota > Metazoa > Chordata > Mammalia > Pholidota > Manidae > Manis > Manis javanica. The sequence goes on from NC_133158.1 coordinate 146,267,716, forward strand.
TTAACAAACAAAAAGCAAATAATCCAATAAAAAAATGGGCAGAGGATCTTAACAGACACTTCTCCAAAGGAGAAATTCAGATGGCCAACAGGCACATGAAAAGATACTCCACATCACTAATCATCAGAGAAATGTGAATTAAAACCGCAATGACATATCACCTCACACCAGTTAGGATGGCCACCATTCAAAAGGCAAACAACAACAAATGTTGGCAAGGATGTGGAGAAAGGGGAACCCTTCTACACTGCTGGTGAGAATATTAATTAGTTCAGCCATTGTGGAAAGCAGTATGGAGGTTCCTCAAAACGCTCAAAATAGAAATACCATTTGATCCAGGAATTCCAGTCCTAGGAATTTACCCTAAGAATGCAGGAGGCCAGTTTGAAAAAGACATATGCAACCCTATGTTTACTGCAGCACTATTTACAATAGCCAAGAAATGGAAGCAACCTAAGTGTCCAGCAGTAGATGAATGGATAAAGAAGATGTGGTACATATACACAATGGAATATTATTCAGCCATAAGAAGAAAACAAATCCTACCATTTGCAACAACATGGATGGAGCTAGAGGGTATTATGCTCAGAGAAATAAGCCAGGTGGAGAAAGACAAATACCAATTGATTTCACTCATCTGTGGAGTGTAAGAACAAAGAAAAAACTGAAGGAACAAAACAGAAACAGGCTCACAGAACCCAAGAATGGACTAATAGTTACCAAAGGGAAAGGGACTGGGAAGGATGGGTGGGAAGGGAGAGACAAGGGTGAAAAAGGGGGCATTACGATTAGCACACATAATGTAGGGGCTGGGAGGCATAAGGAGGGCTGTACAACACAGAGAAGACCAGTAGTGATTCTACAGCATCTTAGTACACTGAAGGACAGTGACTGTAATGGAGTATGTGGTGGGGACTTGATAATGGGGGGAATCTAGTAACCATTATGTTGCTCATGTAATTGTAGATTAATGATACCAAAATTTAAAAAATTTTAAAAATTAAAAATAAATTTACCCCAAAAACAAAGCAGAAACTTATCCTTCACAGTTCAGGAAGCCAGAAGTCTAAATCAAGGTGCTGGCAGGGTTAGTTCCCTCTGGAGGCTGGGGAGAATCTGTATGATAGTACCCGCCTCCCTGCTAGCTTTTCATGATCGCTGGGAATGTGGCACTCCTTGGTTTACACCTGCATCATTCCGATTGCTGCCTCTGTCATTACAAAGCCCTCTTTCCCATGTATAACCTTGGTATCTCTCTTTCCAATCTCCCTCTCCTTTTTCTTATAAAGACACCCACTTTTTGATTTAGAGTCCACCCTAATCCAGTATAGCCACATCTTAACTTGGCTACATCTTTAAAGATCCTGTTTCCAAAAAAGATCATATTCACAGTTATGGAGGATTAGGACTTGAACATATCTTTTTGGGGAACACAATCCAACCCGCTTCACAACTCCAAGGGCTTGTAATTAGTATCTTATTTGACAATTTAAGGAAACATTTAACACAGTGCCTGCCTCACAGTAATTATCCAGTAAGTGCTGCTTCCCTTCCCCTAATAATGTGATTTTTTTTAGAAAAAAAAGGATGCTTCTTTAAACTATTCAGTAATCAACATATGTGTCAGGTTGTGTTTCAAAATCACAGGCATGAAACTAATATTTGACTGGAAATCTGCGAATTTCAAGAGTATTTTTTCATCTTGCTTAGGGATGTAATGGGAAAGATATACCAAAATATAAAGAAATATCTGCAACTCAGCTTTTCCTTCTAGTAGAAGTGAAATTGCCCTCAACTTGGAAAAACAATGTGCTACAAGTGCTTATCACAACAGGCATCTCTGTCATGGGAACAAAGCTGGCCTTTCATGTCTGTCTGCTTATTGGTAAATACTGAATGGCAGCTAGCCAGCAAAACGATTGGTGGGTTAGTAATGGCCACAAAAACCTGCTGGGGAGGAACAATAGGAAATGCACATTTTTAAATGTTCATAAAGGGTTAAGAAATATAGCAGAAGTATAAAGGTTTAATAATCACACTAGATATTGAAAAAATATAGGTACCTTTTCTTAAAATTTCAATTGGATTAATTCAAAATCTTACCCAGAATAAGAACAGAGCAATATGCCAGATTCTTTGGCTAAATCCTTCATAGTCAAAGTCTTGAATTATTGCAGACTCAAGTTTCAGTATAATGACGATATAGAGAAGTAACTTTCTTTCACTATACAAAATGTACAGAGCTATAAATCTTGTTATAATGTAACATAGTTCCAGAAATGTATAAAATTCTTTTAAATACCAACTGACTAGTTGGTAAAATGATAGTGTCCACAGTTTATTGATAGAAAAATTAAGGTGAATGACCTCACTGTAATCATAACAGAGGGAAGGGTGGATTTGCTTAGCTAACTACATTATAACAACTGATCCAGCGGGCAACCTCCTCTGTAATATTTATTTTTAATGAAATATAAAAAGTTTGCAAATATATTGTCTGTCTTTTAAGTATTTCCCTCAGGACTATTTAAAGATCAAAAAAAGGAATTTTAATGTGCAGTCTGGCAAAAAGAAGAAAGCAAGCAAACAGCAAAATAAATGCTCTTATATTCAACGAATCACCAGCTAAAATACTCTATTCCACGCCCTCCAACTCGCTGCTTCCTTTGTCAATCTGGTTTTTCAAGGAATACCTTGACATTATGGTCTTGGGAGAGTCTACCTGCCCCTTCTACCCTTTGATACCTTATTTCCAGTCTCAGGAGCTACTTCCGTTTAATACAACTATTTATAAAGTTTCCAAACCACCCTGTCCCTTTGCATTCTGATCTTCACCCCTGTTTCTTAGCTGGCCAGCACCAGGTAGACACACAATCAATACTACCTCTCAGCGCTGATGATTTCTGGCTCTCTCCATTTGTCCCTTTCCCTTGCTGGGAATACCACTTCAGGATACAGCTCATCCAGGGGAAATTAATGCAGCCTCTTACCTTGTCCTGCTCTTGATACAGACCAGATAAAATCAATTTAAGACAATGGTGTGCTTAGCAAAAATTCAAAGACAATTGTTTCCTAAAAGCCCATTTGTTGAAAAATTTTTGAGCAAGGAATACACCCAACACAAAGGAGTACACCCAACACAAAGGAATTCACCCAACACAAGTTTCATCATGTCACCATTTGTCTTTATGCTCTGTTCCCTTTTTTGCACTTTTTAAAAAATTGGAATAAAGTTAATATACAATATTATATTGGTTTCAGATGTATAATATTTGACTTAATAATTATGTACATTACTAGATGCCTGTCACACTAAGTATAGTTCCCTCCTGTTATCATACAAGATACTGTAATATTATTGGTTATAGTCTATAAGTTGTACTTCCATTCTCATGACTAACTTATTTTATAATTTGTATTTTGTACCTCTTTATTCCCCTCACCTACCAACCCCATGGTAACCAATAGTCTGTTGTCCATATTTATGGGTCTATTTCTTTTTTTATTTGTTTTGTCTTTTAGATTCCACATATATGTGAAATTATATGGTATTTGTCTTTGGCTTATTTCACTTAGCCTAATACCCTCTAGGTTCATCTATGCTGTCACTTGGTAAGATTGCCTTCTTTTTTATAGCTGTGTAATATTATTTTGTGTATATGTACCACATCTTCTTTATCCATTCATGTATTGATGGACACTTAGGTTGCTTCCATATCTTTGTTATTGTAAATAATGCTGCCTTGAACATAGATGTGCGTATATCCTTTTGAATGAGTGATTTTTTTTTCTTCAGGTAAATTCCTAGAAGTGGAATTACTGGGTTAAATAGTATTTTTATTTTTAGTTTTTTAAGGAACCTCCATCTTGCTTTCCATACTGGTTGCACTGTGGGGGCCCGGCCTACAGCCGAGGCTGAGCCCCACTCTAGCTGGACAATGCCCTAAAGATGGCGCCTGCTTCCTAGACACCACCCTTCCTGGCCCTACAGCTCAGCGCATAAGAAGTCTCCATGATTGGCTTGTCCCCATTTCCGTGCTCGTGCTCATAGCATGCTTTTCACATGCTTCCAATAAGACTGAACCTGGCGCATGATCAGTCAGCTGATTGGTTGGGATATGCTATATAAGCTGCTGCCCTGGAGGAAGTGGTTGTGGTTGTTGTTTTTTGCTTTTGCCTTTCGCTAGATGGATGCTCGGACGCCCATAATAAAGATTCCTAACGAACCAGGCCTTCGGTGATCGTTCTCCTGCCGTCGCACTAGATGGCGGGACGTGATAGCACTAATTAACATTTCCACCAACAGTGTAGGAGGGTTCCTTTTCCTCCTCATCTTTGCCAACACTTGTTATTTCTTGTCTTCTGAATAGTAGCCATCCTGACTGGTGTGAGGTGATATATCATTGTGGTTTTGATTTGCATTCTCTGATGATTAGTGATGTTGAACATCTTTTCATGTGTCTGTTGGTTATCTGTATGTCTTCTTTGGAAAAATGTCTGTTCAGGTCCTCCATCCATTTTTAATTGGATTATTATTATTGTTGTTATTTTTGGTGTGCAGTTTTTTGAGTTCTTTATATATTTTGGATATTGGCCCCTTATCAGATATATCATTTGCAAATATATTCTCCTATATGGTAGGTTGCCTTTTTGTTTTGTTGAGGGTTTCCTTTGCTGTGCAGAAGCTTTTTAGTTTGATGTACTCCCACTTGTTGATGTTTGCTTTTGTGTCCCTTGCCCAGGGAAATATATCCTTCTCATGTTGATGTTCATGAGATTCTTGCCTATGTTTTCTTCTAAGAGTTTTATGGTTTTATGTCCCACATTTAGGTCATTTATCCATTTAGAGTACTTTTATGTATGGTGTTAGACAGTGATCTAGTTTATTCTCTTACATGTAGCTCTCCAGTTTTCCCAACACCATTTATTGAAGAGACTGTCTTCTCCACATTGTATATTCATGGCTCCTTTGTCATGTATTAACTGACTGTATGTGTGTGGGTTTGTTTCTGGGCTTTCTATTCTGTTCCATTGATCTATGGGTCTGTTCTTTTGCCAGTACAATACTGTTAAAATCATTGTAGCTCTGTAGTATAGCTTGAAGTCAGGGACCATGATAGACACAACTTTGTTCTTTCTCAAGATTGCATTGGCTATTTAGGATCTTTTGTGGTTCCATGTAAATTTTACAATTATTTGCTCTAGTTTGTTGAAAAATGCCTCTAGTATTTTGATAGAGATTGCATTGAACCTGCTGAACCTGCAGATTGCTTTACACAAGATAACCATTTTGACAATATTACTTCTTCCTATCCACAAGCATGGGATAGATTTCCATTTATTTGTGTCTTTTTCAATTTCTTCCATTAGTATCTTACAGTTTTCACAGTACAGGCTTTTCATCTCCTTGGTTAGGTTTACTCCTAGGTATTTTCTCATCCTTATCTTTAAGGATTGAATCCAGTGAAAAAAGGAAGTTCTTCTGCAGAGAAAGAAAAGGAAAAACCTATGTGGACTGTTTTCAAATCATAAGTATGGTGTTTCTGCCTGGTACACACTCCTCTGGGATCCAATTCATAAGAACATCAAAAACAATAAAGCAAAGGAGAAAAGAACTGACCAAATCCACCACCACAAAAACATGTGAGGCTTCCAGAGGCATCACCAACTTTGCACATGCAGGAAGAAAGTGTCTTCCAGACACAAACAGAAATCACAAACACCAGTAGAGCATTGTCTGGCACCATACCTTTGGTGACTGGTTGAAAGGGGGCTGGGCTTGATCAGCTGCCCCAGCTGCAGCTGGAAACTGCTTTTGCTATCACCTAGAATAGTCTGGCAGAGACAGAACAGTATCAGATGAGGTTAAAATCAAACCCTGGCCAGAAGAGTTGGTGAGACTGAGTCAGTTTTAGGAGGATGACAAGGAGGCTCTGGAATTTGACCTCCCTGGCTGAGGGCTGGGGACCATGGAGAAGGAAAGGCACCATAACCTGCTGTAGTGGGAGTGTCCTTTGGCCCTGTCTACTCCCTCCCAAGCTCTCTTGACTGAGTTGAAAGGAAATGAGGTAATATCCAAATATGGAGCAGACATGGGAATAGGAATGATGCTGGGGTGGGGACTGTCTAGTTCTCCATCTCCTCACCTGGATAGTAAGGAGGGAGTCCACAGCACTTAAGAATCTGTTCCCCAGTGAGAATGGTGGCAGAGAAAGACAAGCATTAGGAAATCAAAGATTCTCTTACAAAAGCCCTGCTGGCCACAGATTCAGCAGCCCAGTGGGTGGGACTTTGCTTACGCGTATTTCACATCCAAATTCTTGATATCTGAGGCAGACCCTACCCACCCACTGTGGAGAGGCCACGTGTGCTTCATTGTTGCTACAAAAGGCCAAGGAACCCTGAGCATCCATTTATACTCTCAGTCCCAGTTCTTCTTGATTTGGGCACTTATTTTTAAAACATGTCTAGTTACGTAAATGCTTGCGAACTAGATCAAAACAAATTGGTTAAATATTTACATTGAAACTATTCCTTCGAACTAGTTAACATACTCCAGCTAACTAAACTTATTGACCATGGAGCTTTATAAATGTATGTGTGTTTATAGTATTTTCTAATACCAAATGGCTAATATCTGCTTTAAATTAATATAGTATACTAATGCTTAGACCTCCTTTACCAAGGTTAATTGTTCATTATTCCAAGGCAATTATTTATGTGCTTGAAAGTGGGTTTGCTGAGCTTGGGTCCTCAGTGTTATGTGTTAAGATTTGTAAGAGGCAAATATACTTGCATAAGGGCAAATTAATTATTTAGGGAGGAAAGGCGTAATCAAGGCAGTGGGCCGCTACAGTAATTAGGCTTCAGGAAGGAAAGCTAACAGCAACACAATCCATGATTACTTATTCTCCTTCCTCCTCTCCAAATATCAGAATTAGGTGTCTAGCCCTGAAAATATACCCAGAAATGCATATATGCCCCACATGCCTGCTACTCACCCCTCTGCCTCATGCCTTTCCATTATTACAGCCTAGGGACTCTGTGAAACAGATCACTTACAGAGTTTTAGAGCAAATAATCCACTTGGTCGTTCCTCCAGGCTCCGAAACACAGACCTTTGAACAATGACAGCTGGAAAATCCTGAGGCATCAGACATAGCTAATAGAGGATTCTCCTCCTGTTGTCAGGAGTCTTTGAAAACCAAAAGGCATCGTCTGCAGCACAACATGTGACAAGACATTTATTTTCATCTATTTGCTGTAAGCTGTTGAAAACTAGAAATATCAAATTAGATCAAATGTTTTAAAATAGGTTAAAATTGATCCATTCCTTGCATTTTGGGTTCTGCCCAAACAGTCTTCAGACTAGGGCCTCCGCAGCATGAATATATATTTCATCATAAGAGGGAAGGAAAAGCTGCTAATGGTGATAATTACTGTCACCAAACTAGGAGGCTAATGGTCAGAGGGCCTCTCTCCGCCCTGGGCGGTGATGCGCCTCCCCACGAGGAAGGGCTGGGCGGGATGCCCCGCGGCTCCGCTAAGAGCCCCCTTTCCCTTTCCGCTCCTTCAGGATGTCTGAAATCATTTCATCTACAGAGACAGACCAATCATATAAAAACCCAGGGAGAAACTTGTCAAACAAAGGCTTTATTAGGTATTTTTGTTTAGTTTCGTCCCTGCCAACCCTCTTTGAGCAGTGGAAAACGTGGCCGCCCACAGGACACGGAGCCCTCAGTGACTTCGGCCTTTGCTGCTGGTGTGTATTTATTCGATTTACCTTTAGGGCTCCAATCCAAGGGTAAGCAGCACCTTTCTTAGAGAAACTCTGGGTCCTTGGCTGCCTTTCTTTCATCATTAACCCTCGCGACTTGGGGAGCAGCAGAGACAGCGCCGGCGCCTCCGCTTACGGCCGGAGAGGCCGGGTCCGGGAGGGCTGAGGGGCTTGCCCGAGGTTGTTTGGCAGATTAGCCGAGGCCACCTGGGAACGCAGCTCTGGGTGCTTGGATTCTGGGTCTGCAGCCAGGAAACCCCAGCCACAAGGACCCTTTTGTGCTTGCTTTTGTGCACGTTCCTGTTGGTGTAAAGAATGAGCAACCGTCTTCCCCCTTTGTGCCGCGTCCACACACACGCTCTCTCCCGTTCCATTCATTGGCTGGGTGGGGTGTAGAGCCCTGGATTAGAATTTGCAAAGAAACTCACGGATTTGCTGCAAGTGTCTCAGAGTGTTCTATTGTTTTAGGCCCTATTGCTTGACGTGTCCCCCCCCCACCCCCCCGACCTCCTGTCCTCACTCTAAGAACTGGGCTCATACGCCTTCCATGGCCATATTTAAAGAATTGGTACAAGAACAACTACACCATTGAAATGGACTTACTTTAAAAAAAAACTTTGAAGAAAATATATCGCTGTGATCATGGGGGAGAATAAAGGTGGTGTGTGATTCGTGGAGACGAATGAATGTTGTAAAACTCGACGTACTTTTGCAAAATGCGTCCCACTAGCATCCAGGCACGGCCTTGAAGAAGCGATGCCTTAGTGCTCAGGAGCGGGTAGTGCTGAGGAACGGGGAAGAAAGAAACCGCATTTTAAGGAACACATTTCCCTACTCAGTCACCAGGCCAGAAATAGAAGAATGACATGGTAGAAGTTGAAAAAGGTGAACTCCTGCAGAGATACTGCCTGTGGGGAGAAGTGACCTGTCCTGAGAAAAGAGGGAGAGTCATTTCAAAGTCTGGGAGGAAAGAAAAGAGACCCATCTTCACGGCAAGCGGTGCCTTCTCGCTTGTGTCCCTGCACGGTTATCCTTCGGTAAAATTAGAGTACCTCCGGGGATGAAATTTTATTATTTCTGAATTGCAAGTACTCCACCTAGTGGTCTATTCCTGAAACAACAAGCCCGACGTGTTACTTGGATGCAAATTATTTAGTTGGTTGGTTTTTGTTTTTTTTTAATGACTAATGCCTGCATCAATCATAGCAAGTTATTGAGAATTTTACTTCCGGCAGGCTCAGTTGGCAGTGGCTTACAAGAATCGAAAGGATCTGTGGATTGGCAATTTAAATCACAGCTTTTTTCCACTGCTGAGATCAACTTCCCTGATTCTTTATCTAAAACTTAATTATCTTGGCATTGTTTCTGGGGTGAAGAAAATTTACCTAACATTTATGCTTAAATCCAACACGTATTCCACTGTGAAAATGCAGGAGAGTCTGGCATTCATTTGGCATTTGGTGACAAAACAAAATATGTGTGAAACACTTTTAGTGGAATATCCTTGAAGGGCCTTGCTAAGCAGAGGAGGAGAGGAGTGTGCTGACCTCTAAGGGGCCTGGCGTGGCAGCACTGTGGACTGCAATGGTCTCCAAGTGTGTGAATATCCTACTGATTGAGAAAAGTTCTTCTCATTGATATAAAGATGGCATTAGATCACACTGGAATCAGGTCCAGAACCCACTGTCATTTAGTCTTCCTAAGTCTTTGGCACCTTTGAAAGTTCCCCATCATCCTTTAGAATCACAGAGAACAAGCTTCTAACTCATTTTCTTTGCTCAGGCAACAATATCTCATTACACTTCCATGAAATTCTATTGCACATTGTCTTTAGTTATAACTTTCTATCAATGGCAAATGACAGTATAAGACTTCCCTTTAAAACAAGTTTATTTAAATAAAAATGTGAGTTACTTTGAAGAAAAGGTATTGGATAAGTAATAGCATAGGAAGTATATGGATACAGGAGAAATCAAAAAGGTGGGACTGGATGCAGGATGATTGGAAACACGGTGTGAGGACAGACAGTGCTTGGGAACACCTGAGCCTGGTCTGTCATCTGGATCTGCCCCCTGCCCTCAGCTATTACCTGGCATGTTACTTAATCTCTCTTGACTCACCAGTAGAGTGAGCATTTGGTTTTAGGTGAGCTCAAAAACAGCAATCAAACTAGAGCTTCTTAAAGCAATTTTAAAGTAGAATTATTCCTTGTCTGAATTCATAAGATGGGTGGGGAGATGGGAAAGGACATAGAATGTCTTAAGAAAGCCTTCATGAAAGAATAAGGGAGAACAATAGAAGACCAGAGAGTACAGAGTAGTGGTGAATTACATCCAGCATCTGGGTTGTACTTGACTGCAAACCCCAAATTATAGTCACGTTCTCCAAAGTTCTATCTCATGCATGCTAATGACCCATCAAATCAAAGAACTATCAAAACACATTATTTCTTATTATAGGGTATCAGGAATACAGCAATATCCTGCCTATATCAAAGCCATGCAAAGGGCTGTCCAATGGGTATTTTATGCATCTTTTGGGGCCCCTTTAGAGGGACCTTTCTTGGTGCTGAGGGAAAGCGTGTTGGTCTAAGGAGACCAGCTAGATCTGGGCCTGGGGGGCCTGAGGCCTCAACAGAGAAACACCAAGTGCAAAAGCAGGTAGTGCCCAGTTTGGGCTCATGAGGCCTCCCGGGCCTGAGATGTGACTCCATCTTCTCCCTTCACTGAGCCACCAGTGGTCTGGGGTTAATGGAGCCCTGAAGGCTGGGCCCTGTTCTCATGGTCTGTGTACACCATCTTGTCCAGTCCTGACACCAGCTTTGCAATGCAGGTATGTCACCTCAGGTTACAGATCCACAGAACCTGTAGGCTCCTTGTCGGAGGTCACCTGGCTTATAAGTGGCAATGCCAAGTTTGAGTTGAGGTCTCTGTGATCCTGGGAATGCTGATTCTGCCCTGTCCTTTCCACGACAAACAGTGGCAGTGGAGCACAGAGGTCCTGGCCTTCCACCGATTGGGGGCACAACTGACTTAATCAGCCCTGATTCTGCCTGAGGGTCCTTTCAGCAGCTCCAAGTCTCTAGCATTCATGCTGTGATGCCCAGAGTTGCCAGCTCCAACCTTTTGTTTTCTTCCTCCTCACCCACCTCTACCTGCGTGCTCCCATCAGGATGGGGCTGGTCCTGCCTGGGCTTGAAGAACTGAGCCACTCAGTTATGTGCTGGCCTAAGTCACAGAGGGACACATGGAAGACTGCCTCTACCCCATAAGGAGAAGCCCAGATTCCCTCCCCTTCCTCCCTGTCTCCTCAGGAACCTGCACAATGCTTTCTTCTGCAAGGCCAGATGGGCCTTCTTTGTTCACCTCAGACCTGATCTGTGGATAAAGAAACAAGACACCAGGTGAGAAGTATAGCCAATCACAAGGAAACCCAATGAGCTCTATTGTTACAGTCTTCAGAAATGCCACCCAATGAGCTGGGCAGGAACCCGGCCTTAGGCCCCGCACTGGGCAGGTGGGGCAAAAGGAGATGAAAGGGGTAAAAATATCCTCCTCCTGCTCTTAAGACCTATTAGGGAGGATGCAGAAAGGGGATATTAACACCACTTGCCTCGTTGGGGTGGGTTTGAGGGCTAAACAGAAAACCCATACACTTAACACATGGCCGGGAACATCATAATAAATGTTTCGCACCAACACCTTCTCATCACCATCCCTGGAAAAATGAAAGTGTTAGACTTTGGATGACATCTGGAGTGAGGTTTGTTGGCTGGAGTCTGACAGGTAGAGCTGTGTGGGCATTCTCCGTAAGGGAGCTAATCCATGAAAAATCAGGAGGTAAGGAAGTTCAAAAGAGAAAGGGGATGTTTAGGGAAACCTGGCTTAGCAGGAGGGCCCGCCTGTGTGGGAAGCGGGTGGTGGAGGGGAGCAGTGAGCTAGTGACAGGGAGCCTGCGGCTCCCAGGGAGCTTTGCTAAGCCATGCAGACCACCTCTGAAGCCTTTTGATTGGGGTGAGATAAAGTTGGGCCTTGTGTGAAGGAGGAAAGGAAGGGGAAATCAGGGCAAAGGAGACCAATCAGGCGGCAGTTACAGCATCCAAATGACAGGTAAGCACCTGGCTCTGGTGCGTCCTGACCAAGGCAGCCCAAGAAGGTAAACATCGTTACTCTCTGCTTCCTCCTCTGAAGTGTGGCTTCTTCTCAGGCAGAGCAATGGGAACTCCCCATTGCCCAAAGCTCCATACTGGAGAAACTTAATGAATATCCAGGTCCATTCCCTCAAAGACTGTGGCTTCTAGTCCTTCCTAGAGACAAAGTCCAGATGAAGGTTTGTAAGCACCCTTGACCTTTCCACAGGCAATAAGGATCCCGGTGTAAAACCAGCTCCTGGTCTTTTCACAGTCTCTCAAGAGACCCCCTTTCCTCCTTTCACCAGGTGTGTGATGAGTGGTGCCACCTGATGGGGGACCTCATGAGAGATGGAGAGCCACCTCCCTTCCCAGCTTGGCCAGCCTGTCCTCTGGAAAGTCCACTAGTCCCCACATAGCTACGAGATGAAGTGAATCTTTTGACAGGATCCGTCACAATGCTGACAAGGTGTGGGTCAATGCTCAATGATTCTAATTTGACTCATGCATGGAGTGGTGTAGGAAATACCTGATGATAAAATATCCATCTTCACATCTATGTATTGGTTTATTTTCATTTGGAAAAGAGTGTCAGTTCCCCCCTTGTAGTATAAGATGTTGGTATTCTAGGTCTAAAAATCTGGCAGTCAGTGATGACCTGAAGTCCCTCCTCCTCCCCCCTCCAGTCCACAAGGTCAGTGAGAGAACTGCAGCACCCCCCCCACCCCGAAGAGCCACAGGGAGGCCACTGGAGGCAGAGCCAGGGGCAGAGTGCTGGGGGCCCCTCGTCAAGGGCCACCTCCTAGTTCTCATGTCCTCGTCTGCATGATGATGGGGCCTGGGGACTCTTAAAGTCTAAAATTTGATTCCACTCTTAAAAAAGCAAGTGCCTGACATAGTCATATAGCCAATTTTAGTTTTATTCCCAATCCTTTTCCCTGACTGATAACTCAGGAGAAAAGCTAGGGACTGTGGGAAAGAAAAACATGAATCAAGAGAACAGGCTCTGGCGGAGCCAGGAGCTGCCCCTCAGCCCATCTGGGGCTGACGGATGCAGGCTTCCCGGCAACGCAGTGGGATAGTCTAACTCCCCAAGGGGCAGTTATTGGTCAGATGTCTTTTCTCTCTGCTTGATCCCCAAACCACAGAAAAAATAAAACCTACGACTCTCTGGAAGATTATTTTCAAGGACAATTATCATCATCATCAACATCTTCATCAAATGAACTGTCCAAAACATCTCTGTCTCATCAGATTTACATGACTATGGGGCGGTGCCATGACATTTTTATGGGGGCTGAGAACAGAAGCACCTCTGTCCACACACCTTTAGCTTCCCCCCTCTGAAACTCCTTCTCAGTCTTAGGATCTTTAAAGAGTGTTGCAGGAGACACTGGCCTAAGGGACACATTCTCAGAACATGGCACATTCCTGGACATAAATTACATACTGCCTGCTCTCCACCTGAGCAGAGAAAACAAACCAGTGAGATGTGATGCTGAGCAGCCGGCTAGGGCCACTCACTAGCAAAGGACATGATTCCTTTCAACAAGGGCAACTCAGATCCACCCCTCATCAAAGCAGCCAGTCTTTCCACAGCCACACTGTGTCCACGGAGGACCTGCTGCCCTGCAACAGCCCACAGGGGAGCTGGCAGGGTGAATGTCCCACAGTCCTTCCCACTGATGGCACAGCAGCTGCTTGGCCTCCTGGCCCATGCTGTACAGGAAACACAGTTCGTGCTCTGAGCCCTTACCCAGCCTAAGAGCTGATGGAGGAACAGACTCCTCAGGAGCATTATTGCTACTTGTAGCACCAGAATGGAGGAAGCACAAGTCCAGGGGAGGGGACAGGCAGGTGGGGAGCCATGTCAGCCTGGCCAGGAAGGAGCTGTAGACTCCTGTTGCTCACGCCCTTTTGGGGTATTGATCTGCTTCTGAAAATAAGCTTGTTTCCCAAGCATCACATGTGAGAGGGTACCAGATTAGGAGAACTGCCTTTCATTTTCATTTCCCCATAAGGCCACCTTATGGAACAAGAAGCTGTCACCAGTCTTACCTGGATTACCCTCAAGAAGAAAGACATCTGGTGCTATTTCCTCTATCAGGATAAATATTTTACCTGACTTGTCAAAGCCAAAATCATTGCCGCTTAATCCCATGATTTTCAGCCAGTGTCTGTCCTTCATGCAAACCTGATATTGGATTTAAAGTTCAGCTCGGCTCCTTTTGTGGTTAGTCCATGGAGGTTCCAGGCAAGAGAGAGAGAGAGAGAGAGGCACAGGGGCTATTCCCTTAAAATCCTCTAGAAGGAAGCTGTGTCGCCACTCTCTAGAGGATGCTTACTATTGTTTTTATATTTAGGGCCTTAATCAGATGCTCTGGGATCTTTCTCTTATTGCTCATCCCCTTGTCATCCTTTATTGAAGCTGCCATTGCATTAGATAATTACATTCACCCTCTCCGTCTCCCCCTTCACAAACCTTCTTGGAAGGCTGAGCTCATGACTCATCCTTCTCTGATATAAAGTGACTCCCTGAATTCATCAATAGCTGACATGGGGCTGCCCCTGTCCCCATTAGACACCACATCATTGACTGTTTGGTTAATTTCAGGATTTGGTGTAGGGTCACAGAGAATGGATGCAAACTTTTTATGACATCAGATTCTTTGATCCCATCAGTTTATCCAGGATCCAGGAATAACCTCTACAATTAAGTACAGTCAGTCCTTGCAAATTCCTAGGTGATCTTAGCCCCTGATCCTCTTAACCAACATTCTCACGTTGTCTTCACAGGTTAGGGCTGCTGCATGCCGGGGGGGCTGCCATGAGGCTGTTGCTCTCCCCTCTTTCTTCTCTGGAAGTGTCTGTCCCCCAACTCTTAGCTGGAACAAACCGCAGGAGGGCCCCTCATCTGTCTCAGTCCTCTCTCTTTCTCTCTCTCCAGGGAAAGCCCCAGAATTCTGAAGGCTACAGGTGAGAAGCCCAAGGCACACAGCGATGACTTCCTCCTCATTACTCAGCCCCTTGCCTCCCACAGATGCTGTGTATCTGGAGTCTCCAACATTCCCATCCGTGCCACCACCTCTCCACCCTTCACGGACCTGGGGCCTCTACCCCACAGGCCTCCAGCCCTACCTGCCTTTTACCAGGTGTGTGGTTCTACTATGTCAGCCCTTCCCTGCAAGAATGCCTGGAGGAGTCTGCCTTGTGGAATGAAAAAGTCTTATTTTCACAGGGACCATGTGAGCAGCAGGTTGTGCTGCCCTCCAAGTTCAGATTCAGGGTATGTTCTCTCACAGAGACAATGTTTCCAAGGGAGTGTGTGTTGTTTATTACTAAGAGGAATATAATTCAGCTCTGTTATGCTTTCTGAGGAATGGTCTAGATGGAAATCCATCAGTGGGCTGAAAGCTGTAGTCCAGTTTTGCACATGGGCCCAACATTCCTCCTGTCTGAGCCAAGCCTCTGCCTGATATGTGACATAAACAAACACTGGCAGCATAGGGATAGGAGGTCAGATACACCCTCGTCACCAGAAGCAGTGCTATAGCAGACAGCATCCTGGATTTGGGAACCAAAAATCTGGGTTCAACAGTTTTTGGTCCACATCGGATATTGCTGCCCTCTGGGAGACTTCATTTTCCTCAAGTGTAAAACAAGAATGGGTGTGAAGATGACGTGACATGATCATTGAGAAGAACCTTGTACATAGTAGGTACTCAAGAACTGCTAGCTGAATATGAATTCAGAAAAGAGTAATACGTGATGCCCTGAGCTCCGCGAATTATTTACACATTGTGTAACTCAGTAATTTCTCTTTTCCCGTTTCCCTGTACATTTTGCCCTTCAAAACTTCACTCTTTTACCTTTAAACATTCCCAGCTCCTCTTAATATAACTGAGGAATGTCCTGCTGCCTTAAGTCTTACGCCATCTGCTTTGTGTCAGGGACACTAGCACACTGGAGACCAGAGGAGCCTCTCCCTGCACCGTCCGCCTCTCATAGAGGAGCCGTAGATATTGGTGCCAGATTTAGCAAATATAAATTCAGAACATCCAGTTAAATCTGAATTTCAGATGAACAGCAATTAGTTGCACAGGATATTCTTATAATTAAAAATGACTCATTGTTCATCTGAAATTCAGAGTTAACTGGGTGCCATATATTTCATGTACCCCTAGGCATATAGTATGTCCGCATCATGTGGTGATGGATCAGATGTCCTCACAGAACCAGTGAATGATAAAACGCTCTTCAACACCAAACAGATTCAGGGCTTGTCACAGATGTTGTAGGGGCCGTCCTCATATCTCCTCTATCATTCATTCCTGGGTCAGTATATGCCAATGGCTAAGGACTTCCTCTCAGCCCAGGGGCCCCTTTTGGGCAGGCAGTGAGTTCCACCAGGAACAGTGCTTAGCATTGATGGCTGGGAGTTGAGAGTTGAAATATCAATGACTCAGCTCTGTCATCCCTGGGTGGGGGCAGGTGATAAATCAGAGGTGATTGTTCTCTTCTACACTGTCCCCTCGTTCTGCAGTGGGACTGACCCTGGAACACCCACAGCAGTAACCCCTAACAATACCCTCCTTACGGGATTCTCTCTCTTCTCTTCCCTGTCTCACTTTCTGCTTCTCTGACCAGTGCATACTAAGCCTCCTCCCAAAAAAACTCCCTGCTCCCAGATTCATGATTAACATTCAGCTTGTTTAGGCCAAATGTGTGCCACTTAGTGCAAAGCCAAATGTCCCCTATCTCCTTTCAGTCACTCCAGTCACCTTAGCTCCCACAAATCACCAAAGGTTAAATGCATAGGGGACTTCCTGGAAGATACAGAACCATGACCTGCAGAATGATATCAGGAGTCCTAACACACCAGTTTCTGGGAATTTTAAATACCTCAGCAACAGAAAGACTTCTAAGGCTGGTAAGACTCTCCTGGGAGAAGGACTCAGCATTACTGTCCTGCTACTAGTTCACCAAAACCAGGGGCCCTGGATTGGAAGAGGCAGTGTTCTGTGTTTATGAAAGAACTGTGGAGTTCCACTTCCTGTCCTGTCCTTCTGGGAAGGTAACCCTGTCACCCACTCACAGATTATCACTGCCAATATGTTAACACTAACCTCCCTTCCTGGCCTCCCTGGCTGGCCTTTGAGGAGGTGGTTCCCCAGCTCTATGGGGCCTCACCTGGCTAAGATACTGAGAAGGGCAAGGGCTTTGAAGCCAGAGCAATCTTGGCTTAAGCCTTGCTCTGCCTGTACCTACCTGTGATCCTGGATAAACTGAACCTCTGTCTCTTCACCTGTAAAATGGGAGTGTTGAGGTCTCACGGGGCTGTTGAGTGAATTACATGAAATAATGTGTGTTTGAGCTTAGCACTGTGTGTAGCAGTTAACAAAACATTCCACAAATGCTAACTTCCTTTCCCAATTGTAATGTTTCATTAAAACCAGAGGGACAAAAATGCACACCATGGAATAATGCTGTCTGTGTTCTGGCAGCTTTCACAGCCCTGTCCCTCACGGAAGTGGTAAGTCCAGCAGGGTTCTTGCTTATTGATTCAGCAGCCTTGACCAGCTCTTCCTCCCACCTTGCCTTTCTTTTGGTTATTCAAGAAGGTTCTGCAAAGATTGCCATTAGCAAGGCCATCCAGCCTTATTCTTGAGTGGATCGCACCAGTAATCTGGTGTGATGGATGACACACCTCACACTGCCCGTGTAATTGTGAGCAGGTGGAGCAGTGGAGCCACTGTGTTGAGGAAATTCAGACTTGCAGGGAACACGGCGCTGCCTAAGTCACAGTCGTTCCAAAATTAGACCTTTCCTCCACTCCATCATTACGTGGGTAGGCAGTCAGAACACTTCCTGAATACGAACCACATATCAGAAGTGATTTATAGAAATATCCACAAGTGTGTGTGTGGGTGACAGAAGGAGGGAGCCTCAGAGTTGGCCCCAGCCCTCAGGGCCCCTCTGCATGTCTCTGCTTCTACCAGCCACCGGTTGTCCCAGCCATAGAGCTAACAAAATGATGGCTGTCCCTCAATTGCAGGGATGAGGAAGGGCCACAGTCTACCAGGAAAAAGAAACGTGAGGTTCTTTCAGTTTGTAGAATACCAGACATATGTCCCTCTGGTTGTGCATTTTAACAATTCAGGCACCCTGGATCCTGCACTTAAGATACAGATTTGGTGAGTCCAACTTGGAGCCTGGGCATCTGTGCTTTAAAAGGCTCCCTTGGTCAATGGTTCCCAAATTGTGCTGTGCATTAGAGCCACTGGGGAGCTTTAAAGTGGCTCAGGTACCATCTGAGACCAACCAAATCAGAGTCACTGCATGTGGGCTTTTTAAAGAGCTCCAGGTAATACCATTATGCAGACAAGTTTGAAACCCAATGCCCAGATAACATAAATCAGGCAAGTCTGGGGAAATCAGACTCAGGGATAAAAGCCTAAATAGGAGAACTAAAAGCCTCATTTGTTTGTCATCAGCAAACTAGAATTCAGAGCCCCTGATGGCTTAGGCAGATAAAATGATATGGGGGTGTTCCAGGTGGTTGTTCCCAAAACCCAACTGATCATTAGAATCATGAAGTTTATGTATTTTTCTAATACAGTTTCCCAGATTTCAATCACAGTCACCGAACCATATCTATATATTTTTAAAGGTTTCATAGGTCATTTGGATGCTCCTCAGAACCTGGGAGGATTTATAACTTGAGAGAATTATAAAAGCTTGAATCTTTTGATTTATAATTACATAGGAGGCACAAGGAACTCTACTATGAGGAAATTTAATGGTGATGGAGCATTTCTACACGTATTTTTATTTTTTTAAGTTCTTGTTTTAAAAATGACGTTTGGTTGATGAGTGGGAATTACACAACGGATTCACGCTCTTAATTTCCAATCTGGTGTTCTCTCAACTCTTGAGCCCTCAAACAGAACTTGTGGTAAGATAACTCAGCCGTTCAAGTTGATTTCCCCTTCTTGATGCATGCCACCTCTAGCCAAAGTAAGAGAGGTTCAAATCTTCCTTCCCATTCCAATCACCACCAGAGGCGGGGAAAATCCTGAACCAGAAGTTCCGTGGGGTTACTGGAACCATCTCCTGGGTGCCATGGAAGCCAGCTGTTGCCTGTGAGGCTCCCCCTGGTGGCGGCGCGTGGGACATCTTCTGATTAGTGGGCCAGGAGGGCCTCTGTGCTGCTTCCCGCTGGTCTTGGTCTTAGGCTAGGGTTTATCTCAGTCAGGGATCCTCTGAGCCACGCATTTCTCAGCGAATCTTCCAGCTTTTATTTTCAGTCCTGCCAAGGGCAGATTAAATGGCTACATGAATGGGAAAATGCAGGAGACTCTGAAACAGATGGTTGGCTGTGCAGTCTCTGTGACTTGCCAGGCACTGGATTGTGTTGCCATATGAATGAAAATCCCGCCACGGCTGGGTTTTTATTTCTCCAACCTATGGATGACAGCCGCTCCCTGGTTCCCCTGGCAGTGGGGCCTGGAGCAGTTACCTGCTATTATTTGCCTCTCATCAGGGCTCAGCTTCTTGCCTCTCTGGATTTTCCTAGTTCCTTTCTCTGAAAAGGAGTGTCATTCTAGACTAATTTCCTGATGGTGTAAATGATTTAGCAGGGCTGATGAATACCAATAGAGCTGCAGATGGGTTTAAGGCTCCTAATGAATGTGACAGTCATCAGTGCCAAATATTTTTCTAACTTGCATTTAGGATGAAAACAAGTTTGAATCATACCCACAAAGGTTATGTCTTTAATTATGCATTATAAACTTTAAAGTTAGTAGTCAGGTGTCAGCAAATTATGGCACAGATGAGAAGCTGTGTACATGGCCATGTGCTGAATGCACAGGAGCCAGAGAGCTCTGGGTTCAAATTCCAGCTCTGCCAATAACAAACTGTGTGAATTTGAGCAGGTTATATTCTTTCTGAAAGCCTGATTGCAAAATGCAGATAACAATACTTGCCTTTGGACATTTTAAAAATAATGAGCTTAGGGAAATGTAACATTAGTGGCATTCAGAATTCAACAAATCATTATGTACCTAGTGTGTGGAAGGGGCTGCACTGGGTGCTGGGAATCCAGAGGATTCTGGAAACTCAGAGGTGAAGGAAACAACTGGATCGATGGTATGCCAAGGGCAGGACAGAGAAAGCCATGGGGCTCAGGTAACAGTGGGTGTGTTGTCTGTGGAGAATTAAAAACAATAATAAAGCTGAGGAAAAGTTGATCTGCATTTTAGTATCAACATGTCTCAACAATTCTGAACAATGTCAGTGATAAAATACTCTTTTCCCCAAAAAATCTCTTGTCTAAGTTCTGAAGAACTATTGTGGTTACTGCTGGGTTTAATAATATATGTAAGCTTCCTATATCTTATTTTAAAAATCAATTGTCCTCCAACATATATTGTATTCTATATGGAAGTTAATTTGAAGAACTGCCCACTATACAGTAGGCCTCCTCTCTCCCCCAACACATGTGGACTCAGCCACAGGAGTTTGTTCTAGAGCAGGTTTGCAACCATTGGAAATTACGGGAGCAGCTAGTTCTGGCATGGCTTCACCTCCAATCCTGGTGGTACCACCTCTATCCTGCCTTTAAACAGTATAAATTCATTTATTTAAAAAAAATAATAGCCACTCAGTGATTGTAAAAATGAACAAATAAAAATCTTGAATTATATGAGTTCTGTCATTTCTTTGTAACCTCTTGGAGGTTTTATATTTCAAATTTAAAACAAGGAAAACTGTGAACTGTGAAGTAGTATATTTTTGTCTGGCAAGTGGACATTTTGGTACATACAGGAAATATTTTAGTGAATTCAGTATCCTGAAGGTGATTATTTAAACTGTTAATTATATTTTTAAATGAAAGAATAGAGAAATAATGATCATTGTTGATTATTGGGATAATTACTGAAAATATCTTTATCATATGGAGAAGGGAATGTTAAAAACGATCCGCTCTAGATGTCAAATATGTGAGGTTCATCATTGCAATGGGTTACACAGTAGGGGTTTTTTTTAAACTGTAATTGACACATATAGTGGCCCATCTCCATTCCTTCAAGATAGAAGCTCATAATGGAAGAACTGAATGTCTGTAGTGTTTCTGAAGATCTGAATCTGCAGCTTTAAAAAATAACACTAACTGCTTTAATAGGGTCTTTTGTATATTTAGGGCTCACAATGGTATAATGAGATGGGTTATATTATTCCAATTTAAATGGTAAAGAAACTAAGGCTGGGAGGTCTCTAGGTCATACAGCTAGTGAGTGATACGCACAGCTAGGAAGTGACACACACAGCTGGTGAGTGACAGGGCTGGGGCTGACACTGGATTACTTAGCTCCAAGGCTTGTTCTCTTAACCACTGTGCCATCAAAAGAAGGGGACACTGATGCTGACATTTGAATTCCTGACTAGATTACAGGAGAGGCCTATGGCCAGTGAGACCCTAGACTTTGCTTGTCTAAACAGCCATGCAATTAGATAAGAAGCTGACGACCCCTAATCAAATCAGTCTAAGAGCTGAAATGCAGCAGAGGAATCATGAATAACTTCATTCACAAGGAATGAAGCTGAGACAGTGAGGAATTATTGCACCAACATTCACATAGTTATTACTGGATCCAGAAACCAGGCCTTTATCCATCTACACCATATTAAATTATACACATTAATTGCTTTTCACTTACTGATGCTCCCACCTTTTTATTTCCATGGGTTTTGGCTTGACAAGAGGAGATTCTGATTGTTTGAAGCTTTAGCCTGGCTTCAGCAGGCTGACCATGTCACTGATAGAAAGGGGACTGTATGGACAGTTCATACAGGTATCCTGGCTAGACGATTTTGGACATTTACTATGCTCCTTGGGCTATAATATTCAACATCCCAGACACTGTTTAATACTGATGGTGATCCCCTGCTTCCACCTGGATAAAGCTTTGCCACTCAGTGTAGAACCATGGGAAGGGTTTATGGAGAATATTCTTCTCTTGAGTTGTTCTGTCCTAAAAGGTTTCATAACTTTAGCCCAGTTCATCTGCCTGGCTTTAAAGAATGTGCATTATTTGCCCACATGTAGAAAACGTGAGCCTCTAGCTTCATCATCGGAAAATTTGAGTGCACATGACTATTACCAAATGCAAATCAGGTTCCTGGGCTTAACTCTAGATATTCTGATTCACTCGAACTAAGTGGAGCCCTTGAATCTGCATTTTCAATGGAGGTTTACTGCAGGTATTCTGTAGACTGTATGCCAGGCTGCTCGGAAACAATGCCATATGCTCTTCAATTCTTCCCAGCCCCTTGTGAATGTCAGGCTGTTGATAAGAGTTTCGTCATTAAAAATTAAGGCCACTTCTATTCTTCTACTACAAATATACACTATTTGGAAATTATCATGACTACCTCAGGCTAGGCTTATTTTAATGATCACTGATAGTGGTCCTAGTACCATCTTTCTCAGACCTTTCCCATAGTTTTTTTAAAGGGTTCAAAAGTTGTATGTTAAAAGAGAAGGTGCTTCATCATCAGTCTAGCTGAGAAAAGCATCAGCAATATTCATAAGCACATTTCACATTAACTATGAAGAAATAGATTGAAGAGTAGACTAACAAGTAATAATCTACTCAGAGATACTTCTAACAACAGAAAAGATACAGCCTAGAAAAAAATTATTGGATTTCCCCTTCCTGATAATATATAGAGGCTTTTTAATATTTGCAATGTCAAAAAACAATTTATTAGAAAGATTCATAGACCCCAAACTCAAAGGAAACCCAACAGTCATTTCTGCAATAATGAGACCTCCCAAGCATAATATAAGTGGCAGGAATTGCAATCTGAGAGAAAGAAGAAAATCTGAAATATTCACTTAAAATATGTAATAAAATCCCAGGGTTCCTCTGCCAGTTTTTGTGACAGTCATTATTTTATACTTACCTCAAAGTTTTAAAAGATGAGGAAAACAATAGGAAGCATACATGTTTCTCTAAAATCTGTCATTGGTTTATCAGATCAAAAAAAAAAATTTAAGAGAGGACTTGGTGATTTGCTCTATCAGTCAGTCCAGGGCATCAGACAAGGTATTTGCCAATTATTATAGCATCTCTTGGCATTAGTGGACTGCTGGAGATTTTTACCCATTATTTTCAGGAAATTCCACCTTGAAACCCATTTGTCATATGTGACTTCATAATCAAACTATTGTACAGCTCAAAGCAGAGCCATTTGGAAGTTTGGTGAATGAAAGTAAATATATTTCCCTTTAAATAAAATTTCACCAAAAGCCAAGGTAAGCCACCAACCATCTCTGAGGTTCTAATTTCAAAATAATAATTAAAATTTAAAAACATCTGAGAGGGTTCCTTTCCAGGCTCTTCCAACCATGTCCTGTCTAAAGTTTTCTGAACTTTGCATCTAAATTCCTTGATGGTGCTGCTGTCAGAGGCATGTTTGGTGTCCCTCTACCAGACTCGGTCTCAATTTATTCTGCCCAAGTGAGGAATGAAATTAGGACAATCTCCTATCTTGGAAAGAAAAATGCTAAATCAAACTCCAAATCCCAAGGCAGGAAAGCAAAGACAATATAACATTTTAATTTCCCTGGATGTTAAAGAATATTCTGAAGAGATGCTGGTTTAAAAATAGAGCATCTAGAGGGTATCCAAAACTAGAGATTTACATTTTTCAAAATGAACCACAGTGGGGAAAAACAAGATGAAGAAAAATCATCTGAGGGCAATGGAGAAAAATCAGTCTCCATTGCCCTCAGTTTCTCTAGATCCAGTCTCCTATAGAGTGGGGAAATGGCTTTCTTCCTAAGAACTGCTTCCTAATAACTAATTTTTTTTCCAAAAGCAATGCTGGATGTGAAGATGTCTGTCACCCACATTTTCAGGAAAAAAGAAAATGGAACAGCAGAACATTATTTTGTGTTTATATCCCATGATGACTTGTTATTCAATTTACTTGAATTTACAGACAAAACAACTTTTTGGCAATTCATCTAAAGTAATGAATTGTTCCTACCCTACATGACCAAAAATGAAGTGATTCCAAAAGACTGCAGTCTTATTAGAGCTTTAAAATTGAGCCCAAACAGATGTGGACCTTTTTTGGTCTTGTGAGATGTTTCCCCTTCCTTTAAGCTGTTTAACCCAATCTTGCTTTTCTCTGTGTTTGTAGATGGTCAGAGCAGTGCCAGGGGCCTTACTCAGACATACCTGTAAGCTCCACTTGTTTGAGAAGTTCCAGACCGGGTCTGCTGGGAATCAAGCAAACTGGGAGTCAGGGGATTCATCTCAGACCTCTCACTTTACCTATATGACTTTGTCTAAGTCACATAACATTCTGGGGCCTCAGTGTCTTCATCTATAAAATGGAGAGATCCACTCATTCCTTTTACTACTAGCTTTCTAGATTATGCTGCATATTATTTGCCAAGTACCTTTGCTAGTCAAGAGAAAGGCACGAATCTCTAAATAACAGAAACCTCTACAGATTCTAATGAAAAGAGCTAACATTCACTGAGGACCTACAATGTGCCAACCAAAATCCTAACTACTTCATACCCCATCACACTATTGGGAAGTAGGAAGTTTTTTACTTTTTAATTTTTTTTCGTATCACTAATGTGCAATTACATGAGCAACATTATGGTTACTAGACTCCCCCCATTATCAAGTCCCCACCACATACCCCATTACAGTCACTGTCCATCAGCGTACTGAGATGCTGTAGAATCACTATTTGTCTTCTCTGTGTTGTACTGGCTGCCCTGTACTCGCCCCCTACATTACGTGTGCTAATCGTAATGCCCCCTTTTCCCCCTTATCCCTCCCTTCCCACCCATCCTCCCAATTCCGTTCCCTTTGATAACTGTTAGTTCATTCTTGGGTTCTGTGAGTCTGCTGCTGTTTTGTTCCTTCAGTTCTTGCTTTGTTCTTATGCTCCACAGAGGAGTGAAATCATTTGATACTTGTCTTTCTCTGCCTGGCTTATTTCACTGAGCATAATACCCTCTAGCTCCACCCATGTTGTTGCAAATGGTAGGATTTGTTTTCTTCTTATGACTGAATAATATTCCACTGTGTATATGTACCACATCTTCTTTATCCATTCATCTACTGATGGACACTTAGGTTGCTTGCGTTTCTTGGCTATTGTAAATAGTGCTGCGATAAACATAGGGGTGCATATGTCATTTTCAAACTTGGATCCTACATTCTTAGGGTAAATTCCTGGGAGTGGAATTCCTGGGTCAAATGGTATTTCTATTTTGAGGTTTCTGAGGAACCTCCATACTGCTTTCCACAATGGTTGAACTAATTTACATTCCCATCAGCAGTGTAGGAGGGTTCCTCTTTCCCCACATCCTTGCCAACATTTGTTGTTGTTTGTCTTTTGGATGGTGGCCATCCTAACTAGTGTGAGGTGACATCTCATTGTGGATTTAATTTGCATTTCCCTGATGATCAGTGATGTGGAGCATCTTTTCATGTGCCTGTTGGCCATCTGAATTTCTTCTTTGGAGAAGTGTATGTTCAGAGCCTCTGCCCATTTTTTTATTGGATTATTTACTTTTTGTTTGTTGAGGTGCATGAGCTCTTTATATATTTTGGATGTCAACCCTTTATTGGATCTGTCATTTATGAATATGTTCTCCCATACTGTAGGATGTCTTTTTGTTCTATTGATGGTGTCCTTTGCTGTACAGAAGCTTTTCAGCTTGATATAGTCTCACTTGTTCATCTTTGCTTTTGTTTCCCTTGCCCGGAGGAGATATGTTCATGAAGAAGTTGCTCATGTTTATGTCCAGGAGATTTTTGCCTATTTTTTTTTTCTAAGAGTTTTATGGTTTCATGACTGACATTCAGGTCTTTTATCCATTTCGAATTTACTATTGTGTATGAGGTTAAACAATGATCCAGTTTCATTCTCTTACATGTAGCTGTCCAGTTTTGCCAACACCAGCTGTTGAAGAGGCTGTCATTTCCCCATTGTATATCCATGGCTCCTTTATCATATATTAATCGACCACATATGTTTGGGTTAATATATGGGCTCTCTATTCTGTTCCACTGGTCTGTGGCTCTGTTCTTGTGCTAGTACCAAATTGTCTTGATTATGTGGCTTTGTAGTACAGCTTGAAGTTGGGAAGCGAGATCCCCCCTGCTTTATTCTTCCTTCTCAGAATTGCTTTGGCTATTTGGGGTCTTTTGTGGTTCCATATGAATTTTTGAACTATTTGTTCCAGTTTATTGAAGAATGCTGTTGGTATTTTGATGGGGATTGCATTGAATCTGCTTATTGCTTTAGGCAGGATGGCCATTTTGACAATATTAATTCTTCCTAACCAAGAGGATGGGATGAGTTTCCATTTGTTAGTGTCCTCTTTAATTTCTCTTAAGAGTGTCTTGTAGTTTTCAGGGTATAGGTCTTTCACTTCCTTGGTTAGGTTTATTCCTAAGTATTTTATTCTTTTTGATGCAACTGTGAATGGAATTGCTCTCCTGATTTCTCTTTCTGCTAGTTCATTGTTAGTGTATAGGAATGCAACAGAGTTCTGTGTATTAATTTTGTATCCTACAACTTTGCTGAATTCAGATATTAGTTCTAGTAGTTTTGGAGTGGAGTCTTCAGGGATTTTTATGTACAATATCACGTCATCCGAAAATAGTGACAGTTTGACTTCTTCCTTACCAATCTGGGTACCTTTTATTTCTTTGTTTTGTCTGATTGCTGTGGCTAGGACCTCCAGAACTATGTTGAATAAAAGTGGGGAGAGTGGGCATCCCTGTCTTGTTCCGGATCTTAGGTGAAAAGATTTCAGCTTCTCACTGTTAAGTATAATGCTGGCTGTGGGTTTTTCATATATGGCCTTTATTATGTTGAGGTACTTGCCCTCTATCCCCATTTTGTTGAGAGTTTTTATCATACATGAATGTTGGATTTTGTCAAATGCTTTTTCAGCATCTATGGAGATGATCGTGTGGTTTTTGTCCTTCTTTTTGTTTATGTGGTGGATAATGTTGATAGATTTTCAAATATTATACCATCCTTGCATCCCTTAGATGAATCCCACTTGATCATGGTGTATGATCCTCTTGATGTATTTTTTAATACAGTTTGCTAATATTTTGTTGAGTATTTTTGCATCTATATTCATCAGGGACATTGGTCTGTAATTTTCTTTTTTGGTGGGGTCTTTGACTGGTTTTGGTATTAGAGTGATGCTGGCTTGATAGAATGAATTTGGAAATATTCCCTCCTCTTCTATTTTTTGAAAAACTTTAAAGAGAATGGGTATTATGTCTTCTCTAAATGTCAGATAAAATTCAGCAGTGAATCCATCTTGCCCAGGGATTTTGTTCTTGGGTAGTTTTTTGATTACTGCTTCAATTTCTTCACTGGCAATTGATTTGTTTAGATTTTGTGTTTCTTCCTTGGTCAGTCTTGGAAGGTTGTATTTTTCTAGAAAGTTGTCCATTTCTTCTAGGTTATCCAATTTGTTAGCATATAGATTTTCATAGTATTCTCTAATAATTCTTTGTATTTCTGTGGTGTCCGTCATGATTTTTCCTCTCATTTCTGATACTGTTTATGTGTGTAGATTCTATTTTTCTCTTAATAAGTCTGGCTAGGGGTTTATCTATTTTGTTTATTTTCTCAAAGAACCAGCTCTTGCTTTCATTGATTTTTTTCTATTGTTTTATTCTTCTCAATTTCATTTGTGTCTTCTCTGATCTTTATTATGTCCCTCCTGCTCACTTTGGGCCTCATTTGTTGTTCTTGTTCCAGTTTCAATAATAGACTTTAGACTATTCATTTTGGATTGTTCTTCCTTCTTTAAATAGGCCTGGATTGCTATATGCTTTCCTCTTAGAACTGTCTTTGCTACCTCCCACAGAAGTTGGGGTGTTGTGCTGTTGTTGTCATCTGTCTCTGTACATTGCTTGATCTCTGTTTTAATTTGGTCATTGATCCATTGATTATTTAGGAGAATGTTATTAAGCCTCCATGTGTTTGTGAGCCTTTTTGTTTTCTTTGTACAATTTATTTCTAGTTTTATACCTTTGTGATCTGAGAAGTTGGTTGGTAGAATTTCAATCTTTTTTAATTTACTGGGGCTCTTTTTGTGGCCTATTACATGGTCTATTCTGGAAAATGTTCCATGTGCACTTGAGAAGAATGTATATCCTGCTGCTTTTGGGTGTAGAGTTCTGTTGATGTCTGTTAGGTCCATCTGTTCTATGTCCTTATGTGTTTCTGTGTCCTTACTTATTTTCTGTCTGGTTGAGCTGTCCTTTGTAGTGAGTGGTATGTTGAAGTCTCCTAAAATGAATGCATTACATTCTATTTCCTTCTTTAATTCTGTTAGTATTTGTTTCACATATGTCGGTGCTCCTGTGTTGGGTGCATAGATATTTATAATGGTGATATCCTCTTGTTGGACTGACTCCTTTATCATAATGTAATGTCCTTCTTTATCTCTTGTTACTTTCTTTGTTTTGAAGTCTATTTTGTCTGATACAAGTACTGCAGCAACTGCACTTTTCTCCCTATTGTCTGTATGAAATATCTTTTTTCCATCCCTACACTTTTAGTCTGTGTATGTCTTTGAGTTTGAGGTGAGTCTCTTGTAAGCAGCATGTAGATGGGTCTTGCTTTTTTATCCATTCTATTACTCTGTGTCTTTTGATTGACGCATTCAGTCCATTTACATTTAGGGTGATTATTGATAGATATTTACTTGTTGCCATTGCAGGCTCTGGATTTGTGGTTACCAAAGGTTTAAAGGTAGCTTCTTTACTATCTAACCATCTAACTTTAAGTCACTTATAACACTATTATAATCACAGTGTGATGATTCTTTATTTCTGTCCCTTCTTTTTCTTCCTCCTTCACTCTTTATATGTTAGGTCTTTTATTCTGTACTCTTTTGTGTTTCCCTTGACTGCTTTTGTGGATAGCTAATTTTATTTTTTGTCTTTATTGAGTATTTGGTTAGTCTACTTTCTTTGCTGTGATTTTATTTTCTTTGGTGACATCTATTAAGCCTTAGGAGTACTTCCATCTAGGGCAGTCCCTTTAACATACCCTGTGGAGGTGGTTTGTGGGAGATAAATTCCCTCAACTTTTGCTTATCTGGGAATTGTTTAATCCCTCCTTCAAATTTAAATGATAATCGTGCTGGATACAGTGTTCTTGGTTCGATGCCCTTCTGTTTCATTGCATTAAATATATCATGCCATTCTCTTCTGGCCTGTAAGGTTTCTGTTGAGAAGTCTGATGATAGCCTGATGGATTTTCCTTTGTAGGTGACCTTTTCTCTCTCTCTGGCTGCCTTTAATACCCTGTCCTTGTGTTTAATCTTTGCGATTTTACTTATTATATGTCTTGGTGTTGTCCTCCTTGGGTCCCTTGTTTTGGGAGATTTGTGGACTTCCATGGTCTGAGAGACTATTTCCTTCCCCAGCTCAGGGAAGTTTTCAACAATCATTTCTTCAAAGACACTTTCTATCCCTTTTTCTCTCTCTTCTTCTTCTGGTACCCCTATAATGTGACTTTTGTTCTGTTTGTATTGGTCACACAGTTCTTTTAATATTCTTTCATTCCTAAAGGTCCTTTTATCTCTCTCTGCCTCAGCTTCTCTGTATTCCTACTGTCTCATTTCTATTCCATTAATAGTCTCTTCCACTTCATTTAGTCTGCTCTTATATCCTTCCATTGGTTGTTTCATTTCTGTTATCTCCCTCTGGAATTCATCCCTTAACTCTTGTATATTTCTTTGCAGCTCTATCAGCATGGTTATGAATTTTATTTTGAATTCTTTTTAGGAAGATTGGTTATTTCAGTCTCAGCAGGCCCTGTCTCTGGGAGAACAAAGTCCCTTCCTGCTTGCTGGTTGCCTTGCCCATCTCCACTGTCTGTGCTGGTCAACCACACACAGGGAGCAGCCTCTGGGTTAATCCCCTTAGCTGTTGTTGGTTGGGCAGCCCTCAGGATGGCCTAGGGCACTGGTGGTGGTTACAGGTGAGCAGCGCATATTCGCTGGGAGAACATAGCCCCTGCATGCCTTCCAGACTTTGTGCTGGCTTCTTCTGCCTGTGTTGGTCAACTAGGTGCAGGGGGAAGCCTCTGGGTTAATCCCTAAGCTTCCATGGGCGTGGCGGCCCTTGGGATGGCTTAGGGCACTGGTGGGGGCTGCAGATGATTAGTGCATGTTCGCTGTGAAAGCAGAGACTGTACTTGGCTTCTGGACTCTGCGCTGGCTTCCTCTGCCTTTGCCAGCCAACTGGGTGCAGGGGACAGCCTCTCGGTTAATCCCCTGAGCTGCCATGGGTTGGGCAGCCCTCAGGATAGCCTAGGGCACTGGCAGGGGGTGCAGGCTAGCAGCGTATGTGTGCTGTGAGAATAAAGCTCCTTTTTGCCTTCCAGGCTCTGTGCCGTCTTTCCACTGTCTGTGCCAGGCAGTTGCGTGCAGGGGGCAACCTCTGGGTCTGGCCTTGTGACCTGCATGCTGGGAGAAGAACCTGTGTGGTTGCTATGGGTGGGGCTGCTCCCCAGCTGTTCCTCAGCAATGGTGGGTCAGCCAATTTGCTCGCAGTGTTGGTTGGGGGTAATGAATGGCAGGCTGCTTATCACCATGAGGGGCTTCAGAGCTGTATTGCCACCAGGGGTTTAAGGTGCCTGAATTTCTTTAAAGTTCCCAGTCTGCTGGGTTGAGTGTGCTGGGACAATTTTGTCCACCTGTTAAACCCTTGTCCCTTTACGACTTTTAAAGTGCCCACTTTTCTTTTGTCCCAGGGTAGCTGGCTGTGGGGACCTGTTTGCAGTTGTAGTCTCAGATTTTACTTTCTGTTTCTCTAATATTCAGTACACCATGCAATGTGTGTCCTGGTGCAGATTACTAGGGCTGGTTATTTAGCAGTCCTGTGCTTCCACTCCCTCCCCACTCTGATTCTTTTCTTCCTGCCGGTGAGCTGCGGTGGGGGGAGTGCTCAGGTCCTGCTGGGTCACAGCTTTGTATCTTACCCCGTTCATGAGATGCTGAGTTCTCACAGATGTAGATGTAGCCTGGCTGTTGTACTGTATCTTCTGGTCTCTCTTTTAGGAATAGTTGTATTTGCTGTATTTTCAAAATACAAATGATTTTGGGAGGAGATTTCTGCCACCCTACTCATGCTGCCATCTTGAGACTCTCCCTCTTTCTTTTTTTTACTTTACACATTTCAGTGTTGAATGCCCTGCAACTGTTTTTATGCACACTGCTTGACCCAGCCAATATGGAAATCACATTTATTTTATGGTCATATATCATGCATACATCAACTTGACAAGGTTGAAAGTATAAAGGATCCATGTAAACCTTTGACATGACTTATAAAGAAAATCTCCTTTTAGGCATATACATAATAAGATGGTATAAGCACATGTAATCCTCAGATATGATAATTGTACTTATCTGATGGAATACAAGAAATACAATAAACACAGGGCACCCAGAAGTGATGATCCAACCTTCTTCCTGGTGACAATCTTTAAATAACTAATGTTAGAACATTCTAAGAAAGCAAACATTTATAATAAAATATTACCCAATGTTTACATTTCAATTTGAGTGATTGCTGGTTTCCATCCCAAAACATCCCAAAACTAACTTGCAAAGTCTTGCCAATATTCCATGGGAAATTTAATGGACTAAATATGCTAAAGTCCAGAAGATCACATCCTTTTTGACCTTCTTGGCATCTGCACCTCTGCCCACTTAAAACAGGTTCTTGAGGTGCCGGCACAGAGCTGTATAAGAACAGCTGGCTTTGCACATTTTGGTATTGATGGTAGGTGCTGCCAGTGGAAACTTTTTGATCCTTGAAAAGTCAATTGAATAACAAGTTACAATGAATGATAAACACATACGATGATAATTATCAACCCAGAATTTCCTGAATAGAAAAATTTGTCTTAGATATAGTATGTTCAAACTTTGGAACATTCTGCCTCAAATTATGATTACCTTTTTCACTAAAAATAAAAACAAGACAGAAACTAAAGATTATGGAGCTCAACTTCTTAGTTATGAAAGGATGTGAAATTCTATACTGAGAGGAGACATTAAAGGTCATCAGTGTTAATTTAGTTTCAAAATTTTATTACAGAAAAAACAACATGTACATACAGGAGTACCTATGTGCCCCCCACCCCTGCCAAAAATTAAGCTTAACTACCTAGTATCGAAGCTAGTACGAAGAAAGGGAAAAAGCTTACTGTTATTCTTTCCAAAACTTTTTTTTTTTGAGAGGGCATCTCTCATATTTATTGATCAAATGGTTATTAACAACAATAAAATTCATTATAGGGGGGTCAATGCTCAATGTACAATCATTAATCCATCTCAAGCCTAATTCTCATCAGTCTCCAATCTTCTGAAGCATAACAAACAAGTTCTTACATGGTGAACGAATTCTTACATAGTGAATAAATTCTTTCATGGTGAACAGTACAAGGGCATTCATCACAGAAACTTTCAGTTTTGATCACGCATTATGACCTATAAACAATCAGGTCAAATATGAATATTCATTTGATTTTTGTACTTGATTTATATGTTGATCCCACATTTCTCCCTTTATTATTATTATTATTTTTATTTTTAATAAAATGCTGAAGTGGTAGGTAGATGCAAGATAAAGGTAGAAAACATAGTTTAGTGCTGTAAGAGGGCAAATGTAGATGATCAGATGATCAGGTGTGTGCCTATGGACTAAGTATTAATCCAAGCTAGACAAGGGCAGCAAAACATCCACGGATGCAGAAGATTTCTCTCAAAGCAGGGGGGGTGAGGTTCTAAGCCTCACCTCTGTTGATCCCCAAATTCTCACCTTATGGCCCCCCTGGGACTGTGCCTGTCTTAGGTTGTTCCTCCCTTGAGGAATCTTACCTGTCTCTGGCTAACCAGTCATCTTCCGGGGCCATACAGTGAAATGTAAAGTTGGTAAGTGAGAGAGAAGCCATATTGTTTGCAAAGGTTAGCTTTTTACTTCTTTGCAGATTTATGCCCTGTGGCTTCTATGCCCAGCACTTGTCTCGAGGTATCTTTACCACCTGGAGGAATTGTGATACTCGGTAAATTCGATATGAGGCACGAATTCTATTTAAGGGTTGTAATTAGGAAGGAAGAAGAAAAGCTATAGAGGTAGCATATGGAAGAAAACATGGGAGGATTGATTATTTCTTCGACATATCTTCTTGTAGAGTACCTTAAGCATGTATAGGTTTTAAACTACTAACTAATTTGCACACACATATTAACATAATAGGAATATGGTGACATAAACAAAGCAAATCTATAATTACCATCCATCTCCAGTGAAGCCAAGAAAACCATTTAGGCACCATAGGCATTTGTGAAAATTTGTCTATGATATGATGGATATTGTCCAACTGAACTTGAACAGTCTGAGAGAAATCAGACAAATTAAAGCAGCCCATTTCTGGGATCTGTTCACATCCCGTATGTTCTTTTAACGGTAGATAGTTTATAGTCATAAGATTTTGGAGTGCTACACCTTGCACCCCTCCCAACTCCTGGTTGAGTTCAAACAGTACAGATCCGGTCAAATTCGTTGTCTCACTGTATGCACATGCCAGCCTAAACATCTCCCTCCTCATTCCTATGGCAAGTCCAGGAGACGGTGGGCTGGATGCAGCCACAACCGCAGCATCATCCGGATCCCTGTGGAGGCTTTTTGATGATCATCCCCTGGCACAAGTCCTCCAGAGAGTGCTGATGCCGGCAGCTCCTCCTCATATCGTATCTTAGTTCATTTTCTGGGTATCCAAGCTAGGCCTTGATCTTCTGCATAGAAACAAACAGACTCTTTGCCCACACTTTGACATGCCCTCTATACCACTGTGCAGAACTCATTGGAGGTCAGCACACAGTAACTGCTTTTTTTATTTTTTATTAAGAGAAAGGAATATTATCAGAAAAGAGTACCTCCATAGCTGATCATCTGACACTCTTTAAGTGATCAACATTAAGGATATTTAAAGCATGCGTTGATCTTTGATTTACCAATAGTTTTATCCTATCAAGGAGTAATCCCCTTTTCTTTCTTTCTTTTTTTTTTTTTTAATTTTTAATCTACACTTACATGAAGAATACTATTTTTACTATGCTCTCCCCTATATCAGGTCCCCCCTAACAACCACATTACGGTTACTGTCCATCAGCTTAGCAAAATGTTGTAGAGTCACTACTTCTCCTCTCTGTGTTGTGCAGCCCACTCTCCCCTTTCTTCCTCCCCCCATGCATGCTAATCTTAATACCCCCCTTCTTCTTCCCCTCCCTTATCCCTCCCTGCCCACCCATCCTCCCCAGTTCCTTTCCCTTTGGTACCTGTTAGTCCATTTTTGGGTTCTGTAATTCTGCTGCTGTTTTGTTCCTTCAGTTTTTCCTTTGTTCCTATACTCCTCAGATGAGTGAAATCATTTGGTATTTCTCTTTCTCCGCTTGGCTTATTTCACTGAGCATAATACTCTCCAGCTCCATCCATGTTGCTGCAAATAGTTGGATTTTTCCACTTCTTATGGCTGAGTAGTATTCCATTGTGTATATGTACCACATCTTCTTTATCCATTCATCTACCGATGGACATTTAGGTTGCTTCCAATTCTTGGCTATTGTAAATAGTGCTGCGATAAACATAGGGGTGCATCTGTCTTTCTGAAACTTGATTGCTGCGTTCTTAGGGTAAATTCCTAGGAGTGGAA
The DNA here is from genome assembly GCF_040802235.1 of Manis javanica. Lineage (NCBI taxonomy): Eukaryota > Metazoa > Chordata > Mammalia > Pholidota > Manidae > Manis > Manis javanica. The sequence goes on from NC_133158.1 coordinate 146,302,431, forward strand.
TTCCTGGGTCAAATGGTAGGTCTGTTTTGAGCACTTTGATGAACCTCCAAACTGCTTTCCACAATGGTTGAACTAATTTACACTCCCACCAGCAGTGTAGGAGGGTTCCCCTTTCTCCACAGCCGCGCCAACATTTGTTGTTTTTTGTCTTTTGGATGGCAGCTATCCTTACTGGTGTGAGGTGATACCTCATTGTAGTTTTAATTTGCATTTCTCTGATAATTAGCGATGTGGAGCATCTTTTCATGTGTCTCTTGGCCATCTGTATTTCTTTTTTAGAGAACTGTCTGTTCAGTTCCTCTGCCAATTTTTTTTTTTAATGTTTAATTTTTTATTGAGGTACATACAATAAAATGCACAAATCTTTGTATACAGCTTGATAACTTTTGATATGTATATCACTCATGTAAAAATTTTTGTTACTTTGAAACTAATATTCTTTGATTATTTGAATTTTGTTATGTTGAGTATTTATTTTTATTTTTTTATTTTTTTTATTTTTTTATTTTTTATTTTTTTTTTTTGAGAGGGCATCTCTCATATTTATTGATCAAATGGTTGTTAACAACAATAAAATTCAGTATAGGGGGGTCAACGCTCAATGTACAATCATTAATCCATCTCAAGCCTAATTCTCGTCAGTCTCCAATCTTCTGAAGCATAACGAACAAGTTCTTACATGGTGAACGAATTCTTACATAGTGAATAAATTCTTACATGGTGAACAGTACAAGGGCAGTCATCACAGAAACTTTCGGTTTTGATCATGCAATATGACCTATAAACCATCAGGTCAAATATGAATATTCGTTTGATTTTTGTACTTGATTTATATGTTGATCCCACATTTCTCCTATTATTATTATTATTTTTATTTTTAATAAAATGCTGAAGTGGTAGGTAGATGCAAGATAAAGGTAGAAAACATAGTTTAGTGCTGTAAGAAGGCAAATGTAGATGATCAGATGATCAGGTGTGTGCCTATGGACTAAGTATTAATCCAGGCTAGACAAGGGCAGCAAGACATCCACGGATGCAGAAGATTTCTCTCAAAGCAGGGGGGGTGAGGTTCTGAGCCTCACCTCTGTTGATCCCCAAATTCTCACCTGATGGCCCCCCTGCGACTGTGCCTGTCTTAGGTTGTTCCTCCCTTGAGGAATCTTACCCGTCTCTGGCTAACCAGTCATCTTCCGGGGCCATACAGGGAAATGTAAAGTTGGTAAGTGAGAGAGAAGCCATATTGTTTGCAAAGGTTAGCTTTTTACTTCATTGCAGATTTATGCCCTGTGGCTTCTATGCCCAGCACTTGTCTCGAGGTATCTTTACCACCTGGAGGAATTATGATACTCGGTAAATTCGATATGAGGCACGAATTCTATTTAAGGTTTGTAATTAGGAAGGAAGAAGAAAAGCTATAGATGTAGCATATGAAGGAAACTTGGGAGGATTGATTATTTCTTTGACATATCTTCTTGTATAGTACCTTAAGTATGTATAGGTTTTAAACTACTAACTAATTTGCACACACATATTAACATAATAGGAATACGGTGACATAAGCAAAGCAAATCTATAATTACCAGCCATCTCCAGTGAAGCCAAGAAAACCATTTAGGCACCCTAGGCATTTGTGAAAATTTATCTATGATATGATGGATATTATCCAACTGTACTTGAACCATCAGACAAATTAAAGCAGCCCATTTCTGGGATCTGTTCACATCCCATATGTTCTTTTAACCATAGATAGTCTATAGTCATGAGATTTTGGGGTGCTACAACTTGCATCCTTCCCAACTCCTGGTTGAGTTCCAACAGTACAGATCTGGTCAAATTCGTTGTCTCACTGTATGCACATGCCAGCCTAGACATCTCCCTCCTCCTTCTTATGGCAAGTCCAGGAGACGGTGGGCTGGATGCAGCCACAACCGCAGCATCGTCCGGATCCCTGTGGAGGCTTTTTGATGATCATCCCCTGGCACAAGTCCTCCAGAGAGTGCTGATGCCAGAAGCTCCTCCTCATATCGTATCTTAGTTCATTTTCTGGGTATCCAAGCTAGGCCTTGATCTTCTGCGTAGAAACAAACAGACCCTTTGCCCACACTTTGACATGCCCTCTATACCACTGTGCAGAACTCATTGGAGGTCAGCACACAGTAACTGCTTTTTTTTTTTTTTTAATTAAGAGAAAGGAATATTATCAGAAAAGAGTACCTCCATAGCTGATCATCTGACACCCTTTAAGTGATCAACATTAAGGATATTTAAAGCATGCGTTGATCTTTGATTTACCAATAGTTTTATCCTGTTAAGGAGTAATCCCCCTTTTCTTTCTTTCTTTCTTTTTTTAAAAAAATTTTTAATCTACACTTACCTGAAGAATACTATGTTTACTATGCTCTCCCCTATATCAGGTCCCCCCTAACAACCACATTACGGTTACTGTCCATCAGCTTAGCAAAATGTGGTAGAGTCACTACTTGTCCTCTCTATGTTGTGCAGCCCACCCTCCCCTTTCTCCCTCCCCCCCATGCATGCTAATCTTAATACCCCCCTTCTTCTTCCCCCACCTTATCCCTCCCTGCCCACCCATCCTCCCCAGTTCCTTTCCCTTTGGTACCTGTTAGTCCATTTTTGGGTTCTGTAATTCTGCTGCTGTTTTGTTCCTTCAGTTTTTCCTTTGTTCCTATACTCCTCAGATGAGTGAAATCATTTGGTATTTCTCTTTCTCCGCTTGGCTTATTTCACTGAGCATAATACTCTCCAGCTCCATCCATGTTGCTGCAAATGGTTGGATTTTTCCACTTCTTATGGCTGAGTAGTATTCCATTGTGTATATGTACCACATCTTCTTTATCCATTCATCTACCGATGGACATTTAGGTTGCTTCCAATTCTTGGCTATTGTAAATAGTGCTGCGATAAACATAGGAGTGCATCTGTTTTTCTCAAACTTGATTGCTGCGTTCTTAGGGTAAATTCCTAGGAGTGGAATTCCTGGGTCAAATGGTAGGTCTGTTTTGAGCATTTTGATGCACCTCCATACTGCTTTCCACAATGGTTGAACTAATTTACATTTCCACCAGCAGTGTAGGAGGGTTCCCCGTTCTCCACAGCCTCGCCAACATTTGTTGTTGTTTGTCTTTTGGATGGCAGCTATCCTTACTGGTGTGAGGTGATACCTCATTGTAGTTTTAATTTGCATTTCTCTGATAATTAGCGATGTGGAGCATCTTTTCATGTGTCTCTTGGCCATCTGTATTTCTTTTTTGGAGAACTGTCTGTTCAGTTCCTCTGCCCATTTTTTAATTGGGTTATTTGTTTTTTGTTTGTTGAGGCGTGTGAGCTCTTTATATATTCTGGACGTCAAGCCTTTATCGGATCTGTCATTTTCAAATATATTCTCCCATACTGTAGGGTTCCTTTTTGTTCTATTGATGGTGTCTTTCGCTGTACAGAAGCTTTTCAGCTTAATGTAGTCCCACTTGCTCATTTTTGCTGTTGTTTTCCTTGCCCGGGGAGATATGTTCAAGAAGAGATAACTCATGTTTATGTCTAAGAGGTTTTTGCCTATGTTTTTTTCCAAGAGTTTAATGGTTTCGTGACTTACATTCAGGTCTTTGATCCATTTTGAGTTTACCTTTGTATATGGGGTTAGACAATGGTCCAGTTTCATTCTCCTACATGTAGCTGTCCAGTTTTGCCAGCACCATCTGTTGAAGAGACTGTCATTTTGCCATTGTATGTCCATGGCTCCTTTATCAAATATTAATTGACCATATATGTTTGGGTTAATTTCTGGAGTCTCTAATCTGTTCCACTGGTCTGTGGCTCTGTTCTTGTGCCAGTACCAAATTGTCTTGATTACTATGGCTTTGTAGTAGAGCTTGAAGTTGGGGAGTGAGATCCCCCCTACTTTATTCTTCTTTTTCAGGATTGCTTTGGCTATTCGGGGTCTTTGGTGTTTCCATATGAATTTTTGAATTATTTGTTCCAATTCATTGAAGAATGTTGCTGGTAATTTGAGAGGGATTGCATCAAACCTGTGTATTGCTTTGGGCAGGATGGCCATTTTGACGATATTAATTCTTCCTAGCCATAAGCATGGGATGAGTTGCCATTTATTAGTGTCCCCTTTGATTTCTCTTAAGAGTGACTTGTAGTTTTCAGAGTATAAGTCTTTCACTTCTTTGGTTAGGTTTATTTCTAGGTATTTTATTCTTTTTGATGCAATGGTAAATGGAATTGTTTTCCTGATTTCTCTTTCTATTGCTTCATTGTTAGTGTATAGGAAAGCTACAGATTTCTGTGTGTTAATTTTGTATCCTGCAACTTTGCTGTATTCCGATATCAGGTCTAGTAGTTTTGCAGTGGAGTCTTTAGGGTTTTTTATGTACAGTATCATATCATCTGCAAATAGTGACAGTTTAACTTCTTCTTTGCCAATCTGGATTCCTTGTATTTCTTTGTTTTGTCTGATTGCCATGGCTAGGACCTCCAGTACTATGTTAAATAACAGTGGGGAGAGTGGGCATCCCTGTCTGGTTCCCGATCTCAGAGGAAATGCTTTCAGCTTCTCACTGTTCAGTATAATGCTGCCTGTGGGTTTATCATATATGGCCTTTATTATGTTGAGGTACTTGCCCTCTATTCCCATTTTGCTGAGAGTTTTTATCATGAATGGATGTTGAATTTTGTCAAATGCTTTTTTAGCATCTATGGAGATGATCATGTGGTTTTTGTCTTTCTTTTTGTTGATGTGGTGGATGATGTTGATGGATTTTCGAATGTTGTACCATCCTTGCATCCTTGGGATGAATCCCACTTGGTCATGGTGTATGATCCTTTTGATATACTGTTGAATTCTGTTTGCTTATATTTTATTGAGTATTTTTGCATCTACATTCATCAGGGATATTGGTCTGTAATTTTCTTTTTTGGTGGGGTCTTTGCCTGGTTTTGGTATTAGGGTGATGTTGGCTTCATAGAATGAGTTTGGGAGTATTCCCTCTTCTTCGATTTTTTGGAACACTTTAAGGAGAATGGGTATTATGTCTTCTCTGTGTGTCTGATAAAATTCCGAGGTAAATCCATCCGGCCCTGGGGTTTTGTTCTTGGGTAGTTTTTTGATTACCATTTCAATTTCTTTGCTCGTAATTGGTTTGTTTAACTTTTGTGTTTCTTCCTTGGTCAGTCTTGGGAGGTTGTATTTTTCCAGGAAGTTGTCCATTTCTTCTAGGTTTTCCAGCTTGTTGGCATATAGGTTTTCATAGTAGTCTTTAATAATTCTTTGTATTTCTGTGGAGTCTGTCGTAATTTTTCCATTCTCATTTCTGATTATGTTGATTTGTGTTGATTCTCTTTTTCTCTTAATATGTTGGGCTAGAGGCTTCTCTATTTTGTTTATTTTCTCGAAGAACTAGCTCTTGGTTTCGTTGATTTTTGCTACTGTTTTATTCTTGTCAATTTTGTTTATTTCTTCTCTGATCTTTATTATGTCCCTCCTTCTGCTGACTTTAGGCCTCCTTTGTTCTTCTTTTTCCAGTTTTGATAATTGTGATGTTAGACTATTCATTTGGGATTGTTCTTCCTTCTTCAAGTGTGCCTGGATTGCTATATACTTTCCTCTTAAGACTGCTTTCGCTGTGTCCCACAGAAGTTGGGGCTTAGTGTTGTTGTTGTCATTTGTTTCTATATATTCCTTGATCTCTATTTTGACTTGTTCATTGATCCATTGATTATTTAGTAGCATGTTGTTAAGCCTCCATGTGTTTGTGAGCCTTTTTGTTTTCTTTGTAGAATTTATTTCTACTTTTATACCTTTGTGGTCTGAAAAATTGGCTGGTAGAATTTCAATATTTTGGAGTTTACTGAGGCTCTTTTTGTGAGCTAGTATGTGGTCTATTCTGGAGAATGTTCCATGTGCACTTGAGAAGAATGTATATCCTGTTGCTTTTGGATGTAGAGTTCTATAGATGTCTATTAGGTCCATCTGTTCTAGTGTGTTGTTCATTGCCTGTGTGTCCTTACTTATTTCCTGCCCAGTGGATCTATCCTTTGGGGTGAGTGGTGTGTTGAAGTCTCCTAAAATGAATGCATTGCAGTCTATTTCCCTCTTTAGTTCTGTTAGTATTTGCTTCACATATGCTGGTGCTCCTGTATTGGGTGCATATATATTTAGAATGGTTATATCCTCTTGTTGGACTGAGCCCTTTATCATTATGTAGTATCCTTCTTTATCTCTTGGTACTTTCTTTGTTTTGAAGTCTATTTTGTCTGATATTAGTACTGTAACCCCTGCTTTCTTCTCACTGTTGTTTGCCTGAAATATGTTTTTCCATCCCTTGACTTTTAGTCTATGCTTGTCTTTGGGTTTGAGGTGAGTTTCTTATAAGCAGCATATAAATGGGTCTTGCTTTTTTATCCATTCTATTACTCTGTGTCTTTTGATTGGTTCATTAAGTCCATTTACATTTAGGGTGACTATTGAGAGATATGTACTTACTGCCATTGCAGGCTTTAGATTCATGGTTACCAAAGGTTCAAGGTTAGCTTCTTTAGTATCTTACTGCCTAACTTAGCTCGCTTATTGAGCTGTTATATACACTGTCTGGAGATTCTTTTCTTCTCTCCCTTCTTATTCCTCCTCCTCCATTCTTCATATGTTGTGTGTTTTGTTCTGTGCTCTTTTTAGGGGTGCTCCCATCTAGAGCAGTCCCTGTAGGATGCCCTGTAGAGGTGGTTTGTGGGAAGCAAATTCCCTCAGCTTTTGTTTGTCTGGGAATTGTTTAATCCCGCCATCATATTTAAATGATAGTCATGCTGGATACAGTATCCTTGGTTCAAGGCCCTTCTGTTTCATTGCATTAAATATATCATGCCATTCTCTTCTGGCCTGTAGGGTTTCTGTCGAGACGTCTGATGTTAGCCTGATGGGTTTTCCTTTATAGGTGACCTTTTTCTCTCTAGCTGCCTTTAAAACTCTTTCCTTGTCCTTGATCCTTGCCATTTTAATTACTATGTGTCTTGGTGTTGTCCTCCTTGGATCCTTTCTGTTGGGGGTTCTGTGTAATTCCATGGTCTGTTCGATTATTTCCTCCCCCAGTTTGGGGAAGTTTTCAGCAATTATTTCTTCAAAGAGACTTTCTATCCCTTTTCCTCTTTCTTCTTCTTCTGGTATCCCTATAATACGAATATTATTCCTTTTGGCTTGGTCACATAGTTCTCTTAGTGTTGTTTCATTCCTGGAGATCCTTTTATCTCTCTCTATGTCAGCTTCTATACGTTCCTGTTCTCTGGCTTCTATTCCTTCAATGGCCTCTTGCATCTTATCCATTCTGCTTATAAATCCTTCCAGGGATTGTTTCACTTCTGTGATCTCCTTCCTGACATCCTTGATCTCCTTCCAGACTTCATCCCATTGCTCTTGCATTTTTCTCTGCATCTCATCCCATTGCTCTTGCATTTTTCTCTGCATCTCTGTCAGCATGTTCATGATTTTTATTTTGAATTCTTTTTCAGGAGGACTGGTTAGGTCTGTCTCCTTCTCAGGTGTTGTCTCTGTGATCTTTGTCTGCCTGTAGTTTTGCCTTTTCATGGTGATAGAGATAGTTTGCAGAGCTGGTACAAGTGACCGCTGGAAGAGCTTCCTTTCTTGTTGGTTTGTGGCCTTCCTCTACTGGGAGAATAGCGACCTTTAGTGGCATGTGCTGGGCAGCTGTGCGCAGACAGGGATTCTGCTTCCTGCCCGGTTGCTATGGGGTTTATCTCCGCTGTTGCTGTGGGCGTGGCCTGGCTGGGGCTGCTCCTCCAAAATGGTAGAGCCCCGTGGGAGGGGGAGCGGCTAGGACGCTATTTATCTCCGTAAGGGGCCTCTGTGCTCCCTGCTGCCCAGGGGGTAAGAGTGCCCAGAGATCCCCAGATTCCCTGCCTCTGGTCTAAGTGACCTGTCCTGCCCCTTTAAGACTTCCAAAAAGCACTCTCCAAACCAAAACAACAACAGCAACAATGAGAGAGGGAACAGAAAAAAAAAAAAAAAAGGAAAAAACAGGTGATTTTTTTTTTGTCCTCAGGCACTGGTCCCAGGCACCCACTCACTGGTCCTGCTGCCCTGCCTCGCTACCACCAGATTCCCTGTCCCTTCAAGGCTTCCAAAAAGCACCCGCCCACCGGTCCCGCAGGGAAAAACACGCAATATTCTTTGTCCTCAGGCGCCGGTCCCTGGCACCCGCTCACCAGTCCCGCCACCCTGCCTCCCTAGCACTGGGGTCCCTGTCCCTTTAAGGCTTCCAAAAAGCACTCGCCAAAAAGAGAAAAAAAAGGGGGGAAAACGTGCAATTTCCTCCATCCTCAGGTGCTGGTCTCAGGCACCCGCCCACCGGTCCCGCAGGGAAAAACATGCGATATTCTTTGTCCTCAGGTGCCGGTCCCAGGCACCCGTTCACCCATCCTGCTGCTCTGCCTCCCTAGCAGCACGGTCCCTGTCCTTTTAAGGCTTCCAAAAAGCACTCACCAAAAAGAGAAGAAAAAAAAAAAGGGGGAAAAACGCGCGATTTCCTCCGTCCTCAGGCGCCGGTCCCAGGCACCCGCTCACCAGTCCCGCCACCCTGCCTCCCTAGCAACGGGGTCCCTGTCCCTTTAGGGCTTCCAAAAAGCACTCGCCAAGAAAAAAAACTGCTCCGGTTTCTTTCCACCTGCCGGGAGCCGGGGGGAGGGGCGCTCGGGTCCCGCCGGGCCGGGGCTTGTATCTTACCCCCTTCGCAAGGCGCTGGGTTCTTGCAGGTGTGGATGTGGTCTGGATGTTGTCCTGTGTCCTGTGGTCTCTATTTTAGGAAGATTTTTCTTTGTTATATTTTCATAGCTCTATGTGTTTTTGGGAGGAGATTTCCACTGCTCTACTCACGCCACCATCCTGGCTCCGCCCTCTCTTTCCAAAACTTTTAAACATTTGAAAATACAAGGAATAAATTTTAAACTTGTCCATTCAGATTTAAGCCTGAAAAATCTTGGGGTAATGATGGGGTAATGAAAGGAAAGACATTCAGGGAAAACTGTATCCTTTAAGAATGACCCAAGATAGCTGTGTCTCCTTCTTCAGTCCCTGACAGACATGTGACCTTGCAGTCTGAATACGGTGTTTTCTTGCTCCTTTCTCCAAGACCCATCCACATAATTCACTGACCATCCACACAGCAAAATTATAACAACTACTCATAGGGATATACCTATTTGTAAATATGCACTGTGTCCTACCAGACAGAGGAACTGAGCTCACCTACTCAAAAATGGGCAGACACGGAGCGAGGTTTGCATAGAATTCTTGTATCAGAGCATTAAAGGTGTGTAGTTTGAGGGATCCAGGGAAGAGTGCTTGCTCGAAGGACAGCCATGACTAATGCTGGCAGGTCAATCACTCTAACTAATCTTTGTACTAAAATTTGACTTTTTTCTAACAATACTTTCAAAAACATAGGGTGAAAGTCTACCCAGAATCCTAGGATAACACATTCATTTTTTTATAATTTTATTTCAACAAGTATTTATTGACTGCCTACCACTCTCCTGGTAGGATGTCCTGGAGATACAGCAAATAGACAAGGTCTCTGCCCTCAGGAAATATGTGTAATAACAGGGGAAACAAAGGTAGTAAAAACATAGCCAATGCATTCACATAAATGCACTTTATCAAATTAGTCTCTTCTATAGGACTAACACCTTGGGTACCAAGATAGAACTGGGCACTGGACCTAGTAAACTGAATATATCTGTGTCCTAATCCCTATGCTTTTCTCTGGCCTGTCTGCATCTCCTTTAGTGGTATTACTCTGAAGTTGTGCTTCTGTCACTAAGACGTGTTAGAAAGACATTTCTACTTTTGTGGCAGAATGAGTGTGAAATGTTAATTCATGGTTTTATTCCTTGCCATTTCTTTTTTTCGCTAGTGGAGAAAAACTTAAATTCATAAAACTCTTTAAAACTACTTTCATTGGAATCTTGAAGTTTTTCAAACAGGTTTTCAAGGAGAAAGCTAAGTAAAGGGCTTGATGCTTCTTAACTAAATGAAGTCAAGGCCCTTAAATAAGAGTAAAGTAACAGAATGAAGCTAGAGAGGCCACAAGCTGGTGTATACATTATAACTTTAGGTGAGTAAACTTGATTTCCAGCAATAAACATTCTATCAAATTCAATTTCCTTCCACAAACTTATAGTGAGTAAATGCAATTTCCCATTCCAAGCAAGCATGTTTCTGAGATTAAGGATACAGTCCATAGAAGATAACAATAAAGTTTAGAGTCAATATTTCTCCAAGGAAATTCTTGCAAACTAGTAAAAGAATGATTTCATGATAACAAGATACAGAATAAATATAAACATGAAAAAATAAGACCTTCACTCTAACTTTGCTGTTTATATTCTCAGTGAGTTTCAAGTAAACATCTTCTATTTTCTAGCTATTATATATTAAGATGTTCTGGCTAACTCAGTGCTCTAGATTCACCAAGCCCTGTGCCAATATTCTTCAAAATTCTTCATTAAACTGATCACTGAAGCTTGTGACTCTCTGGCTTTGATTACAATTTCAGCCAAGGCTGAATCAAATACATTTCAGAGGAGGCCTAGCATTCTATTTCTGTTGCTCCATAGTACCACCCTGATGATTTCAGCTAGGTGCTTATTGCCTCAGGGATCAAGTGATGGGGCCTAAAGAGAAAAACTAGACATTTTCTGTGATTTGTTCAAAAGTCCAACCCTCAAAGGTAAACTGAACGGAATCTTGTGCAGAAACAATCTAACAGATTTGTGAGAATGCTTGATTAGGTAAGTGCAAGGTTTGCTGCCCCAGAGATTAGAAAAGATTTCCCAGGGCAGAGGGAGAGGCAGCAAGGAGAAGATGCTGGGGGCCTTGTGCAAGGGCCCTACAATCTCATACACACTGAAATGGAAGAAACCCACCCCTCTTTCTTGGGCAGCATGTGGGGAAGGACAATATCATCTCAAGGTAGAAATGACTACCTCTTGTATCAACATAAATTTACAGAGGCAACCACATGATCTATCCCTGCCCAGGATTTGGATGAAGTAGGAGACTCATCCAGTCATGCCTGAGAGAGGTATGGAAATCAGTGGAGACCTAAAGCTTTGCAATGGGGGATGAAAGATGATGTAGCAACAAGGACCAGATAGAAATGAGGACATTTCAGTGATGCCAGTGGGAACAGGTGCTGACTCAGGTCAGATGGATGACCTCCTGAGCCACCCCGTTCACCCCATGCCTTGCTATCATTTAAATTCCCAATGACTTAGTGCAACCCCTAGGGAAGAGGTATAAAATACTCTATTGACTAAACTAAGATTTTGCCATCTAATGAAATGGAAACTTGAAGTAGAAAATGAGTTGAGCTATAGAAAAGTGAAGTTCCATTTTCTTGTACACAGAAGTTTATGGACAATATTCCCACCTGCTCTTTTTTTTTTTTTTAATAAAGAACTTGGTATTTCAGCTTAATTGGGGTTAGTTGGGGGTGGTTCTGAGCATGAACTTGTTTTTGTAAAAGAATTTCTATCTCTTATTTGGGTAGTTTTGTTGTTTGGTGTGAAAGAATCACGAGGAAGAGAAGAGTTTCTCTTTAAATTAAATTGGAAAGCAGAAGCAGTTGCTTTGAAGTCACTCATTTGAATCTTGGAATGCAAAGCTTTTTCTAGATAAGCTAATGAAGTTTGCTAAAATTAGAATCATAAGGATTAAATTTCTTTGGTATCAGATTTAACCTTGATCTCAGAACTGTTATAAAAGGTCATAATCAGTGATTTTGGAACCCTAGCAATAAGTCAGAATCATGTACAGCACATTTAATAAATAGGTACACCCAGGACTTATCTCAGACTTACAGAGACAGAATCTCTCTTTGAGGATCCTTGTTCTTAACTGAGCCTTTTCTGGCAATTGTTTTTAACAATATCACAGGGCTCCAGAATAGTTAATGCTGACGGAAGGCTGAGAAACCTCTTCTAATGCAACAGGCTATAAGCATGATCAAAAGCCATGGAACAGGCCATTACTGCATTTATTAAAAATATTTATTGAGCACCAATGATTTGGTAATTAGGCCTCGTAGGAGTTACTACATACAGATACATAGTGTTTTAAGACTGCAAGATAAAATGCTGTTTCAGCTCAGCACTCAGCTTGATATAAACCCCAAGATGAGCTGAAGTCCAACTGCCCCTGTGTGAGATGAGGGGGCACTTCCATCAGCAGCCCAGAGCCAAACCTTCTTCCTGAATTCTCCTGCTCACATTGTCTATGTCCTGCTCAAGAAGCAAATGATGTCAGGAAACCTGGCAAGTCTCTTCACTTGCAGGGTGCTGGGAGTGGGCAGGGTGGTGGTGAGGCCAAGGGATGGGAGCTTAATAAGGCAGTAATGCTTTGTCACTCTTATGTCAGGGTGAGTCTGTCTCTCCCACCAGTTCTGCGCTCCCTAAGCAGTACCATCAGCCTCATCTAGGAGCTGGTCACATCCACACTGCCGACAGCCATGAGGGCCTTCAGCAGGTGCTAGACAGACTTCTCTGGCAACTGCATACAAGATAATGACCCTAAATGCCACTTTGATTGTGTCACTGCTCCAAATCCTTCAGCAGGTTCCCCCCCCAGTGCCCACAGAAGACCCTGATCTGACCTACTTCCTATCCTCCTCCTGCCCTACAGGAACTCTCCTCTAGCCAAAAGGTCGTCTTATTATTTCTCAAATACGTGCCCACTTCTAAATCTTTGTTCGAGATCTTCCATCTGCTTGCAATTTCCTTCCTCTTATCTTAGGCTATCAATAAACCACCCATCCTTTCCAGCCCGCATCAAATGCTTCCTCCTCCATGAAGGCTCTGTAGTAGTGTGCTAGGGCTGCCTTCACAAAAGACCCCATACTGGTAAACAACAGATACTTATTTTCTCGCCCTTCTGGAGGTTAGATGCTCCAGACCAAGGTGTCATCAGAGTTGGTTCCTTCTAAGGGCCATAGGGCAGGGTCTGCAACGGGCCTCTCCACCTGGCTTACAGATGGCCATTTTCTCTGCATCCTCAAATCGCCTTCCCTGTGTCAGCGTCTGTGTCCAAATAGCTTCTTTTTATGAAGAGAACGCTCATATTGGGTAGGACTTAATGACCTCATTTAATTTAATCAATATTTTATAGACCCTATCTCCAAATACAGTCATGTTCTGAGGTATTAGGGGTTAGGGATTCCACATCCAAACTTTAGGGGCAACACAATTCAGCCCCTGCCTCCTGGTTGCACATTTCAGAGAAGTGATTTCTCCTCCTCTGTGTGGATTGTCTCTACTGCACCTAACACTGTGCAGCAACTGGACTCCCAGCTTTGCCCCCTGTTGGGGACTGCCACCTTGCACTCTGCCTGGTAGGAGTTCATTAGAGCAGAAGCTGCTTCACAGACTCCCTTAGCAGTTCTGCAGGTGAGTGGGCATTCAGGCCTTCTGTCGGCCTTCCTCCTCCTGGCCCTCAACCTTGACGGCCAGCAGAGAGCAGGTCTGTCTCTAGAGCCACTGGGCTTCCACTCTGACTAGTTGTTGTAAATTCACCAAGGATCAGTTGTACTTTACCCCCAACACCATTGGCCTTAATATATTTACACAATGTAACTGAATATTATGGGAAGCAATGAAATACGAGTGCAAAAGGAAAGAACTATTTACGCAAAATGAGGATGGCTACTTTGGAAGGGCTCTCCAAGGGGAGCTCCCAACTGTACGTTGAATTACATGCAAGTGAAACAACTGTTAAAGTCAGGGAAAAACAGCAACTACCATCTGGAGACCTGTTTTCTCAGATGATTCTGTGACTGCCTTTAAATGTGTGCTCTAATCTAATGAAGCAATAACTTAAAAAAAAACCCAAATGGAGATTGTAGATGATGCATTACTAATGCGGTTTGTGAAAGATGATTCTAATATCATACCCAGATTCAAAGATGACTTTTACAGGAGTAAGGGGATGGGTGAAACTGAGCAAAGAGATAAAAAGGTGCAAACTTCCAATTATAACATAAATTAGTCTGAAAAGTACAGCATAGGGAATATAGTCAATAACATTGTAACATCTTTGTATGTTAATAGATGGCAACTACACTTACTGCGGTGAGCATTTTAGCAATGTATATAGTTGCTAAATAACTGCTGTATACCGGAAACTAATATAATATCATAAAAGTTGTAAATATTGTTGTATAATATTGTAAAAGTTGTGTATTTCAATAAGAAAGAGAAAATATTTCTTTCCTCCTACATCAAATGATTCCTGAAAGAATACAACATTTTTTAAGTTAAGAGAAAGTGTTTATGGTATGTATGTGTTGGTTTCTTTTTAATTGATTCTTTATTTTATTTAACTTTTCTAATCCACAATCCAACTCCCCATTCCTCTTGCATACTCCAAGAGGGACCCACCTGAATAAGCTGCCACGTCAGTGAAGGACTGTACTGAGGTGGGGTTTTCATAAACGCAGAAGGCACAAGAGCCCCATAGGATGCGCTAAATTCTGGGCAGCCGCTGACAGACCACGGCTTGAAGAGCTATGACATTTCTTTCCAGACAAAGAGCTCTAGGCAACTGCCTCAGAGGCAAAGTCCTAAATGGAGACACACTGTCTGGAGAGTGGCTGCAGCTGTCATGAGAGCCCCAGTGCCCCGCTAGCCTGGAGAGGACTGTGTGCTCTGGGACTCCGCCAAGCCACCCCCACTCCCGAGACCAGGCCACCCTCATAGCACTGGATTGAAAGTACGAGGAACGCCTGCTTCCCACTAGGCAGTTCTGCTTTGAAAATGCTTTGCAATCTTTCCCAGAACCAGCTTACTCCACAGTTTATCAATGTGTTCCTCACAGCCCCTGAGGAAATGAAACATTTTACAATCGCCCACAAGAAAAGGACACCTAATTCCTACTCAACCCCTGTCCACTTTAGGAGACCAAGGTGTCACACCAGAGCACACAAGAGGGGTTTTTGTTTTTCTGTGTAAAGAAATAACAACCACAGCTGATGACTGAATAAGGTGAAAAACAGAGATAGTAATGACTACAGATTTTCATATCAACTAAAACGTAGCTAGTGGCAAAAACCTTGATGGGAAACCATTCTTTATTTTGTGACCAAAGGACCTGGTTGGGGCTGAATGTCATAGAATGACTGCTTCAGGGAGGAAAAGGCATGAGCTCACCCCTCCACCCACAGAGCGCCCACAAGACGAGGCTCCTGGCCACACCCAGGACAGAGGCTGCAGATCCCCCCTTAAGGACCCTCTTCGTTAGCCGGAAATGGCTCTCCTTCCAGCACCGCCACACTGGGCTGTCATGGTCTCTGTCTTCCATGCAGAATGAACTGTGCAGTCACTGGCTGTGTTTTTCTTAAGGAAAAAGTCAAAAATATTATTAACTCTGACACTACTTACAGAATTACACTGCAAATCATCAGCTAGATCCCCCTCAGATTAAATCTGAGATACAGGAAATTAGCCAGCCTGCCCGGCTCCTGCCACCCCATTACTTATCTATAAGCCTATTTCCTTTCATTCTTCTCCCAGTTCTCTCTCACTCTTGTTTGCCCTTCCTGATCTTTGCCTTCCTCACCTCCTTCCCTGGCTTGCTTGCTGTTCTTTAGCTCTATACCCAAAGGAATTAAAATGAACAAACAAGTTTTAAAACCTCTTGAGCTGGAAATAGAGAATAGACTAAGAATTCTCAAGCTGGAAAGGCTATTAAAGATGTAATTCAACTCCTTCCCTTATGGACAAGCACACTGAGGTGCAGAGAGATGAAAGCTAGTAATGGCAGGCTTCTCAGCTCTAGCATTCATACGGACAGCTCTCTGGACGGTACTGGTACAGGGGCTTACTAACACCAGAGCCCCACTCTGCTCTCTGAGTGCTCCGAGGGCCTGCCCTCCAAAGGACAGCAAGTCTGGGATGTCAGGTGTGAAACTGCTCTGTCAACTGGAAAACATTTTAAACATTTAAAAAACTCTCTTGATCATCAGTATATACTGCAATGACATTTAAATCTCCTCGATCCTGAAGTCACACCCAGGCACATGAGACTTGTGTGAAACTTCATTTAATAAGATCTTCTGGTGTGTATCTCCTCACTGGAAGGAGTTAAATGAACATCTCCATAGGATGCACACTTTTTAAAGCCTCACATTTAGAACAGTGCCAGCACTCTCAGGAGAGCAATAATGAACAGAGGGCGGGGCCCACGTGCTAAGACTCTGTTATTCTTGTTAGCACCTGGAATCACATGCCGAATCCATTCTCTCTTGGGGAATGGATATTTTTCTCTGTTTGAACAAGAATACAATTCATCTTTGGAATACTCTGAACATACCCCTTTCTTCTATTTCATTTATTTGTTTGTTTATTTATTCCCTTCATATTTGGCCTAGTCACTTCCTGACTTTGTCCCAAAAATTTTCATCAAAGATATTCTACCTTC
Organism: Manis javanica; assembly: GCF_040802235.1. Classification (NCBI taxonomy): domain Eukaryota; kingdom Metazoa; phylum Chordata; class Mammalia; order Pholidota; family Manidae; genus Manis; species Manis javanica. Next base: position 146,318,929 of record NC_133158.1, read on the forward strand.
AGTCCAGGAATTTCTAAAATTAAGTTCATGGCTGAAATATTTTCCAAACATACAATTTTATATTATGGTACAAATAATGAAAAATACTACAGAGAGCTCCTCAATCTTTTTCATCTGGTTATCAACCCCAAGGGACACTGTATTTGTTGCCTTTACGTCTCTTAAATAAAGGATAAGCTTTGCTATTAAGAAATAAAGTGAAATGATACTAACTTCTCCTCTCTCTCATCTAAGGTCAGCTCAACAAGGAGGAGTTCCATGCCCTGGCATCCAACTTCAGTTCGGGTCCAGGTGACACACCGAGAGGAATCAGTGGAGATGGAGCAAGCGCAGTCATTCTTTCCACCTGCCAACTTCACTTGGCATCTTCCGGGCCTCAGCATCCTGGCCATACGTGGACATAATGTGAGCTATAGGGAGTCCACCCAGTACCAGGGTATACAGATTGGCAGGCAGGGGAGTGCCTACAGGCAGAGTCATGACCTAAAGATAAGGGAGGGACATTGTTAATCTCAGCTACTGAATCAGGAGTCAAAGCAGAAAGTTGGGGAAAAAATGATCCAAATCTCATTCCCTTTCAATTTAAAGGAATTTTAAAAGAGTGTGCCAAGAGCAGAAACTGCCACTAAGGGTATAGGAGTCAGGCTGTGGTCTGTGACTGGTCTGACAAAGGTGAACTCTTACCCAGATGTCCAATAAAAATACTTAGCAAGTATCATTTCCATAAGGCTTTGTCTACTCGAAACACAAGCCAATTGTTTGGGTCCAATTTATGAAGCAAGGTCTTAGGAAGGTTATGGGGTGAGGAGGCCTGATGACAACTAAATTGCCTTAAATGGAGCTCAAAATACCACCTTAAACATTCTCCTCTCCCAAGAAACACTTAATCATAAATCATATGGCTCAAAACATATTAAAAATGACAAATAGAGCAAGCACTTACATCTTTTTTTCTTTTAATTCACCAATGCATCAAAGATTTCTGAAGGATATTATTCCACACAAAAGAGATGAAGTGTACCAGGAATGCAAGATTCCAGGGATAAAAGAGGAGATTAAAAATCAAATGGTGGACCAGACTTAATGCTGAAAATTATTCTGAAAATAGACCTACTCATTTTAAGACAGGGAGATGAGGACTGTCTGTTCTGAACTTGTAAGGAGTGGTGGATCTCAGAATAATTGGACACATGTTTTTCATCTTAAAAGAACTTATGAATCCATTTTAATACATTAAAGTTCCTGGGTATTATTTGTCCACAAGTAAGCTTTCTCCTCCATTTCCCCACTATGCATACTTGAATGGGGTTCTGATTCAGTGGGGGAGAAACCTTCCCAAACTCATTAATGTTTCCTGAATAGCCATTAGGCTAGCTTTAGAAGAAGTTTTAAAGCATGCAGTAAATGAAACTTCCTGTGCAAGAATCCTTAATATTCTAGGACTTTTGGAAAACAAGTTATTTTTTATGTGCCCCTTCCTCTGTGTGTAAAACATAATTCTCCGCAATAAGAATTATTAAGTGCCTAACACAAGATGCACGTTTGTCTTGACATGTAAATAGGTCAGAAAGTGGATCAGGCAGAGAAGTCCAGCCTGGCAAATCATAACACACTTCCTCAAAGGGCACTGGTTCCAGGCTCCTAAGGGCTCAGTGTAGATACAAGGAAGAGCAAACTCTCTGGCAACAACACATTTCTTCTCCCTTCCTGTTGATTACATATACCTAGAAAATTCAACCAAGGCAGTGAATCTCATTTTTTTTTTCACAACTTTTTTCAGTTTACTTGAAAACATCTGTTTTTAATTGCATTTGGATTTGAAAACTAATTTTGGGTGAGATTGGGTTCAGGCTCCAGTCAAGTTGTGACTGAGAGATTATTGCTCATCCACAAATCCCCAAATTCAGCGAGGCCTGAGGCCAAGGATACCACTTTCTGGATGTACACACAAGGCACATGCACTTAAAGATGAAAAAGGAATGGCCTAATTCTCTCAGGGCAAGTTCTTCAAGGCCAATCAATGATTTGGGGTTTTAGGTTACAGCTTTTAGGCTCAGGATTCGGTTTTGGAAAAGGTCAGTTGGAGGACAATACTGTCCCATGCATTCCAATACATGGAGCAAGAGATTAAGCATTCATATGGTCAAATCAGAATAAAAACAGTACTTTTAGCTGTTCATTGAAGAAATCATAAATCAACCCCACTCTACCAATCTGAAAGAAATTGAAACAATTATGTTGTCGCCTACCCACAATTTCCCCAGCACAGTCTTGCAATGGCTTGGAGCTCCTCTCTGTGCTCCTTCTTAGCAGAGGGACGAAAGGAGGCTGACTCAGCGATTCCCCTGCGGAGACTCTGGGACCGCCTTTCTGCACTCCCGCACCTGCTGAGGACAGGGGCTCAGAGGCCCGTCCTAGCCTTATCATTCCCTCATAGTGCATTCCTACGCTCTCTGCCTCCAAGTATCCAATTTTAAGCAAGGCTCTTATTTTTCTGCTTCACGGAAGCATTTTGGGAGTACTCATTAGTGATCTACGGCAAAGTGCTAAAAATCGTAAAGAACTGCTGAAGTGCAAGAGGCTAGTTTGATTTTCTTTAATGGCTGAGCCCAAGAAAAGAAAAGTAAAACTCATGCCAAGAATTCTTAAGCAATTATTTGATACACTGTTTGGCAATCCAGAACATGAGCGTTGGGTCCCTCGCTTTGCAATTCCAAATGGCAGCTCTCGTCGCTGATCAACAATGAGCACTCCTGCATGCTTGCAACTCAGAGTACTAATGAGTACAAGAACACAGAATACAGTATTGTCATTTCACTATGTAATGACTGTGCATTCTAGTAAGCTAAGATACTGAGAATAGTAAGTGCCCTCCTATGTATTCCCTATACTCAAAGGATGTAGTTTTAATCACTATTGTTAACTTTCATTAAATTCATTAGCCAATGATTCCAAATATTTTATGTTCCCTAAACTATTAATTCATAAGATTCACATTTATTGACAGAAGGTAGAGCACCCACCAGTTATTCTTTATTAATTCAATGTGCTCTCTGTATAGATTTCCAGAGGTGAGATATCTCTTTCTCTTAATGTCTGCTGTTATAATCTAACCAGAATTTAATATCTAAGATGCTTAATCTTGGCTCAAATTTTTTTTTATATGATAAATCAAAGATAAGCAAGGAACCCGCCTTTGCATTTGATCCCATGCTAACGAGCTAATTACCTAGGAGACTTTGGAAAAGAGAGTGCTTTCCTTAGGAATGACTTTCTCAAATACAGTAATGAACTGGCTATACCATTAGCTATTACACTTGTTAGAAGAGACAATATATAAAGTACACGTTTATCCCCCAGTGGCATTCTGATAGCAAAAGGTACAAAACATTCCAGAAATAAGACTCCAAAGCTTCCAATAAGCCAAGGCAGATGATACACCAAGTGCTCCTGTGGCATCTGGCCGCTCGTGCCTTTAAAACCACACGAAGTCCATACAGGCAGTTCCTGATCCAGGCCAGTGCAAACAACAGAAGGGAAATTGCTTCAGTAGCTCTTCTTTGGAACTAACAAGAGAAGCGAACATGATATAAGTTCTTTTTTTTTCACTACACAATATATAGCTTCACAGCTCATCAAAGTTTTAAACTGCATTTCATTAGTATCAGTGACATCTTCTGATTATAAAAATATGATATACTCATGTGGAAATGTTGGAAGTTGTAGAAACTATGGAGATTAAAATAATATTACCCATTCTTTCAATACTCAGAGGTAATATTCTGGTTCATTTCTTTCTGTCTTTTTATGCAATACACATGACTATACATACAGCATATCTATTATTTTATGCTGCTCTTTTCTCCTGTTATATATTATGAAGATTTCTTCACGTCATTAAAAATTCTTTGTCAACATTTTAAAATTATTTCAGAATATTTCACTGTCTGCGGCCAGACTTGCAGAAAACATTGCAACAAATTTCTGAGTATATGTATCTTTCTTCATTTTTCTGGTAATTTCTTTAGAATAGATATCTAGATGAGGAATTCAAACTGCTAAAATGTCTTCCAGATGGGCTCCAGCAATTTACATGATCTACTCGGCAGCATGAGCATTTTAAAGAATATTCAATAGGAATAGTGCAAATAAACCCTGACCTTATCAATTGGTCCCTAAGATTTCTTTATATTTGTTAATTTGATAGACTAAAATAGTCTATTACTTCATTTTGCATTTATTCAATTCCTAGAGAAGTTATTTTTCATGTGTGTGCTATTTCAATTTTTTCAATTATCTGTTTTTGAGACCTACATAATTTCTCTATTTGGCTATTTTTTCTTCTTGGTTTATGGAAATTCCTTTTAACATTCTATTATTCACCATATGTATTTCCTAATGTGTCCTTAATGTTTTGGTTTTATATCTATATTTGATTGTCCAGACAGGTAAAACAGTTATAGCTAATTCAACAACTCTTTTCTCTTACCATTCATTTCCTTCAAGATTTAGAAAGTACTAAGATTTAAATATGTGAAATATCTAATATGTGTGACATTGGTGACAGTCAATGACTTTTTAAGTGCCATTTAGCACCTATCACTTAGCTCCAATATTGGATTGGGGGTTAGTAAATGCTTACCTACTGTGTAGCTGCCTCTTGGACTCATTTTTAAGGCAATTTTAAGGGAGGGACCATAACAACCTCCCCTGAAGAAAGGTCTCCATGGAACTTCTTTATTCAGAACCTGTAGTGTTGCTGATTACTGGCTTACCTGGCTTATTTATTCCTATTCATATATGTGTATATGCTACTTTTGCAATACTTCACTTCAAAATGCTGACAAAGATATAAGCCTATCTGACCATGTGGGAATTCAAATGCATTAATTAGAGAAAAATACCATTTTACTCCTATTAAGCATTCAGAAATGTAGTTAGAGGTTTTCAATTTCCAGGACCTGACTGAATGAGAGAATATTCAATAGGAAACTCAAATAAACCATGGATGATTAACAAAATCAGGAAGATAAGGAGGTGCACATCTCTAAGTTGGGTCTTTTCTAGGTTGCCACAATGAAGTATTATCAGCTGCAAAATGCAAGGGAATAGCAACTTTGAAACAACCACAATATCCATGCCAAATGCTTTGTATACTTTATTGTGACTTCGTAATATTGATGTTAATATGCAAGCCTAGCAAAACATATTTAGACTAAAATTCTGGCTGATCTGTATCCTGTAGCCTCAGCTGAAAGGAGTGTAACAAACAATAAGAAAAAAACCTGAGCAAGAATCAATTCAACACTGTGACATCCATGTTGATGGCCCCCAAAGCACTTCTCAGAATGCCAAGGCATCTTCCCAAGGCAGGCAAAGCAGTAAGAAGCACTTTTGATTGATCAGTGCATACAGAGCAAATAATGTACTTACATTTCTATATAGTTGGGGGAATCAAGATCCCAAGTACAATATACAAGATATACAGCCACAAATAAAGCCTGACATTTCAATTATGCCAAGAGTATCCTAAAAGCAGTAACAGAAAGAATGATAGCATTAAGGGGTAATCTAAACATACATTAGGATCTGAGCATTTTAAAGGGAACTAGGAGTCGTTAGAGAAAACAGGGATGGAAGTATGTTTTTTCTCTCTGTCCTTGTTATATTGGAGACCAATGAACATTGAGCATCTCTTTCTAGGGTGGGTAGTCTCCAATCAGATAGCAAAATCATTTATCTACCCACTCAGTTACACTAAGTTGTTTTGAATAACAGCAATATCAAATTTCTTCTCTAAATGACTTCAGTAGTGGTTTATTTACCTGATTTCCATCTGGATTTCTGCTTCAGCTCCATGGAACCCCTTCTCTGACCAATATAAAATGATCTGCCTATAGGAGGGGCCAAGCGGGAAGAATCACCGGCAGGATGGGTCTCCTCACATTGGGTCAGGCCTTTCTGCCCACCAGCCTCTGTCCCATAAGGGGAGAAGATGCTCTCTGGATTTTTAATGGATCTGGATCTTATCAGACCGCTGGTCAGTTATGGTATACTAAAATTTACTACCTGTGGAATTCCAAAGGCTTGATGTTTCTTAGATGTATTTCAGAAAGTTAATAAAAACTATTTCTTAAATTTTTTTACTGGGAGAACATGGAGAGGGTGGGAATTGCTTCCCAGCACACCCTCATTTCTTGTTTGAAATAAAACATTTCCTAGACTAACTTTAGCACATCTATAATATCTTTGTAGAGATTATAAGATTAACAACAATGAATAACTTGGCAAAAAATATTTCTAAAATGACCCCAACAGAGGATCTAAAAGTAAGAATTTATAGCTCTCAGATGAAGATGACCTTTCTCACTTCTGTTGAAGTCGCATGTCAATTATTCATCAATAATAGTCTTAGTATTGTCACTGAAAGCACAATGAACACCAGTACTCTGATCACATATACATTCTGCAGGCTTCTACTCCCTAGGGCTTAAGGACAAACAAGTAAGGCAAGGGTAAACAAGTGCCCAAGCAACTGAGCTGACACCAAATTGCATCCTGAAAGAAATTTCTGCAGCTAAAGAGATCTTGTCTGGTATTTAATCTCCAGAGTACTTGCTTTTCTGGAATGGCTCCACAATAAAAGGTGTCGGGGAAAACAAATATGCCCTTTACTTAGAACTCAGGATCACTAAGCACATATGAGAAGAGGACGTGCACAGGTGGCGCCCAGTGGGCTGTGGTGATTGGCTGGGTCAGTGGTAGGAAAGGACTTGCCCACCTCCACTTTATGAGCTCAATACCTCCAGACTAGTGCTGACCAGCCGTGGGAGGGGACAGCAGCCAAGACAGAAGAACACAGCAGAGATGAAGTGGGAAAATAGTGCAGACCAAGACAGAGATTAAAAGTGGTGTTAGTGGCAGCAGTGGCCAGCAGACATTGTGAACAGTAACAGGGAGGGTGACCTAGGCCTCTGAGATGAGGAGAGAGGCATCAGAGGACCTGCTCTTGAGAAAGATGAAAAGTGGAGTGACAGAGAGGAATCCAGGCACCACTGGGACATGTCAAGCAGTGGTCCTGTGACAGGGAAAGAAGAGTCACTGCAGGGAAAATGGAGTCACTATAGCCAGGATGCTCACCTGAGTGCTAACTCACGCCTGTACCCACTGCATACATGCACTGTGGTCTCATGCTTATATAACCACCTGGCCCACTGCACAGGCACATGCTTATGTATTTGCTGGCAACAGCCACTACTGTCCACGCTGCTATAAAAGGATGGCCACCAGATACCTTTTTGGCGGATGTGATTTCAGTGCTTGACCTGATACTGGGAGATTAAAGATTGGTATGACTCTCTCCCTAACACTCTGTTATTGTTTTTTGGTCTCCCAAATCCAGTATGAACCTGGGAGCTGAGATTCTGCGCTAGAGTCACTTAACCAACCAATTCTTAACAAACATCTACACTTCTAGGGTTCCAGAATAAAAAACTGAATAATTCATACTGGTGCTCCAAGATGTTACAAATTAAGTTATTACAGCCTAAGGACTCCATCTCACATATCTGCATATGACTTGAAGTTAAGTCAGCAGAGGTCATGAAGGTTCATTTGGAAAGCATGCCAAGGAAATAAACAGAAAGCAGCTGGTCAATGAACTGTTAACCATGGAAGAGAACAGCTCATTCCCTGTGGGCATTGGCCGGCTATGTTCTTACTCCACCAGGTAATAATAAAGCATGAGAGCTTCCAGGAGTGATCAAATTAAATACTCTTGTTTGGAGAACTAGGAAATACTGGAATACAGAGCCTTAGCAAATGTGAAAGGCAAAACAAAAAACAAAAGTGAACATACAAAAATCTATGTGTAAGTAGAAAACTTGGTCTACCAAGTTCTAGAAACCACCATCATTCACCATGGGTTGCAGAGTTAAGTCCATGCAGTCATAACCTCAGTTTTTAGTTATGTTGCATCTGTATTAGGCTTAGCATCAGGAGATGCCAGACACACAGACATCTGAATGCAAGATTCAGAGTAAATCTTGTTTAACATCAAACTGATGAAGCATTTATTTCAAAACATTTGTTGAGTTCTAACTGCAGAGGTAGGACTCATGGTTACTTACATAATACAACCACATGTTAAGACAATAGGCTTCAATAAAAAATGACCTTCAAACATGTTTTGTATTTAGGGGATTTGCTTTATCCTTTAACACTCTAAGTTAGAGAGACCATTGAACAAATGTTCCTCTGCAAAACTTAATTTTCTTTGGACCTGCATTGACCCTAAGTTTAACATCATTCCAAATTCAGTCTACTTTGCCCACACAAGATATTGCAGCTAAGCAAAACTGCACCAGAAACCTCATAAATTGTATGAGCTCCTCAATTTAGGCCTGAGGGAGTAAATTGAAGAAAGCTAGCCTGTCATATTGTTTTAGACTATTTGCCACAGAAATTCAGGATTCGCTCTAGATTGATTGAACAGATTACGGTGGTGACCATACATACACATGCACGCACCATTATTTTAGTGACCTTTTACCAAGCAGTTCCTTTACTTTAGTTGATACTGTGTCTTATTTGATACACTTAAGTGGGTTTGGTGTTGCCAGGGGGGTGATGTAGGGGAGGACACTGGGTTTTCTCTAAGTACCAAGTGCTTTACTGGGTATGTCCACCTATTTTATAATTCATTGCATTCCACCACTGTTCACTGAATGCCTGCTATGTGCTAGATGCTTGGGACTCAGTGCTGAACAGAGATAGACCCCCTTCTTATGAAGGTCATGATTCACATAGCACTATTTAAACTGTGAGTCACTCAGATAAATTCCTCACAGCACCTAATGTTGATTTGGAAATCTAGTAACTCTCCTTCTTAGCTATGTGACCTTGGCCCAGTTTTTTGATACCTTGGTTTCCTCACCTGTAAAACGGAGTTGCTATGATGAATTAAGTTAGAGCAAAGAGCACATATAAAAGGCCTGGAACAGTGCCTGCTACTCAACAGGGAAGGTGTCCCATTGCCTTCCTCATAAGAGTATCCAGTGGGATTTGGAGCTGACTGCAGATTTGGGTAGCTGTTCTGGCCTTTGTAAGAGTTGCAGCCACCAGAGGGCAGTAGGAAATGTGCCCCAACAATGCCAAGGAGAGAAATGGGGCCACTTGCATTGACACATAGCTAAAACAAATTTAGTTTCTGTGCTAGCTCATAAGTAAATAAAAGAAGAAAAAAGAAAAACAAATTAAACAATATTTAAAGAAATGGCAATTAAAGCAAAGGTAAAAATAATGGTATTCAGTTACTCAACAAAAGTATGTCGAAGTCTTATTCTGTGCCAGCCTCTGAGGATAGAAATAGCACCTGCCTTATCTAGTGGTATGAGGATTAAATGCTTTACAACAGTACTAACAAACAGTAAACACTAAGGAACTATTTCCAGTTATGATTTGAGGGAAGAGGTGTTTTTAGAGTAGCCATGAGAGAAAAAATGGTGCCGTTTATCACCTACAGAAATTTCTAAAAGTACTTGACTTTTCCTGCCAATCTCTTTCTCACCTAGAAGAACCAAATATTTGTGATTTATCATTTCTGTTCACATTTCAATCACACAGACCAATTGAAATAAATGGTAATAACATAGAACCTAAATGTGCCACATACAAAAATTCTCAAAGAACTCATTGGGATGGTTAAGAGAAATGTTACATCTTATCAAAATATACTTTATTTCATTGAAAGTAACTCTAAAATGTTCTATTGGTTTTTAAATGAGAAATGTCATTTAAAAATAGAATTATTAGAATGAATGGTTACAGATCTTATATGTTTTCTTCTGATTCTTTGACTTGTAGTACACAAATTGTGAGAGCATGGTTACACCCATGTGCCTGTAGAAGACTGATGTAAAAATTTGGAGTGGTAAATAGGGATGGACAGCCACAAAAATAATATCCAAAGGCACAATTACCCAATGACTATATGTGGGGTAGGAAGGTGACAGTTATTTATGTGATTAAATACATTAACATGATATTTAAAAAACTTATGAATCTTCCACTTTAATTTTTTTTCCATTTGAATACTGTTACAGAGATGTTTGCCTGTGGCCACTGACTAAATTTTTAATGATTACTCTCTTTGTGGACTGTCAAATCTGTAGATCATTCTTCAGTCTTAGTATAGAAAACAATAAGATAGCCCCTAATGGCAACATATCACATTCAACTACCTTCAGGCAAGAAAATATTAAAACTGGATGAAGATAAGAAATTAAAACTGGATGCAGATTTAAAAAAAAGAGAGATTATCTGAAAATAGATTGCCCTTTTTTCCATTCTTAACAAGTTGCAATATTATGAGGGTTGTCAGGTAAAATAAAAGATTTTCATGCAGTAGTTATAGGCATGCTCATACTAACATGTTAATCATTGTTTATGTTAAAGTCACATTTAAGTAGGTGTCCTGTATTTTTATTTGCTAAATATGGCAATCCTACACATGAAGCCCTCCATGTGCACATAACTTTGAGCTATCATTCTCTGCGGCTAAATCATGAGAAATGTTTATCTGAATAGGCAGTGTTTGTTGGTCAGGCAGCAGTCTGTGAATCTGCCAGGTCCCACCTACCCTGCACATCAGAAAGCTCAGAGAAAGTGCTTCGTCCACTTTCTCATTTCTGTAAGCCACATAAAGCTGGCTGTAAAGTAACAATTGATAAATAAACATTCTGAGCACAGAAATTAATAAGCCAGTTTTGTAACTCAGTAGCAATTACAAATGAAACTGATGATATACAGCAATAAAACACCACATTCATGCCCAGTCAAGGCTCTAGGACTGTTCTCTAACCTGTCTTCTTATACAGCAAGCAGCAAACATATTTAAGATCTAAAAGAAACCCAGTGACAATCCTAAAAAATCTATCTACCCCTTTTCTTTGTTTTTTATTTGATGATTTGTATGGAAATTCATATATATGTCCTAAGTACATGTTATGTTTTCTTGGCCTCATAATGGAGCAGATATTATGACAGGTAATTAGGGAGATGAGACATGTCATTAAAACATCAATAAGACCACAGGTTCAAAATTTCTATCAGTAGTTAGATTTTTAAACCAGCATCTTTTTAAAACAGAATCATTTCTAATCAATTGTCCATGTGTACTAGTATAAATAGGGAGATGAATATAAAAATCTATTTGACTCATGTGGATTATAAAAAATGTTTGGGCTCTGGGGTCCAAAAGACATGAAGCCATGATTTGTCACCTGTAGGAAATCAGACAATTCTTTAACCTCTTTGAACCTCAGTTTCTGTCTCTATAAACTGAGATTAAATGATGATTCCAAGCTTGTGGTAGAGCTGGGTATCAACCTAAGTAAGGTTCTCCAGTGCATCTTTTAGTATCACATAAACTACCTAAGAGTTAACATTGCCAGCACTGGGATCTGAGGCCAAAAACCTCAATGCTGAGTCATACCTCCAGTAAGTGGCAGTGAATGTTATATCAATGTTTTTTTCAAAATGCATTTCCTTATATTCCAGATGTCCAATGCATCGAAGGGCTGATTGTATTCTGTACCTCCTTACAATATGTTATTAACAGATGACCAATCTAGGCATTTGTCACATTTTACAGTTTCCCCTGAAGCTCTCCCTTGCTTGAGATTATTTCTATAGTGGATATGGTTGATGACTAACTTCCATAAATAAATCCAGCAAGGATGGATAACTCTGCTCTGCAGAATGTCTCAGACTCTTAGACTGTTCTGAAAAGTATACCCTTGTTCACTAGGGAAGAATAACATAATGAAATATCTGACTAAAGATGATTTCAATTTTGTATTCATCAAAGTACATATTCAAAAGGAATTCAAAATAGGATGTGAAGAGATAAGAACATATGTTCTATTGTCATCTTTTTACTAAATATAAAAGATTTATATATATATTAATCAAGAAAAAAGCAGTCAGTGCAATATATCAACAACCTTGTAATATTAAAAAATGTTTTAGAATGATGCTTCTCTGGCACATGCAAAAAATGCAGCACAAATAGAACATTTGTTCAATAACAAGCCCAATGTAAATAGTTTAAATATATAACATATTGAAAATAAAAGTACTTACATATTTTAAACTATACAAGATTATTATGGACAAAAGTATTAAGTATGGACATGAAATTCAAGGTTCTTATCTTACAGTGGAATAGCAAACAGAAAACAATGGAAACCAATCCTATAACCACATAACAGTGTTCCCAGGAATTGGACACACAGTCTTGTAGGAGATGCCAAATCTATGATGTCCCTTCACACACAACTTCCTGTCCTCTATTGAAGAGATACTGGCAGTGAGCAGATTCACCTGCACATCCATCATTAAATCATGGTACTTTTTCTTGGAAGATATAGTTTCATTTCAGAATCAAATCTTCCCTCTTTAAAGTACATCTTAATTCAGAATGAAGTCTGGCAACAAACTGTTTCCAAGTCTGTAAAAATTAAGTACAAAAACTGGATATTGTTTTAAGTGATTTTGTACAAAACATTGGTGAAAGAAATTAAAGACTTAAGTAAATGGGAAGGCATCTCATAATCACAGACTGGAAGACTTAATATTGTTAAGATGGTAATACTACTTAAAGCTCTCTACAGTGTCAAAGAAATCCTTATCAAAATTCCAAAAGCCTTTTTTGAAGAAATGGAAAAGTTGACCCTAAGGTTCATATAGAATTGCAGAAGAGCTCAAGTAGTCAAAATGATTCTGAATAATAAGAACAATATTACAGGGCTCACACTTCCTGATTTTAAAACTTATGACAAAGTCACAGTAATCAAAACAATATGGTACTGGCATAAAGATAGGCATAGGTTATTGGAATAGAATTGAGAATTCATAAATAAGCCCATATATTTATGGGCAATTGATTTTTGACAAGGGTGCTAAGACTATTCAATGGGGAAAGAATGGCCTTTTCAACAAATGGTGATAGGACAATTGGATATCCACATACAACTGATAAAAATGGACCTTAATCTCACAACATATCCAAAATTAACTCAAAATGAATCAATGACCTACATTTAAGGTCTTTTGATTACTATAGTTTCATCATAAGTTTTGAAATCAGGAAGTGTGAATCCTCCAACTTTGTTCTTGGCTATTCAGGGTCCTTTACATGTCCACATGAATTTAAGGATCATCTCTTTCATTTCCGCAAAAAAGGCTATTGAAATGTTGGTAAGGTTTGGCATTAACTCTGTAGAGCACTTTGAGTAGTATTGCCATCTTAATATTAGCGCTCCCAATCCACGAACATGGATATTTTACCATTTATTTAGGTACATTTTAATTTCTTACAGCCATGTTTAATAGTGTTCAGTGTACAAGTCTCTCACCTCCTTGGTTAAATTTATTGCTATGTATTTTATTCCTTGCATGCTATTGTAAATGGAATTGTTTTCTTAATTTCCATTTTGGCTAGTACATTGCTATATAAGAAACACAACTATTTTTTGTGTATTAATCTTTTATTCTGCAGCTTTGCTGGTTTTTATTAGGTCTAAAAGGTTTTTTTTTGTGTGTGTGAATTCTTTTGAGTTTTCTGTATATAGGACAATAATACTATCTGTGAATAGAGCATTTCCCTTCTTCCTTTCCAATTTGGGTGTTTTTATTTCTATTTCTTATCTAATTACAGAAGCTAAAGCTTTCAGTACAATGTTTAATTGCAGTGGTAAAATGAGGCATCATTATATTTTTCCTCATCTCAGGGAGAAAGCTTATGTCTTTCACTATTAAGCATGATATTGGCTGTGGGTTTTTCACAAATGTTCTTTATCATGTTCAGGAAGTTCCCTTCTAGTTTTCTGACTGTTTTATCAAGAAAGGGTGTTGGAAAAGTCAAATGTGTTTTCTGTGTCAACTGAGATGATAGTATTTTTTTCCCCCTTTTATTATCTGAATGTGGTGTGTTACATCAATTTTCTTAAGTTGACCCCATTTTTGCATTCTTGGGATCAAATTTTACCATGGTGTATAATCCTTTTAAGATGCTGTTGGATAAGGTTTGCTACTATGTTGTTGGTGACTTCTACATCTGTATTCATAACAGATTTTGTGTGTAGTTTTCTTGTGGAGTCTTTGTCTGGTCTTGGTATCAGGGTAAATATTGGCCTCCTAGAATGAGTTGGGAATTGAACCCTTCTCTTCAATATTTTGAAACAGTTTGAGTAAGATTGGTATTAATTCTTCTTTAAATGTTTGGTGGAATTCACCTGTGAAGCCATCTGGTCCCAGACATTTCTTTGTTGCAAGGTTTAATTACTGAGTCAATCTCTTGTTATAGATCTGTTCGTATTTGTGTCTTTCCAGGAATTGTGTCCATTTCAAATAGACTAACTAATTTGTTGGACTACGACTATTCATAGTATTCTCTTTCAACCCGTTTTATTTTCTGTATGGTTGGTAGTAACAAACTTTCATTTCTGATTTTGGTTTTCTGGAGCATCTCTATTTTTTTTGTCTGTTTAGCTAAAGGTTTGTTAATTTTGTTGGTCTTTTCAAAGAACCAACTTTTGGCTCATTGATTCCTTCCATTGTTTTTTTATTCTCTAATGAAACAGTTTTTTTTTAATAGTGCGAAGGACATACAAAACAGAAATCAATTCTAAGTAAGGACTCTTGGGAGGGTTTCTGAGAAAGGTACAAAAAATTCGGCCACTAACCTCCTAAAAAGCAAAGTTTTATTTCAGAGCTCTTTCCCTAATTGAGAAAAGGCCCAGACGTAAGTTACCACTTTTGAAGGACTGCTGGTTTAGAGAAGGTGATGCATTTGGAGAGCCTTGTGAGTTTATTTGACCTCTTTTTCAGTAGCTTTTTGGGTATTGGTTAGCTTCTAAAATTCTAATACTGAGAAAAAAAATTATAAAAGCAAAGCAGCTTAATGTACTGTTCACTCCTTCTTCTAACTTCCTGACCTTCAACAACATAGCACATGATTGTTGCTTCACAATCTGAAATGATACCGAGGCCTGTCTTATTCATCAAAGCCCTACATGCTTAGGTCCTGAAAAACGTGTTTTCAAAATGAGTGTGATCAGAAGAAATAGTATTTTTAAAAGATCTAAAAGGTAAAGCCAACCATGTTTCAAAATCAAAGAAACAACTATAGGAAAAACAATTCATACAATAAGCATCTGGGAAGCTTCTCTTGGAATTTCAAGATTGAAACCTCTTCTTTTTGACCTATCCCAAATATGCCACTTTTTTAACATGTGTATTAAAGAAAAGAACAGTGCCAAACAAGGAGGAAAAAAACAATTTTTAAAAGGTTCAGATCATGTTTCATCACCATATTTCTCGTGAAACTCACTCTCCCACACACAAAATGCAGAAATAAGCAATTAATCACCTTTAAGTGACACTATCAACTTTATTATGAAAATTCAGATCCTATCTATAAAATCCAATAGGATTCATTTGGAGCTAGTAATCAACAGCTATATTTTTGTTTTTGAAATCACATTTAGTTTTGAGAAACACACACATTTTACTCTCCATTTTCAACTTGTCAGTAATGTTATTATGAAAACAAAACTATTGAAAGGGGAACCCTCCTACACTGCTGGTGGGACTGTAAACTAGTTCAACCATTGTGGAAAGCAGTATGGAGTTTCCTCAAAAAACTCAAAATAGAAATACCATTTGACCCAGGAATTCCACTCTTAGGAATTTACCTTAAGAATGCAGGAGCCCAGTTTGAAAAAGACAGATGCACCCCTATGTTTATCACAGCACTATTTACAATAGACAAGAAATGGAAGCAACCTAAGTGTCCATCAGTAGATGAATGGATAAAGAAGATGTGGTACATATACACAATGGAATCTTATTCTGCCATAAGAAGAAAACAAATCCTACCATTTGCAACAATATGTATGGAGCTTGAGGGTATTACGCTCAGTGAAATAAGCCAGGCAGAGAAAGACAAGTATCAAATGATTTCACTCATCTGTGGAGTACAAGAACAAAGAAAAAACTGAAGGAACAAAACAGCAGCAGACTCACAGAACCTAAGAATGGACTAACAGTTATCAAAGGGAAAGGGACTGGGGAGGATGGGTGGGAAGGGAGGGATAAAGGGGAAAATGGGGCATTACGATCAGAACACATAATGTAGCAGCAGGGACACGGGAAAGGCAGTATATACAGAGAAGACAAGTAATGATTCTGTAGCATCTTACTATGGTGATGGACAGTGACTGCAATGGGGTATGTGGGGGGAACTTGATAATAGGGGGAGTTTAGTAACCACAATGTTGTTCAAGTAATTGTAACTGTACATTAACTATATCAAAATAAAACAAAATAGAAACATAAAAAAAAACAGCCACCTGTTTTATTTTCCCCCCAGAAAAAACAAAAAACAAAAAACAAAACTATTATAAGACAAAAGTCTTCAATTTAATGTTTTGTTCTCTGAGTAGTATTAAAAGAGAAAATTCATGCACCCACATGATTCACACATTCGCACTGTGATCCTGCCTGGAACTGGTTTGGCCTGGTTCTAATAGGCAAGGAAGTTATCTCCCTGCAAAGCCTTTGTTATCTTTACATGGACCCCTTAACTGGGTGGTTTTTCTCTGAATCTTATCTTTCCCTTCTCCAGCTGCTCATGTCTATCTTTCTACCTAACAAAAGTGTACAGATTTTTCTAAAGATCTCCCAGTACTCCCTCCATGGTGACGTGGAGCTGTGACATCGGTATTTTCCCAGAGATTCTAAATAAAACCCAATCTTATTAGGTTGTGATCATTATATGAATGATCATACTATTCAAACTTCAGAAAAGTAATTACTCACTGGAAATTCTGGACTTATCCTTTCACTTGCTAACTTTTATACACATTCACAATCTTCTCAGACTACATAAAAATAGTGAACTACAGACTATTGAATGGAAGACACCAATTAAGACAATGTTATAAGTTTCAGATAAGGAATTTCAGCAGCGAACAATATTTCATGCTCTGTTCTTCATCTGTGCTGTGCTGATCAAATACCTTACAGCATGCTATGTCCCATTTTCTCTCACGGAGTCTAAAATTCATAGTGGGGTACATATTTGAGATCTGGTGGTGTCTGATAGTCAGGTACAAATTGCCAAGCACACAGTTGTCAATGCCAGAAACAATGCAGAAAGGCACTGTGAACATTTCAACTCCAGCAGTTAGTGTAAGGTCTAGGGCCACAATCTAGCACAAGGGACCCACCCAAACCGATTTCCACATTTTCTCATTCCAGGGCACCTAGTACATTCCTTACCCGCACCACACAAGGTTCTAGGTTAGCAATTCCAGTTCTGGAAAGGAATGTAACAATAAAACACATGCCTGGGAAGGTTGTCTGCTGGATTGTTGCTGGGAGTTTATTAGAAATGCAGAATCTTAGGCTCCAGCCAAGACCTATAGAAGAAACTACATTTAAACACAATTTCCAGATGTTTCCTATTCACATTAAAGTTTGAGAAGCATTGCTATAGATACACTATATCAATTGAGCACTTCTCTGTTCAGGCTGTTCCTTGAGCACCTACTATGTGCTAAGCAGTATTAGATACTCTGTATCAGTATTGTCCAATCTTCACAAAAGTAGAAATTATGATTATTAATTTATACATGTTTAAACTGGGGATCAGAGAATTTGAGTGTCTTCCCTAGGAAAGACAAGTTAAGAAGAGATCACGGGTCTCTTTAGCAAACTTTTAACCCTCATTTCTAGAGCTGAAGCTCTCAAAAAAAATAGATTTAGGATATAGGGCCTGAAAGTTATGGTAATCTCTCTCTGAAGAATACCATTAAATACAAGAAATATGATTTTATCACATGAATGAGAAGTACCTTGACTAGCAAGATACAGGACTAAATTATGTGTTTGCAATATAAATCACAGGGGCATGAAGAAAAAGCAAGCTGTCACACTTTGCAGTTAGCTGCATCTGTATTTTGCCATTAATATTCATCTGTTTCTTAGTCACTTTGCCTTCTGTTCACACTCACACGCCAAGAAGTTTTAACAGGCGCCAAAGCTTTAGGAAGCGTGTATGAAGAAATACCTAAAGATAAGACAATTTTGTTAAGTTTTTTCCCCTATACTCTGGATGAAGACCATGTCTGGCCCTTTTAGGCAGTCAGATATCACTGGGTATAGCTCCTCATATTTTGAGGGAGGGAAGTTTGAGAAGAATGGGTCTAGAAACTATGATGCAGAGAACCAGCCATGCAATCTCTTTGGTACTGGAAAGTCTTCCAGCCCAAATTGGTCATCACAAAATCACATTCCGTGCATCTCCATCCCCTGAAAGCATACACAGCCATCCATAGGCTGTTCATGGCAAGTAAGTCAGGAATGAATTCCAAACCATGACATCCCCTCCTACTTCTCCATCTTCTACCTTTCCCCATATATGTCCACATGTTTAATGAGGGCTTATTCAGTAGGATAACTGTGCAAATTGGTAACACTATTTATTACCATTAGTGAGTGCTAAGTGCCAGATACTGTAGAAGGTGCCTTCAGAAGATATCTTTGACATTTCTCACAGAAATAGGAGAAAACTCAACTTGGGGAGCTTAAGTGATTTGCCCAAGGTCATAGAGCTAGTAAGCAGCGAGGTGGGGGAGGGGTGTGCTCAAATTTCAATTCCCTTAAACGCTACCAGACCACATTGCCTCTCTGAGGTCAGACAACACGCTATAAGCTCCTGGGGCAAACAGCCCTTCTTCCCACCTCACCAAGTGATCTACGAAGATGACAGGGCTCCAGGAGTCTTACTGGGCTCAAGATATTTTCATGTTTCTACAGGTGGATTCTCATAGTTTGGTCCATGTGGACCTGCATTTTAGGCCGAGGAATCTTAATTTTCCACAAGCCCCCACTCTGTTATTCTCAGATGCTTAGGAGACTCAGTGTGAATAGGGGTCATTCTACGAAAAGGTGGTCTTGGGTCTCCCACCATAATACCCAAATTACCCAGGCAACATTCAGAGTGGCCCATGGCCAATTTAGCAACCTCACAGAGAGGTACCGCGCTGCGGGACAAACCTCATAGAACCTGAGGAAACTGTGAGGGAAAGACACTGCTTGTACGCAGGAGACCGCAGTGTGCCGCGCACCGCCGGCGACCCCAGGGAGCTGGAGCAAAGTCGCCCAGCTTCCGCTGAGATTTCGGGTCAGGAGCCCACAGCCCTCCCCTGCGGGCTGTCCAGGAAGCACGCCTCCATCCAGCAAGGTTCAGAGTCTGCCCGCTCCACCCTCGCAGGGTCTAACCACCCAACACCGCCCTCTTCGCAGGTCAAGTTTAGATTTGCCGGCCTAGGACACCCAGGCATCTCTTCCAGGGCCCTGTAGGCACCCTACATTCTACGAAGTCCATCGTTGGGGATGGAATTAGCAATGGCTCCTCCCGGAGAAGGACTTAAGGTCTCGTTCAGTCTTGTTTTCCCGCTGGGCAAACTCCCTGGACCCACCCAGGAGACCCAGTAAGTGCAGCCCGACCCCAGTTTCCCGAAACACCTGCTGTTGCCACGAGGGGCCACAGCCCACCCACCCTGCGCCTGAACAGCTCTGGGTCAGTTCCATCGCACACAAGAATCCCAGGGACCTGGAGAGGGCCAGCGGGAGCCCAGTGACCCCTGCAGGCAGCTAGACGATGGCCACATTCACCAGTCCACCTTGGCACCCTGCTAATGGAAGGCACTGTGCGTGGGGACGCACTCTGCAGTCACATCAAGTTCAGGCACATGCACTTCCACTAGGGCACACACCATCACATGTACACCAAACCTACAGTCATGACCCTCACCATCACATTCACAGTTACATGCACACAAGCTCTTTCACACATGTTCCTACATACACAGGAGACACATGCGCATTCACACACACACACTCCCACGCTGACACACATACACATTGCAAACACACACATATGCTCACACACACACACTTGCACACCTATGAACTTTTTACTACATTCAGTAAAAAGCTAGGCTTCCTGTGGTAGACCTCTGGACCCTCCCCCAGATATCCAGGTCCCTGGAACCTATGAATGTTATCTGTTATGGCAAGAAAGGACTTTGCAGGTGTGATTAAATTAAGGTTCTTGAGATGAGGAGATTATCCAAGACTTTCATGTGAGTCCTAAATGCAATCCCATGCATGCCTACAAGAGGAAAGCAGAGGGAGATTGACATGGAAGAGAAGGCAAGGTGAGCAGGAAGCAAAGCTGGAGTGCTGTGGCCACATCCAAGGAATGGGAGCGGCACCCAAAGTGGGAAGAGAAGACAAGGACGCAGCAGAGCCTGGCAGGGGAGCACTGCCCTGCAAACAGCTTGATTTCAGCCCAGTGAACCTGACTTCTGACTTCTTGCCTGGAGAACTGTGAGAGAACATTTTGTTGTTTTAAGCCACCAAGTAGTAACTTGTTACAGAAACCACTAGAAAGTCATACTTTCTCATTCACACTTTCCACAGGGGTTCTGCACGTTGGAGTACTAGTGGTCAAAATCAAGATCATGTCATTTATACCTTAGCCAAGTTAGTGAGCCTTTAGCAGTCTGTTTCATCATGCTGAAAACCTAGACGGTGCTGCCTCCCACACGAGGCTGCTGTGAGCTCCACTCATACACCGTTCATGCTTCATTCCGATTAGTAAACCACCTACCTCCCACTCTGCTCTAGAGGCTGGGCTGAATGAGACACCAGTACGGAGGTACAGAGCTTAACTACAGCTCTCAGAACTACGTCTGTCTGGCACACAGATGTTTCAATCATCATTACTGGAGTCCAAACACTGAGCCTCACTTTTATAGGAGTTCACACTGACACTTTACGGAGAGAGAACCTGAAAGGAATAATAATGAAAAAAGCCATGAGAACACAGTAACTGTTCTCACGGCCCTCTTTAAGACCCAGTCACTTTCTACCTTTTCCTCCAGCAATGCTGCATATGCTTCCCTTCAAGACTGAAACACCCAGAGGAAAGGATCTGTGCTTGATTCCTGTGGCTGTCTGCTAAATGAGCTCCATGTTCTTACCAAAAGCCCAGCCTGTATCCACAGAGAACTGATTGTTTCCCAGCCGGGCTCTCTTTTCTGTCTGCTCCTTATTCCACTTCAGTGATTCCATCTCCTACTTGAGCTATTGCCATACCTGAGTTCCCCTAACCTAGAATGTAAGTGGTGGGATATAACTCAAGCAGAAACCCTCCCCTCTATGCTCCATCTAAACCACTCCAATAGCTTGTTCTCAGTACACACATCTTTTCTACATAGAAGGTACAGCCTTTGTCTACTGTCCCAAAGGAACATCATTGGCTTTCTGTACGGGACAGTTCTCCATAGTGACACACTGTCTCTGGCATCCTAAAACATCTAGCAACTATGGCCTTGATTACTTAATTTGAGTAGGACCCCAGTGTTTGTGACCATCAGAACTGACCACACATTTCCAAACAGATGGGGGAGGTGCAGCTACATGGGTGGGGCAATCCTCATTAAGTTTAAATTTTTCAGTTATGTTTAGCCTCCACGTTTTCCTCCTGATTAATAGCTCTTGATTTAGCAATAGGTATACATAATTATAAATAAAGAAAACACCCAAGAATATGCAGCGACTTTTAAGATAGAGAATGTTTCCAGGGAGAAAAATGCACCCCACCACTGAGATCTTAAGCAAGTTGCTTCACTTCTCTACGCATTGGTTTCCTCACCTGCAAACTGGAGATGAGAAGGGTTCTCAAGGACAGACAATTCTTGCTTCTCTTCCATAGTACAGAATTGTTTTGGGAAGTGACTTCCCATCCAGGAATGACATTTCCTGGCTCCCATTGAATCTAGGTGGGGCTCTGTGGTTTGTTCAATGAAATGTGTTTTTTTCTGCTAATGTGAGTTACAGTAGATGCACCTTCTGTATTTGTTTCCTCACTTGCTAGATGTCAGTGTCTAGAACACTCTAGGAAGCCACACATTGGAAATGAAAGAGCAACAATGAGGAAAGAGCCTGGGACCCTGGATCTCTGTTTGGAGAACTGCCTGCCTCTCCAGAGTACTCATATTGGACTTGGATGGATAAGAAGTTTTTATTGTGTTTGAGCCCCTGTACACTTTGGAGTTTTTTACAGTAGGTAGTGCTGCCTTAACTAGCGAAAGTATTGGGTAATGTAAAGCTCTCAGGAAAGTTCCTGGTACATAGTAAACATTCAATAAAGGCTAGTTGTACTTACTATAATTATTATTGTCTCTCAGTCTTGCTTCGTGGGGCCAAAGGCACTAAGGTCTCCTCATCTGTCTGGGGAAATCAAGTGTGTAGGATGCTCTCAGATGCAATAGAAAATTCAATCCAAAAATGGCTTACATGATAATAGCACATATTGTCTCACTTTGTAACTTCAGGCTGATGGTTTCAGGATTGGCTGAACCCTATTATCACAGATCCTAGTGTTGTCCACTTTTTTCCCCTATCACCCTCAATATAATGGCTTTCCTCATGGGTGCAAGGTGGCTGCCATAGTTCCAGGGATCACATCCAGGCAGGACAATGCCCAGTGAAGAAAAGGGGCTTTCCCTTTAATTGATAAAAAAGACCTTTTTCCAGAGGACCCCAAACTCCTTCTCCAGCATTGGCCTAAATGCCCATGACAAAAACTAGTCATTGGCAAAGAAAATGAAACCATCATCAATGGTCACCTTCCCTGAGCATATGGAGGAGTCAGCAGTCAAGATGAACTGGCCCTCTGTACCAGATGCTCTAGTTGTCCCCCTCTTGCCCTTCCCACTTCAGAGCATGTTAACCTGACTTTTAAGTGCCAACACCTACATTCACTGGCTGAGGGATTCCTCTGGACTCCAGAGCCTGCTGTGCTCGGACCTGCAACAGGAAAAGCGCCAGGGAAATAACACTCTGGCTCGTGGAGGTTGGTATAGAAATACCAAGGCCCTCATCACCTTTGATGGGATAACTTTGAGGTATATGACCCATCTCTGCTCCCATGGGATTAAGATGCAGTCCCTTCTGGTAGTAAGCTTGATGAATTACAGACTCTTTACTAGTCATTTTCCCTCCCTTGTCTCCCCACTTCCCTACTGATGTTTCCTGGAATAACTTCCCAAATAAACTACCTATAACACAGTTCTTGTCATAGGATCTACTTCCAGGGAAACCAAGCCAGGACAGCCTGAAAGGATAAGTAGGGGACATAGCAATCAACAATATTTACCACAGTTACCTTCTTCAAACACTTTCTTCATACCTCTTCTCTGTTACAAGAAAATAAAAAATCCCATTGGCTCTCTCTGTTACATGGAAACTTTTCAGGGTCAAAGACATGCTAACCATCCTCTTATTTCTAGCACCTCATACAGTACCTGATACATAGTAGGTGCTCAACATCTATTATTTATGGAACTAAATTGGTTTACTCGGCCTAAGGTGACCAACTGCCCTTGTTTGCCCAGGAATGAGGGGTTTCCTGAGACACAGAACATTCAATGTGAAACTTGGAATAGGTTGGCCACCTTATCTAAGCCTCTGTAATAGGTTTCCACTCTGCCTTCCCCTCATGAGTTTATGGGCAGGAAAGATATATTTTCTGTTGAGTTCTCATTTGAATGAGAACATTGATTTTTCTATTGCTATAATTGCTTGGCCACCTGTGGAAGGATTGTGAGTAGACAATAGACTAAAGAAGGGATTAAAGCTGGGAAGTCCAAGATCAAGTTTCTGACAGGGTTGTGTTTCTGGTAAGAACACACTCCCTTGCTTCCTGATGACTACCTTTCTCACTGTGGCTTCACACAGACTTTCCTCTGTGGTGCAGAGAGAAAGGGAGAGAAAGAGGGAGAGGAGAGATTGAGAGAGGGAGGAGGCTCTTTTGTGTCTTCTTATAAGGGCGTTAATCCCATCATGAGGGCCCCACCCATGAATTTATCTAACTCAAATTATCTCCCAAAGGCACCATCACTTTTTTTTCCAAATACCATCACGTACGAATTTGTGGGAGGGGGACACATACACTCAGTCCATAACAAATTCAAATTCTAGTTCTGCCACATATGAACTAAGTAACCTTGGATGAGTTAGTTAACCTCCTCCTTCAGTTTCCTCATCTATCGGATTATGATTTAAGAAACTACCTCATAAGGTTATTGTGACAATTAAATGATTTAATAGATGTAAAATGCTTAGAAAAGTGTTGGTTGTTGTTAATATTATTTTTTCCCCACAGTAATGCTTTCTACTTCCAAAACAAGCCTATTCTACTCCCCTGCAAGCATCCTTTATTCATATCTCCCTCAATGCCTGTCTTCATGTTAGTCATGCCCCCTAAAATGCCCTTTGTTCTTCTCTTGTAACCAGTACTCAAATTTCTACTCAATTCTATTTTCTTCCATGAAGCAATCTCTGTGCATGACCTTCCTCTTCTTGGAGCTTCACTAGCTCTTATTTAATAGGTCAATATCATATTTTGATAGTTTTTATATATGGTGCTACTGCTCTTTGTTCAATAGTTTGACACATATAGATTTATTCACTCAGAAATTGTTATTGAGCACCCACTATATGCCAGGCACTGGGGAAACAAAAATGCACAAGGCATGGTCCTTGCCTCTAAGCTCTTTACAGCAGTAGAAAATTCCACACCTCAGATGCCTCCTGTGCCTTCCATGTTGGTCAGTCCAGAGTCAAGCATAAGGTGAACATTTAAAAATTTACCTTCAATAACACTGGGGGTAAAATTATAATATTTCCAGAATCTCTTGCCTGGCTTTAGCTCATCTGCATATCAATAGGTGTTTCCACAGGGTGGAGAGGATTAGTTCATTTACATATCAATAGGTAATTACAAGGGCATGTGACAGTTTATCTGGACCAGAGAGGTTAGGTGGAGCTCTCTTCTCTTCTGCTGCAGCCTAGTCAAGAGAGAGACAGGGACGACTGCCTGTAAGAAATAAAAGGGTTTCTTAACTTTATTTCTCCCTTTGACTGATTTCAATTTCAGAGGTATTTTGCCCCAGGAGTTTTCCACCCGGAGTTACAAACATAATTTGCAATAGTTGAGACATGGAAACAAGCTAAGTGTTCATCAATGGATAAATGAATAAAGAAGTTGTGGTTTATACACACATACACACACACACACACACACACACACACACACACACACATGATTATTCAGCTATAGAAAAAGAGGAGATTCTGCCATTTGCCACATGAATGGACCTTGAGGGCATTATGCTAAGTGAAATAAATCAGACAGAGAAAGACAAATATTGTATGATCTCACATGTGGAATCTAAAACAAACAACCAAACTCATAGGGAAAAAAGATCAGATCTATGGCAACCAGAGGCAGCAGGTGGAGGAAAGGAATTGGATAAAGGTGGTCAAGGTACAAACTTCCAGTTATAAGAAGCTAATGCTTCTGTATGACATTCAGCAAATGATTAAGGAGAGACTAAGTCCAAAAAGATTTCCTCACATTTTTTTTTTTTGCTTCCCTGTTTTTTATTATCTGTGTGAGATGACAAATGCTAACTAAACCGATTGTGGTAATCATTTCATAATATATGTAAATCAAATCATTACGCTGAACACCTTCAACACATACAGGGATGTATGTTAATTGTATCTCAGTAAAACTAGGAGGGGAAAGAATATTAAATCTTCTGATCCATGAAAAAAAATTCCTTATCCAACTATAAGCTTGGTGATATTGGGTGAGTTACTTAATCACTACACTTGCTTTTCTTATCAATAAAATGGAAATAATTTGCTTAAAAAAAAACTTACCTGCAACAGTGTACCGAGGGATGTATTTAGAAAACAGAGTTGCCACCACACAAATTTGATTTGTACAGTCTTCATCTGTTACTATACCTCATTTCTCACTCTTAAGAACTGAAATAATCCCTAGTGGAAACCTCATCTCTAAAGTTGCGTGAAGAATTTAAAAGTCACAGTTTCCCAGCAGGTCAAAGGATTCCAAGCCTTTCTGGATATCAAATGTAATCAAGTGTTTCCTTCCCCAAATAATGTGTCACCATTTGTCTTTTCTCTGCAAAGAGATCCAAGGCATTAAATCACAAAGGAGAGAGAAGACAGGAAGAAAAGTGGATTGAGGAAATCACTTAGTAGTTGCCTCAGGACTTGCACATAGAATATACAAGATGAAAGAAAGTGAAGACACAGTCACTTTTAATAGCCCCTTGGAAAAACTCCATCCCCAAATGTCCTTCATTCTTTTGCTATTTGTTGAAGGTTTGCAAAGCTGACTAAGAGTGTTTTATGCTAACTGGTTTTATCTGACATCCCTTTATCATTTGAAATTAATAGACAGCCTCGTAGATACAAGGTTAATGGAATATCTTCTCCACCTTAGATTGCAACTTGGCGTGTTCCCCAAAACACCACTTTCATCTTTATAGAAGCCGTTGTGTCTATGAAGTCTTCTAAGAAAGGCATGCTGTCTAATCCCATCAGCCCATTTGTCAAACGTTCCAGAGGGAAACTGTTACACTGTCATTGTAGAAGCTGTTCTGCTCTTGGCATACTCCTAAATGCCCAACAGATTTGACATCCCCTTAGCATGGTGGGGAGACAGCAGCCTGATGTGCCAAGCACAAAGCAACAGCTAGCCCCAGGGCAAAGCCTCTTCTCTTCAGCTCTTTGGAATGTTGCCATCTGAGAAAAGGCAAGCTTAACATGAAGTAGAACCAAACTCCACCCCAAGGTGCATGGATGATACATGCCCACCCTCCTCTCCCCCTGCTCCTGAAACAGGGATGGTGGGTGTAGTCAGAGTAGGGTGATGGCCTCTGGGAAAAGCAGGGTGGAATATTTGCAGTTAGAGCAATGTAACAATGGACAAAGAAGTCCCTAGTGAAACTCTGTAAAGCATTATGCAAAGTCAAGGTCACACTAATTCTCTAGGGAAAGATACCTAAGAATATAGACATCTTCAGTGAGATCAGTTAAAGGTCAAAAGGCCAGAAGCAACCTGGCCTGGAATGTTTGAGTGTTCTGCAAGGGCATCAGCATAACCTGTGACTCCACTGTCAGCCCTGGCAATCAGACTATGACCCAGCCCACCTTGAGGACAGGGCAGGTGATGCAAGTCCCCACCCCTAAGTTGTTTCATGTTCTCGAAAAATCCTCAACTGCCTATAAAACCCCCTAGACAACACATCACTATGGGCTCTCTTGTCCCCTCTTGGCACGAGCTGGGAATTCTGTCCTTTTACTTTATCTCTAAATAAAAGCCTGTACCTTGCTCTCCTAACTTGAGTGTTTGTGAAGCTCATTCTTCGGCTTCGTGAACAAGAACCCCGGCATCACTCCCTTTCTGGGAATACAGGTTGAGATGGCATTTGGGAAGAAAGTATGAAAATGTTGTAAGAATGCAAAGACTTTTGGCTGAAGGAAGGCTTCTCTGAGTATCTCTGAGAGGCAAAGGGAGAAAGGAGGAGAGGAAGGAGACAGAGTGACTGTTTTGTCCTTCAAGGAAAAGAGTAAAGAGAATCAGCAGGCACATTCTGTTTGTCCGACTCAGGTCACTGAAGGGAAAGGAGAATTGAGGGAGGCAGATCAAATCCAGAGTCCATGATGGTAATTCCTCACTCTTTATGCTCCAGGAGCTCTGCAGCCTCTGAAGTCTTAAATAGTTTTTAACACATACAAGAAAGGTATAAAATATAAAACAGAACAAAACAAAATTCAATATATGATGTATATACATGTCCCATCTCCTCCCCCTGTAGCCCACCCCTAAAGTAATTTCCTGGGGAATTTATTGTTTGTCACCACTGCATGTTTTTGCATACCTTTGCTACATGTTAATTGCTTTACATGATTTACAACCGTATTTACATCTTAATGTAAATAAAAACAAATAGATGTAACAGGAAAAATCAAAATGAAAACAGCTTAAACAGAATACAACTTATTCTTCTAAGACAAACAAAATTTGATAGTAGAACTTGCACAGCTATGTACCTAGGAATCCATTTCATCCTAGCTCATGGCTTCCATTGTCAGCATCACCTGGCTGGAGTTTCAGCCAGATGTTCACATTGCTGGTCAGAAGAAGGGGAAAAGGCAGAAGGATAAAAAAAATGTCATTAGCAGCTGAGTGCACACCTTCAAGAAGTTCCTGGAAGTCCTAGTCATCACTTTCATTTACAGCTCATTGGCCAGAACTAAATCACATGACCACACCAAGCTAAAGGTCCTCTTTTTTCTGGGATGCATTTTGCCAACTGATATTGATGTTCTATTACAATGAGGAAGTAGAGAATGGCTTAAGTAACTGTAAAAATTCATGGTCTAAAAATATTGTCTTTTGCTTAAGTGTGTTTTTGAGATTCATCCACATTGAAAGTTACAGCTCTGGTTCATTAATTTTCACTGCTGTACGCTATTTCATTTTGTGAACATTCTATAACTTATTTACTCAGTCTCCAGTATATTAAATTAAATTAATTTATTTATTTTTAGTCTCTGTCTTTCCCTCTCTGGGGTGGTGAAAAGAAGCTTTTGCAGAAATAATGCTGTGAACATTCTCTGCATGTCTTCTGGTTCATACATATGAGTGTTTCTCTAGGGCTTTTACTGGGAAGAAGAGTTGATGGATTGGGGGTATATACTTCTTCAACTTTACAAAATATTTTCTCAAAGGGGATAGGACCATTTCATGCTCTTCCAGCAGTCAGGGGGTACCTTGCATGCCACTTCTCAAATAATACTTGGTATTTAGATACTTTTTAAATTTTTGTCTTGATGAATATAAAATAGCTTCCCATTGCAGTTTTCTTTTTCATTTTCTTTGGTATTAGAGTAGATGAGCATGTTTGATGTATTCATTGACCATCTATGTTTCATTCTCTATAAACTTTCTGTTTTGTCCATTTTTAAAAATTTTTTCTATTTTCTCCAAAAAATTTTAAACTTTTGTTTTTCATATTTTAATATTTCACTTAATTATACACAAATTTTGTCTACAATGTGAGCTGAGGTTCCAATTTTCCTTTTTACCATTTGACTAATCATTTGTTCCAACACCACAGTTCTGCTTTCCTTCATTGATCTGAAGTGTATTATTTCCAGGTATCGATAGAATCTTTTTTGGCTCTGTCATTCGTTTTTGCTAGTTCACTTATCTATCATTCTGTCAATAAATCAGTCTTAATTATCACAGCTTTCATCATTGAGTTGGTGCAGTATTAACAAAGTGATAGGCAAGTGACCCAATGAAACAGTGGAAGAGCCAGTGTTTTCCCATTCCTTTGATGTGATGGCCCGGTGGGTGCAGGCTCAATAGGAGGCCCAGGGGGCCCAGGAAAACAAAGTCTATAGTACTCATAGGCCCTAGAGAGGGGGAATCAGCGCAGCTCTTTCCTCTGAGGTGCTGTCTGCAGCCCCAGCCACCTTGGCACCTCCGGATGACCAGCTGCAGCTCCTGAACTCAGAGCCCACCTGACTCCCCTTGGGTCTGCATCTCTGCAGCCTCATGTGGAGACTCTTAAGGCAATAATCTAGGGTAAGTATAGGGCTCATCTCATTTTCTTCCCATATTCAGGAATTACTCTCCTTCATTGCCTGATGTTCAATATCATGAACACCAGTTTTTCATATATTTTGTCCACTTTTTGGTTTTTCAGGTATCAGATATATCTGGTCCTTATTACACCAATCTGACTGACTGGAAACAATCATCTGGTCAATTTCCATTTGAAACCCCAATGGTGAACACCCATGAAATCTCTATTTGAGATTTTGATCAGAATGACATTGAACTCATACAAACGACAATATTGTGATATTGAGTCTACTTACTAGTGGTATATAATAAATACAGATAACTAATACAAACATAGTATATCTCAACTTCTAAAGCTTTATAAACAAAGTTTTATAATTTTGTCTTAATAATTAAAATTTTGCACATTTTTGTTAGATCTACTCTTAATTCTTCTAATGTATTCCTACTATTGTAAAAGCTATTTTTAAAACTGTATTTCTATGTTTTTTGTGGTTAATGTTTTAGAATGTAGTTGATTTCACCACTGGTCTTAAATCTAGCAACCTTGCTAAACTCTTCTGAATTATAATATCTTATCTAGAGATTTGGATTTTGCATGCGGATAATTATATTACCTATGTACAATGACATGTTTTTCCTTCTTTCCCTTCTTTATAGCTTTTCTTTCCACCTTTTCCTTTCCTTTTCTCCTTCTGCCCTCTCTTCCTCCCCTCCTCGGCCTCGCCCTCCCTCTCTCTCCAGCTCACTGCACTGACCTCAATCTCTAGTTCAGTGATCAACACTGAGTACAAGTGGTAATGGCAGGTCTTCTTGTCTCCTTCCTGATTTCAAAGATAATTTTTCTAACATTTCACCAGTTTGAGATTTGCTATAGGTTTTCATAAGGTCCTGTACTGGACCCTTTCATCCCCTCAGCTTAAATAGTTGTTGAACATTTGCAGAATGAAAGGAACTCTGCTGGCTGCTCTGATGTAGATAAAGATATACAGGACATTATTCCCACTTCAAGAAACAGACAGGGTCATTAGTGATATGAAATACAAATAGTGTTAATACAGAGGAGACTGAAAAGTGACAAATGGAGGATACAAATCAAGAATTTAGATGTTGCATCATGTCCTTGAAGGATTCAACTCAATAAATAAATATTGAGTACCTGCTCTGTGCAAGGTTGAGGGAAGGCTCTATAAGGAGATTATTTTAATCTTAGAAACGTTTCTAAATAATAAAGGAATAAACTCTTAGGTTAGTAATGAGGATAAATGCGTGTTCAGCACTTTGATTATTTAATGATTTAGCACTTAAAGCTCTAAGGCTTTAAAAAAAGGAAAAGGTAAATTTTATCCCCATGATACTGTTAACCTCGAAAATGGACAGTACCCCAAAAATGATATCTTTTATCAGTATTATGGAAAATATTGCTTTAAGAAAAGAAACTCAGCCACAAAGATACATTTTAGACATAAATTTAAGAAGCAGAGTGGAGATATAAGAGTTGCAATGCAGTCTTTAGAGAAAAGGGTCAAAAATTCTGCCAATAAATAATTGCTTTTAGTGCCTTTAGAACTTGATCGTTTTTGTAATTATGTAGTTAAATTCAATTCAGCAGCTGCACGGAAAAATAAAATCATCTTCCAGGGCTTATATAAAGCCATTTTCAGTATGTTTTTCTCTCTGTAAGTAATTAGACATAAAACATAATTATACCCTCTTCTAACTATAAAAAAGAAGTAACTATTCATTTTCCTAAATAATTTGTACTTGACAGTATTACATGTATATTACCACATAGAAAAAAAAGACTTTCTCCAACATTTTCCCATATAAAACATGTTTATCTTATTATGGTTAATATTTTGTAGCTAAAATCTTTTCTGGCTCAGTTGTGTGTGAAAAGTCAGAAAAAGCAAAACCTAATCCTCTGGGGTCAAGTGTAATAACACTACAGAAAAAAATACAAGAATGACAGGAATAATCAACAGTTTCCCATGTTGGTGAGAAGAATAAAGATGCCTGAGAAGTGGCCATTTGGCTGGGCCAGTCAAAAGTCACTGGTGACCTTAGCAAGACCATCGTTGGTGAGATGACAGGAGAGGGGAGGCTTAGTGTGAGAGATGAGGAAGGCGGTACAGCTGAGAGGGTGAGGGAGAGGAGACAGTGAATGTAGGCAACTCTTGCCAGCAGTGAGTCGGCTTCTGTGTCTCAAATGCCCTCAGGAGAGTTGGAGTGCTAACACCGATGGCTCATGAACATGAATTGTTGGTTCCATACAGAAGCATAATGGAATTTTCACTGGTCCAAAAGTCAGACAGAATGATCCAGACTATGTAGAATGTTGCTCCTAAAACTACATTTATTCAGCTTAATGAATTGGCTGATAATGGTCTAGTGAAGTGTCCTCCATCTCTTGGTGGAGCTGGGGTGGGAATGGAGAGGGGAAGAGTGTGTGAAAACACCTGGTGCTTTATGAAATGATGGGGAAAGTAGAAAATTTTTAGTTATGTCTTTTTTCTTTTTTCTTTTTTTTTGGTAAAATGTTCACATTTAGGAAAATGTTAAGAGCTGGTAGTTGTTTATTTGTTCTCTTTCATTTTTGTTGCTCTTTGTTTTTATTTTGTTTTTTGCTCTTCTAGGATTCCAAAAGTCTTGGAATCATATTTCTTAACTAGATGAGAAACTGCCTTGGATAGACCATTGCCCCAGCAAACCAGGGGCTACCCAGGCTTCCTCTCAGGTGTCTGTCTTTTTTTCTCCTCAAATCTGCTTTCTCAGTCCCACTGCCCTAGTGGAACACACAGGGTCCCACATGGAGAGCCATTTCCTTTTCTTCTGAGCCCAACACAGGAAGCAGCAGAAGAGAAGAGAGCATAAATCTGCCTCTTTAGTTACAGGATGGCTAGTCACCCACTCTGGGCTCCTCAGAACCCTGCAGAGCCTTCACTGAGGCACCTGTGCAGTGCCTGAGGCTATGCAGGTGTGCTAGTATTTTTACAGTTGTGTTGTGGCCAGTGAACTCTTGCAGTGTTTATGCCACTATCAGTTTGGTAGGCCCTATGGATTCTTTTACTCTTTCTGTCTCTCTGGATGGTGATGATGAGTGAAAGTCCTTCAACAGTATAAATTATGTAAAATTGCCCCTCAATTACAAAAACACAGTTTTGTGCACAAATGAAAGAAAACAAGAATAATGTGCACATGTCCCATCATCTGTCAGTTTGGAAGCTGTGATAGATTGTATTTCCCAAAGTGGCCACTGAAGATCGCCCTGTACTTTTCTTCCAGTGTGATGTTGGCACTCTTCCAATTAAGAAAGCATGTCTGTGTTAGTACCTTGGAATCTTGGTGGGCCTGGGACTGGGTCAGAAGTGACGTGACTTCCAAGAGCAGGTCATAAAAAATGATACAAACTTCCACTTGATGTTCAGGGGATTCTAGGTTGCGGGCCCTTGGAATTCAGCCACCATGCCACCATGAGGAAATGCAGAGACCGGGCGTGAGCAATCCAGCCCACAGCCTCAGCTGAGATCCCAGCAGGCTACCATCGACTGCCCAACATCGAGTGAACAAGCCTTCAGAGTCAGTCCAGCTGCAGCTTCAGACATTATGGGGCAGAAACAAGCTATCCCCACTGTGCCCTTACTCTGTTCCCGACCCATAGAATCTGTGAGCAGAATATAACATTTTTTGTTTTAAGCCACTGATTTTGGATGGTTTCTTACAAAGGAATAGATAAGTGGCAAAGAAGCTTGGTGCTTTGTTATAAAATAGTGATGAAAGCTAAACACTTATTTGGGCTGCCAACATGTAGGGAATTTCAGCACTTTTTCATTTAATCTTCATGAGCCCTTGAAGTAGATATTTACTATAATCCCATTTTATAGATGCACAAACTGATGCATAAAGACATAGGTGTAACCTCATGGAGCACAAAATGTCTTACATTTTCATAACTAGTACTACATTATTTCTTCTTAAGTATTTTTGCTTTTTTCCCAATTGCCAGTGACAAGGGGTCATTTGACATGGAATATATATGTATCTTTCAATTTGAACTACTTTTGGAAGAATCGAAATTCTGAATAAACCTTGAGGTAAACCTATAAATGCAAACTTTTAGTCTGCATGGTCTTGTAAGACAGATCAAAAAAATTAATCTAAGAATCCTGGCAAATATTTTGTTCATGAAGAAGATATATGATAAACCGACTTCTATAAAGAAACTGATTTCTATGAACCATCACATTCTTGCGTTTTGTTATAAGGATGTCAAAGAACTCTGCAAGGTGGTGATCATCATCTAGCAACCTTATCAACTGTAATTCTGTCTCTATTTTGAAGGCTTGGAAAAGTATACACAAGTGAGCCGTGGAGATCAAACAGCAGGAACATAAGGAACAGCATTTGTATTCCTAATTTGTGACCTGACTTCTCTATTTACAAACTGCAGTTTCTGACAACATTGAGCTTAATTCATTCATTCATTCATTTATTATTAATTTTTAAATTTATAAATACCTATTATACATCAATAATATACCAGGTATAATACTAGTGTGATGAACCACTATTTTACTTAAATTTTCTTCCCCACTCATTCTTTAGCTCTTTTTTTCCAGTTCATCCACTTCGGCTTTCCTTTGTTCAAAGACCCAGGGAAGTGATATGAAAACAGAAAACTTTCCCTTTGCTTTTGAGTTTCAGAAGATGAGGCCCACAGAGGAACACCCAGGGCTCCATATACACAAAATATTTGAGAGAGGAACCTCAAAAATAAGAGCCAAACTTCTATCTATCCCCTTTCCCGCTCCTTCTAGGAGAAGCTTCTCTGGACAGAGAGAACTGGAGGAAGGTAATAAGACTGCAGGTCCTGAAAAGGGGCCCTGTGCCCTTCACCAGGTAGGACTGATGTCTGAGTCAGGCTGAGACAGACCGAGCCTCAGCCAGCACTGCCCAGCCTGTCCGGACGCCGGCAGGTGTGGGAGTTCAGAATGGTTTGTTCAGCACTTGATAGAGTGATGAGAACCACTAGGGGAAGGACCTTGTAAGTAGGAAGAAGACGTCTCTCTGGTGGCCTCTGTGAATCACTGACTGAGGCCTGGAAGG
Source organism: Manis javanica (assembly GCF_040802235.1). NCBI lineage: Eukaryota > Metazoa > Chordata > Mammalia > Pholidota > Manidae > Manis > Manis javanica. The sequence goes on from NC_133158.1 coordinate 146,353,652, forward strand.
ACAAGAGCTGTCTTGGCAGGTACTAGTGTGAACAGAAAACATGGAGATCTTGAGGGGGCACCTGTGTAATCACCCTGCAACTTGGGTATAACCCCAGGGAAGTGGTTGGGAGACCCCCTTGATTTAGACTAAACTGGTCTACCTTGGCAGAATGGGACTTTGTGCTATGGACAGTGATGTGTGGACAGAACTAGATTTGGGGATTTCACAATTGGAGGGAGAGCAAGCAAAGAAATTAATAAAATAATTGTAGGATGTAGAAAGCATTAGGAAAGATATAAATAGGGTTCTGAAGAGTAACCAGGAGGACATCATGTCTCAGATGGTCAGGAAAGGCCTGAAGGAACAGCCAGCACAAGGGCCTTTGGGTAAGAAAGAGCTTGGCTTGTTCTGGATCCTACAGAAGGCCAGCTGGCTGGAGTGATGACTGGGATAAGGTTGGGATGGCTACAGAACATTGTGGGTCCCAAGAAGAGGTTGGGACTTTATTCTATGTGCAAGGAGAAGACATTGGAGGGTTTTAAGCAGGAAAAATCAGAGTCAAACCCATATTTTAAGAAGATTAATAGGGCAGCTGTGTGGGCCTGGCTTTTTGGGGAGAGGGACAGGATGGGTGTGAGGGTACAGTGAGAGGCCCATGCAGTGGGCTAGGACAGAGATGATGGAATCTTGAACTAAAGTGGAGCTCAGATTGGAAGGAAAACAGTAGAAAAACATAAGATATCTTTTAGGTGTAGAATCAAGAGGACTAGCTGGTGCATTTGAGTTTGAGCAAAGGCAGACAGCAGGATGATCCCAGGTGTCTGGTTTTAAGCCTGACCTAGAGGTTAGGGCCATTTTTTGCAGGTGGGGAAGAGGTGAGGCTGGAAGGAAGGTGATACCTTTTTGCAGTTGTGGTGGAAATTACCTGCCCTGTTTGGGTTTGTCCAGTTAGATTTGGCAAGATGCTGCCCACGCCGTTGTCCAGAAGATGCTTAGATATGTATGAGTCAGGGCTTCAGACCAGAGGTCTGGGGAGATGCAGCTTGGCAGTCAACGCTCTACAAATGGTCTTCAAAGCCATGGGCATGGGTGAGATGGATTAGGTGTAGAGTGTGATGGAGAAGAAAGACGGTCTGGAACTAAGCCTGACCCCAACATTTAGAGGTCTGGCCAGGAAGGAGGACAAGGTAAGCTGTAGTTTAAAATGAGTAATGTATTTACATTCCCCTCCTCTCTGTGGTAGCTCTGCTTGGCAAAGAGAGACAGGGAACCAAGGCAAATAGCCCTGTTCCTCATCTCTGACTTCCTCCCAAGGTTGTGGGTAAGTCTCCTCTGGTATTCGTTTCTGCAGCTACACAAAAAGGCCCCTGTGGGAGCAGCCACCACCTTCCTTACAAGGTTTGGTGAGAAGTGTCAAGATGGAATTAAACTCAGGCACAAAGATTTACATTCAAATGCCAGCCATTTTCTTGGTCTTTATGAACAATCCAGACTTTGTATTTTAGGCCTTTAGAAATACTAATAATGCAAACAGAATTAAAATCATCATTTATATTCTTAACAAGCATTTTTGAGTAATGTTTTGAGTAAGTGCCTAATGAAGTTTAAGAAATAAAAGTAACTCATGTTTATTAAAGAGGAATTACTAGGTCTCCATTAATAAGCTTCAATATCCTGCTTAATGGATTCCATACAGCATAACATAGTAATCCAGTGAATGAATTATGGAGAAACAGTCCACAAAAATTACAGTTTCCTTTTTTACTGTTGTTCCCCCTCCATGAAATAACAATGAGGAGTGTAGCTTGAATAAAGCCATTTCTTATAACACAATGAAAGCATTAGGGCGACCCCGGTTGTATTTTAGCTGACTGGCAAGAACATCCCAAGCTTTACGGTCAGAACGTGCCCCCTTGTGGAAGATGTGAGTAAGAAAAGGTGGTGAGGGAGCACTGTTGCGCTCAAGATCTTCTAAGAGAAATGCAGGCTGGGAGAGGCCTAAGAGGCAATGAATAAAATGTTTGTTGACCACATTTTCTAAAGAGCTGTGTAAGGAAGAAGGCACTTCATCAAATAAGGAAATGAGTGCAGCCGGGTGGAAAGGAGAGCCTGGGGCAATTAAGCTTGCAGGCTTCAGTTCTAGAAAACTTGAATCATTTACAATGAATTATAAATGAAAAAGCCACTGAATGAATTGTAAAGTGATGAAGGAGTGTGTTGTCTCTGAGCTCAGCCTGGCTTGGTGCAAATTTTGGCTCTGTTAGTAGCTGTGTGACTTTAGGGAGTCACTTTGATCTTCCCTAACCTTCTTTCACCCCATGTGCAGACCAGGGTCAGAGCAGTGCTCTAGGAAGTGCTGGTGGTGGTGTAGATTAGGGCTGTTGTGAGGAGTAAATGAAGGAATATACAAAGTGCTTTTGGTGTAGTGACCATTCTACTACAATAGCTGTCACTGTCACCTGTCAGCGTGTGCATTTAAAGTCAGGGAAAGACATTTGCATTCTGCCTTTAAAAATGGCTTCCAGATACAGACATTTATCAACTACAGAGGGAGGCTCTGTGGCTGTGTGAAAGTGGTGAGACTAAAGATTTTTTGAACCTTTCTGCAAAATACACCAGATATGGTAAACCAGGTCCCACTTCCTCATCTGCCATGTGTGTGTGTATAGCCAGAAGTGTCCAGACACATTTGGATCAATGTAGCCAGATCGTCTTTACTACAATTGGGGGGAGGTCAGGGCTGGATGGGTGACTGAGCAGGGGTGGTTCAGTGGGTGATGTGCAGCAGGGGTCAAGTTGCTGTGAGTGACAGGTAAAGGCAGAAGTAGGAAATCCAGCCAGAATCACAAGGGGGAGGGTGCAGGTTTACTGGCACACAGAAGAGCTGTACTTCAGGAGGACACCAGAGAACATTCTCAGGGTAGCAACTGCTCAAGGAGCAATGTGCTGCAATGGGCACACGAAAGAACAGCAGGACAATTATAGGAAGTTCACTGGGTGTTCTGAAATTTGCCTTAAATTATAATTTTTCTTAAGTGTTTGTCTTTTTTAATTCCCTCAAATGTGCTGCCAAAAATTCAGGTATTTGAAGATGTCAGGTAGCACTGGTGCAACCAAGATTCACAAGTTGGAAGGACGGAGATGGGGTGGTATGTGCCATGCAAGGAGGCCTCAGGGAGCCACTGAAGAATGGCTCTGCCCAGCCCTCCCATTCAGTGAAGGAGTCCACAAGCTGGATTATCAACACAACGGTTGTGAAATAGTTATCAGATGGGGAATTCCATTTCCATCAACTAACAGTTGGAAGCTACTGGCTTTTTTCCTCTTTTTAATCGCTGTAAGGGCTAAATTTCTCTTGTTTTCTCATATTACCAAATGATAGCTCAATAAGCTTTGGAAATTAATTCATTCTAGTGAATGCTGTAAAAGGCAACAAATCCAACTTAATGATTCTAATCATTGATATTGGGTGTCTGTGTCCTCCCCTGCACCACGCCACCCTCTGGCTTCACTCGGCTGGCTCCTTGGCCTTTCTTTTCCTGTCCCCACACACTCTCTGTAGCACCTTAGCTTTCTGCAGTTCCCACCTAGCTGTTCACATCTCTAGGCAACTCACACGTTCTGTTTTTGTCTTTCCTTGATCTGGGCTGACAAGCATTACTTGGGAGGGAAAAAGTTCCCAAATAGACAGAGCTATTAGAGTCCATCATGGATTTGGGCTCTCAAATCCAATCTGGGTCCTCAAGGCCTCTTTCAAATCTTTTATTCATTTCTTATTCCCCATGGTATCTGAGTCAGACGGATTCCCCTGCCTTCCAGCTCCCAACCCCAGTACCAGCCCCAGTTTCTCACCCTTCACTTTAGAAGGCCACCCAGCGTAATCTCTTTGGGCTCTCCTTTGTCCATAACAAATTAACTGTGGTCATTGTAGGCATTTTATGTGTGTCTCAGGGGGATGTGGTCCTTCCTTTCTGCCACCCCTTTCTAGTCTCACTTTCTGCTCTGGATCCTGACCCTCGGAGACTTCTTCAGTGTCCTGCTACATCAATTACCCCCTCTCTGTCCCTTTGTCAGTCTCTTGCTTTATGCTTTCTTCTCCTCTTATTAGTTCCAACTACACCTACCTACCACTTAAGTTCTACTTCTCTTTCAAACTTCTTGAAATACATCTCCCTGCAAACGCCCCAGGACTATGGGCCTTACCACCTAGGCTGGCCCTTACCACTCTATTCCAGTGCTTTCTTGAAGGCCATTGACCAACTGTCTTCAGACCTTGTCTTCCTTTACCTCTCTTAAGGCATCTTCCTTTCTGATGTTCCCTTGTTCGTTCAATCCTGCCTTGCCTTAGTGTTTGCTTTCTGCTTTTCACATCTCCAATCCATTCTCCAGGGGCCGCCTAAGGATTTTATCTCCATTACAAATCTTATGACATTCCTTTGGTTGAACCATTCAAGACTCCAGTTTTAGAATCAACTCCAAATTTTTATGGGGTTGTGTCCACCTTTTAAGCCTCTTTCTTCACGGCTTCCCATCCACTTCATAATCCAGTGGTCCTTTACTTTTCAGGCTGTTTTCTATGATGAAATACTCTTCCTCTGCTTTTCCCATTATGCCCCCCACCCCATCCCTCATTATCCCATTTGACTGGCTAAGTCCTGCTAGTTTTTCATAAATCAGTTTAGCCATCACTTCCTTGTGGAAGTCTTGCTTGATGTCCCATGTCTCAGTTGGATGCCGCTACATAGGTCCTCCTGAGCCCTTCTATAGCAGTTATCACGACGTATACTGATGTCTTTCCTCATCTCTGACCCCCACCACTTTGTGAGCTCCAAAACAAGAAGGTTCTGGTTGGTTAGGTCACCACTGAAGTCCCAGACCCAGTACAGGAAATGACAAATAATAGAGGCTTATGAAGACAATGAATTAAATGAGTTACACAAGACAAGTTAACCAAAGTAAAAACAGTAGCTAACAGTTTCATAGTATTTACTGTATGTGAGTCATACTTCTAAGTACTTGAGTACTAAGTACTATTTAACTTATTTAATTCTCCCACATCCTCAAAAGGTAGGTACTAGCATGTTTTCATGTTTTTGTTTTATAGAGGATTAAATAGAATAATGTTTTAGACTGACACTTAGCAAACCACTGCCCTTGGGCCATATCCAGCCAGCTGCCTAACTCTGTAAATAGTTTTACTGTACACAGCCACGTGCATTGCTCTAAGCATCTTCTGTGAATGTTTTCCCACTATAATGGAAGTGTTGAGTAGTTGTGATAGAGACTGTATTGCCCACAAAGACAAACTATATACTATCTGGCTCTTTGTAGGTTCATATAGGCCATTTGCCCAAAAAGTCTTCATCTGAAGCACGCAGAAAATCTTGTGTATTTATGCTGTCTATTGTTTATATCCTAAAAAGACAACCTTGACAATCCTCAAGCTCCATTTTAATTTTTAATTTTCCATTTTTTAGCATTGTTTGGTTTTGATAGTATAGCATGGCAAAATATGTCCATTGTATAAAGTAATTTCTCTTGGTGGAAGTTTTTTTAAAACCCATAATCTTGCTGTTTCTACTTTATAGAATTTAGAAATTGAAGGTGCCTGGGGCCTCTCTCACCATTAAAAAAAATGGATTGGGAAATGAGGTCTAGAGACACTGATTTATTTCCTAAGAGTCACACAAGAGGCCAGGAGTGAGGTCTGGACAAGAACCCGGGTCCACTGACCTTCTGACGAAGGCCCTGGTGGCCCAGCTCTCTGCTTTTCCGTTGGCAGGGCTCCCTGAGCACCCACTCCAACTGAGGGAGTCAACTGGGAATCAGTAGCTTGGGGTCAGAGACAGCAAGTTTGGATGACTTATTTTCCAAATGCAGAAAGCCAATTCTAAGCCTTTAACATCAACAGGATCCAGAGAGTCTGGCTAAGGATTGTTGTTACTCCTTGGCTTCTTTCTTTATCTTATTTATGCATGGTGTGTGTGTGGAGGGGGGTGGCTAGCTTTCATGACCAAATCTTAAGTAAATGAGAAAAGTGCCTTAAAGTCTAACTAGGGTAAATGCTACTCTAGTAAATATTGGGTCTGATACCATCTGAGCCCTGGGGTAGGGAATGTGAAGATTACAAATGGTTGTTATTCAGATCAATCAGTAAAGAGCACACTAACATCTTCATGGAGCAGCACAGCTCATTTAGCACATGCAGCATCCACTCCAGGATTCCTGGATGCAGCTCACATCACCCAGGACCCTGCGTGAGCAACGCTGTAGTTAAGGATATGTCACAGCAAATCAACAAAATATGCAGCTTCATCAGCACATTCTGAGAGCAGGTCATTAAAATATGCAACCATATCCCCCAAGTGCATGAAAAATTAACTAACAGCTTTTGTATCTTGATCAGCTTAATGAGTAAGTAGTGGCTGAACAGGAGTGTCAAATTGTACAGTCTGGCAAGGGGGCAGGTGACTGTCTGAGAGAAGCTGGGAAGGCCAGAGTTAATACAGTTGGTTTTCAAAATACCAGTCCTTAGAATTCAGTGTCAGAAAGAGCTGATTAGTATTAAGATGTTGTCCAGCCTTCTGATGTAAATGAAACATTGATTCTCCATTTCAGGCTTCGCTAAGTCTTAATGGACTCAGCCATGCGCCTGGAAGCCCCTGCCAATGGCATCATATACGCATGTGTACAACTAAGCGGCAGTGGCAGCCTTCTGGATGTATCTAAACCATCTGACCTTGAAGAGCAGATAAAATGAAGAAGGGAAAAAAAACCTCTTTAATCAAACTGTATCAGAGATGCACCATGCCATTGAGAGAAAAGCCAGGCTTCATAAACCAGGAAGGCCCCAGCTAGAAGGTTGGCAGAGAATATGAGTAAATTAAGTCTGAGTCATTGATGATCGCTGAGGAAACATGTGAATTGGGCCGTCACAGAAGACTATAGGGTCTGCTGTCACCCTGCTATTGGCAGGACACTTATGGGGAAGCTGACAACCCACTTTTAACATAGCACACATGCGCTTCGTGACTTGGCCCATGTATAAACGGGATCTTAAACACCAGCCTGTTGATCCTGCTCTGCTAGTTTAGCTTGGCTGACCAGGGGGCATTGCAGCTGATGGAGTGTCGGTTTCCCAAGGCATAAATTTATCCCCTTCTGTAGTGAACTGGGCGGTGGAAAGATAGCAATCCCAAATAAAAGGCATAGAACAAATCCAAATGGGAAAATTGTGCAGACAAAGGAGGAGGCTGGCAGCCTGGCGAAGGCTGAGGTGGAGCTGGCTGCCTGTTGCCCTTCCATTGAGAGTGTACTGTTGGGGCGGAGGAGGTGGGAGAGAGCTAGACTTCTTTTTGTCTTTCTAGATTTGATTAGACTTTCCCAAAGTGCAGCACTTGGGCAGACCCAGAATGACTTTTGGCCACATGTGGTATATGGACAAACTTTTTAAAATGCTAATACTTAATGATTCTATTCTCATGAATATTAGATAAAATAGAAATAGCACATCAAACTCATGATTTGACTAATATTATTTCTTCTAGTAAGGTAAAGATAGCAAAAGTGAGTCTAGTTAAAGTAAGTTTAAAGAAAAATATTACATATATAATAGAATATGTGATATGACTAGATAAAGGAATTATGGTCTACACATATAATGGGATATTTTTCAGTCTTAAAAAAAATAAAATCCTGCCATATGTGACAACATGGATGAACCTGAAGAACACTGTACTACGTGAAATAGTGCCATCACAGGAAGACAAATACTGCATGATTCATTCATATGAGGTATCAAAAATAGTCAATTTCATAGAAGCAGGGAATAGAATGGTGGTTGTCAGAGGCTGAGGGCAGGGAGAGTGGGTATAAGTTTTGTTCAATCAGTATAAAATTCCAGTTATGCAAGATAAATAAGTTCTAGAGATCTGCTGTACAATGAAGTCCCTATACTTAATGATACTGTACTGTGCACTTAAAAATATTTATTAAGAGGTAAGATCTCATATTAAATATTCTTACCATATAAGCAAAACCAGAAACAAAGGGACACAAGGAAACTTCTAGAGGTGATGGATGTCTGTTACCTTGATTGTGGTGATGGTTTCATGAAAAGGTACATGCATATGTCCAAACCCACTCAATTGTGTACATTAAATATGTAGTTTTTGTATATCGACTATACCTTAATAACACTATTTTTAAAGTGTTTAACATGTTTAAAAGTACACAGTTTAAATGTAAAAATCAATTCATTGAAAAACATTAAAGAAGATCTAAATAATTTTGGAATTATAGCATGATATAGATAGGAAAATTTAACATTGTATAAATATTTATTCTCTTCAAATTAACTGTAAATTTCATGTAATTCCAATCAAAATTTAGATAGAATTTTATGTGGAGGTTAGAATCTGATTTCAATGTTTACATGGAAATTCACAAGGTCAAGAACAGCCAGTACAATTTTAAAGAAGAAAAAGATGAAGCAACTTGCACTACTAGATATATTAATTAAACAAGGTGGTATTGGTGCAAAGATAGACTGCATACTCAAAGAACGAAATGTAGAACTTGGAGACACAGCCCTCCCTAGAAAGAAATGGTATAGATGGAGGTGGTAGTACAGGTCTCTGGAAAAGGGATAAACTCCTAAGTACACGTTACTCTATTGGTTGACTATATTGAGGAAAAATAAAACAGTTCCTAAATACCACTACACACAACAATCAATTCCTTGCAGATTAAGGACTTAAATGTGAAATGCAAAATTTTTAAACCTTTAGGAAACAGGAAAGGAGAATATACTTATAATCTCTGTGCAGGGAAAGGGTTTCTTAAACAACAGAAAGCACAAAACATAAAGAACAAGATATGTTGTTTTGACTATATTAAAATCAAGGTAGCAAAAGTCTTTTAAAAATATCAAAAAAAAAGAGGAAAATTCAAATGATGAACTAGGTGGACATGATATATGGTACATATATGTAGAAAAGAATGCACATCAAAAGTACATATAAAGAACTCTTTGGAGTCATTAAGAAAAAGGTAAATAACCAAACAGAAAAACAGGCAAAGACATAAACAGGCATTTCATAGGAGAAAAATATGGATGGTGAATAAATATTAAAAGATGGTCAGACTCACTGGTGATTAAGGAATCACAATTTAAAACCAGGATGAGATACAATTTCAGGCTCACCAAATGGGCAAAAATTAAAAAGTCATCTGTTTGTGATGGTGTAGATCTAAGAACTCTCACACACTGTAGAATAGAATGTAAATCAGAATAACTTCTTTGGAAAACAGCCATTTTTCAGCACACTGGAAAATTCACATAACCTATGACCTAATGGTTCTGCACCTAAGCATATACCCAAGAGAAACACTTACACATTTGCATCAGGAAACCATGCATAAGAATATCCAGAGCAGATTCCCTGTAATAGCAAAAATGGAACAAATCAGATCCCCATCAGCAAAGAAAGTATAAATAAAGGACAATAGCATACAGTGGAATATTATGCAACTGTAAAAAGTAAATCAACCACAGCTCCACAGGTAAGTTGCAAAAACAGACTGTTGAGTTTCAAACACTGAGACACAAAAGAATAAAGAATATACACCATGTTATTGAGTTACTACTTTAAAAACATAATATATTTAGATGAACACATAGGTTATAAAAATTATAAAGAAGAAGAGCAAGAGAATTATGATAGACAATTCAAGTAGTGAATTATTTCTGGATGATGAAAGGGAGGAAAAACTGCGTAGATGCACACATTCTAACTTCAGTAAACATTTATTTCTTGACCTGGCAGTACAGGAGTATTGATTTTATCATCCCTTAAATTGTACATATAAAAATATACCTCTTATACCCTTGTTTGTATATATTGTAGAATTTACAGTTTTAAAAAGGCAAAAGAAATTATACAGTTAACAAATATGGAAAAATTGTGAAGGTATCACTTGATTGACCAAAGTAAGGGTCATTCTGTGCCAGAAAGAAAAAGGATATGTGACTGCAGTATATGCAATGCCAAAGGTTCCATTAATACTTTTGGGACACTAGTGCAGACATGAATATTTGTCACCTGGCACATAATAGATACTTAATACAGTTGTTGAAAGAAAGAAGGAAAAGAAAGATGGGCAAGAAGGGAGAGAAAGAAGGAAGTAGAGGGAGAGGAAGGAATTAAAAGGTAGAGGAGGGTGTGGGAGGGAAGAAGGTTGGCCACACTGGATTTGTGAATAATTAAGTCTGCATAATAAACACATTCCTTGTTGTTTGGAAAGAGTTCAGTCTTGTCTTGATTGAGGGAGAGCTCCATTCTCTTGCAAAATGTAGCCCATTGTGTCTCCATGTTACTAATGGCTGCACTGACGGCTACAGTACACCACTGAGACTTGCTTGTCAAACATTCACTACTATGCCATGTTATTATAGATTTTTTTTTCTGATAGAGTAATCACTTCTACTTATGTGGAATGACAGAAGCTGCCTGATAGTGTTTAATCTAATCTGAAAATATAAGAAATAGCCCAGCTATGTAAGACAAAAAGAACCCAAAGGGAATTTTTTTTGAAAAGTCAGGATAGGAAAGGAAGCATTAAGCATATAATTAAACTCTGACAGACTGTACCTTTTGCTTTAGTTTCCTGAGAATTGGGTAGTAGGTAAATACCCTAGTATGTTGATTGTAAGCTTCCATCTGCATTTTTAGATTAATTTTTAATGTTGAATAAATACAAAATAATATTCATAACACATTTTCAAAGTATAAAAATAATGATAAAAGCAAAATCTTGTATATACACTATACAACTTAAAAAAATAGAATATTAATGCAGTCTTAGATGCTCTTCCCATATCTCTTATCACTTCCCATATAACTTTCTATCAGCTCATGTGAAGTAATGACTATCCAGAATTTTATTTATATTTCATGGCTTTTGTTTATAGTATTTCATATTTGTATATATTCTAAACACTAAGTTCTTTGCTTTTATAGATTTTTTGACTTCATATAAATACAATAATGATACTTTTTTTCTACCATGACTTTGTTTTTTATCACTCAGTACTCTGTTTTTAAGGCTTGTCCATGCTGATAATAAATAATAATTTATTCCCATTTCTCTTTACAATCACATCATATGATTACCACAACATACTTATCCATTTTTCCTATTGATTGTATTTAAATCACTTTTGTTATTATGACACTGTGAACTTTCTTGGTTCGCATGAGCAAGTTTCTCTGGGACTATAACTAACAGTGCAGTTATTGGTTAAGAGGGCATGTGCATACGCAGCTTTACCAGACAGTGATTGTTTTCTGTAGCAGTTTACTAATTTGCACTCCCATCAGCACTGACTGAAAATCGCCATTGCCTCATATCTTCACATGTCATTTCTGCCACTCTCATTGCTTAGTATTCATCAAGTCTTCTGATGTGCCAACTTATGTCATACTTTTAAGTCACTGCAAATGTGATTCAGTCAGTACATAAACAATACATTTAGATCTACACCCACAATTTGAAGTTAGTGACCCATGTTGAATTGAGGAATGGCCTCACTTGGACATTTATAAAAAGGCACAGCTTAAAAATGAGAACAACTTTGTTGTTTTCTCAATAAAGTGCTGATTGACAAATATGAGGAAAAAATTGTAATGTTAGTAGTAGAAATGAAATATTGTGTTTGGCACTGTTGGGAAATCACCCAAGTTTTGTGGGTTTCTGACTTCATAACTACAAGATATTTGGATCAAAGTATACTTACTTTAGGTGACATATGAATTCATAATCCAAGGGAAAAAGCCTCATAAAAATAACTTCACATTAAATATATCTTGCAAAAGAACCATTTAACTTGGCAAAATTTTAATGAAATAAAACACATGGGTTAGATTTCCCTTATAATACACATAGGAATAAAATGTGCTCAACAAAATATGCTTTGGCTTTTGCCAAACTAGAAACATCTGAAAATAACCTAAGAAATTTCCTTAAACCATAGCATGTTTCTGGCTTTGTCCACCACTTAATTAAGTGTTGTTTTAATAATGAAGCACATTAGGGATGGGGGTTGTATCCAGCCTGTAAACCGTTCTTTATGGGGTAGTAAAGATAGACAATAGTACTGACATAAAAAATATATTTAATTTCATGGTTTTACCTTCTTAGCATGTGTTTCATATCGGCCTTCCTAGTCTGAAATCTCTTTCAGTTAAGACAGTTAACCATTGTTTTATCCTTGAAAATTTAGGTGAAAATCTATTATGATGGCTCAAGTATAAAGGAACTAGGTAAAATGTTTGCCTGGTAAATTTAATATCATTGTTGATAAAGAACAAAGTTACGTATGCTAGTAATTCATAATTGGGGTTCAGACATTTTTCAAGGCAAGTTATTGTTTTATTCAGTGTCTTTGCTGTGTGAACTCTTGAACCTTTACAACTAATGTTGAAGAAATGATAAAAAAAAATCCATAAATGCCATTTTAATATAGTATCAGTGCATATGTAGACTAATTTTTTAATCTTATAAAAATGCATTTTAGAGATAAAAACTTAATTGTTTTAGACTCCTATCTGTTAGTCTGGATAAATCTGATCAATACATCTGCTGAAGACTGTAAAATCTGGACAAAACATTTTTTTTAAGTATTTGGAAAAAATGTGTTTCAGGCATTAAAAAGACAAAACAATAATAAAGTATCAGTGAGGCAAGATGTGGAGGAGGATTGAAGCCCAGGGAGGTGATCTCGGCTTTGGGGCCACTTTTCCCTGATGCTTCTGCTGAGTGAAAAAGACACTGAAAAGTACAAGAGACATTACTGTACACAGCTTCACAGAGAAAGGAAAATAGGCATTACAATCAAGGACTATCAAGAATGGAAGGGGACTAGTAGAAGCCACTGTAGAAATCCTGAAGGGCCAGACCTTAGGAGCAGGGTTACCTGGAAATAGAGGAAATAATGCTCAGTTTCAATTTATTTCAATACCTAACATTGGATTGAGGTGATATTAACGCTAATGTATAAGCAAATATAAATCCTCTTCCTTAGAATAAGACATCCTAAGCCTGAAATTATTTTTACAATCAATTTTTCAAATACAATGTCCATTCACACACACAAACATATTCACATACATACAAATAACCAAGTTTCCAATGAGATAACAGAATATGAATGAAAATAAGCAGAAAAAGCCCATCCAACATAAATCGACTCATGAAGTCTCCAGATATTGGAGTTCTTAGGCACAGACTTTAAAACAACTGTGCTTACTATATGCAAGGAGAAAGGAAAGGACAAAAATTTGGCAGAAAATTGTAATATATATATATAAAAAAGAAGCAAATGAAAATACTAGAAACAAAAAAATACAATGACTAAAATGAAAACATTAGTGAATGGGACAGTATTATTAGACAGATGAAGAGAGAATTAATGAACTGGATCACAGACCAGAAGGAAATATCCAGAATGAAGACCATCAAAGGGATGACACTGTAAGTAAAATTGAGACTTAAATATTACAGTAAAAATTCTATCATACATGTAATTGATGACCCAGAGAAAAAGAGGGATAAAGAATAAGTTAGGAGTAATATTTAAGAGACAATGGCTGTAAACATTCCAAAATCACCTCTAACTACAATGTCAAGAAACCTTATGAATCTCATGTGCAGGATAAATCAAGAAAAATACACATGTAAGTACATTATATTGTAATTGCTGAAATAATTTCTTGTGGAGATACAAATACATACACATTGTATAATATATACTTATTTACATTCTCCAATGAAGTACTAAAAACCATAATAAATGAGTATGTGAGGAGAAATAAAGGAATAAAATATGCTCAATGAAAACAGAAGCAAGAAAGTAGAGAAAAAGCATCATAAAACAAATAGAACAAATAGAAAATAAATACCGATGATAAATCTAAACCCAAAAATGTAAGTAATTGGATTAAATGAAAATGGCCTAAATGTTCTAATTAAAAGACAAAGATGATCAGATTGAGGGGCATGGGAACCCATATGATGTAAAAAGAGACATATCTAAAATATGAGGAAAAAGAGAAGTTGAAATTAAAAGAGACAGAGCATGCAAATAAATTAGCTAAAAGAAGAATTGCACAGTTATATTATTGTCGACAAATATATCAGCTCACTTGAGAAGAAAAAGCTTTTTATAGGTTAGGGACAATTCATAGGGATAAAAGTTTCCATCCACCAGGAAGAGTATAACAATTCTGATTTTCTATCCAAATACAGCCGAGTCTCACAATATTTATGATTACAAAATAGAGCTTCCAAACAAAAAAGAAAAAAGAGAAATGGACAATTCCAAAATATCTCAGGAAATTGTAACACATCAAAATATCTAATTTTAAAAGCCATATAAAATGTAATACTATAACATTTTGGAAAACTAATTTGTAAACTTGATCTAATGTGTATAAATAAAACACTGAATCCAAAGTGCCAGCATTTTCTAACTGACCATATGCTGAGACATAAAACAAGTTCCAAAATATTTTAAAGGATTGAATAGAATGGATTCTCTGCCCACCATAGGGGAATAAAAATGCGGCCAGGAAGTCTTTGGTTTGGAAATTAAACAATAGACTTCTAAGTAATTCATGGGTCAAAGAAGTCATGATGAGAATAGGAAATATTTTTATCTCAATGATAATGAAAATACAACATACCAAAATTTATGATAACTGTTAAACCTTGCTTAAAAAGGACATTTACTGTTTTAAAGACAATATAAAGAAAGAAGAATGAAAATCAATAATGACAACTTCAAAATCAGAAAAACAAAAAAAGGATAGCAAAATACACCCAAAGAAAGTAGATGTAAGGTAAGAGTATAAAGTCTATAAATACAATATAGAGGACATTTTTAGAAAACTAAAAAGAATATGAATAAACTAAAATATTGCTCCAAGGGGCTGGTGGGGTAGGGGGAAGGTTAATCCAGTAAAATTTGTAGCAAAGAGATAAAAGCAGAAGTTAATGAAATAGAAACTGAAAAAAAGGACTGACCAACAAAACTGAATTTCATTCTTTGAAATGACTAATGGCAAGGTGAGTTTAAAAAGTCAGAAAGGGTACAAATGAATAAAACAAAGTAAGAGGTGTATGAGTGGGGAGAGGGGTGGAAATGGATAAAACTGCCCTTATTTACAGATGAAATAATTGTCTACATTCAAGAGACTGTACAAAGTTTTAAAATTAATAATAAGATTCAAAAAGGTTACAGATACAAGATAAATATACAAAAATCTTTAAGGTTTCCTCACACTAGGTATAATAAAATAGAAAATGTAATTGAAAAAAAGAATCAAATAAAAAAGATACAACAGCCATAAAGTCCTTAGGAACAAACCCTACAAATATGTGCATGAACCTCATGAAATAATATATAATAATTTATTGATGAACATAAAAGAGGACTTGAAAAAGTGGAAATTTTCCCTTGCTCATGAATCAAACAAATCAACATTGAATACATATCAGTAACATGCAAATAATCTGTATACAACTCATTACAGTCCATACAATTCTAATTAACATTTGAATCAAGATATTAAACTGACTTCTGTGAAATATGAGTAACTGAGTCTAAAATTTATGTGGTCAAAGGACTGTAAAGGTCAAAGAATTGCTAAGACAATTTCAAAAAGAAAGAGCAAGGGAAGGATACTCTTTCCATACAATATCAAGACATGCCAAGAAGTTAAGAACATCAAAACAGTGTAATACTGGCACAGAGGAAAAGAAAGGGACCAATGGAACATAACAGAGACTCCTGAAATAGATAAATTATATATCTCTATATAAAACTACATATATAATTATATATATAGTTTGCATATACATAATTATCTGTATATCTGAATTTCTACCTGACATTATAAACAAAAAGTAACTTTTGCATTAAAACCTAAATAGGAGAAAAAACTACATATTTTAGAAAAAAATATGAACTCAAGGTAGAGGAGGATTTCTTAAATAAGAAATAAAAAGTATGAACCATAAAGGGAAAGCTGACTTTTTAAAGCTAAAAGATATCTATTTATATCACTGCTTTATTTTTAGAAATGTTTATTACCCAAATGTCCGTTATTAAGTAAACTATGGCATATCCACACGAGAGAGCAATATGCAGCTTTAAAAAGGAGTAAGCTCTCTACATGCTGATATGGAGAGAGTGCAAGATACAATGTTAAATGATTAAAGCAATATGCAGAATGTATATATACATTGACTATATATAGCAAAATACAGTGTATGTCAAAATGGAGAAATACAATATGTATTTAGTTTATATTTGAATTAAGAAAATTTGGAAGGAAACACTTTGTTTCTCGTAGCAGAATATTGGTCAGGACTAAACAGATGGAGACAGGTGTAGAGTATCTTTTTACTACACACACACACACACACATATAATTATATATTTATTATATATTTTAACTTTTGAACTATGTGAATGTTTTTTTTCCTTTACATATGTTACATATTTATTCACATAACAGATGCACGGAGATCAAACATTGTAATAGGATAACACCCCCAGAGTCGGGCATAAGGTAGAAAATAGTATCCTTTGACATTGAAGGTAAAAAGATGGATATAAACTGTTGTTGAGTTTGCTTTCTACAGCAGTAACTGCATTAGTGATGACTGTCCAAGTGTCACTGATGGGAGTCTGGTGTCTCACAGACCCAATCTAGGAAACAATGTTTCCTAAGTCTGACCAAAGTGACTAAAATACAACCAGAGGAAAACATGATTATAATAATGCTGATGTTGGGAAATGATAATTCACTTAACTCTGTATATGGTGTCTAAGGTTATAATGTTGTCAAAACAGAGACAAAATGGGCTGTCACCATGGAATCCAGAAAAAAACGAGTGCAAATGATAAAAATTTCAAGTCTACTGGATTCACTTTAGGTGAGTGGTGCTAAAATAAGAGAAGCTAAATGCAGAAAGGCTCTGTGTAGGCCACCTATCCCAGAAGGAATCTGCAAGAAAGCAGAATTTGAGCTGCAGTTCTGGGCAGCATCCTCTTACATCTGATCAAAGACATTCTTCTTACATAGCCATAAAACAATTTATAAGACTAATCCAGAAAACTTAACCTTGATTACAAGACTAGAGTCCATACTGAATGGACTTTTCCTTTCAAAGGAAATGCAAATTCAACCACAGAAGCCTTGAAGGACCAGCCTAGGTCTTCTCTGATTTCCATAAAGGAGCTAGAACCCTGAGGTATCCCAAAGCACCCTACATAAAACGTTTCTCAGAATCTCTCTTTCTAGTTATGGTCCCTCTTTCCAAAATTCCATACTCGTGCAGACCCTGCATCGCCCTTGTAGGCCCTTGGCCATGGGGTGTCCCCAGGCCTCCTCCCCCTGGGCTGGTACCTACCAGTATGACTGCCCCCAACCCTGGCTTGGAAAGTTAAAGGTTTCCCCAGGCCCTCTGCTCCTTTGGACAGATGAAAACACAGGCCTTCTCTTTCACTGCTTTTTGAGCGGTACTTGCCCATGGAATATCTGTGATGAATTAAAACCCTCCATCCCATCACCATGCTTAAAACATATATAAAACATATACAAAGATGGGAGAAGAGCTTCATAAACTCCCATGTACTTATCACCCATTCAACAATGCTCAACCCACCAGCTTGTCCCATTATTTCTTATGCATTCCCACCAACCACCTTCCCTTTAGATTTTTAAGCAAATACTAGACATAAAATCATGTCATTCATCAATAAATTCAGTATATACCTCTAAAGGATAATTCTCCATCTGAAGAGCTTCAAATCTAAAGACAAGTCACAACCACCTGTATATCCCACACCTAGATTTACCAGTTAAGATTTTGTCATATTTGCCTGTGTTTTACTAAACTATCTGGGAGAAACTTGCAGATATCTTGACCCCTCACCCATAAACACTTATCTGTTAAGATCAAAGACATTCTTCTTACATAGCCATTAAACAATGTATAAGACTAATCCAGAAAACAACCTTCATTACAAGACTAGAGTCCATACTGAAACTGCAATCATGTTTGTTCTAGCTCACGCTACTTGGATGGAGGATCAAAGCAAGGACTGCACATTGCTTTCAGCTGTCATGTTTCCCTAATTGGGAAGGGTTTCAACATTTCAGTCCTTTGTGTCCTTGACATTGTTGAAGATTATGGGTCAATGGTTTTATAGAGCGTCCTCAGTATGTTTGCGATGGTTCCTCTGGTTAGTGGGTACACTTTTGGCAGGAATATCATCATTGAGATGTCACATGTCAGTAGACCACCTCACTGGGGTTGCCAACTTTCATTCCTTGAAGAAGATGGGGTCCAAGTGTATCTACTGTACAAACACCCTTCCTGCTTAATAAGCTATAAACAAGTAATAGGCTGTGAAGTGGCGTACATGACCTGCTCCTCAATGAAGCTTCACACAACGATTTAGCATCCACTGGTGATTCCTGAAGGGTAAGCTCTGTGACAGCTGCACTGTGGGGCTGTTATAAATGATTCTTTCTCCACTTGTTGCTCCTTCTTCTCTGGATTCTTGTTTTACTTACCTGTTTATTTATATTTCTTAGTATGAACTCATGCATCCTTTCCCAGTGTATCCCAGCGTATTGCCGTCACTATTCATTTTGATACTCCCACCTAACCAAGCTGTTTCCTTACTATATTTCTGTTGGGCCAGCTTTTTGGAGCCAGCCATTCTCCAGGGCTTAGAAACTTATGAGCCAAGCCCCTCTTGCCTCATAAAATCTCCTCCACTATCAAACCCAAAGTCCAACATGGCTCACAGGACCCTTGGGATTCTTGCCTTGCTTGCCCCTTGAGGCTCCTGAGCCTCCACCACCTCTCCACCTTGGCCTTTTGTTCTGTCATCTTCAATTCTTGTGCTCTCTGGCCTGGTCTCTCCCTTCATGCTGGAAAGCTATGGCAGCTCACAGCCTTGTTTCTTTGGTCCTGGCTTACTGACTCTCTCTGGTTCCTTCCCCCATGGCTCTGGCCCCTCCCTGGTGCTTGCCCCTGGGTCTGTGCCACTCCACATATCCTCACCCCTCTTAGTCCCTTCCTGCCTGCTCAGTGCCCTTACTACACAGCCCCTGAGGGGGAGTAGGGAACCTGCTGAGTGTTTGTTTAATTAATGGGTAAATGAATAGTTTTAAATCATTAGGAATAAAGTTTGAGCTCTGCAGTTAAGCCACAAATGAGTTTGCTAACACACAGGTAAGGTAATTTTCAAAGATAAAATACTCAATAGAGCAAAAGTGTTTTTCACAGAAGATGCTGGCAGAATGAAAGGAAACATTCTCAGATACTAGCTGAAATATAGGCCTTTACTATGAGAATGTCTTGCTCTTTTCAATTCAGCAGATGCTTATTAAGAAGATACTACTCCCACCCCCACCCCAAACGTGCACATGCATATGGTGCCAGGCATCGCTCTGACCCTCTCTGCCCTTGTGGAACTGACCCTTAGTGGTGCTGACAATCACATACATGGAAAATCACCATGGCTTTAATAGAGCTATGAAGAGTGTTGGGAGGATCCACAGGCAAACCAACTATTAAAAAGAGACATTTAAGTGTTTGACAGTTGAGCTGTAACTTGAACAATAAGCCAGATTTCACCAGAAGTGGAGCAGAGGGGGATCCCTCCAGGCAGAGGGAAGAGCTCAGAGGAAGGACACTGAAGACTGAGGCGTTTGGAGACGGAATGAGCTCCAGACTCCACCAAGAGCAGCAAACCCCAGGGAACCCAGGTCTAGGCTGGGCCATTCCTGAGCAGGACTCAGCACACCAAGGGGACTGCTGGCTGATCTGCCTTTTGGGGACAGTGCCATCCTGGAGGATGAAGTTTGTGCCTTACTAACGCCTACACCCAGTGAACACCCTGGTGCCTTCATCTTCACAAATGCTTGGTGAGTGACTGGCTGGCAGGCTGGGGCATCAGAGGTTTGGGCTGAGGCAGATGGCCCTGCATGTGAAGGACTGCCTTATCCATGCCAACACGCAGGGGTAGTAGCTGAATCACAGGGCCATGGTGAGGGGACATGGACACATCAGCCATCCACCATGCTATCCAAACACAGTGGAAGAGAAGAACCAGCGGGCAAAGCCTCCAACTTTGGAGGGTCCTGATATTTGCAGGTGAACCAAGCTCAGGGCTGGGGAGCATGGGTAATTATTTCAACACGACCACCAGGTTGTCTGGGAAGTGACCTGCAGACACTTCTGAAATAGTTCAGGCTTTCAGTACTGGAGACCTCAGTCCTCAGGACTTTTATCCTCCAAGTCCTTGCTATCTGTCCAGCCTTCACCTGCAGTTTCTTAGCTCTGGGTGGGGCACAACACCTGTGTGTGGGCCAAACCCTAATTCATGCAAGTGTTTACGCCGGCATCAGTCACTTGGAGCAGCGTCTAGGGGTGGACATACCCTTTGTTCTCCCTCCACATACCACCGTCAGGGTGGGTGAGCTATGCTTCAACACCCCTAAACGGCGAACCGGCGGCTCTGCCAGGCCCCACCCCACAGGCACCGCCTCCCACTCCCCGCAACCCCGGCCTCCACCGTACCGCCATTCAACGCAGGCTGGGGTCGCTGATCCTGGCTGGGGGTGGGCAGGCGTACCGAGAGGTTCTGGGGTTTGCTGACCCGGTGTGAAGGAGGCAGGTGTCTGGGGAAGTGCTGGGGGTCGTGGAAAGGCAGGGGTCGCTAACCCAGGATGACAGGGGGGTCAGGGGCCCCAGGGAGTGCTGGGGGTCGCTCTCTCGGGCTGAGTAGGGTAGGTGTCCTGAGAGGTGCTGGGGTTTGCTGACCCGGAGTTAAGGGGGCAGATGTTCGGGGGCTGCTGGGGGTTGTGGGGGGGCGGAGGTCACTGGCCCAGGGTAAGGGGAGGCAGGCCTTCCGGGGGGCTACTAGGAGTAGCTATCCAGGGGAGGAGCAAGGGTCGTGGTCCAGGGGTGGGGGGGGGCAGGAGTCCCAGGAAGGTTCTGAAGGTTATCTGATGGGGTGACGGTTGCTATTTGGAGGGTGAGGGGGTTTGGCATCGCGGACCCACGTGGCTGGGATGCTGGGAGGTTGTAATCCCAGCCCGCAGAGTGGTCAGCATACCCAGCCCCACTGCGCCGCCTCCTTAAAGCCTATGTGAATGTGTTTGGAATTTTAAATTAAAACAAAACAAAACTTTCATACAGCAAAGACTTCACCCAAAAACAAAGGTGAAACATAAAGCTAAATATAATTGCAACATATATTGCAGACAAAGCCTTAGTATCTATAATACTATATAAAACACTTATTTAAATTAGTAAGAAAAATACACTCATATAAATCCATGAAAAGAATATGAATCTGAACAAACATTTAGCAGAAGAGAAATTATGAATACGTTAAGAATTTCAAATGTTTAATCTCATCACTTATCAGGAAAGGCAAATTAATACAAAGAAGATTTGCAGTGTAATTTGGCAGTGCTCATAAAATAAGAAAATGTGCACATCTTACAACCACATAAACTTTACTTCTGGCATGTATCCTCAACGAATTTCTGCAACTGTGCACCAGGAAGTATTTCCAAGGGTGTTCCTTTTGGTGTGTATTTAACAAACACTCATGGATTCCAGTCATGGTTCCAAGCACCTTACAAATATTACCTCTATTATCCTTATAACATTTCTAAGAGATAGGTACAATCATATCCCTGCTTTATAAATTTGAAGAAAAAAAGGCCTGACATACAAAAAAGGTTAAGACTGTTGCCCAGAGTCACGTGGCTAGGAAATGATAGGATTAGATGTGAACCCAGGCAGCCTAACTGGCATGTGCTCTTTCAACCCCAACTCCATAGTGCCTCTTAGCAAACTCCTGCACACCACTTACAACTTGATGGAGGAATGGATAAACTGAATGTGCTATATTCATAGGATGGAATGCTATTAACCATAAAAGGATATATATCTATAACTATGTATTTATAATTTATATATGAATAGCCCCCAATGCATCTTACTGAGAAATAAAATAAATTTATGAAATAATTTTTAACACAATTGGTATTATTTCTTAATTGTTTTGTAGAATGTATCAATGAAGCTATCTGGGTTTCAAGTTTTCTTCATATGAATGTTTTTAACTATAATTTCAGTTTTTAAATAAGTTAATATAGGACCATTCTGGTTATCTATTATTTCTTCAGTGAGCTTTGACAGTTTTTGTCCTTCAGGAATTTGTCCATTTCATCTAAGTTGTCAAATTTGTTGACACAAAATTTCTATAATATTTCTCTATTATTCTTTTAATGTATCTATAGAATCTATAGTGATGTGAATTCTTTTATCGCTGATATTAGGAATTTGTGTCTTCTCTGTTTTTTCCAACAGTCTGAACAGAGGTTTTTCAGTAAAAGGATATGCCCCTGTCTTCCTTTTAACCAATACTGGGAAATGAAAAAAAAAATTTTTCTACCAACTTAAGAAAATAATTGTGTCTCAGCCAAATGGATTTCTTTGCTATCCATCTCTTTATTTCTGCATCCAAACTCTTTTCAATTATAGAATTATTATTTTATTGATGCTTTTATAAGGAAACCTTCATTCATGAAATTCTTAGTGAATTTCTCCTTTGTGCCAGATAGTAGGCTAGCACTGGATGTCCTCAGATGAATTAAAACCTGGTCCCTGCTCATGAGGGTTTGAATGGGAGAGAATGAGAATGATGTGGTAGAGGTCTATTGAAGTTGCCCCATGGAAACAAAAGGTATAATCAGCTCTACTTGGCATCGGTAACTCTACTGAGAAGAAGAGGTACTAATCATGGTTAAAGGATGAGTTGGTATTTTATAAGCAGAAAGGGACTGGCAGGTGCAAGACACAGATGCAAAAGGGAAAATGAGGAGCCAGGATGGCGGCATGAGTAGAGCAGTGGAAATCTCCTCCCAAAAACACATAGAGCTATGAAAATATAACAAAGAAAAATCTTCCTAAAATAGAGACCACAGGACACAGGACAACATCCAGACCACATCCACACCTGCAAGAACCCAGCGCCTTGCGAAGGGGGTAAGATACAAGCCCCGGCCCGGAGGGACCCGAGCGCCCCTCCCGCCGGCTCCCGGCGGGTGGAAAGAAACCGGAGCGGTTTTTTTTTTTTTGGCGAGCGCTTTTTGGAAGCCTTAAAGGGACGGGCCCCTGTTGCTAGGGACGCAGGGTGGCAGGACCGGTGAGCGGGTGCCTGGGACCGGCGGCTGAGGACAAAGAATATCCCGCGTTTCTCCCTGCGGGACCGGCGGACGGGTGCTTGAGACCGGTGCCTGAGGACGGAGGAAATCGCGCGTTTTTCCCCTTTTCTTTTTCTCTTTTTGGCAAGCGCTTTTTGGAAGCCTTAAAGGGACAGGAACCCGAGTGCTGGGGAGGCAGGGTGGCGGGACTGGTGAGCGGGTGCCTGGGACCGGCGCCTGAGGATAAAGAATATCCCACGTTTTTCCCTGCGGGACCGGTGGGTGGGTGCCTAAAACCGGCACTTGAGAACAGAGGAAATCGCGTGTTTTTCCCCTTTTTTTTTTCTTCTCTTTTCTGCGAGTGCTTTTTGGAAGCCTAAAAGGGACAGGGACCCCGGTGCTAGGGAGGCAGGGCGGTGGGACTGGTGAGCGGGTGCCTGGGACCAGTGCCTGAGGACAAAGAATATCGAGCGTTCCTTCCCTGCGGGACCGGTGGGTGGGTGCTTTTTGGAAGCCTTGAAAGGACAGGGACCCTGGTGCTAGGGAGACAGGGCAGCAGGACCAGTGAGCGGGTGCCTGGGACCGGCACCTGAGGACAAAAAAAAGAAAAGAAAAAATCGCTTGTTTTTTCCTTTTTTTTTTTTCTTTCTTTCTGTTCCCTCTCTCATTGTTGCTGTTGTTGTTTTGGTTTGGAGAGTGCTTTTTGGAAGTCTTAAAGGGGCAGGACAGGTCACTTAGACCAGAGGCAGGGAATCTGGGGATCTCTGGACACCCTAACCCCCTGGGCAGCAGGGAGCACAGAGACCCCTTACGGAGATAAATAGCCTCCTGGCCGCTCGCCCTCCAAACGGGGCTCCACCATTTTGGAGGAACAGCCCCAGCCAGACCAAGCCCACAGCAACAGCGGAGATAAACCCCAAAGCAACTGGGCAGGAAGCAGAAGCCTTGTCTGCGCACAGCTGCCCAGCACAAGCAACTAGAGGTCGCTATTCTCCCAGGAAAAGGCTACAAACCAACAAGAAGGGAAGCTCTTCCAGCGGTCACTTGTACCAGCTCTGCAAACTATCTCTATCACCATGAAAAGGCAAAACTACAGGCAGACAAAGATCATAGAGACAACACCTGAGAAGGAGACAGACCTAACTAGTCCTCCAGAAAAAGAATTCAAAATAAAAATCATGAACATGCTGACAGAGATGCAGAGAAAAATGCAAGAGCAATGGGATGAGATGCAGAGAAAAATGCAAGAGCAGTGGGATGAGATGCAGAGAAAAATGCAA
Source organism: Manis javanica (assembly GCF_040802235.1). Lineage (NCBI taxonomy): Eukaryota > Metazoa > Chordata > Mammalia > Pholidota > Manidae > Manis > Manis javanica. The sequence continues at coordinate 146,378,220 of NC_133158.1, forward strand.
GAGCAGTGGGATGAAGTCCGGAAGGAGATCACAGATGTCAGGAAAGAGATCACAGAAGTGAAACAATCCCTGGAAGGATTTATAAGCAGAATGGATAAGATGCAAGAGGCCATTGAAGGAATAGAAATCAGAGAACAGGAACGTATAGAAGCTGACATAGAGAGAGATAAAAGGATCTCCAGGAATGAAACAACACTAAGAGAAATATGTGACCAATACAAAAGGAATAACATTCGTATTATAGGGATACCAGAAGAGGAAAAAAGAGGAAAAGGGATAGAAAGTGTCTTTGAAGAAATAATTGCTGAAAACTTCCCCAAACTGGGGGAGGAAATAATCGAACAGACCATGGAGGTACACAGAACCCCCAACAGAAAGGATCCAAGGAGGACAACACCAAGACACATAGTAATTAAAATGGCAAGGATCAAGGACAAGGAAAGAGTTTTAAAGGCAGCTAGAGAGAAAAAGGTCACCTATAAAGGAAAACCAATCAGGCTAACATCAGACTTCTCAACAGAAACCCTACAGGCCAGAAGAGAATGGCATGATATACTTAATGCAATGAAACAGAAGGGCCTTGAACCAAGGATACTGTATCCAGCACGACTATCATTTAAATATGATGGTGGGATTAAACAATTCCCAGACAAGCAAAAGCTGAGGGAATTTGCTTCCCACAAACCACCTCTACAGGGCATCCTACAGGGACTGCTCTAGATGGGAGCACCCCTAAAAAGAGCACAGAAGAAAACACACAACATATGAAGAATGGAGGAGGAGGAATAAGAAGGGAGAGAAGAAAAGAATCTCCAGAAAGTGTATATAACAGCTCAATAAGCGAGCTAAGTTAGGCAGTAAGATACTAAAGAAGCTAACCTTGAACCTTTGGTACCCACGAATCTAAAGCCTGAAATGGCAATAAGTACATATCTCTCAATAGTCACCCTAAATGTAAATGGACTTAATGCACCAATTAAAAGACATAGAGTAATAGAATGGATAAAAAAGCAAGACCCATCTATATGCTGCTTACAAGAAACTCACCTTAAACCCAAAGATAAGCATAGACTAAAAGTCAAGGGATGGAAAAACATATTTCAGGCAAACAACAGTGAGAAGAAAGCTGGGGTTGCAGTACTAATATCAGACAAAATAGACTTCAAAACAAAGAAAGTAACAAGAGATAAAGAAGGCCACTACATAATGATAAAGGGCTCAGTCCAACAAGAGGATATAACCATTCTAAATATATATGCACCCAATACAGGAGCACCAGCATATGTGAAGCAAATACTAACAGAACTAAAGAGGGAAATAGACTGCAATGCATTCATTGTAGGAGACTTCAACACACCACTCACCCCAAAGGATAGATCCACCGGGCAGAAAATAAGTGAAGACACACAGGCACTGAACAACACACTAGAACAGATGGACCTAATAGACATCTATAGAACTCTACATCCAAAAGCAACAGGATATACATTCTTCTCAAGTGCACATGGAACATTCTCCAGAATAGACCACATACTAGCTCACAAAAAGAGCCTCAGTAAACTCCAAAATATTGAAATTCTACCAACCAATTTTTCAGACCACAAAGGTATGAAAGTAGAAATAAATTCTACAAAGAAAAAAAAAAGGCTCACAAACACATGGAGGCTTAACAACATGCTACTAAATAATCAATGGATCAATGAACAAATCAAAATAGAGATCAAGGAATATATAGAAACAAATGACAACAACAACACTAAGCCCCAACTTCTGTGGGATGCAGAGAAAGCAGTCTTAAGAGGAAAGTATATAGCAATCCAGGCACACTTGAAGAAGGAAGAACAATCCCAAATGAATAGTCTAACATCACAATTATTAAAACTGGAAAAAGAAGAACAAAGGAGGCCTAAAGTCAGCAGAAGGAGGGACATAATAAAGATCAGAGAAGAAATAAACAAAATTGAGAAGAATAAAACAATAGCAAAAATCAACGAAACCAAGAGCTGGTTCTTTGAGAAAATAAACAAAATAGATAAGCCTCTAGCCCAACTTATTAAGAGAAAAAGAGAGTCAACACAAATCAACATAATCAGAAATGAGAATGGAAAAATCATGACAGACTCCACAGAAATACAAAGAATTATTAAAGACTACTATGAAAACCTATATGCCAACAAGCTGGAAAACCTAGAAGAAATGGACAACTTCCTAGAAAAATACAACCTCCCAAGACTGACCAAGGAAGAAACACAAAAGTTAAACAAACCAATTACAAGCAAAGAAATTGAAACAGTAATCAAAAAACTACCCAAGAACAAAACCCCGGGGCCGGACGGATTTACCTCAGAATTTTATCAGACACACAGAGAAGACATAATACCCATTCTCCTTAAAGTGTTCCACAAAATAGAAGAAGAGGGAATACTCCCAAACTCATTCTATGAGGCCAACATCACCCTAATACCAAAACCAGGCAAAGACCCCACCAAAAAAGAAAATTACAGACCAATATCCCTGATGAATGTAGATGCAAAAATACTCAATAAAATATTAGTAAACAGAATTCAACAGTATATCAAAAGGATCATACACCATGACCAAGTGGGGTTCATCCCAGGGATGCAAGGATGGTACGACATTCGAAAATCCATCAACATCATCCACCACATCAACAAAAAGAAAGACAAAAACCACATGATCATCTCCATAGATGCTGAAAAAGCATTTGACAAAATTCAACATCCATTCATGATAAAAACTCTCAGCAAAATGGGAATAGAGGGCAAGTACCTCAACATAATAAAGGCCAAAAACCCACAGCCAGCATTATACTGAACAGCGAGAAGCTGAAAGCATTTCCACTGAGATCGGGAACCAGACAGGGATGCCCACTCTCCCCACTGTTATTTAACATAGTACTGGAGGTCCTAGCCACGGCAATCAGACAAAACAAAGAAATACAAGGAATCCAGATTGGTAAAGAAGAAGTTAAACTGTCACTATTTGCAGATGATATGATACTGTACATAAAAAACCCTAAAGACTCCACTCCAAAACTACTAGAACTGATATCGGAATACAGCAAAGTTGCAGGATACAAAATTAACACACAGAAATCTGTAGCTTTCCTATACACTAACAACGAATCAATAGAAAGAGAAATCAGGAAAACAATTCCACTCACCATTGCATCAAAAAGAATAAAATACCTAGGAATAAACCTAACCAAAGAAGTGAAAGACTTATACTCTGAAAACTACAAGTCACTCTTAAGAGAAATTAAAGGGGACACTTATAAATGGAAACTCATCCCATGCTCATGGCTAGGAACAATTAATATCGTCAAAATGGCCATCCTGCCCAAAGCAATATACAGATTTGATGCAATCCCTCTCAAATTACCAGCAACATTCTTCAATGAATTGGAACAAATAATTCAAAAATTCATATGGAAACACCAAAGACCCCGAATAGCCAAAGCAATCCTGAAAAAGAAGAATAAAGTAGGGGGGATCTCACTCCCCAACTTCAAGCTCTACTACAAAGCCATAGTAATCAAGACAATTTGGTACTGGCACAAGAACAGAGCCACAGACCAGTGGAACAGATTAGAGACCCCAGAAATTAACCCAAACATATATGGTCAATTAATATTTGATAAAGGAGCCATGGACATACAATGGCAAAATGACAGTCTCTTCAACAGATGGTGCTGGCAAAACTGGACAGCTGCATGTAGGAGAATGAAACTGGACCATTGTCTAACCCCATATACAAAGGTAAACTCAAAATGGATCAAAGACCTGAATGTAAGTCATGAAACCATTAAACTCTTGGAAAAAAACATAGGCAAAAACCTCTTAGACATAAACATGAGTGACCTCTTCTTGAACATATCTCCCCGGGCAAGGAAAACAACAGCAAAAATGAGCAAGTGGGACTACATTAAGCTGAAAAGCTTCTGTACAGCAAAAGACACCATCAATAGAACAAAAAGGAACCCTACAGTATGGGAGAATATATTTGAAAATGACAGATCCGATAAAGGCTTGACGTCCAGAATATATAAAGAGCTCACATGCCTCAACAAACAAAAAACAAATAACCCAATTAAAAAATGGGCAGAGGAACTGAACAGACAGTTCTCCAAAAAAGAAATACAGATGGCCAAGAGACACATGAAAAGATGCTCCACATCGCTCATTATCAGAGAATGCAAATTAAAACTACAATGAGGTATCACCTCACACCAGTAAGGATAGCTGCCATCCAAAAGACAAACAACAACAAATGTTGGCAAGGCTGTGGAGAAAGGGGAACCCTCCTACACTGCTGGTGGGAATGTAAATTAGTTCAACCATTGTGGAAAGCAGTATGGAGGTGCATCAAAATGCTCAAAACAGACCTACCATTTGACCCAGGAATTCCACTCCTAGGAATTTACCCTATGAACGCAGCAATCAAGTTTGAGAAAAACAGATGCACTCCTGTATTTATCGCAGCACTGTTTACAATAGCCAAGAATTGGAAGCAACCTAAATGTCCATCGGTAGATGAATGGATAAAGAAGATGTGGTACATATACACAATGGAATACTACTCAGCCATAAGAAGTGGAAAAATCCAACCATTTGCAGCAACATGGATGGAGCTGGAGAGTATTATGCTCAGTGAAATAAGCCAAGCGGAGAAAGAGAAATACCAAATGATTTCACTCATCTGAGGAGTATAGGAACAAAGGAAAAACTGAAGGAACAAAACAGCAGCAGAATTACAGAACCCAAAAATGGACTAACAGGTACCAAAGGGAAAGGAACTGGGGAGGATGGGTGGGCAGGGAGGGATAAGGTGGGGGAAGAAGAAGGGGGGTATTAAGATTAGCATGCATGGGGGGAGGGCGAAAGGGGAGGGTGGGCTGTACAACACAGAGAGGACAAGTAGTGACTCTACAACATTTTGCTAAGCTGAGGGACAGTAACCGTAATGTGGTTGTTAGGGGGGACCTGATATAGGGGAGAGCATAGTAAACATAGTATTCTTCATGTAAGTCTAGATTAAAAATTAAAAAAAAAAAGAAAGAAAGAAAGAAAGAAAAGGGGGATTACTCCTTAACAGGATAAAACTATTGGTAAATCAAAGATCAACGCATGCTTTAAATATCCTTAATGTTGATCACTTAAAGGGTGTCAGATGATCAGCTATGGAGGTACTCTTTTCTGATAATATTCCTTTCTCTTAATTAAAAAAAAAAAAAAAAAAGCAGTTACTGTGTGCTGACCTCCAATGAGTTCTGCACAGTGGTATAGAGGGCATGTCAAAGTGTGGGCAAAGGGTCTGTTTGTTTCTATGCAGAAGATCAAGGCCTAGCTTGGATACCCAGAAAATGAACTAAGATACGATATGAGGAGGAGCTTCCGGCATCAGCACTCTCTGGAGGACTTGTGCCGGGGGATGATCATCAAAAAGCCTCCACAGGGATCCGGACGATGCTGCGGTTGTGGCTGCATCCAGCCCACCGTCTCCTGGACTTGCCATAGGAATGAGGAGGGAGATGTCTAGGCTGGCATGTGCATACAGTGAGACAACGAATTTGACCGGATCTGTACTGTTGGAACTCAACCAGTAGTTGGGAGGGGTGCAAGTTGTAGCACTCCAAAATCTCATGACTATAGACTATCTATGGTTAAAAGAACATATGGGATGTGAACAGATCCCAGAAATGGGCTGCTTTAATTTGTCTGATGGTTCAAGTACAGTTGGACAATATCCATCATATCATAGATAAATTTTCACAAATGCCTAGGGTGCCTAAATGGTTTTCTTGGCTTCACTGGAGATGGATGGTAATTATAGATTTGCTTTGTTTATGTCACCGTATTCCTATTATGTTAATATGTGTGTGCAAATTAGTTAGTAGTTTAAAACCTATACATACTTAAGGTACTATACAAGAAGATATGTCAAAGAAATAATCAATCCTCCCATGTTTCCTTCATATGCTACATCTATAGCTTTTCTTCTTCCTTCCTAATTACAACCCTTAAATAGAATTCGTTCCTCATATCGAATTTACCGTGTATCATAATTCCTCCAGGGGTAAAGATACCTTGAGACAAGTGCTGGGCATAGAAGCCACAAGGCATAAATCTGCAAAGAAGTAAAAAGCTAACCTTTGCAAACAATATGGCTTCTCTCTCACTTACCAACTTTACATTTCCCTGTATGGCCCCAGAAGATGACTGGTTAGCCAGAGACAGGTAAGATTCCTCAAGGGAGGAACAACCTAAGACAGGCACAGTCGCAGGGGGGCCATCAGGTGAGAATTTGGGGATCAACAGAGGTGAGGCTCAGAACCTCACCCCCCCTGCTTTGAGAGAAATCTTCTGCATCCGTGGATGTCTTGCTGCCCTTGTCTAGCCTGGATTAATACTTAGTCCATAGGCACACACCTGATCATCTGATCATCTACATTTGCCTTCTTACAGCACTAAACTATGTTTTCTACCTTTATCTTGCATCTACCTACCACTTCAGCATTTTATTAAAAATAAAAATAATAATAATAATAGGAGAAATGTGGGATCAACATATATATCAAGTACAAAAATCAAACGAAAATTCATATTTGATCTGATTGTTTATAGGTCATATTGCATGATCAAAACGAAAAGTTTCTGTGATGAATGCCCTTGTACTGTTCACCATGTAAGAATTTATTCACTATGTAAGAATTCGTTCACCATGTAAGAACTTGTTCGTTATGCTTCAGAAGATTGGAGACTGACGAGAATTAGGCTTGAGATGGATTAATGATTGTACATTGAGCATTGACCCCCCTATACTGAATTTTATTGTTGTTAACAACCATTTGATCAATAAATATGAGAGATGCCCTCTCAAAAAAAAAAAAAAAAAGGCTCTGAAGGTTTTATGGCTCTTGGCACATACAAAGTACTTTCCAAGGGGATTATATTAATTTATACTGTCACCAGCTATGTAAAAATAATTCACCATCTACAAACCTGAATTCATTGCTATAAATGTGATTTTGGCATAATTTCCCTGCCATATAGAAAATCACCAATTTATTCATAGCATTCCCTCTTCTACATATATATATATATATGTATTTACCTTAAAATACATAATAATGAAATTTTTATATATTTTTAAGTGGCACTGTGACCTCTTTTCCACAGTCTCTTTCTTGACAGTTTTTTTGATTTCAAGGTTTCTACAATTACAGTAACTGCTGATTCATTAACTTTCAATATTGAGATACCATTTCGATTTTAAGTCATCATCATTTTAGGTTTGAATGTGTCATAAATTTTGTACAAAGTTTACAGAAGGGACAATAATTTTACAGACAATACTTGTTAATTTAATGTTTCTTTAACTGGGAAGAATGTGTCTTTCTAATGGTAAAAATCTAACTAAAAGAACTGTGCTATCTTTGCCAATTTCATTATGTAGTTTAACCTAGAAGTTCTTAAATATAACATAGATAAATAAAATTCCATAGAAATCCAATAAAAAAAAAAAAGGGAAAATGGTGGTTGCACCATCAGTTGGGGATTTTTGTGGAAGCAACAAAAGCAGTTTTGCTGGTTGATGAAACAGAAGTGGGTTTTATTAAAATCCATCTTGAAAGTTCACAAAATACTGGAAGGATTAGAGGATAAAAATCACACAGGAGAACAGGCCTAATGAGGGAGGCCCTGCTGCTCCCGCACCTGGGCGCTGTGGAAAACCACCACTGTCTTGACATCACGGGTGCCAGTGTTGAGCTAGGATCATGACTTTGCAACCTCATCTACCCATGAAAGATGGATGTTTTTGTTTCCAAACCCAATGACAAAGTAAATTCTGCACTGTTATCCTTCACCGGGCTGTTCATTTCTAAATCACCGCCTTGCCTGGAGAGTCTGATTGAACTTAAATTTCCTTCACTTATTTATTCAGTTTTTGCAACAATGTAGGTGCATACTATGTGCCAGATACCATGTTGAACTCTAGAGAATCAACCAACAAATAAATTCCCTGTCCCCATGGAGTCTATATTTTTGGAGGTGTGGTGAGGGAGAAGGATAATAAAAAAAAGGGTTAAATAAATGTATCATAAGAAGATGACAGTAAGTGCTATGCACAAAATAAAACAGGAAATGAGACATGCAGGGAGGCTGGGAGGGTTGCTAATTTTATAGAGAGTAGTCAGGGAAGACATCACCTCTAAGGTGAAATAATATGAAGGAAGTGAAAGAGCAAGCCAGATGAAGCTGTGGGGACAGAACCTACCAGGCAGAAAGAACAGCACATGCAAAGGCCCTCTCATGGAAATGTAACTGCTGTGTCCAAGTATTAGCAAGGACACTATGCAGCTCCAGTGTGGCTAGAGCAGGGAGAACAAAAGCAAGAGTGATAGGAGATGAAGTTGAAGACATGGAGAGAGAAGGGGGAAGTTATATCATATAGGACTTTGCAAATCATTGACTTTGGTTTTGACTAAAGGGGAGATGGAGAGCCATTCCACTGCAGAGTATTGAGGGAAATGAGTCAGTTCTGACTGTTATTTTCATAGAATTATCTGAACTTTAATTTAACAAGGCAAGGATAGAAGCCAGGCAGCTATTGCAATAATCCGAGTGAGACATGGGAGATGATGGTGTTTTGATTGCAGCAATAGTGGTAACAGAGACAGTGAAAAGTGATAGGCTCTGGATGTATTTGGAAGGTATTGACCTCACTGCACAGGGCTGTGTGTGTCTGGGTGGTGGGAGAAAAGCTGGAGAGAGGGGGGAGGGCCAAATCCTTTGTGTGCCAAGCCAAGGGGTTTGGATTTCATCCTCAGGCAAGAGATTGCCACTTATTAATTTTAAGCTCACAAGTCATATATCATACTTTATTTTAGAAAGGTGATTTGGTGGCAGAATTGAAGGGACCCTGCTGGAGGCAATGAGACCTGCTAGCATATGCCTGTCAATATCCAGACAAGAATTTAACAGAAACAATGGCTACCTAGCTAATGCAGTGGAGAGGGGAAAATGTCATATATTAGTTTTCTATTGTTGTCTAACAAATTACCATGAACTTAGTGGTTTAAAAGGACATGCATCTATCATTTCACTCTCTATGGGTCCAGAGTCCAGCCATCGCTTAGACGGGTCCTCTGCTCAGGATGCCACAGGGTGTTGGCTGGGCTATGTTCTTATCTGGAGGTTCAACTAAGGAAAGAATTCTTTCCCAAAGACATTCAGGCTTTTGGAAGAATTCATTTCCTTCTATCTGCAGGACGGAAGGCCCTGAGCCCTTGCTGGCCGTTAGCTGGAGGCTGCCTTATGCGATTCCGTGTTGTGCAGGCTTCCTCAGCATGGCCAAGTGTCTCCTCAGAACACCGAGGAGAATCTCTAGAGTGAGTCTGTCAGCAAAATGGAGACTTATATACCGTAAGGTAATCATGGGATAACATTCTGTCATCTTTGTCGTATCCTATTTGGTAGAAGCAAGTTACATATCCTACCCATGTGGAAGTGGAGAAAACTCCAAGGCTTGAACACAGAAAACAGATCTTTGAGAGTCACCTTGGGATCAACCCACAACAGATTATAAATAATGCTGAGGAAACAGAATGTACAGAACCGAGGATCTGATGGGATCATTGGCCGTGAGTGGGAAAAGGATAGAGAAGAATATAGGTGATGCCCAACCTTCAGTTTGTGTGCTTGGCACACGGTGAAGGCCTTCATCAAGATAAGAAACACAGAAGGAGAAACTAATTCTGGAGAATAATGAGTCCTCTATACTTTGGGAGTAAAATATATTACTTTTAATATCTTGTTTTTTAGCAAAGTATTCTTTATACTAATGAAATGAACTGAATACACCGTCGCCACAGGTCTCCATTCCCTGGTTCTTAAAAAAAACTTCAGTCTTGCAGTTCAAGCCACATACTGTTTTGCTGACCTAAAAAAGGAGTTCCTGGAAAGGTCTGAGCTTTTCTGTGCCTATAATAGACACTTGAAAAGCTAGGAGGCTGAACACAGAAATGGTGTACCTGAAGGAGCGTCACTGGTTTCAGGTAAGAAAAATTATTTATAGAAAAGGCAGTCATCGAGGAATTTTCTGTTGATATATAATTTACCCACTTAAAACTGTTTTAGAATTTAAATGTTTTCTGTAAAGGAAGCAGGTAAGTCTGACTTTGTGGTTACAGAGACTGATCTTTATTTCAAGTTTACCAAGGCAGACAGGTGGAGTGGTGGGAGTTGTGCAGGACTGGAAGGGGATAAAAAATAAAGATAGAGCAATATTCTGTGAAACTAATTATTCAAAGAAATTTATGGATGTTGTACACGGGTGGATGGATTCCACTATCAGGTTTGTTGAGGCCAAACAGTGTGTGGCTAAGAACTACCAGACAAGTTAAGTGGTGAAAGTGAAAGTATTTGCAGAAATGGAAGTGAACGTATAGTTGGTTAAGAAGAATTAATTTGGAAAGTCCCACTTTTAGTTACCTTGAATGACTACATTTTTTCCAAGACCTTTCCCACCTCTACCGGCTGTCTGTGGAAGCCTGTGGTTGTCATGACAAGGGTTTATTTGTCATAGTTGGTTCCTAATGAGTCTCTGGTACACTTCTGTTACAAGGAGCAGACCCAGAAGAGCCTTCCCACAAATCTGGGATTAGCTGATTCTGTCAGGTGGAACATTTTCAATAGCAAATGGCAGAAAACCCAACCTAAAATCATTTAAGCTATTAAAGAATTGGTTTACAGCAAAGGATGGATCTTGTCAGCTTCAGGCACAGCTGGCTTAAGGAGCCCAAATGAAGTCCCTAAAATTTGGTTTCTTGGTGGCAAGATGTCAAGAGCAACCACATCTTATATATTCTTGTTATCAAGTCCAGCAATAGAGACTTTGTCCCCCCAAACCACCAAACATTCATCTCTGTCCTGATTGTCACTGGCCTGGAAGGGGTCACACACTTCCCCTAGACTAATCTCTATGGAAGGAGAATGTAATTCCTCTGAATGGCTAAGACCCCACCTGTTTATCCAAGTCAACTAGTTTGCCCATAGAGCATTATTTCCCAAGGGAAATTTGGTATGGTTTTTACCAAAAGTAGACTAAGTGGATGTTAAGTGGTAAACACAAGGGTAAGTCCTCCTCACCCCATGAATATGCCTTTCAATTGAACCAGCAGTTTATTTACATGGCAGCATAATTGCCAGTGACATGGAAATATTGATATTTCCAGTTGTACCCCTTACACCTCATTCTCCCCCACTGCATTGCCCCAACACACTTCTATACTTAGTTTGACTGAAAGCTAGTTAGAGGAGACTCAGAAATATCCTACTGCTTTATGTGTAGGCAAAACCTCAGATCAATAATGGGAAAAACCCATATCATACACAAAAAGAGGAGAGAAGAGCCTCCAGATATAAAATCCACTGAATGCCACAAATTAATTTATGCACATTAGAGGCTTGGGGAACATTCTCCTTGAAAGAGAGAGAGAGATGTAAGGAGATGCAGGACTGCTTGTAAGGGGTCCCTGGTGTATTAGGACGGAGAAGCGGAGTTCTATATTTGGATGGTAAAAGGAAGTGAACTGGCAGTTTGGATGGGCCCAGGAGGGAAGAGTGCTGGCTCAGAAAATCCCTTGTGCTAGTAAGCGTGCTCCGTTCAGTTGTTCCGGATTTCACTAGTGATACCAATAACGTAGTTAGATTTTTTTTTGCTCCTTTAGATTAGCTGTTTTGCATTTCTTATAGTATTTCTCTTACGTTATATTTGACTTAAATACTATCTCATTACATTGCTTTCCTCTCTCCATCCCTCCCCAGGCCTTCTCACTGATGCCTGACGGATAAAAGGAGCCACATCTGATATTAATCTGAAACTTCCTTGATTCCTTAAAGTGAGTTATTCATTAATAGAATCTAAATTACTGGTTGTTAGGCAAATCTTCTAATTCTTTCAAACCACTGATCTGCTCAGAGAAGCTTCTGTGAATCCACTGTAGAAATCAGTGAGCTCTGTGCCAATTATTAGCTCTAAGCACAAGTCTGAGAAAGGGAGGCGAAGTTACTCATTTGCCTGATTGCACACAGTGAGTCCAGGGGAGGGAATCAAGTGAACTGCAGGCTTGACAAACAGCACCGGGAAGCACGGCGGCTGCCAATGGGACAGGACAGGACTGGATGGGAAGGGGTTACCGAGCGGCCTCTGAGTATGGCCAGGGGTTTCTGAATTGCTCCAAAAATCAAGCATTTTGCCTTTACTTTTTATAGAAGGCCAGAGTTTCCTGTGGTAAGAGGTAAGGCTATCTTCTTTCCTGTCTTTTTGTTCAGCAAAAACAAAAGCTAATTAAAGTAAATGTCAGAAGCTTCAGGGGTGTAAAAGTGGGTTGTGGGAGTGGGGCAGAGAAACTTCCAGGGGCGGCTGCTTATGCAGATTCAGTGCATTTGGTACTTGTGTTTCAGGCCACGTATGCATGCTTTTTGGTTATTAGGGTAAAAAAGCCACTGCTCTGTGGGTTATTAATGTCATATCTCTAGGCCTCAGGAGCAGAAAACTGTGCTTCTAGATTCATAATATGTGCACTTTTGTCTTAACCATAATAGTCTAGACTCATTTCTATTTCATGCTTTTGCTTGCCTCAAGAAGCATTGTGCTACCAGCCAAGACACTGGCCCTGCATTTTATTTTCAATGAAAATTCAGCAGCATCATTACTGTCACAGGGTCACATAGTCTCCATTACTGTTTTGTTGCTGTCATTTTTTCCTTTGATAATTCAAATATCTTATAAATCAGAACTGAATCTAGCCACTTTTTTGTTCTTTCAAGGGCATATTTAAATTGCTATTGTAATCAACCATAAGATTCCATTACATTTGTATATGTTTTCAATTGAAAGAATAGAAAAAAATGTTTAAGCATTATTCAGATTGGTCATACAATCCCAGATGTTAAAGTTGTTTACTATATGGGATTTAAGTGTAAATAAAGATACATTCAACATTGAATTTTACTTGTAATTTGAGCATTTGGCTAGGTATTTGTAAAAACAAACCTACAGAATTCAAATTAAAATTTTTAAAGCTACATTTTTATCAATTTCAGAGCAAATATGACTTGCAGAGTTGAAATTTATAGGTGAAAATGGTTACACTAGGAAATCATTATGCAGATCATGAGCTCCTCATTTAGTTTGCTATACTTGAAGATGTTTCCCCATTCCTGATGAAGGAAAATGTTTCCTACCTATTTATGTTTCAATAAGTTGCAATACATATACAAAATTAAATATGTTTTTGAGTTCTTGCCTAACAGGTCACCAAACCTATTTTTTGTGTGTGTTTATGACATAAGCCTGCTACAAACGTGGATATATGAATTATAGCAAAAAGACCAAGTGCTGACTTGTTTAGCATCATTTAGAATAACAACCTCAGAGGCTTTCGGTCCAAGTGAAGCATAGGAACATGTCATGGCAGAGGAAACTGAGAGACGACCAGGGAACAATTGACATCTTGTGGGAAGTGCTGAAATGTATGCAGCCAATTCCTATGGGAATGCCTGTAGTTCTTTCACACTGTGTGAGAAAAGATGCTCCTTGAAAAGAATCTGTAATCCTTTCTTTCAAGGGAAAATCTGAGAACTTTACTAAAAGTTTCTAGAACCCAAATGGGTCTAAGTCAGTAGGCATTTTGAATACAGGTGAATTAAATGAGAATTTTTTTTAGGCACAACTGTGCTGCTCAAAGTATAATATTGCTATTCTAGAATTTTCTGAAGTGAAGAAACCAGAGAATATCCTAACTCAGTTCGAAGCTGGAGGCTAATTTTCTCAATATAAATTGCTTTTTTGAGTTAATTATGTTTATTGAAATCCCCCAGAGAGCTTTTATTTTTTACACAGGTGGTATCCTAATAGTGGGGAAATAAAGTCCTCCAGGTCACGTGTATTTTCATTTAGCAGAATCTACTGATGTATAATAGAATAAATGAGCAAAGTTTTATTAGCACCTATTAAGTGTTGTAGGTCACCTTGAAAAGTAGTAAAGAACTTTTCCTGCTGGTGCTATGGAGGGAATTACACACTCCCTCCTCACTAATAAACATGGGAGTGAACACTATACTTATTTAAAACACAGGTATTTACATTACCCAGCTGCAAAAAGTGTGAATTACACTGCATTTCAGTCCATTTCCCCTCTGTAAAAAAAAAATTCACTGTTACTGTTTAGCCATGGTGAGGTAGAATCCCAGGAAGGCTATCTTGCTGGGGAGCAAGATAAGCTTGCCAAAAAACAATAGAGATACATTCAAGATAGTGCCTGACCTACCCAGATTTAAGATTAGGGTGAGTACAACCAGGGTATAAATATGACACAAATGGAAAAGGCCTAGACATCTTGAACACTGAACCCAATGTTAGGGAGCGGTACAGTAATGTATTAGCTTGTAAAAGAGATGTCATGGGGATGTGTTAAGTGAATGACCTATAAGAATAATGACATTAGTAAGGATATGATTGCTGTCACTTCTGTGATTGTTACATGCCAGGTCCTGTGCTGAGTGCTTTACATAATCTCACGAAACCTCCCAACAGCTCATACCACAATCCGCAGGTTTGTGGTAACAGGCAACCTGAGGCTCAGGGAGGCTAACTAACCTTCCCAGGTTTATGCTACAGGTAACACCGGGGCTGAGCCCAGTTGGGTCCAGGTTCCCATACCATTACCACTCTGCTCTTCTTCCTAGATTACCAATTCTGGACCCCACACTTCTTTAAACATGTAAGAAAATTGGGTAAAACTTAGTAATAACAGCTATTAATAATGAACAGAGGGTGAAAATGAGGGAAGGCTAAAGATATATAGTCTATTCCTTTAAAAGAGGAAAATTTATCACTAACTGTAAGCTGGAAAATTACTAATGAAAGGATGCACCTTCTCGTGCATGACTGGATTCTGTTTTTATAACAGAAACTTTTCAAGGGGACAGTTCTCCACATGCGGATGGCCCAGAAATATGACTGATCACCAAGTGTCTAGGAAGATTTATGAGGTCATTCTCCCGAGCAGATGACCTGGTTCAATGGCACATGTGTGGCCACTCTGACCACAGACCTTTGTAGGGTAGCTGTCCTGGGGGACGTTCACAATGGCCAGATCTTAATGATCACACAGATGAGCTTACCTGCAGCACGGCTTCCCAAACACTTTGCCTGAAGATTGGTGATCTAATAGGCAGTAGGTAATGATCGCAGCAAAGAAATTAGGGGTAAAGAAGAATACAGTTTAAAAACATGTGTTACCTGTTGAAAAAAACAGGAGAGTTTCAGTACCCGTTTCTTCTCTGGAATGTCAATAGATAAAGCAGGACAAACACTTTTCTCTGAGTATTGCTGCAATATTTAAAGTACAAAGCTTTATATCCGGGCTCAGCAGATTTTTATGAAGAACCTCCCAGCAAATAAAGTGGAAAAGAAGAGCGTATACTTTTTTGTTAAGTAAGTTTGTTTCATTTAAACAACTTCCTGAATCATGAAACTTTCAACAATATTAATTTAGAGGCAGAGTGAGAGGATCACTTCGTTAGGAGCTGTGACTTCCCCGACAAACGCTCAGTGTTTCCGACCATGTGTGTGAACTGCAGAAGGAGGCAGATGTTCGCAAAGCTGCAGTTTTTTCTTCCACTGGCTTTGTGAAATGGCTCCCAGTAGCCATTTCCATTCACCTGCTTGAGGACCTGTTGAAACTGTTTCCCGTGTGGCTTTTTTTTTCTTGTGCATTCTTCCCAGGGAAAGTATAGATTTTCGCGAACACAGGGAGTTTTGTTTTCTCTGTCAAAAACAACTCTCCTTTACTGGAGCAAGCTTTCTGTTTCACCCCAGCAAACAGAGCATTGCACTCAGGGGTGACTCTGCACTGGGCGAGGTGCAGCCTGTCACCTGACCGGCTCTGCAGCTGCTGGTGGCATCAGGCCGCATTCCGTGAATTCTTCCACCCCGCACTGCAATGAACAACTTCAGGTTCACTGAGCTGAGTGGATTCCACTCGCTGTGCCCTCGGAGTCAGCTGCCCAAATCTCCCACCCAGTCGCAACACAGACAGCTGAGTAACAGCAGGCGCGCCTTTGAGGAGTAGCACGCAGGTAAAGCGAATTTGGGGGGCAGAGCGGGGACTTGCTGAAATGGGTCGGGCTTGGTGTGGAATCATTTCTCTTTAGTAGTGTCTGTTTCTTTTTACAGAAACCTGACTTGTCAACCAACTCCTGCGTAAAAATATTTCTACTAAATAATGAAACCTTCATAAGATTGTATATCAATAATACCTTAATATAACATTTAAAATACATATGTATTCTATAATGATAACGGAGGCTTCAGATTAGAGGCTCTTAAGGATTAGGAAGTAAAATCATGAGAATGAAAGTTGGAAATAAGAAGAAATATTATAAACAGGTTTTGAAATTCAAAAAGCACAAGATTTGGAGGCTGACCTACTTGTATGGGAATCTTGGCCCTGTGTAACCTTGGGCACGATACTTAACCTCACCAGTTCTGTTTCCTCTTTGGTAATAATATCTACCAACAGGGTTAATAGAAGAAGTAAGAGAAGAAAATGTCTAGCAAGTAATAGCTCGGTGCAGACAACATATCCAAGGTGTGCACATATGTGCTTGTGTGTGCATATGTGTGTGCCCGTGTGTGAAGAGTGGATGCCTCTGCATATATATTGAGGCCACAGGACTATGACATTCCTAAGAGCAGGGAGTTTCTTGGAAGATGAAGTTGAATTTGATCTGGCTCTGACCTTCTCTGCTGTTTCAAAGAAACCAGCAGGAGAAGCCAGACACCTGAGTGAAACAATGACCAGAGCTGCTGAAAAATAAATAACATCACAGATCCTTATCCAGGAAAGGGCAGTATAGTGTAGCATGTGGGGTGCTCTTTAAATGAGGACTGATGGGAAGTGCGGCAGCTCAGTAATTATCACACACAATCATGTATACAACTACACACAGTGTCCTGGCAGGCCAACCAACCGCCTTCGATCCTGACTCCACACCTTATTCTCCTAGTGCCCCTGGGCTCTTTACTTTCCTTTCTAAACATCATGTTATCATCGTATGGAATCGTCACTGAGAATTAAGTCACTCAGTCTTTGGGAGTAGTGCCTGACACATGATAAGCAAACAGTAAACATCAGCTGTTGGTGTCATTATTTTACTAAGGACGCTTCAACGTGTTAGCTTTAATCTTCAAAAGAACCATATGAGATAGACTATTCATACATTAGCCCCATTTTTCAGATGAAGAGACTGAGGCTCAGGAAAAGGAAAAACATGAGCCAAAGGACCCTGTCTTGCCAATGGGTTTCAGCCCCAGGAAAGTTCACTGTGGATTCAGTGTGACCAAAGGAATGACAGGAGAACGTTCTTGGAGTGAAAGGGTTATACCCAACTTTATTATTTCTGCAGTGGCAGGTCAATCACTAGAATCCCGTTAACTCAGAGCGAGTCTGGATGCAGCAAGCCCATCTCTGCCTCTGGGCCCCTCTGCCCGCATAGCTTCCTTGGCGCTGCCACCACTCCAGCCTCTGCTCTGCCCTCCTGCAACCTTGCAGCTGTGCCACCGTGTCTCCCAGATCACTGGACAGGGCTCTTTATACAGAGTCAATAACGATGCATTGCCCACACCGGTGTAGTGAGCTAGCCACCCAGGGCCAGGTGAGAATCCTGGCCACAGGAACCTTCACTTTATCCACAGTCTAGCACATAGACAAGCATATTGTAAGCAATGGATGTCATTTTTCTAAAGCTGGTAGATTATGCAAAAGTTTCACATAGGCAATAATATCCTTGAAATCCCTTCAGTGGCCTACAAACTGCACCATTTAGAACACTCCTGATAGCATATTTAATCTGATGCCTGGGGAAAGATTTGGCTTGTGCTTAGGGATCATACTGTCTGGAGAAGAGCCTCTTTAAAACTGCACTCCTCACAGAGAGGTTCTCCCACAGTGATAGCTCAGAGGGGAGGTCTGAGACCACCCAGGAGAGCAGACTCCCCTCTCCCTTTTCACACTCATTTTGGGGAGTACATTCGGAATGAAATGCTGGGCAGAATCACCTATTGCTTTTATTAAATAAATCGCTCTCTGCCCTCACTCTCTGGGGATGCGGCTGCATTTGTAAGGCCCTGCATGTGCTAGAGGACTCCACTCCACCGTAAGCTGTGGGGGAAGCCCACTGGCTAAAATAGAACAGCTCTGCCCCAGTTATCAGGGGGCCTTGGGGGAGTCAATAAGCCTCACTGGCCATTAAATGATAGCCAAGGTCATTGCCAGTGAGATGGTCTGCGATTGTACTAGGCCCAGAAGGGAGCTGATAAGAACAATCAGGTATTTAATTTGTGCCATTGTCATACTATCTGTGGGCTGTTAATTAAGACAAATCACAGTGGGACTTAATTATTACAACTGTGGGGACGGAAGGATTGCTTGATCCCAAAGCCCTTCTTCTTCAGCCTGCACTGCTATCACCTTCATGCTAAGTGTTCAAGTTCATAGGCCCGTTCTGCAGAGCTTTATCTAGCCTTGTACTCATAGGCAGAGTCCTTTATTTAATCGCTACTTCCTTAGAGAATACTCAGGAATAAGGAAAGTACTTTCTAGACTGAGGGTAGGGGAACTTTTGTTGTCAATATAGAAAAGAAGCCCAGCCAAGAATGTGAGCACTGGTTTCCATGTGCAGAAGAAAAAAAGAGGAAACCAGGTGGTGGGTCTGAGAGATGCTTTCTGTGTTCTCTCCCACCTGGCATCACCCATTCCTGTTTGGTTTCCATGGGATCTGTGAGGGGGATCCCATCAGGCAAGTGTGGGGCATTTGGGGTGCTTGTCCGCTGTCTCCTTGTGGCACAGAGAGAACAAAAAGGGTACAGAAAGGAGAAAACTTAAGCATGGGGTTTAAGCTGTTTTTAAGATTCATAATAAGTTCTGGAGAAACCTGACAACTTTTGACAAGACTTTTTGAAACAAAAATAGAGAAAGGATTCATTTGAAGATCAAGCCAGAATCCACTCCTCTCTGCACATTTCCGAGTGTCTCTTTCTCCCCTTCCCTGGGCACCAAGTTCATGCTCTGAGCTGATGCCATTCTACGAATGCTGTATAGTGTCATTTGTTTCTCTTGCAGAGAGTGTCAAAGAAGACCTCACAGTCTGGAGAAAAATGACCTTTCAAGGAATGCGAAATATACCTCCTGCTGCATGTTTTTGCCTTACTAAACTCTGATAACTGAAACATATGGCTCTGGGCCTACAGAAAGCCAACTGAGTATTAAACTCCTCATCATGCATCAGCTGTTCAGATTGGTCTTGGGACAAAAAGATCTTTCCCGAGCTGGGGACCTCTTCTCCTTAGATGGCTCTGAGATTGAAGACAGTCTGACGGAAGCGCTGGAGCAAATTAAAATAATTAGCTCATCTTCAGTAAGTAAACTAGTTTTGAGACTAGACCCCTGAAATGACCTATTCCAGAGCCAAATGATTGCACATACCCTGGGGGACAGGATCTTTCTCGGGAAAGAGAAAAGACCACTAAGAAGGGTTTCTCTTAACTCTGCTCTGTGGTTTAGTTTGGTGTCTAAGACATAACATCAGAGAAGTCATTGACTTAGGCCAGCAAGGGTGCCTCTTCCCTACCTGCAGAGCCCAGAACTCTTTAAACTGTAGACCTGAGTGGAATTCTCACAACAGCCTTCTAAGGGCTGTTTCTGCATCCTTGAGCTGACATGGTGAGGAGTGGGAGCAAATCCCCAGAAAAGCAGACCTGCAAGGCTGCACAATGGTATCAGTAAACAAAGCAAGGTATATGGTGGAGGCTGAATAATAAAAGAGGGCAGGATGACACCTCCTGCCATGCAGGTAAGATGAGACAAGAACAAGGATCACTCTGCTGAGAGAAGTGACAGTTGCCAAGGGCTTAATAACCCTGATTCTGTTTGAGTTATATCATCTTCGGTGGTTTTTGGTTTTTTTCTTTTCATCTTTCTTTTGCTTCTTTTTCTACACCACCTGCCTTTAATTCTACTCACCCATTACTAGCCCCCATTGCAGTCAAATCTAAAATCTCCATCAGCCCTCCCAGTGCTTTGCTGCTCCTCAGTGTCAAGATTATATATTTGGAAAGCACTTTCAAAAGCAGGTGGATGAGGAGCACCGTGCGTGGTTTGATGTTGGTCCTCTTGGCTGTGCTCGGACCCTCCATGAGACTGGTCCTATGTCAGAGGCCAAGTCCACCGGGCATCCTTTTGCGTCCTCCCAGCCCAACTTGCTAACTCTTGGTACAAACACCCACCAGGTGGAGGAAAGGGACAGAACTCAAGTCATAAAATGCTAAATTACCAAATGTGTACCTATTTCAGAAAGAACAGCCTTCTTGCATGTGAAGAGATTTTTAAAAGCTTACTAGCAACCAGCGTGGCTTCCTCCTCAAGCCTGTCAGCACATTCTCTTGGCTACCATTAACATGCTAAATTCCCCCAATGACCAGTGAAGGCACTTTCCAAACACTCTTCCTGTCTCAGGTAATTCTTTGATAGCAATTATGTACCCACATTTTTTCCAGAACATTAATCAACTTAATCGAACTCAAAACACCAAGAATTCCTGGTGCATTTCCACTTTCCGGGTAGGGTTTAGTTCCAGCAGCCCCCTTTCTTCACAGTCTTGTGGAAATAAATTGGCTGAATATGCCATTGAGTTTCATCCACTCTATTAGAAAAAAATACATGCATCTAAGTTCCCTGAAGCCTATTTCCACTAGAGGTCACTAGGTCCACTAGTGTCAGTGATTGCTTTTGTTTCCTTCATCAACTGCTTTGTCTCACAGATGTCAAATTCAGAATTTTAAGACTGGTGATTCCTGTTATGCTTCCCCACTTTTAACCACTGAGGCTGGCAGGTCCCCGGTCATCAGGAGCATTGTCCATCCTTTAAGCCCTCCAGCCAGCATCCCACCAGAACAGCAGGCTGCCCCTCCTGTGTTCTTCACCTACTAACTTGTACCACATCACCCTTCTTGCATTTCTCTGTTTGTATGTGGTGTGGAGCAGACAGGTGGCACAATAACAAGAATTGGTTTTTAAAGGGTTGTTTAGAGCGATTCACTTTTTTGTGTTTGCTACTCAATCCTAAGGTAAGCATGTCCCTGTGTGGAATTCCTTCTCCCTCTCCCTTCCTTTAAAAGCCAGTTCTAGTTTATAGCTCCTGAACTGACCTTCAGTGATTCTAGAATGTTCTTAGTGATTACTTCTTTCTAAAAAGGCAAGTAATTGCCCTTTGGCATTATACTCTGTCCTTACAGAAAACTATCTGTACGTACAACCTCAAGTCTAATCTCTACATTAAGGAATCCCAAATCTGTGTTTTCAACCTTGACATCTCTCCTTCAGCTTCCAGTCATGCTGGTTGATATTCATCATCTCAAACCCTATATTATCATCTTTCCTCCAGTTGTATTGTCCTTTTCCTGGATCTCCAGTTTGAAACCTGGAAGTCACTGTTAACCCCTTTTCTCTTTTTCTCTCCTTTGATTTTTCTACCCGCTGTTCTTTACCCCACCAATCTAGAGAGTTCAACCTTTGTTCCTACAAGAACTTTAAACAGACAAAGATAGGTATCAGGCTCACCTCTCACTTCTCTCTTCCCAGTGAAACATCCTAGCATCCTCTGGTTGTCTCCATGACAGAGAAGGAGCCTATGGCAGGGGAAGGTTACAGCATCTCACATTTCCAGTGTCAGGTCTGGAAACTGAATTTTGTCATACATGAGCAATGCTATCCAAATGCAAGACTCAGAAGTCTAAGTTAGAATGCTGACTTGTTGACTTCCAATGAAAATTATAACTCATGTTGATAAGAATTCTTTTGTGCTCCCGTCTGTTCTATTTATATTTATCCAGTCTTTCTCTAGACAAGGAATATTATTATTGATTATGTTTCTTTCTCCTCTATTATAATCACATTCCACTCTACCTTCCTGAGATTATACTTAACTCACCTGTGAAGTCATCAGGTACAGATAGTATCTTGGGTTACCCAGTAACTGACTAATTCCACTCATAGAAGTGGATTTTTGTTTGTCTGTTTAATCCTCTAAGGGCAATCCTGTCTCCAGCGTCTGGGAGGATGCCTCATTATAGCTCCCATACGGCCTTCATTCTTAACATTCTGGTTCCCCTCCCGTGGGATCGTCCTAATTTATGATTGGAATTTACCATTGCTCAGTACTTGAAGAAATTACTTGGAACAATTGCTGATACTAGTCAGATACTCTGTTTCTAAAATTTCTTTTCAGTAGTAACATCACGTTCTTGGCAACCTTTATCCTGTGATACATCAAAATCCTCAGGTTAGAACAAGACTTGTAATTAGTTAACTTGAAAAAAATTTAAGTGTGTCACATTTTAAACGATCGCAATAATATTCTGGTCGTTAGGCCCTCTTCCAGAATCTCCATACCTTTTAAAAATCATGATTCTACCCAATGTGTCAGTATCATCCCCAGCTTTGTAGAATCTGAAAATTTGGTAAGCAAACCTCCAGTCATTCGTTCCACTCTGCAGTCCACGGCCTCTTTTTCCACTAGTTACTCCAAAACGCTGCTTGTCCTTATACTTTGCTCTGAAACTGTGACTTCTCACTCAGAATTCTCTTCATGTTCCCAAATGTGCTTTTAAGTTTTGTCTTTTCATTTCAAGTCCTTTCTGGACTACCTTCACTAACGATTTCTTCTATGACCTTGGCCTTCCTCCCAAACGACTTCAGGGGAGCCCTATGTGCTCACTCTCTTCTCCCATTTCCAGCTCCACCTTTCCCACCATGTCCACCCATAATTGAGCCACTAACCCAGTTTAAGAAATTAGATAACATTAAAATCCCTGTATGTTTCTCTCTAATCCAATTCTCCCCCCTTTCCTCCCAAAGTAACCAGTACCCTGACTATGGTATATTACCAATGCATGTTTTTACATATATGTGGCTCAAAAAGTATTTATAACATTGAACTTTGTTTTAAAATTTTATATAAATGGTGTCATGAGGCTCAATATGTTTCTGAGGTCTATCTGTGTTGGTAGATGTAATTTTAATTCATTTATTTTTGGAAGGATAAAGTGTCCCATTATATGATTACCCCACAGTCTGTTCACCCATTCCTCTCTTAATGGACATTTACTACTTAAACAGTGTTACAGTGAGCGTTCTTTTAGTTAGCACTTTGGGCAAATGTGCTAGTATTTCTAGTGTACACAAGTAAGAGTGAAACAACTGGTTTGGGGGTTTTATATACTTTCAGCTTTTTGATATACCACCAAATTGCTTCCCAGTGTGGACGCACTGATTTACATTCCATCTGCTATGTGTGAGAGTCCCGCTGGCTTTACCTATCCTCACCGATGCTTGCTTTTATCAGGTTGTTAAAGTTCTTGTCAATTTAAGTAAAGCAAGTCTGACTGTTATTTAAATATGTCTCCCTGCATTATTAGGGAGGCTGACACAGACCATTCTTTTTCATATGTTTACTTGCTACTTGCCATTTGGGTTTCCTCTTCAGTAAAAGTATCTGTTTATGGCTTGTGGTTGTTTTCTTTTTTCTTTCTACTTTTCCTATTGACGTTAAAAAATTTTTTTTATTAATTTGAAGGAGTTCTTTGTATATTCTTGCATCAATCCTTTGTCACTTATGCATGTTACCCACCTCTTATTCCAGATGTAGCTTCCCTTTCATCACCAAATTCTTGGTTATCTAGTAGGACACGTCTCCCCAAATCTCTTTAAAATTGCTTTTATTTATTTTTGTTCATTAACAACATTGTCTTTAGCTTCTCAAGTTTCATGAGCAATACTGTCAATTTGAAATTTTATTATATCAATAGATTAATCTGAAGAAAACCAATGTCTTTATGTTCCTTTTTTTATTTGTAGACATTGTATATATTTTCATTATTTAGATCTTAAATATCTCTCAATAAAGTTTTATTAATTTTTTCTTAAGGATATTAAGAATCTTGTACATCATTTTTTAAACTTTTAAATATTTTATACTTTTTAGCTAAGATTATAAATGGCATCTCTTTTTTAAGTTTCAAGTATTTTCCAACTTTTTTTTTCAGGTGATCATAACAGAAATGACTCTTCTATTGTGCTCTTAAATCTAGTAAACTAACTCAGCTCTCTTATTAATCCTAATATATGGCCTATAAATTTTTTTCACATATTCAACAAATATTTCTTAGGCATTTACTATATGCCAGATACTGTATCATATCCTGGGGATAGAGGAGTAAGCAAAATAGATTTTTGAAAAAACTCTGCCATCATCCATTTAATTGGGTGAGAAAGAAAAAATAAACCAGGAAAATATGTAATATATTAGAAGAAGATAAATAAGTGCTGTGTAGAAAAATAAAGCAGAGGATGAAGACAGGGGTTGGAGGTTTGAAATTTCAAACAGGGCAGACAAGATAGGCCATGCTGAGAATCCGACAGTTAGGCAAAACTTGAAGGAGATGAAGGAGCAGTGCCTGTGGATACCTGGATGAAATCATTTCAGGCAGAAGAAGCATCAATTACAAAGGTCCTGAGGCTGGGGACAGCCAGGAGCTTTTGAGGAACAGCACGGAACACAAAAACAGCAGTTTTTGTGGCCATAGCAGAGAGAACAAGGCAGGAAGGTCATAGGACTCCAGGTCAGAAGGGAAGTAGAGGCTGGATCATCTAGGGCCTTGAGCAGCCACTGCAGAGTTCTGACTAGAGAAGTAACCTGATCTGACTTTCCTGTTTTGAGAAGCATCTGTAAAAAGGCAAAGGTGGAATCAGGAAGGCCAATCAAAAGGCTGCTGCACTAATCCAGATAAGGAGCAACAGAGACTGATCATCACGCTGGAGCAATGGAGATATGTTGAGAAGTGCTCAGATTCTGGATATGTTTTGAAGGTGGAGACAACAGGATTTGCGGTTGTAGGTGAGAGAGAGAGAGAGAGAGAGAGGGAGAGAGGGAGACGGAGACAGAGACAGAGAGGGAGGGAGAGAGAGGGAGGATTCTAAGATTTGCGGCCTGAAAGACTAGAATGATGAAGTAGTGACTCACTAAATAGAGATTAGGATGGACCTGGATTTGGGAGCAGAGCTAGGAGGGAATCCCGAGTTCTGGGGCAGACATGTGGTCTGAGCTGTGGGATGTCTGAGCGGAGATGCCGTGTGGACTGTCAGATACATGTGCGTAGAGCTGAGAAGTATAACTAGACATTATCATTTCGGAACTCATCAACCTTGACACTGAATGAGATCAACAAGGCAGTGAGAATAGACTGGAAAATAAGAAGCCCAAAAAATGAGCCCAATACTCGGAATTAAGGAGATGACGCAGGACCAGTAAAGTAGACAGAGAAAGGGCCAGTGAAGGGGGAGGAGAGTCAGGGGAGCACGACGTCCTGGAAGCCTAGTGGAGAAACAGGGCCAGAGTGGTCGCACGCAGCCGCCAGGCTGGCAGGTGGGGACGGGAGCTTCCCGGGGAGGCCCTGGGGACTTGCCCACAGCAGGAGCACGGGTCGGGCGCGGGCCACAACTGGGCTGGAGCTAAATCAAGACAGAACGGAAGGAGCTTTGAAGAAAATGAGCAGTGATCATTCTGGGCATTGCCCTATAAACAGGAGCAAAAAATGGGGTGGTAACTTAGAAAGAATTAGGAAGTCAAGAAGAGTTTCTAAAACGAGAGAAGCACATTCTTTTTTTTCGGTTTCTTTTATGTATACAATCATTATCTTAAAATGATGATGGCTTTGTGTCTTCCTTTCTAATCCTTATGCTTTTATTTCATTTCTCCTTTCTCTAACTCATCGTCCGAGCTAGCTCTCCAGAACAATGTTGGATAGAATTGGAGTAGCAGGTTCTCATTCTTAAAGGGAGTTTTCTGACTCTTCAACACAATTATAAAGTTTATTCCCGGCTTTTGGTTAGTACCTTGTATCAGATTAAGGAAGTTCTCCCCACCCCCACTAAGGATTGTTTACTTTTATCAAGTGCTTTTTCTGCTCTTTGGAGATAATACTGTGCTCCCTTTTAATCTGTGAATGTGGTGAGTTGTAGTCATAGATACTTAAAATATAAAACCTACTATTGCATTCCTGGGATTAAATAAAATTTGACATTTATTTTAATACATTTCTTGATTTGGTTTGCTATTTTTAAAGGAACTATGTGATCAACCTATATTTGCTCTTTCTTCCATTGTCTTTAATTGACTTTGGTATCAAGTTACACATACTAGTCTCATAAAATAAGTTAGGAAATATTTCCACATTTTTATTATCTACAAGAGTTTTATAACATTAAGATAATTTATTCCTTGATTTCATAGAAAGCTGTAAAACCCTCTGGACATCTTGAGAGACTTTTTTTCTGGGGGTTAGATATTGATCCAATTTCTTTGAGAGAAATCGAGGGAATTTTGCTTTAGTCACTTTTGGCAAAACATATTTTCTGAGAAATTGTACATTTGATTTGAGTTTTCAGATTTAGTTGCATAAAATTGTATTATTCTTAGTTTTTATGTTCTGCTGCATCTGCGTAAGTGTTCTTTTCCAGTGATATTTTCTTTCATCAATGTTTTCATAGCTTTGTCTCTTTTTTAGTTGTTAATCATCCTTATAGGATATTTTTTTTCATCTCATTAATTTTTTTTTTAAGTTTACTGTTTTTTTCTTCTCTCTCTGGTTATATTCTGCTCTTCTTTTCCTAGTCTCCCCAGTTGTATGGTCAGCTTATTGATTTTTTTGTGTTACTTTCTTGTTTTCTAATATAAGCATTTAAGACCACAGATTTCTTGCTTAAGTACCACTTAGCATCATTCTAAAAGTTTTTGAGGTACAGTGTTTTCATTATGAATTCTAAATAGTTTCTCATTTTGATTGTGATTTCCTCTTAAACTCTTAGGTGATTTAGAGGATTGTGTTTTAATTTCTCAAAGAATTCTGGGACCCTTTTTATTAAGTTAAAAACTTAACTGCATTGTAGTCAGAGAATATGAGCATTATGATATGGATTACTTGGAAGTGGTTGAGATTTGCCTTGTTTATGGCTTATTTGTGTAAGTAATAACAGCCAATACTTATGTAGCACTTACTATGTTCCGGGAATTGTTCTAAGAGCTTATCACATTTTAATATATTTAGTCCTTTCAATAAACTTTTGAGATAAGTGTACTAATATATATTTGTTTTATAGATGAGAAAACTGAGGCATAGAGAGGTTAATAATTTAATTTGTCCAAGATTAAACAGCTAGTATATAGTACCGCCAAGAATGAAGAGTTTGTCTTCAGAAATCATTCTTAGCCACTACACTCTACTGCCTCTTTAAGTGTTTCATATGTGCTTAAGAGTTAAATGTATTCTCTAATTATTGAGTGTAATATAATGGTTGATTAGGGGACTCTTGTTCTCTAATTTTTTATATCCTCAATAAATTTGTGTTTGCTTGGACAGCTGATTATTAATAGAGTATTTAAAAATTCCCCGTTGTAATTTATGATATGTCAATTTCTCCCTGTAATATTGTCAAGATTGCTTTATAAATCTGGGGTTCTTTTTTATGTACATACAAGTTTAGAATTATTTCTTCCTTGGAGAACTTTTCCTTTTATTATTACATACTGAGTACCTTTATTGTTTTACCTATTTTCTTGGAATAGTAGTTTCGTTTTTTCCTTTTTTCTATCTCTTTTCACTCTCCTATGTTCTTATAACTTAAATATAATTTGTACACACCATGTATGTAGACTTTTTAAATAATTCAGAATGAAAATCTGCCTTTTAATTGGTAAATTTAGTCAACTAATATTTATTGTGATAAATTACATACTTGTATGTGTTTCTGTGTTTTATTTTGAGTATGTAGTCTATTTAGTGTGCAGTAACACTATGCCTAAAAAAATGCACACACCTTAATTAAAAAATACTTTATTGCTAAAAATTATTTACCATCATCTGAATTTTCAGCGAGTCACAGTCACTGATCATAGATCATCCTAACAAATATAATAATAATGAGAAAGTTTGAAACATTGTGAGAATTATCAGAATGCAATACAGGGACAGGAAGTGAGCAAATGCTTTTGGAAAAATGTTGCTGATAGACTTGCTTGATACAGGGTTGCCATACACTTGTAATTTGTAAAAAAATGCAGTATCTGCAAAGCACAATAAAGCAAAGACCAGTAAAATGAGGTGTGCCTTTATAATTTTCTGTTACTAAGATATTGGCAAAATATTGTTGATTTTACTACAGTAAGTAAATCAACTGAGGCAGAAGAATGGGCAATTCCTTGGGAAAAGATAAAAGAAATTTCAAGGAAATGAGAGGCTAGTACCATCAGTTGATGTCTTGTGTAGTATTCTTTCTAAAGCATGATATAACTCACAATTTAATTAATAGTCTTTTCTCTTACTTCATAATGAAAAATCTATAATTGATATACATTCTCTTACATTTGATGAGTTGCAATAACTATGTCTGAAGTTATTCAGTACTTCTATTCTCTTCCTATTACCATAAAACATTTTCATGTTCGTCTTAGACATTATTTTCCCTTCAGTGAAGATGTTAGTGATAAACTCTCTCCATGTTTGTTTTTCTGAAAAAGTCCTTGTTTTGCCCTTAGTTTTGAATGACAATTACCTGGGTATGGGTTTCTAGATTGGAAGACATTTTTATTTCTTAGTAATTTCTACTATTGCTGTTATGAAATCTGCTGACAGTTTGTCCATCTTTATACCTAATCTACTTTTTCTCTGTTTTAATATTTTCTCTGTGTCTTCAGTGTTTTATGGTTTCACTATTATGTGTCTAGATAATGGTTTTATTTGTGTATTCCTAGTTAATCCTTATTGTCTTTTGTGAGTTTGAGTTAATACCTTTTATCAATTTTGGAAAGTTTTAAAATACATCAAAGATTATCTTTTCCACCTAATCTCTCTGGAAATCCTATTTATGGACTCTATACATTTTACCAATATATTTTGAGTACCTACTATCTTCCAGCAATATTCTAAGCATTGGAAATATAATGACAAACAAAGCAGACAAAAATCATTGCCTTCATATCCTTCATATTCTATCCTGTTTATCCTGCATGTCTTTTGATCTTTTGTATTTTCCATCTATTTGTGATACATTATGTTTTTGTTTCCTCAGCTGTATATTACAGACCATTGCATCTTTTCAGCTGCATCTTATCTACTATGTCATCCGTTTATTGAAGTTTTTATTTCCAGAAGTTTCATTAGGTTCTTTTAAACATATTTCTAGTGCTTTTTGATGTGTCTTAGTCTCTGTTTATAAAATAAATTGTCCTTTATACATCGAATTATTTTGAATATAAAATGGCATAGTCAGCAATTGTATCACCTGAAGTTTGTGAATATCTAACCTGCTCTAAGTTTCATTTGCTGACATGTGCTCATATTGGCTTACTTCCTTGATAGTTTTATAATTTTGGATTTTTGAGTTCAGCTTATGTAGAATTTTACTTCTATGAATACCAAATGGCTTTAGTTGAGTGTTTCACCCCTTAAGGTAGTTTTAGGTTTGCTTCCACTGAGAGCGCCAGTGATATCATAGGCTCTGGGACCATTTTTATTGTTGTTATTAGTGTCTTAACTTTGAAGATTCTTGGAATAATAGAATAAATGAGGTAGGTACCTATGTATGCTTTTAAAAGTGGAAAGAGTGATACAAATATAAGAGATTAGTAGTATGGGTGCTGTCACATCTCTGAGACCAAATGCAATGGTGTATTTTTTCCCTACATATATGTATAACAGTAACAATATTATACACCACAGTAATAGAGGTATAACTTCATTCAGGTACCGGGACCTGATTCCAGTGTGTGTAAATAAGTGGGAGGGAGTCTTCCCACACATACTTAAACCAAAACATTCTCAAACACCAGCAGGATATTGAAGAACTCAACTCAATTCTGATGTTATCTGCCTGGAGACAGCACCAGATTCTCAGGTTAAGGGCTCCTTCTTACAATACTGCCCTCTGTACCGCCCCGGTCACAAGCTCCTGGCAGTTCCCTGGGCTTCTGACCTACTGGCTACAGACTGGAGGTTCCCACAACCTCCCCTCTAGGTTCTAGTAATTTGCTGGAGCAGCTCACAGAACTCAGGAAAATATCTATGTTTACTAGTTTAATAAAGGAAAATAGTTAACAGCCAGATGAAGGCAGACATAGGGCAAGGTCCCAAATAAAGGAGCTTCTATCCTCGTGGAGCTTGGGGCCTGGCTCGGTGGCTCGTGAAGGCGTTCTGGTTCCCCAAGTAGAGAAGCTTCTCCAGCCAAGAAGCAGGATCCAACTGAGCAGAGCAGAGAGAGCAAAAAGCTCTTCTGGGTTTTTGTGAGGGCTTCATTGCATAGTCAGGATTGACTAAATTATTGGCCATTGGTTGATTCAGCCTCCAACCCCTACCCTTGGATGGTGGGGTTGGAGGGGGGTAGGGGGGCAACCAAAAGTCTCTCATTAACATAACAAAATACCTGTTTCACCTTTAAGACTCTGCCGTGTTTTCAGGAACTGTGGATGAAGACCAAATATACCTGGGAAATATATATTTGGTCATATGAATAACCAAGTACATATTTCTTATGACTCATTGTATCACAGATGCCAATATAGAAAGTGACATTGAGAGGGGCCTTTTTGTGATGTACATTACTATGTGGTTGTGGAATAAATGTATAAAAATTGTAACCACATAGGGAAATATTTGTAACTCACTGTGTGTTATAAACCCAAGGCTGGCTTTCAGGGTGCTGGTATCCTTAGGAGGAATAATAAAAATAATCATAGCTAACATTTGTCTGCACTTCCTTTGTGCCTGACACTGTTGTAAATCCTTTTCCTCTACTAACTCATTTAATACTCACAATAGTCCTAGAAGGCAGATAATAATACTCCATTTTTAAGGATTAGGTGACTGAGGTACAGAGAGGTAAGTGATTACCCAAGATTGCAGAGCTGTTCAGAGCAGAATGCAGCTTGGAGCACAGGCTGTCTGACCTGAAAGTACATGCTCTTAACCACTGTGCTAAGCTGTTTTCGAAGGAAGAAAGGGAGAGCTAAGGCTTAAGATGCCTGCCTTCTTTTCCACGCTTCCACTTCCACACCTTCCCACAGCTATGAACCTTATTTCAGATGTTTCACATTCCCTTTTGCCGGTGGGCCATTCCTTGAAGACTGTTTCCAACCCAGAGAAGTGTGACAGAAAGGTTAATGGATGATGACATGATGTATAGTGTCTGGCTGAATGTGAGTGATTCATACTGATGACAAGGCCTGGCACAGCACCGTGTATGGCTTTTTCATTGTCTTACATCTCCAGTTTGACATCCATACCACTTTAGGATAAATTACTTTAGAACTGACAATGACCAAGTTGCTGTGAGAATCTCTAAACCCAGATGGATGAGTTTGATATTAAATAGATCCGGTCCTTAGAAGTTTCTCATTTTAACATGCCCAGGGACTCACCCAATATTGAACTCAAAACATAAACATCTATGTATGCACACTACATATTTCATAAGAACAGGATGTTGCCTGGAATGTGAGTCAGGAAACACCTAATTGCAAAACTGATCCCTCACCAAAAAGCTTTAAACTATTCAATTACCTCATTAAAATAATTTTAAATTTGTTTGGTCTTTTTGACTATCAGTGAAGGAAGAAATTAACCGCTTATTCAGGTGTTCCCCCTTTTTGGAGGAAATCTCCTTTTTGGAGAATGTTTTCCTTCATGTCATATGCAGGAATTTGAATGCATAAATTTTTTTCCAAATTGAAAAATCTCCTTTCTTTTTAGTAAAGTGGTATAGAATAAGAAATTCTTAGGTTCAAGAGGTTCTCAGTAATAACAAAGTTCATTACTGATGCATCTATACTACCTTATATGTTAATGTATTAGATGAAATTATGACCAGTGCAGTTTATCCTTACTGACAAATGCTTAACTTTTCCAGTTAGAAATCTTAGAGTACATGCCTTTTGTTCAACAATCTCACTGATACAAGTCTCTCCTACTATCCCATCTTCATCCCAAAGCACCTTTTCAGAATCCTCTCACAATTCAGTACTCTCTTAGCAAGGAAATTGACTTTCAGTGTTCATGAACCAAGACTCAGGTAATGTCACATACTTTTCTTGAGTTACACCTTCATCTTTTACTGAAGTTTGTTTTGTTCAAATGATAATCTGTTGTTTAGACATGGTTTACTATGTTTCTCAATGTCATCTATATAAACTCTGTTGTAATTGGGTTCCCAAGAAAACAAATTCCAGATGGCTGTTCCAAGCAAGGAGTAAAACCGGGTGAGGCGGTTCCCTTTGACTAAGGACAATTTCTGCAGGCATACTTAGCTGCAAGACTTTTTTCAGTCAGAAGCTGAGAAACCAGTGCCTTTGCACTCAAAGCAGAATATGGGCAGTGTGCCACAGTGCCCACCCAGGGTGGAAAAGGCTTTATGTAAATAACTTGCCACCAAATGATTGACTGGTTTCCTTCAGGGATGGTGCCATTTTGGGTGCTCAGCATTGACCTCTGTTGCTAGCAGACTGCACATTTAGCCAATGGGAATAATAACAAGATCAACCTTGGTGAATGGGAGCTTATGCTGTTAATGCTGTTGGGTAATTCTTAGATGCCAAGGTTACTCCATTTATGCACCTATTGGGTCACATTGGGATGGTTATGGCAAAGTCTTGGCTGGTATCATCCAGAATTCAGGCTTCCTTCTATTGATGGCATTGATTCTCTGTTCTAGCTACCTTTATGTATACATAAAAGTGACCAATCTGGTGTTGTTTCATATTTGAAGATGATGTGATTAAAAATAACTGCAATTTACAAGGGCAGTTGTGGCCAAAGATAGTCATTTTAGCCCAAGAGTGTTCTTTCTCTGTCATATTTCACCCCTGAGGATGGTTTCAGTTTTTCTGTCACTATAGAGATTTTTGGAAAAGTCAGCATCATGTTTGCTCCTTCATATTCTGATTTCTCTCTATAATTTAGAATAAGAAATACTCACCAACAAAGGAGGAAGGTAAAAGAAAATATTCTAAAACAGTTCAACAAATCAAGTGGTGTTCATCCTAGGAATGCAAGGATGGATTAATATCTGGAAATTTCATACTGTATGGTAACATTTCACATCCATAAGATGGCTAAGAAAAAAAATCTTGGTTTGCCTTCATAGATGCTGAGAAGTCATTCAAAAATTAAACCAAATATATAAACTGAAAATAGGAAGAAAGTGATGCCTCTTATATAATTTAAAAACACCGTATTTTCTTGTTTTTGATTATAAAATTTTGTATAAAAAATCAGAATCTAAAACCAGAAGCTAAGCCAGCATTCTTGCTCTCATCACTTTTATGTGAAATAGATTAGGAGATGCTAGCTGACACAATAAGCCATTGGATATGTAAAAGGTACAAGTATAATACAGAAATGTTTCTAGAAAACCCAAGGGAATGATCTGAAAAAAATTATCATAATTAAAAGGATTGAGCTAATTAGTTGAGTACAAAATAAATAGAAAAAAAGTTGTAGGTTGGCTTAATCAGCAATAACATTAAAAGTTCTAATGGGGGAAAAACACAGATTTTGTTAATAGCAACAGCAAAGACATAAAATACACTAGGAAACACCTCTAAAAATGTGTGGAGTTTATGTGAAGAAAATAGCGAAATTAGAATTATAAAAGAATTGAAAAATGAAACAAGCAAACAGAAAAGACAGCCCTTAAATAGAACTTAATGTATATAAATATATAAAACAATTACTAGGAAAGGAATTATTCAATAAATGGGTGGGAAAATTAGGTTAGGTATTTAGTAGAAAATGGTCATCTTTATGTCTGTAATAACTAAGTGAATGGTTAAAAGATTAATTTCCAAAATCCCAAATGTTTAAGTCTTTGTCAATTTTCTTTTTAATCTGGAAAAAATGCAGGTAGATTTTTATTAAACCTTTGAAAAAGGAAACTTTAAAGTTAAAAAAAAAATTCTGTTAAAGGAATCACAAAGAAAGGAAGGTGTGTGTGTAGACGGATAAATGCATGTGCTTGGGGACCCCTGTCAAGCACATGAGAAATTGGTGAGCATGGTTTCCCCCAGGAAAGGGAACTGGAGTGAAAGTGAGATAAGTTTTCACTGTAAACCTTCTCTTTGTACTTTTTATTTTTTTATCATGTCTGTGAATTATCTTTTCAAAAACGAGAATAATTTGAATAACTTAAATTTCCAACTTGAAAAAAGAGGAGTGTGATGAAATCCCGAAAGATGGACAGATTTGGCTCTCTAAAAACTTAGCGCATCAGTAAATAGCAGCAAACGAACTAAAAACAATGAAACATGGAGACATATTCACAAAGGTATGCCAAGTGTTGGCTTACCATCCTTAATAGAAAAAGATATTGCATTGAAGAAAGAAAACAAAACAAAAAAGAAGTTATCTAAGGAAAAATAGACATAAGGTACAGTGCACAATTCCCAGAAGAGGAAATACAAATGCCCAATAAACACGTGAAAATCATTCAACCTCACTTTTGATCAATGAAATTCCAAGTAAAACAGCAATGAGATATCATTTTTCACTAATCAAATTAGCCAACATTAAAATACCCTATTTTTACAAATGTACAGTGGGGAAAGCATGCTTTCACCCAGCCAATGAGAGTATAAATCAGTAAGACCTTTCTGGAAAATAGTCTGGCAGTAGGAAAAGCCTTAAAACTGTTCCTGTCCCTTGTCTCAGAAATTTCTATTTCGGGAGAACCTACGCTATAAATAATGTATATATGGAGAAGGTTTTATGCATGTGGAATTTACTGCAGCACTAGTCAAATGGTAAAAAATTATTGTTAGAGTTGGAGTGTGCAGTAGGACAGAAAAATCCCATCACTTTCCCTCTCTAATGGCACATGCTGGTGTAAGGACCCCACAGCTTCACAGTGGGATTGTGTTTTCAGTGTTGCCAGCCCACCACGTGGAGTTCAGTCCGACCTGTTCTCCAAAGTAAAGCGATGGGCTCTGTTTCACATTTACACGGTTTGGAGGGTCATGTTCTCTCTCAATAAACATAATTAGGTATTTGAGGGAGAATTCAAATAGAGGGATGGAGGAAAATTTGGTAGGGGAAAGATAAAATGGATTTGGTAGTTATTTGAGTTGAAAAAAAGAGAGAGGAGATGTGCTCTGCTGCGTACAGGAAGAGAAAGAAAGCTTAGGAGGGGACATGGGAGGGTAGTTTGAAACTTCGCAAAAGTTACTGAAATGTCAGATTGAAAAGCAAACTTTGACCAATAATGGATTTAGCCATTGAAATAACCTGAAGATTAAACCCACTTGAAGGTAAATAATTAACCTCCTTTGGACCTTCCCTGCCCCGTCTGTGTGTTTGTGATAGCATATCTGCACCTGCCTCGGCCACGAGGTTCCCATCGCCAAGAAATCAGGCCCTTATTGTATTTGGGCTTTTACAAGCTCACCCCATAGCACACAGTGTAACATATCCATTTTCTAAGTGACTTAGTTCTAGTTGACGGTCCTTTGAAGGATAACATTCCCGAGTATTATTTTAACATGAGGGTCTTCCAAACAGGATTACCAAACCAATAACAATGACCAGGCAGTGGTTGAAATCTGCATCACTCGAATCACAACAGCCATCAGAGAGACCGAGTCGATTGAAAAGCACGCCAAGGCCCTTGTGGGGCTCTGGGACTCCTGCCTGGAGCACAGCCTGAGACACCCTGGGAAAGACGAAGACACGCCCCATGCAAAAATCGCTTCTGATATCATGAGCTGCATTTTACAGGTATGTCAGTGTTCGGCATAACGCTATTTGATACTGGCTAGGCAGCTTAGGCGAGCATCTGGTTCTCTGGACAACAGCCAAGCCCGATAAGGTCCTATTGAGCCCCTACTTTTGCAGGACATGCTGTGGGGACTCCAATACCATAGCAAGCTCTAATCTCTTCTGAGAGATAAGATATACACATATAAAAAGCTTACAATAAAGTAATGCATATCAAGATCCAAATGAGGAATACTGTAGAATTCAGAAAAAGAGACCTCTTTCATCCAAGGAGACCATAGAGAGGGTGGAGTTTGAGCTGAAGGACAATGAGCTTGGAATATATGGAGAAAAGTGATTTAATAATTTTTAGCATGTTTCTATATGTGTTGCAAACTTCCTATGATAATAACATTTGCCTGCTCTGATCATGTTTATAAGTTCTTTTGTCTGGTGTAAACATGAATTTGGAATTTTGCTTCAGCCACAAACCCATTATATAGCATTGAAATGTGGGGTAAGTCACTTAACTTCCTAAGCCAGTGTCCTCCCTGTAAAATGCTGATGAAATGACATTGTCTATGACAAACTTTTCCAGCCAGTAAATGTCGGTGATATTAATAGCTGTTTCTCAAAAAAGAATTCTGTGGTCAAGTAAGTTGGGAAACACTGAATTCAGTTTTTCCCTTTGAACTGTCGTATTTCGTAGCACATTAAAGTCTCTGTAAAGTACTGCAATAAAGAAAGCTGGTTAACTTTACTTAGTACAGCATTTTCCAATCTGATTTGACAATGGAACTTCCTTTCCCTTCCCTAGCCCCAACACAACATTTAGGAAACATCATTCAAAACTATGGTTCTGCTGAGAACAGGTCAGGACATTTTGGTAATGTTTAGCACTGTGTGTGACAACTAATACTAGCTTCCCTGCTTCTTTTTTCCTCTCACAGTTGTCTGTGCTTAAGTGGAGCATATTTCATGTTGTCTGCCCAGTCCAGGGACTTTTCAATGAACAAAAGACTCAATACACACTGTCACACTGTTTTTCCTTTGTCTCCAGGATTAAGGATGGGAGAGGAGGAAATGAGGTTTTAGTAAAATTAAAGAAAGAGTAATGCTGTTTGGATTTAACAACAAAAACTTAATACATCTGTTGTTCGCTGATTATCTTTAATATGTATTGTCATATTAGAAACAGAGATTATTTCACTCCAAAGAACCACTCCACAGACATTCAGACAGAAACTCACAAATTAGCTGTATTCTCCAGTTCACACTGTAATTTCAAAACCATTGTAACTATAAACACAAGTCACGTATATAATTTTGAATTCTATAGTAGCCACATTAAAAAGAAGTGGAAAGAAACAGATGAAGTTGATTCTATATTTTCCTAAGCCCAATTATAGCTAAAATATTGTTATAATTGATGTAATCGATTCAAACATTAATATTTTGCTTTTTTGTATGCTAAATCACATCTGGTGTGTGTTTGAGCACATGTTACTGTGGAGTAGGCTATTTCAGGTGCTCAGTAGTTTCCTGTGGGTAGTGGCTCCTGTTTTGAACAGCTCTAGAGAGTCAGAAAGGCTTTCTGGAGGGAGACCACATTTGGAAAGGGTTCGGAGGCATGGACAGGAATTTCACCAGTACAGAAAGGTGGAATGATAGGCTGTGCCAAGAACATAAAACAACTTGTGCAAAAGTCCTGATCTGTAAAAAAAGATCTAGGTCAGGGAATCATAAGCAGGCTGCTCTTCCACAATGCCCAAAATTCAAACACGAAGGAATGTTTCATTCTGGGTAAGGCATTATGTCTCCTATTTAGAAAGGGGTAGGGGCAGGGTAAGCAAATAAAAATGCTCCAGTGACTGGCTAATCAATGACTCCCTGTGAATGAGCTTGTAGCATTGTTGAGAGCACTGCCCTGCGCCCTATGAACAAGCACTGATATTTAGGGAAGGGACAGAGAAAAGGGCTAAGGGATAGGCCTCTTGATTGTAGGCCCAGCTTGGGCACCAGGTGATGGCTGAGCACTCTGAGGAGTAGAAATATAATGGAAGGAAGGGAGTCTTTCAGCAATGTTCAGTGATTGCCCAGGCCTCCCCTGGGGATGTGGTTCCACAAAGTCACCACAGGAACCGAAGGCAAGGCTGTGGCCAGAGCTTTGGAATTTAGCTCTATCCAATTTTAAGGAATTTTTTGGCTTTTAGTCAATATTAAAAAGATAATTTTGACCTACTTGTAATTTAGGTTCTTGTGGGAACAATATAGAAATCCAGATGATTCATAATCTATTCTGTCTTTCCAGTAAAATAAAACAGTAGATCAACTTCAAAGCCAAACACTTAGCATTTTGAGGTTGCATAGAAAATAAAAGTGACTCCCCCTCCCCATCCAGCTCCCCAACTCCCAAGATAAACAATACCACCCTCACCTGTCCAGTCAGTCAAGGGCCCACCAGTTCCTACCACATCCTTGACCATTTTACTCAATTTTCTTTTCTGGCCAGCTCACTGACATTTCAAGCTAAATATGTTCATTCACACACACAAAAACCTTCTGTCTTTTTTTCCACAAAATTTCCTTTTAAAACCTACACTCAAACCTACTTCACGTGATTATTCCTATTCCACTTTGAATTAGTAATTACATTGAATTCTTTCTTCTTTTAGTTCCTAAAGTTATATGCTTGCCCCATTTATCTTAAAATCGTTTTTTAAATTCCAGAATTCATCTTCTATACCTTCCTCAGCACGAAATTGGCCCAAGCGTGTGGTGCACACTAGCGAGTTTTGGTTTCTTCTGCCGTGGGTATTGTGCTTCTAGCAACCCACCCCCACCCCTTAGACAAGTCTCTTGACCTGTCACCAATAAGACAAAGAATGAACCAGACGATCTCTCTCAGATCACCTCCTGGTCTGAAATTCTGACTCCCTTAGGACACACTGAGAGGTAGAATAGCTAAGAGCTGTAGAACTTGAGGGTGTTGGAGCTTGGTTTTATATCAATGAGAGATTGGCAAGTCATTTTGTCTCTCTGAACCTCTGTTCTGCCATCTGTAAAATGGGCATAACAATACTTGCTGCTCGTGAGGAATATCTCTTATTATAAAAGCAATCTCCATTTGTAGTCTAGCCACTCCATGGAAGTACATATTTCAAACCACAGCTTCCTCTGACCAAACTTCTGTATGGAGTTGGCCAATGCCTCTAAATCCTAAAAGGAAAGATACCCCCCACAAGACACATTACTTTCCAGGATAAATTCAAACCTGGAGAGGACTGAAGAAAATAAAAATGTACCTCAAGGAGGCTGTAATTATTGACATAGCTAACATGCTGCAATGAAATTTCTAGAGAACTGACAGGTCAGCCATCATGCTGTCAAGAGCTGGTTTTATCCTCACCCCACTAGTTCTGGTAGTTACAGTCCACCCCCGACCAAATCACTTAGCAGAGCTGCTGCCAAGTAAGCTCAGTGTTTATCTTTTTTCTTCATCACCGCTCACACTATTGCTGACTGTGTGAAGAGGCAGAGAGCCGAAGGGAGCTGTCTGGGGGGAGGAGGGAGGAATAGAAATAACCCCCAAATCCACTGTTGGAAAACCAGAAAATATTTCTTTTTCCTTCTTTATAGAAGGACTCACTGTCCATTCACCTTGATTCCACACTTCAGTTTTCCTATTTCCTCTTTCCCAGTTAACACTGTGTGAAGATTCAAAATCTGTCCCTTGCCAGTAGTACATACAAAGTGTCTTGGACCGTTTTGAAAGCATTCCCTTTGCAATTCTTACAGGCAAGACTGGTTATGTTGGTCTAGAAATTTATTCACTAGGC
This sequence comes from Manis javanica, assembly GCF_040802235.1. Taxonomy (NCBI): domain Eukaryota; kingdom Metazoa; phylum Chordata; class Mammalia; order Pholidota; family Manidae; genus Manis; species Manis javanica. The sequence goes on from NC_133158.1 coordinate 146,417,999, forward strand.
AATCCCAGCTCTACCATTTGCTCACAGTGAGATCTTGGGCAAATTGATTTTTCTGTGCCTTAATTTCCTCATCTGTAAAATGCAGGTGGTAAGAGTAGTTGCCTCATGAGTTTGTTGTGAGGATTAGAGAAATAGGCAGAAATAATAGAAATCAGATATTTAGGGCAGAGGAATGCAAGAGTGCTGCAGCATTAACTCTGGCTGGTATTCTCATCATTATCATGATCTGTAGGAGACCCTGAAATAGTACTTGACACTTTCTAACAAGGTGTCCTTTTAATTATTTATTGTAGCCGTTGTCCATTGCCTGTATCCCCCTCCCCTAAAATGGAAGCTTTCCCTTGTTCTGTGATGTAGTCCCAGCACTACAAACAGTGAATGGTGCATAGTAGGTGCTCAAAATGTTTATTGAATGAATGAGTGAACAAATGAACGAATGAATAGCTCATAACTGCCCTCTGGCTTCCACACCCACTACACTTCTCCCCAGAGTGTGTACCAGTACTTATTTCCCAGTTAATGCCACACAAAACAGTGGCAAGAAATGGGAGAGACTGGGACTCACAACCCCTACACAGGGTTACTGAGACTCATTCTCTTATTATCTGTGCAAAAATACACTGGAAAAGTTAGAGGTATGTGCCATTTAGATTTTATATATAGCCATGCTGCAGAACCAAACATTTTATATATAGATCTAAAACTTCTTTATCTAATCAATGATGCAAATTAAAAGCATAAGATAATGATTTTAATAAGCAACATTTCATCTTTCTTGACATTACTTTTTTATGGCTCTTAGTTGAATTCAAGGCATGAGAGCCAAAGAGCTTTTTAGCTGCTATCACCTCAGATAGGTATCTCTTTAATTCTTTTCAATTCTAAAACACTGGGAAATGTTCCCAAAGTGCATTTTCAAAAGAAAAATCTCCACTGAAAGCTCACATTGGTGCTAATCTAGTTAAGAAATGTAATTCTTGGCATCCATCAAACAAAGCCCTCTTGTTTTGCTTCCACAGCTAGATATAATTGTCCCCTTGAGCAAGTCTTTATTCCTACTCTGTAAACCTCACTGAATTTTTTCCTTGAGAACAGAGCACTGAATTGTGTGTAAGATGATACATGCGCCAACACGCTCACATCTCCACTGAGGGGCAAGGGCTATCATGTGCTCTGGCATGCACAGCAGTTTGCTTAAAGTGGCTTACTTGTACGAGCAATCATAGGGCATTCTCTGCATGTGTGCCGTTAACATTCCTGTGATCCAGACAATCCTAGAGATAAAATAGTTTCCTGCACCTGAGATCTACTGCATTAGCAACTCCCTTTGCTTCACTTGAGAGTGAAGGTCAGCCACTGGAAGGAGGTTGCATGGTGTCTGTGGCACCGTGTCTGTCGAGCCTCACCTTGGCCTCCCAGCCACTCACTCACACGCCGTTGTTGTCAGCAGTGCCCTCGGCACTAGGAACTGTCTAGACAGTGAAAACTGGGAGCCTGCAGTGGTGATGCCTTGGGGTTTATATGAACTATTTGCTCTTTGCTCAATGTTTTCACTACTCCCATTATTTGAGAGATTTGCAGATTACATACGTGGGAGGAAAACAAAAAAGTTGAGTGTGTTAAAGTTTTGTTTTGCTTTTAAAAAAAATGACATTATATATATATATATATTATTTTATAGATGTCACTTGGAACCACATTTCAAAGACTTTAACAGCTGCCCATTATTTTTCTCTAGACCATTGAGAATTGTTGTAAAAAGAATATGATCAAATTGACTTAGACTGCCTGTCCTTCCCTTGGCAACTGTTAGCTCACCCCCAAGCTTTAAAAACATCAGTTGTTATAAATACCAATTTTTATTGATCCTTCATTGTGCCTGTCTGTGTCCACAATTAGGAGGGGGAACACATGAGCTCCACTTCCCAATGCCACCAACCAGTGGTTTCTTAGCAGGTTACAGGTAAATCTACTTGCAGACATATTCCTCTAATGGGAGATGCGTACTTCTCTACCTGCCAATTGTTTGTGGCTAAAGACTCAGAGTGGATAAAATAAACAGGCAACAAGTTCTTTGTTGGAAAGCTCTGAAAATTATGTGATTGCGTTCCACCCTCAACACTAGGGCTTTAACCAGCCATGATGGGGACAAAGATGTGTCATCTACAAGTTAAACTAGCAAAGTCTACACATGATGAAGAGATTGGCTGTCAACACGAGCAACCCAAAAAACCTACAGATGAGATTGAGGGCTTTGGGAAGTGCCCCGTGCTCTACTCGAGGTGCCCTGAATAGAACCTCAAGGGAGCAGGGATAAAACAGGATTGTAATTGAGAAAATGGACAAACCAATCGGCCTTTTGAAACACCACATATCTGAAGAGTATGTCAGCAAAAAGAATGCTCTGTGTAGGATCATTATTTCGGCACATTACCCAGCGCTGTATGGGTGAGGGAGGGTAGAGACTGAACCTAATGGACAGGGAACTTCCAGTTACTGGCAATGTGGATTCAGTTGTAGAGCAGGACTGTTATTTCAGTCAGGTTTTACGATGAAATATACCTCAGAATCTGTCTTTACTCTTATGTGATTTTGTGCCTATGAGTGAGAATATTCTGGTTAGTAATCTGGCTCCTGAGGTCCTGATAACATGAAAGTTCTGACCTACGAAAGCCCCTCACTGTGGATGAGTAAATCGGCATGCCTGATTATGCACCGGCCTTTGGAAATCTCTTGCTTGGCCTCAATGGATTCAAACACGCTGTGTGACCTGACCAAGCACACAAGGACTTCCAAACTAAAGGGCAGGGAGCAGCCAGCCTTCCAGGGAGACCTCATAGCTCATCACATCATTAATAACCCAGTCCAATGAGGCACCATTAAATTCACCAGGAGGGGAGACACTCTAGATAAAAACAAAGTCTGGTATTAGAGATGTCTGGCAGCAGGCCATGGTCCTGATAGTTAAATGGTGTTATAAACTCCAAGAAGGATAGGACAGAAACTTAAGGAATGCGACTGCTAGAGAAGCATATAATTTGTCACGGAAAATAGTGTCAGAGCTTGCAACTCTGACTTAGTGTTGGGATATCAGGTTGAGGTATAAAATACCTATTTTCTCTGCTCAGGAACAGGACTGATGCTTGAGACAGGAAAATGGAACTACAGGAATACATTATGGATTTTTCAGGTCTGTCTTTGTTTCTAGAAGCTAGGAGGAAAAAGTTTAAGCAAGAGACATAATTGGCTCACTTGGAAAAATTTAGGGATAGAACTGACCTGAGGCAAAGCCAAATGCATGGAGCTCAAATGATGTCACCAGAACCTGCTTTCTCTCAACATATCTCTGAAATAGATCTATGTTGCCTTGAATCTCATTCAAATTCTCTCCTACTGACCTCCCAGGGAAGCAGCAGCTTCTCCTGATCATTCGTTCTCAACACTTTGAACCCAGCAGGAAAGAGAGACAATCTCTTTCACAGAGACTTTAAATGGCTTTTTAATTATAATTGGACAACTTGCCCATTGCTGACTCTATCATTTGGACCAGGGAAATATGATTCTCTGGTCAATGTCTGAGTCATTTGACCACCCTGAAGTCAAGGGTGCAAATGCCTTCAGCAGATGTACCTAGAACCTGAGCAACAAGTCAGCATCTGCTAAGGTGTGTGTAACAAATCACTTGCCAGTCAACCAGCCCTGCAAATGGATGAGGCTGGAGGGAGGGGACTACACCCGGCAATCACTGGCAGTGACACCAGTGAGAGGGAGCATGCAGGACCCCTTCCTCCCCGTCCCCCTTCCCACCACATTGTGTTCCCAGTGAAAACTATTATGATAGATTCACATTTTATTCCTTAGTTATTCCATTTGACAGGTGTTTATTGAACACCTACCATAAACCCAGAACTGTGGGAAGTATTAGAGAAAATAATCCATGTGTGGAAAGATATAAGCACCTTACACATGAACAGTTAGAGAAAAAAAACTACTTTTTATTTCTATAACAATAATAATATGAAGTCATACACACTGCACACTATGCGATTTTTGCTTTATAGTTAGTCTAAAGGATGGGGTTAATGGTGAGAATGGCTGATGGTAGTAAAGATTCCCCGAATGCACATGCTCTCCCTCACCTCTGTGCCTCCACACATGCCCTTCCTTCTGTCTACTCTGCCTTGCTGTTCACCAATCAGGTCTCAGCTGAGACATCGCCTCCTCCAGGAAGTCTTTCTTGACACCCCCCGAGACTGGATTAGGTGCTCCTTGCTTGCTCCCTTAGCACCTTTCCCTTCGCCTACCACAGCCCTCATTAACCTATGCTTTCAACTGCCTGTTTGCCTCTAAGTCTCCCTAACAAGAACAACAGTTCCCAGAGTTCCCTGGGTGGGGCCTGTGTTTTCACAGCTGCAGTCTGTGAGCTTAGCTCAATAAATATTTTTTAAATGAATGAATAAGGAGCCATTTGTTATTTTCTACTTTCTTTTATTTCCTTAGAATTACAATCGGCCCCCTGTGATGGCATTAGCCATCCCCATTGCAGTGAAATTCCTCCACAGAGGCAACAAGGAACTACGCAGGAATATGTCCAACTACCTGTCCTTGGCTGCAGTTACCAAGGCAGATCTCCTGGCTGATCACACAGAGGTTATACTAAAGAGCATACTCCAAGGTATGGTGCAACGGCTGAGCTGGGGGGGCATGTTGTAGGAATTGCTTTTAAAGTATTTTCATTAAGTTGTTATGGTTTGTGGAGAGAGATGTCTAGGGCACTGGAAAGTATGTTAGATCCTGTGGTTTGCTACTAGGTGACTGGTGAACATGCATAAGATTACTTGGGCTGGCTTAAGTCCGTGTGGGCTCAATGGGCAGATGAATTATTTGCACTCATTAGATGAGCTGTAAGCTTCCTTCCAGTTTCTACATCTCTCCGTTTGGAGAACTGTGTTTTCCATGCTGCTGGCTACCTCGTCCAACTCCTGACTGCGGAGAGCCTGCTTGTCTGTAACTGAGTGGAATGTGTCCCACTTTTCTCAGTGGCAGAAGGGTAACCTCGTCTTCCTTTGGTTTCCAAAAGCAAGAAATGTTAGATAAAATACGCCAGAGAGCATGTGAAGACTTCTTAAATGTGAACATGATTTGGGACTGATTTATAATTGTGTTAAATACAACCATAAAAAGTCAAATCAGGACATCTCTGTTCATTATTTCACATTTGAGTGAAAGAGATCGTTAGTCCAATCAAGTTAATACTAACCAGTATCATTCATTTCTCCTTTACTTTGGTTATAGGATTGAATTGCTAATATCACTTTATTCCCTAAAAGTCCAGAAAAAGCTATTCTACTTTTTTGTAACCACCTTGGCTGCATATTTGGAACAGATTTTATAAGAATTGCAAACATTTTTATACACCACACATTTTAAAACCATGATTGTTAGACTGGCAAGTAACTGATGTATGGGGAAAAAAACAGAAGTGAAGTGTCTTTTTGCAGCTTCCAAGAACTTAGTTCATGCGTTTGTTTTTTTGTCTTTTAAATGCACTTTCAATGACAAATAAGTCTTTTGAAACACAAAATACACTTTCTGAATTCACTGCACATATTTGAAATAAACAATGATTTGGTTTATTTGATCTGGCACTTTGAAAATTGCCATAAAATAAATGATAATTTGACCTTTAAAAGGTTAGGACTACATGTTTCAGGGTTTAGGTTTTGGGGACTGATGTGACCATAAAACTCCGCAATCACTCACATGAGCCCTTCAGACTTTGAACTACAAAGCCGAGGGGATCTTGCTGTCTCTGAGTAGTAAGTTTTCTACTCTGCAAATCTTTTGTCGTATATCCCCTGCTAAATAGCCTTAGTAGCCATCATTGGATCTCTGTTTTCTTTACCTAGAGCTTTTATCCTTTTCAGTATTTCTCCTTGATTTATATTATTCTAATCATCATTCTTCCATTTTTCTACTTCCACAGAAAATGCTAAAGTTTCATTGTTAGTTAATTTATCCAAGTTTTTACAAGACTAGAATTATAAAATTGTAGAATCTTATGTTGGGACATTAATCATGATTTAGTTCAGTTACCCAGGCAATGCTTAAAACCCCACCAAGTGGTCTTCCATTCAATGATACTAATAATAATTATAACAACAGTAATAACTACAATAGCTAAAATGTATTTCATGCTCTCTTTATGCCAAATACTTTATTAAGAACTTTATGTTAATTATATCACTTAGTACCCGCAAGAATTCCATAGCAGAAGTCTCATTATTATGCTATTTTACCAATTAGTATTTTGAGTAACAGAAACCCAACCCAGAGTATAAATGGCTTGGTGACAATTAAGAAGAAGGAGGAGGATGAGAAGGAGGAACCCCTCGTTGGAATGCACTAAAAAGCACATGAATATATCAGACTTCCAATTTGGCTTGATTCAGGGCCCTGTGGTGGTCTCCAGAGTCATTCTCACCTGTGCCTCCTGATTTTACTTTCACGATCCATGTTATAGGCCTCTGCAGCTTCCAGGTCATGTCATCATGAATAGCAGTTAAGCAAAAGAAACTTCATATCCAGTCCCATTGTATCTGTTTGACCTGCCATGGGTCACATGCCCAATTCTGAACCGACCCATCATTGAAGGAATACAGTCCTTCAATTGGCCAGGCTTGAGTCATGAGCCACCCTCAGAGCAGAAGGTGGGAGTCAGCTGCAGAAGAACCACATGGATGGGAAATAGATCCTCCCAAAATTCAGGGCTGTTGCCAACAGTGGTGTAAATGAACACTGGGTAACAAAAAAGCAGGCTTATATATAAGAATACTTCTATCACTCTATACTTTCTTCTTAAGAGATTCAGCCCCTTGCTCTGGCATGACAAGATCTTATGAGGTAATGATTCTTCCACCTCAGTGTATCTGCAGTTCTTCCATGTTCTTGTCATCTGTAAATTTTATGAACAGAACTGCTCTACCTTCATTTTAAAGCTAATGAAAAAGTAGACCAGATGGGGTCAGGCAAGCCTTGTGGTCTACTGTTGGAGACTGCCCCCTACATTTGGTTGATTTTATTCCATTGATCATATGTTTCTCAATTGTATTTATGTGCATATCTGTCCCGACTTCAAACCAAATACCTCCTTTATTCTTGCAAGTCAATTATGAGAGACTTTGTCAAATGAGCTTATGTATTTTTCCCTGAAGGCAAATACTACAGTAGTACTAAGGCAATTTTTCACTACTTCTCATCATTAAATGATTACATGTAAGTCATAATGTTTACTTTTACATTAAATGTAAACACAAATTCATTTTATTCAAATTGTCTAGACTCCATTTATCTGTTTTGTATTCTCTAGGCCATAAGAAGGATATTGTGAAAGTCCTTTTTGGAGAGAGGATTAAATGCATGAACTGAGGGTTGTCTTGATTGTACTTGAAAGATGAGGAGATAGAAGACCTCAGTGTCCCAACATCACATAAGATGATTATAGCACTATTGTTAAATCAATCCACAAAACCAAACAAAAACAACTTGTGTTCCATTTAGTTTTATAGGCAAATTTAAACAAATATGCAAGGAATCATTACAATTTTATCTAAATTTCTTCAGATAATTAAAAAAGAAGTACATTTTCTAACTAATTCTGCATGGCTAGTATAGCTATGATATCAGCACCAGAAAAGTATAAGAAAAGAAAATACAGGCCCATATTAATTATGAACATAGATGCACAAGTCATAAAATAAAATTTAAGCAAAATGACTATAGCAATGCTTAAAGAAAATGAAGTTAACATTTGCTGAGTGCTTACTCTGTACCAGGTGCTGGTCTTTGAATTCATATAATTCTTCCAATATCTTATGAGGGAAGAACTATTGTTATCCTCATTTTATAAAATTCACTGTCCATGATAAAAATCTCACAGCAAACCTGCAATAGAAGGGAACATCCTTAATCTAATATAGGATATTGGTTTAAAAACCTACAACTAAAATCATACCTAATGAAGGAATATTGAATAAGTTTCCCCTTGAATTAAAAGATGACAAGTTAAGTCACTTGGGTAATGAATTTGTTTTCTGCTTAAATTATATCAGAGGTAATTTAATATTTTGTAGCATCAGAACTTTTACAGAGTGGGAGATATTTATTCAGTGGTCCTAAATAATTCTCCACACTTGTTCTTTGCCATGTGAAGATATTTTATAAATCTGTCCAATATTGGAGTATTAAAGCACAGCCATTCTTAGTGCCGCATGATTTAGTGTATCTTTTACCCAGGAAGCTGACGGCCCTATTGAAATGAGATGATCTCCAACTGTAAGAGATTATTTGAAGGCTTATAGGGAAGCCTTTTCCAAATTTTGATTTGGAACTCAGTGACACAATGCACACCCTACTAAAAAACAAAACAAAACAACGATGTTCCTTCCTCTGCATTTCTGAATCAGTGATCAGAGAAAGCAAATATGCCTCTCCATCAATAGGCCATTTACAGACGCCTCTGGCACAAATCACAAGATGACCTCAAATGATTTGAAACTTAAGTAGACAGTCTTTGGGAAGAAAATGTAATATTGTCTCAGCAAGAGTCCAAATTCCTTTCTGACTTACTGGCAATAGTCTAGAAAAGACTGTCTAGTTAATTATGATAAATTTACTGGATTTCTTTCTCAATGTGAAACAAAATTCAGACCACTGATGGGTGAGCTCTCTCAGAAGAATGGAGATAGAAAACTGACCTCTCATGTGTTATGGCAGTAGTAGTATGTAGCACACAGGGTGGATGTAAGGCTTAAACAGATAAAGCAGCTATACTTTGCACAGTGCCAGGTCCATAGTTCATCAACAGTTACCATGATTCTTATCACCATCACCATCATCATCATAATTGTCATCATTGATTGAGTACCTGCCATGTACCAAACCCATATCCAAATACTGAAGGCAGAACCATATCCACGTGTAGAGTTTTATAATCCCTGGGGAGATACTTAACCATTAGAATCCATTACACAATTAAAGGACAAGGTTTTAATCTTACCATATTTGCAGATTGCTGAGAAAGAATTTATTAATCAAATAGTCTAGGAAACAGGCTACTAAGAAATCTTATTAAGAATATTCTATCTGGATGTTAATACACATAGGGAAATATTAAGTATAATGTTGGAAAAAGCCAACCCAAATGTGAATCCAGAAATAGAGACACATCTTGAAACAGAAAAGGACATCTTCTGAATTGTTAACCAAGTCTTGGATCAGTTGCATTAGGGTTTGCAACTTCCTGACTCCACCAGCAGATGTAGCTCTAAGTAGAAGAAGGCACGCACGGATAGCAACATCCGTGTGCCGAATCTGAGAATGACTTACCTGCAATGTAAGGGAATCTTTATATTCATTTATTTGTTCATAGTTTTGTTTCCTTGCTTCTTTCTTATTTAGTCCACTGAGAACAACTTGGAAAAACATTTTTAAAGATAATTTTTATTTCAAATGTTATTTTATGGTTTAGAAAGTACTTTTAGATAGATTATCTGTTTTCCCGTCATTTTCATAATAGTTGAGGTAGACAAGGCCTAGTATCCCTAATTTCATGGCCAAGTTGAGGCTCATAAAGATGAGTTGGTCGGCCTGCCCTCTCATGGTTTGGTAGTGGTGGTGCTAGAATTTGAATGCTGGGTTTCTGACCCCAAGCCCAGCAAGCTTTCTTCTAGAGTCCAGATTTATAAAACTGAATGCAAGCATCATCAATCTGAGTTTCAAGTTCACCAAATCTGGGAATATATACTTATGTGAACTTACACAATTACTTTGACCAAGATTTTTTAATTTTATGAGTGCTATTTCTTAACTGCCTAAAATATAGTTCTGGAAACATTTGGCCTTAGTAATCTTTTCAAAGAAGAGCTTTCTGATAAAATATTTAGTAAGAAATTAAATAAAAACCAGTTATAATTTCTTCTTTGTTTGTAAATATGACATATTTTAAGGGAATTAATACTCTTAGATTGTAATAGACAAGGAAAATATGTCAACTCTGTTTTGTTTGTATATTATCTCTGCATAATAGTTGTTCTACTCACATACATACATACGTACCAGAGTGACAGAGAGATGAACTGTCACAATTTGCTTGGAACCTGAGGGTTTCCTGGGACATAGACCTTTCAGTGCTAAAGCTGAGAAAATACTAGGCAAACCAAAATAGTTCCTCATTCTAGCACACATACATAATTTTTATATTGTATATATATAAAGCATTATATCTTTTCCTCCTAACAACTTGAGTCATCTTGCATAATTATTTTACTATGCCATAATATGGTGATGCCCTTAACAATCATTCTGGTGAATGAAACACTTTGCCAATATTCTAAAGTAAGTCAACATACTGACATTCCTTTTTAGATATCTTATCTCAGTTTTACACATTTCTTACTTCTTCCTTTTGCTGACACTATGCTTTCTAAAATGCACTGAATGCTGTTAGTAAAAAAAAAAAAAGCCAACTTCCAGAGAATTTGTAAAATGTATTATTTTAGTATAGTCTATTATTTTGAGGGAATAAAGTGCACGGTCTTTTAAATTTTATTTAAAACATTGTTCCCCTGGATCAGGATTAGATTAGGTGGTCAACTAATAGTGGATTAAAGAAAATAGAAGTGTATTTTTCTCCTACGTAAAAGAGATGCAGAAACAGGCAACCCAGGGCTGGCAAGGCAGCCTCACAACATTGGGCACAGCGGCTTCTTCTATGTTGTTATGCCGAAGCTTACGGTCTAATATGGTTACTGAAATTCCAGCCATCACTGTCATATTCTGATCAGGAAAAGGAAGAAGGGAAAGAGAATCCCATTCAATATTTCAACATCAGCCAGAACTTAGTGATGTGGCCATACCTCGCTGCAATTAATCCTGGAAAACATAAATTTTACTGTGAGTGGTCTTATGTACCATTAAAGCCAGAATTTTGTTATTTAAGAAAAGAGAAAAAAATAGGTATCTGGGAACCATTAGAAGTCCCGGAAACACCTATTCAGACTTGCTGCTGTAACAGATGAAATTTCTGCTTTTGTAAACCAATATTTATTTTCCTCTATTTGTTTCTTCTCTACCCTTAACATGTAACTCCTGTGAAAAAAAATGTTAAATGCCCTTACATTTAACTCTGTCAGCATATGAGTTTGCATGTATCTTGGCCAGCATCATCTTGGATCTCATAAACACATCTAATTCATGCTGAAATGTGGAAAGGAATGAAAGCATATCTAGTTCTCTGCTTCAAGTTGGGTCCAATCTTCCTCAGCTGAGTATTCAAGTGATAAAGACGTTGGGTATACAGGGATTTGCATGTGGCCCCTGTGCCTGCAACACTCAGTTATGTGTTCTCCAAGGGTCTGAGACTAGCCCACCACCTCATAACTGAATGATTTTATTAGAGATCCATCAACCCAATTTTGTGGGTCTCATGAGTAGGATGAAGTGATACCATGAACATCCTCAAAGATTCCTAGATTCATGAAATTTTATTGCTGAAGGCACTAGGAGACCAAACCCATTCTTTTATTGAGAAGACCCAAAGGAGTTAAGTAACTTGTATAAGGACACCCAAATAGTTATAAATTGGATCTGATATTTACTACTGGTCCTATTTCCCAAACCTCATGGATAGGAAATGGCCTGTAGTTGTTCAGGCCCTATCTTTAAGGGGACACATTCTCTCTGTGGTTCTACCTTATTTCCCACTGACACTCACAGTGGCTTCGTAATGCTCCTCTATCAGCCCTGCATAGTCTCTACAGAAGAGAACACTGGTGTGGTACAGACTAGCCTTCCCACCTGCCAGGTGAAGGGGCTTGACTGTCCTCTCCTTCTGAAAGCAAGAGAATGGGGTGTGCGTTAAGGGCAGCAGTCATTGTTTCTTCTCCAGATTCTTAGATCTCCCCAATAACAGTCCTCATCACATGTATCTGGGAACTCTGATAATTCATGGTTGGTTTTTTTCTTCCATGTTACACAGGACAGAAAATTAAATATGCTAATAGAATTATCAAATTGGAAGGGATCATTGTTTCCTCAGTTCTTGATTTTGCAGTTGCAAAAACTAAAACCCTGATAGATGAATTGACTTAGCCAAGATCATATTTCTTGATTGTAATTTATAGGAAGCCAAAGCTTAAAACAACTCTGTAAGCTTGTTGCCAATGATATTAATGGTTACTATTTCCACAATAGATTAGTATCTGAAAACTAATCGCCTACTTTAAAAGAGAAAAGAGAAGTATGCATTTGCTCCAAAACATCATTTAAATTCATAATTAGATGACACGGGGTAGCTTTATAAAATATTTTATTTACAGTAGAGCTTTACAAAAATAGTCTTAATAAAATTAATACAAAACCATTTTACAATATAACTTATATAGCTATCCTCTCAAAAAAGTGACATTCGGTTATAGACACATAAACTACATTTATATTTGTTAAGTCACATCGTGGTATAAATATGCTTTATCAGTCATTTTTTTTCATAATAAGGGACATACTAATAACAATAAACAATGGACAACAAATGTTACTCTTCCAATGTGAAAGTAATCTCTGACCAAAACAAAATTAGCCAAAGAAAAGTAAAACAATTGTCCTTCAGGTGAACAGTACAAGTCCTTTTTAATTATTCAGGAGTTTATCTGACAAAGACACAACATGAATCTGAAAGCACCATGGCATAAAGTCTAGGAACAGTATCCCCAAAAGCCTTCTCCAATGTCTTCCCTTCAATTGTTTACTCAGTATTTTGCCAAGATAAATAAAATTTGACCTCAACTCTCTTAAGGGTTCTTACTATGCACTAAGGTTTTTAAACCAATGGGCATATGTTTAAAGTGTGAGTTTTTCTTTGGCTTCAAGTAGAGTTTCAAAACACTTATGAAACATACTGAGCTCCTCCATGTGGCTGAATCTCTGTGACTCCCCACCCAACCACGTTTCCCCGGATGTGACAGGACTCAGCCCCTCCAGTCTCTCTTATCTCCTCATTGCTGAGAACACGATCCCAGATATTGAAGCCGGTGAGTCTTCCAGAAAAGGCTAATGCTTCATCAAAGACACCACCCACACAGCAGCCATTCTTTTCCTGGCCAATCTGCAGGATTCCTCCCTCCGGAACAACGTGACCTGTGGCCACCTCGACAGCAGTAGCCACCAGTTCATGGTTTACCCACAAGGACGCACGACCTTTGGCCGAATTCCAGGTGCTGCAGAGATGGGTCCACCTCCCCAGGGAAACCACAGTTTTGGCAACCAGTTTGTTCTCTTCTTCACCCACCACCAACACTATGGACTGATAGCTGAGGTACAGCTGGATCTCATATGGATTCCTCTTTGTGCCATAGGAAAATAGGATGGTTTTGTTCAATACATCTGTGGCTTTGACCCAAATGCAGGCACTGAAAGACTCAAGCTTCATGGACATCACTGGGTGCACACTTCCAAAAATCTTCTTGGATCGCATTGGGAATAAGATTGCTGTTTCACAACCTGAAGTAGCAAGGAAGAAGAATATGAAAGAAAATATATAAATTCATGCAGAAATGACTCTAGCATTTAGGTATTTTAGCCCAGGCATTTTAATGAGTACAACTGAAGTTTACATGCAGTATCACATCATGACTTAACTGGCCTTCAGTATAATCTGTAGAGCAAAGAAAACAGGAATAAAGAAAGCCGATTGTCTTAGTCAATGAAGCATCTCAGTGGACAAGGCACACAGATGAACCGAATTGTCCAAACCCACAAAATAATGAAAACCATGTAGTAATGATTATTTTCCCTCCCAATTAACTTATTTACTTTGTTACAGCTTTTTCAGAAACGTCGAATCAATGTGCATTAACTTCAAACAATGACAACGTAATTTCCAAGAATTTAGAACCAACTTGTTTCCCTCTCCTTGACTTCACCAAGTTCCCAGAATAAAATCCTATGAAATTCCACAGCTCTAGCTCACCCCATTAGTCACTGTCAACATGTTCATTTTAAACATAACTCTAGGACAGTCATGTTGTTGAATACATTTTAATACACCTCATGTTCTTGATTTTGTAAACATTGCAAACTTGTAGAAAACCACCTTCGAAAGCAACAATGTATAATAATTATCACTAACTCTTACTGGGTACTCAATATATGTCAAAAACTGTTTTAATCACTCTATAGGTCATTTCAATCCTCATATCAACCCTAAGCTATAGTCTTAATATTCCCATTTTACAGATGAGAAAACTGAGTTATAGACCATGAAGTAACTTGGCTATGCTAATGTGGCTGGTAAGTGTAAAACTGGGGTTTGACCTTGAGCACCCCAACTGCAGAGGCCACACCCTTAACTAGCACACTGCACTGCCACTTAATTGTAGAAGAACCCCTGGATTTGGCTAGAAGAGTTGGAATTCAGTTTGTTTTGCTATTAGTAAGCTGTGCAGTTTTTGATGAGCCCCCAGTTTCTCCAGGCTTTACAGTTATCTGTAAAAGGCTCTCCCATTCTCCTTCTAATATTCTGCAAATCTGGAAGCAATAAATACATAACACTCAAGAAAAGCTGTGTAGACCAAAGATATGCTTAGAAACTCTAACTTTGTCCACATGCTTCTAAGTACTACTTAGGCAATAAATAGGAAAACTTTAAGGAAGAGTGAATTCTTCCAAGGGGCCTGGTGGAGAACATATTTCTGCTTAAGAGCACTTAAAAGAGACTTTCACACTTGGGGGTTGGGAGCCCAGTAAATTCCCACCTCTGACAGTATCCAGGTCACATACTCGGTCAGGGATCTGGGGATGCCGAGGGGAAGGCCTTCTAGGTACCTCTGGTAAAACCATGTGTTAAAATCTTTAACATAGCTCTTTAACATAGAGGTTCACTTTGCACTAACCTGATATATGTATGAAAGACCAGAAAAAGAAATACTTTCTTAAAAATTTAAATTAGGGCTAGGTATTTACTTTATAACCGCCTAAAGGAGACTTGCCATAACAAAGCTTTGAAAAGCAAATGCCCACAGCAGACTAACTGGTGAATAGACAGGACCTGCGTACACCAAACATCCATGCAAAGTATGATGACCTAAGTTAAATGCTGCAAGTGGCTAAGGGCTAGGCTCTATCCTAAAAAAAAAAAAAGCAGATGTGTTCCTAGAAATATCCTAGTCAAATACTGAGATTCAGAAAATCCTATAAAAACAACTGCAATACTAAAGCGTAAAATTGGTCCTGTCACACTTTGGTATTAACTTTTTCACTGAATAATTAGAATTTTTGAAGACTTTTTCAATTAATGTTAATGAGGCATTGATTCTTTCAAATGACTATGGCAAGTACATTTTTTTTCTACCTGTGTTAAATATCATGGAACAAAAGATTACCATATGCATGGGCATTTAAGATATTCTCTGTAATGTTTCAGTAGTGTTCAAGGGGGCGCCTACTGCAGTCTAATTAACTGATTTCCTGTTTAAATAAGCCCAGGCTGTCAGTAGTACATTCCAAAGCATTCCCTGATTGCCTCGTAGAGACCCATGCTACCCCTGTAGGCTGCACCAGCTATGTGAGTTCTTGAAGTAGAACTGCATGTTCAAAGTTTTTTGTGGCTTCTTTTAGGAACCAGTGATTGAGGCTCTTGATATCTCTTTAAAATGTCAGAAACTCTCTCATGAAATGGCTTCATCTAATAGGTTTTTCTGATTATATTATCAAATACCAAACAAAATTAAAACCAGGTTCTTAGGAGGCAGACAGCAGAATGATTAGGAATCCCTTAGGAACCAAGCTGGCAGGAAACCACAAAAGGAAAAATCAAAGCATGTGGGTAAGAGTATTATTGGATATAATAATAAATTAACATTTTAGAATTCAGAAATACATCCCTCTTCTGCTCTAACTAGTATGCAGAAGGTGAGAATTAGCATAGTTCTTCAGTTTTTCAGTTACATTCAATATACAAAGACTTTACGTGGTTTGCAAAAAACAAGAAATTTCATCCATTAAAATAGCCAGGGAATAATAATTTGTGTCCTTATCATGTATGTTGAGGATCTATTGAATATTTGATGTTACGCTTTTTCCCCTCTCTGAAACTCTTCTTACTATTCAAGAAAATATGCCCCATACTGATAAGTAGTCCTTATATATTTAGGAAAGACTGATATTCTGGTATGGTGTCTGTAATTTTAAGTGAAACACGGTCTCAATACATACTTATGATTCTCCCTCCTACCTTATCCAGTAAGAGCTGTTTTATTGGAAATATAAGGAAAGAGTATTGTTGGTAATTGTTTTCTGTTCATAAAATGTCCAGGAAAACTGTAAGTTATATTTTCTTACCTAGGACATTGATTTTCTAATACAACCCACAAATGATTGTTGCATCACCATTTCTTAGAAATTTTTAAATTTAGATTTGAAAGAACTGTTACTTGGCTCCCAATATTCTCTTTATTTCTTTTAACCATTTTTAAAATGTATTATTTCCAGCCCATATGTATGTAGTATCACATGGGACTTCAACAAGTTGCATGTGGTTTGAACAGCCTCTCTCCTCTTTGGCCCTGATCCTCCAAATCTCTAGGTACCAACAGGGTACCAACTGCCTCCTACATCTGACTGTTCCACTTTGGATCCTGCAGCCTCTAGTTTATCCCAAACTGCACGTCTTCAGACCTCCACTCTCGCTAATTCCACAGTCCCTAGGAGCTGGAGTATCCCACAGGAAGTCCACTAGCCCTCCAGACGATCACCTTCAGCCTCACCTCTTGTTCAGAACGGGTATGGAGGAAGGACCCACCCAGGGATTGGAAAATCACCCTAAAAATTAGTCTGGACCCTGAAATAGCTCGGGAAACTAAAGCTCCCCTAAAGGGAAAGGTGAGGTAAAATTAGAAGAAGTAGAAATCCCTAACGGAGGGAAGCAGTACAGCTACAGGGGTCACACTTCCAACCGGCCAATAGTTACCTTACCGCAACGGCTGGTCGGATCAGGTGTCACTCAGGGGCCCTCAACATCTATTTTAAGATTATGATGGTTACATCCTCAGCTATCTTCTGGGTTCTTCAGCGCTGAAGAAAACTTTTTAAAAGCCAATGTCCCCGCCTTTTATGGGGTGTCTGAGTGTCTGAGCCCTGGGACCGTGCATGGAGGAGGGTGTGTGTGTGTGTGTGTGTGTGTGACCGTGCATGGAGGAGGGTGTGTTTGTGTGTGTGTGTGTGTGTGTGCGCGCGCGCGCGCACCCATTTAAGCTGCCTCTTAAGGGCTGCCAGACATGGCGCGAGGCGCGCTGGAGAACAAAGTCTTCGGGGCGGGATGGGGATGTCCCTGCTACGCCTGGCGGCCTTACCTGCAGGCAGCGAGCGCCGCGCCGCCCAGCCTTGCACCGCTCGGAGGTCGGCTCGCGTCCGCCGCAGCTCCTCGAGCACAGCGTCCAGGGTGTACCCCGCCTCCTCCGGGCGCCGCGCCTCGGCGCCTTCCAGGCGCGCCAGCCTGCGGCCCGCGTCGCGGCTCGCCTGCAGCAGCTCCTCCAGCGTCCGAGCCAGCCTGGCCTCCGCGGGGGCCGCCGGCGAGCACGGCCTCGCCAGGTTGCCTGCCAGGCGGCCCAGCTCGGCCCGCAGTCTGTGCAGCTCGCCGCGGAGGACGTCGTCCGTGGCCTGCAGCAGCATGCCCTCCCTCATCTGCGAGTCCTCCAGCATGATGAAGAGCTTGTCCCACTCGGAATGCTCCTGGCTGCAGTCACATGGCGTGGCTAGAGCGCGGGACACACACGTTACTGACCCGCCCAGGCCCTCCCTGGGGAGCTTTGTGAAAGCCGACCTCCCTCAGGGCTCCAAGTTACTGCCCGTCCCCAACACCCCCGCTTCCCTTTAAAGACACCTCGGAAAAACGGCGTGTAAATACCTCGAGAATGACAGAAACCGTTCACGCAGATGTGTATTAATTGAACTCTATGAAATTGCCGTTCATACAGCTCAAAAATGCAAAAATCAGCGATTTCATATAGTTCAACCCATTATGTATCTGTAACAGAAATAACTTTCATTTGAAACCTCCGCTTTTCTAAAGTGTTTCTCCTTTGCAAAATAAACTATAGTTTTAACTCATTTCCTTGGCTTCGAAGAATATTTATACTATTTAGCCCAAAATTGGTGGATATGTGGTTAGGGTTAGCAGAGAAAGGGTTAAAATGAACTTACGGTCTTCAGTGGGATGGAGTCCATTGTCTATTTCGTTGTCCAAATTCACATACATGAGCTCATAATCATCCGAGTTCTCGGCCAACACTGCAGACCAGAGAGCACAAAATACAAGCGCACGGAGCTGCATTGCTGGAGAGACGAAGTTCTTTCTCCCGCGGCTTCCACAGCTGGCCGGAGGGAACAAGGAGAGAGGTTCTCCAGTGAGGAGGGTGAGAATGAGAGGCAGGAGCCGAGAGCTCTTAATAAATGCTGGGGAAAGTCTGAAAGGAGATGAATGAGCAATGCCGGTGGCACCGCGGTACGGGAGTTCCCCTGAATTTGGGGGGCGGGGGAGGGGGCTGGGGGAGAGGCGACGGAGAAGTACACGTTGCACAATAATAGACCGCAAAGATTTGCGCTGCAGTCAGATTAACTGGAGGAGGGTCAGAGGGGAAAGAGGGGGAAAAACTGGGCTACCGCTGTCCCCCAGGGGATTAGCTGTTGTAAAATGAATTGGTAGCTCTGAGGGATGAAAGAGCGCGGAGGGGCGGTAGGGGGAGAAATAATCAGCGGCATAGAGATGTGAAAGCAAGATCATCATTTCAGCATTTTGTGTGTGCTTTTTATTAATTCACAACCTTTTGTATAGAAAACTTTTTTCACTTTTCCTTTGTACTTTCCTACAGTTTTATAGGTCTCAGCTGTGAAAGTTACTCTCAGACTCCATGATAAACCAATTTAGGAAGAATTTCTGTGGCTGTAGAAGCCAAGCCCATTCCGAGTTTTTCTGCCTTTAATCCTTCCGGAGTTGCAACTAGATTTTTATAAACACACTTTTTAAAAATGGCAAACACAGCAAAACTGGTCAGAGTAGAGTGAGAAAGAGCTGGGAGAAAGGAATAAACTGATTTTAGGTATTTTTTTCCCATAACCTGTTATTAGGGGAAATTACTTTTCTAAGCTTAAAATCAAACATCTTGTTTTTAAAGTAAAAATTTGGGAATTCTTACGTCTGCCAATATATGGAGGTCTATATACGCTGAAAACTCTCCTGCACAAAAGATCTTTAAATGTAATACATAATAATAATAATAATAATAACTCTAAATTACGAATGAACTCCCTATCCAGGGACCAAAGATGGAGAAGGAACCATAGCCAGACCCATAAGCCCAAGAGCTGCTGCTAGGCACCTCCTGCAGGGAGGCAAAAGGGGTTAGGAGTTGTGAGTTCTGTAATAGCCAACTGGAAAAGACCATGCGGGAGCAAAGTATGGGGAGTTAGAAGTGAGAACGTCGCCCAGCAGCCTGGTCCTCAAGAGTTACATACTGGATTTCAATAGGCAAAGCGCCACGCTCTGCCCTAGCTCGAGTAAATGAGAAGTAAGCATTTCTCTCTTTGACTGAACTCCCTAACAGTTTGTGACTTTGGCTCTGACCTCACACATGTTCAAGTTTCAGCTGTATGCTATCTGCCACAGTAAAAATAAATTCACAATAAAAAATATTTAAACATATGTGGAAATGATCCACCACAAATTAGAGTCAGCAGAAACTAAAAAGAATTAGACACTCCTCCCACAAGAACTTCATTTATTTAAAATACTAGCTAGAAACTAGAAAATAAGTGTCTTTGAAATTATTTAAGATCTACTAGAAGGAATTGGAAACATGAAAAAAAGAAAAAGATATTTTCAAAATAAAAAGACTAGAAAAAATGTTTAAAGAACCAAGTGTAACATATAGAAATAAAAAAGGAAAAGGTGAATTGAAATTAAGAAAATCCTGAAGGAATGGGTTAAATGGCAAATTAGGCAAAGCTAAAGAAAATATTAAGGAGCTGAAGGAAAGATTGAAGAAAATTATCCAAAATATACTCTTTAAGTTCAGTAAAGTATTTCAGAATCATTTCAGTTTTCAGGAGGATGATAGAGAAATTAATGAATTTTGCTTTGTTAGTTCAAGAATATTTATCTTTTAAGGACAACCAACAAAACTAAAAGGAAATATAACATCCAAATAGAAGGAATAGAGAGAATTAAAAACAACTTGATCTATCCCATAGAAAACAGTAAAAGAGGCAAAGAAAGTATAGACAAAGCAAGATAAATAAAAAGCACAACATAAAGTGGTTGACACTAAAACCAAATATACCAATGATGACCATAAATATTAATGAAGAACACTTTGCAATTAAGAGACAGAGGTTGTCAGTTAAGAATATTTTTTAAATCCCAGCTATATGTCAGTTAGTAGAGCAGCATATAAAATGTAAGAATCCATAAATGTTGAAAGTAAAAATATTTAAAGGGGTGGAGCTGGGGGAGGGAGAGAATATACCAAACCAGTGGTATTCAAAAAAAAACCTAACATGGTAACATTAATGTAAGTCAAAAAACGACTTTAAGGCAAAAGAAAATACATTATGATGAAAGAAACACTTTATCAGGAAGATATGTCAGAATTATCTAGTAACACAGTTTCAAAATATATACCCAAATTGACAGAATTATAAGGAGAAATCTACAAATCCATAATCAATGGGGGGAGAATTTAGCATCCTTTTTTGTAACTGTAAATCCATTTTGGTCATAGCTGATCATTCAAATGTCTCCCCACCCCACCCCCACCCAAAAAACTGCTAAAGGACACACAACTTAAACTACATAAAGTTCAATATAATGAAATATATAGAGAATTGTCCAGAAGGTTTGATAAACAATTCTACCAAACATCAAGGAACACATAATCCTCATATTACACAAATAGCTGCTGAGAATAGAGTGTGCAGAAATGTGGTAAATTCTTTTCATATGTCTCGTAAGTATGATGCCAAAAAGAGACAAGGACAGTACAAAAAAGGAATACTGCAGGCCAGTCTCATTTCAGGACAGAGATGCAAAAGCTCTAAATAAAATATTTGCCAAACAAACCCGGGAATATATGCATAAAAATACATCACCACCAAGCTGAGTTTATTCCAAGACTGCAAGATTAATTAAACATTAGAATATCTATTAATTTATCACAGTAACAATTTAAGGAGAAATCATATGATCATGTCAACAGATGTGGAAAAATCATTTAATAAAATTAAACATTCATTCATGTTCAAAGTAGGAAACAGATAGCAACTTAAACTGATAAAACATAAATACCAAAAATCTATAGAAACATATATATTCATACATAATAGTGAATCCTTAGAAATAAGAGCAGGAATAACAAAGGGATACCTATAGATACTGGTTCTTCTCACTGAAGTATTAGAGTTCCCAGCCAGCAAAATAGGACAAAAAAAGAAACATAAGGAGTGAGGATGGAAAGAAAGGAACAAAGCTGTCATCAGTTATTATGAGTTGATTAACTATATGCAGCAATCTGAGAGATTTTAAGACATTATTAATTAGAGCAACTTTTTGATTTTTACTTGATATTTGATGTTTTTTATTTTGATGTATTTGATTATTTATTTGCCTAGTTTTATTATTATTATTCAATTATTAATTTGAACAAGTTTTGCTAGATGGCAGATCAACATACAAAAATCAATAGCTTTTTTAATACCAGCAGATAATTGAAAATATCTTTTGTTTAAAAAAAAAAAAAAACTTCCAGTTACAATAGCAACAGCCAATATGGGATACCTAGAAATCAAATAAAAGATACATAAGGCACAGCTAATGTCACTGTATTGAGAGGACTAAAAACTTTATTGAAAGATATAAGAAAATTCTCCATAGATGGAAGGCTATTTCATGTTCATGAATGGGAAAAGTCAGTTTCACAAAGACGACAATTATACCAAATTAGTCTATATATACAGTGTGAAAAAAAGAAATCCCAACCTAGTTTTTCACGGAAGTTAACAAACTAATGGTAAAATTTATATAAGGGAGCCAGGAAGATTTGAAGTGGAAGGTGAAGAAATTTGCCATATGAGATGTAATGATTTATTATAAAGTAATAATATTAAGAAAATGTATAATTGGTGAAGTTATGATGAATACCCAGAGACAGACCCAGACTCATGGGAAACCTTACAAATGAAAGAAATATTACAAATCAGAAGAGAAACAAGTGATTACACATTAAATAGAACTGAAACAGTTGTTTATATGCACATTAAAAAAAATTCCTTCCTTTTATGTACAAAAGTAAATTCCAAATGGATTAAAGACAAATATGAAAAACAAAACCATACCACTCTCAAGAGAAAATACAGGATGATATTTTTATGAACTTGGAGTGGATAAAGATTTCTCAATAATAAACAAATCATAAATTATAAAGACATTTTAAAAATCAACTGAATTAAGATGGCAACTTTAAAAGTGATAAACAAAAAATTGGTGTCCAAGACTAAATACAGAACTTCTATTAACCAATAAGAAAACATAAACAGCCCAGTGGAAAATAGGCAAAGAATATGAAGAGTCGCGATATGGCCAAATCATGGGAGATGAAGGGTGCTTGGCCTCACCACTAATTAAGGAAATGAAAATCAAAACAAAGAACTGAGATGCCATCTCACACCCCATCAGACTGGCAAAAATCAATGTGTCAAGACCAAATGTTGGCAAGGATGTGGAGCAACAGAAACACTCATGCTGTTGGTGGGTGTATAAATTGTTATAACCATGGTGGTAGGCAGAATAATGTCCCCCAAAGATATCCATGTCTGAATTCCCACAACAGTGAATGCATTATGTTTCATTGTGTTGAAGATGGAATTAATGTTGCTATATAAGATAGGGAGATAATCCTGTACATGCACCCCATGTAATCACAAGGGTTCTTAAAAATGAGAGAAAATCAGAGGAAGAGATGTGATGAGAGAAGCAAGTTCAGAGAAATCATATTTTCGTGACTTTGAAGATGGAGAAAAGGGACTCTAGGGAATGCTGATGGTCTCTAGAAAGTAGAAGTCAAGGAAACAGATTCCCTTCTACAATTCCAGCAAGGAACCCAGTCCTTCCAATGCCTGCATTTTAGCTTAGTGAGATTCACTTAGGACTACTTCTGAACTACAGATATATAAGATAATAAATTTGTGGGGTTTTTTGGCCACTTAGTTTCCAGTAATTTCTTACTGAAGCTATAGAAAACTAATACAACCACTTTGCCAAGAGATTTTAGAACATCTAGCAACTTAATTCCCAGCAACATAACCACAGCATTTCTACTTAATTATGTGGTCTAGGAACCATCAGTATCACCTGAGAGCTTGTTAGAAATTAAGATTCTTAAGATCTACCCTTGACCTTCTCAATCAATATCTATGTTTTAACAAGATATCCAGGGGATAGCCAAGTGCACTGAACTCAGAAGCAGTACCCTAGGGAATATCTCCCATTTATGCCCAAAGAAATAGGTCTAAAAATTGCAGCACTGTTGGTGAAAGCAAATGATAGTACTAATAGCAATAATAATAATAACAATAATAAAATATCTTTCAACCATAGCAGGTATAAATAAATCGTTGTTTATTTATTTAATAGAAATCATACAGCTGTGAGAATAAGTGAGGAGAGCTTCTGAGATAAAACTTCAAATGATGTTGAACAGGAAAAAATACATGCTGCAAAGAGATATGTACAGTAGGATACTATTGATAAAAAATTTTAAAGCATGCAAAACAAGACTATAAAATGCTATTTGGTACATATGCAATTAAACTGTAAAAGCATTCATGAAGATGATAAATGCCAACTTAAGGATGGTGGTTGCCTCTGGGGAGAAAAGGAAGTGAGTGGGATAGGAAGTGATCATGTGGGATATTATGACAAGTAGGCTAGGAAGTTTAAGTTTCGACAAAGCTACTACACGAGTGTTCTTTATATTATTGCCTACAGTTGTCTAATGGCTTGAAATATTTTGTAATTTAAAAGAATATATTAGTTTATGTATAAAATTCATAGGATTTCTATACCAAAGTGTCTTCACCAGTTTCTAATTCAAAAGAAGTTCTTAGGCATTATGTGATGAAAAGTCAAGTCATCTGAAAATGACTTATCTGTAGTTTCCCCCTTCAAGGTTCCCAGGGCCTTTGTGAGTACTGTACACTAATAATGTACATTCAATTTGATCTAGAAACACCCTTTCATTAAATGGAGTCACTGATAGCTGAAAAGGCTGGCCTTTCCTTAATCCTCATGGCTAAATGTCCTTTATATATGGACAAGTCCCCCAGCATTTCATAAAGGTCTGGGTACGTGTAGTCACTGCCATTTGACTCTCCGTGTGTATAATCTTCTATACACAAAGCCAACTTTAAAGTAAATAGAGGCAAGAAAATTCTTGTTCAAGAAATCCCCAGAAACCAATTCTCCTGAGGCATTTAAGTACATGAGAGGATTTTTAGAAAAATCCATACCATCAAGCGACAGGCAGATGTTTCCCATATGCTGTTTGTAGATAAGTCTCTGTAGCTTGTGCAATTTTTTTTCTTGAGATTATGCCATCTAAAATCCAGTTGTTCATACATGTCTTTGAGGCAAATCATGTGTGATAGAGTCTAAACGTCTCTTGAAATACTGCAAAAATTGGAGCTTTAATTTGGCACTGCTATTTTTCTAGCTATTCATAAAAATAAGGCACAGTTTCCATACATCAGTTGTCTAAATCATGCCTCTGTATCTCTCAGGAACATGAACACATTCCTCTGCGCTTTATTTATTTATTTAATTTTGGTTCAGTTTCATTTAGGTTCATGCTTACGGCATTGCTTAGTTTTCATTTAAACAGCATCCAAATGTTGTTTCTCATCAGGAATTCTTTATCAGAACTGTTTCCTTCTCAAGGGTGTGGTCAGGTTATTGTGAAATTTTCCTCTTTCCCCATGGTGCATTACTCAGGAAAAATTTTCATTCGATAATAATGCTGATCATATCATAACATATTCCTTGTTATGCAACCAGTTTAAGTCATGCTTTAGTGATTTTTCAGAATAAGGTACTGTGTTATTTTTAGCAGACTTGGCCATCAGTTCGTGCTATTTAATGTGTGAGTAAATGCAAAGGTTGTTGACCTTAATGGTATTTCTATTGCTCACCGGCTGATCATCATTCCCTTTATTGCTCTTTCCACAGGTAATGCTGTACTGTTGAGGGTGTTATCTGCTGTGTATGAAAAGCAGCCTCAGCCAATTAACAGACACCTGTCTGAACTCCTGGCCTTGATGTCGCAGCTGGAACCACCAGAACAGTACCACCTCCTACGGCTTCTGCATGTAGCTGCAAAGAGAAAGCAACCCGAGGTAAAAAGTACATCATACACATGGTGGTCCACACAACCAGGCTCATTTCTGGGCATCTGAAGAGGATGTCCGCTTCAGATTTCCTCTCTCCTGTCTACACGTGGCCATCTTTAAATGAAAGCACTCATCTGGAATCATAAAGGAGGTGATGGCAGAAGTTGGGTACTGTCTTAGGGTTCTCCAGAGAAACAGAACCAATAGGATACACAGAGAGAATTGTAACTGGCTTGTGTGGTTAGGAGGCTGAGGAGTCCCATAATCTGCCATCTGCAAGCCAAAGATCTGAGAGAGCAAGTGGTGTAGCTCCAGTAGGAGTCCGAAGGCCTGAGAATAAGGAGAACTGAAGGCGTGGGTTCTACCCAAAATCTAAAAGCCTGGGAGCCAGAGGGCTGGTGGTATGGGCCCTAGTTCAAGTGCAGGAGCAGACCAACACCCCAATGCAAGCAGTCATATTCAGACCCTCAACAAATTGGATGAGACCCACTCCACTGGGGAAGGCAATCTGCTTTATTCATCCTATCAGTTTAAATGACAGTCTCACTGGAAACACCCAGGATAATGTTTGGTCTCATACATCCAGGATGTAAACAACACCCAGGATAATATTTGTTTCATGGACACACACAGGGTAATGTTTGGTCAAATACCTGGGTACTCACTGACCCCGTGAATTTGACACATAAAATTAAACATGACAGGTACAGTAATAAAAACACAACACATGTCTATATTAGTGTGGCTATGGAGTCCTAGGAATCCATGGTTTCTAAGATAGGACCAAGGAAAGGATCTACATATGCCTTGATTCATGGGAAAATTGGCTTATACTGAGAGCAAAAACTCATTTTCTAGATAGCAAATTAGTTGATCTCTGGTTTCAAGTAAAAGATTATGATAATTAGGATGACTGTAATTATCAGTAACAAAACACCCAACCACACTGGTTTAAACAATGAAACTAATATGGGGGAAAAAGTCTTCAGAGGCTCAACTGATGTGAACAGAAGTTTCTCAGTCTTCATTTCTCAAATTGGATTTCTAGGTTTTTGCTTCCATTTTCTGCAGGTTTTCTCCTTGTGGGCTCCACACAAGTGCTAGAGAGCCTCTAGGAACCATGTTTTTTCTATGTCCAACACCAGCACCACAAACACACAAGTAAAAGTCCTTATATTCTCTGTTTAGGACATGTGCTCTAGTCCTGGAGCTTCTGCTGAACCCCAAGGAGATTCATATAGGAACTAGAGGCTGCTGGAAGGGGGAAGTAGAAATGGATTATGGAGGGTACCCAAATATGTACCTAGTGAAGATAATGGTCAACCCAATGTTATGTTAATTACAGTTGCATCTCTGCTCCATCTCCTGATAATGTCAATATACCCCACTTGAAAAAACCAGTCAACACTAAGGTGAAAACTGAACCATTTGTATTCAACATTCAAACTGTTCAAAGAAAGGCAAGCAAGAATAGTCATATGCATAATAAACCACAGTAAGCTCCTTGTGGTGAGGAATGATTTCTTCTTCTTCTGGACCCCAGACCTTGGCATAGTATCTGATAACAATAAACATTCATAAAGCCAAACTGAATGAAACAGGGTGATAAGAGCTCTGCAGATGGTACAAATGGAGAAGGAGGGGCAGTGAATTCTGCCTTGGGGGAAAAGAGGTGCCGTGAAGACTCACGAAGGGAGTGGCATCAGGGCCACACACTGAAGAATGGAAAGTTTCTCTTTCCATGTGGAGCAGAGGGGAAGGGCCTTTAGGAGGTGGAGACAAGGCTGGGAGGCCTGAAGAGCAGGATCAAGCCCCATCCCCCAAATTTTTCAACTCAGTAGGTCTGGGTTGGGGCTCCTGATTCTGCCTTTTTGCAAGTTCCCAGGTGATACTCCTCCTTCTGGCTGCCTCAGGGACCACACTTTGAGTAGCAAGCCTATAGGTCCGGCAGAGGATGAGGGGACCCTTTTGTTACCTCGTATGCACCTTCACTTTTGCCCTTAGAACAATATATTGTCATTATTTTTGCGTATTTGTCTCTTCAGTGCACTGTTAACTCCTTAAGGAGCATAGGACCTGTGTCATAGTCATATATTTGTATGCCCAGCACAGCACTGGGCACCTGGTAGGGTTTCAATAAAAAGTTGCTGAATTCAGAAATGAATAAATGAACAAAGGACCAAAAAAAAAAAAATGGCCTTGAAGAACCAGGGGGAAAATGTGTTGTGGTCTCCACCAAGGGAAGAGTGGCTCAACAGGGCCAAGATGCAGAAAAGGAAAGGAAAGGAGGCTGGAGGGGGAACCAACCTTGGATTTGGCAACTGGGAAACCACTAGGGAGCCATGGGAGGCAGCGTCTGCGGGGCTGGGCGGCCCGCGCAGTCACCTCCTGCAGATCATGTCTGGAAGGGAAGGTTAGAAAATGGCCTCATGAGTGTGGACGTTCAGAAGAAATAAGGGAGCCTGAAAAAATTCTAGTAAGAGTAAAGAGATTGAAGATGTGAGAGAAAATATTAGACAGATGTGGTGCCAGGGAGAGAATTGCAGAGACAAGTGGAAGAACCAGTGTCGGAAAAGACCAAGGACAGAAAGGCCAGGCAGAGCTGCGGCAGGGTCCCGGCGAGGGGCAGAGGCGAGGGGCCACCGGGTCACCCAGAAGGCGGCTCAGGGCAAGGGTGTCTGTTTTCTGTCTCTGCTGTAACAAATGGCTATACACTTGGCGGTTTAAAACAACACAGATTTATTCTCTTGCAGTGCTGGGGGTCAGAGGCCCTCAGCGGGTCAGCAGGGCTGCTGCCTTCTGTGGCTCATGGCCACATCGTTCTCACCTCTGCTTTTCTCACCACGTCTCCTCGGACCCTGACCCTCTTCCTTCCTTCTTCTAAGGGCCCTTGTGATTATATTGGTGTCACCCAATGACCCAGGATTATCTCTCCATCTCACCACCCTTACTTTAATCACACCCACAAAATCCCTTTTGCCATGTAAGGCAACATATTCACAGGTTCCGGGGATTAGGATTGGACACCTTGCGGGAGTCATTCTGCCTACCACAGAGGGAGTCTGGGGACCAGGCGATGTGGGGAATCGGGGAGGGAGTGACTAAAAGGCCAAACTTTGTTTTACAAAGGAGGCAGCTAGCCTGCTGTTTGATCTGCAGCCCAGAGCAAGAGCAAACCACACGCGGTGTTTGGAAAGGCAGGTTCAGTAAAGATCCAAGGAGCATCTGAGAAGGGTAACTTAATCCAACTTATTTCCCATAGGGGAGAGGCTAGGCGTGAAGATAAACGGAACCAGGAGGAGGCTCACCTACAGGGAGGGGAGGGGAGGGACTTGGGGTCACCCACCCAATAGGTATTGTCCAAGAGTGAGGGTGGCATTCAGAGGTCCCATCAGACCCCTGGTCACAGTCCTTCTACGCTGCCCAGAGACTCAAGAAAGAGCTTAGTAGGCTACTGAAAACGGGCCCCTGACCACTGCCTGGCCTCAGAGGGTCCTTTAATCCCAAACCCTTGACCCAGGGACCACAAACGGGCACTCTTGGGGCACTGAGTTTGTACATATATGCTAGTTCTCCACCTGGAATGGTCTTCCCTCACCACC
The DNA here is from genome assembly GCF_040802235.1 of Manis javanica. Classification (NCBI taxonomy): domain Eukaryota; kingdom Metazoa; phylum Chordata; class Mammalia; order Pholidota; family Manidae; genus Manis; species Manis javanica. The sequence continues at coordinate 146,447,089 of NC_133158.1, forward strand.
ACCATACTTTCTGGGCTGCCTGTTCCTGGTCCTTTACACGGCTGCTTAGATGTCAGCTTCTTGCTGGGAGTCTCCTTTGACTCCTTCCTTCCCCTTAATCTCTGCCATAGCAAATTGCACATTGTAATGTATTTGTCTCTACTGGTCTCCCGACCTCTGGACCACCTGGGCAGTTGTGCACATGCTTCAGACACAAGGACCATCTTGTGCATCACTGTGTCCCCAGTGCCTGGCACAGTACCTGGTGCACAGGTCCCTCCTAGAATATCTCTCAGTACAGGTAAGTTAGTATTAGTGCCTAATTTGCAGAGGACTTTATCCTTCACAAAGGACGTTTTTTTAACATCTAATATCCGATTCAATCCTATCAATAACTCTGACAGGTCCAGGACTCTTGACTCCCAATCCCCTGCACTCTGAAGCCTGGGGAAGTAGTGGGGCAGCGTCCACTTGAAAAGGTCACAGAAAATAGCATTTTCAGCAAGTTACAAGAGGCAAGGGATGGGGAACAAAGGACACTAATAGTGGCCAAGCTCACATCAGGCACCAGACACTGTGCAGGTGTCGTACAGACATTGTCTCACTTGTTCCCCACAGCAAACGTTTCATTTTGTAAACAGAAAATCAAGGATGTGGGATGTTAACAACAGTGGGGGTGCCAAGGAATGACTTGGTGATGTGGCTTTTCAAGCCACCTACATCTTTACCTGCCCCTCCAATTGTCATATGAGCAATGTCCCTGTCTCCCACCAGCCAACACAGTCACACTGCCCTCCCTAAGACTGCAATTTACAGAAAATCTGGGACTGGTTAGGTAACTCTCCCAAAGCCACACAGATAAAACCCAGCAACGTCATAAACCCAGTCTAACTCCGGCCAATGAGATCTTTTGACAGCTACACACTAAAAAATTGAGGCGGTAGGCTGTGACTTGTGAAGCAGACGGATGCAGCAGAAGATGGGCATCAGAAAGTTGAGCTGGACAAGAGGAGGAGGAGATTTGAACAGAATGAGGAGGAAGAAGTGAAAGCAGAGCCCAGTAGGCATTGTGGGTGCTGAGTATGGACCCCAGGATGTAGAGGCAAGGGTTTAGGAAGCACCCACAGTGATGCGAATGGACCTTGTGCCAGGACCCCACCTCAGGGGATGAGCTGTGACAGGGGAACAGCCCATCACTCTCCTTCTCATCAGCACTTCCCTTCTTGTTAAAACACGCCTCTGCCTCCACTCGCCTTCTTTGCCCTTCCTGGGGCTCTTCATGGCTACACTGGTCATGAGGTGAGCAGGCACTAAGGCAGAGAAATGCCTGGTTCACACCTCTCCTGTTTCTAAGTTGGCACTGGGCAAGGGGCAGGGGAGGAAGCATGGAGCAAGGGCTTATTGAAAAAGGAAAGTGAAGTAACGGGCAACAAGCAGAAAAGCAGACTGAGGGTTTCAACTTAAGTCTAGTTAGTCTAATATCAGTTATAAGAAATAGTTAATCTAATATCAGTTAATATCAGAAATAAGAAGCTAAATAATGAGGGTTTTGATCCTGTGAAGTATGGGTTAAAATACAGCTTTTGTTGCTACATAAAAGCCATGCCAATGCTCTGTAACGTGCAGGTAAGTGGAGTGGGCTTTCCAAGGAAGGCAACGTGCATGAATGTTTCCTGCGTTCCTGAATGCCCACCTCACTACCTCCTTCTGTGGCCAGTGGTCACCTGGCTTTCTGGGGTTGGAGGGTAAACAGTAGGCCCACAAAAAAAAATCCTCTATGTACAGCTGATTAGTCCATGAGATTGCACAAGTGGCACAGCTTCAATATCCACTCAATCGTGAGCTTCAGAGGTGGCGGGCTAGGTGGGTGGGGCCACTTCCTCGGCCTCTGCCCTCTGGGTATTCCTCTTTCAGGAAACTATCCTTCCTAGGTGGAGGGAGGCAGTTCTTTGCTAGTGATTCATGGCTCAAAACCTACAGAGAATCCTCAAGATCCATTTATAGGAAAAGGCTGGGTGGTCAGTTTTCCCAGTAGCCTTTTGGGACTGTCAGTATTCTTGGCTGCCATAAACCACACTGTAATCTAGCCAACAAAAGAAACAATTTAGTAACACATATGAGCACATGTATTACTATCCCAGCACCTGGGCTTCTAGCCCCAATCATACAGAGATGAGTGGCAGAAAGTGGCCACTTCAGCTGTCCGCTGATTCATGTCCAGACCCAGAGATGCTGTTTATGTGGTCTGGTCCCTGGGAGAGAGAGTCATTTTCTTGTACTTTCTCTCTGCAGCTTAGAGCATACCTATCCACATGCCCAATCCTACAGCACCTAACAGCGTTTCAGGCTGACAAGAATCAGAGGTCATTTTTGGTACTTACATCAAATAAGAAGCCGTTTGCAGAACATTAAGAAGATGAAGTGATGGATACATAGCCTGCTGTACAACCGTCTTTGGTGCAGAACTATGGTTTTCAGAATACATACTGTGTCAGCATGGTGGGAGTAAGGGTGGCCATTATTTTACAGATGGCCATACCCTTAAGGTGCCCATCCATGGCCTGGGGTGTTGAGATATGTCCACAAAACTTTAGCACAATGATAAGATGTGTTAACCTGTCAGCAGACTGCTATGGGGGCACAGAAAAGGCAGTGATTAATTCTGCTCAGAAAGGACCAGAGAAGCCAGGGAGAGGACCCTTCCCTGGGCTATGTGCTTTGAGGGTTCTGGTCCAGCCCTTCCCCACTGTGCCCCAGTTCCCATCCACTCCGTCACCTACTAAGCACAGTCCAGGTACCTAGGACCTTGAATCCCTTTCCTTTATATTTTCAACCAGGACTTGTACAGGCCTGGTCACTGGATCTGTTCTCCCAAGAACAGTCCATGCCAACAGTGTGACCCCTAGGTCTGAGGGGTTTCCTAGATAAGTTCACAGATGTGGGCAGGGGTGTTCACATACTTGCGTATGAGACTCCTTGCAGGACAAAGCCAGAGGGGCAGAGAAGGGAGAGGCAAAGAAAGGGGGTCATTTCTCTCTGTTTTTTTCTACAGAGGCCAAAAATTCTAAACTCAAAGCAAGCCTACCAGATTTTTGTGAAGGTATATGTGTCAGGTAGAAGGATAGAACATGTTTTATAGCTGCTGAATATTGAAGTATGTTGTATGGAGGGTCTACTTCTACCCTAGCCCCAGGTCCTGCCTAGGTGAGAGTGAGCTGGAGGAAAGACTTCCCAGAAGTAGAGCTGAGATCGGCTTTGAAAGCGTGAGTGTTCTCTCTGTGTTCAAGCCACTGTGGATAGTCAGTGGCATGTTGCTGGATCAGAGGGTCCACGGGGAAGGAGGCAGCGGATATGCTCCTCAGTGAAGGCCCAGTAAAGCCGTGGCTCTGGAATTCTGTCCACGGGCCATGGGAAATCTCTGACGGCTTGACATGATCAGGTGGGGTTTTAGGACAATAACTCTGGTGTCCATGAGGAGGCTGCATGGAAGAGAGAAACTGGAGGCTAGAAGACCAGTTTAGAAGTAAGTTTTTTCAGTGGTCTGTGGAATGGGGCTCACAGCCTGAGCAAAGGCTGTATCAGCTTGCTCTGCGTCAGCCATCAACATTGTCTTAGTGGCTACTCTGCTCTTAGAGGAGACAAGGCTTCCTCTGAGATATGAAGTAGCTCCACTGGATGAAGCATCACTGAAGAGACCAGCCTAAGGGAATGCCCTATGTTTGGAAAATAAAATTCCTTCTTATCCAAGAATAATCTATCTAAACCTAAAGCACCACTTCCCTTTCATGTGTGTCATAAACTTCAAGAAACATCTATCTTTTCTATCACCATCAGAACAAACTTTGGTTTTGTCAGTGAATAACTGCAAAATAATCATTTATTTAATGTGGTAAAATTATTGCTTTGTTTACATTATTCAGGACTTCAGTTCTCTTTGGTCTTTCTATGGATTCAACTCTGCTTACATATATATGTTTGCCTTGAACTAGCTAGCTAGCTTGCTTGCTTTATTTTTCTTTTTTGTACTTTCTTTATAGTGCAATAGATACAATATACTCTTGCATAGCTAGAGATGTATGGCTGGAGTGTAAATAAAATTGGCATGACTAGAAGCCCATGTCACAGAGACTTGGTGTCCCAGGAACAGGATATGAAGAGGAAGGACTGGAAAATGAAATTTTATAGAATGGAGCAGGAAATGTGTAAGCGTTTTCCATTCCTAAAAGCCTCAGGTTAAGTGTGCTACCCTGGCCCAGAGCAGCTGGCTGACGTCTGCTGTGTGTGCCAGGATCTACTGTGGTTCCTCCTGAAGGACATACAACTGCTCCCAAATGCACAGGCAGCATTCACAGGACTGTTCATTCATCTGTGCCATTTACCAGAAACTAGCTCTGTTCCTTCCCCCACAGGTACTGGATATGAATATGAAATTTAAATTTATATGTAGGATAACTTTACTTATCTTGAAACTGGCTTCTTTTATGTCCCTGTTAGCTATGTTATATATGACACATGATGTATACATGTTTAAATATTATGTGCAACTCTTCAACTACTCTGGGGTGGAATGGGGGGAGGTTATTCAGTTGGTACCCTGTAAAATCATTTAGATTTGCTTTTGATTTGTTCCTCAAGTATTTGTTGACTTACTTTCTGGCCAGACTCTGTGCTAAGCTTTGGGTAAACAATGGGGTACAGATTGATTCTTGGCATTGTAGAGTCTTCAGCCCAGCCTGAAAAACAGACATGTAGGCCAGCAATAAGAAGGAAGTGATGAGCAATAACAAGGGCCTGCTCAGAGCCACTTAGGGTGTGCTGGCAGCTCCGGCAGGGCCACGAGATGGATAGAGGAGCACAAGGGGAGTTGGGGAGGGCTTTGTAAGGAAATACCTGCTAGTCTGAAGCCTCAGGAATGAAAAAGAGTTGGCCAGCAAAATAGGAGCCATAAGAATTACAGGCAGAGTGAATTATATGAGTAAAATCCTAGATGCAAGAGAAAACTTTGCAGGTCAAGAAAATTGTTTTAAAAAATTCAATATGGTAGAAGTAATATGTGATGGGTTCTGGATAGTGGGGGAAGTAAAATAGGTGAGTGAAGAGATAAACCTAGAAAGATGGATAGGAGTCTGTCTGAAAGGTATGTTAAACCTCTACCTTGAGAGCAATGGCAAATTAGTCAGGTAATTTAAGCAGGGAAGGGTCACCGTTGTGGCCACTAGGTGGAGAAGGAATTGGATGGAAAAGACTGAAGGCAAAGGGAATAGTTAGGAAGCTGCTAGAATAAGCCCAGTGCAGGATGATTGGATCAGTGGTCTCAGCTGACATGTCCCTGCTGAGGAGGACTTCCCTGACCCCCAGCCTAAATTAGGACCCCAGGACAGTCTCTCTCTCTCTCATTTTCTGTTTTCCCTACATGGCATTCATTAGAATGCACAATTATGCATTTATGTTGTAATTATTTGTCATACTGAATGTCTCCTTTACTGGACAGTGAGTTGTCCCATGAAAGCAGGGGCCTGTTGGACCTGTTAGCAGCTGTAATACCAGCATCTAGAACATCACCTTGCAAATAGGAAGGACTCAATAAGTATTCGTGAATGAGTAGATGGAGGGAGGGAGGGAAGTGGACAGATGTGTGGGATACTTAAGAGGTGGACTCAATAGCACTTGGAGGTTGCTTGGATGAAGCTGCTGATGAGAGAAAAACAGCCTTCAAGAATGATGCCCGATTTCTGGCTTGAGTGGCCAGGCAGATAATGGTGCCATTTATAGAGAGAGGAGACCCCTGGGACTAGAGAGGGTGGTGGGAGAACAGGTGTTTGGCAGGGTGTAGATTATGAGTTCAGCATGTTGAGCTGAGCATCAGATTCTGTTTTAATACTGGAGGCTGCAAGTCAAGACTACCTCACCCAAATACTAACAAACCAAAAAAACAACCCAACAACAAACAAGAGAAATACACATAGTAGAAAAACAATTGAGTAATAGTCTTTACTTTTTTGACTCAGTTTTCCACAAGCTGTCCTTTCAAATTCTTTTATTGAAGCAGACAAAACAATTCATTAAATTATCAGTATACAACATGTCTGTGTATTAACATGGTGACTTTATTCCACAAAAAGATCCTATTTTCTTTAATAGGAACTATTGCATCTTTATATTCATAAAAATGTTTAAAAACAGGTAATAAACATTAGGGTATTGGGTAGAAATTATTTTACTTTAGCATTTTTTGTCTTATTACATTTTTGTGATCAAAATGGGAAGCTGAAGAACATCTGAGAACTCTTCCCTGCTTTCTTATTTTTATTATTAAATATTTCCAAACCATGTTTCTCCAACTGAGAGCTTTGATTAAAGTCATTAAAGATCTCTTGCATATTTATATTGTCCCTTAAATTGCAGCTTTTATGGTAGTTTGGAGGAAGTGTATCATTCTTAGTATCCAAACTTGATTTATGAAGAGCAGCATCTCAGCAGTTTGTAAACATTACTGTCCAACAGCAAAGCGCAAATTAAAAGAAAAAGGAGAAGAAACTGAAACCTCTGAAATATTACTGTCAATTTTAAATTCCAGGCTTGGAAATTTGCTTGAGTTCTAACAAGGGTGATAGTCTCAGAATATGTTGAGTTCACATTTAATAGAAAAAAAATTAGATCTATTCTGAATTAATTAATTTTTTTCTTCTTCTCTCTCTTCCCTCCTCCCCTCCTTCGTTTTTGTAGGTGGTTCAGAAATGTATACCTTTCTTAATTGAGCATTTGAAGGATTCAACCCATAATGATATCATCCTAAACATTCTCATAGAGATAGCAGGCTATGAACCAGTGGCTTTGAACAGTTTTCTCCCCATGCTGAAAGAGATTGGTGAGAGATTCCCCTACCTCACTGGACAACTGGCAAGAATCTATGGAGCTGTTGGCCATGTGGATGAAGTAAGTTTGTTTTTTTTCTGTCTATTTTACTAACTGCTGTTGGCATTTAATCCATTGGAGCTCTATGACCTACAAACTTGTCCTGAGACTCCGAAGAGTGCCCATTTCTCTTTCAAACCTTTGGCATGGCCAGTGGCCTCTGGATGAAGGATACATTGCAGCAGGCCTACATGGAAGGTTCAAGAAGTGAGGGTTTCATTGCTGGAGTATCAGCTGAGGAGGGCAGAGGGTTAAAATGGAGTGATCACTATGACACATTCAAGACCATTTTTAGTATCAATAATCAAGAAAATAGTTCCATCTCATTTCTGGTTATAATTCTAGCCAACCAAGGAGACTAAGTTAGGGCTCAGAGACCACCTATTAATGAGAACACAGAGCTATCCTGTCAGTAAGTGCCTGGACTTGGTATGTTTTGAGCTCTCTGGATGATGTTTCTTGGGAGAGTGAAATAAACGTTTGTGGATGTTTAAAAGTCGTGCCTAAATATTTGCATAATGGAATCTTTCAGTGGGAATAACAGGATGCCAACAGAGTTTGTGGGGATTAGGTGACTAAGAATTTGCAGAAATTCAAGTTCTGAAGGTTGTGTGTATGCATGTGTGGACATACGTTCATGACTGTCTGATGATTTTATGTTGGGATTTAGGATTTTTATATTTTTAAGAGAAAAGCAAACACATGATCGACAGAGGGAAGCTTTTACCTGCACCCACTTTCATACAATATAGTTTCCTATAAGATAAATATAAATCTGTACAACTCTTAAAAGAGATTTCTTAGTTCATCAAGTTCACCCTTTGATTCTACGCATAAGAAAATAAAAAACTGGAAAGTTTAAGTGACTTATCCAGACTCAGACTGGGTTAGTTGGTGACCTAGTTGAAACTAAATCTTTGGTATCCTTGGCACTCTTCAAATTTTGCCTTAAAATGGATCTTTGGATATGTTTTACTTTCTTTATGCTGAGATTTGTAAAGAGCCTGATGAATGCTAGGCTCCCTCTTGGAGGAGGGTCTTTCTCCTCTAACTTCTAACTTACCCGAAGGTGAGAGAGCCGCCAAAGCAGCCTGTACATGTCAAAGTGATGGTAGCTCTCCAAAGAGGATTGCTTTGGTGCAGACAAGCTGCTTAGTATAATCCCTTTTGCTCCACTGCTGTTGGAAATGTGTCATGCCTGCCTTGATCTGCCATCTGCCCGTGCCTGTCACCTTTGCTGCCAGGAGGAGCCACTGGTATGCCCAAGTGCCTTTAGGCCAACTTCAGCTGACAGCTGTTTGACTGAATCTGCTGACCTTGCAGATTCTTGCATGGCCCCAAAACGTCAACCTCTGATGTGCAAGGCTCTGCACTCTTTAAAAAGTGTGTTCTTTCTACACTTCAGTGGTATTTCTTTTCACCACAAATGTATTTACAGTTCACTAATATGTAGTAATGCACACTGGAAGTAATGAAACTCCTCCTAGAAAATCTAATCTGAAGAAAAAACAAACAGAACACTAGCCACATGCAGTTATGCCACTGTCGATTTGTCGGAACCAAGGCTAACGTGAGAGAGAACGCTCTATTAGGTGACATTTGTCTTACTCTAGGTAGATGATGGGAGAAGGAAAGGAAAACCAAATAATCTGAGGAATCACTTGCTTCAGAATTCAGATTATCAAAATATTCTTCCACTCCCCTCTCTCTCAGCCTCTCTTTCTCATGTGCCCAAGGAAGCATCTATATTGGGGGAAGAAAATTTGTTTTTTCTGGTGGTTCTGATTCACCTCCCTAGCAGATAACAATTCTACTTCAAATACTTTCCAAATGTATCTGGACATCAGGATTAAATGAAGAGGTTTTTTAATAAGTTCTTGAGCCCCATAGAATACCTACTAAATCAAAATCTCCAGAAAAGGGACCCAGGAATATAGGCTTATGGGACCCTCTGGAAGAATATTTCTGATGCAGCTGTCTGTGGATCAGTATTTGAGATCCTCTGACATAAAGTATTTAAAGCATTTTCTCCCTAAGACAGAATCAAGCTTTGTCCATCACCCATCCTGCCCTCATCAAGTCATGCTAATCAATTAAAACTTCTAGACTACCGATATAGCAGTTTACATTAGATGTGGTTAATAGTAACACAAAAATTCAAAACAACAGAGACTTAAACAAAGATGGGCATTTTTTTCTTTCACATGAAGAAATCTAACAGTCAGTTAGTCTAGAGCTCCTTGCTTCAGAAATTCAGGCTCCTGCTTCATTGCTCTACCCACATTGAGCGCACCAGAGAGTGCATGGTTTTCATATCACAGTACATGGTGACTACTCATCTCCACCCAACAAGTCAGTATTTCAGCCACCAGAGAAGGGAAATGGGAGAAGGACTCTTCTAGATAGTCAAAACACAACCTACCATTTATATCTCATTGGCTAAATAGAACAAACTTGTGTTAGACCTTATCTAGCTACAAGGGATTCTGAAACATGTAGTCTGGGTCCCCATGACCCCATGACAGTGCAGTTAATCAAGAAAGGCAGAAAGAATGATGGAGAACAAAGAATGTCTCTGTTGATGTTGTTAAGTCATTTCATTTCTCTGTGTCTGCTTTCTCTCCTCAAATATACTATCTTTGCATTAAATTACCTCCCTTTTGGCTCTGAGAGTCTTTGATTCCATTATTCCATTTCATTTGGGATCAGCCTGACAAAATTATCTGTATGTTTGTCAGTCTCTTTTATTCAGAAATGATGCCTCTTCTTATTTATTTCTAAAATCAACATTAGAAAGCCCTTCTTTTAGGGACTAGTGGTTACCAAAGGGGAAGGGGTTGAGAAGGGTTGGTGGTGAGGGAGAGAGAGAGAAGGGGATTAAGAGGCATTGTAATTAGCACAAACAATATACATAGGTCACGGGAAGGCAGTAGGGCATGGAGAAGACAAGCAATGACTATAGCATCTTACTATGCTGATGGACAGTGATTGCAACAGGGTGGTCTGGGGGGACTTGATAATATAGGTAAATGTTGAAACCACAATGTTGCTCTTGTGAAACCTTCATAAGATTTAAATCAATGATACCTCAATTAAAAAAAAGGAAAAAGAAAGCCCTTCTTTTAGCTTTAAAAAATACTAAAACTCAGATGTCCCAATGAGGATTTAATAATGTATGTAATTGTTGAATCACAATGTTGTATACTTGAAACCATATATCATTGTATACCAACTATACTACAATTAAAATAAATAAATAAATAAAAACCTAGATGTCCCAAGAAAAGGTATAGTAGTCTAAGCAGCTATTAACTGCTTAATTTGAGTGAACTTGTTCAACTTTCTAAAATCTTGTGGAGACAAAAAAAGAAAAAAAATCTTATGGAGACATATTTCTAAAGACCATAACCAACATCCAACATAAATATGTATGTATATTTCTGTCCAACCTCGTTCCAAAAGGAAACAGGAACTTAATGAAGTACATTTCTAGGTGGGCATGAGGGCAGAAGTCGAATATGGGGTCCTGGATGCCTCTGGAGGAGGAAATTACAATATAGAGGGAGTAGCAGGAACTTTACCCAGAATAGACCCCACAGAATTCTGGGTGGAGAGCTTGGTCTTTGGTGATAAGAAGGGCCACAGGAATATATGACACATGGAAATGTGTAGGGTGTAAATGATAAAACAGCCACAGGCCCTAGTGACTCAGGTCCTAGGATCCTCTCTCTTATCTTATCATGGTTTCATCTAAAAATTAATTGAATTTAAAATTTTTTTCTTTGCCACCAAAGTAAAATTTTCAGATCTATTCAGGGGTTCCAAGTATTGGATGATGTCGTGACTAGGATTTAAAACATTTTGGAAATGCCGAAAAGCCAATCCAACTTTGGGTGTCTTGCTCCAGTGTTTGAAAAGTACAGTCTGACTGATTGGCACCTGCTATTGCATTCCTCCCTTGGTACCTGGCTTCCAGAAAACTGCATTGTCTGATCCTTACAAGGAAGAAGGGGGTCTCCTAGGGGCATGGAGTGATCAAGCCAGGGATGACCTCAGGGTCAGAGTCAGCCTGGAATCACCTGCACGAGTTGTTAGAGGACTGATGCCTCACCTTCTTTGCCGCGTAAAGCCAAGCACGAGAACCTCAGAGCTGCCTATAGGGAACCAGACCAGGTGGGCCTGTCTTTCAAATCAAGGCCCATACGAGTGGCTAAACTTTTAGATAGCATGATAGGAGTGTCACAACTTTTCTATCTTTATTACTTCCAGCAAAGGAGAGTTGTATATAAATACATAAATAAAAACCTATCTTTATTTTAAGAGATACGTATTCTCTTCATCTCCCAAATTACCTCAGGGATCTTTTTTGGCCCCTATGTAAGTGAAACCATGCTTAATAGCTGCATAGTGCTCACAGCATTATATGGCGACTCACAGGCCATTTGCAGGTATGAGCTGGCACCCAAAGCATGTCTATTAGATGGAGAGTAAAACTGAGGAGAAAAAAGGGCTGAGAAATCTGCTTCTGGGACAGCTGATGAGTAAAACATGGTCCATGGCACTGTCCAGTAAAAGGCATAGCTGGTTCTTCATCATGCCAGGAGTTATCCCACTTCTGTGGTATGCTCAGTGGAAGCAAATGTATAAATAAGAAATATCATTTTACTAGATGTGTCCTGAACTTGGCAAAAATGCTCAGGTCCTTTTGTCTTTCTCAAATAAGATGACTACAGCAGGGACCTCCCAGACAGCAGAAATGACTTCTTAATAGCTCCTAAGAGTCAATCCTGAACATGCATCCATTGTATAAAAAGCCCTGAGTACAGTGCCTACCATATATTAAGTGCTTGATACATTGCACCTAATAATAACAGCTAAAGTGCCATGGCAGTACAGAGGAGAGTAACCAATTTCCTTAGGGAACTGGGAAAACTTAGAGGAGGCGACACTTGGTGCGGGCCAGGAAAGTTGGACAGAAGGGGATGGGGACTATTCAGGTAGAAGAACAGGCTGTGAAAGGCACAAAAATGGTATCAGAGCAAAGCGTGCTCAGGGTGTACCGTGCTAGGAGAAGGAGGAAGGATGACGGAGTAGCCTGGGCAGGTAAGAACTAAAGAGAGAGGGAGGGTGGGGCTGAGCCAAGGATTGCAGATCGTGGCCTCCAGGATAAGCTAACAGAGGCAGCAGTGGTATAATAAAAGCCTGTCCAGTGGGAGGGCTCATGAGAGAGGAACATGTTCTTGCCACTCTGATGCACCTGTTGTAGAATTACCTGTTTGCCTCCTAAAAATACACATATGATCCTATTTCCTTGCGCAAAGCCTTCTGTTGGCTTACCCACTGCCTGTAGGAGACAATGTGTGCTCCTTGGCTCAGCCCCACCCTCCTTCTCTCTCTAGTTCTTACCTGCCCAGGCTACTCCATCATCCTTCCTTCTTATAGCATGTAACACCCTGAGCACGCCTTGCTCTGACATCCATCGTTGTCACTTTCACAGCCTGTTCTTCTGCCTGAATAGTCCCCATCCCCTTCTCCTATCCAACTTTCCTGGCCCAGACCAGGTGTCGCCTCCTTTAAGTTCTTCCCAGTTCCTAAAGGAAATTGGTTGCCCCCCTCTGTACTCCCAGCGCACTTTGGCTGTACCTCCAATGTTATTTGGACTAATCTGCCTATCCGTGTTTATTTCTGCTCCATGAGTCTTTGAGCTCCTAGTGGAAAAAAAATCACACCTTATCCACCTGAATTCACCTGTGGCCAAAAGAATTATTGAGTAGTACTCAAGAGTACCATTAATTAAGAATTTGAAGGTTGGATTCTCACTAGCCACTTTCATTCAAGTCTCTAATTCTTCAAGGTGACACAATTATAACTTAAGAGAAAGGAGAAGAAAACACTGTGAGGAAGAGGGCTGTAGATACTTCAGAGCCTATACAGTTCATCTCTCCTGTCCAAGAGGTGAAAATGAGGATGAGCTGACAGGGGACATGAAGTCATTAACCAGAAAGGCTTGTCCATCTATGATTCCAAAACAGCCTACCTTCTTAGGAGGTGACACAGGAGAAAAATGACCTTGTGTGGATCACAAAAAGAGGTTTTCATAACTGAGGTCTCTGCAGGCAGCAAACTTGTGGAAGGGCAGCTCCAAGGAGGAATAGTCATCACTGTAGACTTAGCGATGATCACCACCTGGAACATGTCTGTGCAAGAATCTATCGTATGAACAGTCTTGCTTACCAGGAGCATCCACGCAGTGTGACATGGGGACTAAGCGGGCAGGCTCAAGAGCCAGCCTGCCTCTGTTTGAATCCTGACTCGGCCACTTACTAGCTGTGTGGCCTTGGGAAAGTTCTATCACCTCTCTTGACTCAGTGTCCTCATTTGTAAAATGGGAATAGTAGTATCATTCACCTCATAGGGTTGTTGTGAGGATTTAATGAGTTAAACCATGTAGAACAGTGCCTGGCAAAGGGAAACATTCAATAAATGTCATGATAATTTATTACTTCCTCAGTGTTGCCCACGGCTTTCTCATTGCATTTATTTGGATAAAGACTAAAACTTAAGCCTGAAAGATTGGAATTAGAGAAGACAGAAACCAGGTGAATGGCTTGCCTCTTCTCTGCCTTGCCAAGAAAAGAGGAAAGAATTACCAGTTACCAAGGCAAGAGACAAAATGGATGGTTTTTCATGTAACAAGTCAAAACAAGGACAGACAGAAGGAATGAGGTGCTCTAGGGAACCACATGCATGCTGTAGCCAAGTAAAGCAGACCTGGCTGTATCTTTTTTTCTTTTTTAGGAGACAGCAGGCATATGTAGACTTCTCTTCTGAGTGGAATGTTTATCTGCTTTACATTGATACTGCAGACCATTTTTCCTAAGGAGAATAAGAGTGATAGAAACAATAACAAAGCCACATTTTGCAAAACTTTTATTATTTAAAATAGGCCTTGTTTTCTTGGGGGCACTGGAAGTGCCTTGCTTTCTATAAAGGGCAAGTGGTCCCCACTCCTGTCCTACAAAACAGCTCAAATAAGCTTGCAGCAATGTTTGACAATTCTCATTAACTAAATCTGAAGTGGTTTAAGGTACACCCAGGCCAGACTGACTTTTCTTTTCTGGGGCAAACTGAAATGTTTCAGTTCTGGGGACTTTCCCTCATCTCTAACCTCATTCCGCTGCCTTCCCCGTGCAAATGGTCCCAGCCTGGTCGTTTGTGTGTTGCGTTCCTACGGCTCTTTCCCAACATGGGTTGGCATGGAAAAGAGACTCTTTTAGGAATGGCTTTGATTTTCTTGAGGCTGAATTGAATTCATGTGTTCTGTCCATTGACTTAAGTCTCAAACAAACAAACTGAAACAATTATAGTTTAATTGTCAAAGCCTCGTTAGGACCTAGTCTCATTAGAGGGCGCACACTGTACACAGTGCACACATAACCACATTTCCCTACCCATGCCAGACCTGCAAGGCAGCAGACCTAGGTGGTGGAAAGAGAGATGAGATGGTATAAAATGCTCTTTACAAATGACCTAGCATATGGAGGGGGGCTGTGGCCAGTTGTTTTCCTTAGCTGGAGACTTAACAGTCTGAGCCTGTGAAAAATCAAATGGCATGCCCTCCAAGAGCAGCGGCTGCCCTGGGAGGTGTAAAATCCTGTGTCTTCTGCCTTGTTTTTCTAACTGGCTGAGATATGCTGGCCAAACACCAGGGTGTGTTTATTACATCCTCTCTGGGCTCAGAGTCATGGACACTTTTCAAGTAAGAAGTAACACACATCTTGCCCAGGTCACATTTCTGTGACATCCGGCAGGCCTTCCACAAAAACACTTTCAGGAGGAAAAGGAAAAGAATGACAAAGGCAACTGACAAGCACATTACTGTCCTCATCCTGACTGTGGAAAACATCCTGGGAAATAGGAATTGGATGGATGAGTTGTGCCTTTAATTTGCAAATCAAGATGAAGGATCTGGGGGTCACTCTACCTGAGGAAGAAGCTGGGACCGAAAACCACCATTTCCCCAATGGTGGGGAATTTCCCTAAAACTTGGGTGGGTTCAGTGACCTTGGGGACTTGTTTTCTCAAGCCCTGGTTGGCTGCTGCTTAATACTATGGAACTGTCATCTATTGGAGAAGTTTTATTTCCCCAAAATAAAAATAACTTCATTGTTTTTTACATTGTGAAAGGTCATTTAATTAATATTAATAATTGGAAATAATATATTAATAAACCTCTTTACAGAGTGCAAAGAACACAGAAAAAAAAAACTTTGAGTCTATACAAAATGTGCTTTCAAATAATGGTGCTGATATTCCATATCCTCTCTCCTTTAATGGTGTGGGGTTAATTGCCAATTCTTTTCGGGCATAAGCCCCCATGCTGGTCTCGAGAACACAGAGTAGAAAGACATGGTCTCAGCCCTAGAGGGGATCACAGTGAATGGGGAGTGAGGAAGACGCACAGATCATTTGAATTTAATATGGTGCCTGTTACCACTGAATTCTGAACTGGGTTAAGAAGGAAGCAACTAACTGCACAGCAGAATTTGGGGGTATTATAAACTTGGCTTCTCAGATGACAGGATTGTGTCAGGGGAGGAGGGGGAAGGTAACCTCAGGAGGACGCAGCACATACAGTGGTAGCAGCTGGGGAAAAGGCCTTGAGTCTTCCGGAAACCAGCAGGAGTCTCTATAGCCTGGAGCATAGAGTAAATAATCGAGAGGGAGAGGGATGAGGCTGGGTAACCGGTAGACTGGGGCCGGATTATGAAAAGTCCTCATTGATTAGCAGACAGTTCCTTCTACCTTCTCTTTCTAAAGTCATTCATCCCTGGGGCCCAGGTGAGCTTGGAACAGTGTTTTGTTTCCCTTCATCAGGCAGACAAGTAAATGCTTACTGGGTAACTCAGAGTTCCCAAGGAGCATAAGCGCCTGGAAAAAGGTCAAACAGTCCCCACATATAGTAGAAATAATGGTTACAAAAGTTACATGTTACAACAGTTTTCAACAATATCCTGTTAATATCAACTGTAATACAGGCCAAATGCACAAAGGCTCTCAGTTGCTCTGTGAGCAGGGCAGCTGGGCAAACCCCGACGAAGCAGCAGCGCCTAAAAGCGGCCTCAGCCTGAGCAGTCTCCCCTCCACGCGGAACCCCAAGAATGTTCAGCCTGGTCCCCACAGGTCTGACCTTATTTTTTCAGAGGGGCACCATCTGGCTCTCTTACACCAGTATCTGTGAGGAAGTAGGCCAGGGTGTCCGCCTCAAAAAAAGCAGAAGGCATCCACTTGGTGACTGCCCCTCGTAGCCTCAAGCTCATGATGTGAAAGTGTCCTGGATTCACCAGAAAGAACAACTGGGCACTGGCAGCAGGGGCGCTGAGAGGATGAAGCAGTTGCTAATTCCAGCTCAGATCCTGCTGTTACTGCTGTAGCCGAGCCCTGGCCCCACCCACAGCCCTCGGACCTCAATCACTTCACCCAGCCAGATCCCGCCAACTGCCAGCATCTCCATGTCTTTGCCCGTGGCTGTCCCCACCTTCACAAGCCACTCTGCCAATGTGGGTAGCAGGATAGGTAGGTGAGGGATCAACAAACACCCCCCAGCAGCCCTCAGCCAATGAGAGTCAGGATCTACTCCTCAAATGGGGTGGCCTTTCCCCAGAATTCCCAGGCACCCTCTCTGACTTACGTCCCTTCTCTGTCTTGCTCTTCTGTCCCTGCTCTGAGCACTTGAGAGTGTGCATCTGTACCATGCAGTTTAGCACCTAATTTCTTCTGCTCACGTTTACTTTCCATTTAAATGAAACTACTTTCCATTTTCATTTAGTGTATGAGGAGTACACACCCTCTCCACACACACTGTAAGCAGCGTGTAGGAGGGAACCTGCCTACACTTCCTGTGCACCCCACTACCCCAGATTACCCAGTGCAGTACTGGGCTCACAGCAGGTGCTCACAGGTACTTACCCACTCTGCTCTGCAGAGACTGAAACTTGGCTGAGCATTAGTGTCTGGTACTAGCAAATGGCAGCTGGTGACATGGCAGGTTGTGTTTGGGGACAGCCAGAAAAACTATAGGCATTGAGTTCCAGCTGTAAGTGGCAGCTGCTGGTTTTCAGGATATGGAAGTCAGCTTCCAGTGTGGTGACCAAAGTGTGGTCCCCAGGCCAGCATCATTGGTCATCACCTGGCAATTTGAATCAGAATCTACAGTTTAACAAGATCCCCAGGTGATATGCATGCAAATAAAATTGTTAGGAGCACTGGTTTCCAGGATCCAGGCTCTGCAGGGTTTATCTGCTATGGAACCCCTCAGGGATTTATTTTGTGGTGAGGAGGAGTTGGGAAATTGATACAAGTTCACATGGACTGAGCCAAAACCCCTAAAAAAAGATATATCTGATAGTTGGCTGATCAACAGTGGACTGTCATGCTGAAATGTTCACATTATAAGTTCTTAGCATTAACCAGAATGATTCTTGTACCTACATGAATACATGCAGATAGCACACAAGAAATTACCCTGAGGAAGGTATCTTGATGCCAGTTTAGTTCTTGCTAAGTAACAAATAAATCTAAAGTAGATAAAGATATAGTTGTGGCTATTTAAGATTAATAAATTTGATATGACTGGGAAATAAATGTTCCCCGAACATGAGTAAATGGAAATGATCGAGGTACTGTTTTCCAACTTTCAGTGCTATCTAGATCCATAGAGTTTCAAATATCTGGTAGTTCACCCAGAAAAGTGGAAGAGAAACCTTCCTAACTATCTCACATCATTGAAATCTTTACTGACTCACTATGGTGGATTTTAGAACTCCCTGGGCTGTGCTGAGCTCCTATGTGCTCTCCATTCTCTCTTCCTGCTTCTGCCTTCTGCTTGGGAGGACAACTTCCTTCAGCTAGAGGTGGCATTTTCTGTGATGATGGTCCCTATCTTACTCAAAAGTCCCTTTCTTCCTTCACGATGTTCTCCAGAGACCCCTTCTGTATGACAGCTCCACATTCCTAACACAGGACTCGGTTACCAGCTCTTCCTTCTTTATGTCTGGTAGGTACAAACTCAGTTAACAGGGAAGGAGGGTGATGGGAGGAAAGGGTGAAGTTACAGATTTCCAGAAGGAAATATTCTACCATCCTCCACCTTACAAAATGAGAGTGACCTTGAAAGCACACTAGGTAGGTTTTAGCATCCCATGTTGTAGATAAAACAGAAGTAGATACAATGAGGTGACTTTTCTGTTCTTCTGTTGAGAAAAGGCAAGAACTATGCTATGGTCTGAATGTAACCCCTCCCCCAAATTCAAATGCTGAAACTTTAACCCCCAAGGCGATGGTATTAGGAGGTGAAGCTTTTGTGGGTGATTAGGTCATGAGGCTGAAGTCCTCTTAAATGGGATTCATGTCCTTATAAAAGAGGCCAGAGAACTCCCTTACCTCCTTCCTCCATGGGACCAAACACCAAATCTGCCAGCACCATGATGCTGGACTTTCCAGCCTCCAGAACTGTGAGAAATAAATACTTTGTTGTTTATAAGCCATACAGTGTGTGATATTTTGTTATAGTAGCCCAAATGGATTAAGACAAACCATGAATCCATTCAAGATCTCAACATAACCCTATCTAAAAATCCTAAGAGGCTGTTTCACTCCATTGCCACTGTATATATAAAGGCGAGTTCACAAATGAGTGGAAAGCAATTTGGAAAGTAATTGTATTCTCCAGGCTAATATATTTTAAACTTTTTCTTTTGCACACACTCTGGCCAGATGTACCTTCAAAACCCTATCCTATTAGTTGCAATTTGCATATTTTTAAGGACTTACTTATTTATGCTCTGTTTACTGCCAGTAAGCAGTTAAGGCAGTTCACAATGAAAACATAGCTGCTATGAGACTAAAAATAATTAGCCTAAGGTAAAATCCATGCATTAAAAAGGGGAGACCTTGGAGGGCAAGGTACCAGAAAAACCATTCCAAACTCTCCTGGCTAAGGAAATCCCCAAGCTCAGGCAAACTTTCCACTTTTGAAACTACATTTTTCCTTTCATCCTTCCTATAAGTAATGAAATAAAACCCAAATATTTCTGTCTAAACTGTATTTTGGAGTTCCATCTCAGCTGCCATAAATAAAACATCCTGGCTATTTCTTATAAATGAGTAGGTACAAAGAAAGTTATCTTGTGTTCAGCTACATAATGAGTAAATTATGTAATGTAATGAGTAATTATGGAAAGTTCAACTGTAGCCGATGGACAGTTCAACTGAGTTAAATCTTACCACATTGTCCCTTTTCTAAGGAGCACAAGGCACTTTTTTTTTTTCCTGGCAAAAGGCTCAAACACAATTTCTCTTTCTTCCTTTTTCCCTTACCTTTTTCTTTTTCCTAAATGTCTTTTCTTGCTTTTTTGGACTCATAATGAGCATCTTTCTTCAAAATCATTTCCATGATTGGGCCAGAAGGTCTGTGGTTACTTTTTTCTATCACTGTGTGATTATACCACATTTGCTAAACAGATATTGTGTAATTAAAGATGGGCTGCTTCTTTGAGTTCTCAAGAAATGTTTCAATGCTAAAGTCCCCAATGGTCTTTCAAAAAGTTTGCTTAATTGAAGCAAAGAAATAGTGGAACCATTGTTCAGGGTAATCAATGAGAGGTCATTTACATGAGGGAACCATTAGGCGGTGGGAGAAGAAATTCAGGCTCAGTATAATTCATTCTGGGTCCCTGGAGCCCACACAAAAGAGATTTACCTTTAAGAAGCTTAATTCCCAAGCCCCCTGTTTTAGAGAGAAATCCAAACTATAGAACCTCCAAGTCTTTTATCAACCAGTAAAATAACACTATGTTCAAAGCTCAAATTACATGGATTTCTACAAGCGTTAACGTCTGCAAGTATTTAGGGGTCAATACAAAAAGATGCTCAAAAATAAACTCTCAGGACAAATAGAGATTTGGGTTTTCAAACTTTAAAATATAAAGTTCTCTGACTTATATTTTAAATCCTAAGTCAATTTTATTCAGGCATCTTTTTGAGGAAGACATAGTAAGTTTCACATTTAAATAAAAGCCATAATTGCTTTATGAATACAAAAATTATACCTGTGGTGTTTTTTTTTTTTTTTGGCAAGGGTGGGGTTTACTTTAGCATTCTGTGCCAGATGCAAAGTGTTGAACTGAATCCAATTGATCCTTCATTTTTGCCATGTTACAAAGTTTGAGGCTCATTCAAAACAAAGGATACATCTGTTTTCATCAGCTGTTCCTTGATTTTCATTACTGGGATTTATTTTTTTTAATTGTTTTGCCTGGACCCTATTGTTTTAGTAGGCATGATTTATTGCCCTCCCATGTGCCCACAGAAACTATGTGTTCCTGAAATAATGCACACTGAATCAAAAAGAATGAGGAAAGGATGGGAACTTATGCCATTTACATTGGATTAAATGACCATTCACAATATGTACATATGTTTAAATTATAACAGAGTTTTTGTTTATCAAAGAGAAGAAAAATATATCCACTTACTCAAAGCTGATATACAGAAACATTGAGGCATAATCAGAGGACAAAAGAAATAATTGAGGAATATGACTTTTCAGAATGCTATTTTGAATATCAGGTCAAGATTGGAGGATAGAAACATAAAAGTGTTTTTATTTTCTACTTTGTTTCACAAAAAAGATTTTAGGCAGCTTACTCTCTCAATATTCTATTAAAAAATTATTGGATCTTAGCTTTGAATCCGATAAACTAACAACATGTGATGTCTACTTGCTGTGAAATCATTTTGCATATATTTTTATGCTAATATTTTAAGGCTAGAAGAGCATATCCTTGTCTGGGTAACATAATTTTTAAAGAATGAAATTTATTAATTGTGTAATTATTTTGGAATTTATAGATTCTTGGAAAGCTTGATCATTACTGACTTGCCTACTTCAATAACAGCAACTTTTTGCAGGACTGAAAATGTTCTAATAGTAAATTATTTTTTACTTCAGACACAGGAAAAGTTTGAAAAGACTAGGAAATAATTGCAAAGAGGAAAAGATCTAGTTATCAACAGATAATGAGCTAAACCTGGGTTCAAGTCACTAAGAAAATCTTAAATTGTATAGTGTTTTTACATAATTGTATTTTTTAATGCCATTTTTTTAAAAGGGAAACAGTCTTTTCCAATAAAATGTTGAGCATATTTCCTTTCTAGGTGAATTTTTTTTCAGGTCACCAAAATTCTGACCCTTATTTGCTTGCACTGAGCTAGGGTTATTGAGGTTTTGGACATT
Organism: Manis javanica; assembly: GCF_040802235.1. Classification (NCBI taxonomy): domain Eukaryota; kingdom Metazoa; phylum Chordata; class Mammalia; order Pholidota; family Manidae; genus Manis; species Manis javanica. The sequence goes on from NC_133158.1 coordinate 146,468,279, forward strand.
TCTAGAATTTCCAAACCTTTATCAATTCACAAAATAAGCTGACTGGGAAAAATTAAGGATAGCTATTGCTTTTGAGACAGTTTGTTTTATAGTTTTTGTGATAATTCAAAAAAGTTTGTGTTTGCATTTAAGATTTTTGTCACCCAAGCAGTAACAGCTAACATTTATTTAGCATTTCCAGGTGCCAGGCATTGTGCTGAATGCTTTGTTTTTAACTCATTGCCTCTTCACAGTCACTCTGTGAAGAAGGCGCCGCTGTTAGCCTGTTTTATAAACCGAGCCATGGAAAGTTAAGCAGCTTGCTCAGGGTCCACGAGTGGTCATCACAGTGCAAGGATTCAAACTCAGGAAGGAGCTTCTATGCCTACTCTGTGCCCACCACATGACCACCCACCCACGGCTGCTCAAAGGACACACAGCTGTGAGGGCTTTACATGGTACTGCCACCTCTCTGTCCTCTGAAAGCAGACTTTTCTCATGAATATTTATCCAAAGAAAACCTTTCACATGCACTAACAATTTGAATAGCCAGTTCTTATTGGCCTTGCTAGTCCCTTATTTGTCCATTCTACTTCACATGCAGTAAAGAAAGCCTCTGGGAAGCCAAAAATTAACCAGTCCTGTTTTCAAGGGGAGACTCTAGGCAATGGAAGAAGGTAGGCTATTGCTGGACAGTGTCTCAGAAAGGGCTATAAATCTCCAAGATGGGTCTGAGCAGTGACTGGGATGGGGAAACTCAACACATGGCCCAGACCTGAGCTGAATCCTAGAGAAGAACAGTGCCATCAGGTTTCTAATAATTTTGACTCAGCCATTGTTTTGTATTTTCTAAAAAGGGTGACTATAAACTCATCTGTCAAAAGGATATTTGAAATGTTATTTTAATGGTTAACACCTTAAACTCTGAGTGGACATGGAATGGGGGCCCCAAAAGTCTTCCAGTATAACAGGATGAAGAACATACACCATCAGTAAGTAGAACTTTGCCAGCTCCAAAGTGATTCCTGCTGATTAAAAATGGTTTTTAAAACCCAGTATTGGTTTCTTGTAAGGGAGGAATTCAGAGACAGGAAGGGAGAGGCAGAGGGTAGAGGCATGCAGGTGTCTCCAGCGGTATCGCCAATGTTCTATTTCATTACTTAAATATATCTATGTACATTCTTTCATATGTAGCATATATTCCATTATATTCCACACACACACAAAACAACCCAAACCACTAAACATTTACTATCTGCCAAATAGTATAACTGGCCCTGAAAACAACAATATTTATAATAAACCAGTAGGGCTTTACCAAGGGACTTATTTTTTAATTCATTGGTATTCTGGTATCAGATGTCTGAAAAATAATACCTATAATAATGGTTGATTGCTGCCATTTTTAAAAATCATTTTCTTTATGTCAGCTCCTTTATAGGTATCATTATTATTCCTCACAATAATGTCATGAAGTATTTGTGTCAGCTGAGTTTGGTAATAACACACCCAACTAAAGCTGGCTCCAAAAATAAGAATATTTATCATCTCATATAATAAGAAGTCTGGAAGACCTGATGGTGGATCCAAAGTTCATTCAAAAGTTCTACAATGTCATCAAGGACCTGGATGACAAGGCTTTTCCATCCTCTCTCCACCTTCCTCTGTATGTTCACTTGGCCCCATAAGCATGTCCCCTCATGCTCCCAGGATGGCTGCCACAGATCCAGGCATTTCAGGATACAAATATAACAGTGTCTGTCTAAAGAAAAGGCATGGCTCCTTCCATGTATCTCTTTCTACTTAGGAGGAAAAGCCTTTCCATCAGTCTTTCACCCCAGTACACTTCAACTCAGGTCCAATTGCCTAAAGTCATATATCCGTCCCCCAGTTGCAAAGGAGGCTAAGGAATTGAACAGCTGTTGTTTTGCACTTTGTGGCAGGACGGAGGGTCTACTAGTGCGAAAGAAGGTGACAGGGTGAGAAATGGCTATTGACAGGCACTCAAAAGTATCTACCTCTGAATTGCTACCTCCAATTTACAGATGAAGAAACCGAGGCTGAAAGTGGTTAAATAAGGTGCTCCAGGTTGTACAGCAAATAAAAATACAGAGCCAGAAATCATCCCAAGTTTTTCTCAATATAAATCCAGTCATAACAAAAAAATCTATCAGTACAGCCATTCCCCAAAAGGTGATGTTCTGCCTGCTTGGTTCTGCTCTCATACTGTAAACAAGTGTCTGTTGTTTTTGTGGTCTATTTAATGTCACATTCTTGTCATCTTTGTGCCTTTCATCACTGAGTTCACTGTTTAAAGTGTCCCACAGGTAATGCTAAAGTGCTGTCTAATGTCTTAATTGTAAGAAGGCTGCGATGTGCCTTTAGGAGAAAAATGCCTGTGTTATATAAGCTTCATTCAGGCATGAGTTACAGCGCTGGTAGCTGTGAATTCAGTTTTAATGAATTAATAGTATCTGTTAAGATGTCTTTAATACACATAAAACTGGATTATATATTGGCCAGTTGATGAAAGTGTGTGACCCAGAGGCTAACCCTTCATTTCCCCTAGAAGCAATGTTTCATTGTTCACTGATTCAGTGGTCACAGTGACTTTATAGAACATAGCTACCATGAATAATGATAATCAGCTGTGTGTCTACACACACACACACACACACACACAGAAAGAGAGAGGGGCATGTATAGTGATATTTCATCATATTCACCAGCAATATGTGTCGATTGAGCAGAGTCCTCTGAGCTGAAAACATTTCTCACCTTCTCACAGACTCCAGAGTAGGGTGATCGGCTGCCCCAACTGCCCCATGGCTGAGAGGTTCCCCAGGATAAGGGACTTTCACTGCTACATGCAGGTAAATCTTGGGATAAATGAGAAAGAGTTGACCCCTACTCCAGAGTTTCCTGAAGCTAAAGAATTGGAGTCGGGGAGGTGGGGCCAATGCAAACCCCTCCACTCTTGTTCTGGAGCTAATAACCTCACCTTCATGAGGAAACAGACTCATGAAATAAATACACCCCCAAGCGCTGGCCCCATGCAGGCATCTGAGGGCTCCTGAGCAAAAGCTGGGGTCTCCTGGCAAAGCTTCATTGAGAAAGCATTAACAATAAGCTCATTTGATTACATTTCTCATGGTCCTCACGAGCATCTCTTTGTTGTGTGGAGACTTCAAAGAGGTGAGCTTTGAAGAAATATAATGTTTTGGCCCAATAAAAAGCAAGAATCACAGATGCTTAGGAAATAAAATATTGCATTCAGGCTGGCAAATATATTCTTTTCTATTATTCTTCTGTAAATTGATAAAGGATAGAGGAAAGAAAATGTGGCTCTCAGGACCAAATCTGTATTTCCTAAATAGCAAATTATCAAATTTTCACAGATTTGGGACTTTATATACAGACTAGTGATTCTCATTCCTGGCTGCACATTAGAATTATTTGAGAGGTTAAAAAACTTCCTATGCCTAGACCCCACCTATTGCAATGAAATTAATAGGAATGAGCAGAGGGTGTTACTGGGCATTAGAATTGTTCTAAAAGCTGCCCAGGTAATTCTAATGTGAGAACCACTCACAAAGAGGATAGTGATGATAAAAGGTCTTGGGAAGCTTCCAGGTTCAGCAGAGAAGAATGCTATAATCAACTGGCGATGCCCACTCTGGGTGGAAGAGAGGAAGGTTGCAGCTCATGGGGCTGTGCTAAACAGTCTTTTTCAGTCTAGGCAAAGTGAAAACATTCAAACTCTGGCGTCAGGCAGATCTTGGTTCACTAATGGCTCTGCCACTATGACTTTATTACCTGTGTAACTGTGCTCAAGTGATTAGTCTTCTTATCACCCTGATACCCATTTTGCAAGGTGGTTGTGAGGACTAAATGAGAGAGTATAAGCCACGTGCCTGGCATATAGTAGATGCTTAACAAAGGGTAACAATCATCGTTATAACCAGGCCCCCACATTTTGGTTTTTGACCATTTTCTGAGTTACATTGTTATCCTAGCAAAAAATAACAGAGAAACTTTATGAAAGAGGAGTAGCAGTGTTTTAAAGACAAAATGACTAACACTGATAAAAAAGAGTGGTAGGCCAAGACAAATTTGAAAGCGTATAATCTATCAGGGGTCAGCAAATTCCTGCCTGAGGGCCAAATCCAGCCACACACATTCCTTTACTTTATTGTCCAAGGCTTTTTTCAAAATAGAGACTATATGACCCCAAAAGCCAAAAACATTTACTATCTGGTCCTTTACTGAAAAAGTTTGCTGACACTTAATTCTAGTTCATCAATTCGCAGTGTGGTCCGTGGACCCCGGAGAACCCTGCAGGGGATCTGTGAGGTCAAAGCCATTCTCACAATGATACTCACACCATTGACCTTTTTCACTGTGTTGACATTTGCAGTGGAAGGACAAAAGCCGTGATGGGTGCAGCTGCCTGTGTCTTAGCACAAAGCAACACAGTGGACCATAATGTGATTACAGTCGTATCCCGCATCACCATAAGCTTACAGGAAAAGAAATGAACAGAAAGCCAGCCTCACTTAACTCAGGAGTTCTCAGCCTCGGCACTATTAACGTTTTGAGCCAGATGGTTCTTGGTTGTCAGGGGCTGTCCTGTGCTTCACAGGATGTCTGGCAGCATCTCTGACCTCTATCCCTTCCTCCCATTGCGCAGCTGTGACAACCAAAAAATGTCTCCAGACATTTTTTTTTAATTCCTCAGTTTTAACTTCCTATATGGTAAATATCAATAGATATAACTCAGATAAACAAAAACTCTTTGGAGTCTTCTATAATTTCTGAGATAGTAAAGGGGTACTGAGACCCAAAAGATTGAGGCCCGCTGGTCTATTTTGTTATTTATGGGGTATTTGTGATGTTTCCATCACTAAATCAGTAATAACTAAACGAAAAGGACCACATAACTGATGATGAAAAAGATGTAGGAAAAAGGAGTCAAAAAATCTGTGCAAGGGCCCAGGGGTGCAGCCAGTGAGGACACAGCTGCAGAGACAGGGAGGGCATGGGTGCCCTTGAGCAAGTAGTCTCCCTGCTGTGCCCCAGTTTCCTCCTCATAAAGTGACAGTGGTCATAGTACTTAGCTCATCATATTATTGCTATGAGGGTTACATGAACAAATACCAAAAAGTGTGTAGAATAGGCTCAGCACTTAGATTAAGTGCTCTCTCTGGGTCTGTTGTTATTATTTTAACAATGAATAATCAATTTATGTCAAGAGGGATGAGGTCAGGACTGCAGTTAAGACTTTACAGGTGCTGCTGACCCTCTTCCCAGTGGAATGACTGAAAGCAGAAAACACGCAGTCACTGGCCCCCGCAGACAAAACATCATGGAGCCAAGAAAGAAATCAGAGTCTTCTAACCCCCCTCTTACCCTAACATCACACTTTCTAATCCAAAAGCACATCTGTTACCCCTGTGAGGTACATGGACGTCCTCCAGGGTTTCAAAACAAACGATGTGAGGTTGGCTTGGTTTCATATGTAAGGTCCAGAGCCGTTATAATTTTTCTTGTTCCCGCACTGTGATTAATTTTCCCTTCAGCTCAGTTTGGCTGCCAGATCATCCAGAATTGTGTTGATTTCAGCAAACACCCACAAAGCCACTTTCACTTTTAGGAAGACATGTGCTTTCAGGAAAGCGTTTGCTAATTTTTACAGTGAGAAGAACTCTTACTAAAATGATAGGGACAGTTCTTAGATAAGCAAATGAAGGGTTTGTGGCATGGCTTGGAAAAAACGCTACAGAAGAATCTGATTCTGAAGGTGAGGAAGCTACTTGAAATTTGAAATTACATTTTCAGTAGTAAAGTGTCACATTTCCTGTATCCCAGCTCTTATATCTTCCTACCTCCCTCTATCAAGCAGAACAAATTTTAATATAATTATTTTTATGGCTACCGAGAATGCTGAGTTAGAGTCTAAAACCGAGGTGAATTTAGATGTCACCCCTTGAGATCTGGCCTGACTACACTGTTTAGTATTGACTCCCTCCCTAAGACTCCCCATTCTGCTTCCTTTTTCTTTAATGCACATTACTCCATCCAACACACTATGTATTTTACATATGTATTTTGTTTATTGTCTGTCTGCCTCTTTATGATGGCAAGGGTCTTTATCCTTTTCCTTCAGTGCTGTGTGCTGGACAGAGCTTCTAAAACAGAGCCTGGCACGTAGTAAGGACCCCCACATTAAGATTTTGTCTTTCAATGGAGAATGGAAAATGTCCTTTTGAGGCTTTGCATACTATGAATTCACACATGGAGGGAGCTCTTGCATGAATGAATGTGTCTCTGTTGCAAAAAACTATGAGACTCAAGAGCATTTAAGTGTCCTTCTGCAACCTGGTGATTGTATGAGTCAAAGGATAAAATTGGCTGCCAGAAACTTATTCCAAAGGTCATTATTTTTCAGTCATCTAATATTGTTATCCTTTAAAAAATAAATGTCTCTTCAATTATTGTCCAGCTTGTGGAAGCATGTACCTCTTCCCACATACCTAGACAGATCACTGTGCCCTAGTGGTTCTTAACAAATAACTATTAAGGGATTGATTGGCAAATGTACCCCCACTTCTCAAAGAGATGTGTTCCAGTGCAATTGTACATGGAATCTTTGAAAATCAAGTTAAGTATTAAAGACTAGGGAACTTCACTACTTAAATCTGTTCTGTAATAAAGATTTCTTGTAAAGCATAGAATTCCTTTGTAACTACATACTTTATTTGTAAGGTCATATTTTGGCATATAAGTTTTGTTTAAATCAGTGAATCAAGACATACACCCTGGGTATAAACTCTACAGGCTCAGTTCTATGCCAGGTTGATGACTGATGTATGAGAAGCAGTCTCTTTAGAAGACTTGACTGTAATTATAAATGAAAGGGGAGATTATGAGTTCCTTCAAGGCAGAGACCACCTCTCATTCACCTTTGTCATCTAGAATCCAGCTCAGGCATATTATAGGCATTCAGAACCTATTTAGTGATTGAATAAAATCTGAGAAAACAAATGACTGAATACAATCAAGTACTAACAAGATTTCTGAAAGGAGTCTATAATGCAGTAATGAAGTCTCAGTTCGGTTCATCCAGAAGAGGTCACTGGGAACTGCTTCATGGAGGGGACGGGGCAGGATTTATATCTTGAAAGAAATGAAGTTTTCTAGTGCTAGAACAAAGGATGGAAGGAAATTATTAACTGGAAAAGGAATTTAGACCTGTACACCTATCAGTTAAAAGAATTTTGAACATCAACTTCAGAAACATATAACTGTGTATGTAATTTTATTTATAATGACACATGTTCTATTACACTAACATGAACCATTTTTCAGTTCATAAAAGTAGGACTGAAAACAGGACTTAAAGATGAAGTAAGCCATATTTTAAACTATTTTATTTATATTCTGTACATTATTATTATATTGGGTAAAAATCTACATTTCAAATCACCTCCTTGATAATTTTGAATTCATTATTTTTTTTTGGCTAACTTCTAGTCATGTTGGATTAAATCATGTCATCTTGTAATATGTCTGATGAGGTTTAACAAGTATAGGAGACATGTCAGCTAAGCCATTTTCTTGTTATTCACTCACACCCACATTATTCATATTGTCCTTCATTTTCTGCTCCTTTGAAGGAAGCTATTTAAGTAACTTGTGAGAATTAATGTGATTAAGAGTAGATAATGTAATCTACTCACTCAAACAGGCCTATAAAGTCTGTAACATACTGAAAGATGCTTGAAGTGAACAAATGGGAGAGTGCCCTGTGGAGAGGAGATAACCTGGCACGCCAGCGTGATACGTGGCTGCATCTGACAGGTGGATTGGCTGAGAGTGCCAAAAGCCAGGCCTCCCTGTGCAGGTGGACTTGCTGCATCATAGGCATGGAGACTGGCCCGAGGAGGACACAAAGCTGGGATGGGTGGATGTGTGGGGTCACATCATTTATCGTGGTTGAGAGGTTTTGACCTGGAAAGATAAGCAAATGAGACTACTTACATATCTTTTAAGAAAGGGGTAATAAGAAACAAGTCTGTCCTGGAAATCAGGAAAAAAATTAAGCCCTCAAAGAAGCTGATTCAGAGACCCTATGAATGAAACCTCATTTAACTTCAGCTAATTTTCTAAACTCCCCATAGAATTGTCATCTGCTGGTCTTGAGACTGAATTTCTTCTCAATATAGACCTTTGTTCTTTTTTTTCTTCCAGTTTTACTGATGTATAATTGACAAATAAATGTAAGATATTTAAAATGTACAATGGGAGGGTTTGATATACATATACATTGTGAGAGCATTCCCCCTATTGAGTTAATTATTATCACCTCATATATTTACTCTTTTTCTTTTAGTGAGAGCATTTAAGTTCTATTCTCTTAGCAAATTTCAATTATAGAATACACCATTATCAGTTACAGTTACTGTATTACACATTAGATCCTCAGACCTTATTCATCCTATGTCTGAGTTTGTACCCTTTGACCAACCTCCCTATTGGTCAACCAACCATCAACCAACCTTCACTTCCCTATATTTCCCACTGCCCTCAGCCCCTATTTATATGAACCTGAATTTTTTTCCACATATAGGTGATACCACGTGATATTTGTCTTTCTCAGTCTAGCTTATTTCACTCAGCACAACACCTTCCAGTTTCATCCGTGCTATTGTAAATGGCAGGATTTCCTTCCTGCTTATGAAATGATTATGGTTGAAGAACATTTCATTATATATAGATATACACATCACATCTTCTTTATCAGTTCCTCCATTGATGGACACACACGCAGTTTCCATGTCCTGGCTATTTTGAATAAGGCTACAGTGAACCTGAGGGCACAGGTATCTCCTGGAGGTAATGATTTCATTTCCTTTGAGTGAATCCCTGGAAATGAGATTGCTGGGTCATATGGTAGTTCTGCTTTTCACTTCTTGAGGAACCTCCACACTGTTTTCCATGGAGCTGCACCAGTTTACATTCCCACCAACAGCTGTACACTCTTCACTGTTCTTGGCAGGAGAGAGCCAGGAGCTGCCTGCCATTCCTGGTGAGTCAGCTGGCCAACATGGAACATTCGTTTCATCACATTCTGCTGCTGGAGATTAAGAGCATCACTGATGACTTCTCCTCCATCCTGGGCCATCAGAGCAAAGACATCTTCCGCATGAGCAACAGCTTCACTGCCATTGCAAAGCTCCTTACCCAGCAACTGGAAAGCACCAAGGCCAGACGTGGCAGGTGAGCGGGAGTTCCTGTGTGCCTTCAGAATCTGTTGTGAACCATGGTGGCATGGCACAGAGAGAGATGCTTCCTTTGGTAGGCATAAAACTTCCCCAAGCAAGCCATTATCTCAATACAGAGTAACTTCTGAATAAATGATGGCATTTGCCAGACCTAACGGACATATTTATTAAACCCTTTGAGGGCTTAATTTTTTCTGTAAAAACAAGAATTTAACAAAAAAAAATTCTAAAAATTACACAAAACATGGTAAAGAAATAAGAAGGTAATACAAATAATAATGTTTATATCCCGCATTTACTTAGTCAAGCAGCTTTTAACAATTGTTTATTTTGTACCAGGAACTCTGACAAAAGCTAGACATATATATAAAGATAAAATGTGTTCCTTGTACCCAAAGAGCTCACTGAGGCAATAAATATTTAAGTGGGTAATTAGGGAACAGTGGGAAAGTTATGCTTAATACAAGGCAGGTCAAGGAGTCTGGGGAATACAGAGATAGGGATGTCTTCTTCTGCATGGAATGGTGAGGAATGGGAAGAAGAGCTCAGAGAAGGCTTCCCAGAAGAGGTGATAGTTTGAATGAAGTCTTAAAAGATGACCAGATTGCACCAGGCTGATCTGGGCAGCATGTGAAAGCATGGCACATTCAATTTGTATGGCTAAGGTGAACATTGCAAGGAGAGCAGCAGCAGGTAATGCCAATGGAGTGGTAGGCAGGGACCAGGTGATGGTGGGCCTGACAGCTTCTTAAGGAGTTTGGATTTTACCCTGTAGGCTAGGAGGAGTCATTGTGGGGCTTTGTTCATGGCAGAATATGATCAGAATTCCATGTTCTGGGAAGCTCTGGCCCTAGTGTGGAGAATGTCAGGAAGAAAAGACCGGAATCAGGTCCAGTGAAGGATGGGCAGAAGGGAGTCCACAGGTGTTGGCTCTAAGGACATTACTGAAGATTGTGGTGAGTGAGCAGCCAGCGGTATGGGTAGGCAGAGAGCAGGATGCCTGGGGTTGAAGGGACAAAGTAAACACAGTGCACAAAAGCCCTTCAAGAAGTTTACCGAAAAAAATATAGAAGACCTTACAAGATAGAAGGAAGGGTTTTTGTGAAACCCTTGGAAAATTTTATGACCTCTAGAAGTTACAAAGTGCTTTCAAATACAAATCTCATTTGATCCTCATGACCACCTTACAAGGTAAGAAAGACAAGTATCATTAGTCCTATTTTATGGAAGAAGAAACAGAGGCTCAGATGGAGGATGAATGTCTTCCCAAGGTCACACAGTGACCAGGCGATAGAGGACAGACTTAAAGCCCCATCTTCACACTTTGGACCCTACACATTGGGAGGTATCTAACTCTGGAGAAGGGGCAGGGCCTATTTGAGACTAGTGTCAAGTTTTATGTTTTGGGAGTAAAAAATGATGCATACCATTTCCAGTATTAAATAAGGATTCCAAAAACATGCAAAGCCATCATAACAAAACAGTGAGTATTTAGTCAGAGAGGCCATGTTTTATGTACAGCATGGCACAGAGCCTGGAGGTCCCAAGAGAAATAAGACACTTTCCATGCCCTTGAAGTGTGGCACAGAGCCTGGAGGTCCCAAGAGACATAAGACACTTTCCATGCCCTCGAACTGTTCACAGATAGGTAGGTACGTGACAGAGTTTTGGTAGATGTGCACACAACAGTGTGGAGCATGAGATATGTGCTGACCAACAGCCAGGGAATTAAGGAATGGTTCACAGAGAGCATGAAATTTAAGTTCATTCCATACTTATTGGGTAGCTTGCATGTGCCAGGCATTTCTCAAGGTACTACATTAAGTTACACAGGATGAATGAGAGTCCCTCAGATAAGGGTAGAAAGGACACTCCAAATACAGAGAATAGCATGTGTGAAGACACAAGTGTTTAAGAATTCATGATCCAAGCCAAGGAAAAGCAATTGGTCCATCATGGCTGGAGCAAGTACATCAGGGTAGGATGGGAGAGTAAGCCGAAAAGTTAAATCAGAGGCAGATTAGCAGAGGCTTCGCATGCTGTGTTAGGAAGCGAGGAGTTTGTCCTTTAAGCAATAGGGAAGCTTGGGACAATTTTAATCCAGGAATAATCAGAGCCCCTAGCAGAGTGATCCACAGATAGTAGGCACTCAATAAACACTTCTTCACCAAAGGGCTGGGTGAATGAGGAAGTGGCTAATGTTGTGGACACTGAGTGGATTTGGCTGGAGCATCAGGATGGCAAAAAAGAGTAACCAGGATGCTACTGTTGAGGTCTTAACAAGAGGATCCTTCAACTGTGAGGGAGGCTGGATTAAGTTGATGGTGGGGAACGTAAGAAGTCATGGCAGATTATCATAGTGAGAGAATGCAGAATTATGAGAAATTGATCACTGATGGGAGGTGGGTGAGGAATGGGGGTGGAGGGTGAATAAAACCCAAAGATGTCTAGCTTGATACACACAGAAGATGATTCCAATGACCAAGAAAAGTGGCAGCTGGAGGGGAGCCCAGCTGGGAGGGTCTCTTACCCTACTGTACACAGAGGGTATTACTTGACCAGTATGGTCACAGAAGTCAACAATAGCTATTTATCTGAGGGAGGCTGATGTAATGCCCTTTCCTTGCAACACCACAGTTTTAGCTCAGCATATAAAAATCCATTGTTGCCTGGTTCCATGTATAAATATCTATAAACCAGGGTTTCTACCTTTGGTACTGCAAAAATTTGAGCTCGATAATTCTTGGTTGCTGGGTTGTTCTGTGCACTATGGAATATTTACCAGAATTCCTGTCCTCTACCCATTAGATTCTAGTAGCAGCCCCCTCGGTCTCAGTTGTAACAACCAAAAATGTGTCCACACATTGTTAAATGTCCCCTAAAAGATAAAAATAATCCCCACTAAAGAACCACTGCTATATACATATTCCACTCAAAAATAGCCTTTTCATAGACCCATGACCTACCTAGCAACAGACTAAACATGACAGCATCCAGCAATCCAAGGCCAGAAATATGAACAGATGATTTTCATTTGTATACAAGTCACTGCTGGCCAATTTTCAAGATGTGATTTCAGAAATTTGGTATAGAGCCTGTGCAGCAGGTGTCTGGGGGAGCCGTTCTGCATTCTGTGCACTGCCAGCCTGCATGTTTCTTCTTCCTTGATAACTGACATGTGCATCAGATGTGAAAGCTTAGGCATGTGTTCTGGCCAGCAGTCCAGCCATTCTCTCTTGCCTCTACAAATGCAAATTACAAGAGGCCAATTGGCATCTGTGAGATTATATGTGTGAAAAAGGCTTATATAAAACATGTTTATATAAAACATGTTAAGCAAGGGTGCTTCATTAGGTATTCTAATAAGAAAATTGATCCTTAATAAGTAGCCTCCCAATACAATTAGCAATAAACAATTCCCCTGTGAAAAGAAGAATTTAAGAGATATGTAGTGAGGAGGAAAAAATTAGGTCTCACTATCAAAATATGAGTCTATATGTATTAGAAGACATTTAAATTACTCCTCCCTTTGTTATTTGTCTGGGAAAATAGAAAATAAAGAAAAATTAAATGTGAAGAGATAAAAAGGTCACACTCACCACCCCCACCATCTCCTTCCCCACCACCTCAACCTCTCAATTCAAAACACTTCTTTCAGTTCAACCCTCACTGTCAATCTCCTTCTATTGTTATTATTCAGTGAGAACCTCAAAATGCTGCTGTGAATAGCCAGCCCTTTGTATTAGCTGCTCATCCTCTCTGGATCGTTGCTAAGGCCTCCTCCCAACATGTTTTCCCTGAATAGCCTTCACTGTGACCATCTAGCTTCAGTAATTTCAATCTGTGCCCCTCAAAGCAGAAAGGTCCATACTTTTGTCTAAATCAGGCAGCAAAGGCTGATCCTTACAATTCAAGGGGAAATGAATAAGTGAAGAAAGCCTGAAAGAAAATTAAAGATGATAAAATTCAAACAGATGTCATCTAATTTACAAATCTGACAGATGGTCCAGTAGGCCAAATTTCAGACTTCAGGCCAAAACTACAAGATTATCAAAAGAAAAACAATTAGCCTCCCAGGGAGAATGAAAAACAAAGCAGACAGGAGCCCTTTTGTGCCAAATGACTCTGAATTAATTGGATGGGTTTTATTAGATGCACCAGGTAAGCATATTTGCACTTTTCTTGTTCCTGTGGTTTAGAAAGAATGTTTATGTCCAAATAATAAACCAACAGGAGCTAAATAACAGGACAGTCAAGCAAAACATTATTTTAATTAATTCTGGAGAAGCAAAAGGGGATAACAGCAATTGTGAACTGAAAAAGAAGGTGTCAGGACTAGAGGAAAGTTGTATGTCTTTGGAAACTGTAGCAGCTCTAAATAGCCTTCTGAGCAGCCTCCAACCGAGGAACGGTTTGCATGCCAGGACCCAGGGGAAGCTGGGGAAGGAGAGGGCAAGCTTCTGGCAACTGTCTGTCTGCTGAGCAGCCAAGTGTTGTTCAACTACAAGACACCTTTGCCGCATGCATGTGGTGCCAGGGAGGCTTCTCCAATCAGGCTCCATCAGAACTGGGACAAGCTGTCACAGGTAGTCTTAGGAGGAGGTGAGGCTTAGGCCCCAACTGGGATGGAACCTTTGAGGGATAGAAACTGTGGAAAGAATTCCCTCAGCAACAGCTTTCAAACCCTAGCTAAAGCCATCAGTTGTGTGGCGCAAAAGTTGCTTATGTGGAAAATTTTAACACAAAGCTTTCCCAAACCTTTGGCTTGATTCAGTGGATGGTGGTGAGTGTTTATTCTTTGTTTTTAAAAACCAGGCCTCAAAAAGAGGAGAATGAATGGTAAATCATTGTGTAGGTGTAAATCTGATTTCACTATAAATGCAAGGAATGACACAATGAAGGGAAGGAAAGAAAATGGCAGTGTGTGGGGGCGAGGGGGTGCATAGAGGGGCATGAGAGGAAAATAGAATAAGGTTATGTTCACAGAAGAAAGACTCCAGGAAATCTGCCCTCCTTGGAGTGGCTCCAGAGTATTGGTTTATCCTGAATTCCATGCAAAGTACATCAAGGAAATGGATTACAGAGGAGAACCAGGAATTTGAGTCAATGTGTGGTCCTAATGTGTAATCAAGCAATATAAGCTGCAAAGACCCTTTCCAAACTGAGACCTTTTGCAACTTGTCTTCCAGAGTTCTCATCGTGACACCTGGGATTCACATAAGAACCTAACTGTGAAGTAATACACAGTCCCTGAAGGCATTGCCCGAAATCTAGAGCACTGACCCTTTCCTGAGTCCACAACAGAAGTTGCAGAGAGCAGGGAGCCAACTTCTTTTCTGCATCTTTGCAAAGAAGGCTGTGTCTTTAGGTCTTATGAAGCTTTTATGTAGTCCCTAGTTCCTACTTGCTAGGACTTCCAACTATGTTATATTGTGTAATCCTCACAACAAAGTCTTTAAATGTGTGTTAGGATTACAGAGATTTCATGTTAAAGCATAATGAAGTAAGCTTTGTGGACAGGCTAGAATAAAGTATCTTCCCAACCCATACACCTCTCAAAGTCCATGGAGTTCTTGTAGGGACAATAGTTCAAATGCCCAGACATCAACCCACAGAGTTTCCTTTCATTCCATTCCTTTTGCCATGTAGCCCAGGAGATCTCAAATTGTAGTGTGGACAAGATTTACAGTGCTCACAGCACTTCATAGATAATTCAGAAGAATTTTAAAGGAATGTCAAGGGTGTCCTTTGCCTGTTCCTCCCAAAAATGGTATCCTCACCAGCCTTTATCATTACCTTCTAGGATGCCCTTCTCCCACCTTCCATCCCATCGAAGGCTGCCCTTCTCCAAGACTCCAGTTTGGGACCACTTCTGAATGAGGTCCTCCCTGCCTGCCTGCAGTGACCTTCTCTTCTTTGAGCCACTATAGCTCACGCTGCCTCCTCACTCCTCTGTACCCACGTCCTGCCCTCAAGTGTCACGTATCTTTCTGTCTGCCCTGCTCATCTCCCCCAAACTTGAGAGAGCTAATACTCAGAGCCTAAGCTCTGTGGAGGGAAAAAAAAGGTCTTAAAAATGCTTACAAGAATTCCTACTTTTTTAGGCAAGATGTGTTTATGCAAATAAAAATTGATTCTTTGAGAGCAACTGTTGTCTCAGGCGATGTATGTGAGGAATTTTAGGACCATAATTAAAATCATGTGGTGTTCTGGTCAGCACTGCTCCCTGTTTAGGAAAAGCTGAATATAATTTTGCCCCACCAAGGTAACCAGAATTTTAATTAAAAAAAACAATATCTTTCCAATCTAGGAAGGTCTGTACTGGTCACTTGCATTAAAAAAAAAAATCGTGACAGTCTGAGCAGTAGCTGGGGCTTCCGCCAATCTTCAGGAGTAGGAGAGGAAGGAAGGGCTTTGGGTTTTTGCCCCTCTTCTTACCGAAGAGGTTAACCCGGACATGTGGTGCCGTTTATGTTCCATCTGTTGTTCATTTACTCCACCATTTGTCCTTCATTAAAGCAGCATTTATGGTGATGTGAAGGTCGGTAAAGGTATTCCAGGAATTCGTTTATCAGCGCGAGATGGAGGTGGGAGGCATCGTCAGCAGCTTCGGGGACAATGGAGCGAGCCCGGGAGCACGAGGCCTCGGCGGGGCGGCTGCGCCGGCGCGGACCAAGGCGGTGGGGACGGGGTAGGGTGGCCCTGCCGCGGAGCGTCAGCAATGCAGTACAGTGCCGCCAGGGGCACCGGGCCCCTCTCCTGGAACAGCATGTTCAAAACACGAGACACACCAAAAAGGAAAATCACTTTTCATCAAGGTCCTGTGGCTTGGCCTCCCATTTCAAACCAGAAGGGGAACACCAAGCTTTAGCCTGGGAGAAGGGAAGAACGCACCTGGGGGAGAAGAGCGAGCGGGCACAGGATCCTCTACAGCCCCCTGTGGGAGGGGTGAGAGCTAACAGCTCTTACTTAACCCCATGATCTGGCTATTCACTATTTTGTTGCCCCAAGCACTCCAGTTCCTTGTTGGCATACATACTAACCGAACTCTGAAGTTACTGTTTCCATGATGCTTCCTGAGTTTTGAACTCCTTTTCAGTTTTAGTTAGAGAGGATACCAAAATTCATTTTTCGGATCCCTGTAAAGGGTTGCTCATGACTATGCCAACTCTGTTCAGGTGTCTGTTCCCATAGGACGTTGCAGATATCAGGATACAATAAATCTTGTCTGTTACTGCACTGTCACCATTTTCATCATATGTATTATTGCTGGGGTGGATTTAGATGCAGCCTGAACTAAACACCTACTGAGAAGCAGTGGGGGAGGGTGTGTGTAGGGGCTTCCTACCAGTGGCTTTCAGTAAAGTACTCAGCTTCTTCGTGCCTTGGCTTCTCCATCTCCAGTGGAGGTAGTAAGAGAGCCTGCCCCACTGGATTATGTAAGTAATACATGTAGCAGACCAGACCTCATGAACTGAAAGTGCTCAATAAATATTAACTCTTAGCATTAGTACTCTGTTCCAGGTGAGCATTATAGGAGAATTCACTGTGCCTGTCCCCTAGGCCACCACTACTCCAGGGTAGCTCCTGAGCCAGCACCTGTTTGCAGATTCTTCATACCAGCCAGCAACAAAGTTATTGCAGAGATTAGAAATGAGACTTTAGAACTTTTATATGATTTGTCATGGCTATGACATCTGAATGTGTGATATGTGGGCTTATGCCCTGTATGTCTTTGTTTTATTCACTCTGTTTTTCTGCCATTTATTTTATTGTATTTTACAAAAATAATGGTCTGTGACATATGAAAATTTAAACACCAAGGAACTGGTTCTCTGCCACAGGTAGTTTGAGAAGCATTGCATTAGGTTCTCAGTGCAGCTGAACAAACCTCAGGACTCTCTAGAGGAACATTTTGCTCCCCAAGCTTTCCTTTGGGACCTAAAAAAAGATTTAATAAATGGAAGGTAATGAACACACCATACTTTAGCCATGACTGAGATACAGCTATTATGGGAAGGCTCAGCTGAGGAAAAATAGTTTTTAATGATATTCATATGTACCATCAGGCAAAAGGTAGATTTCTATAATTAGCAACCTGAAGGCTGTTAGCTAACTTTGCTATAAGTAAATGTTAAATTATAGTTAGACTAAGAATTGAGTCACAGGATTTTGTGTAGACTTCTGTCCCCAGCTCAGTCATTGATGAGTTTTGACTTATTATACCCCTCCATTTATAGGTAGTTCCATTTCTACCTATGAAAAATAGGATAGGATACCATATTTTGGGTGTATCATATTTTGGGTAGGAATACATCTTATATTCTTATAAGAGGATGTGTCAAAAAGGAAAACTGAACCATTTTCCTGCTCTCCCAGTGTCAAAAGCTGGGAGCAACGATAACATTAACTTTTCTGCTCTCCAGCCCAGTGGTCACATTTTTGTGGCAGACACCCCCACTCTCATCCTCACTGCCAGACCCTGTTATCTGCTCATGTTCCCAGACAGTATCACTGGCCGAGACACAGAGGAGCATGTTGTTTTCACAGTTCTCATCCCTGATTCATAGCACTCTGATGGCATTACTACTTCACATTTTGATGCTCCTATAGTGTACAAAGTGCTTTGGTACTGATGCCACATCCAGATGACAACTGAGGATCCAAAGCCTTCTGTTCATCTGGTCCACCCACTCTGGTCTCGGGAATAGTGACTAAAGATTTGGGGTACATCTGCACTAGCCCCTGTCAGTGGTGAACCTGACAAGGTCCCTTGACCTCAGAATTGATAAGGACCCTGAAAGGTTTGAGGAGGACAGAGCTATGAAATGAGCATTACCTCCCACTTACCACGCACTGACTCCCAATGCCACATGCAGCTTTGCCTCCACACCACAGAATTAGCAAAACCGTTAGCAGCCTGACTGATCCAGGGACAACACCTCAGCCCTGCTCCACGTCAGATGCCGTTCTTTCATTGTCTGTGCTGGTGGTGTTCCCAAACTTGAATGTGCCAGTGGGGTACCTAGGGATGGTGTTAAGATGCACATTCTGGCTTGGCAGGTCTGGGGCAGAGCCTGAGGCTCTGCATCTCCACAGCTTCCACGGTGTTGCTGATACTCCTGGTCTGATGGCTCTGCTCTGAGGATCAAGGGCAGAGGATATGTGCTCCTGGCTCACCCTTTTTCCATGTCCTATTCTCTCTCATGTTGGTGAATGAAAAGTGAGCAAATGAGCGAGCATCTGTGTTAAAGTGGGTGCTTCCTGTATCATAGCTTCTAAACTTCTTTCTAATTACAGGGAATTCTCTGTGTCTGCAACTGCTCAAAATTCATACTTGAAGTACAGAGATTTTTTTAGATAAACTCTTTCTATATGCAGTTCTTGTATGGGCACACAGGAGGGAAGGCCACCGTTCCTTTGTCCACACTCTTTAGGATGCTACGCATAGATGAAATTGTATGGTTCTCCCTGGTTTTGAGCAGCAGAAGCTCATCTTCCAGGTTTGGTGTCACCTACGCAAACCACCTTCTTTTGGTATCAAATGTCCATGCTGGGCAGCAGCCACCCAGGGTTTTCCCACTTGACTTTGCATTGCCCATTCTGTGTGGGCTACCCTGTCTAATCTATTATCTCATGTAATGCTTTCAGCTATCTGGTTAGTCCCATTTTTATATGACAAAAATGAGACTAGAGTTATAAAGAAACTTGCCATGTCACTTTGACACTGGAAACTGGAGTCATGAACCTAGCCCATTTCCCCACAACAATCTCCTTTTGAAACCACTTTTTAAAGTCTTGTGTAAATGAAGTAAACCATGGAGTCATTTCATTTTGGCAAGGTTGTACCAGTGGCGTGACCACATTCTGGTCCCCATATAACTGGGCACCTGCTGGTCTCTGCTCTTGCCCACCAAGAAGTCAGAGGCAGAATAGAGTCCTAGGAACCTAAACTTACCATTGCCCTTTTCCTTAGCGTGTGCGGTGGCTGCTGCAGCAGTACACATGGTGCTCCCCAGGCAGATGGTGGCTTATGGAGCTGGCGGATCATCTCTGTCACTCGTAGGATGACTGATGACCCAAGAACTTGCTGAAGAGTAAGGAACATAACATCTTAAGAATCTAGGGCTCCAATGTGTATTGGACCCATTATGTTCTTCCACTTCCCCTTTAACAAACTTAATTCTGCAAAAACACATATACTGGACATGGGATAGTAAGCCAAGATTGTCAAATATTAACTAATATTATTTTTCATTGATTTAAGGAGCCAGGAAGAGAGGCTGCCAGTCTCTACACCCCTGCCAGCTTCATAGTCTCATCTCCAGGTTTAGAGAGAGCAGTGAACTGCCCATGGGCCAATTTGTTTCCAAGGGGAGTCCCACTCATGCAGAGGGAGGTAATTAGGCCTTCCCCGAGCATCCCTAGAGGTGCTTTTAAAAACTTTGCTTTGGCAACAGAGACCAGAAACTGTTCAGACTGGAAACCATCTGAGCCGCTTGTAATGTGGCATGTTGAGTTAAAGCCAAGTTAATATTTAGGGGATTAAATAACTCTGACAAAGATTTCTGTAAAATTACCTCTGAAGTTAAAAGTGACAAACGGAAAAGAAATAACAGCCCCCTGCATGAGCCCAACCCCCTACACACACACACACACACACGAAAACACACCCAGGATTACTGGCTCTGCCAGCACTTCTGCATTTGTGAAGCATTTCCTCACTCCAGAAGGAAACCAGAGTTTATCTCCAGAAAAGGTCTTTGTTTTTGAACAAATTGTCCCTTATCTTTTTATACTAAACTTAAAAGACAGGAGAAGATAAGGAACAGTGAATGTTTAATATAAACTTGAATGTGTATCTACCGCTGCCTGACCTTCCAACCTATCAGAACCAAAACTTATCTTAATTCCCTGGCAGCAAAGCCTTGTGACAAGCCCAGGTGGACTGAAGGCCAGCGACAAGGAGTTCTCCACCTCGAGGCTGTGGCTACCTTGGTGACTCTTCATTGCTGCCCCTGTCCCCTGATTCCTGTATTAGACAAATCCCCAGATCATGAGAACAAAAAAGATTGTATATAAGAGAAGGTCTTTGCGGTGAGGATTCTACTCATCAGCAGCTCCTGTCAGCCTCCTGTCTAGAGACCATTGCTCTGGCCCAGACATTATGTTATTGCTTCTTCACTCTTCTTACTCGGCCCTTTGCAAATCCCTCATTTTATTCCCACTCTTGCTCCTTGCTTTCCTCCACATTTGAAACTTACCAAATGAGACCATTCCCTGTCCCCACTGCCCTCTGTGGGTCAGGAGAAAGGGCCAGTGGCTCTTGGGCAGCTGGTAGACCTCCGGAGGCTCTGGGGTGAGGTGGGGGTAGGTAGCAGGCTGGCTTCAGAAACCAAGGTGGCTGCAATTCATTTATTCCACAAACCCTTCAGGCACCTGTGCAGGCCAAGCACTGTGCAGATGCAGGGAAGCAAGGATGAGCTGTACTGTTCCCTGGCTGCTGGACAGCAGGGATTTACTCCAGAGTACGGTTGCCAGACTTACCAATAAAAACACAGGATACCCGTTCTCCAGGGAACATCAGTGCCCTCCAGGACATGGACTATTGATCTGCCCGTGTCTATGCCACTGATGTTTTCTCTATATAGTAACATAAAGCAATCAGGGCAGATAAAGCTGCCAAAGGAATAATAATAATAATAACAATAATTAATAATAATAATAAAACCAATTTTTTTGAGCAGCCTGTTATGTAAAGTGCTTCCCACTGGTTTGTCTTTTCCTTTTCCCAATTATCCTGAGTTCAGTACAGTTATTATCCCCATTTTATAGATGGGGAAATTAATGTAAAGAGTACAGCAAATAAAAGAAAGATCTCCACAAGTAAGACATTTTATTCAAAACAAAATAAGAAACTGATCCAATAAAATTATCTAGGGAGATTTACTGTATCATATGAAGTTTGAAGTTTTTTTGGAAGAAGAAGCTGTTATTTTCACTGTTGCTATCATCCAGAGCTTTCTGTAAAAGAAAAAAACAAGTAAATTCATGAGAAATTATTCCTCTAACAACTCATTTGTTTTGAGATTTAAAAACCTGTGCAATGCTCAGTATCTGATATGTACATGTTGAGGTGTACTTTGTGCATTAAAAGTGTTTAAGTTTTAATAATCCCAACTATAAAAAGTTCAAATTTCAAGGTATCTTTCATTTTTGAAATGTGATTAGGTTCCAAGGAGCCAGAGAAATACTTTAGTTTGATGACTGTACATGGACTAACATGGATAAAAATAAATATCCCCAAATTTCTCATCTTGAGAGGCTTCCCTGGCTCTTTTCAAATGAACCTGGTAATCATCATGGTTTGTAAAAGACCATCCAGTGGTCTGTGAATTATCTTGGTTTCATTTGTAACAGCAGTAAAAGTTCAGCTTTTAGAATCTTGTAGCCAGAAGAGGTCAAACCCTCCTACCTGTTTGTAGGCTGCCAGTGTCATGTACATGTCAGAAAGGGAAGCATGTTCATGATTGGCCTTTATCCCCGTGTACTGACTCCTGAAGTCTACTCATGTATATTTCAGTCATGCATGGTATGGGTAATACATTTTGTGTGATGTATACAAAACCATAGGAAGGCTATACAAATTTTATAAAGTATATTTAAATTTTCTCAGCAATAACTTATTAGGGATGATCTACTCTCCTCCCCAGCTTTCACCATCACTAGCCATCCCTGGGCTGCACACTAACAGGGGTATTCTAACCACTGAGGACCCAGAACCACGAACCTCCCTCAAGGCCAGGACCCCTCTCTGGACCAGCCAGGAAAGCTGGAGGATCCCAGCCCACCAACTAGCCTTCACCAGTGCCCACCATAGACATGGCCCCAGAATGTGTGGGCTGCAACTAAAAAAACCTGTCACAGCCCTTCTGTGCTGCTTTTACCTATAAGGCAGTGCCATTTTTTTAAAAATGTGCTTTCCCATCCTTACCTAAGTTATTTTTCAGGTTTACTTTGGCCCTTGGAAAAATAGTCATGTGTTCAAAAAAGCCAGGATTTTTCTGTAAGGTTGAAGTCCTTTTCCCCAACCTCTAGGAAAAATGCTAAAGTGAGCCACGTAAATACATACACACAAATGAACAGGATCATTACACCAACTTGGTGAATAGATTTCTAGGAATTAATGGCCCTTTTGTTTGTAAGGAAATAATTAGTACTAACCCTATATGATGTGATTGATAGTGACTGTTCAATAAGAATTAAAGTAGATCTAAGTTGGTTCAATATCAGGAGGCAGGTAAGGAAAGACAAAAGCTCACTGCTTCTCTGTGAGCATTCAGAGCCTCAGGAGCATCAGCAAGCTCTTTCTGCAGCTTATCTGTAGGCTCTTATTCTAAGGCACTGTGTTACCCTTTAGAGGGGTTCCAAAGCTATTCCACAAATAGTCCCTGCCTTAAAGGATACAATTTTAATGACCCATGGAGTGTGCTGTAGATTCTGCTATGAAAGGTATTTGGAACTATTAATATCACTCATGGAAAACTTCTTGCCTCTGATATATTGAAATTTCAAAAGATTTTTCTTGCTCCATAAAATGAAAGAGTCACTCTGACTTCCATAAAATTAACAAAACTATGAGTTTGCACAGTCCATTAGAACAGTTCTCATTCTATCAATTTCAGTACAAACAGATTAGTGCATGTAAATTTTCTAGAAAATGTCTAGCATGAATTCACATGAAAACCATGTTTTTGGATAGTTAGATAAGAATACAGTAGATAACCATAAAAACTTTCTTATTCAAAAAATATGTCTAATACAAAGTGGACGTAAACATCAATGTTTCCAAACTTCTGGCAAAATAAGCAATAGAAGCAATTCCAAAGACCTATGTCCATAGTAGTTACTCAATAAGTATTTGTTAAATGATTCATAATAAATGTATAAGGTAAAGTTTTCAGTTTTGAATAAGAGGTGGTTGAGTAGAGAGTAATCCCATTTGAAGGGTATATGTGGCCAGCACGTAATATAATGAATTTTGTTCCTTTAGGAGAAAAACCAGCACTGAAATGGAGTTCCCTGAGAGGCTGGAAGAAACCAAGCTTACTGTAACTGAAAATGAAGACCATGAAAAGCTCCAAGTTAAAATACAGGCTTTTGAAGACAAAATAAATGCTGAAAGCAATACTCCTGGTTCTGTCCGAAGATACAGTTTGGGCCAAATTTCAAAGGATGAAAGAAAGGACATCAGATTTAACAGGTATAAATTCTGCTTGGCTGTTTTCTTCAAAGTATGTGCTTCATGTTGGCTATTACTTTATTTTCACACTCTTATGGGTAATTTTTAAATGTCATCTACATAATGCTGCCCAAAGAGCCATCTTTTCATGAATGAAATATCATCTACAGTGCTTTCATTATCCAAAGAAGCTTACTATAGTAAAAAGAGAATACAAATGGAAAACAAACCTACGGTTTTTTGTGTTTTTCTAATGCTTGTTAAATACAGATATGCTAAAAGTGAGAATGACTATCAGAAGCTTCTCTTGATTTCTGGTGAAAAAGTAGATGCAGAAGTAGGAAAAAAAACATATAAACATGCAAGGCCACTGTTCTTCAGCCATTTATGCCATGAAATTGATTTTTAAATCTTTGTTTTCAGAGGTCCCCTAAATCTTCAAAGGATTGACTTATTACATAATTTGTTACTGTTGTGTATTTCTCGAATCTGCTAAGAGCAGCAATTGTGAGGTCCAGCTCTGGAGGGAAGTAACTTTTGCCCCAGTGTTATAGTTCTTTCCCTTCCTTGCTGGTGGATGCTAGCCCCACTGCTTGACTTGCTGTGCGTTCCCTTGGTTTGTGTTGCAGGTCCAGGAGTTTGGCTTTGCACGCTGTGCTAGCAAAGAGCATGAGCTCAGATGATGGGGAAGCTGTAGAGAGTGGAGCTGCTCCAACCAGCATCTCTCTTTCAGCACTAGACCCCCTTGGCCAAGGCAACAACAAGCCACCCTTAAAGGCAGACATTGATGGATCACAGCTGCGAAATTCTTTAGTTCCACACGCAAGCCTTATGCATATAGAATCAGCAAATTTGCCAGAAACAGTTAAAGAAAACTGCCATGAAGAAACTCCAGAGCCAACCACAAGTCCCGCGGAATACCAAGATAAGCTCTACTTGCACTTAAAGGAAAACTTTAGTAAAGTGAAAGCATACGCGGTGGAAATTGGAAAGAAGATTCCAGTCCCTGATCAGTGTACTATTGAAAGTAAGTGCTCTGAACTCCCTAAACCTGAAAATTTTCAGGCATTGCTGAAAAAAAGAAAAAAAATAGCTCAAATACATAAATTGCCATACCCTTTTCTGGTCTTGGCAAAATAGATCATTTTCAAAACAACATTACATTATTTTCATTGCTTTTCTTCTTATTATTAGATTAATTACCTTTTTGATTCCCATTTGAATCTACTTAGGTGAGTCAACTGAAATCAACATTGACCATTATATTTAAGAAAGATAATTCATTCATTGTCTCACTGAGAACCACGACCCAAGAGCAGCCCATCAGTGTGATCTGATAAACTGCTCTAAGGCCCCTTTGTTTAGAGACATCCTAAATACTTTTTCTACAGCAGAGGATATGTGTGGGAAAGGGGTTACTTTTTACCAATACATCAAGTGATATGGCATGGATACCACTTAGGAGGTAACATCTAGTTAATGTCATAAAAGATCATGCTATATACACTCTGATGCTGGCCATGTGTGTGAGAGGAAGCAAGGATGAGGGTCTCGGTAAGTGAATTACTTCATCTTCCTTTGGAGATGGAGAGAGCATAGGTAACATCACCTTATCAGTGCCGACTAGAAAATTCCTGAATTACTACATTTCAGGGAGAGGTTGAAACTACAATTAGGTTAAGGTATTAAGCCCCAGTTTGGTGACTTGGCTTAGCAGAAGTGACCCCACTTCAGGCCTGTATCTTTCTACCAGGTGTACCTCAGTTCATCAGTGCTGATTTTTTTCAAACCTCAACATATATTGTTTCTAATTCCCTGTCCCTAGTGTTCAAGAAAATACTGGAAAGGGTCTCTGGCCCCCATAACAAGCTCTGAGATAGGGGTTCAGCCAGAGGCATTTTCCATCCACATAACTATGCACAGAAGCCATTGCAGCATTGAGCTCCAAGAGATTTTCCCCTCCATTCACTCAACAGCACTTAGGAAGCAGCTACTGTATACTAGACACTGGTGCTAAAGATTCAGCTTTGTGTGAGATTCAGCTGTGACCCAAACACAATCTCTGGCCTATTGGAGATTATATAGAAAGCAGAGAGTGAAACCACAGCCAGGAGGTGATACAGGTCAGGAGCCAGTGAGAGTGTAAACCAGTGGGGGAAACTGAAGACCAAGTCAAGGATGTCAGGGACAGGGCAGGACTTCCCTTGGGTGCACAATTTAAGGAGATGCCAAAAAACTCGGTAAAATTTTAAGTTAAGTAAAAATTCAAGACAGATTCAGTAACAATGTTTTGCCTAGCCATATTAAACTGAGAGCAAAAGGAAAAAGCCATAGCATAGATCATGTCTTTATTTACAATGTTGATATTTTATTCATCATGGACTTTTTGTATTAATTTTAATTTTTAAAAATATTTATCTTGACTATTAAATTTTCTGGTGCTCAATTAAATTTTATGCCCTAGTGCTGCACTTGGGAACATAATAGGTTAGAGAGACCAGGTATTAAATTGGCAGAGTGTCTGCGACAGGCTCGCCCTTCTGGTACTGGGTTGAATAAGTCTTGATGGCTTGAAGGCATTGTCTAGCTAATTAGATCTTTCCTACAGTCATTCCTAGGCAGCTGTTCTGTGCTTCCCTTGAGATTTAGATGAAGGTCCTAGCCCTCGTATGGGATATGACATCTCTTTACAGGCTACACCCTCATAGAAAAGCCAGGCAGCCAGCCTGTCTTCCAGAAAGAAACACAGCCAAAGGATAGTGAATCTAATTCATGTTCACCTACCCACTGATTATCATCCCCCTTAGTGGATGATACTAGGAGGGTCCCATTTTCCATACTCTACTTTCTATCCCTTCTCTCACTCCAAATCAAAGGAAAGAATGTATTCACATGCTAACAAAGGGAAAAGGAGGTTCAAGTATTTGAACTGAAATGACAAATATTATTTAGCATGTCTGTAGACTCTAACACTTGCAAAATGTTTACATTAATTTATTAAGTAGCTTTCTTAAAACTTTTCCTAAATGTTAACAAAAAATATGTCACTGCTCATATTTAATCTAAGTTGGATAATTATGTATACCAGGATTTGGGAATAGTTAAAGTCAATAAAATGCAATTAACACCAACTCTTTGCAATTTCCCATTTCACTAATATTCTACGTGTTTAATGTGCAGGGTAGAGAATTTAATGTAAGTGAATTTCCCAGTTTGACAGAGGAATTCTGTAGCAAATATAAAGTTAGTCACGTTTCCATATGCTAGAATAATCTTGTTTTGGGTTTTGGTTTTTTTATGTTTAGCTTACAGCATGCTATATGGTGAGTTTTAATCTTGTGAAAATGTGAAGTCCTGGAGTTACTTTGAGCATCTAGTTGTCAAAAACACATGATACTCCTTATTGCCTTGAATTATTTGGGGATTTTGAGAGTTAACTAGATGACCTGGGGTTTTTCAAAACTACTGAATGAATCCATCATCTTTACTTTAAAAAAAGTGTGGTGGGGGGAAGGGGTGGGGATTGACATGTTCTTTTGATATTTTCTCCCAGGAATGACCTACAGCTGAGTATGCATTTTTTTTAAGTTGACACTTAGGAATTCATTCAAACTTTTGCAATTTCCTGCAAGTTCCTGGGAAATTCCTGCATAGAGACATGAGTAAGGGATTGAAGATTTATATGACTCATTGTAAATACATCTACCAAAAAAGGACTTGTGCTGACTACAGAGGACATGTTGTTACTATTTTAGAGATTGTGCAAACCATTCAGCAAAATGCCAGCAGTCATTTGGCTGACACAATTTTGCTTGTTGTCATAAGATTACTCAGCTCTACAATAGCATATGTCTTCCCTTAAGGATGTGTTGAAGAAAGATTTGAGCTTAGAAATTATGTTTCTAAGAGACATTTTTGGTCTTTCTTGATGAGTTATGCAAAGTAGTCCAGAAACAACAGGAAGAAGCATAAAAAGTACTTCCGCAACATTAAATAGTTTAAAAGACAAATTGCCAGCAGGAAGCAACAAAAAAGTGTGAAGCAACAAAAAAGTGGTTTAAACTGATGTTACAAAATCCATACTGTAAGAACATGACAAAACAACCCTTTAAAGAAGCTCTTGTGTATTGGTTTGAATCGTCTGAAAGAACTGACATTTGACTTCCTCGTTTTGACGTACAAAAACATCATTCATCACTATCACGTGGTTCAACCTAAAACTTCAGTAATAAACTCTGCTGAAAGACCAGGTGCCTCACTAGTCACAGTAGAGTAGAATTCAGTATGATGTGAATCAAGGTCATAAATAGTCTTCTATCCCCAGTCAGCCATATTATTATTGCATGATATTGATCACCTTGGGGGCAGACAATGGAGTAAAAGACATCAGCACAAATCTATCATCACATCTGGAAAAACTGTCAAAGCCCAGGACTTACTGAGGTTGAACGGCAGTGTCATTCTAGGTTTGAAAGAGCTTGTTATTCCCAAGTCAGTAATTCTCTCATGGGCCTTAGAGGGCCTCTGGCACAGGTACAGGCATTTGTCAGCCATTGAAAGTCACATATTCTTAGGCAAAGTGATGGTCTAATATCGCTACCTGATTGTATTTATGTACAAGACAGAAAGAATTTACTCCATCTGCCAAAGGGCATTTAAAAAAATCTGAATCACTGTTATTCATTAATGTGAACAAACTGATTAAAGGTTAAAAAAACAAAAACTCATGATAATGAAATAAATCCTTGAAAATCTGGCTCCTCAGTGGGGTTCTGTAAAGAATGCTATAAAAGCTTACAAAACCCATCAATGCTGCTTTGGTTTGCTTTGAAGTATTTTCTGATTGGATGAAAATACATCCCATCTGTACAGCATATCAGCAAGCCTGACTTGCAGAAAGTTAATTTTAAAGCTAGTAATGTCACCCTCTTTCTAGTAGATGCACTAGAGTTGATTTTTCTTGACCTGAACAGATATAAGAACACACAAAAATAAAATAAAGTTCATTGTCAATATCAAGAAGCAGGTGCTATTTTCATAATTAATTACAAAGAAAGTTTCCTTATTGAAATTCTACATGCAATCAAGTCCAACTTCATACTGGGATGACGGAGGGGGCAAAGCCGATCCTTACCAGTCTTTACCTCTTTCTCTTCAGTTGATCCCATCTGGGGGGTGATGGTAACACTATCCACTTAATGGTTCTAGGGGAGGTTTCATTATCCGTGGGGAGAGTTTTAAAGCTTGGAAGCATAAAAAAATCCTGAAGTTTTTTCACTCAATCTGAGAAGAAAAGGAAGAAGTGAATGTTTAGGAGCAGGAGTTTGCTGTAGCATATTTCTTAAATATATTCTTCTAGATGTATTATTTTGAAGTAGAAGGTTATATGTCATTATGCTTTTATATCTATAGTAAGTGTTTTTATCTCTTTTTAGGGAAGCTCATATTCCGATTTATTATCAGTCATCCATTATTGTTGTTTGGGGGCTCCCTTTACCCCTAACAGTGCGGCATGACGTGGTCCTCAGCCACCAGTGGTCCCCAGCAGAAGAGTACGTTCTAATACTGTTTGTCACAGACCAAATTTTGGGAAAGTGAATGTTATTTTCCCATTTATTTCCATTATAAAACTGGCAGCATAGGTCGTGTAGGAGAAAAAAAAAAAAACAGCCCTTGGATATCATCAAACCTCATTTAAGAACTGAGCAGATCTGTATTTCTGAGCTCTGTTGGTGATGAAGAGCTGGTAGCCAGGAAACAGAAAAGAGATAACATGGCTGAGTAAAGGGTTTTGCTATAACTGAGAAGAAGTCAAAAGGAAAAAAAAAAAGATATTTCCTCTTGTTTGCTCCATGCAACCTTCAAGTTTCAGATGCTGGAGGATTTTTAAATGTTTTCCCAGAAACATAGGCAATGACACAGTAACATTCAGGAGTCCAGGAATTTGATCATTTACTTGGCATTTACTTGTATTTTAGTCCATTTTCATAGAGTTGCAAATTTTCAAAGAGTAAAGGAGTATGCAAAACCAACAGAGCCTTGGCAGGAGCTTGGGGAGAGGGAAAGGGAGCTATGTAAAGGATACTGAATTCCTGGATTTCCTCTCTCCATCATTTTTGCCCTGTCCACATTAAAGACCAACAAGGAATTACAAAATGTAATTTTTCTTTTCTTGAAGAAAAATTCAGAGGACTTTTAAAAACTGTTTTCTGGAAAATAACTATTTTTCAGATGAAACATTCACATTAGTTGTTCAACAGCCCTTCCTATATTATGTCACCATTAGAATAAGCCGCAAGTGCGGGAAACATGATGGCATCGCAGAGACTCTGAATGTGATTCTGCTTCTCACATCAAACGCCCTAACTTCCTAGTAGCCTTTCAGATAGGCTTCTTTCACTTAGTCATATGCATTTAGGATTTTTCATGTCTTTCTGATCTTGATAGCTCATTTCTTTTTAGCACTGAATACTATCCCATTGTTTGGAGGTACCTGCCATTGTAATAATCATACAGAATAGTTTCCCTGTCCTAAAAGTCCTCTGTGCTCTGCCTATTCATCCTGACACCTCATTCTTCACTCAGCCATTAAGACTACAAATAGAAATTTCTGAAGGCCAGCATAGTTCTAGGAACATGGGAAACAGCAGTGAACAAAACAGGCAAATATTCTTGCCTTCACAGAGACTGTTGTAGTGGGAAGAGACATGCCATACATAATAGAAATGATGAAAGGGTAAGGCTTGTAGGGTGTTGGAAAGTATTAATGCTCTAAGTGAAAAATAAAGCCAGCTAGGAAGAACTAGGACAAGGAAAAGGAGACATACATATATGTGTGTAGATATACACATAAACATGTATATGTATATGTAGCGGGGGTTAGATCGGAAAGGACACACATCAAACAAACAATTACCACTGGTTTTCTCTGAAGAGCTGGATTGGGGATGAGGGTGGAGGAGAAGAGGGGAGGGAAGGAGAAACTCACACCTTTGAAAGTATACATTTCTGCGAGTTATGAAATTTTGGAGCAAGAGTATTTGTCTTCCTTAATAAAGAGAGACGCTGCTTTGTTGGGCCCAGACGCTAGCCCAGCTTCCCTGGCATCCTGCTTCACCCAGGGCCACAGAGGTGAGCTGTAGTCCTGACTGCTGTTGGCAGTTCCCACTCCTCAAACAAGTTGCCTCATTTCCTTGTGCACCACTTCCTCCCTTGATCCAAGAGGACATCACCAGGTCATAGGTGGCCAACCCGTAATCCCTAAAAACCATGAGGGGCCCCTCCAAAAGGCTCTAGGCCCGCCTCTTGCCTTCTTTCCTGCCCTGCAAGCAGAAATGCTCTCATGTAGTTCATCAGCTCATGGTACACATTGGCCTTCTAATAGATGTTTAAACCAAGAATTCCACTGTTTAAAGAAACTTGAAAAGCACTCAGCTGGATCATTTTTAAGGGCTTTTTTGAAAGAACTTGATCCTCTAAATTGATTAAGTCTAAGTGTCTTATGTCAGAACTGGAAAAATATAAAACGTTTGCTATTTGCCAAATTTTTCATCAGCCTCAACTTTATTGCTAATTTTATATCTCTAATGTAAAGTTAAAAAAAGCAAACACTTTTCAGATTTGCTTTTATGTTAATTTGCTGTCTGCTCTCCAGACATCTGTATCCATCAATTTACAATAGTTTATTGGGAGAAAAGAGACCAGATTGTTCAATACTTCTGAGGCTTGTCTCACTATCTACCTGGATGTCTTAATATCAGTCAAACAGCAAATGACCAATCATGATTTGCAAATTAATTCAGTGTGTCTGTTCTAGCTGGTAGATTTCTATTCAAATTGTTTGGCACATCTTACTTAAAGGAAACCAATCTTATTTCAAATTGTATATGAAGGAGCCTACAAAAATATATATTAAAATAAAAAGAGATGAGTCACTCAGTGTGAGAGAAAAAAACAACCAAAAAGAAATTTAAAAACATAGTCACTGAATTATTTTTTTAGAAATTTATTTCTGGAAATTTTTGCAATTGCCAAATGCAGTTTGCTAAGTTACTTCTGAGCACCCTAGCGGCCATAGTAAGAAGGAAAATAAAATCAGTTAAAAAAAATCAGTTAAAAATCTAGAGTGTCCATAAAAAAGTATGATGTTTGCACAGGGGGGAAAAAAAGTTGTTCATTTATTTGGTTGATGATACTGTGCTCACTGAAAAATTCAGCAAAAGAGATGTTTATGCTATGCAACAAATACTTAACCACTAAACATAGAAATTGAGCAATGGCTTTCAACTGGGTACAGTTTTGTCACCAGCTTGGGGACTTTCGGTGATGTCTGGAGACATTTTTGGTTGTCACAACTGGGAGAGGGGAGGTCGGTCCTACTTGTCATCTGGGTAGAAGCCAGGGCTATCACTAAACATCTCACAATGAGTAGGACAACCTCCCACCCAAACTGGGAATTATCTAGCCCAAAATATCAGTAGGAGTTACAACTACACAGCAACAGAGCCCTGCTTCTCAAAGTGTGCTCAATGGACCAGGAACCTCATCATCACCTGGGTGCTTCTTAGCAATTCAGATCCCCAGGCCCACCCTTGACCTACTGAATCAGCATCTACAGTTTAACAAGACCTCTCAGGTGATTAATACACACATTAAAGTTTGAGAATTGCAGGAATGAGAAATTCTAGTGGAACTCAGTAGCAGAGAAAAGAATCTTCTTCCTTATAGCAAATTAGTGATTTAAGTAACTGACTCGTCATTTAAGGATCACCTCCTAATTGAGGAGATGAATTTTTCTTTGCAAGGACACTCAGGGATATGGGGCTCAGTCATCTGGATTGTTCATGGCACTGAATTTGTCGTTCTAGCCCTTTGATTCTTCTCATACGATCTAGGTCTAGGAAAAGCTGCACAGGCTTGGAAGCCAGGAAACTCTACTCATTGGTACATATTTGAATTTATAGTGTGTGACCTGACTTTTTAAACACATGACATTTAGTTCCTCGTGGAAGGTAGTTTTAACAGCTTCAAAATATCTTGGATCTCAAATAATGTCTTCAATGATGCTTGGCCAAGTCATGTAATTCAATTAGAAACATATGGATTATGCTTCCCTTAAAGTATGCAGAGAATTAAAATCAAGCAAAAATGTGCTAGAGGCAATGTATGATTTCTTAAACCAAAAACATGGAAAGTGCCGGTATGTGAATTCCCCTGTTTTTGTTACTCACTGATTAATCCAATTGGCCTTCATTCTTTTCAGTAGAACTGATATCACTGTACTTTGGACCATCTTTTCTTTACCAAATCTACCAGATTTTTTTCTAACTTCTTTTAAAAAGAATCTTGAAAATATTTAAATAAAAACTACCTTTTCCAGTAACTGTAGACAGTTAAAAGTATTTCTGTATCTCTATCATATCTTTCTCATGAATTTTTATTTTACAGTCATACCAGTTCATAAATACAGTTATACCCTGGGGGTTTTTGTTTTTTTACTTGATTGTTTGTTTTTTAACAAAGCCTTTTAACTCCTACAAACAATTGAATCTATAGTAAAAGAATTAAGAGGAATATAGACATCCTTTATATTCTTATCAGGATGAAAGTCATTAAAATCACCTGGAAAATAAAGAGAGGTTTTTTTGAGCTAGAATTTGGACCTAGACCCAGGAAAATATAACTCCCATGGGTGGGGTAGGAGATATGTTCCATAGAGCCCAAGTCACACAAAGGTTTTATATCTTTAAGGACACAGGCCAGAGAGAACTTTGGCGGGATGCATTTCATGTACAAAAGATATGTTATGTAAAAAAAGAGTTGGGGGCAACACATATTCTGGTGGGCATCTGAAGCAGAAGGGAATTAAGGGGAAAGGAAGCATTTTGCTTATCCTTTAACAGGAATGCAGATGTAAATTATTTAGCTTTTAAGTTAACAAATAGATGGTTTTTTCAGTTTTTTCATGGGTGGCCATTTTGAGACACCCAGAGGGTGGGGTCTTCTTGGTCACGTGACCTTTAACACTGCATGTGACTTTTCAGTGAAGGTAGATTTTACAGCCTTTATTTAATTAGGAAAAGGTTTACAGGCTTTACTTAACTGTCTTGTAATGCCACATAAAAGGTTGAAAACCCACAGAGACTGCCACAAATAAATTATATCTCAAAGTCAGCATTAAAATATAGGAATATGAGAGGTGAGGCTTAGAACCTCATCCCCCCTGTTTTGAGAGAAATCTTCTGTATCTGTGGATGTTTTGTTGCCCTTGTCTAGCTTGGATTAATACTTAGTCTATAGGCACAGACCTGATCATCTACATTTGCCCTTTTACAGCACTAAATTATGCTTTCTACCTTTATCTTGCATCTACCTACCACTTCAGCATTTTATTTAAAAAAAAATAAGGGAAAAATGTGGGATTCACATATAAATCAAGTATAAAAATCAAATGAATAATCATATCTGACTTGATTGTTTATAGTTCATGATGCATGATCAAAACCGAAAGTTTCTGTGATCTGACTGCCCTTGCACTCTTCACCATGTAAGAACTTATTCACTGTGTAAGAACTTGTTCACCATGTAAGAACTTGTTCGTTATGCTTCAGAAGATTGGAGACTGTTGAGAATTAGGCTTGGGGTTGATTAATGATTGTGCGTTGAGTCCCCTATACAGAATTTTATTGTTGTTAACAACCATTTGATCAATAAATATGAGAGATGCCCTCTCAAAATATATATATATATATATAGGAATATGTACATGGTATTTTTCAAAACATTTGATATACTGAAGAAAACAGCAAATTAGTGGGAATTGATACCTGTTAGTCATTTTCAAACACATGAGCATCATTATATTAATTGATAAAATTAGAGGAAACGTGCAAGAGTGAGGCAGCAGGTGGAATGATTAGGAGCTTGGGCTCAGCATGCAGAGAAGAAGCTGGAAGTCCCTCTTTTACAGTAATGGCCCATTCATTGTATATTGAACATTAAATGAGATAAGCATCCAAAAAATATTACTCCTCAAAGCTTATAGTATTTTTAACCTGAAATTCATTTAGTACTTTATGTATTTCCTTCCAGGACTTTTCCTCTGTTGGAAAATATTTTTACCTTTTGTGGGGGCTCTTTTTTCAACGATGCTTCACTTTCTTATCATGATGGTGAAAAATCAGGTTTGAAAAATGTGGACTAGTTTAGAAATACAATTGAAAAATCTAAGCTAGCAATGTGCAATTATAGCTACCTTTTGCTACAAAATTTTAACACTATAATCTTCTCAGTGGACTATTTTTGTTGGAGCACTGGAAGCAACAAACCTTCTGGTCAACTAATATTTCTTTCATTTAATATGTGAAAAGTTGTCAGATTTCCCTGTATGAGTAACATTTATCTTGATGAGGAAATATTCAGAAAGTTCTCAAATCCCTCCCCCTCTCTGGGTTTGGTAGGAAGCCAAGGAAGCCAGGGAGACAAAGTTTCTGTTAAGGCTTCAAGAATATAAAGGAATCACACCGTACTTGGGTGCTTGAGATTAAAATAATGTAACAGTGTATTCCCCTCCCCCGCCCCACCAGGACTCAGTGGTAGGAAACAGCTTGTTGATAACAGTCATGGAAGCCCATTAATTCATAATACAGTCTCCAGGTAACCTTTACAGGGATAGATTAAAATATAACTAGCATCCTGAATGCACCTATAGTGACCTAATAGCTCCTACTGCAACAGTTTCTAGATGCTGACTCCTCTCTTAGCTTCAAGGAAATGTATAAAAGGCATGGCCCTGCTGTACTCAGGGCTCAGACCTTTGGAGATCACTCTCCTCTGGGCCCACTGGTGTATAATAAACCTCCACCCTCCAAGACCACCGAGTGCTGCTTGGTTCTTCTGTCAGTGATCCAATCCAGGTTTTCCAGTTTTTCCATAACAATCTCGCAGTTATATTGGATACAAGATAATTGAATCTAGTTCTGTACCTTTCCTTAAAAAAAAAATATTATTTTGCCATACTTCAGTAAAATATATTTCTTTCCCCCCATGGCATTCACTTTGACACTAAAATTAATGTAATAATTCCAAAAATTTTGACATTATTCAAACAAATGTGAAATATTAGAAAAATGTTGACATCAAGTCTTGCAATAGTAATCTTCATTACCAGCTTGCATTCTAGACCAGAGGTTGACAAACTTTCACTGTGAAAGTCCAGATAGTCAATGTTTTTGAACAGAGATAGTGTGTGTGGTCTCCGTTGCAGCTCAACTCTGCCATTGTAGTGTAAAAGCATCCATAAATAATACATGAATGGATGTGAATAGCTGTGTTCCAGTAAAACTTTATTTACACAAATAAGAAATGAGTAAGACTTGGCCCACAGTCATAGTTTATTAAGCCTGTTCTAGACAATTTTACTGCTGCTGTTTTCACTTGGAGTTTTCTGTTAGGTGGCATTTGTTTCCAGCCCTCCCCCAACCACCCACAAACAAGCCTTCCAGTAAACATGGCTGTGAGCATATGTTTATCTCCACTACCACTAAGATTCCACTTGATAATAAAGGAATTCAAAGGTGTAAGCTTAGGAGAATGGAGGAGAAGACAGCAGACAACAGATGTCAACAAAATGTTTGGCAGAGTAAAGAAGTTGCAAACTCAGTCGTTAACAGTGCCTGGGTATACCATCTGTGGTCCAAGAGAGGAGCCACGTGAGAGGGAATCTGCGCCGTTCTGCTGAGACCCAGTGATCTGGGGCTGGAGGGGCAGCAAACTGATGCCACCCTTAGCTTACTCGTACAACTCAAAGTAACTGGGTGGGGGGCGGGGTTGCAGGTCTCAACTCCAACTGCAAACATTACTATTCAATGGACTTTTGGGATGAGAAGAGTAAGGCCAAGAACTGGCAGTTACTTATTAGAGCTTTCACTGCCATTAAGCTATTCTGAAAGCCCTTCCCTTCAGCCTTTTTCCCTTCTCCTAAGGGAGCAGTTGGCTTATATTTGCCGAGTCACTTCCAGCACACACTGATGAGATCCCGTCATGCGAGGAAGGAAGGGGCAGACAATCAGAAGGCAAGAAATAGCAGAAAGGAGACTTCTGGGAGGCTGATTTGCATGTCTATCCACTGAAGGAGGTGCAGACAGAGGGCGGCTGGTAGCTATGGTGCCGGTGGGCTATTCAGTCTCAGTCCACAGCCTTGCATGAGTCTGGCCGACAGAGGGAGTGAGTTAGGAAGCCGTGTGCTCTGTTGTGACAGATGTAAATTTCAAGGGTCACTGGGTTCATATATAACAGGCTTCACTAATTCTGAGCCAGTAACTTTCATCTCCTTTTCCCAGCAGAGTATTTGGGGAATTGATGAGAAAAAAAATATGCAAAGTTTACTGAGGTTTTTTTTTTTGAGACAGACACTTTTTGTGTTCTTTTCTCTCTTTTGTCCCAAAGACGACACTAGTTATATTCAGGCCCTGTTTGCTCTATTCAGAGGGGGAAAAAATTGGACTTCTCAGGTTATTCCTACCAACACCACCTTACTGTATTTCCTTTGATTTGATTTCCTTTTCTCATAATAAATCTTCCCCATCTTCTTTGACGTTCTCATCACCACCTCCGTTCTCTGTATTTGCACTGCCTTATCCATGTACATTCCTTTCATTATTTGAGTTGGTCTACTCTCTGACAATGTCAAAGGAAACCCCCCACACCCCCCCATACTGCCCCACCCTTCCCCCCGTACTCCATACACACAAACTTTGGGCTTTTCAACAGCAGTTTTTCAGAGAGAATTTCATTGAGCAAAGAACATCATAATACTGAAGGAGGTAGTTAGGGAAGGGGGCTGTTTACTGATTTTCCATTTTGGCAGAAGGTAAAATTAAAATCAAATCAAATTCAAGAGCTTCCTCTCCCCACATAAATTAGGAAAGGCCTGAAAAAGGAGGAGCCACGAACCCGTGCTGGGTGTGGAGCATTATCTCTGCTGTCACTTTCCTCTGTGTGCTGTCTGCTCCTGGGGGCATCTGTTCTCTACCTCCTGGCTTTTGCATTATCCGGAAGGCCTAAGGCACCCACAAACCCCCGGACCATGCATATGGACATCCACAAGCAACCTGCAGTTGTTTACCCTTGGATTTATGTTAAGTGATAGTTGTGTTTGGGGAAAGGCCCACTCAGCAAGATCAGAGAGAGGCATTTGTCATGTTGGACCTGCAGGAAGAGCTTTGGCTGTTTCATGCAGAACGAGGTGCACAGTGGTTCAAGCTAGGAGGGGGCAAAATAATCTCAAAGGGAAATAAAATTAACTCTACCACCTGTTGTTACAGTTTTTATTACTATTCTATTCTTGGAGCACAGTAGTCTCATGATCCTGTAAATTCACTGGGTCTGATGTGAGTTGCTTTTCACGAATGTGATCTCTTGCAGCGGTGGGGCCTTTAGAAGTCACTCTTCCATCCATGTTTGGGAATTAGACTACCCTGTTGCCAGGACTAATTTTCAAAGCTCTATTCTGAGAGTTCTCAATGGATCTTAAAAGTCATACAGGTCAAGTTGGCTTTGAATTCATCTATCAAGGCCAAGGTTTATACAAATTTAAAAAAAAAAAAAAAGGCTGCTAGACCTGGTGCTGTCTTTAAGGACTCAGAACCCTAGTCCCATTGCCCAGATTTTTCTCCATCCAGGGCCCAGGCCTGGAGCACGTTGCCCTCACCCCTCACCCTGCTCATTCCTACCTATCTTTGAGGTCTCAGCACAAATGTCCCTTCCTAAAAGCAGCTCTCTCTGGCTCCCACCCCAATCTAAATCAACTGTTCCCATATTGTTTGAGGAATTTTCCTAGGTTTTTTTTCTTTGATAGCACTGATCACATTTGTATTTCTGTGTATTGTTCTTTATTGTTTGTTTCCTCCCCTAGAAAAAACAAGTAGCACCTCTTTTATTTACTACTGCACATCCATGTCTACACTGTAGGAACTCAGTAAATGCACGCTAAATAAATGACCTTTTAAAAATTCCTCTGAGCCTATGTCAATACTGTATTAAACCCCTTTACTGGTTATTTTTTAGCTGCTTAGAAAAACCAAATCTTTATAAGGAGCTCTTATCAGCCCAATTTAACTTTTGTATGTCTGGATATTTTGGATTTTATTTTTAAAACTTTTTTGACCACCTTTCTGGCTAACCCCTACTCTCCTAAAAAAGAACAAACAGGAAAATAGAGAGCTACTTGTAAATTATCAAACAAAGAATATGTGAATTATGAATAATAGAAAGAGACCACCATTTGATTTTGCTACTGGTTTATATCACTGTTAGTGTTGAGGAGTTATAAACTGAGGTGACTGCTGTTATTTGGAGGCAGCTTATGCCTCTAGTTTCAGGTTCCACTCATTTCCCACATGTACTTGCTCTTTCCAAATAGATCAACTTACTGTTTGTAAGAATAACTAATTTCACTGAGATTTTTATGGTATATAGTGGATATTTATTGA
The DNA here is from genome assembly GCF_040802235.1 of Manis javanica. Classification (NCBI taxonomy): domain Eukaryota; kingdom Metazoa; phylum Chordata; class Mammalia; order Pholidota; family Manidae; genus Manis; species Manis javanica. The sequence goes on from NC_133158.1 coordinate 146,507,275, forward strand.
ATAAAAGAATAACTGAATTAATTATTTTATTTAATCCTGATGAAAAGCTTGCAGTCTAGATATCATTGCCTTTATTTTATGGATGAGAAAATAGACTCTGAAAGTCAAATAGGCTATCCTAGATAATGTAGCCAAGAGGTGCAGAGACAGGACTCAACCCTGGATTCGTGGCCTTGGGGCTGCCTGTCTATCCACATGGCTGATTTGGTCCTGCCATTTTCACCCCATCTCCATGCCTTGGCCCCTGCTGTTGCTCTTCTGGGTGCTGTTGTTCCATTTGCCTAGGCTCACCATTCATTAAGTTTAGAGCAAGTTTTCTGCTGGGGTCAGTGATTCCAACTACTTCTCACTTTGCACCTTATCCTGTATTGCTAAAGGCATATGAAAATACCTTCCTCAGACGCTTCCAGCCATATTTTACCTGCAATACTGAGTTTCCCTTAAGATTAGAATTCTTAAATATTAGTCTATTCCTAATAGCTCTTGTTAAATTCTAAGATTCTCAGTAAGTTTTTTGTAGTTTCAAAGTTCCATACTTGATAAATCCCCAGAATATTTGTTAATAATGATGATATTAGGCTTTTCCTTGAAGCAAGATAACAAAATCAACCTTCTTCAAATGTACTGTTACAGCAATTATTCCAATGAAAAGTAATCCTTAACTTGTTTTAGAATTTATGCTCTGAGAGTACAGGGCATATTAAAATACCTCCCTCAGAGGCTTCCAGTCATGTTTTACCTGCAGTACTGAGTTTCTCTTAAGGTGAGAATTATATTCTAAAATTATCTTCCAAATTCATTTTTTTATTTACTACTGCACATCCCCAGATATATCCCCAGAACTGGCTACACAGAATTATCTGCTTTCTGTTCAGTGAAATCTCATTTATTAGTAGCTTATGGAACAAGATGCTCTCTAGTCTTCCCATGTCAGACACATGACTATGGAATCAGCTGAGAATAGACACCCAGTGGACAACCTCGGAAAGCCAGATTTGGCTAGGAATTGCTAGGGCACTTCTTGCAAGAGTTTCAAGGACTTTGAGTACAGTTGATATGTACTCTGTGGAGGTCCTGTGCATCTTGCACCAACCTATCTGACACCACCAAACCTCTTGGTAAATGCAAATCATCCCCCAAGAGTGTGCTCTTGAGGATGTTGAGGGGTGGCTAGGCCAGAGGTCCTAGTGCAGAACTGCCAACTAGAGAGAGGCAATGATCCAGATAACTCACATATACACAGTCTTAGGCTCATCCTTCTTTTCTCAGGAGGCAAACATGTGGACAGACCCATTTGAGTGGGGCTTAGTAATGAAACATTCTAAAATTTTTCTGAGCCCTAAATCTGGTTGCCGTTATACATTTTGCAGAATTGTAGAGTAATTGGTAGCATATTGGAATGGTACCTGCAGGGGATCAGGGTTTGCCTGCCTTGTGTGCCTCTGTACAACTTTGATAAATCTCTGCGTGGTAGAGCCAAAGGTTTATTTATAACACATGGGCTTCCGCTGACTCAGTGTGACCACGAAGTGAGTCTGTATCCATCCAGCAATCAGCTACATTAACATCATGCCAAATTATACATATATATATACACACACACTGTATATGTATTTGATTTAAAATTCATATAAATTCCAAAATTTTTTCACGTCTGCAAACTGTGCTAACTCCTATGAAAATATTCCAGCTTTATCTCTTATCATATTGATGTTGACTAGTTTGTAGTCTTACTGTTTGGACATCTAAATTGTACTTGGCAACCATCAAGATACAGAGTAGGAAATAGTCGAGTTCTTTCAAATGAACTTCCCCTGGAGGCCTTGGAATGTGTAATTGCTCAGGTTCCTCTTCCCAGAGCTGAGTCTGACTCATCACTGTTGTTGAAAGTTGCATTCTTTCTAGTGGTAACCAAAAATTCAGTGGAGATATAATAAAAGTATCACTACAGTCATTTAATGCTACATTCAATTTAAGTTAAATTAGTTTCATAATTTACATTTTCATTACTCCTATTTTAGGAGAGTATTGGCTAAATTTCTGGAAATATTGGAAACAAAATTTATGTTAATCCAAAAATATGAACAATGTTACTATAATCTCCTTCACAGTTATTTGTGGTTTTATTATTCAAATCTGCAAAATATGAGCATATTTGTATTGCCTTTATTATGTAATTGCATCATCACCATTGAATATACATGTGCCATGAAAGTGCTACAAGAACCACAGTTCCCTTGCAGGGCACATTCACTTTGCTCTGTAAGGCTGCTTGCTGTGCTCAGAGATGTCCTGTGGCCCTTGACAGTCTTTGCTGGAAAAGAGTTATGTGCAATTTATCAAATATATCTCTCCCTCCCTGTCCTTCTTTCACTCCTGGGGCTAGACTTAGTAAGCTAAATGAGGTTTGGCTAAGTCATAAAGCCAGGTCTTGGCCACTGGGCATACAGGGGGTTGAAAGAAGTAAACAATATCATAAGCACAGAGAATGGGGGTAAGAAATCATGGATAAGAAAACACTAGCTAGAACAGAATGTTAACCTCCTCCTTACAATCTCCAATCACAATGTCAAGGAGTGTGGCTAATTCTGAAAGGGCTCTGCATTTGTTCATTCGAGAAGGGCACCATTTATACTGTGGCCTGTAGGAATGACATCACCTAGACCCCTGCAGTGGAAAGCAGTGGCCTTGCAGATAAGACCTAAAGTCATAGCTGAAAGGATAGTTTGCAGGGCAACCAGAGCTCTTGGACAGATGCAGTTCTTGGCAGCAAACAAATGCCAAGGGCATGGTTCCAGTAGAGACCATTCAAGAGATCCATGAACAGGGCCAGCGCCCAGATGGGAGGGCCCTGACTGCAGCCAGGCAGGCTTCGGAGACAGGTCTCATCCCAGTGAGGAGGGTGGGAGATGTCCCGCCAGTGGGGAGAAAGTGAGGACCCACGGCTTGCTGTTTATCTGTCTCCATCTCTGTTCGTCCCGACCAGACAACGTCCAGCCCAGTAACACTAGCAGCTCCTGGCTACCAGCATGTCAGCCTCACGTAGTTCAGAAAGGCTGCTTCTCTCGCCAGGGGGCCCGGGCAGGCCTCGGCAGGGGTGGGCTCTGTGGTGCTTGCGCCTGGAGCATGCCGTCATTTCGGGCTCCTCACAAGTGCTTAGGGAAACAGCACTGTCGCTATTTCTTGTCTTTTGGCCATCCAAACCCAGGAAGGACTCCTCGTCATTTATTCCACTTGTGCTGCTTTGCTCCTTTCAGTCCAGGAAGCGAGCCCAGGACTCAATAATAATGAAGTGTTCCCTTTTAGTTTTTAATACAGAATAATACCAGATACTGGGTGGTTGCTCAGATGATCATGAATATACGAATATGGAAGGTCCTTTCCTGGAGGCACCAGCCCAGCGGTTTTCTGCTAAGAGATTTCCTTTGAATAAGACCTTATCACACAATAAAGATAGCTTTTAAATATCTCAATCATTTTCAAGCAGATTCTGGATCATAAGTACCTCCTATTTTGACTCTGATTCTCAGACTGCCCTTCACAAAAATGTGTCTATGGCAGCGTGTTCTCAGGTTGTCAGAGCAATGTTGATAAAGTTTCAGTTCTTAAAGAACAGACTATTTTTATCCAAATTTACAAAGTATGAGCATTTTCTATTGCCTTCATTATGTAATTGCCTTATTACCACTGAACATACACAAGCCAGAAAGAACGATAAGAAGCACAGTCCCCTTGCAGTACGAATTCAGTGAAGCAAAAAAAAGGGGTGGGGTGCGGAGGGGGGACAATAGAGGCCATGCCAATGTGGAAACATTTTATTTAACTTCAAAATGAAGCCATAATGATATAAATACATGGAGCAAATTGAATTGTGAGCTTTGCCGTGCTTTCAAGTGTTGGATCTCAAGATTTTAAGGAAAGAATAGCTTTCTGATCTGGTTCCATCACGACCCTGTCTTACAATAGAGAGACTACCACTCACGGGCCCCTCCAGCACAACAACTGTATGATTTTTAATCAGCACCTGGCCTCTAATTTCCCACACAGCCAAGTATGTGAGATGCCAGAGTTTCAGGGGCAATAGGCCCCTCCTGCAGCCTCTGCTGAATGAATGTTGATTGGCTTCTCACCTCAAAGTTCAGCCACCCAAGTTTGGGGAACAGGAGGTTGAGGCAGGGATAATTCAAATCTATTAATTTTCACTTCAGTTCTTCAGTAGATCTTTCTACCTTCCTCTATGGGACAAAATATATAACCAGGTGTTTCAAGCTTACATCTGGAAGCTTGAGTTTCTGAAGGATGAGTAACATCGCTACTTTATTTTATGGTATAATGTTTTCTCTGGGCAACAACAAGAAAATGAAAGTGGAAACAATGAACTAGAAAGAATAACAATGGTAACTATCTTTAATGTTAAGTATAATGATTAATGTCATCATTCCTGGATTGTAGGTCACCTAAAAATGGAGCAAGTTACACTTAAATACAACCTTAAAGTAGCAATGGATGAAACTAAGGCTTTCAGAAGTAAGTCACCCACTGTCATGGGTCATATTAATTCATACAAAAACATTTGCTTCTACTACAGACTTTCCAATTTCCAAAGCTAATTTGACAGAGGCAATTTATCTCCTTGACTTATTTCCTTGATTTCAATGCTTCCATTAGAACTATGTGACGTGTGACGTTTCCCACTGGGGAACAGTAATACTTTGAGGTGGGATATCATAGGTCAATCTCCCATGCCACCTCCACAAGAATGTGCCATATAACCAACCCAATTGTACTACCTGCCATTTGCGACAACATGGATGGACCTAGACGGTATTACGCTCAGTGAAAAAGCCAGGCAGAGCAAGACAAATTCCATATGATTTCACTTTTTTGTGGAATCTAAAACCAAACAAAACATAATGAACAAAATAGAAGTAGACTCATAGACTAGACACTGAGACAGGACTGGTGGTTACCATGCGGGAGGGGTTAGGGTGATGGGTTGGTCGGTGGGGATAAAGGGGCACAAAAATTCTCAATTGTAATAAAAGTTTGGTCACAGGGATGGCAGTGCAGCATGGAGAATACAGCCAATGATTCTGTAACATCTTCCTATGTTGACAGTAACTACATAGTTGGGGTGAGGATTTAATAATGTAGGTAACTGTTGAACCACTGTGTTGTATACTTGAAACCAAGATTGTATATCAACTATGCTTCAATTTTTTAAAAACTGCAGTCAAAACCAAAAATAAATTATCAGTAAATCTTTAAATACTGTATAAGTGAAAATGATACACAATTTATACTAGGATTTGCATAATTAAAAATACATAGGTATAAGTTAAGTCCCTCTTTGACCACAACTGTTATTAATTGCTGTTTAAGTATAGTGAATTATTAACATCTTTGAGCCTCAGTTTCTCTAAACTGGAAGTATCTATATTGTGGGATTGTTGTGAGCATGTAACAGCAATATACACATAAAACTCTTAGAATACTGCTGAACATGTAAAAACCAATCAAGTAAAATTAGCTAGTTTTTTTCCTTATTCGGCTGCAATAAAGTGCTTCTCTCACTTGTGATGCTGTGAATACGTCAAAATACCAAGGCTTTCCTTAGAGCTCCTTGATGGCATTCTTGCCATATTTCTGTGCTTCTGAGCCTCAAAATAGCATTAGTATCAAAAGTCTCACTTGCTCCTGACTGGAGTACTAGAACTTTGGGGGACTTCAGAGAGACCAAGCAGATAATTTCAAGCACCATTACTAGATCTTTCTTGCTAGACCTGTACTGTCCCCAGACAAATTTATTTAAATTGTATAGAATTTCATTTCAGCCTGTACTTCAATATCAGCTCTGTATTAAGTTTGTTTTAAAAATGAGCAGGTGAAAATTTCAGGACACTGAGAGACCTAGAGATCCCAAGGGTCATTGGGCATCCCCTTCTCTCTAATCTATACAGTTTTATGGCAACATTAGAATACTCCCACCTGGTTGAGGGATCATTTATCTCCAAATACAACAGTAGCAGCTGTGAGAGTGATCATGAGAATACAACAATCTTTACTAAGCCCTTGTTCTGTGCCAAGCACACTTCTGTCAGAGAACCTCACGTGAAATTATCTCATTTTATGCTCTCATTAACCAGAGTGACCAACTCCTCTTGGTCTGCCCAGGACTTTCTCGGTTTAGCACTGAAAGTCTCCAGTGCCAGGAGCAACCTCAGTCCCAGGCAAACCAGGATGGTTGGTCACCCTAAACAACCCTTAGAGAGAGGTGCTTTTATTGTTCCCAGTTAAGTTACAGACAGGTTATGTAAGTTGCCCAAGAATACGTAGCTCATAATTGGAGACTAAGTCTAGAATCTGTGCTCTTGACCATCACTTTGGAGCAAGACTGTGCGCTGGATAAGGGGCAGAGAAATTGGTCCTAGAATGGCTTTTGAGAAGGGGTTTTCAATCCCTGTCTCATGGCAGAAACACTGGGTGTGACAGCATCCAAGATTCTCCACTACCTGAAGGTTAATGGTAAGTCTCATTCTGTTCCTTAATAGCAGCATAAAACAGCAAACTGGTAGAATTTCTGAAGAGCTTTCACGTGAGAAATGTGCAGGCATATGCACCAAGAGATGCTACATCCCACTGTGATTAGATTTTGGCCCTCACATGCAAAATGTCCGACATCCTTCCTCAGCCAGCTCCCCACCCTCTATCCTTTGCTGTGTGACTCTTAATAAGACCTTCTGACTTTCTATTAAAACAAGATTCCTTTCTCCATCTGAGGCTTCTTGTTCAGTGTAGTTTTATTTCCTGTCATTACTTCTTATTTATTATAGGATTATAAAATCCCACAGTACATCTTAGATTTGCAGAGAAAATGTACCATCATCTTACCTACAATTCATTGTAAGCAACTAACCACTGGCTTAATGAGGGAGGGAAATTGAGAGTTCTTGTGGATATTAATCCAATGTGATCATTTGAATGGTATGAATAGGAAACAATCTCTTTTTCTTACCCCCTCCCATGCTTATCTACCTAAGGTGGCATCTGGGGGCATGAGGAAGTGGGTCCTTTTTCCTTGGGATGTTGGAAAAACATTGTGCCTGGGAGAAGGGGTGGTGGGGGTGCTGAGAGGGTATCTTCTTGCCCAAAGGATAATGTCCTTTGCTGGCCTTACCACCATCTTCCAGCCAAAGTCTAGGGTGGCGTATCATCATCCAGGCACTGTTCCCAAGGACCTGGCCTTTCTGTCCCCACCTCAGCTCCCACTGGTGCCGTGGCTCTGAGGCCTGGCAGGGACAGCTCCCCCTGCTGTTCACTGGGAGTGCTCCCCACCACACACACATTGTGGGGATTTCTTGGAAAAGCTATCCAGCCACAGTCTCAGCTCCTTCTTCTCCATGTCCACGCCATGCCAGAGGCAAGCCTGGCCCCCAAGAGCTGAACCACAGACCTCCTCTGCGTGGCTCCATGAGCTGTGCTTTAACTGAGTTGGCTGCCTTGTATTGGTGCTGACCGGTGGGTCTCCTTCTTAACCACTGCCTTCAGTGTTAGCATAACATATTTAATACACTCTCTCTCACCGGGGCTGAAACCCAAAGATGGGGAAGTGAGGACCACTTCTGATGGCTTCACACTTGCCCCATTCCCACTCTCTTCCATCTCCCCTGCCAGAATGGAAAAGTCTCTTTTGCTTCTATGCATGCTCTCCCGACCAACCACAGAACTGACATGGCCACCATCCCCTACACAACACAGGTCTGTAATGTATATTCCCATGCTCACTGGGTAGACTAAAAGGAGATAAAGGAATTAAAATATCTGCCTTCAAGATAAAAGCTTTGCTTGCAAGGCTAACACCATGCTGCATAATCCAGTCCTGGCAGTTGAATCCTATCTTACCTTGGTCTTTCCCTTCATATGCCTCTGACTGTCTAATGTCTACCCCACCACCACTCCCATATCTGACTGCCAGGTGGGTGGAGGCCCAAGGGGATTAGGGCGAAGGTTGTGATTTCAGGAAGGCAAAAGAGAAAAATATATTTAAAACTATAAATATGGGCTCCATTGCATGGCATTTTAGAGAGATATTATTTAAATTGCCTGCTTTAACTAATATCAACTTTTTCATTGTAAATTTTTTCAAATTATATAGGTAACACATGCATATAAACCCATTAGGAGAAAAGTATAAAATACAGAAGACTATGGAATAAAAAGTGTGTGCTCTCCATGCCCAGTCCCACTTCTCAACCCGGAATAATCACTAACCATGATTGATCTATAGCCTTACAGCCCTTTCTCCCATGACTAATATAAATATTTTTTTATATTTTATATAAATATATGTTTTATATAAAGTGTTTTATATTTTACATAAACATATCAATATATGTGTATATCAATACATAATTTTGACTTTTTTTACCAAAATCAGGGTCAAAGAATAGGACTTTATACACCTATGACTTGTCCATTTCTGAATATACAATTATCAAATTTCTCTTTGCTTCTCTGAATTTTATTTGCATTATTAAAGTAATCACTTGCAAAGGAACTTTACTTCATCTTTCTGATGATTTGAAACACAAGCATCTGTCTTGCCTTCTTGACAACTGCCTGGAAGTCCTGCCGTGAGGGGGCAACTGAGCACAGCACTTTTGCCCTGGGTGGGGATGTTGCACACACGTGCATATGTTATGGCCAGGGGCCAACCAGCTGCTGAGAAGGGACCATGTATTTCTCAATCAAAAATGTCAGAAACAGAATTTAGTGAAAATGAGGCAAAGTTTTCTTTCCCATCACTTAGATGTCCTAGTGTCTTCATCAAATGAGAAATTTAGTAGTTTCTCCCTAAGCACACATGGGTTCAACTCACATTTCTGAGCACCTGCTATAGAACCAAGTCCTGGAAACAACAAGATGATTAAAGAAATCTCTATTATTGAAGAATTACTTGTTATCATTTCAACCAGTCATTGCAGAAATTAATCTTTGTTTTTGAGAACCTAATTTATTTTTACTTGTCTTCTATTTCTGACATCAAAGTTATGAAATAATTGCTATTCTGCTCAAAATTTCTAAACATTAATTTGGGAGTGACAGGGAATATAGTTTCAGTCTAAGATAATAACATATTCTGCAAATCATACAGAGTTAATATTTAATAAATGGTCCACACTGGCTTGTGCTATCTTATTCCATTTTTTCAGGCAAAAGCAAAACTATTTTTTTTTCAAATATGAATATTCGTTTGATTTTTATACTTGATTTATATGTGGATCCCACATTTCTCCCTTTATTATTATTATTATTATTTTTATTTTTAATAAAATGCTGAAGTGGTAGGTAGATGCAAGATAAAGGTAGAAAACATAGTTTAGTGTTGTAAGAGAGCAATTGTAGATGATCAGGTGTGTGCCTGTAGACTATGTGCTAATCCGAACTAGACAAGGGCAATAAAACATCCACGGATGCAGAAGCTTTCTCTCAAAACAGGGGGGGGGGGTGAGGTTCTAAGCTTCACCACTGTTGTTCCCCGATTTCTCACCTGATGGCCCCCCTGCGACTGTGCCTGTCTTAGGTTGTTCCTCCCTTGAGGAATCTTACCCGTCTCTGGCTAACCAGTCATCTTCCCGGGCCATATAGGGAAATGTAAAGTTGGTAAGTGAGAGAGAAGCCATATTGTTTGAAAAGGTTAGCTTTTTACTTCTTTGCAGATTTATGCCCTGTGGCTTCTATGCCCAGCACTTGTCTCGAGGTATCTTTACCACCTAGAGGAATTATGATGCTCGGTAAATTCGATATGAGGCATGAATTCTATTTAAGAGTTGTAATTAGGAAGGAAGAAGAAAAGCTACAGAGGTAGCATATGGAAGAAAACATGGGAGGATTGATTATTTCTTTGACATATCTTCTTGTAGAGTACCTTAAGCATGTATAGGTTTTAAACTACTAACTAACTTGCACACACATATTAACATAATAGGAATACGGTGACATAAACAAAGCAAATCTATAATTACCAGCCATCTCCAGTGAAGCCAAGAAAACCATTTAGGCACCCTAGGCATTTGTGAAAATTTGTCTATGATATGATGGATATTGTCCAACTGCACTTGAACAGTCTGAGAGAAAGCAGACAAATTAAAGCAACCCATTTCTGGGATCTGTTCACATCCCATATGTTCTTTTAACCGTAGATAGTCTATAGTTGTAAGATTTTGAAGTGCTACAACTTGCACCCCTCCCAACTCCTGGTTGAGTTCCAACAGTACAGATCCAGTCAAATTCGTTATCTCACTGTATGCACATGCCAACCTAGACATCTCCCTCCTCATTCCTATGGCAAGTCCAGGAAATGGTGGGGTGGACGCAGCCACAACCGCAGCATCGCCCGGACTCCTGTGGAGGCTTTTTGATGATCATCCCCCGGCACGAGTCCTCCAGAGAGTGCTGATGCCGGCAGCTCCTCCTCATATCGTACCTTAGTTCATTTTCTGGGTAGCCAAGCTAGGCCTTGATCTTCTGCATAGAAACAAACAGACTCTTTGCCCACCCTTTGACATGCCCTCTATACCACTGTGTAGAACTCATTGGAGGTCAGCACACAGGAACTGCTTTTTTTTTTTTTTTTTTAAGAGAAAGGCATATTACCAGAAAAGAGTACCTCCATAGCTGATCATCTGACACCCTTTAAGTGATCGACATTAAGGATATTTAAAGCATGTGTTAATCTTTGATTTACCAATAGTTTTATCCTATCAAAGAGTAATCCCCCTTTTCTTTCTTTCTTTCTTTCTTTTTTTTTTTTAATGTTTAATCTACACTTACATGAAGAATACTATGTTTACTATGCTCTCCCCTATATCAGGTCCCCCCTAAAAACCACATTACGGTTACTGTCCATCAGCATAGCAAAATGTTGTAGAATCACTACTTGTCCTCTCTGTGTTGTATAGCCCTCCCTCCCCTTTCTCTGTGCCCCCCCATGCATGCTAATCTTAATACCCCCCTTCTTCTTCCCCCCCTTATCCCTCCCTGCCCACCCATCCTCCCCAGTTCCTTTCCCTTTGGTACCTGTTAGTCCATTTTTGGGTTCTGTAATTCTGCTGCTATTTTGTTCCTTCAGTTTTTCCTTTGTTCTTATACTCCTCAGATGAGTGAAATCATTTGGTATTTCTCTTTCACCGCTTGGCTTATTTCACTGAGCATAATACTCTCCAGCTCCATCCATGTTGCTGCAAATGGTAGGATTTTTCCGCTTCTTATGGCTGAGTAGTATTCCATTGTGTATATGTACCACATCTTCTTTATCCATTCATCTACCGATGGACATTTAGGTTGAAAAACAAAACTATTTTAAAGTGATAAGCTTGTTGTACATTTTTCTCCAAAATTTTAATTTATGGTTGAATTCAAAAATATGTTTTATTCTACCAAGTTTGGAAAAGCTTTCATTTTCTCCTACTTCTTTTCTGTTCAGTTGAGGATATTTATACAGTATTTAAATAACAGTAGTTAAATAACAGTATTATTTATTCATTCTGGGTCAGTATTTTGAATTCTGAGTCTTTGAAATTCATCAAAGGAAAATTAAATAGGAGGGAGGAGAAGAAATGGCTTCTGTGGCTCCTGTGTGGCTAGTGCCAAGCAGGAGAAGGAAATCTCCTCTAACAGATCCCATTGCCCTCTGTCCTGTACTGAACGCAGAGAGCCGTGGTAGCCCTGGGAAAACCTTCAACCCTGCTTTGCACAGTCATCACAGACACATTTCTTCTGTAGAATCAAATAATTTCATTGAATCATATAGTTTCAGAGCTGAAAAGTACATCCTAGTATGGCAGTTCCTTAAAAAATTAAACATAGATTTAACACATGACTTGGTAATCCCTCTTTCGGATATATACCCAAAAGCAATGAAATTCTGGGAAAGAGATATTTGTACACCCATGTTCATAGCAGCATTATTCACAACAGCCAAGGTGGAAACAGCCAAAATGTCCATGAATGGATGAGTGAATAAACAAAATGTGGTGTATATACATACAATGGAAAATTGTTCTTAGCCTTGAAGAAAAATGGAATTCTGATACACCCCACAACATAAGTAAACCTTGAAGACATGCTAAGTGACTAAGCCAGACACAAAGGATGTAAAATCGTGTGATTCCCACTTATAGGCGGCACCAAGGGTAGCCAAATCCATAGAGACAGAAAGTAGAATGGGTTGCCTAGAGCTGGTGGGAGAGGAGAATGGGAGTTATAATTTAATGGACATGGAATTTTAGTTGGGGATGATGAAAAGTTCTGGAGATGGATGGGCTGATGACTGCACAACAGTGGGGTGTCTTAATGCCACTGAACTGTATACCTAAAAATGGTGAAGTGGTAAATTTCATGTTATATATACTTTACCACAAAGAAAAAACTCTTTACCATCATGCAGCTTGTAACCTAGGAAAGAGAAAGTTAATAAGCAAGTGAAAATATAAAAATTTTAAAAATACATGCTAGATCTACTTTTGGCCTTCCCCCATTTTACAAATAAGAGGCCAGAGGACACAGGGAAAAGATTTAAAAAAGTCTACCCATTAAGGCCCTGGTCGTCTGACCACTGGCCCAGTGATCTTTCCATTGAACCACACTTCCTTTTTTAGTTGCATCTATTACCCCTACTTTATCTGAACCATTCAATAATATCCTGGAAACAGAATAGGCTCTGGAACCTAGGTTCAAATTCCAACTCAGTTGCTTCCTGGAAGTTTGATCTTGAGATTGCCTTCTCCAGAAAATGGGGACCAAAAAACCTACTTCATAAAGGTTCAGTGTAATTTGTAAGGAGTCAATGAAAATTAGCTCCCTTTCTGCTGTTCCTCAAAATGCCTTTTCTGAATTTGCTGCTTATTTATAACTTATGTTCTGTGTGTGAATACTTTTAACCTAGCAATTTCAGCAAAAATATTTCTGTTTGAATTTTTATAAACCATTCCAGAAATAACAGTTTGGATATGAGAAGAAAAGCTCCATTGAAAAACTTTGGAAACAAGCCATATACATTTATTTGACCCTTATTTAGCTGGAAGAGAATTTTCAAAGTGTAATTTTGACAAAGAATTCAAAACAAGAGCTAAAATTCTTGTCTCCAAAAAATAAAGCCAACTCTTTGATATTTCTACCAGCTATAAAGAAAATCAAAGTCATACTCTATATTTATTCTTAAAAGGCAGTTAAATCTAAATAAAAAGTATATAATGGCATAGAGTACATATAAGTATAACCCTTGGAGATGAGTTATAAGTGTCTAGTCTCCCAAGAAGAATGGTGTGTTTCTCAGACCCAACATAAATATTTGTATATCTATATTATATAGGTACATAATGTAGAAATTTGGCAAAATATTCACACTTAACTGTTAGCAGAGTATCAGAGGGCACTAAAGTTACCACCACAGTCCCCCTTCACTTGCTTCCACAGCATTCTCCATCTCTAAGGAACTCTAAACCCAGTCATTTTGATTACTCCCTCTGGGTTTAAAATCCTTTTCCATTTCCCCCTACCACATTTGAGGATAAAAGAGACCAATCATTCCCATTTTACACAGGCCTATAAAGAGCTTCGCTTTATAGATTTAATATAGCTCTTTAGATTTATGAAAAGATTTATCCTATCCCCAGTTAGAGAATTACATTGGCTAGATAGTAATTGCACAGAAAATACCAGTTTATATTTCTGGGGCTGGAATAGTTATCACTTTTGTTAGGGATACTGGCAATTTATTTTTTATTTTTCATTTGTCCCTGCAGAAGTTATAGGTAGCTCAGCTGAAGAGGCAGGTTCAAGTCCACTAGACAATGTGATTTTGAAGGAGGTGGTATTACTCTATGAGTAAAACATGGATCTTGCATTTTAATGAACTTGAATCCAAATCCTGGTTCTGCATCTTACTTGATTAAGTCACTTAACTCTAGTACCCTTTAACCTCTTAAGTGAAGAGATAATAGTAGATAATTGTGAGGATTAAATGGTGATTATATAAAACATATAACAGAATGATTGGCACAAAAGTAAATACTGATATTAGTTATCCCACATACCAACTTGCTCCAATATTTAACTAGTTCACACACACACAAAGTAAAAGCTAATTTTTATTTTTTATTATGGTTTTGCTTGATTTAGAATTTCCACTAGACTTTTAAAATACTATTATAAAATTATAACTGCTTTCTGAAACTTCAGAATGTCATTTAGGACTATTTCTAATTATAAAATGTTTTTCAAAGTGTTAATTGCTCTACTTCCTGGATTTCTAATTTTCTTTGGCATTTTATAACCTCAAAACAAAGAAGTTCAAATCTTTTCAGAAAAATTCACATAATTGATGTAGGTAGTCTGCCCTCAAGGAGGTAGAGCTAACTCCCACTCCTTAAGTGTGCACACAGTGACTTCTTTTCAAAGAGTGTAGAGCAGAAAGTATAGCAAAAGAGTAACTTTACAGTGGAGGAACCTGGCCAGCACTACCTCAGCCAGGTGATCAAGGTCAATGTCAAAGTCATAAGTCATGTTGATCAAACGTGCTCTTGATAGATGGTAAAATGAAAATAGTGCTTACCTCCAAATGAAAAAAGGTCTTCCCCTCAAAACTCAAAAATCTCAGTCTGATCATGAGAAAAACAGACAAATCCCAACTGAGGGACATTCTACAAAAGACCTGAGGAAAGTACTCCTCCAAACTGTCAAAGTCGTCAAAAACAAGGAAAGTCTGAAATTTGTCACTGTCTAGAAGAACCCAAGGATACAGAATGAATAAATGTCAAGTACTATCCTAAATGAAAGGTTGGAACAGAAAACACTAAATGTAAACTAAGGGAATCTGAATCAAGTATGGATCTCAGTTTATAATAATGTACGGATACTGGTTCACTACTTGTAGCAAAGGTACCATACTAATTTAAGATGTTAGTAATAAGGGAAACTGGGTGTGTGATATATGGGAACTCTCTGTACATATTTGCAATTTTTCTATAAATCTTTAAATGTTCTAAAATAAAAGTTTGTTTAAAAATACTAACAAAAATACAGTACAATGAATGCTATACAGGAATAAAAGTGTATGGACTATGGGAGAAAAGTAGCAGAGGAAAAGAATTCCAAATGAATCTTAAAGACTTTCTCTCAAAAAGACCAAATGTTCTTATATTTTGCATCACACCTTTAAATTTACCCAGGTGTATAACATATAGACTCTGGATATTCTGATCTACATTATTTTATATAATTATTGATGCTCATGTTAACTTCAGTATTTATGGAGACAAAACCAAATCATTTGATTTTTTTTTTACAAAAATAAGCCACAATCTAGCAAAATAGAAATTGTAAAGAAGCAGCAATCTGAGTTGGTGGACAGTGGAAAGCATTCTGTATTCAGCAAAGCATGACTTCCTCTCTCTTCCAGACTAACAGAAAAATAAATAGCCCTTTAGGCATCAATTGTATAAGTAAAAAATATTATCTTAATGATGCAGATATACTAACCTTACTACATGGAATTACCTTGGATACCCTTGCCTTATGTGATTTTTTTTCTGGGTGTTTCCTACACTCAAAGTTTTTATCTCTCATACTTTCTAAGCTCAAAGTCTTGGTTCTCTTTCAAGGCCACCTCAGATATTTCCCCATTTTGAACCTACTCTTGTTCATCAATAAGAATAACTGCTTATTTCTCTTAACTGTTATAATTGTGTGTCCCTTCATTACCTCATTGACTTAAAACAATTTACAACTGTTGTTTATAGATGTTTCTCCCATTTGGCTGTAAGCTTCTTAAGAACAGGGTCCACGTTGTGGACCTTCTTGCTTTCCACACACTATCTGACATTCATTCATCCAACAACCATTTATTCAATACTATGGAATGAGCAAGAGGGAGAAATTACAGAGAAAATGTAACAAACTTTAACATTATGGGGAAAACTTCCCAAGCCAAGAAAGCTCTGAAAAAAAAAAAAATGAGAAGAACATTGATACAGATCAGGTTTACTCAAAGCACTAGCGAAAGTTTTGTATCACAGAACTAATTTATTTTTATAGCCAGTGTATATGTTTCTAAATTAAAGGTCTCTCTTCTACCACTTAGCTCATTTTATACAATCTGGAATCCCTGTGGTTTGTGTATAAAAAGCTGGTAGACCCAGAGTGAGTTAAATAAATCTAATCAATGTTCATTTTCAAAAGAAAACATGAATGGGCAGTAAGAATTTAGAGGAAGGAAAAAGACAAAAACTGTTTTTTCCTGGCATAGGCCTGAAGCCTAACTTGCGCCTGTCAAACTACCACAGAGGTTCTTAGCAAAGAATGTTTTCTTTTGAAACTTTTTACTAAACTAAAACATGTTGCTGTCTCAATGTAGACATACAGCTAGAATTATTTCAAATACCATTTTGGTGTAAGAATTCTTATGGACTATTTGGGTTCCTATTTATCTAGTAATTTAAATTCAATTTTTCAGAAGATCAGTACCAAAAAAGTATTTTTAGTTACTCTTGTCAAACAATTTCTGATAGGGCGATTTTAAGCTGCTGTTGTGCTCTCTTCTCTTCTCTGACGTCTCTCTGCCTCAGTGCCAGACCTCCCGGTCTCTCCCACCGAGTTTAAGCACTCTTTACATCTCACGATCTATTCCACACCCCCAGAATGCAGTAATGATTTCTGAGTTTATATAAGGTTATGGAATGCTCAACACCCAATGTTTTTAATCCCCCAGAATAATTAACTTCATGAAAATGAATTCTCTTCCATACCAATGTTTCAGAATCACACAAAGATGTTAATAATTGAAATTTCTGTATGTAGTTGCAAATTGCCCTGTGGCTTTATTTGTTTTGTTCCCAGTGTCTTCTCTTCTAGTCTGTCCTTGGCCACACTACCTTAACTCTTCCAGACTTTTCCCCACAAGCCTGCCATTCCTGATGTTGCACGGATAAGCCTCCCCTGACACCCTAGGGAACCCAATGGACTCCTATAGGTGGGGACTGACTCTGCTGCCTTACAGGGTCCCCATCAACTTTTAATAAACTCTAATCCATTTCCATTTTTAAGAGTAAGGCATACTGAATATATTAATTTTCAAAATATTTCATTTTAAATGTTAGATTAATTGTGAAATAAGAAACACTCCATGGGTTATCAGCCTGACTCAACAGATTTAAAAAGCCCCAGTATAGTAGAGCCTAAGGGATCCCAACATGGCATTATCTCAGCTGAGTTCAAATCCTGGCTTTGCTACAAACTGGGCAGCCTTCAGGAATTTTTTCTGGATGCCTGAGCGTCATTCATTTGTCCAGATCTATTGTGTGCCATGAGCCACATATATTCAATGCCACGTGCCAAGGTCATAGAGGCGAACAAGGCATTTCACAGTGATTCACTAAACTGACCCCTAATGGGCTGAGTTTTTTCATCTTTAAAATAGAAATAATAACACCTATCTTGTAGGGTTGTAAAAATTAAATGGCTCTTTCTGTATGTGGCTTCTCACTACCTCTGCTCACCACTGCCACCACCACCACCACCACCACTACTCTGCCCCACTTTCTTGTCCCTAAAAGACGATCTCATTAAATTTCCCTGCTGAAACTCTTCAAGATGAAATGACTTTTGAGAACTAGACCAGGTCAGTTCACAGGAAGCCACACCTTTGGCCAGTTATTCTGGGGGCTGTCTCTGTGTCCTGTGCACAACCCAGAGAACAAGCAGGTGAGGGCATGCCATCCGCTGCCTGGAAATCCCTGGGTTTCCTCCACCCATTTGCTTATTCTTCCCAGGCTGTCATTTCAAGATGCCCAGTCAGATGGAAATGGCAGAGCATCTCTGTGTTTATTGGTGAGAGGTTTTTTTCCCAAAGAATTGCTTGGAGAGTCCTCAGGCATTGTTAATTAAAGCAAGAGAAAGACGGATAGAATACACCTTGTTGAAAACATCTTCACTTAAAACTATGTTCCATGAAATTGACATGTTTCCAAATGCACAGTTATTTGGAGTTATTAGTTCACAGACTGAAAATTAAAGAAAGTATTTCTAATGGTGTTTGTGTGTTGAAGTTGAAAGTGTGACTCTGGGAAGAATCTAATAGTCAATACTGTGTGTATTTGTTTCTAGATTCTGTTAGAAGCTGTGTTGCAAAGCTGTTCTTCACCTGCTCCCTGAAGGGTCATTACTGCCTGTACAGTAAATCCAGTTTTATTCTCATCAGCCAAGAACCTCAGCTGTGGATACAGATCATGTTTCTATTTCAGCAGGTATGTATAAATTATGTGTTCACCTCGGCTCCTTAATGAGTTGGTAGGTAAGAGTTTATAGTCATTTTTACTGAATTGTTTGTTGATCATTTCATTACTTTCTCACATGGATTTTCTATAGTTTAGGATAGTTTCCTTATAAAAGACCTGGATTCATAATCAGGAGGCCAAACCTATTAATATCCTGAATATCCTTACCTTTAAAACAGAATGAAAAAGAAAATGCTTTTTGTGTGTTGACAGATGGTAACACTTATTGTGTGAACATTTTGTAATGCATATAATTATTGAATCACTAAGTTTACACCTGAAACCAATATAATATTGCATATCAACATTTCACTTTTAAAAATTAAAAAATAAGTTTAAAAAAGAAAGGGGAAATACTTTTTGTTAAACAATAACAAAACAGCTTATTTGGGAAAATAGTTTTCCTTATGCAGAACTAGCCTTTATTTCTACACAGTCTTCCAATCTCCAATTAATTTTAATATCAACATATCCTTTCTGACATTGTTAAGATATGTGCCACTTTTTTTCCATAGAATTTATGTATATAGATAAATTTACAGAACAATGAAAAACTTGATGCAAGGATGTCAGCATTGATTATAAAATATTAGTAATAGAAGGGATCTTAGACATCATTTTACAGATAAGAAATTTCAAGGACAGAACTCAGAGCATCTGACTCAGTGGTCTTTTCATTGCTGTGCATGGATTAAAAAATACAGTGGGAGGACATGGGCAGGGCGAGCAGAGGCAGAAAAAAACAGAATGTCAATGTTATAAGATGGTTAAAAATTAGGCCAAGTGATAAAATAATGTATTTACTTCTATTTAAATATTTTTCCATAACAGCCCCAACAAGACCCAGCCAGATTTATTAAGAAAAAGTGAACTTCATGCCAAATATGTCATAATCAAAAGGTAGAACTGTAGTAATTAAGAAAAGAGACAGCTTAGCTGTGCCTTAGGAATACCATCTTTTCCTATAGTAAGTGTTCTTAAGAACATTTAATAATATCTCATTGAGAACAATTTACATTTTGATGAATCAAATTGTATGTGAATATATAAAAGCAATTGTTTTTTCTTCCTTCTCTTGAAATAATGACCTTATTTTCTCCTACTTATATTTTTTCAAATAGTTTTCATTAGCAATTTTGTATTTGGTCTCATCTTTGGCTTTGTTCTTAAGTTATCAGTTTTCTGAAAACAAGACAAGAAAACTTGATTTTATTTTTGCCCCTGTGGCCCTATTTTATTGCCTTAGTCTGATTATTTGTCTTTCTCTTTAAGCAAAATCACCAAAAAGCATCTACTTTGCTGTCCTTCTTTGCTCCTTTCACTATAATGTTCCCTTTCCTTTTCCACACCTTTGATAATGTGTGATCTGGGTGAATCCTGACTTTAGGGTAAATAAAAATCAAGTCTTTGACTTGAAACTTGCAAACCCAGTACGAGCTTTGTGTGCTGTGATGATTCTCTCTCTTCTCTATCAATTTAATACATTCATGAAGTTTTCAAATTCACAGATTCCAATCTAATGATGATTAATTAAATCAGCTCCCCTTCTTCTTTAGGTGAAAAGTCATATGCTGTAAGTTTCTGGTAATAATCAAGAAATTCCCAAATGTGTCCACATTATGGACACAACTACATTATGGCTCTTAGCCTTTTTAAATCTTTGAGCCACTTACTTGAGGTACAACATCCTCTATTTTTCCCTACTCAGTATGAGAAACAGCTCATCTTGTTAATAATTGTTAGATTTTTCTGAATAAAAAAAACATTTTCATTTACTAATAGAAACTTTGTACACACAGATCACCTACAGTCTCATAAGTCATTGGATAGTCATTGACACAGAAAATAGGATTTTATAAGCCAGTATCATTATTTTATCACATCTCACTCATGAAGGATAATATATATGATATTATATGTATATAAATAATGTTTTTTGACTTTTATTGATGTTCTGTTGCTCTTATAAATTTATTCCCTTAACATGCTTATTTTATATTTATATTCAGGTTTACATTTTTTTACATATTAAATTAATATATACATTAATACATTTATATTAGTTTTATATTATTCAAGCATTTTATTAAAATACATCTTACATTTATACTTATAACAGCACATGATTGATAAATATACAAACAAAATTTAAATATTCCTTTGAAAATTTTATTTTCATTGACTTGAATGAAATCTATGTAAATGTGATTTGCTTTACATTAAATAACAATCATATTACCCAAAACTTAAGAGTATCTTGAAGCTCTAGGAATATTCACCCATTCTCCACTTAGGATTAAAGGTGTTTTCATTTACCCCACCACCCACTCACACTGTTCATATTTGAGTCATTGTATAATAAACTCATATTCAATTCCTATTCTTCATGATGTGTGTATAAATTGACTTTATATTTGTATTCTAGTTTTAATTTTATACTTAATTCTCAGATCTTTGAAAAAATAAATATGAATATTTTTATTAGCCATTTTCCAATGAAATAACATGCTTAGGAAATGATCAAGGTAAACACTACCTCATAAAGGTTAGGCTAATTTATAGAGATCAGTGTCAATGACCTTGAGAATCCTGTTCAATAATGTAAATTTTCTGTTAAAAAGTGAAAAGCCTAAAATGTATCATGTTTGATTTTGAAGATAGATTTCTTTGTCATTTTATTTAAATTTAAACCATGTTATAGTTCAGACCAAGCCCAAACTGCCTTACAGTCAACCAAACAGTACTGTTGGGAAAGGAGATAATGTGTTAGGTTTTCTCACTGATGCTCTTTCAGAGCCTGTTTCCTGAGCCCCTGTCCATACAGAGTCAATCTGTGCAGCTTCTCAGAGCTCTATGGGAGAAGACCCAGGAAGAGGGTGCTCAGAGCTTCGAAGCAGCCATGATGGAGTCCACCTTTCCACAGCAGAAGGTAAGTGTTACTTTCCTTGGACATTTTATTTTAAACCAAGATTCAAGACTATCTTGGGATAGTTTGCCTTTTTCTTCACAGTTCAATTTTTTCCTTCTTTTATCATTATCAAAAAATACTTGTGAATTAATGATTTCCACGTGGTGCTGTAGTGGAATCAGGACAGAGCAATCTGGGGAGACTAGGGTAGTTAACGTCTGTTAGGTAGAGCACAGGGTGCCAGACAGTGAGCCCTGCTCAACAAACAAGCACAAGAGAAATTGAAACAGAGAAGTGTGTTACTCACAGGTCCTGGAGGAAGGACACCGTAAACCTTAGCAGCCCCGTGGGAAAGGCAAGGCAGGGGGCAGGCAGAGAGAGAGAGAGACACAGGTTCTGGAGCACATGCCTCTATTTGGGTCTGTGTATGGAATGCTCTGGGGTACCCAGGCCAAAGCCTGGCCAGAGAGAGCAGGGTCTTGGTAAGCTCCCCAGAGGTATTTAAGGGCTGCACAGGCCAGTCCTGGGAAGCAAGGAGACTGTTGATCACAAGGGCCATTGTGGAAATCATAGCAGGGACTTACATTTGCTTGTGACTCTGCAGGCTGTTATCTAGGGCATGTACTTGCAAGAGGGGCCTAGTGTAAGTTTAAGGCCTCCGCTTGAGGCTTGGCCAAACAGAATGGGTGCGGAGGCAGCAATATCACAGAGCAGCTCAGCTAAACCCGCAGCACTGCCATCTGAGACTCACAGACTGACATCGTACCACCCACTGAGAGCCACACAAGAACCACATGCATAGTGTGCAACAGAACACATTTCACAAAAGAAGGCCATGGACTCTGGGATTCAAAGGGGAAGAGCACGAGCAACTTGGACTCCAGGTTCTTTGGTACGTCACATTTCTTCCCTCCTACTTCCCCTCATCTCCTTGTCCTCTGCAGTCACCAAGAAGCAAGAAAATGCAGATAAGGTGGGCAGGAAGAGAGAGGGAACATGGTCAGGTGAGAGTCTGCTGACACAGGCAAGTATGATCTGAGACACGCAGCAGGGTGGCAGTGCGGAAATAGGGGCATCCCTCCCTGGGCACAGCTGACAGACCTTCCAAGCAAGCAGCTGAACTGGAAGAGGCCCCAGAAGTGCAGCTACACCCATCCATGCGGTGGGGTGAAACCCAAAGTGGACCTAAGGATGTGATCAGATTTGCATTTGACAAAGGTCACAGGCCTGGGAGTGGAGAGAATGAGTAGAGGAAACCTGACTGGAGCTCAAAAGGCTGCTTAGGAAGCTATCGCGATCAGCAGGTGGGAAATGAAGGGCTGAACCAAAGTTGGAAATTGTAGGAAATGGATAGATTCGAGAGCTATTTAAGTTGTAGAATTGACAGGACTTCGTGGCTGATAAGGAGAATGGAAGAACCAAGGATGACGCCAGGTGCCTTGTGTGGCTGAATAAATGAGGGTACCATCTGGGAAAAGGGAGACACAAAGGAAGCTGATGTGGAGGAAGGAGATGGAACATTCTGGTTTGCATATTTGAATCTGAGTTATCTGTGTAGATAACCAGGCCGTGATGGTGGCTGAAATGCCTCAGGGAGAAGGCCTGGAGATCTGGATCTGGGAGTCCTAAGGTAGCACATGAGCCGTGGCAGCAGATCGGATCCCTCAGAGAGAGTTGGGTGATGAGAATGGAGAGTGGTTCTTGCTCTCTCCTTAGTAAGTATTGCCAGGCTCTCTAAGCCCTTTCCATACTCAAAGGTTCTGATTATTCTTATTTTGCCTAGTAAGAAGTACTAGGCCTAGTAATAAGTACAGGATGCTTCCTGGGCAAATCAGAGGTTTTGAGAGTATATGGTCATGGTCTCTGTTCTTGTTTCACTATTGAGGAGAACAAACATGCCCATATTACATAAATTCAAAGTACAAATAAGTAGAAAATTAATAAGAAACTGTTACATTGTGAAACTAAATACCTCTTTCATGCTGAAGGATCACAAAAGGATGAGAAATGGGTGTGATTAATCAGAAGTTTATTTAGAACGGTCTGTAAGACACTGAAGATGCATCCAACTATTGCATCACTACTTTTTGGCTTTGGTTTAAGAATTAGACATGCAGTCCTAAGGAGAAAGGAAATGCCACAATGGTGTCAATGCAAAGTAGAATAGAACGCATATTTTGTTCCAATTTTAAACTGTTACATCATGTTTAAAGATAATGTCTCAAAATCTTATTCATTTTTCATTGTGAACTATATTTTACTAGAGACAACTAGTAAATTAAGCTTTGGCAGGCTGCTTCAAGTCCTAAGAGAGTAAAAAAAAAAACAACTTGGCAAACCAGTTTTGTGCATGCTCACAAGTATTCTTATTCATATTTTTTCCATTTTATACTAATAAATATTCCCCTGGGGAAAAATTAACTGCAAACCAAAATGTTTTTGAAATCTTTATAGTTTAGTAATTTGGTTTATACATAAGTAATAGAAAGAACTTTGGTATCTGGGATGGTACCTTATGTGGCAAAGTTATCTGCCTAGGTATTTCTCAAATCAATTGTCTCCTACTTTTTATGAAGTATTCTGTCTGCTAAAGTCAAAATCTCTGTGAAAATGGTCCTAAGCGTGCTCTGCTCTCACTTTGTGTCAGTCAGGACACAAACTAGTATTTGAAAGTGACGCACACGTATCGTTGCTGTGAATGAATTAATCCTGCAACCAGCTGGATCCAGGTACACAAAGGAAGAAACTCCTGAGAAAATGCCTCAGTCTCTAGAATATAATGCTCTGGAGGGTCTGCTATTGTGATTGCTCTTTAATAGAATCTTGTAATTTCAGAACTAAAAATCAACAGTAGGATATCTAATAACTTACAGAGTGCTTGAGGGCAGGGATTGCTCCATGTTTACGGTTGCATTTGCAAGGTCACACAGTGCCTGGCACACCCTAGGCTCTCAATAATAATGGCTACCAACTGAATATGTAAATGAAGTCATTACAGTTTGTCAGTGGCAGAGCTAGAGCACATGAAAGTACCATGGGACATCACAACTGTCACCAATACATCTGGTTCTTCTCTACCCTGGGCACATGAGATTCCTGCTTGTGGAATTAAGGTCTGGCCACGTGACACATGTCAGGCAATGAAATATCAGAAGGCATGTGCGTCATTCCAGACCGAAGCTTGTAGAAGCCAGCGTGTGGTTCTCCGGGTCCCTCAGTGTCCCCTGCTGGGGCAATTGCAGAAGCAAATGTTGATGTTGAGTTACCAGAAGAAGGACACAGCTTGGAATTCCAAGTCCTCCCAGAGAGGAGGGCTGCTCTGGGGAGCCACCCAGACCCACCGCACACTCTGCAGGAGGAGGACACAGTCTTTGGTTTTGTTAAGGCTCAAGTTTTAGCTATGGCAGCATGATCCTCCCAGCTTGATTTATACGCCTGCCACAGGAGTTAAGCATGTTGGCTCTGAAGTCAGATTACCTGCATTTAAAATCTGGCTCTGCCACTTCCCAGTTCTGAGACCTTGGGCTGTGCTCCAGTCTCTTTGTCTGTACAGAGGTGGTAATGCTAGCACGTACGTCATAGAGCTGATTGAGAATTGAATTAGTTAATACATAGAAAGCTCTCCGAACAGTGACTGCTATTGTAGTTTCTCTATAAATGTTAGCTAATATTCTGATTCCTGACCAGCATTTCTTTCTCTCTCTTTCTCTCTCTCTCTCAAAAATAACACAAATTCAAATTTGTCTCAGATGTGTTGAGAGGTTCAGAGTAGAGGTAGATGAACCTGAAGGATAATCTCTCAGATGGCTGTACTTTTCTAAATTCACAAGATCAACTTTATCAGAAAACATTCTCCAAATGTCAAACACGAGTTTGCATATAGAATTCAAATGATCATTTACAAACTATATGTTAATTTTACACCGGAGTGGAAGTGTGAAAATCCTTATATTATACAATGCTATATTTTTAAGCTTCAAAAATAGAAGAGAAGTTTAATACTACTACAAAGCATCAGTTCAACAGTTCTAATAAGAAATAATTATCATCTCTAGATACTTACGTAGCAATTGAGCAATTGATAAAATTCCAGATCTGTTTTGAATAATCACACATTCTGTATGAAAATTGTATTGATGTCTGTCTCCCTAATTAGACTGTTCCCCATGAGAGCATATGCTTGCCCAGTACCCAGTGCACACTTAGCATATAATAGGCTCTCAATAATATGTATTGATTGAATAAAATAAATGAGCACTGTTACCTCCTAGTTTACTTACTCAGTAAAGTAGAAGAGGGATTGATTAATTTTCTCAAAGTTACAGAACAATGGAGAGATATAAGACTTAAATGAACATAGTGACATACCAGGTTCCCAATTGGAAATAATGAATATGACAAAGGTGTTAATACTTCCCAATTCAATAGATAACTAAATTCCAATCTAAATTCTAGCAGGATGATTTTTGGTACTGTATGGAGTGAAAATATAACCAAAAAGATAAACAGGTGAGACTAGTTATAAAATTTTTGAGAGGAAAAAAAGTAAGAGCACTTCCTTAAATATTAAAATATACTATTAAGAAGTGTTATTATTAAAGCATTCCACCTTTATGGTAAGAATGAATGTAGAGATAAATGGAACAGACTATGTAATCCAGAAATCTACACAAATATATACCTATAATTGGTTAATGTATATATATATATATATATATATATATATATATATATATATATATATATAATTGTTTAACAAGTTTCACCAAAATCTTCTACAAATTAACAAGGAAGAAGAACAACCCAAGAGGAAACTGGGCAAAGAGCATGAAGAGAAAAGTCACTGACCAAGAAACTCAAATGGTCAGAAAACATAGGAAAAGATGTTTAGACTCACTAAAAATCATGGAAATAATTGATTTAAATATTTTTAAATGATAAGCCACTTTTTAATGAGCAGACTGGCAAAAAAAAAAAAGTTGTGACAAGACAAGTTCCAGGAAATATGTGAAAAAATGAGAATGCTCACACACCACAGGTGAGAATAAACAGGTTTACCTACTTAGAAAAAAGTGCTTATAAAATAAATACAAGAATTAATTAAATTCATGAATGACAGCTAGCTGACATTTAAGGTGGGTGAGCAATTAGCTTTCCAAAAGTGTTCATTCCACTTAAAGCTTAGCAGAAAAATGCTTAAACATTTTATCAGAAATGCTCTTTTTTTTTTACCACAAAGAGGTTTTGTATTATAACATAGAAAAATGTTCTGTCCTAGATAAGATTTAAGGCAACTTTCCTTCACAACCTTTTTAAAAGAGCAAGCTGGCAATAGCTGGTATACTATAAATTCATGTACCCTATTACCTTGCAATTCCATTTCTAGGTGAAACTCTCACATACCAGCACCAGGAGACATGTAGAGATGTTAAGTGATATTTGCACCAAAAAATCAGGAGCAATATAATTGTCCATCAGTACAGAAATGAAGAAAAATGTGGGATAGTCATGCTATATATACAGTGAAATTTATGTATAGAGTATTTGGAATAAAATGGGCTAAATCTTAAAAAGATAATACTGAGCTTTACTAAGCAGGTTACAAATTATGATATGAATAGTATGATAGCTCATGTAAATTTTTATAACAGTAAGCAGTATTATGCATTACTTATGGGTAAATATACTTGTGGTAAAAATACACCATATTTAGAATCATACCAAATTCATGATGGGGTTTCCTTCTGATATAAGGAAGTATGGAAAGGAGACAGGAAATTTTTACTGGGAAAGGAATTAAGATCTCAATTTCATCTATAATTTTGTTTTTTAAAAAATTAGAAGCAAAATGTTGGTATTAATTAATCTGGCAAGTACATGAGTATTTGTTACATTATCCTTTGCACATGCTGATCTTTCTTAAAAATATTAATTGAATCTGTAAGTAATGTCTTAAAGAAATGATGGATTTGGCTAGAATAAATGTAAAGGTTATAAAAACAAAACCTGTCATGCATAACAACTTAAAAAGAAAATATGTATAACAAGCATGAAAGACAATGTTTAATATCCTTAAAATACCGTTAAGTTCCTGCAAATAAACAATTAGTGAGCCAAGGACATGAGCAAACAACTCAAAGGGCACTCAGTCCAGAAAAAGTATCCAGCCTCATTAGTAGTCAAAGATATAAGAATAGAAATTTAAAAAAAAAACTTTACCCTTTTTAATCCATTTCTTTAAAAACAATAATCAGTGCTGGTTAGAGCAAGGGTGTTTAGACACTCTCACACATTTTTAGTTGGAGTGTAAATTATTTCAACATTTCTAAAAAGCAATTTAGCAATGCAAGTCAAGAGTCTTAAAAATATTCATATCCTTTAACATAGTGAGTCCATTTCTAAGAATCTGTTCAAAAGAAATAATCTGAAATGTGTACAAACTTAAGATACACACACACCAAAAAAGTATTGTGGAGTTATTCGTAAGCCTAAATATCTAAAGATGAGAGAATAAAACTATTTACATATATATACATATATATAATGTATATGATATATGACATACATATGTATCTCCATCATATGGAAGGATCCTAAGAATCCATAAAAAATCATGCCTATGAAAAATGTTTAATGACATGAAAAAACATGTCAAATACCACATTTCAAGGTACAAAATTATTTATATAAAGAAGATTATTTGGAGGTTTGTCCATTCAAACAACAAAAAGGAAGTATACCAAAATACTATCAATGTTTAGCACTTACTGAGGGGATTATTAGCATGTTCTAACTTTTCTCTAAGAAGTATGTATTTCTTTTATAACCAAGGAAAAAAATTATTATGGAAATACCATTTTTAGTTATATTGCTTTATGTAAATTAATGTCATTGAACAGTTTACTTAGTAAAAATAAAGTCCAATTTAAGATCAATTATCATTATAAAATAAATATTTTAGGAAAAGGACAAAAAATTCACTGATTTATTTAAGAAATGAAGAGCATGGCCTCTGTGGAGCAACTAGGGACACCATTAGTAATTCCATTCCAGCGTATGTGCAGCCCAGGCCTTCAGAGGGAACAGCCTCTGATTATCAGAGGATCAGACAGTTGACAAAGTTGCTTGGGGGATCACTCAAGAACTAGAATTTGAGAGAGAAGTCTGTTTTATTGAGACACATGTTCCAGTTCCCAAAGCATGGAGAAATTCCATATGCCATAGAAATGAGGTCTCAAAACTATGCCCATTATGAAAAAAAAGAAAAACTAAATTTACTGCTGAAATAAAAATGTGCCGCATCTGGCTAACATTTGGAGATTTGTTTTCAGTCCACAGTGCTACAAACACACTTGATAGTTCCCAGGGTAATTGGCTATAGTGTCAGAGCATAAATAAAACTGAAGCACCAATTCCAGGTGGAACAAAAGGAGACCTTCTGAGCTTCCAAAGGCTTAGATTTAGTATTTTGAGTTACAGTGTTAACATGGTGCTTGAATAAATAAATGCATAAGTAAGTAGATGGGAGTGGGCTTATCATACATAGGCTGCAACTATTCAAATTCTTAAGAGAAATTGTAGTCGACATGTGTGATGTCAGGTCAGCCTCAAGGGAGAGCAGTGTGAATCACAGGGTTTGAGAAAGGTTAGTCATGTTGAAACTTCCCTTTCAGAGCAAGCCAGGTGGGAATGGGGTAAATGGGAATTGGGTTTGGGATTTCAAAAGCCTAGATGGAGCTGGGGGTTTTCAGGCTTTTAAACAATAAGCTCAGATCTAGGAAAATCTGGCAGGCCATATCTGAGATGAAAAGGTGAGGTAAGGAGATAAAAGGAAGGTTGAATAAGAATCTATCCAAAGAAGCCAGGCCACAGGGTAAATCCAGTGATTAAGGGCCAAACTCCATGAGAATACAAATTATCATAGGAAATTGCAGGCAAGGCAGTCGGCGGGCAGACTGCAGGAGGAATGTTGTCTCAGGTGCAAAGGGCAGACTGCAGGAGGAATGTTGTCTCAGGTGCAAATGTCAGGCATGCTCCTGCTCGGTGAGCAAGGTGGTTGGGAGGACAGTGGACATTAAATTGGAATCTGGATTTTTGAAAGAAAGAAGAAAATGGTTCCACTTTAAGGAAAATGACATGAGCAATAATATGGAGAAGAACAAAAAATAATCACAGTGACATCATGGTAAATATGACTCTAAGTTCATTCATTCAGTTAAAAATATTTTTTGTGAATGTCTGCTCTCTGCCAAGCACTGTGCAGAGACTGAACATAAACATGCCCTGCTCCAAAGGACACAAGCAATGTGCAAGTAAACAAAGGCACAAGGCCACACTGATAGATGCTGCAAAAAATAAAATAAAATAAAATGTCTGAAGAGCGTGATGAAGAACGGGAGCCCTTGGGTGGTCAGAGAAGCCTCCACTGAGCTGGTGTCAGACGACTTTTCCCAGCAAAGGGAACAATTTGCACAAAGGCCTTGAGAGCAAATAACCAAAACAAAACACAACAGCCAGAGGAAAAGAAAAAAAGGGCAAAACCTTGGCAAAATAATTTAGAGCATTCTACAAAATCTAAATCACACACCCTATCAGAAAAAAGAAATTGAACAAGCACCCTCAGTGTTTATATTTATTTAATTACAAATAATATAGATGTATCGTTATACTCGTTTTCATTATAAAACATATTCAAAAATAGAAACTTCAAAGGATAGGATGAAAATAAATAAAAATGGAAGTTCTAATATTTTCTTCTTCCTATGTCACTGGATGGTCATGCCAACCTCTGAACCTCCAAGTGAACTCACTCCCCTTCCAGTGCTGGGAGAAGAGAAAGGATCAGGGTGGAACCCTGTGGACAAAAAAAAAGAGTTGATCTAGGGGATTTACTGCCAGGTCAGAAGCCAGGGCAAGGAACTGCTGCGATTTTATTGCAGTCTGTGAGAAGTTCCCGAAGAACTTTGAGCAGCAGACATTGCCCAGCTTGTTTTCAAGAGGTCACTGGGTCTGTAGTGTGGAAGCCATCCAGAAGGGGCAAACATAGGCGCCGGGTGATCACAAAGGAGACTACAGTTAAGCCAGAGGAGAGAAGAGAGTAGCTTAAACTGCAATAATTCAAGGCTTAAATGATTTTTACAGAAAGAAAGAAATGACACATTCAGTATAAATTTTGTAGCTAAAAAGAAATAGCAGGAGAATGGGGGGAGGGGTGTAAGAGCGAGGGAGACTTAACCTCTTAAGTTTAAAATGCCTGTGAGATGCCCCAGGGAACTGTCTAGTAGGCGAATGCAAAGCAATTTAAGCCAGCAATATACATGAGGGCACATGGGTACAGAGACTGTGAAAGCCAGGGGACATGACAGCACTGGGAAGACAGTAGTGAAAGGAAAAGGACTTAACTCAGAACTGAGTCCAGAGGCCACCTGAGAGACCAAAGAAGCCCAGAAAATGTAGAGGTCACGGAACTCAGTGACTGTCCAAGAAAGGGAGAGAAGGGAAGTGGATGGGATTCGACAGTCAGATCGAGGAAGTTAAGTATAGAAAAGTGTCTGTCCAATTGGGCAACTTGGAAAGAGCAGTTTTAATGGAAGTTTAAGGGCAAGGTTCAAACTAGAGCAGGCAGGGAAATGAAATGGAATGAGGAAGGAGATACAGCCTTGTAGAGCGCTGTTGTATAAGCTTGGTGCTGACTGGATAGGTCACGAAGGAAATGTGCAGATGGTTTAAAATGGGAGCCCCAGAGCATGTTTGTAAGCTGTCAGGATGATGCAATGGAGAGGATGAGAACGATGAGCAGATGAGAGGAAAAGCAATTGCATGCAGACCCAGATGATTTAGTAGATTTGATGGTGGAAAGATGAATGAGTTCCTTTTTTGGCTTTTCTTTTTCAGTGAAATAAGAGGTGAGGCCATCAGCTGAAAGTGGGGTGGGGGAGGGAGGGGTGGAATGCCAGAGGTTTGAGGAAAGAGCAAGTCTGAAATGAAATTCCCAGAGAAAAGACTCATGACCTTACTAGAAAAATAGAGCAGGACTGGTGGGTAATGAGGAACACCCATTTGGAATCTGAGTTGACGAATTTAAAGCAAAATGGAAATATGATGTTTCCCAGCAGAGGTCAGCAGTTCAGGTGCTAAAATTGAGTTCACCCACTCTTGGGCTTTTGTCTTTTGGTTGAGGAGAAATGAAATGGTGAGAGTTTTCAAGACCAGGAAGATCCATGTTGAAGAGCTAGAGGTAAAGAGGCAGACCAAAAGGAAAGATTTTAAGTGCTGCAGAGAAAGAGTCTACACATAGGAAACCCAATTTAAGAAACAGAAAGATGGTTTTTAGAGCCCAGAAAACAGCAGTTATTTTCTAAATGAACTAGGTGATGGATTTGTGCTGACCTTCACCTCCTAGCCCTACCACATGCTGTACTATTCCACTCAGACACAAGGGCACAAGCTCAGCCATGCAGCTGCTGCCCAAGGCTGAGGCCGCTAGGCAATGGTCTTGAGGCCAGATGAAGCTGATAGTGAGGACCTGGGGCGTTTACACCAGGCTCCCTATGTAGGGCCTGCAAAGCCAGGTAGCACTGGAGAGCATTAAGCATGAGATGAACTTTTATCACAGTCTGTGTAGTATCAGTGCACTTGCACCCCTCCTCCACGGCCACTTAATAGCTCATCTGGGATTAACGCCATTAACGCATGAGGAGAGGAGCAAAGGTGAAAAGTCCTTGAGAACACACACGTCCTCTGCAGACTTTCAAAGCATGACTTTTATTGATGCCTTAGGACCACTGAGTTTGGAAGTCCAGCCAAATTCTAAACTTTGCCTCCCTAAATACTGTCTCTATTTCTTTGGATTTGTTTTTTCGCCTTAGCAACTATACATGATAGCAATCTGTAGAACCCCTCATTTAAATAATTCCATACACACACCTCATCATATTAAGTGATTGCACATGATTTTATAAACACATTGAACCTAAGTGACAATTCCATTCACTATTAAAAAGTTAGGAAATTATTATTTTACACTTGGCTAACTGATACACACTATTAATATCCTGTACTTAGATTGTACATAACCTTTTTAAACAAATTAAAATTGGCATAAGAAATACTTTCTCCATTTAATTTAAATCCTGGCTTATCGCATGTATTTCCTTCATGTTTCACAAGCCAGACTGTCCTGTAATGAAGCATGTCAATTTTACTACTGTAGTGAACATCCCTTCACTGTCAGCCAGATGTTCTGCATCAGTCGAGGAAATTTTTTTAAAAATCCTTAGAGAACAGTTAACGAAATAACTTTATTCCTGGGGGACCAGAGGTATGCAGTCCTCTGAAATGTCTGTTCTAATCCAACAGTGATTTAGGTTCCATTCTTAAATAATCAATGCATGAGTAAAACCTTTTTCTTTTTCTCTCAGTGCTGTCATGAATATGGTATGAATGCCTACAAACGCTGGGCTCTAAACTATTAGAAAATAAATAGCACCTCTTTTCAAGCAAAGTAGAAGTGTAGTAGTTAGAAGCTCAGGAGATGGGTCGGAATCTTGGATCCACCACTTACTAGCTTTTTGATGTAAGTTCTCTTTCCCTGCAAAGAGCAAAAAATACCAGTACCCACTTCACAGGGATGTCATGTGACTTAGAAGACAATACATTTAAACTTCTTAGAACATTGACTAGCACATAGTTAGAGCTCAAAAAACAGTAACTTGTATTATTTTATTGTACTTCCATTGCAAGACCCCTCTAAACAAAATGGATGACAAATTTCATCTCGTGAGAATGATCCTTATTTTCCCAATAGCCAAAAATGAATCCAGACCCAGGTCTATTATTAAAGGAGACCTCAAACTGAATTATAGTTTTCCAAGTTAAAAACCGGGTTTCACTAAAGCAGTGGAACTTTTTCTTGGGTGGCTCATGAATATACTCTAAAAACAATCCTGAAAGAGGCTGCTAAAAATGTTTTGAGCAGAGGCTGTGAGTAGCCATCCAAATTTGACACTTATTTCAAAATATGAAGTCTGACTTTTTAAAATAAATCATAGCAATTCAGACATCTCAATACTAGAATATCAATAAAGAGAACAATCAGTGGCATTATTTGCTTTTTCTTAAGACCTTGAAAGTTGCATGTAGATTGGCAACTTGCTTCTAAAGATTACCCTCTTTTCCTTACAGACTGCAGAGTCATCTTCATTGTTTTGTTTTGTTTTGTTTTTGTTTTGTTTTGTTTTATTCAGCAAGCAGATGTTTCCTGGAGTCTATTTTCAATACATTTTTGCATTGTTATATGATTCTCAATCTAATTTTGGGTTCCTATTAAAGATGCCCCTGAAGGGAAGAGGTCCTTGATAAAAAGTGCTCTGTTTAATACAGTCCACAGAATCACGTGATGCCTCATTCCAGGGTCTGCTTATCCCTTCTACAGTGCCCCTTATAGCCAACCCCAGTTGCTTATGCTGAATGTAGTCCCCTTTCTTCATGATCTTTCAACAGAGCTGATGGGAGGCATTAGAACACCGCCCCCCAATCTAGTGCTAGTTTCACTGAGATGTACCCAGACAGTGCATGCAAGAGTCCCTGGAGAGCTTATTTAAATGCAAGTTCCTGGGGCCTCTATGGATCTTGCACATGATACTGCTGGAGTGAGCCTGGGACTCTGCATCCTTTACAAGTGATTCAGGTGACTCTGAGGCAGGAGGTCCCACAGACCACTCTTACGCAACACAAGAAGAGAGGCAAAAGCAACTGGAACCCAGTCGACTTGGCTTGAGTTACATCTCCACCATCAACCTGCTCTGGGAATCTGGGCATCCTGGCTAACTTCACTGAAGCTCAATTTCTTCATCCATTAAACTAGGAACAATTCCACCTACCTCACTACAAAGAAGTGGAAATGAAATGAGGTATTTAGTTAAGCACACAGCAGAGCACCTAGCATAGAGTCAGTGCCCCATACAGAGCATCTGTACAACCTCTACTTCCTCAGCTTCAAAGCTGCAGTTAATTCACCTGTTTAGTTTTCTCTTTTCTGTACTCAGTTTGGTTATCTTAGTGGCCTTGCTTTGAATTTTTTCCATTTTTACCTCCTTCCTTTACTGAATGCTATGGTCTGTATCTGATCAGAGCCAAGGGACGTCACTGTAGGCCTATGTGTGTCTAATATTTCCCTAATGGACACACCTCCTTGCATTCCTAAATTTCAGCCTCTCATTAGAGTGCTCCATTTGCCCAGCTTGTGGTTTCCCATCCCTTCACCAACAGCCCTTTCATTCTGCTTCTCCCTTCAGCGTTCTCATCTTCTTATGGCCATTTCTTTACTCATAGAATTAAATCCTTCCTTTTATGTTTGTCATTATTCCCTCCTTTCTGCACAGCTCATTACATCCCTCCATCTGGCAACCTCATTATCCCATTCCATTTTTATCTCGTCATATCCCCACCATGCATGTGTTACTGGCGCCTCCATTCACGCAAGCAGTGCATTCTTTCTCTTTGCTTCTTTTCACAACCTGCCCTTTCCACCCTCCCCATTAATGCTTCCATTTATAAATCACATTACATTCCCACTAAATGCCTTGATCATTACACCCATCCATTTGTGCATCTCATTAGACCACTGCCCATGCACATTTCTATGTGTACTTCTGTTTGTACATCTCATATGGCCCCATCAAACATGTGCATTCATTACTCCCCTTTCAAATGTTCATGTTGCATTATATCCTTCTATGTTTGTATCTCATTACTTCCCATTTTCCTAGGTTTGACAACAAACTAACAAAAACAGACAGATAAGTATGTTACTGGCTTTTAGAAAATGAAATATGTTTCTCAGGCACCTAACATCAGTGTTTCTTAAACAATTCATTTCATTTCAAAACATTTCAGTCATTTCAGAAAAATTTACATATATTTATATAGTTAGAGACCCCAAACACTGCATTTTATATGCACAAAAAAGAGCTCCTTGTTTGTTCAAATCACCATCATTATCACTACTTTGTATTATCTGCCTACAGTTTACAAAGTAGTATAATTACCCATGAGTTGATTTGTGGCAGCAACTCTCTCAAGGAGACAGCTTAGGGATCACAGCCACTTTACAGAAGTGCATTGAAAGCACCACGAAATTAAGGTATTTCCCAGTAACTTCTACTGAATGACAGTGGCTCAAACTCAAATCTTCTGGCTCCAAAACCTTTCTACCATACCACTCTGCACCAAAAAAACCTTATTTCTAAGTATCACTTGTATCATTTAACCCATCCTATAACACTTCCTTATGCTAGAACTTGGTATCAGCAGGCTTTAGGTTTGGTTTTTGCTTTCTAAAACAAAGCAATAACACATTTCAAACACATTTCTTGTCCATCTGCTTGTCTCTGAGTTTGAAGAGCTAAATTAAAAGAAGCTTTAATATGAAGCCGCCCATCAAGAATAAATGCTCAAGTCAGGAAAAGAGATGACCTTTTAATGACCTCCACCGCAAAAGTCTCACGGGCGGGCAAAACAAGGGGACCCCTCCACAAGGGATCAGAGCCCCCCACAGGTAGAGCCTTTCTTCCTCACAGATTCTGACCCCTTCCAGTCTCTTTGCTTCCCTGAACTGTGTTCTTTGCCTCACTTTTATTCTTCATTAAATTAAAAAATAGCTCATAAATTCAGAGAAGTGCCCAAAGGCGATTCCTACTCCCACCTCAAGATGGAAGAGTTGTTTACATTTCTTCCATTTTTACTTCAAATATTTCTCTTTACAAAAAAAAAGAGACTGTTGCAAATACTCTCCTGAAGTTGGTGTGTATTATTCCATGAATGTTTTAAAATTTTATTTATGTGGTATCACATTGTACATATCTTCTTCAATATGCTTTCTATGCTTAATGCTGATTTTAGAATTTATCTGTTCATACATGTAGAGCTAGATCATTCACTTTTGAATCTATAAAATTTTCCATTGTGTAAATGAACAGAGTTTACTTTATCCATTTCTCTATTGAGAGGTAGTTCAACTTGTCACATCTAACTTATCCCTGTTACTTCATTAATGCTTTTAACCCTGTTCTCTATCTGTTGAATGACTAAACAGAAACATTTTACATTCCCACATCATGGTAAGCAATGCCTTCTCCCTAAAGCCATGGTAGAGTCAGTTTTATCCCTTTTGTAACTCCTCCAAGTAGTAAACATGTCGACAAAATGATAGTTCTTAAATAAAATTAGACCTTGGAAAAATGTTGGTATGCACTAGTGTGTTAAAATAATTGTACCTAAAGAGGGTGGTCTGATTCCCAGAACCTGGAAAGCCTCTCATGACAGCAGAAGGCAATAAAGAGGGAGAAAAATACAGTCTTTTCCACAGAAGTGTGGTTTATATTTTTACCATAGTTTAAGAAGTCATTGGAGACTATTGCTAGCCCCTGAGGCAATCAGACAATATGATTGTGGTCATTAAAACTATAGCCTATTTCAGACAGGAGAAAGTGTTCTTGGATGATAATTCTTCCAGAAACTTTAGAGCCTAGGAGAG
The DNA here is from genome assembly GCF_040802235.1 of Manis javanica. Classification (NCBI taxonomy): domain Eukaryota; kingdom Metazoa; phylum Chordata; class Mammalia; order Pholidota; family Manidae; genus Manis; species Manis javanica. Next base: position 146,544,050 of record NC_133158.1, read on the forward strand.
CCTTCCATAGTGGTGTGGGAAAGGAATTCTTCCTGTTGTACTGATGAGAATGTAAACTGGACAGCCATTCTGAAAATAATTTATCAGAACCTAGTGAAGTTAAGGATATGCGTAATGTTTCATGCAAATTTTTAATGTCTCATGCAAACAAGGATTCAGGAGCAGAGCAGATATTATTATTTATGGCAAATAATCTCACCAGTTCCCCTGTGCCCAGCTGTTAACTCTGGGGCAACACAATGAGATCCAGCTATCATCCTACATGTACTAGGGTCTGTATTATAGGTAAAGAACCATGAAAATATGAACCTGTATTTATATATATGAGGTAGAAAGATCTTGCACCTTGAGAAAGAGTCTGGGTTCTTACTCTTATCTTGGGGATGTAAACACATCTTTCCAGGGGGAAGATAAAACTAGGACCCCAGCTTGACAACCCAGGGGTACCTCCAAGTTCTGGGTCTCATCCCCACCTTGAATCGTAAACACCTACTTCTGGAAAGATAAATGATCTTTAGGTATTTCCCAATAACTACTACTATATGATCTCTCACTTTCTAATTAGTCATGAGTTAACTTCTAAGGCTTGTTCTGTTAGGCCAGGTCCCAAGTTTTAGCAAAATTTGTTCGGAGAGTCCAAACTGTGTGGGAACATAAAAACATTTTCTGTGCAGTCTTACACATAATTTAACGATCCAGCAATTCCACTCCTAGTTATCCCAGAAAAATTCTTGCTCACACCCACAAGGGGGCATGTATGAGGATATTCATTGTTGCATGGCTCTGGAAAGTGCAAAGGTAGAGAGGTACCCTGGCTGCCCAGCATTAGGTGAATGTTTAGATAAAATGTGCTGAGTAGTGATGTGCGCTATGGAATCACTTTGCTGCAGAAGAGGCAACAAACTAAATACACACCCGAGGCCTTGTAGAGATCTTGGGTGAAACAGCAAGGAAGAGAATGCAGGCTATAGCAAAACATCACCTGTGAAAATGACAAGCACACTAAACATTGCTGCATGTTTTTCAAGAATACATACTTGTCCAAAGAGATATATCAAACCCAAAAGAAAATGTATGTAAAGGGGAAGTGGGAGCAACAGTCTGGGAATGAGAGTGGTAGCAGAGGTAAAGGGGTGAAATAAGACAAGAGGACCTTGCTCACAGCAAAACTGCCTGCATGGCTGAGGAGCATGGTTATTTAACTGACTTCCAAAGGAAGAAAAAGAAAGCTTCTTCAATGAGCTCTTTCCACATCAGCACCCTCTGATGCCCAATACCAAGTAGTAGCACAATGGACCCCCCTTATCCATGGGGGTACATTCCAAGACCCCCAGAAGATGCTGAAACTATGGATACTAACCCCTATATGTACTCTGTTTTTTTTACTATACTTACACTCCTATGATAAAGTTTAATTTATAAATTAGGCACAGTAAGGGACTAACAATAATAATGAAATAGAACAATTATATTGCAATCAAAGTTATGCGAATGTGGTTTCTTTCTCTCAAACTATGTTACTGTACCACCTTTCTTCTTGGGATGGTGTGAGATGGTAAATGCCTACATGATGAGATGAAGGAGGTGAATGATGGAGCCACTGAGGGGAAAAGAATTAGGCTACTTTGAGACCACAGTTGATGGGGGTAACTGAACCTGCGGATAAGGGGGGACACTTGTACATAGTAGAACTAGATGCTCACTGCACAGTTGTTAAATGAAGGTGGCTAACATTAATTAGAAAAAAAGTTACTACAATTCTTTGCTTTCCATTACAAAAGAAGACCCCATGTGAAGGCCAGCTTTCATTGTCAGTGGTCTGGTGACTAAGTTTTATTGCTGTCACCAGTGTTAGAAATGTCAATGTTTTTCTGTATTTTAAATATTGGTAGTTTCTTGCCCTTGCTTCCACTTTGATAAAAACACTTTACAGTCTTACTGGGTTAAAATTAAAAAAAAAATAAATTTGTTAAGAAATAAATTGTAGGTTTATCAAACATTTATGAAGTTTAACCCAATTTACCACCTTTGTTTTCTACTCAACCCTAATATGTATGTTGGCTTTCCCATAAATGTTTTATTTAAACTCTTGTCATGTTTCTGCCAAAATTGTGTAACCACATTATTTTTTTCATGATCCTTAGGTAAGTGTGAAAATGCGACTTTTTTAATCAAAGCAAATATTCTACCATATTTGTGGCTCCCTTACTAATCTGAGAAAGGAAAAGGAAAAAGGACAAAAAATGGGATATAGCACATGTATGACATCCATACTGAAAACTGAAACACAGTATGAGTTCTTTGAGGTCAGCACCCTGCTGTCTCGGCTCAGTGCATCTCCCACCTTTGCCTACCTCCCAACCTTCTGCCAAGTTTCAAATAAGCCTAACAAGTTCATTTTCATGCCTCATCTCTTCCTTCCATATTGCGCAATTTGGAATAATAACATCTCTGATTTTAAAGAATGGAATTTTTGCTCTTGCAACCAGATGATATATTTTGTCTCATGAAACCAAGCTATTATGGAAAAGTATGAGCATGAGGATTGGCAAATTCCTCAAATACTAATTAACAGAGAAAGATCAGCCATCCTGACATCTGTTCCCCAGGGTGTAGGATTAATTTCCCAGTCAGTGCACATCAGAATAATGAGGAAAGCTTCTTAGAAATGCGGATTCCCAGGCCCAAACACAAACTTACTGTGTTTGGCTTCCAAGGGTGAACCCGTGTCTGAGCCTTTGTAAGAAGTTTCCCTGGGATTCCTGACACCAACATTTCCTGAAAACTGGTGATCTGGAAAACCTGGGAGTCTTGAAAACAAGCAATCAACATACTGCATTGATTGATTCAGACAAACATTCTTTTTCAGTCATTAACGTTTTATTGTAAAAACTGTTTTATAAAATTCCATAAAATGAGTTCCATATATACACATATTTTTTTAAACAAGATGTTCTGAAGGGGCCTAATGGTCATAGGTGAATAGACATGAAAATTGAAAACCTAAATATGCTATTCTTGATTTAAATTAAAGATAAAATCCATATGTCTCAATTAACAAAAAATTCTAAAAATTAACTGAACATCTGCATCAATGGGCAAAGTGCTATGCTAAATATTTTCAGAAACTACCAAACACTATAGGTCTTCTTGCTAAGGAGCCTTAATCCAGTTGAGGACCAAAAGGGTCAGATCAAAAGAAGCTTAATAACAATCACAACCCAAACACAAAGATGTATTCCCATCTTCCTTTGGGAGGAATGCCATTGACCCAATCAACTACCTTTTCCAATCCTTGGAATACAGGACAGTATCTCCTTCATCTATTTATCACAGGTTCTTGATGTCAGGTGCTATCAATTGAATTCAATTGTAATATTTTTCAGAAATTGGAATCAATTAAAAATTACAGCATAAGATTCTTTAGAGTCTCTTTTGCTAGTTTATTCATTCAACATAGTGTTTCCTACAAAACACTCTGCTTATACAATGTGAGACAATATAAATAATATAAAGATAAACCATTAATTTTCTTCCTTCAATAAGCTTATTTCACACCCTTGTCTCATATAGTTAGAAAATGTGCCCTGGAATTAACCATAAAGACACAAAGCCTTACTATTACATGAAAATGTTGGGGATCATTAAAAAAAAAACCTTGTTTTCTTTTCTTAAAACATACTTGAGGTATGTGCCTAGGATTAGTCCTGTTAACCATAGGCACACAGAGCTCATGAGGCAATCCCATGTTTTGTATCTGTGCAAAAATAACTTTAGAACAGAATTTAAATGTGCCAGAACCCAAAGTTCTTCCAGATGTACGCTTTCACTGATTTCTGGAAAATTGCTTCCCTCTCAGTACCCTCTCACAGTACATAGACCACATTATAAGATCCAGAGGCCACTTTACACTTTCATAGAATCCATAGCATTGTCTCATGCTGTCATTGTAATCAAAATAATGTTGCAAATATGTTCTCATCTTTCCATGCTGCTTGGCTTATTTCTCCTCTAAAAGGCTTTGCAAGAGAGCTTTTAATATAGTTTTTTAAATTCCCATTAATGATTTTTTTTAAACCATAGAAACAATCATCTATTTTAAAATATCATTTTACTTCCAGAGGCTTGTATCCCTTTTGAATTAGATGGTGTTTATCAAGAGAATCTTTCTTAGTGCATGCTTACTATGATCATACATCTTTTTCTTTAAGTCAACAGAAATTATTTGAACTTTGATATTCTTCATGTTTTATTGAGGCCTGCTTTGGAGTGTACTTGGAAGAATTGTAACCCCTCCAAGTGGAGACACGATTTTCACTGAGGACTGGCCAACAGGGTGTCACCTGCCCTTCCTCATGGTGTAATCTTTACATTGATTCCTAATGCTACATAACAGCTTACCACAACCCTAGCAAACTAAAACAACACCTGTTCATTATCTCACAGTTTCCTTGGGGCAAGAGGCTGCTGATGACTAACTGGGTCTCACAAGGTCTCACAAGGCTGCATTCAAGATATTGGCTGGGCTGGGCTTTCATTTGGAAGTTCAAGTGAGATGTGTCTGCTTCCAAACTCACTGAAGTTGTTGTCAGAAATAATTTATTTGGAGTTATAGTCCTGGCTGTTGGCTGAAGGCTGTTTTAGGTACTAGAAACCACCCACAGTTCCCTGCCATGTGGCCCTCTCCATAGACAGTATACAACATGGCATCTTGCTTCCTCAAGGCCAGCAGTGAAGTTTCCCTATACATCTTCCAGCAAGACAGGTCTTATGTGTGTGCATGTGTGTGTGTATGTGTGTGTATACATAAAAACATAATCATGGGATTAATATCTTATCACTTTTCCATATTCTTGGTGAGAAGCAAGTCACGGGTCCTTCCCACATCTATGGGGAAGGGATTGTATAAAGGGATGAACCCCAAGAGATGAGAATTATTGGGGAGGTCATATCATAGGGTCTGTCCACCACAGTCCCTCCCATTTAACTAAAATACTCAGGGCATGACTCTACTTAGACATGAATGATTTTTATTACTCTTCTGGAGTCTATTTGTCTTAAAGGAAGCTTGCTCTTAATACTAAATAAATCAATTCTAGTTCTCTTATCTTAAAAAAGAAAATGGAAGCCACATTGCAATTCTTGGGCAAAGCTGGGGAAGCTACAGAAACCAGGAACCAGGAGGGTAAAGAAGGCAAGTAGGAGAAAGAGATGATGACCCCAAGCACATTGAAGAAGTCAGAAGTCCACAAATTTAGGTATCACTAGCTATTGGTTTACATTTGTTTGTTTTGAGATTTATTTTGCTTTGATTTTCACCAATATTTGGAACTACGTGTGTTTCATCTGTCTCTTGTTATTGTTGACTTCAACAGTTAATAGAATTATCGCCTATCTTCTTTACTCAGTTCCTTTTGCACAAAAACTAAATCCTCTGAAGAAGTAAGCCTGCTTTTGACTTCAGAACCCAAACATTTGGGTGTAGCTTGCCATCTGTCTTAAACTTTTAAGCAACTTTTTGCCAAGACAAATGTGAATTATAAGCAACAACCTGGGACATACCTGGTCTCAGAACAGGAAAAATAAAGGAACCTTTAAGTATTATTTTAAGTACTTTATTTGCTAGCAGTGTTTGTGGTGAATGAAAAATTGATCCTTAATTATGTGAGAAGTAGAGAGGTGATCTGCATGCCAAGAGCCAAGTACAGACTTCAGAGACTTAGCAGTTTTGAAACTGATATTTATGAACATCTGCTTTTCCCCCATAAATTTTAATATGGATTTCATCCTTTGAAACCTACAAAACTCCCAGGTGCTTCTTCAATCTTTATTTTGGGAACATGATTTTTTTTAAAAAAAAAACCTTTTATTCCGTTGAACACATTCAAGATCACTTTTGCTAAAACAACATTCATACATACGGTGCCTATTAGAATGCCTAAAAGATGGTATTAAATGTTTGCAACTCAAAATGCTATCTATATTCAGTAGGTTGAAACTCCAAAATATTTAATTACGGAACATAGCCGTAACAGTCTTAATAAAAGATGCCTGAAAAATAGTCATTTCCAGTCCCAGTTTTTGTCTTCCATTTTTCCACAATTATTTATTTAATGCTTGCTTATTTCACAGGTTTTTTTAGTGCTGGGTTATAGCAGCCAATACAACAGAGTCCCTGCCTTCATTGTGTTTATATTCCAGTGAGTGCAAATGTCCTCTATAAAAAATCCCTTTAAAATTTTATAATACCATTCATACAGTTCATTGGAAAATTTTGTGCTGAGCCTGCAAACCAATGCTGTTCATCCATTCCTGATGTTGGACTAGGCTCTAGGGATACAATTGTGAACAAAATAAATATGCTTCTGCTCTTAAAGAGCTTAGCATTTAGAAAACCTCTCACCTCTGTCAAAAAAGATGTAGATATGGGGAGCCAGATCCCTCAGGTAGGATCTGGGTAGCCACTTGACCGTTTCTATTTTAGATCTACCATAAGCAGTGCAAACACTGCCTCCATGCCTCAGCTCTTGGCATACTAAGAGCAGTTATTACAGGTAGAAGATAAGAATGTGTGGACCAAGGGAAAGAAAGAAAATCACAGCTCAACAGGGGACACACACGTAAGTCAGAGGGGCAGGTGCCCATGTCTTTAATGCAAAAACATTAAATCTCTCTTAGGAAAGCAACCCTTTATGAGTACAGTTCTGGCCACCCTGTTGCAAAGGATACAAGTCATTTACATAATAGGAAAGCCTCAGGAGAACAGTAGAGCTATTTAATTTGGTTAGGCTAATAGTTTTCCATCCTTTTACAGTGTAATGGAACCTCTCTCTGCCTCTTACACAGGAACCCATTGGCAGGGTGCCATAGGGCACATCAAACATGGGCAGTTTTCTGGGTGTGTCGATCCTACTCACCCATTTGGAGAGGGAAAAGTTAATTAATTTACTGATCAGTAATTGAAGACATTATTTTCCACTAAAACTAGTTCAGCCATATGATGGGATAGAATGCAAAATCTGCATACGCTTTTAAAATAAAGTATAAAACTAAAAGAGTCCCTCCATTTTCCATCAGCCCCCTGCAAAGCCAAGCTAATAAAAATAATTTTTGGATACGGATAATTGATTCTCAATTCTGTAAAGTGTAAGTAAAAGGCAAATCCCCTAGCAGCATTCCTTTCAGCCACACTGCCACATTGGTGCCCCTCCTCAGAGACTTTGGTGTTGTCATTAGATGCAAGAAAATTCTGGGCCACTTCAGGCTCTGACACTTCACCCGCCAGCCCTGGGCCCACGCTCGCTGCCCTCTGCATTTAAGAGAACTCCCTTGGAAGAGTTTAGGATGACGGCTCTTTTCCAAGGTGGGTCAAGAGTGCTTTTGGCAATGTTCTCCCCTTGTCCTGAGCACTGAGTTTGAGCTTCCATGTCCCCCTTTATCCAGGCTCAGAATGCTATGTATCAGGCAGATCAGCTTATCTTCTTTGTGCTTTGTGTTCCTGAAACAGGACCTGGACCGGGCACAGCTTCATCTGGAAGAAGTGAGGTTCTTTGATGTGTTTGGCTTCAGCGACGCAGCAGGAGCATGGCAGTGCTTCATGTGCAACAACCCTGAGAAAGCAACTGGTGAGATCCCCCTCCCTGAGGCTGAGAGTGATCTGTGCCCCTGGGATTCCCCGGGATCTATGGCCCTGCCGTTCTGGCTGGCCCGCTCCTTGCCCAAATACCCTAAGCTGTACTCATGCACAGAGGCGAGCCTGATCGCTTCTGCTTCATGCTGAGAAGGCCGTCTCACCAAAGTGGGAGTGAGGAAAAGCAAACATGTTGAGAGGGAGAGATCCCTAGGCCGGAAATGAGCAAGAGAAACATTACCTTCCATCGGGATGGCTACTAAGAGAGCAGTACTGGCCGTTTTGTCCTGAAAGCACTCTTCAGTTCAACCCAGATGACCCTGAGGGTTAGAGAAAACACGCAGTCTGTCCAGAGCCCCAAAGAAATGAAACCACACTAACGGAATGAATGAGCACAGACCATATCATCTCGTGGTCATTCCTTAAACTTTGCTTGATGATTGGTGTGAAACATTTGAAGAGGGAGGAATTCTTTGAGGAATAACTTCCCAACTGGTTATTCACCCTCCCCACCTCCTTCCTGCTGCCCAGGGAATTTGGTGGACTGACCTTGCTTAGTGCCGACCAGCCAAGCTGTATGCTAGACCTGTCAGATGCCTTATGCTCGTCCTAATATTATCTCCATTTTACTGATGGAGAAACCAAAGCATGGAGCAATTTGGTTAACTGCTTGAGGTGAGACAGTTAATAACAGCAGCAGGATTTGAACCCGCTCTGACTCCGGAGCCCACTGTCTTAACTGTTTCACCATTCTGCTCCTGATTACACTTGCCTGGATCTGACCAGTGCAAATAGGGTGATAGTAAGTCCATCTTCAAAAAGTTGTGCTCTCCTTAGAAATGGAATATTTCACCACTAATGTGTGCTCTGAGAGGACACAGTTCTCAGCACTGACACTGCTCAGGAGTTGCAGTTTAGACCAAGAAAAAATACTGTTGAGCACAAAGCCACTTTGTTCATGAGCCATCCTCTCGAGAGCCATTGATTATACCAACTGTACCCATTCCTTTAGTTTTAGGCTTTTGTGCATCTTAAAGATTACCAATTGTGGCAAGTCTATATCCTCTTGCTGACTGCCAAGACATTGAGGCTGAGTTGAAAAAATGTGTTTATTTGGCCAGATGGAGATGTGAGGGGCTCACAGAGAGGCACCAATTAAAGTGTATTACCACAGAAAGGGTATGGAGGGAAGGAGACGGCAGTTAAGGATGGCAGCCTTTGTGAGGCACAGATTGTTGGCTGATTACAGAATCTGGATTGAGCTGATGCCGGAGCCAACACCCCGATTTTTAAAAAGTTAATTTGAGCAAATAGGGAATTGTGGAATTGTATGTCTCCATTTTAAAACTTCACAGTTTAGACCTTATTTCACCTATGAAAAAGAGCATAAAAGAAACTTTATTTGAGAGCATGGCAAAGTAAATGTGCTTATCTTAGTGACTCTGAGAGGCCTTTAAGAATTTTCATTTCAAGTAAGCTGAGTCCTTAGTTCAATAAACATTTCACCGTATCTGGCCAAGGGAGGCCTGAGAAAAGGGACTGAAAGTTAAAAACACAAAGTGTTCCTTTAGTATATGTTTTATCAAATTCACTGCCATGTACTTGAAAAGAATATTTTGCACATTCCCTCTTTCTTATTTGTGTTTCTCACAGTTAAATATAGACTGAGAACATATAACAATAAAAATTCAAACAAGGCCCAATATTTTATAACAGAACATTGAATCAAAATGTTTAGCCTTGAAAACTTCAGTGTACTTAGATTTCTTTGCTCACTTCCTTTTGCTACGGGGAAGGGGATTTGTGTCTGAGGGGAATCCTATGTCAAACTATTATTTGCACCCAAAACTCTTGACTCCCTGAAAAGTTTATATAATTTGTTGAGCTCATCTTCTCATTTTTATATAAGCACATAGATTATATATTTAATCTAAATGAAATGTCTAACATAATATTGCTGACACATATATTATTCATGGAGATGATGTTTGCCTTCATGTTCTGCTTAAATTGTAAGATTAAAGATGATGAAGTTGTAGGAATAAATATTTTGTCATCTGGTTGTGCACCACTAGTGTAGTAATTGCACCCACTTTTCACTTACATAATGCATGCTTATTGCATTGGTTAAATGCCTTCTACAGGCTTCATTTGGGATAAAATGTGAATAAGGTACAATATCTTTGCTCTGAAAGGATTCATCATCCAGTTAGGGCCAGAAGACATATATACGGAAAAATCTGGCATGCTTCCTTGTGAGTTTTTAGCATGCAATGATTACTTGTTGAGTCAGTGAATGAATGAATAACATTTAGAAATGGCCACATGAATGTTAAAATATTTCAAGATTGTGATTATGTGTTAACCACATCAAATGCATCACTAGACCATACCCAGTGCCTTCTGAATCTGGCAAATGGAGGTCAGTGCTTCTTTCCTCCTTGAGCGAAGTCACTATATGTAAAACAATGAGTTCCGACAGTCTTTGCAGCTGATGTACTGTGCCTGAGTCCTGTTACTGCTCTGGGTTTCATCAGCAGCCCTGTAGGGTCCGGATGCCCTGGCAGCCTCAAAGAGGAGGGGGCTATGGAAGTAGGACTGGAGGCTAGGACAAAGGACAAAGAAACTGGAGCTGGGTTTGTGTTTTCTAAGGAACTAACAAATGATACCATAACTGCTGTGAAGTATTCATGGTTCCACACTATATATAAACTATGAGACTCATTCAGAAATGGACAGCAAATCAGCAGACTTACATGGTCACCTTAAGTACATTCCCCTTTTCAGATAAAAGTCTCTTCACCCTTCTGACTCCCACTCATATTCCCACCAGCTCCATCATCAACACACAGAAATTTATAGGAGTTTGATATCTGGTGTTCAATAAACTATGTTTTTTACCCAATTATGCACAGATAAAATGAATGCTAGAACAGTCTCAAGGTCCTGATATATTTATTATTGCTGGCATTTATCATGCTGATTATGTGCTGAGCTTCACATGCATTTTTCTCATTTTCTTATCATTACTGACTCCATTTTAATGAGGAAACTGAAATACAGAGAGGTTAAGTAATTTTCCTAAGGTCACACAGCTATCGAGGGGTAGAACCAGGATTTTAATCCAGGCTAATTCCTGAACCTGAAATTTCAACTTCTAAGAGTAGATTCCAGTTAAGGACATGGAATATTGGAAATTCCAAGAACAATTATTCATAATGTTGTAATTATTAGAAATACCATGAAGCAGAGTACCTCCTGGATGATTTATTGTACTTTAAGAAGAGCAGGGGCTTTGGGAAATGATTTAAATGAGGGAAATAGTCACAGTAGAAGCTATTTCCAATCCTGCCAATTGCTGATTCAGTTTCTGATAATCATTGTATAAAAGTACAGAGTAGAAGGTTAAAAACTCACTGAAGTAACTCAAGAATGCTCAGGGATTTGCCAATCCCATTACTCCATATGAATGAGAGAAGAGAGATTGAGCAAGTAGAGGTGACAGAACAGAACTCGTGCCTGGAAAACAAGCCAGTCCTCTTTATCAGTTGCTCTCATGTCTTGGAACTACTGGTGTATTTAACAGTAAGAGTTAGTCAGCCGAACCATCCTGGAACACATCTGGCTTTCTATTCAGTCACAGTTTTTAAAAAGAAAAGGGACAACCAGGTCATGACTTGCACTCTTGTTTCTTGAGACACAAGATGCCTTTGTTCTTACGCCCCACACAAAACAACTGGGAGATGGCCTGGCTTTGGCACTCGTGTCCTCCTCTATAAATCTGACGGTTCCCCAGTGTGATCACTGTCTTAGTCACTACATATTTAGATATGAATGTGATTGTCTGTGGGAGATCTCCTTAGGTATAAAAGAAAATGAGCGAATTTTTTTTCCAGGTGATCTTCTGTCATGATTCTTCCTGAGAACTTGATTTCATATATTTGTGGTAGAAGAGCTTGCTGTCCATTAGATCACATGGCAAATAGAGATGGCTGCCAAATGGTATTAGGAAACGAAAGGCCTCTGCAGGATTTTCTTAAGATACTACAAACTCGTAACTGCAGATGTGACCCTCTTTCGATGCACACCTTCAGCATGAGCTCCGTGGGTTTTCCACACCAAACATCCACTTGAAAACGGGTAACTGACCTCTGAGGCCCTGACCTGTAGGACCCGAATAGTCTCATGAGCCCATTAGTATGAAAGTTTTCCACTTGGTTTCAATGTCAACTTTCATAGAACTTTAAAGGTGACAAAAGAAAACCCATTATGGAATTACCCAATGGCTAGGTTTGTCTTCTGATGCCTTCCCTCCTACCATGTGTTAGAATACTGTCTTCTATGTTAAATGCTTTCAGAATACCAGAAACAGTGCAGGGTTGTGTAGGATAACTTCACATTTTCACATTTATATACTGCTAGTGACTGCTGAATACACATTGATTATATAAAATTAAACCCCAGCTTATTTTTCGAAGATGCCTTGAATTACTTAATGACAAAGTAAATACACACCTATCAACACAGATCAGTTATTATCCGGAAGTATTTTTCCTTTTCCCCCTTTCCTCTTCCTCCTGTTTTATGAGTCTCTGGCACGGGCATGCTCTTTCTCTTAAACCTTCCCACAGGCTTACATCTCTCTTTCTCTCAGTCTGTCACCCACACACACCACCCCCAGACAATAAATTCCTCTCCTTGCTGGCCAATCTGTTCTCTGTTCACTCTTCTAGTATGTACACAGCATGTTGCCATCAAGCTTCCCCACCAGACTGAGGAGAAGAGCCTTGGATTATTCATTTTTGTACGCTCTGCCCAATACCTGAAACAGAGTAGTGTTTAACAAGTATTTGGCATATAGATGAATGATTAATTCACAGATCATGTAAGTGATGGAATGGCTATGGTAGAAATAGGATTTGTTTTGAAATGCAATTTTAAAATCTAATACTTTCTCAAAATTTTAAAAAAACACTTTTGAACTGAAACCTTGAAAAAAGCAACCTTTGCAAAATAAACTTTTATAAGAAGAAAATGTTGCTGTGTACAGGTTTCAAAACTTTATGGATACCCAATTTTAACATTTTACTAAAAGATTTCCATACATACAGAATCCATAGAAAACTTGCTAATAACCTTTGAGCCCCAATGAGAAATATGCTAAGATCAGTAACTTGACAACCTTCAGGAGTTAATTTCTATTTTTCATGCAGCATCACTTGCCTCATCCTTCTGCCCTTCCATATTGGATCAATAATCTTATTTCTATATAGGGCTAACATGTCTGATAGGCATTATACTTGCTGCAAAACATTAGTCACTCCATGGTTATCCACAAACAGATCATTTATGAAAATGTGTCCTTTTCTACTTGGAGAATAAGCTGAGTCAAACCAATACACAGAGGGGGAGAAACATGTTTTAGAAAAGCAGACTAGAATAAGTAAGTCAGTCTCTTATCACTATACAGGTTTGAGATGATATTGATTTAAAGAATTTTTATGTAGTTTTTAAAATAAAGAGCTCTAGTCATCACCTTTCAAAGTAATCCTAATTTGTTATTTTCCTATGTAAATACATTGGGAATGAAATTTGTGTTTCAGCCACAAAGTCATCTATGTAAAAGACATACAGGTGCTTTTGGCAACCAAGGACAATGAAGTCATTAAACATTTCAATAGGCTGGTCATATTTTGCCTCGGATCTTATTCTTCCCACCATCTCACAGTATAGGTGATCCTTCTCTCTTTATTCAGTTTCTTCCTCCCAGCTGAATCTTCCCATTGGCTTTTAAACACACTCAAGTGGCTTAACCTCTCCTTTCCCTCCACTGACAGCCCTATGTCTGGCCTCTGCTTTAAGACCAAAAGAGGTATCAGTGCTCAGTCTCTGCATTTTCTCCTTGCTGCCTTCCCCTTCTGATTCAGCCCTCTCTGATCTGGCTTCAAAGTCCATTATCTTGATGGTCGTCAAAGTCATGCAAGTCACCCACGCACAGTATGTGTTTCAGCCCTTGGGCTACTTGCCTTATGGCAGCATTCAGTTCTGTAGGCCAATTCCTCCTTCTCCAAGCGTCTGCTCCCTTTCGCTGGTGGGACACAGCACTCCCCTGGCCTCCCTCCTGCTCTCTAGACACTCCTTCCCAGCCTCCTTCTGAGCCCACCTTTCTCTGTCCAACTCTTCAGCATTAGGGCACCTCTCTTCTCCGCATTGTGCCCACTACCCCCAGTCCATCTTCACTGTTTAGGCAGCTTCAGGAACCACTTCTATGAGACAACTTCCAGACTTAAATCTGCAGCCAGGCCCCTCCCTGGAACTCTAGACTTACATCTCCCATCCCCTACTTGACAGCTACAAAGGTGCCCCAAACTCAGTTCACTTAAATTAAAACCCATGCTTGTCTTGCCCCACCCTTAAAATATACTTGGTCTTCTTCCAGAATTCTCAGTAAACTCATCCATTGCATCAGCCAAAGACCCACTGCCCCCTCTCACACCTCCATCCAATTCATCACCCAATATTGTGGATTTTACCTTCTCATTTGCTCTCAACTTTGTCTACCTCTCTCCATCACCTCAGGGTACCTCTTACCTAAAATAAGGGAAATAAGTCTCCTGAGCTACTCCAGATCCTTACAATCTGCCACCCACACTACAGCCAGAATGATCTCGTCAGAGAACAAATCTGATGGGGCCATCCACCGCATAAAACCTTGCAGTACTTTCCCACAGCCCTTAGCTTAAAGACTGAACTCCATGCTCATCCCAGCCTCACATGCAGTGGTCTTTCTCAGCCTCTCCAGCCTCATCCTGTCCCACATGTCATCTGCTCTCTCTCTCTCTCTCTGCTCTGGCCAAAGGACCTTCTTCTTTCAGTTTCCTGTATACACCGCACCTCTTCCTGCCACTGGTCTTTTATATGTGCTTCATTTTCTGCCTGATTGCCCTTTCTCCCCTCTTGACCTAGTTAATGTAGATCTTAGCCTTCCCATTACAACTCCGAGTCACTGCTTCAGGGCTGCCTTCTGTGACCTCCATGACTAAGACTAAGGGCCTCAAAGCACCTCAAAGCTCTCTTCATAACACTGGGTATGGCTGCTGTCTTGTTTTTTCACCTGTGATTATCTGATTAATGTCATTTCCTCCAGTAAATAGTAGCTACTGTAAAGGGAGCATTCTTCATCCATCCATCCATCTTCAGCCCCAGTGCACAATAGATGTTCAATAAATATTTACCAAATAACTGAACCTCCAACGTTTGTGACTTCTCAAAAAAATTTTGGTAAAACTTTTCTCAGGCAAATGGTGACAAAAAAACAAGTTAATGAATTCACAGTGATTTGTTTTAAGAGAAAAACATTATTCCTATGATAACATTTCCAGTGTACCTTTTGTGTCAGTGTATCCTTTGTATAAACAATATCCTCTTAAATGAGTTCTTTTCAAAAGTACTATGAGAGACTGTTTAACAGAGGGTGAGGTAGTGTATGTGTGTGTGTGTGTGTGTGTGAGAGAGAGAGATGGTGTGTCTTTGACAGATAACCTTCCAATGCAGACATTGTAAACTTCAGTTTGACGCCAAATGTTGAGTCATAACAGATGCAACTTGTGTTACATAATTCCACAGAAACATTGTAGACAACACCTTAGAATGATCTAAAATACCAAGAATGTTCAGGCAGGTGGGACAAATGGCTAGGATTTGCTCAGTTCATACAACCCATTTAAGGTGACCCTCATATGGTACATGCATGTCAGATCTGTTTTCCCCATGCCAGAAAAT
This sequence comes from Manis javanica, assembly GCF_040802235.1. Lineage (NCBI taxonomy): Eukaryota > Metazoa > Chordata > Mammalia > Pholidota > Manidae > Manis > Manis javanica. The sequence continues at coordinate 146,559,462 of NC_133158.1, forward strand.
CTCTGCAAGGTACAGGTAGTATGGGAAAGCACTCAACATTTAACACTGTCTAAAATCCTATGGCCAGATATTGCCAGTAAAACCTATCCATGTGATCATATTAATGGGATGACAGTGTGGGAAGTGTGTATGGACCCTCTCCTGTTCACCATTCATTTCTAAGACTGAGCAATTATCTCCATTCATTGTCACCATCCTTGATCTATTCCCATTGGTCCCTGTCAGTTATCACTAAGAAAATCTGGGCCAATCTTCCTTGATAGCTTCCCATAAAGGCACAAAAGTAACCATACTTAATGCTCAGAACTACTGAACAAGTGACCTTCTTAGCAAGTGGTGTTAGAATTTTTGTTTCACTGATAACACAATAAATGAGTCAAATTCTGCAGACATTGATTCTGAGCATTTTCTCTGTAACTCTACTAATTTAAACAAAGGACATATATATGATCTTATACTGCTATTCTATTCTTTACCTTCATGGAGAGGACATAGCAATTTTCTTCCCACTGTTGGTTTTGCAATTTTCCTATTTTGTAGGTTATCTATTACTGCCATCTACCATAAGGTGACTAACATGGTAGGTGACCTTGTTAAAAGTGCAAGGCCCTTTACCCCACCCCAAAATCATGTTTCAGTAGGTTTGGGATGTGCCTTGGAATATGCCATTTACTAAGTCAGCAGGTATAATTCCAATATAGGTGACCCTTCAAACATAGTTGGGGAAACATTGCTGTGTGCACTTAAAGTAGTAGCTCTGAGGCTTTTTAGATCAATATTTCAGCAATTGATAGATAAGCCTAGAAAGTATACTGCATTTTGATGGGTATGAATTATTGAGAAAAGAAGCCCTCAAAGTGCCCTCCGAGGGTAACCATCACATTGGGTTTGGTCCCTACAGCATCTTGTATGATGTTACAATTCCAGTGCTGGATTATTCCTCTCATTTATTCACTATTGGTAAGGAGACATGGCACTCTAAAGTAGTGCTTGGATATTCATGAGAAACATGCCATTCATTACAATCCTTAGTGATTTCAGAAACCACAGATGCTGAGTCTACTAAATGTGGCTCCCATGACCTCCTCATTTAATGTTTCTGTCCTTTTTTAAGCATACCCTCTGTAATTATAGCTGGCTTCACTAGAACTGCCATGCACACAAAAATCAATAAAACCATGGAAGGGAATTGAAGTAAATTTGAGGCTTTTTAAGTAAATTCTCCACAGACTGTAATTGTAATTCCCAGAAACAGTGATTTTAAGGGAAATTAAGACATACTTTTACTCAGCTCTTGTTTAAAACTTAAGTACTGGAGATTTCTATTTTTTCTTCCAAAACATTCCTTCTTTTGAAGGCATTTATACTTAACAATTGGGAAAGAATATCAAAAAATTCAAACATCACATATTAGATTCATGACAGTCCCAGTTAGGGGTTGTTCGTGCACAATTCAATGCTCTCAAGACAAAAGTGACATAAGCCAAAAAGCACACAGGTAAAGGAATTTCTGAGTCGGGGTGGAAGTCAGTATGCGACGTGAACAGTAGTTACGTGGGAGTTACATCTACTGTCGTAAGAACAAGCAGGAAGCATGGAAGAAAGGGAGCAGAGCCAGCACAGATGTGGGAACCACTCCCGGTGAGCCCAGGCCATGGCCACAGGGGCTTGAGAATGGCAGTCTGGGTGAGTACAGGGGCCAGTCACTCAAAAACACAAGAGTTTACCTCCCTGTTGGGACTCTAATTTCCTCTCACACTTTAAATTCAAAACCTATGGTCCTTGAATTTTAAAAAAGAGTTGCTTGTCTCACTCTGAATTCTCTCACTATTCCTGAGTGATTTCATGTAGGTTTCATTATATTCTTGATTGGATGGAGGAAGGCAGGTTTTATACTAGAGACATTAGCATAGGAAATTTATAATCAGCACCTGTTCATCATCACCGCAAAAGCACGATGGTGATCATTTCATGTTGCTGATGATTGTGGTCACCATGATCATGATGATAGTAGCCACAACGTACTGATCCCTCACCATGTACCAGGCACTTGGTTAAACAAGGCCACTGTTAAGCTTTATGACACTTTTGTGCCTTTATTGATGGTGGATGAAGCCCACTTGGGGATATATGGCTTGAATAGCAAAACTCAGACTGGATTTCAGCCCCTACTCACACCTTGGATGAGTGCTCTTGTGCAGTGGACAACCTGCACAGATGTTTGGTATGTCGTTAAACATGACAATGCTAGAAAGCAGGAGACCAAAGCTCAGTAAAGTTAAATAACTGCCCAAGACCAATCAGCTGTTAAGTGGCAGATTCTGGACTTGAACTAACGTCAGCCCCCAAAGTCACTGCCCTTGCTCCATGAACTATAGACCTATACCAGAGAAAGGTTTTGGTACAGCCATACATGATTTATTATAATAAGGAATATACATAGTGCTCAGCACACTATGCTTAAATAAATTTTAATTGGCTAAAGGCACATTCAGAATTGCAACAAGGCTTAAAATAAAATGGAAACCTTGAATTACTGAACTCTGGTGCTCTTGAGATAAAAGGGGTTGCATGAAGACAGAAATTATTTTTGATTATGTTACATTACAAAGCATTAGATTCCACTTTGCATAATGTCTGAGGAGCTTTAGGACTGGTCTTTCCTTGGATCTCATCCCTCATCTCCTGCTCTCCAAGCCCCACTGGGTTCCCCTCACACAGAATGACCTACAATTCCTAGAATGCATTTCATGCCCTCACTCTGAGCCTTGGCCCTGTGCATGTAATTTTTTTTTTTTTTTCAGAATACCCTTCCTCCCTTCACCTTCATCACCACCTCTTGTCCCTCTGAACTCAGCTCAAACACATCTACGTGAGGACGTTTTCCTGCATCCCACACCCAGGTTAGAAGTGTGTCTCCAGTGTGTTCCAGGCTCCCTTACCTCTGACTTTCAGTTACATTCTACCCCGGGCACACCCGCAGGAGACTGGAGGGAGGGGGTAGAGTGAGGTCAGGTGACTGATTCCCGGCTCCCTCCCAGCATGGCCACTGCAGGTTGCCTCGGTCCTCAGCCCACCACTGCAGCTCCTGTGGGGAAGCGGCCTCTGTATTGGTCTCCCTCTGGGTCCTAACTGTCCACCACCTTCCTGCTTCAGATAGAGGGGTGCTGTGCCTGCCCCTGGTCCCTGACCCAAGAGTCCTGTGATGCTATTCCTACATCTTGCCCACATCTGTGTAAATAGCCCCTTTATTAACTCACCTCAGTTACCCAGCTTGAGATGCTCTCTGCTTCCTGCCAGGACCCCGTGTGGTAATCGCTGATCCCATCTGGGGTCCATGAGGCTTCATGCCTGTGCTGGCGGGATCTTCACACTCTAGGCCCCTCCTAAGTCCCTTAAGAAAAGTCAGGTCTTTCTAACAGGGTTTCTAAAGAATTTTCAAATCAAGTCCAATATGACTTTCCCATGACTTTTGGATACACAATTTCTTTCCCAGATCTTACACCTAGAAATGCTTGAATTGCCTTCACACCCTCAGCCTTGCACCCATGACTTTGTCCCAAAGCAACTGCTTTACTAACTTGCTCCAGCTTTGCATGATTCTTGTAGCTTCTCTAGGTTCTTTGCTTTCCACAATCTTTCCCTCACACATGCCCCTGTTCCCTCAGTCCTTTCCTGCCCTCTTGCCAGGATATCCTTTCTCCCATTTTCAGGATGCATCCTGCTCTTGTGTCACCTCCTCCCAGTTCGAAGTAGACTTGCCCTTCTTTGAGTGCTATCATACTTGCTCCTACCTCCCCACTTGCACTCCCCACACTCTACACTGAGTTGTAGAATTTGTAAATTGCTTTACCTCCCCTACAGGATGATAAATTCAAGTCCCCTCTGAGCTGGACTTGCTAACCTCAGATCCAGCCACAGTGCCTTACAGCTTATCTGTACTCAAAAGTATGTGTGGGATGACCAGACAGTTGATAAATAAATATAGGAATATTCTTTATTGCCTGACTCTCTCTGTTGCGGGGCTTCTCAGCTTTAAGGTCTCTGTCTGGTATTATTTCTCTCTTATTCCCCAGCATCATGTTGAATAAGATGAGCACCTTCAAAATTCATTTTTTTGTCAATATAAATACCTCCAACTCTTGGTGCACAAAAGAAATACAAAATATCCCTTAGCTTTTCAGCCAACTGACAATTAAAGAAAGAAACAGATCCAGGTGGGTCCTTCATCTCTAATAACTTAAGAGAATGTCTAAGCCAAATTGGGGTGGTTTGAATGAAATACTGTGCTAATTGGCAAGTGAGAAAATATTTAAATATCCTGTATGCATTAAGTGACATTTAGGTGGTTTTAGATACATGATCATTCTCTTGTTCTCATTTTGCATGTTATTTTTCAAATGGAATATGATCATCCTTAGAAAGAATTAGCTCCCTGTTTTGTCCATGAAGAGACTGTGATGTCATATGAGAATTACAGCTTACAAGGGCAACAGACCTATTAAAACAACACGTGGCCAATCATGCATATACCAAATATAATTGCAAAAAGAAGTTTTTTTAAGACATAGGGTAGCAGCTGGAAAAAAATTTGTTGTTCTTTTTTTGTCCTTAAAACTATTTTTAAATTAATCCTGTAGCTGCAAGTAGCCTAGCTTTTATGGAATTATCTGAAGCTGTCTCTGATGCCTAAATCAGGGCCCTACCATAAAGCTATTTTAAAGTTTTGCTAACATTTCTTTCTTGAAGCCCTCTCCATGGACTTCTTCCCTGGTGATACAACATGTACAAAGCAAAGACTCTGCCCTCATGGAGCTTTCAGTTGAATAGGAAAGAGAGCTATTGATCAGATAAACACCAGTAACTATCTACAAATGATGCCAGATATAAAAGCAACATACCAGATGCTATGGGAACATACAGCAGGCAAAACCACTCTGGTCTGGGAGCAACATTTTAGTTGAAACATGAAATGATTAGTGTTGACTAGGCCGAGAAAGGGATATGGGGAGCAGAGAGAGTATGTGTGTTCCAGAGAGTGAAAATATGTTCAAAAGAGCTGAATAAGTTTGCCTCTGCAAGGTTACATCTTCAGGAAAAACACATCTCTTGGAGCACAGCATCGACTTTTGCTGCCAAATAACTAAAGACACTTGGTTTGTAATTATTTATAAAGCTGTATTTCTAAGGGGTTCATGTGAACATAATATATAAACAAAGGAATTAAGAAGCACAGAAATCTGGATCCACCTTAAGAACTGCTAACCAGATGCTCCTTTGTAAACTATACTCCTTTTGAAAATCTTGATGAGGGCTTTCAACACATTCCCATTATCATATCTAAATTGGACATTCTTTTAGCGACAAAGGGGAAAGGTTAACCAAATTCATAATTTTTTAGCCCACTTTCCAAACATGCTTTCTGGATTCTGGTTTACTGTGAATTCTGATCATTTGCCAAACAAATAATGTAAAATAAATGGCTTATCATTCTGTTACCTCAACAGTTGTAAATCAAGATGGCCAGCCTCTCATAGAAGGAAAACTTAAAGAGAAGCAAGTCAGATGGAAGTTCATCAAAAGGTGGAAAACCCGTTATTTCACCCTGGCTGGAAATCAACTTTTGTTTCAAAAAGGAAAGTGTGTAAGTTCCTTCCTTGTCCTTTACACTTGCATTTTTAAGGTCTTCATCTCCGCCAGCCAGCCTGGCATTTCTTTACACCAATAGTTTCTTCTTTCTCGGTTCCACAATTCTGCATTGTCATTCTATTACACATGTCCCTTTAGCTCTCTATTCTGTTAATCCTGTTTCCCTCTTTAGTTTATTATGGGAGTTTTTCTCTTTGTTGACTCAAGTTTCAGAAGATGAACTGCTGAAGGAATACCCAGTGATCTTGACTTGAACACTGTGCTCTTGCTTCCTCATAGATCACCCACATAAATTTCAGTTTACAGTGTTGACTGATTTCTTCTATGAGTGTAGGTTATATGCGGAGGTACACATTCAAGGAAGGGGGACAGTAGGAGGGAAGAAAGAAACAAGGGCCAATATTTAAGTACTGTAGTCAACTAAATTAATTCTGATTAGGGAAAACATTACTTTCTCTCATTCATTTAATACTCAGTTAATGAATAGGATTCTAAAAGAACTCTGATCTTGGTAAATTCTCCAAGAGCTTCCTTCACTTAGTGTTTACAAACAAATCATGCTCCCAAAGCTCCAGAGGGTTTCACAAACAATTCAATCTGCTTAAGCATTGGAACCCTATCTATTCAATTAATACTCCTTTCACAGACAGGACCAAGGAAAATTTAATTTTATGCCTCCCAAACTATCTCAAAATCTGAGTTAATAGTACTCTAAATTGTACTGTTGCACTTTTCTGTATTAAAACAATGTTAATATCAATTTAAAAATTAGATGAAATCAAAGAAGTATGAATTAATCATTTTTCCTAATCGCACTGCATAATAATTTTACATAAATTGGCTATCTTGGGCCAACTTATGAAACTAACAAAGAACTAATAGCCCACTCCTTCCATTGTTGTCAGGACTCTGTAGCCCTAGCACCCAGTAATAGAGGTCTTGAGCCATATGAACTGAAAGAACTGTGATCTTGGAAAATTCTCCAAGAGCCAGAGATCTTTCCATACTCTGGCAGTCAGCTCATGTTCTTTCCTTCACATATGCATTTCAGAAAGATGATCCTGATGACTCACCAATAGAACTCAGCAAAGTACAGAGTGTGAAGGTTGTGGCCAGAAAACGCAGGGACCACTCTCTCCCTCGGGCTTTCGAAATCTTCACAGACAATAAAACCTATGTTTTCAAGGCCAAGGATGAGAAAAATGCAGAAGAGTGGCTCCAGTGCATCAACGTGGCAGTTGCCCAAGCAAAAGAGAGAGAAAATAGAGAAGTAACCACATATCTATAGGGATTTGCAAGCTGACCTCACCCCGATTGCATACAATGGGCATTGCGTTACCATTGCCAGAGTCATCAAAAAGAGATAAGTTCACCAAGTCATGTTTTTTACTAAATACCAGTGGAACCGTTTTCTGTAAGAAGCAGGACCTAAAAGTGACAAGATTCTTAATACATTTCATATCCTAATTGCATTTTCATTAATTCCAGAACATCTGTGTGATACACACAGGAAAAGAGAGACAGATGGCATGGGGCCAGACAGGAGAGAGCTGGGCATCTAGGAGCTTCTAGAGATATGTCATTGTGCACTGAAAGAAAACAACTTAAAATGATACCTGAGCTAACTATCCTGAGGAAACATTAGGCACTTTTGATGAAAACCACAGCCTGTCTAAAGTAATAAAAGAAAAAAAATCTATTAGGAAAAGCCAAATTAATGGACACTCAGGAAAACCATATAACTTACTTATAGATGTATCATTCCATTTATCCTCTCCTAATAAAAATGAAGCTAACACATGGTAAAATGATTCTCAAGTTTAACCTGTTATGTCATTAAATGTCTGTTTTTCGGAACTACTTATCTGATTATTCCTTTTAGGTTTATATAATATGACAGAAAGTTTAGATACTTGGATATATCTCCTACTTAAGGCAGTAAGTGTGAGCTAGGATAAGCATAGGAAACCATTTTCTCCATCTTCAAAACATGTGCCATTTCCATTAAACTTTGATATTTTAAAGTTCTATACTTTTCTTCTTTGTATCAACATTTTAATACTTTCAAGTGACAAATGTGTATTGGTGTTTGCCATTACCCATAATTTTTTTTAAAAATTTAGGTGTGATAGGCAGCATTCTAGGATGACTCCTACTGACCTACGTCCTGGTATAGCCTCCTCCCACTGAGTGTGACGGGTCCTGTAACTTACTTGTAACTAATAGAATATGGCAAAAGGGATAGGATTGTCTCTTCCATGATTATGTTACATTAAATGGCAAAGATGAAGAGATTTCACAGATATAACTAAGGTCCTTAATCACCTGACTTTGAGTGAATCAAAAAGATATGACCCTGGATGGGCCTGACCTAATCAGACCAGCAGTTTAAAAGAGGGTGAACAAGTCAAAGACTTTCTCTCCCACTGACCTTGAATAAGAAAGCTGCTGAGTTCTACAGCTTCAAGGAAATGAATTTTGCCAACCACCAGCTTGGAAGAAGATCCCAAGCCTCAGTTAAGAGCCCAGCCCGAGCCAACACCTTGACTGCAGCTTTGCAAAACACTGAGCAAAGGACGGAGCTAAATTATGCATGTTCTCCTGTCCCATGGAATCTTTGAAATAATAAACTATGCTGTTTTAAGTTGCGTGAGGGTGTGGTGATTTTTTAATTAGCAATAAATAATTAATACAAAAGTTACTTGGACTGCACATAAAGGATAATTTCTTCCCTCAAAATGTAATAGCCATGTAGTCTACTACAGAAACCTGGAGACAGATTTGTCCATACCTTTAGTTCTACCTTGACTTTACTGCTAACTCACTAGGATAGGAAATATAAAAAAGGTCAAGTTTGAGGAAGGATGCAATTAAATTCTCATGCATTAAGTTTGATAGTGTGAGTCATAGAACTTATTGCAAGTTGGAAATAGAGTTCTGGAGGTCAAAATTTAAGCTCATTGAATATATAAATATGGCCACTGAAGATGTAGAATTAGATGGACTTTGGGAGAATAGGACAAAAAAAACTAATACAGGCTTTCTGGGGACACCCAGCATTTAAGCAAAGCCAGGCTGGATTGGCTGATTCGTGTTCAGAGATGTTACACACCAGAGGAAATAATGTCACAAAAGCTAAATAAATAAGGTTTTCAGAAAAAAAGGTAGAGATCAACAATGCAAACTCCTAAAGAATACTCACTTAGGATAGAGACTGACTTTTGTGATTGGAAAAAAGTGGTATCATTGTTGAGAACAATTTTATTGGGCCAATGAAGTAGAAGCCAAATTTCAGTGGGCTGAAGAATCAACAGGGGATTAGGAATTTAAAGCAGTGATTGATTGGACCATCCTTTCAAAACAGTGGGGTTGAGATGTGGGGACTAAAATGGAGAAACTAAAATGTTGTGTGTTTTAAAGAGAAATTCAATTGAAGGGAAGAGAAGTTTCAAATACAGAAAGAAAGAGGAAGAACCACAGAAGTGATGGACATAGATTAAAATTCCTTTACGCCACAATTTGTGGAGCAGCTACCAAGCAATAGGTACCATATTTAGCCTGGAAACACAAAAACAGAGGACCCAGCTCCTCTCCTCAGGGAGTTTACAATGTCATGGAGGAGACAGATACATACAACCAAAAATTGAAATGCTATGTGGCAAGTGCCTTGATGGAAGTTTGCACAAGTCCTGTGGAAACACAAGAGAAGGTGCCACTGTAACTGACTTTGAACTCCAAGTCAAAGCATGGGCTCTCTCACTGTTTCCCAGAAGTGTTGGAGAAGGAGCTAGTCTTGAAGAACTAGGAGTGTTGTGGGCTAACTAGGAGCGAATGGTCAGTAGAGGGAACCACCTTGCAAAAGCAAAAAAGAAGAGGAAATGTGGTTCGCTTGCAAAACAGCAAGTCCTTCTCTAGGACTGAAACATAAAGGACCTTCTTAGGAATGGTTCAGAATGAAGCTGGAAAGGCCTATGGGGCCATAGCATGAAGGGCTTGGTTCCATGTTAGGGATCTTGAGCTTTTCCCTTAAGATGGTGAAGCACCATTACAGGGTTTTAAGACTTGCATTTAGAGAAATAATTTTGATAGTGGTTTAGAGAATGGGCTGTAGGGATACCAAAAATCATAGCAAGGAGCGAATTTGGAAGGTATTTGGTAGGTGATGAGGGACATTAGTAGCAGAAGAGGTAGAGGGAAATGGAAATGCGGGAAAAATAATGAATTAGTAAAATGGATAGGACACTGGTGCATTGGATGGTGCCGGAGTTAAGAGATGGGAAGGACGGAGCTGGGGTTTAGGAATGGGGAGGGGTTTAGGAATGACTCCAGAGTGCTTGCTTGGGAAACATGATGCATGATGGTGGCATTCACTGAGATAGGAAATTCTAAAGCAATAGTTCAAAAGAGAGGCAGATGGCAAACTTAATTTTAATGTATACTTTCAGAGTGTAGATAGGTAATCCACCTTGGACTAGAGGGGCATTTGTATGAAGTTGGGCAGCAAAAGGGTGAGAATAGGATATATTGTAAATGACTTCTAAATATTATTTTAAAATCTACCAGCCCATTTTTAAGAGTCAGTGAGTAGCCCTAGCTAGTTTAACCAATTAAGAAAAATTGGTGACATGGAGAAATAGAGTATTATGTGATATTTCATTAGTTATTAATGGTTTAAATGTTTAAACCTTTTTAAATGTGCTCAAACCTTTCATAGAGAGATTATACTAAAACGCTTGGTATATATTGATTCTATTTTCACCGACTGCTTACTCTAGGAGTGATTCTACCCATTCAGTTTGGAGGAAAAGAATTATTTTTGCTACTTGTTACAAAATCCTAGTGATTTAATTAACTGTATGCTTCTACTTTAGAATACAACTCTCAGATCCTTTGAACCAAATCTAAAAAGAAGTAAATATGTGAAATGTAAGTAACGATCTTGCCGGTTTCATCCCCACGATGCAGTTGTTGTATTAACTCCAAATGCAAACAAATTCTCCTGGGCTCAGAATCACACTAGGAATTTCAGAATCATCAGCTTCCCCGATAGTTCTGGCACTTCCACCGTTCAAGCCTGACTTACCACGGACTGGCCTTTCCCAAGAGGACTGCTCTTCCTCATCCTGATCTACAAAGAAACCACTTTTCTAAACATGTTTAAACCTTTTAAAATGTTGATATAAATACAATCATAATTGTGAACAGAAATTCAAGTGGTTCTCATTTTTATTTCATTTTGACTCATTTTCTTTCCCTGATAGCCATGGAAACCAAAACATTTATGTGAGGGATTTTATATGGTTGTTTCTTGAGAACCTGGGGTTTAGTAAAAAATAAATGGGCAATACTTTTCTAATATTGGGCTTTCTTGAAAATCCCTGACTGGGGATGCTAAGGGGACATTTACTGTGTCGTCCTCAATTCGCCTATTTTCTGCAGGCACGTTTGGGCCTATTTATTATGAGTTTATTCTCAGGCATAAATAAAGATTACTTGGTTGAAAAAGCATTCCCCACGTTAGAAAACAACTGCAAGGTGAGATGAGAGAAGATGAGCCAAATCTGAGGTGCACTGCAGAGAGAAAATACTATAAATACCCAAGTCAGGGTTTTAAATGATAGGCTTAAATGGCCTACTTAGGATTTCCAACTCCACAAGTCTGAAGTTTCAGATACAAAACCAAGGAAAACCCAAGATGTCATCTAATTTGAGAATAGCACCGGTGTAGGGACATCTTGGGGCCATTGCTCCCCAAAGACACTTGTAAGAGATAAAGGGCCTGGAAATTCAGGGAAAATTCTACCAGAGCAGCTGAGTAGAAAGCTGAGAAAGTGGCACAGCTCTGTGGGCATGGACACAGGAGGATTCAAATCCAAGCTCTACCAAAGCTAATTTACAACCTGAAGAGATTACTCATGTCCTGTCCTAGGTTGGGAATGATATCTATGGAGCAGAACTGGTATGAGGCTTAAATGTCACGTAAAAGCATCCAGTAGAGGACCTTTAACTTAAAATGTGCTTAATAATGACACTCCATTTGTGATGTAAATGGTTTTAGTACAGAAAAAAAATTCTACCAATGAAATTATGATGCAATGCCTTAACAATAGTGCAGTGAGTATTGTTTACTTCAAAATGTCTTTTAGAATTTGGCAGCTTCTTCAGACTTTAGGTACTTTGTATGGTATGTTTTAGGTAATTCTTATTTATCTATTTCAGCAACAAAATGAAACCTGACTTTAGCTACATGTTATGTCTTCCTTTCTCCAGTAAAACATTTGTATTGCTTTGCATGACCCTGTGGAATTGTGGTCATTCCTCCAAAGATGGCTTTTTGGTTCACTAATGTCATATTTTATCCTACTCCTCTATTTCTGTATTCCTCTGTGTATGTGATGATTTTTTGTTTCAAAGTCAAATCATATTTTAATTTTGTAAAGACACACTAAACAGCAACTAACACATGATGTTGACCATGCACATAACTCAAATGAAGAAAACACAAATTGCTGGGACCAAATTTAAATGACACCTATTTGTAGTCATTCCTGGTAGATCATTACACAACACTGATTGTAAGATGCATCCCAGTTTCAGAACTGTTAAAATAGAGGAGAAAAAAATATAAAGAAATGCACAAAAGTTAGTGTTAATTTAAGAGTTCTACAGGTTTGTTTCACAGTAATCAAAACTGTATGCAACATTTTTGTGTACAATAAAGCATTTTCCAAATGTAAGAAATCTTAAAATATTTTAAAATGGTTAAGATGCCCCTTCTGCATCCATTCTCAAAGGTGCGAGATCAGCCATTCCTGTGAGTGCCTCCTCTCTAAATTAGTCAGCGTTCTCCAGTGAAACAGAACCAATAGGATGTATAGTGAGAAGACAAAGAGGAGATTTATTATAGGAATTGGCTCACACAGTTATGTAGACTGAAAATTCCAAAATCTGCTCTCTACAAACTGGAGTTCCAGGAAAGCCAGTGGCACAATTCAGTCCAAGTATAAAGGCCAGGGAACCAGGGCCAAAGTCCCAAGAACCAGGGGAACTGATGATGTAACTCCCAGTCCCCCTGAGGACTGGGGGCCATGGTGTGAATCCTGGAAACAAAACCCAAGAACCAGGAGTCCTGATGTCCAAAGGCAAAAGATGGACTTCTCATCTCAAGAAGAAAGAAAGAATTCTCCCTTCCTTCCTTTTTGTTCCATCTGGGGCTCCAGTGGGTTGAATGATACCCACTACATTGGCAAGGGTGGAGCTCTTTATTCAGTCCACTGATTCAAAATGCTAATCTCTTCCAGATATACCCTCACAGACACACCCAGAAATTATGTTTTACCAGCTATCTGGCATCCCTTAGGCCAGTCAAGTTAACACATAAAATTAACCATCACACCCTCTCTTTTGATGGAAGTAAAAATGGCTAATGTCCACACATAAGCCATATTTCTGGTGCCTCTATATCCCCCTTCCTGTGCTCCTGTTTATCCAAGTCCCCTTCCTGGGCAGGGAAGCTAGGTAGGGAATGGGCCAAGATGAAAGAAGCGCAAGGGGTCTGTGGCATGCCTCTACTCACTGTCCCAGACTGGGGAGCCTATAAAGCTAGGATGGTGTCTGAGGAGGAATTCAAGAGCAAGTAGGACGAGCATTTCCAGAAGAGGTCCTTGAGATGAGACATGCCAGAGACAGAGTAGGCAGGTAAGGCCTGGAGCCAAGCTGGAAGCTGGGGAACCAAGGAGGGGGAGCAGAGGGAGGCATAGAGCAGAGGGGGTGGGACGGAGAGCGGGGTGTTATCTCCAGAGGAGCGAGGCAGTCCCCAGGCTAGGGTTTTCCAGGCACCTGCCTAGGTGAGGAAGGTTCTATTCAATATGCTCTGATGAGACAGGTTCCCACATCCTCAGGTGCATCCTTCTATTACCAGGTTAGGCAAGGCCCGACCGCCATGCCCTGCACAGAACAGCAGAGGCAGTAGCTGCTGGGTCCTGTCGTGAGAACCCTAGGCTTACAGACCTTTTTGGTATTGACACTCTTCATCTTCTACACCCCCAAGCCAGTACATATTGAACCTGTCTACTTCAAAGAAAAACTTGCTGCAGGTCTCGGGAGGCAGAGACAGAAATCCTGGAACTTTCTTGTGCATTTTTCTATAAAATGATAATCAGACACATTGTGTTTACATAATTTCTTATGCTTTTGTGCACAAACCTTTTGAAAGCTTGCATTGAAGAGAAAGAAAATGCATTTCCTTATCTTTCAATTAATGAAATGATGAGAATTCACTTTTGTACTGAGAACCTTAAAGAGTCACAAAGCACCCAAACAAATGACAGGTTCATCTGTTCATAGGAATAATAGTGCTCCCTAAGATCTCACTGGAAAGTAGAGGGTGGTTAGTAATAGTAAATACTAGTTTTTCCATTTTGAATTATATTAGAAATCTTCTTTGCCTTTTTTTTAACTACCCATCCACTCCTGTCAGTATAATAGGTGTTAGGACAACAAAGCAATTGTCTTCGTATGTGCTTCATGGAAATCAATCTTATTACTTCATTATCTTATACTAGAGTTCTCTCCCTCTTTGCCTGTCTAGGCTTGGATTTCATGTTATCAAAAAAACTTTATGTGTGCTCCACTGTTCTTAACAGAGATTCACTTCTGCACACCAGATTTCCTCTGGGAGTACTCTGTTCCCTCGTAACTCAGCACTATTGTATTATGGAGGAAATGGTCTAAATGTCTCTTCTCTTAAGAGAGAAAAATGACGATCCTGTTTGCCAAAGTAGCTCATACACACAAACATCAGAATAAGGCCCCATCTTTTTAATTTAACCAAAAAAGCAGTATGGAAATGTCTATCTTGGAAAATTAAGCTTTTAAGTATAATACTCAAAGTATGTGTGATGTACATGCTGATTTGTGAACATTTTAATCAGGGCTTACTCAAACATTTCAAAAGCAAGCATAGGTATTTTATGCTTTTCCACATACACACCCCCTACCCCTCACCTACATATTCATTTTCTTGGCATCGATAAATATAAAACTGTCATCTCCTGAAATCTTGCTGTTACATGAGCCTTGGTGAATATAAATCAAATTCTGCTGCAGCCAGTACTGTCACAGTGAGGTTCCAGTGTCAGGAAGCCACAGGCAAAATGTAAGGCGGCCAAGTCAATGAGATCAAGGTCTTCCAAAAAGGTCTCACCATTTATCAGTCAGCAGTCTCGCTGGCTGATGGTGTTTGGAAGAATCTTACAACATGTGTGCCCCAACTGCCCCACTTCATGGAGAAGTCCCTTCCTTGTCCTCACTGGCAGGTATCTTTCCAACTACTCAAATGCTTTAAGGGACAGGACCAGTTCACATGATCTTTAAATAACTTTTTTCTGATTATGAAAATAATATTTATTGTAAAAATTTTCAGATAACACAGAAAGGCTATTAAAATATAATGAAAATTATTCCTAATCCCGGAATCCAAAACATGCCACAGAAGTGTTCAGATGTGATTCCCATTAGGTTACCCATCACTGTATGAGTTTTTGGAAAATTCTGCCTTTCTCTGATTTCTTTAGCCCTGGTTCCGCCTCCTGCAGCCACACAAAATGTCTGCTCCCTCTCCCCAGACAACCCTTCAAATAGTTTGATTCAGGCATCCATTGAACAAACACTGAGCATTCACCATGTGCCGGCTACCTATGCTAGAGCATGGGGACCAAAAGATGATGAACAAGTCACCACATCTTTAAGAAACTCAGTAAATAAGTAAATATTTACCCAGTAAGTGAGTCAAAACATAAAGTACATCCTGTATAAAGTCCTGTGGTAGGCATTAGGGATGCTGAGGAGATCAAAATGCTCTCCCCTCCATGGAATTCATATTCTTGTAGAAGAGAAAGGTGTTAGAAAGTCTTTTCTCCATTAACTATGAAATTGCCACATGACTGGGCCTATAGAGAAGCACTCTGGATAGACCGTGGAACAAGAGGTCTGACCTAGTCAGGAAGTGAGGGATGGCTTGCTGGAGGAAGTTTTCTGACCTGAGTTCTGAGGGATAAATAGGAGTCACACTAGTCTACGGGAGAGGTGGAGGAAAAGCAAACCAGAGAAGGAGATCCCAGCAAGAAAGGGCACACAGCCGATGGTAGGAATCAAAAAGGGCCAGTGTGGCCAGAAAACGGCAGTGGGGAGAGAAAAAGGCCATGAGGCTGGGAAGGGAGGCCAGTCATGCAGGCATGGAGAGAGAGCCACTGGTGGGCCTAAAACGATGGTATGATTGGGGCAGCATTTTAAGAAGAGAGCTCCAGCTGCTATGGAGAGAATGGGTTGTTGAGAAAGCAAGAATACAAACTGGGAGAATGATAAGAGGCAGTTAAGACAGTGCAGGCAGGAGATGATGAGAGCTTGAAAGAAGAGAACAGCACGGCAAGTGGAGAGAAAAGGAGGGTCAGAGAGCAATCCTGGAAATAAACATCGCAGGACTTGGTGATAGATGCAAGCCTGCCCCCGGGCTCTGGGACCAGTGGATTGGTGGTGGCACTGCTCATGATAAAGAGAACACTACAGGCAGCCAAGTTTGGGGGGAAGTCTGGTCTGTGGAGAAGGCTTCATGACACTGATGCAGGGTCATGGTGGAGACAGAGAAGAGGCAGCTGGCTTTGTGGAGGGGACAGCAAGTGTCTCGCAAAAGAGGTGGCAGTATTCTGAGGCCCTATAAAGGAATCCAATTTTCTTCTATTTTAACCCTCTCCTTTCCCACTGTTTCAGTCAAAGAAGAGAAAGGGTATTCTAGTCTTAGAGAACAGCATATGCAAATGTTCAGGGTCAATGTGAAGAGACAACATAAGTGGGCAAGGATGAGAACAAGGGTGATTTATTTTCAGCCTCTTATTTTATTTGTGCTCTTGTTTCAAAAAAATATTTATAGTGTCTTTTATAATGTACACAAATTTTTTAAATAAGTGATTGTATTCCTCTATTCAGGCTGCTACAACAAATTACCCCATACTGCATGGCTTATAAACAACAGAAATTTATTTCTGACAGTTCTGGAGGCTGGGAAGTCCAAGACCAGGGGGCCAGCAAATTCAGTGTCTGATGCGCGCCTGCTCCCTGGGTCACAGCCAGCTGTCTCCTTATGGTGCCCTTGCATAATGGAGTGAGGGAGGGAACTCTCTAGGTTTTTTTGTAAGGACATGAACCCAATTCATGAAGGCTGTGTCTCATCACCTAATTACCTCCAAACACTATCCCATTGGTGGCTAAGTTTAAACCATGAATTTCAGAGGACACACACATTCAGGCTACAGCACTGATGTGACCTCAGGACCCTCCTCCAAGGAAGGACTCGGTGCTCCCACTGCTGGGAATGCTGTTGACAAACACCCTTCACTTGTCATTCCCTTCAAGCATGGCCTCAGCTGCAGAGAGCCAGCTGACCAATGTCACACCTTTTCCTGGAGCAGCTCACATCTAATGAGTGGTTCCTAGAGAAGGATAAAGATCTGGCCATTCAGGCCCAACTTAGGACAACTCTGGGGGACCATTTTACATCTAAAGCCCCCAATGGGGTCAGCTAAGGCCATCACTGGGGCTGCATCAATGCTCAGTTTCTCTCCCTCCCCAGTCTTCATTCCTCTCCACTCCCTTCCTAGGTGCTGATTCCAAGTGCACTCCTTAATAAATACTCTGCACCTTAAATTCCCTCAGAATCTGCTTCTCAGAGAATCCAACCAGATTGAGAGTAAGTGAAGGCACAGCGCAAAAGGAAAACAAGGCTGGAAAAATAGTCACCAGGATGAAGGAAGTACATGAATTACTTGCTATAAAGTTCTACCCACGGGCAAAAAAGGTAGGGAGGGTTCAGAGCTGATTCAGCGTTTCCATGCAGCCAAAGTTAAGAGAGATATTCCATCAGGTTGGTGAGTAGCAGTCTCCCAGACTAAAAATAAGCCAGTTGCCCAGAGGAAGAAAATACTCTCAATACTGAACCCAAACATTTTTTCCTATGGGGCCTCACTGTAACCTGACAACAGCCTCAACATCTCCCCACTAAGGGCATCAGCAGGTTTCATAAGGATGTGTAAGGGTACAACTCATGAGGTCAAACATTAGTGATGTGAGTGACTTTCTTTATTCCTTTGTATTTAAAGTTATTTATGCCTTGAGCCCTGGATCCCATTTCACCTGATGGTAAAAAATATAATCTTAGTCAATGTAGGGGAAATTAAGTCAACTCAATGGATTCTCCATTTATTCAGGTTTTTCCTAGACCCTCTTCAGCACAGTATTCCCAAATATTTTATTCATGCAAGGTTCATAACCTGGTTCTTAGGGGTTAGGAATTTTTTATCTTCAAAATCCTGCCTCCTGAGATTTAGAGCCCTGTTATCCCAAAGCATTTATCTCTGCTCTGAGTTTCAGATGTATATTCTGAAATTGAAAGGCTGACAATTCACCATTACTTCTCTCTAATTTCTTTTCAACATCCCTTTTCTGAAGCTATGGATGCTTCTTGTACAATCTGAATGACAGGGTGGGGGCCACAGCTGGAGTGGACATGCTTTGCTGTTACCATCACTGTAACCTCAGCAGCCTCTGAACTTTTCCCTCCCCCCATGGCCCCAAGGCCTGTCAGGGAAGAAAATACCATGAAAATGGTTTTGACTTCCTGGACTGCATGAGAGGGTCTTGGGCCCATTGGGGTCTATGGATCATACTTCGAGACTCAGTAGCCAAAGAAATACTTGATCAACCAGAAAATGGATAAAAAAGTGGAAAGAACAAAAGGGTCTATAGGAGATCCAGTGAACAACAAGGGATTATTTTTGAAAGAATATTGGTTAATAGATTGATCATTATCATTTTCTAAAAATAAAATTCCACAGTGTATATTCCAACACTAGTAGGTAAAACAAATGAAAGTAAATTGAATGAGGGCTCAGAACTATGTGACCCAGACAGAGAGCCCCTGGAAGACATAATTAAGTCAGGAATCCATTTCAGAGATGAGAGAATAGACTGTACAACCTTCAAGCAACCTTTCCCAATGGGGTCAGGCGTTCCTATTATTTATTTATATCATATTTCCATGTTTAGGATGTCTGCTTCAAAAAGGCACAGAGTTGTGAGGGTCTCTGTGGTGTTTCTGATAAAAGCCCCTGAGAAAAACGTAAGGTTGTCTCCCAAAATGGAAAGTCATTATGAAAACCATGTTTATTTTGTTCTCTGTCACCTAGAACTAAGCCCAGCCAGTTTGTTTTAAATTTCAAACCACCCTAAACGAGAGGCCTTGGGGCTATGGGGGAGGGAAAAGTTCAGAGGCTGCGGAGGTTACAGTGATGGTAACAGCAAAGCATGTCCACTCCAGTTGTTTACAGAGTTCAAGAGGGCAAGGAGTCCCCTGAAGATGGAAGTCAAATAACAGATGCACGCAGAGCTCTTCGGGCTGAGAATGCTGCGACATTAAGAGCCAAAAGGGATGGCGCAGGGCCCTGTGGGAGCAGACACACGCGGCGTCCCTGCGCAGCTGGAAGGAGGGGTCGAGAGAGGGTTCCTGTCAGTGAGAATGGATGACTTGGGGGTGATCTGCAAGTATCTAAGTCATGAATTTGGGTGGTCATTCTCTTTAAGCAGACACATACAGCTGAATAATTTTGGGGTGTTACTAAGGAGAATCACAGCTACTGTGAAGTTAGTCTTGACTTTTCTGAAGTTTTAGTAATAATATTTCACCTATTTGACTGCTTAACTCCATAGTAAGTATCTGAAAGAATATGACTGAATATGACTGCAGATAAGCCTCCATTTATTATGAAATTCTTTAAAATAGAAATAGCTATGAAGACTAATGTATTTAATCTCTTACAATTACAGCTTAAGAAAAAAAGCATTGCAAATGCACTGGAGGTTCTCTATGTGTCTCCTCCTCCTTACATACCCACACACACACACACACACACACACATATATCACAACAAAATACATAGTATATTTTATATATATTTACATAAATGTTGTCATTCTGCATGAATCTTTCTCTATTTTTAAGTCTCATATTTGTGAGCTTTATCTAAACATATCTCGAGCTGAATTTCAGTGCTGTATATTATTCTCCTGCATATCATTCCACTTTTTTATCCATTTTCTGGGTGATGGTTGTTTCTGGTCTTTGCAATTGTTAGGGTCCAGGCTTCAGAGGCTTCCCCAGAGAACAAACTACACAGGCATAGAGATGTAAATTCAAGCAAAGTCTTTATTCAGCTAGCTAGCTGAGGTCCAAGTCAGCCCGATGCAGCGGGTCTCAACAAGGACCCCGAGCACTCAGAGCCAAGGGTTTATATAGCAATTTCAAAGCACTTAACTCATAGCAATTTTCTATAACTATACATTATTCTTGCAAGACATATATCCTGGGGTTAAGCAAGGGCAGGGTAAGACTACTCCTCAATGGTTAGAGAGGTTCTGCACGATAAGCTTGGTATGTAAGATTTACTGACCAAGGTTAGCTGACCAAGGGTCACAGCTGCCCACCACCCGGTGCTCATGATTAACTTGTTTTTCAAGGCCTTACCCAGGCCCAGGGTTTGTTTTTTTTGTTTTTTTCCTTTCCTCTGAGTCACACTCTCAGAAATTGTTTCTAAGTTTCTAAGATGGCTATGCTTATGCTAATTTACTAATCTTACTAATGCTTAGATTCTACATTTCCCCACTTTCCTTTGACCATTCCAATCATGGAATGTTTGTTTCTTCCTGCTGTGTGAGTGAATGATACTGCGGTCTCAGCATTAGCACCTGAACAGCACTCACTCTTTCCCTAACAAAGGCTATTAGCCGGTTTAAGATACAGGGACCTAAAGTGAGAAGCAGTATAAAAATAAGCAAGGGCCCTGCCAGGGTGGATATCAGGGTTGTAAACCATGGGGATTTAGTAAACTAGGATTCAAATAGCCCTTGGCTGGCCTCTAGCTCTCTCTTCCTTTGATCTGGTCTCTCTCTAAGTTTAGACATTGAATCTCTTACTATTCCAGAATGGTCTGCTGTTAAGGTTTAGCTGTTTTATTAGTTCTTTTTCCTGACTCTTAATGCTCTCTGCACTCCTTTACAGCAATGACAAAAAAAAAATGTGCAAGATCAAATATTTCTTTGGCCACTGAGTCTCAGAGTATGATCCACAGACCCCCCTCCCCGCCCACAGGCCCGAGACCCTTTCATGCAATCTAGGAAGTCAAAACCATTTTCATAATAATACAAAGACATATTGACCTTTCTCATTGTGTTGACATTTGCACTGATGTGTAAAAGCATTGATAGGCAAAACTGCTGGTGCCTTATACAAATAATGGAATGGCACCAAACTGTACTAATATCATTATATTCTTTACCACTGCATGTTGGGGGTTAAAAGAAATCACTGAAGAATATTAGTTTTATTCAGATTCAACACTTACACACTTTTCTACTTAACATGCTGTATGTCAAAATGGGAAGCCAGCACAAAGGACTTCTGTTGCCTGCCGAAACACAATAGGGTCTTAAGGAAAAACACTTGTACAATTGTTTAAGTTGCAAGATGAACTACCAACTTTTTTTCATGAAACATCATTTAAGAAAAAAAAAATGATGGCAGGCAAACTGATTATTTCATTCCTGAGTATTTGGCAGACATTTTCTCAAAAAATTAATAATGTGAGCTTTCAAGCAAAATTTAGAATTTTTAAAAGCTTGAAGCCAACTGTGAGCTGGACAGCTTCTCAATATGTCAAGAGTTCTCTGATGAGATAGGTGGTGATTTTTTGATATTGTATAATGTAGTTAAATATATCAACATTTGGAAAATCCGTAAATTCAGTAAACCAATGTTTTCTGAATAGCCAATGCAAAATGTTACAAAATGATGCATGAATTAAAAGTCCAATCAAAGTGTAATTTAAACCATAGATTTTAATTTAACAGAGTAAAAAAAGTTCATTAACACAGTTTCAAATTTCAGATTTCAACTAACCTTTAAGAAACTATCACTTGTTGAGATTTCAGTACAGTATCAAAGGATAGAAAAGGCCATTAAAATACTCCTCCCTTCGCTGATTCCATATCTGTGTGAGTCTTCTTTCGTCATATACTTCAATCAAAGCAATACACCGCAATAGAGTGAATGCAGAAACAGACTCCAGCTGTCTTCTGTTAAGCTAGACATAAAGATATTTGCAGAAATGTAAAATAATACCACTCTTCCCACTAAAATTTTTGTTTTGGAAAATAAAATCATTTTATAAAAATATATTATTCATGTGAACATGTAATGAGTTTGTGTTATTTCTTTTTAAATGACTTAATAAATGTATTTTTTAATTTCTCAATTTTTTTTGTAACACAGTAAGCATCAATAAATATAACTCACATAAACAAAAGCTTTTTTGGTATCCTCAATAATTTTTAAAGGTTTAAAGGGGCACTGGGATCAGAGCACTTAATAATTGATGACATAGGCTATACCCAAGACTGAAATTGTTAGATTATAACTTACCTTTACTAAGTATTTTCCAAATTATTCTGTAAAATGTTGTATCAATTTAAACTCCCATTTGCAGTGTATGAGAATGCCCATTGCTTATATCCTTGTCAGCGTTTTGGAATTGTTTCAGATTAAAATTTTTTTATATCTAATAGGTGTCAAAGTGGTGTTGTGTCAGTTTGTATTTCTCTAATTATTGGTGAAATTACACACTGTCATGTATTTATTGGCTCTACAGATACTGTCCTCATTGAAAATCCTGTTTATAGTTTTTTGCACCTTCTTCTAACTTGCTTGTCTTTCCACGTTAATTCTTTTTAATTTACATTCTCTAGGCAGACATCCTAGTCGGTTTCTCTTCTTTTTTTCAGATTTAGGTTTTCAATTTTTTTATTGAGATATAATTTCCATACTTACATAAGTGTACAGTTTATGCAGTTTAACAAATGTATAAGCCCATGCTGTCAACATCCAGATCAAGATTTGGAATATTACATCACCCCAAAAAGTTCCTCATGCTCCTCTGTAGAGGCAACCTCCAAAAGTTAGTTTATCCTTCCTATGACTTCTCATAAATGGGATCATAGAGCATGTATTCCTTTATGTCTAGCTCTTCCTTTCAACATGTTTTTGAGATCCATCCACGTGGTTATATGTATCAGTAGTTCATCCCTTTTTAATGTTGAGTTCAATTCCATTGTAAAAATATACCAAAATTTGTCTATCCATTCTCCAGCAGATGGATATTTGAGTTGTTTCCAGTCTTGTGTTATTGCAAGACTACTATGGACATTCTTGTACAAATGTTTTATGTGTGTCATATATTTTCGTGACTTTGGGATAAAGCACCTAAGAATGGAATGAAATACCTTCTAAACGTGTGTTTGCCCTACACATTATCTTCCATATGTTTTAATTTACATTTCATTTTTTTTCTCTTCATACTATGTTATAGATAATCTCTTGAGATTCAGCTCTCAGGTCACTCATTCTTTCTCTAACTGTCTGCCCTGCTGCTTACTGCATACACCACGTTTTTGTTTCAGTTGTTATATTTTCATTTCCAATGTTTCTATGTCATTCTTTTTTGTGTCTTCTGGGTATTTTTATATAGTGTCTAATTCCTTTGTCTTATTGTTCAGTTTCATTTAATTCCACTGCCTTAAATATCTAAAACTTCTCACATTCAATATTCTCATTTTCTGATCTTTGGGGGGCTCTGATCACACTGTTTCTTGTTTCTATTAACTTTCAGTCTTAGTAGCTTATTTCCTCATATGTCTATGATTTTGGCTTGTAAGTTTATGTTGTTGGGATTTATTTATGGGATTTATACTGTTGTTTTGAATATACATATCTTTAAATTACCTGTCCTCCCCTCCATTCTGGAATTGGAGAGGAAGAGTGAGCTTGGGCCTGCAGCAGGAAGGACTTAATCTGAACAAGAAGCAGGATTTCCTAGAGGTCCCTGTCTCCTGGGAGCCTTGTCCCTGCTGGGCAGAGGAGGGGAGACAGCGGGGAGACCAAACTGTCGCTTTACAGTGCTAGTGCCCAGGGTAGTGACTGACCCCCACTTTGAGTCCTGGGCTTCTGCCCTTAACCTGGATCCCTGGGAACTGAAGAGATTTCTTTGTGGAGAAAAGGGAAGCCTGGGATCTGGCCCTTTGGGTGGGGATTCCTATCCTTGAGTCTGGGAATGAGAAGCCTGTGTGCACCCCTGCCCCCTTCTTCCCCATCCACAACATGGAGTCATGGCACTCCAGCCTTCCCTGGGCTGCCTTCAGTGGGGAGACAGCCAAAACAATCTCATGGGGATGTCAAGGGGGAGAGCAGGGCAAGGAGAGGTGCCAGAAGAGGTGTTTGCATTTTGCCTTTTACTAGGTGGCACGGATGTTAGAAACTAGAACCACTTTGTGTTAATATCATGCTTGGGGTTTCTGACACTCAGGTTGTATAAATTTAAATCTCGGTTTGTTTTAATTTGTCTGATTTCTCTCAGACTGTTCAAGTACAGTTGGACAATACCCATCATATCATAGACAAATTTTCACAAATGCCTAGGGTGCCTAACTGGTTTTCTTGGCTTCACTGGAGATGGCTGGTAATTATAGATCTGCTTTGGTTATGTAACTGTATTCCTATTATGTTAGTGTGTGTGTGCAATTTAATTAGTAGTTTAAAACCTATACATGCTTAAGTTACTCTACAAGAAGATACGTCAAAGAAATAATCAATCCTCCCATGTTTTCTTCCTTCTGCTACCTCTATAGCTTTTCTTCTTCCTTCCTAATTACAACCCTTAAATAGAATGCATGCCTCATATCGAATTTACTGAGTATCATAATTCCTCCAAGTGGTTAAGATACCTCAGGACAAATGCTGGGCATAGAAGCCACAGGGCATAAAACTGCAAAGAAGTAAAAAGCTAACCTTTTCAAACAATATGGCTTCTCTCTCACTTACCAACTTCACATCTCCCTGTATGGCCCCGGAAGATGACTGGTTAGCCAGAGACAAGTAAGGTTCCTCAAGGGAGGAACAACCTAAGACAGGCACAGTCACAGGGGGGCCATCAGGTGAGAAATTCAGGATCAACAGAGGTGAGGCTTAGAACCTCACCCCCTCTGTTTTCAGAGAAATCTTCTGCATCCGTGGATGTTTTATTGCCCTTGTCTAGCTTGGATTAACACATAGTCTACAGGCACACACTTGATCATCTACATTTGCTCTCTTACAACACTAAACTATGTTTTCTACCTTTATCTTGCATCTACCTACCACTTCAGCATTTTATTAAAAATAATAATAATAATAATAATAAAGGGAGAAATGTGGAATCCACATATAAATCAAGTATAAAAATCAAACGAATATTCATATTTGACCTGATTGTTTATAGTTCATAATGCGTGATCAAAACCGAAAGTTTCTGTGATGACTGCCCTTGTACCGTTCACCATGTAAGAACTTATTCACTATGTAAGAATTTGTTCACCATGTAAGAACTTGTTCGTTATGCTTCAGAAGATTGGAGACTGATAAGAATTAGGCTTGGGGTGGATTAATGATTGTGCATTGAGCACTGACTCCCCTATACAGAATTTTATTGTTGTTAACAACCATTTGATCAATAAATATGAGAGATGCCCTCTAAAAAAAAAAAAATCTGTGGCCAATGGGAGCATAGATGTCTGTAGGTGTTACAGTGCTGCACTAGTCACTTTTGTCTCGTTCCCCTCTATTAGAAAGGTAAAAGGTAGGGCTAGAGAGGTAAAGCAGTATCCATGTTAGCTTGGCGTGCTACCTGGGGGACCTGGTAGGCAGATGGAGGTGCCTCTCTGTGTTCCTCAGAGACCTCTTTTCACCCCCTGACGGGTTCTCCTTTTTCTGGAATTCTAGTAACTCTGCTTCAGCCATACTAGGATGTGTGGGTTTCCCGAGATTTTTAATTTCCTACCTTAATGAAAATGTTGTTCATTTCATATGGTTGTGGAACAAATGAATTTGATTTACCTTTTAATATTTACAAAGTGGTTTCATGTTAGAAAGTGCTCATAAATTACTATTTTTCATCCTTTTGGAAGGTTCAGGGATGAGGAGACAGGAGGTAAATTAGACCCTACAGAGCACCTCGTGGTATTTTATGTCCTATGAAATAAGGATGGGGTCCAGGGCTTCTGCAGAAATTTAAATCTTGAATTCAAATAGCACTATAGCATGGGTAAGCAGCTGAGTAAGACTTTTTAAAATTAAATAGCACACTCTGTTTTAAACAAGATTGTACAATATGACATAATTCTTGAATCAACATTCTATTGCTTTGAGAGACAGGAGAAAGTCTTAACAGCAGGTTGTATACCTGTGAGTTTACATTTCATACATATGTATACCTAACTAGTTTGATCACTCGTTACCAGTTAATTAATCTGAATAAAGCCTTTTAGAAATGGAAAAAAAATTTAAATCTCAAAACCACATATGGGCAGATCTGAATTCTTGTTTTCTACCCAGAGCCCAGATGAAACAGACAATGTCTCTTGTTATTTCCTTTGCTTGGGCATCTTTTTTCTGGTGGCAGAGCCCTTTGAGGTGCTAACAGTTATGCAGAGTCTTGGTTCTACTTTCCCACTTTGCATGATTCAAGGTCTTGCTTCCTGTCCCCGCGTGTCAGAAACCCAAACCTCTTGATTACCAAGGCAACCAAATGTCCTGAAGCAGAGTTGGGGTTGGAATCAGCATCACCTCACCACTTTTGATGTCTGGAAGTTTCTATTTTCTTGAGAGCTCAATACTTAAAAGACTATCAGTTATATTTGATCCATCATTTCTAGGCATTTTGGTTTGAGGGGTTTTTCAGGGCATCTAGTTTGTTACGATGACAGAAACAGAGGTCCCCGAGCTGTTATTTCCTCCCACCAAAGTCATCTTGAATAATGGCCACTATTCTCCAAGTCAGAGACCAACTTTTTTGACTAGGAAAAGGATACTATCCAGTTAACAGACAGACATATCCTGTATTGTCCTCGTATCTGAAAAGTTCCCACCTAAGCCCTTTACTTTATCAGGCTCTAAGAGTTCCTGGATTACTTAAAGATTGACGAATGTGGAAAGCATCCTGTGCAAACATACCAGGAAGTTTAATTAGGAGCAACAAACTACAGAGCCATTTGCAGCGATTCGGGGATTTCAAGCCATTTCCATGTTCTTTCATTGTGGGAGCTCATTTGCTTAAAGGTTCTACTCCAGGTTTGTTTGACTTTGTTTTGAACCAAAGAAGCAGCTGAGCCACACACAAAAAAAATTAAAACCTAGACTTAGCAAAAAGACAAAATTTTCCTAACAGATATCATGAGACAGAATTTGGGAAAGAGAATATTACTATTTTGGAGAAATTGGATCCAGTTGAACTCGCCTGTTTAGCAACGTATTTTGGTCTGAGGAAGAAAACTGCTATTTGCAATCTCCAACCCTCACACACAGTGCTTTCTTTCCTAATTATTGCTTCAAAATAAAAACTTGCATTAAAGGCCTTTTACTGAATAACAAATAAGAGAAAAGCATAAACAAGTGATCAGAGAATGGTTTTTAAAGATCCAACCATTTATACAATTCTGGAGAATTAGATATAGCTACTCATGACACACACACACAAAAAAAATGGTGGCTACCTCCTGACCCCCTGAGAGGAAGTTAGTAAGATCCCTTGATGACTAAATATTCAGAGTTAGACCTGAAGAATCTTCAGGAGTAGGAGATGAAATGGGAGAGCAAAGGTTGATGTCATGAAAAAGGACCACTAACTACAGAAATACATCAAAGTAATAATCTATAATGAATCACAGACTAACGCTTTTAAGCTAGTCTGGACTCATGGGCAATACTATGATGCTTCATTCCTGGTGACCACCTTCTGCCCACGCAGCCTCTGTGGCAATAACTCTCCCTGGTGTCCTCTCTCATATTGCCTCCTGCACCCCTCTTCCCACCCCGCACCCCTGCCTCCCACACTAGAATACTCTGTCTGCCCTCCTGTCAGGCAGAGGGGCTGGGTGATCTAGGAAGATACAGCAGCGGCAACAGGAGGCAGATGAAGAACTACAGCAGGAGTAGGTGAAAGTTTGAAAGGTAGTCAACTCTGCAATCAAAATAATGGCTCAGCCAAACATTTCTGAGCCTCTGGTCTCTGGAATGATTAGTAATAAGGCAAGGCAGGCAGAAAAACTCCAGCTCAAAGGACAGTAGGAACTAAGCAAGAACAGAGGATAGGAACAGGAGGACTAGAGAGCAGTTACTTGAAATAGATCTCATAGGTAATAGAGTGATCACAGGGATGGAGATAGGGGTCGAGGTGTCAGATCAAGGACTTGGTGTTGCAGACACTTTTCTGAGATATTAATAAAAGCCTCTCCTAAGCATTCTTCCCGCTGGACTTCTTCATTCCCATTACTCTTCCTGATTTAGCAAGAAGAAAGAATCAGCTTGGTCATGAGTTGCAAAATAGGCTCTTAAAATTCATAGCAGAGATGATCTTATTAAAAGCCAAAATATTTTTATTTGTATGAATTGGGATTTTGAGAGGCAAAAGATTGTTTTGGGTCCAATAGCTTGGCTTTGAATATCAGGATCCAAAGGTCTAAACAAAAAATTTATACTATCACCAAAGTTTGTGCTATAAACGGTGGAGTTGGAAAGATTTCAGAGTGATGAATAAGCCATTTTCCTCCTCCCCCCACAGCCACTGTCCACTCCTGCACCAAAGGAAAATTTCACAGGTTGGAGGAAAGAAGATGATTTGGAAAAGAGAGTAAAACAATGATTAATTCATATGAATTCCTGAGAAAAGAGTCTCATCCCAGGTTCAAATCAATGATGCGAGAGTGAGGACCTCTAAGTCCCAGATGGGATTTTAGGAGAACCTGAGAGCACAGGAAACATCCACCTCTCTTCTCAGGGTGTACCCTAAAGACACAGAAAGCCTCTTGGAGAAGCCCCTATCCAACATGAGGCTGGAGCCAAGACATGGCAAAGGCTGAGAGATGTCCAGGTGGATGGGCGTGAGCACAGCTTCACAGGCGCTCAGCACCTCAGGGTGGTGGACGGAAAGCAGCCAGGCGTTCCCAGGCCACCACCTGAAGGACTTTACCAAGCTAAGAGAGGCCTAGGGCAGGGAAGATGCCTGGAAGGGGCATAAGCAGCTGCCAGTGCATGGTGATAAGGGCCAGACAGACTGAGTCACATCTCACAGATGCCAGGAGAAGACAGGAGAGGAAGGTGGCTATCAATCCCCCCTTTACCAAATGTTGGATAAGAAAGAAGCTGTCATCATCCTCAACCCCCAGAACATAGGGAAAGAGGAATTGAAAACATTTTAGGCATCACCCATGGAAAACAGAGATACCTTGAATTGGTTGAATCGTTATCCCACAGAACAGACACAGGAGCTCAAGGGTTAAATTAGGTTCAGTTCTAGCTAAATAAAGGTATACCTTTTCATACCTGAATTTTGTGACCGTGAAGTTTACACCTGTTAATAGATCTGGATCCAAATTAATACCGATCTCATGCTGGATCTCCTAAACTAGTGGTTTAGGGGACCATAAAGTTTCTCTAATTAAATTGTACAGAATTTAGAAATACACCTAACTATATACAAGAATTTAGCATAAAAGCTACATTTCAGACCACTGAAGAAAAAAAATCATTCAATAAGTGAAACTGGTGTAACTAGGAACCACTTGTGGGGAAAATTAAGACAAATATCCATCTTACTCTTTACACCAAAGTAAATGTCATATAGGCCAAGGATTTAAACTCTAAAAAATAAACTTTAATAACACTTGAAGAAAACTGGGTTCATACATTTATAATCATAGAATGGAGAAGATTTTTCTGAGAATGACACACACTTAGAGGCATAAAGAAGATTGATAAACTGGACTACAAAAAAATTTTAAATTTCTATGCAATAAAAAGTAATAATGAACAAAATCAAAAGCTAACTGATAAACTTGGACTATTATCTACCACCATATTACAGGGCAAAGTTTCTAAATTTACAAGGAACAGGTAATATCAATAAAGAAAAAGATGACCAGCCCAATAAAATATTGACAAGGGACATGAATAGGGAAGGCAGAAAAATAGATACAAAAGTCCAATACACATCTGAAAAAAGCTCAACATCATTAATGATTAAGGAAACGTAAACCAAAATAATATTTTTTAATCTATAAAATGGGCAAAAATCTAAGTTTAATGATACTTACCTTTGCTAAAGGCATGGAAATCAGACATTTCATACACCTTTGCTATAAGGATACCTGGTATATTTTGGCAACATGTATCAAACTTTTCAATTCATGTTTCTTTTTATTCAGCAGTGTTGGTACTAGGAGTGTATACTACAGATATACTTGAAAAAGCTGCCCATGAAATATGTTTGCTTCAATATTATCTTTAGTAATATGGAAATTACCTAATTTAAGTAGAGATCTAGGGATGGATTGCTCAAGGCAGGCCAAACCAGTGCAGGGACCTGGGGGAAGGAGAAGGATCATAGACAGTAAACTTTACACTGAGGTGAAATTCAATTTTATTTCTCAGCTAATAAAATTAGCTAATCCTATTATTTGTACATGAGGTTTCTGTATTTTCTTGGTCACTTAATTCAGCCCTCAAAATATTTATTAGAGCCCTATTATGTTCTAAACCTATTATATCATGTATTTGTATTGGAGCTAGACCTTAAAGGATTGGTGTAAATTGAACAAGCAGGAAAGGAAGGAAGGACATTATAAGAGGACAAACAATATGGGCCCATGGAAGTTCATGGTGTGCTTGATGAGCCAAAAATAGCAAATATGAATTACAGTGCAGGGAGGGGAGTGGTGCAGCCAGAAAGTGAGGCTGCAGCCAGACTATGCTGTAGGAGCCATTGCTTTTTCAGCAAGTGATCAGTATTATATTATTATTATTAGTATTATTAGTATGATTATTACTATTAAATTTGTATTTTAGGAAAACAACTGGCATTTTAGGTATGGTACAGACCGAAATGGCTAGTAAGTGAACGAGATGAAGTCCTTTGACATAGTATTCACAAGACCTAGTTATTGATTGGAGGTGGGAGTTAAAGGAGATGAAAGCATTTCTAGTTTCATAGATTATGAGGAGTGGACTCCGTTGGTTATTATAAGGAGTCCAGGGGGAAGGTATTTTGGTGGAAGGTTGGAAGACATACTAAAGCCGGGAGGCGCTGGGCTTGAGATACCCATGGGGCACTCAGGCATAGATGTCCGATTGGTATTCAGAAACTGTGTTTGGAAGCTCTGGAGTGAAAAAGTCTGCCGCATGGGTTAGGCAAGAAGCAAAGAGGGTGAAGGTAGAAATTTGGAGAATCCCTGCGTTTCAGGGCCAGGTCAAGGAAAGGGGTTGCAGAGGAGCAGAGAGGGTGGAGTAAAAGCAGTGCTCTAGAAGTCACGTGAGGAGCCGGCCCTGGACTGGGGGCTGCGGGGCAAGCCTGCAGAGCCCCCTCGAAGTTTCGAAGTGCAGCTGCCTCGTCAGCCCCGCTCTGATTCTCTCCAGCTGCTCTCTGGAGTTTGAAGTACTGTAGTCCCCCGCTATCAGCAGTTTCGTTTTCCATGATTTTATTGTTATTGCGGTCAACCACGGTCTGGAAGCAGATGACCCTCCTGACGAATTATCAGAAGGTCAATGGTAACCTAACGCTTTTCCTCACCATGGCTACGTCATTCACCTCACTTCACCTCATCACATAGGCATTTTATCATCTCTCATACAAGAAGGCTGCGTATACCACAACAGCGTTTGAGAGAGAGACCAGATTCACATAACTCTTGTTACAGTATATTGTTATAATTGTTCTATTTTATTATCAGTTGTTGTTCACCTCCTACTGTGCCTATTTTACAAATTAAGCGTCATCATAGGTGCACGTACCTATGTAAAGGGAAAAACATAGTGTAACTTGGGTTCAGCATTACCTGCAGTTTCAGGCATCCACTGGGGATCTTGGAAAGTCTCCCCTGTGGGTAAGGGGGGAGGGGACAACTTTTTATATTAAAAACATTTTTATATTTAAAAAGTTTAGCTTTTTAATATTAAAACACTCAGACACTTTTTAAAAGTAAGAGGTATACTCTCATCTATTCCAGGAGTGATGCAATTTCCTTACACCATTTCACAAGTCGAGGGCTGTGGAGCTCAGAGCTCTTCAGGGCTTAGTCCAAGGGCACAAGAGCCAAAACCTTCCAAGAAAATTAATAAATGAAAAAGAACCAAAACAAACCAGAGTTGACAAAAAAAATCATGCAAGTTAAATTACATTTCCTTTTCCGTATGAGGAAATGCTTCTGAAAAAAATACTGAGTGCCTTAAGTTTTATAGCACAGTGTTCCTGTTCTTTTAAATCTCGGAAGAATTTCCCAACGCTCTTCATGTTCCTTAAGCCCTGACAAAGCCAAGGACGTTCCTCAAGGCCAACTTTACTTAGAATACTGAGGGGATGGTTTCTGGACATTTCATTTACTGACTTTTTTAGGAGTTACTAAATGTTCAAGTGTGTAATTAATCCTTCTGATTATTTGTTGGCATGGAAAAAATTCAGATTGCAATGACAGACTCTTAGACAGGCCTTGGAATTTATATAAGCAGCCAATGAGTTATTGTAAGAATAATTCAGATCTGTATGTTGTGACATAAAGCTGTCAAGACAAATAAACTTAACTTGCAAATATGTTTTTAATAAAGAAAGTTTGAAAGCAGCTGCATAAGATGTATCCAAAATAAGAGTATTTTATGAAACAGACTTTTTCTGAGTCAGAATACAAACCAGACAGGGGCTAGAAGTGAGCTCAGCAGGTGAAGGAAATTTTGTTTCCTAACAAAACTACTAAGGACTCAAGAGCATAACTTGGAAGAATTATAAGAGTTTTGTTCTATAGACAATTTTTATGTATAAGTTTAAAGAATAGTCCTCACATTTTCACATACTGTCAGCTTTTTTTACAACTGGAAATGTTAATTCTGAGCTAATGTAAAGTGGCTTTATTTGGTATCAGTGTAATTAAGGGAACTTCAGTAAATTCAAATAAATTCAAATAGATACTTTCACTCAGCTGGTCTTTGCCTTTCTGGTCTGGAAGTAAGCAGTTCCCCTTCACCCTTCCAGAGCTGGCCCTTTAGATCTGAGATTTAAATCCCAGCCTTTCCATCCCCCTCAGAAAATTATCAGCACTACTGGCACCCTCTTTGCGGCACCTTCATTCTCTGACTCTGTCTCCTTTCATTTTGTCTGACAGTGTTCTTTGCTTGAAAATAAGTATCCCTGTTAACTTAGCCCTATCTATTCCTTTCTCTTGTTCCTTTAACTAAACGTTTCTTGATTGGTCAGCTCCACAAAATTCCTCCATGTCAGCTTCTCCCACCCACTCCTTTACCTGCTGCACTGAAGCCCGGGCCCCACCATTCCATGCTCAACAGTTATAGGCTGTTCATCAAATCTAAGGCTTTCTCTCAAATGTCATTCCTCCTGAACCCTACAGCATCTTCCCTGCTGGCCTCCCTCAACAACACACTACCATGCACTGGTTCTTGGAAAACTTAGATCACTTAAGTTTTTGCAATGATTAAAAACTGATTTTGTTGTCAAGCAGTCTGGCACCACCAGTTAGTAGCTATGTGACCTTGGGAGAGAATTCTTAAACTTCTTTCAGTCTCAGTTTGCTCATCTGTTAAATTGGATAACTCTTCCTCCTAGGTGAGGCTGTGATGACTAGAAAAGAAAATACATATAAAATTCTCAATATATAGTAAGTGCTCAATAAAAATTACCTATACTACCTACCCTACATTTCTGATTACTTCCCAAACACCTCTCCTTTCTCCTTTTTCTAAATGTATATTTCTTCCAAAGCCCTGTACAGTCACTACAAGCTTGTCTCTACAAGCTCTCCCTTAGACACCTGTCTACTCATTGCTACTCTATGGACATATCTCCATGAATGAGCTGTCCTCCCTCAAATTCAGCACCAGATAAAAGAATCTCATCATCCTCTCCCTCCTCCAGACTCCCCCAGGGGCATCACAGGCATGGAATGTCAGAGTCATTCTTAAGTCATTCCTCTTCCTCACCTACCCGCCTCACATACCCAATATCCTGTTTTCATTTTCTAATCTCTCTTATTTCTGATTCTCCCTTTTCTTTCCAGTCGCCAGCACTCATCTTCTCATACCTCCATTACTGAAATAGCCTCTCCATTCATCTTCCTTATCCTCCTCCACCATCAGTAGGTTAGTTTTCCTAAAATGACAATACCAGTGCTTCCCTACTCAAAATCCATTGACACTCTACCCCCAACCCCACCACTGTCTACATGGTGAAATAATATTCTTTAGTCTTTTGTTCAAGGTCCTCCACACCATGACAATAACCAAATCCTCCAATTTTACCTTCCAACCAAAGTCCTCCAGGTTAAAAATGGTGTTTAATTCATCTCTGTATCCCCCATGTACATCAGACAGTTCCAGTCAATAAATGCTTGCTGAACTGAGCTAATATAACTGATCTTCTCCCACAGTAGTAGGAGTTTGTTGATTAAATGTCAAATTCATTCTTCATTCAATTCATTTAGCTAACTAGTATTTATTGTTGAAGTGCCTGAAACTGGACAAGCAGTATAATTATACAATATTTACAATGAGTAAGCATATTAATCAAGATACACCAATTTGTACTGTGGAAACAAACAATCCTAAAATCTCAGTGGCTTTACAGTTTATTTGTTGCTCACATGAAGCTGGACAGGTGGCCTTTAATGAAGCTGCTCTTCATATTATGTCTTGGTATTCCTGCATGCTTCAATCACACAGAGGTCCCTATCAAAATATCCTTCTACAATAGCCATGACCAGGAAAGAGAACATGGAAATCATATGCTAACTCATAAACACTTCCATCTGGAAGAACACACAGAATCTTCAGTTAACATTTTATTCATCAAAGCAAATCACATGCCTAATGTCAAGGAAATGGAGAAGAGAGATCCTCCCGTTAATCCCATGAAGGAAGAGAAGGACTGATGCATGGGGAATCAGGTCAATGAACTAGTTTAATACAGTAGCTCTCAAACTTTAGTGTGTGCCTGCATCACACCAGGTTTGTTACGTCAGAGATCACTGGACTGCACTCCAGACTTTCTGATTCAGTAGGTCTGAGTTGGGGCCTTGAATTTTGCATGTCTAACAAGTTTCCAGGAAATGCTGTTGCTGCTTGTCCAGGGACCTCTCTTGAGAGCCACTGGTTCAAAATATTACACCTAAGCAATCTTTTCTTAGTTTAAATGGTCCCTGTTCTCAGAGAGCCCACTATTTAAATTGGGTTAGAGTTAGAATAAAATGTTTCTAGTGAATTATTATAAACATTAGCTTGAAATGATCAGGATTGGCTTAGACCAGCAAAAACAAAAGCTAGAGCTGTTGCAGCCAGTCTCTTCTCCACTTGTTGTCCCTCCCCCCTATATTTTTTTGCCTCTTCCTCCACTTCTCTCTTCCTCTCTCTCCCTTCTCCCCTTTTGACAGTTGATTCCCCTTACTTTCTCCCCCGCCCTTATTGTTCCACTGTCTCATGCATCCATCTCTAGAATCCTTTTTCATCCCAAATGGTCCTCTTTTCCTCTCAATCACCCTGTGCCCATAATTTTGACATTTACTCCCACCATTGACCACATACTTAACCACTTATCTGGGTGCAAATGCCCAGGCTCCCATGTGACTGAAAGCAGATTACATGGAAAGGAAGTTGGCAGAATCACATGAAGGAAAGCAGCAGTAGTTAAGAGATGCATGGGGAGAATAATGTACATATCAGCATCTCAGAAGGGAACTGTCTTGAGAGAATCAGTGCCTTGCCTAGACGCAAACAAACAGCAAATGCTGTTACCATTGATAACGTGCAAGAGGACATCAGCCACTCTGACGAGTAGGACAACTGATCCCCAGTCACCCTAAGGCCCAGTGCTTTTGCATTTGAGTTCCCATTAACTCACTTTTTTCCAAAATATTTTCCCTTTTAACCAGTGTGGCTGTCTCTTTGGGAAAATTGGATACAAGATGGAGTAAATATGAAAGAGTACAAGGCTCGAGACCAGGTGGCAGGGCAGACTGAAAACAACTCAAGTGAACAGCCATCACTACTGCTCACGTGTCACCATCACTGATCACATGGACCAGATCTCTATGGTCTTGCTGAAGACTGTCCAGTCCCCTGACAGGCATGACTATCCAGTATCAGCCCAGGCTGTCCAGCTCTCTGGTCATTTCTGCATGTATCAGGACAGACAGAGCCCAGGCAAGAAGGCACACTTCCCCCACACCACCCTTGAGGCACAATCCATATGCCTCATCTCTGACCTAGAAACACTATCTCTGGCATTGACCAAGCTGCATCAAATGGAAATGCAAAAAAATAGCCAAGATATGGAAGCAACCAAGGTGACCATCAGTAGATGAAAGGATAAAGAAGATGTGGTACATGTGCACAATGGAATATTATTCATCCATAAAAAGAAAAGAAATCCTCCCATTTGCAACAACATGGATGGATCTAGAGGGTATTATGCTCAGTGAAATAAGCCAGGTAGGGAAAGACAAATACTGTATGACTTCACTTATTTGTGGAGTATTAAAACAAAGCAAAACAGAAGGAACAAATAACAGTATAATAATAGACACCAAAAAGAGACAAGTGGTAACCAATGGAGAGGGGTCGGCACAGGGGGAAGGTGAAGCACAATAAATATAATGAAACTCAAATAATTCACAGTCACAATATAAGTTGGTCACAGGGATGGTAGTACAGCATGGAGAATATAGTTAATGATTTTGTAACATTTTATTACATTGACAGATAGTAACCACACAAGAGGGGCTGAGGATTTAATTAAAAAATGGAAATACAAAAATTTTGTTTCCCTATGTATGTGACTATACCAAATTCAGTGGCACCTAATTAAACTCTCCAGGGCTGAACAGGTATTGAGCCTAATTGGGTATTTCTGCATTAGAGTTCCAAGGAACTCAATTTTTCTAGGGTATATAGTTGACCGTCTAATGAGAAGTCAATTCATCACAATTCTATGAGCTCTATCAAATATCTGAGGTACAGTTTCAAATTAAATCTGCTGCCAACATTAACCTGGCCCAAAACCCCTTCTGCTGCTCACCACTTATAATCCATCTGTGGAATTTCTGAAAAAGTTTTTAGGAGTTTGTAAATTTTCAGTTTCAACATTGTTTATTATCAACTTATGATTTTTTTATTAAGGTATTACAATAGCTTTCTATGTTCAGCTGTTAACACTTGGTTCCCTACTTAGTTGTATAAGATTTCTGTTATTTTGGTCCTTGCTCATGACTGTATTTTTTTCTGTCATGAAAAGGTAATAAGGAACTATTAATATATTTCACTTTGGTTCTGTACTGTCAAGAATTTTTCAAAAAAGAAGTGAAAAATGGGCTGGAGAAGAAATTGAGGGGAAAGTATACATAAATCAACTTTTATCTGACCTTAAAAAACAAAATGTATTCTCCAAGGCAATAGGTAAAGTCATACAGTTGTATTTTCAAAATGGTAATAAAGGATAAAATCTACTCTCCCAGTCCCCTATGGTAGGAGGATGACTTTTTTCTAATTTGCCCAAAAATTTCACATAGACTTCCACAGATCCAGGTTACACACACATGTACAAAGCAGGGAATCAAATGTTATCATTCACTCCCCAGGAAGTGACCCCAGTCAATACTGTGATGCATAGGCTCCAGACCTTTCTTTTTACTGCTCATTTATTATATCTGGAGAGGTAAATTTAAAAAAAAAACAATGATGCCATAATATTCTTCAACTTACTTAAAAAAAAATGCATCAGAAACATATTTCCTAGAAACATGTTTACCTGAAACTTTGAACCAGTCTAGTGGTGAGGACACAAAAGTGCAAGTAAAAAAGGAAAGCCCTTAGAAAGCATGCTCTTTAGAGGAAGGGAGTGGGGACAGAAAATGAAAAGCAAAAAAGAAAAAATAAGTAATAAATTTCAGCTAATAGTATGTACTATGAAAAAATAGTTTGGGGATAAAAAGTGGGGAGCAATGGTATTTTAGATAGAGAGATACCTCCCTGAAGGAAAAGAACCCCCCCCCTCAGGTGACTCAAAGAAAGAGACTGTGATTAAGGCATTGTTTACAGTCACAAAGGGAGAGCAAGGCCAGAGAGGAACGGTAATATATTTCTAACCAAGAAAGAGCATGGGCACAGGAGAGCCCAGTGCCCACTGGGGTCATGGAGGAGGGGCCCCCAGAGTCATGGAGACACAGCTCCTGGTACAGATACAGTCCTGAAGCAAAGAGAGAGGTGGGAAGAAATACACTGGCCTTTCTCTGTCCCCAGTCACTGCCGATCCTGAGGTGCATCCCATTAGCAGAACCCAAAAGGAACCCAGAAGCACGAGAGGTGGTGAGAAGTAATCAGATGTCAAATAATTTGAAGGAAAAGTCAATAGGTTTTGCTGATCGGATAAGGAGAATAAAAGAAAGTAAGTGCCAGAGATGACACCCAAGTTTTTGGCTTGGGTCACTGATTAAATAGAGTTACTATTACTGAGATTCGGAGCCTGGGAAAGAATTAGGTTATTGAAGTTAAGAACTTGGTTTTGGACTTGTCTGGTTTGAGATGCCTTTTAGACATACAAGTAGAGATGGCTAGAGGGCAAATAGGTGTATAAATTTGGAGCTTAGAGGAGTTATAAATCAGGGATTAATCTGCAACTAGATGACTGTGGGTCTGGTTAAGATTGCCTAGAAAAGGTATGACAGATAAGCAAAGGGAACCAAGGATGCTATCCCTAGGGTCCTCCAACAGTTAGAGGTCCAGGAAATCAGGTGAAGCCAGCAGAGGAGATGGGAAGTGTCCAGTAAAGTAGGGAGAAATGGGAGAGATCTAGAACCCAAGCGAGGACAGCATTTCAAAGAAAAAGGAGGAATCAGCAGCATTACCTGTTACTGACCAATGGACTTGGCAGCATACAAGTCCCCACTGACCCTAATGAAAATAGTTTCACTGAAACAGTAGGGATAAAAGCCTGATTGGAGTGAGTTAGAGAAAAGATGGGACATGAGGAAGGGAAGACAGCAAATACAGACAACTGTTTTAAAGATTTGCAATGAAGAACATCTATACTGGAGAAGAACTTGGACAAGGAGAATTTTTTTTAGTATCAGAGACATCACACATTTGTATGCTGATGGAGACGATCTCTTAAGGAGGTGAAAATTGATGGTGCAGAAAGGAGAGGGCATGATTGCAGAGGCATAGCTCCCAAGGAGACAGGATAGGGGCCTTCAGTGATTCTGTGTGCACTGGAGAAGTTGTTCCACACAGGCGCAGACTGTTGGGATGATATAAGAAGAGGGAAGACGGTGGAGACACAGAGGTAGGCAGAGCTGGAGGTAGGAAGACAAGGCAGATCTCTCCTGATTGCCTCTACCTGCTTAGTTAACTAAGAAGCAGTTATCAGCCGAAGGTGGGGCTAGGAGAGAAGGTGGTAGAGGTGAGGGGTAAAGGGAATATGTAAAATGATCCCCCTTGGAGAGATAAAAAGTTAACTTACTATTGAAGTGTGGTATGATTGACTGCAGTAACAAACTTAAGTGAGACCAGACCATCCAGTCTGCTGGTTGGTCTTATTTCTCCACCTGCTCCTTCTCTCCACATTCAGCTGCTCAGGTGCAGGTGTGGAGAAGGTAGAAAATAGGGTTGTCCCCAGGTTTAGGGTTTCCCTTCATAATAGCTGCATGACAGTCTACTTTTGGTGTGTAAAATGTCCAAATTTTGAATCTGGGAGTCCAATTATGGTCTACTTACCCATCATAGTAAGAAAGTGAGTTGAAGTGTTTAAGCAACATTAGGCATAAATTAATCTAAGATTCAATTATATTTGTATATTTGGAGATTTTTTGAGAATACTTATTTTCAAGGAACATTAAAAATATGTAAGGATCATGATGCCATTTATAATGTTATTTGATTCTTAGGATTTATACTAATAAGTCAATTTTGAAGGCAAGCTTGTGGTGTGTTTTATTAGTCAGTAGCTTTGCCAACAAATCTTTATATATCCCTACCTAGGTCTGCAGGTTAGCTGGACTAGGTGGGGTACAGGTGGAACCTGAGTCTTTCAGGTCTGCTCCTCAGGTTTTCTTTGTAGGGCCCAGGCTGAAGTGGCTGCTGCTACCTATGGCATGTTTTTCTCATAGCAATGAGAGAGCACAAGAGGTGGGTGCAGAAGAATGCAATACCTCTTGCCTTAACTCAGAACTGGTACAGTGTTACCTCTTCCCACATTCTACTGGCCAAAGAAAGTAATGTGGCCAAGCCCAATATCAATAGTGTGTGAAAATATAATACACAGGAAACTTAAAAATTTCATGGCAAAGAATGGGATGCATCATTTTATTTTAGGAGAGAGAAAAGAATTGGGATCAATAATCCTGATTACTGCTGGTAAAATAGGCTTCTTAACATCACTGAGAACCACAGACTTCACAGACAGATGACTTGGATTTCATATGTATGAGAGTTTGATATTACACATGATAACATCTATCTGAAACCTCAGAAACAGTCGGGACTTCTGGTTGAGAACAATTAGCAATGGTCTGAACCCCAATCCTTCCCTCGCCTAATCTCCTAAACTGGTGTTGAATTGTTGTTAAATGGCCCCCAATGGCTTTATATTTGTACTTGGTAATGAAACGAGAGGTTTTTGGGGGAGCTTATCCCAAGTAAATTGAGTGCTTTTGCAGAATATTGTACAGGCTGCTAGATGGTATCATGTGTACAACATTTGACCTGAACACAAGCTAGCCCTCAGAAAGGCAACTCTTCCTTCCCTCCTAATCTGGTTTTGCACTTGGAAAATTTCCCTGTTTGAAATCCTTGAGCTCTATAAATTTATAAGGACTTGGTTTCCTTAGGCATTTTTTAATTCAAATAGAGTTTCAGAATGGGGTGCATGTGAAAATGGCCCAGGAGGGTATTGGGGGAAGAGGGGACAGGGACTTATAAGGAATATTTTAGACAACTGGCTTAAAATACAAGGTATGAGGCAGGAGTTCCCAAAGTCTACTAAGCCATGTTGCTGAGTTCTTAAAGATTTAAACAAAAAATGAAAAAGGGAGACAAAAAAGTTTTCTTCCAACGTCTCAGAGTTGCTTGCTTCTGCAAGCAAAAGTGTTGTTCTTGCCCCTTAGCACAGTACTCTTCCCACTGATTCATTCCTTTATTGCTCTTCTGTCTTCCCAGAATTTGGGGGGTTCTCATTCAGTGCTCAGTAATCTTTTTTCTTGACTCTTTCCAGAGACCTCAGTCTTTTCAGCCTTGCTCACAGTTTCCTTCATTTTGTTTGATTCTATTATCCAATGCTCTTCAAGGATTCTTGAATTCTTGAAACTATATTCAGACTCTGTTTAATGTTTTTAAAAACGCACACACGTTCATTTAAAGAAAAGTGAAATGCATTTTGAAGGTCACAATGAATCACCAAACACATTATTGGGTATTTTTGTTATTTTTCCTTTTCCATGAGAAATTTTAGCTTCCTGATTCTGTATATTCTGCAAAAGCACTCAACTTACTTGTGATAAGCCTCTCAAAAAACTCTTGTTGCATTACCAAGTACAAAACATCTCCCTTCCTTTCTGGTCTGTGCATTTATGAGACAATTCCAGAACCATGGCTTACATTAAGGCCATATAGTTCTTCCACATTGTGGTTAGTAAGAATCCTGAGCCAGAATCATGGAACAATGCAAAGTTAAGCCCATGAGAGATAGAAAAACTGTATTAAGAAAACTGCTTGACTTCCTGAGTTTTAAAAGAAAAAGAAAGGGGTGAGTTTGTGCCCATTTTTAAGCCTTTTGACTTTGGGATATTTGCCTTAATTTAACCTGACCTTATTACTACTGTTTACATAAGAAAATAAATAACAGACTATATTGACACATTTTTTTAAAATCCAGCTTATCAGCTAGATATTAAAATTCTCAGAAAAATTCCTGGATTTTCTGGTTTTGTTGATTAACTTGAGATATTTGCCATATTAGGAATCTACATAAATAAGATTGGCATTTAATTCTCCTAAGCCACCCCAGCTCCCAAATATTAAGAAAACATTTCATTTAATGAGCATCTATTATCTTTTTACCTAAATGGAAAGAATTGTTCCTCCTCTACTATCTCCCTCCAGATATAATTTCTTGAAGGTAGCTAATGTCCAATTAATATACAGTATAATATCTTAGGAGTTTTATTAACTCAGTGGTTTATTCAATTAATAATACTTGAATGCATTTTATCAGACTCAATCACTGATCACTTGTTAGTAATTACCTCACTAGGACAGCAAAATGGATTCAGAAATAACTGACTTCAGCTGGTTTAAATTAATAGAGGTTACAGCTCATTTCAAAAGATAAAGAAAAGGATAAATGCCTTTGGGGCATGAAGTGATTAAAGGGAGCAATGCTGACCCTTATTTTAAACCCTAAAAGCTTACAATCTAGTCTCTTCACCAATAATTGTTAATTCCCAATACTTTCCAATCCTTCTGGGCACATTAAAAAAGGAAAGATTGTATATTAAAAAAGACTCCCTTTTTGGCCCCAAATAAGAATATAAATGAGGAACCTAAGTGTAATTATTCAGCATTACATTAGTCCCCAGAATAAAATAAATGTACAGTTTAAAGCCACGTTCAATCTTTTAGACTTTTGAGAGAACCTAGAGAAACCTTCACCTGCTGTTTGTAGGGACAACAAATGTATAGTGTACATGGCTTTACTTATTTCAAACTTTAGAATTTAAAATAGACATCACTCTTCTTTTCCTCTTACCCCTCCCCCTTTTTCCTTGCCTTCCTGGCCCAACAACACAGTCCTGAAGCCACAAAGTGGGCAGAGTAAGGTAAGCACCTGTCCCTGAAGGAGAGAGCCACACTGGCCCAGCTCAGGGTGTCAGAGCTCAAATCAAGCAAGGGAGTGACCACCCAGGATGGCTGTCCCACGTGTCCACAACAAACAGGGTGGGGGAGGCACCCAGTCATAGGGGGCCACCAGCATAGAGTGCTGAAGCCCAAGGAAGCTGAACAGGTGCCCATGCGGTGGGCATAACCCAGCCCAGGGTAACTCGGCTGGAGTGAGGTGAGTGTTCATGTGGGCAGAGAGGGTGGAAGCAGAAATGGGTTCCATATAAGGGAACTGATGCAATAAGTAAATAAATTAAGGATATTAAGAATTAGGTTCCTCTTGTCAGAGAAAGAAGCAAACTTCCTACAATGAGCCCCATGGTGTTGGATTGGAATTGGAGGTATCAGTGAAACCCATGATTTACAATAAATGTGCATATGGAGATCCAGAATAGCATCTGGATGCAAAAGTGTCTTTATACACATGCATAAATAAAGCCATACGTGTACAAAGACACATTTACATCTATATGTTTTATATATATGTGCATTATTCTTTAGCTCTGTTTACTGAGAGGGCCTGGGGACAGGTACACTGTAATAGCAAAGAATACACTTAGCACCCAGATCTTGGGATATAAATATGATTGTCCACTAACAGCAGCCTAGATTTTGTGGAGAAATAGATGATTCGAGAGCTGGGGCAGGGAGAAATACTATGAGCCTGTATCATCTTATTATATCATAAAGCAAGGAAGTGCTCAAAGAATGATGGGGAAAGCTCAAAAGGACATAGAAGCCAGCCCGCAGGGGCTGCCAGTGGCCAAATCAGGGTTAATTTGAGCATCAGAATAAAAATAATGATTAAGTAATGACTAAAAATAGGAAATCATGAGTCCAAGATACAAATAATGAATGAATTGAAAGTTTGATGAGAAACATGGTTTCAAAGTACCAAAGGGAATAAGAGTAACTTCTGATGGAAAAGTGTGGCAGATGCCCCCTTAATCAGATGGTCAGAGTGAACCTCATTAGTAATGGAACAAATTAAATTGTACATCACCTGATAGGATGCAATGAGAACACTGTAATATTCCTACCAACAACATATAGCCTGGATGTAATCATGAAGAAACATCAGACAACTCCAAATTAAGTGCATTTCACAAAATAATTGGTATGTGGTCCTTAAAAGTGTCATAGTTGTGGAAGTTAAAGAAATACTAGGGACTTCCTCAAGTCTGAAGGAAGTTAACATGACAACTAAATCCAGCATGGGACTCCAAACTGCATCCTTTTGCCATTCAGTACACAATTAAAACAATTGGTAAAACTTAAATGCAGCCTGAGGATTAGAAGTTAGCAATGATGTATTGTTAATTTCCTGGTCTTGATGGTCACTTGGTGGTTATATAGGAAAATGTGCTTGTAAGGAACTTCACACTAAAGTACTTAGGGATGATGAAATATCAGGTCAGCAACTTACTTTCAAATTGTTCAGAAAAACACAAAGTTTTCTGTTCTGTACTATACTTGCAACTTTTCTGAAAGTTAATTGCTGTTTCAAATTTTAAAAGATTACAGTTATAAAATACATATTTTAAAAACAAACTAAATCTCTTTATTCAACTCAGGTTGTTCCCATTTGTTTTGAACCCTCAGTATTCTCAAAGAGCAAATACTGGAGCTCTGGAGCTCCTCCACCATGAAGACTGCATCTCAAACATCTCTTCACCCCAGAGTGCCTGGAACACCGTAGGTGCTCGAGAGTGTTGCCTGGGCTGAGAAAGAATGTCTCACTCTCAGCCTCCTTATTTATATTTCTTGTTGTGGTTACTTTTTATTATTATTATTAAGGTATCCTTGATATACACTCTTATGAAGGTTTCACATGAAAAAACATTGTGGTT
Source organism: Manis javanica (assembly GCF_040802235.1). NCBI lineage: Eukaryota > Metazoa > Chordata > Mammalia > Pholidota > Manidae > Manis > Manis javanica. The sequence continues at coordinate 146,604,066 of NC_133158.1, forward strand.
ACTACATTCATCCATATTACCAAGTCCCCCCCACACCCCACTGAAGTCACTGTTATCATGTTGTGGTTAGTTTTTACTGTCAACTTTAATGATGCTTCAGCAAAAATACATTAAATTGGTAAAGCCTCAAGAAATATTTCTCACTTTTCTCTCATTCCTTCAACACACATCTCATCCCCCAAATAAAATTAAGTCTTTATTAAGCTTACAACTTAGTCATTTTATCATTGTTCTCATCTTACCTTTAGGCTATTTTTTTTCTACCATATCCATCTTCTTATACATATGGTCCTCTGTTTTCCAAGATCCAAAATCCATGTAACCCACATTTATTTTACATACATTATACCTTCAGTTTTACTGTTTTATTTTATTTTTCCATTCATATTTTATGGAAAATAATGGGAAAATGGTGAAATGGAATGGTTGATATTAGTGAAAAATATGCTTCATAAAAGTATACTGCTGAGACAAAGAAAGAAATGCCAAAGCTGTAGATTACAACCTTATTCAGTTGTTCATTGGACTTAACCCAAGTGACAGTGTGTTCTATAATACAGGAGGGAAGGAGCACATATTTGAGCACAAAATTTGAGCACATATATGATATGTTAAAATACATCTTTGAAGATTGTGTTCAAGTTGGTATAATTAGACTTACTTATACTACTCGTTTGATATTCAGTTTTCTTTCCTGCTTCCAGAAAAGCGTTATGTATGAGGATAGCAGACTACCTATAGGGTCCAGGAGAGAAAAAGTCCACTCCTTTCCTAAAAGTCAGACAACTTTTCCAGGGTTATGGTTTTCAGCACCTCTGGCCTGGGGATGGAGGCACAGTTGGGAGCAATCCTATAGGTGGCTAAGGCCTTCAGCAGTGACACTGGAATTGTATAGATTGCCCCCCACACACACATACACACACCCATAAATCTCATATATGCATGTCAAGGAGAAAGGACTGATCATCTTTTTTTTAGCTGTGGCCCTAGTTAAAGCCAAAATTGTCATAGATTTATGTATGTTTTTCACTGGGATTCAAAATTCAAACTCAATATTCTAAGGGCTGTGTCCTTCCTTTTTTTTCCTATTTGAACAGAAAATATCTAGAATGCAGGTCAACTAAAGATAGAAGAGAAGATAGAGGAGTAGGAATAGAAGGAGAAAAAAGAAGAGGAGAAGAAAAACAAGGGGGGAGATGAGGAAGACAAAGAAAAAAAGAAAGAAAGAGAAAAGTGGGAACAGAGTTGAAGAAAGAAGAGGGAAAGGATAGCAAAGAAAAGACTTGTGTGGAGGACACAGCTTTGACTTTTGGTCGCCAATTTGGGGTGTTTCTTCCAGTTTCTGCTTTTTTTCTTGCTCTTTTCCCTCAATATTAAAGGGTCAGGAGTATGTTGTCCAGACCCTGGTCATTGGGTTCTTGTCCAGCTTCCAGGCCACCATACCAGTGAACAAGAACAATAACATTTGCACATGTACAGTTCATCCCACTTTCTGAGGCACCATCACCTTGGTAATGTTTTACCTTTGTAGAAACTGAGACCTAATGGATTTAATTTTTAAAAAATTGGAATTGGGGGCTGAGTTAGAGAACATCAGACTTTATCTCAAAGCTCTGGCTTTATATTCAATGCTTTATTTTGTGTTTTTCTTCCCATTCCACAGTATCTTAGGATAGTTCTGTCTGTGCATTCCAAGTAAATAGAAATTCAGTAGTTTTACTTCCTCCTCAGTAGAGAGACAATAGTGCTAGTTTCTATCGCTGTGATTAGGTGAACCAATACATACACCACATACATACAGACATGTACTGTATAACACATCAGTTATTTCTAGATGGTGAGCTTTTAGGCCATTGCTTAATCTTCTGCAATGAACATGTCTCACTTGTACAGATTTTTTTTAAGCATCTAAAGCAAACATAGGAAACATGTAAGAACTTTTTGAAAACCTCTTAACCTCTGCCCTCTCTCCTTCATGCACATACTACAAGGTATAGGAGGAATATTCAAATAAAACATCAACTGACAGTAAGAAAAATAAAATAACTATTCAGTGAAATTAAAAAGAAGTAAGTTTACTTTTGGGATCAAAAATACACATGCAGATCTTCTGATTATACATTGGCTATACATGGGCTATCAAAATACTGTTGCCTATTTTAGTCTAGAAAAACAATAGTATTTTGCCAACTTCCCTCCCGTATGATTCCCAAGCCATGGTAAACTACAAGCAGCTCCATGGATGGAAAACTCTATCTAGAAGCCTGAGCATCAGCCAGACTCAGGAGGCACATGATCGTGGAGCAGCTGAATGACACTCATCGCTACACTTGCTCATGGGATATTGCTGAGGACTTCATCTATTATTTTTCAACATCCTCTTTATGAAAAATTTCTCACTGTTCTTCTTAGTATCAGGAGTAGTTTTGTTTCTGCTAAATCAGGTTTGGGCCTATGTCTCTATATTGGCTGTTGAAAAGTTTAGAGAAGACTTAGTAGCCTAACATGAGCAAAAAGACCCATCCTTACAGCACACAATGCATATACTAAGACCACCCCAAGATGCGCTCCATCTGCATCTTTCCTGCCCTCTGTTAGGGCCTGGCGCCCTCATCCACTTGCTTTCTGTTTTATCTTTTGTATCACGTACATTTTGATAAATAATCTTAAATCCTCTCTGGGATAAAAAAGACCACAAATAAATAAATATATGAACATATGTATTATATATATGAATACATACATATTCTAATTGTGAATATGTGAAGCATTGATCTTTGGTTGAATCAGTTGTTTTTCACACCATATCTGTCTAATACAGGTAACACTCAATGAGTACTTTAAATCTACTAACATAAATTCTTATTATTTATAATGTTTGTAGCCCATAGCCCTTAATATATCATAAACAATTAGTGGCAAAGTCATTTATATCCAGGGTAACTGCTTCAGGATCTGAATTCAACAGTATACCCTTGGCCTTACTGTAATGATTCACACCTCTTAGTGTGTTAGCAGAATTTGCTAGATTGCCCTCAAGAGGAAACAGAACTATTTCCTCCCACAAGGTACTCTCTGACTATAAAAACATCAATGATGTGTTTCCAGTGTTGAAGGTGGGGGAAGAAAGGGGGCAGGAGTATGAGGGAAAAAGGGAGAGAGAATAATTTTGACATAATTCTGACTATGATCATAGAAATTCAAGTGTAGCCATTTCCAGTTTTTGAAAAAGAAAATCAGATGCAAGTTAGGTAATGGTAAAAGTTGTGTGTTTACCACATTAGTGAGTCAATAAATGTTGACATGGGAATGATACTGGGGAGACCATATTTTTTCAAAATATTCCAAACAACCAACCAACCAAAAAAACATGTCTGTGTTAGTGTCTCTACACCCCCACATGCACGCACACGCACGCACACACACACACACACACACACACACACACACTCACAATAAGACAGGGCTTGTCACAGGAAACAAGAACCACAAGACAGTCAAAACTTGCTACAATGAAAAGCGCTCTTTCTTATTAGAAACAAAAAAAGGAAGAGCCTCAGTTTCATATCCATGAAGAAAATGTTTTCTAAGAAAAAATATGGCTTTGATATTTTAAGCTCTGATGATTACTCCTACATGGAGCTCACACTCGGTAGATTTATTTCTAACCAGTCATCACTTGCAATGAGTATGTTTTCAAAATTATTCAGCTCATAGGGAATATAAAATTGTGACCCCCAAACCCCCCTCCTGAGATGTGACTTGGGAAAGATTCCAAGAGAAACTGCTGATATGCAAGTAGTGGCATTTGCTTCTACTTCCAAAGCCTCGAAAGCTGTCGTGTTTATTTGTTTGCTTGGTTTTAGTGGAGTCCGTCCCTGTATTCAGGGCTCTAGGACAGACAGTGCAGGCTGAAACCTAAAAGCATGGCACAAAAGTTCCCAAACTTCCACAAACCTTGAGGAGGCCCAACTACACCGTATTTCTTAGAATCGTAAACAAAAGCGTACAGAAGGAAACTGGAATCCTAGAATTCCCTTCAGATGAAGTTGTTAAATTATTCTAGGAAAATCTCTAAAGATATTTATACAAAAATTTCACAAGATGTTCCACTAAGCACAGGTTGAAATAAGCTTAAAATTCCTCTAGGAATTAGAGGCCAGTGGCTATGTACATAAAAAAGGTGATAGGATGATTAAGCACAGCATCACCAGGCCCAGGCACACAGTCCTAGGGTTCTCCCCTCTCTCTGTGGAGAGGGTCTCCAACATTTGCTACACTGTTATTGTGTGTCTGCACAGTCTAATATAGACTCTGTGTCCTGGGGATAGACACACCCTGACCTGGGAAGCAAATGGCAGGAGGATTAGAGGTTTTAAAGGTATGAAATTATTAGAAAGGGTGGTACAGTCAGAGTTGGTATTAGAGGGTAAGCTAACTGGAGTATTAGTGGCTATGGAGGCAGGACCCCCAGGCAAATGCCATTCCAGGCCACACCAGGAAGAAACGCCATAGCAGGCATCCTACAAAAAGCTCAGGAACTGCTATGAGAAATGGACAAAGGAGCCTACTAGAGATAACTAAAGGTGACCCCAAAATCCATACAGATAAACAAATACTCTGCTCTGTGGCTCTTAATATGGAAAATCCAGCTAAGATCAGAAAGCAAAAATACACCAGTTGTGACTGAGCAATTTCACTTCAGAACTGACTGACCCTAAGGTGTGACTTCACAAAGTAGTGTTTTCAGATGGTTTCTAAGTGGTCTTTGTACAGGAACACCCAGAAATGTGATTTTATCAATACTCTGAATATGAAGCAACCTCTCTGACTTTGACTTGCATTAACCAAACTCAGAAATATACAAAGAGTAATGCTAATTCATCAGCTTACAATGAGAGAACTTTTATCTAACTGAAATACTAAATAATTACTGAGAAAACTTTTCACCCAGCATATAGCTAAATACTTTATAAATGTTATTGTATTTAATTCTCAGAACAATCTTACAAGGTAGATGTCAACGAGTGATCACCAATACCTGTGCCCCACTACGTTTTCCAGCCCCCTTACAGCTCTACGAGACGAGAATGTGAGCAGAAGGGCTGTGGGTCACTTCTGAACCAAGGTGGTTGAGTAGCAGGTGCCTTCCCCAGGCTCTCCATTCCACATGTGCGACTGAAAGCAAAGGAAATGGGTGGGTGGCCAAGAGACTAGAAGGAGGTGAAGAGGGAAGGAACATCACAATGAAATACACATTCTTTCTACACAATGAATTACACATACCTTTCTAAATACACATTCTAAACACACATTTGAGGACGAAGTCTGGCCCAGGTTGGGTTCTAGGCCCCAAGTTAGGGGAGAGAGAGTCTGCAGCAGACCTGCTATAGGCTACGTGGCCGAGTGCCGGGGAGGGATGGAAAGAATAACCATTTCAGAGGGGTTGAGAAATGGGAAAGGTTGAAGGAGAAAAGGTTGTAACCAAAGGAAAAAGTAAATTCTGAGGTGAAGTATTACCATGTGCTGACAGGGTCTAGGGTATGAACATGCCAAAGGTGGGCAGAAGTGGAGAAGTGAAGGCTTTGGAATAGTCAAGGAATGATGAGAGGGTCTGCACGGGTCATTAAAGTATCAAAATCTTAAAACCAAGTCAAAGCCTTAGATTTATGAAGTAACAAATCCATTTTTTAATATAGAACATACACAAATATGGACATCTGATACACTTGGAATCCTGCCTTATTTTCATTAGTGGTTTTCTGCATCATACCCATGTGTCATCCAGACTGGTTTATTTTAAATCCCATAGTTTTGATACAAAATTTTAATTTAATGTATTCGCCCTTATTAACAAGAATAAATCATATGGAATCCGACAAATGCTTGGAAGAAACTTAATGAATTTATATTTTATTTTGAGATATGTGATCACAAAAACATGAATTCCAATACTGTCTTCAACCAAGTATTTCCTTTTGTATTTTACCAAAAAAAATATGGGTGATGTTTTACAGATATATTAGAGTTATTTCTTTGAAACAGTGTTCTTAAATAATCAAAATGTTTAGCATATTCTTTTTTCCAAATTGCTACTTTCTCCTTTAATTGAAAGTTAATTTAAAAAAAGTCTCTCGCAATGCTCTTGGGGTGCAGTGGGGAGGGACTGTGTCACTAACTTGGTAATATTTGCTATTGCAGCAGTGTTACTAGAAAACAAACCAATGAACAGTTCTTGGCTTATGTCAGGGAATAAACAAAAGTTATTTTAATAGTTAAACTTCTCAAGATTAATTGATGAATTTCTACTTAATCAACTGGGACTCTCTGTCTTTTTGAACCTTACTTATGTGAAGAAATATTTACAGACTAAACCCATCAATACTAAAAGCCAAAGCAAGTGTATTCATAGTAGAAAGGACTCTCTACTTCCAAAAGAGAGTGCTTCACCCTCTTTGGACTTTGAAATTCCTGTTACTGAGGACAAAGCTTATCTTTCACAAGGAAAGAAAATATTTAAACTATATATACCTCTGGAAAAGGTAACATACTGACTGAAACTCACAAATTTGAGCAGGTTTAAAGAAATAAAGAAATTTTGAACTGTTGGGAAGGGAAAAAAGGCAAAAAATGAAATAAGGTAAAGACTTGTCAGAATCACATTTTCAGGTTTATTTTGACTAATATTGTTTTATGTATATATATATATATATATATATATAATATATGTACACATTTTTCCTCAATATTTACACTTATCAACTACCAGCCTCAATTAGCACTAAACAATATCATTAAAAGCTACTTTAATTCCTGCAACCCACTATTTCCACTTATAAAAAAGACAGAACTGAAATAGCAATGCTATTTCTTGAAAAATATGCAAGATATTTAGACCAAAATTGTTATTTATATGTAAAATACTATAGTGGTGGGTATGCCATGATGCAATTAATTGGAAGGTCAAAGTCCCCAAAACAGTGCACTATTTGATATTCCTTCTGTGTTTACAGGATTGCTCTCCCTTGACCTCATGTCCAGCTCTCCGGCACTGTCTGATATAAGCCATCTCAGTGCTGACCAACCATGTTGATTATACCTCAAATGTGATGTCACCTCTGGTCTGCCTACAATGATGGAAAAGCCACAATTAAATGCCAGAAGAGACAGGACTCAGGGTAGGTGAACTGCATCTATGTCATACTTCGCAAGATGTAACTCATCGCTCATGTAATTAAATAATTTTGCGTATTGGCAAATGTATGCCAGTAGATGTGTGTGATCTGGGCACAGACATACAATTATTTAATTATACTTTCTGAGTCTAATATAACCAACCTGTCAGTGGAGACGAATCTGCCTGATCTTTCTTCTATGCCCTCATCTCTTTTGTTTTATCTCACAATGCATGCCTCTGGTCCTCTCTCACCAAGGATTGCATCACTATTAATGAATTCACAGATAGCTGGAAAATAAATAGACAAACTTAAGAACTAAAGCACATCTCTGTCCATTCTCTTTCAATCTTGAAGAGAATTAACAGAAAGAAATTCAAGAGTCAAAGACAAACAACCAAATTGGGTATTGAGAGAAAACATTTTCTAATGGCTAGATACCCTTCCACTAATCAAATCATCTGCTACCAAATGATGCAAACAAAAACATTTCTAATCTTATCCCTTCCCAATTTTGAGGCTGATTCTCTATTGAGAGAACAAAGGCACCCTCAATAAAAGATTCAATTTGAACTCGCTTTTGTGTCCAAATGAATATTTCAGACTTTCATATATAAATTGCTGAAATAATGCACTCACGTTTTCAATTTACTTTGCACTTAACAACATGTTCTTTAGCATGGCTTTACTTCTCTATTCTTTTTATCAAAACCAAAATAATGCACATACTTGACATTTAAAATACCTTTAACCTTGTCCAAAAAATTTCAGCATAACCTCCAGAAAGCCTTTAAAACTACTCTTATTACTTTGTACCTGGGATCATGAGTACTGAAGTATTTGACAATATTCTCAAACATCTTTGGGCTAATCTCCAGACAGTCTTTTACTGCGAAAGATGCCCTCATTAGAACTAATCCAATCAGCTTTTGCAAACACTATTTTCAAGCCTTAAAGTAGATCACAAAATCTACTCTGAGACATAAATGTTATACATTCTGGAACTCTTTCCCCTACTTTTCTACACAGAAAAAAAAAAATTCATTAATTGTTTTTCCTCAGAAAATTACAAACTTACCATTTCCTTCTTACCATCTCCTCTTAATTATATGGAATTTTCCCATTTTCTTATGCTGAAACTTAATCCTTCAGAATTCCCAGTTTGTCCCACATGGTTGAATGGAATGTTCAGCATTTTTATATATTATGCCTCATTAGGCAAGTAATCAGCCCAAATAGACATGTATTATGGATTTAAAGTTCTCTCATATACTCTAAACTTTGTAATAAACCACACTTCTAAATGTTTGCTAAGAGTTTTACATTGAAAATAGACTCAGAAAATGATCATGTAACACCAGTGTCATCTAGCCAATGTCACAAAGGGAGCTGCAAATGGACTCTAAGTCAGAAAAACTCATCAAATCATTGAAATCACTGGGAGCATTGTAACTAAAATTTGATCTTTTATTTAATTAAGCGAATCATCTGAAGAAATGCATGTGAAGTTGTTGAAAAAGACAGGATGTGACTCAAAAATACATGAGCCAAGCACTCTTTGTGGTGGTTGCAAATGCCACCCCAGACTGAGGAGCTGAAGAGGTACATGGTGAATCCAAGGTAGGCTGACGCTGATTCAAGGACTCAGAAAGAAAACCCACAGCTACCCAGGAGAAAGGCACTAAGAAACTGGGGATAGTCCAGTCAGGAAAGAAAAGCCTGGAGGCTGATTTCCTATTGGCCTTGAGTTTACAAAGGCTGTTAGGCAGGTCAGAGACAGTGTTCTCCAATGGGACAAAACAGGAAGGGATGTCATAAATGCCAGCCTAAGGGAGTAGAGACAAGCAGATTTCATAATAATGGGGCTGGTCACATTGTAGCCTGGGTCACCACTGTGTGAAAAATGTGTGACCTGAATGCCACCAGGTCCCAACACAATGAAAACAGGAAAGCAACTGCAAAAGACTGGAATGGGAATGTGTTTCTTCACAGATGGAGGATGTCATATCACACATCACAGAACAAGACTACCTGAGTGTGGGTAAAATTGGAGTATTTCCAGAATCTCTCGCCTGGCCTTAGTGCATCTCCCTATCAATAGGTATTCCCAAGGGGTGGAGAGTAGTCATCTCCATATCAATAGATGATTACATGGGGGAGCAAGGGCATATCTGGACCAGAGAGGTTGGGTGGGGTCCCTTTTTTGCAGCTGGGTCGTGAGAGACATGGGCGATCAGAAGTAGACGGCTGCTTGTAGGTGATAAAAGGATTTTTCCCACTTTATTTCTCCCTTGACTGATTTCAGTTTCAAAGGTAATTTGCCCCTGGCTGGGAAAATATTTTTTCCTCAGAGTTACACTGAGAATCCTCTCTAATTCCAAACTCCAGTCATCTGGCAAACTGCACTGCTGCAGTTTGCCCCTCCCTCCTTCCCACTCTCTACCCACCCATCTCCCTCTCATTTTCTCTTTTTTTCCCTCATAGGCTCTTTTTACTTTCTCCTTTCCCCTTCTCTCCACCTTCTCAGTCTCTCTACCCACATACAGGTTGTTCCCATGGGCAAAGAGGTGGGGAGCTCAAAATACTTGTAGTGGGATTTGTTTTTTAAGGGCACACTATAATTTGTATATATATATATATATACGCAAAGATGTGGGATCGTGGTTTTCTATGAATGACATCAACTTCCTTGCAACCCGCCTGCTATGGACTGAACTGTGTTCCCCAGAATTGATTTGGTAAAGCCTGAACCCCCACTGTAACGGTGTTGGAGGTGCAGCCTTTGGGGGTTCATTAGGTTTAGATGAGGTCGAAAGGATGGGGCCCCTATAATGGGATTATCATCCTTACAAGAAGAGGAAGAAACACCAAAGCTCGCTCTCTCCCCACCATGTGAGGACATGAGAAGTGAGGAGGAGGCTGTCTACAAGCCAGGGAGGAGGTGCTCAACAGAAATCAAATCTGCCGGCCCCTTCCTTGGTCTTGAACTGTCAACCTCTTGAATTGGGAGAACAGAGTTGCTAGTGGCTTAAACCCAGTCTATGTTATTTTATTATTTTCTTATGGCAGCCCAAGCTAGCTAACATACCCTCATTCCCACTTTGTAAGGTGGTAAAATGGGGTGAGAAGAGGAGGTACAAGCTTGCACTTAAGAATCAATCTGTTACTTTGGTTAAACAATCCTATCCAGATAAATACACAGTCAGTTCAAAGTTCAAACTCCCTCTAATCTCTCTTGTTCCTCCTTCCCAAAATGGGGACTTGAAAGTAAGGCAGAGATTACATATCTCTGAGGGCATCTGAGGGGGGATAATTGGCCCGAGCTGACCTCCTCACCACCTCGTCATACCCTGCTGGTGACATTCATGGGCGGTTCTTCTGGCAAAGCTGGGGATCTCGGGCTCTTTTCCTCTGTTAACTGGCTCCACCTTAGCCCAGGCTGGCCCTTACGGCCTCCGAGTCACTTTCCACATCATCTTCCAGCAGTACGTGAGAGAGGTGTGCTTGGGGCCATCCTTTCTGTTGCTGTCACAGTCCTAGCAGGCGCCTGTCAACTGCTGTATCAGGACCCGTGCGAACTTCCGGATCCTTGCGTATCACTCAGAAGCCAAGGAACCCTGGGACTCCCTCTCTATGCTGAGGTGCTCCCTTCAGCCGTTTCTACTTTGCTACCTGGATTGTACCATACTGGATATAGTGATTCTGTTAGAAGGCTTGAGATTTTCCTGTTCTCTCTCTAGGAACACTAAAAACAAAACTACTCTGGGAATACCCCAAAAAACTATATGGTTATTCTTAAGTCCCTCTCTCCTTTCACTATGAAGGTATGAGGAGAAAATCAGAGTCCTCTTATTTCACCGCTCTGCTCCCTTCCTCCTCCTGCCCCCTCCTCTCTCTCTCTGTCTTGGGTGTTGAGTGTGTGTGCTCGTCTGTGTCTGTCTCTCTCTCCTTCCCACCCCCACTGCACACAGAGCTTCCCAGAAACTAGACGTGTTACCTACTTTCTCTTTCCATTAGATGGGAAACAGTGTCACAATTTCCTTCAGAACTTCTTTGATACTGTCCTTTCCCTCCCTGGGAAATAAGCCTTAATGGTTAGGGTGGAGGAAGAACAGGAATTAGGAAAATAAAAATTACATATGTAAAAATAGCATTCTTATTATATATTTTGGGGACCGATTTATCTCTGCTTAATGGGGCATAAATGTAAATTAATCTTCTCCCTAATCCCTGCTATGCTGTTGTGATTTATAGTAAGAAATAAAAAAAAAAAAGAAATACGTATTTGGTCTTTCTTCATTCCTGGCACAGAGTTCCTAAATGCCTTGGAATTTTCTTAACAATGAGCAGTACAGGTGTCTTCTGTTTTGTCAATGAGGTGACTTTTGGACACACTTATGGATGCAAGCTGGTTGCCAAGGGACCCAACCCTGTGATCAGAGGAACTTTCAGTCCCACCCTGTGACTTCTGGGGAGGTGATAGAGGCTAGAGGTTGAGTCTATCAACCAAGGCCTTTTACTGTAATTTAAATTTAATGTAATTTAGGTTTAGTGTAATGCAGTCTCCATAAAATTAAAAAAAAGGAAGGGGGTTCTAAGAGCTTCCAGGTTGGTGAACCAGAACATTTCCACATGCCACCACACCAGGCCCCAAACTCCACAGGAACAAAGCTCCTTTGTTTGGGGCTGTGCCCTATGTCTCACTTCATGTGGCTATTGATTTGTATCCTTAAATGTCCTTTGTAGTAGGCTGGTAATCCAGTGAGTAAGTTGGTTTCCTGAGTTCTCTGAGCCACTCTTGCAAATTAATCAAACCCAAGGAGGAGGCTGCAGGAACCTCCAGTTTAGAGCCAGTTGGGCAGAAGCACAGGAAAACGATCTGGACTTTCAATTGGCTTCTGAAGTGGGGGCTGTCTTGTGAGAATGAGCCCTTAACCTATTAAAAAAACAAAATTCAGCAAAGGAAATTGGAAGATCTAATTGGCTTTCTTAAGTATTTGTGAAACGGGCAGCCCCCATCTAGCAAGTAGAGAGATGTCCCAGGTTGTGCAAAATGGAAGGTTTTTGCAGGAAGGAGGTGGGCTGAAAAGTTATCACCAAAAGAAAAGATTAGAGATTGTTTTAGGCCAGGTTACCCTCCCCTAGGGGGAAGAGTAAGGGCCTTATGCAGATGACCTGACCACTGATGAGGAAATTCCAGATTGACTAGCTTAAAATTCCACTCCTGAGAGAGGCTGAAACTGCAAGTAGGTTGGGTATTAAACCCCAGTTTGGTGACTTGGCTTAGCAGAAGCGACCCCATGTTTTTCTTTTTAACAAACCTATTGTTTCACAAACCTATCTGATACTATCTCCAGGTAGATACTATAAGAACTGAATTGTAGGACACCCAGCCAGTGTCTGAAAAATTGCTTGGTGATGTGCAGGAAAAACCCACACTACAGTTAGTACACAGAATGGTACTAATGGTGCTGCCTTCATCCATATTCCACATTTCCCTTTCCTACCCCTCCATGATATTCTGGGCAGAGTGTGTCACTTTCTATTTTATCACCTTTAGTTATTAAGAAAAAGACCATCTAAAACTTCAGTTTCAAACTCTTACATAAATTCCATCTCCTACCACCTAGAAAAAGGCGTAAACTGGGACCTTGACTGCTTGGAATGAGATGAGGCTGGAAGGAGCCCTGTCTCTGAAACACCCCCCTGTACCTCCCTCTCCCAGGGGCAACTCCTCTCGAGAATTGGAATGAAGAGAGGGACCTCCTCTCATGGTGCACAGTCCTGAAAGATTGGGGGGAGCACGAGGGCTGTACAGCAAGGTGGCTAAAAAATAGCTGCCTTCCATATGTCCTCTTGTCCTAAGGAATTTCTTGCACCCTGGTCATGCCACATAATAGGTGGGCAAGCTGACTGTTCCCTGTCCCATCTCCCACCTGCCAGCCAGCTCTCTCCAGCTTCTGTCTTCTCTGACCTGGTAAGAGTAGGTAGCCCAGCAAGAGTGCTGCCTAAGCAGAGGTCACCAGGGGGGAGTCCCTAGAAGTCTAGATTTTGGAGCCTCTTTCTTCACTTGGTAATGGAAGTCAGGAGAAGTCTGCCCCCACTGAAAGGGGAAGAATTGCCCACCCCATTCCTCCCCAGGCTTCTTTTGTAGACCAGAGACTGGGTACTAAGGGGCAGGGGATATAGATAGATAGGGACAGATACCCAGTTCTTTGGCCCCTCAGGAAAACTTTAGAAAAAGTGTCAGACCCCAATCCTGTTTTAGCTCTGGGTCCTTTTGTCAAACAGACAGAAAAACTCCCTCTTCTTACCCCATCATTTTTATAATTGAATTCCCCCTATCATGTTGGGAACCCTTTCTTCCAAAATCTTTGAAATAAGATACACTCTCACTTCCCCAGATGGATGAAACGAGTTCTCACCTGCAATCACTGACTCATGTCACATGAAATTTCAAGGTCCCTTCTAAGGATCCTGTGATTCCGTGGAAACAAGAAAAGAAGCAAGTTACATATATGAAATTAGGTAGATAACTGAAACTAACTCTTTTTCCTTATTTCTGAGTGAATTAAAGGTTTCCCCCCTAAAGCTGATCTTTAATTCACCAATTACTTATTTTCTACAAGTTACCAGTAGTTGAATCATATGTTTTCCCTTTCTTCTCCATCTTCTGTTCAACTCTCTAAGTCGATCATATCTTTACTACAAAACAGCTCCTGCCAATGAATTTGGCCAACTATATACTACTTGTAATTTTAGATAAATTTAATCTGAGCAGAATTTGGATTTTATTTAACATGCAAATCTATAGTGATACCCAAGAATCTCTGCTCTGAAACGTTTTTGGATGTGTGTGAGTAGGCAGTCTACATCTTTAAAGAGGAAAAAACAAAACACTTGTTTGAATCATTGCAGAAGCTTCAATTTAATAGTAATATGCTGCCTCCTTCTGGATAAACTGCATTAGGCAATGATAAGCTTGTGAAACTGCTACAGAGGTGTCATTTTATGAATAATATTTTTTTTAAAGAATACGAATTCTACTTTTTTTAATTAAAAAGTAAAATTAGAAGACTAAGATAAACCTTGACAGGTGAACTAGATTCCACCTTTGGGGCTATAAAACATTTAAACTGTCCTACATAGCTGACTTGATTATCTGACTTTCTTTTAGAGATCTCTGAACAATAATTGAGAAAGTAGGAAACAGATTATAAAATTGGAATCAGCATCATTTTCACCTTTACAGCAGGCTACCATAACATCCCATTGGCACAATCATTTATGCATACACACATATTCATACTACATGCTTGGAAAAACATGTATGCATATTAATAAATGCAATTAAGTACTTAAGTATTCTTGTCTTAATTCTATAGCCTGTAGACATGTGAATTTTGGCCAGCCACTTAATAAGTCCCAGCTTCCTTATCTGCACACTGAGAATAATAAACCCATTATTACGGAACTCAAACACACTTTGTGAGGCTCACTGAAGTCAACAAAGCACTATGTGAGGTATTAAACTCATTTTTATCCTTAAGGCTTTAAATGGTCACATGCCTGAAGCATAAGAATAGAACCAGATTTGTGGCCAACAAAAAGAAAAATGCTTAATGGTGTCCTGTTTATTAAGTAACTGCAGCTAGTTTGGTTACATTCAAATCAATCAACTCTAATATCTGAAGTACAAGCTGGACAAGGAGGTTACAAATAACCCCAGACCACAATTATTCAAAAGTAAAATCTACTCTCCATTGTCCAGGGACAGTTTACCCCAACCCATCCAAAAGAGCAAGTCAACCAAGGCAAAGACCCACAGCAAGCCCTGTTTGCTCAGCCTCATCCTTGAACCAACATCCCCAAATCCCACCTGAAGCCCAAGCCCAGGATGATCAGGTGCTGACTGTGCCCTGGTTCTAGTAAAGGGATGTTCATGATTCTCCAAGGATGCTTTAACCAAACCGGTTTTAACCAAAATTCAAACCAGCTAAGAGAGCAAAGGACACTCCAAATATTCTGATCCCTACTCAGCCTCTCACTAGTGGCCACACAATTTATCCACTCTGTACCTCAATTAGTAGTACGACAGTAGTACCTACTTCATTAGTTTGTTTCAAAGATCGAATGAGTTAATACAAGTGGAACACTCACAGCAGTGTCTGGCATGTAAGCATTCAATATATGTAAGCTCCTGCTACTACCGTTATTATCGCACTACTTGTCCATTATTTATGGCATTAATTTATGGACAAATGACATGTCTCTCTCACAGTTCTTCAACTTTCTTAGACTGTAGGTTGATCCTTTAAATTCTCTGGCCATCAGTATTTAGAATCTTGTTCCTATACTAGTTACCTGGTATTACATATATACTTTTTATTTTTCAATTACGAAGTAATGAATTATAACTACTGGTGCTGTTCAATGATAGAGTAGCCAGAAAAGCAACAATTCTTTGTTTTGAAGCCATATGAGCAGATGTGCCTTGAATAAAAGCTGGGACTTATGCACGTTTCAATCTGTTAATCATTTTTTATGATGAGGAAATATTCCAATTCCATTTTACTCCAAGAGCAGAAGCAGCGATAACATCCCTGACTCAAAAAACTACTTGGTGTCTAGTCACCCGAAGAAAAAATACTAGAAGGCACCAAAACTGTTTGAGAAAAAAATGACACTTGGCCACTAGATGACATTTAAATTATGTAGCAAGTTTCAGCTCACACTTGATCTATTTAAAACCTTAATTAGTTTGCACTTGGCTCAAGCACTGTCAAATTCATATATTTTGACACTCCAAGAACTCTCATGAGTTGGCTGAATTGAGGCTTTGGAATATCTACAGCAGAGCCTGCAACCACAGACATAAAATCCTTTTGGAATTATGCAAAGAAGTAATTTTAAATTTCTGCCTGAAATCTTTAGATCAGTTTTTTTTTTCTTTAAGTAAATTATCTAGGGTAAGATTGAGAGGCTGGATAACATGTCTTTTCAAATCACTGGTGCAACATGACATCTTCATGACCACAGAGCAGCATAATTCAGTGGCAGCTTGTCTCAGCTGGCCATGGGTAATCCGAACCCAGCTTCTGCCATCTGACCAAGTCCAGCAGCCTAATAGTATCTGCCATTTACTTTTCAATCCATTCCTAGGCCAGCCATGGAATAGTGAAACACCCCAGAGGAGAAAGAAATAGAATCTTATCCTTATTGAATAAAAAAAGAAGCTGTTATAAAGAAAGGAGAGCAATTAGGACAACTATTTTAATCTCCCACAAGGATATTAGTAGGGAAACATTTTAATTGTCAACATTAAAACTGAGATAGCCATAAAGATGAAATAGGTACTAAAACTACAAAATAAGTGTGTGTGTATGTGTTCTGTCCGTTTAATAGAGAAGACACTTCTATTTGGGGAGAATTTGCATAGAGACACCAAGGACATAGTAAATGATGCTTTTTAGTTTTTTCATAAATTTCAGAAGGCGCCCTCTCAAAATTTAAACCTATGGTGCTAAATTCAAGTTGTCCACTAGATGGCTCTAATACATACTGAGCTCCTTTAAACAAGGGAACATTTATTGCCATAATAAAACCCAGCGTATTTAATTTTATATGTGTGAAGTTCTCTTCTAAAATCATGCAGTGGTCATCTTATACATTATTAATGACCCACAGAGATGGAGAATTGAACACATGCTTTTTATCCCCACTCTCTTCCAAATCCCCCTGAAAAGACAGAAAAGGAAAATAAAAGTTATAAATCTACAATGAAATTAAGAACAGGAAATACAAAAACAGCAGACCAAATCCCATCTTTAGGAAGCTGGCAAACCGGTGGTTGAGTGTAACTAATCTAGGACTAATCTAGGAAAAAATCTGAAACCCCAGCACTAACAGAGAGGGGACCAGTGAGAAGCAAGTCTACCCATCTCAGGACCCTAGGGGCTCAGAGATTAAAGTGCCCCCTGCCATCACCCAGTCCTAGAAAGACAGGGACTGGGAGTGAACTGAAAATAGAATAAAATGGGGGGAAATCTTCATATTGGTCTACATGACCTTCCAGTCCCAGTCTCTTTACCTAGTCATTTCCCAGAAAGGTGTCAAACCAGACCAATTTGTCCCTCCAAAAACAGACACTCCATTTCACTCCAAGTGATGGATCCTTCTGTGCTCTAACACTGAGTAAGCCCTCTAGAAATCTGTCCCCTCCTGGCTTTATAAGCCTCTAGTGAAGCTCACCTCTCATCAAGCTTCCCCCTTCCCATCAAAATCAGCTTTTCTAATCCTCGATCTTAAATACAGGTACACAGTCAAGTTCACCAGACATTTTAGGAAAGCCTCCAACTTAAGAGACACAGACAGATGAATAAATAAATAAATAAATAACTTAAAAGAAACAGAAATAATGCAGACAATAGAAGAAATTTCAGAAAAAAATAATAATTAGTATCCTATGAAAAAGAAGAAAAGCTGTTGGATCCATGACACAGAATAAGGTGTTATTTAAAAGTTTTTTTTTTTAATAAAGAAGCAATAAGAGAAAAATAAAAGGCTTTTGGAAATTAAAGGTATAATAATAAGAATAAAAACTATTTCAATAGAAAGTTTAGAGAAGAATTTTAAGGAAACAGCCCATAATATAAATAAATAAATGAAAATAAGAAAAAAATGATAAGAATATTAAAAGGTAAGTCCAAGGCTCCCCAACATCAGACTAATAAAACTTCTAGAAAAAGAAATGAGAAAAAGAAATGAGAATAAATTGTGAAAATTAATTAAGGGAAACCTCACTGATGTGGTGTCAGGAGGCCTACAGAAGGTCTCATGCCCACCATTCCTCATCAATCTCAGATCCCATCAGAAGAGAGAGATGCCACACTATTTTATCTACTCTACCCCACAGCAGGAACAAGACTTCCACCTTCTGCCTTCTGGCTACAGCTCAGCCAATGAGAAGCCACAATACATGGGAGTTTCAGTTTACTCCAATGGACTTTTGGCTTAGAAACAGCGCTCCTAACTCCACCCCTTCCTCTATAAAATGGTGTTCCTCTCCTTTTGTTTTCAGGACATGCCTGTGGTTCTGCTGTAGGTGACATGTCCTAGGTTACAGTTCTCTGGTATTCCTGAATAGACCTATTTTTGCTGGTAGGATAACTGACTTAGTTTTAAGGGTAACAAAAAAAAAAAGGAGGAAACTATTAAATAAATAAAAGAACATTACCCAAAACTGAAAGAAATGAGTTTCCAGATTGAAAGCATCTGCCTACTGTGAACATCTATCTACTGAAAGCAACTACCCAGTTTATTGAATTAAAAAAAAAAATACCTAAGGCACATCACTGTACAACTCAGAACATAAGGGATAAAGAAATAATCCTAAAAGCCCTGGGAGTGGGGGGAAGGGAATAGTTACAAATATAGAACAAGTAATCCACATACTGGATGTCTAAACCACAGTGGAAAACAGAAGCCAAAAGAACAATGTCCTCCGAATATTAAGAGCCAATTATTTTTACACCTAGCATTCTGTCCCCAACTAAATTCTCAATAGTTTGAGGATAGAACACAGGTCTTTCCAGACATGTACGGTTCTCAGAAACTTATCTTTGATGCACCCTGCCACAGGAAGCTACTGGAGGATGTTTTCTACCAAGACAAGGCTCTAAATCAATACAGGGGAAGACTTGAGATCCAGGACACATGGAACCCAGCCTAGGAGAGAGGTGCAAGGGATTCTTAGTCGGTGGTGAGGGAAGTGTAGAGGGAGACCTACGGGAGGCGCAACTCCAAGAGAAAGAAAAAAATAGAACTAATAGACTTTTGCATTATTTGGCCTTGCTGACAGGGGATTTTACTTTTCTTTTGGAATTGTGAGCATGAATTAGTGATAGATAGATTAAAAACTAAGCAAATTTTAAAAACAAGATAATGTATGATCCACGATTTAAAATGCTTTAGTGCCATAAAGACTTTACTGGGACATCTGGGGAAATTTGAATAGGGACTATATATTAAAGAATTTATTGTGTCAACATTCAATTTCTTAAGTATGATAAAGGTATTATGTTAAGTATATTTAAAATCACCAATATGGGTGATAGAGAAGAGAGACTGCCTAGGGAAGAAGACTTTTCACCAAAAAAAGGTGAGTCTAAAGAAATGAATATTTTCCAGGCAGAGGAGAAATGTATTCCAGGTCAAGACAACATAACATGTTGGAAGGCACAGGGTCAGAACAAAGCATGACACTCACCCAGTTATTCAACAAACACTGAATGAGAACCCACTACATGTCTGGCACGTCTTTAGCAGTGAGATTACAGTAAACGAAGAAAACAGTCTCTCTACCTTTCAAGGGTGACATTCTAGTGGTGGGTGTGGAAGGAGGGAGGAAAGCAAGAAGCAAATAAAAATGGTGGAGAGCCTTCCAGGCAGAGCAAACTCTCTACAGAAATGTCCTAAGGGGAAGCCCACCCAGCTTTGTTGGAAGAACAGCTGAAAGCTAGTGTGGCTTCACAACAGAAGCTTCCAGAGTTCTTGAGAGGTCAGTTCAGAGAGGTTTTTAGGACGTGGTACAGATTTGGACTTTTATTCTGAATTTTTTGAGCAGAGAAATGAAATGAGATGACTTAGGTGTTAAAAGGAGATCACAGTGTCACAGCTACTGATAGGTCAAAAAAGGCAAGGTGTGAAAGTCAGCCAGTATGCAGAGGTCACTGTGACCTGACAAGAGCAGGTGTGGTGGCATGGCATGGAGACCAGTTTGTGGGGGTCCATGAAAGAACAGAAAGAGAGAAACTGGAGGGATGTTGAGGTATTTGCTGTGGAAGAGAACAGAAAAATGCAGCAGTAGCTGAAGGAGATATGAAACCAAATGAATCTGTTTTTTAATTAGACAAAGCACAAATTGTGTACTGATAAAAATAATCCATTGATTGGTCATTGATCTTGGGCACAAGCGAAGCAGCCACCCTTAGCAGGAGCATGGACAGTCCACCCACCCACCAAAACAGGAGAGAAGGCAAAGTATTGAGATGTGGATGGTGGGTTGTTGGGGTGGTAGGAGCTGTGGAAATTTTATTCAGATTGCTTCTGTGTTAGGAAAACTGAAAGAGTAAGGATGGGAGAGGTTCTGGAGGCCAGAATAAAGAAGGGGAGATGTGAAAACTAGTGATCTAGGAAGGTGTGCCTGTTATCCAGAAGGGTTACCTAGGAAGGGGTAAATGTTCCAGGGACCTTCAGATATGCCTTTGCAGTAACCTGATTGGCATGGCTATGTGCTTGTAGCTGCACCTCGCTGAGTGCATTTAGGGTGGAGCTGAGAGTTATAAAAGGCAATGATTATAACAACTCATCAAAGAATTGAATGCAGGTAAGAAGAAAAGTGAGAATGTGACATAGGATGAAAAGAGCTGCCAGGAGCTAGCTGTGAAGATTTGGAGGTGGTGAAGTGGGATTGGGATTATAGTGAGGAGGTGATACAACAAAGTTTTGGGAGGCCCATAGGAGCTAAGCAGCTGTTAAGGGAAGATGACATGAAAATTGGAAGAGGAGAAGTCAAGGAATCATGAGGCCTGGCCATTGGAAGATCAACTTGGATATTGAAATAAGGAGTTGTTTCAGAGGGTGGCAGTGAGTTGAAGATAAAAGTCTTCTAAAAATGAGGGGGAAGGACCCAGGGATGCATAAATAGCTGCACTGTGGACAAGTAGAACAAGGTATAGTGTGAAAAGACTAAAAACTGGGAGCTGGGGTAGGCATGAAGGGGAGAAATAGTCTGGAAGTAACGAGGAGAAAGAAGGACATCCACCACAGAGGCGGTGGCAGACCTGTGAGCAGCTATGCACTGGAGGGTTGCAGGGAGCGGTATCCTTGGAGAGCAGAGTTTCTGTTAAATGGAGAAGATGAAGGGAGTATTTACAGATGAGAGAGAAAATAGAAGAAATTTGCTTAGGGCGATCAAGTTTAGCAATACCAAACATCAAAACATAATGTCCAAGTCATGCTGACAACTACAGAGTTACCTATAAATCATTGTACTTTCTGAGACAAAATACACTTAATATCTAAATCTGTGACAAAGTCACAACTCTTATTTTCTAACTCTAATATTCTGTAGGTACATCTCCATATTTAGGCTGGTATCTGCTGATAAAGACCTGTGAACCGTGGCAGAGGAAGGTGACCCAGACGAGACAGAGGAGACGCTGGGGGAGTGGCAGAGACCCCAGCTGAGAATGACTCTCATGGATTGGTTGGGTGGGGGATGGGAGGAGAACACGATTGACGATCATGCCAGTAAGCTGGACAGAGAAAGAAGATCAGAAGACATAAAAGTTTCAGCAAGATACAAGTAGAGATGCTTATAGGCCAACAAGGTGGGCTGTCCAGGAGCCATTAGAAAAAGGAGTTCAGTCCTCAGGAGAGATGTGAGGCTGGAGAGATTTTGGAGTCATCATATAGGTATACAGGTGAGTGGAGTGAAACTTCTCAGAAGAATGCAGAGCAGCCCTCCCAGTCTTGGGTCCCAGAGCTGATGTAGTAAGCAGCTCACCTGGCAGTGGCCAGTCCATGATAGCTGCTAATATTAGGGATGCCATGCTGAGCTATGGTGGATCCGAAGGTAAAGGATCAGTAATACTGACCCTGTCTGTAATGTTTAATAGTGTCTCCCAAAAATTCACATCTACCCAGAGCCACAGAAAGTGACCTTATTTGAAAATAAGGTCTTTGCATATATATTTAAGTTAAGATGAGATCATGCCGGAGTAGATCTTAAATGTTCTCAACACATAAAAGAAATGGTAATTATGTGATAGGATGGAGGTGTTAGCTAATGCTATGGTGGTAATCATTTTGCATTCTATAAATGTATCAAATCAGTGCATTGTACACCTTAAATTCATACAATATTATTTGTCAATTATGTCTCAGTAAAGCTGGGAAAAAAGATCTACTCTCTAAGCAACTTCCAAGTATATCAAAACAATATTGTTAATTACAGTCACCACGCTGTACATTAGATCAGAGAACTAAATCCCCCTATAACTGTAACTTTGTACCCTTTGACCACTATCTCTTCAATTCCCCCATCACTGGAGCCCCTGGCAATCACCATTCTGTCTGTTTCTATGAGTGGCTTTTTAAGATTCCACATGTAAGTGAGATCATACAGTACTTGTCTTTCTCTGACTAGTTTCATTCAGCATAATGCCTTCAAAGTTCCAATTACTTTTAAATTATGGAATTCAGGGCAATGCATTTTCTCAACATAGGGAACTAAAACATAAACCAAACTTCAGTAACTTCAGTAGCATCTTCAAATGCCTTTAGCAAAATACAAAAATATGTTTCCCATCAATTTCAGCAAGTTACTTTTGATATAGCAGAATAAGACAAATACCATGGAGATAAGTTGGTAATAAAGCATACTTCAATCAGTTGGTATTAGTATATTTTAGTGAATGCTATTACTCATTTTAAATTAGATAGTAATTCCTTATTACTAGACATATTCACTCAAAGTCTAGGGAATTGGAAATAGCTGCAGAAGCTCTACTCCTTGGAGGTTTGTAACTTTAGGGAAATGACTTTCTGTGCTTTCGGTTCCCCAGGAAGAGCACCAGAGTAACAACATGCACTGGCCGAATTGGTAACCGGGCGCCACTGTTAGATAGAAAGATAGACAGGCGCAGCCAGGGGAAGGGGAAGATAAAGTTCAAGGAAAAGTTGTCCAAACTGCCCAGGTAGGGGGTCCCACATGAAGTCAACAAAGGCTTTACAGGGAAATAATTTCTTTGCCCATCAGGACCAGATCAAACTGGTCCCAACCTGATTCCAGCGTGGGCGCAATCCAACAAAACGAAGGACTGCCCAAAACACACCTCATCATGGGAAAGGCCATGTGCACTGAGAGGGATGGCTATACAGGTGGACCTGTCAATCAAATAACCCACCTGTCAGTCAAAGAGGGCGTCCTAGCCAGAATGCAATATATAGGCCTCCTGCTTAACCTGTGGAGGCCTTTGTCTACCTTGACTCTGACCCACTCCTCCCTTGGAGTGTATTCAAGTAAAACTTTCACTGTGCTTTGCTACTGTGTCTCTGCCTTTCAATTCTTTGCTGCGGTGGGGACAAGGACCGAGAATGAACTCAACCCGTAACACCACAATGTTGAGAAGCCAGGTAGTCTGAAAACACTGTTATTTTATTATTTCACATATAGAGCACCTGTTACTACTGCTTCTGGGGCAACCAAAGCTACAGGTTTATCCCATGAAAGATTCAAATAATATGAGGAAATGCACCACAGAGACATGTGCAGAAATTGATTGGAAATTATGTTTTCTTGAGTTTTTTAGGACCTACAGTAATGTGTTGTTTGAATTGAGTTTTTCATCATTTGGAGCACCTGTTTATACTCCTGCTTCTGAATCTGAACAGTTCAACACACGCTCCCTCCTCTCTTCTACCTCTCCCTCTTTTCTTTACTATTCTTATATACACACACACACACACACACACACACACACACACACACACTCCTTTCTTTCACTGAGCAGCTATGAAGAAAGTAGAAGGGAAAGAGAGGAACTTAATATCTATCTTGCCATACACTCCACCCCCTCAAAAAAAACCCTTAATAAAAGAAGGTAAACGTTTTCAATTCTTCTATTTCTTTTCATGGCCATTTAAAGGAGAGGCATTCCAACGAGAAGAAAGGCTGGCTCAAGTATCAAGAAAACAGAAAGTTAAAGAAACAGAAAAAGCAAAATGTGGGTAGGCAGACAAGAACTCCGGAAGGGAACCAAAATCATGGAGAGGGGGAACAGGTGAGTGATGGAAGGAGGCAAGAAAAGAGGCACTAAAGCTCCAGGCCCAAAGGGTTCTAAGAGAGCTTTATGCAGGCTGTCCCAAAGTCCATTCCTCTTGGGCAAGTCCCAGAAGTCTTTGGCTCTATTTCATTATCTGTAACATGTAGACAAGCCTTTGCCCCTTATAAGTTTAAATTCTTACTTTATTTCTAAGATACATTTTAATTTGGCTTCAAAGAGAACAGAACAATGAACCACTCCTCAAAGCCCTTTAATTGCTTTTTATACGTAGCCTTTCCAGATGCCACTCCTGGATAACCAAAGGGAAACTAAACTTAATTAAAATCACTTTAACTTCATCAATCTAGGTACGACTGCTTTTCCCAGCTTCCATGTACAAAGTGGTCGCTTTATGGATGTCACTCTTTCAATTTACACATGGAAAACACATAAAAACGACAAGCAAATGCTTCCAAATAAACACAAGAAAGACATTTTTCAGTTTACTTTTAACACAACTCCCAGCTTGGAAAGAGATGAATTGGGGTGAGAAGTCTTTCCACCCTTATTAGGAAATGGGCACAGTTTAAAGATTTAATTTGAAGTTTTAGGAAATTACAAAACAAGTTTCCTTTACAACAGAGTGAACGGCCGAGAAGCTGGCGACCTCCCCGTCCGGGCCACCCGTCCTGCCCTGCCCTCTGCATCAGGGAAGGACTAAGTGGGAGGATCCTGCGCGTGACGTCACAAGAAGCAGGCGCCGCGGGGGCGAAGGGAGGGTACAGCTCAGGTCAGCGCCGCCCTGGGGCGGAAAGCCGGGAACTGAGAAGGCCGACAAGTTAGATCCGGCAGTTGGCGGAGGGAGCCGCTCGGCCGCAGCCACGGAAAGGAAGGGCGCGGCGCGCGTGCGCGAGGTGGCCCTAGACTTACGGTCCCTTGGTCCGGTGAGCGGCACTTCCTGTTGGCCTCTGCGGCCTGGCAGGCTCGAGGCTTCCTAGAAATGACGAAGTGGGCGCGCTCCGCCCTCTCGACCGTTGTGAAATCTTTTCGCCCTCCCGATCCCAGGGCAGCCCAGCCAGGTCTTTCCCGTGTTCAGTGGCAGAGCTAATAGCGACTGTTCCAGGGCTGAGTACCGTCGGGCTCGGTGAGGACAGCCGGACCCGGA
Source organism: Manis javanica (assembly GCF_040802235.1). NCBI lineage: Eukaryota > Metazoa > Chordata > Mammalia > Pholidota > Manidae > Manis > Manis javanica. The sequence continues at coordinate 146,629,235 of NC_133158.1, forward strand.
TGGGCGGTTGGATACACTCAGGTCACGGGTCTGACGGTGCGAGTTCGTTGAAAGAGGAAACGGACTTGCCAACTGACCGGCCCCCTTCGGGCCGTCCTCCTGCGGTACAACCCTCGGGAAACACTCCTGTCCTCTAGATCTGAGATCGCGCTTGAACAACTGGGGGAGCGAGTTATCACCTGAGTTCTCTCCTAAAAAGTGTAAATGCCATAATAATGCCTTGTTTAAGTTCGCTTATCCCAAAGCAGGCAAAATGTTACGAGGTTCCTTATTGAGAAGGGGAACAAAGGGCAAAGGATCGCGTGGCTTTCGCCTAAAACAAAACAACAAAAAACAGTTCGTGAAACTATTGAGGAAGTAGACTGGCGCTTTTCCAGTTTGTGTCATCCCTTGCAGCCACCTTTTTCTCCCTGAATTCCCTCAGCCCAGGAAAGAGACCAGGTTGGGATTTCGGCGTCTACAGTCCCAAAACTCCTAAAGTTGATATATCATGGTAAGAAATCATTACCCAAACAATGCCTAAAACGCACCTCCAGATCCAACTTTTGTTTGAAGTTGAGATACACATATTAGGATTGAATGGAAGGCAGTGAATGACTGTAAAACCATTCCCTTATTTCTCTATTCTGAAAATTAGGTAGACACTACATAACTCTTAAATCTCAAAGTAAAACAGTAATCCAGCCAATACCTCCCACTGATGCCTACTTCCCACTTCAAGGAGTAACTGAATCTGAGAGTCCAGTGATACTATGAAACACTCTGTACACTATGAAGCAATTATGTATGAACTACAGGTACTCTCTGGCCAGAGGATTTACATATGTTTGAATTGTTTACTGATTTGTAAATAGACAAATCTTGTGCAGGGTAGTTTTAAGGTGTGGCGTATGAGCAATATCCGGTTCTGTAATGTATGTGACAATCACCATGAGGAAACAATTCCCTGAGTCAAAACTAGACTAGGTCTCGGGTGAGTTTAATGTCACAATGTACATAATTTGAATCAATCCAAATAAAATTTCCTGTAAAGCACTTCATGGTAGGTGTGGAAAAAGTTTGTTCTCTTAGTTGCATAGTAAAGTATCATAACTTATTTTCACTGTAATAACAAATGGTACACTTATCCTGGAGAACCAGCATTACAATAGATCCTTCGGATGCTGTCATGGAAAGAACACTGGAGCAGGCATCAGAAAAAACGGAACAGTAATCTCACTTATGCCACTCGATCTAAAATCTTGTGAAAACAATTTCGTATCTCTGAACTTCCCTTTCCTCATTTAATGTGATCTTTGTCACTCGCCCAAATTCTCCTGTGGCATTTTGCCCTTTTAACATCTGATGTACTCTGCTGGTAAGTCCACCACTTTGGTTTTAACACCTGGCATAACACAGTGTACTCATTAGGAGTTTGCTGAAAGTGTCATATCGGGCCATTTTTTCTTCTTTGAAACAATGTATGTAAGATCTGCTATTAAGAATGCTACTTATTGTCAAAGAATCACAGGTTACTTACTACAAAGATCATAAGTTACCTATTACAAAGGTATAAAGGTACCTTCACAGTGGATAAATCTGGTGGATACCACTTTAACCAAATGATCAAAACTAACCCAAAATTTGACAACTGGACATCATGTGCCCCTAGTTGTGAAGCTTGGAGAAGGATACATCATCATCTATGGAGTATCCCTGGAAAAACAGTTAACTTCAATCTAATTATAATTTAATCACAACGAGGCAAATCCAAATTGAGTTGGCTTGGATTTATGAGAAACATCTTAAAAGACAAAAACCCTTGGATACTGTTCTAGATTGAAGAGACAACTATACGCAGGGAACTTGAGATGAGCCTTGTTTTTGTTTTGTAATGTTCAAATGGCTAATGGATTCCTCAGATTCCCAGAGTTGCTTCTTGTTCTTACTGAGAAAATTTAATGTATAGAGACCTTCAGAAAAGCTAATTCTTATTATTACTGAGTTTCTTCAGTGAAAGTCTGTTTGTGTTGAATGCTTATTGGAAATAACACTACTAAATGGGGTCAATTACTTCATTGCTCAAAATAAAATTGTAACTCCCAATCCTTAAAAGGAAAATGGAATTATTTTTTTAAATGTCATTTTTAAGAACTTCTAGGTCCTTTCTATTTTTAATAGCCTAGCCCTAGCCAGAGGGAAAGAAACAAGGAATAACAAAAATGTTATTAGAAAATGTTGCTAGAAAAGATTGAAAAAGTAAATATTGTTAATATTAGAGTTCTGATTTATAGTTTCTGATTTTCTTGTTGAGGTAATCACTGCTGTTAAATAACAAAAATTCAACTGAGTGCATTTTAAAGATCTAATTGGCTTTACCAAATGACTCATAATTGGGCAGCATCCCATCTCACAAACAAAAATGAACTCTAAAGTACTACAGAAAAGGAAAGGTTTTTAAAGGCAGAGACGGGGTGGGACAAGGAAGTCATAAATGAAAGAAAGGATTATTCGGGGTAAGGTAACCTTTGTTTGGGGCACATAACCTTTGTTTGGAGCACAAGTAGGATCTATTAGGTGGATTACCTCATTAGTGCTGACCAGAAATTCTATATGGCCAGTTCAGTTTACATTCCTGGAGAAGATTAAAACTGCATTTAGGTTAGGTATTAGTTTTGGATTGATGACGTGGGTTTAGTACAAGTGACTCCATTTGGGCTTGTTTCCTTTTTTAATACTGCTTTACAATGTCCAGAGTACCTGTAAGACTCCAAATACAAGGGCCTGTTCCCCAGCCCTTCACATTCTAGCCCCTGCCCACCTCTGCAGCCTCTTTTGTCCCTAATATACACACACACATAAATATTCTAACACACCATAATATTCCTTGAGTTAGGTCTTTCAATTAAAATGGGCTTAATATTAACGGAAGTTATTTGTTCATGTAACCGAAAATTCCAGGGATAGAATATAAGGTATGTCTACATACAGGGGCACAAATGAGGTTTTTGGATTGAGTTTCTATCTCTGGTCTGTGCTCTTTTTCTGCAGGCTCCATTCTCAAGCTTGTTCTCTCCTCCAGTATTAAGATGGCAGTTTGTAGCTCTGGGCTTACACCCTCCTCTCAGCAAACCCAGCAGGAACAAACATTTCTCTCCTCTCTCCAGCCAGGGTTACACCAGAAGTCCTGGACTTGACTGTAGGATGGGAAGTGCTGATAAGTTGGTGAGCTGGGGCAGAGGTCAGCCCCACCCAAACTACCTACCCTGAGAATAAAGAAGTTATGGGTCCCCAAGGGAAAAATGGTAGAAGGGAGACTGGATGCTGGGCAGGCTGAAACAACAGATGTATTCCTCAGCACACCCAGCAATCTCATACCTCCCTCCCCTGGCTCATGTTTTCCCTCTGCCTAAAATGCTCCTCCACAGTTAACCTTCTGACAAATGCCTATATAGCCTATAAAACCAAGATCACCTCTTTTTTTTTTGCCACTTTCTTTGCTTGTCTATAAAATGACCCCATCCTTATAACCTATTTCCATAAATAAATCAGAAGTTTTTTTCAAAACAATTTAATTGCAATTATACAAGTAATATGTATTCACTATTTTTTGAAAATTCAGAGAGTAATACCACTGAAAGAGTGGCCCATGGACTGGTACCAAAATCTCAACTGTTTGTTACTGGTCCTCAATGAGCTAAGTACAGAAATTAAGAGTAAATGTCTAGACACTATTACAGCAGCTTCATGTCTGTTGAACCTAATAAGTTAGACTTGCATTTTCAATGTCTTTTAGAATTTCATTTTATTAGTAATTCATCATATATATGCAGTTAATTTCATATAAAAAGGGTCATAGTATACATATTATGCTGAAACTTCCTTTTGCTCACTTACTATCTCAGTGATCCAGCTTTTTTTCCAAAAGCATTAGTCAAAATGATCACATTTGCATATCTGTGTATCATCTACAAACTCCTTAAAGGCAAAATCTGTTTTATTCATTACCCTGATGTGTGGTATAGAGCCTGATATTTAGTTGTCAATAAATAAGAGCTTAAAAATGAATAAAAACAAACTTCATAGCTAGCAAACCTAGTCTCTGCAGCCAGAGCAACAGGCATTATTGGTGTCTTGCCAATGGGTTTCAGCCCTGGGCAAGTTCACAGTGGAACATTCTCGGGGTGACAGGGTTTATACCCAACTTTATTCCCATGGTGGCAAGTCAAGCACAATAATCCTGTCCACCTCAGAGCAAGTCTGCATGCAGCAAGCCAGTCTCTGCCTCTGACTCTCTTCCCCCACAGCTGTCTCAGTCTGTCCTTCACCCTGCCACCACCCCAGCCTCCACTCTCCTGCAGCCATGCAGCCCAGAGCACTGGGTGGGGCTCTTTATTTGAGTCAATAATAAGGCATTGCCCACACGTGTGTAGTGAGGGAGCCAACCAGGGTTAGGTGAGAATCCTGGCCATAGGAACTTCCATTTTCTCCACCATCAGGTAAATAATTTGCATTTCCAACCACTGGAAGATGAATTAATGTATAACCATCTCACTTGACAACAGTATTTTCTGGTAGGTATAATTTCTATTTTATTGGTGAGAAAACTGAGCTTAACTACCTACATAATTTAAGAAAATTAAGTTATTTGCCTAAAGTTGAATAGCTATTAAGTGACAGGATTTTTTATTCCTCTGTAAGTTATCACCAGAGCCTCCAACTACACTTAACTGCTGGGCTCTATTTCCCCCATACTGAGCTTAAAGATACAAATCATTTAATGTGCCTTAAAGCCTTGATGCTTAGTATAGCCTTGGACTAGCAGTTTCAGCATCACCTGGGAGTTTTTTTAAGAAACAGAACTCAGGCTCCACCCAGGTGATTTGTATGCATCTTAAAGTTTGAGAAGCATTTCTTAATATCAGGAAATGACTAATCTCACTGCATTGGTTTTCTGTAACTGCTATTAAAATTACAATAAACTTAGTGGTTTAAAGCAATGCAAATTTATTATCTTATTGTCTCTAGGTCAGAGGTCCTAAATTAGTTTCAATAGGCTAAACTCCAGGTGAGAGCAGGGGCACATTCCCTTAATATGGTCTGTTTGGAGGGCATGCCAACAAGCTCTTCTTACTCTTGAATTTCTGACTAAAACCAAGACTAGCTGGGCAATTTCTGACACTGAATACCATCAAGAATGATCCCATCCAAGGACTGGCTTGATTGGATTATTTGCAGTCAGCAAATATTTATTGAGTAGCTCCTATATGCAGCCTCTTCTTTGGACTTTGGTTCCTTGGGTGAGAGGGAAGAGATTGGACTAGATATTAACTTTAATCTAGTTCTAAAAGCAAGCATGTTGGCTTTACATTTCAGTTTATCAAACTGGCACTCTTCTTAACTAAGTCACATATGACCAATTTCTTGGTACTCTTCCAAAAACTGTCTCAGAACTTATGTCCACAATCAGCCCCCAAACTACTACATCCTAGGCATTCTGTGAGCTCCTGTTGTCCCCACAACTCTGGTTATAAAAATTTCATCAGGTCTCTGCAGCCCATGCCTACATAGAACAGAGCTGTGAACTACCTAAGTAGCCCACTGACAGGGCAGAAAAAAGGGCAGAAAAGGAAACATGGCTAATCTGCTACAAAGTCCGCAAAGAAAACAGGGTAAGTGGAGACCTGTAGCTCTACTGGGGAGAGAGGGCTGTGGTGGTAGGACAGACACACTTGAGGATGGAAAGGAAAAGGCAAAACCAGGCTGCCTATACAAGGCACTAGGAGAAAAACATGCAATTCACTCCACAAATTCTGATAAGGTATCTACTCCATATATATAATATCTACCAGGTTTTGTGAAGAACACCAAATAAATGCAAAAATAGTCCTATTTTTTAAGGAGTCAAGACACACACCATTAAGTAATCAAGCAACAATGCATAATAGTACAGAATCGTGTCAAAATGTGTACCAGTGGTCATAAATTGTAGGAGGGAATCCAAAAAAGGGGAAAATTAATGACAGCCAAATCTGGTGGGGAAGGCTTCTAACAAGAGGTAGACCATCTGGATCTAAAAAAGTTGGTAGAATTTGATTAGCAGAGAGGGGTAGTAAAGATGTTGCAGGCCTGAGAAATAGGGAAAGTGTAAATAGTATGCTAGTGAGGAGACAAGTCCAGCTGGTCTTAGGTTCAGGAAGACAGAAGGGAATAAGGTGAGGGGGTAATTCAATAAGGAAATGAGTGGTAAGAGTAAATTGAGATCGTGGAAAGCTTCAACTGCCAAAAGATGTTCGATTTCTATCCTTTATCTCCAAAGTTTTTGAGGAAATGGGGTAAGGAAACTGATATTTCAAGAATAATTTAGAGATTTCCCAGCATGAATGAGGGATAGGAGAGAAGTGGAGGCAGGAAGACCATTTAGAAAGATACTATAATAGTCTAAGTATGAGGAAACAGCAGATACAGTAGAACAGACAGATTCAAGAATAATTTCCTCCCTTAAAGGAAGGAACAACAGGACTTACTGACTTGAAACAGAAGAAAGAAAAGCCAAAAATTAGTCTGAGGTTCAAGATGTCTGGATGATCAGAGTCAAGGAATTTTAGACCTGCAAGTGGTCCAAGTCAGACTCCATCACTTTAAGGAATGAGAAAACTGTGGTTGCTTAGTTTCAGAACTAGTTCTCAGCAGAGCCAGCAGAAGAATGCCCAGACCAGTGCTATTATGAGATTTAACTAGCATTATATGCCTAAGTGTTAATTACATGCAAACCATGTTTGGAATGACCATTTCTAATGATGAGAGCAACCAGAGCAGTATGTGTGTCATATCACTGCAATGGGACTAAATGAAAAACAGTCATGTAACTATATGAATAGTTCATGTGTAAAGTCACTCTATGATGTCTGCTGCAAAAAGAAATTTCATTAGCAACTTCTTAAGGTTATAAATTAATCTCTGATGACATTAACCATGAGGACTTCTCCCTCCTCTACCTGGTTTTCCCACTTCCTGGTCACCTTAACCTTTGTCTTTGTGTGTACCATTTCCTTCATTAAGAGTGTAGCTCCTTTAGGTGGGAACTTACACTTCATTTGCCCTTAGCCTAAATTATAGTGTTGCATTATTAAAATGTGGTGGTCTGCTGATGAATAATTAATTGCTGAAATTAATGAAATGATACCAATTGTGATTTTAGGATTAAAGAACCTTAAAGTTTAAATAATAATGAAAAAATATGCCCCTTGGAAAGACTTTGTTCTTAAAGACTAATGGAATGAACTGTTGAAATCATCAGGAATATGACTCTTTGGTAGCCCCAGAAATACCTCTGACAATTCCATTTGTCTCCTTGGTTATCATCTGAAGCCTGCTGGTTTGAAATACTAAAAATGCAACATCACTCTAGTTATCATTGATTTCCTTTTAGACGGGGTGAACTCAGGATTTACTAGAAGGACCTTTTGGTTGAGGAAGAATATATAAAATATATTACAGACTTAGGACTCCACATTTTTTCTTCAAGCCACAAAAAACTCAAGTCATTTACCTTCTTAATGGAACAGTCTCACTTGCCTGAACTCATTTGTATTAGTGCTTTTTATACAATTGAAACACATGCTTTGTCCTTACAGATTCTGGATCCTTTATAAACTCTGAATAGGTCTTAGTCTTTCTACACTTTAATGTTGGTTTTTGGAAGTAGGTATGTGGAAAAACAACTTTCTTCAAAATGACTTAGAAGTTTTTTGACAACTTTTCTAAACCATGCTTTTTCTGGAATTTGACTCTGAAAAGAATAGTCATTTTTTTTTAACCTTGTCCGTAGACAATCTTCTGGAGTAGGGCCACTAGACCCATTGCTTTCCATCCTTTGAATTAGTCATGGATTTTTAAAAAAAGAAATTAAAAAATATCAGTTTGATGAGTTAGTACTAAGCAAATAAACAGCTGGCTCACCTCCTCAACCACATTTGTTGAATCTGAAGGGAGGAACAGTGAAAATAGTTATTACTTCTTGGATATAATCTGAGGTTCAGTCAGACAGGAGTGGTAAATAGGCACAAATCTATGGAAGAGTGGTGGTTCTGATCTTCTGGAAATGATTACCAGGTCACAGGAGGTAGGGAGCAGGGAGGTCCACTGAGAAAAGATATGAAGAGTAGAGCAAGTAACCCCTGCTCCTCCCAGAACTTCTTTGTATGCTTGTGAACTTTTTTGGATTAATCACGGACTTGGAGAATAAATATATATTATGATGTATATCAAGACATCACCAAGTCAACTTTTTGGAGAGGCATGATGGAAGACCCTATAAAGAGAAAAACAATTTGCATTAATAGTCCTAAAAATAAGTTAAACTGTATTACTCTCAGGTCATTATAAACATAGGTGATTTCACTGAAGCATATAACAAATTAATTTTATTAAATAATTGAAGACTTGCAAGAAGTTGCAAAAATAGTAGAGTTCCTGTGCACCATTCACCCAGCTTTCCCTACCCTACATAACCATAGATTAAAAGAACCAGGGAAATAGCATATTATCAATCAGTTTTTAAAGATTATAGGCTGTTATAGTATTTTAAGACCCTCCTGATCATTGGCAAGGGAGGTTGCCCTGGAAGCAGCCTAGTCAGAAAAGTAGAGAGGTGACACACAGAGAGGTTAAGTGCTTTAACCAGCACCAGGTTTACACGTTCTTGGGTGAATAATATTTCTCAGCTGGGGCTGAACATTGCAATCACTGGAAGATGGGCAAAATCCAACCAATCTGGGTCACCCCAAATCAATTATATCAGTTTCTGCAGGTAAGACCCAGGCATCAGGATGTTTTAAAAGCTCCTCAGAGGATTCCAATGTACAGCTAGGGTTCAGAACTACTGATGTAAGGTTTTACTAAGTAAGGTTGATAATGCTTTTTTTGTTTTAATGAGGTTTTTAAATATGTTTTGCTTTAATGACAATCATTGACAAATACTGAAATGTATTTAAATTCCCTCTGCTCTACAGGTGCACATTTCAATACAGTTCTCATAATTAAACAAATTAAACCTTAAAACTGAGCTATGTAATAAAAAGGTAATGGGACTTCTCATCTGGGGATAACTCTCAGGGGGTCAAGTGTGGGATAAAACAGATGGTTAGAGTAAATCAAGATTTATTCCCTTTCCCTCCAACTCTAGACTCCAGTAATTTAAATCATTATCATTGTTTTTACTTTAAATGTGAGGAAATTCTGGGAATTGCTAGTTAGTATCACTGAGGGAAAAAATCTAAATGAGATTGTTCTCTCTGATTCTACCTGAGATGACTACGTATGAATACAGAGTCCCGGGCCTAATCAACTTCCTTCTGTAAAATTCTGGCCCTATTTTTGCAAACGAGGGATTTTCCAGATTACTGAAAGTTGGCTGTGGCGCTGTCACTGGCTCTGGTCTGAGTTTGAGAAAGCAGCCAGACTCCCAGTCATAAGCCTTTGCCCTCCTTCGATACTCCGGTGAACCACACGCTCATCGGACAGCGTTTTTTGGGAGCCGATGTAGTTTACATTCTTGTTTTCTAAAAGTACTATAAAGCAGCCCTCTCCGGATTCCGTGAGGGTCACTTTAAATTACTAGTGCGCCCGTACACGACATGAGTTACCATTTCCACCCGCCAATGCGGGAGAAGGTCATCCCTACGCGCTTCCCTTTGTACACGCTGAACCTGCGCCACGCAAACGTGAAAAGTTAAGAGGGAGAGATAGGAACAAAGGGACGCACGTTCTCGACAAGTGACCCAAATAACGCAGAAATTGTAAATTTTTGCCGACTAACTTGGAAACGAGGTATCTTGTAAAGCTCGCTTACTATTCTTGTGGCTAGAAATATTACAAACGCGGCAGCTTGGACTTGTTTTAACTAAAGCCACGGCCTCCCTGACCACTCAGGGGCCCCGGCGGAGAGGTCATCCAGGTCACCCGAGGGTCCCCGGAGCAGCCACCGACCCCCGGGCGGCGCCGGGGAAGGCGCGGCTGGCGAAGGCCAGGCCTGAAGGGACTAGCTGGCGCGCGCCAAAAGGGCGTGGTGACGTCAGGGCGGAAGCGCACGCTGCGTGAAGCGGCCCAGACCCCGGCGGTCACGGGAATATACGTCGCGTCGAAAACGCCGGTTAGTCTCGCTCCGGGTTCCGGCTGCGTTGGGTGTGCGTGCGGCTCTCTGAGACTATGGCGTCCGGGCCTCACCCGACCGCTACCGTTGCTGCAGCCGCCTCGTCGGCTGCCCCGAGCGCGGGCGGCTCCAGCTCCGGGACGACGACCACGACGACGACTGCGACGGGAGGGATCCTGATCGGCGACCGCCTCTACTCGGAAGTTTCACTCACCATCGACCACTCGCTGATTCCGGAGGAGCGGCTGTCGCCCACCCCGTCCATGCAGGACGGGCTCGACTTGCCCAGCGAGACGGACTTGCGCATCCTGGGCTGCGAGCTCATCCAGGCCGCGGGTATTCTCCTCCGGCTACCGCAGGTCAGTGCCCGGCCCCGCGCCGACCGGGCGCGCCTCTCCTCCGGGCCATGCCCTCCGCCTCAGCCCGGTCCCGCCGTGCTCCGGCGGCGTGGGGTGACTCTCTCGGGCCCCCCAGTCGGGGCCAGGCGTGCCGAGGGCGGAAGGGCGCGGGGGCCAGAAGAGGACCCGGCAGCGAGCTGTTGGCGGCGGGGCGGGGGAGGGGAGCGAGCGGCGGCACAAAATGGCGGCGGTGCCTGGTGCGAGCCCGCCTGACCCCTGCGCTTCCGTTCTTCTCTCTTGTCTGCAGGTGGCGATGGCAACGGGGCAGGTGTTGTTTCACCGTTTTTTCTACTCCAAGTCTTTCGTCAAACACAGTTTCGAGGTAAGTATAGCGGGGGCGGGCGAAAGGGGATTTCTTCATCCGGAAATGGGAAGGAAGGGGTAGTGTCATCATCAGCCAGCTTTTCTAAAAAAGGGAGTGGTTAGTTGAGTTTTTTGTACCTAGCCCTACCCAGCGGGAAGTAGGGACTTTCAGACTTACAGAAACTAGAAAGTAACTCTTGAGCCCAGGTGCCCTCTTCTCAAGAGTCAGTTTTAAACAAAATTGAAAACTTATGAGACTTGAGCTTGACTCTGGATTCAAAATTAAGAGGAATTAAACAGCAAAAGAAAGCAAAATAATGTAGCTAGTAAGCCTATGGCCTAGAAGCATCAGTTGTGATTTTATTTCACCAGAGGTTGTCCCAGTGATGCCCTTACATTTCTTCATCAGAGCAGTTAGATTTTGAGAAGGGCATTTTTTTTCTAACCTGATGTTGCCATAAACTACCAACTGTGTTTAATGCATCACGGATTTTTTTATTTTTCAGATTGTTGCCATGGCTTGTATTAATCTTGCATCAAAAATTGAAGAAGCACCAAGAAGAATAAGAGATGTGATTAATGTATTTCACCACCTTCGCCAGTTAAGAGGAAAAAGGTAAGATTGGCACTATTGAAAACAGCCTCTCTTGCTACTACTGTACTGTGCACCAATCATCAAAACATTCTTTCCTCTCAAGTTAAAACCTGATGCAAAGGAAAACTGACTCTAATTTAGGTGTTCACATAGGAGCACACTGATACTTAAACTAATTTGGAAAAAAACACAATTAACCAGCTATCTGAAGTTTGTAGAGGCAGTTACATTTGTGGACAATCCTAACAGTGCTGTGAAGCCAGTCCTGTGGTTTAAGATTAAACAAGAAAGGGAGTGCATTTGGCTCAAGTGTGAGTGTATTCTGTAAGTTATTTTTCCCCTCCCCTCTCTGAAAGACTGAAGGCTGGAAGTTGAAACACCGCAGCTCGTTATTATTGTGGCAAAGTTTTGTGTAGATTGTTTTTCTACTCGAAGTCCCAGTTAATTCTTTATCAATTGAGGTTGGCTTTTGTTAGAATACTTCTCAACATTGAACTACGATATATCGCATAATACCGGATCTGAAAAGGACTGCAGGATGATAAAGGTTGAAGTTTGAAGTCAAAGGGATTAAACAGGTATTTTGTTTTGGTCAGATACAGTCTCAGTGAGTGGGTTAGAAAAATAACGGGGTTGCATTTAGATAAGGCCCATTTATTTGATCTTGTAAGAAAATGGGCCAAAATAGTGTCATTTTATAGGTGGTGTGGCTACGTGATAACACTTCATGCGGACCTTTGTGTTCATGTGAGGCTGTACCAAAGAGGTTTAGTTGCAGAGCTTCCTTTTCTATAGGTGATTTCTGTTACATACTGCAGAAGGATGTCTTTGGTGTAGATTAGCTCTTGTGTTCACTTCTTCAGAAATTGGGGTGTTAGACAAACTTGTACTGGCTTTGAAAGGAGGTTAGATAGAAAAGGATTTTAAGTTGTTTGGGGGATTGGGTGTTGGTTGGTGCCAAATAAGTGTCCTACCTGAGTGGTCTTCGTTGGCTGAATCTGTAAGTTGGCAGTAATGGACCTATTCAGAGACAAGCAAATAGTAAGGTAACCTTGAAACGATTAGTCTAATTAAAAAGTCTGAAACATTGCTACTCAGTTTCCACAGCATTTTTCAGTTTTCTTAGATTCCTTTTTCTGACGACATCCTTCATTCACCTTAACCATATCCAGGGATAGACTAATTTTTTATTTCACTTAAATATATCTGCTGGCTTCTTGGTGAGGAATCACTGGAAATTGGGAAGATTTCAAGTTGGTATTTAGTATGGTTTGAGCTAAAATTTGTATTTAGATAACCTAAATTCCTCGGGATGTTTAAAACAAAATGACACTAATCAAAAGGCTCTTTATTTTCAGTTAAAGGAATTTGTTTAAAGGAAATAACTTTCTGTTAGTATTCTTTGAACCATTGAACGAACTATTGTGTTTTCACGATTACCTACTTAGAAATTTTTCTATGAGACTTAGAGTATTCTTCTTATTCTTTGATATCAGATTAGGTCTTAACTATATTAACCTTGGAATTTAAAATACTTTATCTGACTGACTTGTGTCTGATATAAGTGGTTTTTTTTGGTCATTATCACAGAGAAATTGATTTTGTCTCAGTCTTAGAAGTCTGCTTAAAGCATGAGATTTAAAAGGAGTTGTTAATTGCATGGAAGCCTTTTTTTTTTTTAAAGCAGGATGTAAAAGTGTTTCTATGCATATTACAAGTTTACTCAGACACGTAACTTGTATATGTTATTAACTTCAACTCTTTTTTCCCTTGCAACCGACTATACAGCGACCAGCTACATTTACCAAAGCCTGGGTGATGTGGAGTGGTACATAGAGATGAAGCTGTCGTCATGGCAACAGTGAGTGAAGTATCGAAAATCCCCAAGGAGAAGCCAGTGCTCTGAGAATAGGTCACTGGAATCGGGGACTAACAGGTTGGCCACTGGTGAACCATTTAGAAAAACTCCTGTTTCTTGTTACAAGCTTTTTTCTTTGCTGTCCAAGTTATTAGAGCTATTGCTTACTATTTTTTGCATAGATTGTCGTTAAAAAGTACCAGTATTACACTTAAGTTAGGTAACGTAGTATATCAGTTTATCTTAATAATGCTATTTGTTTTAACTTAAATTATGCATAGCTTTAAATTGTAGTGTGATCTTGTGGTGTAGTACAGAGGAGGCATCACTTTTGTAGTCTTTATTTAGGTCACTTTTTCAGTTCTGGCTACACATTAGAATCAACAGAAGAGCTTTTAGAAAGTACCAGTGCCCAAGCCCCATCCTGGTTTACTTGATTTTCTTTCTCCCCCTTCAGTTTTTTTTTGGTAGTTTGATTAATTATCTTTAAGATCAGAATATGGCTGAATTTAAAGGGGAGATGGCTTTTTCATTTCATTTGTTTCTGGTTGCAATTTCTGAGATGCAGCATATTCCCAGCAAATTAAAGGTTTTCTCTAAGTGTTAAGGAGCCCATATTCATGCTATAAGGCTTGTCTGAAAGAGGATAATTAAATCTTCAGACTGGTGCAATCACTCATTGGAGAATATGGTGTATTTTCAACATGTATATAGATCACACACTGGAGTTGGAAGGATCGTAAGTGATTTTGTCATTTAGTCCAGCCTCTGCAGTTTATTTTGCTGGCTCTAAAGGCGGGGTGACCTTCGGTTTGTTTAATCATCACTAAATATTTTTTGAAGTAGGCATAAATTTCAATATACAGAGTATTGAGCGGCAGCCTGCTTCCTTTTAAAACTTCTCATCTCGTTTTAGTATAATCTTTTGAAGAGCTAGTTCCAAATCTTGGTCTGTGTACAACAGGCATGAGACTAAACATGTTTGGCTTTTTTAATCCAGTTTCTTTTTTTTTTGTTGTGTTTCAACTAAGTTAATCATGCTAAAGGAAAAACAGCTATGGCCAAAGCCCATGATTTCCTATTAAGACTAAAATTTGAAAACTTTTCATACGATTTAATCTGAGAAATTTTAAAGCATGGGAGGTAGAGTTAGGTTTAATTGATGAATGAAAATTATTTTTTTCTCTAAATATACAAAGGTTTCTTTTTAAGAGATACAAAAATGAACCTCTCCAAACATCATTTGGAAAGGAAAGTTTACCTAACTGAGAAGGAAGAAATTCTAGCAAGCTTTAATCCAATTTAACCTGCTTGTTATAGCCAAGGAAAGTAGTACTAATTGATACTGTTACTGTAAGAAACCACTACTTGCTGAGACAGTTTCCTTGAAACTTTTCTTATGCTTACTTAAAGGGATACAGTTTTCTGTTTCTGGTAACAAAATAATTTTATGAGGTAATTGTAAATTATATGTTCATTCAGTCTTCCTGGATTTGAACAAAATGAAAGTATCAGATTACACACCCACAAAGTTAACTTGGAAAACTGTAGGTAATAGTAGGCCTAAGAAAGAATGTAAAGTATGTAACTGAATTACAGTAAATAATGGGTTTGGTTTTCTGAGATTTTGATAGAGTAAAAGGAAAAGGAAAGATTGTGGCAAGACAGATAGGAAATAACAGTTCATTTGAGTGGAATTAATGAAAGATTCAGCCTGATTTGGTGTCAGATAATAAGGCGTAATTCAAACAAGTATTTAGCTGGTTAAGTGAAAGAAAATGAATTTTAATAGAATTTAAAGGCAACTTTCAAAGCAAGATTAGTTAAGAGGTATAGATGAGTTTGCTCAGCATAAATGGGGGAAAATGAGAAAACTGCTTTGATAAAATTGTGTAAGGATTGTAGTGGTGCAGTTTACTCCAAATCACAGAGGGTGGTGTGCAGCTGTCATGTCAGGTATTCTATCCTGATGCCTGTTGAAGGAGGGCCATCAAAAACTAGTACCAATTAGTCTGAGGTAGATTTGACTTTCCAAATTTCCTGTTAAGATAAAATCTGAAATATAAACCTAAGATCTTTATGGATATTTTCATGTATTGCTTGATTGCTTTCATTTGAGTTGTATTTGACTTTTTCCTGAAGACACGATCAAGTTGTAAACTATTGTTCTGATAAAATGAATTCAATGTTAACATTTTTATGTTAGAAATCAATCATCTTCCCAATTGGTGGCCTCATTCCTCAAACCTTTCTGTGTGATGACAATTGAGAGCAAAGGCCAGTTTCAGCTTTTAAGAGTGACAGCTGTTTTCCATCTTGTCTGTTTTGCCAACTTCTGTTTCATGTTATTTGATAGAAATCATACAGTGTAGAATAATTTGAAATAGCCTACTAGGCATTCCAGTTCTGTAACTTTATGTGGGTGAAAGTAAGAAAAATAAACAGGTGATTTTTACTCTTGAGATGTTCTGTTTGGGTGGTTAATATAGCTCATTTCAGTTTGTTTCCTAATGTTCAAGTGAATATGTTTAATTAGGTTTTTTGGTTTTACAACACATTTTTCTGGATTTGGTGTGCATGGTAAAATGATTTGTGAGTTGGGATAATATTCAGAATGACTTGCTTTCAAAAACAGATGCTTGTGTTTTGCCCAGAGCAAAAACTCTTGAATTTTTTTGACTGAAAATGAATTTGAGTATGGGAGAAAATACTTAAATGTTCTTCTCACATAACATACCATATAACCAGTCTTAATAAAAATGAACTTTTTGTTGGTTAGATCTAAAAATGTATCAAATAAAAGATAATTGGTACAGTTTCTAGGCTTTTAAATGAAAGTCTTAAGTCCTGACTTAAAACAAACTTCTCAGTAAAAAAAGTTTTGAATTTTGTAAGATAGTTATTTAATTGAACATACTACATCCCAAGTATTGAACCATTGATACATATATGGCCTTCTGCATCATAACTTTTGAAGCTGTCATAATTTAGTCTGGCACAGAGACCTTGAGTGTTCTGGTTCACTCATTGTGATCTTCCTTTCTCTTTATGCATTGCATACTTAAGAAAATGGCCTAGTAACTACAATTGGCCAAATTTAGGCTTGGTTTTTATTGATCATTTTGACTTTTTAATCTGATTTTAAAAACATTTCTTTGGTATTTGAGCTGAATTTTTAGTTTTTCAGATCATTTTCTTTAATAGAGGTAGATTTCTTGGAGCAGTTTGTTTAAATTAATTGCCTGTTTCGGGGAACCTGGATTAACAACCCACCATTTTTCCCCTAATTCTTATTTTAGCCATAAACTAGCCAAGAGTTGATACTTCATAAGAATGAGTGAAAACATCACTATGATCTTAAAATATCTTTACAGTAAGAGTGCCTTAGTTTTGTCATTGGAAGGATCTGGAGACTGAATGGGATTTGTGATAATAAATCAAGTGATTGCTTAATTAACATGTATACCTAAAATGTAATCTACATGAAAAAATCAAGAATAAACCCAAAGAGCATTAGACTGAATTTTTTTCACTGCAGTGTTATTTTCTATAGGAATTGAGTCTAGAAAAGTATATATTTAATTAGCATAACTTGGACAGCACAAGATTAATGCTTTAACTTGTTTGCAGGAGTTTAAAAAGCTGGTTTCTGTTGCCAATAGTTGGTTGGAAGGGAAAACGGAGATGCCACAAATAAAATTTTTTGGATGTGCAAAACAGTTTTGATTTTATTTCTTACAAACTATAGGACTCCAAGCCCCCTGATTCTTGATCAGAACTACATTAACACCAAAAATCAAGTTATCAAGGCAGAGAGAAGGGTGCTAAAGGAGTTGGGATTTTGTGTTCATGTCAAGCATCCCCATAAGGTGAGTTTTAGAGTGCAGAAATTACATTCGTAAGTATTAGGGTTTCTTTTAAATTTTACTTTACATGAATTCATATGTTTATATTTGAGAGCTAACCTTGGTTTAAAAAGCATCCTGTTGGATATTGAACTTTATCAGTAAAATGGGAGTAAGAAAGTCGTAGGTTCAAATCATCACCTTTATTGTGTGAGCATAGTTAGGTTCTTTTTGTCCCTGTAATTAACCTATTTTTGCTACCTAGAAAATGGGAGATTGTTGAAATAACCTCATTCCAAGGAATTATACCTGCAAAGTACCTGGCACACTGTCTGTGACCAGGTGAAATCCTCAGAGTGGTAGCTGCTCGTTATTACTCTTTTTGGACATAGATAGGTTTTCCGGCATCTCTTGGCTTGTGTGTGGTCATAATAGCACAGTGGTTATGAGAATGGGTGCTCTAGGGGCAGAACTAGCTGCGGTACAAGCTTGTCTCTGCCATTAGCTGTGTGACCTGGCAGATACCTCTGGTCCTCAGATTCCACATCTCTATACAATTGTGAAACGGGAATGATTTGATTATAGAGGTTGTGAAAGATCTGACCTGAACTGAGGTAAAGCTGTTTATATATTTTATTTATCACACTGTAGTTTGATAAGCTTCATTATAGATACATTGTGTTTGATTGCTTACTGTCCTATCCACTCTGAGTGTTACAGTAATGTGATCCCCATTTTATAACTAAAAAAGCATTGATTTTAGAGTTCCTTAACATGAGAATTGTACCTTAGAAAATTAATCTAGTGCCGTACCTGTCACATAGTAAAGTGTTGGTGAAAAGTTATGGCATTGTTTTTAATTGAACTCCCATTATTTTCCTGTATGATCTTGGAACATAATTCTTACAAAATCCTATAGCATATGATAAACCCACATTGACTGTCAGGTCCATTTTAGGTTGGTCCTATTTGTAGTTTATAAAAGAACTACAACTTGGACCTAACATTTTTCACTTATATTCATTGAACTCTGTACTCTGAAAGAACCACTGGTATGCTAAATTCAGTTTTTTTCCCTTGTTCTTCAGATCATTGTTATGTATTTACAAGTCTTAGAATGTGAACGTAATCAAACCCTGGTTCAAACTGCCTGGTAAGTTGCTTTTTTACATTTCTTTCCTAGCCAGGAAAACAGAAGCAGAAATAAAGTAAGTTTCATTTTCCCTTTCCAAAATAATGAGATGAGTTTGGTTTGGTGCTTTTGTTTTTTTGTTTTTTAATCAAAAGGTAAATAATGCTTATTTCTGCTTCCTGTTTTCTTGGCTTGACTTGTTGCTTTTAATGGAGGACTCAATTTAACTTTGTTCTTTTTTCTACTCTTTAATTAAAGGGTAGTCCATGATGGTAAGTCATAGAACTCTGCCCTCTGCACTTCAGCCCATGACCTCAGGATGGCCTGATTGGCTGCCCTGCTCTCCAGCCAATCCAGTGCAAGCTCTCATCCGAGATTCACTGAAGTGGTCCATATCCATCTGGCAGCATCTTCTAGTTCTGTCGGGGTGTCTAAAGGATTTGTATATTTGCTTCTAGAAGTAACTATTCAACATGCATATGTATTTAATGTATACCTTGTAACTATCAAAATGAATAGTTCATTTTTGATAGATTTGTTGTCCAGCCATTATGAATTAAATGATTTTTTTTGTTAGAAGTTTGATAGATTTCTATTTTTAGTATGTATAGCATGAATTCTACCAAGGAAACTATAACTTACAGTTTAAAATGGGCACCATTCCCATATTGGATGCATTTATAGCTGCTGGGCTGTTGCAGGCAATGATAAAGAAGTAAGAAATACTTCATTTTTAAAAGATGCTAATATTAACAGAAGCACTTTAGAACTTGGACTTTTGACATGCAGGTGTGTAATTTGGAGTACTCGCTTATTTAAAGGTAAAATGAGTGTGGTCCAACCACAACTACTTTCTCAAGACTGTTGATGTGCAGGACTGAAGGGACATAAATTTTGTATTCTTGACATGACTACCATGCTTCTTTTGGACTCCGTGAATATTACTAATACTGGGAAGTCTCATTGCTTTTATAAAATGCATGTCATTTTTAATATATGTTCCATAGAACAGATTTTAGCAGCTTTTGTGGGTAAGGAATTTTAAGACATAGTGTTTAATTTCAATTTAACCTTTTAAACAGTTTCTTCAGTACTTTAGGAATGTTGGGAGGGTTCACTAATAGTCCAGCAATTTATTAACTGAAGTAGTTCATCGCCTTTATTGATACTAGTCATACACAAAAAGGTATGTAAACGAGGCTGTTGTATATATTTATTGCTGTTTACTTCCCTACCTAGATTTTTTGAAGTAGATTAGATTTCTTAATTGAAATATAACTTAGTGATTGCATACTAAAAATAAAAATGCCTTTTTACCCCTGTTACACTATTTTTTGAGTCTTTGAAAGAACTTGTTGACACTGCTTTTCATTGTGGATAAAGGAGAGATGGTCAATAATTAATGGCTTGAAGTATTGTTGGAGTGGTGTGTCATTTCTGAAACCAGTTCTCTCAGAAGTGACTTTTTAAAAAAGCATTGCAATGCTTTTTATAGAAGTATATTTAAAACTTGGAAGTTCTGTTTGGAATAATTGCAATTATTTTATTTTAAAGGTCCTAGTTCATATACCAAAAGAAGTTGAAGAACACTGAAGGGTGGTTCTCATGTTAAATTCTTATCTCTTATTATTGATTTTTGAGTTAAGAATTGTGATATGCTAGAATATCAGAATGTGGATATAAATACGAGAAGAAAAAAGAATAAAATAGATTGAGTCTCCAATTTTATGTAAGTTTCAGAAGAGCTGGTTTGTTTATGCACAAAGCTTATGGTTGAAATATTTTTCAGGAATTATATGAATGACAGTCTTCGAACCAATGTATTTGTTCGATTTCAACCAGAGACTATAGCATGTGCTTGCATCTACCTTGCAGCTAGAGCACTTCAGGTAGGTATTAGAATGTGTTTTGTCCTATAGGGTAGATAAATCCTAAGAATTAGAATTACTAATCCTAATAAAAACTGAAAATTTAAAACATTCTTTTTCTGTGGTTTAGATTCCACTGCCAACTCGTCCCCACTGGTTTCTTCTTTTTGGTACTACAGAAGAAGAGATCCAGGAAATCTGCATAGAAACACTCAGGCTTTATACCAGAAAAAAGGTAACTGTTTACTTGTGTATGTGTGTACCAGTACTTTCTCAATGCTAAGAATCTAAGCTATTGTAAAAGAAGTGTTAACTCCATTTTACGCCACAGCCAAACTATGAATTGTTGGAAAAAGAAGTAGAGAAAAGAAAAGTAGCCCTACAAGAAGCCAAATTAAAAGCAAAGGGATTGAATCCTGATGGAACTCCAGCCCTTTCGACCCTTGGTGGATTTTCTCCAGCTTCTAAACCATGTAAGATTGATTCAGAATTGAAATAATTTGGCACTGAAGGTGTATGGTTTATTAGAAAGCTTTAGCATTTAACAATAGCCCGGCAACAATGATGTTAAGAAGCTGTTACTGTTTCATTACTTCAGCCAAAGACTAATACTTGAAAGCATGGTACTTTGAAAACAACCTTTGATCCTCTGTTAAATCCAATAGTTAGCATGTCTTTATTATGTTTTTAAAAAAGCATCACCAAGAGAAGTAAAAACTGAAGAGAAGTCACCAATCTCTATTAATGTGAAGACAGTCAAAAAAGAACCTGAGGATAGACAACAGGCTTCCAAAAGCCCTTATAATGGGTGAGTATACTTAATTTAGAAAACTGGTCTAAGGAGTCTTTTTATGTATTCAATTTCTAACACAGTAAGTGTATAACTAAAATATTGTTTCTTTTGAAGTGTAAGAAAAGACAGCAAGAGAAGTAGAAACAGCAGAAGTGCAAGTCGATCAAGGTCAAGAACACGATCACATTCTAGATCACATACTCCGAGAAGACAGTAAGTAAATACTCTTAGGGAAAGCAGTCTTATCCAGAGTACTTAATTGCTTTTTTAAAAAATTGAACATTCATTTTTTGAAAGGTATGCTAGATTTAGGCATTTAACAGGAGGCACATTATGAGAAATGAGTTTAGAAATATGCACTGTGTGTATGTGGCAGTTTTGTTTGTCTTGTGGCTTAATAGCATTCTGTAATCATTCTTTCTCCAGTTTCAATTAGAAAATACAAATATTAACCATTTATTAGTGACCAACAATCAAGTCAACCATTGCCAAAGAATCTTCTTCCTAGGTAGCTTTGTAATGAGATAGTTACTTGGGGTTCTTAGTGGAGTTGTTGAGCATTTGGGAAATAATAAGCGTAGCTGTCTAGGACACTTTGTAAAAATTACTAATTGCTCCCCTCCTTGGAATAGACATAGTACATTTGTTTAATATTTGTGTAGTATGTTAATAGGCTGGAAGGGAGGTAAAGGGTTGGGGAAATTTAATAAAATTCTTCAGTCTAACCTGTTGACACAGGTCAGTAGTTCTGTTTTGAACCTCTTAGCACCACCAAAAAAATAATCTGTTCCCGGCAGAGACTGAATCTAAACCTCAAATTTTTATTATCTAAGTTATAATAATAGGCGGAGTCGATCTGGAACATACAGCTCAAGATCAAGAAGCAGGTCCCGCAGTCACAGTGAAAGCCCAAGAAGACATCATAATCATGGTTCTCCTCACCTTAAGGCCAAGCATACCAGAGATGAGTTAAAAAGCTCAAATAGACATGGTCATAAAAGGAAAAAATCTCGTTCTCGATCTCAGAGCAAGTCTCGAGATCACTCAGATGCTGCCAAGAAACACAGGCATGAAAGGGGACATCATAGGGACAGGCGCGAAAGATCTCGCTCCTTTGAGAGGTCCCATAAAGGCAAGCACCACGGCGGCAGCCGATCAGGACATGGCAGGCACAGGCGCTGACCTTCTTCCTTTAAGCCTGCATCAGCTCTTGTTCTGCCTGTCTGCAGTGTGGTGTATGGACTCATCATCAGAACATTAAAAGCAAACTGATTAGGATTTGATTTCTGAAAACCCTCTAGGTCTCTAGAACACTTGGGGATATTTCTTTTTGGAAAGAACTATGTTAACTTTTTTTTTTTTGCACATTAAAATGCCCTAGCAGTATCTAATTGAAAACCATGGTCAGGTTCAATTGTGCTTATTATAGTTGTGTATTGTTTATTGCTATAAGAACTGGAGAGTGAATTCTGTAAAAATGTATCTTATTTTTATACAAATCAAATTGCAGACACTGTTCTATTTAAGTGGTTATTTGTTTAAATGATGGTGAATACTTTCTTAACACTGGTTTGTCTGCATGTGTAAAGATTTTTACAAGGAAATAAAATACAAATCTTGTTTTTCTAAATTGCTTCATATATCTTATTTAAATAAATTATTAAAAAGCAAAATTTTAATAGTAAAATGTCTGTACTGATTTTCTCATAAACCTGTTCTTTCCTCCATGAGCCATAGTTTGAGATTATTAAAATGCAATTCTAATCCGCATAGGGAACTAGTAATAGTTTCACCCTACATATGGAAAAAACAAATGGGACTGGCTAAACAGGGTAATATTAAATGTTCTATTGTAGCACTAAACCAGTCTCCAAGTTGAAACCTATTTGCACACAAGTGGTACCATAAGGTTATTTTAAGTCTTTATAAATATTATCTATTCCTAAAGTGAGCTGTGCTCTTGAACAAATCAAAACATTTAACATGATAGTAAATTAGACCCAGTTATTGAGCTTTAAAGAATCTCCTTAGGTATTTAGTGATCATTTTTATCTAGGCTAGGAGAGTTAACTAAAAGTGGGGCCTGTCCCCCACCCTCCTTTGCCAGACCTGGCTGGTAAAGTAAATGACCACAGAAAATAAAGTTTTGTTGGAAAAGCCAGAAATCATATCCAAATGAGTATTTTTCTTACTCCTATCAAGTTATTTTCCCAATATTTTGGAAGTAAATTTAGAAATCTTAGAAGGCCATAGTAAAATTTTTCATTACTTTATAGTTACATAAAGCTTTACATTTTTTTACCCATCTTGATTACTTACCTTGTCTACTAGACTTGGCTCCAAATGATTTGTTGCTGTTTCAAAAAACCAAATACACCCACAGAGAGATGAAGATTTACTGCCATTAAGGATGCTTAAAAATAGTTACAGCTTCTGAAGACGATTACAAAGAAGATTCGCAAACATGTTCACCAGTGGCGGGCAGTGGGGCTAGAAAGGAGAAAGCCTCACAAGGCAACCACAGTGACGGAGACAAGACTCATTTGGATATAAAAATGCCGGGTATGCTACTTAAATCAGTTCTTTATCTAACTCTAAACAACTAATATGGCCTAGCATGAATGAGCTGAAAGAGGGAGGGAAAGCAATTATGAATGTTCTGTATGATTTTATAGTACATGTTGCTGAGCTGTAACAGTTTCTGAGGAGCTTCAACTGCCTTAAATAGTAAACAGTTTGTCCTTTACAAGATAAACAATGAAGAAAGACAATGGCAGATGTCAGCAGAGGCCCTATTTAACAAACTAATCTTGAAAATGATTTGCCTTCATCTTTGGGAATAACTGAGGATGACTTGTGGAAATGGAGACAGATCTGTATCTGGAGTGAGGCTTCTATGTTAGAGATGGCTTTAGTATCTTTTCCCATGTGGCCTAACTTTTGTTGCTAAGTTTACGAGGTGTTTGTCAAACTGAAAAACTTACTGCTTTGTATGCCTTTAAAAACATGTTTCTGTTACAGAAAAAGCAATCTTCAAACTTTTCTTAAGAGAATTTCAAATAGAAGTAGAGTACCTGTCAGCTCAGAAAATAACGATCAATTCATGGTCAGCCAACCTTGTTTTTACCTCAGCAATTCATTCCACCTTCCACCTTTATTTGGAAGAAAATCCCGTTCAAATAGTTTCATCAAGTATTTCAGTCCAAAAGGTAAAGGCAAACAGCCACAGTACTTTGATTATACACTTAACAGTACTGCCCTACTACATCAGTATCCAGATTTCCCTTACTGTTTCTAATGATTTTATAATTGGTTTGTTCAAATAAGGTCGGTCGTTGCCTTGGTTTTCATCACAGATTTCCATGTTTGTTTTTTCCCTTGTAATTTAAAGAAATTAGGTCATTTGTTCCTGAGACATTTGTGACATTGTTGGTTCTCTGTAACCTTATGGTCACTTACTGTTTTTCTGTTCCCTGTAAACCTGTAGAGTAGAGTTCAAGGTTTGATCAGATACAGGTTTGACAATCTTACTGGCCTAAAATTCAGATGTCTGGGGGCCCAGGCTATGTGTTATTTTAGAACTAGTACTAGATTGTTGCCTCATTCATCAGATAATTGACTAAGTCCCCAATTCTCAATCCATTAGTACTTGAAAGTCAACAGCCTTGTATGCATGTTCCCCACTTGTGTCATTACCATGTTTGTTTTCCATTAAAGCCGTAAATCTTAATGTGGAAAAGCTGTTGTTAAGTATTTGTGCTAATGATCCCTGTTTTTAACACACAGTCCTTTCATGGAGTTTCCTTTTATAGAATGTTAACATTTGTCCTTTACAATTGGTCTCTTAACCCTAAAGGAAGACCAGTGAAATTGTTGATCATGGTTCCATTATAAAATGGAAAGAATACATAGTCATAAAAATGACTACATTTTTACTGAAATTAAGTTTTACTTTATAGCTTTTGTCACTGTTAACATCGGTTACTAACCCCATTATTAAGCCTACAATCTGCATTAAAAGCCTTATTTTAAAATTCTATGTTGGCTTTCATGAAAGTTTTCAAGAACTAGGTAATTTTATAGTAACAAATATTCTATGTCTTAAGAGCCATTTCTTAACTCACCGTGGGCTGTAACAGATAATTAATGAAGGTTAATGGCTTTTTTTAAAGAGCAGATTTTTCCAAGAATCGTTAAAAACACAGACACTCAATTTAGCTTGAGAGATTGACACTATACAGGGATTTGATAAGGAAAACTATCACTTCTCCCACTGGGAAAATTGGAAAGGAAGCAGCTTTCATTGAGTGGGCCTTGATTCCCCCATATCCCCTAGAGTGGTTATTTGTGTGTCTGGAAGGCACAGCTTAACTTCATTTGTAACCATTTGAACTTTGTCCATTTCTGGAATGGAAGGAACATGTACTTCCATGTCAGCTCAGCATTCCACTCATTCCTCTTAGGTGACTTGGCAAGTCATTTAACCTCTTGTCTGCAGACTGGCCCTTATCTCACAGTATTTTGTAAAGTATGTGTTAGGCAGATGGAAGGATATTTCCATCCCTGTAATCCAAACAGTTCATATTAAAAAATGCCTAAGAAAAGTTTGAATTCTGTGTTTCCTATGAACACAATTCAAAATACAGCTGTTTCAGAATGCTACCTCACTGAGATGAGATCTGATTGTGGATGGTGCAAGATTTTAATAATTAAACCATGAAAACATTGGGCTCTTTGATTTCAGGTGTCCTCTTGACCCTTCTGCTTTTGCCACCTCCGCTCATATAAATCCAACCCAGTTCTAAGTACAGAGGGAATTCCTACCCTGCCTGCTTTTATTTGTCATCAAATTCCTTCCCTCCATGTCAGCTTTCATATCAATAGTATGGGTAGTAGCATTTCTATTTGTATACCTTTGCCACAATCCTTCAAATGGCAGCTAATGATCTATTTAAAACGTTCATCACATGTTAACAAAGTTTCCGGTGGTTTCCCATTTCACTGCATAGACTACAAACCCCTGACTGGCTGTATGTGATCTGATGCTTGCCAGCCTCTTCTGTCACCATCCTCTCTCTCTTCACAAATAATCTATCCCTGAGCCTTTGCACTTCCTGCCCTCCCTGCTTGGGATGCCCTTCTCCCAGATCTTATATGCTTCATCATTCAGCTCCCCATTAGGAAGTCTCTTCAGAGGGGACTTCTTTTTACACTCAGTCAAAAAAGCCACTCTAGATGCTCCCATCAAGTTCTATTCCTTAGCACTAATTTTTTCATAATGCTTACCACTATCAGATTAATTTTGTTTTACCATTGACTGTCATATCCAGAATAAAAGTTTCCAGAGAACTGCAAAAGTGGTTTATTCATTACCATATGCCCCTTACCTAATTCTACAATAGTGTCTGGCCCATAATAGGGTATGCAGTAAGTACTGAGGATTGAATGAATTTCATTCACATCATGCTAATTTTCCAAGTGACACCTTTGAGCTCTCATCTTTCAAGTTTGAGCATCTGCTCTTCATCCAACTGCCCTTCTAGTGAATGTATATATTCCTCTTACAAAGTTCTAGGTCCTGGAGCTCATTCTAAAGTGGGAAAATAGTTATGTAAACTATTTTGTATAATTTATATAACTATAGTTGTCTGCAGACTGGCCCTTATCTCACAGTATTTTGTAAAGTATGTGTTAGGCAGATGGAAGGATATTTCCATCCCTGTAATCCAAACAGTTCATATTAAAAAATGCCTAAGAAAAGTTTGAATTCTGTGTTTCCTATGAACACAATTCAAAATACAGCTGTTTCAGAATGCTACCTCACTGAGATGAGATCTGATTGTGGATGGTGCAAGATTTTAATAATTAAACCATGAAAACATTGGGCTCTTTGATTTCAGGTGTCCTCTTGACCCTTCTGCTTTTGCCACCTCCGCTCATATAAATCCAACCCAGTTCTAAGTACAGAGGGAATTCCTACCCTGCCTGCTTTTATTTGTCATCAAATTCCTTCCCTCCATGTCAGCTTTCATATCAATAGTATGGGTAGTAGCATTTCTATTTGTATACCTTTGCCACAATCCTTCAAATGGCAGCTAATGATCTATTTAAAACGTTCATCACATGTTAACAAAGTTTCCGGTGGTTTCCCATTTCACTGCATAGACTACAAACCCCTGACTGGCTGTATGTGATCTGATGCTTGCCAGCCTCTTCTGTCACCATCCTCTCTCTCTTCACAAATAATCTATCCCTGAGCCTTTGCACTTCCTGCCCTCCCTGCTTGGGATGCCCTTCTCCCAGATCTTATATGCTTCATCATTCAGCTCCCCATTAGGAAGTCTCTTCAGAGGGGACTTCTTTTTACACTCAGTCAAAAAAGCCACTCTAGATGCTCCCATCAAGTTCTATTCCTTAGCACTAATTTTTTCATAATGCTTACCACTATCAGATTAATTTTGTTTTACCATTGACTGTCATATCCAGAATAAAAGTTTCCAGAGAACTGCAAAAGTGGTTTATTCATTACCATATGCCCCTTACCTAATTCTACAATAGTGTCTGGCCCATAATAGGGTATGCAGTAAGTACTGAGGATTGAATGAATTTCATTCACATCATGCTAATTTTCCAAGTGACACCTTTGAGCTCTCATCTTTCAAGTTTGAGCATCTGCTCTTCATCCAACTGCCCTTCTAGTGAATGTATATATTCCTCTTACAAAGTTCTAGGTCCTGGAGCTCATTCTAAAGTGGGAAAATAGTTATGTAAACTATTTTGTATAATTTATATAACTATAGTTGTCTGCAGACTGGCCCTTATCTCACAGTATTTTGTAAAGTATGTTTTAGGCAGATAGAAGTGTAATGTGGTTTGTGTTATCTTCTAATAATCTTTTGAAAGTAGAATTTTGGAGTAGCTCTTATATTGCCTGAGTACGTGTAGAAAAATTCCACAGCAGCCTAGGGGTAGCAAACTGGTGGGCCTGTGAGCCAAATCCTAGCTTGCACATGTGTTTGGTTTTGCATTGTTTGTTTTAAATGAACTAGCTGCTAATATTTTTTAATTGGATATAGTCACATAAAAACCTAAACTTCCAGCTTCTCTTTAGAAATCAGAATACATGAAATCTACAATCCCTCACGGCAGCAATTGGTACCAAGGAGCCCTCTGGTTGGGGTGTGCATGTTCCACTATGGTATAGTTCCCATTATAGTTCCCTACTTCCTCAATCGCAACACAAGCCAGTTATCAATTTGCATTTATCAGTGTGCTGCCCCAGTGGTATTTTTCTTGAATTCTTTTGCTCACTGATGTTATCTCCTGGCTCTTGTAGTAGATAGGCCCCCACCATCTCAGGATAATCAAAGGCCTATATGTACCTCCCACATCTATGAATGTAGCATTGTTGTATAGGCTCCTGAGCCAGCTGAAAATCAAATTGTTTACCGTGCCCAACATCTCTCCACTAGTCAACCATAGTATAATGTGGTTTGTATTATCTTCTAATAATCTTTTGAAAGTAGAATTTTGGAGTAGCTCTTATATGGTCTGAGTATGTGTAGAAAAATTCCACAGATGGATCCTTCCTGTTCTTATACAGAGCACATGATGTAATCAGATGTTTGTACAGAGTACAAGGCACATTGTAACTCTAAGCCACCGTGGGGTTCAATATTCCACCCTAAATTACTAATTTTCTGCTCAAAAAGTACTATTTTCTTGGACTTTGAAGTAACCAAGTTTAATTCACTTAACAATTATTGCATTGTAGACTGACAATGTACAACAACGCCATGTTGAAATTAGCCAGGCTCTCAGCCCCTAGCAGACAACGTTTTACCAATTGAAATGAGGAGTCAGAAGATGAACTTTTGACAAAAGAGTCAAATTGCAAGTGTCAGGTGTCTGCTGTAACTGCATATAACCTGATAAGGGCTATCACAAAAGATCTCTACCTAGGAAAATGATGGTAAGCAAAGTCTCCATGTCTAGATATGTGGCAAATACATATAATTAATACCTGCTTACAGGGTACTTGTTATCCACTTGGAGGCAAACAGTTTTTTAAAAGCCAAAAAATAATCCTGAATATATTTTGGTGCCAAGTAAGCAGTACAATGTGTGCTGAGTTGAAAGGAGGAGGAACCGCTATGGCCTAGAGGACCCTGGAGTTTTCACAGAGGATAGAGAACGTGGGCTGGCCTAGGACAGGAAGTACTTAAAAGGCCAAGAAGGAAGAGGCAGGGTAAATATTGAGGCAGGGTTTGGGCTGCACATTCCGGGCAACTTGGAGTGTGTGCTGGGAGACACTAGGCCTGTTTGCCCTGGCCAGAGGTGCTCATGTGGGTGGGGAACAGTGAACTTAGAGCAGACTGCCTGGGGTCAGTTTAGTTCCTCTAAACTTAGTAGCTTTCTAATATTGCACACACTACTTAACAACTCCAAACTTCCATTTCCCATTCTAAAGAGTTTGTCATTGAAATTGCTATATTCAGATGTTATGAGGATTAAAGGAAACGATGTGTATAATGCACTTAGTGCAGTGTTCGACTTGTACTGAATGTTCAATAAATGGTATTATCATGATTAGCATCATCAGAGGCTTGTGGATACCACACTAAGGTGTCTTGCAGACCAGAGACCCATTGCTATAAGTAGGTATGTAACTGTAGTAATTTCCTAGTGTTGCTGTAACAAATTACCACAGACTTGCTGGCTTAAATCAAATCTATTTTCCCACACTTACGGAGGCTAGAAGTCTGAAATGAAGGTGTTCTCAAGGTCATGCTCCCTTTGAAGGTTCTAGGAAAGAATATTTTCTTGATTCTTCCTAGCTTCTGTGGCTTCCACCAATCCTTGGCATTCCTTAGCTTGTAGCTCTGTCACTGCATTCCCTACCTCTGTCTTCACAGTGGCCTTATCTTCTCTGTGTGTCCTCTTCCTTTTATAAGGACACCAGTCATTGCATTTGGGACCCACCCCAATCCAGTACAACTTCATCTTAACTGATTATATCTGCAAAGACTTGCTGTCCAACCAA
Source organism: Manis javanica (assembly GCF_040802235.1). NCBI lineage: Eukaryota > Metazoa > Chordata > Mammalia > Pholidota > Manidae > Manis > Manis javanica. Next base: position 146,659,202 of record NC_133158.1, read on the forward strand.
GGTTGCATTTTAAGTGGACATGAATTTGGGGGCGGGGAAGCACTATTCAACCTGCTACAGTGACATAAGAAAAATAATGTTGAAAGAAACTGTACTTTTTTTATTTTGAAATAATTTCAGACATAACATAATTGCAAAAATAGTACAAAGAATTCCTGTATATCCTTTACCTACATTCCCCAAATGTTAACATTTTACCACACTTGCTTCATCACTTTCCCTCTACATATGTCTGTGTATCTAATGGATTTTCTGGTACATGTGAGAGTAAGTTGCAGTCATGATGTCCCTTTACCTGTAAGTATTTCAGTGTATAATCCATAAAAACAAAACATTTTTCTTACATGTCCACAATATAATTATCAAAGTCACGAAATTAACATATTGACCCAAACTGTAATCGATTGGCCTATATGAAAATATTTCCAGTTTTCCTCCTAATGCCCTTTTCTAGTCCAGGCTCCAATTTAGAATCACATTGTTTTTTGTCTCCTTTTATCTGAAACAGCTCCTTAGTCTGTCTTTTATGACCTTGCCATTTTTTGCTTTGAGGAGATTTATTTTTCCTAATACTATAATTTTAATAAACTCCAACTCTAAGGAAAATTATAATCAGTACAACCAATGCCTTTATATTTACTACCTAAGATTCACTAATAGTTAATATTTTGCTACACTTGCATCACATCTCTATGTATATGTATGTAGACACATGTTTTTTGAACCATTTACCATTAAATACTTTAGTATGTATCACTAAAGATGAAGAACATTTGCTTACATAGCCACAGTTAGGTAATACACAGTTTATGCTACAGTTTTCCAGATTGTTGTATACAGCTTGTAACTGTGGATTGGTTTGACCCAGGACCCAGTCAAAGATTATATATTGTATGTGGTTTACTACCTCTTAGGCTGCATTAATCTAGAAAATGCCCCATGATATGATTCTTGTGAAATAGCTTTGGTAGGCTTATCCCATTTGTGGTGCTATGTCCTCAGTGTATCACTATTAGGGCACATGTCCACTGTCCCATTATCAGTGATGTTGAGTTTGATCATTTGACTAAGGTGATACCACATTTCCCCACCTTTAATCTGTAGTCTGGGATGGCACATGAAGACCAAATGAATTCCCTATTCTTGATCATTTTCACCAGTGGCTTTATCTTCTGTTAATGGTCTTGCCTGGAGCAAGTTTTGTTTGTTTCCTGTTTGTTTGTACTATAGTAATTGGAAATGGTGTTTTTTCTGTTTCTAGCTTGCTTAAACATTTATTGGTTGGCATTCTTCTGTAAAGAAGATCTTTCTCTTCACTTCTTATTATTTTAAGTATCTTTGGACTCAAGATTTTTAAAAATTCAATGTGCTATAATCCGTTCATATCATCATTCATTATAATGCTGAAATTATCCAAATTAGGCCAGTGGGAGCTCCTGTAAGCTTACTCCTGTGACCTTCTGCTATGTCCCCATTAATTTGGGGGTATTATGCTACTTTCTTATACAACAGTATAATCCAGGCTGACCTTGTATTTTCTCTGCTTCAACCTTGAAACAAGCCATTCCTCTAAGAAGTACAGATTCCTTTCAGTGTGTGACCAAATTCTGGCTTTAAATATGCTTATTGCTACTGTGGTGTCATTGCCTCTCCATCCTGTCATATGACACCTCTAATTCCAATCCATCACTGTAGGGTCCTTTCCCTCCTTCCAATATAAATCAGTGCTTGTGTAGAATGTCCCTTACTTGGGGTTTCTCCGTTATTTCCTTGTGAGTAGATTTGCGTTTTGTGTTTTTAGGAGGAATACCACAGAGGTGAGGTTGTGTCCTCAGGGCATTATGTCAGCTTGTCCCATTAGTGATAGCTTTAACTTTGACCATTGATTAAGGTGGTATCTGCCAGTGTTCTCCACTTAAATGTGACTATTTTACCATTGTAATTAACAAGTATCTTATTGGGGAGATACCTTAAGATCATACAAATATTGTTTTTAATTATAATTCTGCCTACTAATCTTTGCATCCATTAAATTTTGTTTGAAACATTTATTGAAAATGATTTTCTAATTCCAGCATTCCTTCTACCTTTATTAGTTGGACTCTCACTGTAAGGAAGAGTTTTCCCTTCATTTATTCATCTGTTTATATACACCGCTATGGGCTCATTTTGTGGGTTATAAGCCATTACTATCATTTATTTTTGTGGCCTAAATTATCCCAGATGTGAACAGTAGGAACCTTTTTAAAGCTAGTTTTTTAAAGCTAGTCATTTCCTTTGAAATAAAAAAATTTTAAGACATTTCTTCACATGTGTGACTTTCCAAAAGATTCACACCATTTGTACATTCTCTAGATATGTATGTATAATTAGAAGCCCTTGGACTTTCTCATCAGCACTGGCTTTAGAGGGATGAAGGGACTTTGAAAGGTCAAGATAACTCCACAGCCAATGTGTAGGCTTTCTCACGGCTGTCAGTTCATTTCACCTCAGGACAGCCTTCCCCACGCAGGGTCATTTGCCCTACCTAACCTCGCAATCTGTTCTCTCCTTAAGAGAGCCTTTTCATTTGCAGTTCAAGTTAGTAATAGGTATTTGTGCCACTAGAGGCCACTGTTGTTCGGCTGTGTAGGACCCACTTGGTAAATCTCTCATCAGCTGACCAGAAAGCCTTGTTCTGAACACAATAAGGCCTTGTCTGTTTCCAAAAGACCCCTCCTATCTTTAGACTTGTCCACTTAAGCTTCATTTAGGCCCTGAGTCCAGACTTGAATTCTTGAAAACAATTACAAAGGAACATGTCTTTACTAAATTCAGAATGAAGACAGCAACACCTATTTATGTAAGCACTATGTTCCAGGTACCATTCTGTTTCACTTAACATCTTTCAAATACTCTACAGTGTGGGGGAAATTGCCCATGAGGAGGTGATTTCACCCAGTTAGCAGGTGGTTCAGCCAGGATTCAACTCAATTTGTTCCAGAGTCCACATACTTAAAACCACGATACTGTGTCTCAATCTGCATAACTTTGCTAGTGTGTCAATTTAATTGACTCTTTCCCAGCCTGGAATCACTGGTTTCTTTATAAAGCATCTGCATGATGAGATCTGAAATCATCAGAGATCTTTCGGAACTCTGTAGTGGATGTTGCTATCTACTGGGTGCCTTTGAGAACCTGTCCAGCAGAGTCATGCTGAGGCCCACATCTCAGCCCTGCCTGCTGTCTGCAGATACAGGCTGGCCAGGCCCTGGGGCTGATCCCAGCAACCCAAGGCTCCACGCCACCCTGCTCAGTGTTGTGCTCAGAGCACCCAAGGCCACCAGTTGTCCCCAGCTTAGTCCTTGCTTCCTAAAAGCAGTAGCAGCTGCTTCAGAAGCTGCTTTATTAAGCCCTGTGGTACCTGCTAGGGTTCAGACTTTCCCGCCTTGGCAGGGTGTGGTGGGAGGGGGCCGGTCGTGATAGACTGACCTGTGTGAGAACTGGTCCTCCGGCTCCAGGCTGTGTGGCCTTGTGCAGAACTGCTTCACTCCTGTAAGGCGGAGTTGCCTCAACTGTGAGTAGAAGATGATCAGACTTCCCTGGCATGAATGCTGTGAGAATTAACAATGTACATACAGAGTATTTGGCATAGGGTAGGAAGTACTTGGCAGATTTTACTGTCATCACTTCCTTAAAGGCACACCCCAGGTCCCAACAGTCAGCAAACTAGCCCTGATGTGTCCTACTCAGCTCTCTCCTTTTCCCCAGACACCAGTGCTTCTTACTGCCCATGTTTTTCCTTGAGTGGTGAAAACACATTGCTCTACGTGGGCCAGCATCATCTTTTGTGCCTGGCCTATTTCTCCAACTAGACTCCAGTCAGAGCTGGGACTGTCTTTATGCCTTTTTGTAGCCCTAGTCTTAGCCAAGGATCCAAAAATAGTAAGCACTCAGCAGATGACTGTTGATGACAGAGACTAACTGGTCAGTTCACATGTATTTATGGAATATTTACCAGTGTCAAGCAATGGGTCAAGCTCTGAGAACAGCAAGATGATGAAAATCCAGCCCCCACCAAACTTCTGACCAAAAGTTTCTGCAAAGGCCTGAAACAGCTCATGCACCTTTCCAAACATCCTTTTCCCAGGGAATGGCTTTCTTTGGTGAGGTAGTCTGGCTCACTGTGTCTCATACAAGAGGCAAAAACCACATCCATGACACAGAGCCTTTCCACCTGGAGAGTACACAACATGGCATCTAGTGCCCAAGGACCCTGGGGCCATTTAGGACCTCACAAGCTGTTCCTAGCCACCTGCTCCCTAAGACCAGCCTAGCAGGCTGTGCTCGGCTGGGTGAGAGCGAGCCTGGGCTCCTCACCACAAGGAGGCCAGAGCAAGACCGCGGGTGGCCCAGGACTGGCTCCACGGTGGATCCCCCAGTTACTCCGGCAAAGCCGTATCTGAATGCAGTGTTCTTGGTGGAGCAGATGAGAAGAGAACAGGTTAGAAAAAGGAAAACATCTCTGGAATTCACAAGTTGCCACAAATCATGAGTTCAACTAATGTTCGACTGATTAAATATTTTTAATGCAAAGAAATAAGGTAATTTGAGGATTTCAGAAAACAAGCACTGTCTGAAGACCCAAAGGATATATTGAAGAAATACTGTGCATTAACAGAAGCTTTACTCTCTCATTTGCAAAAACAAAATGACCTTTTTTTCCTCCAGGAAAAGGAAGGCTTTCAGAAGTAAATGCAGTTTACTGCCGAAGATTCCCTCTGCAGAAGAATAAAGAACCTTCCCTCTCATCTGTGCTCAGAATTGCCAAGCAGCCTCAGAGTGGGCACTTCATAAAAACTCATTTGTGATGAAAATGTCGACAGTGCAAAGGAACCATTTTGTTATTTCAAGAACCCTTCTGAAATGCCAGTGACTGAAGCAGGATCTTGACTAGCCTTTCAAATCTTGAACAAGAAAAGCCTGGTTCAGCTGGTCATGTGGACGGAAACAGAAAAAGGACAGTGGATTAATCTCTCCTGGAGTCTGATGTTGTGGCTGTACTCATAAAGAGCAGAGCAAACTAGAGCAGCGGGTAGGATTTTTAAACCACCACTCCCAAAACACCTAAGCAATTGGGATTCAGTGGCTCCACTTTGTGGAGAAAAAAATCTTCTTTTGCTTTGCATTCCATGTGTAGGCTATGCCTGGAAACAGAAATAGGTAAGTGGGAGCCAGGAGCAGCACCTGAAACCATCCCATTACGATCTATCAGCTGAGCTCAGGGACATTCAGAGAGAACATGGTGAAACCAACACGCTGGTATGTTGCCCGTTCAAGGTTTGCTTGTTTTGGCCCGGGAACACCTGGCCTTGGCGCATGCAATCTTGATAAACAGAAATGAATGCCTCTCAGCAGCCTTTGCCCAGACAGCCTGTGCTGGGAAAGCCGGGTTTGCACTGGGTTAGCTTGGAGACACCCCATCATAGAGCTGGGCTCTGTCTGACCCTACAGAGACTTTCTGGGTTCTAAGAAACACTCTCCATTTGCCAGTGGATGACTTAGGCCAGAGCAAGGGTGGGGCAGCTACTGCTTGGGTATGGGCCTGGGCTATCTTAGGTCTGGAACAGATCAGTCCTGTTTCCTCACTCCAGCCGCCCTCTCCCTCCTACCACCCTGCAGTGCTCCCCAAACCCCATGAGTGGACTCAAATCTTTTGCTGCAGTAGAGGAGGTGGTGGGAAGAATGCTTCTCTTCCCCAGTGACAGAATTCTGGTGGGCTCCATGTAAATGCTCTCCCCTAATTCCGTGCTGCTCCTCTTCAGCATTGTAAAGTACCCTACCCTCTTGGGGATTGTTATAAGTGGCTCCCAGCCTTAAAAGTGAATTTTTAACCAGTGTGTGGAAGAGAATTTGGAGAACAGAAGCCACCTGAGTCTTATTGAGGCTTCTGAAATTGTGTCCGGTGAGCTGAGGGTGGCCAATACTGAGAGTGGCCCTGTTCCCCATCTCTGGGCAGGAAGGACTTCTTGGGAGAGGGCTGGCTCTGGCACTTGCCTCCTCTCTGCAGAAGTAGGTGAGACCACATAATTCTAACTATCCTTCTTGACCCCATCTGGGTAGGTTAGAATTGGGTAATTTTTCTTAAAAATATGGCAGCAGTGGAATTTAAACCCAAGCCCACCTGGTTCCAAAGTTCATATTCTCTCTATTCTTATCTTGGTCAGTAGTCCCACAGCTGCCCAGACATAGGTGGCAGACAGAAAAGAGGCACAGGGACTGACACAGTCATGACTTAGCTTCATGTAAAGTGGAGGATGGGGACAGGAAACTGGGACAAAGGCCAATGCTGGGTGTAGGCACACCTGCATAATTAAGTAAACTGATCATGCCATGTACAAATCCAATCCATTGGAAGATTGTATGTACTTACCTAACATGCCTGTGAGGGACTTCCTTCAGCCCAGGTGTCTTGAGTCAGGCAAACTATGATCTCAAGGGTACAGTACTTTCTGGAGTTTATGTTATGCCCTGAATCAGTACTTACCTAATTAGCTTTGTTATCTTAGCCAAATCTCTCAGCCTCTCTAACCTTATTTTACTAATAAGTAAAACAAGGCAAATAATCCCTCCCTCCCAGGGTTTTCTTAATGGTGAAATGAGATGATATGCACAAAACCGCCACGGGCTAGCACACAAAAGATGTTTATTAAATGTCAGAACCTAAGGATGACCTGACTTGGTCCTTTCCCAGATGCAGAAGATCTGGACAAAGGCTGTCTTCACACTTGCTGAGATGTTCATGCTCCATTCAGCTAAAAGTAAGCCTGCATGTCACTTGTTTGCCTATGGGTATCAGAAGCCTTTCTCACTTCCGGTCCTGCAGCCAGCAGCAGCACCTGTGGTGGGTTGTAGGTTGCCTTCCTGGGTCCCCAGGCCTCTGTGACACAGCTGTCCACCGGCCGTTCCACTGTCAGCCCCGCCAAGCCTTTCAGCATTGTGCTCATTGCTTTCTGCCAAGCAAGATGATACTTGGCACCAGGTCAGCAAGATTATTCTCAGTTCTGTGATGAGCTTCTAGACGCCCGTCATTCTGCCTGCTTAGGAAGAGGAGAGAAAGGGCATGGGGCATGAAGAGGATGCAGAGGGAAACCTCCAGAAGTCCAGGGACTTTATATCCTCATCCCAATGCCAGGAAGCTGAATCTAAGAGGAAGCTCCCAGAGGCCTGGGAAAAGGCCTGTAAAGGGGTAAAGAATTATCTGGAATGTTGAATGCTTTGTAGGAATCTCTGTCAGATAAGAAGGGAAAAGGAACATGGTTCACCAGCCAAAGGACATGATTTTAGCCAGGTATTCATCATGACTAGAGGATGACTGTTGACTAGATTAGGTCTTCCGCAGGTATGAGGAAAAAGGCTTGTTACTTTTTCTGCAGCATTTTCCTCGCCACTACGCAGACTGTTCTCATTCTGCAGTGCCAGGGTAGTTCAACACCACATGCTCAACACAGTGAGAAGGTGAGGGGATTGAAGGCAGAATCCCCAGGTTCAAGCTGCTGTTGTCCTCTCACCACCAAGAATGGCCTCTTGGACCCCAAATTCTTCATCTGAAAATTAGGACAGTTGCTACCTCAGGGCTGTGGTGAGAAGTCTGTGAGAACACGTGTGAGGAGGCTCATCACAAAGGGGGAACATAGCAATTACGGGTCACTTGTTGTTTTTAATATGCAGGCACTCCAACCTCTCTCCAGGCCAAGTAGTACTGTCTCAATAAAGATAGCTATTTATCAAGGCAGCTTGTAATCAAATCGATGGGCTTTTTAAAAGGTCTTAAAGGCTTAAGAAAAGTAGTAAGTACTTTGATTTCTCACCTGTTCCTCCTCCATCCTATCCCCATCATCTTGGGGGGAATATGGGCCTTTTGGGTAAAGCCTTGGCAAGTAGCCTCTTTCAGGCCATGGGAACAGGTCCAGAGGAGCAGCCAGAAGCTGAGTAGCAAGATGGGGAAGGGCGAGCTGGGACATGCCTCCCATCTGGGGTCTCCAGAGCCGCCTTACCTACTTTCGCTTCCGTGGGTCACTTCCTCCATTACAATAATATTTAAAAGTATGTTTTATAACTGCACTGGTATGAAAGTGGGTATAAGCCACGCTGGGTTCATTATTACATATTCATCATCATTAATTTCTCAGGATTTTTACAGACCTTAAATTTAATTGAAAAGAAATGTCCTATGAGGAGCAGTCTGGCCACTAGGGGGCAGCGCGAGCTCAGTAGATGCTTACGGGAACTCGGGGGAGGAGGGGGAATGAGCGACGGCTCCCACCGCCGACTCACAAAGGGCTTTCGCTTCTCACCACGGTTTCTCGGAGAGCGCTGTGCTTGCTGCGCACGTCAAGCCCGGGAAGCAGGCGGGCGGGGCGGGAGTTACTGTCCTACTCAGGACAGACAGGGGAGGTCTAACCTGGGAGGCGCAGTGTCGCGCAGGTTACAGTGGCAGAGACAGGCCGACCAGAATTTCCTGGCGCCTCCTACGAGCCTTGCACCGCGGAGCGTCAGCCGGGCTGGATACTCAGCGCACACGGCTAAAACCCCACCCTCATATTGGCGACTCAGCTCTACGCCCCCGCACCCAACACTCGCTGGGAGCAGCAGCCCCCGCCTTCCACATCCAGGCAGAGGGGACCCTACATTCCAGACTGGGCCCTACCCCCAGCCTCCCTCCAGCCAAGCGTGCCTTTGTTCACGTTCACTCCCACCCACTGGCAGCATGAGCCTCCTGAAGGGAGAGAGTTCATTCCACTCCCTGGGGAACTGAGCAACAATGCCAACGGCACGCACAAGGCATTCACTGTGCAACTGGTCCAGGAAGAAATAAGTGCTACACGGGCGCTGAGTGCCTGGACAAGGAAGTACAGCAAGAAGGAAAGGCCAGAAACAGAACCAAACAGAACACAAGGAATGAGATGCTCTGTGTTGGAAGTGGCTACCTCCCAGGCAAACACCCAGCGTGTTGCCCGGTGGAGTGCAGGGAGCTGGCCAGGCAGGAACAATTGGCCTCTCTCCTTCTATAGCTAAAAACACCCAGGAGGAAGGAGACCCTCCCCAGGAGGCCACATCTGAGCCAGAGCCTTGGCTGTATGGGAAGCTAATTTACAACATTTGCATTCAGTTTCCTTCTGTAGAGGTGAGCGTGGTGCAAAAACCCATGTGCTAAATAAATGGCAAATTTTTCTTGGTGGAGCAAAAAAGGATTGTCTATTTTTTTGGGGGAAACATGCCAACTGACTTTGAAATGAATGTGACAAAAGGCAATCCTGGGGTAGTTTGTTCTCTTTCAGATAGCAACTTTGTGGTTCAAAGGAGCCTGGAAAGTTCTGGGAGTATGTTCTTGGCAAAGTGTGGCAGGGCCTGAGGCGGGAGGGCGGGGCATTACACAGAGGCCCTGGAAGTAGAAGGGTGGGTGCTTCAGAGCTCCAGGGAATGAGTCACACCACCCACCAAGCAGTGTCCACCCTTTGGGGCTCACCAAATAGTCAGGAATCTCTCCCCACTCACACATAGAGACCCCAGTGCTGGTCTGCTGAGGCATGCCCACCTGAAGGGGGATGACAGGCCTGTCACATAGATGAAGAATAGAGTCACAGTTCAGTTTCTGGATCCTGCCACCTTCACCCCCACCCCACAGGACTGGTGAGGAGAGGTGACAGTTTAATCTAGGGTGGGAGGAGAGGGACAGAGAAGCCTGCTCAGGAGAGGAAGGGAACCCGTAGCAGAATGCCTGGGCATTACTGGGGCTCTGGATTCAGTACCTTCCTGGGGGAAGGACAGATGTGGTGGTGATGAGCCGCAGGAAAGCCTAATCCAAAAGCTTGTGTTTGGGGGGTGCCAGTGGCTTTCCCCAGGCTGAGCCAGATGAGCCATATTCAGTTCTCTGTGATGGAGGATGACTGACTTCCAGAACTAAAGAGGACTTGCAGGATGGCCTACTCTGAGCTTCTCATATCAGCCCTGAAAGGGACTTTGGAGGAAATAGAATCAAACCCTAGTGTGTCCCAAAGGGATGGTGTGACTTGCCTCATGCCCCACAGCTGCTCAGAGGACAGGAACAGGAAGTTCCTACTTTCCTGATTTGTGGCCCAGAGCTCTTGCTGGTGCATGACACTACCTTGAAAATGGACGATAAAGGTCATCTAGAGGAGTCCTGAGGAGCTCTGGTGTCTCTCTGAAGCCCATGGGGCTGAGGGTGCAAAGTGAACTTTAACTTTTAAGCCAGACCGGAGAGGCAGGTAGGCCACCAAAACAATTTATCAGAGTAGCTAGAGAAACAAAACACCTAAGTCAGCTCAAAATCCCACAGCAGGGGGAGGTTGGCGGGAAGGGTATCTGTGACGTGATTTCTGAGGATGTTTCCATCCCAGTGGTCTGAGACCTGCTGTTCTAAAAGCCTGGGGTTCCAAGGGGATCCCAGGGAGTCTGTGTGCCAACCTGAGAGAAGCACACTGGGCTTCCCTGGCCCACTCCCACAGCTCTGAGTCAGCAGCCATCTCTGAGACTGGCATTGTGGCCCAGGGTCTCCTGTAGTGACTCCACAGAAAGTGGTAGGACAAGCATTCCTTGCTCGGAGAGGCCTCTCAGCTGCACCTCCCACCTGGGTCTTCCTACCCTCCCTCTGCCCTTGGGAAAACAGAGGGCTGCTTGCCTTCCTCTGGGGCTCCCACAGTGCAGGCCCAGGTCAGGGTGGTGCACTGGAACAACGTCAGCTGGTTTCTTGAGTTAAGCAGATAGATTTCTTCAAATGCTTATTTTGCCAAAAAGAAAAGGAAGGTTTAGATTTGGAAGATACTTCAGAGAACAGCTAATTCTGTGATTTCATAGATGAAGAAACCAAAGTATGGACAGATTATATGCTTTTCCCAAGATTACACAAAGCCTCTTTCCTGGAGGCCCTATTATGCTTTGCCAACTGGTAGGCCAGGATAAGAGATTCTCTGAGGTGCAGTGAGGGCCCAGCTGCTGTACCTGGGCCTGTCCTGTGGAAGGCAGAACGATGCCCCCTCCTCCAGATGTCCACCCACTAACCCCTGGAACCTCTGAATGTACACTTTACACAGAAGGACTCTGCAGATATGAGTAAGCATCTTGAGGTGAGATTATTCTGGATTATCTGGGTGAATCCAGTGCAGTCACAAGGGTCCTTATAAGTGAAAAAGGGAGGCAATAGAAGCAGAATCAGAAATGGTCAGATGCTCAGCTACTGGCTTTGAAGATGGGGAAGGGCTTCCCTCCAGGGGATGAAGGCGGCCTGGACTCTAGGAGCTGGAAAAGGACACAGATTCCTCCCCAGAGCTTGCAGGAGGCACACAGACCCGCCTACACCTTGATTTCAGCCCAGGGAAACCCATTAGGACTTCCAGCCTCCAAAAGCGTAAGAATAAATTTGTGTCATTTTAAGCCACTAAGTTTGTGGTGATTTGTTACAGCAGTGATAGAAAGTTAATGCATGCCTCTTTACCTCTCCTTCTCACTGCTATGTAGTTGTGGTTTTGAAGAATATGCTTGAAAACTAATTTGCCACCCCTTGATTACCATGTAGATACAAAAATAAATAATCTGGAAAGTTATAGTAAAAAAACCAAGTCCCTTTCATTCAATAATGAAAGCTGTAGAGACTTGATCAAGCTGGACTCCGGTGGATACAAGAAAAAATAAACAACCGAGTCTTTCACTCATCCTCACCCTCTTCAGCCCCTTCTGTTGCATTATCCTACTTTCCTAGGTGAAATGCTGGGCATATCCTAGAGCTTTTGTGGTCAGTTTCAGGTATGTATAACACCTCACTTTTAGGTATGGATAGTCCAGTCTGGTCTCACATCCAAGCTTTAATCACTCATGGAATATCAAGCTTTTTCCCACCCTAACTTGGGCCTGAAGAAGTCCCTGAAGCCTGCACAAGTGCAGAGGGTGAGCTGGGGTCAAAGGTGGTCAGCTTCCTGACTAGCTTCCTACCTGGGTCTTCCCCTTGCTTTGCTGGCTCTGGTTCCTTCAAGGTGGGGAGGTCAGAGGCAGGTGACTCGGAGTGTGAGATGGCCAAATGATAGCTCTTTACTCCGGGAGCACTGGGATGCCTCCAACCACTTAATTCTCCAGCAAAGTGTCCCAACCATCGGCTGCTTCCTAACCACCCTCCCCGGCTCCTCCACCAACGACACACCCTGTAAAGAGGCCAGTTTTCTGTTATGAGCACCTCACTCCCTCCTCCTGGGGGTGCGGGGGGGGTGTCTCTGTAGTGGTTATGCCTTCCACAGTCTCCACTTGACCAATGCTGATGGCACCTCTTTGTTTTGCCTAGCACTGCAAGTGCATGCCACCCTCCTTCAGCCCTTCCTTTCCACTCACCTGTCCCAGGCAACTCCAGCCAGAGTCTCACCTTTTGCTTTTTCCAGGGAAGTTCCATTCTGAGCTGTCCTAGGCCAATTTGGCCAGGCACGACCACTGGTTGGTGGAAGGTAATAGCTACTAATATTCAGAGGTAGGTGAGAGTTGATTATTCCTGCACAACTCTCCTTTTAGGTTATTATGAAAGCTCTTTGTATTTGCACAAAAAAAAACATTCTTAAAGGAAACCCTGTGATATCATAGAGGTAGGAGTCAAATAAGCTATAAGGTTAGTGTCAGACAACCAGATTCTTCTGAAGCAACTGCTAACTACAGGACCGTGCAGGGGTAAAGCCTCCAGTGCCACTAGGGTACAGGCTATAGGTCCCCTAGACCCATGCCTGTGGCATTGCTCAAAGATAAAGTATCCCTGTGGTAGCTGCCTCTGGTGTGGCAATAAGTATGGGTAAGGGTATAGCTTAACAGGCACATACAGTACCCCCCTGCCTAGGCTGGGGCTTTGGAGGCTACTATCCCCATTTTACAGATGTATGAGACACCAGGTGAAGTTACATGATCAGTCCAGGGTCATGCCCCTAGCAGCTGGGATTTGAACCCGTCATGGTGGTCTCAGTCCCTGTATGAAACCTGTACTATGGGGACCTGTGTCTTCCATCCGTGGGAGCATTTTAACAGTTTTGCTCTCTGTGAGCAGTATTCATGACAAACATGGAATGAGCCCCATCAGCTATCAAACTGGGTTAGAATCCAGGATTTACCCCTTAATAGTGATGTAACTCGAGCAAGTCCTTTAGCCCTGTTTTCTCATCTGGAAGATGAGAATAAATGTGCCTGTTTTTTTAAGATGATCCTGTTTTCTCATCTGGAATATGAGAATAAATGTGCCTACCTCAGAGGCCTGCTGAGAAGGCTAAAAGATTTTCCAAGTACTCCGTATAGTGCCTGACACTTAGCGGAGGTTTAAGAAATGTTCATCCCTCTTCTGCTCCACCGGCCTTTCCTCTAAGGGTCCTCAGAACCCAAGGAGTTTGTCCCAGTTGCATCTTGTGTGACTTTGCAAATACTCCTTTCACAGTTGGCAGACATCTTTGACTGAACAAATAAATTCTGGGGAAATGAGAAAGTTTTCGTTCTCTATGGAAGGAAGTACAGATGTTAGGCTTTGTTGCACAATGGGTTGAACAATCATGACACTGGAAATTGAGGAACTCTGTGCTCCAATTTGAGGGAAAATAAAGAATGATTCCCAAGCTGTGGTGTCCCAGCATATCCCAGAGCAGCTGTGGGGCACCCACAGCCACAAGGTGTGCTGCAAGTCAGTTGTTACTAATAAAAAAAAGTACTGAAGCTTGTGAGTAGCAACTCACTCAGAGCAGTAACACATTTGACTACATATGCTTTCCCGAGGGAGAGAGGGGCAGAGCCTCGCTTGCAAGAATCATACACAATTCTGGATAGGCCTTTGGGAATCTTGCAAGTAAATGTCACCTGGACAGATGCCAAAACTAAACACGACTGCATACTCTGGTTAAGACAGACTGAAAGAACATTTTGAAGCAATCTGGAATAACTAATTTTTATATCCTCTTACCTCTGTTAAGTTTTGAGAGGAATCATAAAGGAAGATAGAGGTGCCTTCCACAAAAATGAGGTAAGTAAATTAGAGAAAGAAAAATCTGGTGGTGGCTGTGAGAAAAAAGGGTATGGAATGGGAACTAATCCAGCAAATCTAGGCTAGGAGGGATCTTTGAAATTGAACAGAAAATGAAGCTCTGAGACTCAGCAGTGAAGGCAAAAGGAACTCAACAATGCATCCCATGGCTGTCACTACTCTATGAAAGAAAGCATAGCCAAACTTTAGCCTAGTACTGAAGTCCAAGTGGAAATTATTTGCAGAGGTTTCTTTATTAAGCAACATAATGTCTATGCCAGTTTTAGAGAGAATTTAAAGTTGGTCTTCACCTGACCATTTCTTAAAATGACACTGGATAAAAGCTTGGGGGCATAATGTTGAATGTTCTGTTGAGTACCAGAGTAATCCAGGGAAGGAATGCTGTGATTCCAGAGAGAAAAAGTTTAGAAAACTGCAAATACCTTACATATTACCATGGCTGATTTCTGGAAACATCTTACCCCTTTTAAATGCAAAGACAAACATTATTTGAGGGCACCTTGTTATAATAAGCTCTTTAATAAGAGTATGTTTAAGGGTGAACAATTTGATGTATATCCAAGTTATCTGAAATGCAGTCTGTGGAAGGAAAGAGGAGTACAATTTTGTGCTTTTTATTTGGACAAAAAGTATTGAGGTGAAAGGCCTTTGTGAAAATTCCAAATAGATTTGCAAATCTAAAAAAACAAAACCTCAATTGTAGATTAAGTTCTATTTCAAACAAAAACCAGAATAGCTTTCTTTTGGTTTCCCAAGTTAACAATTGCAAAATGGGGGGGGCCTGTTTTGAATTTAAAAGAAGCAGGGTGAGACAAAAGTTAAGAACAAAAGAGTCACCATAATTTTCTGAAATATATTGTTATCACTATCATTAAATGTATTAGCTTCTTAAGGGTTAAGAGGGATTGCAGGTGGTCAAATTTAGGTAGCTAGTCACTGAATTGTGGCCCAGGACACCCTCTCTAATAAAATTTGGCCTAAAGGAAACTTTAGGAACCTTCAGAGTCGGGAGTAGGGACCTGGGGTTCAACCGAAGCCACCCGCATCCCCAAGGGACTCAAGGGCCTCCCTCATCTGTAATGCGCCTCTCACGCCGGCCAGCGGCCCGGGGCCAGCCACCTGCAACCTTCCCGATGCGCTCGGATTACTGAGCAAACATGGGTTGCTTGCAAGAGTACAAAGTTCAGTTGGTAAGACGGGAGCACAGGCGTGCGGGGCTCACCGCCGTCTGGGGTCGTCGGCGCTGAGGTGGGTCGGGATGCCGCCCCGGGAGCGGACCTCGGGCTCGCGCGGCCGCTTCGGGGAGGAATGGGCCCACGGGCGGGCCGCGGAGGAGGGGCCGGGCCTCAGGCTCGGGACTCACCGCCGAGCACGGTCCCGGGGGCGGAATTTCGGCCGCGGCTCCTTACCTCGCGCCCGGCGGTCTGGTCACCGCGAGCGCACGCAGCTCGGCCGCGGGCCCCCCGCCTTCCGACCGCCGACCTCGGCCGCAGGGGCAGGGCCAGGGGCAGGGGCTTTGGGTCTGGGCCACGCGCAGCCGCCGCCACGGCGCCAAGGGAGTCACTCCGCCTTCCCGAGGCTTATTTTCCTCTTCTGTGAAGTGGGACTGAAACCAACACTAAGAGGGTTAAGAGGCTCCTGTGAAACAACCAATATGAAAATACCGTGAAAATGGCAACCTTGATTGACATTAACTCACGTGTGAATCCCATTTCCTTCTTGATGGTCTCCTAGATCAAAGTAGAATTGATTTTGGACTTTAGGTTTTCCTAGGTTCTCTTCCCATATATTGACTCTAACTTTAAATCTACCTCTGCTTCCTACACCTAAAAGAATCACTTGACCTGTGGTGTAGTGTTCCTACTCTGCTGCTTGTAAGTCCCACAGCTACACAGGCAGAGGCCTAAGGCCACACAGAAAACGTCTCTGAACAGGGCCAGATTCAGAACCCCTTCTATCTGTTCTTCAAACATTTAGAATTGGGTTGATAGTGAAAATACTTTCAGATATTTTAACCTTTGCATAATAGTATTTTTCTCCT
This sequence comes from Manis javanica, assembly GCF_040802235.1. Taxonomy (NCBI): domain Eukaryota; kingdom Metazoa; phylum Chordata; class Mammalia; order Pholidota; family Manidae; genus Manis; species Manis javanica. The sequence goes on from NC_133158.1 coordinate 146,675,293, forward strand.
TTTTTTCTATGTATAAAAATAAGTACATAGTTGAGATTACTCAACTCTAACTCATAGATTAAGTAATTTTATACCCTACATTTTTTTCACTCACCATTACAACGTGCGTTAATAATTTTCTCACATCATTTACAAGTCTGTAAACATCATTTGTAATGGCCATTCCTCCAGTTAGTAGGCCATACCATATTTTACTAAATCATTCTTCTACAGTTAGACATATGAGTGGTTTCTGATTTTTCCACCAAATAAATAATACTGCAGTGAATATCTTTCTTCATAAAGTTTTTTCTGTTCTCTGCTTACCTCTTTAGAATGGATTTCTTAGAGAGGAATTCTGCATCAAAGATAATGAACATTTTCAAAGACTTTTTCATGTGATAATGTAGCATTAAAATAGTTTGGAGCAATGGGGATTTCATCAAATACCTATGACTGACAACTGGCTAAAAGAAAGAGAGAAGGATGGCATGGGGACTTTTTCTAGAGCTTTAGGGCTTTGTTCTGAAATATATATATAAAATTTCATGAATATATGAAATAATTGTGTGCTTTAGGGTCTTATCCCTGGATGTTTAACCAGCTCAAGCCTATACTTAAGTAGAAAGTTGGGAAAGTATCTGGCAGTGTGGGTGACAACTGCTTACTCCAAAGGCAAACTGGGGCTTCTTAAGTACCAACTGGCCCCACCTAATTGTTGTCATAGTTTTGGTAAATATACATGTGGAAAGGATCCTAGAGGTGTCTGTCTAAACTCCTCATTTTACAGTTGAAGAAACTGAAGTACTAGTATAGTGGTTCTTAACCCTGGCTGCATATTATAATCACCTGGAGAGACTTCTCAAAAACCTAGGTTCTACCCTCAGATATTCTGATGTGACTGGTCTGAGGTGGGACCCAGGCATCAGTACAAAAGCTCCCTACATGATGCTACTATTACCTAGGATAGGATTGAAAAGCTCTGGTATAGGAGGAAAAGTATGAGCTTTTGAGTCATAATATCTGGGTCAAATCCCAGTTGGCTGTGCGATTTTGAGTAGATTAATGGTTTCTTTCCTCCACAAAGTCCTCATTTGTAAATCACAACATTGTCATGAGGGTTAAATGAAAAAACAGTAAAGCATATTTCAAGTTTTCTGGCTCATGGTTGGTATTCAAAAATGTTGGGTCCTTCAGAGCATACCTAAGATTGCATAGCTAGTTAATGGCAGAACTAGAAGACCAGTCAGGACCAGGCTGTGCACCCAGTAGACACCCAGTGAGTGCCTGCTAATGTTCCTTTGGTAGGATAATCTTTAAACATGAATATGCATGTTACCAAGAAGTTCAAGCTCCATGCTGTGTTGATGTTAATCAGAAGAATAGGGCGTTATCTCAGAGACAGATTTATCTCATTACCAGGAATTAATTTGCATCTTGCCTTTCGTTCTTCAGCTAAAAAGGAACCTATTTTTAGTCTGATAAAACAATTGATTATTATTGAACTGCTAGAAGAAAAGTTATACTTTTATAATTACACAAATGTATGAGAATGTTTATGTAACTCATGTAATAAGCTAAGGATATATCCTTAAAATATCTTTTTAGAAAAACTGACAGGAAAATTGTAAGACCCCTTGAGCAATGAGCTAATATTACTTCACTTCTCACTGATTTTGTTTTGTTTTGTCTTTCCTTTATGTAAACACAGTTTTATTTCTTCTGAAATAAAATATTGGATTTAAACTTCATCCCCAAAAATGTGCATTAATGTGGAATACAATATTATTTCAACATGGGCATCATTTTAAAATGCAGTTAACTCTGTAGTTATATATGACAGATATAAAGGACTGGTGGAATGAAGCAGGTTTCAAGCAGCTTTATGAAAACAGATTTCTAATCAGTTGCATACAACCATTTCTAGAATTTCTAACAGTTGGAGATTTTTAAAGTGTGTTTTTTTACATTGATTTTGCACTCTAAAATCCATGAAGGACTTAAATAAAAAGACAGCCTTTGAGGATCAAAGATTATTTAAATCAATGTAATAGTTATTTTTGAGCCTTCATTTGTCCATTCAACACTTTTATAAAGGGCCTTGCACATGCTGAAGCCTAAGAGACGGGGCATATGGCAGGGCAACGCAGCCTGCTCTCATGGAGCTCTCCATACAGATCATTTGCACTGCATTGACAGAAGTAATTGGTAATGGGGACATGAGGTTATATGGCTCTGTTTTCTAGAATGTGAGAGAATTTAAAATGGAATAGTTCATTCAAGGCTAATAAATAGTATTTGTGGGGATAGTATATCACCTTCTATTACTTTTGAAATTCACATCTTAACATAAATATGGCTGTCATTGAGCTTTTTAAATTCTCATTGAAGCATCATCGAATGCAATCTTATATTGGTTTCAAATATACAGCCCCAGTGGTTCCACAGTTACCCACATGATTAAATCCTCATCCCCACTAGTGCAGTTACTATCTAACAACACAGGAAGACGTTTCAGAACCACTGGCTATATTCTCCATGCTGTACTACCATCCCTGTGACCAACTTACATTATGATTGAGAATTTTTGTGCCTCTTTGCCCCCCTCACACTCTCCACCCACCTTAACCCCTCCCCCTTGGTAACCACTAGTCACTTCTCAGTGTCTATGAGTCTACTGCTATTTTGTTCCTCCTGTTTTGCTTTGTTTTTATACTCCACAAATAAGTGAAATCATATGGTATTTGTCTCTCTCTGCCTGGCCACTTTTTGCTGATTTTACCTTAAGGCCTTTAGCATAATATATTCTGTTTCTACCCTATGATAGATAGAACTGGATTTAATTTCAAAAGACCTGTGATTGAGACCTGGCTCTGTCACTAACTGTGTATGAACTTAGGGTGCTCATTTTCCTTTTCTCTTTTGCCTTCTTATGAATAAAATGAAGGCCTTTGTGACACAATACAACTTTAGCACAAAGTGAGCCTGAAATTGTGATGCTGACCCAGTAGGACTTAGTTGTTAAATATTTATTAAGCATCTGCTGTGTGCCCAGCACTCGGGTAGCAGGCCCTATGGGAATTACAAAGCCCTGGGTTTATGGGGAGTATATCTAGAAGAGAAAGAGCCTACATACGAGGGACACCTAGGGACCAGTTTCCACCTAAGAGCTGTGATAACTTTAGCCCAAGTGATTCATGCAAGAGTACATAAATGGGAACCTTTCAGAGATAACAATCACTGGGGAGCAGAAGGGGGCTGAAATTCAGTTTTGCCTTAGTGCTTTATTTCTCTTCAGTTTCCGACACAAAGTCCTGGATTGTAATAACCTGAAACAAAACCGTTTGAAGCAAGATAGAGCCAGGCATTCTCCACACAGCACTTTCCAGTTCTTTGTCCATGTTCTCCATCCCCATAACTTTGTCTGGGTTCCAGCAGCCTTTGCAAGCCCCAGGCTTGCTCCCTCTCGTTAAGACCTCGCGTGCCTCGTACAGCTCTTGACACAGCCCATGCTGTGTAGAGGACACACAAAGGGGACACAGTATGCAAATGGCTGTGTAGGAAGCGTGGCAGCAGGAATGTCCACGCTGTTCCATCTCATAGATGGCCACCAGGAGGGCAAGTCCTGAGCCACGAGTTACAGCCCTTGGCAGGGGTGAGCAGCTATCAGACTAGTGGGCATTTTTGTCTGACTCCAGTCTAAGCAAGTCTCTGAGTACTTCAGTTCCCCACTGGTAACATTCTCTTCCCGCAGCAGAGGATAAAAACAACAGCAGCCCGTATAGTGAACCTCAAAAGTAAAGCTGTCTGGATTATGAAGATAGAAGGGAAGTTTGAGAGACTCACAATAAAAGGGTTTAACAAGAGCTGCCTGTGAAAGTGCAGATTTGGAAACTCTTGAGTACAGCAGCACTGCCAAGAGAAAAGCAGCATCTGCTCTAGCCCAGGGACTGAGGTGCCAGCACAGCCACGGACCTCTGTGTGTTCTTGGGCAAATCACTTCCTATCCCTGGGTCTCAGTTTATCCATTGGTAGAAAGATGGTTTGATCCAGGTCAATTGTAAGGTTCTTCCCCGCTGGAGCATCCTGATTCTTTGCAAGCCATCTTGAAGGTTGTTAAATTATGCATTGTTTCACCCAGCGAGATCTAACTTTGTGCAAGCGATGAATAAGGCATACTCATTGACTTTCTGACTCAGCTGGGCTCAGGCATCCTGGGCTGCTGTGCTGAGCAGAGCAGATGACAGTCTCTGCCTGCGGGAAGACAGAGCTATTTTGAGGCAGGGCTGATTAGAGATAAGTTGCCTCCTTTCTTCACAGGACTCTGGCCCTGGCTCACCAAAGGTTTTGGGCTTAAAGCTGAACTCTAGGGGGATGGATGTAAGCTAAGCCCCCTGCTTGCCTACGGAAATGGTGCCCAATGCTTGGCTTCTCGGGCCCCGGCTTTATCAGTGTCTGTTAAGAACATTCTCTGACCTCTCCTTACACAGAGGGCCTCCCTGAAGTGAGGTCACCCCTTGCTTGTAACCTCTCTCCTTGACATCTCTTGTTTGGTCTTTCCTGTTAGTCACAGAGTCTTCTGGGTTATATAAAGGGGAATTTCTCAGTAATCCTCTTAACAGCAGAGAAATCCGGCCACCCCGGCTAAGGAGGGGGATGGAAGTGTCACAAGATTCTTGAAAGACACACTGGACGCAGTGCAGAAAACTTTTCCTTGGAAAAGCCCAGAACATGAATGACACAAAAGACCACTAGAGCTATGCTGCTTTAAGTGCCAAAGAAATTACACTCGGAGACACAGTTATCCTAACATTTGAATTTAAAGACATTTAAAATCAGCATGTTTCTGAAAAGATACAATGTTACAAAAAGCTTGAGTTTTTGTTGTGTGGTTTTTTTTTTTTGCTTTTGTTTTCTCCCAATTATTCCCACTCTTGATGGACTGACTTATTTCTTGGCTTGGGCATGTTGAAAGCACCCAGTGACACTTGACAGAACGGTGGGGCCGAGGCTTGGACTGTAACTGATTTGATTCTTCATTCCTAACAAGCTGCATACAGATGGAATTGTTAAAAATGGACTCATATTTCAGACATTTGAGAGAGTTCACCTATTTGAAAAAAAAATGAATACCAAAGCACTTTCTAATGAGAATAATCACCCTTTTGTTTGTTTGAAAATTAAGGTTTTGAATTTAAAATTTTCTGAAGTAAGGGACATAGACCCATGTGGAAAATGCTGTTCTTGAGAGAGCTGTGGAGTCACCATGACCCTAGACCGTGGAAAAATTACAATCACTTCTTTGAAGTTCTCTTTCTTTACCTGGAAAATAGGGTTGCAAATATGTGTTGAACTCATTGCTGGATAGTAAAGCAAAAAGAGACCAGAATGGGGTCCAGGAGCCTGAGTTTCAGCTTGGGCTCTTTCCTATCAGTTGTGGGACCTTGAAAAAGTCACTCACTTCTCTGGACCCCAGTTTCCTCATCTATAACATGACCATTTTATACAAAGTGGTCTCTACATCCCTCTCAATTCTGTTATCTTAGATTTGAACATTTTATCATTTGGAAGCAGCTTCAAAGGAGAAAAGAAGTTTGGATTTCCATTCAAGTCAAGGAGTTGGGGGTACCTATGCCATCTTGGTGTTGTGTCAGGCCTTGTGTCAGATAGGATACAACATTCAAGCATTCATTCACTCAACAAACATGCTCACCTGCTGTGGCCAGGCACTGGATAAGGGGCAGGGATACAGAGAAGAATAAATCCAGCACTGTAAGGAGCTCTCAGTTGCACAGAGGAAACATGAAAACTCATTAAAAAAATAAATAACTTACATAATTCTTTAGACTCTCATATTAATTACAAAGTAATACACCAAAGAGACATCTTTCACTCCACTGCTCAGCTTTGATGTCATGGCACTGCTCTCTATTGACGGTTTAAAATATTTATCATGGAAATTTTAAATATGAGAGTGTGAGAGAGAGAGAGGATACATAAAGCCTTATGTAAACGTTGCTCAGCTTCAATAATTATCAAATTGTGACCAACCTTCCCTCAACTTGGTATTATTTTGAAGCAAACCGATGACATCTTATCATTTCATCTGTAGATGTTTACAAAGGTGGTACTAAAAAAAACAATTGGTTCTTTTTAAAACAACATACTATAATGCATGCAATGGTCTGATTCTTGATCTGCAAGCTGGCCATACAGGGGTTTTCCCTTTTAAAAAATTCATCAGCTAAACACATCAGATTTGTTTCAGTGTATACATTATACTTCAGTAAAAAGACAAAACATCACAATACCACTGCACACCTAAAAATGTAATAGTAATTCTTTAAGACTAAGTCTCTAACTAGCGATGAACAATTGGTGAACAAGGTGGAAATTCAGCCATAAAGACAGGCATAGGGCATTATGAGAAGGAGAGTCACCTAACCGGACCGGGAGTGGGGTTAGGGAACACTGATGGACACCTAGGAAGTGCCATGGTCATTTCTCTCTCTTCTCTGTCTCGTAGCAGCTACAGGACTAGTGTCCAGGGACATATATAATCAATCACAGACACACACATGACAGGGATCGAGCATGGCCTCAGAGGGTACAGCCTCTGGTAAGGCTCACTAGATGTTTGAAACGGAGGAGGATATTCTTACGGTTAGCTAGGGACGCCAAATGACTGGGCAGAGGTGGCGAGGACTTCCCAGGCTGCCCACAGAAGAGCTTGGTAAGGGTGCTTAGCATTCTCAGAGCTGCTCCAAGGGGGGGCCCTCACAGTCAGGCCTGGGCCACGGGGTACCTCCAGGCCACCCTGAGCACATGGCCGTGCACACACGCGGCCATCCGGAGTGATGAGCAAGAGGCAAGAAAATGTACCTTTCTTTCTCACTGAGTTCTTTTCCTTTAGATACGCCCCTATGTTGTATAATTTTTGTCTGGAACCCTGGGAAAGGCTCCCTTCTTGTTCCCTACCCTTAAAGCTCTGAGTGTGTTTCTTAAACAGCTGAGTATTTTGCACCTCCCCTGCCACCAATCCCCCCCACCCCAATCCTTGAGAGTTATCAGCTGCTGGTCCTGCCCACACTGTAAAGACAGACTCCTAAGGCTTCTTTCTTCCCTGCTCTCCCATGCTTCCTCAAGGCCCAGTGTCTCTGCCTGGAGCTGCCCTGGGGCTGCCCCTCGGGCATCAGCATCCTCAGCAAGGCTGCTATCGGGGCCAAGGCAGTCCCCACCTCCAGGGTAGCTGGGAAGGCAAAAGGGGATGATGCAGGCATGCCCTTGCCATGTAAGTAAGCCTGAATAAATTTGAGTGTTCATCGTTTTTATTATTTTTTAATTTCTGTTGCAGGACATTTTTTTTCATTAAAGTATCATTGATACACAATTTTATGAAGGTTTCACATAAACAACACAGTGGTTTCAACATTCACCCATATTATTAAGTCCCCCACAGCCAGCCCATTACAGTCACCGTCCATCAGCGTAGTAAGGTGCTATAGAGTCACTACCTGTCTTCTCTGTGCTATACTGCCTTCCCTGTGACCTCCCTATATTTGTGTGTGCTAATTATAGTGCCCCTTAATCCCCTTTTCCCTCCCTCCCCACCCTCTTCCCTTTGGTAACCTCTAGCCCCTTCTCAGTGTCTGTGAGTCTGATGCTGTTTTGTTCCTTCAGCTTTGCCTTGTTGTTATACTCCACAAATGAGTGAAATAATTTGCTATTTGTCTTTCTCCACTTGGCTTATTTCACTGAACATAATACCCTCTAGCTCCATCCATGTTGTTGCAAATGGTATGATTTATTTTCTCTTTATGGCTGAATAAAATTCCATTTTGTATATCTACCACATTTTCTTTATCTATTCATCTATTGATGGACACTTAGGTTGCTTCCATATCTTAGCTACTGTAAATAGTGCTGTGGTAAACAGGGGCTATTGCAGGACATTTTAATATCCACAAAGTAGAAGGGTATTTTGAGTCTCATCACCCCACTTCAGCAATTATCAGCTCACAGCCAATCTTGTTTCAACCCGTTCTCCCTGTGTTTCCTTCAATAACTGGATTATTTCAAAATTAATCTCAGGGAATCCATTTTAATTTCAAAATTTTAGTGCTTTTTGAATAGGTAATGTTGACATGATTCGAATTTTAAAAATGCAAAAGGCTAAAAAAGAAACTCGTTCCCTCCCTCCTCACCTCTGCTCCACCATGGGGCAGATAAAAACCAATGCCTACTGTATTTTGTAGCTCCTCCTACTAAAACATGGAATCTATTTCTCAACCTTGAATTTGGGCTCAGTTATGTGAGTTGCTCTGGCCAAAGGGACACTGGCCAACATCACACAGGAAAAGTGTGCACGGGCTTGCTCTCTGGCTTCCGGGGACTCTCCTGTTGCCATGTGAGGAAACCCCAGCCCACGGGAATGTAAGCTGGATAGAATGGTGGTAGTTTTAAGTGATTAACTTTGGGCTGGGTTGGTTATACAGCACAAGTCCACTAGTAACTCCCAGTTCCACACTGCCCTCCTTCCTGGGGGAATACAATATTATCAGCTTGTGAGTCCTTCCAAAGACAGTCTATGCATAAACAAGCATATAAATATATATTCCTCTCCTGTCCCCACTCCCCCACTTTTGTAAAAAAAATGATAGCACATACTTCCTGCCCTAGTTGTATTTGTTTGGTATAACCATGCATTTTGGAGATCATCATCTACCAGTACATGGAGACCTTCCTTTATAGGAGGCCCTTGTATGCACAGAACCTAAGTCATTTAATCAGGCCTTTGTTAATGGCAGCTAGATTGTTTCTAGTCTTCTGCTTTTTCCAACAATGCTGCGGTGAATGACCTTACCCAGTACCACCCGTACACTATTTCTGCAGGATGAATTCCTGGCTGTGGCTCACAACATAGGAACACAGCAGGGCCACACAGGAATGGGACCTGTGGGGAAGGAAATGCTTTCTGTTCCTCGACTCCCAGTCTTCTTTGGGCCACTGCCGTCCAGTTGTACAGCCCCACAGTGCCCTCACTTGTCTCTTTTGCTGAGCCCTCTCAGGTTTGCCCAGCTCACCTGGCCCTCTACCGCCCCAGAGTGAGGGAGACTGGGCGAGCCCCGGGACTCCAGCAGAGACAGGTGGTCTGACCCCTGCCTCCCTTCCCTAAAACCTGAAAACACTGGAGTGCAAAGCTTCTGGGAACTGCACAACTGTGATTCTGGGGACAGTTCAGATGAGTTTTCATTCACTGATAGACCCTTACAAGTCCAAGAAAGGCCAGAGGCCAGCTGCAAACAAACAAGTGGCAGGAGCAGCAAGACAAAGGAGCCAGTGGGGGATGAATTCTAATTCAACACGTGGCCTACACCTCATACCCAGGCCAGTTAACTCCAAGAAGCCCTCAGGCCCTTGAAACTGAACAAACCAGAGCTGCAGTTGAAATGAAATGTCCTTATTGACTATGGAATGAGGTACCTGGAGCGAAGGGCCAGCCCACCTCTGGTCCCCAGCCAGCTCCCTCACTGCCTGTTTCAGTCATCTCAAGACCCACTTCTCAAAAGGCTGGGCTCAGCTGGGTTTCCCGCTCCCTGGGAGGAAGCATGTTCCAAGTGTCCCCACGAGGACTCAAGCTGGAAATGTGCTCTTTCCCAGACACCCTCCTCCCTCTCCTGCTCTGCAAGCTCAGCAACTGCTCTGTTCTTGTCAACACTTAGGAGGATATCCCCTGTCCGCTGGTTCTGGACCTCCTGGCTGCATTTGCAGACCCCTGATTAGGCAGGTGACTGACCTGTCCCACCCCAGAGGTGCCTGGCCCTCCTTCACCCAGGGGCTGGGAAGAATCCTGGGCTCAGAGCCCCCGGAGCAGGGAAACGATGCTGTCCACACCTGATAAGGCTGACGCCAAGGTGAGGTCAGAGCCCGGCAGCAGATAACCTGTGGATGCTCTGGGTCCTTGGTGGCGCTGGTGAAGGAAGGTGGCTGCAGGAGCAAAAAGGCAAACTCCGGGAAAGAAGGAGAAAGAAACAAGGCATAAAAATAAAGCTTGTGAAGGGGACCTGTGATGTGGCCTTGGGGGTCTCAGCTGGGGGTCAACTAGGAGCTTCCACCTGCCCACATGCACGGTCTTTATGGCCAAAGCTGCCGACCCCCTAGAGAATTTCCTCCCTCATTTCCTGTCTCCTATCTTGAACTGTTGGGTGTTATTTACTCCCTGCCTAGGTCCCTCACTCCTGTAGATTGTGGGCAGGATTTCTCTGCATCTTCCCGCTTAATAGATCTTTAATAAATACTGGTTAGTTCGCAGTTTAAATAATCATGCTCCACTTCTTGGGTGGAATTTAGCCTGGGCAATAATAAATGGCTACTATTGATTGAACAACATTGTACTTACATTACCTAGTTGAACCTCTCTGCAGGGTAGGTATTGCCTCCATTTAGTAAGGGAGAAAAGGAAGCCTCAAAGAGATTTGTCCAAGCTCATACAAGTTGCAAGAGGCTGGGATGGGGTTTGAACCTATCTGCAGGATTTGAGCTCAGGCTCCCTCAGCACCCCAATGCTGCTTTGAGTTTAAGGAAGAAAAACACTAGGGTCAGAAGCAAAACACTGTGGGGGCACTAAAACTTCTCTCCTCCTGCTCATCTCTGCTGGCTGTAGGCCTATAATCAGCCCCTGTACCAGGGCCTTCTTGGGGCACTATGGGGAGAGCAGGCATCAACAGACCACTGTGAGTAAGTACAGAGCAGGGCCAATTGACATTTGGTTTTACACGTAAGAGGCTCAGTGGTGGGAGAGAAAATGGTCACAAGCCTATTTCCTGCTCCTCTGGCATGAACTGGCGTGTTCTGGGTTAGTGAGAGGGAGGCTCACACAAAGGCTGGCCGAGTATTGCTCAGCCTTCTTAAATGGCACTCAGTTGATAATGAAAATAACAAACTGTCAGATTCATTCTCTTTATTCCAATCCCAAGTCTCTTACAAACTGCGTGGCTATGGGCAATTGGGTAAGTTGTGTGACCTCCCTGAGGCTCACCTCTTCACTTGAAAGGACAGTAAGTGTAATGTGCTCTCAGCTTAGCACCTTGCACAGTATTTGGTACATAGAGGGGCCTCAATAGATGCTTGATGTTTGAATGGACCAAATACAGGGGTTGTTCTATTTATTTTGCATCTCTGGTAGTGCAGCACCTGGCATGTTCTGGACTTGTGATTGATTAATGAATATTTGTGATTTCCAGTTTGTCTTTACAGTTAAGAATGAGGATATGCCCCATAAAAAGGCCAAAAACAAAAACAAAAATAACCCATTAGCTCCATTTAAATAAGGGAAACTCCTTTTAAGAGAGACCCTGATTTACTGCAGAACCCATGGGGAGTAGTATTGGAATTAATAATAAAGATCTGTTAATTCTCTGCCTTTGCCCTGGCTGCCTTCCAAGATGTGATGTGGAATCCTGCTGTTTCTGCTCCAGATAAATCAATGAAAATCTTCAACCCAGTGAGGGGCAAGTCATGGGGACGCACTCCTGTGTCAACAGTGCTGCTAAAAGCAGATTTCTTGGAACCCATTTATGAGAGGCTTTGAGTCTGCCAGACTGCTTGCTGAGCCTAAAATACTGCACACATGTGGTGACCCTGACTTGCCTGTTTCCATGAATCCTCTTTTCCCTTAAGCCATGGCTGATATTTCCAAGTCACACGGCAGGGAACGTCTCTGTCTCTCCACTAATGATCACTGTCCAAGCCCGGCCCTTTCCCTGGGCACTGCTCCCTCCCTGGCACAGCTCCTGCCCTGATGGGAGCAGGAGGAGCTGTGGATGGAGGAGGAGGCAGGCTGCACGTGGCCTCTGAGGGTTGATGCCTACTGGCTCTTCTCTTTTTAGTTCCTTTGCTGGGGCAACTTTTGGATAGAACTTTTCCTCCCACCTTCTGTCCACTCAGTCATTTATTCTTTTATTTTATTCACCTACTTGTTTAAAACATGGCACGAGTTCAATCCCTGTTGAATGGGAAGCATTGTGGTGGCTGCTGGGGTACACAGAGCAGGTAAAATGTGGACTTATTTTTTGAAGAGCTAAATGCAGGCAGAGAAAAAAGACATGAACCTAAATAGTGCTAAAACCCCCAAATGGAGTGATTTTCTCCAGGTGGCAGATTTAAGAGTGGTCTTTATTTTCTTCTTTGCAGCTTTCTGTGGTTCTAATTTTTTCCTTCAAAGAGCATATACGAGTATTTGTGTAATGAAAGTCAATCAAAAGGTGAGTCCATGGTAAGCAGGTGCTAAGTGCAGTGCAGGGGGAGATGCAGCTGAAAATACTGGGAGAATAGAGTGGGTAAAGTGTTATCTCCAGCACAGGTGGATTTGAAAAGGCTTTTGGAAAAGGCCATCATTGACCTGAGCCTTGAAGTTGGGAAGAAAGCTTGCAGTGGACATCTGTGAGATAATTATTTTTATCATCATGAAGATATGCCCCAAACCCAGCACTCTTCTCATTCCTGACAGTCTCCCCTCTCTGTGGCTCACATGGAGCTGCACGGTGCTCCGACGACTTTGTCCTAATCCCCAGGGTGCCACTTTGCTCCTGAAGAAAGGCACCGCCTTGTCTGAAAACTTGGAAGGGCCCATCTTGGGTTAAGCAGGAAGGGTGGAGACACAATTTCAGAGGTGAGGGTTAGAGGCCATACCCCCTGCCCTCTCATTCTATGACCAGTGATGAGCAGCTAGAACCACAGGCCTCTGACAATTTCAGCCATGCCACACACTGACAGACGGCCCTCTCAGTTAATTTCACTGCCTCATCCTCTGCTCCTCAGCTCAGCCCAGCTTCAGATCTGGTCTGCCTAGGAAGAGTGTTCAGAGAATATCAAGCTTGGGAGTTTCTTCCAAAGGGGTCCTTGACCTCAGAGCACAGGCTCAGCTCAAATCGGTCAGCCTGCCTGGGGCTCTCTGGCTAAGATGGGGACTCTCTGGCCACATGGGTGGAGCAGCAAGACCTCAGGGGCTGATTCTGCTTTCTACCCATCCAGTTACTTTAGCAACAGGAAACAAGAGAAGGCAAAGCAGCCGCTACCACAGGCCGGATCCATTCACTGAGAGGCACAGGGAGTACGGGGTGGTCAGGGGACCAGGGTTCCTGCCAGGGCACTGCTGGCCGCCGGCTGGCTGCTCTCTGCAAGCTGCTTCCCTGGGCCTGATGTAAATGGGATGGGGGCCAAGGCTCTCTGGATGGCTCAAGGAGGCTGTCAAGGAGCAGAGTCCCTTCCTTCCCTGGGGAGGAGACCCTACTGTTTCTGCTCTGGGCTTCAGGCACAGAAAATGCCCCAGGGCAACTATCTGCCAGCTAGCCTTATGTGACTTTGCCACTTGCCACCTGTGGTGCAGAAATGTTTGCTGATCCAGCAGATGACTGAGCTCCAAGGAGGCTGGCTCTGGCAGCACTGGCCTACCAAGGTGGGTGTTTCTTTAGGTGGGTAGGAGGTAAACCTGGCTTTGCTCTGTGAGCACGTGAGCATGCAGAGGAAAGGAGATTGAGGATATTCACCCCTTGTTGTGTCCAACATGTGCGAATATCTTCTCTCATTCAGTAGGTTGCCTTTTCATTCTGTTGACAGTTTCCTTTGCTGTGTGGAAGCTTTTAGTTTGATGTAGTCCCACTTGCTTATTTTTGCTTTTGTTTGCCTTGCCTGGGGAGACATATCTAGAAAAAAATTACTAATGTCAATGGTCAAGAGTTTATTGCCTATGTTTTCTTCCAGGAGTTTTATAGTCTTATATTTAGGTTTTTAATCCAATTCCAGTTTATTTTTGTGGATGGTGTAAGACAGATCCAGTTTCATTCTTTTGCATGTAGCTGTCCAGTTTTCCCAACACCATTTATTGAAGAGAAATCAAGATAATATTGTGTATATCAACTATACTTCAATTAAAAAAATTGAAAGAAAGAGATTGAGGAAGTTGAAAATAATTATGAGCAGCTCAACTCTACTAGTATCTGTAATAATAGAACTGATGACAAAAACATTACCTTAGTGTGGTCTTTGAAATTTTCAGAGAACTTTCACATCCCTTCTCTGGTCGTGTCTCATAGCCATCCAGTGAGGCAGGCAGAGCAGATACAATGACGTCCATGTTTCAGTGGGGGGACACTGAGGCCCAGGGAGGCCAAAGACCCTGGGGTCCCTTGGATAATGGCTGAGCCGGACCTAGACTTCTGTCTTCTACCGCCTGGCCTCAGAGCCTTTACGTTGGACATGAGTACTACGAAACAGAAGCATTCTCCAACCCTGTTTGTGGCCATGATTCTTGGACTTAACCCACGTCAGACACCTTTCTGATGAAGAAAACCAGAATGCATTCACTCAACAAGTGATTGCCTTGAGTGCCTACTATGAGCCACGCTCTGGGCTAGGCACTGAGGATTCAACAGCGAATATGATGTGGTCTCTACATCCAAGCAGCTCCCTGCACTTGCATAATTAAATCTCCCATGTTGACATTGGATAGAATTCACACCGTGAGATCCCCAAAGTGGCCCCTCCTACCCTGCGGCCATCTTCATGTTCCAACAGAATTTCTCGGGGCCTGCGTCTGTGGTAGGAGAAGACACACTTCTCCTGAGCAAGGAGCCAAGCTGAACTCCGTAGGCAGACGCTGAAGCCGCCCCTGCTCTGGGGTGCAGCCTGGCTCCGGGGAGTGGAGAGAGGCCTCTTGGCTCGGGGAGGAGGTGCTTCCATGATGGCAGCCGGGAGCAGCCTCTGGGACAGGGGATGAGGAGCTGCCAAGGAGTTGGAGAGCAGCCTTGGGAAGAGCTGCCAAGGGCTGTTGGAGAGTAACCTGAAGCCCATTCTTTGAACTCTCAGGGTCACTGACGTCCTGTTTCCACAGACGGACAGTTGGGGGCCACAGTCCACCCACAGAAAATTATTTTCTGAATTGATATGCAGAATCTTAAAGGCAGAGGTCTAGAGGTCCAAGCCAGCCTGGACACAGGCATCCTGTCACTAAAGCTTGAGGAAAACTGCTGTTGTACCTCTGTCCCTGTACTGGGTCTACCATGCCCTATTCTATGAACAGAAAAAGTATTTATCAGCCTTTTACACTCTTTTAATGTAGCTTTTATCTGCTTAGTGAGATGGCAGTGAGGTGAAAATTTTCCACATTAAGAACCCAACTTTTCCAGGCCAAAATGCAGTTCCATATTCTTACCTCACAGAAAACAACCTCTAACTCAGATTTCTGCTGTCTTCTGCGGAATCTGTAGCCCCAGCACATACTGTGGGTTAAACCTGGCAGACCAAAGCAAGTGAAAGGGAGGCAGAAAAACCCACAGCTGAGTGAGTTCATGAGACAAACAGGAACATCAGAAGGCAAATTCGGGCCCACGTGGTTTCAGTTTTAATGTACAGGGACATAATCCACAACAGAGGAAAAGATGTCCTGTTTTATTTTTGTTTTGCTTTTTAAAACCATCTTTATATTAGCCCATCTTTAAAACAGTAAAGAAATGAAGAAGAGCCAGACCATTGGTGCAAATGACAAGGGGAGTGGAATTGTCCTTATGTTTCTATGTAGACATAGAAAATTAGACTCAGAACCTGGAAGAGGCCTTGGAAATCATGTAACTCACTGGCTTTCTCTTTCAGTGATGACTCTGCAGCCTCTGCTATGAAGTAGTAAGACTGGAAGCTGCCACGTATTAGTCTCTCACTCAAAATCCAGTGGTAGTATCAGGAACTTGTATGTACTAGTTTGCTATGGCGGTATAACAAAGTACCACAGACTGGGGAGCTTGAGCAGCAGAAATGTGTCCCACAGTCCTGAAGGCTAGAAATTCAAGATCAAGATACTGGCAGGGTTGGTTCCTTCTGAAGGCTGGGCAAGAAAATCTGCCCCATGCCTGGCCCCGGACTGCGCTGGCATCTCGGGCACCCCCCACATGCAGAGGCAGGGCCTGATCTCTGCCTTCATCCTCACACGGGGCTCTCCTTGAGTACATCTCTGTTTCTGTGTCCACATTTCTTTTAAATAAGGACACCAGTCACATTGAATTAGGGCCTACCTTAGTGACCTCATCTTAATTTAACTAGTTATGTCTGCAATTTCCATACAAAGGTATATTCTAAGGTACTGGGGTTAGGACTTCAACATATAAATTCAACCCATAACAGAACCTTCACTGTATCTGGCTGCCAGCTTGGTGTAATCTGTGGGCAATGGACGGGTCAGGCCCTGAGAGGTGGGCAGTACTGAAGGGCACAGCCAGGTCAACATAAGGACATGGGGTCTGGAGCCAGGCTGCCTCCTGTGAGTTAACGAATGTGGGTAAATTGTGTTACCTCCCTATGCCTCAGTTTCTTCATCTGTTAGACACGGACAATACAGGTCCACAATTTCAAAACCCTAAAGTTCCAAATCCCAAAAACTGTGTTTATAACTAATTTGACAGCAAAGCCTGACTTGGAATAAACTTATTTTATGGAAAAGTCTGTCTTGAGTTGATACAAGGCTACTTTTAGTTTTTACTTATGCAACATATACATGTCTCTGCAGAAATATTGGTATGTTTGATTACAGGCCATTGTTGCCCATGCTACAGATGTTACTCAGCTACAGTACCTGCACTGTGTCATCTTTCTCAAATCCCTCTGCAGACCCCAAGGGGGCTGAGTAAGGGGTTATAGACCTGCAGGTCCACATATATATATATATGTATGGTTTATAGTGGGGATTAGTCAACATTTGTACAGTGATTAGAACACTGGCACATAGTAAGCACTACATACTTATTTGTTAAGTAACTATAATATTAATTGTCTAAAGTCACTCAGAGGAAAAGCTAGTGGATAAGGTTCTGGTCTTTGAGTGCAGAAATCTCTCTACCTTCTGTGGATTGTTCGGTGACATCAGGTTCCTATCTTTATGAGTTTGGTAAGGCTGCCATAGTAAAGCACCACAGACTGGGTGGCTGATACCACAGTTTATGCTCTCATGCTTCTGAAGGCCAGAGGTCTGAGGTCAAGATGTCAGCAGGTTTCCTCTGAGGCCTCCCCTTGGCTGGCAAACAGCCGTCTTCTCTGAGTCCTCACATGGTGTGCACCTATGGTCTACCCTTCTCTTCTTCTAAAGACATCAGGCATATTAGATTAACACCCATCCCAGTGACCTTATTTTCACTTAATTACCTCTTTAAAGGCCCTGTCTCCAAGTGCACCATGTTCTGAGGTACTGGGGCACTTCAACTTATGAATCTAACTCATGACACTATTTTAAGAAAGTAGATGAATTACTACTCATACCAAATGGATCTCATACCCTTGCTGGCTTATTGCTGCCCCAGTGTTTTTCAAAGTGATCCAGGATCACCTGCAATTGAATCACTTGAGCCCTTAATCAATATAAGCCTGCCTTAAGCTCCTGAGTCGGAATTTAGGGGAGGGGAGCACAGGGCTCAGGTATGGGGCCTGCCTGTTGTTTATATCTCATGAAAGTTTAGTTTAAGGAGATTCAGGAAAAGCCAAATATCGAGGCAGCCCCCATCCCCCATCCCACCCCACTGTCACTGCAGTCCCCCAGGTAAGGGCTGGTGAAGAGGAGCAGGAGAGAGGGCAGCAGCCCAGTGGGAAGTGTGAGTTGGGGGCACAGGTCACCCTGATGGCTCCTATCCTTAGAGGGCTATGCTAGTATCTGTTTTCTGCTCAAAGCCAGCCTTCTCGTCCCCTTCAGTGCAGCTGCTCAGAGCTTTGCAGTATAGGTGCCAGCTAAGGAGGTCCTTCCAGGCAACACCAGGCTGTGCAATGCTGCCTAACAATGTCCAGTCATTTCCCCTGGGCAGCACCCTTGCCTGATTCTGCAGCTCCTGGCAGATACTTGCCTCACTGAAAATGTGATGACTTACCTGGACTGGGATTGGATGCAACAGACAGGAGGTGCTTTCTTCTGAAGCCCTGTCAAAAACCAGCAAAGCACCTGAGGTCTTTCATTTCACACATTGTTCCTGTCAAGAGGCAGATGTATTTCTTGCTCTCTTATCAAAGGTGGAGTTGCCAAAGGAAGTAAAGGAGTTAGGATGTGTCAGACTTTGGCACTTGTGTTAAACAGAGTTTGAGGAAATCTGCAAGTTCACCTGAGAATCTTCTCCTCATCCTCCACCCCATGCAATGCGCGTCCTGCTTACTGTCTAAAAGGAAAGTTTCCATGCAGAGTCACTCAGCACCACGCTGGATCCTCTGGTGGTATCTCAGTCAGTGTCAAGTTCTAAAGGTCAGGATACTATGACTCCTGAGTACCTCAATGATTTAAGAACTCTCTGAAGCTGGTAATTGGAAACTGCATGGTCTGTAAATTTGAAATAATAAAAAAACAGGCTGAAGATTTTTACTATCAACTAAACTGTATTGATTGGTCCTCTCAATTCCACACAAATTCCACAGACTGTAGCTTGTGGCATATTGGAAAATACGCTGAAGTCAGACCTAGATTCAAATCCTAGGCTCACCACTTAGCTGTGTGACTTTGGCCAAGTTACTTTACCTCTCTGAACATCTGTTTCCTCAACTGCCAAAGTGGAATTGATATCAACTCTCACATCACATTGTAGTGAGTATTAAGAGAGATCATGAATGTGAAAGGTGCCAGTACAGAGTCCATCCCATAAAAGCTCACTTTTTTCTACTGATTCTTCCATTTTTTTTCCCTGCAGTTTGAAATGAACATCATTTCTGGCTAGTAATGTTCTAATAATGCACATTTCAGTATGTGGCTTTGCACACTTTTAGAATGTCATAAGTAATTCTCCAAGAAGAATTAGGAATGAGTGGGGTGCAGGCTCTGAGACCAGTAGTCACCGAAGTCATGAGAGGGGATTGGGCCGGCCCAGGCAGAGGAACAGGAGCAGAGCCTCCGCTGTGATTTTCACAGACTTGGGGAGAGTGAGCTGCAGGTGCCTTTTGAAAAGCCTATAAAAATTTTCTATGAAATTTGACAAGCCAGGGAGCCCCACAGGCACAGACAAGGACCCCAGGAGCCACCCCCGCCCCCAGGTGTGGCCTCCTTTCCTACACCTTCCGCAGCCTCCCACCTGGGGTTAGATCCAGCTCCAGTCCCAGCTGAGCCCTTTCAGCTGTGTAGCCATAGGGATCTGTCTCTCCAGCTCTGCTAGTCAGAACCTCAGGTTTTAGTATTTGCTGGGGTTTCTCCCTCAGTCTTTCATTTGTTTGGTCTCAGCTTTCCACCAAAGAAAGAAAATAGGCTTGAATCCAGCTGTACCCCTGGTTAGTGGGTTAGTTTGGATATATTACCTAACCTCTTTGAAGCTCAATCTTCCCTTCTATAAATAGGATCCTATTTTGTTAGATTGTTGTTAAGACTAAAGTGAATAAAATGCATATCAAAGTGCTTTATAAACTGTAGAGTGCTGAAAAAACAAGATAATCCAAATGCCTTTTAGCATGTATACCTTACTGGCACATAAGTGCTCAAAGATGTATGTCAGGTTACTTTTTGACTAAAATCTTTGCCGTGGAAATGCTGTTCAGCTCTTGAACACACCAGGGTATGCCTTGAGCAGTCCTCCAAGGGCTCTGGTGGGTTCCCTGGTTGGTTTCTGGGGGAATCCGACACTCACTGGCACTCAACGCACCTAGGCTCGTGCCTGGGTGCCCCTCATTTGAACCCCATGAGATAGGTGCCCACCGAGATTCCCTCACCTCCTTTGGCGCAAAAGAAGCCACATCAAGACTGATAACCCAAATGTGAGGTTGCCCCTGCCACCATCTCCACGTAGAGCTTAGTCCCAGCAAAGCGCCTTCCCCGTGATCTTCTGCGGAGCCTGGGGGTGGAGGGGGGGTGTCTGCCCGTCTTGAGAGCCGCAAGGAGCGCCGCACAGTGAGCTCACCCAGGGGCCCAGGGCCGTGCAGGAGAAGGGAGTACGTCTGGGCGTGCTGTGGGAACATCGGCTGAGTCCACCCCAGCCCCACCCTGCGTCGGACCCTCTCTGACCCACGGACCGCCAACAGTGCTCACCCACAGCGGACGCCCCCCGACGCCACCCCTCCCACTGCCATCGGCCCTGGCAAAGCTGCCCTGTGGAGCAGAGGCCTTTCCTCTTCCGCTCGCTTATGGAGGTCGCATCACAGTGACCCTGCACCTCAGTGTCTTATAGAGTATTTAGTATTTAACTTTTAGTGACAGCTCTGCCCAGGAATCAGACATGGCTCCGACATGGGCTGGGCGCAAGAACAGAAGCAGCCACCGTTACCACCGTCACTCAGGGCCACTCCTTTCCCCACCACAGCCGCCTGGTGAGCTGAGAGCGGCTCCTCACAGCTCTTCCAGGCCCGCAGCGTCTCCAACCCCAGGGGGATTGTCCACTAGCTCTCCAGGGAAACTGAATCCTGGCCCAGGCTCCGCCTTACTCCCTCCCACTATACAGTTGAAGAAATGAAGGCTCAGGGGGTCAAGTGACTTACCTAAGGCCACACAACCAACAGGCAGCAGAGATAAGGGCCAAACCCAGAGCATAGCCCAAATCGCATGTTCTGCTCCAAATCTCGTGATGAAAGCAGCACCATGACACATTGTTCTGACCCTGGTGCCCCGGTAGGAGAGCACGATGTGCTGATCACTGTTTACTGGGCATACTTATCTTCTCTCCATGGGCTGAAGTCTCTTTTTGCTTGGTTTCTATCGGGAATTATGGTTTAGGCATAAAAAATTGCGGATTCCTTGCCATTTCACCTTCTTTCTCTTCCCTAGCTGCCCTCCCAATAAATCTACAGTTTATTTCAGTGTTATTTGGCTCATAGTTAAAAGCACTGTGGCAGGTCTTGACTACAAGCAAAGAGCCACTTTAGCCAGTATTGACATATCTGAGCAAAACACAAATCCCTTGACTTAGTTCCCAAAGCCCCTACACCTGGCTACTCTACACCAACCCTCTGCTCCTGCCTAGGGGTCCAGGACTCTGCACTCTCTTCACTCTGTCCCCAGTGGGGTCAGTCTGTGCCCCATGTACCCACCCCAACACAGCTAACCCTCCCAGCTCATTCAATGAGCTGGTGTTGGCCCTCCTTACTGACTAACCTTGGGGGTCTACACCCAGCCCTGGCCCCAGCCCTTTTGGCCCAGGCCTTGAACTTCTATCTTGGCAATGCCAAAGCTTTCTCTGGGAAGCTGATGTCTTTCTTCCCTAGATGCTGCCAGGGGAACTGCTTACACCTAAACAAACCTTCCCTTCACCTCTAAAATAAATGACCCCATTTCTTCCCCAAGCATGAGCTCCCAGACTCTGGCTGTACCAGTTCCACTGACCAGATAAGGAAACTCTCTGGGGGGCAGGGATGCACATGAGCCTGGGCTGGCCTGGGCTGGCCATTTCTAGGGAGCTCTGGTCAGGCAGCTTTCCACTTCCCTTGGCAGGCTCCTAATGCACCACTCGCTGCCGCTTTCAGATGCTCAGGTAACTGGAGGGATTGGGTCCTCTGGCTGGATTTCTTAAAAACCCTATTTATACCACACAACTCTACCCCATGTTCCCTTCGCCCACTCTTACTTTTTCTCCATAGCATTTACTGCCTTTGTGATGTACTGTGTGTTGTCCTCCCTCCCTTCCTCTGGAATTAAGCTCCCAGAGAGTGTGGTCTGCTTTGCTTGAACAGCATCTGGCCGTGGCTGGAGCTCCATGATTGTCTGTTGAGTGGGAGACTGAGATGCCCATGGCCTTGGCAGGCAGTGCTAGAGTGCTATTCCAACACACTGGAAAGACCAGAAGTTTGCATTTCTCAGCTGCGATGAAGCCCAGCTGCCTCAGGGCTGCAAAGAGGATTCCCAAAGATCCTCCATCTTTCCCAGGACAATAAAATGTCCACAGATACTTTCCCAGCACAGCTCTGGGCACTGTGAGAAATGCCAAGCCTTCAGGCAGCTTATTATGCCGGCTAGCCTCTGAGCCATTATCCCCTCCCCCACTGAAAAATCAGCTGTTCTGTCTTGCAAGCCCTCAGTGGATCTGTTACCCACCTGTCTCCTTCCTTCCCAGACACGATCCTGTCTTACTCACCTTTACATCCCCAGTGCCCAGCATAGTGCAGAGACACTATGATGGGTGTGATAAATATTTGATGAATAAATGGATGAATAACTGGATTTCATGTTTAAAGAAAGCCAGACCCTTCTGAATTAGTTATGTGATTCAAATGCCAGGGTATGATGAGTTTAGTTCTACTTATTGTGATTAATGATTTTTTTCCCCCAAAGGGTCTTCAATTCTGAGATTTAAGTTTTTATCTATTGTAAATATTAAGATATCCTTTAGGAATAATACTATTTCAAAAAAGACACAGCATAAATTTTAGAGCAAAATTGATGATTGTGTTTCCTTTCCCTAGCCTTTAAATATCTCTTACTTTGGGCTGACTTTTTTTTTTCTTCTGAATTATGGAGTGGAGTAGAGTGGTTTATGATACTGGAAATAAAACTCTGTGAGGAGAAACTGATGTTGTCTTTACTATCCTGGGATAATTCAACTTAAAATTTTTTACTAAAAGGTTTTTTTTGTTGTTGCTGTTTACAGGCAATAACTAATTATCCAGTTTCTATTGGATTTAGGAGAGGGTAATTTTACTTTAAAAAGGAAATATTACACACAGAAAAAGGCAGATAGTTGTCTTCACATCCACAGGAGAAGAGACTGAGCATTTTCTAAATGGAACTATTTATGGATTACATTATGCTTTAAACCACACTGGACATTCAGTCGATTATATTCCTCAAATTAAATTACTAAAAATTGATTTAATCAGTGTGGGGAAAATTAAGGAGGAGAAAATTTCTGCTTTAATTTCTGATTTTCAACATTTGTTATCTAAAATGATCGATTGATGGATAAGTGCTCAGGTGCCAATTCATTTCATACTATGCAGACTCTCCACTCATTCCTGAGAGTCTTTAGAAAGTTAAACTCCAGAAGGCAAAGTGGTATGCCTCTGTTGGGCTTGCCTGCCCATCAACTTGTGCCCCATTTTCTGCTTACAGCATCCCAACTTTCCTCTGGGGAGTCACGTCCCTCTCCACTCTCAGTTCATGAGGTTAGGCTTGGCCACGTGACCTGGGCTTAGCTGATCAAGGAAGGATTGGTTCAGAATGGGTATGTGAGTCTCACTGGGCCATTGAGAATGTAACCTGGGATTGTTGCTGGTACTACTGAGAAAGACCTCTTTGCCCTTTGGGTTTGCATCTCTTGGAACTGCTGCCCAAGAGTAAAGCCAACATAAAGGAAAGTTGGTGGATGGTAAATTCAACTCACATTGCAACTTGGAGGTATCAATAAAAAGTAATTTCTCTAGTTTTCCCATCATCAATCTG
This sequence comes from Manis javanica, assembly GCF_040802235.1. NCBI lineage: Eukaryota > Metazoa > Chordata > Mammalia > Pholidota > Manidae > Manis > Manis javanica. The sequence continues at coordinate 146,698,637 of NC_133158.1, forward strand.
GCTGTCCACAGGTCAGTAAAGGGAGAAACTGGTTTAAATCTCGGTCCAGTTCAATAGTTTCAACATCCCCTATGAAACCATGTTCAGTTTCTCAGACGGCCAACCCTTTCTCCTGCTCTGCTAATAAAGATCACAGTGTCTGGCCGACATTCACCTGTACACACCACTATGGCTGCCCTGGTTGATAACACACTGAAATTTGCCTGCAGCATTTGGTAAATAGGTGCTTCCCTGAGTTCCCTGAGCCCCTCATATTGCCCCTTCCCCGGGACTTTTACCCAAGCACCCCACAAACCATCAACAAAAGGATAATACTGGACACAACAGGATACCTCTGTTCAGACGGGTCAGAGCTTGAGTGGGATTTTTAAGTGTTCTGGTCATCATTCCTGTAGGGTGTACAGGGTGGAGGTAGAAGGCAGTGTGTGGCTTCTGTGTCCACATGGTGTTGAGGGAAGAGAACTCCTAGCCTTGTTCTGGTGCCTACCCATCTCAGGGCAGTGTCCACTTTTCACCTGTCCTGCGTGTTCTGCCAGCCTCTGATGTGGAAATCTGCAGATGGTCCGTCCTCTAGTCCGAGACAACGCTCCTAAAGGTGCTCCCTGGCTGGCTTAGCTCCTTTGCTCTTTTAGGAGCTGTTGACTTCTGCCCATGACTTCCTATCAGTCCTGGCCCCAGGAGTCCACTCAGCAGCACATACCAGTGAGTCACCTGGCTGCCGTGATCACCCCTGGCAAGCTGGCCATTGACTTACTGCTATGTATGGGTAGGGTCCAGGCTACATGGCGACAAGCACGGCTTGGAAAGTCCCTAATGCGCCTCTCTCTGCCTGACCAGCACAAGGCCAACCAGGTTTTCCACCTCATAATTTGGGGACTGTGTGGGGGATAATGTCGTTCCATGCCTGTGGGGCTAATCATTACTTTTCCAAACAACTGCTCCCCCTAGGCTTTTTGTCTTTTTCTGATGCTTCTGTCCTTTCACAATCCACCCCACGTCCTGCCCTTTCTTCCTCTTTGGACCTCCCACACATAAAACCCCAAGATTTAGTCTACCTAACCCAGTTCTTGATCTTCTAAAGAGGAAGGCAATGGAATGTAGATATTTTCTGAAGCTAACAGCTTGAATTAAATGGCTATTGTCTTGCTACAAACTCTATTTTTGAATATCAGGAGCTGGGTGTTATTACCTTTGCTTTCTCTTTGCATACCTTCTAGAAAGAATCTTCATCTCCCCTCCAGGCATATGAATGCACTGAGAGCCTAAATTCCTATGCTCTAAAAGGCAAAAGAGAAAAAGCGCATTGGTAATTTCAAAACACAATCCCTATTATTCCTGACAACATCTTTTAAGCACCTGAAAACCAAGTCATGCCTAAAGCCAGTCTACTACCCAGTTGAGCAAACCAATGGATTCCATTTTTGGTTTAGGAGACTGGAGTTAGGTTTCAGTCACTTGCTCCCTGGAGTCCTGACTAACATGGTAATATCAGCATCATTTCACATTATTTGTGTGGCATTGGGCATAGCTCCACACGCAAATGGGGCTGATTAAATGCATCTGATGGTCAGATTGCTGCCATGGCTCGATCCTGAAACAGACAAAGCTTGTTTTGAATTGCTCCCCAAGACCATTCCTAAACCTTTCAAGTGCATTGCTTCCTTTCACATGATAGAAGGAAAAGAACAAAGGAAGAAGAATCCATCCTTCGGATTATCTGGGGTCAGAAACCCCTCTCCTCCCATTCACATGTGTGGAGGTCGCGCTGAGACGCCCACACGATAACTCCCTGTTGACCCTTCCTGCTTCTCCTTACCCTGTGAGTGTGTTTCAGTTTCCTTTAGTAAAAGACGATGACAAACTCACCCCACGGCCCGGGCTGTAACTTCCCCTCCCCTGCCAGCTCTCCTGGAGCAGTGGACTGTACCCACTCCCCCTGCTCCTCCTCTCCTGTGACTCCATTTGTTTTTACCCCACGGAGGCTTGGTTTTGCTCTCATGTTCCCACTGAAACTGGGGTCGCACAAGCTGTCAATGACTTCCTCATTGCCAAGTTCAACAGGCACACCGCAGCGCTCGTGCACTGGACATCTCTGCAGCACTTGCCACTCCTCACCACTTCCCCACCCTAGAGGATCTCTTCCCTTGTACTGCTTGATGCCGTGTTCTTTCTGTCCCCTTCTATCTCCACTTCTCTGGCCCCTCCTAGGCTCCTTATTTGAGCCGTAGAAGCGGGTCAGAGTTCGGTTCTCATCCATCTTGTGCTCTTATCCTGCCCACTCTCTCTCAACATGCCCTGGCTTCAGTGACCACCTCTATGTTGATTGTTCCCCAGTGGGAAACTCCATGCCTCCCTCCAGTGCTTGGCACCCATGTTCCTAACTGCCTCTTGCGGGTCTTCCCTGGAAGTCCCACAGGCACATAAAAGAAATGTTCAAAACATGCTGTCTTCTCCATAGAGTAGTTTCTATTCCTTCATGTACTATCACGGTAAATGGTATCACCATCCACGAACCCGGGGACCCTCTTGGATTCCTAAGCTCCTTTCCCCTTTCCATGCTCACTGAGACAGGACCCTGCCCTTGGCAGCGTATATCACATACACCACAGCAGAGTGTGTGAACGGATGGACTATGTGGACACAGAAAATCAGGGCTCTACTTGGAGTTTAAAACTTGATTCCATTTTACTTTCACAGTGTCTCACTGCTTCTTCATTAACATGAGGGACTTGTCCCAAATTATCTTCAACTCTGATGATCTATGATCTGATACCTTAGGTACTTAACTACCATTCATTTTTATCAACTTAACTCCATTGCTCCTTCTTGTGTCTGTCTCGCCTAGGAAAAGAGGAGAGAGGCACCTGTGGTAAAGTGGGACTTCAAACATACATTACACCACCTTGCAGAGCACATTTTGTTCTGATAAGAGGTCCTGATGTAACTCTGCTGCCTACATGAGTCACAGTGAGAATGGGGATGGGGGGGTGCAGGGGTAGGAGCAGCTGCAGGAAAGATAAACAGAGGCCATTTCCTCCTTTCCCTGTGGTGCCATGTCATATAACCCTGTGTGAGTCTCCCCAGGGGCTGCACACGGGAAAGTACCTACCCTCCCGCTCCACATGACTTGTGTCTGGAAATGAGTACTGTGATTGTCTCACAAATGCCTATGTGCCTAGTACTTCCTGCTTCTCAAAACATTGCACAAATATTTATCTGAGTGCCTTCCTCATGCAGGCACTGTGCTAAGTAAGCAATGTGCCCCTTATCTCAGTTAAGCCCAGACAACCCCTAGCAGGTAGGTCTTATTTTTATCTCCTTTTGCACACCAGGGAACTAGGGCTTAGAGAGGTTAACTGTTTCACTAAGGCCATCCAGCTAGCAGTGTAGTGCTGCAAATCAAACCCAGGTTTGCCTCATTCTATACCCAAGTACCAGAGGCCATGGTACCACTGCTGAAGCACTTGTGGTTATCTTTCCTACCTTCCGTACACCGAGTACATGGTATCCAGGAGCTTGATGAATGCTCACTGAAGGAGTGTCTTAATTCGTGCCGATAAGAGCTGGACCTGGCCCAGGTGCCAGAATCTAGAAATGCAGCTTTCGGCATTTCCCATAGCCTCTTTGGACCTCAGTTCCCTTATCTGTGAAATGGAGGCATGAAGCAGATGCCCTCTGAGGAGCCTGTGCCTGTGCAGTGTCACCAGCGCGCTGCCAGGAAACGGGACAAGCAGCTCTACCGCCCGCGGGGGGCCCTGGCCACGCGGCTGACGCACGCGCCCTCGCAGGCGCCCAGCCCCAGCCCCAGCCCCAGCGGCGCGAACGCCCTCCGCACAAGCGCACGTCCCGGCCGCCGCGGCACGGCGTGGGGGCTGAAGCGACTCCCTCCGCTGGCGCGGGCGCAGTGGGTGCCCCCGGCACGGATAGGGCGGGTTTGCCGGGAACCGGCCGCGGCCCACGGGGGAGGCGCCTGGCCCTCCTCAGGAAAGGCAGGGGCTCGCCCAGAGCCCCTGGGAGAGCAGCGGAGACGGGGTTCCAGCCTCTGCGCCTCCGCGTGGGACGTGCCGGGCGGCACGGATGGAGACGCGGCCCTGGAGCCGCCGCCCGGCTGAGGGGAGGGGAGGGGAGGGGGGGGGGGGGGGGGAGGGGAGGGGAGGGGAGGGGGGGCCCCGGGGCCCCCTGCCCCGCCCATGCCCCGCCCACCCGAAAACCCGGGAGGGCTTTCCTTTAAAAGCCGAGACTGCTGATTGAAATAAAAACTTACAAGGTCACTGAGGACATTGATCCGACTAGGCGTGGGGAAGGGAAGCTGGGAGGCGTCATCCCGTAGCTCAAGCTGCTAAAGGGCGGCGGGCACTGGAGGGGGGGCCTCCCTTCATCGCTGCTTAGGGATGAATAACAAACCCTAGGCAGCTATTTTTACACTGGTTGGAACACGGAGTGTGCGTGTGTGTGTGGGTGTGCCTGGGGAGAACACGTGCAACCTTTTCCCTACTCATACTGTGGTCTTACTCCTCTTCCTGCAGAGTCCCTCCCCAGAACTTAATAATTATTTATTCTTTAGAAATCTGGGAAGGAAAAAGGAAACTAAGCAAAAAGTTCCCTCAATGATGAAAATAAATGAGATGTCAGCATTCTGAATTGGCCCCTGTGGATCCCCGCAGCCCTTTCTCCTGTCGTTTGCCATCTTTTGAATGCCCAGGTAGGAAGTCACGGGATCTGAGTTTTCTCCCCGCTCAGAAGGTGGAATGGCCTCTAGGAGGCTTGAATCCGTGGGCTGGAAGGCCCAGGGGGAAAGGAGTCCTTTTACCAGGTGCCTTTCAGGCTGTCACTGTGAGTGTCCTCTCAGGACCCAAAAGAAAGTCCCCACTGCTTCAGACAGGGATTTTCAGACCATGGTAAGTGCTGGGAAGGCAGGAAGTTGTCCAGAAAGGGCGGCTGCTTTGAATTTTCAGCTGCTCAGGGTCAGCCAGAACCTGTGTCTGCGCTTTCCTCTGTCAGAACACATTCAGTGCTGAGCTCACCACTCTCAGGAGATGTGATGTGGGAGAGAGCTGCTGGGGAATATCTGCTGACATCAGTTCACCTCAGATCACTCAGTTTGCTCTGATTTCATTTAACCTCGTTGAATTTCTTCCCAAGCCCTAATAGGTCTGGAAAAGGAGACTCTGAAAATAGTTTTGAAAGTTAAAGAAGGCATGAAATAACCCCTAAAATTAAAGTGAGGCTGCAGAGATGCACCATCTTAAGTTTGCTTAGATGAACTTTTAGCAGTTTTTCTTTTTATTAGAATTATAGAGACCAAGAGTAAAAATAAAAGAAAGCCTTTACCAAGGAGGAAAGGGTACCTGGGAAGCTCTTTAATTTGCCACTCCTGAGATTCCCCAGTTCAGAGGAAGGATATAGGGTAGGAATGTGTGCGGCAGATGAGAAGGGGGAGGAGTTTTTAATGTGCTTCAACTTTGACTCATTCTCCAATAATGAGAAGAAAGTAATCTTCCCTTCTGCAAAGGGAAGTTGGAATTCAAAGTTGTGCAGAAGCATTCTACCCTAGAAGCCACCATAGCCTCCTAGGTTCCAGCCCAGAGTGGCTCGCAGTCATCCACTTCTTCCAATGGCTGGTCAAAGAAGATGGTGTTTTATTAAGGAGGTAAAACAATTCAGAGGCTCTTTTGCAGCAGAAACCACCAAACACCCCCATTATCTTAGCTGAGTTTGAGGGAAGACCCCCCAAAATTACTACTATTGTTTGTTTCATTCAGTGTTTGTTTATTCTATTTTGCTTTTAAAAACATAGCAGAGCTTTTATGTCAAATGGGTGCAGACCCTGACAGCTTTCAGAACACCAAAAAATAAAAAGCAGGAGCAAAGCCATCCACATATATCCCAGGGGACAGTCCTATGCCAGTCTGCTCTCCTCCAGCCCCCCAACAGGTTTAAAGGTGGTGCCACACTGTAAACTTCATATGTGAGCAAGTCATTACTCTCTCAGGTCACCTTTACTGGCCTTTCTGTGTCCATAGCAACTAAACCTAGGTCTGAAAAGCAGAAAACCAGGCTCCTGAAGATATTAGGTCTCGTAAGAGATTTGTATCAATAATTTGCCTCTCTGGATATTCTATCAGATATCAGATTTGTTTTTGAGAAAAGAAACAAAATCTAAACTGTCAGAGTCCAAAAATGAGTTTCTTTTTTGTAATATAGTACAGAAGAATGGGTTCCAGAAGTGGCAACTTAATTTGTATCTAATTTCAGCAAAATAATTGCAGACTGCTTTCAGCTTGAATGAGCAGTGAGGTATAGCTCCCAGTAGTTACTTATTTTAGTAGCACTCCCTCAGGATGAATGCAAGCTATTTTCAGCTGCATGTGGGAAAATCAAGGTCCGCTGCCAAGCTGTGGCATGCTGGCATCGCCGCATCTCGTGTGAGCTGTCAACCACGATACTTAGTTCCACTCAGATTCATTTCTAATTTTCAGTTGGCATGTGACCTTTTCCTTTATTCAATTTGAGGTCCTGATCACTTCCTTACTCTGCTTTCTTACGTTCCCACCTATTTCTACCCACACAGGCAGCTTTTGGCGGAATCCATCTAATAATAACAGTGTGAGCGCTAAGTGGGTTGTATAAAATCCTCAGGGAGAGATGTGAAATGAAACACATTGCTCTTCAGGGCTCCTAGGGCCAGAGTGTACCCATCAACAAAAATATGCTAATATGCAGTGAAATTATACATCTCTCTGTATAATTTATGCAGAATGGGATGAGGCTGGGATTGGGCCTCAGATAGCTCTGATATATGTAGTAGGCAGCCTCTAAAACAACCCGATGATCACCACTGCTAGTAGTCACACCCTTTGTATACCCCCTCTCATGGGAATTGGACCTGGTGACTCTTTTTAAAGAAATAGAATATGACAAAAGTGATGGGATGTCACTTCCTAGATCTGGATACAAAGGACTATGTTTTCTCTTTCTCTCTCTCTCTGATAACTGTCATGTTGTGAGTTGCCCTGTGGAGAGGCCCATGTAGCAAGGAACTGATGTCTCCAGCCAAGAGCCAGCAAGGACCTGAGTCTGGCCAACAGCCACATGAGTGAGCCAGGAAGGTGATGCTCCCCCAGTTGAATGTTGAGATGACCACAGCCCTGGCTAACACCCTGATTGCAGCCTATGAGACCCCAAGCCAGAGGACCACCTAACCTATGTTCAGATTTTTAACCCACAGAAACTATGAGATAATGCCTGTTTGTTGTTTAAAGTGCCTGAATTTTGGGGCAATTTGTTATGCAGCAGTTGAAATGCTAATACTGATATCCAAAGCAGTAGTTAAGCACCTCCCGTGACCCCGCCAGAGACTGACTCCAGTCTCACCTCCTGCTACAGCCCCACCATCATCCCTGGGACCACCTTTCTCTTACGTGTCTTTGTGTCTTTGCATGAGCTGTTTAATTCGCCTAAAACAACCAGTCTCCTCTTCTCCAGATACATTTCTGCTCACCCTTGGATGCCTGGTTTAGATGTGGCCTCTGGAAAACCTTCGTGACGCAGCCAGGCAGAGCTCCTGTCCTGTGTAGGGCCTTACAGCGCTCCATCTCTCCCACACTGCACATGTCACACTGAGCTGTCCTGACTGGTGGACCAGCTAGGGTGCAATTCCGGGAGGGCAGGAACCCTTTCTTTATCTTCCAGTCCTTGGTGCCTAGCCCTGCACAGCAATGAAACACCATTCCTGGAAGGGTTCCGTGACCGAAGCAAGGAGCCTAGGCAGAAGAGGGAACGTGGCAGCTGGTTCCACCCCGGAAGATGCAGGGCTCCTCCTATAGCTTCTTCTGAGCGTATGGTAGAATACTTTGATTCATTGGACAGAGCATGAATTTTGAGCACTCAGTCAGCAGATCCAGGTCTAGCATAGCTTGTGGCGTTAAGTCCTCTTGGTCTAGTCCCAACTCCTAGGCTCTTAAGTCAAAGTCATGGAAACTTGGCAGTTAACAGTCCTATAATCTGAGCTGTTTATCCTCATTTCAAACCATGACCTTTGAGTTGATTTGTTCCAGGTGTCATGGGCATTCCTTCCCTTCCTTTTCAGAGAAAGCTAGAAAGAAACCACGGAAGCATCCTCAGGGATGAACCTGAAGGAGGGGAAAGTTGTCCTTGCGTCTGAGAGAGTAATGTAGCCCATGAGGCAAGGCGCTCATTGTGGGGAGACTGCTGGAGGGCAGCGCAGGTGTGGAGTGATCGTGACCCTACCCCCTCCCCACACATCCTGACACCTGTGCCCCCGGAAGAGCATCGTCCTCCTTTCTCTCCTCTGTCGCTCTCCCTGTCTTGAACTCACCTGCCACAGCTTCCTTATGGGCTCCTGACAACCACTTATGACCTTCTCCAACCCCTTCTTTACAAGGCGGCCAGAACAATCTTTCTGAAGTGCACATTGGATCACAGTGACTGCCCTCTTAACCCTTCTGTGGCTCTGTGTGCTTCATCTCTCTCGAGCCCAGCCTTGTCAGGCATCCTGACCCCCTTGCTGTCTGTGCTGTGGCCACCCCTGTGCCATTCATGGCCTTGTAGACAGACACGGGTGTCATCCCACCAGAGAAATGCACGGACCTGCCTGGCCTAGTTAATCCTATTGTTCCTTCAGATTTCATTTTCACACATCATTTCCTCAGAGATTCCCCTGACATCCCTTATTAAATCTAACCCCTTATTACATACACAGGCACCACACATTGCGATGTTATGTAAATTCATGTGGGTATGTGATCAAGATCTCTTTTCTGTTGTGTAAATTCCATGAAGGCAGTGACCATGTCTGTTTTGGCTGATATCGTATCCTCGACACCTAGTATGACCTGGCAAAGAGCACCCATTCAGTATTTGTTGAGTGAAGGGTGGTGCTAATGAAGGTACATGGAGGGAAAATGGAAATGCAGGAAGAATGATGATTTCATGGAACCCAAAACTGGGCGCAGAAAGATAATTGGAATGTACACCATTCTAAAATAGGATGTTGGAGTTTCTTTCGACTAATGACAAAATTTGCAGAGTGCACAACATTTATAGTTCTATGTAACTCCCCTTCCCCCAGGCCACAATGGCCTCAGGGAAAACCAAGGATTTCAGGTCAAGTCTGGGAGGTCTTTGACTCTGCCTTCCCCCTTCTTCTACTCCATCCAGCCACGCCAGTTCTCTCTGGGGACTCACGCCAGCTCTCCTCTGGGGAGGGGTGATGGGCTGAGCCAGACGCCCCCTTTCTCAGGGGCTCAATGTGTTTGTGTCGCTGCCAGCTCAGCATGGCCCCTACAGCCCTCTTCCCAGGCATCATCTGCTACTGATCCACAGCTCCCCCGTCCTCTGCAGGGGCTGGTGTGCTGTGGCTGCCCCTGCTGGTGGTTCTGCCTGCCCTGGGAGGGCGATGTGTTGTTCTCCCAGTGCGGACACTGCTACAAGGGAGTGATGATCCATTCACCTCTCCTCGCCCTTAGGATCCCCTCACTCGTCACCTCTCTCAGCAGTTTTGTAGCAGATAAGTCATTTCCCCTTGTTTGCTCATGAATCTTAAAAAGAGGAGTCTAGGGCCTGCCAGTTGGTTTCATTTCCCAATCCCTGTTTCTTCCAGGGCCCAGGGGGCCCGACAGGACTTCAGGTGGTGACTGTTCACCCTGCAAACATTTACTGCTTCAGGAGAGAGATTCGAAAGATGCTGCCCACACCCCAGAACCTTGTCCTCCAGGGCTCTTCACAGTCACCCTCACCTCCGGGGGAGGCATTCAGCTGTCAGAGTAGGTCTGACAATCTGTCCTCTCTACACTAATTTTTGATCTAGGAGTTTAGAGCATTAATTTTCTTCCAGTGTTTCCAACACAGATGACAGTATTATTACTCTTGACATTAAAAGTGCAAGTCCATACACAGATCAGAGTCCAGGAGGGCTCCTGAGTCATTTGAGATAATTACCTTTCCTTCTTTCTAGGTCTTCTGCATCTGTGAATCAGCACTGTGGAAACCAGGGACTTCAGAGAAATTAAGAGAGGCTGGAAGTGAGCAAAGCAGAGCAGAATGTGGGCAGGAGCCGAGGGTCGCCCAGTGGGAGGATCACGCAGTGCGTCATCTAAGGGAGCTCATGATGCTGTCTGGCTCCTCTTAGCAGCATCCACAGAGGCTGGAACCAGATCAGTGTGACTTGAGCAGTGATGAAAACACCCAGCACAGCCAGGGTATTCTAGAGGTGTGCGGTGTCAGAATGGCCTGTGCCAGCCTCTTTTATTTCCCTGAGTCATTTGAACAAAGCAGTGTTGAGCTAACCTTGCTTTGGCAAGAACCCACAGCAAATCCAAATGCCTCTTCCCCCACCGCCTTTTTCTGCAACGCAGTGTTGATGTCTTCTTAGCAGCATGGACCTCATTACATGGCACTTGAGACAAGCTGTCCCTTCTCTGGACTGTGAGCTTCTCCAGGCAGGAACGTTGGCTCAGTTTCTTCCATGTCTCCAGGGCCAGGCACAGGGCATGGCATCTGGTAGGTTAACAAATGGCTACAGGGACATATAAGAGGCACAGGAGGCTCCTGTAGTGGGAATGCATTCAATAACGTGGTTCTCTGTTTGTTCTCTACAGTTTGTAGGACCCAAAAAATAATTGGTCCTTTCTAGAAAAGGCATGTCTCGTGTGGGGTCTGCACAAGGGAAGCTGCCTGCAAGTTGGAGATCAGGGCAGGCAGAGGTTGACAAAGACCCCAGGAAAATGACACAGGTAATGGAGGTGTGCATCCTAGGGAGAAGACAGAGCATCCTAGGCAGAGCCCGGATCGCCAAGAAATTGACAGGCAATGCCCAGGAACAGGGAGCAGTATTTCAGCTCCCCCAACAACCCGGCACACTCCCACGCTTTCCCATGGTTGACCACTAGGGGGCAGGCAGAGGCAGGAGAAGAAGCGAGGCAGCCGGCTCTAGGCTGGGCTCACCAGGCCACAGTACACCCAGGCTCATAGCCAACACGCTGGGCGGTTTGTATTACTCAGACAAGGCCAGGCCTCTCTTCCTGCCTGTCGTGGCCTCTGTGATTTTATATGGTGTGGCCTGTGACATCAGATACTATGCAACCATGGAAACAAAAGTACACAGCTCGGTGTGAATGTTAATAAACAGGAAAAGAAGTGATCCCTGGTTTTCTTATTTTTCTATTTGCGATTTTTCTATCCATGCCTCCCGCACACTTCCTTAACCTGAAAATTAAGATGTATCTGAATTCCGCCATCTTTTAAAATGAAAAGATAAATGCAGACAATGTGATCTTCTGTTTATCTAGCCTTGAAAAGAGCAACTCATTTCCTTATGTGCCAGTTACCTCTTCTTCTTGATACCCTGCCCAATACTCCTCTTGTGTACCAACATATCACTTCAAGTGAAAACTATTTTCTTGATAATTCCCACATGCCTCAATAAGTCATTTCCTCCTAAGAAACTCCAGGTGATAGTATCCTTAATTGCTTTAAGTCTTTTTTAATCCTCAAGGATTGAACAAAAACCTCACAAATGTCCTTCTATACAAATTATCGGGCTCACAGACCTAGGCCTAAAATAAACTAGACTGAGCACAAAGAAATAAACATTTTACCAGGCTAGACCATACAAATGAAAGTCTCTGTAGCAACTTTCATTTGTTTCAAACTTTCATTTGCTTCAAATAAAATCAGAGGGTTTGAAAGCAGCATTCTCTCCTGCCTGCTGACAATGTCCGATCAGAAGGCCATAAAGGCTTGATAGCATTAATAGAAGGCTTTGCCTTAATGAAGTTAAAGACTCTATAATGAATTGCATCTTGAATTGGAATGGGAAGAAACCAACCAGATACATGAGTCAATAGGTAATGGGAGAACAGTCCTAAATGAAGTGGTTTTCTAAATCAGAATTCTCATGCAAACCTTTGCATGCTGCAGACATTTTAAATGCTACCCCTGATTTCATTCCAATAGTAACCACAGCTGAGAAATATCTTTTAATGATAAAGCATGATGTCAAGTTACTTCAGTGGTTTGCAAAATGCTCTCAAGAATTACCTAAAAAAAGGCATTTTCAGTGATGCCATAGATTAGTTCATCTAAAATTGTTTTGATTTTCAATTAAAACCTTAAACAGGCTTGGATATATTTGGACACAGATGTTGCTGGAGTTTCCAGATTCCTTTGTTTAAGGGTATTCCATAAATGTGACAGAAAATATTGAGAAGGCATTCATCTGATTGTGTATTCAATCTTACAAAGAAAGTAATTACAGGACCAGAGACTGGGAGCCAGCCCTCATTCCTCGAAATTCCCTTTCATATATCAACATAGCTTGACCTTGCTTTTTTAGATGCAAGTAAAGGACATTGATGTAATTCAAGTAAACAGTCTTTCAAACACTCCGAGGAGTCTGGAATCAGAAATGACAGACTTGATGGACATAAGCTTGAGGGAATAACCAACTCTCAAATAATTATAGCAGTTTTAAAAACAGTGTCTTCTTTCTCATTGAGATAATTTTCACCTTCTTTCTAGGGAATATTTGTTTGCCAGGTCCTTGGGAAAACGTCCAAGTGCGGGCTCCCCCATCTCTCCCTGTCCTTCGGCTCTCAAGTCTCTCCACTGACATCCCCTCCAGGCCCTGCATGCCTCCACGGTGGCCCCTGTGGTCAGCGGCTGTTTCTGTCTCTAAATGACCTCCAACCTTCCATGCCTTTCTGTGAGGGCAGGGGCCTCACTCCTCTTCCTGACAAAGCACTTCCAGTCAATTCTTGGATTTCTTCATGGGTGATTAAACTGTCTGTGTTTATTCAGGACCCTTCTCTTCTTTCTGTGTCCAGCTGCTGACCTTTCTGTGAGTTCATTGTCAGAAGAGAAGGCTCACAGGGCAGTCCATCTGATTGCTTGTTAGCAGCTCTGCTGAACATTTGGTCCTGGAAAACGTTTAGGCCATTGAAATATTAGGACATCTTCAAAGCATATGACTTTTCGCCTGTGTAGTTTTCTAAGTTGCTGTTACTGAGTGAGGCCAGAGGCACATGAAAGAGAGTGACACTAGATAGCCTGAGAGTTATAACCACTAGCATCTTCCCCAGAACCTCACTATCATTGATCGTAGCCCCATTTGGCTCCTCAGGGCTTCACACAGTCCATGGTTCCTCAAAGGAGGTATGGTCGTATTGCTTGGAAATGGGAAGGGGAGAGAACCTGAAGCACCGAGGGTTTTGTTGAGTGACCAGAGATAAGCCAGGACAAATACCTTAAGCCAGAACCCCATTTACAGAGAAGAGATACTCATCAGCATGCTAACGAACCCCCTGCCAGTAACCAGGGTCTGGGGTTCTCAGGCAGGCTCAGCTCCCCCAGCAGCTCCCAGGCTGCAAGGCCCAGGTCAAACACAAGTTTTCCCATGCGCTGGCATCACTGCTTTCACGGGGCACTATGCCATGTGTGCCTGCTGTACCTCTCAAACTGACTTTTTTGGATTTTTGCTTGTTTGCATATGTATCTTATCACTCTGACTTGAGTGCCAGTGCTTGGAGCACGGGGACTGTGCCTCCTGCATCTTTGTATGCCTGGAAGCCCACGGTGCATGTTTAGTGTAAGTGCAGGTAAATGAAGGTACAGACGTATGCTCTCCGCAGGCTGCTCTTACATTCCATTAATGGCGCCTGACTCACCTGCGATAATTCTATCCTCCCTCACCATTTCTCAGAATAAAATCAGCTCCCAGCTTGTACAATTGGTAGGACCATACAGTTCAGGTTCATTATTTGTCCATCTTGCCTTTGTATTGCTGTTTGTCTCATATTGCAAACTCTTTGGGGACTGGGGTCCCCTGACCTCCCTTTACCTCTCACTTGACAGTAACACAGAGCAGCTAGATTTTGAATGGACTTCAGAAGATGATGCTCTAATCAGGGAAGCAACTCCCTAGAGCTGATCACTAGTCCTCTTAAAAGTAATGTTTACCGGTCCAGGACTTGCTGTGTGTCCTCAGTCACTGTTGTGTCCTCCCTTGTCAAAAATTTCATTTGGTTTCACTGCAGGTGAGTTGGTGAGCTATCAGGGGAGTCATTTTCTAAAGGCAAGGTTTCTCAACAGCGGCACTTTGACATCTGGGCCTGGATAATTCTTTGCCGCGGGCGTTGGGGGTCAGGGGTCGGGGTGGGGGCTGTCGTGTACATTATAGGGTATTTAGCAGCAGGCCTCATCTCTACCCCACTAGTGCCAGTAGCAGGCCCCAGCTGCCACAACTGAAAATGTTTCCCCGACATAGTCCAACATTCCTTCTGGGAGGGGAGCCGACATCCTGGTTAGGAGCCACTGCCCTAAGGGCTAAAAGGCTGGGAAGGGATTAAACATCCTAAGCAGGAGCTCTTCCTCTCTTTGGAGGGTTTTGTTTGTGTTTTTTAATGTAACCAGCACGGTGTTCTCTCCTAGCCCGCCTTAGGGAGTCTCCCAAAATGCATTTAAATTATATAGTACTTCATCACTTTGCCCTTTTTTCCCCTTAGGACCTTTTCTTTTTTTTTTTAAACCATTACCACTGGGCTGGGCCCTGCTTTCTGTGGCTTGATCCCATCTTGTTTAGGGAATCTTGCTGGCTTTCAGAAAACTCTTGAGAGGCACATGATAACCCACTAAGAGAGGCAGCAGGCTGGAGGCCCTGGGCAGGGTGCCCGCTGTCCCAGGGCCTGGACACTGCTGCAGTGAGGACACTGTGCTTGGGACCTGCTCCTCCACTTTGTCCATCTGGGAATTAAATTTTTCTCCTTTCCCCAGAATCAATAAGGCTTTTGGACAATAATTCACACAAACCGAACTCACCAGAAACTAGGCTACAAACCAGACTGCTTTAAAATGTGGATCTCCCTGGAGCTCTAACCAGGGCTTGGAATGTAGGAAGGGCAGTATGAAGTGTGGTCCAGAGTGTACATGGGCCCCCAGGCCAGCCGGCCCCAGGACCCTTCTGTCCGTCTTGGCACAAAGAGGATGGCCCTTGTGGGCTAGTGGGGGAGAGAGCAGGGAGGCCGGGGCCCGACGGGAGTGAGAGCTGACATGTATGCCCAACCTTTGGAATTCACTTTCCATTTCTGCTTCCCTTAAATGTCGATGTCCTGAGGCCATGTGCCAGCTGCCCTCCCGAGTAGATTTCCAGCAAGCTTCCCGCTGTCAGGATGGCTGAAACTGCAGTAGCTGTGGCAGACACGAATCGGACAGAGGGGGTCGGGAAATCTCATGTGATACTCTCTGAAGGCTGTGGAAAAGCCTGATGAAATAGCCTGGCTTCTGCGAACGCTAATCTCCTTGGAGTTGGGAATGGTCACTGCTGCCTGAGGGTGAGGGACTGAGGGGGGCTGAGCGCCCCTGGCGGGTGGGCTCTGGCTCACCATCCCCTTGCCCGCCTGCCCTTGTGGACCACCCTACTCCTCTGTCACATGCTCTACTCAAGGGTCTGGTTACCCTGCGTCTCACATGAGTGACCTCTGGCATTCTGTGCTAGCCTAGCACAGCCTCTAGAACCCTGTGATCGGGAAGGGTTTCTCCTTAATGGAGCTGCAGACCCGCGGCTGCTCAGAGTGGTAACCCCGGATCAACACGTTCTCCAGACTTGACGCTTGGCCAGCCCCTGTGGTGCACCCCTTCCCTAGTGGCGTGTTCACCTTGACTGCAGGCTGTCTCTGAGAGCTATTTCTTCTAAGTGGATGGCGAATGCCTCTGAGAGTTCCTATTTCTCCTCATAGAGACACAGGAAAAAGTAAGGAGCACTGGGTTCTGCATGTTTGCCGTGGAGGAGAGCCACCTCTTCTTCCACGCTGTCAAGGTGCCTGGTGGTGCCCTTTGAGCTCTGTCCAAGGGGCTCTCTCTGGCTTGGGCCCTGGCAGAAGAGCAGCCACTGGGCCAGCAGGGGTTTCTAGGGGAGTGGAGATGCATACCCTCAGCTGGCTTTCCTATCATGAACCAAGTGGGACAAAAAGCCCACCACACTGAGAAGGCCTTCTGACCACTTAAGTCATTCTCACCCCCATTGCTGGGCCTTTATTGGAGCCCTTTGTCACTTTGAAAATGTTATTTCCTAGCAAATAAAAGAACAGTATGGCCACAGTTAGTGCTGCTGGTAAGTTCTATTACTTGAGGCACATTTACCGTAATAGAAAAATATGAATCTGATCAGCGTGTTACAAAGCCTGTGACTACCACATCCAGCATCTTTGTCCCCAAACGCCACGGTACCTGAGCTTCAAAAGCCTGCTCTTTAAAAGCCATTGTGCTGGGGAAGCAGAAGGAACAGTGCTTGTAGGACTCTGATCTCCTTTAAAAAGGAAAGAGAAAAGGATGAAAAACTGCACAGTTCCGGGAGGGCGCTCCGGGCGTGCCCTGCTGGTCTGGTTCAGTGCTGACGTCGGTCAGGGATACTCCATGTTTTTTCTGTGTAATTGATTCACATGGCTTCTTGTTCAGCCTTACCAAACTAAGTCAGAAGCCATCCCCCATGTTTAGGTTAAATGTGCCTTTCCCTCCGGACAGGGTCTCTACCTCTCAGGGCTTTCACACTTGGTGTGAACGTCCTCTAAGGACACAGAAAGATGCAGTGCAGGGGCCTGGCAGCGGGGTCCCAGATCCTTAGGATCAACATGGAACAGCCTGTGGATCACTAATTTTACTCACAGACTTTTGAAAATGTTTTTATACTAAATAGTGATGTAATAGTGGAGGTGAGCACTCAATTTGTATAAATTTCTAAAAATTGAAGTATAGTTGGTATACAATATTATATTGGTTTCAGGTATACAACATGGTAAGTGTAGTTACCATCTGTCACCCTGCAAGGATATTACAATATTATTGGCTATATTCCCTATGTTGTATCTTTCATCCCAATGACTTATTTATTCTATAATTGGAAGTTTGTACCTTTTTATTCCCTTCACTTATTTTCCCAAATCTCACCCACTTGCCCTCTGGCAACCACCGGTTTGTTCTCTGTATTTATGAGCCTATTTCTGTTTTGTTTGGTTGTTTGATTCTGGTTTTTTATATTCCATGGGTTAACATCCAAAATACATAAAGAACTCATACAACTCAACACCAAAAAACAAATAATCTAATTAAAAAATGGGCAATTTATGTGAATTTAAAGATAATGCACACTTCAAAGATAACGTTATGCTTACAGCAGATGTTATAAGCCACCCCCTCATACCACTGAAGTGGGTAGTGTTGTAAATTGAATAGTGTCCCCCAAAATATATCAAAGTCCTAATTCCTAATACACAGCAGAGCAAATTAGTTGGTGGTGACTAATTCCTAACTCGAAATTGCCCGAGTTACATCTTCCTGATAGAGCAAAGGCACTAGGGAGAAATTCGCTTTGCAGATTAAGGAAGGTTGCCTAAGTTATGATTCAGTATTGATAAAGATCAAGGGCTGGGGTCAAACCTGCATGGATCTTGTCTACTCCGGGAAAGTCAGATCCCTTCTGAAGAAAGCTACAGATTCCCTTCCCCAAAACATGACTCAACACACCTTTATCAAAAGGCTGCAAACAATTGTGGGGGCTCAGGTTCTCCTTCCACTCACTCGTAGGTCCCCCAGCTTCATGGTAAGAGCCATCACCTTCCACCTTCTTGACCCCTTACTAAAACCTAAGTGCTGGTTCAACGGGCATTTATCACTTCTTTTCTATTCAAAGACTACAACTGACTTGGAAAAAAATTATGTGACCTGGAGTGGAATAATTATTGGTATAATAGCATTGGTGGAAGAAACTAAAAATCAAGGTTTATTGAGTGAAAATCACAGTCAGGAATCCCTGGCTGGAACTTAGGCTGCCACCACGGTCATCAGCTTCTAGTCAGTCACCGAGCCTCTCTCAGCCTCAGTGTCCTTATGAGCACCACAGAAGCAGTGTCCACCTCACAGCTGCCTTGTGAGCAGTACATGGGATGATACTCGATGCACTATGGAAACCGTCATATGAATAGGAGATGACATTAGTATGAAAAATAAGCTAGTGACTAAATCAAGCATCTTTTTTAGAACTTTGTTCTGAATTTTGAGAATTTTAATACACTCTAATAAAAAGTATATTTCATGAGAAAAAGTAATGGGTCTCATTCCATCCTATGTTTCTTTCTTGTGAAACAAGCACAGGACCCTTGTGAGGATTCAATTAGATGACATATGTAAACACCTTGCAAGTGTCAACACTTGGTAAATGGTAGCTCTGAGCAGGGGCGTCCCAGACCACTCAGGGCATCACATAGATTCTGACAAGTAATCTGCATTTCAGACTCCAGGAGGGATGGTCAGAAGCAAGGTCGCTATAGCAGCCAAGCACTTAGAGGATCAGTCTGAGGAAGAAGGTGCTCCCTGAGACCGTGATTTCTGAGAATAAGGACACAGGCCCATAGAACTCCCCCAAGACCTGGAAGGTGGAAACAGATCCCCTTTGCTTTGGGTTAATCACTCCTCTGCCACCAGGAGGGCTAGAAATGTGATAGGCCAATAGATGGCTCTTGTTTTAACAAGGCCATGTGTACAGATTCTGTGGGTACTTGTGCATTCTCCAAAGAAACATCAACCAGTCACAGTCAGTCCCTTTGACCAAAGTGTTCACTTCTGGTGCAAGTTCATACTGACTTCTTGCAGAGAGCCGGTGACCAGGAGCCTGAAAGTCTACAGGGTGACACAGACTCTTTAGCATGGAGGGAAGAGGAGGCAGCTGCTGGCACTACTCTGACCCAGATTGGCCTTATCTCTGATTCCCTAGAAGCCATGCCCAGGAATGATCTCACTGCTTTCTTCTCCCTGCCCGGGATCCCATCCAAGCCTGTTTTATAGGAAGTTGCCTTCCTTCTGAGCAGAAGGGGACCATCCCTGGGTCGAGGAAAAGGTGAGTCAATGATTGCTGGTTGCCTTAAAGGACCTCGTAAAGCATTTATGTTGTCCCACAGAAAGGATCTGGTTATACAAATCTGTCTTTTGTGTTCATTTGTTGCAGGTAGAAGGCTGCCAAAATCATTAATGACACCAGGGTTAGGGCTCACTTTTGAAAGTACGGTAGCCAAGGGTTTGGGAATTCCCCATACCATTGCCTCCCTCATCTCATGGTCTGACAAAAGCAAAAACAACTCTCTGAGTCACACACCGAATGGACTTGTATTGAAGGAATACTCCATCTGCTATTGTAAACTAGGATGGGCCTTTGGAAAGAAAGCCAGGCTTTTCCCTGGGTTGGCCCTGCTCTGGAATGCAACAAATGATGTCACCATGAGCCCCCACTGGGTGTTTTGAAATGACAAGCGGTATATTTTTGACAGGGAAATTTGAGGCCATCTAGGGTCAAGCTGTGGCCAGGGCAGAGATGTGAAATGGTGGTGACCAGAGCTTACCTGGCTGGACTGAACAAAACGGAACCTGAGCATTTTCCAGCTCTCTTCCATCCCTGGAGCCATGATTCCAAGATCCTTCCAGACATACACATTAAAAGTGAGTTTTTCTAAAAATCAATTGTGGCCCACACAAAATTACTGATGATGAACCAAGTCTGGAATCCTACTAAGTTTTGGCCCCAGGAGGAACTTTGTAATTTGCTTTTTAGATGAAAACTCTTTTCCCCATTACACATTGCATACAACTGGCAAGATTCTCCACTGAATATTAATGTTACCATAGCAAACGAAGAGGAGACAATGAAAATCAGGAAATATGTGGTCTGTTATTCCAAAAAGGTAAATGCAACAAAAAGAAGGAAGTTGGACCACATCATCCATCCCCATGCACCAGGCAGCCTGCAGCTGGCCACTGCACTGCCCCCGAGGCCTCCTCCGCCAGGCAGGCCCCTGTGTGTGCTCAGTTCTTCCCCAAGCCTTCAGGCCTTCCCCGCCCACTTTGTCCACCAACATTCCCTTGCCGATAAGGTCCCCAGTGTGAATCCTCCTTTGGAAAGACTCCACACAGGAGTCTCCAGGCCAGCAGAGCTCACCTGCCATTGTTGGGTTCCTAGCCCTTTGTATGCTGGGCCAGCTCTTGCCATCCTCGGACATGTAAGACCTTGTGGAGTTTGTACATGTCTGTCTCCACTGCTGGACTTCAGCTTCTGGAAGGTGGAGACACTCTCCTGCCATCATTCCCCC
Organism: Manis javanica; assembly: GCF_040802235.1. Classification (NCBI taxonomy): domain Eukaryota; kingdom Metazoa; phylum Chordata; class Mammalia; order Pholidota; family Manidae; genus Manis; species Manis javanica. The sequence goes on from NC_133158.1 coordinate 146,718,784, forward strand.
ACAGGCCCTTACACAGGTTACACACATTAGGTACATTTTTACGGAGTACAAGTGAATAGAAGAAGGGTGACAGTCCCCCACTCCAGCTGTGTGTATACGCCACAGGTTACTTGGAATGTCACAGGAACAGGAGTCGCTTACTTGGTGTCCTCAGGGTTTTACCGTCGCACTGCTGGCCCACTGTTGCAGCTGGATCATTCTCTGTGGGGTCTGCCCTGGGTACTGCAGGATGTTTCACAGCACCCCTGGCCTCTACCCACTATAGACCAATAGCATTCCCCTTCCTCCTGAGTTGTGACAACCAGAAATCTCTCCTGACATTGTCCATGTGCCCTGGGGGCAGAACCGGCTGAGGTGAGAACCATAGATGTTGGTGATTCCCAAAGGGGGCCGAAAGGACTATCAACAGTTTGCCCAATGAGGATCCCACGCCAACTGGCTTCTTACTATTCTAGCCATCGTTGTTTTAATACATCAGCATAAGGCAGCTGCATGTACCTTCCGGCCAAATATTTCACCCTGCCAGGCTGCCACATGCTAGTCAAACACTGGAATTTTCTTAAGTGGGGTGGGGGAAAAAGACAACTGGGTGATGCCCACCTCCTCCAAAATGTGAATATTTTGTGGGGAGGTCGTTTTGGAGATAGCACAACAGCTGTCTGGGGTGTCTGGGGGCCTACTCTGAGGACCACGAAGCCTATTTTTCCTTAGCAGGTTGTGGGGAACCATCGCCACTAAATAAATGAACACATATGAATTCAGGGGAGGCACACACTTATTCCAGCACAAGCCCTGGTGCTGTGGGTGGAGATGGCTTGCGTCTTTTGGCCTACAGGGTGGTGACCCTGTGTACCATCACCCTGGCCTCCAGCCGGGACCATCCATAAGCTACAGAGCAGCCCGCAGGCAGGAGGAGCTGGGAAGGAGTGCGTTTGCGCAAACATGGAGAATGCTGTTTGAACAAACTGCCACTCTGGCTTTGCTCTGTAGCTATTACACTGTGTCATGTCAGGGAGCTGAGTCTGAGTCATGCCCAAGTGGCCAGGTCAGACTCAGGTCTGGTTCTGGGGGCACTGTGGGACTGTTTTCTCGTCACTGAGGCAGTGAAGATTGATTCTTGAGGCGGTGATTGAGGCGTTATGGATTTCACATTTCATGAGCAGAAGGTGGAGGCTGGAGCTGTTCTGAAAGGCACTGGCTTGGTGCTCTTCCATGCATGGACCCCTCCTCACCCCCATTATTCACCTGCCAGAGTCTGTGGCCTGCAGGGTCAGGTGGACAGCTGGGGAAAGGCCTGTGGTTTGGTGCAGAGCATCTCAGGCCCAGACGCAAGAAGGCCTGGTACAGCTGCTGGGATGAGGGTCATACCTGCATAACGATAACCACCTGGCTGCTCTCACATTCGGCTTTCTGTTGGCTGCAGTCAGCAGCAGAGCCAGCCAGGGAATCCAGTATTTGAGGCGACAGTCAGGTGGCTGATATCCCACTCTCCTCTCTGACACCTGGAAAGAATCTCACTTAAGTCCCAGTAAGAAATGCAGAAGCCAAACTTTGTAACAAGGGCAAGAACGACAAGAATGACAGTTTCTGCACTGCGCGCAGGTACTGATGGGGAGGTGTTTCCCGTGTTGAGTCTGCCTTTCCAAGGGAAAATGTGCAAAACAGGTACCAAAGGAAACATGGAGCCTGGCAAAGAGCTACAGCAACTCACCTCTCAGGCAGGCTGGAGGGATCTCTCTCCCCACTCAGTTTCCCCACCGACAAGACAGGCCACAATGCCCGTGGTAGTGCCGTTGCCACACGGTTGAAAGAACTAGTTTAAACAGTAGCTCCTAGCTTGAAGTCAGTGGCTGGTCAGGTTTCACAGGGTTTGTGAAGCCCTGAAATTAGCAGGAACACTTGTGTCTATGCATGTATGTCCATCGTCCTGGGGAGAAGGATCAGAGCTTTCTCCCTACATTCTCGAAGAATATAGTTACTCTTAAAAGATGAAGAACCACTGGTTTGGATCATGCATGAAAATATGATGGATAACTGTAACCACCCCAAAATTAAGCTGCTATCAACAAAGATTTTTGAGGAGAAAGGGGCACAGAGGAGCACCTGCCATGTGTTAGGGTCTGTGCGGTACACACAGAGAATTAAGAAAGCATTTTTGGCTTCCTGGAGTATATGTGTCGACTTTTGAACATGAGACCAAAATAGATCAAAAGTAGGAAAGGAAAGGTAACCACAGACAATGTGAGCTGAGAGGTCAGAGGAATTTCAGGGCCCCATAAAGTCGGAAGTAGGTAATGGACTTTTGGTGGCTGTGGATTGGGGCTGAGTTCCGCGGAGGGCAGGATCGGATCCAGGGAAAAGCAGAGAAGAGCCTCTGTAGGAGGCCCCCCGGGACAGCCAGAGCGGCAGGGCTTGCATGGTGAACACAGACACCTCTGGACGCGGGGCCCTCTGAGCCAGACAGAGGGTCACAGAGGAGGAGGTTCCTGTGGGGACAGCCCATCCCTGATGCCCCTTCAGATGCTTGGCCCGTCCTTGGTTCTGTGGCCTCCCCCCAACCACAGGGCTGCAGGGCTCCCATATGTTGTAGCTTTACAGTTTCTCATTCATCTCTCATCAGAGCCTAATCATCTCTGGGTCTCTGTTTTTCTCACAGATTCCTACTTGGGTGGGGACGGGGTGAAGACAGGGGTGCAGTGTGGTAAACGAAACTGGGCTCAGGGGTTAACAGTGGCACACCTCCCCTTCTAGGTAACACATTATGGCAGCTTTTGGTTTAGGCTGGCTGTGCATTGACTTACCTCTGGGAATTACTTCTCCTACATATGGGAAGCTGTTAGTCAAGGTGTCCTGCCTATCCCTGGTCCAAGGGCAGAAACTCAAACCTTGGGAGGCCAGTCGGATCTGCCTTCCCTGGAATCTAAAATTTGGGCAATGCCATCAAAAGCCAGAAACCAATTGGAGCTCATTTATTATCCACAACGGTGTACCCAGGTGACCCTGGTGAGGGTTGCTATGTCTTAGATCCTTGATTCTATGCTGCTTCCTGCCCATGGAGTTCTTCCTTTTTTTGTCCATTCTGTCCCAGTTTCTGAGCCTGGTTTCCCAGCCATTGAGAAATCAGCTGTTTTTCCAGTAAATTTCCTTTTGGTTTAGGTTAGCCAGGGTGGGTTTCTGTTGCTTAACACCTAAGGAACCGTAACTCACACCCCCAGTGAACCTGGGTTTCTGAGCATCTTGTTTTCAGATGTATTGCCATAAAGCTATTCTAGAAGCCAGTGAAGTATTTTCATTTACCCAGACACTAGAGTAATCATTTCCTAGAATCTGTCTCTTTAGTTGTCAGACTATGTTGGTAATTAGTTGATTGTAGCTATAACCCACCTTTCAGTTTCTTTTAGTATTTTTTAGTTCAGTTCAGATGCGGCCAAATCTCTTTACCCCATACTTGGGTAAGAGGCTTGCTTGAGGCTCCCCAAACACATGCTAGGCAAATGCAAACCAGGCATTTTTCAAACCAAATTGAAAAACTATAATCAAGAGCTTCTGAAATATCCTTTTTTCCTGAACTAGTAATTCAACTAATTTAGGAATTTATCCTAAGAAAATTGTCAGAGAGGCATAAAGATGATAAGCATATTTATTACAGTATTATTTTGTAGTAGCAAAAACTTGAAGACAACCTAAATGTCCAGCAGTAGGAAAACAATTAAATAAACAGCAATCTGTTTATATGATGATATGTGATACCTCCATTCAAAGCCACAGTTTTATAGAATATTGAACACTATTCTATAAAAGAAAAATTCTCACACTATCTTGTATACCAGGGGGAACAAACAAATCAGGACACAAAATTGTATGAACAAGATAATCTCAATTTGTTTTATTCAAATTAGGCAGGACTGCTGCAACATACCAGCAGTGGTATCTCCTGATGGGGTGATCATGGGCGGGTTAGTAGGCTGTACACTCCTTCAGGGTAGCAACTGTGTCTTACTTAAGGTTATAGCTCAAATTTGTAGCTCAGGTCCAGGCACATAGTTTGCCTGGTGAAATAATGAATGAGTTTTCTTTCTTTCTTTTTTTTTAAATAATGAATGTGCATTCCATGTAAAATCAGAAGAAAGTATTTTAGGCAATAAAGCTTCAGTGCAATACTGAAACCTTATTTATGCTTCAAGGTCCAAATTTTAAAATAATGGCAACTGAGAAGTGATATTCCTTCTGTAGAAAGGGGTGGGGTTGGTGTCCCCTCCTTTGGGGATGGGACCATTTCCACCAATGAGCATAGAGGAAATGATGCCATGTGACATCAGAGGCCCGGTCATAAAAGGCAATGCAGCATCTGCTGCGTTTGCTGGGAGTACTTGATATCCATGCCCTGGATCTCGGTGTAAGAGGAAACCCTGAGAGTTCTGTCTTGGGGAGCCATTTGGGGGCACCCTGGATGGTATTCCAGCTGAGCCTGTCCCTCATCCCAGGCACCCAGTACATGAATAAAGAAGCCATCCTGGAAGTGGATGCTTCCAGCTCCCTGTCCTTTGACTCATTTCCAGCCACTGGGGTCCAGACAGCATGGATCAGAGACAGGTTGTCCACATTGTATACCAGCCAAATTCCTGACCCACAGATGCCCTGGGCATTTTAAGATGGTGGTTGTTTTATGCCATGAAGTTTGGAGTGGTTTGTTAGACAGCAGTAGATACCAAAACAGTCTTCCTCAGACTTCTCTCTCTTTGTGAAACCTTCTATGATCCTTCCCCCCAGTCCCAAGCCCCAAATTAAAATTAGTCATGCTTGTCTCCAAAAGCCCTTCCTTATCCCTATATCAGGGTACTGACTCATCTTGTCTCTCTCCCGGAGATGATGAATTCCTTAGGGGAAGTAACTGAGTCATTTTTGCATGCTCGCAGCCCTGAGCACAGTGTCCAGCACACCGACTCTAATTGATGGTACTTCTATTCCTTTTGATATTAGTACAATGCACAAGAGAGATGAAAACTGAAGCCAAATTTGTGTGTACACCAGGCTTTCATGGAATTATGGCTGCCTCCACGTTTCGGGGCTGCAGCTTGATAGCACAATGGCGTGGCCTTATGCCTGAAAATTATCCACTGTCTTAGTCAGCTCGAGCTGCCATAACACAATACACAGACTGGGTGGCTTAACAGCAGATACATCTTTTCTCACAGTTCTATAGGCTGCAAGTCCAAGGTCAAGGACCCTGGCAGCTTGGGTTGCTCCTGAGGCCTCTCTCCTTGGCATGCAGAGGGCTGTCTTCTCTCTGCCCTCACACAGCCTCTCCTCTGTGCACACACAAGCCTGGTGTCTCTTCCTCTTCTTATAAAGACAGTCATTTGACCTCATTTAATTTAACCTCTTTAAAGGCCATATCTCCAAATACAGTTGCATTAGGAATTAGGGCTTTGATGTATGAATCTGAGAGGGACACAGGTCAATCTATAATACCAGAGGACACAATGGATTCTTAATCATTGTTTTCACTCCCTGGAGCTGCAAATGTCAATGAAAAGAAATTATAAACTCAGTGATCCACATTCTATCCATAAACACTTTCCTGGCTGTAACTTCCAGGCTGCTGCTGTTCTCACTCTCACAGCTCTTTGAATAATAGCCTGCTTAGGTGACAGACTTCTGACAACCTGCCCTTTTCCACAGCAAGTGACAAGATCAGATTTCATGTAGGTTTTGTCTGTTTGCTTGTTTTCTGTTTGGTGCCCAAGGAAACCTCCAACAAATCTTCACTCTCCTTGTCAGCCACCAAACACTGTGCACTGCAAACTGATGCATGACGCATTGCTGTGTGGAAGTGGCTGTTCCCCCATTGCACCCCATCCATGTACTGAAGCTGAATGAAAAGCATCAGTAGAGGGGCTTGTGCCAAGAAATTGCCATATGCAATCGGACAATGATTTAAGGATGTGCAGGAATGCCAGGAGCTTAGGGTGACCAGCAACTACTCTCTGGAATTTCTCTTCTCCAATTAATTCCTAGCAATTTCCTTTTTTGCCAATTTCTGTTTTTATTGTTTTATATCACATAGAAGATACTGCAGGTTTGGTTCCAAACCACTGCAAGAAAGCAAGTATCACAACAAAATGAACCAAGTGAATTTTTTGTTTTCCCAGTGCCTGTAGAACTTGTGTTTGCACTATATTGTAATCTTTTAAGTGTGTGATAGCACTGTGCCTTAAAAAATGTATATACCTTCATTAAAAATGCTATACTGCTAAAAATTGCTATCATTTGAGCTGTAAGTTATAATTGCTGATCAAAGATCACCACAATATATATACTAATAATGAAAGAATTTGAAATATTATGAGAATTACCAAAATACGACACAGACACAAAGTGAGCAAATACTGAGACAGGGACCATGGGCTTAGACAGAGTAGGGTGAGGGCCTCTGGAAAAAAACAAAGCAAGAGAACTATTGTGAGATTTGCTTTGTCCTACTGAGAGGGGCCCAGCTTATTTTTCTAACTTTACCCAAGTGCTGCTTTTCTTTTCCTCCAGCCCTAAACAAATGATTTGTTGACCTTAGACAATATAGCAAGCAAACCCAAAACAACATAGTAAAAACAGGAAGGATTCCATCTTAAAACCCAATTAGTTAAAGTTTCTTAACAAACAGACAGTAACTCAGCCCACCTGGGGAGCAAAGCAGGCAGCCTTGAGTGATATGCTCCCAGACCAAGAAGCTGCTATCCTGGGAGGAAATCAGAGCAGTAAAATTCTTATAAATAACCAGGATGACTTAAAAGAAACTTAGTGTTTTTTCTAAAGTATTTGAGACCACTTAGCAGATGAAAATCCCTAGCCCTTTGTCTCTCAACTGCCTACAAAATGCCTAGACAAGGTACCACCCTGGGGCTCTCTTGTCCCCCCTGGCCTGAGCCAGGAGCTCTGTCCTCTTGCTTTCTCTCTAAATAAAAGCCTCTGCCTGGCTCTCCTACCTTGAGTGTCTGCGAAGTTCATTCTTCCGCTCCGTGAATAAGAACCCCGGCATCAATGCTATTGGAAGAATGGCACTGACTGACTTGGTCAAAGAAGGGCTGCCACAAACCTTCGATTTGAAATAAATGCAGTATCTGTGAGGCTCAGTAAAGTGAGCGATAGAATGAGGTATGTGTGTGTTCTGGGAGAGAGAAAGGGGGTTGGGGGGGAGAGCACACTCTTCTACAGAGTTGGATTGAATCTGGGACTATTTTATGCTCTTATCTGTGAACTACAGGTGTTGAATAAGCCACAGAGCAAATGTTCAAGGCTGCACATTGGCCCTTTGCAAGTCAAATGCAAGTGTATTCATCTGCAGTGTCCCCCTTGTCCTCATCTGGTCTTTGTCCGATTGCCTCGCCGGCCACAAGCCCTCTCCCCACCCTTCCTCTCACCACTTAAGGAATCAGAAAGCAGTTCGTGTTTGGATTTGCTCACCAACACATGCTCCCCAAGAATCAGTTTGTGCTCATTTCCGCATAATGTAGCATGTTTACACAATTAGCACCCTGCCTGTACGGGGTGTTCTGATATTAAAATGTTCTTTATGTCAAGATCAGTTCTGCAACACACTTTACCTGCCAATTGAAACTGATAGAAACTTTGTTCCAATCTGTAAGAAGACTTTATCTCTGCTCAACACTCCTTCAAGATTTTATCTTCCTTGAATTGTCTAAAGGTAGGAAGAGATTCAATTTGCTAAGAGGCCTTGTTTTTGACACAAAGACAAATATCTGCTCCTGTGTTCTACTTCACAAAGCAATGATTCATTTTTAAAAAACCTTCCAGGATCACGATAGAGAATAGAGAGAATGAACCCAAGTCTTGCTTTCTTCATTAATTTTAGCATGTTCTCTCTCCACTGCTTCACGTAAGAAAAGAGGTATAATTACTATGAGTCAGACTCATAGCCCAGCACCTGTTAGAAAATTAAAAAATATTTCCCACATCACATTACAAAGTGAGGCCCTTTGTTTCATGCAGTTACTGTTATTCACTCATTTGCCGAAATGACCGTATTGGAGGCTTTAAAATTCACAGTGATAATGGAAAACAATGACTAGAGACATTTCCAAATGCCAATGACTAAAGATAGTAACATGAACCTGATAAACTCTGATTTTTGATACTTTTAAAATTGTTTGTAGATTAATACAGGAGAGTCTGTTTCACCGAGCAGGACAAAGGGGTAGGAGCAGGCAGTTTAGAGTTGTTTTCTTAAAACATAGCCCAAGTAGTTACTTAGTAAGCGTTAGGTATGGCATTTAGTCAACTGCTAATTATGGAAGGGAAACCAGCATATCTGAACATGTTATTGACATACAGATTAAAGAATAATTGGAAGTAAGTAAAATTGATATCATGACATCAAAACTATCCAGGATGGGGCAGAGTGTGATAAAGAAGTCTTTACAGAGTCCATTTCTTGCATAAATGCTGTATAAAGGGACAGAAGTCAAAATACTATTGTTCTGCAGATGACAGGTGTAGTGTTTAATCCCAGGGCCAAACCAAGACAGCGTTAAGAGTGTCAGCTCTCTCAGCTCTCCGCACTTGCCTGGTGACTTCAAAGGGTTTCTGTACCAGATAACTTTAGGTTTACTTTGAATGAGAAATACATGCTGCACAGTCACATAGCATTTGGGGTACAGCAGGGAGAGTTCCACTCACACAGACACCCAGCTCAGCATACAGGTAAGCATTTTCAGGCCTTTGTCATGTGCACAGAAGGGGAAAGGCAAACAGTATCCATGTGTGTGCCCATGGCCAATGATAGTAAGTGAAATGTGAAGGACTGGAAATGCCTCAAAAGTGAGGGGTACCCATACAAATTTTTGTCCTTTTAATGTAGACTTTTTTGATTAAATTTATTTTTTATATTCTTTCCTGAAGCCATGAATCAATACAGAATGAATTAGTGAATTACTGATTGAACAGGTAATCTCTTAAAGAAATTTCTTATCCCATTTATCTCTTTGTAAAATAATTGAGTTCAATAGTTTATTAATGACAGTCAGTAGAGATCCTGGGGTTCATTTCAGTATGTGCTGGAGAATTGTTTACAAGTGATTTGAAACCAGACGGATCAATGCTTTGTGGTGAAACATAGAGTTGTTATCTGCAGAAAAGCAGAGTTCTGCTCTTCCTCTCTAAAAATGTTTATAGTATTTAAAGCACAAAATTAACTACATGGCAAAGATGTTTCTTAATTCACAACCTCAGCATAACGACTGGCACAAAGACCTTACTAAAATTGTTGAATGAATAAATGAATAAACAGACAAGGAATAAAGTTAAAAGTATAGGCAACTTTACTTAAAAATCAGCATTTCCTTTCAAGATTAGTTTTAGATAGCAATGTTTGTTCTAATTTTCTATAGACTAAAAATAACAGGAGAATCAAAATGAATAAAAACATATATCCTGGGTTTTTTCCAAACAGAAAAATATATCTACATTACCTACTGTATTGATTTGTTTCTCCCAGAAACAGATGACTCAAGGAATTTTCTAGCTTTGAATTCTTAAAATTAGGAAACAAAGGAAGGTTTAAAATAATTATGCTAAGTTTGCACCTTCATGAGCCGGAATGGGGAGAAAAATTAAAGAGAAAATAAATAAAAGGAAGACAATAATAAAATTAAAATTCACGTTCTCTGGGAAGTAGACACAAGACAATTTGGGGTAAATTCCTATAAGAGGTAAAGGGGAGGAGAAAGAGCAGGCAGGGAGCAACCTTAAGAGCCAGTGCCGGTTTGAGGCCTGAGAACAGAGAGGGAGCAGGAAGGAGGGGTGGGGAGGGCTCCAGGCTGTGAGCAAGTTTCAGCCCCACAGGGTGCAGCAGCCTTTGAGGAGTCTGCACGGGAAGGAGATTACGACACTGCACCGTCATTGCCTGGGGCCTTCCTTGAAGCGCGGGGCTTGAAAATCAGGCAGAGCATGAAGACTCCCAAAGCTGGAGGCTCTTGGCAAACCCGCATCCCTTAGGGTTTGCACCTGCTTGGAGCCTTGAGCAGGACTCTGATGTGGCTGCCACAGTTTACTCCTTGTGCTGCGTGGATTTACTTCCTTTATACATCTGGGCCATAGATCCACCATGGTTCCTGTATCAGTTAACTACTGCCATGTAACAAATTATCCCCAAACTTAGCAACTTCAAGAACAAAATTACTATCTCACAGAGTTTCCAAGAGCCAGGAACTGGGAGTAACTTAGCCACATGGTTCTGGTTCAAGGTCTCTCATGAGGTTGCCTCATTCTGTTGGTCCGAGTTGAAGTCATCACAAGACTCACCTGGGGGGCTAAAGAAGCTGCTTCCAAGCTCACTCATGCGGTTGCTGGCTGGCCTCAGTTTCTTGCTGGCTGTTGGCCTGAGGCACCTGTTCTTCCTCCGGTGGACCTCTTTGAAAGCTGCCTGAGTTTAACTAATGAGGCTATGGTGTGATACTTTGAATATGATTCCTGCTCAGAAGACAGAGAATATGCCAAGTTAGAGTAGGATAAAATGGAGTCACAGTGGCCAGTGTGAACTCCCATATTGTTTGTTTGTCAATGTCAGAGGTAGGATATCAAGTGTGTCCCCATAGATAAGCTATGTAACAGATAAACAAGTAAAACTTGCTTGGAAATGTCTTCGGAAAGACTTCAGGGAGACCAAATGGACTGAGCAGATATGGCAAAGACCCTCAGGTGTAACCCTCACACCCAACTAGGCAGATCCTTAACAGAAGGACCTGTCTAGCAGAGGCTCCGGGGCTGATGGACCATCCATGCTGTACCTGTCCAGACGCTGCCAGAGCTCTGTTGGCACAGAAGGCACCCTGATGCAAATGAGGCCAATGCTTGCAGAGGACTGCTGACTATGTATGAGACGCCACATCCCCTGATCCTCTTCAGAGGGCTTCGCTAACTTTGTAAACTTCTTGCGTGACTAACTTGTGTGATAGGTTGTGCAATAACCCGAATGATTCGTGAATTGAATACTGGCTATTTCAGTCACTTGCAAAGAGCTTCAATCCCATGATTGTTATCTGGCCTTGCCATTCTTCTGGTTTCATGTGAGAATAGCAGCTGAAAAGTTGGCAAGTGATGGGAGTGAGCAAGAAAAAGTGAGACACTGAAACAGAAGGCATAGTCTTTTATAACCTCATCTTGGAGGTTGCATACCATCCCTTCCATTATATTCTATTGTTTTCACTAACCTTGACACAGTGTGGGAGGGGACCACAGAAGGTATGAGTATGAATCACCGGGGGCTATCGTGGAAACTGGCTATTGCAGTTCCCATGGATTTCCCTCCCTGAGGGCATACTTAGAAAGAGGAGCTTAGTGGGACAAACTGAAGCCAGGGCAGTTGGTCTAGGGGTCAAAACTGGTACTCATTGTTACCATCTTCCACTATCCATTCTAAATTCCCCCACCCTCTGCTGTCACCTCGCCTGGTCCTAGTGGTTTCCAGTAGGGTGATGCCTTTTCTCACCTGGATTCACACAGGGAATGTGCCTAGTGGCAGCTGTAGCCTGTAATTCAGTGGGACTCTTGATATGTCTTTGGGTGAATGGGCACCCCTCTGGGGATTGGGACTTTGAATCTGAAGATCCCACAATTGTAGAAACAGTATGAAAACTTGTGCCAGTGGGTCATTGGAATGATCGTTAAGTGGGGCCACTCCTGTTTTCAGCTTTGGTTCCCAGAACTCCATGCTCTCTGGCACAGTGCTTTACAGAGGTCTTCAGCTCAGCCCATTTATTGAGTCCTGGAGGGTGGAAGGCCGTCTCCACAGAGTATTGCCTTTGGTTTGTTGAACTAGATATGCAAAAGATTTACGCAGTGGAAGCAACCAAAATGCCAGATAAAAATGACAAAGAAAATGCTTTCAAAAGACATGGTTGAGATGACACAAAGGTAAGGAATCTGCAGAGATAAAAGTAGCAACTTTGGGAGAGGAGCATCAACACTAGCTGTCTTAGTGTCTCTGTTAAAATCTGGAAACTTTGAACTTTTTTGAACTGTTTTGGCAGTAAAGGACAGGAGATAAAGCCTTGGGCCCACACAAAACTGGAAATCTCATGGGAGACTCCCACATAAAGATGGATCCTAAAAGGGCTTTACATTCAGAAGAGCGTGAATAAAAATGACCTGCTATGCAGAGGGGCTGCAACCCCACCTGATTTGATCTTTATGCTGGGGGAGAGTAGGAGAAAATCTCACAGAAAATCTATAATGACATCCAGGCCCTCAGGTGGCTTTTTGTATGAATATATATCACCTGTATCTGAAAAAGTGAAAGAGGAGAACTTTAATTCAAGTATTCCCAGAATGTTTGTATAATCAACTGGAAGGAGCAAAGCAAATCTTGGCTGAAAGAATGCGATCTCAACCCAGGTCTCAAAGAATTCCTGCAGATAAAGTTGCAAGAAACATAAGCCCATAAAAACACACAGAGGCATACTCCGCCCTCCCACATATACACAAGAAAATAAAGAGCCAGCAGAAGGAACAGGCAGCAAAATCAGTCTGTAAAGATGATCAGATACAGAATGTCACATCAGCATGGGTGGTATGGAAAAGAAATGAAAAGTGGGTGAGCAAGGAATAAGAGATTGTTTTTAAAAACACAAATCCAACAGATTGAAAAGAACTTGAATAAAACTTTTAGAAATAATCTGCTATTTTTCTTGAATAAAACTTTTAGAAATAATCCAGCAGATTGAAAAGAACTTGAATAAAACTTTTAGAAATAAAAAACTGCTTGATGAAGAAAAATTGTGAGGAGGAAAGTCTGAGATACAAGAAGAAACAAGCAAAGAACCTGATAAATGTTGAGTAATCTAGATGGACATTGACTACATGCAGAAATAATAGTAATGTCTAATTTGTGAGATTAAACAAACAAAATAGAATTCAAATATAGAGTCAAGATAGAGTCAAAATAAAAATTGGAACAGGGTGAAAAACTGTTTAATATATTCTAAGCTTCTTGCATTGTTTGGGTGGAACATCAAGAAATTAAGTTAAGTGTGTTAAAATGTCTAGGGTAACTTCTAAAAATAGAGATAATTACTTCCAAAGGCATCTAAGTAGGGGTTGGAGGTGGGAATAAGAAAAAGAATTAAAAAAAAAAATCTATTCAGAAGATGGCAAGAAAGGGAAAAAAAAATGAAATGAAAAGTGTATAATAAGATGGTAGAAATAAATCAAAGAAGAGCAAAGACAGAGTCTTAAGATCCTGTGCTCCAAGCAAAACAATGGGAGTTTGTTTATGCATACTCTAAAACAATGGTTGCTAATTTCATACTGTTATTAACAATGAAAAATGAGCATAAATGACCTTTAAGAATAAAAGGCTTTATTCCACAAAAGAAACTTTAACTTTTGAAGTCCTGCCTCAAAAATGGACTTTTGTAGGCAATTTTAGGGGCACTCTTATGATTACTAAGTTTAGAACATGTTATTATTCTTGTAAATTTTGGCCTTTGACCTTATCTGGAGAGTTCTTTCTTGTGAACAGCTGTATCATTTGTTATTTCTCTCTCTTTTTGTACCAGTCTTAATATCCTTTTTCTCTTTTGTATTTGGAAGGATTTGCTTCAAAGGCTACCACAAGGACACCATATTCTAGAAATAAATCAGAAAGCACAGGACCTATAGACTGAGCATAGAAAATGACACATTTTTAAAAAAGGAATTATGAGGTTGTGGGTAAATTTGCAATATTTCCAGAATCTCTCCCCTGGCTTTAGTATATCTCCATATCAATAGGTGTTTCCAAGGGTTGGAGAGAAGTAGTCCATCTCCATATCAGTAGGTGATTACAAGAGTGAGCTAGCGCGTATCTTGACCAGAGAAGTCGGGTGGCTTCCCTTTTTCCTGCAGCAGGTTCTCAAGAGACATGGGATCGCAGAAGTGGACAACTGCTTGTAGGCAATAAACAGGCTTCTCCCATTTTATTTCTCCTTTTAACTGATTTTGGTTTCAAGGTATTTTGCCCTGGGATTTTCCCCCAGAGTTACATTTGGTAGTAGTTGGCAGGACCTCTGAACCCAAAATCTGTCTACATGGGTGTGACCCTTGGGCGGGCTGCACTCAGAGATGGTGGGAAGATGCCCAGAACCTCCCCGGTGGAGGGTGCAGCTTCACTCGGGAGCCCCCTATCTGTGGGGCTTCCAACTGGGGAGCCCCTAGAGGGGAATTGGTCTAGGGTACAGCACCTCCTAGAGGAGTGGGGCCTTCCCAGAACTGGGGAAGGGTGGAAGCACGGGAAGCTGTGCAACTAGCCTCCATGAGATAGAAGACTACTTAGAGGCTCTGCGTGGCTGTGTAGCAGCTGGGATGTCTTTTTCTCAAGATGGTGGAAAGGGTAATCGAGGAGAGAGAGAGAGACTTTGGCAGGAGACACACCACAGCATCGCTTGGAGGAGCTGGGCAATGACCTATGGGATTCCCTTAAGAAAGAGAGACAGTTATTGAGAAGACAGGTCATGCTCCTGGAAAATATGTTATTAGTGAGGGAGGAGGCAGCCGGAGAATTGCATGGCTTTTGCATCTCTGGGATATGTTGGTGGAAAACATTGTTATGTTGGGCTCTGAATTGAGTAAACTGGCTTCCCTGATGACTCACCCTTCCCTTTGGCAGTGGTTGCAAAGTGCCCGTCACACCCCAGGGAATTGGGTGCTTCTGGATTGGCTGACAGCAGCCATCAGGGCAGTTTGGCCTAATTAGGATGATTTCCCATTCTTTCCCACTAGCTGAAAAACATTTGAAGAGCTCCAGCAGGTGTTACGGTAGCTAGGCATGAAAAATACCATCTATAATATGGACCCTCAGGGCCACAATGAGGAGTTGTTCATCATAGGAATGAGAAACCTGGTGTTCCACACAGCTCCCCCATTCCTCTTGACTATTCTTGTTCCCAATATAGGGCAACCCATAAGTGAGGCTACTCGTACTTTAGCAGATCTGGGGGAGGTTGAAACAATAAGAGCACGGGAGGAAGTACAGGCTGCGACTGAAAGGAGAGGTGCAAAGGGCCCCATGAAGGTCTGGAGGACCCAGATGTGGGTTGACTTGATAAAGGCTGGGGAAAACTTGGTTAACAGCCCAATAGGATTGTAGAACTGTGGCACCAGTTAAAGCCAGAGCAGCAGTTCTAGCCACTGAGGTCCAGGACATGGAAGCCGGAGGCAAAACCCCATGTCTGGTCTGTATCCTGGGGGACAGTACTCAGCCTCCGCCTGGGCCCTCATCCCCACAGGAGGACAATTGGGCATCACGGTTCAACTGAGAGGAGGATCAAAGTCCCCACCTTGGGGGATGTGGTGGGAACCAGAGGCCACATGTAGAATTAGCAATTCATCAGTCCCCTGGAAATGTACAACATGTCCTGGCGCTGGTGGACACAGGAGCTGAGTGTTTTTTGGTTCATGGCAACCCTGAGCATTTTCTCAGGATCCCTGCTGTGATAGATGGCTATGGGGGTAAGGCAATTAGAGTGAAGAAAGCCCAAATCCCATTGAAAATAGGGTGTTTACCCCAAAGGAGTAAACTGTGTACATTTCTCCCAATCCTGAATATATTTTGGGAGTAGATATCCTACAGGGCATGTGGTTACAGACCACTGCAGATGAGTTTAGACTGAGGGTACATGTGGTAAAAGCAGTTCTGAGGGGACATGCTAAGCACCCACCTGTAGCTCTGCCTATACCTAAGTGGGAGACAAATACTAAGCAGTATAAATTGCCTGGGGGGCACAAGGAAACTGGAGAAACTCTACAGGAATTGGAGAAGGTGGGCATCATAAAGCCCACTCATAGCCCTTTTAATTCCCCAGTGTGGCCAGTGTAAAAGCCAGATGGCTCCTGGCGTATGACCATAGACTACAGGAAATCAAATACAATCACACCCCCTTCTCATGCTGCTGTCCCCTCTGTAGGAGCCCTTATGGACATCCTCAGTCATGAGCTAGGGACATCTCATTATGTTGTGGACCTTGCTAATGCTTTCTTCTCTATTGACATAGCACAGGAAAGTTACGGACAGTTTGCCTTCATGTGGGAAGGCCAGCAGCAGACATTCACTGTCCTTCCACAGGGATACCTCCACAGTCCCACCATTTGTCATACACTTGCAGCCCAGGTCTTGGCCACATTGTCATCCCTGTTGTTGTGGCTACCACCCAGCATGGCAGCGCTCTTCAGACAGGCCCATGGCCTGGGCTGCTCTTGCTCTGCTGTGCTCAACCAGCACCCTACTTGAGAAGATTCCACTTCCCAGAGTATAATGCACGTTGCCTGACTCTTCCTCCCCATCACCTCTACACAAGCCTCTCCCTCAGCCTGGAAGCAGTTGCCATCTCAGAGTGCTCCCAGCAATGTGATGTGGTGCCGGTGTCTTGAGGGGCAGCATGTGGCACAGCAATGGGGGTCCAGGTTCTTGCCGTAACTTTGTTGCCTGTGTGCTGTGTGTCCCGTTTTCTCTTCTCCACAGGGCTTTTAATGGGTATGGGAAGAGACTGCATCAAGGCCTATTAGCCAAATCTCACACCATTTCACACCAGAAATTTAGTTTCTGCTTTTAAACTGGGAACACAAAGTGAGGACATAAGTCTGATGATGTCTGTGTAGATGGCCCTTTCACCAGGCAGGAAGGACATCCTGCCTTTTTGATTCATGATTTTTTGGTAGTGAAAGAAAATACCTCAGTGTGACCTGCAGCAAGACTTGATTCTGACCTGACTTGGCTAAGCAAGGATAAAAGCCCCATTTTACACCTTGCAGATAAGTTAATAAAAGACCTGAGGTTAAATCATCCTCTCAGGATCGCTAAGTCTGAATCCAGAGATGGCCAAGGAATGCTGAGACAATATCCTTATCATGTTTCCAGGAAAACTCAGGACCTTATGAGAAGTTCTGTATACTGAAGCATAGTATTACATTTGGAATAAGATCTGTATTAAACCTTTATGACTGAGTTTCAATAACATAAGAATACGATTTCTTTATTAAAAGTTTAACTGCTTTTACACTAGTGAAGGTTGGAAGAGGTATAAATAATAAAAACAAATAAAATGAATAGTTCATAAAGATTTTGTGCTTGGAATACAGTCAGGATCATACACTCAGTCAAGTCACATGCCCTCAGACCTAGTTGGACACCCACCCTTCCCTGCACCCTTTCAACAGCTGTCTTAGTTCCCAGAGGGGTGGGGATAGCGGCAGGAACTCTGGTATCTGGGGGCCATTAATCACGAGGAGTGTGCCTATGAAGTTAACGTTAGAAACATGTAGGACATCACTAACTAAAGTAAGGACAGCAATATAGACTTTACTCACATATGCTACTGAAATGCATCATGACCAATAAATTTGAAGTATCAAATTCAGATGGTTTGACAAACATTTTCAAGAGCCTCTAACATAAGCAAAACAAACTAATATTAGTAGTATGAGACTATATAGGAGTTAAAAATAGTAAGATCAAAACACAAAAAAATACCTCTTTCCACCAAATAGGGCCATCTCTCCCTACCAATGTATGATGTCCAGGACAATAGTAAAACCATAAATTCTTTTCCCCCAAGTTAATGAGTAATGTACATACCAAGAATTTGATGACATTAACAATTATGGGATCAGAGTTTCAACCACACTTTTTACAAAGAATTGAAGCCCCCAGCTCCAAACTTGATCTTAGGGGTGGCATTTCTCCTCATTAGCTCTCCTATGGCCCAGATGCTGGGATCTGGTGATGGCAGGTCTGCCGCAGGCTGCCTGAGGTGAGTGGCCTGGCCAGTCCTGGGGCTCCTCTGGTGAGTGTTGCAGAGAGTTCCGTGAGGACAGGGGCCCAGAGAACCAGCCGCAGGGGTACCACCAAGGCTGCACTCAGGAAGTTCCCTCCCCTGCCACCGGGGCCCAAGACCCGAGGAGGTGTGCAGTGGCCCTCAGGGTCCTTTCCCTGACCCTCTGCACCCCTGGCAGAGGCAGGCTGGGCAGGGGGCACAGCCTGTGCCTTGTATCTGAGACCTGGAAGCCCAACTCTCTTACCTGAGGTCCACCACTCGATTTTGCCCAGGAGCTCTAATGCTGTGATGTGAACAGGACTCTGGTTGACTCACCTGGAACAGTGGCCTTTAACATGGAGAATATGTACCCAAAGGGTCCTGGAAGGGGTTGATGATCATATGTTCCTAGATCCTATGACCTTAAGATTCCTGTATTTCCCTGATTTATACTCCTGTTAAAGTGTCATGCTAAAGAGGTTATATTTTAGTCCATATTGGGATTATCTGAATTCATATACAAGCTAGATTGCAATGATGGCAGTTAGATACTTTTGGACTAATGACTATCTTCTTCCATGGCCTGGATTTGCAAAGTATGCATTTGAAGGAGAGTTTCATGAAAGCTTGGCTAAGATAACATTAGTAAGGAGTGTGGACTGTTGAAAAAGCCCCCTCCTGCCATGCATTTAAACAGAAGCAGCTCTTTTCAGCTTTTCTTGATATTTATCCCTAGGACACATCAATAGCTAGAAAGAAATGAAACTTTAAATAGCAAAGCAGTTTAGGTTATTGTCGCTAATTCTTTTAAATGTAATTAGAACGTTTTCTTAGACTGCTGAAATTTTCCATCTGTACTGGATAAAAGTTCTATGAGATCTTTCCACTTGGCACTTATTATTCAATGAAGCACTTAAAACAATATTCATCAGATACTGTTTGGAATGTTTATTATATATATATATATATAGAATACAGAAAAATCTTCATCTTTATTTCATCTTAAAATGTTTAATATTTTCCACCTCCTGTTAATAAAAAGTAAATAAGATCCTATATAGACCAATTATCTCTGACTGCATCTACCTTTGTTTTCATTAAATGTAAAAGAAAACATTATAATTGATTCATCTCATGAAATGTGTTGTCAATAAAATTTGACTTTTATGCTTAACAATTATCAAATTGTAATATATTTACATCATTTTAAATAATAGTATATTAAAATAACTTAATAACTCAGTCTAGAAGAACTTTATAATGTTATGTAAGTTTTTGTAGTGATTTAACATGATATGTAGTAATATAGTATGATAGGACACCAATAAAAGGCTTACAGTCACAAAAATATCTTAGAGCAACAATTTTATTTTTAAATGTCCATATTTAAAATATACTGATTATCTTTACAGCATCCTTTGCAACTACTTAAATTCATAATGAAGTATTTTAAATGTCAATCTAAAAATGTGCAAGAAGTACATAGTTAAAACAATTTTTTTTCAGGGCATGTTGGCAAAAACATTGACTTAAATTCTGGAAGGAACATGTGGATGAGGTCCTTACTTAATCACTGCTATTAAATAAGGTAGTGAATTCTTTTCTCCCTAACTTTATTTTTTCTCACTAATCTTAGTTTTATACTGAGTACCGTGTACCTCTTGGAAAAATAGAAAGATTCTAGTTATGAGATTCCATCTTAAATCTCAACCATTTTAAAAGTCTAATAGAGAATGGAATCTTGGCTGCGCTGAATTTTAAGATATTCTGCTTTAAACCGGTAAAAAGAAGTAGTCATTTTATTTTGGCAGTCACCTTAATTCCCTAGAAATTTAAGGTTTCAGAAAAAAATTACATTGTAGAACTCATTCACTTTTAGAAGGCAGAAGACAGAGGCATCTCTTTAGATTAATGTGTTAGGCCGTATCAGGCTCACTAGGGAGAGAGGTGGATATGTCAGATGACAGTGTACAATGCAAAGCCAGATGTTCATATGTTTTCAGAAAAAAAAAAATTTTCCAGTGTTAAGTTTTATGATGGCCTCAATTTTTAAAATGCTTCACTATTCTAAATTATATGTTTGTCCTTGGACTATTATTATTTGTGAGAATCACTGATTGTAATAACAACCATACAAACTAAGAATCAGCAGTGAGTATATTAACAAAATATAACAAAAACTCTTTAATGGCAAATGAAATCAATCACTTTCATTATTTTCTGAATTCAGAAGTTTAAAGAATGTGACCACCCTGTGGTATAATGAGATGAGCTCACTTTATACTGATGGGCACATGAACATAGTGCCTTATTGTGTAAAATGCAGTTTAACATTGAGAATCTGAATCAAATTCTCATTCAACTGCTGTTAGTTTCACCTTTAAAGTAAATTGACCAAGGTGTAATACTGCAAGTTATATTTAGGGATTAAGAACTACTTTCAGAGGGAATAGTGATATAATATTTCCTTCATAATCCTAGTAAATTATCTAACTGTTCTATGTTTCATAAGCCTCAAAAGACAACCAGCATAACTGAATTTTCTTTTGGGATGCACATTTCCAAATATATTCTGTTATGAGATTAAAATTCAAGATTATTCAACGATTCAATGATCAAAATGAAAGTATTTCTACTGGTTTAAAAAAAAATTCCAGTTCTTTGTGGATTCAGAATCTAGGGTGATGATAAAAGATTTTGTGACTATTGATCAAATATTGATTTCCTGTAAATCACTAGTTTTCCTGGAGAGTTACAAATTTATAATCAGTAGGCAAGAAACAGAATTTGAAGGAGCTGAAAGGGTCCAGGAGGTGGGGAGCAATGTCTGAGCACTGCTGGTTTCAGTTCGGTGTAAGGAACTGGGGTTAGCAAGGTTATTTCCGTTCAATACAGATGCAAGGCTTTTAGAGGCAGAATATGCCAGGGCCAGTGGAACCACTGTGACCGTTGATTCGCATACTTTAATGTACATGAGTCACTTGAGGATCTCATTAACATCAGATTTCATTCATTGATTTGCGTATAGGGTCTGATATTCTGCACTTCTAACAAGCTCTCAGGAGACACTGATCCTGCTGGACCATTTTGAGTAGCAAGAATTTAGAACACTGATCTGTTCTTTCAGTCTAGAAGTGAGAAGTGTGGCCAGGAGTCAGGGGGCCCAGGCTCTCTCATCAAGTTGACTGGTAAGCAACTATAAGAATAATAAATTATTTAACCTCAAAGGGACCTATTATCACCTGTAAAATTATAGGTGTGGACCAGGTCATGTGTCAGGTCCCTACAGAATGATAAAACTTAGGATTTTAAGATAACCCCTTATTTTTATTTTGGCTGCTATCCTCTATATTTTCCCTCAGAAATGGTTAGCAAAAATCAGAATGAACTTTTATTGTACTGTGTTACTCCCAAAAATCACCATGGAGTGTTTTGTGTTCTTTGAGCCAAGATGATAGCTACTTTTTTATGCCAATTTCCACACTTTCCCCATAATTCTTAGGACACTATTCAGATTTGTGTTTTCTTTTAATTTTAATGAGAATTCTTATGAATACAGAGTCTATGAGGTGAGTTATCTATTACCCAAATGAAAATGTAGTTCCTATTATTGCATATTTTTCAGAGAAGCTGTAATATTCTAAAATAGAGGGTGATCCTTTAATTGGAGCCAATCTCATATACTGCACCCCTGCTAAGTGGCATGGCTGGTAATGGTTTCGAAGTGCACTTAACTGGGAAAAAATTCTTTTCACTCTCTAAGCACAATTTGAGTCAACTTCTTCCTGCTTATTTCCATTATCAACACCTTTATTCAGAACTTCATTAACTCTTGTCTGAACTGCTGTACTAATCTACCAACTGGTGTCCCATCTCTAACCTCTCCACTCCACAATTATTCCAGTACAGCCCTGCCAGAGTAATGCTCACACATTTCAAAAAAGTACATGCATTCCACATCCAGTCAAAATCCTGCAACGGGCCCTTAGTCAACACCTTCATGTTGTGGGGTTGTGTGCCCACTATTTTCCTGCACTCACATCTATGACTCTGTTTATACATCACCTCTACTTGGTATATCTTCTTCTATAAAACTCTATTCATTCTTCAAGACATATGGTAAATGCCAACTCTTGCTAAAAGTGTTCCCTTATTCTTCCAGCAAGAAGTTGAACTCATGTAGCACCTTGCTTTTGATATTGTTCTCTACTCAACACCTACTGCCCTACGCTATAATTTCTGCATATGCTTCAACTCTGCCCTCTATTATACAATTCTTGGGAATCTGTAGTATGTCTTTGTTGTCTTTGTAGCTCTCACAAATCTCCACATCTGTTGAAGGAATGAGTGAATATACAACATAGCTTCAGTATTATTCTATGGCTCAAAATGTCTAGAAACTGCAGAAGTTAAAAAGTTATTAATTGGTCTTATTTAGTGTTTATCTGAGCAAATTACTTAATCTCTGTGAGTATTCCCTTATGTATTTGGGGGAGAAGAGTGATGGGTGCCTAGTAAATTTGTTTACCCACATATGGATAGATGTAAAGCACTATGCTATATAAATGCTGGAGAAGAGGGAAATATTTTTATTTTCTGGATCATGGTAAATATTATCATATGGTAAGTGTGTTTCAGATTCAACCACTGTGCTAAGTAAATTTTATATGTGAATTCAGAATAATATAAAATATACAAATGATACAATATTTATACTTAAGATTCTAAAGATGCAACACAATTGCATTGGCTTCATGACTTGTACAGGGCTAATGTTTTCAAAAGGAAAAGTAGAATTTCTTCCTTAAGATACCATCTTAGCAATGCTCTCATTATTGTCTATCATGGTTTGGGGATTATTAAAGGTGTCCTGTGCAAAATACAGTGTACATTAATTATTTTCTTGAAACATGAAAGGAAAAAACTGAAAAAGTCCATAATCATTATAGGATTTGTGAGCTTTGGGCATATACCAAATTGATTTCCTCTGCTCCATAAGCTACAACATGATGGTTGGGAATTTTCAGCTGCAGATGCATTAATCCTTTTAGGACACTAGGTTGCTCTATCACTGCAGTACTGTAATAATCATAAGAATTTTAAAAGATGAAACTTGAGAAAACTTGTTCCATAAATAAATAGACTGTAATTAATCTGTAATATTACAAATACTTTTTAGACTAAGGGAACATGAAAAGATCTTAGTCTTACATAATTTTCAATATTAATGTCTCTTCCAGTCCATTCCATTGCCAGAAAAATATGTTTAAGTATTTCTGACTAACTATAAATATAATAATTTAATTCGATAAGACTTTTTAAAATTGCTTGAGAAATGTACGTTAACTATAGAAGAATTCTCCCATCTTTGTCCACCAATATTAGTTTAAGAGGAAGAGCAGATAGGGTTATAATTCTCTGAGGAATGTTTCTATGATATTCTTTTCTTTTGGCATCTATAAATCCTCTGTTGAGATCATAGAAAATGTGTGCTATAGAGAAATTACTCTCAGATTAGAATAATAGCAACACATGTGAAATATGGCACAAAAAACTCTCTGCTATTTGGCTATCATAGTGATGAGAGAATTTATAAAATTACTCATTGTAAAGCAAGAGTGAAACAAGTAGGCTTAATATCCATTATATGCACTTGAGAGCCTTATGTTGCCATAGTACTCACTGCTCTCATAAATTCCTGATACTGTTTCACACCAGGAGTTAGTTCATCAGTGAGAAAACACAGAAAGCTTGAATGTGTTCTTAACCTCCAGGGTATATATTCTAATGCGATTCTCTTTAAGTGTTCTTCCTTCAAAAGATACACACACAACTTAGACTGCACCACTGAAATGGTTTGAAATGAATGTAAATGTTGTCTCTCTGTTCACCCAGGGAATTACCTCTCTCATACACAAGTGGAAATAATACAGTCTTAGTGCAGGTCAGAATTCTGTTTTCAGAGTGATCATTTATAAAATTACTCATTGTAAAGCAAGAGTGAAACAACAGGCTGAGAAGCTAGGTTTTGCACTTGTAGTCTTTACATCATTTTAGGAAGGCTTATGTGTGACTTCCTTTACAAATTTAAATATGTTCATAATTTAGGAAAACTGTATGCCCATGGTTCTTGAAGAGTGACTTGAATTACAAGACTGTGGAAGAGCTAGTATAATCTCACAACAAAAACTGTCACCCAAAGTATTCTCTTATGCTTTTACTAAAGCCTTGGCCATTTCCTTTACACTATGAGGCCTTGTAATTTACACATGCGAAAGCCAGGTGGGAAGCGTTGAGGTCTAGTGCAGCTGTCTCCAGAGTGTGCCATGAGGACTGCTGGCAGTATACACATGTTTTTAAGGAAACACCAAGGAACACTTCATGTTTTTATTTAAAAGTTATTAGAGAAAATACAACTAGCAAATCAAACTCATTACTCTAATGTTATTCCTCCTTGGGTCAAGTCTCTTTTTTACATAAATTTAAGTTTAAAAAATGAGTTTAAATTTAAAGAAACTAGTAGGTAAATATAATGCAAGTGCTTCCGACAAAAGTCATGATGGAGGTCGGGAGGTCTCTGGTGAGTGGCAAGTGAGATGGAAAGCTGTGGTCAGGGGTCAGTGGTTCTGGCTCCAGCTCCATCACTGACTGGCTATCCCACCTTAGCCAAGTCGGATCTCTTTGGACATCCACTCCTTATTAGTGAAGAGACTGTTGGGGTGACTGCTAAGGTCCAGCCTAGCACCCCCGCTTTATGATGCTATGTTCTTTTGTCAGATGTCATTACAAGGAACTCTAGTCTCTGTAAAACCAAAGTCAGCATTCTAAGCCTTAACACGAGAGGTGCTCGCTTAAACTAGCCAGAGGAACCAACTGGCCTAATGTGGAATTATTTTTTTCGAATTTCAAATCAAAACACTGTATTGATAGATTAGACCAAACCTTTGAAAGATTGGAAATAAACTTGTTGCATGGTAACTTTACTTTTTTGTTCACATGGGAGGGATTCCAAATGCTTTGGATTCTCTCATCACTGTGATAGCCAAATAGCAGAGAGTTTTATGTGCCGTGTTTCACATGTGTTACTATTATGCTAATCTGAGAGTAAGAAACCTGGATGTCCATAAAGCAGTCAGATGAAGGGTTTAAATAAAGTTAGTCTTGGAAGAAAAATACACTTCTATTAGAAGTTGAAAAAGATAGATGAACACAAGCTTAATATAAAGGATTGTGTTTCAAGGAACAGGAGGAGCCAGAGCTTTAAGATAACTTAAAATCGATGGTCTGGTTTCTGGTTTTAACTTTTCACTCTGAAAATAGAAAACACCTTAACCAGATACCCATTTTTAAGGGTAATAAAATTTGAACTCCAAATTAGCCCTACGTGCCTCTATGAAACTGCCTTGTATCAGTTCTCTTCCAAATGGCTCAAGAATACAAGTTCAAATCAAAACCTGAGTACCATAAAGTATTCAATGTAGAAAATATCCACCAAGTAATAACTTCACAGCCAGGCTGTTTTCTGACGTGATCTCGATAGTTTGAGAAGTAAACCACATTTTTCTTGAATTGGAGTTGCTGTTCCTTTTTTTAGAAGGTCCCCTAGCTTCACAGGGGAAACTTTCTTCCTGGAGGTTACCTATCAATGCTGCTGCCTTAGCCTAAAAAGAAATAAACTGATTGAGTTTGTGAGAAGAAAAGGAGAAGCTTTTAATGATGATGAACTCTGAGTATTTGAACTAAGCATTTTGGAAATGATTGAATTAAGGACTAATGTATTTCCAGTATGTATTTGGAATACTAAGTTTATCTATTTAACCTATTCAGCTCAACAAAGAAATTAACGCCAACAAAATGAATACAATCTGTTCTTTGTGGAAATATATCTGCTTGTGATGCTGCAGAAAGAAAAGGGGAAAAAAAGATGCTATGGGTGAAAATTTTACCTATGATCTCTAAAAGGGCATACTCCTGGAGCACATCTAAATACACAATCCATAAATCGAGAAGTTGGCCCTCTGGAATACCAACAACTTCATTATCTGTTGCAATTTCAAAGGCTTCTCAGAAAATGTGGAGCCACAATTTCCTAGCTTTTCCAATTATCATGTTACAAAATATCTCTAGACATGCATTCTTGATCTGTGATAATAATTTGATGCTTGTCATCCTCAGTTACAGGGAGTCTGGCCCTCTGAGAAAGGCCCAGCATCCCTGGTGGAGCTGCTCCTGACTGGATCGGTCACTGCTCACTCAGTCTCCGCCACAGAACAGCAGCCAGTCTTTGCCTAGTCTTGTTTACTGAAGATGTGTCACCCCTGGGAGAATGGGGCTGGGGGAGAGTTGGCAGTGCTGAGCTGCTGGCCCTCTTGGGCTGAGCTGAGCCTGGCGTCGCAGTGGGTTTTGACACTCCGTGCAGGCTGGGGATTTTGATTCTTTTCTCAGAGTTCAGTCTTGCGAGGCTTCTCCCTCCTTGGTTGCTGACTGCTGCTGCAGAGGAGGTCAGGCTGCCCTGGCTGAGGGAACATGGGGACAAAGGTAAACTTCCACCCAGCTTCCTGAGCTCCAGGAGCTGTTCTCTGGCTTGACTCAAAGCCTCCGTCAGTCCAAAGCGTTCTTCACACTCTCTACGCACTGTTTCCTGAAGAAAAGCATTCTGAAATGAGAAAACGGGGAAAAAAAGGATCCCTATCTTTTAATTGTATGCATATGGATAGTTATTGGCAATATAAATTGAGAACTGAACCAGAAATCAGGGGTCTATGTTCTCTATCTTTGTGGATATTCTACCACATGGGACAGACAAGGCAAAAATTCAGACGATTTCTGAAGCTGGAAAGAACTTAAAGAGAACATTTGATTCAACCCTTGCAGAAGAGAAACCAGGGGCCAGGGCCACTCAGATGGTAGTGGTGGGGGCTGGGGCTGGAACCCGGAACATCTAATGCCCACTTCAGTGGGGTTTCCACTCCTTTGGGCCTTGTGTCTCAGACAGTGTCCTGCACATGTGATGTCTAGCAGTGAATATCTGTACTATCATGTATGTTATTTTATATGAAGGTCAACTACAATACATATGACAGGTAGAATTGCTTGAATTATAAGACTGAAAGAATAAAATATATCAGCTATATTATTTAAACAACAAAATCAGTTACTCTATATGATGCTTTCTCAATAGAACTTAAAAATACCACTCATCTGCTTCTCAGTAAGAGATGTATCAACACAAAGAATATCTTCTGCTTTCAACTCCATTTGGCCATCATTTATCAAGTTACTAGGAGCTGCAGTGAATACTGTTTTTGCCCTCAAGAAGTTTGCAGCCTCATAAGTTTGAGCAGACTATTTTTTTATGCCCCTGATAAAAGTTGGAGCCAAGGGTGGAAGCTGTGGGACCTAAAAATGAGGACGAACTTTTTAATAGCCAGAGCTATCTGGAGGGTACTCTGAAGGGGTGAATCTCTCCCAAAGGGGATATGTTGGAGCCAATTTAAGCTTCAGATGTGTGACTGGACTAGAGAGCATCAAGGTCTCTTCAAATTCTGAGAGTACATTTCTAGTTGAAGAATGACCCTTCTTTTATCTATGGAATTCCTCAAAATGACTTTGGGCCTATGGTAAGAATTAGTTCTGGGATCTCTTGACATTCGCACCTACAAGATGTCAAAAGAGGTTGAAAAGTAAACAATTCACAATGGTGTCTGAATGAGTAAACATAATTAAAGTGATTGGGTTATTGGATTCTTCAACTCAGAATGAATTTCCATCAGATTAGCTTGCCTGTAAAAACTGCCAAGCATTTCCCAGTCTGACTCTCAGTGGAAAGTGTCCTCTGAGGGGTTTGCTGACTAATTTGCTGTCAGTGGAGCTAAATAACAAAGCATCAGGGAAAGGAGCATCTTCCTGTATCTGAGTTTCTTGTGATTATGGTCAGAATGCTATTCAACTCCAAATTTGGTCATCAAAACTGAAGACCATGGAGCAATTCCAGATTAACAGTTGCACAGTAATTTTCTATAACACCAGTGGCTTGTCTAGACCAAACAAAACTTCATCTTTTACATATATTATTAACATATACACACACAATGCATATAACCACATTTTTAAAAAAATAATGGGGGCTAATTACTTGTTTCCAGTTAATATATTTTGCAGGAAGAGGAGACCAAGGAGTGTGTTTGTGGTTTTATCATCAGATGCTCATTATCATGCCTGAACTACTTACTGAAAAAGCAGGGGAAGGAAGGCTAGAGAAGAAGATTAATAAATTGCCATGTTAGGTGTCATTTCATTTCCTGCTCCTGTATTTGGCAAAGAAAGATACTGAAACTCAGATTGGTTATGTAACCAGGTCTGAAGGGGCGGGGCCCTGCCTGCTTCCGGAGTCCTGCTCCAAGCTGCCTGTGCCTACATTAATTGTCAGATAAATTACATCAAGCATGCTGGGGCCATTTTGTTGCAGGAGCAATAAAAAAACAGTAAGACACTTCATCTGGTTTTGCCAAGTTTTCTAAACTTATTCTAAACTTTTTTTAAAAGGAAAAAAAGTCCACAATGCATTGTTTTGTATTTACTAGCCAGTAAACTGTCAAAACATGTTGAAGTGATTCATTTAGGACGCTTTCAATAAATTAGTACAAAAATTCCCTTAAGAAAGCTATGAAAAATAGTTAATTTTATTTGACTATAGTAAAGGAAAAAATGGATACCAGTTAACAACAAGATCAATAAATTGGTGACATGAATAATAAGTATATCAATATGGAAGGATGAGGTGAGGGGTGACATGATAACAAGAACTCTCATTAAAAAAAAATAAAATTCAATCCATTTACTAAAATTAGATTCAGGTCTCAAAGGAAAGGGGTAGCACTCTACAGAAAACATCCGTAAGCCAAGTCACATAAAAGCTATTTCAGGTCAGGACTCTCCACGAAGGAGGAAATGAAAAAGTGGAGCAAACCCAAGATGTCCCCAAAGCAAGTATAACAGGAGCAAGGGCCGCACCAGCTCAGACTGAACTTGGAAGGGCGGATGGCCATCTTAGTCTGGGCCCACTGCTCTGGAACGCTTCCTTCTTCAAGGCTATTAGTTTCCAGAACAAAGGACTCAGTCTCTTTCTTCTATTATTTCCCAAATTAGGAGGAGCTCTGAACTGAAAACAGGATCCAAAGTTAGGTCTTCTATTTTTGTCTATGCCACAAACACTATGATATTTCAGGTGAATCTCAAAATACCTGCAAGTCCTCTGCCCTCCTTGTTGAAAATTGAGATTGTAACTCAGTTTTGTACAACTGGCAGTTCAGATGTTATAATTTATTCAATCATGGAGTAAAAAAATGGAAATAGAGCACATTAAGTTTAGGGGATTGCTATTTCAGGGGTAGAGTGAGTGTGAAAGCACATGACAAGAACACATGTGGATGTGGCCAGAGTCAGTAAGACACGTTAATGGAAAATTCCATCATATGTGGAAAAGAATTGTTCACTTACGGTTGGATTTCTTTTAGCAATTTAGGCAAAAAGTTTGTCTTTTTGGATTGTTTCTCTTTTTGGGAGGTTGTATTGTTGCAGAATTTTAATATGTGTTTTTATTGAACAACATGGGAAATAGGTAAGATGGAATATGTTCAGTAAGATTGAAAATCATGGGCAAACATTAACCAATGAAGCCATAGCATTCCAAATGTTTTAGGTAAAATTACCTTTGGCTGCATTTTTGTATAGTAAAATGCTATCACTGGATTGCAATTAAACTGTACGTCAAAATGAAAAGGGAGGAATCAGACAGGTGAAGAAAGGGCAGTAGGGTTTTCCTGGCAGAGCGGGCAGTTGAGTGCAAATGCCTAGTGGTGAGAGAAGGGAGGCAACTCTGGGGATGAGACATGACTCAGTACGACTCAAGTGTGGAGTGCACAAGGGGAGGAGAGCCCGGGACTGAGGCAGGGAGGAGTGGGCGGGGTCAGACCGAGGACAAGTTTGGCAACATGTCAATACTAGAGTTTCCATTTAATTCTGAGGGCCATATGGAATCATTGAAAGATTTATTTCAAGCAGAGGACTGGCATGGTCAAATATGCATTAAAGGAATATCCCTTGGTCAGCTCTGTGGAAAATGGCCCTTAATGGGGCAAGATGGGAGTCAGGGAGGATAGGAAGAGGCCAGAGTTTTCATGGAAAAGGTTCTTATTCCTAGTGCCCCTTGTTTAGGGTGGTCTAGGGGAGGAGAACTAGTGTTTCTGGGTCCTTAAGCTCTGCCAATGGTGGAGAGTTTTATCTATAGATAAGTCTACAACATTTTCAGATGAAGGCCATTTTGAATGGGCTTAGAATATGGCTTAATTGCACTCCCACTGGGTAAGTAAATGTCAAAATGAAAATATAAATTAGCTCACCATCTGTTTGAAATTTCTAATATTAAAAAATGGCCAATTTTCCCACTCTTTGCAGTGTAAGGGTGGTTTATTTTTATGTTTGTTTTCATTTTTATCCTTAGAGACAGCTGGATTGATTTCAATTCCAAAAAGAGTGGAAGAAACAAGAGAAGGCCTTGCTGGATAACTTGGTCATTCTGAAGGTGAGAATCCCATTTTTATGGCAATCAGCTGTATTTGGCATGATCTGGAAGGAACATGCCAGAAAAACAAGTCCTCAGTGAAGAATAAGCTCAGATGATGGTCTTAGTTCACGCTTTATACCTAGGGAGGTCTGAACCAGTCATGGAATGATCAGATGAACCAATTCCACCAACCCAAAGGACATCCAGCCCAGCACAGTGGGTGGCTAGCCAACCCGGTGGGGAGCTGAGGTGAAAGGAAACTGTGGAAAAGGCGTGGAAACCAGAAAGATGGGTAGGAGTTAGCAAACAATGTGCCTGAAATTCCATTTAAGGCTTCTATTCAACTCATCTGATCAGCCCAAACACGGTAGGAAAAAAGTGGAAATGGCCCTTTGGTAAGACAGGGAAGGGAACCTGATTAAATTTCCAGGAACACAGTAAGACCCATGTCAGGCAGATTGCTCTCAAAGTTGTCTCTATGCTTGCAAATGTAATGGACATGTGAAATAACTATGGCAGATGTATCCAAACAGAAGGAGCATCAGAGGCGATATTCCCATGGGCTGACAAACTTCCAGAGCAGATTTTCAGAATGGGGAGAAAGAGCCTATGAAGCCCATGAAGTGCAGAATTTACTCCTCTGTGTCAATAATGTAACCTTAATTGATATTTAATTAGTATTAACTAAACACAACCAAAACAATTTCTCCATACTTTTTTCTCATTCGGTCAGCTTTTTGGCATCCATATGCTCTGAATCAGGGTGGACTGCCTCCAACATGCAAAAGACAGGCTTGCCTGGATGTCTCTCCATGGCTGGACACTCTTAGTCTGCACTCCTCCCACCACCGTTTTGCCCCTTGCCCCAAGGCTCAGGTTCTCTGTCAGTTTATCCTTCGGCCCTGCAAACCTGCAGCCTGTGCACCGTAAAAGCTCCCTGACCGCCCCCTGCTCCTCTGGAGTCAGAAATTAGAGAACCTCCATTTAGCCCTTTACTCATTGAAAGAGACTCAAATGTTCTAATTTTGGTTGGTTCCAAGGTTGAGAACCACTCATTTGCTAACTTACTAACTAGTACTTCAGATTCTCATAAATAGAATTACCAGAAAAACATGACCATCTTCTCTATATCAATTAAAATGCAAATACAATAAATGTATAATGTAAAACTAAACAAATCCCTTTTGCCAAAAAGCTATGTGTTTGAAAATACCATGTATTCCTAAAATTTAATCTTAGGGATTATATAAATCCATCCTTGCCAGATTTATTAGTAAACTTTCCTAAAGAAATGGGTTTTCTTTCTTTTAAAAAAATAGATTTTACATTTGAAAAAAACTAGTTTTAAAGTCACCCATAATCCCCCAATTTTTTAAAAGTACATAAGTGAAACCCATGCCCATCTCTTCTACCCAACAGTGGTAACTACTGTAAACTGAAAATATCCTTGATTAGTTTCTGGATAATTTCCTGGCTTCCATTTTCTCTTTCTCACCTTCTGGAACCCCTATTAGTAGAATATTAGATATCGTGACTTGATTCTCTAATTTTCATTCTTTCTCTCCATCTCTTTGTTTTTTTCTTCTGCTTTCTGGGAGATTTATTCATTTTTATCATCTGACCCAAATATTGAAATTTTTACTTAAGTGTTTTATTTTAATATTCATTCTTATTCTTTATTCATATCTGTGGATGCAATATCTTTATTCTTCTCTCTGAGGATATTAATTCCATTCTATTTTGAATACTACTTTTGCTCCCTACATTGTTTTGTATCTTTTTCTTCTGAGTTCTTTTTTGCTTATTTGTTTGATCCTAGTTTCTGTCTTTCATATTAGAGGCTTTTCTAAAATTTTTGTTTGATGACCTTTGCTGTGTAAAAATGAGTCTCCAAAATGCTACTAGAAATTTCCTGTGCTTAGTTAACGTTAAGAGCTTACCGACTGGTATACTTCTCAGTGGCTGGACTGCACATGGATACTGCCGGTTCATTGGGAGGCCCTAACTGTCAGTATCCTTAGGTCTTTTCTTTTGAGCCAGCTCATTTCTCCAGAGAGGGCTCTTCCAAATTCCTGGCTATTGATACATAAGCCTGGTGGTCTATGTCCTGGGAAGTAACTGGGTGAGGTGCAGTGGGAGGTCTCACTCTTTAATATACAGACTTTCCCTCTAGCCTCTCATCCTCTGTCGTGCATCCTTAGATCCAAAGCCTCTCCCATCCAGTTTTCCTAGAGTGTAAAGCTTTGGAATCCTGCCAGGATGGTGAGTGGGGGCTGCTTGGGGGTTAGGGAGAGCATCTGAGGATCTCTCTGCTCCTTTTGCAACCATTCAAACAGCCTGTTTTCAGATTCCCTCTTCTCTCCCTAATTTAGAGATACCCAGTTCCTGAGCTTTTCCCATGCTGTGTCATGTAACTGGGTCTGCTTCTTTTAGGACCCCACCCTACGCCCTGGCCCCGCTCAGGCATCCTGAGCCTACTGAGCTCTCACCCATACTGTGCTTCCTGTTTTCCAAAATTTGGTCAGCATCCTTTTCATCTAGTGTCAGTGCCTCCCTCCCCTGTTCTCTTTTCCTTATGGGTTTATTCACTTTTTATTAATTTACTGTCATTTAGTACTATTTTGGGATGAAGCAGAGATAAACATATTTATTCAATTCTTCACGTTTAACCAAGAGCATTCCTTTCTATTGCTGAGTATCTTCCATCTCCGTGAGACGGTTATAGGAACTGGTAGAATTTAAAACTTCTGTCCTTTTTCTTTCCTTATCTGTAGTTTTAAGACAACAGAGATATTGAACTGCATACAGGTTTTCCTTTGCTAGTTATATGTAAACTGTTTTAGTTGTTGTTGTTTTATTTTTTTGTTTTCTTCTAATTTACCACATTCTTCCTCTGGATCCCAAGACCCCTCACAGTGGGGCCGCACGGGAAGCAACGGGCAGGAGGCAGCATGTGATCTGTTTTAACCTGGTTTTAAATGATAATGTCTTGTTCTCTAACATACCATGTTTCTCTTCTGACTTCCTTCTTTTTAGAAGAGTATTCCATTTTGTGTGTGTGTGTGTGTGCCTTCTCCCTGTGAAGAATTTTCGGGGGCCCCCTTTTCACATTTACAGTTCCCACTCGGTTTTTCTTTCTGTTTTCTCTGCTTGTTGACCTGCACCTTTTGTTCCTTCACCTCCTTGGCCCTGTTGTTCCTGTGGCTGCTGTCCAGCCGCCCCTGCCCCATGCAGGAGGGCCTGTTTTGCCCTTCAGAGGCTCTGGCTTTCCTCCTCTACTTGAGAACTTTCTTCATACAATCAAAAACAAAGTCCACCCTTTCTCTGGCCTCTTGAAAGAGAACAGGGCTTTCCTGCCCTTAATTAGCTTCCTTCTTAGACCATTAATTTATCTTCATTGTAATGGGAATTATTTCTCCACTTAAACGCGGCTTTATTTTCCCAGAACCTGAGAAATTTCAAGCGTCTGGAATGCATGCTCAAAATAGTAGTGTTTTTCACTCTACATGCTATAATCTCTACACTTTCTGGTTCATAGCTCCTATCAATTTTATTGACTCATTTTCTCTTTTTATAAGAATATCCTGGACTTTGGCATGCTTAACCAGAGAAGCAGCCTTAATTATTTACTCTTACAGTTCAGTTGTAATTATTTAACTTCTAGTGGAAAATCTAGTGTCTAGTCTACCCTCTCCTTCTCCCACCTAGCTGAAGGAAGTATGCCCCCAGGCATGCCCTTAGGTAACTTTACTTCAGGGAGACCCCCTTTTACTCCCCAGTAATGATTCATGATCATTTATGTACCAACCCAGAGTCTTGCGTCTTTCAAAAGTCCACATTTTTAAAAAAATGGAACTTTATCTCTAAGTAGCTTCCTTTTGTAACAATGAGCAGGAAGAGCTCCAAATGTTGCTCCTTTTGTCTGAAAAAGATACACACTCTTCATTTTTAATCTAGTTTTTCTTGCCAAAATGACCTCCAGAGGTCCTGAGATTAGCAGCCTCTAAAATGGCCCCCCGTTATGCCTCCCCTCCTGCTATTCATTCCCTTGTACAATTCCTTCACTTTGAATGTGGGCTGGACTTAATGGCTCATTTATAATGAATAGAACACAGCAGAGCACTGGGACGTCACTTCTGAGATTAGGTTATGGAAAGACTCTGGCTTCTCTCTCCATCACCCTTTCTTGTCTCGCTCAGTCTCCTTCATTTGCTTTGAGGGAAGCCAGCCACCACGTGGTTGGCCATGCTGTGGAGAAGTCCCTGTTGCAGAGAACTGACGGAGACCTCTGACCAATAGCCAGCAAGGTGCTGAGCCTGTCAGCCCAACGGTCTGAGGAAATAAATCCTGCTAACAACCACAGAGTGAGCCCGGCAGCCAATCCTCCTCCAGCTGAGCCTTAGATGAAAGTAGTGCAAACCCTTAAAACCCTGACACCAACTTCCTGAGAGGTCTAGAGCCAGAGACACCCAGCTAAGCCACACTCAGATCCCTGATCCACAGAAACTATGAGGTAATAAATGTTTGTTGAGGGTAACTTACTGCACGACAATCAGTAACTAATACAGCCTCTTCAGGCCTAGGCCTTTTTTTTTTTTTTAGCATTCAGTCTTTGCTTTTTATAAGAAAAACTTCTGTTCAAGTCATTCTTTCTTCTGGATGTCAATTTAATTATTCACGTAAGATTTTCATTAAATTTCTCTTTGAGAGCAGGAATGGCAGTTGTCAGTCTTGTTCATAATTGCCTATCTAGTACACAATGCCTGGTACCTGAACAGATGCTCTGTGTATATTTACTGGATTTGGCCCTTCTGTCTATTTCTACTTGTCCTAGTTGATAAGTGACTCCTCACTTTTCACAATGCCATTTGTTTTGGGATGTAACAGTTAGAAAACTTGCTGGTCCAGGTGCCTTGGCCTTTCTTTCCTTTAACCTGCTGTCCCTCCTCTAGAACGTCAAGACCGCTGTCTTATTTGAAGCAAATGTGCTTCACCCGTCCTCCTCAGGGCTTCTCCAACTAAGCCGAGCTCACGTATGCTGTCCCTGGCCACTACTGCCTGGGCTGATCAAAGAGGCTGTGCTGCTCTGGTGCAGCACAAGACACTCAGTCATCTGAGCCCCTAACCGTCTGGAGGAGTAAGTGGTGTATTTGCTCTTATTTTAAAAGCAAAATAAACGAGGCCTAGAGATGTTGAGTGCTAAGCCTGAGGATCACTTTGAGATTTATAAGCAGAATCACTAGAACTCAAGTTTCCTGAAAGAGGAAACATCATATCCATGGAAACTCAAATTTGAATCTTGGCTCCGCCATGGTGTGTGAACTTAGGGAAGTTATTCAGCCTTTCTGACTCAGTTCCTCATCTGTAATGTGGAAATAATTTCTATGTTATAGGATTGTTTTAGGCCTTTTTCTTAATCTGTATTCTGTCCATTCCGTACTTTAACTTATAACTTCTCTGCTATAATTAGGTTCACTTCATAATTATAATGATAGCATAAGCTTTTTACAGGCGCACCTCATTTTATTGCTCTTCACTTTATTGTGCTTTGTACCTATTGCATTTTTTACAAATCGAATGCTTGTGGCAACCCTGCATTGAACAAGTCTATCAGCACCATTTTTCCAACAGCATTTGCTCACTTCATGTGTCTGTGCCACATTTGAAATAATTCTCTCAATATTTCAAACTTTTTCATTATGATTATATTTGTTAAGGTGATCTGTGATCAGTGACTATAACTCACTGAAGGCTCAGATGATGGTTAGCATTTTTTAGCAATAGAGTATTTTTAAACTAAGATATATACATTGTTATTTAGATATACTGTACATGTAAAAGACTACAGTAGAGTGTGAACATAACTTTTATTATATACACTGGAAAAATTCATTCGATTTCCAAAAAAAAGTCATTTGACTTGAGATATATGCTTTATTGCAGTGGTCTGGAACCCAGCCTGTAATATCTCTAAGGTGTGCCTGTATGTTGGCTGATGATTTAAATATAGCAACACCATGGCACATTTCTTACACTCAGTATAATTACTAGCACTTTCCTGTTATTTCTTTATTAAGATGCCAATAAAACCAATAAAAATATTACTTGTCATTAACATTCAGAATCTTCCTCCATTTGCCTTTATTTGCTATATTGTCATAAATGGGATCAAATATTCTAATGTGACATTACTTTGGTGATTAGAGGACAGATTAATGGTTTCACTGGCTTAGTCTGTTCAGGCTGCTATAACAAAGTACCACAAACTGGTGGCTCGAGCAGCAAACAAAATTTATTTCTCACAGCTCTGGAGGCGGGAAGTCTGAGATGCGGGTGCCTGAAGATTTGGTGTCTGGTGAGGCTTGCATTTTGGTTCACAAATGGCCATCCTCTCTGTGTTCTCATAATGGCAGAAGGGACCAGGGAGTTCTCTGGGTTCTTTTTCATAAGGTCATGAATCCCATGAGGGCTCCACCTTCATGACCTAAACACCTCCCACAGTGCCCACCTCCAAATATTACACTGAGGATTAGGTTTCAGCATAATCATTTGCATTCAGTCAAATTCTAAACAGCATCCACCATTTCTAAACTCCTTAACAGTTCAGAAATAAGACTTGATTAGAAAAAAATTTTCAAATCAAAATAAGTCTACTCCAATTTAAATAAAAACATTGCTGAAATAATCATGCATACCTAAGATAATCATGCATACCTAAGACAGATAACAGATAGGACCTGAATACGTGAAGATTCTTAGTCTTAGGGTTTTAAATGGTATTTGCAACACAGTAGACCTGGGTGTAGAGGAAACCTTTGAGATGATGTAGTTCAGTGCACTCATTTCACAGAAAAGGAAGCCAGGAGCAGAGAGGCTGAGTGACTGCCTGGTTACCTGGATCTGCTGCCAGGTCCCTGACTAACAGTCCAGGACTCTCTGCCTGGCACCAAACTGCCTTTCATGTTTTTCTTTGTTTATTTTGTTTTTGAAGGCCCAGGTGCTCATTCACAATTTGCAATGGTACCATCATTGCTTCCTACCTCTTCCTGGGACTGGTTAAGTTTCTGCAGAAGTTCTGCCTGTGCCAGCATTGCTCTTCCCAGCTCATCTGACTTCTGTTGCAATTCCTTCCTCAAGTCCTCTGAAATGGAATCATTACTGTCAACTTCCTTCTTCAAGTGAGATTCAAATTCTGCAACCAAATTTTTAAGGCTTTCAATTTCTTTCTTTTTTGACTCGGAATCTTCAGTGTGTTGGATATGGGACTCATGGAGTTTTTCTTCAAGAGTGGCCACTTCCAGCCTTAGATCTCTAGTAGCGCCTGCGATTAAGTCAGATATCTGTAAGATAAATCTCATGTTAATTTGCAGACAGTATTTCTAGGTAACCATTGAATTCTTATGGTTTTAAGAGGCTAATTCTAAATAATCAGCATGCTCTTCTGCTCAGATGAAAACAAAACCTATGACATATGTAGGCCTCCAAGATTTTCTTTTTTAAAGTTAAGACTAAAACTTATATTTTCACCACCTTAAATGGAATCATATTAGTTATTTGGGCATCCTTGGAAATATACAAATCTCTTTTACTAGATTGAGCCATCAAAGACAGCTCAAGTCATCATCAGGAGCCTGGTTGGATTCACTATAGGGTGACTTTGGAACCTAACAACACCTGATATTTGGGGATCCATATATGGAAACACCACAATTATATTTTACTACTACCTTACTGGTAAGTTTTCCTTTGACAGACTTTTTAAAAATTTCTTGTATATGATGACTAGAGGTACCACAGGTACTACACATTTTACAGCAACACTGTCCAATAGAACTTTTTATGATGACAGAAATATTTCTGCGATGTCCGACATGGTAGCTGCTAGCCACATGTGGCTATTGACAGTGGTATGCTAATAAATGTTTAACAACTGGCTCACACACACAAAAATGCAGATATGTATCTAATTTCCATGGTATAAATACTCTCACCATAGTCAATTCTAAGCTACCAAGGTAACATCACCAGTTACTGAGCTGGGAAGAGATACGCCAATAGTTTGCTAGTACTGGCTCATGAGCATTTGGAATGTAGCTGATGTGACTGAGGAACTGAATTTTAAATTTATTTAATTTTAATTAACTGAAATTTAAGTAGCCATGTATGCTATCATATTAGACAATGCAGTTCTAGGGAATAACCAGAATACTTTGAAAATACACTGCTTCTCAAGGTAGTACCTCTAGAGGTTCTACCTCTAGAAAGATGTAGAAATCTTTCAAAGGGAAAATATTGCTTGTTGGAGTATAACAACGAAGCAAAACTGAAGGAACAAAATGGCAGGAGACTCACAAACTCCAAGAAGGGACTTGCAGTTACCAAAGGAGAGGGGTGGGAGAGGGCGGGTGGGAGGGAGGGAGATGGGGATTGAGGGGTATCATGATTAGTGCACATGATTAGTGTGGGGTCACAAGGAAGACAGTATAGCACAGAGAAGACAAGTAGTGACTCTGTGACATCTTACACTGATGGACAGTGACTGCAATGGGGTATGGGAGGGACTCTATAATAAGGGTGAATATAATAGCCACATTGTTTTTCTTGTGAAACCTTCATAAGAGAATATTTCAATGATATCTTAAATTAAAAAAAATATTGCTTGTTTTCTTCCACCTTAAAACACAAAACCAAGAATAGAAAACAAACCAGAAAGAACAAAGTTGCTTCTGATGAAACATCATTATTTACGCTATGAGTACTGTCATATTATATGTATTAGGACAACAAGGAAACCAGCTCATAAAGATTCTGGAAAACATTCATAGACCAAAATTCCAAGGATTTTTTTAACTATTACTTAAGAGTTATGTATCCCAAATTTGATTCAGATGTTAAATTTACATCAAGAATAACTTTTGTAAGAAATCTATTGACCACACTTGTAATTTATAAATTAAATTAATATTGTATTACTTTCAGTTAATCCTGGACGGAAGAGATCTGAGCAGCAGTTTCCCGCATCTGGAGGAGAGCTGTCACTGATAAAGGGCAGGGTACCCTTGGGAAAGGAGGCTTCCATAGATATCTACAAATATATTTTTATCTTTTTAAAAAGGGAGTCAACATTTAAAAATCAAGAGAATTCACCAATAAATTCTGGAATTATTTCTGCTTTTGAAAAACTGTAACCCCTGGCAAGCTGGAGCCTGGCTTTTGGCATTCCCCTGCTGAGGGGACCTTGAGGCACCCAGGACGGCAGTAGCAGTCACAGAGTGAGGCAGGAGGAGAGCAGGGGCCAAGGCGGCGGGGAGGGGGGCTGGCGCGAGGGGGCCAGAGGCCTGCCTAGGTCAGAGGGGTCCCAGCTCCCAGCATGTGCTCCCCAACAGGACTTCACTTGCGAAACACAAATTCAAAGACAAAGTTATTAAGAACTTCAAGACAGTGTTTACAGATCATTAGAACCAAAGCATGAGACCTTTATGAGTGTGGGACCCTGTGACGCTGCACCTGTCATACACTCAGACAGCTGGCCCTGCCTGTTGTTCACAGTGAACTGGGAAAAGGCTGTCCGGTGTCTCCTGTGCACCAAAGCGAGGCCACTGAGTCTCATTTGGTGCTTAATTTATCCAGACTGCTAATGAGTTTTTTCAGAATATGGTTTCCCTGTTGGGTCTTGGTTAATATACACACACATATACATACACACATGCCAACATAGGGCATATACCCTACACTCAGGACTTATAAAATCAGGGGAACCTTAGCAAAACCTTAAATTATGTTGAGGACACACTGTTTCAGAAATTGTACAGGTGGGTTACATTTTAGAAATACTTCCCTTCATTCAAAAATATTTAGAATTGAAAATATTTGCAAATAAAGGAGATAGCCTTTAGTTGGGAAATTTTAATTATGTAATACATTTCATTATCTTTAATGTTGGATATTGGAGGTGTTGGAATATCTAACCATGATAATTACTAGTTATAAAATTTATGCTGTTTTAAAAATAAGTTTATTTTAGTAAAAATAAATTTCACACATAGCTGGTGTGTATAATTTATCTGTTGTGCATTCTGGAGACTCTCCTAACCATCCTTCCTATGTGACTAAAACCAAGGAGAGCTGCCAGAGTTAGAAATACTTTAGTGTTCTTGGGAGGGAATAACCAACATCTGTAACTTCAAATCCATTAGATAATAATGTATACCATAACGACAGACCTTCATTTGTAGTTCCTCTTGTTCTTTCTTGTGCTTCTGGATTATTTCTTGGTGTTTTTCTTTTTCAATATCAAGTTCCAGTTTAGCTTCTTCCTTAAAGAGAAGAGCTTGCTCCTCAAATTCAACTAAATGTCGGGCTCTTTCCCTGGCAAGTTCAGCTTCAGTCTAGAAAATAGCGTTTAACACATGTATTAAGCTGTTTTATCTTAAAATAAGTAAATTAAGCTTATTTGCAGACTCTAAAAAAATTAATTCTAATATTAATTCAAAAGTCTAATTTTAAAATTCTAATATTAAAAAAAATCTGACTCAAACCTTAAGTCAGAAAAATCGACTTTGGGCCAAATATTTTAAGATCTTCTGAGACCTTCTAAGACCTAAGAAATGAGTAGACCCTTCAGAAACACTGGAGGCTTAGCCTTCTGTTCTCTTACACTATAAACTCAGTGCCTGCCACTGACCTTATAGGGAAAAAATAGATTTTGAGACCCTTGTACTATGTTATGTTGAGAGCTCAGAGGGGATACAAAGTACACATGCTGATTTTTTAAAATTATCTTTTCTTCATGCAGACCATAGAATGTTTTGGAGGCACAGATTATCATTTAATGTGACTGAAGCCAGAAGGCTGATTAAGGAAAGAGGTCAGTGTTGCCTGTATTCATATTTTGACTCAGAATCACAGCGCTGGAAGGGACCTTAGAAATCCCCTAGTCCAGTTACTCAAGCTTGAATTGTGAAAAGAATAAAACCAGGACTTTCGATTCAGATAGAGTCGAGTTTAAATCCTGGCTCTGCCACTTTATAGTTGTGTGATCTTAAATTGTGAGTGCAGCCTCCCCGGCGGGGTTTTAACTAGTCCCCTTGGGATTCAATAGTCAGTGGAGACTAGATCCATGCTCTGACCCCTTGGTCTCTCCCATGGCATCCGCGCCAAGTGATCGTCGGCTCTGTGCCTCAGTACCACCAGGAGTGAGTTAACTCCTTCCTCAGCAGGCGTTTCCATTTTCAGACCAGTGGCTCTTAGCTGCTGGTTTTGGCTCTGCCTACTGGAGCAAGAGAGGGAGCTCATGCATGAGCACTGGGGTCACTCAGGCCTTGGGGGTTTATCTAGTGAGACTAGACAAGGGATCCCAGGGACAGGCTGACTCTAGATTTACATTGTGCCATGATCATAAATTCTAACAGGGAGTAAATG
Source organism: Manis javanica (assembly GCF_040802235.1). NCBI lineage: Eukaryota > Metazoa > Chordata > Mammalia > Pholidota > Manidae > Manis > Manis javanica. The sequence continues at coordinate 146,760,571 of NC_133158.1, forward strand.
CTGGATAACTTGGAACAAAAACTGTCAGACCTGACTTACTGTGACTGTGATTTAGGCTACTATAAAAGGAGAAGGAGAGAGGTCAACCTGAATTTCTCAAGGGAACAATCAAACGAGTGCATCAGGAAATAGAAAGTATGCTAAGAAAGTTTTCAGGAAGACCTTTAAATGAAAAAAAAAGTAGATCAAAGGCTAGCCCCAGTGGGGTTAGGCGGATTTACTGCGCTGGAGAAAGGATTAAGCATTTGTCCCAAAGCAAAACAATGATCCCCTCCCCACCTGTTCCTCCCTCGACCCTCCCCATCTCAGGACACAGTACCACTATCCACTTAGTTATTCAAGTCAGTAACTGGGGCATCATCTTTCATGCCTCCCTCGCCTATACTCTCCTATCTAATCTAACATCAAGTCCTGTTCATTTTGCCCCCAAAATATGCCTTGAATCTACCCATTTCTCTTTATGTCCACTTCCACTACCCTAGTTCTGGCTACTGTCACCTCCTGACTGGCTTACTTCATTCCTTGCCTCCTCTCTCTAGTCCACAATACACACAGCAGAGTGTTCTTCATACACACAAAAAGCGGGCGGTGGGGGGGAGGGGATCTTTATTCTCTCTTAGTGCTTTCTCAATGCATTAGCATAAAATAAAAACTCCTATACATGATCTTCTACTCAGATGAACATAGCCTCAGGACTTGGTGATCAGAGCATAGGCTGGAGTCCAGCCCCCTCTCTCCCTGAGCCTGGGCTGTTGGGCAGGCACAACCCGAATACCGGCCCTCGTAGCCCTGGACTTCTCCAAGGTGACTTTCACTTTCTCTGTTTGATCGCTGTGCTCCAGCCACATTGGAATAGGTAAGTAAAAAACACATGAAAAGAAGAAATCAAATGCAAAACATTTGGAAAAATTGCAAGCTATAACTTTAAGAGTTCATAGGTCACAAGATTCCTTGACATTATTTTTAAAAAAACAACTAAATAAACGTTTTTTGAGACACTCAAGAAAAATGTGTGCTGAGGTACTAAAATATCAAGTGTTCAAAACAATTTCTTGTTTGTTTAATTGGTAGAGCCAAATATTATGTTACGACAGAAAAACATCTCTCAAAATATGAACCGATTGCTCAAATTAAGAGAACAAGAATGTACACAAACTAGGTGGGACAGGACAAACTGTAAATTAGATGACAGAAAAACTTTAGAAGGACTTTTTTAAAAGCCCTTTAAATTTATTATGGGGAAGAAGCCATTTAGGAAATCAGTAGAGTCCCTTGGTGAAGATAAAACAAAGAAAGCATTCAGGGAAGAAAAGGGGGTGGCTGGCTGCTTGAATGAGTAGAATGTTCTGTTCTATTTGAGTCAGGAAGCAAAGACATCTTGCCCCTTAATTATTCCTTGGAATGAACTATTATAGGTGAAGAGGGAAAAAAAGGAAGGACTAAATGGAAGATGGAAAACAAAAGTCACTGTAGATAGAAGGGAAAAGGGTGATTTACTGTTACTGATTTGATTTTTAATTTGCAAAATCTGAAAAAGAGAGGCACTGTGATGAGCTTCAGGTGGGATTTTTAAACACTTAAGGAAGCTGTGCTGGGATGCCAAGAGTCATCTGAATGTGCTGACGCTGTAGCACAGAGAGATGAAACTACTGGTTCCTTGATGATTTGAATAGTTTGAACAAAATGATGAGCCCACAAGCAGAATGATTCGCTTAAGCTAGCATATTATTTGTCATTGAGAAGATGAATTCATGCCAAATCATCATGTTTGTTTTTTATATATTGATAGAAGCTGTTTATCTAAAATATCTTGGATGGCAGAACTTATGTTTATGCAAAATAAATGAATTTGGTAACAGTACATATGTAAAATATGAACTGCTTTATATAATAACTAATAATAATTTTAATAATCACGGGGAAATTCAGATTTACAAAAAAAAAAGCATGAGTTAACACAAAGTAAAATAAATGATCTGTGTACACATTCCAGGATTTAATTTTTTTATGCTTCTTATTTACCCATATCCTCCTTTAGCTCAAACTTTATCTTCTTCATGAGGGCCTCCTGATGATTCCAGAGAATTGAGTATGCTGTTTTTTAAATTCTTTTTGAATTTGTTAATGAAATGCATAATTAGTATTTTATATACCCCTGTATCTAATGCTGATGTGCAAAATATTGTCTTTTCCGACATAAATTTACAAGTGAGATCTTTGTGGTTGATTTTGATATCATTTTCTAACTGTCCATGGAGCCAAACATCATGTTATAATCATTTATTACTTGATGATCCCTTTAAAATCAAGGGAATTCAGATGCCAAAGTGGAAATCAGATCATTTGTTTATATTTGAGGTACATATATCATTTTAAAAAATGTATCTCCTAAAAAATAATTTTACTGCTTTCCAAAAGTTAAAAACAAATTGAAAACTCTACTTCAGATTATTTGAACTGAAATTATACTTCAAATGAAAAGTACACAAGATTATTTCTGAACTGAATAAATATATTGTAAAAATAGATGATTATTCAAATACACAGACTTTGTAGTTATAAAAAAAACCAAACTCAATGCTAAGGAATCAAAATATGTATTGAAGTCCTGCCAGGAACTTTATAAACTTATGATGGAATGGGAGAATATTCACTGAGTACCTATACCTAATACAAGCTAGGGTGATAGATACAGTATAGGACACCTTCCATTTGTTCATTTAACAAAAATTTTGGGAAGGAAATATTATTATTCCCACTCTCTAGGCTCAGAAAAGTTAAGTACCTTCGCCAAGGTCATAAAGCTACTACCGACTGAAGAGGATGTGCACAGTCGGATGTTTCTGGTGGACTCCTTAGCTCAGTGTGTTTAATTTTTTCCTTAAGCCTGTTTTCCCACACATCTATATAGCATACTGGTAAGGACAGAGAATTGGTATGTATTTAGTTTCAAAATATTGGGGTATTTTTCCAGATAACATTCTGTTAATGAATCCTAATTTAATTCCACAGTGGCAAGAGAAAATACTTTGTATGACTTGAATCCTTTTAAATTTATTGAGACTTATATATGCCCCAGAATATGACCTATTTTAGTAAATATCTCATGTGCACTTGAGAAGAATGCACATTCTGCTGTTAAGTGGAGAATTCTATAAATATCAGTTAGGTCATTTGTTAATAGTGTTGTTCCATATATCTCTTAAAAATAAATTTTTATACTATTTTTCCATACTACATACATATCCTTACTGATTTTCTGGATATTTTTCTATCAATTATTAAAAGACGGCTATTGAGATCTCTGACTTTAATTATGGATTTTTAAATTTCTCTTTGCAGTCCTATCAGTTTTTGCTTAAATTTTAAGCTTTGTTATTAAGTGAATAAACATTCAGGATTATTATGTCCTCTTGGAGAGCTGATCCCTTTGCCATTATGAAATGACCTTCTTCATCCCTGGCAATATTCTAAATACTCCAATTTGTTCGCTCTGAAATCTATTTTGTCTGTTAGTGATATAATTACTCTAGCTTTCTTTTGATTTGTGTTAACATATCTTTTTCCATCACTTGCTTTTAAACCATTTGTTAAAATATTTCTTTTTATTAAAGTACATTTCTTGTAGGCACTCTAGTAGACTCTTGCATTTTTACCCAACATGACATTCTCTGCCTTTTAATGTGGATATTTAGACCAGGGCTTGGTAAACTATGACCCACAGACTAAATTCAGCTATGCCCATTCATTTGCATATTTTTATGGCTGCTTTTAAGCTACAGTAGCAGAATTTAGTAGTTGCAACAGAGATTGTATGTCCCACAATATTACTAACTGGTCCTTTATAGGAAAAGATTGCTGACCTCTGGTTTAGACCATTTACATTTGATTATTGATAAGATTAGCTTTAAATCTATCTTGCTATGTGTTTTCTATCTGGCCTATTTCATCTTTTTTTCCTTCTTTTTGTGTCTTCTTTTCGACTGAGCATTTTTTTAGTTCAATATTACCTTGTTTGCTGGCTTATTAACTATAACTGTTTTTCTATTTTTGTGGTTGCTTTAGTTTATTGAATACACCTTTAACAGTCTATTTTCTAGTGATATCACTTCATCTATTATATAAGAATATCACAATAATATACTTCCATTTCTCCCTTCCTAGCCCTTGTGCTATTTTCATATATTTTGCTTCTACATTTTATAAATCACAGATTGTTAATATTTTTGTCAATTATACTTTAAAGAAATTTATTATAAATTTATTATAAATCCTATTATAATTTTCCTTCTGACTAAAGCCCTTCTTTTAACATTTCTTATAGTGTGAGTGTGCTGATGATACTTTCTTTCAGCTTTTTCATTTCTGAAAAAGTCTTTATCTTACCCTAATACTTGAAAGACACTTTTGTGTAGAATTCTAGATTGGTGACTCATGCCCCACCTTCACCTTCTTTTAGTACTTTCAGTCCCCCTGTCTTCCTGCTTACATTGTTTCTGATGAAAAATCTGCTGTCATCCTTTGTTCCTCTAAATAAAATGTCTCATTTTCCAGTTGGTTTAAAAATTTTCTTTATATCACTACTTTTGAGCAAGTGGATTATAATGTCCCTCCGTGTGTTTGAGGTTTGTTGAGATTCTTGATTCGGTGGTTTTATAGTTTTCCTTAAATTAAATTTTTTCAATCAGTATTTCTTCAGAAATTTTTTGTTCCCTCCTCTATTTCCTGTCTCTTGGGGGTTCCAAGTATACATATAATAGTCCACTAGAATTTGTCTCACAGCTCACTAATGCTCTTTGTTTGTTCTGAATATTTTTTCTATTTTGTTTCATTTGATAGTATCTATTGCTGTGATTTCAAGTTCATTAAACTTTTCTTCTGGAATGCCTAATCTGCCATTATTCCTATCCAGTGTACTTTTTATCTTAGACGTAGTAGTTTTCATCTTTGGAAGTTTGGTTAGATCTTTTTTATATCTTCCATATCTCTACTTAACATGGTCAATTTTCCTCTAGTTTTTGGACATATGGAATATAGTTATCATAACTCTTTTAATATGCTTATTTGCTAACTCTAACACCTGTGACTTTCTGAGTCAGCTTTATTCATTGATTTTTATTTTTATCATGAGTCCTATTCTCCTGGAAATTTTTGATTGGGTGCTAGACATTGCATATTTTACCTTGTTAGATGGTGGATATTTTTTTATTCCTATGAATATTCTTGAACTCTGTTCTGGGATGCAAATAAATTTCTTAGAATAAGCTTGATTTTTTTTTTAGGATTTCCTTTTAAAATTTGTTAGCAGGATCAGCTCAACATTTATTGTAGGGCTAATTATTCCTTACTAATGATGCAAGACCTTTTGAGAACTCTATCCAGTGCCCTGTGAATTATCAATTTTCCAGCCAAGCTAGGTATTATCACTGGCTTTGTGTAACATTTGGTAGTCTTCTCTCAAGTCCTATCACATGGGTCTTTCCTTGGCTTTGGGTAGTTCCCCCACATATATGTACTGACCATCCATACAATTAATGGGGACTTTGTTCTTTGTGCAGCTCTCTCCTGAGAACACCATCCTGGAAACTCTAGTCACTTTCATTTCCTAGATTTTCTGAAAGGTCTCCTCAATTCAAAGAATCTACCAAACACTCCACCAGGGTTCCCAATCCTTGCACATGGCCTTAATTTTTTTTCAAGGTGCTAAGTTAGGGAAATCAAAGGGCTCACCTTGATTGTCATCTATCTCCAAGGACTACTGTCCATTGCTTGATGTCTTGAAACAATTGTTTTCTATCTTTTCTCCAGTGTTATAGTTGTTTCAGGGAAGAGTGTAAATCTGGTTTATCCAGGCCAAATATTAGTTCATCTAGGTCAAATGCATAAGTTTTGGACTTTGTGTTTACTTCTCATGTTCTTCTTTCTTCCAGGTTTATACCAGTTCTCATTTCCTGGCTGTATATCTTTGGCAATTACCTTACTTCTCTGAGACTTATTTTTTCCATGTGCAAATGGGAATTAATAATGTTATAATAATGTTTGGTAGCTATTCCAGATTTAAAATTAATTCAATTTTGAAAATGATATGGCATAATTTAAAGAATTAAAGTGTGCCCTCAATATTCTTTTTAGCCATACATTTATTATGTATAAATGAGAATTTATATTTTATAAATGACAGCTTCATCCTTGTCAAATTTTGTTATTTTACAAGTTATGCTTTTCATTTCATTACTAGTACACTAAAATATATTAGGACTTACAAGACCATTTGGTGTTTCTATTTTGAAGAAGAATTTGAGATTTTTTTTGCCTTCCTTTGATGCTAGAATTGACTATTTCTGGAACTAACCCCACCCCACCTCCACTGCATTTTCACTATCAGTCCAGTTGCTCAGCCAAAAAGTAAGGTTTTGTTCATTTTAAGTCTTGGTTTTTAAAAGCTTTATGCACTATTTAAAGTGAGATCAATAGTGTAATTCTAAAATGTTTCAAAATGTGATATCTTAGTAATATCTAAGAAAATACAGTTGAAATTTGTTTATGGCACTACAAAAGTGATAGTCAATAAGTGGCTATCACTTATTGTAAGCTGTCTGGCTATAGGAGTTTTTTTATTACAAATTTTTAACTGAAAAGTATCAACACTGTGCATTTGGAATCAATTTTAACTGTTCAGCATGCACATTAATTTGCTTTCTTCACATCAAAGCAATTCTTGAAATAAACAAAAACCCATGACAATAAGTAAATACACAATTATTTAAAAATGTGTCACCCTTGTTACATAGCAACTATTGATTCTATTATGTGCTTTTTATACATTCTAAAATAATCAGGCATAGGCACCAATTGCTATCTACTTCTTTTGAATGTTAAAACATTTAAGCTGTGAAGTTTATTCCAATATTTGTCTTATAGATTTATAAAAGGAACATTTCATTCCCATGCCAAGGCACAGGCATCCAAGAAAGAGATGACAATGTCATATTAGTGATTCTCCTTTCTTATGAGAAGACTTTAAGGGAACTTTTTATTCAGAGTCTTAACATAATTATCATTCCTTTGCTTTACTGGTCTTGATCTTGATTTACTGCTAAGCTAGATGACAAGATTTACTAACAAGAGGTCATGTTCTCCCAAAAAAATGAAATATAAATCTATATTATAGAAAGTCATACATGACAATTTACATTGTGATATAATTAATTTATTAGAAAGATACCATGACCTTAGTAAGAACTTAGAGAATCTTACATAGGTTTATTTTCATCATTAAATTAACAGCATAAAACAAGATCATAATACTCTTATATGATCAGATGCTAACATTCATTCGGTCTGCTCTCTGTGCTAGCACCCTGGGACACTGTATAGTGAGCAGCAATACTTCAGTGCATCATGGATGCAGAGACTTCTCCAATAGATTGTACCTAAACGTCCTTCGTGGGATGTGACTATGGAGATGAACTTCTACAAAAGCAGAGGCAGGAAAGTCCACTCTGTTAGTCTAAGAAGAGCTCAGGAATTTAAGGGAAGGGAAGGATCTGTGAATTTTTACCCACATTAATTCAATCACCGAATTTCTGAGTCAAAAGATAGGGCGTTTATAATTTCCCTTCATGTATATTGCCGAACTGCTTTCCAAAAAATTGCTATAATATCCAGTCCTTTAAAGTATAAGTGTGAAAGACTATCTCGCTAGACCTTTACCACAGTGCAAAAACTACTCTATCAACTGGATAGATAAAATATAATCTCCCATTGTTTTAATTTGCATTTTTTGGATTGCTAGTTAGGTCGATCATCATCTTATATTTTTAAATGTGGATTGGCAAGGATGGAGCAAGTGAATAAGAGTAGACTAGCCAATTGAGTACACTGAGGCTAATACAGATTAGAAAGAATTAACGAGGTGTGGACTGTCGAGAAAAAGTAAAAGATTTGGTACAAAATAAAACAAAATAAAATAAGACACTTAGAGCAACTTTTGTCCATATTCTCCAAGTTGAATTGTTACCTATATGGAACTGTTGTTAGAGTGATCATTTTTTTACAGGCTGAATGTGCTGTCCCTGAGGGACAAGGGAAGAGGGACTGATTTATACAGGGCCAGTACCAGCTGAATAAGGCCACTGCATGAGGAATGGAAATGAAAGTGACAAATTTAGAATTGACCTGAGCCAGAAACAATACTTAAAGGATTTCAATCTGGTGGGTGGAGAGTGGGAGATTTCAAGTGGGAATGTAGGTTTGAAGGTGGTCAGTGCTTGCTGCTTGGAGTTACAAGTTACAGGGTCTGGTCACCACAGAGAAGAATCTCATAGTAACCAAACAGCTTCTCAGGATTTTAGTCCAGCAATCAAAATTTCAGTAGCCAGCTCTAGTTCTAGAGGCAAATTTAAGATATAACCGGAAAACCAAGGCAGAAGGCTAGTGCTAGGGACGGGTACCAGCTGTGAAGAGAAACAGTTGGGAGGGTTTCATGGCATTGTGCAGGACAAGGCCCAGGGAGCGATCAAGGCATCTCAGACGTTGATTAAGGGGTGATGATGGCTGTAGCCTCAATAACTAGAGCTGGGCACAGCTTGAGAAGACAGGGGCTAACAATTTTTTAAATATTAGTAGGATTGTTTAAAATTATGAAAGTAACAAATATTCATTCTTGAAAATGAAAAATATAGAAAAGTTCAGGCAAAAATCAATGTAATATTTTTCATACTTTCAGAGCAAATGTTTTCTTTATAAATAGTGAACTAAATACTTATTCTTTTAAACTTGCCAAAAGTTCCAAACTAAATAATTTTAAGTCATTTTTTCATTCTTTTATGTTCTTAAAACCATAGAAATTTTAAGAATGATTACTATTCCCCCACTTCTAAGGATGTGGTCAAATGCAGATTCTGTCACTTTATGTGAAAAAGGTAAATATTTAAAAATAAAAATTATGCTTTTACGTGAGGACTATGGGCTATCTTAATCTTACAAGATTTCAAATTCTTTTCTTGCCTTTTTATTTCCCATTATGTAGTCTAATATTTTGGAAAACTCACAAATCATAGTATGTTTCATTAAGAATTCCAGAAGGAATCAAATGTGTGCATAGAAACAAAGAAATCTATCTGGAATAATCTCCTGCAAGCAGAATTTTTAAAAAGCAAATAAGATATATGCTGATGAAAGCTACATTGTAGTTACCTTCTCACTCCAATTATCATCATTCAGCAGCTTCTGTCTAAGAGTTTCCTCTAGTTGCTGGATGCTTTTCTGATGTGAAATCAGCATCAGTTCCCTGAAAACCATAAACCCAACAAATGAGTCAAGACTTACCCCTAACATTCTTCCCAAGGTGCAGTTCCTGGTTCAGAGAATATTATTTCACAGCTTAGTCTGTTTTTTCTCTTTAGCAATATAAATACTGTGACCAGCTCCATTGTAACTGTTAATAGCAATTTGCAAACATTGCATTCAAGGTAACTATTTTCTCCAGTATAATTTTCACTTAATGAGTAATGTAATTTTTGCATGAAATAATAACATGTGGAATTACAAATATAATGAAATGCTCTACATTTTGGTTCCAAAGTTTCTGACTAAATTCTAACACTAAACAAGATTTTGTTTTTTAGCAAAAGGAAAATATATTGGGACATTCCATAAAATCAACTCATATTTGTTGTTCCTGCTTGACTTAGTTTAATTTTACTTATCTCAGATACTGATAGAACAAACTAAATTAACTAGAGGATGATGTCTGAAATGTGGTAGAGTACAAAACATATCAGAAAACTGAAAAAACCCAAAAAACAGTTTAATACTTTAATCCACAAAAACAGATCTTAAAACTTAGTCTGTAATTTTGGGGGTGGAAGTGAGAGAGATTCATGAGCACATTTCATAAGGGCACTGAAATTAATTTGAATGTCACAAGTAGTGGCAAAAGCATGCTTGTTGATCAGGGCTCCTTCCTTCTTCTGCAATCACCATGACCCTTCTTACTTTCTATGTAGGCAATTCTTCTCCATTGCTTATTCTTCTTCTAATCCCTTTGTTTTCATCTTCACCCTCTTCCTTTTAGTTCTGACCCCTTTTCTCAGACATGTAGCTTTTACTATAACTGCCTGTTGGACATCTCCTCCCTAATGGGCCATCAATAACAAAGAGTCTACATTTTGAAAAACAAATTCACCATCATGTCCTACAACCTTGGTTTTCCTTTTGACTTCTGAAAAACCTTCAGCAGTCAAAATCTTTTACTAGAAATCCCTGAGTCTTCCTACTTCTTGTTCAATTCACATGCATTCAGTAACAAATTCTGTATTTGTTTCTTGGTGCATCTCAAACTATTTCTTCCTTTCTTTTCCATTACCAACAGCCACATTTTGCCTCTGACTTTATCTCCCACCTAGAATATTGTAGTAGGCTCTCAGTCTATCTCTTGATCTCTATTCTAGTCTCACTCTTATATATTTTTTACACTACTAAAAATAATTCTTACATTTCTAAGCTAGAAAATTTTAAGGACACAAACATAAGAAGACACATTTGACTTTGTAACCAGGATTATAAATATCATTTGATGGAAACTGAACCCCCCCACCCCCACCCCACAGATTGTTCTTTCCTGTTTCCTGAAACATGCTGGACTAGGTACCTTGACAACTTTCCTACTGAAAATAAGTTGCAAATTTTACTTATAAGAAAAATTTTCAAACAAAAAGCAAACAACCCAATTAGAAAATGGGCAGAGGAGTTGAACAGACAGTTCTCCAAAGAAGAAATCAGACGGCCAACAGACATATGAAAAGATGCTCCACATCGCTAGTCATCAGAGAAATGCAAAGTAAAACCACAATGAGATATCACCTCACACCAGTAAGGATCACCACCATCCAAAAGGCAAACAACAACAAATGTTGGTGAGGTTGTGGAGAAAGGGGAACCCTCCTACACTGCTGGTGGGAATGTAAACTAGTTCAACCATTGTGGAAAGCAGTATGGAGATTCCTCAAAAAGCTCAAAATAGACATACCATTTGACCCAAGAATTCCACTTCTAGGAATTTACCCTAAGAATGAAGCAGCCCAATTTGAAAAAGACATATGCACTCCTATGTTTATTGCAGCACTATTTACAATAGCCAAGAAATGGAAGCAACCTAAGTGTCCATCAGCAGATGAATGGATAAAGAAGACGTGGTACACATACACAATGGAATATTATTCAGCCATAAGAAGAAAACAAATCCTACCATTTGCAACAACATGGATGGAGCTAGAGGGTATTATGCTCAGTGAAATAAGCCAGGCAGAGAAAGACAAGTACCAAATGATTTTACTCATATGTGGAATATAAGAACAAAGGAAAAACTGAAAGAACAAAACAGCAGCAGAATCACAGAACCCAAGAAAGGACTAACAGTTACCAAAGGGAAAGGGACTGGGGAGGACGGGTGAGAAGGGAGGGAAAAGGGGGGAGAAGAAGAAAGGGGGCCTTATGATTAGCATGTATAATGTGGGGGGGTGCATAGGGGGGCTGTGCAACACAGAGAAGACAGGTAGTGATTTTACAGCATCTTACTACGCTGATGGACAGTGACTAATGGGATATGTGGGGAGGGGGGGACTTGGTGAAGGGGGAAGTCTAGTAAACATAATGTTCCTCATGTAATTGTAGATTAATGATACCAAAATAAAAAATAAATAAATAAATAAAAATAAAAATCTTAAAGTTCATCAGTGAGCTGGACAAAAAATGAGGAAGATGCAGAACAAAACTCAAATGAAAGAGCAGAAAAAAGATACCAGTAGAAAACTAGTGAAATCTGAATAAAGTCTATAGGTTAGTTAATTGTATTATACCAATGTTAATTTCTTACTTTTTGCAGATGTGCCATGGTTATGAAAGATGGGCCAAAGGAAAATGTAAATTCTCTGCACTGTCCTTGTAACTGTTCTACATATATAATTATTCTAAACTAAAGGTTTAAAAAAATGAACTGAAAGGAAGAACCCCAACAATAAGTAGAACATTGAAGCCAACTTTCACCTTCAAGCTACTTTCCAAATCTGAAGAAACTTAGCTTTTAAATTTCACAGTCATGAAGAACACAGGTGTCAGGGGAGAGAAGAGTCTAAAAGGAAACTCACCTGCATGAAGATGCATCTCAAAGAGCTACATATGCAGTGTAAGTGTGAAACTCATATTCAGCATGTGTAAAATACAAATAGCATCTCCTCTTTGAGATTCAAAAAGGAAATTACTGGCTTTGAATGGTGGTGCTAGATAGAGAGGAAAATATGCATCTCCCACAAGAATCTGTGGACACAAACCAACACTAATGCATGTGTGTATCCTGAATACACATTATGTAATTGGTCCAAAATCTTCATGTTAAAAAGATACTTTAACTGGTGCTGGGTTAACCTTTCCACCAGTTGCTTGCTAGGAAAAATACCAATATTTTGGGGAGAAACCTGTCTTCAACCTGGGATTTAAACAATTCCTACAGGTAAAATTCAAGACCTATGAAATCATAATTAAAAAAACACAAAACTATATTTTAATAAAAGCCAGTAAGAGGAACAATGAGCGGACACAAATGACAGCATAATCAAATTCACAAATTCTAAAGTATTAAATTTGCAGATACAGAATATAAAATAAAGATGTTCAATATGTTAGAAGAAATGTAAGATTGATTTAAATGACTAATGATGTTTGAAAAAGAACCAAACTGAACTTGTAGAAATGGAAAGTATAATAATTGAAATGAAAAACTCAGTGGATGGTAGTGTAGCAGAGTATTCAAAACTGAAAAATGAAGTAATAAACTGAAAGGGAGAGTCAAAAATTCTATAGAGTGCAGTACAGGGAGTCAAAAATACAGAAACTATAATAAAGAAGTTGATATATGGAGGACAGAGTGGAAAGATCTAATAGAGATCTATTCATCATCTCAGAAGCAAAGGAGAGGCAGGTGGAGGAAGCAATTTTGGAGAGAATATTCCAGATTGAGGAAAATCATCAAAGCACAAATATAGAAAGCCCAAAGGATTCCAAGTGTGATAAATAAAGATAAATCTCACATCTGAGCATCTGGTAGTAAAAATGAAAATCATCTAAGTTGAAGAGATCTTAGAAGGAGCTGGATAGAAAAAAAACAGATTCTCTTCAAAGGAATCCAAACATAGTGAAAGCTTATTCGCTAACAGAAACAAAGGAAGCCAGACAGTAAAATAAGAAGTTCAAAGACCTATTAGAAAATAGCCACCAACCTAAAGTTGGGTACCTAGCAAAACTATCTTTAGGAATGAGGTTGAAATAAAAAATGTTCAGATAAATAAAATTCTAGTGTCCACCACCACCTAAGGGAACTTCACTAAAGAAATTTCTAAATAATATACTTTGCAGGAAGGAATAGGACCTCAGAAGGAAGGTTAGGCATGCAAGGAGAAATGGTGAGCAAAGAAACTGGCAAACACAGAGGCAGGGAGGGCTTCTTGGGCATGTGATCAGGACAGTTGTACAGAGCCCTTGCTCAGAAGGGGTCACTGTTCTTCACATGTGATGCTCTGTGGTCACCATTGAGAAATTCTTAATAAGTTTATCTTTGAATTTGTGTTTTGCAAGTGAGCTGTTATGGGACAATGTGCCAGGGGTTTGGAGTCTTGGCTTAATATAGTCCTACCTCCTGCCACATCCCTGCCTCTCCAGTTGGTTCTCAAACCCCTACTTGCTGGCCCTTGTCCAGCAACTGCTGCCATCCACTGCTCTGGGCAGGGGCCCTTCCTGGGCATGGTAATGGGAGGGTTAGGGTCAGTCATATGTACCCCCTGCTCTGAGTCATGGGGAAGGGTCCTGGGTACCTGTGAGAGTTTATATGCATCCCATGATTTCCCTGTGCCCAAGGTACATAATATTCAGTAGCAAACAAACAAATAAAAAACCACCATGTCAAGTTGAGAGAGAGAGACTGAAGGAAAGAAAAAGCTTTTCAGCTCTCTGATCAAGTACACATGTTTATTTTGCACTGGGCCCTGAAACAATGCAGCCAACCCTGTGCATAGGTAATTGTAAACAAACATCATCTGTATAAAATAATAGCTTTGGCTATTAGTTGACCAAAAAAAGGGTTGAACTAAGAACACTGGATAAAATGTAGGATGTATGTCATATGGCAACTATCAGAGCTCAAGTGTTCTTTGGTCCTTGCATTATTCAAGAGGAGATTGAGATGTTAATTTTAGACTTCATTAAGTATGCATGGTAAGTTTTCAAGAGTAACCAGTAAAAGAATAGAAATAGAATATACCATTAGATGAAAAAATGTGCTAGGAAAATAAACATGATTCCAACAATACTCCCTTCCCCAAAGGCACAAAAGGAGAAAACAGTGCAGAAAAGGAAGGAGAAGTAGAAAACTTAAAGCAATAAAATTGTAAATCAACTAAAATTGTAAATCAACTAAATTCATGAGTTAAAAGAAACAGAACTTGATAGAAACATATAAAAAAACTCAAACTATATGTTCTTCATAAAAATTCCTTAAACACAAGGACATGGAAAGATTTTCTTTTTTAATGGAAAAGATATAACAGGGAAATATTAAAGAAGAGAATTATGTGACTATATTCATAACAAATAAAGCAGACTTTAAGACAAAAGTCATTATTCTGGGCTGATAATGATGACAGGTCAATTCACCATGAATATTCTAAATTTACATGCACCTGTTTAAAAAGTCTCAAAGTATATAAATCAAAACTTTATAGAACTGTAAGGAGAAATTATCAAATCCACATCATAGTGGGTTTAATACAGCTCCCTCAGTTATGGTTAAGTCAAACTAGGACCAACATATAAGATCATGGAAGTGTACATTGCACAGTTCCAGGCTGTTATGTGAATGACTCTCCTGTAATATGTAATGTGGCAACCCAGGGTCAAGCAGACAAATAATTCAGTAAAAATTAAGAGGATTTAAACAATGGAAATAATAAAATTGACTTAAATCAATAAGATTGGCTCACATACAGAGCCCTGTGCCCAATTAGTGGGAAAATACATCATTATTTTTCAACTCACATGGACTTGGCCACATACTAATCCAGAAAGTAAATTTCTGCAATTTTCAAATAATTGCACTATAAACTTGTATAGCCCAATATGGGAGCCACTAGCCACATATAGCTACCAATCACTTAAAGTGTAAATAATCCAAATTAGAATGTGCTGTTAATGTAAAATACATGAGATTTCAAAATTTAGTACAAAAATGTTCTAAAATGTCTGTGATAATCTTAAAGATAATTACATATTTAAGTGATAATTTGGATATATTGGGTTAAGTAAAATACATTACTAGATAGATTTTCCCTGCTTATTTTTACTCTTTTAAATGTGGCAATTAAACAGCTAAAACTACCTATGTGGCTCACATTATATTTCTACTGAACAGCACTATTATAGTCCATATCCTCTAAAAACAAAGAAATGTCAGTACAGAAGATAAATATCTCCATGTATTTGGAAATTTTTTTAAAAAGTATTTGTGAGTAACTCATAGGTCAAATAAAAATTCATACTTGGTATTTACAAATACTTAGAACTGAACAATAAGGACAACATTAGATATCAACATTTAAAGAATTTAGTTAAAGCAGAGAAGATAAGTAAATTGTGCTTTTACTTGAGAAAACGATACACATGAAGGAATGAATGTTTCTCAGCCACATGCAACATCATGGACAGATCCCAGAACATAATCTTGAGCACAAAGAAAAAAAAATCACTGAGTAATACCTATAGTATGATTTTATTTCTATGAAGATAAAATATATGCAAAACCTGTTTCTTAGGAATACAAATGTACTTGGTAAAGTTACAGAACAAAGCAAAAGAATGATAGGTGCGATCTGCAGATTTTTACACTCTTTATCAGTTTGAGGAAGTTCCCTTCTAATCGTAGTTTGCTGAGAACCACAAAATGCAGATTGGTGGTTTCCTCTTAAGAAAGAGGAATCCAGTAGAATTGGGGAGAAGCAAAACAGGACTTAAAAGCTAATGTAAAGTTCTTTTTCCTAAATTGAGCAGTTGACACATAGGTGTTCATTGTTTGTATTTCGTTATGCTTTACACCTATATGAGCCTTTTATGTATCTTTTTGTATCTACTTAATATTTATAAAAACAATTTTTTTATAAAGCCTGAGCAGAGAGCAGAATGGGTATGTGGAGGAGAGATTTAAAGGGAAGAATCAAGGTGAAGGAATGGGCAATAGGGTGATGTTTACTGCTGCTCTGCCCACTATGGACAAGACAGTGTCATCGGAACAGAACAGAGGTGCATTAGGAAGACAGGGCTCTTGTCCAAACGGTGCTCAAAATCCAGCATTGTAAAAAGATTTATTTTTTAGTGTGAGGGAGACCCAGCAGGTTCTGAGGCTTGCTCAGAGGAGCTGGAGAAAAGGAAGTGAAGCAGAAAGAACAGAGAATAAGGGCAGCAAAAGTGGAATTACCTTGAGAACCTCATTTGCAGCTTTTTCTCCAAATATTTGGCTATTCCTGTTTCCTTTGCAGATGCATCTTCCGCTACTTGTCAATTAAATGTTTATGTTCCTCAGCACTTTGTTCTGGGACCTTTCTTCCTCTCTTCTCTTTCTCCAGGTGATATTGTTCACTCCTATGGTTAAAATGCAATCTAGATGCTGACAGCTCCCAAATTCTAACTCTAGCTCAGATCTGTTCCAAGTATTTGACTCATGTTACCAACTCTCCACCTGCTCTACTTTAATATTTGAGACATCTTGAATTGAACATATCTGTAATCTCAGAGGCTTACAATATCAAAGTTTATTTTTTGCACATGCTCTGTGTCATCTGCTGCTCTGCTCCACATGTTTTGATTCAGGATGTAGCCAAAGGAGAAAACCCTTACCTAGGAATGCTGTTTTTGTGGCAGATGGAAAAGAAAAATCACCAAAACATTGGATCTGTTACAGCTTCCTTTAGAATTGGTGCATATCACTTCTTTCACATTTCAGTAGCAAGAATAGGTAAAATGGCCAAGTCTGATATTAATTAGGTGTGGACAGTAATACTCCTGTCACTGGAAGGTGCACATTGAGTCAACTGGCACCAGGCAGAGACCATTCCAACTCTGAAATTCCACTTGGAAGCAACTTGAGGATTCCTACCCCAGAGGTGGGGAACATTCCTTGCTTGGACACTGGTTCTTTTACCTGTGAGTAATTTCCCAGTCCAGTTTTCTCCACAGCTCCTGGCTTTTCTATCAGAGATGTACCTTCTTTTCCATTATCCAGCTTGGCCACATCAGAAGAGAACACTAGAGAGTTAGCACTGATGGGAGATAAACAGCTTTCTCAACTTCCTTCCTATCCATAGATTTTTTTGGGACAAAGATGGTTTCAAGAAGAATAAAAAAAAATTTTATTCAGACAAAACTGACAAACAATAATCTGCATGTTTAAAGTATATAATTGGATGAGTTTAATTGTATAAACCTGTGAAACCATCACTACAATCAAGATAATGAAAATATCCATCATATTCCAAATTTCCCTATGTTCCATCATAATCCTTCACTTCTGCCTTCTTACTTCCAGGCAACCAATGGTTTGCTTTCTCAGAATTCTGTGTATCATATAGAATATTATTTTTTGGTGTGCAGCATCTTTCACTCAGAATAATTCCTTTTAGATTCATCCATGTTGTACCATATATCAGCAGTTCACTCATTTTTATGGCTGAGTAGTCTTTCATTGTATGGATAAACTACAATTTATTCATTACCTATTGATGGACATTTAGATTGTTTCACAGATTTTTGGCTATCAATAAAGCTGCTATCAATATCTATGTACAAGTTTTTGTATGGATATTCCCCTTGGGTAAATAGCTAGAAGTGGAATGGCTGGGTAACAAGGTAAAAGTATATTTAACTTTTTAAGAAACTTCCAAACTGTTTTCCAAAGTGGTTGTACTGTTTCACATTTCAACAAGAGGGGTATGAGAGTTCCAGTTTCTCCACATCCTTGTCAACACTTGGTATGTTCAGGCCTTTTAATTTTAGACATTCTAAAAATGTACAAAAGTATTTCATTTGATTTTGATTTCCATTTCCTTAATGACTAATGATGTTGAGCATCTTTTATGTGCTTATTGGCCATCTGCATATCTTCTTTGGTGAAATGTCTGTTCAACTCTTATTCATTTTTTGTTAGGTTGTTTATGGTCATATAACCTAAACTTCTTTATATATATTCTGGAATATATAAAGTCCTTTATGAAATATATTTTTTTACAGATATATTATCCCAGTTTATAGCTTGTCTTTTCATTCTCTAAATAGTGTCATTTAGAGAATGGAAATTTTAGGTTTCATGAAGTCCAATTTATCAAGGTTTTTTTTTCTTTTATGGATTGTGCTTTTGGTGTTGAAGCTAAGAAATCTTTGCCTAACTCAAGGTCATAAAAATTTTTCTTGTATATTTTCTCCTAGAAGTTTATAAACTTAGGTTTTATATTTATATCTATGATCTATTTTGAATTGATATTAATATATTGATTTATACATTAAATTATAGTATGAATTAGAATTTGTTTTTTACATATGAATGTACAGTTGTTCCAACATCAATGATTTTAAAAAAAACTATATGTTCTCCAAAGAATTGCTTTGGCACCTATGTAGAACATCATTTAACCATTTATTTTGCCTATTTCCAGATTCTCTATTTTGTTCCATTGATCTATTTGTTTTTCTTGAGACCAGTACCACACATCTTGGTTATTTGTAGCTTTATAGTAAGTCTTAAAATCAAGTAGTAACTTTGATCTTTTGGCTACTTGAAATTTTTTTTGAAGTTGTTTTGATTATTCTAGGTCTTTGCTTTTCCTTATGAATTTTAGAGTTAGCTTGTAAATTTCTACAAAAATGTCTGCTAGAATTTTGATTGGGATTACAGTGAATATATAAACCAATTTGGGTATAACTGCTATCCTAACAATTTTGAGTCCCCTGATCTGTGAACATTGTGCATCTCTCCTTTTATTTAGGTCCTTCTTAGTTTCCCACAGCAATATTTATAGTTTTCAGTGCACAGGTCTTGCATATCTTTTGTCAGATTCATCCCTAAGTATTCCATGTGTTTTGAAATATTTTTGTAAATATTCTGCCTCTTAATTTCAATTGTTCTTCACAAATATACAGAAATTGACTTTGGATGTTGATCTCTTTTCCTGCAACCTTGCTAAGCTCACTTACTAGTTCTAGTAGCTTCTTTTGTAGATTCCATAGTGTTTTCTGTTAGCAAACATGTCCTCTGTGAATGAAGACAGTTTTATTTCTTCCTTTCTGGTCTGATACCTTGTATTTCTTTTTCTTGCCTGATTGTGCTGACTAGAACCTTCAGCACAAGGTTGAATAGAAGTGCTAGCAGTTCTTGATCTTGATTTTAGGAGGAGTCTTTCACTATTAAGTATGATGTTATCTGTAGGTTTTTGCAGATGCTCTGTATCAGTTTGAGGAAGGAAGTTCTCTAGTTCTACCTTGCTGAGATTTAAAAAAATCTGGGATGAATGTATTTTATAAATTGCTTTTTATTTATTTTTTTGCTTCTATTGACATAATCATATGTTTTTTTCTTTTTTTAGTTTAACATATTGAATAACATTGATTGATATTTGGATGTTAAACCAATCTTGCATTCCTGGGATAAACTCCACGTATTCATATTTGTTTCCTTTTTATATGCTGCTAGATTGAATTTGCTACAATTTGATTTAGAATTTTTGCATCTATGGTCATGAAGGGTATTGATCTATTCATTTTCTTTGTAATGTTTTTGTCAGGTTTTGATATCAGGGTAACACTGGTCTCGTAAAACAAGCTAAGAAATATTCAATTTTCTGAAAGGGTTTAAGTAGAAGTAATATTATTTCTTCCTTAAATGCTTGGTAAAATTCACCAATGAAACATTCTGGGTTTGAAGTTTCCTTTGTGGGAAAAATTTAGATTATAAATTCAGGTTATTTCTTTCTTCTTTAGTGAACCTTGGTAGTTTGTTTTAAAAAAATGTGTCCATTTCATCAAAGGTGTCAAAATTAATGGTGTAATATTATTTATAATATTCATCTATTATTGTATTAATATCTGAAGAATGTATAGTCATTTGATCTCTCATTTCTGATATTAATAAATTCTGTCCTCTCTTTTTCCCTGATCAATCTAGTTTGAGGTCTACTAATTTTATTGGTCTCTTCAAAGAAATTGATTTTTATTTGTTTTGTTTCATTGATTTCTGGTCTGACTTTTTATTATTTACTATCTTTTACTTATTTTGAATTTCATTTGTTCTTCTTTCTCCAGTTTCTTAAGGTGGAAACTGAGATTTTTTTTCTTCCTTCACATAGACATTTATTGCTGTAAATATGCCCCCCAAAGTTTTGCTTCAGTGATATGTCACAAATTTTGATCTTTTCATTTCCATTTAGTTCAAATACTTTATAATTCCCTTTTGACATTTTTTTTTACCTATGTCTCATTTAGAATTGTTTTACATAGTTTACAAATATTTGGGGGATTTTCCAGATAGTTTTCTGTCATGAATTTCTAAGTTAATTATATTATGACCAGAGAACATACTTTGTATGATTAGATTCCTTTTACATTTCTTTGATTTTGTGATTTTGTTTCACAGCCCAGTTGAATTCAGTGCCCAGGTCTGTCTTGGTAAATATTTGATATGCATTTGGGGAAAAATGTGTATTTTGCTGTTGTTGGGTATAATATTGTATATAGCCTTACTGATTTTCCTGTCTTTGTTTTATCCTTTACAGAGAGAGGGCTATTGAAATCTCTAAAAATATTTGTTAATTTGTTTACTTTTCAGTTCTATCCATTTTTGCTTCATGTATTTCTAAGCTCTGTTATTAGATGTACATTTAGAATTGTTATATCCTTCTGATGGATTGATCCATTTGTCATTATGAAATGAATTTTATTTTTGGTGATATTCTTTGTTCTAAAATCTATTTTGATATTAATAGCGTCTCAGCTTTCTTTTGATTAGTTTCAGCCTGGGGTATCTTTTTCCATTATTTTACTTTTAATCATTTGTGTTTTTATATTTAAAATATATTTCCTGTAGGCAGTATATAGCTGAATTTTACTTTTGTATGCAATCTGATAACCTTTACCTTTTTACTGGAATATTTAGACAATTTACATTGTTGATACAGTTGGGCTTATATCTGTCATCTTGCTATTTGTCTCCTATTTGTCCCATCTGTCGTTTCCTTTTCCTCCTTTCACTGCCTTCTTTTGAATTTTTCATATGTCTTATGATTCCATTTTATCTGCTTTTTTGGCTTATTAGCTGTAACTCTTTGTTTAGTTTTATTTTAGTGGTTGTTAACAGGATTGATAATGGCCATCTTTAACTTAATCACAATTGTGGTAGGCTGAATAATTACCTTCAAAGATATCTATGTCCTAATCCCCAGAGTCTAGAAATATGTTACCTTATATGGCAAAAGGTATCTTGATAATGATCCCTTTGCATGAGTGACTAAGGACCTTGATAGGGAGATCATCCTGGGTGTCTGGATATGCCCTAAGTGTAATCACCAAGATCTTTATAAGAGACAGTCAAGAATGTAATGTGGGTGGAAGTGATGATGTGACAACAGAAACAGTTTAGATTCGTGAGGCCAGGATCCGAGGAATGCCAGCAGCCTCTAAAGGCTGGAAGAGGCAAGGAATGGGATAGCCTCTGTAGCCCCCAAAAAGAACCAGCTCTAATCACACCTTGGTTTTAGCCACTTAATATTCATTTGGACTTCTGACCTCCAGAAGAGAATAAATTTGTATTGTTTTAAGCCACTAAGTTTGTAGTAATTTGTTATAGCAGCAGTAGGAACCTAATACCATGGTCTACCTTCAAATGATATACAACTTTATGTATAAGATTATAATCTTATAATAGTAAACTCGATCAAATAAAGAACAGCAGTCAATGGAAATAAAGGAGCACTTCACCTGGTTTTCAAAATGCCAGTAGCATAAAATGGATGTGGCTGGCCATGTGCTTGTTAGAAATGGCTAGACAGCAAAAGTCATGGCAATTTGATCCACTTTTCTCAAGCCAGATTTCCTACTTAAAAAGGAGGTCTCACTGATTAGAAAATTTCCAGGTAAGCATTTCCAGGTAGGTTCCTGTGAGTGCATTAGAAGTTACTTTTATTATAAAATGAATGGTACTAAATATCTGAGATTCTCAAATTTCAGTCTCCCTGAAGATGGTTATAATTTTTATGCCAACAAAAGTAGTCTATTCCCTATACATTCCTCTGATGGATCCAGTATAAAATACCACTGTTTTATGTATTTTTTTGGACCAAAACCTGTGTTATATATTATAGAAGCTAAAATATAGTAGACTGAGGTTCAAAAAATGCTAAAGAAGCGATATTTATTTGCTGAATTTTCAAGGAATTATGAAGTTCCTTATAACATTTCCACAAAGTATAATGTGGTTTGAAAACTGTTAAAAAAATTATGAACTTGCATGTGTAATGGTAAGTTTGCTTGATATTTATGGCTACAGAAATGAGAAGGACTTTCATATTTCTTTGATTCCTGTCAAGCCTCTTTTCCTGACCCTAAGAACTATTCAGTTTGTCTCTTATAATAAAAGGCAGAAAGAATAATTACATGTGATGTTACCAACACTTACTGTCTTTGATTAGCATGGAATGGGTAGTGAGTAATGTGTACAGAGATTATTATATGTGTGAAAAGGATGATCCTGATTCCAAAAATACAACCACACCTACATAGCACAGTCATGGAAGAGCTCTCACACTATTCAGGAATTCAAAACCATCCTCACACATTGATAAAGAAAAGCAATCTTGTGTTAAAAGAAACTATAAAAGATCAACTTTGACCCTAGTGAGACTTTTTGCTAGAAATCTAGAGGGATGATATGAAATAGAACATCAATTGTTAGAGGTATATTCCATATTTTTCCATGTTATAAAAAGCTGAAAATATGTAGCCAGTTTTGAATATTACACAGGTATCTAATTTTCTATTCAAAATGAGTTCTAGAGATATTGATGCTTCAGAATTAGAGGATACAATACAGACTTAGGTCCTAAATTTGGATTTTAGTAAGAAATTAAAAAATGATTATAAAATGCAGGAGTTTGAATTATACTCCCAGCTCTAATTTTTGACAAGTCAGAAGCCCTCTGGGCTTGAGAGAAACAGTGGGAAATACTGAGTTTTAAATCCTGCAATCAATGGCTTGATTGGGATTAAATTAGTTCTCATCCATACATCCATCTACCCAGCAAATATTTATTGAGTGCCGACTGTGTGTTAGGCACTATTTTAGTCTATGGGGATACAGTGGC
Organism: Manis javanica; assembly: GCF_040802235.1. Taxonomy (NCBI): domain Eukaryota; kingdom Metazoa; phylum Chordata; class Mammalia; order Pholidota; family Manidae; genus Manis; species Manis javanica. Next base: position 146,784,015 of record NC_133158.1, read on the forward strand.
TCTTTCATGCCATTCCTTGGAAATATTCCCCAGAAATTCCCTATTTTTACAAAGAATGAATATTCTCGGTGATAAATGACTATCTGAAGTGACATGGTTCATAGGAAGCAAAGCTGGCTCAAGTTTATATAAGCCTTGGGCTCTCTGCAGTATGTTATGTTACCTTTGCTTTTCACATTTGAGGAGGTATGGGTTTCTGTAGCATCCTACCCTGCAATTTCTCCAGATATTAAAAAAAAAAAAACACTTTTAGAGTTGGCACAATAGGCAAATTAGTATCTACTCGCAATTAAGAGTATTTATTTTTAAAACCTTAACTTGTAAATTCTTAAGTTTAAAATTCTTTTAAATTTTAAAAAGAAAATGAGAATCTAATTTCTTAAATACATGTAAAAAACCTAGATTCCCTTAATTTTAGTTAAAAATGTAACTGAAAGCAAATGTCAAACCATAATGCCAAATGACAGTTTTAAATTCCTTTTCACAAGTTGTTCTTTTAGAGATGTCTTCACATTGTCAATCAAAGAGATAATTTTGATTTTGCCACAAGTCCTGCCTTCGTTAAATGCAGTTAAGTCTATGATATCCTAAGAAGGTTGGCAAGCTTCTTGTTCTGAGAGCTATTGAGGGATAGGAATTCAGACGAAGAGGTGAGTCTTGGAAAAAACCTATAAGGTTTTTAGGAATGATATTACTTGGAACATTTCAATTCATAATGTTTAAACTAATAGGATAGCATCCAAACTCAGAGCTGTAAAGATTAGTCTGTGGAGTGACTAAGACCAAAGCAGATAATATTGAATTCAACAGACATTTACTAAATATCTACATCACCAGTGCAGGGTATAAAAATTAGTAAGATATGATGCTTTAAGGGGTTAGCCACCTAAGGAAAGATGAAAGAGGGGGTATAGTACTTCTGGAGCACCTATCATCTATAGGTGTAAGACTAGATGCTTTAATCTTCACAAGAAGAGAGCTAGTATTAATATGTCCATTTTGTAGATAAGTAAGTAGGTCTTCCAAACTTGACACTGGTCAAGTTGGGATTTAAACCCGTGTTTGCCTAACTCTAAAGTCCATTCTTAAAAATATTAAGCTATACTACCACGAGGAAACAGAACCCTTGAAACACTGCTTCTAAATCCCTTTTGATATTCTACACTTCTCATTGCTTCCTGCCTTCGTGAAAATATGACAAGCCTCATTAAAGTAACAAACACTAAGCTTTTCTTCTAGAATGTTGTGAAATGTTTTTATTCTACTTTCATTCTGAAACTCTAGCTTCACTTCTGATTTTGCTGACACAGTAGAGAGGAGAAGACAGAAGTCACTACCTTAAATTTACTGAGTGAATGGAAGAATCCTGGAAGAGTGGAGGGATGGGAGAAGCAAGCAAGGGAGAGGGGACACAGAGAGGCACTCTCGGTTTCTCTGCTTTCTAGGAGGGCTGGGACTCCCCTGAAGACTCAGTAGTATAACATGGTTAAGAAATAGAAGTCACACTGAAAGAAGCTGACAAAATTGAGCCCCTCAAGACAAGTGCTGAGAGGCTTGTGCAAAATGTAGAGGAGGGAACATGGGTTATAAAGTTAGATACAACAGAGCTTGATTTCTGGCTTTGCCAATTATGACCCTGAGCAAGAAATTTAGCCTTACTTGACCTATTTCTTCATGTGTAAAATTTTGAAAATGACACCTGCTTCACAGACAAGGTGCTTCACAGGCCACAGCTCTGTTAGACAGTACCTTTGTGCAAACTTGAAAATGGCCTGCACTCTGAGTTGGTGAATTAGAAAAGGTGCGCCCTCTCGGTGGGGGCAGACCTAAAGACAGAAGGCTTCGCAACAGGGTGGGGGTAGTGGTACCCTTATGCAAGAAAAGTGAGCCCCTTCCTCTGTGGCAAGTGGCCAGGAGAGCAGAGTGCAGGCCAGCTGTGACATCTGTCCTTCCACCGAGGGCCACAGTGATGCCGGCACCTTCCTCAGGGCAGCGTGAAGACAAGATTAGATCAGATCACGTCCACAGAAGCATGCCAAGGGGGCTGCACGACCTGCGGATTGTGTGGGAGAGCTTGAGAGGGGTAAGGGTAGGAGGAGGGCTGGAGAGAAGTGGGGGGGAGCCCGAGGGCACAGGCACGACTCGTCCTGGGCTCGTGTCATCTATGGGAAAGCAGGGAACTCCAAGAACTTCTTAAAATAATTTGCTAGATTTTGTGTTTATTTTTCTGGGGTGGGGATTTGTAGCTTTCAATTAAAAAAAATAGGGAGGACTAGGAAATTGAAAAAGAAGTTAATACTATGTGTGTGGACATGGAGATAAAACCCTTCTGTAGAGCCTAAAAAATATGCTTCTGGAAGGACAGGAAGCAACTAAGTAAACTTCATGAAGGTTAGAAAAATAGCTAGACAGAGAAATACAGACATGTACTTCTTTCATAGAATAATTTACACATAAGCAACTTGCTCCTAACTGGTTACAACTAAGCTTTTCCTTCAACAAAGCTCTTCACTAATCCCATCATGTATTCACAGGTAAATCACGGTGTTTCTCTATATTTTTTTCTTGGAGTTTGCCAAGATGGGGCTAATACAGCTCTTGGGAATGCATAGGGTGTGAGAGGTGTGACAAACTGCTGTGTGTTTTGATGATGTGGTTGTAGGCCACATGCTAACGCATAAACGAATTTCTCTAAGTGTTATACATGGGCAGTCTCCAAGCTTAAACACATATGTCCTTATAAAATATATTTGTAAGTTATAGGGAAATCCAAACATTTTGCCATAGAAATAATTTCCCATAAAAATGGAATTAGGCCTGCACACTAGCCCACCAGAACCCTATTTAATCCACAGTGCCTTTGAGTGGGGCGACAAATTAACAGTTCTAGGCAGAGTTCTGGCTCTGGCTGAAGGGACCATAACCCAGAAACATGAGAGCTGAGGGCTCACTTTACACAGAATTAAAAACCAGTCACACCTTTCCCTGGCACTGTCCCCGGTGCCTTGCTGCCTCCCTGCCCCTCACAAAGGAGACCCCTCTCTCCAGCCTCAGGGTGTCTGTGGCCAAGCTGGGCAGACCTTCCCTACCCACAGCATCTGTGATCTTGAAGGACCTACTTCTCTTCTTTCCAGTGGGGCCTCTTCTCCTAAAAGAGCTTCCTCAGATGAGGGTGGGAGAGAAAGCAGTCCATAATTAAACACATTTGTACTAATATATGAATTATTTCCTGGTCACTAACAACTTTCCTGCTCCAAATTCAGAAGTTCTGCTGCTTTTTTTCTAGCGTTGGTTCTGGCTTTTTACATCTTTGTTTCCTCTCTGCATAGCTTCTAAATTGCATGTATTTCATAATGGTCCAGGGGAACTTCAGCAAGGGCTCTGCTGTTAGGAGGAGGGTGCAGGAGGGGCGCTGTGTTTAGGGAAGCAAGCCGTCTGCCTGCCTGAGTTGAGGGAAGCACGCACTGTTGCAGGAGGGAGTTGGCCTTTGGCCTTTGGTGCACACATTTAGCAGCCTGGTTGGTCGCAGTTCTTCATGGTGGTGTAAAGCTGTAGAGCAGATCCCTGGGCACCGCCCAGCCCTACTGGACAAGAATATCTGCAGGTGTCACCAAACATCTCCTTTTTAAAAGTTTTCCCAGAGCCCAGCTTCTTATGGAGGGACTTTAGCATCTCCAGCTGCTTAGGGATGTCTCTACTTACAGGTTCTACCAGTGCTTCCAATCTCAGCTTCAAGAGCAAACTTGCTAAGCTGAGAGAGAGTTTACTGAAGGGAAGAAAGCAGAGAGAGGAAAGCCAAGTTCATGCATGAACCTTAAGGAATGTCTGCTGCCAGGTGATTGCAGGAGGGAAGGGCAAACACCAATAGAGAGGCAGGAAAGGGACAGAATAACACGTTTCCCCTGCAGCCAAGGAAGATAAAGTTTTAAGGCAGGTTTGGGCACTAATGTCAAACGCTTCTGAAAGGTCATTGTTCTTCTGGATGTCTTTTTAACTTGGCTTTTCTATGTCCCCTGTGGTTCAACATAGAGTAAGCCCCAGATATTTTGCTGCCATCCACTTGGTACAGACACTTAAAAAATACAAAAGCAACTGGCAGTGTGTGTGAGCTGAAGATTTTCATTTTTCTCATGTCTCTTAGGCTTAACTCTACAAAAAATGATCCTTTGATTAACATCAAAGCAGTAAATGACCCGACTTGCTTGCCTTGCCAATGCCATACCCAGCTCCAGAAGAAGGTTTCCACAGTGTCGCTCCTCTGCTTCAATCCCTTCAATGGTTTCTTTTCATTGCACTGAAACTACTACCCAAACCCCAAAAGGCCCACAAGGTTCTTCATGATCTGGCTGTTGCCTGCCTCATTCACAACAGTAGGCCTCCAGTCACACAGCCAGTTCCAAGAACTCACCAAATTCTTTGCCTGTGAGGCTCTTTCCAGGTTCTTGGCCTGGTGTGGGGAAGTTGGGGTTCCTCCTATGACCAGGATCCTCACTGAACTTAAACCACCTGATGATGTAACTGGCCTGTTGCTAGGCTACAGCTTCCACACCTTTAGGCAATAAGCTATTATGGCTCTATATAGAGAGCTCAGCCCAGTGCTCTGGGCAGAGGCAGAGATGCTGGTGCTCGACCTACTGCTGGGAGAACAAGCCGGGTAATAAACCCTTTCACCACAAAGAACGTTTTGCTGTCTATTTCTTTGGTCACATTGAATCCACAGCGAACTTGCCTGAGGCTGAAACCCATTGGCAAGACATCTAATAACTCCTATTGTCTGCCTTTATGCAACACTTTGGAAGTCATATTTATGACTTTCGTAAAAGAAGGGGAGTCTTTCAGTCTTCCCTACAATCCCCTTTACTTATGTCAGTCCATTATTACAATGTATAATTATTCTAGTTAGTTCTCTATTGTCTTTTATTTTTTTACTGTCTGTCTCTCCCATTAGAATGTAAGCTTCTTGAGGACAGGGATGTTTTAGATTAGATTCACTGTTGTAGCCCCAGGGTACATAGTACCTGGATGATAGTAAATGAGCAACAAATAATTGATGAATAATCTAATTAACCAAAGCAAGTCATTCATTCACTTAACAAATACTTATGGAACGGATACATGTGCCAGACTCTGAGGATACAATAAAGGATAAGGATCTAAATGTGACGGAGGACCAAGACAAAGGACAATGCTTTTGTCTAGGAGTCATCCTACTGTAATGTGATAACTTACTGGTACATAAGCACATTTTAATTTTCCTTATGTGACAGACATGTCAGTAAACTTGGCATCACCAAATGACTAAGTGTTACCATGCCTGCCGTGAGATAAAGTATAGAGAGCAGAAAAGGAAAAAGGGCAAGGGTATGAGAGAAAAAAAAGTTGGGGGAGGAAGGAGAGAAGGTAGTTCAGTGATGTCTCTATTGTCTGAAAACAAGAAATCATACTTCTCATTCAGCACTGATCACAGAAGGTAAGGTTAGAATCATACTAAATTTTTAAAAATGGTAAAACATATACATCCAGGTGAGTATGCTATTTCAAAGCAATCCATCAAGAAAGCCCTAGATATATTTTAATGATGTTATTAATCCTAAGCATTCATAAAACTGCCTTCTTCAAATTGCAGCCAGAGATAATTTATTAAGCACAGAAAAAAAATTTTATTTTATTTTTGATCGCAGATGGCATTTTCCAGGCTCATTTCCAATCATATTCACTGGACTTGCTTCACTGGACCTACTGAGATTATTTTAAAAATCAAATTTATTCCTAACGGGCAGAGTCATTGCACTGAGGATATTCTAAAACATGTACACTTAGGTCAATCCCCAGAAAAGAGTTGCAGAAATGTCTGAACAAAGATAGGATCTTTTCAGTGACGACTGTGAAGGAGACAGCGTTCATCTGGATAAAGTTAATCTAATTAATCTGATATCATTGAAAAGTATATTGCTCAGATAACCAAAGTTATAAACAGAGGACTGTAAAATTTTTTATTTTTTTCATGGTGTCTGTATCTCTTGTATAGAATATGTAGCTGATTTTAATCTTTCTGACTCAGGGCCATCATCGCGGCTGTCAATTATTAACCCATGTTATACATACAGGGAAGCTTAAGGTTATTAATATATGTGGGGTTATTTGTTCCTATTGTATATTGGGCAAACTGCAGTGCTTTTAAAGTTTTTTTTTTTTGCATTTATAGTTTTTCTCTCTTCTTTTGTATGGTCAGTCTTTCAGCTGACATTTCTTCTTGTTACTATTAGTGAAGTACAGCTCTTGGGAATTTCCTACTTATTGGTGCTTCTAAAATGCTATGGGCTGAGCAGCTACATAACTGAAATGACAGAGGTGGTGGGGTGGAATGAAGAGTCATATGCCTACAAGGTACATCATCTTTGCAAGAAGCAGGCTATAATTGGTGTGGCAGAATGAGGAAGAAATGGTGTGTGGCAATCAGCTCTGCAATTTTTCATCTTACTCAATCAAAGAACGCTAATGTTTATCATCCCAAGATCATAAATAAGACCAGAGATAAGACTTGCTTACCTGTGTATTAGCCTGGAGTAGAGACAACTATAACCTAGGGCAGAGTGGTGGAAGAAAGTTCTGAGACAATGAAACTGCTTCTAAGCTGTGTGCAACCTACTCTCATGGTCCCACTCCCAGACTCTTGCTCTGGGAGAAGATGGTGGCTCTTATAAAGAACTAAAAAAAAGATCACAAATCTCCTAAATTAGAAGCAGTCAAATATTCATAAGAGGAAATTAATAAAATAAAAAATAAAATAAAACATGATGGAAAGAATAAAAAACAAATAGCCAATTGTGCCTTCTGTGCCCAGAGAATAATAAAAGAAAAATCATTGCCCTTATGGAACTTGTGTTCTTCTGGAGTATAACAGTTATATCAATAAATGTAAATGGGATAATAACTTCTATTAAAGACTCCTGGATTTGCTAAAAACCAATAAAGTCAAAAGCAAAACTTGTACTATATATCAGATATCCATTTAAATCAAAAAGAGTCAGAAAGAATGAATAAAGACATACCAGACAAATGAAAACAAAGGAGAAAGAAAGTAGGGTTGATATAGTAAGTCCAAATAAGGTTATATTAAGTCCAAATAAAGTTAATTTAAAGACAAGTTAATAAACAAAAAAATCTAGGAAGGCTGGACAAATATGCTTCTTATGTCCTTGATGCTACCTCAACCCGAGAGGTATCTTTATGGAGAGTCCTCAGTAAGAAGTATTGACAAATAACAAACAGAAGGAAAGTAGGAGCCAATAAAAGGAACAAATGAAATAAAAAGATGTTGATCTGTTGGACTATGATAGAATCCACCAATTATTGGCTCGGGTGAAATTCAGTAGTATACATATCACACATTGTCTTTTTGATTCTTTTCAATAAATATCTAACACCAAATTCAATGTGGGTTCTATCTCTACTTTCACTAACTATGATGTTAAGTAAGTCATTTAACCAAATTGGGCTTCAGTTTAATCATTTGTAAAATGTGGTGGTGGGATCTGATGACCTTTCAGGTGAAATACATCTTTAATCCCGTGATTTCACAGTCATTAAAATATGTAGGACATGAAGTTTCAAATATATATGGAATACTGACTTAAACATAAAACGTCTTTACAAGAAATTATTCTTGACTTCACCTTTCACTTTTCAGTGTTACAACCTCTTCCTTTGTCTGATTCAGAAGAGTTTTGGTTCTCTCTAGTTCATTTTCTGCAAGGGTAATTCTTCTTTTTATGTCTTCTTTTTGCCTTTCTTTTGCAGTTAGTTCTTCCTGTAAAGTTTTATGTATTTGTTGACTAGCCACTAAAGAGTCTTCTTTTTCTTTAAGCAATTTAGTGTGTCTAAAATGGAATAGGAAAAAAATATACATTAGATATGATATTTTTATGGTTACCAAAGACATGAAAATACCATTTGAAACTAAAGACTGTAATTTTAACTTAAAAAAATTTAGGATGCTAAGAAAGCAGCTAGCTCTGTGATATTAAAATTTCCCACCTAGGAGAAAGCAAAATCAATGAATAGCTTCAAGATTTTATAAACTTGAATTAGGTATTGCATATGCAAAAATATAATAAGAAAAGTTATTTAATAACTTTTCTATATTTAATATTTATTTAATGAAGTTATATATAACTATTTTAAAATAAAATGTTATTTAAAATATGGTTTCAAATTCAATTACTAAAAATATTAATTAAAAATATGTGCAGTATATACCGTGACTCAGAAATAATGGATTCAAACTTCAGTTTTCTGAGTTCTCTTTGACAGTCATCAGCTTCATTATATTTATTCCTAAAACGATACAAAAGAGGTTCAGATATTTTATTTCAAAATAGCTAAAGTACAAATGTTTTCCTTTCTTTTAACATTGTTTCCCTTATTACCTTGCTTATTCTAGTTGTGATTATATATACAGATTATCTTTGAAACGAGAAATATATAGTCAAAGGGTATTTCTTTGCCAAAACCACCCCCAATCTGTTAGTCCAACTATATGTGTTTTTCTATATCATTATTATATTCATCCACAGAAAAAAATTCTTAGCATCTTCATATTATTATTTCTTTAAAGAAATAAACATTCAGTCTATTTCTATAGTGGCCAAGTAAACTCCTATTAGACTAATCTACATTTAATTAAAAAGTCTAAACTTTGGTTAATGTTAAAAAAGGAAAGGAAAGAAAAGAAAAACCCCTATGTGAAGGCATTAGAAAGTGGCAAAAAGCTGGAAGATTTTAAACCTGAGGGCAGGAGAACTAAAATTTGATAGAAAACTGGTAAAAAAAAAAAAAAAAAAAAACAACTCAGTCATTCCAGCCTGATGAACTAGGGAGTGTTTGGGGTAACTACAGCTGCTGGAAAGTGAAGAGTGAATACTGAGCAGAAGAAAGGGGGTCCCAGATACTGTGAATGAATGAACGCCTGAGCCTGGAACTATGCACAGTGCAGACTCCAAGCTGCCTCCTTAAAGACAAAGAACTGAACTGAGGTTTGAGCTGTTGCCTAGAGACAGAGTTTGCAGTTTGAGGCCAACCAAATTAATTGCCTGCTTATAGCCACATGATCCCCACACTCCACTCCCACCAACAACAAAATTTGGAGAAATATAGCAGAACCAGAATTTCTGTAACATAACATTCACAATGTCTAGAATATAACAAAAATTACTCAATTTAGGAAGAAACAGAAAAGCATGACCTATTCTCAAAAGACAGTTAATAGGGACTGACTTGGAGATGACCTAGATATTGAAATTATCTGACAAGGATATTTGAAGGAGCAATTATTGTAATTCTGCTCAAAGACATAAAGGAAAATCTACTCTAATTAGTGAAAAGATGACAAATCTCAGCAGAGAAATAGAAACCATTAAAAGGAACTAAATGAAAAGTCTAAAACTAAAATAAATAGTTGTCTTGATCTTATTTGAGTTTTAAACTCAAACGATTAATATAGTAAAAAGATTAATAGTCCAGTTTAAGATTGTATGGACCACTCCCTAATTAGTCATTATCTGACTATACCTTAAAATAGCTTATCAACTGTACAATGAAATATGCTAGAGTATCAATGGGTTTGCCACACTTGTAGAATCATTTTAATTTCTAATAAATAATTTATTTGCATCATGAACACGAACACTCATTTATTTTTAACCTTTTTATATGAAATATGATTAAATTGTAAGCTATATAGGATTACATAAAACTATTATGTAATGAATTATTATAAGGAGAAAACTCTTGTAACTATCATCCAAGTCAAAAAACAAAGCCTTACCAGTTCACCTAGAAAATTCATGTCCGGTACCAGTTACAGCCAACTCCCTCCTCCCTAAAATAACCATTTTCATAAAGTTGAAGGTAATCACTTTGATTTTCTTTGGAGTTTTGCTACCCAAGTTTTATCTCTGAACACTATACTTCAGTTTTACTTTTTCTGTTACAAACATGTTTCTTTTAAAAACATGTTTTTCCTTTATTATCCACCTTTTGTGAAATAGCTTTTTTATTAAGGTATTGTATTGATATACAATAAACTCCATACAACTTGATAGGTTTGATTTATGTACAAGCCCAGGAAACCATCAGCAGAAGGAAGAAGCTCACGAGCTTACACAGGGCCTTGATCTTGGTCTCAGTACCATTCCCATTCAAAGGAACCAGTACTGCTCAAGAGAAATGGCTGATTTCATGGCTAGGGCAGAGTAGGTATATCTGAAACATCTTTTTATGCCAGGAAGTAAGGAAATGCATATAAAAGATGGTTCTCACATCACAGAAGCCAGCTTGAAGGGGCTCCTACTGGCTAAGCCTAGGATGACCTGTGTACCAAAATACTGAGCACAGAAATAAATGATAAACAGTTGAAAAACATAGTTAGAGTTCATACCAATAATAAATGGTGGGAAGAAGAGATGTTCTTGCTTAAAGTAGAAGGCTGAGGGTTGACTAATAAATGGGAAGAGAAGGTTACAGTGGCAAAACTCATCCTTCAGCAACCACTGTGGTCTAGATTGGATACAGCAAAAATCATTAATGGATGCTATATCTAGGGAAAAATTTTGATGAGAAGCAGAGTATATACATGCATTTAGTCTCTTATAAACTGCTTACGAGTTGAAAGGGAACAAACCCCCCCAGTAATAATGCAGTGGAAAGTTGAGCAGCACCTGACCAGGTGATCAAAATTAACATCAGCAAGACAGGAGCCTCCAGATGTGATACCCTGAGAAGGGTCCATCCCTGTCTATGAGATTTTCTGGCTGACAGTACATATCTGTAATCCAATCAAGAGGAAACATCAGACCAATACAAAATGCAAAACATTTTTACTTAAGTATTAAGTGTTCTGTATTCTTCAAAAATGTCAATGTCATAAAAAGACAAAGATGGACTGGAAATACTCCAGATTTCAGGAAGCTAAAGGGATGTGCCAAGTAGGGTGACCTTACCTGTATTGTATGCTAGGAGAGAAAATGCTATATTTGGTCCGCTAACAAATTTGGAATAGGGATGGTAGATTAAAGTGTTGTATGTAAATTTATGAAACTAATTATCATGGTTTTGTGAAGTATCACCCTCCCAGGGAAAGACAAGATGAAGTATTTAGAGGTAAAATGTCATATTGTATATAACTCATCCTCAAATCCTTCAGGAAAAAAACTGTGTGTGTGTGTGTGTATGTGTGCGCGTGCACAGTGAGAGAGGGAGAAAGCAAACGGGTTAGAATGTTAATAACAGGTAAATATAAGTAAGGACCGTTTATTTGTGTGATCTTTGTACTATCATTGTATTTACAACTTTTTGTAAGTTGGAAATTATTTCCAAATAAAATGTTAGAAAAGAAAGAATAAAATATAAAGATTAACATACCACTAGAAAAGTGGGCAAAGGCTATGCTCAGGAGAGCCATAAAGGAAAGAGTATTAACAGCCAAATATACAAGGGTATAATTTTTCATCAGTTAAACTAGTAATTTTTTAAAAATTATAATACAAAGTATTGGCTAGGAAGTAGAGAAATGGGTATTCACGAACACTGTTGAGATTATAAATCAGTATAATCCCACTGGAAGATGATGAGTCCTTACGTATTTAAAAGTCTTAAAGTTATACACATTTGATTCTAACAAAAATTATCCTAAAGAGATAATTGTATGTAAGTAGAAAGATTTATCTATATGAATTTCAAAATACCTTAGTTATAAAAATGAAAGTTTTGGGTAATCTAAAAAATGAGGGGTTAGTAAATAAATTACAGTACCTCCACAGATTGGAATACTATATAGCCATGTATATAGTATTTTAATTACATATATATTATTTAATTATGTATATAAAATAACAATAATTATGTAATAATTATCATGTAATGACAAGGGAAAACATCCAGGATATATCACTAAGTAAAAATATGTTTAAAAATACACATTACTTTGAAAAATGGACTATAAGGATATATTAAAATAGAGCTATGTTGTTTTTTTGTGTGTGGGTATTCCAGTATTTTCCAATGCTTTACATATTTGCTTTAAAATCAAAGAAAAATGTTCTGTAAAAAATATTTTGAGATTCAGCAGCCCTACCACAATGTTCACTCTTTGTTCAGATTCTTACACACACTTTTCCATATCTAGAGGCAGGAACAATAGAACTTCTTTTATTTGTTATTTTACTATGTGTACAATTAACCTTGGCTGAGATTTTATTTTTAAAAACCTGTTCCCTCAGGGAGTCTACCATCCCAAGAACTCCTCTCTGACCAGCTCCCACCCGCACCCATACCCCATGCCAGTTAAGCCACTCTTTCTGTGTCTGCCCCTCACCACCCAATTCTCATCTTCACCTTCATTAGGGTGGGAGGAATTGGAAGGAGTAACAAGAACACCCCTACATCTCCTTAAACACTATACTGCTCCTTTTACTCTCAGCTAATAGTAATGATCCTTCTTCTTCAGCTGCTTTGAATAAACCTTCAGAAAGGCCCTTGTTGTCCCTGCTAATCAAAGTAAAGGAAATAAGATGAAATAATTGGATATTATCCCCTAATGTGAAAGGTAAGAGTCCATGTTCCAGCTGCCTTCTTGATATTTCCACTTTGCTGTCCAAAAGTTATCTCAACTCTAACAGATCAAAAGCTTTGTTTTTTGTTGTTCTCCCTTAGCCTTATATCGATTTCTTTTACAGATTTTCCCACTTCAACAAATGGCACCAACACAATAATCATACTAAAAGGTGAACACCTATGAGGGCTGTCCTCAAAGCAGCCCTCAGTGCCCTGTGACAGCTGAGAAAACTGAGACCAGAGAGATGAGAAGGGTGCCCAAGGGGACATAACAGCTAAGGAGCCGTGCTGGACATGGGCCCTGCAGCGCGGGTCTGCAGTGGCAGCTCGGTCACTCTATTCTGTTGCCTCTCAACTGTCTACCCTGCCGCTGAAAGTCCCCAAACCCCATCCTTTAGTCTCTCCTTTCCTTTGCAGCCTCCTTCCTCTCCAGCCACATCTCCTCAGTTAGTGAATCCTGTCAAATTGCTCCCTGACATATATTTCTTTCCATCACCACACTAAACCAGCCACTTCTCAAGCATGAAAGCACAGTCCCACCTGGTCTCCCTGACTGCTCCTGTACTCCCATTCCAGCCCATTCTCCATGTAGCAGCCATGCTGGCCTCTTCATACAAATCGGATCAGCTCACTCTCTTGCCAAAAATCTTCCAACAGTTTCCTTCCTGGACCTTGGCATAAATCCCAAATCCTCACTAGGCTCTGGACACATTGGTGCATTAATTTCTTACTGCTACTATAACAAATTACCACAAACTTAGTGTTTTAGAACAACAGAGGTTTATTATCTTACAGTTCTAAGGCAAAAAGTCCTAAAATCAAGATATCACAAGGGCTGTGTTATTCCAGGAAGCTCCCTAGGAGAATTTGTTTCCTTGCTGCTTGAGGCCACCTGTATTCCTTGGCTTGTGGCCCCTTCCTCTATCTTCAAATCACATCACTCCAACCTCTGCCTGCATCCTCACATTGACTGTGACTTTGACACCCTCTTGCTTTCCTCTTATAAGGACCTTTGTGATTACATTGGACCCACCCGAATAATCCAGGATAATCTCGCCATCTCAAAATCTTTAAATTAATCATATATGCAAAATCCCTTGTGTTATGTAGGGTAATGTATTTACATATTCCAGGGGTTAAGACCAGAAAACCTTTGGGAGCCATTATTCTGTCTTCCACAACTGGCCTTTTTCATGTTTCTTGAACTTGTAAAACTCACTCTCAAGAATTTAGGGCCCTGTCCATGACCTCTCCGCTTCCAGATGTTAGTGTGCTAGCACTGCTAGCTCCTTTCCTTACTTGAATCTTAACTCAAAGACCATCTGCTCAGGGATGTCACTCTTTCAAAAGTATACCACCCCTTCCCATCACTCATAATCTCCTATCCCTGCTTTATATTTTTGTAGCACTTAACATTACCTAAATTACCTAAACAGCCCTACTGGAACTTGTTGATCTTGCTGTATTTCAATATCTGGTGCCTGTAAGTGGTCATGGCACATAATCACTTCTCAATAACATTGTGTATTGAATGAGTGAATGAAGTAAATCTAGCCTGCTCAATCTAGGATCATGTGAAAAGTGAATCCATACTCTGACAGTGGAATGCCACCTGGCCACTTGCTTGCCAAGGCAAAAAGTTTTCATGAATGGCCAGAGAGGTAAGAGAAAAATCAGGAGAACAATATATGATGTTCCAAGAACAGACAAATTAACTAGGTCAAATGTTGCAGAGATGTTACATAAGAGCTTTACAAATTATATTTATGATGGTCAGAACCTGATTATTCCTCAAATTGTTAGTTAAATGAGGAGGCAGTTGCTGCTAATAAAATTAATGTATAATTAGATTCCAAAGGTCTCTAAATTAAGAAATATGTTTTATATGACCACTTTAGACATATTCATTAGTAACTAATGAATCATAAAACATTTTAAGTAAATTTTGTTCTTTTTATTATGTACGTGAAACTGAATGCATTCATGCTGTAAGCCATTTAACATTCTGTAAGTATATAGAGTAAAATATGTCTCTACACCCCACCCCCACTCTCACTTCCCCAGGGAACTGTTGTAATCCTCCTATTGATTCAATGCATTTAAACCCACATACATGTGTAGACATTCATGTGCTCTTTTAACATGAATAGAATAATTTTTCTAATCATATCTTTAATCTCTCAAATTCCTAATAGCTTTTCTCCCATAATAACATATTTTTTTATGGTTACAATCTTGGACTTTGGAGAATATCTTAACTTTGAAAATTTATCTTAACACCTTCTGTTTGCTACTTAACAATCTTGGGCTTTAAACTCTTACTGTGTGGGTTCAGAGCCATTTTTGGTGGGGGCTGGGGAAGGTGTTTCTCACACACCTGGTCACCTTTGGTTGGGTATTCACCCTCAGCCTTCAGAGCCTGTTTACCTGACTACTTTGCTGTTTGTTTTACCTGTGGGCTGTTCTGGAAGGTTGTGATAAAGGGGCAGGGAATGGTGAAGCCTGTCTTGGGGTGTGGACCCCTGGCCTCTCCTGGTTCAGAAGCTGCTGGGTTCCGCAGCTCCAGTCCGGGACGCCTTGCTTTATTCTGGGTGCAAATGCTGCTTCATACAGGGCCTGTTGAGGGAGCGGATTTGTGGAGAGGCCTTGACTGTAATATTCCAAATATGATTCCTCAGAGTGGGCTTCACTGGACCACCCGCATCAGAACTATGCAGGGAAGGCATTAGAAAGGCAGATTGCTTGGAGCCACCCCAGACCCAGGCGTAAAATCAGGACATCTGTGGGCATGGAGCCCAGAAACAGACCCTGGGATTGGAACTGTGGGGAGGTCGTACTGTAATACATGGCTCAGGAAGCTCCCAGCATTCTTCTACAGACTGGATTTTGAGAACCACTGTTTTGATCATTTGCCAGATCCCACTCCCTTCTCTTTGTGGTAACTGATTCCAAACAAAGGCCTACCTGTCCATGCCCACCACACAACTTGTTTTCCTCTAGGTTATTCCTTCATACAATTGATACATTTTATAATCTTTCCCATATATTCTCTTCCAGGAATTCCTAAAAATATCTCAGTATCTATAGAAGTCTTTCTTATTAGTCTTATTTATTTGTTTATCCTGATATACATTTAAAAGACTTACATATATAAATATGAAAGTAATAAAACTATATATCTAAGATTATATATCTCTCTATATATATTTAAAAGTAATAGTCACATTTCATAGCATCCATATTTTTCATTACCTCAGGGAGGTCTTCCCTAAATTAATCTAGATATTGTGGCACAACTGAAATTTCAGGAAGTTTCATCATCAACCTGTCAGAGCATCACTAACACTCCACCGCTTCTGCAAACATTACTGGTTACCTTCTGGACATGGACTCCAGCTCTCTTCCTGGCCGTCAGAGCTCCACTGCCATCTGTTCTCAGGATAAATCCTGCTTGGTCTAAGCTGTTGTGGTAGTCCTGGTCCCCCGACCAGTGATCCTCTTAGGAGAGGAATGTAAAGGGTTCCAGCCAAAGAGATGTAAGGAGAGGACAGTTTGGTGGCTTCTGGGCACTTTCGATCTCACTTCTACGGGAACACCAGAAAGGCTCCTCCTCTCGGAGGGGTTATGTTTGGATGTGGAACCAGGAACTGCAGCCATCTCTGGTTGCAAGGGACTCAGCCTTGGGGGAAACCAATGCTGAGGGCAGCAGGAGGGCAACAGAGAACAAGATCCTCAGGGACATTGCTGAGCTGCCGGTGGGGTCACTTGGAACCACTCTACCTCTGCGACCTTAGCATCCTTCTCATACAGTCTCTGTCATCAATTCTTAACAAGTTCTTATAAACTTGGAGAATATTTTCTTAAAAACTTCAGGAAAAAAAGAACCTGAATTTCATCCATTTAAAAATTGCCTCTTCCCCTTAAGTAAGAATCCACAAAACTTACATCCAAATATTTTAAAATCTTTAAACTAAAGGATTATCTTAAATTGGAGAGGTGAAACTCATTCCCAGCCCCACAAAGAATGAGGATTAAAAATATAAAAAAACGATTTCACAGCACCTTCCAATTTCTGGAAGTTCAAAAAGGGTTGGGTGTGTCTAGTAAATCTCCAGTTTATTAACAAATTGCATGTCACAATTTTTGAGTTAATTATTTTGACTTCAAATTTAATTTACCATAAGACAATGGCCAACTTGCAAATTTGGTTTTAACCCACACATAAAGTAGTGCTTATACACTACTGGGGAATCTCCTGAGCTCTGAGCACTCCAAGATGGGTCCCAGGCTCTGATCCCAAATGCCTACCCTACTCAGCTTCAGCCTGGGCACCAAGGAGGCAGACGGAGCAGAGATGGAAGAGCAAGGAACGGCAGCACAGAGCAAGGTCTCCAGCCGTTGGGGCCAGTTAGGTGGCTCCAGCTTTCATATGTCACATTTTCTAGAAATAGATAACCTGCCCATGTTCTAATTTTAAGTTCTTATGTAGACAGGAAGCACCAGTTTTATAAACTGAAACAACAGCATCATCATTTCTGCAACTGCATAGCAATTCTTTCCAGGTAATTCACTTGATGGCCTTTAGAGAGGTGGCATATTTCTCCCTCCAACCCCAATCTATTCTGATACTTACAACTTCCCAGCACTCACAAAGTATGTTAAAAATATGATTACAAAACATACCACAAAACGTGTTAATTTTAAATAGGTAGGCTCTTTGTATATATAGAGAATTCCATGCAAACTTATTCAGTAAAAATCAATCCATGTCACAACCAATGAGCTTTATTCTTCTTCCTCAGTATGCTTAGTACTGTGATTAGCTTTTCTCCTAACTTGCCAGGACGCTACTGTATTTGCTGAGTCTTGGCCTGGCCAAAAATTCCTTTTTAGCTTAACTGAGTACCAGCAATACCTCCCTATTCCCAGACTGTGCCCTCTTCACCTCTTGAGCTTCAAGGGGCCAAAGCCACACAGCAGCCACTGCGGCTGATGAGGGTACCCTCCACGTGAAACCTCTGCATGGCCAGAGCTCTCTGCTTGGCGTTACTAGAGGGTAGGAGCGATTTTTTTTTCCTGGCAATCACCACCTTGTTTCACTTTTTCATGTTTCTTCTTGAAACTTCCTGGGCCCAGTGGGCATCCAAGGACCCCCGTCCACTCGTTCCTTCAACCCCATCCCACAGATAGGTGAACTATTGCATCTACTATACTACTAACCACAGTGTTCTGAAGCATGCATATTTTTCTAGAACAAATTAGTTTTTGACAAATAATCCATACACTTTAATATGATAGGGCATTTTTGGAACTTTTTTCTTTGTATTGAGAATTTTATTAAACACATTGTCCTTAGGAGTAGTCCATAGTAGACACGACATTGGATTGCTGAGCATTCTAAATATTTATATTTCTTATTAGGTTCATCCTTCTAAAATATAGGAACTAAAAACCAGAGCAACCAGATTATATACCACAAAGTTGAGAGTTTATTTCCTTTTCAAAGATTACATAAGTTCTATTTTAGTGTATAATTATAGATGTACTATATTTATACTTTAAAGTAATTTTTGGAACTTCAGAAATAAATTCATTTTTAAAAGAAATGTGCTCTGGATATTTTAAAAGGGCATTTTCTTATCATTTGTTTCCCAATAGTTTCTTCCAACATATAAAGTATAAGTACTCCAGCATTTCAAAGACACTCAGCTATCTTTTGAACCTAAAATTGGAAATTTTAAGGAACAACTTCAATGTAGTTTTTTTCCGGACAGATAACAAAGAGACATTAATAAGAGAAAAAGTTCAGAAAATATTTCACATTACACTACTACATTTGAACAACTAACTAGAGAAAGCTTTAATACAGATGTGTAAGTTTCTTACTGAGGGAAAGAAATACTTCATGTATTTAAAAACATTGGTCCTTCAATATACAATGTATGCCAGAAAAGTAGCTGAAAAAAGCAGCAGTATATCATACCCACTGCCAAAAGTCAAAAAGAACACATTGGGGGTCTTTCTAAATTCTTATAGGCGGTTTAATGTTCCCCATCTTACATGAGTTTTTCTTTATAGTTGTCCAACTTGGCCGTGGCCTTCTGAAGTCTGAGCCCAAGGGCCTCTACTTGACATTGTAAATCTGAAATGACACAATGTTTCCATCTGATTAGTACAAGTTAAGTGTTCAGATATTTTCATAGAGTAAACCACATTCTTAAAGATGCCACTCAACTCCTGAAGAACAATGCACCTGTTTATTTCACTTTGCCTGGATGACCATATGCAGCTCATCCCTACTCTGAAACCCCATGTAATTGATGGGTTTGGGGCAGACCCAATTTACTGGCCTATTTCAGCCCCCAACCTCATGCTCATTTTCAAACAGTTTATGGGCTAAATTTTACAAATGTTTCCAAGGGAAATTTACGTAGCTGACACACATATGAACTTCTGATCATGTGACTCACTTCTGAAACACTCGATTGCCTGAGCTAGGGCTAGCTCTTGTGGCCGGGAACTGAGAGGTATTGCTGAGGCCTCCTAGTAGAAATGAAATAGACAAACCATGTGCAAAGCTCCCAGTAAAGAATCTGTTAACTCTGGGTAGCATCTAATAGGCATTTTAATGATGTCCAAAGCCAAGAAAATACAAGCAGAAAATTGGCTTCCATAGAGACTTGAACTGGGGAATTCAAGCAGTGTTTGAGGACGATTATTCAAGCAGCCGTGTCTAACATGTGTGTGGATGCAGAACTGAAACTAAAGCAGAAGAACAAAGGGCTTGAATGATCTGCGTCCTGCCCTTGGCCTGTGTGTGGGAACTGTGATCCGAACCCCAGTCCCAGTGGTGACACTTGTTGGCGCTCTTTTTGGGAATAAAGTGGAAAACAAACTTACACAGATGGACTAACTGCTTTCTATGAAGAAAATAAGTTTAAAACATTGGAATCGTAAAATTTCTATGCTCCAACTCCTCACGTTTTAATACCATTTTTCACAATAAAGTTTAAAACCTTTATGCATCCAAACAAATACATAAAATTTCTATATATATCTTCTCTCTGCCTTCTCAAGCCAGTTCCTTAAATCAAAAATAAATTCACTCAAAACAAATGTTTTAATTAGAACCTACTAGATATTGGTAAAATTCTTATGCTAATCCAGTACATTCACATACATTATTTAATTTCACCTCTCAAATTGCCCCATTTTTCAGAAGGAAAAAAAATGAGATCCTTTCTTAGTCTCTTGCCTGGTATCTTACAATGAGTAAATGCATTAGCCAGCAGTCAAACTGACTGAAGGCTTTAAACTCAGCTGAGGAGATTAATTTGAGAGGCTGGTCCCTTGAAATAACGTTCAATATGGACTTACTTGATTGATGACAATTGTGGGGTATATCATTTCCATTTATCAAGTGATACCATTATATGAGAGAAAAGATAAAATTACATACAATGGAGAATTTATCTTTGGTATAACCTTTTGCAACAAGGCAGTCTCTTATGAGTATTATGTAAAGTGTTGCTTTATTAAGTTCATGCAGGCTTGCAGAGGAGCTCTATGCACACAGGCACAACCAAGAGATTTTGACCCATCCTCTGAAGAATAAATAAGGATAGAAGTTAATGTTTGTTGATGGTGTTCTATGTCCAGGCACTGTGCAAAGTGCTATCTCCTGTATCATTTGATTCGTAGTCATAACAGCCATGAAAAACATACAGGTTTTATTTTTACCAGTGAAGACTGTAAGAGCCCAAGTAATTAACTAAATTATCAAAGGTCACATAGCTAGTTAGAAGTGATCTTGTGATTCAAACTCAGATTGGCCTCATCCCAAAGTCCTTACTTTCTCTCTTACCTGGACTCTCAAAATAGAAAAAGCACAGGGAGACATGATATTTGTCTGTGAAAGTGTGGTTAGTGTGGCTATAAATCTGTTTAGCATATCTCAGAATCTTTAAAGAGGTACACCTAAGACAAATGAAAGGGATTATTTTACATAAAATATGTACTAAATTGGTGGAATGTCTAACTCCAAGAGGTCGGTTTAATTTTAATTTTTGAGAGTTTAAAATTAATATATTATAATTAATGGACAACATTAAGGCAAGTATGGTATTACTGTGATGGACTTTGTGAGAATGCCGTACAAGAGGACAATTATGGCTTCCTAGTAAATATCCCTCTGTGCTTTGGGCAGGATATAATCTTAAACTATGAAGCATGGGTCTGAGCACATGTGATAAAATTTTGTGTTATCATTTATAAATTCAGTTATTGTAAGAGGAAGAATTGATTATCTTGAAAATAAACTTGAAAGAACTGGTACTTGATATATGAATTTTATGCAGTTAATTCTCAGTTACCTGATAATTAGTAGAATATGATCCAGTAATAAAGGAAGCTAATTCAAAACCCATTTTTATAGCACTGGAAAGTATTGTTAGGCTCATATTTGAATATACTTGTGCATCATAGTTCCAGAATTTACTTGATTTTAAGGAAAATAACCTACACAATCATGACCCAACTCAAAAAAGGAAAAGTTATAGTTTCCAGTATTATTCTCTCTGCCTACCTACCTAAAGCTCCCTTTCCCCTTATTTCAAGCTAAGCATAGATAACTTAGTTTTTAATCCACAGTACCTAATGAGTAGAGAAGCCACTTCATTCAAATTATTCACTATATATTTACAGCAGCACTATATATTTACAGGGAAAGGAAACTCAATGTTTTAGTTTAAAATACAGAAACCTCTGAAGGCAGTGGCATGAAGTTAAAAGAAGTGGGAAATACACGTAATGTCAACAAAAAAATCACTTTATATAAGCAGAGAAGATACCACATAGAATTGAGAAAAGTAGATTCATTATGAATAATCCATAACATAAACAGCCCATCAATGTATAATTAGGAGTTGATTAATATATTTTCCATGGCTGTTTTCTTACTTTTGGTTATATTTTCTCTAATAAAGAAGTGCTAATAATTATTTTAAAAATACATAGTACATATCTTTACTATTCTGCATAAGGCACAAATATCCTATTGGCTTATTACTGGTTCTGGTAGACTAGTAGAGTCTTTTTGTTTTTGGAAGCAAAGTACCCAGTTCCTCTCTTTAACAAGTAAAGAAACACAGGAAAAGCAGCAGAGAGATTAAGCCACCTGCACAAGACAGCTCCTTCAGTTCCTGAGGCAAGGAGTTCTTAAATAAGTGTATTGTTCTGTGCAGCCCTTCTCTATAGCTAAATAATTCAACTTCAATTTTCTGTCATTCAGCATGACATTGGATTATGAGGCAAAAGGCCCTGAATGCCTACAAAAAGAAAGGAAGCATTGGCTTTAAACACTATGCAGATGTAAGGCGGAACCCATGGAAACAATCCAAAATTTACAACAGCAAATTCTACTATGATGTGACTGCGTTTTTGCAGATATTAAATAAGAAGCAAATGATTTTAAATGAACAAGACAGAAAGGAGCTCTTAGTCTCTCTTTATATGAAGCCAGCTGCTCATTGGATAGCATTACACAGGCATCAGATTTGGGATAATTAGTCATTAAAGAGAATGCTGTTATTCCTAAAGGTTTCTAGGAACTACAAATACAAAAGGTATTCATAGTTAGCTGTTTTATAGGGTATAAAACTTTACAGTCACTTGAAGGGTATAACAAGTTAGTATGATGCTTGAGAAAACAATCAATAAACCCTGTATAATGGAAAAATATTTTAAGCTTAAAACTTTTTGGATAAAAAAAAACACTAGACAAATTAAAAATCTGGTTCAAAGGGCTATATGGAGGAAAATGATTCCAGATTCAAGTAGTACAATGCAAAACAACCAGGCAGAAGAATTGGCTCCTAGATCGAGACCCAGGGTAAATTTTTTTAATGAGATTGAAGGCTGTATATTTTTTAATACTAGAGGTAACTGAAGAAAAGGAAAAAGAAAAGCTCCTCATTCTTTTAATACATTTCTAAGACAGTATAACAGAGGTTTAGTGCATGAACTCTAAAGTCAGACTGCCTAATTTTCAATCCTGGTTCTGCTTCCTACTAGCTGTGTGTGACTTTAGGCACTTTCACTTCCTTATCTATAAAATGGTTGCTACAGCATAGGATGGTACTGAGAATTCATTGGTTTAATACATGTACAGAGGAGAACAGTGCCAGGCACTATGTAACTGTTAGCTCGTATCATTGGTGGTGGGAGTAAGGCCACGCCTCCCAGCCCCAACTTCTGCTCTGAGTCTCATCACTTCTCACCTTGGGGACCTTGTTCTTGCAGCTGGACCTGGTGTCACCAGTGGTTATCTTTGTATGGGGAAGGGTAAAAAAAACGTGTATTTCTCTTTAACAATCTATAGAGTAACTATGGCAAAATATTAAAACTTAAATATGCATGATGGTCTCACACATATTTGTTATGTTATTCTCTGTATTTGTCTGTGCCTGACGTATTTTAAAGATATATTATTTAGAGAGGGGTCTTGATTGCAGTCAAGGATGATAGTGTGTTCTGTACCAAGGAGTCTAACCAACTCAGTTAGTTCTGTGTGTCCAAGGTACAGAAGAAAACAAGGGAAGGAGAACTTGGTGGAGGTGGGAGGGATGAGGTTGAAACTAATTAAAGACAATCTGATTGTGTGAATAAGCACAGAAATGCAGTTGTTGTTTGCAGGGATGTGGTTAATAAGGAGAGTTGTTGATTTTGTGTTTGTTTTAAGATATTGTGACATACTTATTTGCATTTGGGAATAATCCACTTTAGAGGGCATCCACACCTGTGAATTTAATGTATGCCTCCTAATTTGTTTCTTATGTGTGAAAAAATAGCACTTTTTGCATGTGGTTAAAAAAAAACTATATAAATGGTATTAAGCTATAAATCTCATTTTAATTCTTACTTTTCTTTATTACACATTATGTTTTTGAGGCATATCCATGCAGTTACACAGAGATATGATTCATACCTTTCTACTATCTGATATTTACTTGTGTGCACATACCACATTTTACTGATCTAGTCCAATAGTGAGGGAACCTAAGTTGCTTGTAGCATTGCATCACCACAAATAATCCTGCAATAAAAGCTATTTATCCATCTTTTTGGGTATTTATGGGGAAGTTTTTCTTCAGTATTCCCAAAGCAAACTCATGAGTCACAGGCATATACATACTTAAATAGTGCCAAATGGTTCCCAGGAGGGAGGCACCAGCTGACACGACCAACTCACTGAATGAAGGTTCCTGCTTTCCTAACACTTATTAGAGTTATCTTAGAAAATTTTGTTTTGCCAATCCATAGGGTGCAAAGTAGGTCTCATTGTTAGTTTAATTTTCAGTTCTCTGCTTACTATTGAAGCTGATCTTCTCATTTTATACTTCTACGTAATTCATGTTTCCCTTTTTATGATTTGCCTTTTCCCCAGTCTCTTTGCCATCCATTCCAATTGAACTTTCTTTTCTACTCCTCCACAGAAATAGATCTTTTTCAGGTTACATATGGCTTCCTATATTGGCAGTTCCAAAATTTAATTCTATGTTCTTACATAATCAAATTTCAGCAGCATTTGACACAATTGTTTACTTCCTCTTTGAAACATTCCTCTGGTCTCCATATACTACACTCTCCTGTTTTCTTCTACCTCATTGGCTATTACTTCTTAGTCTCTATTGATGATTCTCATTCTCTGATATACTGTAAATGTTGGGAAGCACCAGGGTTCAGTCCTACACCCTTTCTCTCTACCTGCATTTTCTCTCTAGCAGATCTCATCTAGGACTAAGCTTTCCTAGCATTAATCTATATTAATATTAGCTAGGCTTTGAATAGCATTAATATAAAGGTGTCTTCCATCATCATCATCACAGCTAGTAAGTGTTGATACTTATTATGTGCCAGGCACTATTTTCTAAGTTCATTACACTCATTTAATCTTCACAATATAAACTAACTAGAATGTATGTTCTATGAGACCAGGAAACCTATCTTACATTCTTGTTGTTGGGACCTGGAAGGTACTCAAAAAATAATTGTTGAAAGAATGAATGAAATTTTATAGATACCAGAAATAAGAATGCTAGCAAATAAATGTTTAAAATTATGTACCCAAGATTAAAATGTATGGAACAGAAAAAGTTGTTCAGTTTCATTGATAATATCTAAGATGTGCCTTGCCATTAAAATGCAACTTTCTTATAAACATGTTATTTTATTTCAGTAGACATTTATTGAATACCAACTCTGTTATAGGTAGGGTTCACGCTAGCTAGATTCAGTGTATAAATATCAGATATCAATATTCCTTTGTCCTTAGAGAAATTATAATCAAATGCCCTATTTTGCCTTCATGAAGGATAAATTGTGCTTTAGATAACAATATCAAGCAACTCCTTTAAATTTAAATCTGTTTCATTTTTCCAACATTTTAAATGATTTTATTTAATTAGATGGTTGGTTAATTATGTGGCTGAAATTGTGGGATTTCTGATCAGATATAACTGATGTAAATGAACATAATCAGTATGCTGCAATTAGATGGCATTTGTATGTATGTATTTGTATCACAGTCTGATGAGCTTAACCCTTTACAAATGTAATATCTCACTTAAATTTTTTAAATTAGCATTAACAGAGAAAACCTGTGCAGAAGTAAGAATATATACCAATAATAGTAGAAAGTTCTTTAATGAGTATTCAACTATATCAATTACAAATTAACATACTTTAACTTTAGCAAACATTTTTACAAAGCTCAGATGGTGATACACCCCCTTGGAAAATTCATTTCATTTTAGAGTTTATATTTCAGAGGTTTGATTCACATCTATTCTGAAACAAGTGTATGTGAAGTACATTAACATATTCTGCATAATTTCAGAAGGAACTGAAATAACATTCCAAGATTTTTATAAATCAGATGCTAGAGCAGGTGTGGATATACAGCTAAAAATTTATAATTCAGTTCAGATGTAGTTATATTAAAACCAGAAAATTATTTAGCTGGATGTATGTGGGGAGGGGAGCATGGAAAGTGCATTAAATCAAGCTAGGAAGATAATCAGATATTTAAATTTGGAAATTAATTATATTCTAATATTAAAGATTATTTATTCTTTAAAAACAGCACTTTAAAAAATATATAGCTTGAAAACCTCAACTGTATTTTTTTAAATTCTGAACATTACACCAATCCAATATAACATGAAGATAATTGCAACTTTCAGGAGCTTATAAAATATTACAAATTATGGATGGATAAGATAGGAGTGGTCTTAAATTTTATTTTTTTCCCCTAAATATAGTAATTTGGTTTGCTATTACACCAGGAAAATTAAAATGCACTTTAATATTCTATATTTGTATAGTTCTTTATGGGTCTCTGTATTTTATCTTGTCAATTTTCCTAATGCTCTAAGATAGTTTAAATAAGACTCATCTTTCTATTTTACAGATGAAGTAATGGGGTCAAAGAGATTAATTAACTTGTCCAAAGGGCCTGCAACATACATAAACAGAGCCAGAAAGCAGAAGTGTTTGACTCCTGGGTCAGTGTTTTTTTTCCAGCTGAATCACATTGCTCATACGACTTTTTCACTTTAACAGAGGAGCTCCTAGTGAACGGATGCAGCACTTACGCATGGTACAGCGTAAATGGAACTCAAACACATGCTAAGTCAGAGAAGTCAGATATGAAAGATCACATATTGTATGGTTCTATTTATATGAAATGTCCATTATAGGCAAATCTACAGACACAGAAAGTAGATTAGTGATTGGTGGGGTAGGGACAGAAAGGTAAGGGGAGTGACTGTTAATGACTATGAGGTTTCTTTTTGGGGGTGATGGAAATGCTTTAAAATTAGATTGTGATGATCTTGAAACTCTATAAATAACCTAAAAATCACTGACTGACTCATCTAAACAGTTGAATTTTATATTTAAATTATCTCTCAATAAGATTAAAAATTTAACAGATGTTAAAATACTGTATACAAAAACATTTTATTCAAACAAATTTGTGCATTATTTATTGTGCCAAAGAGTTTACTGAAAGAAAAAAATCAAAGTTTTTCATTTGGAATAAATTTGAAAGTTGCTCAAAATTTATTTTAGGAAGGATCTAATACTGAAGTGATTTATCTGAACTTTGTCTTCCAATTTTTGTAACTACTGACAAAAAGTAAAGGGTACTTTATTGTACCAGGTGGAAGGAAATTCATTAAAGTGGACTGACTTGTGGGTCACAATGACTTCTGAGAGGATTATTATCAATTGAGATAAATTGTGCATTTTGGAAATTATATTACTGTGAACTAAATGTAAAGTTACAAAACTTGTGTAAATAAATCTTTAAAAGGGAACCAAGAATTTAGTCTCTAGAATTTTATCTTATATGTTCACTTTTCTATGAAAAGATTACATGTTGGCATTAAGATTTAGGTTGCTATTGACAGCCTTAATCTTTAAGCTATTTGCTCTTAAATCAGTATTAACAATATAGACCAGAGTTATCACTTGTATTTAAATTTTTGAGTGTCTATATTTCAAAAGATAAATAAAGGGAAAATATAGGAGAAACAGTTAAAAGTTTTTAATGCAGAAAAGTAATGATCAATAAGACTATATAGTTGAATTAAAGTTGAAATTGTTTAATGATGATTTAAAAGAAAAACATCAGAATATAAAAATAGGAACATTTATTTAGCTTTGGAAACAAACAAATGGTATCAGAGTTAATAGATTTATATCAGTTACAGCCTGATGGAGCCTCTGAGGTCTTAGTCCAACACACTGTTGCCTACGTGTGGACACATGCTCATCAGGGCTAAATGGTCAGTCACCTGGCTAATGTATGGAAGGTCATCACCTTCTGATTCTTGGTCTAGCAAGCTAATTAATATCATGTTAGTGGGGAATGTTGGGTTGCAGGCAGAGGCTGAAAGACATAACAGAGAGGTAGTTATAGTTTAAAGTATTTAACATAAGTTTAAAATTTCACAATGTAAATAAGTATATTTTCTGAACTCATTTTACTAGGCTAGCATTACCCTGACCAACCAGACAAGGACACTCCAAGAAAAGAAAGTTACAGATCAATATCCCTGCAAAACATATCTATGTTATGTATGCTCAATAAAATAATAGCAAACTGAATTCAAAAATACATTAAATGTCTCATATACCATGATCAAACTGGATTAATTCAGAGATACAAGAATTGTTCAATATCAGTAAATCAATCAATGTGATATACCACAGTAAAAAATGAAGGATAAAAATCATGTGATCCTCTTGATAGATAAAGAAAAAGCATTGGACAAAATTCAACATCCATTTATAATAAAAAGATAAAAAGTATCAACAAAGTGGGTATCTCAACATAATAAAGGCCTTATATATGACAAGTCCATAGCTAACATGATATTCAATGGTGAAAAGCTGAAAGCATTTCTCTAAGATCAGGAACAAGACAACAATGCCCACTCTTGCCAATTTTTATTCAGCATAGTACTAGAAATCGCAGCCACAGCACTCAGGCAAGAAAAAGAAATAAAAGGCATCCAAATTGGAAAGGAAAATTGTCACTTTATGCAGATGACATGATATGATATATAGAAAAACCTAAAGACTCCACTGAAAAACTGTTGTAACTAATAAATTAATTCAGTAAATTTGCAGGATACAAAATCAGTATCTATTGCATTTTTATACACTAATAATGAAC
The DNA here is from genome assembly GCF_040802235.1 of Manis javanica. Lineage (NCBI taxonomy): Eukaryota > Metazoa > Chordata > Mammalia > Pholidota > Manidae > Manis > Manis javanica. The sequence goes on from NC_133158.1 coordinate 146,812,369, forward strand.
TATCAAGAAGAGAAATTAGGAAATAATCCTATATGCAATTGCATCAAAAAGAATATAATACTCAGGAATAAATTTAACCAGGGAGGTAAAAGACCTGCACACTGAAAACTATAAGACATTGATGAAAGAAATTCATTACAAAAGAACACACAAATAAATAAATGGAAAGACATCTCATAGTCACAGATTGGGAGAATTGATGTTACTTAGAATGTCCATACTACCCAAAAACATCTATAGACTCAATGTAATCCTTATAAAAATTGCAATGGCATTTTTCACAGAAATAGAACAAATAATCCTAAAACTTGTATGGAACCACAGAAGACCCAGAATAGCCACCGCAATCTTGAGAAAGAAGAACAAATGTGAAGGCATCACAGTCCCTGATTTCAAACTTTAATTAAGAAGTTATAGTCATCAAAACAGTTTTATTGGCATAAAAACAAACATATAAATCAATGGAGCAGAATCAAGAGCCCAGAAATAAACCTATGGTAAATTAATTTACAACAGAAGAGCCAAGAATAAACAATGCCAAAAGGACAGTGTCTTCAATAAATGGTGCTGGGAAAACTGGATAGTCACATGCAAAAGAATGAAACTGGGCCATTATCTTACACCATACACAAAAAGTAACTCAAAATGGACTAAAGAGTTGAGTGTAAGACCTGAAACCATAATATTCCTAGAAGAAAACATAGGCAGTAAGTTCCTTGACATCAGTTTCAACAATGATTTTTTGGATTTGATACCACAAGCAAAGGCAACAAAAGTAAAAATCAATAAGTGGGACCACATCAAACTAAAAAGCCTTTGCACAGTAAAGGAAACAATCAGCAAAATCAAAGACAACATACCAAATGGCAGAATATATTTGCAAATCATATATCTGGCAAGGGGTTATTAATCAAAATACATAAAACACTCAAACAACTCAAAAGCAAAAAAACAAAGACTGCTTAAAAAATGGGCAGAGGATCTCAACAGACATTTTTCCAAAGAAGACATACAGATGGCCAGCAGGCACATGAAAGTGCCTCAACATCACTGACCATCAGGGAAATGCAAATCAAAACCACTATGAGATACCGCACCTGTTAGAATGGCTATTATCAAAATGACAAGAAATAACAAGTGGTGGCGAGGATGTGGAGAAAAGAGAACCCTTCTGTACTGTTGATGGAATGGAAACTGGTACAGCTACTATCGAAAACAGTATGGATGTGCCTTAAAAGTTAAAAATAGAACTACCATATGATGCAGCAATTCCACTTCCAGGTATATATCCAAAGAAAATTAAAACACTAACTTGAAAAGATATATGCACATCCATGTTCATTGTGGTATTATTTACAACGGCCCAATTATGGAAGCAACTTAAGGGCCTGATAGATGAGTGGATAAAGAAAATGTGATACATATATATATATACAATGGAATATTGTTCAGCCATTAAAAAAAGATGAAATCTTTCCATTTGCAACAACATGGATGGATCTTGAGGATGCTAAGTGAAATAAGTCAGAGGAAGAGAAATACCATGTGATCTTATGTGTGGAATCTAAAACATATATATAGTTCATGTTAGTCAAAAAAGCATAATGTGTTAATGTATTAAGAGAGAGAGAGAAAACCTAAGAGAGAATAAGGAACAACTAAGAGCATGGATAATAACAGGTCACAGAATAGAAGTTCAGGTGAGATGAGTTAAGAGATTGAGAACACAGAGGGAATAAATGGTATGGAGGTCGAATGCTGTGAAGGAAATAAAAAGGGGGGTAGTGGGTGGGGCAGAGAATTAGGCAAGGAAAACAGAAGGAAAGATGTTCAACTAGTACTAAAAGGAAGCCTTATTGTGGTGCTTATCACTTAAAGCTGGTTCTACAATTGTGGAGAAACTGGAAAAATGGCTCATAGGCTCATAGGGAGGAGTATAAACCAGTCAAATGCTTAGAAGTGGATTTAAAATTATTAATTATAATAAGCCACTTACAAAACTCATATGAAAAAGTGAATTTGAATACTTTCTATTGTATCCTTTGAACAAATAATTATGTTTCTTAAAAGCAAGACACAGCAAAAGTGAAGAGATGAGTGGCATTTTAACTATTTGCCCACAGAAAATAAAAAATGCTATATCCATTTGTTAATCCAGTAATTCGCTGTGATGTATTGGGTTTTCCTCTTCTCAAATGACTGGCATGATTTCTGAAAAGATATTAATCTAGAAAAAGATATGATGATGATTATCAAGATAAGAGAAAATCTTAAGGACATTAATTGGTTGGTAGTGGAAAAATTAGGCATGCATTTCAAAGAAACCGGAATAAAAAGTAAGATTGTTGAAGCTTATGAAAATTATGAAAGAAAATGTCATGAAATGATAAGGCAAACTAAACAAAATAATTTGAATGACAACAAAATTGAAGCTAGACAAAGCTGTAGACTATTTTTAATATAGAACAACAACAAAAAAAAACTGTCAAGGATGGCTGTAGTGCCAACACACACAACCAGTGTGGAGCTAGGAGGTCAGAAGCCCCACGCAGACCCTTGAGGAATGGCAGAGCACCTGCACACCAGTGGTCAAGGTGAAGACAAGGTCACTTGGTTGGCATGTGGTGGATGCCCAATAAATACTTGCTGAAAAAATGAGTTAATCCTGGGACATGGTCAGCCCGGGGCCAACAGATGGGAACAGATGTGTTGTGGCGATAGGCTAGTGAATAGATTAATGGACAGTGGGCAGAGATTAAATTCAATTGTAACAAGTAGAAAATAGGTAGAGAAGAGGGAACAGAGAGGTGTGCTTGGACCACTGGAAGTGGGAACACCTGAGAAAATCCCCCATGGACCCTAGAGGGAAGAAGAAAGTGTACTAGGTTTGGGATACAGTGCTGACAAGACGTGAGATAGAAGCTTTACTGTCTTTCCTGTACTTGTAGTTTTCCTAAGCCACTGTTACTACTTTTTTTTAAATTAAATCCTTTCCCCAACTAGTGCAGCTACTATCTGTCAATGTAGTAAGATGTCACAGAACCAGTGACTATATTCTTCATGCTGTACTTCCAACCTTGTGACCAGCTTATGATTGCGATTTTGTGCTCCTTTACCCCCTCATCCTCTCCATCCATACACCCCAACCTCTCCCCCATGGTAACCGTCAGTCACTTCTCAGTGTCTCTAAATCTACTGCTGTTTTGTTCATTTTGTTTTTTAGATTCCACAAAGAAGTGAGATGATATTGTCCTTGGCATTTTAAATCATGCTATCCACTGCATAGAAATGCTCTCAGTCATTTAAGGTTCTACTTATATAAATTAATTAACTTGACATTTAATTACCAAAATATAAAAATTAGTATCAGTCATATTTTCATATCATATTTGGGTCTGAAAAAATTTACAAAAATGAAAAAAATGACCCTTTGAAGTGCTTGAAAATTTTGACTTGTTCAAAAAGTGAAGAACAATTTAATTAGCTTTAAGGAAAGGCTTTTTGAGCAGAAAAAAAGCAATTAGCCCACTGATCTAAAGAATGGGTCAGAAATCATTTCCATTAGCATTTCAACTCATTAGTTATACAAGATCTGGGTTTGTGCAGTTTGTTTCATTATTTCAATGCCAAGTAAATGTATTTAACTTGTGTAGTTCTGGTGGTGTACTACGTGTCTCCACATTTGAGGCAAATACACAAAAAAAGAGAATATGAAGGTCCACAAATGTTTGTATTTTAAAACCTTTAATAATGGAAGTCCATGAAATTTTTTAATTGGCATATTATACATGAAAAATCACTTGGTGGATAAAACGTTTGCACCTGAGGTTAAAAGAATGAATGTGGCATCTGATACCATAACAGGTAGAGGCCCGGATATCTAATTGATCATCAAAACACAGTAAGGTTTAAATGCATGCTTTTAATATCTGATCTTGGAATCCTATCAGCAGATATGGACATCTAGTGGTTAGAAGACTTACTCTCTGCCTTTAATGTATGATCACCAAGGTCACTGTTTTCATGAGATACCGAAAAATATTGGTGGAACAGGAAAAGCTTCATAAGTAATGTTGGTTATCATTGTGAATAGATGCAATGTGCCACTGTTATTACTTTTATAAAATGAATTGGAAAGAAACAACAATCTGTGCAATCAGTTCACCAGAAGGGTATTTGTGGATAAAGCAAGAGGTACATTTATGAACATTTTTCCAAATGTTCTGACAATTTCCATACTGAGACTCAGATATGGGAGTAAGACTGTTGTGGGACAAATAAAAAAAAACAGAAACAAAACTAGGTGTCCTTCATGGATTTAGTTCAAAGGAAGTGATAGTTATTTATCACAAGTGGAGAGCAGCTTTAATGATCCTTCCCACTCTGACTTACCAATTTTAAATGGTTTCAACCAAGAGAGATGTAACAGATAGCCTTTAAAGTGGTTTCTTTCTCTGTTAACATAGTTTGGATGTTAACCACGGATTGAATCTGTTCAAAACCAGCAGCAAAAATGAAACCCTAATTTAGTCTTGAAATTATATGCCACTTTGCTCTGTAATTACACTGTCCTTTAGATGAGTCTATTTTACATCTATAACTATACACCTCTACATGAAGTACTGAATATATCAGAATCTCCAGTTGTGCTTTTGATTTCAGTATAGACTACTCAATGAAGGCGAGGCCTTAATGAGTATAAAACTATGGCTAATTCAGCACACATAATGTAGGGGGGGTCACGGGGAAGGCAGTATAGCACAGAGAAGACAAGTAATGATTCTATCACATCTTACTACGCTGATGGACAGTGACTGTAATGGGGTATGTGGGGGGGATTTGATAATGGGGGGAATCTAGTAACCATAATGTTGTTCAAGTAATTGTACATTAATGATATCAAAATTAAAAATTAAAAAAAATTTTTAAAAGATGGCTAATTAGTACTACGTTATTTTGGTGAGATTCTTTATTGTAGGAGGTTCTTTATTGTGAGCTAATCTTGTAATATGTGTAGTTTTTTCTCTTTTGAAGAAATGTTTTTCCTTTTTTTATTGAAGTATTGTTTATATACAATCTTATAGTGGTTTCAAGTACACAACATAGTGGTTCAACAGTTACCCACATTATTAAATCCTCACCCCAACTGGTGTGGTTACTATCTGTCAACATAGAAAAATGTTACAGAATCATTGACTATTCTCCATGCTGCACTACCATCCCTGTGACCAACTTATAGTATGACTGAGAATTTTTGTGCCCTTTTATCCCTCTCACCCTCCCCACCCATCCACCCCAACCCCTCCCTTACAGTAACCACCAGTCACTTCTCAGTGTCTATATGAGTCTACTGTTGTTTTGTTCAGTCTGTTTTGTTTTGTTTTTATATTCCACAAATAAAATCATACGGTATTTGTCTTTTTCCACCTGGCTTATTTCACTGAGCATAATACCCTCTAGGTGCATCACGAGAAAGGAATTTAAAAGAGGGAAAAGAGTCACTCATATTTCCATCACCCTAAAATTTATTTTTATTTCTTTATGTTCTCTTCTGATTCCCAATTCACAAATATACCTATTTTGGCATAATTTTAATTACAAGACACATTCAATTTTGTGGATTTTTTCACTATGTAATATTGTAATTATAGCATTTTCCCATGTTGATACCCAGTTTTCATGTTGTCATTTTTAAAATCTGAAAAATGTTCCAAGGGATAGTATGTGATAATTTACTACCCATTTCATTAATTGTTGGAGCTAAATTATTTCTAATTCTTCACTCTTAAAAATATGATCTTTGAAAATGAATAATTTTATTATTCTGCAGGTTCCTAAGCATAAATTCTCAAGATTACTAGGTCACAAACATTTTTATGATTAGAAAAACACAGTAATTTTTATCACCAAAGGAAGAAAAACTTTATCATTAAAGTCTTCATACTAATTTAGAAGGAGGTTAAGTGTTTTATTTCTGTCATTCAGTTACTAGTAGTTACATGTTTTGTGCTTGCATATTATATTTCTTGTGTTGTCTGCTTTTGTTTCTCAACCATTTGCCTGCTTGGGGTCATGGAGTTTTCTTACACAATTGAATAAATTATTTTTATGGTATGACTAGTAACCCTTTGAATACCATATATGTTATAAATATATTTTGACTGTCTTCTATTTTTGGTTTGTTTGGCAGTTTTGGAAGCCAGAGATTCTACATTTTTTATAGGCAAGATCTCTGAATCTTACCCTCTGCAATTTTAAAAGTGCTGCTTTATTCCCCTGCAATTAGAATAAGTTCTATATCTTTTTTTTTTGGTGTTAGTTTTACCTGTTACTATTTCTTAGTTAAACTGAGGTTTGTCTTGGTGTATTTGGTTTATTTTGTTTGAGTTATCTCTACACTAATTTTTACATAATTTTGCTTTTTCCCATTTATTAATGGTCTTTATATGAAAATACAATTCTACTTCTGGATTTGTTCTTCTGTTCTAGAAATGTACATTGTCATTTTTACAGCTGCAACACACTGCTATAATAATATATTGTAAATATGCCAGGGCTAGGTGGCCAAACATGATTCTTACCTTCCAGACTATTTAAAAAATGTCTTTTTCCCAAGATCTGACTTGAGAACAATTGACACAAAGCAACAGAAACAGTAGAGAATCCATTGGATCAGGTAGTGTCTAGTATTTTGGGGACACAGCAGCCATATCCTCACCAGATAGTTCTTGTGGCATGATTTTGGCTATGTTTCTGGTAGCCTAGCTTCACTGGGTTCCTGACCGATTTCTAAGCCTGGTTCTTACACTGTCCCAGACATTCTGAATATCTAAATAATATCCTTTTGAAAACTGAACAGCTACATGCAAGAGAATAAAACTGGATTACTGTCCAACTCCATACACAAAAGTAAACTTGGAATGGTTAAAGACCTAAATCTGAGACATGAAACCATAAAACTCTTACAAGAAAACATAAGCAAAAATCTCTTGAACATAAACATGAGCAATTTTTTTCAGGACACATCTCCCCAGGCAAGGCAAACAAAATAAAAACTGAACAAGTGAGACTATGTCAAACTAAAAAGCAAAGGACACCACCAAAAGAACAAAAAGGCCACCTTCAGCATGGGAGAATATATTTGTAAATGATTTATCCAATAAGGTGTTAACATCCAAAATACATAAAGAACTCATATGCCTCAATACCCAAAAACCAAATAACCCAATTAAAAAATGGGCAGAGGACCTGAACATTTTTCTAATAAAGAAATACAGATGACTAACAGGCACATGAAAAGATGCTCCACATTGCTCATCATCAGGGAAATGCAAATCAAAACCTCAGTGAGATATACCTCACACCAATTAGAATGACCACTATCCAAAAGACAAGAAATAACAAGTGTTGCTAAGGATGTGGAGAAATGGAAACCCCCCTATCTACACTGTTGGTGGGAATGTAAACTGGTACAGCCAGTGTGGAAAGCAGTCTGGTGGTTCCTCAAAAAAGTAAAAATGAAAATACCATACAGTGCAGTAATTCCACTTCTAGGAATTTATCCAAAGAAAACAAAATCCATGATTTGAAAAGATATATGCACCCCCCTATGTTTACTGCCACACTATTTACATTAGCCAAGATATGGAGGCAAACAAAATGTCCATCAATAGATGAATGGATAAAGAAGATGTGGTACATATTCACAATGGAATAGTATATTCAACCACAAAAAGAAAGAAATCCTGCCATTTGCGACAACATGGATGGACCTAGAGGGTATTATGCTAAGTGAAATAAACCAGGTGGTGAAAAAAAGACAAATACCATATGATTTCACTTAAATGTGGAATATAAAAACAAAACAAAACAAAACAAAATGAACAAAACAGCAGCTGACTCAGATACTGAGTAGTGACTGGTGGTTACCATGGGGCAGGGTTGGGATATGGGTGAGAGTGAGGAGGATAAAGGGGCACAAATACCCTCAATTGTAATACAAATACCATCGTCACAGGGATGGTCATACACAATGGGCAATTTAGCAAATGATTCTGTAACATCATATGTTGACAGACAGTAACTGCACTAGTTGGGGTGAGGGTTTAATAATGTGGGTAACTGTTGAACAACTGTGCTATATAATTGAAACTAACATAAGATTGTATATTAACTATACTTTAATTAAAGAAAATAATATCCTTTCAATTCTTTTGTGATTAAATTATAGTTTCTGTTACTTGCAACTAAGAAACCTCACCAATGCACCTCTTTTAAATGAAGTCATTTTGTATTTTTTAGTATGCTACAGTGTGAAATACTTTTCCTCGTTGTTTTTTTAAAGCTAGTACTAAATTTTCCTCATCATAGGAACCACCTGAAACACCTATTAAAAATATTCTTAATCCTGGAGATACTAACTCAGTATGTTTGGACTGATGTGCAAGAATCTGCATTTTCAGTAGTTTTTTTTACCTTCCCTCCTCCATTTTTATTATTCTCCTTTCTTAAATCTAAAATGAACAGTATGACATATTCAGGGTCTTATTTTATTTATAACTACATCTAATTTTATAAATAACTAATACATTCAAGGAGTTCAAAAATTTTAAATATCAAATGAACAGTTGAAATTGTCATGTTGATATTCATAATATAAATAGGCCTCTAATATTCCTTTATTTTTAATATTTTTGTCTGATTTTTAGTAACAGGGTTATCTTGGCCTTGTAGAATGAGTTGGGAAATGTTACCCAGTTTTTGGTTGTTTGGAAAATATTGCATAAAATTAGGATCCTCTACTCTTTGAAAGTTGGTAGAACTTACTTATAAAACAAAACTGGCCTTTTCTGTGTAGGAAGACATTGCTTTTATTTCTTTAATAGTGATAGGACCATTTAATTTTTTGAGTAAGTCTTGGTAAGATACATATATGACATGTTTTTCTAATAATATGTCCACTTCATTGAAGGTTTTAAAGTTGTTGGCATAAGGTTGTTGATATATCCACTTTCATCTATTTTTTCACTCTATCAGTAGTTACTGCCCCTCTTTCATTCCTTATATTTTTTCAGTTGTGTCTTCTCTTCTTCTGGCCAAACTTGCAAGAGGTTTGTCTATTTTATTGGTTTAAAAAATGTTTTGTTGATCTTTATCATATCTTTGTTTTCTCTTTCACTGCTGCTCTTTATTATATGTTTTTCTTCTATGTTCTTTGAGTTTATTCTTTCCTTGTTATATAAATATTTAAAATTGCACATCTCCCCCAAGGTACTATTTTGGCTGCATCCCACAAATTTTGATATATAGTGTTTTTAATATCATTCAATTATAGATATTTTACATCTGTTATAATTTCTGCTTAAACCCAAAAGTTATTTAGCAGCATATTCTTACAAAATTGTGAATGAGAAAAGGTTGTCCCCACTATCATTATTCTACTCAACATCATATATGAAGTGCTAGACAGTACATATATGTCATAAGTGATCTAACTGAATACTCCTGAGAGCCATGGAAAAAACAGAAAAAACAAGGAGAGAAATCTAGCAAGAACAAGCTACCTTTAAAGGAAACAGAATCAGAGCTGCAACAGACTTCCCCTTGGCAACACTGCAAACTAGAAGTTAAAGCATTGACACCTACAGTCCACTGAAAGCAAACGCCCCAAGGATCCCACACCTAGTTGAGATACCATCAGGCCCATCAAGTTGAGAATTAAATTTCATTTTGTATTTCTAAGGAACATTTAAAAAACTTGTGTACTCAAGATAAAGAAAAGCTTAACAAATTCAAAGAGGCATTATAAGTCACATTACTTAATCAGAATACCCCCAATTAAATACACAATTAAAAAAGTGTCTCTCTCTCAAAACAATTAACTACCTGGAAATTGAGAAATATACTCCTAGATAATCCTTTGATGGAAGGGAAAAATGAGAAATTACAAAGTATTTAGATAGTACTGAAAAGGAGAAAATTTTGTATTAAAAGCTATGAGACATAGAGACATTTCACTCAAAAGTTAAAAGTATACCTTTAAATGCCATTATTAAATAAAAAAATATGAGAAATGAAAGAACTATGTATTCCCTTCAGATCACAAGTCTGAAAAATAAAAACAAAAACAAAAACAAAAAACAGGAAGAGGAAATGAGTAAATATAGAAGTAAAAAGTAATGTTATGAAAAATAAAAGTAGTAAAGAAATCATATGAAATATAGAAGCTGGTTGCTTGAAAAGACCAAAAAATAAAGGCTTTCCCCACCTGATAAATAATAAAAGATAAAAATAGATAAGGTTAAAAATCAGAAATCAGGTATAACCACGGAGAATATATTTAAAAATTAAGAGTATTACATGATATATTATAGGTCCAAATTTGAAATCTTAGAGAAAATGAATGATTTCCTGTCAAAATATAAATAATAAAAACTGATCTGAGAAGAATTGAAAATATAAACAGTCAAATTGCTACAGAAAACTCTGGAAATACTAAACAACCACTATTGAAAGAGGCATGAGAATCAGTTGACTTCGTAACTGATTTTACCTGATGATACTGGAATCATAATCAAGTTTTATCTAGCTTTTAAGAAACATGTAATCCAATGTTATTAAATCTAGTTAATTGTGAAATTCACTTAATTTTAACACAAACTATGATAGAATTAGTGCTCCCTAATAAAGAAAAGTTTAGAAATCAATCTTGTTTATAAATACATGTACTGGACTTACAAATAAACTATAACTATGTAGAAAATGATACACAAAGAAGTAAATGATGTAGGCATTATTCCATAAAGACACAGGTGCTTCAATATCAGGAAATTCAGTAATAATAATCCATTTTGCCAGTTGGTTAAAAGGAGGAAAATATGCTGTTATATCAATAGATGCTAAAAAGGCATTTAACAAAATCCAAAAGCATTTCTAATAAAATATCTAAGTAAAACTGGAATAGAAGGAAAGTATTTAATTCAAAATAAGGAATATTTACCAAAACCAAACATCAAATATACTTCCAAGTGGCAAAACAGCAAATAATTTCATTAAAATCAGGAAGTAAATATGCTCACTGTCAATATTATTATTTAACACTGTCACAGAGGTTCAAGTGAACTTAAGAACATATAGACAAAACAAAACAAAATAACTGATATAAACACTGGAAGAGCAAAGATGAACTCTTTTGCAGGGGTGTTGGGACTGATGATATAATCGTGTAACTATAAAATCCAAGAGACAGTAATAAGAAACTAGAATTAATATGAAAATTTTATAAGTTGATGATATAAAACAGACAAAAACCAGCAGCCTTTCTCTATTCTATCAACAAATATCAAGAAACTGAAATAGAGAAAATAGTCTGTTCACAGCAGATGCAAAAATGATCATAAATTTAACAAGAATGGCAAAGAAACATTTTAAAATAAAACAAAAAATCACATTAGAGAACATAAAACATTTAAAGAAAAAGAAAAAATACTATATTCTTGAAAGACAAGGCTTTTCTAATATTAAGAGGACTTAGTATCTCTAAATTAGTATATAAGTACGATGCAATTATAATTAGAAACCTTGTCAGGATTAGAATTCAATGAAGTTATCTTAAAGTTTATGTGGAAGAATAATTGCCTGTGAATATATAAGAAAATTATGAAGGCTGGAGGACAAAAACTTTACTAGGTATCTATCAGAGACTGGACTAGAGTTAAATAAAGGATCTTAAAATTCTAATCAAAGACAACTGCCTCAAAATATTTAAAAGGTAAGAACAGTGGAGACAGAGAAGGCTCACCAGCTATTAAGTCACTATATTCCAGTTAACATATTAATTATAGATCAAATAAATTAGTGGAACAGAAGAGAGAATAATAATAGATGCTAGCATATATGAAATTTTAATATATGACAGATCATAGTTTTATTTAGTGGAAAAAGGACAGATTATTTAATATGTAATACTGATATACTTGGCTCTTCATTTGGAAAGAATAAAAAAAATTATAAATTCCATGTGTATTAGTGACATAAATGAAAGAAAATCCATGTAACTAATACGCACAATAAAAGAATGAGAGGGACTGTTTTAACGAAGAATAACAAGAAACAATAAAAGATACTTATTTTATCATACCAGAATGAAAAACTTCGATATGGTGGAATTTGCCAAAAAAGTCCATGGACATATATAAGCAAAAAAATTTATGTTGAAGATAATTACTATATGATACATACTGCTTTTAAAAATTATCAAGGAAAATCCTAATAATGCAATAGAAAATTAGCAAAATCTATGGGTAGGTAATTCACAGAAGAAAAAATTTAAATAACTGATTTTAAAATTTGTATCTGGTTTCATATTGTTTCCAAGTTCATGTGTTGACTCCTTATTTTCTCTTCCAATACCAGTTTCTCTCCAGATTTCCCAAGTCTGTCATATACTCCCATTATTAAACTCTCCTGAACAGAGAGGTTCAGAGTCCTCTGTGACTTTCTTCTCTCCCCTGTCTACTCAGCCAAATGTTCACCTCCCTAGTCCTAGCTGGTCCTCTCACCCCTGACTCTGGCTTAGCCTTCCCGTTGCGGCCATGGAGAGGGCCAAGGAGACAGTGGAACGAGCAGGAGCCTTGGAAGCTGACGACCAGATTTGCTTTCAATCCTTGCCATTTACCAGCAATTTAGGAACAGGCATGTTATCTCTCTGGCCCTGGATTCTCTCCTCTGTTAAGATGGGATAATATACCTGCTGCTCATGGTCACTGTGAGAATTGACAAAAGTAACTTAATCCAGGGCTAGCATGGTGTCCAGTACACATTAGGACCTAAAAAATGTTAGTTCCCTTTCCTACTTCAGTTGTATGACTAGTCTAGGGACTGGACTACCAACGAATATATTTTCTAAAGCGTGACCTGGCTTCAACTGCTTAACACTCAGAACACCTCCATTCATGGCTAATAGCTTAATTTTGCTAAAAACACTGCTTGCATTATATATTTCTCCTGATTACCAATTTTCAATGATTCCTTATTGCTTTCAGGAAAAAGTACAAACCCCACAGCCTTACTGCCCAGATCCTCATTCCTCTGAGGTAGAAATTTAAAAACCTTGCACAAGGAGCCCCAAACACAACTTGTGATCTTTTCACTGGCAAAATAAAGAAGTGTCTAAAAATTTGGACTCACCTTACATAATAGCATATGCTGTATTTTTCTTCAGTACTCTAAACTGCTGTCCACTGGGAATAATGATATACACAAGTAAATTCCACTTTGTTTTCCCAAAATCTAACTTTGTATTTGAAATGTCTGTTATGTATTTTCTTGCCTTACCACTCTAAATGGCAGAAGGATGATAGCAAACATGGATCATACACAGTTATTGACGTAGTTACTAATAATTAGGCATATCTGCAACACAAACTAATTAAAACAAGAGTTTGCTGTGATACAGCAATAAAGAGAAATAAAAATTTAGACATGTCTCATAATGGCTAGTTGCTGACAATAGGAAAAATAATTCTCTTGTACCTAGTACTTCTTTTTGCAAGTTGTGGCATCTGGTTTGCAAGTTTACTTCCTGTTGTTTGGATGTTTCAATCTGCTTAGACCTCAATATCGCTGCATCTGACAACAGTTTCAGATTTTTCATTTCCTCTTCAAGGCATACCTTATTTCTCTGGGACACAGTCAAACTTTTATTTAGTATCTCTATTTCTGTAAAGAAAATGCAAAGTTTACCAACAGGCAACATTGAATCACAAAACGTTTCTTCAAAGAATGCTTACTTTCTTTTACAAAATCAATAGTTAAAGTCAAGATGACTTTTCTGAGAGTATAATGATACATAACCAAAAATTTAAATTTAGTAGTTATTCTGAAAAAGAAATGATTGCATTGCAAAATGATGCATGAAAAGCTTTAGTTGTTTTTTTTTTAGCCTTTAAATTGTATTAAATGACAATATTGCCTACTTTTTAAATGCTCCCATAAGTGAATAACATAATATCTGTGTGCTGTTCTGGGCTTTATTGAAATTAAATTTCTTTCTTGGCAACATGATTCAGAAAAGTAAATTTAAATATGCTGGCATGAACTAGTTGGGTGGCATTTCTAAGAGTAGCCGAAATACATTCTATACAAATTATGAAGAAAGATCAAGATGGAGAGGAATGAAAGGGTGCAGTGTCTGACACTAATAAATTTATGGGCAGAAAGTGTTAGTTAAGATATCTTAATAATTCTAATATTATTCTGTTCCCTAAAAATGAGACCAGAATGTCATCATAGCAATCACTTGTCCCTATTCTATTTAGATTAAGTTTAATCAAAATATTCCTTTGCATCATTATGTAGATTTAGATGTGCTAATTTTATATAATTTAATGAGAGCATATTATCCTGCAGAATGATAATTATCAAGTTCTTCCTTTATCAGTCTTTTCAGCACCTTAATCACCTTTAAACCACCATTAAAATATAAAAACACACAGAACTGATAAAATACTATAAAATTTGTACAACCACAATTCACTGAATTGATGAGGATCTACATGAAAACCTGGACAGTCTGGTTTTCTAGAGAGTTCGCCTGGCTTTCCCCTCCTTGGTTAGCTCATCTTGTGCCATGGGATAGGTTTAGCTTCTGACTGGTGTCAGAGGAGGTTGGCTTAGTCTATTGCTCCTGGAGCCACCACAGGAGAAATAGCAGCCACAGGGGTCAATGAAGACGAGGCACAGAGATCCACTGGACAGATGCGGCAACAGAGGCAATATGGCCATTAAGTGATTCCAGGAGGAGAAAGCAGTGTACTAGCCAGAGCACAGAGATGGCATGCCATGAGTGGTGATGAGTGGGACCAGCAATGGGGTCCAAAGAGAGAAAAGTGTGCACAGAAAGTATGTCTGGAAGAAAATGTGGCATTTAAGACAGACCTAAGGCATGAACAAAAAGGGGTCTGCTACCTTCTTCACTTCTAATTCCTGCTCAAAATGGAAAATCTCGGATGTAAATTGATAAGGACCAAATAAGTGTGTTCTACTTTATTCCAATTACTTTATATGGGAATCTTTTTCTTAAGAATAGCTACACGCTTCTAAAAACTTGTAGATATACACCCATTTGTGTGGGGAAGACTGATAACACATTAGTACATAAAATTTTAAAGGAATATAGTTGAAAAAATAAAGAAGTGGCTGCTTTTCTTCAGATCTAAAAAGTCTTCCTGGGTATTTTTGTATCTAAAAAGGTGGCTTCTTATACGGAATAAACTGTATCATGCCCTAACAATATCTATCTATGTCTAAGTCAGAATGACACTGCCGAGGAGCACACACAGGCTGTCACCCATTTGTGACTGCCAGGATCATACTGCTCAGGTTAGCAGCTTCACTCGGTTAGTGTACACTACTATCTGTCTCTAAAATAACTACTCATGTCAACATGACTTTCTATCTGACATTAAAAGAACAAGAATCTGCAATACAAACTCATTTGTGAAATATATTCTAACACATGGGAAAGTACAGCAATATATCAAAATCAATAAGCTACAGTGTTTCTAACATGGAATCAGAATGAGTAAACTCAGCGGAGGTGAATTAACTCACCTTTGGCAAACTACACATCCCCTATACCTATGGCAATCCTGGCGTCAAATATTCAACCCTACCTTTATAATTAATATAACTTCATATTTTCCAGTCATGTGACCCATTTAGGGGTTGAGAAATTATGATCTCCACTAGGTCAGCCAGTTCCCGTCCCTGTATCTGCCTCATGCTCTACCTGTTTCAGCACCATCCCATGATGAAGGCCGTCTAACCTCACACACTCAGCCTGCCACAGCTCATCGGCCATCTCTGCCTGGAAATCTGTTTTGATCCTATCTGGAAGTGACCTTGATCTTCCTGAAACTCACCCCAATTTACACCATTTCTATTGCACTGATTATATGTGTACATGTGATCTACTGTTGTATTATAAGTTATTTTAGGCCAGAGGTGATAATATCTTACTCATTTTTTATTTCCTTTACAATTTCTATAACAGGAGCTCAATACCTACTAAATGAGTGAAGGCATTGTTGAGCAAAGTTTCTAAATAGATTCTGGTTGAAGATCCTCAATATGTGTTAGCCTTACTTCACCCTTCACTTAAGAGGAAAGCATTTTAAGCCCTAGATTACTTAATGTCAGGTTAGAGAAGGCAGTAAAAACACACATCCAAAAAAAGAAAGCATTTTTAATAGGATAAGGAAAGAGGCCTATTCTACCCCCTAATTTCATCAATTTTATGAAAAATGTGGACTACATTTTGAAACATAATTCAGGACTTGAACTTTAAAAGTTCAAGAGCTGTCTAGTCAACAATTACCTTGAAAGTGGAAGCAAATTAATTCTATACTTGCTAAAATATTCTGCCTTGGCAAAAATTTTTTTCTGAATTTTCTTTTCTTAAAATAGGTATGCTCTGGTTTAAGAACACAATCTATGAACATTTTAAATTAAAAATGCTTATTACACAAAATGACATCTACTCAGAAGAATAGGAAATATTTCATTCATATCTACTATTCAATATTTAGCATATTTTGTCAGCAAGAAATTATTAAGCAATATCTTTTTCTAGGAATAGTGTTTCAGTTTTGGGCTTTGATTTTAAACCTAAATTTTAACATGCAAATCTTTTAAAGTATCTGAATCATGTTGTGTGATGTATATGGGTTTACTATACTTACTAGTTTGCTAGGGTTGCTGTAGCAAAGTACTACAGACTGGGGATTTAAAACTAACAGGCATTTATTTCCTCACAGTCTGAGGGCTAGAAGCCTCAGATCAAGGTGTCAGCTGGGTTGGTTTCTTCTGAGCATAATGAGGGATGGCTCTGGCCCCTCTGCTTGGTTTGTAGATGACCCTCTTCTTGTACCTTCACAATGTCTTCCTTCTGTATGTGTCTGTTTCCAAATTTCCTATTCTTACAAGGACACCAGTCATATTGGTT
This sequence comes from Manis javanica, assembly GCF_040802235.1. NCBI lineage: Eukaryota > Metazoa > Chordata > Mammalia > Pholidota > Manidae > Manis > Manis javanica. Next base: position 146,829,374 of record NC_133158.1, read on the forward strand.
TAGAGACCACCCTTTTAAATTTAATTATTTCTTTAAGGACCCTAACTCAAAATACAGTTATATTCTGAAGCACTGAGGGTTAGGATTTCAACAAATTAATTTGGGGGAGCACAGTTTAGTCCAACACACTATATTTTAAAATATTTATTGGCATTTACATTGTGATTATAAACATGTAAAAATAGGTGAACATGAGGAGGAATAGACAATAAAATGAAAACAATAGTGTTAGGATAAAGGAATTAAGAGTTTATTTTAGTCTTTATAAAAATGTTTTAAATTTTGTTTTACATTAACTTTTCAATTGAAGAAGTATGCCATTCAGATTCAACTCACAACATAAGGGTATATCCATATAGGTTACAACTAAAAGATGATATTTTTTTAAGTATTTGTTATCTAAAATGTTTGTAATATTGTTAATGTTTATAGCTAATACATGTTTTTAAATTTTAGAATAAGTTATATAATTTGTTAGCTAAGTAGCTAAGTACAATTATTAGTATTAAGCTCATACAATCAATTTCTTCACCTTGATATGATTTTTCTGTTGTTCTTAGTCCTGTTAGCTCATTCAAATGGGCTTAAAATTACATTAGGTCATTATGTTCTTAGGAAACCTCTGTAACATTATTGCCAAGGCATACAAACAGTGTGGGATCATAAATTCACATGACTTTACATAGCTTTATTACAATAATATAAAAAACCCCAGAGACTAGATTATTTAGCAAAGGGATCATAAAACACTATACAAATTTTTAAAATACTTTTTACTTTGAAATACTTAGAGATTTATAAGAAGTTACAAAGAAATAGATACGGGATCCTGTGCCCCCTTCACTCTTCCTTTCCCCAGGCTTATGACATTTTGTATAAATATAGTACACAGTCAAAACAGGCAACTGACATTGGTACAATCCACAGAGCTAATTCAGATTTCACCAGTTATATACACCCTTGTGCATATTGTGTGTGGTTTTATGCAATTTTATCACATATGTAGTTTCATACAACTATCAACACAATCAAAATATAGGATAATTCTAACACCACCAAGCTGCCTCCTGCTACCCCTTTATAGCCACACCTACTACCGTCCAAACCATCCCAAATCTCTGTTCTCCATCTCTATAACTTTGCTACTTCAAGAATGCTATACAAATAGATTCATTCAGCATGTAACTTTTTGAGACTGACTTTTTCACTCAGCATAGTTTGCTTGAGCATGTATTGATAATTTGTTCCTTTTTATTGATGAATAGTATTCCATGGTATGGATAAAGGACTGTTTGTCCATCTATTGAAGGACATCTGGGTTGCTACTATTTTTGGCTTTTATGAATAAAGTTGCTATGAACACTTACATGCAGGTTTTTGCGTGAACACAGGTTTTCATTTCTCTGCAATAAATGTCCAAGAGTACAACTTCTGGGTCATGTGGCAAGTTGATCTTTGGTGTTAAAGAAAATTGTAAAATTATTTCCTAGAATGGCTGAATCGTTTTACATTCCTACCAGGATTGTTGAATGATCCAGTTTCTCTGATTCTTGTCAATACTTGGAGCAGTAAATTAGAATTTTAGACATTCTAATATACATATAATAGTATTTTTTATTATTATAATTTGCATTTCCCTAATTGGCAAATGACATTTAAAATTTTTTCATGTGCTTATTTCCCATCTGTGTATCTTCTTTGGTGAAATTTCTCATATATTTTGCCCATCTTCTAACTTCACTCTTTTTTAATGTAGAGTTTTGAGAGTTTTAAAAAATATTCCAGATAAGAGTCCTTTGCTAGATATGTGGTTTGCAAATATTTTCTCCAGTCTGTAAATTGTCTTTTCATTCTCTTAACAGAGTCTTTCAGGAGTAAAAGTTCTTAATTTTGATGAGTTCCTACTTATCAGATTTTCCTTTCATGTATCATGCTTTTAGTTCAAGTTGAAGAATCCCAGGTCCCAAAAATCTTCTTAGGTGAAGACCACTGATTTTGTTTCCTTATTTAGAGCCACAAGCCCACCACAATGAACACTTCTAAAGGATAAGTAACAATTTAATAACAATAGCAGGAACATGTACCAAGAATCAAATAATAACATCCTAAATTCTTACTGTGCTTCCTAAATTCTTACTGTGCTGGACATATTGCTGTGTGTGTGTGTGTGTGTGTGTGCACGCATGCACATGTGTGTATTTCCTCATTTTATAGACAAGGACTCAGAGACCTAGAGTCTTTTTGTAAGTGGTATAGCCAGGATGTTAACTTTGGCTCTCTAACTCGAGAACTCTGCTCTTAGGATTCCTACACATCTTTAAGTATGTAAGAATCGAAGCCCACAACACAAACAGGCCTGTGCAGGCTGGAACAGACAAACTAGCTGTGTGGCCCTCCTCCAGGCCTGGTGGTCAGGTTCATAAATGTGCAAAGATACCAAGGATCCCACATTTCCCCCAGATGCTTCCTGAATTCTGCCTCAAGTTCTAATTACTGAATTTTAGTAGAGTTGGTTTAACAAATTTAAATAAAAGCTGAACTAAATAGTCAAGACAACAAAATAGAAATAAGAAACATTAAGAAGATTAAGAGAGTGACTGTTGAAAATATTCTTCATTTATAATTCACATTGTCCTTACAGTTTTTGTAAATAGCAAATAAATTTAAATGTAATCATAACATATACAAAGTTTTAAAAAGTGTGAAAAGGTTCATTTCACTATCTATACCAGTGTTGTCCAGTAGAAATATAATGCAAGACAAATATATACTTTAAAATTTTCTAGTAGCCACATTAAAAATATAAAAAGAAACATGTAAAATTAATTGACAGTATATTTTAATTAACTCAATATATCCAAAATATTACTGTTTCAACAGTGGCTAGAGCCACATTCAAAGTAATCAATAGCCACATGTTCATCTTTTTGTATAGATGATAGCTCCTCAAGCTTTACAAGAATTAACTTTAAAAAGCATTGCACTCACTTTATTTTCTCTGAATCTAAAATTTAAGTCATAGATTTACTTAAAATTCTATGTTGTGAAATTGGCATGTTTATATACTTACTAGAATTGCTGCTAAATTTAAAGTGTGTTCAAATCGATCAAAGAAACTGTAAAAAGGCAATGAACAGCACCTTTCAGATTTTGCACATACTTGTACATGTTTGTATATTTATGTCTGGGGCTTTGATTGTGCTGATAGCAATGAGGAAGAGGAAGTTTTTAAAAAGGAGGGAAAAAAACCTTTATAATAATATAGAAAGAATTTCACATATTCAATCTGCTGTGTTCACTAAACTCTTACTTGGGAATAGAATATACTGTTCTTGTGTATGTGTTTCCATCTCTGAGCTCCTGCATTATGTAACTTGTAACACAAAGCTTTCCTGCTCCTGAGATAACAGTGATATGATTTACTATAATGGTAAATATTGAGGTTAAAGGTTGAAAACTAATGCTTATGTCATGTTAGATAAAATGTAATATTTCTATATAAAACAAAAAGCAAATGGGCACACACTTTGATTCTTCAATTCCATCTTTAGAAATTAACTTTTAAAGAAAAACTGGGACAAGATCATAAAAATGCAAGTGTAAAGATGTTCACTGAAACCTTATTTATGAAAGCAAAAACTATGATAAACCTAAATGTTCATGAACAGAAAATTAGTTAAGATATATTCTTATAAATAATACTATGTCAACATGTATGACATCACATAGTTGCAATGACAGAGGACTGACAGTGTCTGCTACAGTGAAGGGTAGAGATATACTTGACAGAATTGTCTTTCATCATTTTTCTATTTTAGGCATCATTTCCATTATTTGAACATTCATGTGTATATATATATTTTGTGAATATATGTTTTTATTTCTTATAAACACCTAGGAGTAGAATGGCTGGGTCATATGGTAGGGTATATTTGACTTTTTAAGAAACTACCCCATAGTTTTCCAAAGTGGCTGTTCCTTTGAAATTCTTAACGGCAATGTATGAGAGGTCTAGTTGCTCCACATCCTTGTTAACACTTTGTATTGTCAGTCTTAACCATTTTAATGGGACATGTATATAGTATATTAACTCACATTTCAAATAGTTTATTGATGATTTTATCATTCTTGAATGTCTTTTTTGTCACATCTTATTATAGAATATTTACATCATACTGTCAGTAATGATGAACTCAATCATATCAGAATAGAAGCATCAGCTATACACATTTTTGTTTTCATTTGTGTTGCATTATTAGTATCTTCTATAATCCATGATTTCTTTAGGGGAATCTTTTAAGCCAACCATCTGTTAGTTTAGTTAAACCACATAGGAACACATAGGCTGTAATAAGTCACAATCATAGAAAGAGACAGAAAAAGGCAGGAAGCACAGATAGCACTTCTACATGGAGAAATGATACTCTGACCTCAGAAAACCACACTAACCTGTTTCTCACCGAACATGACCCATGGCCATGCCTGTAAGATATATGTACAGAGGGAGGCACTTCAGGTTCATAAAGGGGAATTTGGCTGAAGGTCTCCCAGAAGTAGCTGCCTTTTCTTATGATTTAGGTCTTAACTCAAATTGTCACCTCCTCAGAGAGTTCTTTGCTGACCACTCTAGCCAGTCTTCTCTTACACTTCTCTATTCCATTTTTCTGTTTCATTTTTAATAACATTTATTACCCTCAGAAATATTCTTATCCATTTACTGATCTATGTGTTTACTGCCAGTTTCTTATTAGGCTGTAATCTCTACGAGGACAGGAATTTTGACTGCTTTGTTGCATATTGTATTTCTAGAGTTTTATAAACTAGAGTGTTTATAAACTAGAGTTACAACTAGGAATACAATATCATACCTATCACAAGGTAGGGGTTCAGTGACCATTGTGGGTTGATATGGAAATAAAAGTACACTCAAATTTTAATACTGAGATTGCTAATAATTTTTATCTGCCTTTTTTAAACGTAATGAGTATTTTCTATGTGTTTTTGGTAATGCACATGTATTACTTCTATAATCTGGGGAGAGGGAGTAAGGATAAAGGAGAGCCCTTTTTTATGAGCTACACTTGCCTGAAAGCCAGGGGTTACTAACAGTAATAAAACTGTAATCTGATTTTTCAGCCAGTGAGTGCATTGGACCTTTCAATGCCCTTCCACTGACTTCTCAGCATGTGCATATGTGCACTGGAGGAGTCTTTTCCCTGGAATAGAAGCAGCACTGCCACCTGGGAGTTATGCCAAGCTTCCTCACTCCCTGAATGGGCAATTCTGAAGCATGTGTTTTAAACCATTCTTCAGAGTTTCCTCATGGGATTAAGCTACAGTTGCCCATTGCTATAGGGCAAACTTTGTTAACTGCCTTTCCTTTCCTATATCTGGATTACTTTCATTTGCCAAATAAACTATCTGCACTCATATCTTTGATTTAATGAACTAAGACACTAGCATATATGTAATATTTCATTTATATTAATATTGATTTCAAAAACATCACTGAATTAAAAAAGCAATTTTAATGTATACCTACAAAAATACTATCTATGTAAAATTTGAAATTTAATGTAGAAATAATATAATTCATACATGCACACATATTAGAGTTTAAACAATTATATTTGAAATACAATATTTTTTCTTTTTCAAAAAGTATTTAAAAATGACAATTTTTTGTAGTGAGAACACGGTTGTTTTAAGTCATCTGCATTTGTCTAAATTCAATTCTTAAAATTAATTAAAAATTTTAAAAGAACATTGCCACAAAGTCATTTCTGAAGGCATGTAACAATTCAATTATGAAATTGAAGTTGTATGCCTAGAATTTTCTTTTATCTAATATTTAACTAAGAAAAATATTAAATATGCAGAAAAGTTGGAAGAACTGTACAGTGAACAAAATATACACACCACCTAGATTCTTCAATTAACACTTTGTTATTTTGCTTTATCATATAGCTTATCCATCTATTTGTCTAATATTTTTATGCATTTCAAGATAAGTTGTAGACATCAGTATACTTCAACTTCTAAACACTTCAGTATGCATTAAATTAGCATTAAATAAGTATTTTTGAGTATAATTTACCTACAAAGAAATGCACAAATCTCAAATGCACCATTAGATAAGTTTTGACAAATGCATCCACTATGTAACCCAAACCCCCATCAAGATAGAGAGAATTATCATTATCAGAGAAAGTGCCCTTGTGCCCCTTTTCCAGTTAATTCTCCCCTCCAAGGTAACTACACTCTGATTTCTTTCCACTATAGATTATTTTTGCTTATTTTAGAACATCATATAAATGGAATCATACAATATGTATTATTTGTGTAAGGCCATTTTAGGTAGCATTATATTTTTGAGCTTTACCCAAATTACTACATTGTCTGCAGTTCATTCTATATTCCATTGTTTGCTTTTTTTTGACAATAAATTCTATTAAAGTCCTTCTTGGTTTTTTCCAGTTTAACACTATTTTCAATAAAGCTTGAAAAAAACTGCTGAATAATTCTTAAACAAATATTTTTATGGATATATGTTTTCCTCTTTAGGATGTACAAATACCAAAGAGAAGAATTTCAGGATCATCAGATAGTTGTACCTTCAGTTTTATAAAAAACTTGTCATATCTTTTTTCAGAGTAGATATGTAGCATTTTATATTCTCACCACTTTGATTTAGAGCTCCAGTTGCTCTTCTTCCTCACCAACATTTGCTGTTTTCAGTCTTTTCATTTTAACTATCTGATAGGTATTTACTGGCGACATCTACATTTTCTTTATGACTGATAGTGTTGAGCAGTTTTTCATGTCCTCATTGCCCACTTGTGTATCTATCCTTGTAAAGTGTCTGCTCAAATCCTTTGGTCATTTTTGATTGGATTGTTTGTCCTTTTGTTACTCACTTTTATTCTTGTAACAGCAGGACTTTGTCATATGGTATTAAATATTTTCTCTCTGCCTCACTGCTTAATTTTCTTTGTGGCATCGTTGGATGAACAGGAGTTTTTAATTTTGATGAATTCTAATTCATCAATTTTGGGTCTTTTGTAGTTCTTCTGTGTCCTGTCCAAGAAACCTTCATTTATGACCAATTCATGGAGATAATTTCCTATGTTTCTTCTTTATAGTTTTAGCTTTCATACTTAGTTATATTATTTATCTTGAATTAATTTTTAGACACAATGTGATGTAGGAGTTGAGGTATATTTTCCCTTATGGGTAGTCAGCTGTTCTAGAACAATTTGTTGAAAGACTTTGCTTTTCCCATTTGATTATTTTGGTGCTTTAGTCAACAATGAAATAATCTCATAAATAGGGGTCATTTGCTAAGCTCTTTTGTTCCATATCTATTGTTGGTCCATATACCACTACTATACTGACGTGATTACTGTGACTTTATAATAAATCTTTAAGTCAGGTGATTTTTTTTAATTCAAAGAAAAAAGACAGTCTTTTATATTTACCCATATTTATCATTTATGGTGCATTTTCATTCTTCCTATGGATGCTAGGGCTCTGTTAATTATTTTAGAGTGTTTATTTTACCTCTTCAAAGTGAACAATTTCTACTGATCTTAAAGTTCACTGATTCTTTTTTCTGTAATCACAATGTGCTATAAAGTTCACACAGCAAATTTTTATTTCACATATTATATTTTTCAATATGTGATGATTTCAAAGTTCCAATTTTTAATAGTTTCTTGCTGAGAATTTCTATCTTTTAATTCATTTCTTTCATGAATTTATCATTTATTAATTTATATCATTATATCAATTATATCATTTATATCATCATTTGAAACAGCTGATTTGAAATCCTGGTCAGCTAACTGTATGTGAATAAACTTAGGGGTGGAATCTACTACGTATTCTTTTAAGTATGGACAATATTCTCCTGTTTCTTCCAAGATCAAATAATTTTGGATTGTATCCTGAACATTGTGAATGTTATATTATGGAGAATCTGGATTCTGTTATGTCCTACCAAAGAGTATTGATTTTTTTTTGTATTGCTTTAACAAGCAGTTAACTTGGTTAAACTCAAACTATAAAATGTGTCTCCCCATTTTACAGCTAAAATATCAATTACTTTAACTTAGGTGGGCTGCTTAAAGTCTTCCATGTGAGCTTATATTTCAGGGATAAGCCAGAGATTTGGGAAGAGTTTATATACAAAATCACCTCTCCTCCTCTATCTCTTTTCTGGCTATTTTCTGACTTCTCAGGAGTTGGAGCTGCCTTAATCTCTGTTCTCCAGTCTTGAAGTCAAAAAAGACTAGAGATTTTAGCTTCCCTGCATGGAACACACTGTACCCTACCCTTAATCTAATAGCCTTAAAAACACAAAAAACAATAAACAAAGCAAAACAGGGAACTCACCCAGAGCCATTCCCTTACTGAAAAAAAAATTTTTTTAATGGAATTTTTTAGATCAGTTTTAGGTTCATAGCAAAATTAAGCAGGAAGTCCAGTGAATTCCCATATAACCTCTGCTCCCACATATGCAGTTTCCTCCACCATTAACATCCTGCACCAATGGTACATCTCTTGTAATCAGTGACCCTATAATGACACATCATTACCACCTGCAGACAACAGTTTACATTATTAGGATTCCCTCTTGTACATTCTATAGGTTTTGACAAATGCATAATGATACGTATCCATCATCAGAGTATCATAAAAAATATTTTCACTGTCTTGAAAATCCTCTATGCTGCACTTATTCATCCATCCTTCCCACCACAGCAACCACTTATCTCTTTTCTATTTCCATAATTTTACCTTTTCCAGAAAGTCATTTAGTTGGAATCATATGCTATGTAACCTCTTCAGATTGGCTTCTTTCACTTAGTAATAGGCCTTCTTTCCACTTTGGACATCTCTTCCTTATGTGCTTGGTTTTAGTCACTCTACAGTGTTTTCAGGTAATAATTTTGTCCAGAATTTATTGTTGTTTTCTGTGGCAAGTCTTATCTAATATGAGCTACTCAGCCATCAAGTTTTAAAATACAGATTGGTATATTTAATGGAAATAACCAGACCTCTGACCGCAGCTCAAGATACATCTATCATAGGTTATTTTAGATCAGCCTATAATTATTAAATTTTAGGTTCAAGTAGATCACAATGGCCATCTAGTCCACCAGCCAATAACGAGTTTAAAAGTTAACCTTAAGTCCCATTACATAAAGTGAAATACTGTTTCATTACTTATGAGGTAGCATTTACAAAGAAACAAAACAGATGATTATGTTTTAATTATTTGTAACAAACCTGTCAAGGCTGTTTCACTTATGGATTTAATTTGTAGAAAAACTCCTCCTTTCAGTGAAGTCCAGTTTTGAAAATTATCACATACTTCATTTTTAATACTGGTTAGCTCCCTTTTAACAAAAGTAAGTAATGAAAGAGTCTTATTCCAGAAATATTTATACTCTGCCAATCTTTGACTGTAAAGTAGTAAAAAAAAAATTAGTATTTAAATAAATAGCAAGCATAATAACAAATACTTCTCTGAAAAATAGTTGTCTTTAGAAAATAGTTTTAGAGTAACCATATAATCTACTCTCTAAATAGAGACAATTTTGAAAGTGAAAGGAAGTGCTATTTGTATTTTGCTGAGATGACAGAAATAAATTGGGACTATCCCAGGAAAACTGAGGTATATGTTTGCCCCAACTCATTTCCATTGTGTTACTATTTTAACTATAAAGATACCTATTTCCATACACATTTATTCTACTAACCTCTTTAACAGCAAACATTCAGGGAAGAAAATTTAGGTCAAAAGTTACTTAGAGAGCCAAAATGAGAAATCTCAGATTCTTAGCATTCTTCCTTCATACCATGGTACTACATGGAGTATAAAATCTGAGGTTAATAACAGATAAAACCTTTCAAAGTGAGGGATCCAGTGCTTTTGCTTCATGAAATGCCACAGCTCAAAGAAATCATGTATTTATTGCCATCTCAGTGATTTTATTACTTCAGATGTCCTGGATATAATTTACCTAATAACTGAGCAAGGCGCAGATGTAGATTTGGGAATTATGAGCAAAAATGATGACTGAAGATATGGGAGTGTAATTATTTGATTAGTATTTATCTCCCTGAGTAGACTAAGATCTATAATGCAAGGACTACATCTGTCTTGTTCATTGCAGTCTCCCTAGCACCTTACATAGTACCTATTTAACAAATACTGATGAATGAATGAATGAAAATAATAGATTCCTCAGAGGAATGAAGATAAAACAGTAGACAACACTAATATTTATGGCACAAAATCAGAGAAAAATCCCTCAAAGGAGAGTAGGGAGGTGCAATCAGTAAGGTAGATGAAAAACCAAAAGAGTAACACCAGAAAACCAGGGGATAAGAGAATTTAAAGAAGAAAGTGGAGGTCAGTAGTTGAGATGTCAGACAATGGCTGAGCACAAAGGCCTCAGGTGATTTCAGAGAAATGCATTAGGTAGGAAGGCCCTGAGCAGTAAAGCAGAAGTGAGAAAACAGTCAGTTATATGATACCAACAATCAAGAACCTTAACTGAGGCAGCAAAGAGAGAAAGAGGAAGAGGGAGAGTAGAGTGGTTTGTTAGGTTGGGAGACACCTGGGTGTGTACACAGCTGAGCAGATAGTATGAGTGCAGGCACAGAGGTTAAAACACAGACAAGAGATGCCATCATTTTTGTGCAAAGCCCTAAAAGCAACAGATGTAAAGTGGAGGCTGAAAGATTAGCCTTCACCAGGAAGAAGGGTGGTATCATTCTGTGCGGTACTTAAAGTCTGAGTGACCAGAGTCAAAATGGATGCCTCAATCCACACACAATTCAGGGAGCTAAGAGAGACATGGATCTCAAAAAGCAGAGAAACAGTCCAAATAGATTACTAAGTCAAAGGGACCAAAAGTAAGGATGAGAATTCTGAACGTGGAGCCAGAAACTGGTAAGGTAGGGAGATGAGAGCTATGAAGTCAGTCAAGGTTAAGGCGCTAATGGGCCCAGTGTAAGGCAGCTGCTGAGAGCTGACCATGTACATGAGGAGTCAGGGCCTACTGGGATATTTAACAGAAGACTGGATGTGGATGAAGGTACCTCTGTAGGGGGAAAGGCAGGAAACAGAATATTAAACTAAGTTAACTAAGAGCAGATCCATATTTTGTGGGTCCTAAATCTTAAATAATTGGTTATAGTCGTGGGGCTTTCTTGAAAAAATGAATACAAAAATGATGACTGTAAAATTAGGTTTAAAAGTGTGCAATTATTTATAGAATGAGATAAATCATTACACATAAAATTTTACAAGTTGATAAATGCCATCAATATCACAAAATAGAGGGAAGCAATATAACTTTTTAATAAGTATCAGCTCTGCAATATTTCTTTGCCTATGATTTTTGGCTACATACTCTACAAGCATCTCTTCATATGAGGGCCATTTTATAACACTTTATGTGGAATGAATATAAAGATTATATTCATCCTTTCATCTATCATGGCCATTTGTTTTTTATTATTGGTAGTTTTGAAAGATTCTTTCAGGTTCATAGCTCATTGGTAGTGTCATATAAATATTAAGTATGGTCAAATTTGGAAAAATCCTTATCCAATTTTTTTCATATATTATCATAAGATTTTTGGCATTTCAAGTTTTCTTGGAAAGTGACTAATCTTTAATTGTCTTTAAAATGATGAAACTCATGAACCGATTTATCTTAAATGTCTTTGAAGTAGTATAATATTATTTTTGTTATATTTAGTGACATTAGTAGTTTTTGTCAAATTAGCAAGAAAGATTTAAATTTTTCTCCAATGCATTCAAATAATTAACTCCTCTTCATTGAATGGATTGTGAAATAATCCAAGAGCTTTTATTGACAATGTCTCTTTCTCTTAATGAGTATGCTTCTGATGTAGTCTGAAAAAATTGGTACAATTTGTTTCTTCATGCCAGAATAATTTCTATGGCTTAAATTGCTCATCTTTATTGCTTTTATTCTAGTAATTTAAAAAAATTCATATACATCCAAATTTGTAGCCTGCAATATCTTGCTTCCATTACTGAAGCTTTCTAAAATTTGTTTCCCAATGGAAGTTATAATAGTGTATCCCCAATTCAACTTTTTCTTACTCAGATCCTCCAAATGCTTGTGACTATTCCAATGGTATACCAACATCAGAGGTGTAAGAGGGGAAATCAGAGTGGAAAAAGACAGAATAAAACTAATTACAATTAAACCATCTTACTTTTGCCAGGGGTCTTCTTGGAACCTTCAAAAGGTTCCTGAGTGAGGGGTTCTAAAACTTAAGCATATCTGATTCATGGCAAATCTGCCTGTGTTGATAACCTTAACTTTCTGTGTGAAATATGAGGTGAGACACAGCTGCCCAGAGTAGCACAGTGGAGTCTAAGCAGAATAGTGAGGATTTAGAATAGTACTAGAAAAATTAGGGCCTGGTGTTTAACAACCTGTATGTAGGTATCAACACTAGAATTTTAAGGGTAATTACAATGAAATGAGCAGAGATAAAAGGAGTTAGTAGACACCTCTAGGTAGAAACTTCCTCTACGTTGAATACCCTAAGGCATACACATACAGTAGAAAAAATAAATGGTTTCATCAAAGTCACAGGACACATGATCTATATGGAAAAATCAATTTTATGTCTGTACATTAGCAACGACCAATTCCAAAAATAAAATTAACAATCCACTCATAATAACATCAAAACGAAGAATGAATATACATAGAAAAAATTTTAATTAAAGGAATGCAAAACTTGTATGCTAAAGGCAAAACATCTCTCTCAGGACTAAAAATCTCAATGGAATGATATACTATGTTCATGGGTTGAAAGATTCAATGTTCTTAAAATGGAAATTATCCCCTAATTTATCTTTAAATTCAATGCTAATACCTATCAAAACCCCAACAGGCTATTTTGCAGAAATTGACAAACTGATCGTAAAATTCATATGGAAATGCAAGGGACCCAGAATAGCCAAAACAATCTTGAAAACAAAGAAATTTGGAGGAATTACATTTCTTGACTTCAAAATTTAATAAAAACTGCAGTACTCAGGAGAATGTGGTATGGACATAAGAAAAGACATACAAATTAATGGAATAAAATAGCCTGAAAACAATTCCCTGCATTCATGGTGCATTGATTTTAGGTAAAGATACCCAGACATTTCAATATGGAAAAACTGTCTTAAACAAATAGTGCCAGAACAATTGAACATCCACATGAAAAAGATGAATTTAGATACTTCCATTACATAATTCACAAAGTTAATTCAAAATGATTCACAGACCTAAATGCAAAAACTAAAAACTATAAAACTTTTAGAATTACAGGAGAAAAAATCTTTGTGACCTCTAGTTAGGCAGAGGTCTTAGACACATTACCAAATGCTCAGTCCAAAAAAGAAAACATTGATAAATTATATTTCATTAAAAATAACAACTTTTGCCCTTCAAAGGATGCCATTATGAAAATTAAAATAGAGTCACACACTGGGAGAAAATATTTGCAAATCATATTTCAAATATAGGACTTTAACCAAAATACATAAAGAACTCTTACAACCCTATAACACAAAAACAAGCCAATGAAAAATTCGGCAGAGTATTTTAATGGATATTTCACCAAATAACTAGGCAAAAAGTTAATAAGCACATGAAAAGATGCTCAACATCATTGATCATTTGGAAAACACAAATCAAAGCCACGGTGATATACTATTTCATACCGACTAGAATGGCTTAAATAAAAAAAGATTGACAATAAGAAGTACTAGCAGAAAATACAGAGATCCTAAATCCTCATTCCTCGAAGGAATGTAAAATGGTGCAGCCACTTGGGAAATACTCTGGCAGTTTCTTAAAAACTTAAATATAAATTTACCATGTGATTCAGTAATACCACACATAGGGACATAAGAGAAATGAAATATGCACCCACACAAATGCTCATACATGAATGTTTATAATAGCATTATTAATAAGCACTAACAAGCAGAAACAATCCAAATATCCATCAACTGGTACATGGATAAATAAAATGTGGTATATTCATACTATGGAATATTATTTAGCAATAAAAAGGAATGCAGTATTGATGCATGATACAACAGGATGAACCTCAAAAATGTGAGTGAAAGAAACCTCATGCAAAAAACCACATATTGTACAATTCCATATATCCAAAATGTCCAGAAAAATACAAATCTATGGAAGTAGGTTAGTGGTTGCCTAGGACTGGTGCTAAAAGCAGAGACTGATTGCAAATGGCAGAAGGATCTTTTTGGTGTGACTCAAATATTCTAATATTAGATGTGGTAAAGTTTGCACAACTCAGTAGGTTTACTAAAAATCATTATTTTGTCCACTTAAAATGGGTGGATTTTGTACTTTATGTATGTACTTATATCACAATAAAGCTAAATAAATACTTATGTATGTACTTAAATAGATGTGAGGTGATAAACTATGGGATCAAAGCTGGGAAACAAAGTAAAGCCAGAAAATGGTTGGAAAAAAAAATAGTGGAAGCCTAAATGAGGCTGAGCAGTTAGCATTAAAGTGAGAGGGCTGTGAGAGATTTGGGGGCTTGGCAGTGAAAATTTCAGAGGTGACGGTCTAGATTTACAAATAAGAAAAATTAAAGCACAAATGCTTTATATTTCAAACAATTTATAAAAGATTCACAATAGGAATCTTCTAAAAGTAAACACTGCTAAAATATTTCAAATATGGATTGATTTGGAATTTGGATTTATATACCATTTTACGTGAAGTAAAGTATACCTATATTACATATGTTTCTAGTGTTTATTTTACAGGTCCTCTAAATATAATTTCCATTCTCAAGAGACATTTTCTTCTGAATAACCGATGTGCTGAATCAACTGAGGCACACTACACCTACTCTTGATCACTCCCTTGCAAGAGACAGGTTGGAAATGATGTCAGGAAAACATAGAGCATGAAGAACACTTTGCTGGAGGCTAGGTAATTAAACCCAATTGCAATTAAATAAATGAGAGAATAATTTAAAAAGAGCACTGTGACTCAGAGACATAGTTCATTTATCTATTGAGAGTTCTTTTTGGGCTTCATAAATAAAGATGATTACACCTGAGTAGCTAAAGCTCATGCATCTTTACCAAATTAAGAGAGAATATAAGCTCCTTTTGTTTATCCACAGAAATCACTGTTTTACATTCTAATAAATATTTTTTAAATAATCAATAAACTAGTGTAAAATAAACTTTTAGTAATGCAACAAAATCACTGAAATCTACAACCTTTGTTTTGATTTTCTTTTCACCAGACTACCTTTTCCTATGTAAAGTACCTATGAGTGAGAGTAACTATCTTTGTTTGTCTCTCACAAACTTTGATTTATACTAAGTATCCAGTTGGGTGGTCACTTCCAAAATTGTTTTTAGTAAGTGCTACTTTTTTGCATGAATGAGATCCTAGACTTCCAATTTGTGTTCTTATAGCTAAAAATATATAAAAATCACAGATCTTTTGAAAACATTTGAAAAAAATAAGCAATTAAAAGTATAACTCAGAATGACAAAATTAGAACTAGAATAAACTAACAATTAAATATGTATGTCTAAGTTTTTTCAAAAGCATACAATATACTAAAAATCACATGTAAAATATGAACAATGAAAATTAATTGTATCTGTCCATAATATCTTGAAGCAGAATTATTATTTAATCTAGTCCTGGTATAACCTTAAAAAATTAGTCAATCCTATCATCCATGATAGCATTAGTGGATAAAACAAATGGGATTTCATTAGCAGACTGGGCCAAAGCTACTGTAGGAACAAAGACTGAACACTGATGATCCTGACTAAAATAATAGAGTTGGGATCACCTGGATGATATTCTGCCAGTTGAATAACAGATTTCAAGGAAAGGGCAGAGATTTTAGATGACTCTGTGGCATCTTACTACACTGATGGACTGTGACTGCAATGGGCTATGGGGGGGACTTGATAATATGGGTCAATGTAGCAACCACATTGTTTTTCATGTAAAAATTTCATAAGAGTGTACATCAACAATACCTCAATAAAAAAATTAAAAAAATAAAGCAAAGGATCAGTCCAAAAAAAGGGAGAAGATAACATTCAAAATATTCATCTGGTGTATTTTTTTAGTCACCCTGAACCTGTGGCTATTTATAATGTTCATTTAACTTATTTCCCTTTTCTAAATCCTAAAAATTACTCAATTTGAAAAGGAATCATTCTTTATGATGTTTTCAATATATTCAATTGCATTTTTATTAAAGAAAATGTACTTCGTAGTCTCTTTCAAACACTGGGCTTTACCTCTAGATATTATATACCTTCCAAAGATTATATAACAGCAGAATTAACACCAGTTATGCTGGATATTTTTAAGATACCATGATTTGGAAAGTTTCTCTATTACTTTTTGTGTCAAGGGACTATATCAGTCAGGGAATCAAACACACCAGGAAACAAAAAAGAGGAAAGTGAATTGGTTACTGTGCTTTTATTTGAGTATCACTGCAAAATAAGAACAAGGTGTTTTTCTGATTTAAATTTTAAAATAAACCTATTCAATTGAAATAATGGTTAAAAAAAAGTGAAGTTGTTTCCATTTTTTTCAACCACACTGAATACAGAAACTATATTACTAAAATGTGTTTGAATGTTTATAATGTTAGTATTAAATATATCTTTTCAATCTTTAGTTTTCAATTCTTTAATGATAATCTTACCTCAAGATTTGTGATTGTCTCTGTTTAATTTTTAACTCTTCTTGAGACTGACTCAGTTCTTTCTGTACTCTCTGAAATTCACTTTGTTGACTTTTTAACTGCATGCTTGCATGTTGAATTCTGAAAATATAAACAAACAACATCCATTCCAAGTTTAAATTCCCTTATGAGTACTTTGTTAAATTAAATTTTAAATGCCCTTTTAATACAAATAAATTAAAGAAGAACACTATGCATGTTTATATATGCTAAATGAATACACAAAAAATATGGAGAGACACATATAAAATAGGTATTATCCCTGGGGTGGAGAGTGGAACTGATGGGCATGGGAAAAGCAAGGAATATTGAAGGGAGGCATAATTTTTACTCTGTTTCTTTTGCACTGTTTGAATTTTTACAATGAACATGTATTTTTACATGAAATAATTAAAATGTACCTAAACAAATAGAAATTTAATTTTCATTAAGTACATGTACACAATTTAAAATGTAGAACATTACTAACAGTCATAAGAAAAAATAGTAATAATTTTCTTTTACCCCAGATTCCACTGCCCCAAACAAGTACTTCCAATTTTTTTTTCACTAAATATTGTCTAGTATATTACAAATCAATTAAGATCTGGTTTTGCTACATGTGAGACCTGAACATGATGGCTTAAATGTACAAGAGTATATTGTTCTTGCATAAGACAAATGTACTGGTAGCCAGTCCAGTGGCTTTGTAGTGTCATCAAAGCCACACATTTCTTTCAGTTTTTTTGTATACCATCTTTGGCGGGTGTCCTTTATTTTCACGGACCATGATAGTACCAGAAACCCCAACAATTACTTTCCCATTCCAGACCAGCAGCAATAAAATAATGGCTCTTTGTCCCTCTTAAGGAGGCTCCCTGGAAGTACCACTGAATACTTCTGCTGAACTTACACACATGGCCATACCTACCTACAAGTAAAGCTGGAAAATGTAGCCTTTTAACTGGAAAGATTAGCTCCCAGATGTATCTAGAGTTCTATTACTAGGGAGGAAGGGAGAATGGATGTTAGGGGAGGCAGCTCCCATTCTCTACACAATCCTAATAAGAATTGACCCCCCTACTCATACCTATATACCTACATATTTACACACAAATTGACACACATACACACATACATTCTTCCTCTCCTCATCCTCCCAATATAATTAAATTAACCTTTTTATTCAGGTTTATGTTATTCTTTACGAGTGTGCTACATGTTATATCATGATCACACTTCTTAACTTGTACAACATTTTGTTGTCCTTTGATTAATGAAAATTTCTTTTGCTTCTTAGTTTTCTGTGTACCTATCACTGTCACTTCTTCCAAATCTGAGATGTGTTATTTTCCTCTCTCGATACCTTCAGACACAGCAGGTAACACTTCCACATCAATTCTTTTTCAGGAGACAGAGCCATTCTAGACCTCTCCGTTCCTCTGCTCCAGTCTATTTATGCCCTGGTTCGACTATGCAACTGTCATCCTGGGGCCTCCTCTCCTCACCATTTCAGGAATCGTCCTCAGCTCTCTATCATGTCGAATCTCCTGTATACTGATTCTAAAGTCTCCCCCCTTCTTCATTTACTCTTTTTGGTGGAGTAAATTCTCCAGAAGCTTTTTCTGTGCATGGGAGGCAAATTTGAGAACTTGAATATATGAAAATGTCTAGATAGTTTGGCTCGACACAGAATTATAAATGAGAAAAGTATTTTTTATCAGCAAAGTAAGGCATTGTTGCACTGTTTCCTAATTTCCAGTGCTGCTTCTGAGAAGTTCAAAGACATTCTAATTCTAACCGTCTGATAGGACACTTGGTAGGTCCTCTCCACCCTGCCCTCATCCTAGGGTAGACGTTTTAAAACCTCTCTCTTTTCACTGACTATTCTTAAATTTGATCACAATATATCTTCATGTTTGTCTTTTGTCATCTCCCATGCTGGGCACATATATGTTTGCTATAGAAACTTACGTTCTTTAGTTTCAGGAATTTTCCCCAAGGGAGAATAATTCCTTCCCCTCTATTTTCTGTTTTCCCTCTGGAACATCTTTCTATTATTTTGGATGTGGTACCTCCAGGAGAGATCTGCTACTTTCTTAACTTTTTTTGCCATCATACCAGTTTTGTCATTTTTTTCCTATTTTCATTATCTTCTATCCTGCCTATGAAATGTTAAATTTCTGCTATCACATTTAATTACCAAGAATTATTTCTTATTCTCCAAAAGGCCATCTTTTCACTACCTTTTGTTCTTATTTCATGGATACAATTTCTTCTCTTATTTTTTTTAGGATAATTATACCGATTCTTTTCATATTTTCTTCTTTAAAGCTCATTGCACTGCTTCTGTTCTCTCTAGGGTTTTTTTTTTTTCTTTGCTTCCTTTTGTCTTTCACATTTGTGGCTTCCCTTGAGAGTCTGGAGATTTTTGTTGTCTATTCATTTATGAATGAGGCCCTTAAAGGACAATTGGTCCATTTTCTACAAGTAAAGATGACAAAGGGAGAAACGGGAGTGGGGATGTTTCTAGGTAAAAGAGAAGCAAAATAGTTACAATCAAATATGACATGGATCTTGTATAGAACCAGATTCAAACAAACTGTAACAAAAATTTTTTAATTGAGGAAATTTAATTATGGACTTGGAATTAGATAATACTGAACAACTTGCTAATTTGGGAAGAATAATAAAGAAATAGCACATCACACTGAATTAAACAGGAATGAAAATAGCATGCAGTCTTGAATTTGCCTCAAATTACTTCAGCAAACAAAAAAAGAGACAGATGAAACGCTTCTAAGCAAATCTTGGTAATCTTTGAAACCGTATTCATGGGTATTATAATAATTTATCTTCAAAAAACTAATGAATGAGGTACTAAAATGCTATCTGTAAGCTTCTCTGTGCGTGTAGAAATAGTTAAATAATGAGCTTCTGTGGACAGATCAGGTAGGAAATATCTGCTTTGATAATACCTATGCCATCTGCCAGAGTCAGGACAATTATAAGTCTCTGGGGAGGAATGATGGGAGAGAGGTTCTGAAAGCCTAAGTGCACTTTTTAAATATTTTTACTGAATCCTATTTTCAGCCCTACATTGTGCCCTGACAAGTATTTCTCTTAGCATACTTAGAGAAAAAAAATCAACCAAATGTTTTCAGGAGTCACATCTAAAAACAATAAATTAATAGAGAAGAAAAATCTGTTAAAAGTCAATGAGAGAGAACAAATTAATAATCATAATGGGATGTATTACATTTCTCACAGAAGTGGAATGATCACAATGGCATGAAAAAATAGGTAGAGATATTGAGGATTTCAATAACATAATTAACAAACTTGATGTATATATGTAATTGGAACTTATCTCTAATAATCATTTCTTCCAAATACATCATATAACCACAAAAACTGACCATGTAATGGGCTATAATTGAAAATTTAATATAGTCTTAAAAAGAAAAAAATCATATACTGACATTCATTGCCTACAATTAAAATTACATGAAAAACTTACATAAACAAAAAGGCAGTCAAAAAATCTGCATACATGTAAAGTTAAGCATACATCTAATGATCCTTGGGCCAAAGAGGAAATAAAAGTGGAAATTATAACCTATTTAAAAATAAATGATAATGGAAACACTATATACTAAAGTACTCAGAAGAGAATTTACAGCCTTAAATGTATTCATCAAAAAAAGAATAAATGGCTATTCTGAATGTCATAATCTAAGAGAAAGGGTACAAATGGCAAAAAAAAGAAAAAAACAATGAATGCTCATAAGCAGGGTTACCACAGTAGTAATGAGCACACTCAATGCCCACATCTTGGTTTCTAAATACCATTTTCCAACTAAAGAAACCAAAGCATCTTCCAACTAAAAGAAACCAAAGGACTGGTTGGTTCCAGTGTAGCAGCAGGGATATTTAAGATGTGCCAGAAAGTAAGGAAAATCTCAAAGGAAGATAGGGGCATGTTAAAAGGGCACAAATGCTACCTGAGAGAACTCTTAATGGCCCACATTGGGCAACTAAACAATAAGATAAATAACTATAGTATTGTATTATAACTCACAAAACAAAAGTGAATGAATCCATACTATGTTCATAAATAACTAAATAGATATATAAATAGGAGACAGGAAACAGCTTTTCCTTACAGAGATATTCCAATTAATAAATGTAGAAAGAATGAGAAAAAGAGAAAAACATCATTAGAAGAATACAGTAATAGTTGTTGCAAACAAAACCTACTGATATTTGCTGAAAAGGTGTGTGAAAGTTTAAGGAGAAACAGAATATCTGAGTATTTCAAAGTACCTACACCAAGATATTTATTAATCACAAAGAAAAAATAATAATTTTACAGTGGAGGAACCTGACAAACACCACCTTAGCCAAGTGATCAAGATTAATATCACCTGTGAGGAGACACTGACATCATACACATTCTGATACAATACACTGAGAAGGGTACATTCTTCCCTGCCATTCTTGCCAAATATGAATAATTTCACTATAATTATAAGTAAACATCAGACAAAACAAAATTGAGGGGTATTCTACAAAATAAGTGAAGGAGTCTTCAAAAGTCTCAGGTCAAAGATGAAGATTGAAGAACCATCACAGCTCAAAGAAGACGAAGAAGATATGACCTCTACATGCAATGTCTGATTTCAGAT
Organism: Manis javanica; assembly: GCF_040802235.1. Lineage (NCBI taxonomy): Eukaryota > Metazoa > Chordata > Mammalia > Pholidota > Manidae > Manis > Manis javanica. The sequence continues at coordinate 146,850,877 of NC_133158.1, forward strand.
GGAATCCTGCACTGGAAGAAAAGATGATAGTGGAAAAACTGATAAAATCAAATAAAATCTGTAGGTTATTTAATAGTATTATAATAAGGTTAACTTCTTAGCTTTTATAACTGTACCACACTTATGTAAGGTGTTAACATTAGGGGAAGCAGGTTACATGGAAACTCTGCATTGTTTCTGCAACTTTCTAAAGTCTATAATTATTTAAAAATAAAAAGTTAAAAAACAATCACTTATACATACACAATGAATAATTTATACATGTAAATGTACTGTATCTGTAGTGTAAAAAGTTGGGTACACTTAAAGTTTAGGAGTTACACAGTATTTTTAAGAACAAAAATAAAAGGAAGAAACCTTTATGGTCAATATTAGAGGAATATTAAATAAGTTATATTCCTATGGAATATGATACATAAAATAAAAAAGAATGAAATAGATCTCTATATCCTGGCATGGAAGGAATACTAAAACTTATTATCAAGGGAAATGGAAAGCAATTATAATTTACAGATCAACAGAAGCTTTCAAACACTCCTAGTGGGAATGTAAACTAACACTATTTTGAATAAATAGTAGGATCTACTAAACTTGGCCACAGGCATAGGTTATGACCCAGAATTTCTATATGTAGCTCATATCCCCTCAAAATGAGCTCACATATTCACCAAAGACATGCACATGAATGTTCATTGCAGCACTGATTATAGTTTCAAACTGGAAACAGTCCAAATGCCCATCCCAGTAGAACAGATGTCTACTCTCCATTCACATCATGGAAAACTGACCAGCACTAAAAATAAATGAACAGACACTTCTCCAAAGAAGGAATACAGATAGCCAACAGGCACATGAAAAGGTGCTCCACATCGCTAATCATCAGGGAAATGCAAATTAAAACCACAATGAGGTATCACCTCAAACCAGTTAGGATGGCCACTATCCAAAAGACAAGAAATAAAAAATGCTGGTGAGGACATGGAGAAATGGGAATCCTCCTACATTGTTGGTGGGAATGTAAACTGGTGCAACCATTGTGGAAAGCAATATGGAGGTTCCTCAAAAAACTAAAAATAGAAATACCATTTGATCCACTAATTCCACTTCTAGGAATTTACCAGAAGAAAACAAGATTCCTGACTTGAAAAGACATATGCTTCCCTATGTTTATCGCTGCACTATTTACAATAGCCAAGATACGGAAGCAACCTAAGTGTCCATCAATAGATGAATGGATAAAGAAGAGGTGGTAAATACACACAATGGAATATTATCCGGCCATAAAAAGAAAAGAAATCCTCCCATTTGCCACAACATGGGTGGAGCTAGAGGGTGTTATGCTCAGGCAGAGAAAGACAAATACCAAATGATTTCACTTATTTGTGAGGTATAAAAACAAAACAAAACAGAAGGAACCCAATAGCAGTAGCCTCATAGACACTGAGAAGGGACTAGTGGTTACCAAAAGGGAGGGGTTGGGGAAAGTTGGGGGGAAGCAGATTAAGGGCACAATAATTCACATTCACAATATAAACTCATCATGGGGATGGTAGTACAGCAAGGAGAATACAGTTAATGATTCTGAAACATCTTACTACATTAATGGACAGTGACTGCATTGAAGGGGGTGAAGATTTAACAATATGGGTAAATGCTAAACCACTGTGTTGTGTATTTGAAACCAACATAAGATTGTATATCAATGGCATTTTAATAAAAGTAAATTAATCAAATAAATGAACAGCAGCTACCCACAACAAAATGGGTGCATGCATCTCACAAACATAATATTGAGTAAAGGAAACCAGACAAAAGAATATATAGAATATAATTCCATTTACATAAAGTTTAAAAACAGGCAAAATTAATCTGTGGTGTTGTAAATCAAGAGAGTAGTTTCCTTTGGGTGGGTGACAGTAAGAGAGGCACAAGACAGTTTCTGAGATGCTATGTACTATTTCATCATCTGGATGCTGATTAGGAAATTCACTTTATAAAATGTAATTTAGCTCTACACATATTACTTATGCATTTTTCTCTGTATATGTTATACTTCAATAAAAATTTATAAAAATAAAACAATAAAATGAGAGTTAAAAAAAAGACACCTAGACAGTCTCATGAAATGTGTATAAGCACATCTAAGGTTGATAAATGGGGAAAAATCCATAAATATTAGGAGGAAATTAACCTTATATTCTGTATAGCTGGATTAAATGAAATCTGTATTAAACATTCCTTAATAAAAGTCAACTCCAATTATTTATACTTACCCATAAAAGAATTCTAAGGTTTGTTTTACAAAACATTTTATTTTTTACACTTTTTTTTTAAGTGTCTACATGCTAAACATTGTCTCATGGCCTTTTTTTTCTTAAAAATTTTTTTGGTATTATTAATGTACAATTACATGAGCAACATTATGATTACTAGACTCCCCCTATTATCAAGTCCTCACCACATACCTCATTACACTCACTATCCATCAGCGCAGTTAGATGCTATAGAATCTTTACTTCTCTTCTCTGTATTATACTGCTTTCCCTGTATCCCTCCCCTGCAACATTATGTGTGCTAATCGTAATACCCCTTTCCCCCCCTTATCCCTCCCTTCCCACTCATCTACCCTAGCCCTTTTGCTTTGGTAACTGTTAGTCCATTCTTGGGTTCTGTAAGTCTGCTGCTGTTTTATTCCTTCAGTTTTTTCTTTGTTCTTATACTCAACAGATAAGTGAAATCATTTGATACTTCTCTTTCTCTGCCCGGCTTATTTCACTGAGCATAACACCCTCTAGATTTCTTCTTTACCAGTATGGATGCCTTTTATTTCATTGTGTTGTCTGATTGCCGTGGCTAGGACCTCTAGAACTATGTTGAATAAAAGTGGGGAGAGTGAGCATCCTTGTCTTGTGCCCGATCTTAAGGGAAAAGCTTCCAGATTCTTGCTGTAAGTATAATGTTGGCTATGGGTTTGTCATATATGGCCTTTATTATGTTGAGGTACTTGCCCTCTATACCCATTTTGTTGAGAGTTTTTATCATGAATGGATGTTGAATTTTGTTGAATGCTTTTTCAGCATCTATTGAGATCATCATGTAGCTTTTGTCTTTCTTTTTCTTGATGTAGGGGATGATGTTGATGGATTTTTGAATGTTGTACCATCCTTGCATCACTGGGATGAATCCCACTTGATCATGGTGGATGATATTTGTGATGTATTTTTTAATTTGATTTGCTCATATTTTGTTGAATATTTTTGCATCTATGCTCATCAGGGTTATTGGTCTGTAATTTTCCTTTTTGTGGTGTCTTTGCTTGGTTTTGCTACTAGAGTGATGTTGGCCTCATAGAATGAGTTTGGGAGTATTCCCTCCTCTTCTACTTTTTGGAAAACTTTAAGGAGGATGGATATTAGGTCTTCACTAAATTTTTGATAAAATTCAGCAGTAAAACCATCTGGTCCAGGCATTTTGCTCTTAGGTAGTTTTTTGATTACCAATTCAATTTCTTTGCTGGTAATTGGTCTATTTAGATTCTCTGTTTCTTCCTGGGTCAACCTTGAAAGGTTGTATTTTTCTAGAAAGTTGTCCATTTCTTCTAGGTTATCCAGCTTGTTACCATGTAATTTTTCATAGTATTCTCTCATAATTATTTGTATTTCTGCTTATCTGTAGTGATTTTTCCTTTCTCATTTATGATTCTGTTTAAGTGAGTAGACTCTCTCTTTTCCTTGATAATTCTGGCTAGGGGGTTTTGTTTATTTTGTTTATTTTCTCAAAGAAGCAGCTCCTGCTTTCATTGATTCTATTTTATTCTTCTCAATTTTGTTTATTTATCCTTTAATCTTTATTATGTCCCTCCTTCTACTGACTTTAGGCCTCATTTGTTCTTCCTTTTTGATTTTCATTAATTGTGAGTTTAGACTGTTCATTTGGATGTTCTTCTTTCCTGAGGTAGGCCTTTATTGCAATGTATTTCCATTTTAGCACAGCCTTTGCTGCATCCCACAGATTTTTGTGGTGTTGAATTATTGTTGTCATTTGTCTCCATATATTGCTTGATCTTTGTTTTTATTTGGTCATTGATCCATTGATTATTTAGGAGCATGTTATTAAGCCTCCATGTGTTTGTGGGCTTTTTCATTTTCTTTGAGTAATTTATTTCTAGTTTCATACCTTTATGATCTGAGAAGCTCGTTGGTACAATTTCAATCTTTTTTAATTTACTGAGGTTCTTTTTGTGGCCTAGTATATGATCTATTCTTGAAAATGTTCTGTGTGTACTTGAGAAGAAAGTATATTCTGTTGCTTTTGGATGGAGTGTTCTGTAGATGTCCGTTAGGTCCATCTGTTTAGTGCCTCTGTCTGTTTATTTATTTTCTATCTGGTTAATCTGTCCTTTGGAGTGAGTGGTATGTTGCAGTATCCTAAAATGAATGCATTTCATTCTATTTCCCCCTTTAATTCTGTTAGTATTTGTTTCACATATGTAGGTGATCCTGTGTTGGGTGCATAAATATTTATAATAGTTATATCCTCTTGTTGGACTGACCCCTTTATCATTATGTAATGTCCTTCTTTGTCTGTTGTTACTTTCTTTGTTTTGAAGTCTATTTTGTCTGATGCAAGTACTGAAACTCCAGCTTTTTTCTCCCTATTAGTTGCATGAAATATCTTTTTCCATACATTTACTTTCAGTCTGTGTATGTCTTTGGGTTTGAAGTGAGTCTCTTGTAGGCAGCATATAGATGGGTCTTGTTTTTTTATCCATTCAGTAACTCTATGTCTTTTTATTGGTGCTTTCAGACCATTTACATTTAGGATGATTATCAATAGGTATGTATTTATTGCCATTGCAGGCTTTAGATTTGTGTTTACCAAAGGTTCAAGGGTTGCCCTTACTATCTAACAGTCTAATTTAACTCACTATGTATGCTATTACAAACAAAACCTAAAGAATCTTTTTTTTTCCTCCTTTTTCTTCCTCCTCCATTCTTTGTGTGTTACGAGTCCTATTCTGTACTCTTTGTCTATCCCTTGGGTAACATCTATTTAGCCTTAGGAACACTTCCATCTATAGCAGTCCCTCCAAAATGCACTGTAGAAGTGCTTTGTGGGAGGTAAATTCTCTCAGCTTTTGCTTATCTGAAAATTGTTTAATCCCTCCTTCAAATTTAAATGATAATCTTGCCAGGTAGAGTATTCTTGGTTCAAGGCCTTTCTGCTTCATTGCATTAAATATATCATGCACCTCCCTTCTGGCCTGTAAGGTTTCTGTTGAGAAGTCTTATGATAGCCTGATGGGTTTTCCTTTTTATGTGATCTTTTTTCTCTCTCTGGCTGCTTTTAAAAGTCTATCTTTATCCTTGACCTTTGCCATTTTAATTATTATATGTCTTAATGTTGTCTTCCTTGGGTATTTTGTGTTGGGAGATCTGTGCACCTCCATGGCCTGAGAGACTATCTCCTTCCCCGAATTGGGGAAGTTTTCATTAATTACCTCCTCAATGATCCTTGCTATCCCTTTTTCTCTCTTCTTCTTCTTCAGGTACCCCTATAATGTGAATATTGTTCCTTTTGGATTGGTCACACAGTTCTCTCAATATTCTTTCATCCTTAGAGGTTCTTTTTTCTCTCTGTGCCTCAGCTTCTTTGTATTCCTCTTCTCTAATTTCTATTCCATTTACTGTCTCTTCTATTACATCTAATCTGCTTTTATATCCCTCTATTGTATGTTTCATTTCAGATATGGAATTTCTTAATGATTGAATCTCCGTCTTAAATTCATTCCTGAGTTCTTGAATATTTTTCTGTAGCTCCATAAGCATGTTTATGATTTTTATTTTGAACTTTCAGGAAGATTGGTGAGTTCAGTTTCATTTGGTCCTTTTTCTGGGGTTTGTGAGATTTTGGTCTGAACCATGTTCTTTTGATGTTTCATATTTCTGTGTGGTGCCCTCTAGTGCCCAGAAGCTCCAGTCTCTGGAGCTGCTCAGCCCCTCGAGTGAGGTTGAGGGTCATAGGGGAGTGCATCTGGTACCTAGGGGGAGGAAAGATCTGTTGCCTGATTCCCACCTGCCATGCCTGTCTCTTGTACCAGAGCCAGTGAACTGAGCACACAGGTGTAAGCCTCTGTGCTTGGCATCTCTAGCTATTGTATGTGGGGCCTAGCTTTGACTGGCCTGTCACCTGCGCAGTGACTGCTGGTTTGTGAGCCAGTGCTGTCAGGCCAGTAGGAAGTCGCAGCAGGCTGTAAATCACAGTCGCAGGCCTCAGAGTTGAGTAGCCAGCCAGGGGGACAGAGTGTCTGAAGCTCCTCAAAGTTCCCAATCTGCTGGGCAGAGCATGCCCAGACAACCTTGTCCCCCTATCCCTTCTCCCACACAGCAAGCTCAGTGCAAACCCCGCCCTTTCAGCAGCCCTTTCGCTGCTAGGAAGCTTCTCAGACCGCCTGCCTTTCCCTTGTCCAAGAGTGGCTGGGTGTGGATCCCATCCTCCACAAATGGTTGGAATCTGGCTCCCAAACACTCTGCCTGTCCCAGCTCCCCATCCCCATCCTCCAGAGCAACACACAATGTAGGTTTCTGCTCACAAAGCAGACCTCCAGGGCTGGGTGTTCAGCAGTTCTAGGTTTCCACCCCCTCCCCATTCCATTTCTCTTCCTCCCTCCAGTGAGCTGGGGGGGGAGAAGGGCCTGGGTCCCACTGGATCAAGGCTTTGGTACGTTACCCTATTTCGTGAGGTACCCTCTGTTTGTGAGGTTACCCTCTGTTTGTGATGTCTGTATGCAATCTGGTGCAGCCTTCTTTCCTGTTGTTGTTTTAGGGTTAGTTGTATTAACTATATTTTTGCACTATCTGTGGTTTTGGGAGGAGTTCTCTGTCTCATCTCTCACACCACCACCATCTTGAATCTCTCTTCTCTTTTCTACACTTTTAAAATAACATGCACATTAAAGCACTTTCTAAAGTCACTTCTTTTAATATGTTTCCCAAATGAGTGTTACATAAAAATCGCATCTCAAGCCTTCTGACAATACTCCCTAGGAACTTAGGTCACATTAGTTCACTCTGTTCTGGCTAAGCTAAGTCTACTTTTCTTCTTTCAAATCAAACAGATGTGGTTAAAAATGACATGCTTGGAAAGGCACTAATGTTCACTTTCACTGTATATATTGTATCAACTTTCTGAAATAAACAATTCACAATATGTTGCAATACAGTTTGTACTGTGCAAGCACAGAGTTTTCTGTAACCATCATAATTCTGCACAGAATTTGAACACTATGTTGATATGAGGACATGGTGTTGTCCCGTGAGAAGGGTGCTCCTGAAAATAGTAGGGACTAACAGCATATTCTAGTGGAGAGAGTCCTGTACTGGGAGTTAAATTACTTGCATTACAACTGTCTTGCCAACACAACCATGAGAACAACACATTTATTACCCTTATCTATTTATTTCCCAGTTTTTCCCTTAGCCAACTTGATTAGAATGGATTGTGTGAGATTCACAGTTGCGAAAAAAATATAGAAAAGGTATATTAAGGCCTCTTAATTATTTGGACCATCTATTGATATTACTCACATCAATGAAAATATTCTAAATATTCTAAATAAAAATACTTTAAAACACCCTTTCAACTTCCCTCCATTCTATAGTCAAACATTTTAGAAAACACAAAGAAGTCAATCACATCATTAGGGATTTTACCACCTTAACCTATAGTCTTTTCTGTCAAGTTCCTGGTTGTATGGATTGATTTATTTTTAGTCTTTCCCTCAAACTGGTTTGCAGCAATCTAAGATGACAAGTGAAGTTCAGGGTCTGTAAAAATGAAGTGGGGGATTTTCAGGATTGTATCCTACCAAGATCTGACAGGCAAGGGCATCCAAATATGAAGAGAAAAGTTAGGATTGCAACAAACAAATTAATCAAAACAAGATAGCACTTTAAGAGTTCTTGGGAAATAGATTTCAGAAACTGACATGACAGCCAATTATAAGTAGTGCCTTCTGTAATGGCTCCTTTGAAATTAACCACTATCTAAATACATCGGGAAAATTCAATTATCTTTCAAGAGAGTAGGGAAAAGGGGGCAGGGAGCCCAATATATAGGTAGATAAATCACAATTCAATAAAACTGGAAAGAATTCTTATTTTGCAGAGAAAAATCATAAGCACTTTGTGAAATCCTAGAGGCAGAAACCAAATTTCTTCATCTATTATCAAGAGGTATGGCAAGTTCAGAAATGTCAACAGGAGAATGCACAGGATGAGCAATGTCACGAACACACAAGTGCATAGAAGAGTAACAGTATTTTTAAAAATTATTTTCAAATAATTTCTTTTTGAGTAGCATTCTATTGCTGTTATTTATAAAATTAGTGTGATACACATGTATATTGCCTACAAAAGTTCTTAGTTATTAAAATATATTATTTTGTTAAGGTAGTTTTAATTTTATACTGGAGTCATAATTCCACACATTATCAATGTACTCCCAGTATATTGATAATAAATGTACTCCTTAATAGTTTGATTCCTGAAGAGTAACTGCTCTGTTGAGGATGAGGAAAAGTCTAGCAATAATAAGCCACTGTCTTGACTTTGCTACCACACATTCATTTTCATTCCCTCCCCTTTCATCTCCCCTCTCTCTTCCCTTTGCTCTCTCTCCCCACCCATTCCCAAAAAGGGGGGAGAATAGTACCGTTCCTTGGATTGAATCAACACTGACTTTTAAATTAACCTCATGAGTTAATCTCATTTGAGCTTCATTCAAGCCTTTGATTAGTACTTCTTTTCCCCCTAGTCTTTTTAATATGTAGACTCTATTAAAATAATAGATCTTTTTTGAAAAAATATGATATACTTTAATTTTATTAGTGCAGAAGCAGAAGTTAAAGATCTTAATCCTGACTTAATAAAAAACACATATTTCTATATTGTAGGATTAATTTATAATTTCACAAAATGCAGGTGAAATGTTTTACTGTATTTTTCTTGAAGGTAAGAGGATAGAAGACAATTTAGAGAAAAATTGAAATTTCCATCATTTTTTGTTGCTCTTAATAAAATCACATTGTTATATAAAACACTTCCAAATACTGCTGCCATCATTTTAAAGTACTCTTAATAAAAATTACATTATTTATTCTTTCATACAAGAACTTATGATTCTTACTTCCCCAAACTTTTTCTCCCAGTTCTGGTAACATGGTAGGCAGTGATAAATATTCTTCTACTGATTAATTCTAAAAGATGGAAAAGCATATAAAAACCTTGCATTTTCTTTTTTATGAAGTGGTTATCCATGGTTTTGTCCAGCCAATATAATTACCTTTCTTTGGGAATCATCAGGCCTTTATGCAAGGAATTGTATCTTTCCACCCAAGTCTTACAACAACAATTCATACGACTCCACAGAAAATTTCATGTTCTACAACCCAACCCCACTAAGTGGATGAAAACTTGCTCCAAACTGAGTCAATCAGGTTCTTCTCCAGGATTGTTTTTTTCTTGGGACTAGAGAAAACAGTGGCCAGTCTCTCTCAGGTTGCAGTAGATATAACTAAAACTTAGGAATTGTGGATAACCATTTTTCCTTCTACATAGAGAAAGTAGATCTGTAGTTCAAGAGAATACAGAAACATGCAAAGAAAAGCAGAGAAGAAACACAAAAAATATCTTAGGGGTGGTCATGTCCTTTATTTAGGTTATTCCTGAGGCCCAGCTTTAAAGGTCTTTCCCTGGTTCCATTTTTTCCTTGAAATCTGTGATCCAGTAAACATTTTTTGCCTAAGCTAGTTCAAGCTAGACTTTACTCACTTACAACCAAGAGCTCTATTTAACAGTGTATAGTTCAGAATCTATTACACAGTAACCTTAAAATTCACTTCTAAGAGGTTAGTCTGGAGACTGAACACTTTCTACTAATCCTTAAGAATGGAAAACATAGGAGACCTTGATCAGACTTTCGACTTGGTCTCCTTCTTTGTGTCTGGTTTGTCTCTCATCCAGGTTAACTTCCCCTCGAGCCCTTGTTGAACTCCCCGCCGGCCGGGGCAAGTGGCGCCCAACGTAGGGCTCGAGCCTGATCTGGACGTCGCTCATATGGACGGCCGTCCTTTTTTCTTTGGATCGCCACCCTGCCAGTGAGTGAAGATCTGCACGAAGATCACCACAGGAGTACCCGCCTGTGACACAGATCAGTAAAGGTAAGGAAAGCGACGCAATCATGCGGCAAACACTAAATAAGCATGAGTTATTTGTTAAGGGACTTAAGGCTTCTCTCAAGACACAAGGAATATGGGTTAAGGAAAAAGATTTAGTTAAATTCTTTATCTTGCTAGAGGATGTCTGCCCATGGTTCCCCCAGGAAGGAACTATAGATGAAAAATGGTGGCGCCGAGTTGGCGACTACCTGAATGATTATTATCGTTCCTTTGGCCCTGAGAAGGTCCCAGTACAGGCATTTTCTTATTGGAATCTCATAAATGATGTGTTGCAGGTCCACCACTGTCACCCAGATGTTTCAAAGATTGTTGATGATAGTGAAAATTATCTGAAGGGAAAGTTTAAAACCAGTCAGACTTCTCTCCACAAAAAGGAGGTCCCCAAGGACCTTCGTCCCTCCTCCCCAGCCTCTAATTGTCCCTCTGTCTCCATTCCCATGCCCAAGGTTAATAATGATCTGCTGTCTAGCAGACCCCCCCCAAAATCTATTTACCCAGTCCTGTCCAGTCTCAAGTCCAACAGCCCTGATGATGATCCCCTCTCCCCTGAAGAGGAGGCCGAACTAAAAGACGCTGCCGCTAAGCACCATAATCTTGATTGGCCCCCTCAAGCACCTTTAGGTGCATGTCCACCGCCCTATAACATACCACCCCCTTTCTGTACTCAACCCGATCTAGAAGAAATAACTAGACAAGCCACTGTTAAACTCTCTCGGGAGGTGCAGTCCCTTAAGGCACTGCTTCAGATCAAAAGGGAGAGATCCCAATTGCTTAGGCAATTACGTGACCTTGACTTAGAAATAAGCTACCCCCCCGCCCCCCCCTCTTGTTCAGAAAATACTCTCTCAAGTGAAGCTCATTATGTCTCAGTCAAGGCTTTCGCCCTGGGCAAGGGTTGGGCAAACACTCTCAGGGCGCAAAAGAGCCAGTCCTGGTCACCATAAAAAATGATCGTGCTGGAATTGGCTATGAAAATTTACCCTAACAGCCGTTGACATACCTGTACCCCATGCAGATAAAATATCCTGGAAAACAACAGAGCCTGTATGGGTTGATCAATGGCCCTTAACTTCTGAAAAACTGGCTGCAGCTACAATGTTAGTATAGGAACAACTTGCTGCAGGCCATATCGAGCCCACCACCTCCCCCTGGAATACTCCTATTTTTGTCATAAAGAAAAAATCAGGAAAATGGAGGTTACTTCAAGATCTTAGAGAAATTAATAAAGTTATGATACCTATGGGGGCCCTTCAACCAGGACTCCCCACTCCTGTGGCAATTCCTGCAGGATATTGTAAAATCATTATTGACTTAAAAGATTGCTTTTTCACACTGCCCCTGCATCCTAAAGACCGCAAGCATTTTGCATTTAGTTTGCCGGTGATTAATTTTAAAGGCCCTATGCCAAGATTCCAATGGAAAGTTCTGCCCCAAGGAATGGCAAACAGCCCTACGCTGTGCCAAAAATTTGTAGCTCAAATTATAGACTGATTTAGGCAAAGATGGCCTTCTATATATTTAATTAATTACATGGACAACATTCTCATAGCTGGTCCTAACCCCACTGAACTCCTTGCTTATTCCCAAGAGCTTTCTAGGGCCCTTACCAGAGCTGGTCTTCAGATAGCCCACAATAAAATTCAATTAAAACCCCCTTACTTGTTTTTAGATTTTGAACTCTTTCATAATAAGATTCTTTCACAAAAGTTTCAATTTAGAACCGATTGCTTAAAAACTTTAAATGATTTTCAAAAACTTCTAGGAGATATCAATTGGCTCAGGCCTTATCTCAAGCTAACTACTGGAGAGCTTAAACCCTTGTTTGATATTCTTAAAGGGGACCCAGATCCTACTTCCAGTCGCTCATTAACAGCCTCTGCCCTAGAAGCCCTAAAGGCAGTGGAAGCCACAATTCTAAACCAAAGGGTCACCTTTATCTCTTATGAGAAGCCTCTTCTCCTAGTCATTTGTGCTACTGATTTTACATGCACTGGAGTGTTCTGGCAAGAGGGGCCCCTTTTTTGGGTCCATTAACCTGCCTCGCCACCCAAAGTCCTTATCCCCTATACCTCCTGAGTGGCTGAGCTGATAAAAATCAGACACGACCACAGCAGGAAAATATTTGGTAAAGACACCGAGAAAATTGTCCTACCCTATTCCCCTACCCAAATCCAGTGGTTGATAGAGAATGATAATGAATGGGCAAGATCCTGCACCTCTTTCTGAAGGGCCCCCACCAGTAAGATGGCGAACTTCTGGCTTCTCTTCAGGGTCCTCGGTTCCCGCCGGTGCCACCTGAAGCCCAATCACCTCTCGCCCTCCTCCCAATCCCAGCACCTAGCCAACAGCCAACAGCCCTCTACAAGTAGCTCCACAATGACCCCATGCCCCTTCCTATATAACCCAGCACCTTTCCCTAATAAAGCGGATTTCTCCGGTGAATTGCTGCTGTGTGTCACTCCTTTCCTTTTATTGGTGCCAAAACCCGGGAGACGGGACACCCCAACTGGGCCCTGTCTTCCCCCTGACACGAGCAGCAGCTTGCCCTCGTCCTCTTTTCCCAGCGCTGGCTCATAACACTCACCACTCCTCTCTGGCCTTTAGGTAAGTTTTCCCCCCGGAGTGGGCCACTCTTCCCCGAGCTATCGCAGTGCCATTGACGGAGATTGTCCGGCAAGGCCCTGACGCTCGGGAATGAGGAGGGAACTCTCCCCGCCTCAGGCCTTCATGGCTGCAGCGGACCCTCAGGCCCCTCATCCAACAGCCATAAATTCCCACCTCAGGCCTTTATGGCTGCAGCGGACCCTCAGGCCCCTCCTCCAACAGTCATAAACGCACTCACCATCCCTTCCATCAGTGCAGAAACTTTTTAAGCAAAATTTCTCCGGGGTGGGCCACTCTCCCCCGAGCTATCGCAGTGCCATTGACTGTGATCGTCCGGCAAGGCCCTGACACTCGGGGATGAGAAGGGAACTCTCACCGCCTCAGGTCTTCACGGCTGCGGCAGACCCTCAGGCCCCTCCTCCAACAGCCATAAATGAGGTGACTACTTTGCGGATGAGAACACTCCCTTTTTCCCCCCCTCCTCCTTCTGTTCCGTCCGCCGAAAATTCCTAGTACTAGGTTCCTCATGACTCCGGCACTCTGCCTTCTTAGAGAAGCCTGGGTGACGACTCACACTTCCTAAGAAATTCCGACTCGTATACGAGTTTCCGCAGACCACCAAGGATCATCGGGGACACCCTTTGTCTCCTTGCGGTCTGCCTCCAGTCTGAGGATCTCCTTTCATCTTCCCGTTTGTCTCCTTCTCTGCCCTTTAGCCATGGGAGCCTCCTCATCCCTCCATGAAAGTTCACCTCTTGAATGCCTGCTTAAGCATCTGGCTACCCTCTCCCTGATGCCTCATATAAAACCAAAACATCTCCGTAAATACTGCTTCCAAGATTGGCCGACATACCCCCTAGACAATCACAACCAATGGCCCGCAGGGGGAACTCTTGATCCTAACATCACTCACGATCTTTTTAACTACTGCCAGCACCTGAAAAAATGGAAGGAGATTCCCTATATCGAAGCTTTTCACCTCCTAGCTCAAAATCCCAGCCTCTACACCACCTGTTCCCTGCCCCAAGTTCTCCTAGCCTGCAGGCCGTCTCCCTCCCCTCCCCAAACACCCAGTCCCTCTTTGATTACCTCTGACCCAGCCGACGAGCCTCCGCCATACAGGCTTCCCCCTTCGGCCCCTCCCCCTCCTACAACCCCTACGCCCTCTACCACCATGGCCGCCGCCTCCACCTCCTTCCCCGCAGAAGCCTCCCATCCTCTCCCTTCCCCCTCCTCTCCTTCCTCCACCACCATCTCCTCCCCCACCTCAACCCCTCCACCTCTGTCCCCCTCACCTTCCCCCCTCCTGCAGATCGAGCCTGAGCCTTTCAGCCCCCCTCTAACTAAGTCCCAGGAGCCTCCTCCATCTTTGTCCCCTCAGACTCAGTCCCAAGGGCCTCCCAAAATTATCGCCCCTCTCCGGGAGGTAGCAGGATCCGAAGACATTATGCACATTCACGTCCCTTTCTCCTTAGGAGATTTAGCCCAATTTGAGAAACGCCTAGGTTCCTTTTCCACTGATCCCACGACATACATCAGGGAGTTTCAATGGACCCTCCAGTCTTACAGCCTCACACATCATGACATTTTCATGCTCCTGGCCAATACTCTGCTCCCTGAAGAGCATAGACAAGTTTGGGACTTCACCCAAATGCATACTACTGAAAACCACAGGACTGACCCCACCTATCCCCCTGGCCCCACTGCTGTCCCTGAACAAGACCCACACTGAGATTATAACACCGCCATGGGTCTCCGCTCTCGAGATATTTTTGCCTTCTGCTTAATAGCAGGTCTGAAAAAGGCAGCTCGTAAAGTAGTCAATTTTCAAAAGCTCCAAGACATAATTCAAAAGAGAGATGAAACCCCCTCCGAGTTCTTAGACAGACTCACTCAAGCCCTATTACAGTATACCAGCCTGGACCCAGAAACACCTGAAGGAAGACATGTCCTTATGACATACTTCATAGCTCAAAGCTACCCCAACATAAAAGCTAAACTCAAAAAGGTAGAATAGGGTCCCACTACCCCACAGACTGAGATCATAACAGTGGCCTTTAAAGGCTTCCATAACTGGGAGGAGGAGAAAGAACACCATAAACAAAAGGCTAATCAGGCCAATTTCCAAATGTTGGCCCAGCTGATGAAACCACAACCTGGGCGCCCCTCTACAAACAAGCCCCCCTCCCAGGAGCCTGTTTCAAGTGCGGAAAAGAGGGACATTGGTCAAAGGTGTGCCCCTCCCCCAGATCTCCTACCACCCCATGCCCCAGATGCCACAAAAAGGGCCAATGGGAGTCTGATTGCCCAACCACCCGAAGGGGTGGCTGGACGAACAACCCCCATCCTAAGCCCGCCGTAGTGGGGTTGGCAGAAGAAGATTGACGGGGCCCGGGGGCTTCTTGCCCGACCATTTCCATCACCAAACAGGAGCCCAGGGTTACTTTAACAGTAGACGGTCGCCCCATCTCCTTTCTCCTAGATACAGGAGCCACCTTCTCAGTCTTGCGAGAATACCAGGACCCTACCATGCCAGCCATTACTCCTATAGTTGGGGTAGGAGGTAAACAGATTTTCCCATTAAACCCCCCCCCCTTTTATGTACAATCCAAGACAATCCCATACCCTTCTCCCACTCCTTCCTGGTTATGCCCCAGAGTCCCATCCCTTTACTAGGACGGGACATCCTTTCTCTCCTCCACGTTTCCATAACTATATCCACTCCCACAGCCCCCAGTACTCCCTTTCTGATGGCCCTCATAGCCGAGGACCCCCCTCTACCCAATTAAAGCTCCGGTTCCGCCCTCATACACCCTGTAAATCCCAAAGTTTGGGACATTACAAGCCCCTCCGAGGCCCTATGTCCCCCTACCTCTATCAAATTACCTGACCCCTCTCAGTATATCTGTCAGGCCCAATACCCCCTAACCACTTCAGCCCTCATAGGCCTCCAACCCATCATTCAAGATCTCTTGAACAAAAATTACCTCAGACCCACTCACTCCCCGTTTAATACCCCCATATTAGCTGTTTAAAAAAACCAACGGATCTTTCCGCCTTGTCCAAGACCATCACCTCATCAACATGGCCGTTGTCCCTATCCATCCCTTAGTTCCAAATCCATACACCCTTTTATCGCAGATACCTGCCTCGGCATCCCACTTCTCAGTCCTAGATCTCAAGGACGCATTTTTTTCTATCCCTCTGGACCCCTCCTCCCAAGATTTTTTCGCCTTCACCTGGATGGACCCAGGCAAGAGACATTCTGAACAACTTACTTAGACAGTTTTGCCACAAGGCATATTTTTGGACAAGTCCTAGCTCAGGACCTCAAACAGTTTCATCATGATCACTCCGAGTCCACTTTATTACAATATGTAGACGATCTTCTACTCTGCAGTCCCTCGTGGGAACAGTCTCAACTTGACATTACCTCTCTACTTAACCTTCTAGCTTCCAGAGGTTACCGGGTATCCCCCGTGAAAGCTCAAATCTCTTCCCCTTCTGTCACTTACCTTGGATTCCTTCTGTCTCAACAAAGAAAGTCCATTACCTTAGACAGAAAATGACTCCTCTCTGACCTGCCCGTTCCCAAAACCAAGACAGAAATCCTTTCCTTTCTAGGCCTGGCTGGTATTTTAGAGCATGGATCCCTAACTTCTCCCTGTTGGCAAGACCCCTATACGACCTCAGCAAAGGCCCCCCTGAAGAACCATTATCATCCTCACCCCGACACTCCTTAATTAAGCTCCGTCAAGCCCTTGTGGAAGCTCCAGCTCTCCATCTCCCTGATTTGTCGAAACCCTTCTCATTATACATTCATGAGAGGTCCAGTCAAGCTCTACGAGTCCTAGGCCAATATTATGGCCCATCCTTTGCCTCAGTAGCTTATCTCTCCAAGCAATTAGACCCCACAGTTCGGGGATGGGCCCCCTGCCTACGGGCATTAGCCGGTGGGCAGCTCTTGCAGAAAGAAGCTCATAAACTAACATTCGGGGCGCCCCTTACCATTCTGTCCCTACATCACCTAAAAGATCTCTTAACCTACAAAAGGTTACAGACTCTCCCTCCCTCCAGACTCCTGATCTTACTGTCCTCTCTCCTCCAAAATCCAGACATTTCTTTCCTCCCCTGCCAGCCCCTGAATCCGGCCACTCTTCTTCCTCTACCCTACTCTCCTCATACTCGCTCGCATGATTGCCTGGAAGCCCTTCACAACTTCCTTCCATACCACTCCACGATCTCCGAAGGAGCCCTCTCACACCCCAACCTCATCTGGTTTACTGATGGGTCCTCCTTTAAACAGGAGGGCACCCACTATGCAGGATACACAGTAATCTCCCTCGAAGATGTCATTGAGGCACGAGCCCTACCCTCTGGTACAACCAATCAACAGGCCAAACTCATTGCAGCCACCAGAGCTTGCACTCTGGCCAGGGACACGCCTCGCACATTGTACACTGACTCCAAGTACGTATTCCACATTCTCTTGTCTCACCCGGCAGTATGGAAAGAACGAGGCCTCCTCACCACAAAAGGAAATTCCATAACTAATTCAGCCTTAATTACTAAACTTCTAGAGGCTTCACAACTCCCACACCGACTGGGCATAGTCCACAGCAAATCACATCAAAAGGATGACTCCCCCACTGCAAGAGGTAACAACAAAGCCGACAGAGTAGCCCGGTCAGTTGCCCCATCAGAAGACACACCAGACAACAATCGATCTGCCTTTGCGGTTTTAGCCTTATCACAAGACACCCTCTGTTCCCAGGACAAAGAGTCTCTCTTCCGCCTCTTACATGATCTGTTCCATCCCAGCCCCCAATCCTTGATCCATTTTTTACAATCTTTTTTTCTCTCTCTCCTGAAGACAAAACCCTACTTAACCAAATCACCTGCAGGTGCACCATCTGCCAACGCACTAATCCTAATACCCCCCTCAAGGCCCGACCCTTCCCAGCTCATCGAGCAAGGGGTAATGTCCCCACTGCAGATTGGCAAATAGACTTCACTAACATGGCCCCCGTATGGCGTACCAGATACCTACTCGTGTTAATAGATACATTTTCAGGATGGGTCGAAGCTTTCCCCACCACTAACAAACGAGCGTCCGCGGTTGCCTCTATCCTCCTCACCCAGATCTTTCCTAGGTTCGGGATGCCTACTTCCCTCCAATCAGATAACGGCCCTGAGTTCACTGCCCAAATTATCCAGAACCTCTCCAAGTCGCTCTCGCTCCCCTGGCATTTACATTGTCCTTATCGACCACAAGCTTCGGGAAAAGTGGAAAGAGCCAATAGGACTTTAAAGGACATCCTGACCAAACTATCTCTAGAACTACACCCTGACTGGGTTCGCTTACTTCCCTTACCTCCACTCCGCATTCGGGCCCTCCCAAAGAAAGCTTCCTTCTTGTCGCCCTTTGAGATCATGTACAGCTGCCCGATTCTATCCCCGGGGCTCCCTTCCCACAAAGGACCAATTCCTCCCAATATGGCCCTTCCACTACTCTCTCTCCTCCGCACTGAACTGTGGAAATATGAGGATTGGCTCCTTCCTCATTCATTCGCCTCCCAAAATCCTCCTGTCTTACAGGCTGGACAACTAGTGTTTTATAAGCCGCCAGAGGATCAGCCCTCTCTCACCCTAAAATGGGAAGGTCCACACCCAGTTATTCTCGGCACCCCCTCGGCCGCCAAGCTCTCACTGCCTGATAACTCTGTCACCCCTTGGATTCATATCTCCAGGTTGAAACCAAATACCCACGACCCACCTTCTCTGGACACCCAAGACCCATCAGTCACAATCCAGAGTCCTTCGGATACAGCCCAAGATGCTGTCTACTCTACCACGCCTCATCCCTCTGATCCCTTGAAACTCCGCATCTCCCGTTCACCCCCTTTGCCATCCATAACCGAATCATGACTTTTTCTTCTTTACTTCTCTCTCGCTTTTTTTCCTCATTCCTATTGTCTTCCCCACCACCCCAGCCTCCTTTGTATGGCGATTCAAAGTCAGACAGACTTACACACAGCATCAAACAAAAGTTGCTGCCCTCATTGCCACATCAGACTGCCCTCTGAAAGGCTGCTCTGAGCCTTTATACCTCCACTTTCCTCCCTCCACCGAAGTGTTCACTAACAGCTACCTTTATTCTCCCTACCTCTGCTTCCTCTATGACCAAAAACAAGCCTATTGCAGTGATGGCCAGACACCTACGGGGGATGTCCCTACTGGTCTTGTGCCATTCACTACATGGGTAACTCCCGGTACCCACAGTATTACTCCTCCAACCATTTCATAAAATATCCCAACAGCTCATTCTCCTTATCAATTCCAGATCCCTGGGACACTCGATGGGCCGCTGGAGTCACAGCCTCAGTTTACTACAGGGGGGTCCTCGACCCCCCACGGTACCCTTCATATCTCTTGAGAGTATGTTCCCTCTCTCCCAGATCTCTCAAGTTGCATCAGATATCGGACATTCTGAAAAAGTCATTATCCAAACTCTTGACGGTGCCTCTTCATCTTCTTATTCCTCCTACTCTTGGTTACAGCTCATTCAAGACACCACCATCTTTCTTAATCACACCCTCAACACCGCCAATTGTTTCTTGTGTGCATCACTACAGCACCCACTGCTGGCTGCCGTGCCCCTTAATATTTCCAACTACTCCTTCCATGCAGAAGGACAACCCCTCCGCCCCCTGGCAGACATACCCCTATGGGAACCAGAATACGCAGATAATCTCACCATCCACCACTGTGTAGGCCCAACTCCACCCCTCTCCAGCGCACTTCACTGCCTCTCTATCTACACCCCTACCTCCGGCTCTAAGACTTTTACGCAACCGGGACACTTCTTTTGGTGTAATGGCAGTCTTTTCAACTCACTGCCTCCCAACTCCGATACATCCTGCATTCTCGTCACCCTAATCCCACAGCTTACACTTTACAGCATGGCAGAATTTCTTGAGCTCCAACCTCCCTTGCCCTCATGCACAAAAAGGGCTGCTTTCCTTCCCATCATGGTCGGTATCTCTTTGACCACCTCAGCCATTGGGGCAGGGTTTTGGGGAGGAGCCTTGGGTCACTCTCTATGGGCAGTTAGAGATCTCAACGCCAAACTTGAGGGAGCCCTGACATCCACTGCCGATTCCCTAGCCTCTCTCCAAAGACAGGTCACTTCGCTAGCTAAGGTCACCCTTCAAAACTGGCAGGCCCTAGATCTGCTTACAGCCGAGAAGGGTGGCACCTGCGTCTTCCTCCGGGAGGAGTGCTGCTATTACATCAACAAATCTGGCATTGTAGAAACTGACATTACCAAACTCACTGACCTTGCCTCCAGTCTCCACTCTGCTTCCAATTCCAACCCATTCTCGTCAATACTAACAAACCCCCTCCTCACCTGGCTCTGGCCCATCGCAGGCCCCATAATAATCATTCTTCTCGCCTGTCTCTTCTTACCCTGTATAATAAAGTTCATCAAATCCCAAGTCGGAAAAATCTCTAATCAAGCTTTCAACCAGCTTTTACTGAGGAACTACCAGCTTCTGGCCACAGAAGATCCCTCACCCTCACGTGACCTCCTCACCACACGCTGAGATGGACCCCTCTCTCCACTGGAAACTGTTCCTGGAAACAATGGCTGCAGGCGCCTGGCTCCTGACACCCATATCCTCTTGGCACCATTGGAATCAACAGGTCCTCGACCTATGGTTACAGGGAACCTTCATTGATTTCCAACCTGAAGAAGTCCACATCTACTCATCCTTACTGTGGGGAGTCCTATCAACCCTTTCCTCCCAATCCTCAAGCCCTCACTACCTTCTCCGCCCCTGTTCAGCAGAAAGCAGTCAGAGAGAAAGCAACGTCCACAATCCCATAGAGGAGAAAGGGGGTAATGAAGGGCCCCCACCAGTAAGATGGCGAACTTCCGGCTTCTCTTCAGGCTCCTCGGTTCCCTCCGGCACCACCTGAAGCCCAATCACCTCTTGCCCCCCTCCCAATCCCAGCACCTAGCCAACAGCCAACAGCCCCATTGAAGTAACACCACAATCACCCCATGCCCCTTCCTATATAACCCAGCACCTTTCCCTAATAAAGTGGATTTCTCTCGTGAATTGCTGCTGTGTGTCACTCCTTTCCTTTCACTTTCCAGGGAGCCCTTGACAATCATTACCCTGCTAACAAGCTTCTCCATTTTCTAAGGACCCAACCATTTGTTTTCCCTACATTGACCTCCTCCCAACCCCTTCCTCATGCCCCTGTAGTTTTCACTGATGGCTCCTCCAATGGAGTGGCAGCCTTCACCATAGATAATCAAACTACTTCCCTAAAATCCCCATTCCACTCCGCTCAATTGGTTGAACTCTTTGCTGTTTTACTAGTTTTTCAACAACTCCCAAATACTCCATTTAACCTATACACTGACAGTGCTTATATTGCTCAATCCATTCCCCTTTTAGAGACTGTGCCCTATATAAAACCCACTATGAACTCCACCCCTCTGTTTTTTTCCATCCAGCAGTGCATACATTCCAGGCAACATCCCTTTTATATAAGCCATATTCGTGCCCATTCTGGTCTTCCTGGACCTCTAGCCACAGGCAATGCTGTGACTGATAAAGCCACCCAACTTGCCCTTCTCGCTGAGCTCGATCCTGTGGCTCAAGCCAAAGAATCTCACTCTTTACACCACCTTAACGCTCAAACCTTACGTCTTCTTTTTAAAATTACTAGAGAACAAGCCCATCAGATTGTTAAACAATGTGCAAATTGTCACTCTCCTGCCTGTTCCTCACTTGGGTGTGAACCCTAGGGGCCTAGTTCCCAATGAGATCTGGCAAATGGATGTAACACACGTCCCCTCATTCGGAAATCTTAAATATCTTCATGTTACTGTGGATACCTTTAGTGGATTTATTTTTGCCAGCCTCCATGTTGGAGAAGCTTCAAAAAATGTTATTGCTCATGTATTCAATTGTCTTAGTGTCATGGGAAAACCCGAGATTATCAAGACTGATAATGGTCCTGGATATACTGGAAAAAAATTCCAAGAATTTTGTCGCCAATTACAAATTAAGCATGTTACAGGCATACCATACAATCCCCAGGATCAAGGGATTGTCGAACAAGCCCATCTAACTATTAAACATACCTTCCACAAATTAAAAATGGGGGATTTATATCCCATGAAAGGCTCTCCAAAAAATATTCTTCATCATTGCCTTGTTTGTTCTTAATTTTCTAACTTTGGACACTCATGGAAAATCTGCAGCTGATCACCTTTGGCACCCACAAACTGATAAAAATTATGCCACTGTCATGTGGAGAGACCCCCTCACTTCCCATTGGAATGGCCCCAATCCCATACTCATATGGGGCCGGGGATCTGCCTGTGTTTTCGACACCAAAGAAGGAGCTATTTGCTGGCTGCCAGAGAGTTTGATTAAACCAATAGATTTACCAGAAGATTTTTAAAAATCTTATTCAACTGTTCAGGGTGGTGACACCCCCTGAGACATCCTTTTTCTTCTTCTCTCCATAGATTCTGGCCGCCAGTTTAGTCCTTGCCTTTATCTTAGGCATAGGACTCGCCGCCTCCACCCCTCCCCAGTGGACCCTTGTACAGCAGACTATTCTTGTTAACACTTACTGGATCCTTGTTGGCGTCTTCACACCTCTTAACTGCACCTTATAAAAAGATGAAGCCCGTCAACTCTCGCGTTTTCACCTTCTTTGCGGTAAGTATACTATTCCCTCTCTATTGTCAGGGGGGGTTTCAATCACTGCCTAACAAAGAACAGATCTATATGCAGCTATTTGGACAACCATGTGATTGTAAAGGAGGAATACAGGATTTAGAACCCAATATAGAAGGACATAAACAAGTAACATCTCAAGGGACAAAATACTCAGCTGGACCTCAATTGACCACCCAAGGACCCATAGATTGTCAGGATAAGACAGCATATCTCACAGCAGATATCTCTGCAGGAGGATATTCCTCTAGCACAGGATGGAAACAACTCTCTTGGAAATGCATTAAAAAGCCTTCTGTAACACCAACTGCTGACAAGAAATCAATACCCTGTAATTGCAATGCCACCAGCACCTTTACAGTCCAAGATCAAATGCATAGTAGTTGCTATGACTCTGTCCAGAGCTGTCATCATAAAAACCAGACTTATCTGACAGCCATTCTAAAGACAACCCGCTGAGGCATTGTACAGACCCATTCCCATAACTCACCACTTTCAGCTAGTTGTGCAGGGACGCCAGGAAAACCTGTTTGTTGGAAGGTCTTGTCACCTATTCATGTGTCCGATGGAGGAGGTCCATCAGATAGGGCCCATGAACAACTCGTGCAACAGCATATAGAGCAACTCATAGAGTATATGTATCCTTCCTTAAAATATCACCCCCTGGCTC
Organism: Manis javanica; assembly: GCF_040802235.1. NCBI lineage: Eukaryota > Metazoa > Chordata > Mammalia > Pholidota > Manidae > Manis > Manis javanica. Next base: position 146,874,155 of record NC_133158.1, read on the forward strand.
TCCCAAAACCCAGAGGAATCGATCTTAATTCACCCATGAGCAACTTGCTTAAAGAAACTCACAAACTCCTTAATCTTACCAACCCTGACCTTGCGTCCAATTGTTGGCTTTGTCTGCCTTGGGGAACACCCATGCCTCTAGCTATTCTCACACCCAATATCACACAAAATCTCCAAAATAATAACAATTTCTCACTTTCCTCTCCTTTTAAAGTGCAACCAGTATCACTAGATAAGATAACCTGCTTGTACCAAAGATTTCAAAATAATTCCTATGATATTGACCTAGGGAACGTTTCTTTCGGCCACTGCTCAGAAATTCTTGTCATTAATGTTACAAACAGTGTCCTATGCCCCCCTCCCAAAGACCAAATCTTTGTTTGTGGGACTAACATGGCATACACCTCTCTACCCACCAACTGGACAGGGCAGTGCACCACTGCTAGCCCTTTACCTGATATATCCTTAGTTGATGGAAAAGAACCAGTCCCTTTGCTAACCTTTGATTACTACCCCGTAAGGCATAAAAGAGCAGTTACTGTCCTTCCTCTGTTAATCGCTCTTGGAGTCACAGGTGGTCTGGCGACCAGTACCACAGGAATGGGCATTACCATACACAAATATAATCAACTATCCCATCAATTAATTAATGATATTGAGGCTGTTTCAGGAACCTTACAAGATCTTCAAGACCAAATAGATTCCCTTGCAGAAGTAGTCTTACAGAACAGGCGTGGCCTAGACCTTCTCACCACGGAACAAGGAGGCATCTGCTTAGCCTTAGAAGAGAAATGCTGCTTCTATGCAAACAAATCCGGAGTAGTTCATGATAAAATAAAAAGACTCCAAGAAGATCTCGTGCAAAGAAAGAAAAAACTGTTTGAAAATCCCCTATGGACTGGGATGAGTGGGTTTCTTCCTTATCTTCTCCCTATACTAGGACCCTTCTTTGGTCTCATGCTTGTGCTCTCCCTTGGCCCTTGGCCTTCCGGAGAATTACCACCTTCATTAGAGAACAGATCAATACTGCCCTCGGCAGACAGATACAAGTCTACTATCACCGGCTTGACCTGGCGGACCAAGGCTATGATGTTGCAGATGACTCCCCTCCTTTAGAAGCTGCATGGGATTCAGACCTATGCATATCGGCTCACAATAAAGTGAGTGAGATATGGGCACCAATGTGGGTGCGAAGCTAAGCATCGCAAGGGAAGGTCCATGAACCACCTCTGAATTACCTGAGAGGAAAACCTGGCTTGCATGGAGGTTGGTATCTAAAATAAATATGCCCTTCCTCCCCTCCACAAAATATACCAAGGGCCAATGTTGACCCCCATCAATGGGGAGTCTCAGAGGAGCCAGGTCACTACTCCCCCAATTGGTTAATGCCCACCGCTAAATAGCGGGCCTCCCCCTCTTTTGTATAAAAGAAGGGAGGAGATGTCAGGAGCCGTAGGCCATAGAAACAATGGTCTCGCCCTTTTCACCTAGGTCTCTAGTTTCTCAAGCCTGCCCTGTTTACGAAAGATCAATTGACCCAGCTTGCGATTAGACCACTGGGATAGAGATTAAGCAGCTGCCGTGATAACATCTCCTCCTTAGTAAAACATTCTGTCTTTTCTCAGTAATCCCCCACCCATGATATTTTCCAGAGAACATTCTTCATTAGGTATCCTAGCAACCTAGATAACCCTTGCCACTTCAGCTGGGGCTGTTTCTCCCTCCTAGCTCCTATATAATCTACCTTGTAAGAATAAACCTTGAGACCTTGATCAGAAAAAAAAAAAAAAAGAATGGAAAACATATAGTTAAGTATGCAAGTGAAAATAAATAGGCCACATAGAGAAAGAGATATTCTGAGTAAAAAACTGAAACAATTGTTTATCACTAAAATTCAGAAAAATAAAAATTGAAACAATATGTCAATTAATAAATTTAAAATGATTTAACAAAAATGAGTATATCCAATATTGGTAAATTGCAAAGAAACAGCATTCTATTACATCATTTGTGGGAGTACACATTTTTATAGCTGTATTTGTAATGTGTTTGGAAACTATGCGTTAAGAAGCTTAAAAATATTTATATTAAAATACATATATACTTATATTATTTGACCATGGAATCCCACTACTGGGATATTGCCTAAGACAATAGATCTAAAGGCATAAAACTTTCTTGTTGCTTTTGCTTTGAAGAAAGCCAATCACCAAAGTGATTTGCAGTAGCAAAAATCTGGGAATAATACAAATGTTTAGTAAGAAAATGGTTGAAGGGATTCAAGATGGCAGCATGAGAGGTGAGACAGAGAACTCCGCCCAAAACCATATGTAATACAAAAATATAGTTAACACAACTAAACCTAAAAAAGCAAGAGGAAAGAAGGCAGCACCAGACTGCATACACCTGAAGAACAGAGCAGACCTCACAAAACAGATATGGTAACATACCAAAGCCTTGATCCGATGGGACCCAACCACTTCCCCCACCCTAGCTCACTGATGGGGGGAAGACAAATGGAGCAGGGAGGGGATGTAAGCCTAGGACTGTTGAACACCCAGCCCTGAATATCTGCTTTGGGAACACAAACCTACATAGCATGGTGCTCTGGAGATTAGTGGGGTTGGAAAGCTAAGATAGGTGGAATATTTGGATTTTTTAGTGGGGTTAGAAAGCTAAGACAGGTGGAATACTTGGAGAGACTGAGATTCCAGCTATTTGTGGAAGACAGGGATCCACATCTGGCTGCTATGGGGAAAAGGTGGGTGGTCTGAGAGCTTTCTGGTAGAGAGAAAGCTGCTGAAGGGGTGGGGTTTGTATGAAACTTGCTGATTGGGAGAAGGAATAGGTGGACAAGGTTGTCTGGGTGTGCTTTGCCCAACAGGTTGGGAACTTTCAGGAGCTTCAGGCACTCCATCCCCCTGGCTGGCTACTCAGCTCCAAGGCACACACTGTGATTTTCAGCCTGCTGCGCCTTCCTCCTGGCCTGCAGTCACCAGCTATCAAACCGGGAGTCTCTGCCCTGGTGTCAGGCCAGCCAGAGGGAGGCCCAGTCTACAGTAGCTAAAGACACAAAGCACAGAGACCTACACCAGTGCGCTCAGCCCACTGGTTCTGACAGTGGAGACAGGGACTGTAACTCAGAAGCAGGAAACAGCTCTTTCCTCCCCCAGGGCACCAGTGCTGCTCCCCTGCGACCCTCCACATCACTCTAGGGACTGAGTAGCTCCAGAGACTAGAGTTTCAGGGCATTAGACAGCACCACACACAAATACGAATCATCAAAGGAACCTAGTTCAACCCAAAATCTCACAAACACCAGAAAAGGGGCCAATGAAACTGAACTCACCAATCTTTCTGAAAAAGAGTTCAAAATAAAAATCATAAACATGCTCATGAAGGTACAGAAAAATATTCAAGAACTCAGCAACGAATTTAGGATGGAGATTCAATCATTGAGAAATTCCATATCTAAAATGAAACATACAGTGGAGGGGTTTAAAAGATTACATGTAGTAGAAGAGAGAGTAAAATCAATAGAAATTAGACAAGAGGGATACAAAGAAGCTGAGATACAGAGAGAAAAAAAGGATCTCCAGGAATGAAAGAATATTGAGAGAACTCTGTGACCAATCTAAATGGAACAATATTCACATTATAGGGGTACCAGAAGAAGAAGAGAGAGAAAGGGGGATACAAAGTGTCTTTGAGGAAGTAATTGCTGAAAACTTCCCCAATCTGGGGAAGGAGATAGTCTCTCAGGCCATGGAGATCTCCCAACACAAAGGACCCAAGGAAGACAACACCAACACATACAACAATTAAAATGGCCAAAATCAAGGATAAGGACAGACTTTTAAAAGCAGCCAGAGAGAGAGAAAAGATCACATAAAAAGGAAAGCCCATCAGGCTATCATAAGACTTCTCAAAAGAAACCTTACAGGCCAGAAGGGAGTGGCATGATATATTTAATGCAATGAAACAGAAGGGCCTCAAACCAAGAATACTCTACCCGGCAAGATTATCATTTAAATTTGAAGGAGGGATTTTAAAAAGCTGAGAGAATTTATCTCCCACAAACTACCTCTACAGTGCATTTTGGAGGGACTGCTATAGATGGAAGTATTCCTAAGGCTAAATAGCTGCCACCAGGGAAATAAAACCACAGTAAAGAAAATAGAACAATTAATTACTAAGCAGATGCAAAATCAAATCAACAACCCCCAAAGTCAATCAAGGGATAGACAAAGACTACAGAATAAGATACTTAATATATAAAGAAAGGAGGAGTAAGAAAAAGGAGGGAAAAAAGAAAGAACCTTTAGGTTGTGTTTGTAATAAAATACTAAGTGAGATAAATTAGACTGTTAGATAGTAAGGGAATTATCCGTGAACCTTTGGTAACCAAAAATCTAAAGCATGCAGTGGCAATAAGTACATACCTACTGATAATCACCTTAAATGTAAATGGTATGAATGCACCAATGAAAGGACATAAAGTCAATGAATGGATAAAAAAATCAAGACCTGTATATATGCTGCCTACAAAAGACTCACTTCAAACCCAAAAACATACACAGACTGAAAGTAAACAGAAAGAAAAAGATATTTCATACAACTGATAGGAAGAAAAAAGCCAGAGTTACAGTACTTGTATCAGACAAAATAGACTTCAAAACAAAGAAAGTAACAACAGACAAAGAAGGACATTACATAATGATAAAGGGGTCAGTCCACTGAGGATATAACCATTTTAATATCGATGCACCCAACAAAGGATCACCTACATATGTGAAACAAACACTAACAGAATTAAAGGGGCAAACAGAATGAAATGCATTCATTTTAGGAGACTGCAACACACCACTCAGTCCAAAAGAGAGATCAACCAGAAAGAAAATAAGTAAGGAGACAGAGGCACTGAACAATGTATTAGAACAGATGGACCTAACAGACATCTACAGAACACTCCATCCAAAAGCAACAGGATGCACATTTTTCTCAAGTGCACATGGAACATTTTCAAGAATAGATCATATACTAGGCCACCAAAAGAGCCTCAGTAAATTCAAAAAGATTGAAATCATATGAACCAGCTTCTCAGATAACAAATGTATGAAACTAGAAATAAATTACACAAAGAAAATGAAAAAGACCACAAACACATGGAGGTTTAATAACATGCTCCTAAATAATCAATGGATCAATGACCAAATAAAAACAGAGATCAAGCAATACATGGAGACAAATGACAACAATGATTCAACACCACAAAATCTGTGGGATGCTGCAAAAGCCATGCTAAGAGGGAAGTATATTGCAATACAGGCCTACCACAGGAAAGAAGAACCCCATATGTACAGTCTAAACTCACAACTAATGAAACTAGAAAAAGAGGAACAAATGAGGCCCAAAGTCACTAGCAGGAGGGACATAATAAAGATTAGAGCAGAAATATATTAAATGGAGAAGAATAAAACAATAGAAAGGACCAATGAAAGCAAGAGCTCCTTCTTTGAGAAAATAAACAAAATAGATAATCCCCTAGCCAGAATTATCAAGGAAAAGAGAGAGTCTACCTACATAAACAAAATCAGAAATGAGAAAGGAAAAACCACTACACACAAAGCAGAAATACAAGTAATTATGAGAGAATACTATGAAAAATTATATGCTAACAAACTGGATAACCTAGAAGAAATGGACAACTTTCTAGAAAAATACAACCTTCCAAGGCTGACCCAGGAAGAAACAGAAAATCTAAATAGACCGATTACCAGCAAAGAAATTGAATTGGTAATCAAAAAACTACCTAAGAACAAAATGCCTGACCAGATGGTTTTACTGCTGAATTTTATCAAAAATTTAGTGAAGACCTAATTCCCATCCTCCTTAAAGTTTTCCAAAAATTAGAAGAGGAGGGAATACTCCCAAACTCATTCTATGAGGCCATCATCACTCTAAATCCAAAACCAGGCTAAGACACCCAGAAAAGAAAATTATAGACCAATATCCCTGATGAACAGAGATGCAAAAATACTCAACAAAATATTAGCAAACTGAATTCAAAAATACATCAAAAAGATCATCCATCATGATTAAGTAGGATTCATCCCAGTGATGCAAGGATGGTACAACATTCAAAAATCCATCAACATCATCCACCACATCAACAAAAAGAAGGACAAAAACCACATGATCATCTCCATAGATGGTGAAAAAGCATTCAACAAAATTCAACATCCATTCATGATAAAAACTCTCAACAAAATGGGTATAGAGAGCAAGTACCTCAACATAATAAAGGCCATATATGACAAACTCACAGCCAACAACACACTTAACAGAGAGAAGCTGAAAGCCTTTCCTTTAAGATCAGGAAAAAGACAAGGATGCCCACTCTCCCCACTTTTATTCAACATAGTTCTGGAGGTCCTTGCCAAGGTGATCAGACAACACAAAGAAATAAAAAGCATCCATACTGGTAAAGAAGAAGCTAAACTGTCAGTGTTTGCAGGTGACATGATATTGTACATTAAAAAACCCTAAAGAATCCACCCCAAAACTACTAGATCTAATATCTGAATTCAGCAAAGTTGTAGGATACAAAATTAATACACAGAAATCTGTTGCATTCCTATACACTAATGATGAACTAGCAGAAAGAGAAATCAGGAAAACAATTCCATTCACAATGCATCAAAAAGAATAAAATACATAGGAATAAACCTAACCAAGTAAGAGAAAGACCAATACTCTGAAAACTATAAGACACTCATTAGAGAAATTAAAGACGATACCAATAAATGGAAACACATCTGGTGCTCATGGATAGGAAGAATTAATATTGTCAAAACAGCCATCCTGCCTAAAGCAATCTACAGATTCAATGCAATCCCTATCAAAATACCAACAGCATTCTTCAATGAACTAGAGCAAATAGCTCTAAAATTCCTATGGAACCACGAAAGACCCCTAATAGCCAAAGCAATCTTCAGAAGGAAGAATAAAGCTGGGGGGATTATGCTCCCCAACTTCAAGCTCTACTACAAAGCCACAGTAATCAAGACAATTTGGTACCATCACAAGAAAAGAACCACAGACCAATGGAACAGACTAGAGAGCCCAGATATAAACCCAAGCATATATGGTCAATTAATATACAATAAAGGAGCCATGTATATACAATGGGGAAATGACAGCATCTTCAACAACTGGTGTTGGCAAAACTGGACAGCTACATGCAAGAGAATGAAACTGGATTATTGTCTAACTCCATGCCCAAAAGTAAACTCAAATGTATCAAAGACCTGAATGTAAGTCATGAATTATAATATTCTTAGAAGAAAACATAGGCAAACATCTCTTGAATATAAACAGGAGCAACTTTTTCCTAAACACATCTCCTCACGCAAGGGAAATAAAATAAAAAATGAACAAATAGGACTACATCATGCTAAAAAGCTTCTGTACAGCAAAGGACACCATCAACAGAACAAAAAGGCATCCTACAATTTGGAAGAATATATTTGTAAATGACATATTGGACAAGGGTTTAATATCCAAAATATATAAAGAACTAACATGCCTCAATACCCAAAAAGCAAATAACCTGATTCAAAAATGGGTGGAGGATATGAACCAACTCTTCTCCAAAGAAGAAATTCAGATGGCCAACAGGCACATGAAAAGATGCTCCACATTGCTAATTATCAGGGAAATGCAAATTAAAACCACACTGAGATATCATCTCACACCAGTTAGGATGGCCAGCTTTGGAAAGACTAAGAACAACAAATGCTGGCAAGGATGCAGAGAAAGGGGAACCCTCCTCACTGCTGGTGGGAATGTAAGCTAGTTCTACCATTGTGGAAAGCAATATCAAAAAACTAAAAATAGAAATACCACTTGACCCAGGAATTCCACTCCTAGGAATTAACCCAAAGAAAACAACCTCTCAGATTCCAAAAGACATATACACCCCTATGTTTATTGCAGCACTATTTACAATAGCCAAGTTATGGAAGCAACCTAAGTGTCCACCATTAGATGAATGGATAAAGAAGATGTGTTACATATACACAATGGAATACTATTCAGACATAAGAAACAAACAAATCCTGTCATTTGTAACAACATGGATGGAGCTAGAGGATATTATGCTCAGTAAAATAAGCAAGGCAGAGAAAGACAAATACCAAATGATTTCCCTCATTTTTGGAGTATAACAATGAAGCAAAACTGAAGGAACAAAATAGCAGCAGACTCACAGACTCCAAAAAGTGACCAGCGGTTACCAAAGAGGAGGGGTGTGGGAGGATGGGTGGGGAGGGAGGAGGAAGGGTAATGTAGGGTATCATGATTAGTGCACATGGTGTGTGTAGGTTCATGGGGAAGACAGTGTAGCACAAAGAAGATAAATGGTGACTCTGTGGCATCTTACTACACTGATGGACAGTGGCTGCAATGGGGTATGGGAGGGACTTGATAATAAAGGTGAGGGTAATAACCACATTGTTTTTCTTGTGAAACCTTCATAAGAGTGTATATCAATGATACCTTAATAAAAAAGAAAAAAATGGGTTAATTGACTTTATGAGGTATTAGTCATTAAAAATAATTTTATAGTGGGTGTGTAATAACACAGAAAAATGCTTTCATTATGGTATTAGGTTTTTAACCAATTGTATAATTACATGTTTTTAAAACTGCACCTATAAACAATAAAAATAATTCAGGCATTTCTCAATGAAAGTTATAAGCTAGATATCATTCAGTAGATTAACAGGTAACATAGTTTGCATTCTGAAGCCTGCTCTTAGTGAAAAGTTGATCTCTACAGGTAGGAGCATCTTGACTTAAGGGACAAAAGCTGTTGTCCCCCAAATATAGGAACACACAGGTATTCTGTGTAAGGGGCTAGCTGCTCAGCAGGCCTTGCCTCCCTTCTTCACTGTTGGTGGACGTATAACAGTTTCTAGAAATGCAATTATAGTACACTCTTACATGCTGATCCGGATGTCCTCAGTGACATTTAGGTATATGTCTGTTCCTTAGCTAAACTACATTTATTTACTGTGTTTATCCTGCAATAGCAAAATATCTATAGAAGGTTATAAATGACTTTCATAAAATTCTTATATAAAAAATTACTTCTTTTGATTGTGAAACTCTCAGTGGCAGAGCCTCTTTTTCTTATTGAAATATACTTTAAAAATGTGATTTTTGAGGCTTTTTGGGTAATATAATGAATGAACATATTTTAAGAGACACTGACTCTAAAAAGTTAAAACCAGTTTTCTTAGGAAAAAACATTACAGGCAATCTTTTCTACTTTCTACTTTCCAAATAGTCCATAATGTGCACAGTAAAAATAAGAGACTTAATTTTTGTTAAATCAAAAATCAGCAAGTAACTTATAATGTTTGAAATAATGAAAAAAATGAATGCATATGAAACACTGTATGATAGCCCATTTACTAATGCATCCCCAAATATAATTGTTACACTGGCTATTTTAAACACTAGTCTATACATCTGTTTTTCTTTGAAAAGGTTCAAGGAAGCTGTATGTGAGCTTCTAGAAATAATGCATAGAACTGTAAGATGTTCAAAGAATCATTAAAATTTGAGATTTTCATTTCTTCCCATTTTTACATTTGAAGCAATAGTAACTTTGGTTCAATCAAAGGAAAAGAGAATGTGTGACAGTTTCAGGTCACTATTTCTATCTTCTGACAAATTTTAATTACACTAGGGACAAAAAAATAATTAAAATCATTCACTCAAAACTATGTAAAACATGCCTGCTATGTGCATGACACCACACCAGTGACCATTAAAGATTCAGTAGTAAAAGAGTGGTACCTGTTGACTCATGGTTAGAAGTGGGAGAGAGTGAAAAAGAAGATGGTTACATTACAGTGCGACAAAGACAGTAAAAGAAGAAGGCATATGAGAAGAGGCAGAGAAGCAAGTCACTGCCATTCTTTGTGCATCCTGAAAGTATGAAGAACTTTCTGAATAGAGAAGTCTCTAACTGCATCATAAACGCTGTTAAAAACAGGTAAGGAGTGAGGGAAGAGGGAGGGAGGGCGCTTTCCAGGTATAATGGAGGGAAGAAAAGAAAACATATTAGAAAGACTTTTGCTTTTTTCTGCAAATATTTAACAATTAAGGGAAAAATGTGAGTTATTATGGTTGCTTCCAAATCAAAGATCATTCAAAGAGTTTCATTAATACTGAAGTGACATGTAAAAATGCCCAGATAATCTTTTCAACAAGATATTACATGCCCTTTGTTTCACCATTCAAAGAGAATACAGAAAAGAAATGCAGTAGTATTTACTCAGCATTCAACTTACTGCCTGCCATACTCTGAGGAAATGAAGTTATGAAATATTCTCCAATGACAAATTATTAAATCACATGAAATGTAATAGTCAAAATATTCTTGCAATTAAGAAACCTATTTTACTTTGGGCCAGCTTTTCTATTAGTGTTTTACTAAATATTTTCTAACTCAAAGCCTAGAATGTTACACTGAAGTTTCCTAACAGCAATGCCATTAGGAAACATATTGTGACTTTTTTAGATCATGAAGTAATGGTACTGAATGGTCTTAAATTAATTTTAAGCAGATGCTTATAAGGTTCATTAAAAAAAACCCCTCAGTTATGGGATTGAACAGGAAAATCATTACACCAGAGTCTTTATAGAGGGTTCAGTGATAAACAGAACCCAGTGCTGAGCTGATATGAAGACTTGCTTGGGTTCTGCTGTGTGAGGTCTAACATTTGCCTAATTCAGAAGTTGCAAACTGGTCTCTGTATGTGTTTTATTTGACTTGCAGAGTGTTTGTTTGTTTGTTTCTTAATGAGCAACGTTTTAAAATTTGAGAGATCTTATATAAAGATACAGATTTCCTACTTTTCTTTAAAAAAACAAGTAATTCAGAAACAATGGGAGCTACATTCTCCTCAAAAAAACAATCTCCTGAAAGAGCTGCGTCCTTTAGCGAGCATACATTTTTTGATTTACTGTAGTTAACCCCCAGCCTGTTTCACTCACTTATTCTGGATACCTTCCTTGCCCCATAAACATTTGAATTTGCCATTCTGCCTAATTCTAAAATTTGGTAGCTGGATTTTAGATGCTTTTATAAGCCATTTAAAGTTTATCTGAATGAGACTTTGACTACCTCAAGTATTTTTTTCTCTGAATATTACAAAAGGGGTTGTCTGCCATTCACTTGAGGAATTCTTTAGAATAAGTGAATTTTATTTTTACTTTGTGTAATAAATTATGTGTGTGTGTGAGACAGACAGAGAGACAGAGAAAGAGACAAAAACAGAGACACAGAGAGAGAGAGAGAGAGAGACAAAGAGAGAGAATGGTAAAACCATAGAGAAAAATGTGATTTTACACTGACAGTTGCCACAATACTAAAACTTGAAGGCAAGGAGAAACCATGACTGTTCGCTCCAAAGCTGCAGAGGTTCCTTAGCTGAAAGATTAGCTGAAAGATAAGCTGATAGCAACTTGTCTCTAGGACGGCTGGCAAGAATAGGCCTTTATTTCATCTCCTTTCCCAGTCAGACAACAAAAACAATTAACAGCAGCAACAATGACCCAGTATTGTTGCAAAAGGCCTGCTGCACCAGGCTTCACAGCTGCTTTCTCATGTAAGCCTTTTGGAGAATCCTAGCTCCAGCTTCTCAATTTCCTTTTGGTTCCAGTAAAGGTAATTTTTCCTGAATTTTAGCAGTTTCTTTGCCATATCAAACCTTTGATTAACTCTTATTTAGGTGTGGTCAAGGTGCATTCTACAGTGAGGCCCAACCACAGCCTGAAAATGGTTTCATAGTAAAGTAAGATTGGAAATAACAGATTTCTTTACTGTAAGACTTCTCAGAGCTTTTACTATGCTAATGTGTAAAGTGTATCACCAAGAGAAGATAGATGTGGAGTATGTTCCAAACTTAAAATCTGACAATAGATTACTTTTTCAATGACAAATCTTGGGAATCCCTTGGAACACACTTTGAGGATCAATGTTTATGTTTAGTATTAATTTTATAAGCATTCTATGTTTTTACTTTTACTTACAGTGATGTTCATCTCAATAGGATATCAGAAAGTATTAGCAAAAGGCAGAAAAGTTGAGCAGGTGTTCCCAACAAGAATAGAGATCCCCTTTTTCCTAGTGAGTCCTGCAGAGGCTTTATCTGGCCACATGAGCCATCCCTTTCGTAGGGACTCCTGCCCAGGACAGAGTCTGCTCCAGCAAAGTCATACACACTGTTTCAGGGGTTGTCTCGGGTTTTGTCCTACAAATTTTCTTAATCATCAAACTGGTTTTCAGCTCCTGACCCTTGACTTCTGCCTCTAAATTCACCCTTGGCCCATTGCTTTCAACTTGGAAGACTCCTTTGTCAAATCAATGTGCCCCATATCCTGTTCCCAACATGGAAGGGGTAGTTGGGGCACATTCACTGCCTAAAACCAAATTTCTACCCCAGACCTTCACAGTTTCTTTGACTATGGGAGAAGATCAACAGCACCACACCTATGCTGCCACTATCACCTCGGTGAAATGAAATGTTAATACTTTTCTTGTTAAAGGTTAGTAAAGCCAATCCAAAAGATATGGGAAGGGAGCTAATGAACAGTGTTTTCTCATACCTACAACTTGTCACATGGTCAAAATCACAGAGTTTGACTTAATCTGATCTTCAGATATTTTCCAAGTAACCCATACCATGGACTTCAAGAGCCATGGATAAAAATTACAACCAGAGAAGGTCTTTTCAATGCCATTCCTCCATTAGGATCTTGAAGACGGAAATGACATTTTTAAAAAATATTTTTCTAATCTCCAAAATAAAGAATCTGAAAACTCCCCTGACAGCAAAGGCATAATTAGAATCCTAGAGTCCCTCAATAACAGAGATTCTCCTATATATTTTGACCTCACAAGGCTCTAGTATTGCCCAAAGGGCTCTTTTGAGAAACAGAAGCCAGCTAAGGAAGACCTGTTGAAAGTTTTTGGATGGTACCTTCACTGTAGGTAGGAAGGTGCATTAGTAGGCCTGAGGCACTCCAGACAAGCTGCCATCAAACTGGGCTAAATCTTAGCAACAATTCTCTCCACTCAGTCTCATCAAGGAACTTCAGTTAATGTAGAAGACTGCTTGGCCAGTCAACCAGCACTAAAGGCAATTACTGTAATAGCAGGGATGTACAGAATTTTAGAGGAACTCAGAGCAGTCAGTCCAGGAAGCTGGATGGTAAAGGATGAGTTAGAGTCAATGTGAAGCAGAGGAGGGCGTAACAGGCAAGGGATTCCAGAAGGACATTAGCCAAAGCACAGAGCTTTGAAAGAAGATGGAATATGCTGGTCAATTCTTAGTGGTTCATGCGGAGTGACAAGAATTGAAGACAAGGAACAGAAGATCATGTGAGCCATCTTATGGAAATTGAACTTTTCCCTCACTGTTATGGGTCCCTGGAGGATCTGAAGCAGGAATCATATTTGCATTTCATCACTCCAGAAGTTACCTAAAACATTTCCAAGGAGATTAAGGCCTAGGAATATTTGTTTCACAGAGCCCTCACCTCCTATCTCATCTACCTTCTCTCTCAGAATCTTTTCTCCTAGAAAACAATTTATAGATATTCTCATTGATAATAGCAGTCAGCGCTTATTCTACCCCACAGCTACTGCCGTGTGATTTCCCCACTCAGAGGCTCACCCTCCTGCTCTCATGTCTTTCTCTTTTTCCTTCTCTCTTTGCCTATTTGTTAGGACCAAATCTGACTTTAGGCCAGGCTTCAACAGCCCTGTCCAACTCTCTGCACCAATACCTTTTGTTACCGATTTTTTACCCTCCTTTCATAAACAGGCTTTATCTTGGTTTCTTGTAATCTTGTCTTCTATTGGTGACCCCACCTAAGACTAGACCCTAAATATTTTCTTTCAGGCAAGGGCTACAGTCTTGCAGTCCAGCTTCTGTAATTGTCATTAAGTGATTAGGCTTTTGGATTCCCCAACATGAGCCTTACCACCTGTTGGGGCAAATTATTAATTAGTAGTTTGCCTTGAACTTCTCTTGTTACTTACTTATGCAGACACATCAACCCTCTTGGAAATTCAAGGGCTCTTGGTGGGGGGTTAGGGTGGAGCACATAGTGGAAGACTAGACCTAGATACTATGTAAGGCCGAGGCTGTTTTCCTTAGTACCTGTTTAGCCAATGGATAGGTATAATTCCAGGTCCTAGTCCCTTCTAATAAGCTATGTACTTGTCATAAGACATGCAGCCAAGTTAGTTGAGTTCAGGGAGATTACAACTAGAATTTATTCAAACTGCTTCCTCAGATGACAACCTGGACCCTCAGATGATCCTCACTGACACCTAATCTTATGCTGTATGTCATTAAATAATCACTTTGTGCTTTTTCCTACTAACCCTTTAAGCCTTCCTTTCCTTATCTAGATTAAAAAGATTCAAAATCCCTTCAGTTCATCTACTCTTAGAAACTAGACAGTATTAAGCCTGTCCTGTAGTACTAATAACTTACTAAGTATGGTATAATGTAACCCCAAATGTCAAAAGTATATACTTTTTTCTTACCTTTAAGTAAGGTATTGTATTTCCCAAAATTAAGAATTCTCCTGGATTGTAATAGTGTATACAAACCCAGAGATGCTTATCTGGCTTCAGTGCTCTAGTTAAAAAGAAAGATGGCTTTTAGAAAATAACTGCTTATATCCAAAGTTGCTGCCTCTTTTCTCATCCACCCTTCTGTCAAAGTAATGCTGCTAGAGCATTACTCGGATAGAATGATAATGCTGATCTCAATTAAGACCATAGAGAGGCCTCTGAGTTCCCCGGTAAACATAATACTATATTACAATTTGATTGATTTCAAATATAGTAACAGGGAATTCTGATAGTTGAAACAAAAGGCTGGGCTGAAGCTGCATTATTTATGATGGAAATATAATATGTACTTACAAACATGAGAAAAAAAATACTTAAATGTGAACTATTTCTATTGTAGAAATAATTAAAATATAACACTAGGTTTAGGGGGTTATTAAAGCAAATCCATGAAGTATTAAATCACAATGCTTTTTTGTCCTGGTTTTATTAATTATATGTACTTACATGAATTAAAAATTGAGCATTTAGAAGTATTCTATCACTTAGTTATTTACTAATTTAGATTGCTCTTGGCAAACAACTTTGATTTGTTAGGTCATGTAGCATATATTGGGTCAAGTATGTTATAACTTCTCAAATATTTCACTTCTCTTTATATTGGCATTTAAATAAATGAGGTAGTTCATCATGCTACCTTATATGTTGACAGTCTGTTGATATTAAAATGTTTATTTTTTAAAATCATATTTTCCTGCAGTTAAGAATAACAAAAATAATAATGAACATTCCTGAGCAATTACCATTTAAACATCACAATATTCCTATAAGGTAGCTCCATTATCTGCCCATTTGACAGATAAGGGAATGAAGAGGTAGAGGAAACCAAACGGAACAAAACCACACAACCAGCAAGTGACTGTTGGATTTGACCCCAGGAAACATGACTCTTATCTGCTACTAACATGTAGTTGACTCTACTTTGCTCCTATTTTGGACTTTTGATTATTTATTTGCATATCATTTCAGAAGATAGATTTTTATTAGCATATTGAACTGTGAATTCTGCCTTGATTAAATTGATACATTAGGGATTGACGAGAATTGAGGAGTAGGGAATGGCATTGCCAAGAAAGAGAAGTGAGATTAGATTTCAAATTTTAACCCCTAAAAAGACTACATGTAACAAAGGAATGGTGAAATCCAAATAAGGTTTGCATCTGAGTGAACACTATTATAACATCATAAATTTTATTATTTTGACATTTTACTATAGTTATAAAAGATATCATTGGGGCAATACTAGGTACACAGAAACTCTGTATTTTTTGCAACTTCTTGTCTTAAACAATTTCAAAATAAAATATAATAAAAATAAAGAAATAAAAAATAAATTAAAAAAAAGAAAGAGAAGTGGGCAGCAGCTGAAATATTATATACATGAAGAATAGTTAAGTAGATGGTTAACTTTACACATATTCCTGAATATATGTTTTTTTAAATTCCTGCACAAAATCCAGGGGTCCACAAAGGGGAAGAGTTCAGTGGTAATTCTCATGACCATTTGTTTTCATAGGCATAAATGTTTTCAGAATCAGCCCCAGTTAGTCTCTGTCTCCCAGCATGGTAAGAGTTTAGCATGCTGCTCCTTTCCTCCTGAGAAAGAAATCCAAGTGTTTGCCAGAGCACTTAATATTCTAGCTTCCACAGCAAATCACTTTCATCTCTTCTAACTCCTTCCAAACTGACTTCAGATTTGAGCAAAAGAGAAAGACATTGGAGGAAAGAGGCACAGGGTTGGTGGTGGTGGTTACTATACTTTTTTTCTACTGTGACAAACAAAACATGTTTATAATTATGTGAGACATATTTTTTTAGCATAATTCTTGTTATCAACCCTAGAAAGCTCTCTAATTGTAGTCTTCTCTCCCACAATAGCATAAAATACCAGGCCAATATAATAGCATAAATGAGGTGCTAAATGACTGGTTTCTACTTCACTGACAATATTGAGTTTTACTTCAATAGTGAATGTTTTTTCTTTTAAAAGAGGATAGGGAATGGGGAAAATTATAACCTATTATTCTAGATATAAAGATATGAGTGAATAAAATATCTAGCCAAAGAAAACAAGACTAAAAAGAAGTCTATGATTTAGTATTACAAGAAATAAAACTTTCCTTTTTAGAGAACAAGAGCTACCAAACAAGTTCAGCTAAAGTTAATTTTTCAAAGGCACAAACATAATATGTTTTTCTTCTTAGCTCATATTCTAATTAGTTTTTCATTATGTAAAAAAAAGAAAAAAGACAGGCTTGTATTTGGAATGGGATGCTGGTGAGAAAGACTTAAGAATACTAGACAAACACAGAAGAACAGTGGCGATACATATTTCAAGAAAATGCACTGTTAACAAGTTAAGTTATATACTTATAAAATAAAAGTTGGCTAAAAGCAAAAGGTTAGAGAGAGGAGAATAAATAATCTTAAGCAAAAGAAAAAGAGCAAGCTTTTCCCTCATTTCAGCAGTCCCAAATATGCTGGACATTCTAACTACATATTGTCAATCCCTTTATTTTTGTTTATCTCTCTGTGCCTCAAAAAAATGTCATTACCTTCATTTCATAAAATATCTGGCTCAAAAAAAGTCATTACCTTCATTTCATAAAATTATTTATTTCGCAAAAACAAAACTATTAACAACAGGATAAGGAAAACTTAAATCACAGAGCTATGAGTGGCTCTGTGAGAGTGTTGTGGATTTGGCATTAGTTCTTCCACATGGGAATGTTGTACTTCCAGTCTAAGCTTGACTCTGAGATATACACTGCTGTTAGGAGTGGTGATGAACACTACGGTATCTCCCAACTGTACATTTGCTTCTTAACAGAAGTGTTGACCCACTTTCTTTTACTTCATTGTCCCTTCCCTTCCTGATCTTCTCCCTACTCCAAACTCTCCTACCTCTTTGACCATCTCTTATGCAATCACATTAAATTGGAAAGTTCATAGACAAAGTGAAGAGTATGAACTGAGACCACATGAGACAGCATTACATGTTAAAGACAGAGACATTCTTTCCATTCCCTGATTATATCACTGTGTTCACTGTGATCACCATTTTTTTTGCATGCTAATGACAGACCATAGATTAAAAACACTCTTGAGTTTGTCAAAATAATAATGGGATGATGCAAAATATATACAAATGAATATTAAAATAGCTTTCTGAAGATATACCATCTAGAAAACATTAGGAAGTGATGAGTCGTTCATGAATAAATGAATGAATGAATGAGTTAACCTAAGTATTTATGGAATTTTTTCAAATGGTAGAGGGAAGAGCAGAATTACCCTGATCTTAGCATCTTAATAATAATTATGTCCCACTTTTAATTTTCAAAATTTCTAATAAATAAAAATAACTAAATTAGATCAACAATGGGATTAAAACTCATATAACTATATGAGGTGCTGTTTGACTGCTTACCCCTGAGAAATTACTAGGGGACTTTCATCAATGTACCAATAAACCAGAATGTATAAACTAAATCATTCAAATATTTTTCAAAAGAGAATTCAGAATTCAAAGCTATTCTGATGGTCACTTAAATCATCTAAAAAGCAATCCATAATATTTATGAACACATGCTTTGAGATATGAAGTCTTGTTCTCTGAAAAAAATCTATTACTTTACTAATACAAAATGTGTGAAAAAAAGTGTTCTCTGTGAAAATAAATTTACAGCATGAGTTTGAACACACAAAGTCCTAAAGGGAAAAGAAAACTTTAAAAATGTTTGTTAAGCTCATCTACATAATTATTGACATCCAAAAAATGTATAATTACTAAAAAGTGAAACATTTTTCTTCTCTTCAGAGCCTTTATTAACTAAAAGTGAAATACCACTTGTAAATATGTATTTTCCTTATTCCCATCCTCCTTGCCATGCTCCATCCCCAGCTTGGGCAAAGGGCATGTTATAAATCATTTTCCCCTTTTGTCTTGCTGTTTCTCTGCTCCCCTGTCCAAGCTCAGGCACAGGCACTCCATAAGTGCCTGCTGGCTGGCAGCAGGTAAAGTCCAGCCCTCCTCTTCTGAAGGCAGACGATGACAAGACCCAGGGATAATCATGTAAGGCAACAAAACTCAATATAGGACTCAATTAATAGAAAAATGGACTATAAATCCTAGGAAATTATTATGATTCACTATTTTAAATTATTTTTGAATGATACACTTTCCAATGCATCATTGACATTCATCTGAGACCACATAGAACCAAAGCAAGAACATCTTTCACAGCTCTCTAAGCATTTACCTGGGTACAAATATTAGAGGATTCAGCATGAGTAAGGTTGCCTGCTGAGAACAGAAACTGAAATGCCAGGAGGCATATTAAAAGCCAGTGTAAATGATGCAGTTTATGGCAGAGAGCCATCTATAGGCCTAAATGCATTTACTTTTAATAGAAAACAGAGGTGGTAGCAAGAGATATACTGTTTCATTTCTCCTTCCTTGACATGGATATCATTTATACTACAGAACAACACATAAGCTTTAGTACCTTCCTGAAGGCATGTAAACATTCCTATGTTACGTGCAGTGGTAAAATAAAAATGAAATGTAATATGAAAACCTCAGCTTCATGAATCATTTCATATGTTTCAATCACTCAGCAAATTAGAAAACACCTACCACTTGCCCACCACTGTGCTAGGTCCTATGGGTAACACAGGGAGGAAAAAGACAGTTAACTGTTCCTAAGGATTCTGACATATTAAAAAGGCAAGACTGAAGAACAGGCACCAACAAAAATACAAAATAAGGCACTACATATTCAACTGCTAAACAGCTCATTTAAACACATAAGTACTATATAATATCAAAAAGAGATCATTATGGGCTGGAGTAATGAGGTACCATCATAAAAAAGAAGGATCTTGAAGAATCAAAATAATCTAACCACAAAGAAAGAAATGAAATGGGTAGGTTATTTTGGCTAGGGGAAAAAATCATGTGAAACATACTGAAATGAAAATGGTTTCAGAGAGTTTTATATTAACTCAAATCTATATCAAAATTATAGTCTTTTTTTACATATATAAATGAGTTATTTTCTTAAAATTAGTCATAAATCTTAGGACAGTTTCCAGTTTAAGCTTATTATTCAGGAATAATTATTGAGGGTAGGAAAACCTGAACCGTAACTGACAAATTGCTGGAGACTCACTATGGACAACTGCGAGATAAAAATTCCAAGGGGATCCAGTCACAACATATTCTCCACAATATTGTGAGATTTACCTGGACTCAACCAGGTTCCCACAGTAAATACTGAATAAAAAATCCCCTTGTAATTCCAGCATGGGAGGGGAAAATAGTTAACCAGAGCCTAACCTGCTGGGATGTTACCAGAGCCTAACTGGACTGGGAAATGGGGATATCCAGGTCCAGCCCACTCTAGCCATTTGTCCTACCTAAGGGCTGGGGGCTGGAGGCTGGGCAAGGGGCAGAGCTGAGAGGCCCTCCAAGGTTCACTACAAGCCTGGGACTTAACTACAGGTTATAGATTGCAGCCCTCCCCCTACATCTCACCACCACATTACTGAAGGCCTATTGACAGCAATTCCTTTTACATGGAAACTAAAAATTGATGGAATTACATAGAACTTCCTTGCAGGAAATATTAGAGAAGTTCTTCAGAGAGAAGGAAAATAACATAGATCGGAATTTCGGATCTATATAAAGAAAGGAAGAGCATTGAAGAAGAAGGAAGTGAAAGTAAAATAAAAACTTCTATTTCTCTTATTCTTGTTCCATCTAATAGGTAACAGTTTGTTCAAAATGATAACAACAATGTATTTGACTATGTATTCTTATAGGTACCTTATGTACATATATATGTTTATATATGCTTATATATAAGTGAAAGGAATGACAGCAGTGGTACAAGGGATGGGAGAAAGGAATCAGGATTATTTTATTGTTATAAGGTAAACACAATACTACTTGTGAAGTGGCATAGTTATATGAAAGTGAACTTGGATTAGTTGTAGATGTATATTGCAGAGTCTAGGGCAACCACTAAATAAGTAAAAATGCAAGTATAAATGATCCGTTAAGAAAGAAGAGAAAATTGATTCATATAAAGTGCACAATTAAAACCACAAAGACAGAAAGAAGAATAGGAGACAAAAATAAGAACAAAGAATAAGGACAATAAATAGAAAGCAGTAACAAATATGGTAGCAATTAATCCAACTATGTCAATAATCACTTCGAATGTCAATAATCACTTCGAATGTCAAAAGCCTAAGTGCATCAGTTAAATGACAGAGATTAGAGATTATCAGAGTGAATCAAAAAACATGAACCAATTATATGTTATCTACAAGAAACCCACTTTAAATATAAAGACACATATAGATGAAATAAAATAGATGGAAGGAAATACCATTTCGATAAGTGAACAGTAATCAAAAGGAAGCAGGATAGTTATATCAACTTTAGACAGGGCAGACTTCAAAGCAAGAGAAGTTATCAGGGATAAGGAAGAGAATTACGATAAAGGGGTTCATTCTCTAAGAAGACATAACAATTCTTATTGTATGTGCACATAACTACCAGAGCCAAAATTAGATAGAACTGCAAGGAGAAACAGATGCATCAACTATCGTAGTTGGCAACTTGAACACCCCTCAGTCAGAAATGGATAGATCAGTAGGGAGAAAATCAGCAAGAACATAGGTGAACTCAACACCACCATCACCACTGATACAACTGACATCTACAGACTACTGAATCCAACAAGAGCAGAATACACATCCTCCTCAAGCTCACACAGAATATTCACCAAGATAGACTACATGTCCTCTGAATTTCAGGTACGAAGAACAACAAGAGAGCAACAAAGGGAAGGAGTGGTACAAAACTTCCCACAACCCCCAGAAAATTTTCACTTACATCTAATTTGACAAAACCTTCACAGAAATTCACCCTTAACTGTAGATGAGGCGGAGAAAATGAGTGTCTGGTCTTTCAAGAATCAACAGCAAAAAGTCAACTCTAGTGCATACAACAGAGTGAAGAATCTGCTTCATATCTGCTCATACATTTATCAGTTTGACAAACACACTGGAGCACTAGTATGCTGTGTTAGGTGCTGGGGATAGATAAAGCAAAGAATAAGACTGGTTTTCATGGAACTTACATTATAGCCAGGAATGCAAACATTAAACAAATAATTGTAAGAGTGAAGAACACTATAAAATGGAAAACAAAGAATGCATTAGGACTTCATCAGGGGTTGGGAGGAATTCCTTCCTGAGGATCTGCATTTTAGCTAAGACCTGCAAAAGAAAGTAGAGAAAAGAAGGTGAAACAGGAAAAAGTCCCCAGCAGATGGTGCAGTACATTCAAAGGGTCAGAGGTGAGGTGAGAGTATGGTACATTTTAGAAAACCAAAAAAGTCTAAATTTACTGAAACAAAGAAAGGCTGGAAGCATAATCAAAGGCCAGAGATCATACAGTCTCAAACCATAAAGATTTTGCACTTTATTCTAAAAACAATGTAAACCTGTGACAGACAAAGCAGTGGAGTATAATGGTCAGACATGTGTTTGGACACAATCACCTGGGTTGCAGAGTAAAGAATAAACTAGAAATGGGCAGCATGTCCATGTAGGGAGATTATTTTAGAGAGCCAAACAGAGTGTACCAGGATGGTGGCTGTATGGATTGAGAGACATATGGGAAGATTCAATAGATATTCAGGAGGAAGGTGATAAAATAGGAAGAATCCCAGAATTGATGATAATCATAATTACATCTTGTTACAGAAGTAGTTCACATATTTTATTAAATTTACATATATATAAAAACCTCATAACAACCCTATTTAATACTCAGAATAATGTTGTGATGCATGTAGCATTACTATTTCCATTTCAAAGATGAGGAAGCTGAGGCAAAGAATATTTAAGTAATTTTCCTAAGTCCATAGCACTAATAATTTGTGGAGCCAAGATGCAAACCCAGGCAGTCTGACTGCAGAACAGACCCTCAACACTACCTTAATGCTGCATAGTGGTGATGGGAATAACATTTCCAGAAGTTAAGAACACAGAGCAGCAGATGTAGAGGGAAGGTGACCAGTTCACCCTGGGGCATTGTTGAAGCTAGATACAGCCAGGTGGTGGTGGTGAACAAAGAGGTGAATAGATTAGTTTGGAGCTCAGAGAAGAAGTTAGAAGTGCAAGTGGAGAGTCACAAGCCTTCAGCACAAAGTGGGTAACTGAAGCCTAGGGACTGGGTAAGTCAACTGGAAAATGAAGAGAATATGTAAAATGAAAATAGAAGAAAGCTATGCAGAGCCCTGAAAGCCTCCAGTATGTATAGAGCAGGATGAAGTGGAGAGGCCAGGGAGGGAAAATAAGGAGCAAAAGGTATCATAAGAGGCCACACAAAAACCAGAAGACTATGATATCATAGAAGTAAAAGGAGAATTTTGAGTAGAAGGAGTAAAACCCTGTGTCAATGCTGCTAAGAAGTGAAAAGTAAAGAACTAACATATTTTTTAGATTTAGTAGAATGGAAGGAACTGATGACCTGAGTCAGAACATTTCTTTGAAATGATTGTGAATGAAGTCAGAGTCCAGGGAGCTGAGTTGTGTGTAGAAGTGAGAAAATGGAGACAGTAAGTCCAGATAATACAAGAAAAGAAGGTGGGAACTAAGGCAGTAGCTGGAAGAAGCCTCAGATTGAATGAAGTTTTTGGTTGATTTGTTTCAAGAGTCCTGTGGAAATGCTGTTGGAAAGGAAGGAGTTTGTAGAGAAAGAGAAGGTAAAAAACATTATAGAAAGAGGAAGTCATAGGTTGTATCAAGTTCCTGGCAGGCAGCACACCAATACAAACAGTGTGGTTAGCTGGAATCATCCACATGAGTTTTCCAGACTGATAATGGAAGGATAATGGGACAAGGGACTTTATGTTACTGTCAAGGGAATGGTTGATACCACAGACCAGGGGTGCCAAGCTGGATAGGAAAAAAGTGATAACAGAAAAAGAGAGAGAAGGTAAGGGCATCAGTAGATTTCAGGCCACAATGAAACTGATCAAATTGGAAAGTGAGGAGGCTATAAACAAAGAATGGATGACTGTCCAAATTAATAATTTCATATGTGGAGGCAGTTTGGTTGATGGAAAGAATTTTCAATTCTCACCACCTTTTCAGTTACTTTAAACCAAGGCAAGTAACACATGAAAAAAGAAAATTTCTTGTTGAGCTCTTCACATTGTTTCCAGAGTCAGCTTCCCCACAGTGCTTCTAACTCAAACAAACCCTGTCTATTGATAATAGTGGATGGCTTTTTGTACAGTTGGATTTCTTCATCCCAACATGAAAAAGCTCAAGGTATGCTCTGTTCCTTCAGAACAAGTGCTTTCATGTCATCTTTTGCCATAGCCATACTGGTTTGGCTTCTTCACTATCACTGTGATAGTGATATAGAAATGATAGATATCATATTTAGATGTCTGTAATATGTACATATTATATTTATAAATATATATAAAGAATCTGCATAAATTGCACACTTTTATGAAGATGATATATTAATTCAAAACTGCAACAAATAAAAATCATCCTATTCCTAAGCTAAAACAATATGCTCTGACTTGTTTGTTGAGGCCTAGTGGCAAGTGAAGCAGTAAGGAGGTGGGTGGAGGGATGAGGATACAGACAGCTAACGAAAGCAAGCTGAGGCTGCATTCTTTAGAATAGTTTGCTGCCTACTGAAAGAACAGCAGCATTAGAGGGGTATCCACCTATACTGCCTGTTAGAATTGGTTCAGAAACACAGCGCAGGTTCTCACTAGGGCCTAACTGCGCTCCTGGATCAGCTCTGGTAGATCTCTTGTAGATTTCTTCTAGCTTAAGTCAGCCTTGCCTAAGCAAATAAACAGCCAAGCCAAATAAATAAAACCCTCTCCCCAACTGCAACTCCATTTCTACTCCTACAAAAATGCTGAGCACAGAAATCCTGAAGTTCAGGTAAAAGGATTTGTGGGACAACAAGTCCTTCCTTTTTTCCCCCGTGTTGTTAATTTTATTATGTTCTTTTAAAATACTTCATATCCTTTTTGGAAAGAAGGAGTATAATAAATAAAAGTAACAATTAAGTTCTAAAGTTATGTTTTCTAAAAAATCTCTACTCCCCTGAGCAGAAACAGTCTGTAGACATAATCGAAGCTGGACTAGGTGTTTTAAAACCCCAATCAACCTAGAATTAATTGTTGTGGTAGAGCTGAGATCAGGATATTTTCTAGACCCACGAACTTCTCTTTAAATATTACACAATAAACATATTTAGACATCCAAGGAAAGTGGGAATATAAATACATCTGTGGGGCTAGGAGGGAATGTATGCTATTAACCTTACCTTAAAAACATGGAAAGGAAAAAAAAGGAGAAGGCGAGGAAAGTGAAACAAAAATGAGTTCCTGGCAGGTACAGAGTAACATGAATATCATTCCTGTGAAGTAGATGTTCTCTGACCACTTTATAGATGAAGAAGGAAAGATACAAAAAGATTATGAGGGCTTCTACTGTTTTTACCATATCGTACATTGCTTCCCTTCATTTTTGTAATTCCCACTAGGATTTAGTCCAATGAAACTTTTAGGTTATAATTATAAATAGCTATTTTAAGTAAGGGAAATTCAAGAAAAAAAGATAAATAGAAAGAGTACTGAATGTCTGGTACAAAAACTCCACAATTGTGATTAAAAAGCTTAGGCGAAAAAGTCTCCTTTAAAACGACAAAGCAGAGCGGAGTCGCGCATGCGGCGCACGCGCACATCCGTTACTACTACCCCTCGGGCCCCGCCCTCCTCGCGCAGTCGCTCCGGTTGTTTGGCGTTACCATGGAGCTTCAAGGGGCCGACAAAGGCCGCTCGTCACCCGGCCGACCGGGGACGACCAAACCGGACAGAGGTGATGGCGGCGACGCTAACTGCTGAGATGGTGTCCAAACCTGTGCACGGCCTGCCCTTTCTCCCGGGCATGTCCTTTACGGACTCCACGAAAACAGCATTTCATAGAAGCCAGACGTTGGGCTACAGGAACCGCTATGCGATTGTTAGACGTCCAACAGTTGGGGCCGGCTCCAGATCAACCAGCTGTCCCAAGCTGATGTGGATGAGTTGGCCAATAAGGCACCAGTTCTAACTTATGGCCAACCTAAGCAGGCCCCACCTGCCAGTTTTATTCCTGCACATGTGGCTTTTGACAAAAAGGTCCTGAAATTTGATGCCTACTTCCAGGAAGTTGTTCCCATGTCAAATGAAGAGCATTGCAGGATCCATCACGTGAACATTTACTACTACCTAGAAGATGACAGCAGTCTATCATACAGCCTGTTGTGGAAAACTCTGGGATTCCTCAAGGCAAGTTAATCAAACGTCAGCGGCTACCCAAGAATTACCAGGAAGACCATTACCACTGGAAAGACCTAAACCGAGGAATAGACATTACGATTTATGGCAAAACTTTCCACAATTGTTGACTGTGACTGATTCACACGGGTGTTTTTGGAAAGCCAAGGGATTGAATTAAATCCACCAGAGAAGATGGCTCTCGATCCTTACATTGAACTCCGGAAACAGCCTCTCCATAAATATGTCACTCCATCAGACTTTAATCAACTCAAGCAGTTTCTCACCTTTGACAAACAAGTTCTTCGATTCTATGCAATCTGGGATGATACAGACAGCATGTTTGGGGAATGTCGGACCTATGTCATTCGTTACTATCTTATGGATGATACAGTGGAAATTCAAGAAGTCCATGAACGAAATAATGGGAGAGATCCCGTCCCACTCCTGATGAACCGCTAGCATATACCTAAGGTTTTCGTGGAGAATGCAAAGAACTTCCCTCAGTGTGTGCTGGAAATCTCTGATCAAGAGGTGTTGGAATGGTACACCGCCAAAGACTTCATTGTTGGAAAACCAGTCACTCTCCTTAGGAGAACTTTTTTCATTTATGATTGTGACCCATTTACTCGACAGTGTTACAAAGAAAAGTTTGGAATCTCCGATTTACCACGCATTGACATGAGCAAGAAGGAACCACCTCCTGTAAAACAGGAATTGCCTCCCTATAACAGTTATGGATTAGTTGAAGACTCTGCTCAAAATTGCTTTGCTCTCATTCCAAAACCTCCAAAAAGAGATGTTCTTAAAATGCTGATGAATGATAACAAGGTCCTTCATTATATGGCTGCCCTGGAATCCCCCATCCCAGAAGACAAAGACCGCCGATTTGTCTTCTCTTATTTTGTAGCCACTGACATGGTAAGTATCTTTGAGGCTCCTGTTCGCAATTCTGGTATCATTGGGGGCAAGTACCTTGGCAGAACCAAAGTTGTTAAACCATACTCTTCTGTGGAAAACCCTGTCTACTATGGCCCTAGTGACTTCTTCATTGGTGCTGTGATTGAGGTGTTTGGCCACCGCTTCATCATCCTTGATGCAGACGACTATGTTGTGAAGTACATGGAGAGCAATACTGCTCAGTTTTCACCAGAAGCACTCTTGTCAATTCAGAACCATATTCATAAGCGAGAAACTCCTGCACCAGATTTAGAAAGCAATCAAACTGAAGAGGATCCAGGCGTGCAAGAACTGGAAGCATTAATAGATACAATCCAGAAGCAACTGAAAGATCATCCATGCACAGACAACATTCGCGAAGCATTTCAAGTACATGACAAGGAAGCATCGGGATATGTGGACAAAGAGACATTTTTTAAAATCTGTGACTCTCTTAACCTCCCAGCTGATGATTCCCTGATTAAGGAGCTGATCAGGATGTGCTCTCATGGAGAAGACAAGATCGACTACTATAACTTCATCCGTGCATTCTCAAACTGATCTAGCTGATGAGAGAATGCAATACAATTTTTTGAGGTTGGACCTACACTTTGAAATATCTTGTACTCTTTGCAAAGGCATTTACCAAGCTCTTGAAATTAAAAAAAAAAAAAGACAAAGCAGAAAAAAAGTGCCTTATTTTGGTAATCATGTTGCTATAGCAACAACATAGTGATACACAGAAGAGCTTTCAAAGTTATACTGGTAATAAAAGATACACATCTATACATAGGTCTATCAATTTTGTTGAATAAATATCAGTCTCCATAACCTTGCCATATCTAGTAATGAGGAAACCAGTGCAAACACTATTGATACCAATAGCAAAAACACCTGTCAACTTCTAGTTACTGTTTGCGCATGTCCACAGAGAAGAGAAATAAAGAAAAACATATACTCTATACCTAAGGACTTTGGTCTGGAACACAATCT
This sequence comes from Manis javanica, assembly GCF_040802235.1. Lineage (NCBI taxonomy): Eukaryota > Metazoa > Chordata > Mammalia > Pholidota > Manidae > Manis > Manis javanica. The sequence continues at coordinate 146,902,189 of NC_133158.1, forward strand.
GGTGCTGGTGGGGAGGAAAATGAAAAGATAAGATTAGCTGGTCCTAGAACTACTTGGTGTGAAAAAAAAACGTGTTTAGATTTCTCAGAGTTTAAGTAATGCATGGTACAAATATCAACACAATAAATTATTCAGTAAATAAATTTATATATAGACAAAGGAAAATGTAACATGAACATCTAGGTTTAAATTGTTAACAACCCTATGTCTATTGGAGCCATTTTTTCAGTGTCCTGAAAAAGAATAAAATTCTTTTCCAAATGGTACTCTACGCTTTTTCCCTGCCTTCCCCATGATATGCCCAATTACACTTCTATCAGTAACAGCTCTCATTTCACTGCAGATATGCTCACTCTGTCCAAAAAGGACAACTTGGAATCTTAGGGAGGGGTAAAGTCTTGAAAAGGCTCCTGGAGATTTGAAATGATTCCCTGGGAAGGAGGCCTTGCCCCATGAGAACTACAGTTATTTGTTCTATAAAATTTTGACTATTCAAAATTAGGTTTTCCTGAACATTTTTAATATGAATGCCTCTTACACTACTTCCATAAACACCAGATAGTACTGCAAAAATAGAAAAAGCAGAGCCTGCATAAGACATGACAGAAAACAAGACCTTTTAAAAAGGGAGTCCTTGATAGATTTCTTTTCTTGAGATACTATTTCTCTTCCTCTCAATGAACTAAAGTAAGCACACACACGTTATTTTCTGGAGGAAAATGGAATGGTGCAGTGAGTAGGCCCGCTAGTGTCTTCTCCCTCACAGCAGAAGTTGATGCTATTTCAGGTAGCAATGAGAGCCAACTCCCTGCAGTCAGTTCCCAGACTCCCCTGCAATTGTGGGAAAGCATTTGATCTCCTAATACAGGCATTTCCCCTGACTGTTCCCCTCTTTGTATTCCTGCTTAGAAATGAACAAGTCTGGCAGTGCAGAAGCCATCTGGAGATGGCAAGAAGAGTAGCACAAGACTGGAGGCCTACTCACTGAGGAAGAGAGAGATGGAAAGGGGCTGGGCTGACTATACCCCTTCTTGATTCAAGAAACAAATAAACCCTTGTCCATTTAAAGCCACTTGCTGCAGAATGCTTCCTAACTAATATAACTGGTTTATGTGGGAGGTAAGTTTGGCAGAGGAAGATAATGACTAACAAAACTGCCTTTTTTGCCCTATCACCCTCTATTCCAGGCAGGTATGCATATTTCCTCCAACTCTCTTCATTTATCAACTCAGAAACACACCCTATATTAATCACAGACTATGGACTCAATCTGGCTCTCTGAACCCTTGGCACCTACCCATGCCCCTTCCTTGGGCTGACTGCTCTAGACTTGACTTGTATGGCTCACCTGATTTGTAAGAACAGCCAACTATGATCAACAGATCTCTTAGGTCTGTTTGCTCATGGAGAGGCCTAGCCTACTGCTGTGTAAATCTCCATGAACAGTCTCAGTTTGGTATGACCAGAAGAAAAGTCAGAGAGGAAATGTTTCACAGGCACGTAGAGATGGATTTACACAACTACTGACTTTTATGAGCTAATTATTGACTTTGTGAGAATTTAATCAATTACTTTAAAAATGTTAATTATTTAAAGTAATATTTAATTTGACTAAAATTATCAACCAAAGGTCACAACTAAGATGGAGTAGCCCTGTTATTCCCAAGTCCTCCCTCTTATACCTAAGAATCCCTGATAATAATACAAGTACAGGAATACTCTGAAAGGTTGAAAGAAGACGGCAGATGACCTAGGCACCTCAGGACTTGGGAAACACCAAGGCAAAGTGATCCCTGAGTTTCCTTATTATCTCCCATATATTCCAAATGAGGTGCTATAGAAGTCTCCAACCTAAAACTGCCAAGAGACATAGACCAAAAAATAAAAGAGAAGAGAAGCTCAAAGAAAAGTGTGATCAAGGAAAGGGTGACTAAACAACACAAAACATTCTCAAGTTTCCAGCCAAACATCAAGTGTGAAACCATACCTCCACATTCTACAGTTTCAGCAAGGCTAGGGTGAAGCAGACAGCTGTTCTTTCATACTCTTTCCCTAACCCATGTAAGCAAGTGGTGAGAATTTAATAATATGGGTAGCTGTTGAACCACTGTGTTGTATAGTTGAAACCAATATAAGATTGTATACCAACTACATGTCAGTTTGTAAAAAAGGACAGTAAAGGAATACTATAAACAATGCCTTCAAATATTTATTGACTTGGAATAGAATTGCTTGAAAACCACAAACTACCAAAACTCAACCAAGATTAAATAGATAACTTGAGCAGTCTTATAACCATTATAGACATGGAATTTGTATTTAAAAAGCTACCAAAAAAGGAAATCTCCAGGCCAAGATGGTCTCATTATAGAATTCTATCAGATATCTATCATTCATCTAAAAGATGAATTAACACAAATTTTACACAATCTCTTCCAGAAAATAAAAGAGGAAGGACCACTTCTTAATTCATTTTATGAGGTTAGCATTAATATAATACCAACACCAGACAAAGACATTACAAAAAAAGAAATTCCATACCAATATCTCTCAATATCAAAGGACACAGAATGAACATTTAACAAGATAATATACATTCATGATAAAAACTCTGAGCAAACTAAGAAAAGAGAGGAACTTCTTTAACTTACTAAAGAACATTTACAAAAATCTACAGCTGACATCATACTTAATGCAGTGAAAGACTGAATGCCTCCTCTCTAAGACTAGGAACAAGACAAAGATGTACACTCCCACCACACTTATTCAACATATCATAGAAGTTCTAACCACTACAACAAGGCAAGAAAAAGAAATAAAAGGTTTAAATAGTAAAGAAGAAAAAAAACTGTCCTTATTTGCAGATACCATAATTGTTCGCATTTCTATACACTAACAATGCATTCTACATACTCACAATGAACACATGGGAACCAAAATTTAAAATACTATTGCATTTATAATCACTCCAAAGAAAATGAAATATTTAAGTATAAATGAACAAAACATGTACAAGATCTGTATGCTGATAATTACTATATGCTAATATAAGAAATCAAAGAAGTGGAGCTAAATAAATGGAGAGACATACCATGCTCATGGATTGGAAGCCCCAACATAGTAAAGATGTCGATTCTCTCCAAACTGATATAGATTAATGCAATTCCTAAAATCTGAGCAATACGTTTTACAGAAAAGCTTATTTTATATTTTATATGGAAAGGTAAAGAAACTAGAACTAAAACAATCTTCAAAGAGAAAAAAGTAGGAGGAATTACTCTACTTTTAATATGAAGGTCTATTTTATAGCTACAGTAATCAAACCTGTATAGTATTGGTGGAAGAACAGACAAATATTTAAATGGAACAGAACAGAGAACCTTGAAATAAAGCAACACAAATGTGTTCAATTGATTTTTGACAAATATATAAAAGCAATTCACTGGAGGAAAGGTAGCCTTTTAAACAAATGGTATTGGAGCAATTGGACATCTTTGTCCTAGATCTCACCTTACAAAAAATTTAACACAAAATAAATCATGGTCTTAATTATAAAACATAAAATTACAAAACTTTTTTTAGAAAAAAGCATAGGAGAAAATCTTCAGGATCTATTGCTAGGAAAAGAGTTCTATGACTTGATGAAAGCATGATCTAGCCAAAGAAAACTTGATAAATCTCACCAAAAGTAAAACTTTTGCACTGCAAAAGACCTTGTGAAGAGGATAAAAAGACTGGGAGAAAATATTTACAAACCACATATCTGGAAAAGGACCAGTATCTAGAGTATATAAAGAATTGTCAAAGCTCAATAGTAAAAAAATAAACATTCCAATTAGAAAATAAGCAAAAGATATGAATAGATGTTTCACCAGAGAATACACAGAGCAAAATAAGCACACTGTTATGGATCAAACATGTTCCCTCCAAAATTCCTATGTTGAAGCCATATCCTCTAATGTGACTGTATTTGGAGACAGAGCCTTTAGGAAGGTAATTAAGATTAAATGACATGAGAGTGTGGCCCTAATCCAATAACGCTGGTGTCCATACAAGAGGAGAAGGAGACACCAGAGATATCTCTACCTGCACACATAAAAAGAAGAGGTCATATGGGGACACAGTGGGTGGGCAGGCATCTGAAAGCCAGAAAGAGAAACCTGGTCAGAAACCAAATCTGACAGCATCTTGATCTTGAATTCTAGCCTCCAAAGATGTGAGAAATAAATTTCTGTTATCTAACCCACACAATCTGGTATTTAGTTATGGCTCCCCTGGTAAACTAATACTAATACAAATGAAAAGATGTTTAATATACTAGCTATCAGGAAAATGCAAATTAAACCACAAAGAGGTACCACTATATACTTATCAGAATGGCCAAAATAAAATATTGTGTTGGTGAGTACACAGAAAAACTGGATGACTCATCTATTTCTGGTGAAAAATGCAAAATAAAAATAGAACAATCACAATGGAACACTATTTGGAAGTTTCTTATAAAATCAAACGTACCTACCATATAATTCAGCAACTGCACTCTGGGTATTTATCTCAGAAAAAAAACATGTTCACACAAAAATCTGTATTTACATATTCATAGCAGCTTCCTTTGTAATAGTGAAAAACTGAAAACAACCAACATGCTCTTCTGAGAATGGTTAATGTGAATGATTAACAAAATATGGTAAATCCATACCATGTAATACTACTTAGCAATAAAAAGGACTGAACTATTATTAATATATAGAACTTACTTGGATGCATGTCCAGAAAATTACACTGAGTGAAAAACCTATCCCAAAAAACTCATATTGTATAATTCCATATATGACATGCTTGAAAGGTTTTTCCTTGAAAGGACAAAATTATAGAAATAGTGGTTAACAGGGGTCGTGGATGGAGGAGAGAGAAGGGTGGTTTTGGCTATAAAAGGGCAACATGATGAACCCTTGCTAATAGAACTGTTCTGTATCTTGACTTTATCAAAGTCAATATCCAGGTTGTGATATTGTCCTATAGTTTTATAAGCTGTTAGCACTGGGACAAAATGGCTAAAGGGTACATAGGATCCCCATTATTTCTTATACTACATGTGAATCCTCAATGATCTCCAAATTAGAGTTAAGTGTAAAAAATCCATTCAATCCTAAACACAAATTTCTGACCAATAATATGTAATTGTGGTTCTTTAATTCTTTGAAATAAACATCCATCTGTGATCAGTGCCGCTACACTGTGATGATTGTGAAAGGTATAATTTGTTACATGTCATTCTGGCCAGCTGGTGAGTATCATAGCTTAAACTAATAGTTTCAATAAGCTTAAATAAACAGATAGGCCTATTAGATATAATGATGATATATTTGGCTATGCAGTATCAATCTGTCTACAAACACACAATCTCCTGTGACTACTCAAATGGAATCTTCTCCAACTCTGAAGAAGACCTCCCAGAGAGGCCCCAAAAGATATTTCTGCCACAATGTCAGGTTTGTAGCTCAACACTTGACCATGACACACACCAGAGGGATTGACATGGGAATAACAGCACTGGCTAATTATAATCAGAAAGTCAAGGTTAGTAAAAAGATACTCCAAATCCATACTTTAAAGTCTTAGGCATTCATATTTTTTGTTTATTGCCTTTGTTCACCATGTTCTGCTCTGCCTCTTGGGCTGTCTACACTTTGATTCAGGCTTCAGGAGTTTTAATGAGTCCACTTATGAATGCTTACAGCACATGAAAAAATAATTTTAAAAGAAACATAAACCATTTTTTAAATGGCAGTAAAAGACTTCTGGTTTCCAGCCAGGAACGTAAGGTGCTTAGAATTCACTACCCTATCTGTACAACAAGTAGAAAGATGATGAACAAACCCAAAATCAACAACTCTTTTTCATATCTGTCAGAGAAGTGAAGTCATAGGGCAAACTACTGCCCACAAAATTGGAGAGACAAAGGTGGATACAGAGAATCACAACCTCCAGAGGAACGAGTGCCAGTATAGGAAAACCTGAATTGTAACTGATGAATGGATGGAGGCTCTCTGTGCTCAAGTTTGAGAGATAAAAACTCCATAGTGAAGAGATTCAACACTTTTGTGAGTTTTACCTCCAGTAGCCCAACTAGGTTCTCAGAGTGATTTACCCAGAAAACTCCACTTGTGTTTTGGACAGAGAGAGGAAAAAAGAAAATATTGTAAAATATGCCAGGGCTTTCTATTCTTTTTGACAAGGCTTGCCTTCAGAGAAACTATTATATCAGAGCTTAACCTGATGGGCTTGTATCAGAGCTTAACTGACCTGGCAGAGGGAAAAACCCAACTGCAGCCCACTCTAACCATCCTGTCTCATCTAAAAGCAGGGGTTAGGAGATTCTCTGGCAACTGAGAAACATCTATAAAGTTCATAGTCCAGAGGCATAGGCTCACTACAACACTGAGACTTAATCATAGGACCATAGAACACTTCGCCTTCTCAATCCCACATTACCACCGCATTTCTAAAGGCCTATTTGCTGCAGTTCCTTTTACCTAATACACCATGTTCACCTTTCAACAAAAAATTACAAGGTGTACTGAAAGGCAAAAACACAGTTTTGAAGAGGCTGAGAAAAAATAAGAACCAGAGTCAAATATGGGAGGAATGTTAGAATTATCAGACTATAATTTTTAAAAATTATGATGAATGTGAAAAAGGCTTTAATGGAAAAAGTAGGCAGCATGCAAGAACAGATAGATATGTAAGCAGAGAGATGAAACTTCTGAGAAAAAAGTCAAAAAGAAATGCTAGACATCAAATGAAGAACGCCTCTGATTAGCTCATAAGTAGACTAGACATTGCTGAGGAAAGAATGTCTGAGCCTGAGGACATGACAACAGAATTGAAAAGCTTCTAAAATAGAGAAGCAAAGACAATAAAAAAGAGAGAAAAAACATATAAGAAAATATCAAGAACTTTGGGACAACTATAAGTGTATAATATATGCACATAATAGGAATACCAGAAGAAGAAAGAAAGGAAAAGAAGAAATATTTGAAATGATGACTGAGAATTTCCTCCAAATTAACATCAGTCACCAAGGCACAGATTCAGGAACCTCAGGGGAAACAAGGCAGGAAAAATGCCCCCAAAACCACACTTAAGTGTATCATTGCCAAACTACAAAAAAAAATCAAGGATAAAGAAAAAAGTCTTGAAAGAAGCCAGGGCATGAAAACACCTTACTTATAGAGCAACAAAGATATGCCTTATATCCAACTTCTCCTCAGAAATCACATAAGCAAGACTGAAGGGAAATATTTAAAGTGTGAGAGATAAAAACCACCAACCTAGAATTCTGTACCCTGAAAAATTACCCTTCTCATGTGAAGGAGAAATAAGACTTCCTCAGACAAAAACTGAGATTTTGTTGTCCACAGATCAACTTTGCAAGAAATGTTAAAAGAAGTTCTCCAGAAAGAAGGAAATGAATATGGGACAGAAATTCAGATCAACATAAAGAAAGGAAGAATATCAGAGAAGGAATAAGTGAAGGTAAAAATGAAGATTTTTCTTTTACTTATTCTGAATTAGTCTAACAGGTTAACAGTTCATTCAAACCAATAATTGTTCAACAATATATTTCATTATGAATGCATTTAAAATATATAGATATTTATGTATGCTTACTTATAAGTGAAATGAATGACAGCAATGATACAAGGGTTGGGAGAGAATAATTAGGTATATTTTGTTACTGTAAGGTACTTGCACTATCCAAGAAGCAGTGTAGTGTGATTTGAAAGTAGACTTGGATTAATTGTGAATATATATTGCAAACTCTAGGACAACAACTAAAAAAAGTGACAAAAATATAACTGACATTCTAAAAGAGAAAAAAAATGGAATTATATAAAATGCTCAATTAAATCCACAAAAGACAGAAAAAGTGTGGCTGACAAAAATAAGAATAGAAAGAGTACCAAAGTGGTAGCTGTTGAACCAATGATATCATTACTTTGAATGTCAATAGTCTAAATGTAGCAATTAAAAGATAGAGATGACAAAAACCAATACCCAATTATATGTTTTCTGTAAGAACCCACTTTAACTATAAAGACACATATAGATTACAAATAAAGGAGTGGAGAAAGATATATCATGCTAATACTAATCAAAAGAAAAAGTATCTATATTAGTTTTAAACAGAGGATTTCAGAGCAAAGAAAGTTATCAGGAATAAAGAGGGGTATTATATAATGATAAACTTCAAGAAGACATAATAATCCTTAACAAGAGAGGATCAAAATATGTGAAGCAACAGCATACAGAACTACAATGAGAAACAGATGAATCCACTAGTATAACTGGAGATTTTAATATCCTTTTATCAAAAATGGATAGATCTAGCAGGCAGAAAATCAGGAAATACATAAGTTAAACTGGACAGCATCATCAATCAATACAATTGACATCTGTGGTCTACTCCATCCAACAGCACCAGAACATACATTCTCCTCAGGCTCACATGAAACATTCACACACATGCTGGATCATAAAACACATCCTAATGAATCTGACAGACTAAAAATCATATAATGTCTGCATTCATACCACAATGAAATTAAACTAGCAATCAAACAGAAAGAGCTGGGGAATCCCAAAATACTTGGAGATTAAATGACATGATTCTGAATAACATATAAGTCCCAGAAGAAACTGCAAGTGAAACTGAAAAATACTTTGAACTAACTGAAATTGAAAACACAACTTTACAGAAATTTGTGGGATGCAAATCTACATGATGACCTATGTAGAATATCTAAAAGAATGAACCAAAAAACCTCTGGAACTAATAAGTTATTATAGTAAAGTTGCAAGATACAAGGTTAATATACAGAAATCAACAAATTTACCATATACCATGAACACATGCAGTTTGAAATTAAAAACATATTAACATTTGTACTAGTGCCCCCTCAAAAAACATTAAATACTCAGGTATAACCTTAACCAATTCTAGCAAAATATGTATAAGATCTATGTGGGGAAAACATACAAAACTCAAATGTACAAAAACAGAGGAACTAAATAAATGGGGAGATTCCATGTTTGTGGATGAAAGATTCAATATTATCAAGATATCAATTCTTCCCAACTTGATCTATAGATTTAATTCAATCCCAATCAAAACTTCAGCAAGATATTTTGTGGATATGGACAATCTGAAGTTTACGTGGAGAGGCAAAACACTTGCAATAACCAATCAGTTTTGAAGGAGAACAAAGTTGGAGGACTGATGCTACCTGGCTTCAAGACCTAGTGTAAAGCTATAATAATCGAGCTAGTGTGGTATTAGTGAAAGGGCAGACAATCAATGGAAAAGAATAGAGAGTCCAGAAATAAACCCATATAAATACAGGCAACCGATCCTTGACAAAGGAGCAAAGGCAATGCAATCCAACAGACGGTCTCTTTAACACTTGGTAGAAGAACAGCTGAAAAACATCCACATGCAAAAAAAGAATCTAGATACAGACCCAGCATCCTTCATAAACACTAATTGAAAATGGATCATAGACCTATATGTAAAATACAGAACTATAAAACTCCAAGAAGATAACATAGGGGAAAACCTAAATGAACTTGGGTACAGCAAAGATTTTTTAGATATAACACCAACGGCAATGAAAGAAAAAAATGATAAGCTGGACTTCATTAAATTTAAAAACTTCTATTCTGCAAGAGAATTGGAAGACAAACCACAGACTGGGAGAAAATGTTTGTGAAAGACACATTTGATAAAGGACTGTTATCCAAGATATATGAAGAGATTGTAAAATTCAGCAGTAAGAAAACAATCTCTTTTAAACTGGGCAAAAGACCTGAACAAACACCTCAGCAAAGATATATAGACAGCAAGCATATGAAAAGATATTCAACATCATATGTCATCAGGAAAATGTAAATTCAAACAATGAGATACTACTACACACATATTAGACCAAAATCCAAAACATGAACACCATCAAATGCTGGTATAGATGTGGTAACAGGAATTCTCACTCATTGCTGCTGGGAATGCAAAATGACAGAAACACTTTAGAAGACAGTTTGCTGGCTTCCTACAAAACTATACATACTCTTACCATATGATCCAGAAATCACACTCTTTGGTATTTACCAAAAGGAGTTGAAAATGTATGTCCACACAAAAACCTACACATGGGTATTTACTGCAGCTATTTCTAATTGGCAAAATTTGGAGGCAATGTGGATATTCTTCAGTAGGTGAATGAATAAATACACTGTGGTGCATTCAGAAAATAGAATATTATTCAGTGCTAAAAATAAATGAGTTATCAAGCCATGAAAAGACATAGAGGAAACTTATATGCATATTGCTAAGTAAAAGAAGCTAATCTGAAAAGACTACATACTGTATGACTCCAACTATATGACATTACAGAAAAGATAAACTATGGAGGCAGCAAATAGATCAATGGTTACCAGTCCTTAGAGGAAGGTGGGTACAGACAGGCAGAGCACAGAAGGTTTTTAGGACATGTAACTATTCTGTGTGACACTACAATGGTGGATACATGTCATTATACACTTGTCAAAACTCAGAGAATGTACTACACCAAGAGTGAACTTTAATATAAATGATGGTTTTTTGGTGATAATAATGTGTCAAGGCAGGTTCATTGATTGTAAAAAATGTATCACTATGGGGTAGTATATAGATAGCAGGGAAACTTGTGAGGCAGGGGTATATGAGAACTTTGTAATTTTCACTAGATTTTTCTGTGAACCTAAAACTTCTCCAAAAATTAGTTTATTATTACTTTTTAGAGCATAAAACATTTGTGAAGTATAAGGACACAAAATTTAATTTTAAAAAATCAGGTATTAGAAAACGAGGTAGGTGGAGAATATTCTATATTAAAAAATACGTAATCCAAAAATGTAAGTCCTATATATCATATTAACATAAGTTTTCATTTATCTTGGAGGACTTTAATATTCCCTTATGATTTGTCAAATGAAATAGACAAATATAAGTAATGATGTATAGAATTTGAATAGCACAATTCACCAGTGTGATTGATTTAATGTCTCTATTAAAAAGTTATATCCCCAAAACAAAGAATATGCATCCTTTCCAAGTAGGTATGGAGTGTTTCCAAAACTCACTGTTTATTAAATAAGTTATGGATAAGTTCTTCTAAATAAGTCATATTCTCTGTCCACAATGGAATAAAAATACACATAAATAAAAAGCAAAAAAAATCTATCCACTTAGAAACAGAAATATTCTTCCAAGAATTACTTAGATTAAAAAGGAAATAAAAACTGAATTTCCATCTTATTTAAAAGTAAATGAAAACAGAACACTATTGTCAATATTTGTTATTGCCAAAGCTTGTTACCACGGGGCAACTTGATAACTCTAAATGTAATTACTAGAAAAAGAGACCGAAAACAACCAAACCTTCAATGAAGTAACTAGTAATAAAAAACTAGAAAAATTTAAAAGGATAATAGAGTGTAAATTAATGAAATAGAAAAGAAATGTATTTGATCAATTAAGCTAAAATCTGATTCTTTGAAAAGGCCAATAAAATAAACAATTCGGCTTTTTTTCCTAGAAAAAAAGTTTTCTCTTTCTCTCTTGATTCCATCTCTCTCTCTTAATCAAACACAAATAATCAACCTAAGAAAAGAGAAAGGGGGTAATAACAAAGAGGAAAACTTTCAAATAAGATGATACTACATATTACTAAATACCAAGAAATTTGGAATGCTAGTAAAATGCTTGATTTTCTAGGAAAATATCAATTTCCAAAAATGACTCAGAAAGAGGTGAAGTCCATGAATAAACCAATAATTACAGAGGAAATATAATGGGTTGTCAAAATTTACTATGCCAAAAAGATACATTTTTTATGAAGGAAATCTACCAATGTTGCAAGGAACAGGTCACTATGTGTTATTCAAATGTCTGCTACACAAAAGATGGAAGGAAGCCTTCTTAACTTTTATTAAGAGGCTAGTGTAAGCAAATCTTTATACTACGAAAAAAGAAAACTGCAGGCCAACCTCACATAAAAATCTATGTAAAACATTGACAAATTAATCCAACACCATCTTTAAAAGAACAAACAATATTTTATTTCTCAAAATATTTGAGAAAATTAATACTCTTCATAAACAGTTTTAAACACAATTAGTAATATGGGCAATCATTTTAGTGGTACAGAGGCAAAACACATTTTATTTTAATGGTGATTATTTTTTATCCTCTAGGGAAAATAATAATGTTTTCTCACTATTAATATAATTTACTACATTACAGATTAAAGCAGAAAAATCATATGATCAGCCTAATGTAAGGTGGAAAAGCATTTATTAAAATTCCGTACTATTTCTGATTGAAAAATAAACCTTAAAGATCTATAAATAAAAGGGAATTCCTTGAATTGATAAACTGTATCTTTAAGAAATCTGTAACAAGCATCCTGTTTTAACACAGGAACACACTGGACAGGTTTACATTAAATTAGAAATAAAGCAAAGATGCATTCTACAAGTATGTACTATTCAACACTACTTTAAAGGTTCAGCCCAAGTTAATGAGACAAAAAGGAGGAGGAAGTCATAACTATTAGAAATGAAAAGGTAAGATAGTTACATTTGCCTGTTATATGACTATTTTATATATGTATATGTTTGTATATATATAAAATAAATATATATTTTCAAGAGAATCAACTGAAAAACAAATACAAAAAATGAAAGAATTCATTCAGTAAGGGATCTAGATAAAAAATCAATATACAAAACTCAGTAGCATTAAGAAAAATTAAAAACTGTAATTAAGAAAAAGATCCCATTCTCAATAACAATAGAAATTATATTAACTAATATGAAATGTGCAAGAAAATGATAAACTTTTATTGAAGGATTTAAGGAAGATCTGAATAAATGGGGGGGAAATACTATGTTACAGGATAAAAAGAGTCATGATTATAAAGATATCAGTTCTCAAGATGTCGAATTGTTCTAGAAAGTAAATTCAACTCCAAGCAAAACCACAATATAAACTGTTTTAGGATATCTGATAAACTGATTTAAAAGTTCATCCAGAGAGAAAATAGTTAGAAGAGCCAGGATAACCCAAAAAGCAAAACAAACGCTTGCTCTACAAAATTTCAAAACACACAAAGCTAAAGTAGTTAAAAGTGTGGTGTTGACCCATTACTATACACCAAATATTCGTGTCCCCTACAAAATGTGTAAGTTGAAAACCATTCCCTAATGTGATGGAATTTGGAGGTGGGTCCTTTGGGAGGTGATTAAGTCATAAGGATGAAGTACTCCTGAATGGGATCAGCAGAGAGCTCCCTCACCCCTTCCCTCCTGTGAGGACACATCAATCGAACAGCTGTGAATTAGGATGGAGGCATTCCCCAGATATCAGCTATACTAGTATGCCAGCACCCTGATCTTAAGACATCTCAGCCTCCAGAACTGTGAGAAATAAATAAATAACATTATTATATGGCCCCCAATCTATGGTACCTTGTTATAGCAGCCCAAAGAGACTAAGACACTCATTGATAGACAACAGAGACAACAGATCAATAGCATAAAACATTCTGCTATGAGTCCAGAAATAAGACAAGAATAGAAATGAATAGGTGAATGATTTTTCAAATAAAGGGAGAAAAAATGAAGGATTTAATGAATGATATTGGGACCAACCATACACTTAGAAAACAGTAAAAACCATGAAATTATAAATTTATCTCACAAAAATTAATTCCAAATAGATTAAAAAGCTAACTAAAACAATACTATAAAAGTTTTAAATGTGTTTTTTTTCAACTTGCCTGAATCTAGGTTAGCTGTTAGCCAGAATAATTTTCTGTTGTTTGCAACCAAAAGAACTTGACATAGAACTCTGACCAGAAATTTGGCATAGGATATTTTTTAAGTAGTATGGAAAAAAATACAATAATTGAAAAGACAAACAGCCGCAAGAAAATATTAGCAAGAAAATATAATGTTCCTATTATAGTACAAGTCCTATAAATAAATATCCCAATAGAAATTTGGACAACACATATGAACAAATAATTAATAGAGGAAGAAATGTAAATGGTAAACATGAAAAAATATTCAAACTCATTAGAAATAAAGGAACACAAATTGAGTAACAATGAAATAACACGTTTTTCCCTCAAGAAAAAAGTAAATATTTGAAAAAAATTATGAAGAATCCACTATTAACAAGATGTAGGAAAATGGCCACTTAGCAAACTATTGACCAAATGTAAATTAAAGGTATCTTCTCAAGGGACAATTGATATAATATACATAAAAAGTTTAAATTGGCATTTCCTTTCAGTAATTTCACTTCAAGTAATTTATCCTATGGAAAACATATGTACACAGGAATACAAATACTTTATGGAATAATAAAAATTAGAAATAATCTAAATACTGCGAAGAGAAATGATTGAGTAAATTATGGCATATTCTTAGTAAGGAAAACATTGTAGCAGTTAGGAATAAGGTAGCTCTATATGGATTAACATGGAACAATTTTCAATATACATAGTGGCAAAAGTCCCAGAATGATATATTTCATATATTGCTTATATTAAAAACTAGTCTGTTAAGAGATAAAGATTTTTTAAACCATATCACATATATAATACATTACATATATTAAAGAAATATATGTATAATAAAGGCACAATGAAGGATCTAGATATACTAAACCATTAAAAATAATTTCCTCTCCAGTAAGAAAGCATTCAGCATGATAAAAAGAAACTTTGCCTTTTCTTCTACATATATCCTTTTACGCCCTATGTTATGTGTTACTTATGTAATTCAATCTTGCATGAAGAAAGTAAAGTGTAACATCAAATAAGAACTTCTGACAGGCAAAAACCCTCCAAAATAAGATTTTTAAACTGAATACTTCAATTTTTAAAAATTTTTTCCACTCAAATATTATGAAATACTTTATTATTCAGATCTGAAATTCAAGAAACTATGACAAAGAAATTTTTCTTGGTAAAGGACTACAAAATACCAGTCTCAATTGACATTTAATGCAATTATAAAAAATTGTAATACAATATAATAGAAGTTCTTATTCTAAGGAAGTTAAGAAAGTTTCTACTTTCACAAAGATATAATATTCATTAAATTCACTAATTCAAGGTTTATTTACATCTACTGTTGATATTTTAAATGGAGAAATATACACGCATGAAAAAAAGGAAAATTTATAAAACACCAGCAAAAACCCCCTTGTAGAAGTGTCTGTATGAGTTCACTGAAGTGTCTTTAGGCAAACTAAATTGCTGATTAGATTTGACAGCTCTAAGAATCCATTCTTTAATTTCATTCCAATTTCAGTGATGTAGAACCAGGTGCCAATTTTAATGTTTGGCCATCCTTATAAAAACTGAAAACTTTATAAATCTAAATATTCAAGGCCATTTAAAAATAGATGTTAGGTATCAAAACTACCAAAATTCACCTGATTCTAGATGAACAAATTTTCCTAATAAGATATGTATCTGGGGAAAAAAATAAAACTTGACCCATCACAGCTTACAGTTACTGAATTAACTGGTTTCTAATTATCCAGGTAGTAAATATATGCTTCAAAGCAATGCTCAAACTACAATACTATAATTAATAATCATTTTTAGTAATTGCTAATAATTAATAAACACACGCAAATGTATTAAAGTGTAAATCATACCTAATACGGAGAAATCCTACAAAAGCATTCAAAGCCTATTTATTTTCTGTACTTTTCTTTCAAACTAAATAAATAAAAGAAAAGAATAACATACTCGAACCTTTCTATTTGGGATTCACTGTCAATTCTGTAGTGCTCGAAATCTTGTCTAAGAGACTGTAGCTCTTCTTGAAGTCTCTTTTCACGTTCTACACTTCCTTGATAAAATTTCATCTCTTTTTCCATTGCTTCCACTTTTTCTTCCATAGCCTTAAACTCATGAAGAATTAGATAGCTGACTCCACAGTACTTACAAACTTTTTCTTCAGGGTACATCTAGAAAATAGAACATATATTTACTGAAATGATATGTTTTAAATTCTGAAAAATACAGTTCAACTGAAGGTGTTACTGCAATCATGCTGGTCAAATGAAGTGAATGCATACTATACTATGCCATGGAGTAACAGTTATGATATTGCCGACATCTGGATAAAATTTTTGTAAGTGTCAAGATATTGACTCTGAAACAAAAATCTTGGAATTAGAAAAGGGTTTTTCAGAGCAACTATTTCACCATGGTATTTCTAAGAAAGATTTACTCTTGGTATAATTTCCATAATATAAAACTGAAAATGATGAAAACATATTTGCAATTCTTGCTTTAAGATGAATTTTCCATGAGGTGGGAAGAAATCATTGGCGTTTCACTGCCAGTTGCTCTGTGATCCCTGAGCTGCTTCTTGGCTTTTTCAGATCTTATTCTACTCATTTTTAAATTAGGGCATTGGACCAAGTAAACTTAAAGCTTCTATTCAGTTTTAACATTTTATAATTTTTATAGAATTTAACACTCTGTCATAAAACCACAGATTAGAAAAACACTTTGAACCTCACCTCTTCTCCCTAAATCAGTAGTTTTCCCCTCAGGGAGGTATGGTTATGCCCATTTCATAGATAAGGAACTGAAGACTACTGAAAGTTAAACAAGGAGCTGATGGGTTGAAAAACTGGGATTAAACCCAAGTCTTTTAAAATCCAGTACCTATGTCTATAACCATGTGTGTCATATTTATCTACCAGGTGATCCTGTTATTTCCTTCAAATAAAATGGTCTTCCTTCCTATGTCTCTGGGTCAGCATAGGTGAATAAAAAATGGAATTTTAGCAAAGTCACGAAAGAGGTAATTCTTTTCTTTCTATGTAAAGTATATAAATATTCCTCAAGTAGTCTCTGTTTGGCTTGCTACTCACAAAGGATAAGAGACAGTTTCATGAAATATTTGCTCCAGAGCACTGAAATGAAAGCACTTGGATTGCTCGAGGAGTACTTACTCTGAAAGCACTCTCCTTAGATTAGAAACTGCTCCTGTAACTAGAAGTGATGTCATCAGATCTGCAGTCAATGCTATTACACCAGAGTCAGTTGAAGTAAACTAATAATAAATTCTTAGATAGTTAATTTTGCTTAAACTTTAATAATAAAAATTTAAAATTAAAAACCGTCATATAATACTGTGGGATACAGAGGAATTACTATATAAATAATTGCCACTGATACCAAATTTATAGATTTGTAAAACAACATGTTTGAAAGAAATCATAAAGATAACCTGGTTCAAGCTCTGGATGGGTTCAGAGTTTATTCTAACCTAGATAAGTTGTTATTCAGTCTCTATTTCAAATCTCAAACAGTAAACTACTTTGTGAAGCAAGCCTATTCCATCTTCTGATGCTTTTGTCGATCAGGAAATTTTCTCATGCTGACCCCACATCTGCCTCCTTAAAGAGTCCACAGATCCTAGACCTCCTAGTAACCATGTGGAACAGCCTCAGGCCTCTTTTTAATACTTGAAGACAACTATCAGGCATACTCCATATCTTCTCTTCTCCAGGTCAACCCTTCCAATTCCTTCAGCTATTTCCCATATGACATGGTTTTAATTTCTTTCTCATTCTAGATAATTTTCTCTAAACTTATTCTAGTGTTCTATATCTGTTTCAAAGTAAGGTGCCCAGAACTGAATACTTCAGTGTGGTCGGCCTCACTAAAACAGAATAAGAGAGGTCTCAAACTTCCCTTATTTTGAGATTTAATTAGCAATATTTACTAATGCTATGTTAGATCACAATGGTCTTTTGTATTTTCAGTAGTTAAATGTTGGCATTATATACTATAACTAGCTTTTATGCTAATAAAGCTCACATTTAAAAAAATACTGCAGTGCAAAACCATGTCTCATTATATTGAATATACCAATTCATTCTTACCCACCTATGTCCCCTTTTTTTAAATAATCTACTTTCTACAGTCCTGGCTGCTCTGTTTGGTAATGTGACTAAAACCTCCTCTACTCATCCATCCTAGCAATGGCTGATTGGTGGGGAAAGACTGAGTGCCAGACCTAGAAGAACCAAGAACTACACTGAGATGAGCCAAGTCCTGTAAGATGCAGGCATTTAGGACACCTTGAGAGCAACCATGATGAAGAAGGGTCATGTGCAAGGTACAGAGTAAGTCACATTACTGGAATGAGAGAGAAGATGAGACAAAGACATTGTGGATTCAGAGTAAGAGGAAAAAAATGGAATCAGTCATTGTCTTGCACCATTGACCTTCCAAGTCCTCACTTCAGTCCCTCTTGAGACTAGCGGCCCTACTTGCCCTTTGGGATCTATACTCAATCTTACTCCACTAGTCTCTCTTTTCCTTCTTAAGCTACCTATTCCTTGCAACCAATAGCCCCAATTCTATTATGTGAAAACCTGACTTTTCAGATCCAAGGGCAGAATGATAAACGTAATTGTAAATGTAAATAAATAAATTATACACGCACACACACAAGTAACTTAGAAAACAGATATATAAAGATATATATATGTCATATATTCAGCTTTTTGTTACTGACTTTGGTATTCAGGAAATTCAAAGGTTTGCTCTTCTGCAGATTTGGTCCTTGTAAGTTGCTGATGTAAGTATTTAATTCATTGATAAAAAAATGTTGAATACGACAAAGCTGAAGATAGAATTCCACAGCATATCTCCTAGTTTGATACTGATCCATTACTCAGCACATTTCAGGGACAATTCTTCAACTGGTTATTAAACTAACCAATTATTTTTATAACCAGCCTATTTTTATTCATACTGTTTTCAAGAATATTATAATAAACTTTGTCAAATCCCTTCATAAAATCCCTATATTCTATACCTACTACAATTTCTGGACCTAGTAACTCTACACAAAATGGAGTGGCAAGGCCTATGCTGATTCTCTTAATGAACATAAAAATGGCCCACGGTGAATTGTTTTCTCTAACGTATTTTCACAAATCACCTTTCAATAATATATTCTAGAATCTTGTCTGGAACTAAAATTGAGTCCACTGTTTGTAATTTATGGTCATTTTAAGCCTGGCATGGCATTTGTATGCTATTCTCTTACTCTGTACATGTCCTAAAGAACACCATGAGTAGCTCTGCAATCCCCTCAAAGGTACCGGAAGTCCTTGGGAATACAATTCATTCTGGTCAAGACACTTGAACTAATTCAGAGCAGTTATATTCTAACAATCCCTTTGCCCATTGTAAGTTTTGGTTCCTTCTCATCAATTTGAAAATTATATTGCTTACTCCAAGGCACTTTCATCCTTAACCTTTTGCCTATTAATCACATTTCTTGCTGTGCTCCTGGCAAAGTGCCCTATCCTTTTTTTTTAAAGAAAATTCTTGCTGGATGAAGCTTATTTGCAGCCTGAGGACAAAACATAAATGGCAAAAACTCCACATTCTAACCTATTAGAATGTTATTCCACCATAGTAATCATGGGGTGGAGGGAGCCAAAATAAGTGAAGGAATACATTTTATAGAACAGATCTGCTAGTTCAGCAAGGAAAGCCAAAACATGATCATCATTATGATCTAGGAAACAAGACAATCAAACTATAAAATAATAGGTCCATAAGCATGGTCTCTGACTTCACCTCATACAATCTGGATCTCTGAGTGAGCTATGTTTAAAAAAGTATACTGTACAGAAGTTTTCAATGCTATTAAAATGTAAATAATTTTCTGTAAGTAAAACTGCAACAGAAAAAATATAATAACCCTTCCAAATTTTAGTGTCTGTGTGGGCTAATTACTTAGGACATTTCTGTGAAACTTGAGAAGCTATGAAATACTATAATTATGTTCCCAAACGAAGTAAGTAAAAGTTATCTGGGTTTTTTTTTTTGGTAAAATATAATTTGTACCTCATTCTTATAACTTGGTGTTATAACATCTCGTTGTTTTGTAAGTAAAATAATGACATGCTGTCATTCTTGACCAAAGGGCTATCATTAGCAGGATGATTCTGCTTTCTACAAGAGACACTTGGAGGAGGCATAAACAATTACAGCATATTAAACAAATGCAGAATGATTTAAAAATAAATTATAAAATAAACTTCTAAAATGATGCATCTGTACTTTAAAAATTATAGTTATTTAATATAAAAACTTATGCATATTTTTGAAAGGTTAAATTGGGCTTCAGATCCTTTTCAAGGCTCCTATCTGTGCTTCAACTAGAAAAGGCACTCTATAACCTCCTGCTGCCCAGCTGAGGCATACTCTGCTCCAGAGAACGTTTCTCCTTTCTTCCCCGACCCATTCCATGCTTTTTATGCCTGAATTGGAAGAAATAAACATATAAACTATTGCACAAAGGTGAGAGAACAGCAGTACAAAATATTAACATTTTCTATGAGGTTTTGCATTAAAAAAAGATGCTTTTATTCAAAATAATGAGTATCTAGTGAAATTTCATCCAGATTGGGAGAAACATTTTGAAACAGGATGGTGAACCTTTTGAACCATTAGTCACACAGACCACCTGCACACATTACAAGGCCTTCAGAACACTGCCTCATCAATAAGTCAAGCTTGCTGCACTACTGATTTAAAAATCAACTTAGTAAAGAGCATCTACAAAAGCTCTACATCTACATTACAGCTAACAGTGAAAAATTGAGTGCTTTTTCCCCTAAGATCAGGAAAAAGGCAAGGATAGCCCCTCTCTCTGCTCTTATTCAACATAATGCTGGAAGTTCTAGCCAGACTAATAAGGCAAGAAGAGGAATAAATAGCATATGTACTAGAAAGGAATAAATAAAACTGTCCCTACTTGAAATGACATGATTATCTACATAGAAAACCCAAGGAATCTACACTAAAAACTTCTAGAACTAATATGTCAGCAAGGTCAATGATTCAAGATAAAAATGCAAAAACCAACTGTATTTCTATATTCTGCCAGTGAACATATGGACAGTGAAATTAAAAACATAATACCAATTACAATTGCTCAAAAAATGAAATATTTAGGTGGAAATCTAACAAAGCATGTACAGGACCTGTATGCTGAAAACTACAAAACATTGAGGAAAGAAATCAAAGAAGATCAAAATAAATGAAGAGACATACTGTGTTCATGTATGGTTTGGGAGACATAACATATTTAGGATATCTATTCTCCCTAAATTTATATGTGGGTTTAATGTAATTCTTATCAAAATTCCAGCAAGATGTTTTTTAGATATAGACAGGACTGTTCTCAAATTTATATGAAAAGGCAAAGAAATTAGAAGAGCTGAAACAACCTTGAAAAAGAATAAAGTGGGAGGAATCATTTTGCCTGATTTCAAGACATACTGTATTGCTACATCGAGATTGTGTGGTATTGGCAGAAGGACAGACACATAGATCAATGAAACAGAATAGAGAATGCAGAAATATATTTACATAAATATGCCAAACTGGTTTTGGCAAAGGTGCAAAAGTAATTCAGTGAAGAAAAGACCAACTTTCCAAAAAATGGTGCTGGAATGATTGAATATCCATAGGTTAAAAAAAAAATGAACCTCAACCTAAACCTCATACTCTGTACAAAAATTAACTCAAAATGGATCATGGACTTAAATATAAAACATGAAACTATGATTTCAGAAGAAAAAAACCTAGGAGAAAATCTTCAGGATCTAAACTAGGCAGAGTTTTTACACGTGATACCAAAAGCATGACCCATAAATAGAAAAATTGATGAACTGGATTTCCTCCAAATTTAAAACTGCTCTGTGAGGATGAAAAGACAAACTTCAGAACAGGAAAAAAATATTTGCAAACCACATGTCTGACAAAGAAGTAATATTTAGATTATATAAAGAACTCTCAAAACTCAACAGTAAAAAAAATTCATAGATAATGACCACAGTTAATGGTCAAAAAACATGGAGAGACATTTCACCTAAGAGGATACTTAGATGCCAGAAAAGCACATAAAAAGATATTCAACATCATTAGCCATTAGGAAAATGCAAATTAAAACCACAATGAGATATCAATGCACACCTAGCAGAAAGGCTAAAATAAAAACTAATGACACCAAATGCTGGTAAAGAGGCAGAGAAAGTCCATCACCCATTCATTGGTGCTGAGAATGTAAAATAGTACAGCCCTCTGCAAAAGTTTGGCAGTGTCTCAAAAAACTAAACATGCAACCACTATACAACCTAGCAATTGCTTTTTTGGGCATTTATCCCAGGAAAAAGAAAACATGTTTAAGTAAAAACCTACACATGGAGATATGTATATATACAGCTAGCAGCTTCATATATAAGAGACAAAAACTAGAAAAAAAAACCATGTTCTTCATAAGGTTAAATAAACTGCAGTACATTCATACCATGGACTACTACTACTCAGCAATAAAATAAACTATTAATACGTACAACCACCTGAATGAAGCTCCAGAGAATTACACCAAGTGAAAAAATCTAATCCCAAAAGGCTACATATTATATGATTTCACTTATAAAATATTCTTGAAATGATAAAATTTTTGGAGACCAGATCAAAGGTCAGCAGGGGTCATGAGTTGAGGGTGGGGGCTGGGCTGGTAGAAGTGTACAAAGGGAGAGGTTGAGGTGAATGTGGCTATGAAAGGGCAACATGAGGAATCCATATTGTGACAGGACTGTTTATGTCTTGATTGTATCAATGTCAAGATACTGGTTGTGATGCTGGAATACAGTTTTGCCAGATGTCACCATTGAGGGAAGCTGGGGGAGCAGTACATGGGATAACTGCATGTGAATCAACAGTGATTTCAAGATAAGAAGTTTAACTTAAAAATAATAAAAATATATTAAGCTAGGACTAAAATACCAGAGCTTAATCCATAAAGAAATTTTGTTGAGAAATTTCAAGAAATGTTGGCTTCATACATAAATTGTACCTGACACACTATATTTATCTAAATATTCTTCCAGAGTATATTTCCTCCAGCACCTATTTTTCCACTGAGAACCACACCTTAATAAACTCTATGACGCTCTATGGCCAACGAGCAAAAGTATTTTGGACTACAAATTGACAAATGAAGATTTTTTTTCAGATGCATAGTGATTTTTTTTAACGAACTGTTTTTCCTAATGAACTATTTTGAGTCAAATATTAAGTGAATAGTCTCTCCAAAAATTACACAGCTCTTTATTTCTTTTGTTACTAGGTTTTAAAACTGCAACCGCTTAAAAACAAAACACACATACCCTGCCGCTCCCATCCCCACACACATACACACATATCACTACTTTTCCAGGATGTTATGATCTGGAATTTCTATGACCATTTCTCTTTCTTTTTCCTTTACTTTAACTCAACACAAAATCTGACCCTAGCCACAGTGGCCCAAAATGACCTGGAAAATTGTTTATTTTTTCTGGCAATGACAATCTGTGCTTGGAAATATAAAACTGTTATTCTGAATAAATTTCAAAGTTCCAAAGTACTAAAATTACTTTACTGAAACAGGACAAAATGAGCTGTTACTGCTAGGGAAAGGGATTGTTATCCTAGCAAGAACAGTGTGCTCTGCAGCCCCTGCACTGCCACTTCTGTTTTGTAAAATAAACAACTCGAGTCTCTTTATTTTACTTTGTGTCCTGTGGTAATAAAATCTTCTGAAGCTAAAATCCTATTATAAGTGTCCATTTTGTCACCATTAAAAAAAAACAAGGGATCAGTTTTACTTTTGCAAAATAACTGATTTTTTCTGCTGGTTTGTCACAGTTGTTTGCCTTCTGCACATGTTCCCAAGTAAAAGCAACAAAAGCAAAGTTGTTGGTTGCTTTCTTCCTTAAAAACAAAAAAACAAAAAAACAAGAGTTCATATGTCTCTAAAATGGGTTGCTATTCAGGAGAGGAAGAGATATAGAATTATTACTCTGTTGATTGATAACTGTTGTTTTCATTTTAAACTGTGGCAATAAAATCCTAAACCTAGAACTTTACTATCATTACAAGTGCATTTTGCTTTCAGAACACTGGATGAAAATTCGAGCAAAGCTGTTGGTTATCAGAGTCAGAGACACGTAGGAGTTAGCTCACTCTAGAGAGAGAGGTGAATTAGAGATATGGTCTAAGGACATACTGAAGTGAACTTGTCTAGCAGCAGACAGAGGGAATGAGTGTGGTCTTGCTGGCTAGCCCATGGGCCTGTTTCACATTTTCTGCCACTTGGGGAGATGGAAGTCTGAGATGTGTCTTATGCTCATTCAGAAATTGTGATAAAAAGCAAAATGATCTAGGACTAGGAGACAAAAGATTATCTTATTCTTTCTTCCCTAAGAATCTCTAAGATGAGACCATGGGCAGATGACTTAAAATCCTAGTCTCCTAGTCAGGTAATGGATTCTCTTACTATAGCTTATTGTCATCACCATTGTTGTCCGCCCTTTCCCTTAAATGGCCATCTCTCCCACCACCTTTACTTTTTCTTGCCACTCTTTCTACTACTGCCTATTTTGCCATTAATAGTACTGTGTTGTGCAGACATTTTCCTGTTCTTTTTCCAATATCTCTCACATATTTATATCACATAGTAAAAATACAGAAAGAAATAAAGAGGGAACACTCCCTTCACCTTCTCTTCCATGATTTCTATACTAAACTTCCTTGGCACACATAGAAAAACAGAAGGGGCTTCTCTAGAAAGAAGAGCCAGCATGAAAACCAACACAAAATGTTATCAGAAGAACAAGAAGAAAAAAAAGCCTTTGAAAGACGTGTCTGTCACTAGCTGCTAATGCACCCCCCTCATGTTCTTTATCCAATAGAGAAATGGAGCACAATTTCCAAGAGATTATGAAAAAAATGATTTGTTTTTATCATTTTAATAGTCCATAGTACTAATATGAAGTATTCCTATTACCATTAAAAGCTTTATATATATCTAACATGAATCTGTATAGAATGATGTATGCAAGCTGACTAAACAGATACACTACCTGATCACAAGGCAATTTACCAACTGTGATTATGGACAATCTAGATGAATCAAACATAGGTAAGAAATTATGGAAAGAAAATAACTGACTTATTCCTAGACTGCTTTAATAGGCTGTGGGATGCATGTACACATTTTGGTTGATCTGTAATCAAGTTCTGGGTACTTGGCTGGTACATAATAGGCACTCAATAAATCTTTGTTGTATAAATGCATCTGATATAGGCATGAAAAAAATGCAAAGCTACACCTTACATCTGAAACATTCAACAGGACAAGGGCTACAAGCAGTATATTGTCCAGGGCCTGAGGCAGCTGAGCCTCTCCTGGCATCCCCACTTGTCTGTACTGTATGGATAGCTGCCTACCATTCCTGCTTTGAAAACATAATTGGAGATTTATGAAATGCTTGGTTTTAGCATTTTTAAACAACTTACTTGTAAAGTACCTTAAACATGAGAAAAAATTCACAGTTCTTATAAAAACCATGTAAAAAATAAATATATACTCTTTCATGTATTCAAAACATTTACAATGTTAACTATTCCTTAACTTGGCCAGCTTTTCTCACCAGTAAAAGCTTCTGTTCCCTTGGCCTAGGATACCCTATTCCCTATCTGTCTATAGGGATACTTGGCTTTCAAGAGTCAATTTCAGTTCTGTCTCCTGGTATAAAGACCCTCCTTTGACCCTCCTGGTACTCAGGGATTGCTCTCCCCATCTTCTCCACCCTCAGAGAAAGTACTATCTTATATGACATATAAATCATATACTGTCTTTTAGACATGTCATTATATATCTTTTTCCTGACACATGGCTGGGATCTGAAGTATGGGTATTGTTTTTTGGAGATTGTTTCATTTCTCTTAATCTCTGCCACACCAATAATGAAAGGAACTCAGCTGCGGGAGAGAGGAAGGACAGCCCATGACTTCAAATCCACATAAGCACCATTTCTCAGGTAAGTGGAGCATAGCTGAGCTCTTTACTAACTTGTATACCTAACTTAAAATGTGAAGCAAATTTAACACGATGGTTTAAAAGGTCTTCTCTAGTAACTGGACTTCCCTTCTAGTTCCTACTGCAGTTTATAGAAATCTGAAGGACATACAATAACAGCCCACATCAAGTTAAATCAGGGGTATGATTAATGCTAATAGGCAGCCCAAAGCAGCATGCACAAAGGATAAAAGCATATCTTAGAGCTGACTGCAATTTTTAATTAAAAATAACAGATTGGTCATTAATTGAGAGATGACTGCAGATTTACTGAAGAACCTGAATGATTAATGATAGCTAAGGTTTGAGGTTTCAATTCACAATTTGCCAGTCAGTTTCAAAGAGATATTTTTAAAATTATACTCTTAACACTGTATTCATTGCCAAACTAAATATGGAAGAAATATGGGAGGACAGATAAGAACAGGGAGGAGGTTACATAGGAACTGCAGAGAACTGATTGTTAACCAGATTAGATGAGCTGGTATATATGTAAGGGCTTAAAACAACGTCTGTTGCACAGTAAGTTACAAGAATTAAGGTAAAACTAAAATAGACCCTGAGAGAGAGTCTTAAAAGCTCAGCATCATAAAAAGTTACAAACCAGTTATAATTTCTGCAGTGGTTTAAAACTAATTTGTTTTGCAAATACAGAATAAGGATCAGTTAAAATTTTAAACAGATCCATTTGTTTCAGGTTTTTTTCCTGAGAAGTTGCTAGAAAAACATATATATATGTATATATATACTATTTGGACATTCCTGGGGCCCTCTTTTCACAAGGGCTCTGCAAACACCTGGTCAAATACTATGCTGGAATTATATATCTGTCTTCTTCCACAGGTCAAACATTCTTTGCACTGAATTGAATTCTACAATTCTGGCCACTGTGATTATTCCCTTCACTACCATACCAATTTCAACACAGATCCCCTGACCAAAACAAATATTAAAACTCTGAATTTACTCCCCTAGGTTTTGGAATTATGTAAACATACTCCTAATGTTACACTGTAATAACATATTATGATATCATACCTTTTGGATTTCCTCAGGTAGCTCATATATAGGAATGTGACGATCCATAATTTCTCAAAATATGCTGAGGGACCTCTGAAGTAAAATAAGCTAAAAACATTGATGGCAATAGTTAGAACTGAAATAGTATGAAGAAAATTCAAATTAAAAGATATAAATTACTGGGAGTATTTGGGGATGAATAATGATAACTGTTTCAATAGGTATTTGTTTCAACTCAGTGCTAAAAGGTAGAACTGTGGCTTTCAGTTATTAAGCCAATAGAATAGGAAGGACATAAGAGTCTTTTCAGTTAGAAATGGTATTTTCTTTCTTCAGAACTTTATAGTCTAATTCTAATTTCTGTGTTGGTTTACTATTATTTGCTTTGCAAATACTTGGTAAGGATCACTTATTTTAAACAGATCCACTCATTCAGTTTTTTTTCTGAAAAACTGATAAAAAATATCTAAATATATTAATCCAGCAGATAAGAAAAGCAATTGTGACATGAATGCTGGTTTAAATGATGAAGTACAGGAAAAAAAAGTACCAGGCTAAGTATGGTATGCAGGCATTGAACAGAAGAGTTGTCAAAGCATGAGAAGCCAAGTGTCAATATTACCTAAGATAAGCATTTGCATATTTTTGTGCAGCTGATTTACTTTTAATAGATTTTCATTTTCTAATATAACATAATTCAATGTAAAACTCTATCACTACTTTCATAATAACACACAAGATAGAGGAACACTTTGGGAAAGAATAGACAGTCCAGTTGCATGAGTGAGAGATGTGTGTATATATATATAGAGAGAGTGGGCAATAGAAGGGGCCAGCAGAGAAAGATGATACAGACATAATTCCATAGCTGGGAAGAAGTCCTGTGTGTCAGGAGTTGTAGAGAAGGAACAATATAGGAATTCAGGGAAGAAAAATGTCTCATTTTTCTGAAGGGAGTGGAGAATTAGTAAAGACTTCCTGAGGCTATTTGCTTTTGATCAGGGCAGGATCTTGGCAAAGAGACTGGAGAGGCACAGCACTCTGTCACAGACAGCAACCCCAGCAGGGGCAAGGTGGCAGGGACATTGTAGCTGACTAAAATTCCTGTAGTGGTAGCATTTCTTTAAATTATGCAACCATTAGTGGAAGAGAAGATTCCGCATCTTGTGTGTTAGTACAAAGCCCATGTTTTAATGAGCTGCTATTTAAAACAAGTAACTAATAAGCTGCCTTCCTATACAGACATATAAAATGTGTGTGTGGGAGGGGGGTGTAAAGTTAACTGGGGTGGGGGTAAAGTTAACTGACATGGTTAACATAGGCCCACATGGCCAAGTATATCATCTAAAGTTAGGCAAACTGTCTCTGTGATGTAGCAAGAGCTCATTATTCATAGAAGATTTATTATTCACAGAAGATTCATTATTCTCATTTCCACCATTTTACAGTGGCACTCACCATCAGTAAAATAAGATGGCATGGTCCTAACTAAATTGTATTGGGAGTAGAATTTTTCCTAAAATTATCAACTAAATGTCCTTTTAAAATTCCACCCATAAAATTATTTGAGAGCATAAATCTAATGATGGTATAAACAAGGCACCAGTGGAAGTTTTTTATTTCTGTAAATACCATCATTGTCTGTAAATTCGTTCCGACTCTGTGGCCTTACTATACTGAGGGGAAAAATTGGCAGTTTCTGATTATTAAGGAAAAATTTAAAACAAAATACACTGCCAACCCAGAAAATCCCTCCACAATGCAGAAAGAAAACAATTTTATTATTGAATTAGCAGTTAACCAGACTGACGCACAGCACAATCTGCTGAGATACAAAAACAAAGAAATCTCATTTTTTTATACAGCCAAGCAGATATAATCCATTACATACACATTCTCAAGGTAAATGGTAACTTTGTCTTCAACACAGCTTACTATGTATTCTTTCCTAATTCGTTTTAAATTCCCCTGGAAATTGAAGTAGCCATCTGTGCTATCTTATTGCGTTTGTTCGAAGGAATACATATCGCTAAGACAAAGCAGGCTGTTAATAAAAGTAAGGTGCCTATGCTAAACTCCCAAGGTGATACAGTGATAGGGGCGCTGTCTTCTTTAAGGTTTACATTTTAAAGAAATGGTTCCCAGTTCCTCAAACTTTGTCTTTAAAAAGACTTGCATATATATATTAAAGGAATAGAGGATGCATTCACAAATGTGAGGTTTCTCAAAAAAAGGGGGGGAGTCTCTTTTCCTCTTGGCAACAATAAAATGTTTAATTTATCCTTACATTATTTTGCCTGTTTTATTGAGCCCCTTTTATTATTTGACATTACACACGCGTAGACTGCCCTTCAGCAACAGGTGAGGTAATAACTGACAGCAGCTACGTAGGTATTTGTGAACCCGCAAACAGGGTAACGAGGAACATGTCAAAAATTCAGAAATGTCCATGATTATTCACTTCCGAATCCCTTCTTCACACCAGTGTCACGTTGGGCCATTAACTCACGTTCAGCTTTCAGGCCTTCTCATAAAGAACTTCCCCTGGAGTGAATCACCCACAAAAGAGCAGGTCAGAGTCAGGTGAAACGGAGTTCACGACCTAAAACCTTGCTGAAGAGGCAGGATTTTCCAAATAGAAACCACTGCAAGACCAGCCAAACTGCTGGAAGGGTTTTGAAATCTGTCCCTTTCTAACCCCGTTCCCTCGGGAACCGCGGTGGCAGAAAAAAGAGGAGGGCGCAGGGGTGAGGCCAAGCCGCGCATTCCGGGGGAGAAGAGGGCGCCGGAGCCGGCGGGCTCGCGGACACAAAGCTGGGGCCGCAGAGCGGAGCGGAGGCGAGGCTCGGAGTCCCATCCCCTCGCCGCAGCGCCGTGGCTCAGTTTCCGGCCCTCTCCCTGGATGCCAACACGCCTCCGCTCCGGAACTGCATCCCGGGGGACCAGGTCATCCCGGGGCTCAAGGAAGCCATTCATTATCTCTCACCTACACCTCGATGCTACCAGATGCGAAACGGCTTTCCCGGTCTCCCGGGAGACCGGGCCGCACGTCGGCCTGACGTCTGGGCGCAGTGACGTCAAGGCCTACGCCGCTCACCAACGCGGAAGCGGTGCTCTCCTACCCCGCCCGTTCACCTAGCGCCGGGCGGAAGAGGGATCGTTGGCGGTTCGGGGGTAGTGGCTGCACATACTCGGAAAGCTGGGAGAGGGAGGGAAAGGGCTTGGAGAGCGAAGCGGGGGAGGGCGGGCTGGAGTCGTGGTAGGACTGAGGGTATGGCGGAAGACGTCCCTAGCCCTTTCGTGCTTTGAAGAGAGCCACTCCCGGGGGTTCAGGCTCCAGTCCATCTTGCCTATCGTCCCTAGCTCTAGGGTCCCTGAGGCCGACAAAGCAGTGCGCAATTAATTGTTCTTGATCAGAAAGAGGAGAGTTGCCTATGGAGGACATGGGTGTAAAAGGAAGCTCTGGTCACAGTCTTTTAATTAATTAATTAATTAATTAATTTGCCGCGAAGGGCAAATTAATTGGGAAAGCATTGGTAAAATTTTCATCCTAGTCCAAAAGTAGTTAAGATGAAGGGCTTAGTTCAAAAGGTATCTTGAGAACCCTAGTTCACAATTTGTTCCTTTATGGAAGGCTGCCCACCCTTACACGCGAATTGTTTTCCTTTCTTCATAAAGCTGGTATTTACTGATGACCTACTAGGCGACAAGTACTGCATACCAGGATGGGGTGATGCTGTGACTAACCCAGACAGGGGCTGTCATTGGAATGATTTGCAAGTGACTCATTTGTAGTCCATATTTCTCCTTTTTAGGGTTACCTGAGGTCTAGAATGCAGCTCTTCGAAGAAAGAAAACCTTTGCAGCTCGCTAGCAGGAAAAGAGACTTGTTACTACTGAATGAAGTTAAAGTTGAGTAAATACAAAGAAAATCAGGTAAAACCTATAGATTTAGAGGAGAGGTCAAATAATGCAGAGCAATACTAAAACAGTTGTCACACTGATGATTGATACCTTTTTATTAGTGAAAATGACATCGTGAAGTACTGACACTTCTAAAAGCCTTATTCCACAAATCACTAGATGTCTTCTTTAGATGTACCCTGTAGACTTTATCTGATGGATATTTTTGCCCCTACGCCTGCCAGTGACTTCCATTTAATTGGGAAAGATAGGCAATAATTAGGATTGAAGCGAGGATGTGGGGTGGGGCAGAGGACATCCAATGAAGTGTTCAAGGATGGTATGCTTTTGAGAAGCTCAAAGAACTTTCAGAGCTTTTCATTCTTAGCATGTTTTTTTTCTTTGGAGGACAATGAAGGTAGGACTGTTCTCATTTTGTAACAGTGCGGGTTTAGATATAGGGCACAAAAAACAACTCATCCCGTTTCCATTGAGTGCTTTATCTGGAACAGGAATTGCACACCTAAAGCAAGATCATTCTGTTCTGAGCCTAGTTAGGTAAGTAGTATTATTCATAAAGTTTGGTAAGTAGTAGGCTCCCACCCTTCCTGGAAAGGATGTAGGAAAATACTACTTTGCAAGTCTGATAAAAATATCAGAAAGTCTATCCGAGATTGCTAATTTCAAAGTGAGCTCAGAACTTTACAAAGGCAGCATGGCAAAATTACAGTTAGCCCAACTTTATTTTTATTCTGTGAATCAGAACACAGTACAATTGCTATCACCTCAAAGTTTGAGTAAAATGGTTGCAGAGAGGCTTCTCAGGTTAGAAGCAACTACAGCCTTTACTGCTGTTTCTGGGTTCTATCCAATGCAAGTGCAGAAATTTTTTTTAAGTCAACATTTATTAGGTAGGCTCTATTTACCAGCACTTCACACACAATATCTCAATTATTTGGAATCCTTCCAAACATAACTCAGATCCTACTTATTGTTCACTTTCACCTAAATGGTGGAAGTGGCCAAGGGTATGGTCCAACATGATCACAGAAAAGTACTTAGGCTGAATATGAGTATAAGCAGAAGCACCTGGGCCGATGTACTGTTAGTTGACTCTGCCAGCCAGCCAGTACCCGTGGACCATCATCCTACTATGCATTAGTAACATATGTAGATATCCGAGAGGTATTTAATTCCTAGAACTTCACTTCGTCTGAGACTTAACTTTCTTCATAATTTTATGATACAACTTACAGTTTTTAAAAAGGAAGTCAGCTACAAGTGACCTTCTTTGTTGTACTTACCTCAACACATTTTATTCTAAGACTGGATTTTCTTTCCTCATACTATTTTTTTTTAAACTGCTAATCAACATTTAAACTTTTAGACTCCTTTGTAAAACCACTTTGTATAGTTTTGTACTGAACCCAGAATGACTCTATCCTGGAAATGGCTTTGACCACAAAATACTGTTTGTGAATTATGCTCTGTATGTTTCTGAATCCATCATTATGTGCAGTATAAACAAGTATCTAATAAAATGAAGATTCCAATGTTTTAGCATCTTTCTCTAGGATTTCAAATGTTTTGTCATCTGTGCAGGAATAAATTGTGTACTCAGTTCATTTTAGCCCTGAGAATATGATTATTGAATGGAATTTACAATGAGACAAGTCAGGCCTTTAAGTGATACTCTCAAATATTAAAAGTAAACCAAGCACTACAGTGAAACTTTGGTGGTTATAAATGTATCCTCTTGTGGCCTCTTCACTCCTGAGAAAAGCTTTACCCCAAAATGTAGTATGTACCAAATATAGCTTAATATCTGTTACATGTTTATTATTAAAATATAATAGACATTAGTTCCAGGTGTACATGATTCAATATTTGTATATATTGTGAAGTAATCACCACATCAAGTCTAGTTAACATCCATCACCACACATAATTACAATTTGTATGTGTGTGTGATGAGAACTTTTAAGAACTGCTTTCTTAGAAACTTTCAATTATATAATATGGTATTATTAACTATAATAACCATGCTATACTTACATCCTCACAACTTATTTTCAAGAATGTATTTAAAAACACACACAAAAGAATAAAGCTCTTATAGCACTGACTTAAAACTCTTGTAATGAGTTTGATGCTCAAAAATATGGCACTGATAGTTCTTTAAACTCTCAGCATCCAGTATCTAGTCTATGATAAATGTTAAGGAATTCAAAGACTGAAAAATGTTAACAGCCTTATGCATTTAAAAAACTTTTTGTAGAATTTGCTTATTTCTGAGATTTCTATAGGATTTTAATGAAGCATCTAAGAGTCTGTACTTATTTTGATAAGTGATTGGCAGAAGTGATTTCATTCTATCTTTATAGAGATGAAGTTCATTTTCTGTACCTGTAATTTTAGGTAGCTATGGAATTTATAGGAATCAAATTCTAGCAATTTTCCTGTCATTTTGTTGTATTTATATTAATAGAATATATTTTAATGCCATTAAATAAGGGTTATGAATCACCTTAAGATATTTTCTTATCTTGATTTTAAAATATCAAACATTATAACATCTATCACATACTTGAGAAGGATTCAAATAATTATACTAGACCTGGTTTTTCAAGTGTGTAGAGCAAACAACCCTCATAAGCATTAACTTTAGGGTCAAAAATTAATACATTTATTATGTTTTACACACCGTGAAATGTTCAAAGATATTGTAATGGACACAATGTAAAAGACATCAGATGTCTTTTTCCTTTTTCTTTCCTTTTGTTCAGTAATTCAGACGTCTTTGCCCTTCCTAATCCCTTACCACCAAGCACACGTGAATCAGCCCAACTCTGGGAGTGAACTCAGATTAAGAAATGATTATGTAGTTCTTTGGTGATCAATGTCTCACTGTATTATTCTGTGAAAAAGCAAGCTGAAGAGTATCATTAAATCCCCCCAAAAAAAGTATTTCATTTAGCATTCTAAGTATACATTTTGTTAATTATTTCTATAGATGTTTATTTTATTAGGATATTTTATTAGAATCAACCCAAGAGCCGGATAACCAAGCGTCAAGAAAGTGGGAAATAGGGCTGCTTTGAGAACTGCAGATAGGGATTCTGAAACTCTTTTTGAAAGTCAGTGTCTCAGCCCTTTGAATCTATCACTTTATGTAAGTTGGTTCTGTCCTTTTACAGTCTCTGCACATGGCAAGACAGTGGTGACTGACAGTCCCGTTTTGCTACCAAGAGGAAGAGAGGAGGCTTCTCTGCCCAACCTCCAGTTAGAAAAATGTCTGGAAATGACTACTCGTCACACCTTGGGTTTATACAGCAATTCTTTGACCAAATCACTGAGGCCAGGAGGAGTCAGTTACATACAACTTGACCAATTGTGGGGACCAGGTAGGCAAGGCCACACACATGGTGAGGTTCCTTTTCTAATTGCACTTCTAAAAGAGTAGAGGCAGAAGCAGAATCCCTGGAGGAAGCACAGAAGAGCAGTAGGCAGACAAAATAACCATTCCTACCTACAGGTAAGTGAAAATCAGAGTTAGCTGGAAAAACATTTTAAACTTAAACAGTGAATCTTGCTCTCTCTTTTCTCACGTGGTAAGTTGAGAGGTAAACATGTGCATTTACTAGAAAAAAGCTAGTAATTTATGGTAGTTATCCTAACCAGGAGAATCTCTCTCTTCAGCAATAGTATGTTACTTGTATAACAAAAACGAATGTGTAACTAGGCACCGTAGGCCTAAGAGTAATAATAAGAGAAATAAGAGCATAGATCCACCAAATCAAAGTGTAAATAAAAACAAGCTAATGTGGAATTTTGCAAATTTTCAGTAAATGGAACGGTTTTGTGAGTTACGTTTCAGTGTTATTTTTGTTTTGCCCTCCAAACTTATTTACAAATCTACAAACAGTTGATAACTAAATAGGCGAGAAACATTTCTGCTCATGTAATCTTGAGAAGAAACTTAGAATCCTAGCATCTTATGACTTGTGCAACTTTTTTTGTTGTTCTAATGCCCTTGAGACTTGAGCTCGTCATATAAAAGAGGTATCTCCAGTTATAATGCCAGGGAAATAGGCACATCTTGATTTTAAAATAAAACACGGGAACGAACGCTTCTGGGAGGAATGACAGCATGCAGAATCACGACTCTGATACTAAATCTTTTTGCAGAGTGGACGAAACTTGCGTTCCAAAGTCGCTGTCTTTGCCCTGATTCCTTTCTGCATAAGCATGTCAAATGAACTGCACGTGCGTGCCCTGCCTCTTAATTTA
This sequence comes from Manis javanica, assembly GCF_040802235.1. Lineage (NCBI taxonomy): Eukaryota > Metazoa > Chordata > Mammalia > Pholidota > Manidae > Manis > Manis javanica. Next base: position 146,937,481 of record NC_133158.1, read on the forward strand.
AAGCTTTCCTTGTAAAGTTTCCCCAGCATGATTGCTCATTGATAGAGCAGCTCGGGTTCCCGGTTCCTCTAATACATCCCGAGCGGATTTTATTGCCGAACGCTACCCACGTTCTGATAACACGCAAACTCCTTGTCCTCCCCGGTGAACTTACTCCCTGTCCCAGTAATATAGCGTGACTCCCCTGCCCCCTGGGGTTGTAAAAGTGGAAACCGGGCACCGCCCTCCAGCACCTGCGCCTCCGCCCCACCGCGGCGGCGGCCAGCCAGGCCGGGGAGGGCCTCCCGGGGTACTAAGTGCGTGCAGCCGCCGGCCGGCAGGTCACGCAACCCCGGCGGCCCCACCCCCGGCTCCTGCTCTCGCCGCTTCCGTGCGCGCTCGGGGCTCCCTGACCGGCGGAGGTCGCCTCGCGTGCCGACCCGGCCGCAGAATCCGGAGAGGAATTCCTGATTCCGCCTGGCCCACCCCGCCCTCCACCGACTTTAGCCCGAACCGCTGATACCCTCAACTTATGTCAGAATGTTTCCATATCTGCCGCTGTAAAGCAAGCACCTCGGGCGGCGGCACGAGGGAGGAGGGGAACGCGGGCGGGGAATCGGTCTCGCCCCGCGGAGCCCTCTGGGGAATCGGTCTCGCCCCGCGGAGCCCTCTCCGCTTCCTTAGGCGCCTTAGCGCCTGCTCGCCGCCTCCCATGCCTGGCCGCTCCGTCGCTGAGGTGCCAGGCCCGGCGGCCACAAGAGTTGGCGGCCTCGCGCCCTGCCCGTGTTGCGTACAAAGGGACGCGGGCGACCGCCCCGGAGCAGGGAGATGCGGGAAGGGACACCCGTGGGCCTCTCACGACACCCCACCTCGGCCGCGACTGCCGAGAGCTGGCGCGCGGGAGGCGAGTGACCCAGCGACACGGCGCCTTCTGCAGAACTCAGAGGGAGGTGGCAGCTGTGCGTCAGGGGCGGTGAGGGGCAGGGCCCGCTGAGGCCCAAAAAGAGCGAAGGCCAACGCTTGGGAGGTTAGGTAATTGTTGCCGTCCAGGGCCATCTTTTTGAAGACGGAGAACAGTGGCGATATACCGCGTGGAAGGGCTTCCTGCGTCGCGGGCCTGCCAGGGCCGGCGCGGCGCGTTTGCACGAAGGCTCGGGTGAGCGCGCGGCTGTCCCGGAGCCTCTCACGCTACGCCGCGTGCAGGCAAGGAAGCGCGTGTCGTGACTACCGGCGATGAGATCAGTTTGAATTACCACAGAGTCGGGGCTGGGAAGTGCAGCCTGTCACGCAGCCGCTGCCTCGGCCGGGCGTCGGCTCTGCCCGGGTGGCCGTGACCGTGGCTGCCCCGCGCGCCGGCTCCGGGAAAAGGAGCTGGGGTTGAATCAGCCGCTGCCAGGAGGTGGCCGGGGAAGAGTCAGAACTATTCCCAGGGGACGACGAGGGGGTGGGGAGCCCGAGAACAAAGTGCAACTTGAACAGTTAGAGGGGGGTGGGGGAGGCTGGATTCTAGAACAAACCAGTTTATGAGGCGCACGTTGAAAATTATCGCTCTGATCGTGTCTTACACTGCCCTGTAGGTAACTGTCGGAACACCACCATATTACTGAAAAAGGTCATTAAAATGTGCCTTCAATTTGTTTATATTACTTAACAGGCAGTGCACACCGTTTGCATATGCACCTATGAAATTTAATTTATACAGTCAAGTCTGGAGGCATGGTTTGGCAAGAGGAATAACTGAATTCAGTAAGAGACGGTACAATTAGTAAGACTACTTAAAAGGACAAATGAACTGAAAAAAAAAAAGACCACACGAGGAAGCCATTATATTCATCTTTTCATGGTCTTGAACATCTTGTACCAAATCAACCATAATACACAACGGAAACTTCTAATTAGACACAGAAAACGCAAATATTTCGCTTTACCAGGCAAACATTTTTTAAAAATTAGTCTTGTGTTAGAGATAACATAATAGATCTGTAACATGAGAGAGAAAAGTATATCTTTGAATTTTTAATACTTCAGTAATTTACTTAGTCACATACATGTGACTCACCGGTAGGTATGTCACTATGAAACAAGTAGGATTAATCCTCTGCAGAAAAATCCCTGCTCCGAATTTTAAGTATATGTTACTCCAATTTTTTTTTTTTTACAGATTGTAGTGTTTCATATCCAATGAATTCAGTAAGGAAATAGAAACTTGAGTCTACGTGCCTAGCAAATGTCATCAAATGAGTATGTTGAATGAAGGAAGAAAGGAGTGAATGAATGCGTAGGCAGTAAGTACTCTGATAGTTGGAGCTCTGAACTTAAGTGTCATTAGTGAGTAATACCAGCCCTGCCACTGACTCATGTGTGATCCTCATACGAAGAAATAATGCTTTCGGCATACCTACTTCACCAGAAGTGTGGAGATAACTATTCCTTACTCACCAAAGGTGCTTTGAGATCTTTGCAGAAAGACAGTATATTCGTTATTGTAACTAATATACCACTGTTACAACCCATATGTGAAGCTACAAAAGTATAAAATAATGTTTAAGTACAACACGCCACTAAATTTTGTTTGTTTGTATTTAGTCTTATCAAGCCCTGAAATACAGGGTGGGAGGCTGCATCCTTACGTAAAATATTTGGCTTACAGACATTTCATCGTTTGTTGACAAATAATGATGTGCAATGGAAGTTTTAAATAATCAGTATTGAGTAGTCTTTGTGGTTGATGGCATTTTTTTATAAGAGAGTCGAGACCTCTAGCTTATGGAGTACCTAGGAGAAAACTCATTTTTTATGATTTTTTCCTAATTTGATCTTCGAAATCTTCAAAGTGAGTGATTTCTTTGAAGACAATTTTTTGTTGCTCAGTGACTGAAAATCTAGGATATTAATTAAAGCAACATATTAAAGGACCAACTCTTGTCAGGCATTGTTCAGGTTTTGGGGATAGAGCAATGAACAGACAGAACTGGCTGATTATTTAATGTTTAAATGTTTTTGGTTTCTATTTAAATACAGATAACTATAAGAATAGTAGTAGAGTAGACGCAACTTTGTGTAAATGTAAAATCTGTTCCTGGTCTCAGCTTTTAGAAAAGATCCCCTGAGAGGGAAAGGAGAAGTCACCATAGAGTGGTAAGAGTTTTCAGATGCAACCCTTAATCAGTCTCTTCTATAAAGGAAGTCATAAGACAAATCCCCACAAATACTGTATGTTTTCCATCATTCTCCATATCAAAACTGCCCTCATCTTTCTTACTGCCCTCTGCTATCATTTTAAGGTTGTGCATGCCCTTTTTTGGCAGGATGCCATACACTTGTGCGGTTTGTTGACTGCATAATGGTGCCTCGTGGAAGAGATAAGTAGGCGTTGAACTCCAGCCCCTAGCTTTACCCATTAAGACATGTGCTTTGCATCCACCTGAGGAAGGGGTGTCTTTTTCTAATTTGAACAAAGCACTATAGGAACCACAGTGGCTCTCTTTGCTCTTCAGAGTTCTCAGGCAACTTGCTCCCAGCTGCCCCTTGACATGTATTTTCATGTTGTGTTTAATAGCACTGCTCTCATATGAATCAAAAGACAGGGAACATTGGGGGACGGGGAGAAACCAAGGCCGAATGAGAAGTGAACCACCTCTACCAGCTTGCCAGATATCCAGTTAATATCTAGGTAAATTAAGACTGGCCCAGGGCATGTGCTGTGTGAAACATCCTGCAGCAAAAAGGAAGCAATGCTACAGCAAGAACCTGCCTTTTTAATTTTAGCAGACTGGAAGAAAAGTCAGCTCACACCAGGTTGCCTCAGTATTACATTGTAAGTGGAGAACATGATGCAGACGGACAGCAGTGCCCAACTTCTTGGCCAAACTCATTTGTAAGATTTTATATCAGATGATCTGAGGGGATATATGTCCTGCTGAACCCTGAGGCTGGCCTTGGTATTGAAGTGTTTTCCTTTTCCCGTTGCTACTTCTCCATGGTCTGTTGACATTACATCATGTTACAAACAATGGGTGGTAGAGACTGCAGTGTCAGGATGTAGTGACCTGATTAGGCCAAACTCCTGCAGGGGAGACGTGCAAATGGATGAGCCCCAACAGGACCTGAAGAACTGTGTGGTTTTGAAATCCTGGGTGGATGGGCCACGCCCTATATACACCTTAAATTTCCTGGTGCTTTGAAGTTATAATTATTGCCCAACAAGGCCTGGGACTGAGTTAATTTGATCTTTGTAAGATTTGATTATAAGAAAATAAGAGTTTAACTTACTGAAATTTGCAAATATGTGCATAATAAAAACATTTTTAAAACCTTGGAATTAATGTAGTTTAAGAGCATAAAAATAACCCAACTGCATTAACACCTTTTAAAATGTCTCTAACAACAGTTAAACAGTTGGTTTTGCAGCTTAACATACAGGCCTAAAGTAAATGAAACCCATGAAGGAATATGATTACCCTGAACTACGAAATTTATCATTTCACTTATCAAGTGAAGATTCCTATGGTATTTCTTAAATCAACTATGATTATTGTTTACAAAAGCTTTTAGAGAGTATCGCTTTCAGTTTTATATAATTTCAAGGTGAAGAAAACAGATACTCCGTAAACGTCTACCTACCAAAGATGAGAATTAAAGCAATTGTGGAACTTTACAAAAAGATGTAACCTGGTAAGTATAGTTTGTTACTATAAACTGATTAATTCCCTACCTTGAGACAGTAAATGCAGCATGCAATAGATCATTTCCTGTTTGAGGACAGAGCCTGCTCCTGTGGATGTCATTGCCAGGGCCACCCAATAAATGATGATGATTGAATGAATCTATTAATGAATGAGCATGAGAGAAAACCGGTAAGAACAAACCTCCAAGCACTCCACTCTAATGCCTAGGCCCTCCCAGTTTCTCTCTTGCTGAGTGCCTTCCCAGATTATTGATGCCTTACGTGAGCAATCAGGAAAAAGGAAGCAATCCAGATGGGAGGCTAGCTGTGGTCAGATGCCTCTGCAAGGAAAAAACTATTTGCAGATGTTTCAACAAGTGGAGGGGCTGGACTGAGTCTAGGCCGCAGGAAACAGCTTCCACACCTTGGGGCTACTACCATAAAGGTATCATCACTCACCAGTATGGGATTCTGTTGGAAACATAAAAAGCACTCAGGCTTGGAATGCTGCATGTATCCAGACTTGCCTCAGGAATGCTACAAGTGATCAGAACTAAGTATAGAATGAATGTGATTTGTAAAAACAATATAGGATCATGGTTATCTGGGAATCAAATCCTTTAATCACTTTAAACAGACCTAATGAAACTAGGAGGAACCATCACTGATTTTGAGAGTCTTCTTCTAAATTAGTTGGCCTTTGGCATTTTGAGAGCAAAGTTCAAATTCCAGTTCCTGTCTGAGAGGAAAATAAGTCGGACACAAAATAGATAGTCTTTTAGACTCCAAACTGGAACAGCAGAGCATAAAGGAGACATGAGTCTTGAAGAGCCTTTCTTTCAGGTGTTGTTGAATCCATTCACCTATTGTGGTATTTTTCACTATCTTTTGAGGCTACTTACTTTCAATTTTATGATGTTTGCCTTTGTTGGCAAATCTGTTCAAATGCAAATAGGAAATGTTATATTTTCTAATGAAAAAGTTCTAAATTCTACTGTGTTCTGTGCTATGCCCTCTTCTGGAGCACCTTAACTTTCTTGTGGCATAGCGGATGATGGGGCACGTGATTATAAGTACCAATTGCTTCATAGGATAACAACATACAAAGGCACCTTAAAAGGTGCACAAAACCAGGCTCAGCTATTTACTAGCATCATACCCTGGTTGTAATACTACCTGAGCCCAGTTTCTCATCTCTACCATGGTAAGAATTGGAGAGTCGTTTTGTTTTTGGCTCAGTGGGCAAAGAGATTTTCTGAAACAATGATCTGAATATTTGACAATATTGGATTTGTTCCACAAAATACTAACTTTTTAAAATGAGAAGACCTGATAGTAACATAGCTGTGGACATTTGACTAATAGAAGCTTTTCATCACCCCCAAATGAAAGTTTTTAAAAAAATGTATAAGGAATGGAAGAAAATATTGGCACTATTACTAAAATTGACCAGGATATTTGGGGGTTAGAGAAAAATTAATGAAGCCCAACATCATAAGAGAATTGTATGTATGTGCTACTGGGTTAAGTGAATGTCCTTTCTGAATATTGGAATTCAATATACAAAGGCTAAATGCCAATGCTGGCAGAAATTCTTTTGTCTTTTTAAAACCAAAAAAAGAACAGAAGTGTATCAGATTTACTGAATCTCCCTAAATATTGTACAATTAGATCACTAGAGCAAAGAAGAAATTTAAACATAATCAAAATCACATTCCTCATTTTATGGATGAGGAAACAAATTTCATGAGAGGATCATTTATTTTAAAACATTATTATTATTGCTCTTGTTATTCCAAGTGCTATGCAAGGCACCAGTGTCAGTTCTGGGGATTCAGCAGTGAACAAAACAGATGTGGTCTCTTGCCCTGACTCACAGTTAATGGAGAAACTAGAACCAGAAATGAATCTGTGGATTTCTAATTTAAAAAGCATGCATTAATCAGGTACTGACTCTAGACCAGGCCCTTAGTGTTTCACCAACATTAAGTCATGTAATCATCTTCAGTAATTCCTAGTAGGGTGAAATCCCACTCCTGATGTCTTCTTTGTAAAGGGAACCCCATTTACGTAATAATCCTGGCTTCTCTGAGTGTCTTATGTACTCTGCCCAAGGGAAGATAAAGTATAATTTGAATTTGGAAACAGTAGCAATGCATGAGTAGCCCAGACCCTTGCCTAGGAGTGAGCTGCCCTAGAGAACCTTTGTTTGCTCTTTCAGACCCGAAGATGAACAGGGCAGAAAGAGGCCTTGTGATCAGAGAGACAAGTCTCATATTGGGGTTTTAAATTAGGAAGCCTACTTTCCCACAGATATCACTTTTTCATTCATAAAATCTCTGTATTTATGTGTGCAATAAGCCTTTCATAAAAACAAAAGAGTAAATAGCCAAGTGTGTACTGTCATATTTGAACCATCCCAAGCCAGCCAAATTCTCTCTAGTGTGCATGGCTGTGCTTCACATTCTGATCCCACTAGCCACAACATCCAGGAAGTAGTGTCTTAAAATAATATCAACATAACCTTCTGGGATCATATGCCCAAGCAGCAGAACAGCTTGCCTAGCAGCCTGGACCTGTTGCAGATGGCACATAGCATTAACCATCACACCTTCCAAACAGATCTGACCCTAATCCTCCAATTTCTACAACTGTGAAGGTTTGCTGTTGGGCTTTTTCAGAGACAAAGAGGTGAAATGAAAAGGGCATGGTATTTATAGAATGGGAGGACCTAGATTTGAGTGCACCCTGAGTAAGTCTCTCTAACTTTGACCCTCTGTTTTTCCTCTAAATAACAACACAGATTGCCTTTCCAAGGTCACATGGTTATTTGAGGCAAAAAGGAAAATCCATGGGCAAGAGCTCCGTAAACAGTAAACAAGTATACAAACTGTTTGTTGTTTTACAAGCTTAAAGGTCAATTCTTTAAATAATAGTTCTCATGTTAACGATGAGTTTTAAACTTGACTTCATTCAAAGGTGGTTGTATGGTTAGTTGGTTGATAGTGGCCCAGATAGTTATTATTTAAAGGCTGAAAACCATTCTCCCAACTAAACTCTCCCCTCTCCCAATGAAGATTACTTACTTGCTTACTTAATGTAATTTTAAAAACTTCTCTTCATTGCTGTCTACATCTTTACCACTAAATCTTTTGCATTAGGCAGTCTCTCTCAATGACTCCTGTGAATTTTAAGCAGATTTGTAAAATGCCTTCCCACTAGAAGAACAGCAATGAACATAAGAATTGGAGTAGAGCTGGGGAAGGATAAAGGCTGAAAGCAGGTAAAAGGCATGGAAGAGTCTGGGCTAAGAGTCTGAACCAGAAGTACTGATAGGGAAACAGGCAGGAGCAGAAGGCAGCCAGAAGCAAGGGAACATTGTTTCAAAGTGGCACCTTCTCCACAAACGGTTTTAACGCTTGCTCCCTCTTATCAGTCTGCCATGTCTCAGGCTGAAAGTTAGAAGCAATGGATTCCAATCCCGTGTCAATGACCATGCGGCTGTGTGACCTTGGGTATGTAAAGTTGCCTCCCTGCATCTAATTTTCCTTATGTGTAAAATGAAAACTTTGGAAGTATTCTCTAAAGCCATTTCTATGACTAATATTCTATAATTCTAGCAAAGAACCCATGGATTTCCCTTTTCCAACATTTAAATCTTATTTTCCCCCAGGAGAAAAAATTATCTTAGAAATGTGCTAAGAAGTAGGGGTGTGTGGGTGTATGTCTATGTGTGTGTGTGTTTATGTGTGTGTAAAGATACCAATGGTAAAGTTATACCAGAACATCATAAGCCAGAGAAAAGCATTTCATAAAAATTAAAAACAGTGTAGTTAAGCGAATGTACCCTATCATCTTTGAACCAATTTTCTTATAAGCAAAGAAACTCCCCAAGAAGTTGTTCAAATTATAGTTAAAACATTATATTCAGACATGTTCATAGTTCAGTTAAAAAACCATTAAGCCTTACAAATCATATTTGGAATATTAAAGAAGCGTTTAAAGCAGGCTGTCAGCCTAAAAGCATACAGCTTTCTTGACAATTGCTTTGAGTCACTAAGAGAACAAATGAATAAAAATATGTGAATAGTTGTTTAATCCTCAAAAAAAATACATTTTTCTCCTGAGTGTGGAGGACAGACTCTCCAGATTTTTCTACATGATGATAATTCTGTTCTTGGCATAAGTAGGTTCAGGCAAAAGGAGTAACAGAAAGAAGTCAGCTGTACGACCGCAGGCATCAAAAACAAAACAGTTGAGGAGGGGATTCACTGACTGAGTATTAATCATTACAAGAATCTGGTGCACTCAAAGGCATTCCTGTGTCTTTCATGTAGTTAAATAAGTTATTAATAACTTTGGCAGCTATTAAATAAAACTCCACTCTCAGAACCTCTGAAGAGATAGTAATATTGTCATTTTTCTCACTTATATATAGATGACCTATTCCAGTCACTCTACTTAATATGACTACTGCTTCCAGAACTAAAGACTGAAAGCATTTCTATAAGGCTAGAGATGGGGACCAGAGAAAATCATTAGAGTTTGGGGAAGACAGTACACCAGAAAGACCATGGTCTTTGAACTGAGCTCAAATCCTGGTTCCCCTAAATTTAGGCACTTAACCTCTTCAGGTTTGATTTTTCTCACCTGTGAAATCAGGCTAACATCTGCCTTGCAGTTGTGAGAAGTCATGATACTACATGTGAAGCAGCTACAGGCACTCAATACACAGTAGATGTTATCATTATTTCTTTGCTAACGGTGTCTCAGTGTGGCAAGAACCCTGTCCTCCTTGTTTTAAATTTGAAATCATGCTCCTTCCAGGTCTTAACTCTTATGGAACTATGTTATTTCAGAAAAGTTATGTAATATTCTTAAGACTACTTGGGAAAATAATAGAATCTACCTGGTCTTCAGAATAGAATCTATCTTCTGATATTAAAAAAAAAGCAAAAAGGGGAAAAAGGAGGAATAAGGAAATAAGGGAAGAAAATGAGCAGAAACAAAAAGAAAAAGGAAGGAGGGGACACAGATCTTTGCACTGGCATTAAGTCCCCTGAATGGTTTTCATGAAAATCTCAGGTCTTCTCTTTTTTGACTTCTGCAATTATAATAGTTCTTTGAGTTAAAAGCCCTCCTCAGATTTCTCTAGACTACCAAATTTTTACTCATCCTGCAAGGCTCTCATTCAATCTCACTGAAGGACCAAAATATGCAAAGGATGCACAATGTGCCCAGCATCTTGCTATGTGCTTTATTTGAGTTACCTTATTTACAACAGACAGCAGCCCTGAAAGGTAAATATTATCAACCATTTACACAAGGAGGCAGTGCAGAACTAAGTCACTTACCCAGGAAAAGAGTCAAGCCAGGAATGGGTCCCAAGACTGTAAAACCCAAAAGCCTTAATTCTGTCCCTCTCCATGACAACACACATATCCCTGACCCTCCCCATCAGAACTAACCCGTTCGCCTTCCACTCAGCAGCAGCCCTCGGCTTATCATAACAATTACTTCACTCCATTTTGTATTTTATTATTTTCATTATCCTGCCAGTTCTATTCCATTTATCGAACATTTGTTGAACATCAGCTACGGGCAAAATACTGGACTATATCCAGACTCTAAGCAGGCTGTAAATTTTTTTAAATTTCCTTGTTTTTTTTAATTGTGATAGGAAAACACATAACATAAAATTTACCATCTTAACCATTTTTAAATGTACAGTTCAGTAGTGTTAAGTATCCTCACATTGTTGTGCAACTTTAAATTACTTTATGAATGTCTGTAATCCCCTATAATGCCATGTTTGCTGAGTGGTCAGGACTTAACCTAATCCCCAAACTGCCAGTCCCCAAATCCCAATGCTCACTGTGCCCAAAGAGATCCTAGGTAGTCCTGTTGTAAGGACAGAGTTAATATTTCTAAAGCAAATTCTTTTAAATATTTCGTGCACAAAAGCTGTCATACATGCCTGATCTTTAATTTTATTTACTAATTTCCAAAATAGGTCATAAAGTCACATGGTTCAAAACTCAACAACTGTAGGAAAAGTATTCAGTGAAAATTCTCCAACTCATATCCCCAGTCATGTAGTTTCTCTCCCTGGAGGCAATTTTTATTATCCTTATAATTTTAGGCATATACAAGCAAAAACACACACTCAAACACACATTTCCCGTGTCCCACCTTTTACACAAATTATAGCATAGTGTTTACACTCTTTGGTACCTTGCTCTTTTTACTTAATATATCTTGAAGATCATTACATTTAGTACATTCATTATATTTTATGGATATATAGAACTTATATTAATAAGTTCCCTATCAATCAACATTTGGGGGGAATATCTTTCATTACTGCAATGAATAGCCTTTACATATATCATTTTGCAAATGTGCAAGTATATCTGTCAGATAATTTTCCAGACTTGGAATTACTTGGTAAAGGGAGTGTGCATTTGTGGTTTTAGCAGACATTGCTGGAGATTTTCATATTCCCCCTGCCCCCCAACACTGCCTAGCAGTTGAGACTTGTTGCAGTGTTAAGACAGACATTCCTGCTCACAATGGCTGTGTGTGTTCTATGTGTTAACAGTGTGCAGGCAGAAAAAACAGAATCACTATCTGCCAGGCTTCTTTTGGTCAGTATTTCAGAGTCATGGACAAGAGAATCTGCTTAATCAAGTTTGTCATATCCAGCCCAGCCTCCTCAAAGTCTCCCAGAGTCACTAGCCAGGGTTATTCACCAGCTCTGGGTCACATGCTCAACTAGAATCCAGTCTAGTGGTTCACAGTCAGCCTGATGAGCCTGGGACTGCCTCTCTAGAAGGGGCTGTGGACAGAACATGATCCCTTTGGGGGAGCCTTGGGCAGGCAAATACTGAGATTGGGATATCTATAAAATGACTATAATCCCAGTTTTTCCAAGACAGTTTCAGGTTATGTCTGTTGATTGGCATAATTACGTAAGTGCTCCCTTTCACCCTCAAAAGTGTCCCAGTTTGGACTATAATTTACAAACATTGCATAAGGCAGGGCAGTGCTGGTCCTACTGTTGTAAATAGTGCTGGGGTTTGTAAAGGTGCCTGAAGAGAGACTTTCAGAGGGAATGGGAGAGGCCAAGAATGTGGGATTTGGGCCCCGTTGCCACTGTCTAATGCAACTAAGGGGAGTTTACGCTTATAATAAATGAATACATTTTTTCTACCTAATAGGAGTCGGATGGTTCTTAAAACTTTTAAATCAGATGTACCTGTCCTGTATCTTCTGACAGGTATGTACTACTGGGCATTTTCTCCACCAGAACAGATCATCGGAAATATCTTGAGGCAGTAATCCCTTGACCTCAGCAGGTACGAATCTGCACTTACCACTTATTTGACAGTACAGATGGGTACAAGCCTTGAGCTCACAGACCACTTATGCCTTTTAACAAGAGCTCCCTGAGAAGCATTTTCACCCCATGCAGATTCAGAACAAGAAGTCTGGTCTAGGTGAGAGAATGGGCAAAGATGACATTCTAAATTCAGTTCAAAGATGCTGCACTCTGCTTTATTTCCAAAGCATCATTTAAGCAGTGCAAAGGATAGACATGAGGTAAGGCAGATTGTGGATAGGATTCTCACCTGGCCATGGTTGACTAGCTCATTGCACACCTCTGGGCAATACATGGCTGTTGACTATAAAAAGAGCTCCACCCAGTGCTCTGGGCATGACACAGTGGCATGGCTGCAAGGCTGCAGGAGAGCAGAGCAGAGGCTGGAGTGGTGGCAGCACAAAGAACAGAGGCCGAGAGGACGGCTGTGTGGGACGACTGTGCAGAGGCCCAGAGGACGGTTCTGTGGGACAACTGTGCAGGCAGAGAGGCCCAGAGGCAAAGACCGGCTTGCTGCACGCAGACTCACTCTGAGTGAACACGATTTTAGTGACTGACCTGCCACCTGGAAATAAAGTTGGGTATAACCCTTTCACCCCAAGAACATTCTACTGTCATTTCTTTGGTCACACTGAATCCATAGCAAACTTGTCCAGGGCTGAAACCCATTGGCAAGACACAGATACAGCCATCCATTGCCTCCCCTGATTTTCACAGAGACACCATAAATTTGGTGATCTTGGCAGCCTGAAGAGAGTAAGATGTCAGGGAAGCCAGGGGGAGCCTAGAAGTGTGGGCTTCACCATCTTTCATACCTCCAGTCACATTAGCAATCATAAATAATTTATGCTACCACATAAGGCAAAAATGAGTTACTCCACAAGCTACTTCATCCAGGCTAATGTCCAGATTCCAGACCTTGAAATGTTTGCTGTGCCCAGCCTGGAGCAATCTCTCCTTATCTGCACCTGGGCCACAGGGTGTAGGAGTTTTCCACCAGTTTTGCAGGCAGGCCTGGCCTTGGACTACCACAAACGTATTTCAACCTTTAAGTTCTCAAACACACTCTTGGCCTTCTCCTGAATTAACATAGGCTAAAGGACATCTGTGCTGATTCTGATCCTCTAGCTCTCTAGGACAGACTTTCCATTTTGTTAATCATTTTGCCTCTTCTCTCACTGATTACCCCTGATTGCAAAAAGCCCTGCTCTTCAATTGCTGCCTTATTCTCTTTGTACTTCAGAGCTCTTCCTTCTGGGAAACAATTCACCCCTCCCAACCTGCAACCCTCATCATTTTCTCATTTAAAATGTTTATTCCCTCCACTGTGTTTTCATCCTAGTATATGTGCACCTCCTGACTAGCTCTTGCAATGGTCTCACAGCTTTTCTACTTTCTGGACACAAAAGAGTCAGGAGTGTTCATAAAGTACCCTCAAATCTATACACAGTCATAGCAAGCATGGCCAGCAACTAAAAATGGCCACCAACACCTGTCATTAGTCTTTGCCAAGCAGGTTAGATGCAACTTTTCCTCTGGAGCAGAGTTTTGTTCAAATCTATGAAAGCATATCGGTTTAAGGTTCTTATAAGTAGCTTCTTTTCTTCTTCCTGCTTCACTTCTTTCTTCCTTTTCCCAACCTCTCAGTCAAAAATAGTTCAAAATAATTTCTAGAGTCCATAGAAACTGATTACAGCTTAGATGATAGCAAAAAAATATGTAGAATGGCCAGTGAAAACAGGGTGGCTGAAAAAGTAAACAGGGAAGAAGACAGGAACGGATCGTACTAACTTGGATATCCTAGATGCCCATAAATTTAGAATTTAGTTTGGACAACTTTGCAAAGACAAATAGGAAATCCAGCTCCTCCCTACCAACCCCTCCCAAGAGGGAAGGATTATATTGTAGGAGGGATTATATTAGAGAAGATGACACTTTCCACCAACCAATACTAGGTTTGGCTTTCTAACTTTGACTAATAAAATGTGAGTAGAAGAGCCATATGACACTTCTAGCAGAAGCTTTAAAAGCCATTGCATGGTTTTGCCATTGCTTTCTCTCTGCTATAAAAGAACCAGTGTGTCACAGGTAGGGATTGCTCCTTCAGTCCAAGTCCCAAAATAAAGACGACGTGAAGCAGAAGCTGACCTGCTATTAACTTGAATGAGAAATTAAATCAGAAAACAAATTTTGTTGTTGTAAAACACTAAAATATCAGGGTTGTTATTGCAGCACGATTTAGCTTGTCCTGACTGATAAAGCAATTAATTCCAGAAAGCAGAGAAAGTGAGCAGCAGTAGGAATATTTGGAAGGGGAGAAAATGTCAAGGAGACTGTGGCACAATGAGACAGGAGACTTAGGTGCCAGTCAGATATCAACAAAACCACCAAGAGAAACAATACATGCTCTGGCAGGAAGATCTGGGATCACAGGAACCGAACAGAGCAACCTGTACAATGACTTTCCTTCAGGAAATAGGAGGGGAGGAAAAAGGACACAATTCAGAATGTATTACAGAACAAAAGCACCTTATTCTTAGTTGTCTGTAGGGTAGAAATGAATTTGTCTTTTGGAGCTAAGACTAAGAAACTCCAAGTATTTTCTTTCCTCTGGGCCACATTTGACTGTCCGCAGTATGATCGAAAGCCCCAGATGTAATTCTTAAGGAATCCCACCCAAATCTCCATGATGAACAGTAGCCTTTTATAGACAGCATGCAAGCTGTAGTAGTTCCGGCCCAGCCTACTGCCTGGGCCCAGCTTCTATGGTTACATGCAATCTATGTAACCAACTAAGTAGACCAGGCCCTGGATTGGTGTGAGCTCAGGGGGAAGTACTTTTAGGGTCAGTTTCTTACTTTTCTATATCATTCATTTCATCCATGTTTGCATTCAGTTAATGTTGAAAGCCAGGACTCTAATTTTGTCTCTGGAACTGAAAGAAGTTATATTTAGAGGTGCATTTTCCCACAGGTTGAGGATGATAAATGGATTGTATTCATTCGTTGTCAACGTCGTTGTTGATATGGATAACTCCTCCCTGTACCAGGTACAGAGTATGAGGTCACAGTCTCACATTCTGCCTGGGTCTCCGGGGTGCAGGAGGGCAGTGGTGTGCCTTCAGAGTGTGGTTCTCAGAGCATCAGCATCAAGAAGAACCTTGTTAGAAGGCAAATTTCAGGCCTCATTCAACATCTACTGAATTAAAAATTCTGGAGTGGGGCTCAGCAATTTATGTTTTATGAAGCCGTCCAGGGGGTTCTGATCCACACTTAAATTTAAGAACCAGTGCATTAAGGATGTTAGTCTGAACAATAAACGTGTTTCCTTCTCAAGGCAAGGCTCAATAGCCCCAGGCTAAGATTCTGAACAACTCCACACCCTCCTCTGACCTTACTAAGTGATCAGCCAGTCCGGATTGCCAGCTATGCTTCACTATTCACAGCACATCTCTGAATGGAGGAGGCAATGGAAAGGGGTCAGGCCTTCCTGTGGTGCTGTACTGAGCACCTTTGCCAGAAACTCTAGCCAGTCCAGCTCAGGTCTAGGTGGGCTTTGGGAGCCATAGACAAATAGAACCTTCACTGCTCTCATGTCTCCCTTCACGTAAAGTTCATGTAAGACTAACACAGCTGCTTATGAAATCTCTCCTGTGAGATCGATCTTATCTCTATTTTACACCTAAGAAAACAGTGACATGAAGCTTTAAATAACTTGACATAGTTGCAAAACTGGTAAGTGTTAGAGTTGGGATTTAAAGCCAGTCTAACTTCAGAATCCACTGGGAAACTGGAACATTCCCAGACACACACTTTGAAAATCCTGCTCCAAAAAATACTGTCTACGCTTATTTTGCAGCAAATGTCAAAAGTGTCCACTCATATCAACCTGCTGTCACAATTCATTTGCTTTCCAAAAGGAGGCCACTGACCCAAACATTAATAAATGAAAATATAATTCCATTTTCAAGAGAGATGTATTGTTATTTCTCTTCAATTATTTGCTCTTTAAACTTTTCTCCAAACCTAGGGACAAGAGATGTTGATCTCCCCTGAACTCTAGGCTCCACACATCTCCCTAACAGGTATCTCACGCTGGACATGTGCGAACAGAACTCTTCATTATTCATCCCCAACCTGTTCCTTCCCTGCTGTCCCCTATTTCAGTAAACACACCACAGTGGTCAAGCCAAAATCTTAGCTATTTTTATTTCTTCCTTTCCCCTTTCTCCCATATCCATCTACATCATCAGCAAATCTGGGTAGGTCTATTTCCAAAATGTATTCTAAATCTACATACATTTTCACAGCTCTACTGCTACCAGCTAGTCGAGCCATCATTAACTCTCACTACTATATCCACTTCCCAACTAGACTTCCCGTATTTATCCTGTATTCCTATCACCTCCTAAAAATCTGTTTCCTGTGCATATTCTGAGTGAGCTTTTAAAAATACACCAGCTTATCATAGTAGATCCCCACCCTTCGTAATACCCATTTATTGATTGCCCTCGGAGTGAGAGGACTAGAACATGCATCCCCAAATATGCTGCTTTGGCACATTATTTTGAGCTGAAGGCAACTGAAAAATAGCAATACAGGAAGGGCTCTCTACTTTTCCCTCTTTCTGCCTAAAAGCAGGATATATTCTTGTGAGAAATAATATCCCATTCTGGTACCAGGAAGAACAAAATATTCTTATCCCTGGAAATGCAGAGTTAATGCCAAAAAATGAGTCTGCACAAAAAAAAAATCTTACTAAAATTATCCTTATTTTCCATTAATTTCCTCCATGTATTTCCTAGTCACTTGCAAACAGTTACTACCCCTAAAGGCCCAAACCCCTGTCCTTTGCTTATTTACCTCTCTGTAACTTACTGTCCTTTGTTAAACTCCAAGTCTAACAGCTTCTTGCGATTTTCACCTCTTCCCTATTAAGCACCTTTGCCATGTAAAAAATATTAAAATCAAATAAAATCAGTGTGCTTTTCTCCTGTTTAGTCTGTCATTGGTCAACTTAATTTTCAGGTCCTTGCTACAGAGTATAAAAGAGCAGAGGAAAAGTTTTTCTTCTCCTACAATAGCACTTACCTATCATTTATATTGCTTATCCTTATATTTACTGTTTGTTTAATGTCCTCTCCACTAAAATGTAAGCTCAATGAAGAGGGTTATTTGCCCTCTTTACAACCATATCTACAGGCCTGGCACATGGTTGGTGCTCAATAAATACTTGTTGAACCACTGAATCTGCACTGAGGTGACATAGTTTAAGCCCCAGGGAGAGGGACATATCTGAGAAGAGCCCCACTCACTGGCCACCATTGACAGTATTGTTTGTTTCAGATCCTAAACACAGGCTAAGGTACCACTTTAAATGAGCATTTACTAAATGCAATTGAAGGTAACATCTTCTTGTTTGAAGAGGAAGGAAGACAACTGTAAAAATCTGAAGGAAGACAAAGTGAACTATCAGAGAAGGGCACTGTGAGAGCTACGGCACTCAGCAAGAAGTCTGAAAGTAGGACAAATACCAAAGAATAAAAGCCTGATTTTAAGAAGTAGTTTCAGCACAGAATCCTGAGGAAAGAAAAAGAAAGGCTGGGTAGGGGTGGGAGTTGGGGGAGAGTCAGTCAGGGACAGAGAACAAGAAACAGAGTGAGACAGAGAGAGAAGGAGAAACAGAGAGATTAGATAGGAAGCCATGTTCTCTTCAGCAGTGAACTCAGACTTCTAATTCTAACCATCAAATAGCACATGCGCACATATTCTCCAGGAAGAAGAGTAGTCAAAAGAATATTATATACATATTAGTTTATACATTATATATATACACATGTATACATATTATACATATATGTATATACACACACAGATATTTATTATATACAAAGAGAAAGAAAATAAGTGTGAAGCAGGGTCATTTGCCAAGCTGACAGCCCTCCAACAATATGGGTTTGCCCATTTACATCACAGCCTCTGACGGGCCACGAGGGCCTTTTCAGTTTTCATGTGCTATGTGACCCTTCCCATGAAAAGCCTAGTGTGGTTGATTTAATATGTTACTACTGAGTTAGAAATTAAAATGAATAGAAATTTATAATGTGGGCAGTGCTACAGTGATACTCCACCACCCTGACCCCTGCCAGAAGTACCTAGGAAGTGTTTGTGAGGGGAAATGCCAAAGCAGAAAACCAAATGACTTTTTAATACATGAACTTTTTTAAAGGCAAGAGGTGTTACACACAGACACACATACACACACACACATTCTTTTATATATCAAAAGAGCTTCATAAAGTGACTTATAGACTGTTCTAAATAATAATAACATGATTTTAAGACATTTCTACTTTAGGCTAATAAAGGAATTACATTTATGTATTTTTTTAAAAAAAGAACATCACAAGGAAAATTGTAAATAGAAAATTATGGAAAAATAAATTTGATGAGTACACCCCTTGCTAGTATAGGCCTGTGATAGGAAATGAATTTGAAGAGATTTTTAATTATATCATCTCTAATCCATTTGCCTATCATTTGGTGTCACTGAGTCAGTCTATTATCTGTGTAGTGGTTAAGACACATTAGACTCAAACAGCCCTGGATTCAAGTTCTAGCTCTAGTGTGCTCTCACTGGATGAGTCATGATTTTCCCATCTATAAAATGGGGGCCATAGGATTGCTGTAAGGACATGTATGTAAGACATTTGGCATAAAGTAATGTGTAGTGCACAGTCCTAGTAATTATTTTTAATTAAATTCATTTCATAAATGTATATCATGTGCCTTTGGCATAGTAAGCATTGTTCTAGGTGCTAGGGGTAGGCATCAGGGCTGCCTGTAGGATTATATAGGACTGTGCATAAAGCAAATCCATAGGCCACCACTGGCATCATCCACAGGAACAGTGCACCCTGGAGCTACACTTAGTTGCCTTGGAGCCATACTTAGTTGCCCTAACAGTGGAAGATAAAATGGAATGAATACTCCTTTCTAATGAGAGGAATAATATTATTACTATGACTTCACACTTTATAAAAACCATATCATTCAACATATGAATAACTAACAAATCAGTAAGTATTATTTAAGGATTTATCAAATATTCAGTGTTATATTTGTGGAGTAGGCAATGTAGGAGTCAAGGGTTTGCCTTATTTCTGCAATTAAGCAGTTTAAAATCCAGTTGAGACATCAGATACACAAAATGGGCCAGCTATTTTTCTTATAACTCCATTTACATTGGATTCAAATTTCACTTCCAGCATCATCTTTTTTTTGTTACTTTGCTGCACTTTCATCTTTGTTGGGCAACTCACTCTTGATTAACCATTTCCATAAAATGTCACAGAGGTTTATCCCTGGAGACAAGGGGGCAACACAACTGCACACTTTGCTGTCTGTGAGTGACTGAGTAACAGATGCAAGATAGCCAAAAGATTTTGGAGGAAATGACGTGATTGGTCACAGATCATGATGGACCTGCGTTATTCACATAGTGATTTTGTGTACTGAAGTGCCAGCAACAAAGTTTGTACTCCATGCAAATATTCACAATTAATACATTGTATAGCACAGTAACTAAAAGTTGAACCCTGTTATCAGGGGACTGGTGTTATTTAATTAAAATGTGGTGGCTGAAGTTTATGCATATCAAAACCACACAGAGGATTGCTTATCCTCATTATCTTTGTTAGTTTTTAGCAAATATCAATGGAAAATAAGTTCTCATGATAGGAAGATAACTCATGTGATAGCTGGATTGGATTAAACATGGAAGGTTAATAAGGGTAATACATCAAAATGAAGAGTTAAACATGTACTTTACCACAACAAACAAAGCTAATAAGCATCTACTGAATCCCAAAGATTAGTTCACCTACTATGTGGCATGGCAGTAGAGGACAAAGCCCAGTAATGTCTAGTCTTTTCTGACCCCTTTATTCCATCTTTTTTCCCTTCTATTTTTGCCTTTTCTTGTTCCTTTTCTCCTATTAAAATGCACATTCAATTAAATGTGATATATTTCATTAAAAAGAGCAACACAAAACTTAACTTTTATAAGTGTTTCTCTATTCTTCTATCTGTATATGCAGAGAAAGCATCTAGAAAATGTTTTTCTACTCTTAAAATGAGAATATCATTATGAAGTGGTAGAAAGTGAGATGATTTTTTCATGTTCATATTTGTTCTGTGTACATTCTTTGAATTCTTCATGATGAATGCTGACGAATAAGTTTAATGTTTACAAAAGCAGTAATGATTACCTCAAAAAAAATTGGAAGCATTTTCAAAATAGTTGAAAGAAATCCTTCCGAATTTTCCTAAGTGACCTAATTTTCTCAGAATTTCCTCAAGGAAGGCACAATTTGGCATTTTGGATGGTAAAATTGGTCCTTGAACTTTTTCCTCTACATTCTTTCTAAAAGCTTGATTTTTCTTTTTAAGAGGAACTGAAGATGGAAAACGGTCCTCCTACAAAATGACTGTGACTCCCAAGGGAAGATATTTCCCCAGCTCAGGGCAAAATACCTTTGAACCGCCATCAGTCAACGAGAAATGAAGTGGGAGAAACCTGTCTCTTGCTTACAAGCAGTCATCTACTTCTGCTTGGCCCAGTCTCCAACTTGTTGGCTTCAGAAAAAGAGGCCCCTCCAACCTCTCAGGTCCAGATATGCCCACTCTCCCCTTTGTATTACCTGTTGATAGGGAGATGGCTACTTCTCTCCACCCCTTGGAAACACCTGTTGATATGGAAATGTACTAAGGTCAGGTAAGAGATTCTGGAAATACTGCAATTTTACCCACAATGACCAAGTGGTTATACTTTAATCCCTTGCTCTGTGCTGCTAGAACAGTGATTCCTTTACTATTGAAGATGTTAGCAAATTTTACTTTTCTTGACTTTGTAAGCTGCATAAGAGCAGGGACCGGACCATAGCTTCCTAATCTTGCATCAGGCACTTGATAAACATTTATGAAAAATACTTCTTTAAATTTTTGTTGAAAGACAAACTTTACGCTTTGTTATGCTAAGAGTAGTGACACGTTTTTAACGTCTTCCTGGGATGGTAAGGGGCAGGCGCGGTTCCGTCCGGTTCTCCAACGGCGCGGCCACGGGCCCCGGCAGCTCGGCCGGCGGGAGGAGCGGCAGCGGCCGGGCAGCCGGCCTCGCGAAGGCCCTCGGCGCACTGCGGCCCCCAGGCGCCCGGCACGCGCCCGCCCCGCCGCCGCTGTGCCCAGGGGAAGGTCAGCTCTGCCGGGCACGGCCACGGAGGCGCCCGAGGGGAGATGGACGAGGCTATCAACTAAACAGGAGTGGAACCGAAGCCAAAAAAGGCGACAGGAAAGGATAAATCTTAAAAAGTGCAAACAAAAGGGAAAAGGAGAGCGAAGCCAAAGCAGGCCGAAGCGGCTAACCCGGGAACTAATGATTAACCTACAGAAAACGGAGAAACTAGAAATGAGGAGAATCCAGCCTCTGATGAAGTAGGAGAGAAAGAATCCAAGTCTGATTAATATCATACACCCTGTCTTACCAGTGGACCCTGCCTCTCTTCTTGTACAATCCAGAGGAATATTTGTATCAACTAAACTATTTTGTAAATGCAAGCTTTTTAGTACCTCTAGAAACATTTGTAAGGAGGGAATCCCACCTCATTGCATTTTTTAAGTGTAAATTGCATTTTTAAGAGATGAAATCATTTGCTGGTTGCTGATTTTGGGACACAACCAGAGAATAGGGAGATACTGAATATGGGAGGCTTTGATGGTCCTTGGGTGTCAGCTTAACATTCCATAATGTGGATAGTTTCAATATCCTGTAATATAAACATATTAAATGGCAATTTGGAGCCAGTCGTGCATTTAATATATCTTGAACATTTAAAATTACTTCTACTCCTGCATTGTTTTCGGTAGAATTGTTTCCTAAAGAAAACCACTCCTTGATCTTGGCTGTCCCTGTCAGAATTTTGGGCAGTCTGTACATCTCCGGCGGTAGTAGTAACTCTGTTAATGTGCTGTGAAAGATAGAAAATTTGCATATGGGCAGTGCATGTGATATGAAATTGTGAATTAGTGGAACTTAATGACGTAAAAGCATACCAACATTTGAAGATAATGGTACTTGATATCCAATTACGGGAAATGTGCCTCCAAAGTTTAGGCTGGAAAGTCACTGCAGTAACTGTTAAAAACAACCACATGACTTTTTACATATTCGGTATGTTAAGAATTGTGTACAAATTGAAATGTAAGTGTAGGGATGCTCAAAAATAAAATCTCAATTCTAAAAGAAAAAAAGTCTGCCTGAAATTTTGTTTTGCTTTGAACTCAGAGCTTTCAAGTTCAAGACTATCAACCTTCCTAGATTGCATGAAGAGGCTGCAGATCCTAGAAAGACACTCCAGTTTACATTAATATTTGTCATCATCAGTAGTAAGTAAAAATTAGAAGCTATTCAGCTGAGTCTGTTTTGTGTTTCTTTAAATTTTGCTTTAAATAACAATTTTTATAGTAAAACATATTAATGTTCATTGCATTGATATAAAATAGCTGCTTTTAGCAAGCTATTTTTTCCAAACCTGAGTTAATAAAGGAGCTCTGTGTGCTTTTTTCCTTGATTGGACAGATCAATTTAAAAAACAAAACAAACACTTTGTTATACTGTATTCTCAGCCTTGCTGTGGATATAATCAGGGTTTGGTTTTTGACCTGTTTCTCTTTTTCTTACATGATCTTCTGGGAGTTCTGCTTCTCTAGTAGCCTCAATTTCTATTGACACAAAGGGTATTTCCCAGCCTGTCTTCTGCCCTGGCCTGTCACCCCCAGGACCTCTTAATTTTGTATTTCTAGTTGTTTATATAAATGTGCCATGATCCCCTAAGAGTTAATATCTTGATAGAATTCTCTTCCATCTCCATCACCAAGGCTACTTCCAAAATGGCCTCCACTGTGAACCTTGAGTGTTCTTCACAATAGCCTTTCTCTTCTGGCTGTTGTGACTTGCATCAGTTCATTCTGTTCGGTATTCATGATACTTGTTTCCTCCTTTTCTTTTTCACCACTTCTGCCTGAATCCTAATCCCCTTTTGTACCTGGACTTCTATAACAGGCTTTACCCAGGCTGACACAGGCTTGACCCAACCATTCCTGTGTCAGCAAAGTAGACTCTCTCCACCAATTTCATCACTGTACTTCTGCCCACTGGAATAAACCGCATTTCTCCCAAATTAACTCCATTCAATAACTTCCACAATCTACCTCCTTTTCTTATTAAATTATGCTACTTTCGTGTTGGAAACTGTCCATTTATAATGTCCATTTATAATGAAATCATGTTGTAATTTCACTCCTGACTCCTTACCAAGGCCTGTTACAAGGCCTATCTTTCTGACCTTGTTGCCTACCATGTTTGCCACAGCTCACTCACTCTGCTTTAGCTCACTCGTTTCTTTCTGTTCCTTCCTACCCAAGGTCCTTTGCACTAGCTTTCCCTCTGCCTTGGGAGCTTTCTGCCCAGATCATTTCATAACTTGGCTTCTTCGCAGCATTTGGGACTCAGTGCAAATGCTCTCTCCTCAGAGAGGCCTTCCCCAGCCATCCTGTCTCATGTGCATTCACAGATGCTCTGCTACATCTCTTGGTTTTGTTTTATTCATGATACTTTACGTTATTTGTCACTTGTTTATTATGTCTGTGCCGTTGAAGAAAATGGTCTGCAAGAACCCAGACCTTGGCTCTCTGTTCACTGCTATATCTACAGGGCTTAGAACAGTTCCTGGCACAGACAGCTCAGCAAATTGTTGTTAACTGAATTACAGTGTCATAATTTTTGCTCCCCAACTAGACCAAGCCATTTTCTATGCTGTCTTGTATGTCCATATGAAAATTCTTAGTCATGCATTTTCTTCATTCTAACCCCTCTACAGAATTCTCTTTACCAGTCCTTTTTACCAATTTGTATCAGTCACTTCTTTCAAGATCTAGCTCAAATGCCACTTGTAAAAGCCATCTTGAATTCTTTTTGACACGAACACTCCATTCCTCCTCTACCCTACAGGATTTGCCTATATCATTGTCATGATATTACCTTGTGCTTTTAAAAAATGTTTAACATGTTGTTTATTGTAAGGCTGGAGGTTCTGGAGGGAGAAGAGCGAGGACAATGCAGGCGGAGCAGAGACAGCACCAAGTAGCTCTGTGCCTTATGGGGAAGGAAGGAACAGTTCTTCCTGGATTCCGGTCCCATGACATGCTGACAAACCCCGGACGCAGACCCCCTCCATCCGGAAGGAGGAGACCTCTGGCTGTCCATCACCCGACCCTGAGCCAATAAAAATTCCCCACATACCCCTAGTGCGGCCCACTTCCCCCTCCCTTCCCTGTTCTCTTAAAAACTCCCCGCCTCCCCTCCTGGGCGCCACTTCCCCAGCCTGCGTACCTGCAGACGAGTGAACTCACCCAGGAATTGCGCTCAAATAAACTGCCTGGCCCTTTGTTGCCTCTCGTCACCTGCTTATTTTGGCTAGAATTTATCTTACATTTATAACTACATCTTTTTCTTCCCTTTTTGGGTCATCTAATTATTTCCTTGTTGAGAAACAAGGTGTAATCAAATGATTAAAGCTTTGGACTACAAGGCCTGGGAAACAGTTACAGACTTTGGATGTGCCATTTCCCACATCCAGAGGTTGCAAAATGGCAGCCCACAGATTGAATAAGGGCCATAGATGTGTTTCACTTACCCTTAGTAAAATTCAAATTAACCGGGCAATGTTTAAAACAAAGAAAATTTTTGGAGAACTTGGAATTCTATCTTCTCTGGAGAAAAAACTTAACAGACCAGACAACAAAAGATCTACGTTTCTGCATGGCAGCTAATCCATTGAGCAGGAGAGCAACCGTCTCTTAACGCAGGGTGGGGACTCTCTGGCATGGCATAGCACTGACTGACCTAGGCACCTGACTTGTTTATGGTAATTCTCTCTTGGAGTTTGAATACACAATCCCCAAACATCATCTCGAAGGTCCCTTCCAACTCCTACATCTGTGATTCTGGATGAATATATCATAGCTCTCTGCTCAGACTCGGTTCTTGAAGGGGCAGTACCTGGTGCTTTCTTCTGCTTGTACAGGTTGTAGTGCTGGGCATAAAGTGGACACTTAAGAGTTATTTGTTAAACATTAAATCTAGTTATTAAATTTAGTTACAGATGGGCAGTAAAAACCAGATATCAACTAATGTAAATTTGTTACCAATCTTTGAGACACTGAGAAGTGACTGGTGGTTACCATGGGGGAGAGGTTGGGGCAGGTAGGTAGGAAAATAAGTGCATAAAAATTCTCAATCATAATATAAATTGGTCATGGGGATGGTAGTACAGCATGGAGAATATAGGCAATGATTCTGTAAGATCTTATGTTGACAGATAATAACTGCATTAGAAGGGGTGAGGGGTTGGAGGTAAGGATTTAATAATACGGGTACTGTTGAACCACAGTGTTGTATACCTGAAACCAATATAAGATTGTATATCAATGATAATTCAAAAAAAACTTATTACAAATCTTTCATTGACTTTTATAAAGAAATACACCCTAGCAAAATGGAATTAAAATACTGACACAGAATTTGTGTGATATGAAAAATTTAACTCTGTACAGATATCAACCAAATGAGGTTTCATTTAGGCAGAAAACAACAAATATGGTCCCTCAGTCTCCCACCTGTGGAACTCCCACTAATCGTTCATTGTAGTTATGCAGGTGGATCAGAGCAGAGTGTATCCTAGAGATAGAAAAACATTGCTATTTGCCCTCACAACTAATGATCATGTGTCCCAACAGCTGGGACTTGCTGAAACCCTCATTTATTACAATACCAGTAACTACCTTTGCTGTATTCCCACAAAACCACGAAATATTTGGCATAGTTCAGGACTACCAAATTTTAATAAATCCCATTATTCTTTTTGCAGCAAGTCATTCACTTTTAAGGGGAACACATCACACTAACATATTTTCCATGGATTAACAGCAATAGCTAAAGAACTCCACATCAGGTTGGGCTATGCATGGCACATGGAAGTGAGTGGGAGACACAGGTGCATAACTGAGGGGAGATTGAACACCCGTGTTATAATCTGAGTACCTTCTTCTCTGTATTTTCATTTTCTACTGTAAAGATTATTCACAAGTGACATAAATATTTCATTTGAGAAAAGATTGCACTCCTCTAAAACTTCTACAGTAACAGTGGACATATAGCTGATCCTGTGCCTTTCATATTAATACCATTATAAATCTTTTTAATGAAGTTGGATAATTGTAGTATTTGAAAAATATTTTAGAAATTTAATTTATTCAGACCATTATAGTCTGAAGAACTACAAGACAAATAAGTAAAACTGATTAAAAGTTTTAACATTTAATTTGGACAGTTTTAGTCTCCAATTTTTTATCATGTGCAGGGACTGAGCTGAAGTATACTTTTGTACTGTTTATGAAAAAAAGTGGCTTAGTAAGTAAATGAATAGTATAAATAATATCTGGAAGGAAGTATTTAGTTACCAAAGAAGATAATTTTTTCCAATAGTTGGGATTTCTTTTTACTTATAAAATGCTCTATTCAAAGTGTGGGCAAGATCAGAACTTCTTATATGCTAATCATTTTTATCTATTTACAAATCTGGGCCTGAACTGCCAGCACTTATTAGTCATTTTGCTGGTTACTGTATGTACTTGACAGGAATAAAACTGCATTTCCTTTGAAATGGCCCAGTTGATCCAGACTAGTGAGTTTTTCTATATGTATTTATATTTCATGTTTGGATAATTTTCATCTTCCACTGGTGTCTAAATCACTGCAAACTATACAATTTACATATTAAAGACATCTAGTTGCACCCAACAGTGAAAAGTATAGTAAAAGAAATCTTACTGCAAGCTGAGTGGTTTTAACCTTGCCAAGTCTTAGTTCCCTCATTTCTAAAATGGGGGTAATAATAGTTCCTATTTCTTAGGGATGTAAAGGATATTAATAGAGGTAAGGCAAGCATTCTGTTAGGAAACATTATCGTCATCATTCCTAATATGTGTTGAAGATCCTATGTAACGAATTGTGCATTTTCTAATTTATACTGCATGATCTCCATTTTACAGATGAAGCTTCTGAGGCTCAGAGAATTAAAAAAAAAATTGCTACAGATCACATGTTGAAGAACCACAATCCTAACCACTTCTGTTTGTCAACTGGCTGCAAGTCGGGCATTATTGTGCTACAAAAGCTACCTTAGAAATTAACCAGCACCGTCAGTGATAATCCATGAGTAGTGACCGCAATTCTGAGACTGGTCTTGTTCAGCCTCACTATTCTGAGGCTGGACCCTGTGCAGTGAACATGACTATCACCCACCCATTCACTCCTCCACATTCTGACACTCTCCATTATGAATTAAGTCCTAAAAATTCCTATCTCACTACTCCCCAAGGTTTTCAGCCACAGTCGTCTCTGACTTGTATTTTCACCATCCTAGTTATTGTTTTCTTAAACTCTTCTATTAAGCTACTCCACGTCTACCTCAGCAAATAACTTTGCAGCCTTATAGAGGAGTGAGAAATTGTTTTGACTGTGGATTGGTTTACAAATGCTGCACTTTCCAGTTCATACTGTTCCATGACCCAGTACCATGTGGGAGGACATGACCCTGGGTGCTGAGGAAACGCCCATGAAACATTGTTTCCCTAACTACCTGCAGCAGTGGAAGGAGCAGCACGGTGGTGGTGGCGGTGATGGTGGTGGTGGAAAGATTTTGTTCAAGCATGTTGGCACCTCACTGGCAAATACTTGCATGAGTGTAAGATTTCATTCTACTCTGACATCTGAATTTACCTCGTCAATGTTTTGTAGGTTATCAGGAGCTTAAAAGTTAAAATTGAGGGTTCCCCAAAAAACAGTATGTGGGTAGATCTTCATATGTGGTATTGTGATTTTTTTCCTTTAAAATTTAAACCTCAGGTGGTAGTTCTTCATATGTGGTATTGTGATTTTTTTCCTTTAAAATTTAAAACGTCTCCTACAATTTGCCTAAAACAAATGCTTCCAACTTAAGGCCAGAGATAAAAGTGAAACCATGTCACACGGATTCAGATAAGTTCTCAGTTCTTGGGAATCCAAGGTGTGGTACGTGTGCTGACCAAGGGGCAAGCTCCCAAGTGGATTAGAAGTATATTATGGAGAAAGACAATATTTTGCTTGTCATTTTGAGTACCTAAAATATTTACAATAAGATAATTTCAAAAGATACTTTATATCAGCAAAGTATTTCTAGATGTGTTTCTAGATCACAAAGCTGCCCTGCCTAAGAGCACAAAGCGTTAAAGGGTGCACAGTCTCAGGCCTTAGGAGGGTAGGACCGCACCCTGTGGAAAAGCCTCAGCACAGCCTCAAAAACACATAAAGGTCTGTGAATGTAGCTTGGGCAGGGTGCGGAGCAAAATTCCCTGGGCTCTTTTATGGCTTTGTCTGTTCTTGCAGTCTATGACCTCAGGCGCTCTGCAGCCTCCTTCCCATGTCTGCACAATGGAGGAATGCAACTCCAGGACCTCTACTCTGCTTTCTCCCCCAAGGGACCGGAGACTGTCTAGGCTACGCACTATGTAAGTCCCAGATCCTTTGCTCTAGGTGTGGTTAAAAGAACAAAATTATTGTAATTACTGGGCGTAACTTTAGTCATCTGCTTCACATCTTCCTCTAAATGTGCACCCTGGATCTGCATGTCTCTTACCAAGAAAAGAAGGTGACTGTGGGAATAGGAAAAGACTTTCTGCTGAAATGCTGAATTTTACACTGTTTTCTAAAATCTGTCTTCAATAGCCACCTGCAAAGCTACAATTTTGATGTTATGAGCTGGCAGTCTAACCTAACATCACTGTATCTTGGATTATTGAAATGTCTCCTCACGTGCCCAACTGCCACATTCTCTTCCTCCTTTCCTTCACACCTCACCAACACTGCCCACCTCTTTCAGCCGCCTGAGTCTCTATGTACACCACCTAACACAGCAGCCAAGGGCCAGCATAGCCAGTGAGCATGAGAAACACAGCCAGTCTGAAGTTAAGTGTAAGATACACACCAGATTTCCAAGACTTAGTATCAAAACAGGAATGTAAGATATCTCATTAATAATTTTTTAATATTGCTTATAAGTTAAAATGATAATGTTTTGGACATATTGAATTAAATAAAATTTGATTAAAATTAGTTTTACCTTTTTAAAAAAATATTTTTGACTGTGCCTACCAGAAAGTTTAAAATTACAAATGTGGTTTGAATTTGTAATTCACATTACATTTCTGTTCAAAAGAGATCTAAATGGTTTCTAGTCCTTTACATTCATATGCTCTATTTAAGAAGAAAATCTGAGACAATGGCATCTAAAAAATGTTTAATCTTTTTATATAAATATCTAATATTTTCAAATAGATTATCAACTAAATTTGCATTTTAACTATTTAAAATAATGAATTTATGTATCTAAAACAGAACCAGTTGTACTAGAAATTCAAATCTATTCAACCATAGGGAAGATAATAAGACAAGCAATACAGAAGCATGTAATAAAAAGCAGTGGTACTAATCCTTTTGCGGTCATGGACCCATATTGTTCGTTGAACAAATTACTTATTATATGCCTACTGTCATCAAGACTGTGCCAGGCTCTGGAAATACAACTGGTAATCTGATGAAACGTTCAGACTCTCGCCCCAGAAAAAGCACACATCTACAAACACACAGGTTTGCATTTAATTTGAGGCTCTTGTACATCTTCTGAAGCCCATCCATAAACCCTAAATTAACAATTTCTGAATTTGAGAAAAGAGCATGGATTTTAGGGCCAGACAGATGAGTTCCAGTGCTGGTTCCACTAGTTACTGGGAGGGACCTTTACCTTTTCTAAGATCCACTTTCCTCATTATAAGAGGGAGAAATTGAACAAATAGCCGGGTATTATGAAGATTAGCATTGATATATGTAAAAAGGCCTTCCTTGTGCATTCCTTCCTAAGCACCTAAGTAGGAGCTTAATAAATCCTAACAATTATTTCTCATCTTCCCTTATGTGTCAAAGTGGCTCAAAAGGTTAAGTTAAGAGGATGGATTCTTTATGTCTGAATTTTCCTGTCTATGTCAAGTTTGTAAATTATATAGTAGCCCCAGAGGTTAGTTGCTGAAACAAAAATTAGAGTTTGGCTCTCCAACCAAGCCATAACCTCTTAAATAAGATGTCCAAAATTAGTGTGTGAGCCGTCTGAGGTAATATGACTCTACAGAACTGAGAATACATCTGCCCACACTTTAAGAGATGCTATGTGGTATGTGAATATGTCTTTCTGTGGTTTGGAAACAAATTTGTGTCTGCAAACCTTACAGTTGGGTTTCTGTTTTACGGAATTATTTTTGTTTGTTTTTTAAGAAAACTGTCCTGGTATGTATATACACCTCTTATAGGCAATCTGAAGGCAACAGTTAGCAGCCACAAGTAAACTGGGATGAGAGTACCTTAAATGAATAAGAAGTTGGGCTAAGAAGCCAAACGCCATGCTATTCCCACACTGCTTGTCCTTTCAGTGCCACACTCTGGAATGATCCAGCCTCCAAATCATGAAGGTAGAGGTAGAGTGACTCACCAGCTACCAGGAGGTGAGGGCAAACCAGCCTTGTCATAATTTTACAGACTCCTCTTTCTGCTCACGAAAACAAGTTATGTATGGTATTTACATACATCTGTGTTGTTGGGCATTTTCCAAATGCCTTTTGGAGAACATTAAACAGGAAATTGATGCCACAGGGCAAATATTCATTCTTCCCATCCTCTCTCACAAAATCAAGTACAGATTTGCTGTGGCTAGACTGACTTCCTGCACTGTGTTGTTGCTTATTCAATTTTACACTAGTAGGAAAAAAAATACATTCTCTGTTTCAGTTTAGAGCATGTTGAAAATGGCTGAAATGCATAAACAAAAAAATCTCCCTTATGAGAGCACTGAAGTATAGAATTCAATGCTTTATAAAATTGCACAATTCAAAGGTTAATGAGTGTTCTTTACGCCTATTGATGAAAGTCAATTTGTATCACATTAGACACATCAAATTTGGTTTAAACAGCATGTGCTCTAGTTCTAAGATGGAAAAACCTTTAAGCATTTGGCCACTGCAGCTTTTCATATAAGGAGAGCATCTCTTTTGAACCTCTTAAAGTGGTCTTTCGTTAGTAATAACACCCCAAAACAGAAACCCATCTGTAAGATTTGTTTTCGAACTGCAGAAAAATGCATGCAAATACCACACAGCATCTTTCAAAGTGTGGGCCTCTGTATTCTCAGTTCTGTAGAGTCATGTCACCCTAAACAACTCACACACCAATTGTGAGCATCTTAAATTCAAAGTGGTCTTTGATTAGCATCTGAACCCAAGTTCTTATTCATTAAGACTACTTTCACCCCAAAGTTTGCTCTAGCAAACTAACCACAGACTACTATAACATTTCTCTCTAATATCCATTTCTCCCTATTCATTTCTTTATCAGCCTGGAAACTGTTTAGGGATCCATAGGCTCTGGAAAAGTTTAATCTACTTCCAGTTCCAGGAATAGAGGATGTGCCTTAGGTTAGTTCTCTCCCTTAGCCACAGAGATTTGCTCAAAAAGAGCATGTGATCTGAACTCATCTTAAAGTGAAGCCTGAAGCTTTTGCTGGGAAAAAGTCATTCTCTTTTTCCTGGTGGTTAAGAACACTGAAGCAATTGGCAGTCATCTTAGGATCATAAAATAAAGTACTTGTGTCTTAAAATAAAGCAAGTACTATGGAGGGCAGAAAAGAGAAACTGAAATAAACTAGGTCCCAAATGTCATCATTTTACTGCTGGCTCAAACATTGCCTGAAGATCTGTCTCTGGGCCATTTAGTAATATAAATCATTGAATCTCCTATATTGTTCAAACTAACTTGATTCAAGTTTTGTGGGGTTTTTTTTGTAATTTGCAGCCAAAGCTTCATGACTTCCCTACCTGTCAGTTAGAAAACACTATAAAAGGAAGGGAGAGAACAAGAAGAAATCTAATGGGCTACTTCAAGGCCAATTTCATAACTAAATATAGGAGAACAAGACCAATAAGGAATAAAAAAGTGATTGCCTTTAAGAACACGCTGAGGAAAATAATATCTCCAGTGATGTGTAACCACATACTAATGCGGGGTGGGAGAAGAGTCAGTCCACATACTTCTCCCTGGGACCAGGCAGAGTGTTGGGTGTGGGGACTTAGCAGCAGGAAAGGTCTAACTTCAGCCAAGGTCATCCTTATTTACTCTCTCTTTCTTTTCTAGAGTGAACTACTTAGCAACATATGCTGTTTGCAATTATTCAAGTCATTTGACCTCCATCCTTACAGATGTTCCTTACAACTCTCTCTGAAGAATTATATATTATTATTATGTCCTATTTTATAGATGGGAACCTAAGGCCCAGAGACCCCAAGTCATATGTATAATAAATAAGCAGTACAGAACAGACTCAGAGTAGATCTTCTGATTCCAAAACCTATAATCTTTGTCATACAGCATACATCATCCTTGAAGTTTGCCCTTTTTATATTATATGGGATATATAATTTGGTAATTGGAGTCTCCTAGAATGAGGCCTAGAGGTATTTGACATCTGGCCTCATCGTTACTATTTCCTTCACTTTTCCCTTAACGAAGATTAGCAGAGTTTATTTTGTCCCTACGGTCACCATAACTTCCTTCCATTCTCCATGCTCCAAAAGTATCTCCTCTCTACCTCCCCTGACCTGACACCATTAAAGCGACCATTTCCTCAGTCCCTAAAGGCAACACGTTGTAAGGAACGGGTTTGCTGAATGAATGCACACTAAGACATGAAATGCCGGTAACTCCAGCGTGAATCCTCTCTCTGAACATACGGACCTCTTAAGTGGGAGCTTGGAGTGACACTGACCTCCACGGTAAGAAGTTAATCTTGCACTGTGAATTTCAAGTGTGTGGCAAATTGGAGGCAGAGATGCGGTGGGGTAGGGGCCCTTCCCGCTAGTCTTGCTACATAAACCGCTCCTTCCCGCACCCACTCACAAGGCCTCACCCTGCTGTGGCCCACAGTTTCCAGACACCTTTGGAAACACCTTGGTCCTTGTAGAGAACTACTCTTTCACCAGCCTAACATGGACTCTATCATTCCCAAAAATATTCTGCACATCTCAAAGCTGCATTCCTCGAACACTGCTGAGGACTTACTGTGTGACAGCTTGGCGTGTGGATGAGACAAGACACCAAATTATTCCAGCTCTTCCAAATGGCAAGGTACAAAGGTCTATTCGGGATACTGCAGGAGATTGAAATTATTAGAAAGATAGATGGGGAACCTCAGAGCTACAAGAACCAGCTTTTAGCTGGCCAGGTGCTCACAGAGAACTAGAACGTGGTAAACATATAGCGAGAGCTTCCGACGCCCTTTGGGCACAGGAGCTCGGTGTTCTGGTCATCTGGCCAGAGCCTGGGGCATGTTTATTTATCCTTCCTCTAGTGAGTCTTCTAGTACTGTGACCCAGCTACTATCCATCTTCATTTATTTTCCTTCCTTTCTGACTAACGTTTGCCCGCTTCACAGCTTCTACTACCTCCTTGCTTCTGCTTTGAGCCTTGAATGGCATGCCTCTGGGCCTCTGTTGCTCTCTCCTGCCTGTAACCCACTTCTTGTGACTCCTTTCACAGGCTCCAAGACAGAGGATCTACCTGGGTCTGTTGGGCACTGTCTAGACCTGAGCCTCTGTTTGGGCCTAAATTTCAAGCCAGGGCCCCCTGAGGACCAGGCACACCCTGGTTAAACTATTCATGCGGTCTTAAGGACGGCAGGTCCCCGGGACTCTGAAGAGTCACCTGGGAGATTTCCTTCTCTGCTCATTTTAACAGCAACCCTTTCCCAACCAAAAAAAAAAAGGCAAAGAGTAAGACTAGACTAGCCAGAGCAGTATGACAGGTCACTGCACATTTAGTGGTAATTTGGAAGAAAAGAACACAACATTAGAGGATTAAGTTACCTAGCCCTGAAAGCAACATGTGAAAACTGACATAGCAAAATTGGGCTACTAAAACACATGCTCTCATCTAATCTAGGCCTTAGAAGAGTGTTAGATGTCCTTAAGGACCAGAAAACTGGGAATCACAATAATAGTTCACAGAAACATAATACCAGAGCTGGAGAGTACTCAGCAGGTCATGTGTTCAACCCTCTCATTTCATAATTGGGGAAAGCCCATGGCCGGTAATTGGCCAATTAACTAATTCACACAATTAGTGGTGTAGCCTGACTCATGAGTGATGACCAGTAAACCACCAGTCTCCATTCCTGGGCTAGTAATGGATTCTCCTTCCTAAGGATGGAGTAGATTTATCTTTATTATTCAAAGGACTCTACTGATTGTCCCACTGAATGTGGACAAGGGTGAATAACAAAGTTGGGACATAATGCTTTAAAGTATTCACATAAAATAAACTCTGTGTCTTCTACAGGGGTAGAGAACACAGTGAGATGTAATAGAAAAAAGCAAAAAAAGTGAGAGTTTAGAATCAGAGTCAAGCATCATTTTTGCCACAATCCAGCTGTGTATGCTTGGATTACTATCAACTCCCTGAGCCTCAGGCTTTTCATCTACCTAAGGAAAAATTAGGCCAGAGGACCATGCAGGTCCCATGTACCCCTCACTCCTCCAGCTCTGCCTGTTCTAGGAATGATAGCACCTACCTTTGGCGGCTAAGCTCAGTAGACCAGGAGTACCAAACCTAGCTGATTGCCGGTCAACTAAATTGAGAATTTAATAGAATATTCTCAAAGCCAACTAAAGGCAAATGGACTAAGGAATGCATTTGGCCTTTCATGGAATCTTGGCTTAAATTTGTTGTCATCTCTTAAAGTACCCAGAAAAGCATTTAAAATCATAACATTTCACATAGTAAAAAAGAAGTATGTTTATAGTGCACCATACATAGAGACATTTAAACATTTATGCATTTTTTTCTTTCTAGTGCGATGAAAATGGAAGAGACACGACAAGTTATCAAGTACACAGAGTGACATTTTAATATACTTTCTTAGTAATAAATTTTGATGGATATCAAACTAAAAATAGACTGTGTAGAAAGAAGGTTCTCCTTTTCTCTCCTTCCAGAGTGTGGAAGTCAAGCTCTGAGACAGCTAGTAAAGCTTTAGGCCACTTGCAGGGCTGCTGCAGATGGTTAGACCCCAGACAACTCTAAGAGGTGCCACTCACATTGAGCCTAAAGGGGTATCCTAGGAGTTGTATATTGCACAAGTTACAAAATGGCCCATAATGGCCCTGACCAGGGGAATATTAGTGATATCCTTCAGAATACCACGTGTGTGAAGTGATAACTCAGCAGTCTGCTTGTGGCACTTGCTCTTCTCATGATATTTCAGAACAAACAACTATTCGAAAAAAGCATATAGCAAGCATATGAAAATTATTTCAATCAGACAAAAAAAATGTATTTTCCAACTTTCAGCCTTATAACTTTCTTAACCAACTTTCAATCACTATAAAATCCAGTTATAGTAACCATCCAGTAGCAAGAACTGCCTGGATTTTAATCTAAGTTTTTTGGCATCAACTAGTAGCTCTGTGTGATTTGGGAATGGTACTTAATCGCTTTATGTGTGAGTTTCCCTTATAAAATGGGTATAATAATATTACCTATATCAAAAGGTTTTTTATAAGAATTGTACTAACCGTATTCATATTTTAAAGTGCTTAGAACACTGTCTCACACGTAATAAGCAGTGTGTGCATTTGTTAAATAACTAAGTAAAGAATACAGCCATATATTTATTATCATTTACTATTCCAGCACATTGTTTGTCAAACAGAATATTGTAGTAGCCACATTTACAATTATATATCCAACTAAAATATTACTAAGGCAATAATTAAAACTAGAGAAGACAATATATTGACAACTGTTTAGCCTCTCTTTCTACAAAATAAATTAGACATGACATATTTGAGGTTAAGAACTGCATTCTTAACAATAAAATATTCTTAAAACAATAAAATATTCTTAAAACAAATGTGTAAGTTCAGTGTTTGGGGCATAAACTGGATTGTCAGGCAAGTTGAAAAAGAATAGCCAGATGAACACTCTTTTATAGGTGTTATTTTTTCTTCTAAAATCATAAACATAAACTGTTTTCATAAGCTGACTGTGGCCCATTTCATTATGAGAATATATGAACTCAGAGAGATTAATTATCTCTACTCATTTGGATTTATTACAAAAATAGCATAACAACAATGACACAAGGAAGGAAATACCATTAACAAGTTTATCCGAATACATTAGTGGTTTCCATTTTTCTCTGCTCTTTTCTATACCAAATCCATTTGCCTGTCTTTTTTTTTGCATAGTGGTTGAAAAAAAAGTAAGATGTTTTATAGGCCTCAGTAATCTGTCCTCTTTCCTTATCACACCACACACTCCCTCTGGGAGAAGCTTTTATCCATTCAGTAAATATTTATAGAACACTTCCTACATGCCAAGCACTGTTCCAGGTGCTGGGGATATAATAATGAACAACACAGACAAGCCGCAGTCTTCAGAGAACTTAATTCTAGTTGAGAATAAATATGTAAACCAAAAAATAAACAAAATATTTCCAGACTTTTGGGGGTCAGGGAAAGGCCCTGTGAGGATATTTGAGCTGACAGAAGAAGGATGAGGAGGCAAAAGCTGAAGGCGTCAGGCACAGCAAGTGTAAAAGCCCCAGAGAGCTCAGTGTATGTGAGAAAATACACTTGGGAAAGAGCTTAGTATATGTGAGGAAGCTACAGGAATGGAATCAGAGAGCAGGGTCCTGTGAGGTAGGCAGGAGTCAGCTTAGTAGGTCCTCGTAGGACATGGTGTTGAGTTTGGATTTTATTCTAAGTGTGGAGAAAACTTAGCATATAGATTTTAAGCAGAGGCAGCACTCAAAGGTTCCTCTGATTGCTTCATGGAGAGTGAATTATGGTGGGGCAAGAACAGAATGAAAGAGACCTGTTAGCAGGCTATAGCATCATCAAAACAAGGGAGCATGATGGCTTAGCCCGGGATGCTGGCAGTGGAGATGGAGTAAAGTAGATGGATTCAAGATCTATTTTGGAAGTAACACCTACAAACTTGTTAATGGGTTAGATGCACAGCAAGAAGGAAAGAGTAGAATCTAGAATGATTGGGATCCTTGTTTTTTTGGGTTAAGCAACTGGGTATATGATGGAGATATTGACTTAGACTGGGAGAGGATCATATTTAGGACAGAACTCAAGAGTTCTTTCTTAAGCACATTTAGTTCACAATACCTACAATGCAGTTAGATACATGCATCTGAAGCTCAGGACAATTCTGTATCTGGGAGTCATCAGCACATAGTGACACTTAATGCCACGGGGCCAAAAGAGAGGTAAGGAGAGAGAATTGAAAACCAGGCCTTATGACATTCGAAATTTCAGCTGTTAGGCAGAGGTAAGAGAGCCAGCTATAAAAACTGAGAAGAGTTCAGCGATGATAGGGAAAAATTCTGAGGTGTCTTAAAATTAAGTGACATAAAGTCCTGAGAATGGGGAAAAGAGACAAGGGAAGGTAATCAGTCAACAGCTGTGAGCCCCAGCTAAACAAAAACTCCACGTTCCTGATGAAGTCATTTCAACAGTTACCTAGAAGGTCCCCAGAACCACAGCATCTCTCTTGCATGAGAACAGTTCCTGACCATCATCAGCCAATCCGCAAGCCTGCTCTATGGACTAACCACCTATCCCAGCACTTTCCTTGCTTCGCATTAGCCTGCCTTCCTTATCTATATCCAAAGTGAATTTAAAAAACTTTCTTTCCTTGAGATATCTTATAAAAGTCCCATTTCTTGGGTCTGCTGGGCAAGTTGTTTCTGTTATTTGGCTTTGCTTCTGGTGAAGCAGAAACTTCCTGTCCCAAGACTCTATCCTTTATCTGGTTAGCAATAGTAAAGTCTCAATAAATCCTTCTATTTCAGAGATCTTTCAGTCTCTAGAGTTTTTGATTTGTAGTGACTTAGGAAGAAAATCAGGACACTGATGTTTCTGAAGCGTAGACCACAAACTGAATAAAAAAGGAGAGCATTCTTATCTGTGTTGAATGCTATTGAATTTGGTAAATTGGAGATTTTTAGTGATTTTGAAAAGATCATTCCAGTGGAGTCTTAGAGACTGGAGCTAGAATGGAGTGGGTTAAAATGGAATAGGTTCAATGCAATTCCAGTGAAAATCTGAATTGGACATGTCTTAAAAATTGACAAACTGATTCTAAAATGTATATAAAAAAGCCAAGGGTCAAGAATAGCCAAATCACTTTTAAAGACAATGGGGAAATTTTTCATATCAAGACTTGTTAAAAATCTAAAGTAATATGGAACATTGATGCATGTCATTGCATGATGGGTTATTCAATAACTGGAATGATTAGTTTATCCATATAAAAAGAGTAAAACTGAATTCCTACCCCCCCCACCCTCCTGAAATGTTAATTACAGATGGATCCGTATTGTAAAATAAAGAGCACAGTTTAAAAACTTCTAGGAGAAAACTTTGACCTTCGAGAAGAATTTCTCAAATAAAGTTCTAACCATTAAAGAAAAGACTAATAAATTTGATTACATTAACATTAAGAACATCTGTTTCTCAAAAGAGACCTTTGAGAAAACAAAAACTCAAACCACAAATGAGGAGAGTAGGAGATGTTTGCAAGAATGATACCTCACAAAGAGTTATAATCCAGAATATCTGAAGATCTCCTACCAATCATTATCAAAAACACAACTGACTTGATAGAAAAGACAAAGGACATGCAAAGAACTTGTATAGAAGAGAAATCCCTAATGGCAGACACATGGAAAAATGTACAACCTTTTTAATAACTAAGGAAGTAGAAATTAAGATGATAAGGGGATAACATTTTACATTCTCTTCTCTAAACTGACAAAATTAAGTCAGACAATACCAGGTGGTGGAAAGAATGCAATCAACAGAAACTCTTAAAAAATACTGCTGAGAATTCAAATTGGTATAACCAACTTGGAAAACCTAGCATTATCTTAGAAAATTGAATAATCATATAATCTATAACTCAACAATTCCACCCCTGCTATGTACTGTAATGGAGTAGGTGCTGTGTTCATATCCTCACTGTTCATGAGAGTGAAAATGAGAAACAATACAAATATCCACTGACCAGAAAATGCATTAGCAAATTATAGAATGTTCTCACAATGCACTACATTTAAGTGTAAGTGAATGAACTGTTGCTCCCTGAAATAATATGGAAAAAAATCAAGTTCCATATATACACATACTATTTTGTAAGGCTCCTACCCAAGAAGAGCATACACTAATTTGTTTGGGGATACACTATGCCAGATCCATCAGACGGTACTATTGTGGCCCCATGTTAACGACAGGGCCCCTCTGAGGAACAGGCAGTTTGAACAGGCTGCAGCTAGGGAATTGAGGAATAAACTTCCTTGTTCTGCGATTTTTTGCTTTAAGTCTCTGAAAGTTTACACAAACACACTCCTCACCTTGCCCAGGTCTGGCCCAGAGGTGAGGGGTGAGGGTGAGCAATGAACACAGTGAGAACACTAGATCTGACGTTGTGGCTGGCCCTGCCTTTCAGCTGAAGAAGGCTTTTCTTTTCTACTGTGGAACAGCAACTTGCCACATACCCTGTCCTTAATAAATAGTACTACTTTGTGGCTCCTTAGAATAAATTGTGGTTTCTTGGCTCTTGATAAAGGTTTTGGAGTTTTGAGTCAATCTTTTTGTTTCAAAAAGCCAGCCTTTTGCAAATCAAAACGGCTTGTCCTCAGGCTATTTTGTTTCTCTAGGGACTTAAAAAGCTATTGTGAAATTCAAAATTCTAGGCAATGATCTATTTGTTCTATGCTGTATCAAATACTGCCTTTCCCTAAGATAAAAACCTTAGATTCAAGGTCTATTCTTAAGGGCTATGAGGATGAAAAAACCTGAAATTACTGGAAAGGAAAAAAAAAACCACGAGAGATAATTTACAATAGCCTACTTTGCTCTTTAGCCCAGGATTCGCTACCCTTCGGGTCACGTGGTCCCCTTCTATCCTGCCAGTGGCACTACTCCATGCTTCCCTGTGCCTTCTACATTCCAGCTACAACGGATTTCAGTACTTGTAATTCCCAAGAGCACCAAGCACGTGGGTGGTACCGTGCCTTTGCACATGCTGTTTCCTTCAGCCTGAAAGGTCCTCTCTTTAAGATGGTTTCCTCATTTTATAAAATTTAAACTCTTAAACAGGAAATTAATTTCTTTTCTGTCAACTCCACACCCATCTTTCTCTTTTCTCCTTTGTGATGCACGGTTAGGACTATGCCAACCTTTCTCATTTTTCAGAATTCCCCTTCGTTTTATCAACAGGGGGCATTAAAGGGAGACTGAAAGGCAGGAGGATGTTGAAGGGACTTGTTCCTTCTTATTTGCTTGCTCTTCCTGTAATGTCACCCAGCAGTGGCCCTTTGTCCTGACAGCGGCAGTCATTTCCAGTCTCCAGTTTCTTCCAGCACTCCCAGAGCCAGCTTCAGCCCATCTTCCTCAGGAACACCCACACCAGGTGGCCAGTATCCCCTCCTCTGAGCTCTGGGTCCGCTCTCTGACAGGTACCTCTCCCAGTCTGTAAAGTCTGAATCGCCGCAATCCCTTTCCATGGTCTGCTCAGACCCAGGAGGTGGTAGCTGCTTCCTGAAGGTACTATCTCTACGAAACCGCAGTGTTCTCCTTTTGCATTTTCAGTTCCCTTAAGATCTGGTTAACTAATCCGCTTTATTTTCTGTTGAAATTTTGAATGTGGTTTTTGTTTTCCTAACTGATTATTTGTTCTCTGTTAAGTGAAGGGTAGCAGAACATGCCACCCCAAAACATGCCACTTTGGTATAAGGACTATTTTAAAATGAATTGAGAAGGAACGGGAGACAAACTTTCTGATCTCTCCTATTTGCCTAAATGCGAGATATAAATTCGTTAAGATGTCTCCCCTCTTCTCTCTACTGGAAAGGACAGAAGTTAATCCTGCCAGAGCAATCTACATAACAAACTTTACTAACTAACCTTTACCTTCCATTAGTTAATCTCCCCACACCCTTATATTTACCTTCCCCCAATTTGCCCTTGCTAATAAACTGCTGTTTGTCTTTCTCTTGTTAATCTTTTATCAGTATAATTTGCAGAGCTTCAGCCAATAAACCTAAAATGGGTATAGGGAAAATAGTTTGTCCTTTCCTACAAAGGACCATCTAGACCATTTCATCCAATCCCTTCCCATCAAAGCATTTGTTTTTGTGCCTCCATGGCACCTTGTAGATTGCTCCTTTTAAATGCTTGCTGCAATGTATTATAATCATTTCCTATTGACAGTGTCCCACCATTATGCTGTTAGACTCTCAGAGGTAGAGACTGTTGCCGGAGATGGGTCCCTGGTCTTATTTTGAGAAAGAATTCAAGAACAGATGCAAAAAAGTGGTTGAGCATTAAGACTTTATTTGGAAAACGAGTATAAAGAAACGCATGCCCGAGAATGGAGGTGGGCTGACTCAGAGGGAGTTGCACTGAAGAAACAATAGGGAGCCTTTTTTATATAGAGATAAGTATTCACTAAGTGGGTTTAGGTTTCAAAAGGCACAGGTGGAGGTTTTCTGGAATTCAGGCTTACTCCACTGTCATGTTATAGAGGTGGTAATTTTGACTCTATTTCATCCCCATTGGAACTGTCATGTGCAGGGATGTGTGATTTTTACTGTGTTAATGCCGGAGGGGCGTGATTTTTACTATGTTAATGAGTATATAATATATTTTGGGGTGAACTTTGGGTCAACTTCTCCTCCATGTTGGAACCAGCCATTTTGGCCAGTCTGTTATCTATATTCTCATGCCACTCATCCCTCCAGGATAGCTCTCATGAATGTGTACAATATAAGCAAGCATCTAGCTGAATGTAAACTCTGGCCAAAGTCCCCCTTTCTCTCCTTTGCTCATGTCTGGCTATCAACCTACTCTAACAGAGACCATGTTTTGCTCATCTCTATAGTACCCGCCTTATGTAATGAGCACGCACTCAGTAAGTGATCCTTGAATTAATAAATGAACAATCAAATAGGTGAATGAGTACA
Source organism: Manis javanica (assembly GCF_040802235.1). NCBI lineage: Eukaryota > Metazoa > Chordata > Mammalia > Pholidota > Manidae > Manis > Manis javanica. The sequence continues at coordinate 146,979,793 of NC_133158.1, forward strand.
TGACTCCAATAGTTATGTATTTTATCCTGCTAAAAGTTACAATGACATCTCTTATCTACAGAATAAATCCTAAGGCCCTGTCAAGTTGGCTCATGTCTTCTTTTCCAGCTCCAGCTCCCTCCTACCCCTGTCTTCCCAGCCATACTGAATGGCTGATGACTTCCAGAATGCACCTCTAGACCTCTGCCCTCACAATCCTTTTTTTCCTGAAATGCTTATTCATGTCTGATTCTTCTACTACACTGTAAGCTATTTGAGGTATTCTTTTATTGCCATTGCCCAGGAGAGGGAGTGCATAATTATTAAGTAAGCATTTCCATATTGCTGTAGTTCTCATAATTATCACTTTTGATTCTTGCACAATACTGTATGTAGTATATGCCATGATTTACTTAATCACTCCTTTATTATTGGCTATTAAGATAGTTTCCAACGTTCGTTATTAATGCAGGAGAGCACCTTTTCTTGTGCAAAGAGCTTGTTTTCTCTTAAAGAGAGTTATTAATTTTTCTTTTTCTGAAAGGAAAGGCAGAGTATAAGTTAATAAGAAAAAGAGTTTCCATTTTTCTCAGTTGGTGTCAATGATCGTGGGCCTAAGTCCTAAGGGATATTTTTGGGATCATGATGTCTTCAGAAGTCAATGAAATAATTTGATGCACAATAATTTTGAATATTTCTCTAATGACTTGCTAAACAAGATGTCAATGTCTTAAGTATCCTAGACCCAATAAATCTACATGCCTGAACTTTCATTGTCTCCAGCTTCTCTTTGAATATAGAGAGGCAGAAAACAAATACATGGCATGTAACCTTGGGGATGGACTGGTTAGGGTTTGAGAAACAGGATAATATATGAATAACTTGTCAATAGAGATTAGAATCAACTGAAATCACCATCACTGAATCATACCAAAGTTATTATTGTTTTCATTTAGAAACCTCTGAAAAACAAAGGAATCACTTGATACATGAAACAGAAACACAAAAATCTAAGTCCAAATCCCTTTCTAGAACTCTGTTTTTCTAATTGGTTTTCATTTTGTAATTGGACATGTGTTTCTAACTATAACATGAAATCCAGCATCCTTTCCTAAGCTGTCTTCTGATCATTATAGTTTCAACGAGGTTTAGAATTCCCAAGTTAAAGAAGAGAGAGAGGTAAGACAGAGAAGAGATTAAAGGGATGGCCAGACCTGTGGGGAAGTTGGGGTTCCTATGGCCAGGATCCTCACTGAACTTAAACCACCTGATGATGTGACTGGCCTGTTGCTGGGCTGCCGCTTCCACACCTGTGGGCAATAAGCTATTATTGCTCTATATAGAGAGCTCGGCCCAGTGCTCTGGCAGAGATGCTAGTGCTAGACCTACTGCTGGAGAACAAGCCAGGTAATAAACCCTTTCACTCCAAAGAACGTTTTGCTGTCAGTTTCTTTGGTCACACTGAATCCATAGCGAACTTGCCCAGGGCTGAAACCCATTGGTAAGACAGACCTAAAACTGAATTGACTTCTAGCTTTGGGACAGAAACCTTTCTCCTCATCCATAAATTGACTAGCAGGTCCCCAAAGCCCCAATTCTGAATTAATCATGATGTGAGGTAAATGGCAGAATTTCCAGAACCTCCCGCCTACTCTTGGTTCATTTACATATCAGTAGGTGTTTACCACTGCAGAGCCTCCCATCCATCTGTGGCAAAGGGTGGAGAGAAAATGGCCATTCCCTCCTCCCCTCGTCCCTGGTATGTAATTGGTCTGGTGGCATCTGCCATTTTCCCTTGACTTATTTTCGTTTCACAGGATTCATAGGTTACTTGCCCAGGCCCGGAATACCCTCATTCCCAGAGCTACACGTGACTTTACATATTAGTCCTGATATGTGCAGAAACTTCAGCTAAGTTCAAATTAGCTTTTGGCTTCCCTAGGTCAAGAATAAACAGTGTAGCTTAACTCCCTTGCAGGTGTAAGTCACCCTGCATCTCCCTATACAAACTTTTAAAAAATAACCCAAAGAATTTTACTGCTGTGACTCCTCAGGAAATATTCTCTACTTCATTCATTATGTTTTGTAAGTTCTCCTTACTCCAAATCTATGAACTCATTTTGCACTCTGTTGATACAGAATCCTGAAATAAATCTCTTACAACCTGCAAAAGACAACTTTGTCCAACTTAGCTGGTCCACAGAACTGTATCAGGAGAGCTAATGGAAATGAATGTCTCCTTCTTGCAACTTACCAAGACAGTTAATTAAAATTGTTGTTTTTTTAAACTAGAATTAAAGAATATCCACTTCCATTTGGAGAAGTTGCTCTGGGCTATACCACATGTCCCGGACTTTATTTGCAGATAATAGAAAGACCACTCGTCTCCTCTGCTCCTTCAGGTTTACTCACAATTTATCAGAAGAAAGGGCATTCATACAGCTCCATGCTTCATTTTTCTTTAGTCAGCCAGTTCCTCCAATTTCCTCTCCAAAAGAACATGCAGCTGTTTATAAAATGCCTCTATTTAGAAGTCCTCGTTAGGAGGCAAAAGGAAACCTCAGACTTCTCTGTGTTTTGGCTGTTTTGGCACTCTGCATCTTTGCTTTCAGATAATGTTTTGTGAGTGATAAGAATAAGTAATATATTACTGTTTGTAAAGAAGAAAAGGAGCAAAATCAGTGCCACCACCCCTACCAAGAGGGCTCCTTACCACGGACCTCTGCTTAGGAAAGGTGGTGTTCAAAGGAAACCAGCCCTCTTTGCTGCCAGCACATTGGCTGGGAGCCAGTACTGCCATGGCCAGTTTAGCTAACAGGCGGCACTGCTTGCAAGGGGAAATGAATGTCACTAACCCATATTTGGCCATCTCCGCTTTTAGAAGTGATGTTAGCCATCCAAAGTGATGAATATCAAATAGGAATGTTCAGTGAAGGCAGCTGGTCACTATTAAGAAAGCAGATTCCCCCATTTTATTCTTCTTAGGATGAATTCAAACAGTAAATGTTTCACAATGTCCACCTGATGTGATAAGTAATCGGTAAGTCATGACACAACGCAATGCTTATTTTAAATACAAATCAGAAATTTTCGTTTAATTAGAATGCTGCTTAAAATAAATACAGTGTTCTGTTATCACAATTACAGCCTCAGGTTAGTAAAGGGCAGCATTTCATTCCTTTGTAATCACATTTAAGCAATTGTGCACTTGATAATCAACTAATTTTTATTGAATACCTACTAGTGTATGTATGTGTGTGTAGACATATATATGACTGATATATTCATGTCTCTGAGTTGAAAAGATATATATAGGAGATGAGGTCATAGAGGTACATACAGACTGGATAATGCAAGTCTTGTAGACCATGTTTAAGTAAAATTTAACTTGAAAACACTGAAAGATTTCAAACAAGAAATAAAAATTACTTGTGTTTTAAAGTTGGAAATCAGGGTGAGGGAAAGGTAAGAAACGGGGAAAATGTTTCGGTTTGAACAACCAAGTGGATGGTGGTATCATGAGATGGGGAATTGAATTCAGGGTGGAGGGAAGGAATAGGTTTGAGATGAACATAGGAATCAAGAATTCTTTGCAGCTCTGTTATATGGGAGATTTGTTTTGGACATCTGAGTAGACTTATGAAGGTTGGGGAAATAAAAGTTGGTGTGACTGGTGTGTAAAAGATATGTAAACTCATGGGAGAAGAGAAAAGCAGGAAGCTCAGGACCACCCATGACACACTCTACATTAGAGGTTCAGGACAGTGGAAATCGATGTAGTACCTAACATACTATAACTGGAGGCCAAATACCGGGCTTAAAATATGTTAGAGAAGGACTAATAGATGACCTAAATATGCTGAAAGCTGCACACTCTGAAATTGTGCTAACTTTCTGCTGCAGTGAAAATAAAGACGAAAACCATTTCATCTGAGTTAGCAAATATTATGGAAAAGTAAGTGCAGATCTCTATTCCATGAGGGTATTTATAGTAAGTGACTGTCTGCATCACTGACACCCTCATGAGCAGTTCTTCAGGAACTGTGATTTGTCTGAGCATGAGGGTGCCCTGCACCCTGGGATGAGTCTGAGGAAATAGCACACCATTGCATATTCAAGGTTTGGAGAGTCCTGTACAGTAATACTGAGTCATTTCCCCACAGCTTCTAGAAATTAAAGATGGGGTGGAGATATTACAAAGATGGGGTAAAATCTCTGGATTAGTTCTTCAGATGTTAAGGTCCCATCTAGTCAGTGCTTAGTAACCAAGCCCTTAGGAGTCATCTGCAGAGACAGCTCTTATGTAAACACAGTAAGCGAGACATTCCACCTTCAACCAGGACAGAGTTCAGCGGCCTAAGAGGTAACCATGGGCTTTGGAGCCAGGCCTATCTGTATTCAAATCCCAGCTCTGCCACTCTCTGGCTGTGTGTCCTGAGACAAGTTACCTAAATTTTCCAAGTCCCAGTTTCCTCATCTATAAAGTGATGACAATACTTCACAGGCTTGTTGGGAGATTTAATGAGGTACCACGTGCGAAGTGACTAAGCCAGTGACTCAATGAGCAGTTAGGAGGTGCTTGATAAACCTCGGTCTGTCTCCTCTTTATTTTCATCCTAATAGCTCGTGGAAACACACTTTAACCCACTAATGCCCCAGGTAAACCTGATTCTAGCCCCATTTGCTATAATCTTTCTGAATGTAAAAATTACAATTAGAATGTTATACTTGTTGGGTCATTTCCTGAGTAAGTGATCCTTTTTGTGAGCTGGCAGAGGGAAAGTTGAGCAGCAGATAGCAGTTGTTACTGCTAATTCAGTATGAGAAGGATTCTCAGTCAATGAGCAGTGCCCTTTCTCCGGTTAATTTCCTCAGCAATGCGATGGGCCAGTAACTTCCTACTTAAATTCTCGAATTTGAGTTTAGAATCTAAACTCAGTAACAACAGGGAATCTTCTGATCAACTGCTTGCCAGACTTCCCTTTTGTACATGGTATAGTAATTTGTCACGAAACCATTGTTGCTTCTTTTCACTTAATTTATTAATGCAACCAATATATACTGAGGTACTTGACATGGTGTGGATACTGGAGTGACTATGGTAAGTTAGATGGACACAGGCCCTGAGCTCATTCTTGCACAGGCTAAGGTTAGCCAACCCGTTCCACAGGCAGAGAAGTGGCTTTCCTTCCCTGCTCATTCCCAAGAGGTCTTTTATTTAGACAAAAATGTAACTTGTTTAAGATTCCTGGAATTGTTTAGAAATATGAACTAAAGGTTATTGCCATCTTTTCCCAGTTTTTTCTTTAATTGAGGAATAGGATCTGCTTCCTTTATGTGTATGTTTTTAATTATAAAAATAACACATTCTTGCTTTAAAATGTGTTAATCTCCCCTAAAATTAGAAGCTTCTCCTCCTTGCTAAAGGAGAAGCCATTAACTGCTAGAATTTGGTGTCTACACTTTCAGACTTTTATCCAAGAAGATTCAAATACGTATCTGTTCATATCCACTCCCACACCCCATGTACACACAGTTTTGGTGGTTTTGTTTTTACAAAGATAACATCATATTTATATAAGTTTTCATAACTTGATTTTCACATAGCAGTGTACATGGATGTGTTATCATTTTAGTATATTAACCTACTTACATTTTTAGTGGGCTACACAATAGCCACAGAATAAATAAATCATGTTTGTTGATTTTTAACCATTCTTCTACTGATAAAACATTAGATTATTTCCAATTTATTGCTATTAGAGACCATGATTTAGGAAATGTTCCTGGACATACATATTTTCAGACTTGTGTGTGCTTTACCTGTAGAAAAAAATATTGGAAGTGGGATCACTAGGTCAAAGGGGTTGTGCATTTTAAACTTGGATAATGTGAAGTTGCCTTCAAGAAAGATGACACCCGGTTCAGGTTCCCATCAGCAGCACGTGAGAATGCACACTTCCTCCCTCTCTAACACTGAATATTAAGTTTGCCAATCTGACAAGCAAAAAATGGGATGTCATTTTAGTTTGCAGACTTCTGGTTTCCACTCTGACATGTAAAAAGCTTGGAAGTCACCATTCCCATCTTTACAACAAGAAAAATCTGGATAAACTAAAAATCAATGGCTTTTCTTAGATCCATCAGAGAATTGAAATTTCAAGGTAAGCTGAACCCTGAAATCTGGAGAAACAGGTGCATCCAGAGAGATACAACAGAAGCCGCCGGAGTGGGAAGGGTGGAACCATTTAACTTCACTAGTAATTATGACGAATGGCTGGAAGTTGAGTGTGGAATCATGTGAGAGTGAGAAACATTTGGGACCCCAATCATAGAGGAGCCTCTGTAATTTTGAGATATTTTCCCCACCAGATTCTTACCGTGAGGATCTGAGAAAAATCCCCTTGGACCTGGCAGGAGGATGGGAAGAGGAACAATGGTACAACACTCTAGGATCTTCTCCCTTAACAAAGCCCACTCTCCGGGGACATTACTCATCCAAATTGGACATGAAAATTTCCACTCTACTCCAGACCCCAGCCTTCCTGTCTCACTTAAATCCAAAAAGCATGGTGACCAGGACACTAAGAATGCAGTATGCATCTCTTTCATTACTAGTGAAATTTGGAATCCTGGAAATGTATATCTTTTCTCAAAATAATCGTTCATGTTCTTTGACTCTTCACTTACTGATTTATAATGTTTGATATATTGTGTGTAGTAATCCTTTGTTATATACAGAGCAGGTATTTCCTTCCATAACTTTATATATGGAGTCTTCTATATACAGTCAGACTATATATTTAGTCAAACTAAAATATTAAAAATGTTTGTGATCAATTTTGTCAACCTTTTTCTTCCTTGATTTCTAGTTTTTAAATGTTGTCTAGAGATGCCCTTCAATTTCTCCCAATTATAAAAGCATTCTTTTTTTTTAATTTTGAATGCTTCTTATATTCAATGTTCAGGTGTTTAATGTACATACAGTTCATTATTGTGTATGCTATGATGGAAAGATATACTTTATTGTGTTTCTATTAGAATAGCAATTTTCCAACACCATTTAGCCAATAGTTTACTTTCTGTGAATTTATTACCAAAAGATATATTTTGAAAAATCTGTCCTTCATTTACCTATTTATGACAAGCTATTTTTGGACCTTGTATTCCATTTTAGTGAACTACTGATTTTTTTTTCTGTGCTGAAACCACTTCTTATAATTACTATAGCTTTTTATTATTTTTGAATGCTTTATTTGATGAGGTAAGGTTATCTTTTCTTGTTCTTTGTTTTCAAATCTTAGCTATTCTTATCCATCTGCCTTTCTATGTTTTCTTTAAAATGGGCATGTTGAGTTCCATTTCTAAAATGCCAATTGCGATTTTCATTGGAATTGATTAAATTTAGATATTAATTTAGGAAAAACTCAAAAGCTTTATAATCTTAAGTCTCTCCATCCAATAAAATAGTATTTCTGCCATTATTCCAATCTTGTTTTAGGTCCTCTTGAGTGAAGTCTTATAGTTTTCTTCGTATGTGTTTCACATAGTTCTTGTTAGATTTATTCTCTTTTATGGCGGATAATGTATTGTGTTTAGTTGCTTTTGTAACTGCAATTCTTATTCCATTACATTTTTTAATTGGTCATTGGTGATAGATTATAGGTAAAGCTTTTTGGTTTGTTATGTTGATCTATATCTGGTCACTTTAGCAATTTTTACTCTTATTATTATTCTAATATTTTCCAATTAATTACCTTGGGTTTCCTGAGTAGATTTTATAATAACCACAAATAATACTTTTTCTTTTTATTTCTACCATTTCCATTAATATTTCTTTCTTGCCTTATTACATTGACTCAACACATTGCTAATAATAATGATAATTACAGATATGTGGCATCTCTACCACTGAGTTTAGTGTTCCATCAGAGAGGAGAAAAGGTGTGCCAACAGGAGGATGAAAAAATATGAAACCAGAAAATGCCCTGGACTCCCCTTCTAAATTATTTTTGAGGTGTTCTCTTGGCAAGTAAATTCACAGGAAACTTAGTTATCTTTTCTGCTAGGTCTGATAACTTTTCTAAACTTTTCATAGGGTCTGTGACTGCCATTTTACATCTGGTGATTATAATACAAAATCCCTTTTAATTCACTAAAAAGAAAATCCCACTTTTAATTTAATGAGATTGCTTCTAATGTTTGTGGATAATATTTATTATAGTTTCTGATATCAAGTAAGAAATTTTTCCTTCTAGTTTTAGCTTGATAACACTTTTCAAAGGATAGAGGCATTCATTTTTTTTTTTAAGGTATCATTGATATACAATCTTAGGCTCAGGTTTCACATGCGCAACATTGTGGTTACTACATTCCCCCCATTATCAAGTCCCCACCACATACCCCATTACAGTCACTGTCCATCAGCATAGTAAGATGCTATAGAGTCACTACTTGTCTTCTCCGTACTACACTGCCTTCCCTGTGCCACCCCTATATTATGTGTGCTAATCATAATGCCCCTTAATCCTCTTATCCCTCCCTTCCCACCCATCCTCCCCAGCCCCTTTCCCTTTGGTAACTGTTAGTCCATTCTTGGGTCTGTGAGTCTGCTGCTATTTTGTTCCTTCAGTTTTTGCTTTGTTGTTATACTCCACAGATGAGTGAAATCATTTGGTACTTGTCTTTCTCCTCCTGACTTATTTCACTGAGCATAATACCCTCTAGCTCCATTCATGTTGTTGCAAATGGTAGGATTTGTTCTCTTTTTATGGCTGAATAATATTCCATTGTGTTTATGTACCACATCTTTATCCATTCATCTACTGATGGACACTTAGGTTGCTTCCATTTCTTAACTATTGTAAATAGTGCTGTGATAAACATAGGGGTGCATGTGTCTTCTTGAATCTGTGATCCTGTTTTGTCAGGGTATATTCCCGAGACTGGAATTCCTGGGTCAAATGGCATTTCTATTTTTAGTTTTTTTGAGGAATCTCCATACTGCTTCAAACAATGATTAAACTAATTTACATTCCCACCAGCAGTGTAGGAGGGTTCCCCTTTCTCCACATCCTCGCCAGCATTTGTTGTTGTTTGTCTTTTGGATGTAGGCCATCCTAACTGGTGTGAGGTTGTTGTATGTATTAACCACAATATCTTATTGTGATTTTAATTTGCATTTCTCTGATGATTAGCAATGTGGAGCATCTTTTCATGTTAGAGGTATTCATTTTTAATATGCTTTCACAGCATCTATTAAGATAATCATGGATTTTCTCTTTTAACCTATAAATGTAATGAATTAATTTAATAGATTTCCTAACAGTTATGAAACCACCCTGGCATTCTTAGAGAAACACTAATTGGTCATAGTATTTTATACTTCCAATATATGTTGATTTGCTATTATTTGAGATTTTTTAAATATCTGATTCATAAATCTACTGATCTAGTCATTTCTTTCTTATTCTTTATCCCCCCCACTTATATGTGTTTTGTGCTAAGCTCAAGTACTGGGGTTATGTTGTCCTTACTGATTAGATGGGATGCTTTCTTTCTCTGTCTTTGCTTTACAACAGCTTAAATAAGGAAGGAATCATCTGCTCCTTGAGGAAACTGCCTCTGGGGAACTGAAATACCTTTGAGACTAATTCTTTAAATACCTCTTCAGTTTCTTCTTTAATGGTTCTCTATTCAGGTTTTTAACCTCTTCATCTAGATTTTGAATTCATTAACTTATTGTCTGAAATTATATGGCCCTTTCTTAATCTCTCCCTTGCCTATAATTAAGTCTTCCTTTCCTAATATTCATTATTTGTGCTATTTTTTTGTTTTTACTCTAATTACCCAAAGGTTTATCTTGCACCTTTCTTTCGAAGGAACATTCAAAACTTTAAAAAATTTCCAAGAAGTTCAAAACTTTGAATTTTCATGTTAATGTGATTTTTCACTTGTTTTCCCATTTAATTAATTTCTTCTTTTTGGGGTATAATCTCTCATTTCCTTTTGCTTTTTCAAAATGTTTATTTTGTTATTTTTATTCTTTTTGGATTCTTGAAATGAATACTTGCTTATTTTCAAATTTCTTTTAAAACATCTGAGTCCCTCCCAAAATGTTTCTAATATTTAAGAATTGTTTTTCATTCTTCTTTTGTTTAAGGTTGCAATATCTATTACAGCTTTCTGAGAATCTCAAATACATCTTAAAATTAATATCAATTTCTCAAAAAGCTCTGTTTCTTTGGTGGTTAGCTTTTCAGTGACTGTAGAATCTCTGTTCCTTTAAGAGTTCAAAGGCAGATTCTGGTTCCAAGGGTAATAGCTGGGAAGTAGATAGGTGCGTGGCTTGGTGAACTTTCATTGAAGGTCTACATACAGATTCAGGACCTCATTTCACTGATGTTAGCTCTAGATTAGCTAGGGCCATCATTTACTTCTCTGGTCCTGTTTCCTGCACGAGAGCTCCCACTTTCATCTAGAAAACTACATTTATGGCTTGCTGCTGGTGACAAACACTTGGCAACTCCACTCAGGCTAATGCTCGGATTCAGCTGCTCTGCAATATTTAAATAGTGACCTGTCCCTGCTTATTGCCCACTCTTTTTCTTAGCATCTGCTATTTCTGATCTTGGGTTTTTATTGGAGATCTGCTGAAAAATTCCCCTTTACAAAATGTCTTCTTTCCATCTCCCTGAGCTTTCAGTTCCCTCTGTTTTGGGGGTTATCTGCCAATTTCTCACTGTTCTGAGCCTGCTAAAGTTACCCTTTCTGGTTTCTTAGCTCTGCTGTCAATTATTCTTACTTTTTATGTTTCTGTGTCATATCAGTGAGATTTGGAGTATTTAGTCATCTTGAAAGTTTTTCCATCCTTTCTCTATGCTCTCAAACAGATCAAATAATATAGGAATTTTCTCTATCTTGAAAGCTTGCTAGAACTTGCCAGTAAACCGCTTGGGCTGAGCCACCTCTTCATCTGTGATTTTTAACTATTTCATATGCTGCTTCCTGAACTCATAAAAGTCAATCTATCTGCTGGTCTTAGGATTCAACTTAGGGTATTGCCTTTGAAGAGAACCCACCTTGGTTTCACACATTACTCCTGGGTAAGTTTTATCTTATTCTCCATTTTAGCAAATCCAGCCATGGCTTCCTGTGTGTCTATAATGGGGAAATCAGTCAACTGATTTTCCAACGTTATGTTCCTTCTTGGTTCCACAGGGCACTTTTTTATTATTATTATTATTATTTTGTTATCATTAATCTACAATTACATGAAGAACATTATGTTTACTAGGGTCCCCCCTTCACCAAGTCCCCCCCCACAAACCCCATTACAGGCACTGTTCATCATCATAATAAGATGTTGTAGAATCACTACTTGTCTTCTCTGTGTTCCACACGGCACTTTTAACCAGTACAAACAAAATACGAAGGTCGTATGTCTTCAGCGACTATATTTTCCAAACTAAAATTTGGTACTTGAAAACTGACAACTGAATGTAATTTGAAAGAAAAATATGTCAAGTATTTTAAATGAATATTACCCTGGTAAATTAGATTACAGACATAGAAGCTACACATTTAGTCAATGTGACTTTAAAATGAAAGTTGGTTAGCCCATCTATAACTTTTTTTATATTCTCATCAGCCTGTTTAAATACCTCATCACTGAGTGTCTCATTGCCTCAGTTGGAACAGCCTGGAGATTTCCTTCAGTGACAGAGTGGATTAATTCAGCTCAAAGATGAGCGATCTTGTAAGGGCATGAAGGGTTGAAAGAAAGAAATACAGAATATTTCTTTATTTAATGTTCACACTGGAGCAGTTTGCTTAATTTTTACAGTGGCCACCAGGCCTTCATGCAAATCTTCTGACTTCCCTAGATGAGAATTTCCATCAGTAGCTTGTCAGCCACGTGCTGCTAAATGGCTTACCTAGCCTGTGTTACATACCGCATCTAGCCAGCACTGTACTCAGAAAGGACTGTGAGCCCTTTAGCATCTTTCCTCAGGTCCAGAGTTTCAGGAATCTGTGAAGCAGACGGAGCAATAAAGCAAAGCTTTCTGTTCAAAGAGCAGCATCTTCCAAACCAAACTGATTAAGCCTCATTCCAAACATACCCTTTCCTTGTTGCTAAATTGAGATCCACTCCTTCTTTCCGCCATATTTGGGAAGATGCCACTCAGGAGGATCTTCCCAAATAACAACCAATAGAGTTACATCTCCTACAGCAATTTTAATGACTGAGCAGTAAGAGCCAGAGCCTGAACTGTGCCCAGCAGCTCATGAAATCTGCTCTATGTGCCTGCTTAGGGGACACGGCAGGGGATTTTCTGTCTTATGTAGTAGGCACGCCATGCATCTGGAATGAAAAGCAGACCCAAAAATGTTCCCAGCGTGTTGCAGCTCAGTGTTTTCTCTCTTCTTCAGTAGATAAACTGGAGTAGTTTTGATTTATTCTCTCTGAATTTCGAAACTCCATACAGCAGAACATGATGGTAAGGGGAGACAGGGCCAACAAGCAATTCCACAGTGTTTCTTATGCAGGAGCCATTTTCCAGCTGCCATTTTCCAAACGGCCAAGTTTTACTCTGTGACATCACAAAACAAGGAGATGAGTCTGTGAACCCCCTGAAATGAATGATGAGGATGGGATATGCGGGGAATACACCTTACAGCAATTCTTAGGCCCAGAGACTGCCTGCACCAGTGCAGAAAAGCAGAGAATGCCTGCCCTCTCTCTGTTTCTCTCTCTTTTTTTTTTAAATCGCTGAAGTTCTGTTTTTTTAACAAACCATGAAGAACCACAACCTATCCACAATGAATCATAGGAAATCCACAGTTCTCAGCATTTATTTTTAAATAACACATGTAGTCATGTTATGAGGAGTCATAAACAGCATATGTAAATCTAAAATTGAAGACATTTAAAAAATATGTATAGCTTTCTATGCTTAATTTCAAGGAAATGTTGAGAGCTCTTTATCTTTGAAGATCAGCATTATTTGGGGGGTAACATTTGAACGCTTTCCTCTACTGATGAAAGAGTGATTCATCTTGCTGTTACTAAGGCTAACCCAGGACGGCTAGCTGATTCTCTAAAAGGTAGAGTCAGGGACACTTGTTAGCAAGCGCTTTGCCTTGTCAGAGCGAATTAATTTTGATACACGGTTTTTATCAAGTGCCTTGTAAAAAAACTGCAATGTCTTTCCTGAAAAGTTCCTTTGCAAGAATCTATTTCTAAGAGCACATCTGATCCTAGGTTTCATTTCTCATTTACGTAAAGGTTGCTGTCCTTCCTTATTTGCTTTGCTTTTGATTTCCACGGCCATGCCTGCCCTTCTGGGAGAACAGGAGCTGGGCTCTGATGTGACCCCGTTAGTGAGAGCAGGTCCACACGGAAGTGGTGCAGAGTTTCCTGGCTCTGAAGCACATGTGAGCCCACAGGACTCTCTTTACTTTTCAATCTCAGAATCAGTGGATTTTATTGGGATGGTGCTGACATAAAAAATGAAATGAAACATCTGAGTCTAACAGCTGCACAAAATTTGGACTCGTGTAAACTGGTCTGACATCACACATTCTGCTTGTGAGTTCCCTGAGTATTCACCATATGGTGCTAATACAATAACATGCCTGCAAAGTCCCTGTGGTTTACAGTGTGATGAGCTCCAGAGCTGAGGAAACGAAGCCAGGAAGCCCACACCACTTGCTGAATGGAACTGGCTTTGGGTAAGGTCTCATTCCCACTGAGCCACTCAGGTTCACTAGGGACAAGAAGCCACGCTGGGCATGGAGCCAGCTATAAGCTTTCTGCTGGGGATTGTGGTGCCCTCTCCTCTGAAGGGGTAGGAGAGCTCTTATAATGGTTTTTGCCTCACACTGTAGAAAGATAGATGTGGGGGCATAAAGGAGTTGCTGAAGCCAGCTTATTCCTCCTCCCTGGCAGTCAGGAAAAGCCAGGTAGAAAGAGAGAAAGAGTACATAATCGCTCAACATAAAATCCTGGTAATATACAGTGATCCTTTGCTGGGAGGCTGGCGTCCTGCCTAAGGAACACGGTGGCGTTGATCAGATCAGGGACGTTCTACACTGACCCTCAGCTATAAACAAATGCTGCACGTATTGTCTTTCTCCTGCGGAAGACAGGGGCTACCAGTACTTGCAAGTAGTTCTGACAGGCTAGAAAAAAATTCTGTTCTTATTTCATTTTTTAAAAAGACTCGAAGTCTCTTGTTTATCTGTTCGCTTATGAACCACAAGGAGGAAGACTTTTGGAAAATATTTATCAGCTTGGCTTTCCCTGTTTGCTCAGCGTAATGCTGTATTGCTTGCCTTGCCGTCAGTTGCAAGCATCAGAGAATACACACTACAAGTGTAGCATTATAAACAAATTCATGTGATAGAACTTCAAGGTCAGTGACCTTAATGAACACAGTACCTATCTGTATGAGGAAATTAGTAAATGGACATAATAGCTTGGGGCCCCTCCTGTTTTAGAGCTACACCTATTGGCTGTGTGAGAATGTGCATCCCAGCTCTGCTTGCCACTATAAACACACAGGCAGTAAGACATCTCCCAGAGCTCAGTTTCAAGAGCAGCAAATGTAGAGACAGGATATTTGGGCACAAGTGAGGGTTTCCATGGTCTGAGGAAAGGAAGGGAGAAAAATAAAGCAGGGATGGGAGAAATCTCAAATCAGGAGAGCTCAACATTAAGTACTATAAACGTATTTCAAGATACACAAAAATCAATGCTATCTAGCTATATTTTTCCACCAATGAAAATGTATCTTTAATTTTCTTCAAAAAAATCATCAGCAGAACAGAATTCCATTCATATAAAAACACTTCATAAAAAATTTTGCTTAAATGTATTCACTTCGTAAAATTGGAAATACCTGTGACTTTGGTTGACACTTAAGCAAGATATAAGTCAAAAGGTAAGCGTAGCAATGAAATCATTGTACAGTGCTTTGTAAAGCCAGTTTCAAAATTCTCTTTCATTTTGACCATCTATGTCATTACTCTCCTCCATCACAATGAGCAATTTAGAGATGAGTGTCAAAAAAAAAGATTCTGAGGAATTCTAGTCTAAGCTCCTGGGGTGCAAGCTGGTGGCTTACATCCGCCACTGCTGCTGAGATCAGAGAGTCTTCTTTGGCATTCTACCCAGGTTCTAGAGCCTTCTCTAATTGCCCCAATTGGAATTAAACAAACTATACAGTGTTAATGAGCTGTGTGGCTAGGACTGCCTGTGCCAGGCACGCTACAGCCCTGCCACATGCTGTCAGGTTACCACACACTAATTATCTTCCAGGTTTCCTGCGCGTTCTTTTCCAAATGAGGCATGCCTGCCAACTTGTCAACAGGGCATATTCTCTGGAAATTAAGTTACTTTCATTTTGCCTGAGAATGGCCACAGTGAATTTCTCAGAGACCTAAGAATAGAAGCAAGATTGTACCTTTTGCTGCCTCTTTAATTTAAAGGGGAAAACAAAATCTCAGTAAGCTAATATGTAGATTATTGTGATTAAAGTATGCAGGCTTCTCTGATTTAAACCAGAGAACAAGAAATGTTACCATTCTCAATTGGTAGAGAAGAAAAAAACAGGTGGATGGTGTGAAATTTAAGCAGACTCAGGAAAGAACTAATCCACGTTTGGAATTCTCCACGGGAGATGTGTTTTGACCATTCTCTGGTAATTTCCTGTTTGGGTTTGCCCTCTTCAGGTTAATGCATGAGGCCTCATGTGATAGCTGAAAAAGCATGGGTATTGAGGTCAAATGTCCAGGCTCTGTCACTTTCAGATAGGCTAGTCACTTATTTCAGTTTCAGGTTTCCCATCTGATAATTGGGGTGATAATACCTAACTAATGCAATGAGCTGCCATGAGACGTTTTAGAACGATCACGAACATGGAAGTGCTTTAGATCGCTGCCTGCCACTTGCTAGCTGTATGCTTTTGTGTCAACTATTCATCTCTATGCCTCCTTTTCCCCATCTGTAAAATGGGGATAATAGGACTCTACCACTCTACCACTCTGTGGTGGTGAGGATTACATCAGTTAGTTCATGCAAAGTGCTTAGAATAGTGCCCGGCATGCAGCGTGCTCCCACATACTTAACTCTAAATGTTCTCCTATTTCTATTTATCAAGTGATATACATACATCATTTATTTCTTCAAGTATACTTCACTCTATACTAATTTAAATAAGGCAGAACCTATATTTATAATTCAACTATTCCTGAGTATTTTGTTCAAGGCACTAAGGTGCTGTATACAAATATAAATTGGAGAGACACTTACACATAGAAAACAGCAAGGCAGTACTTTAATTCAAGAACGGTACCCACTACGGTTTGTAATGCAGGGGAAAATACAGGAAAAATGTAATACATCCTTCAAGGAATGTTTTACATATATTTTCATTATTCTAATATTAATGCACAGTAATTGTAAAAAATTTTAGAAAATACTCTAAGGAGTAATAATAAAAATAACAACACAAAACTGAAATCACCTAGATTGCCACCACCAAGAGATATCTATATCCCACATTTGGTTTAAATTATTTGGTTTAAATAATTTTGTGTGTGTGTGTCTGTGTGTTGTCTGTGTGTGTAGGTACACACAAAATTGGAATCATAATGTTTTTTTAATTTAATAGAATATAAACATCTTTACATGTTACTAAATATTCTTTTCTCCTTTATTATTTTTTTTCAATGTTTATTTTATAATAGTTCTGGACTTAAAGGAGAGTTGCAAAAAATAGTACAGAGATATTTGGAAACTATGCAAATACCCTGTTTCCTCTTAAACATCTGCCCACTCTTTTTAGCATACATTGGTGGATCTTGCCTGCAGCAATAATAATTACTGCGGTGTTTCAGTGGTGATTTTCTATTTCCCTCATGCCTTCCAGATTTATTAATTGGTATTCTTCTCTAAGGAAGAGCTTCCCTTCTCTAGCATCTATTTATTTAATAATTTATTTATATACAAGTGAACTCATGGACATCTATTTTATTCTTTTCCTTGCAATCAATTTTGTATTATTGCTTTTTATTTTGTTGCTTAAATTGCCACAGCTTTGATTATTGGGAGCTCTTTCAGATTCTTGTGCATTTTTTTTATATTGCTTTTCTTAAAAAGCTTTTTTAAAAAGTGTTTCCTTACATCAAACACCACACAATGCTTTAGGCTCATGTTTATTTCCACTGCTTTGCCCCTGGAATAAAACAGTCTTCCAAGGATCCGATTCCTTTTATTGGAAGATGGTATTTAGAAACCAATATGACTGGGAGTTAGGGCTTCTTGTCACTGTTTCTAAGCCCTCTCTATGGATAGAGTTGGGATGTGTGTATTTGTGGGTGTGTAGTAGGTTGCATAACTAACTCATGCATATGCACATGTCTATATTTCTCAACCAATTTATCTGTATGCATTAAAATTTTTTATTTTAACATTTAAAACATGGGCCCATAATCCTATGTCTAAATCCAGTTGAGCACCATAGGAGTCATTCTAGCCTTCCCTGTTTTCTTAGGAGGAACTTCTTTTTCCAACAGTGAGAAACCTGGCTCTCATTATCTCCATGTATTTAGTTTTTTGTGTAATCCAAGTATGCAGAATAAATAGCATCAGAATTCCTAACCCACCCTCCTATGTGAAACAACTGAAATACAGTCTTTGCATTCAGTACTTAAGTCTCATATCAAATCAAAACATTGTTTCCAAAGTTACTTGGCTAAGCTCCTTTCTTCCCTACCCCCTTCATTTTGCTTATGCAATTAACTTGTAATAAGTTAAATGCATTTGTCACAATCTGCGTTCCATCTTTTCTCCTACATCCTGGTAGGCTGGTTGCTTGCTTGCTTTACATGTAGTAAAATTCACTTTTCATGGTGTACAGTTCTATCAGTTTTGGAAAATGCATGAAGTCATGCTATAAACCATAGTTCTATACACAATTCCATTACCAAATTCCCCCCTACTACTCCTTTATAGACAACCCATCCCCAAACCCAGATCCATCAAACTACTCATTTGTTTTTCCTCCCTATGATTTTTGTCCTTTCCAGAGTGTCATGTGAAGAGAATCAAATGAGTCTGGCTTCTTTCAGTAAGCAAAATATAGGTAAGATTCATGCATGTTGTTTTGTGTATCAATAGTTCATTCTATTTTATAGCTGGCAGCATTCTATTATATGGATGTACTACAATTTGTGGTACTTTTAGGTGGTTTCCAATTTTTAAAGCAAGTATGAATATTTAGTTATAGGTTTTTGTGCAAACAAGCTTTCTTTTCTTGAATTTGTACCTCAGAGTGGAATTGCTGGGTCATATGGTAGTTGTATGATTAATTTTATAAGAAACAGTTTCCCAAAGTAGCTGTACCATTTTGTATTTTCACCATTTTTCATTCCCATCAGCAATGTGTGAGAGTTCTAGGAGCTCCACATCCTCACCAGCACTTGGTGTTGTCAGGTTTTTACATTTTAAACATTCAAATAGGCATATTGTGGTATCTTATTTCATTTTTCATTTATATTTCCTTAATGAATGATGATGTTGAACATTTTTCCTTATGCTTATTCTGCATCTGAATATGTTATTTGGTAAAGTATCTCTTCAGATCTTTCGCTTATTTTTAAAAATTGGGTTGTCTTCTACTGAGTTTTGTGAGTTCTTTATATATTCTGGATACAAGTTATATGACAGATGTGATTTAAAAATATTTCCATATGTGGCTTGTCTTTTCATTCTCTAGTCAAAAACTTCTTTTACTGAGCCAATTTTTTAATTTTAATACAGTCCAATTTATCAAGTTTTCTTCCATGATTCATTATTTTGTTGTCATATCTAAAAACTCTTTGCCTGACTTAGAGTTTCTCAATGGTGCGACTATTGATATTTTGGACTGGAGAATTATTTGTTGTGGGGGCCTGTCCTGTCTATTTTAGGGTGTTAGTAGCATCCCAGGCTTATACTAGCTGCCTATATAGCATTCTCTCCTCCCCCCACCCTCACCCCCTGCATTCATGACAATCAGAAACATCCCAGACGTTTTCAAAAGTTACCTGGAGTATAAAAAAATCACTGGCCTAACCTAAGATTATGCACATAATTTTCTTTGGTGTTTTCTTTGAGAAGTTTTATGGTTTTATGTTTTGCATTTTAGGTCTGTGATCCATTTTGTGTTACTTTTTGTGTGAGGTATGAGATACCGGTCAGGGTTTTATTTTTTTTTAACAGATGGACACTCAGCTGTTCCAGCAGCATTTGTTTGATGAGACTTATCTTCTCTCTATTGAATTGTATTGTATTTGTATCATTGTGAAAAAATACTTGACTGTATTTATTTGGGTTTATTTCTGGTCTCTCTCTTCTGTTCCACTGATGTATATGTGTGTCCTTTCTCTATTACCACACTATCTTGAGTTGGGAAGTGTTTCCTCCTTTTCTATTTTCTGAATAAAAGTTGTGTTGGATTGATGTTAATCTTTCTTAAATGATTGATAGAATTCAACAGTGAAAACTTGGACATGGAGATTTCTTTTCGGAAACTTTTTAAGTACAAACTAAATTTCTTTGATATAGCACTATCGGCTTTTTTTCCTCGAGTAAGTTTTAATAATTTTGTCTTTCAAGGAGTCCATTTCACATAAATTGTCAGATTTATGGGCATACAGTCATTCATGATGTGCACTTATGATCTTACTGATGTTCATGGGTTCTGTAATGAAATTCCTTCTTTTGTCCCTAACACTGGCAATTTATATCTTTTATCTTTTTTTCTTCATCAGTCTGGCTAGAGTTTTATTAATTTTATCAATCTTCTCAAAGAGTCAGCTTTTAATTTTATTAAACTTTTCTATTGTTTTCTGTTTTTAATGTCATTTGATTTGTGTTTTAATTTTTATTATTTTTTCTCCTTAGCTTATGTGTAACTTGAGTGTGATTTGCTCTTCTTTTTCTGGTTTCTGAAGGTGGAGGCTTAGGTTATTAATTTGAGACCTTTTATCTTTTCTGTGCATTAAATGCCTAAATTTCTAAGTACTACTTTAGCTTCATGACACTAATTTTGATATGTTGCATTTTTACTTTATTTTAGTCAAAAATCTTTTAATGTTTCCCTTGAGATTTTCTTTTTGATTCATAGATTATTAGAAAGGAGTTTATTAATTTCCAGTATTTAGGGATTTTCCAGGAATCTTTCTGTTATTGATTTCTAGTTAAATTTCATTAAGATCTAAGAATATATGTTGAATAGTTTCTATTCTCTTAAGTTTGTTTTACTTCACAGAATATGGCATATATTGGTGAATATTCCATGTGCATTTGAAAAGAAAGTATTTTCTGCCATTGTTGGGTAGAGTGTTCTATGAAGGTCAATTCCTTCTAGCTATTGATATGAAAGTGTTGTTCATGGCTTCTATTCCCATAATGATGATCTGTCTGCTTCTTCTGTTAATTACTGAGCCATAATTGTGTATTTTTCCTTTAAGTTTCATCTCCTTTTGCCTGGTGTCTACTGAAGCTCTACATTCACAGTTTGGTTCATTATGTTTTCTTGGAAACGAAACCCTTTATCATTATGTATTATACATAATCCCTGATAATACCCCTTGTTCTGAAGTTTACTTTGATAACATGGCTACTATCTCTTTTTTTTTCTTTATGTTTGCATGTCATATTTTCTCCATCCTTTTGCTTTTAACCAATCTGTCTTTATAATTAAGGTGAGTTCACTTATTCCATCTGTCCTTTCTTTCTTTTTTCCCTATCTTTTCTTGTGTTAAGAGAATTTCCTATTATTCTATTTATATTCCAATAATACTCCCATATCAACTTATTATTTACTCCTCTTTTAAAAATATTTTTAGTGGTTTCTCTAGGGTTTACAATATACATCTTTAATTAATTTGAGTCTGCCTTCAAATATACTTCTTCAGGTGTTCTCTAAGGACCCAGCAGCAATATATTCCCAATTCCTTCTTCCTATCCTTTGTGCTATTGTTTTCATACCTTTCATTTTAATGTGTGCTATAAACAGAGTATATCACCACTATCATTGTTTTCAACAGTGAAAAGCTATCTTTTAGAGCAATCAAAACAAAGAAAAGAGATGAATTTTATTTTACTTTCATTTATTTATTTATTCCATTTCAAAGGTCTTTATTTCTCCATATAAATCCAAGTTTCAGTCTGATATCACATTCTTTCTGCCTTAAGAACTACCTTTAACATTTCTTTAGAGTAGGTCTTCTGGTAACAAATTCCCTCTGTTTTTAATAGTCTGAAAAAGTCTATTTCTTTTTCTTTTTGAAAAATACTTTTTTCTGATTAGAGAATTTGGAGTTGACAGGGTTTTCCTTTTTTTTTTCTTTTAGCGCTTTAAAGCTGTCACTCCACTGTCTTCCGGCTTGCATTATTTCGGAAAGTTCTGTTGCAGCTCTTCTCTTTGCTCCTCAGTATGTAATGTTTCTTCCTTCTCTGGCTGCCTTTAAAGTTTTTCTTTGTCATTGGTCTTTAGCAATTTGAATATTATGATATGCCTAGAAGCATGTTTTTGTGTGTGTGTGTGTGTGTGTGCATATGTGTGTGTGGTATCATCTTACTTTGTACACCTTGACCTTCTTGGATCCAAAAATTAAATAATTGTTGGTCATTATTTCTTCAGATATTTCCTGTGTCCCTCTCTCTTCTACTTGTAGGATTCCAATTACTCATCTGTTAGAATGTTTAATAATATCCTGCAAATCTTAGGTGTTATGTTCTGTTTATCCTCCCACTCTTTTAACTCTTTTATTCCAGTTTTGATAATTTATGTTGATCTGCCTTCAAGTTTACTGATTCTTGCCTCATCTGTCTGAGTCTTTTGATGAAATAGTCTAAGGCATTCTTTATCTCCATTATTATATTTTTCATTTCCAGCATTTCAGTTTCATTTTTTTCTTATAGTTTTTGTCTCTCTGCTGAAATAAACCATCTGATCTTGTATGCTATCTACCTTTTTCATTAAGACCATTAATATATTAATTATATTAATTTTAATTCCCTGTCACATAGTTCCAACATCTGTATCATATCTGTAGGTGGTTCTGATGCTTTGTCTCTTTGTAGCATATTTTTTCTTGCCTTTTCGCATGCCTTCTAAGTCTCTGTTGAAAGCCAGTAATTGGAGTAAATAGTTTTTAGCCTTAAGATGGAGGCATCTTTCCTCTGCTAGGACTTTAATGCAGTGCCTTGAATCAATGAAGGTTTGGTTGCTATGCTTATCCTCAATGTGTCATAGGCTTCACATTTCTACAAAGAGACCTTATGTTCAGGGTGGAAGTGAATTCACCAGAGGAATGTCTTTGATTCTGAACTTTACATCTTCTGTTTGCACTGTGCCTCTGCAAAAGTTTCTTGGTCTCTCCCAACCCTGTCTCAGTAGTACTCTACTCTGATTTGTTAGCTTGACAGGGTGGGAAGAGTGTTGTGGGGGTTCATGCTCTGCATTCTGAATAAGCCTCAGTCTGAGACCTGTACTGCATCTCAGGGTTAGGGAAGGGCTGTGGCCTTCCGTCCTCTTGTCCCTACCTCTGCTAAATCTGTGGGCCTAGTGTGCAATCCAGTCCCTGCCTGATTTTTTCCTTTTGATTCCTTTCACCCTGTTGGAATGAATTTTCACCAGTGTCCCAAGAGCAGCAGTGTTTGGTGTGCTTTCCCTCTACAGAGGTGGCGTTTTCCCCCTTACAGGATGGGATGGATGATCCAGCTGGAGTTCCTGGCCCTTTCTGCAAAACTGCTCTCCAAGGTCTGCAACATAATGGGCCCTACTTAGTTAGACATCTTTCCAGTCTTTTCTTGTGAGTACTGTTGGGATTGTGGAAAAAATGCCTGAAAGAAGTGCAGACTCTCCAAATTTTGTGGTCCCCCTAGGTGCTCCCACTTGCCTGCCAGCCCCATAGTTGGTCTTCAACAATTTAGCAACTATTTTTGTTGGACTCTTACTGATGTCCAGTGGCATCTTCCCCAAGTGAGTACTTTGAATCCCCTTCCTCTCCACAGACATTATTGCTTCTTAGGTTTTAGGCCTGTTCTCTGCTTTGAAAGGTTAAAACAAACAAACATGGGTTTGAGTTAATCCAGTTGCTTTCATTATAAAGGGGAGCCTGATGCTTCTTCTAGCTGCTCTCTAGATCACAGAGCAAAAGCCCTTCCCTTTCATTTTAATGGCCAAAGTGCATTCTGTCGAATGAATGTGTAATACACTTTGTTTAAGCAACCCCAATCCCTTATTATTGTACTTTTAGACAATTTTCCTTTTTTTGCTATTGTAAACAAATATTAGAAACAATACTGAATGATTCTTTGCTTATTTACCTTCTAGGAGTTTGAAACAGGCAGGCGTATCAGGAACAGTTAAGTAATGATGTTCGAATATAATGAATGCCCGAATGGTTTGCTAGGATGCAGTCATGACAAGGAGTCATAATGGAATTTTAATGGTACCTCACATCTGTGTACAAGTTAAAATATTCTTCACACTTATAAACCCTTTTGATCTTAAGAATAATTCCCCATTTTCTGTATTAGGGAAATGAAAATTAGAAGACTTAGGCAGGTTAACCCAGTGCTGCATTAGTTACTCAGTGAGGGAGCTAGAACTTGACTCACATCCAAGAGAAAGTCTTCATAGAGGAGGAGATGGGTCTGAGCTGAACCTTGGAGGATTGGCAGCTTTACCATAGGCAAAGACAGAAGACATTTCCCAGCAGAGAGGCGACGTAAATTGAGACACACACACATAGAATGTGTAAACATCCATGCAATCTGCAGAAGCACATGTTGAGACTGAAAAAGGCTTGGACTAATGAATTGTGTCACAGATGTGTTTTTTATTCTCGTTTTAGAACAAATGATTCGTGTATCGGATTTTTCTAGGTGATTGGCACAATGGGCTTGATTTACAAGTAGGAAGCCTACAAGCTCTGCTGCTCCCTGAAGCCAAGGGCTTCAGCCCCTGAGCTCCTCCCAGCCCAGCAAGGGAGCCAGCCTCTTCTTCACCCAGCCGCGCTGTGTTCAGTGTTTGGGTAGAAAGGAAGATGCATTCCAGCTGGCCCAAAAAACAAAGAAAAACTGAAGATGGGTTTTCTTTTTTCCCTTCCTTAGTGAAATAAACCTGACCGTCTGGTAGGAGAGTCTGTCTTGAATCAGAAATGGTTTCACCAAATTGCAACAGGAAACAGCTCCAGTTACTGCGACAAGCGAAGAGAGCACCCCATCCCTGCTTCCTGCCACTCTGGCCCTAACAGGCAGTTGTCCTACGGGGCCTTCGGCTGAGGGTGCTGGACTTTACCTTTGGGATTTCTGCTGTCACAGTAGCCTAAAGAAGAATGGATATTGGCCAAAGGAAGAAGCAATAATCCAATTATCGAGGACCTTGTCTCCAAATGTAGTTAATTTCTATTTAATTGGCCAGTAACTACATTTCAAATAAACACCAGTTGGTAATCAAAAACAGAAGGATAAAGGACGAGCAATTGTGTAAGCAGGATAGAATTACTAGGACAAAACAAAGTTGGGGGAAAGTGAGAGACATGCTGCTTCAGAGAAAACATGGTTAGGAGAGGAGGGATCCCTGACAAGCAGCTGTGGGCCTGGAGGAGTTCAAAAAAGATTTTTATCAGCTTTTACTTGTGTTTGTTAGCCATCAGTAAACTGATTTTAACTGCCAACTGGCTTTTAATCATAGAGCATTTATCCTTTATTAAATAAAAATTAAAAGCACATGTAAAGAACGATTTTAAAACTGTCAGACAGAATGGTAGTTTGGCACATCCTGGTACATCCTCGGCGACAGAGGCACAGCTTCGACAGGTTTCCAGAAAACCCTTCAGCTCCCAGGGCACTTGCTGACCTCTGGCTGCCGGGCGACATGGGCTTGCAGACACCCGGGTCTGCTCCCCTGGGAGGAGAATGAGGAATCCACAGAGGCGGGGCGAGGCATGTCCTGCTGCCAACCCGTCCCCTGCGTTTGTAATCCCTGCTCTTCTGCACCACCCAAGATGTACTAATGTGTCTTGTAAAGACTCATTCCTTGGCCTGTGCTAGTCCTCACGGGGAGAGAGAAACGGGGGCGGGGTAGGGGAGCCGGGGGTCGGAGAGAATGAGGAAGACCAAGGAGAGAGAAGAGAGGGGAACGGCCTGAAAATTAAGTGCTCCAGGCTGCGAGCAAATTTGAAATTGGGTTCTCATTTTAGACATTTTCTCATTAAACTTTAAACCCAAACCCTTGTCCGTCTCTCTCTAAAACACAGGCTATGTGTCTCCCTCCTAGTTAGGATGGAATTATTTCTTCTTTCTCCTTCACTAGAAACTGGAATTAATCTTTAAAGATAAAATTCACATCCTGCCTAATTTTTATCTGACTCATTTGGAGCCAGTGCATTTTCATCAGCAGGACTGAAAAGCCCTGAGAATCAGTGAAGAGGGACCGTGCATGAGCGTCATGATAAGTGGCACTTCTCATCAGACCTGCTGCCCCAGGGTGTTAAACTGCTTTTTAAAATGGGGTCTAATAAGGCCACTCGGCGTTTACTGTTTTTTTAAGAGCTTCAGTTAAATTAATCATGGGACACCATAATCCTGTAAGGTAAAAAAAAAAAAAAAAAAAGATTCCTAGTATTTTGAAACCAATTGCTGATCCACAAAGAGGGAGGTAACGTCCCCCAGAACTAAGATTAAAACTCCACTCCCTTCCTGTCATCAAAGGCCAGCTTGTTTGTATCCAAGGGGGGCCGGGGGCGAGCCAGTAGCCCGGTGGGAGCGGCCTCAGCCACAAGGCTGGGGAGGCCACGGCTCAACCGAGGCTGTGGGAAGGCAGGCTGGTAGTGGGGGTCTACTGGGGTTTTGTTTACTAATTACATATTCTCCTGGTAAGTGGTCAGGCATCAGCGGGCCTCCTGCTCAGGGATTCAAACGCAGCCAAGGCCTACCCAGGAGGGGCTGGCTTCGCCCAGGGCCACCCACACACTGGCACGTCTGTGCACAGAGAGGCCAGTTCCCTCTCTGCATTAGCTGTGGCAGGGATTCCTAGTCACATCTGCACAGCCAGAATGAAAGCCTATAATTTCCATAGAAGCCAGTTCTTTGAGTCAGAGCTGCAGATAAGTGTTTGTTTTAATTTTCTTTTCAAGGTGATTACACATCCTTCTGTTGTGGGGAAAGCCTGGGCTATCACAGGGAGAAGAGGCTGGGTGAATTATTTGAAAAATACGCAGCGAGGCGTGTGGTTGGCTATGGAGGGGCAATGGAATGCCTCCCTCATCCGGGGGCCTCTCCAAGGTAAAGCAAAGGGGACCCCTGACGGGTTCATGGAAGACAGTTTAGTTCTGAAAATAAAGCAACACTTCACCTCCTGTGTGTTGGGTGGGGAATTGTAAAAGACGCAGTCAAAATAGTCATTAAGGCCAAACTGAAGTCAGCCCACAGCAAGGCCTGCTTTCCCAGGAACCTTGTCTACCTCCGTCTCCAGTCCCCATTGTCTCCCACAGGACAAGCCTGTTCCCTTCCATTAAAGACAGCTGACTATTTTATTGACTAAAAACTAGGGGATTGAGCCGGATGGTAAACAAGTTGGGAGTGCTGTTTTTCACTTGTGTTTATGTTTTGCACATGGAAGAGTTTTAAATATTTTAAAATATTTTTTTAAAACTCAACACATGCCAGAAATTCCACAACTTGAGGAGACAACTATGAAAGTTTTGTAGCAACACTTGGACCCTTTAAAGATTATTTCAGGGACTTTAATGGTGATAAATGAGAGAAGGGGCAACTTTTATTAACTGTAACATTTTAGCCAGCTGAGCACAGAGATCCAAACCAAGGGTAGGCATTCCCAGCTCATATTGTGAAGCATCTACTTCTCTCAGCATTTGCAATGTGGAGAGTTCATCTGTTCACCCTATCACTTAAAAATGTGCCCCAGTTCCTGTGTAGCTTATTCAGTTAGTAAAAAGGGTGGCGGGGTGGTGGTAGGGGGAATGTGCTCTTGCAGCATACACTCTGCACTTATCTAGTCAAAGATCCCCGTGGTCTAGGCTAGTGAGAGAAAAGGGTGTCCTCTGCCTGGCTGCGGCTTCTCAGGGATCAGCTTTCACAGATGCAGGCCAGAGAACAAAGGGCGGGCTTCATCTGCCCGCACCCCACTGGCCCTCATGCTGGGGAGCTCTATTCCAATGCCCATCACACGGTCTTTGCAGCATAAAAGCCTTTTAATGATTCTAATTTTGAATATCAAATTGAAATGAAAAGTACATTTAGGAAAGATGGGCTCTGTCCACACCGAGGAGCAGTAGCTATGCAAACAGGTTGGGCCGGCACTGGCTCTGCAGAGCTGTGCTTCTCAGCTTGGCTCCACATTGCATCACTAGCTTTAAAACGTACTGATACCTGCTTTCCTGCCCCACCCCCACCAAAAGCATATGATTGAATTGACCCAGGGTGTGCCCTGGGCATCAGGACTTCTTAAACCTCTCCAAGTTATTCTAATGTGCAGACTTGAGAATAGCTAGAGAATGATTTAACGCAGCGTGCAAAGCCTCTCATAATCTAGCTCCAGCCAAACTTTTTGACCTTTTCTTCCTCCACCCCCATCTCAGCCTGTACAGAAGACACAGAGGCCTTCTCACTGTGACCGGAATGTACTTTGCTCATTGTATTTCCACGCTTTCATGTGCACATGTTGTCTCACTCTGGGAACCAAAGAAAGCCCAGCTCAAAGGTCCTCCTTTATGCAACTGTACCTAGCTGTCACCCCATCTTCACCAGTGAGTCACTCCTTGCCCTTCGATCCCAGAACACTTTGTGCTTAGCTTTGTGAGAGCATTTCTCACATTACCTTAGAGGCATCTGCTTATAGGTCTGCCTGCTTTCCCTCCCCAACAGAGTGTAGACTGCAGTTTCAGCAGTAAGTACAGGGCTTGGCAGGGAATAGGTTTCTATGAATGCTTATGGAATGAATGACTGACTGAATGAATGTCAATCTTGTACACTGTTGATGTTCTACCACATTGAACCCAGTTCTCAAACCAGGGTCACCTGGGAGGCTCTGAGTCAGTAATTTAGGGGTGGAAGATCTATGTCTTTGCTAATCAAAGTGGGGTTCATAGACCAGTAGTGGCTATGTTATCTGAGAGCTTGTTACAAATATATAATTTGCATATTAACAAGACCCCAGGGTAATTCACATCCACAGTATAGTTTGAGCTATTTTTTTAACCAGCTCCCAGGTCATTCCTATGTAGCCGGTCTGCTGATCAGCATTTGGGTTCCACTGTTCTAGATTTCCATTTACTGATTGTAGTGGACCCCTTGTGATTGCCTACTGGTTCCTTCTATTCTCCCTTTTCCCTTCCGTACAAAACCACCATTATGTTCCGGAAAAAACCCTTCACCGCTAAGTCTGTGCCTCAGGGAAGCTGGACCCCACCTCCAGCCCCAGAAGTTGGTCTGATTGATTAAAGTGATATCTCACCCCAGGGGTTGGGTCAAGAATGGACATAAGACCAAATTCAGGTCAATGGAATAGGAGGGTAAGTATGCTGGGGGCAATCTAGAAAAATGCTTCCCCTTTCCTCAGAGAAAGCCCTGGGGAGAAAAACCCTCCATCCTCTTCAGGACATTGTCCTGGCTGGATGGGACGCCTTGGAACTATTGCTGCTGATGCCGGGGTTCTTGTTTGCTGAGCCGAAGAATGAGCTTCACAGTCAAGGTAGGAGAGCAAGGTACAGGCTTTTATTTAGAGAAAGTGAAAGGACAGAGCTCCTGGCTCATGCCAGGAGGAGACAAGAGAGTCCGTAGTGGTGCATTGTCTAGGGGGTTTTATAGGAAGTTGGAGGATTTTTCGAGAACATGAAAAAACTTAGGGGTGGGGACTTGTTAAGTGGTCCTTGAATATTAAAAATTAACGTAACTGTAAGGAATTTCTTGCCTTGATTTCTCTCTGGGACACCGGCGCCTTGGTCTGGGAGCATATCAAAAGGCTGCTTGCCCAGCTCCCAAGGTGGGCCGAGGTATTGTCTATTTGCTAAAGAATCTTGCCTCTTGAACTTCCTGGGTGTTAAAATGCAATTTTATCTTCAAGATGGAATTCTTCCTGCCTTTAACTATGCCGTCTACAGCTGGGTCTGCTTGCTAAGTTAGTTGCTCAGTTTGCAGAATTACCTCCTCAGATCCGAAGGAGGAAAGACAGCACATAGGCCTGGGCCTTTTAGCATGCTAAAGTGACTCTTACACATGGTTACAAATGATTAGCATAATAAAACATGTGCGACTCTTCTTTATCTGGGGAACATTAACTGATTTCACTGAAGAATGATTCTAGAGCTCCATGTTTAACATAGAGTTTTAGTAGGGGGGGGTTTCCTTGCATGTAGTTATATTGCTCTGACTGCAAATACCTCGCCCTGCCCCCTCCGGAGGCCCTCACCCTGCTCTGACTACATCTATGGTCCCTGTCTCACTGCCAGCTTGCTGCCTGCCTCCAGATGAAAGCCAGCACTGAGGGATCAGAGCAGAGACATGGAAGGACCTGGATATGAGGACACTGTCCAGCTCTTCTGTCTTGTTAGCAAAGGAACGTTTTTTTTACTATTTAAGCCATTTCTGTTCCTTGCAACCAAAAGTACTCATTGAAATACTGAACATCTTACCATATTAATTTAATCAATAAATATTTGAGTGCCCACTGTGGGGCACTATGCTAAATACATTATAAGTATTATCCTAAACCATAAGCAATCTGTAAATCAAGTGTTATTCCCATGTTACAGATGAGAAAACTGAAACTTGGAGCAATTGAATCATTAAGCCAAATAGCAAGTTAAGTGGTAAAGTCAGAATTTGAACCCAAGTCTGTCGGATTCCAAAGTACATATTCTTTCCACCGGGCCACGCTTTCTAGTTTGAATAGTTTTATTATGTGAGGTTTCAGTAGATCAACAGTTCTCCACTTTTTAGAGCCCTTTCATTATAAAAAAATTATTGAGGATCATAAGGAAAGCACTTTTATTTATTTAGGTTGTATCAATATTTAACATCTTAAAATTTAAAACTGACAGATTTAAGATGTTTAATTCACTTAAAAATAGCATTGATTAACCCATTTAATGCTAGCATAAGTAATATATTTTCATGAATAATAACTATAGTTTCCAAAACAAAATCGTGAGAAGACTGACCTTATTTTATATTTTTGCAAATCTCTTTACTATCTGGCTTAATGGAAGACAGCTGGATTCTGTTTGCTTCTGCATTCAATCTGTTGTGCTGTGTTGTTTTAGTTGAAGTCTACGAAAAAAATCTGACTTCACACAGATATGCCACTGGAAATGAGAGGCATACAGCTGACCCTTGAACAATGCAGGGGTTAGGGACACTGACACCCCACACAGTCAAAAATCCATGTATAAGTTTTTAACTCTCCCAAAACTTAACTCCTAGTAGTCTACTGTTGGCCAGAAGCCTTACTGATAACATCAACAGTCAATGAGCACATATTTTTTATGTTACATGTACTAAGTATTGCATTCTTACAATAAAGTAAGCTAGAGAAAAGAAACTGTCATTAGGAAAATCATAAGAGAAAATACACTTACAATACTGTACTGTATTTATTGATACCATAAGTTTATGTCATCAGTTTACAAGATGAACTGTCTCAGGACAAGCTCGCTGCAACAGCAGCAAGAGGCGGCTATGCGATCATTGCAGGAGTACAGTCTGTACCACAGTTAGTTGTAAGCAGCTGTGACTTCACACTCTATGTTTGTTCACATTTCTTAAGACTGCAAATGGTACCATGTACCCTCTTTGGGGTAAGTTTTGATAAATTTTAACTTTTTAGAATAGATTTGTGTACATTTAATAGTAGTGATAAAATTGTTTAGTGTCAACAGATATCATGCATTCATGACACACCTAACTTTTTCTTAATCGTTTCCCAATATTTCTAGGCTACACAGGTCATCTGCAAGTTTTCTTAAATTGTTGCAAATCTCCCCAAAATTTCCCAATACATTTATTGAAAAAAATCCATGGATAAAGTGGACCTGC
The DNA here is from genome assembly GCF_040802235.1 of Manis javanica. NCBI lineage: Eukaryota > Metazoa > Chordata > Mammalia > Pholidota > Manidae > Manis > Manis javanica. The sequence continues at coordinate 147,010,892 of NC_133158.1, forward strand.
ACAGTTCGATCTCATGTTATTCAAGGGTCAACTGTATTTCACGAGTGTTTTCAGATAATTGTGTATGTTCTTTGATATCAGACCAGAACTGCACGAGTGGCAATTTCTTCCAGATCAGTTGCAATGTGGAACATCATCAGTGCAAAGGTCAACACAGGTAAAGAGCATTTTCATATTATCATGATAACAAGTTTTGAACTCATGGGCCACCTGTCATGGTTTTGGGCTCCCAAGGGCCCATAGACCTCACGTGGAGAATTGCTACAATAGGTGACCATTCAGGAAATGAAACCTCTCTTGGATACAAAATGATTTTGCACAGGCCTGGAAGGGACTGAGTGCTGTGTCACAGCATGGTCTGGGCCTTGCATTTGGATCAGTGCCACTGCTGCCTGCGTGGTTGCCATCATGGGGTACCTTTAACAGAGGAGTCTTCAGGGTGTCCCGGTGTTGAGGAGCTGGTAGAACTTGGGCCAGAGGGTTCAGGAAATTGGCTCACCCTGTCCACATGCCACTCGTCAGACACCCTCCCAGCACTGCAAATCCACAAGTAACTTCTTTGTTTCCCTCTTCAGCCTATTAGGCAATCTAGCCTGTACTCAGCTTAGAAATGCAGTGTTTAATGTGATCTGATTTCTGTTTATCATTCTGAAAATACTCCTATTAGTGAAGTCAAACTAAGCCTTGTCTTAAAATTTCTGTGATGCTGAATAGCTATTAAATAATGAAGATTTTGTGTCATTCCGAAGGACATCAGACTCTCTCCCTCCAGCAACCTCTTTTCCCAAAGCTTGCCAAAAGTAGGCATCTTGGCAACAAAAAGCACAACTCTGGGGGCATTTCACTGAGCCAGCCCCTGTTTCCAGGAAGGAAAACCTGTATCCTTAAGCCAGAACTAGTGCTCTGAGGGCTGGGATTTTCCTTTCTCCTGCTAGAGAGGGGAAAACGACAATGGTTTTCTTGAATCTTTGCAATAGCACAAGCCATCCAGTAATTACAGCCTCCAGAAATCTCCACACCAGAGACACTGTCCCTTGGCTCATGACTACACTGAGGAATTTGCTCTGGCACCATCTGAAGGGTTAAAAAGGGATCCATTTCCTTATTTCAGTGAAGCCTGGGGCTGACACAAAGTGGGGAAAAGGCCAGTCAAGTTGCTGGTCTGCTATATTTACAGAACAAATGTCTTAAAGTGCAGAAGCAAGACAGACAACCCAAAAGAGTGACCTGAGTTTGTTCTGCAGATGGCGTTTTCTGCTTGGCTGCTGTACCACTGTGAAAAAAAAAATCACAGTTTGAATATGGCAGGGAAGTAAGCTCCCAGGTCATCAGAGGAATGGCTATAAGTCTCAGCAAGTTTTTCCTAATATTTGAACTAAAATGTTCTTTCCCTCAGGGCTTTCCAGGCCTTTTTAAAAATCTTAAACACAAAAATCAACTGCATCATACATTCCCACCCTCACTTCTGTGTTGGGAACACAATCACTGTAATGTTCTCCTTGGCTCTGGGTATCTAAAGCTTTGCAGGGAATCCACCTAGCCTCCTTGCATCAAGACCAGCCCAAGCCTTGGAAGAGAGGGAGGAGGAAGCAAGGGTATAACTGCCCTTGACCAACTCCTGTGTCCAAGAATGGCAAGCTCCCACCTAAGCTGCCAGCCGGAACGTTTGAGAACTTGCAGGGGTGGGGAGCACAGGCATTTACTCTCTGGAGGTGTTACATGGGTGCCACTGTGACCAAGGACAAAAATGTGATTTCCCCAATCCCCTGAACCTGGTATAGTGCACACACACTACAGATTAAAGGAAAAGAAAAGATGTTAAAAATATATATATATATATATATATATGTATGTATAAAGAGGGCACCAGTTGGCTGTGCATCTGTAGAAAAAAGAGGAAAAATCTGGGTGGCTTTAGGGGAAACAAAAGCAAATAGGAAAAGAATTCAAGAACACACAGATGAAGTGTTGATAATACACATGAAAACAGAATAGAAAAGATGATCCATTCGTACAGAAGGTAAATGCTGAGAAGGGAATTCTCTGTGGCGAGGAACTCACAGTGATTGCCCTTTCGGATGTTTGCTCCGGGGGGCTAGAAAGGTCTCTCATCAAAACAAAAGCATTAGAAATAGGATTTGCTGGTAAGATAAATGCTGAATCAATATATTAAAAATGAAGACAAATTTTTGACCATATTTGACTACATATTTCCTTGAGCCACTATCAAAAATATCAGGACAGTTAATGTACTTTCTGATCTAAACCTACCACAAGGAAACTTAAAATAAAATGATAACATTGGTGAAGGAATTGGCATCAAGAACTAAAGAAAATAATTCTCAGCCAGTCAGAGTGTCAACAGGGGCAGAACTGCTTAAATATTTGGGACAGCATGTTGACATAAAATCTGAGGTCAGTCAGTCATTATATAACCTTGGAGCAATTTTCTTAAATATCCATGCCTCAGTGTTCTCATAAATAAAATGGAACAATACTGTTCCATGGTTCTGTTGTGAGAAAATGAACTATCTAAAATGCCACCATAATTCTAATTAAAATGTCCCTTGGAGTGCATGAGTAAAACCTTCTCATCTTTAAGAACCAAAAGAATATTTTTCCAGGAAAAAGAAAGTCTTCCAGAAGTTAGCCAAACAACAAGGAAAGAACAATTCAGCTAAGAGAGGTCGAAAAAGATGGCTGACCTAGCTTTTAGCTCAATATCCTCTTTTAAATAAAGAGACAAGGCAATCATGTTTTGTATCTTGTTCTAAGAATTCATTTGGGTTATTTTCCCTCGATATTATAAACTAAGTTTCAGCATCCAGTCACATCCCTTTGTGGGGTGTGTTGCTTATATAAATCATTCCTATTACCTATGGCCGCAGGAATGTTTGGCCTGTTTGAAGGTCACAGTTGTGTGAGAATAGATGGTACTGAGAACAGGGACTCACTCAGTCCACGACACAACTGCCAGTAGTCAACCTGAGGATACTGCTTTACATGCAACGGCGTTTTTTCCCTTTCTCTTACTCAGGTGTGCATGAGGAGCAGGTACTCTGTCAGAGCCATGTCCTGGAGGTGTAATCTGGTTCTTTTTCCCTTTTCTGTTCTTTAGTGTGAGAATTACCAGATACTTGCTGATACAGACTAACTAGGATAACCACCCTGGCGCTGGTGAAGTGAGTCTCCCTGAGAATGGTAGGTAGCGAGTCAGGTGGCCCTATTACCCTGGGTTTAGAAAAAGAAAGAATTGAGAGAGAGGTAAAGAGAGAAATAGAAAGAGGCAGAAGAGCTGTTTCTTCCTGGGTAGGGTCGGGGCGGGTTTTGCTGTCTGGGACAGGATGATGGTTTGGGTGGAGGGCAGGCAGATCAAAGCTGGCATGGGTCGTGACCTATCACTCCCAGCCTTGTGGCTGCTGCAGGTGTCTGTGTACATGAACCTAGCATGCAAGTCACTGAGGATGGCCATAGCTCGGAGTTCAGCTGATACCCTGTGCAGGCTGCAGGAGACTGAGTGTTACATTGGAGGATTGCTCACCCCCAAAAGCACCATGAACTGATCTACTCTGCAGTCCCCGCAGAGCACCTAGCATTTAGCTCTGCTTTGGACCCACCCTGCAGGGCTTGCACCAGGAAGATTCGACCACCACTGGTCCCTGAGCTACCCTGTACCTTGGAAACAGCACTTCCTTTCCAAAGGATTCAGGGACGTAGGCTGGGATTTTCCTCACTGTTCACCTATGAGTCAACAGAGACTAGCAAAGACTTACCCCTCCGGCCTAGGCCAGTGTGCTGGAAGCCTTCTTCATTGCCTTGCAGGGGCCAGGGTAGCCCCTGCCTGCCTGGAGAACACTGGAACAAGGGTGATGTCTGAAAAGCTAGGGAGCTACTGCCTGGTGCTGGGGTCCCTGTCCAGATTCCGAGTGTCAGACATGACCCAGCAAGGCCAGCTTCTGTCCACAGCCCTTCTGCCAGCAGCTCACCTGAGACCATCAGGCACTCCAAGATCCATGCAGATCCACACTTGCTACTCAAGACAACCCAAACCGAACCAAAGAGGGAAGGGGGAGGGCAGAACGGGCATTTCCCTGTTACTCTGTAAGTGGCATTTAGAGTCCCAGTGGAAATAAAGAGGTGCTGAATGCCTCACCTTCAAAAGAGAGTTACTATTTGGATTTATTGACAAATTGTACTATTGCTCTACTTATAAACTTAAAAAAGAGAATTACTAGAAAGTAGAAGCTAGCTTTGCCTGCACCTCCTACTCCCACACCTCCTCGTACTTTCTAAGAGACAACAGATAGGCTTCCACAGTCACCACCCACACCACCACCACCTCCCTGTGTGGGGAGGGCAAGAGGGAGTCACCTAGGCCAGCAGTCTAGGGCAGGGTTCACAGCTGAGAAGTGCTTCCCTCCCTATGCCACTGTCCATCCCTTCCCTGAGGCAAAAGACATGAGGGGCAACAAGAGGAGAGGGTGATCTCCAGACAGGGACCACGCCCTCTGGAAAAAAACAAAGCAAGATAATCCATTGTGAGATTTGCTTTGCCCTACTGAGGGGGGCCCAGTTTATTTTTCTGACTTTATCCAGATGCTTTTTTTCCTCCAGCCCTTAAATGATTTGTTGCAACTTAGACAATGTAGCAAGCAAGCCCAAAACAACGTAGTAAGAAACAGGAAGGATTCCATCTTGAAACCCAATTAGTTAAAAAGTAAAACAATAACTCAGCCCACCTTGGGAGCAAAGCAGGCAGCCTTGAGTGATATGCTCCCAGACCAGGAAGCTGCTATCCTAGGAGGAAATCAGAACAATAAAATTCTTGTAAATAACCAGGAAGACTAATAAGAAACTTAGTGTTTCTTCAAAAGTATTTGAGACCACTTTGCAGGTGTATATCCCTAGCCCTTTGTCTTTCAACTGCCTACAAAACCCCTAGACAATGCACCATCCCTGGGCTCTCTTGTCCCCTCCTGGCCGGAGCCAGGAGCTCTGTCCTCTTGCTTTATCTCTAAAAATCTTGCCTTGCTCTCCTACCTTGAGTGTTTGGGAATTTCATTCTTAGGCTCTGTGAACAAGAACCCCGCATCAATCTCACTTCCTGGGTGGACATCTGCCTAGGCTGTGGGCTTGCTGATCTCCCTCTTTGCCTATCTGGGCAGGAGATAGTGGCAGGGGGTCTGTCCCTGCAGAAATAGCTGGTCTGAACCTGTCTCACCAGGATCCATTCCAGAGGGCTACCCACTGGCAAAGGAACCCAGCAGCAAGAGGCTATGTGTTGTGCCACCAGGGCAGATCTGAGAAGCAGCAGCTAGAAAGCCACATCTCCCACATGATGGAAATGTGTGGTCCCTTCTTCCCTACCCCTTCCCACCACAATAGCAGATCTTAAAACCAAGTGAGAGAAGCAGGCCATCATGGAATTCTGAATTAGACATGAGAATATGGTTTTTAACTGGATTGAAAGTGACAAGAGAGTAATGGAACCTGCCCAAGGTATGCTAAGGGAAGAGCTTTTTTTTCATTTTTTATTTGTTTGTTTTGGTTAGGAGTAAATCAAATTGAAAGTAGTGATTGGAAAAATTAAAACCCATTCGTGTTTTATACTCCAAGTTGGGACTGCTCTGTGACTGGCCATGTAACCACGAGCTGTGAGGGGCCTGTGGTAGCCTGGACTAGACAGCCTTCCAGACCCTTCCCCACCCTGAGAGGCCAGTCTATTGTAGCAGGGTATCCATTTGAAAGAGGACCACACTCATCGTTGGGATTCAGCTGTGTGTGGGCATGTCTGGAGGATGGTGGGATTAGTCAATCTTGGGCTCCTGTCTGAGTCCTGAGGGGAAGGTGGGAAGAGGCACTGAAAGTAAAACCTGAAAGAGTCACTTCCATTAAAACTGGGTAAGAATCTCCAAAAGACAAACAACTACAAATGTTGGCGAGGTTGTGGAGAAAGGTGAACCCTCCTACACTGCTGATGGGAATGTAAATTAGTTCAACCATTGTGGGAAGCAGTATGGAGGTTCCTCAAAATGCTGAAAATAGAAATACCATTTGACCCAGGAATTCCACTCCTAAGAATTTACCCTAAGAATGCAGCAGCCCAGTTTGAAAAAGACAGATGCACCCCTATGTTTATCACAGCACTTTTTACAATAGCCAAGAAATGGAAGCAACCTAAGTGTCCATCAGTAGATGAACGGATAAAGAAAACATGGTACATATACACAATGGCATGATATTCAGCCAGAAGAAGAAAACAAATCCTACCATTTGCAACAACATGGATGGAGCTAGAGGGTATTATGCTCAGTGAAATGAGCCAGGAGGAGAAAGACAAGTACCAAATGATTTCACTCATCTGTGGAGTATAACAACAAAGCAAAAACTGAAGGAACAAAACAGCAGCAGAATCACAGAACCCAATAATGGTCTAACAGGTAGCAAAGGGAAAGGGACTGGGGAGGATGGATGGGAAGGGAGGGATAAGGGGCGGGGAAGAAAGGGGCAATTAAGATTAGCATGTATAATGTGGGGGGAGGCACGGGGAGGGCTGTGCAATACAGAGAAGACAAGTAGTGACTCTACAGCATCTTACTATGCTGACGGACAGTGACTGTAATGGGGTTTGTGGGGGGGCCTTGGTGAAGGGGGGAGTCTAGTAAACATAATGTTTCTCATGTAATTGTAGATTAATGATACCAAAATTTAAAAAAAAAATTTTTTTTTAAGCAAACAATAAAATAACCACCCTCAAAAAAAAAAAACTGGGTAAGAATCAGAATTAAAGCATTGCTCTAAAGTCACATTTATCTTAGTGCAAACTGTGCTAAAGTTGAAAAGTTTTTTGCTTGGCAACTACTGCATCTAAAGCTGTGCCGTCCAATACAGAAGCCACTAGTCATATGTGACTACTTAAATGGAATTAAATATTCAGTTCTCCTATCACACCAGTCACATTCGAGTGCTGCCAGTGGCTTCTGTGCTGAATAGTGAAGATACAGAATATTTCCATCTTTGCAAAACAAGTCTATGGCCAAGCTGGACTTCTGAGATATTGTAAGATATGTACAGAATTATACATTCCACACTTCATAGGCAAGTCAAAGGTTAAAGTGACATTACAAGGACAGAATAAGAAGTAGCCCCATCACTGTAGAGGACATGATGATCCCTGAGCTCACAGAAGTCCCTGAGGCCTGAGATCTGCTTTGAGAACCCAGGACAGCTATGGAGGAGGCCTCAGGGTCAGAGGACAGCTGCATCACTTGGCAGGGGCACTGCCCCCACCGCGGTACCTTGTAGAAGTGATGGTGGTCCTCAGGGAAGGTGAGGGCTCTTGGCAGGGAGGGAATGCACTAGAACAATCATTTCCCTTCTCTGGACTCTCAGAAACAGAGTCAGACTTTGAGCGACAAAAGCCTGGAATGTGTGCATTCAAGTATCCTGTTTTTGTCACCAGAGGGAGATGAGAAGTAGCAGAAAAGATCAGTAAGTTATCTAATGCTGTGTTACCAGTTACTCCAAAACATGGTGGCATAACACAAGAATGATTATTATCTCCCACAGTTCCCCACAGTGGCTCAGGAATCTTGGATTAGGTTGATAGGGTGTGCCTAGCTCAGGTCTCTCATGAGGTTGCAGTTAAACTATCAGATGGGCTGCAGTCATTTGAAGGCCTGACTGGGGATGGAGGATCCATTTCCAAGGCAGCTCCCTCACACGCCTGGCAAACTGGTGCTGGCTATTAGTAGGAGGCTTTAGTACTCCTTGTGTGGACTTCTTCATGTGGGCTACCTGGCTGTTCTAACAACACTGTAGCTGGCTGCCCTCATCATGAGATTCAAGTGGCCAAGGCAGAAGTTGCAATGTGTTTTTTGACTTACCTTTGAAGTCACACACCATTACATCTGCTGTATTCTAGTCACACAGACCAGCCCTTATTCAGTTTGGAAGGGAGTTCTAGTCACGGTTGTGAATGCCAGGAGGCAAAGTTCATTGGGGGCAACTGGAAGGTTAACTATCATGAGGTCGCACAGAGCTGAGACCTGCATATTATCAAAATATGTTATCAGAAACCTGTCAATCACAAGAGATTGTTGCAAGAAAAAAAAGTCAAAGGGAATGTGTCTACTAGCACATACAACTGAAAAGTCTTGGTATGGCTGTGCTGAATTGATGTGCTTAATGATGTCCCCAGGGTTCTGTCTCTCTCCATCAACTTCACTCTTGTAGTAGCAATTTGGCCCACGGTGCCAGGCTTGCCTCTCCAGTTTAAAAGAAAGAGACTGCTTATTTACTGTTAGCACCAACAAAAATCCCAGTGGGGCTTCCATTGGTTAGAATACTTATCGCTGAACAAATCACTGGAATCCTTTTCAGGTATGTTGCTCTGATTGGCTAGCCTTACATCACATGCCCCTGCCTGGCCTGAGGGCTGTTACCGGAAGAATGAATGAATGGTGCCAGGCTGGCAAGATCAATCACAGTTCACTGCAAAAGCACATCTGCAACTGTCTGGTTTTATGTGAGAAAATTACTTCACATTATACTCACCACCTGATGATGATGACTGACAAGGCTGAACTTCCAACCCAGAAACAACATTGTTTTCTACAGGCTTCTTACAGAGGCAGAGGTAGACATTTCTCTGTGAGCTTTGTTTTGCACAGCCAAGATTATAGAGATGTCTCCTGGGCTGCCGAGCTTCTGGTATCTCTAAAACTAGATGGTCCTCCAAAGATCCATGGCTTTGTTTTACACTGATCACAATATATCACTTCCAGTATCTTCTAGTCTGTCTCTCTGCCAGGAGGTGGAAAAACTTTCTAGCAGGACCTTAAAGATGTGTTTTCAAAACTACTTGATTAAAGAGAAATATGCCTTATATATGTAGGGAATAATAAATACAGTAACAGCTCACTCATCTAGACCCTGGAGGGCTGATTTGTGATATAGTCAACCCTTTGAAACACAGACTATTCCTGGGCAGGGTAAAATTTGTGCAGATCAGATAAAGCACTCACACAGCTATACATTTAACTGATCATTTGGAGATTTACTGATTCTAAGCCTGTAAACACATAGTTTTGGACATGTTTGATTTCCTAGTTCCCTAGCCCACAATAGATAAGTAACAATACACTGAATAGGAGGGTGGCTGGCAGCTGTGTTATCAGCAAAGAAGATATCTGATGGTTTGAGTTGCTAAGGCTGCAGTGGTGTCCTGGTTCCTGCTGCTTTTTATTTAATATCGATGGTAGATAAGGCACTGTGCTAAGCACTTTACATTCTCACCTCATTCAATCCTGACAACTCTATGAGGTCAGGGCTATGGTTTTCCCCATTTTATAGATAGGAAAATTGAAGCTTAAGGGTGATGGCACTTCATTAGGGTTGTATATTAACAGCTGTTTAATAAAGCAGGTTAGTAGATAACATTTAGAAATGCTTCCTTCAAAAGTGACTTACCAGAGACCTCTTAGGGCTTAAAGAATAAGTGGAAGTTCACTCACAAGAGCTCTCCTATCCTATGACCAGGCACAAACAGGTGGCTCTTGGGTGCCTTCTAAGGCCTGAGATTCTGTGTTCTTGGAAGCCTGGGCCTCGAAGGCCATAGAACCTTATAAATGGTTCTGAGGAGCTTCTCTGTTGGAATTGCCAATGTTCCTATGGATGCCTTCAGAGTTCCCCTTCAGGGCCCAGGAGGGGACACCTGGGACAGCCGCTGGTCCTGTAATCTCTCCTCTGAGGGATTGTTAATAATGGAGCCAGCATCTCTGTGGGGTGTCTGATTCTTCTGACTGCAGTTCCTGGGCCCACCTGGCATCAATGCTGGAAGGACACAAGATCTACTCCCACCCTCAGACACCCTCCTCTTTGTCTCAAGATTACACAGAACACATGCAAAGAATTATCTGAAGAAGGCCATCGTCTTTGGACTTGAAGTCAGGTGCAAGAGTCACTGAGGCTCCCGCCCTCATTGGCTCCCCTGCCCTTGGTTCAGCTAGTAGAGAGAAGAAGCCATCGGTTTCAGTGTTTTCTTAATCTTGACAAGCAAACAAATGGGCCAGAAAAGTTCAGTGTGTGTTTTCTTCTCTCACCAAGCATATTAAAAGGGCCTTCTAGAACCTTCTCAGTGGGGATGGATGTGGTATTGTGAAGGATAAATGTTTGTCAAGACTGTCAGGAGTCACTGAGATGATGTGGCTCACATGGGTAGGTGTGTGTGTGTGTGTGTTCATTCTTGCAGATTTTCACAACTCAATGCAGTCCTGCAAGGCCTAAAATGCAGCTGAAATCGTCCCTGCCTCTTTGAATGCCAGTGCCTCCAAAAAGCTCAGGAATTTCATAGTTTCCTGGAACTCAGACCTACAATATGAAATGCTTCAGTTTTTGCCCTTGGCAAGTCTAATACGCCCATTGTTCTTTCTATCTTGGAACTGACCCTTGCATCCATTCAGCAAATACTTATTGCATGGGGCAAGGAAGAGGCATTGAGGAAAATATCCAGAAATCTAAATTGGCCTTTGAAAAATAGATTAAATTACTGGAGTCAAATACTTTGCAGGAACCAAGGATACAATGTTTTCTTTCAAAGATATTTCTTTTACTTTCAGACTTTACCATGCATAAAGACCAAATATATACCCATAAGGATGTGGTGTTGGCTGGTGCTAAATGAAATTGCAAAGGAAAGGACATTGGATTTCCCCACTTTCCTTGCTTGCAAGCTTTCATCTTCTCTTAGCAACTCCCCTGCCCTGATGTCCCGGTTCTTCAGATGTCCTGTCCCAACAGGGCAATAACAAGGCTCTGTAATAAATTGATTCAAAGGGAAAGAATTAGGAATGTGTTGTAATGTTTTTGCCACCCAGAAGCAATGCGTTTTAAAAAACAACCTCTAAAGAGGGGAACACCTTGTAACAACAAATTTCTTTTGAGAGGTTGAGGAGTCTAAGAGACATCACATCAAGGCGAATCGGAGCATTTCCTAAATTCTTCTTCCTGTGAAAACTGCCAGGGGGTAAAGCACGGCCTTCCCCATTCTTTTTCCTGGCCTGGATACTCTAGGAGAATGATCTAGAAGTCGGCATTCTGGATCCTTCTTGTAACCAGCTGAGCTTGGGAATCACTGGTCTAGGGACTCTCACGCCCTCAGCACCCACACAAGCTGAAGGCTGTGTGGAGCTGCGGAAAGTTGTGCTTCTTAAGACAAATCTGCATTCAGTTCTGACTCCATCACTGGCCAAGTGCCTTGAGCTAATCCTTAGCCCCAGCGAATCTCACCTGTAGATTGGACAAGTTATATTGTTTCGGCAGAGTTGTTGTGAGGCTTGGAAATCACACACAGAAAGGCCTGGCACACAGAAGATCCTTAGATCCAAGTTAATGATAGTTCTTAATAGTAGCTGAGTAAGAATTTGCACTTCAGACATCTTTGTATCATTTCAAATGGATGTTCAGTTCTTTTTAAAAATTTTACTTAAATGCGTGTTCAAACATGCATAAAAACACAGAAAATAGTATAATAACTCCTTGTGTCTATCAGCTAGCGTTTACAAGGATCAATATATCGCTCTGCCTTCTTATAGTTCTGTTGTATTTAACTGCTAAGAAGTGTGGAAATCCCCGTGGTCACCTCTGCTTGGTATTTTTCAGACCTTCCGAGGGCTGGTGCGACCTGTTTTGGGAAAGAGAAAAAAGCCTACCAGAAGTAAACTCAGTGTAAGTCAGCATCCTGATGACAGATAAATGCCAACGACTCTCCTCAGACAACATCCTAACCATAGAAAATTCATCATGGCAAAACACAGAAGTCTGGGGCCGCTAGGTGCATGAGTTATGTCTGCAAACAAGCCCATGGCCTGGACCACAGCTACTGCTGTGCGTGGCATTGCAGAATCAACTCCAAAGAAGGCAGGTGTGCCTCCCCAAAGTGCAGAGGAACTTGCTGGCCTGAGTGCAGGACAGGTTGGAAAACCATAACGTGAGTTCAAGTCTAGTCCATTCCTCCAGCCAGACTGCATGTTTTGTGCGGAAAACCATGTCAAAGCAGCATCTCCTCAGGGTGAAGAAGTGCTGGTAAGGCTGACATCCTGGGCCTGGTGTGCTGGGTGAAAGGTCTGCTGTTTGAGGGCAAAGGACGATCATGACCTCTTCTTTCCTGACGACCTGTGAATGTTAGCACGTTGACAGGCGATACGTGATCCTATCCTTTGTTGCTAAAGCTCATCATTCTTGAATCATAAGTCTGATGTGAGAACTCAGTCCTAAAGTTTGTGTATTCCTAAGTTAACCACTGGATGGAAAGCAGATTAGCCTAATAAAGAATGACCTTCATTCAAACAAACAAAATATAAATAGGAAGGAAGAAAATCAGCGCAGCTCAGAACTCAGCTCTCCTGGATGTCTGGAGTAGACATCCTAATTCAGCATTGTCTGGTGCTTATTCTGTGAATCCAAAGCAGACGAGGCCCCTCTGGGCCTCCAGGTGCCAGGACAGACCTCTTGCAGCTGGCTCCGAGGTGCCCACTGATGTTCAGGAAGCCTGGGACCTATGGAGAGAGGGAGCTTGGACACAAGGTATGCAAGCGGTGTTTGGTTTGGCTGCCTGGGTCCTACCCTGCTCGCCTCAGGAGTGTGCCAGGGAACTTTGGAGGAAACTTCACACGTGCAGTCGAACACCTGGTCCTCCAAGGCTGCAAAGCACCTGACCCCATTTCTGGTTACACATGCCTCCTGGGCCTTCTAGAAGGGATGGCTTTTCTACTGCGGAAGCTCGGTTTATTGTGAATTTAACCCAGAGCCCTGCCTGTCACAGACTCACATTCCTACTGTGTCACTTGCCTGGCTGCGGGCTCCCTCCCTGGCTGTTGATAATCCCCAGAACAATGCGCTGTGACTACAAAGGGACGAGACTTATCTCCCAGAGCCAGACCTGGGATTCTCTCCTTACTTTTCGGTCACACTGGGCATGTGACGCACTTGGAACACCTCTGGGGACAAAGGTCAAAAAGGTGTCATGTTTTACTTAAAGGACTAAACTTGTCAATCATGGCTAAGAGCGGGAGTGGGAGGGGAGAGGAAAGCAGGAGAGGTGGAGGGGAGGAGGGCAGGGTGGGCTGCTGGCCACTGGTCACAAGTTAGGGGGGAGGCCCAGCTCTCATTTTATATTAGTTTAAACCAAAAACATTTCCTCCTTTGCTAGGACAGTTTACTTTCCTTGGGATACGCTTTTCATTCATTCTGAGGTGAGGAGGAGTAACAAGTTCACTAAAAAGGTTTTCCTTTGAACTGTGGAAGAGTCTTGGAGGATGCCTTAGCAGTACCATGTCTTTGCCTGACAACCTTTGACCTTCTTTATGTTTTAACTGCATACTGAGTTCACCTTTGCATTTTTTGTTACTATTATGACAACGTGGCTTTCTCTCATACCCTCCATTTTAAAGTTGCTTTGTTTATTATAAATCTCATCATGATATCTATTATTTCCCCAAGCAAACAAAAACATTGCACAAATGGGGAATAGAAATTTAACCCTTAATTTCCAACCCTCCCCCAACCCTGTCACAGGACCAAACACGCGCTGTCGGACATCACCCTAAGAATTTGCTGGGGGTAATTCGGGTGATAGCAGCTTCCACCCAAGTTTCTGGGCAAGTACCTGCAGCCAGTGGCTGCCCATGGCTTCTTGGAAAATAAATGCCTCCCAGAGGACAACTTCTTGTTCTTCTTGTTCTTTTCTGTTCATTCACTCCTGAGTCCTCAAACTGCTTGCCTCCATTTGGTAGGTCATTCCTCCCCTGGAGGGACTTGGGGAAGGAGCCAGAGACAAGGCTCCTTCTCCCTCACGCCTGCCCTAAGGCCTCTCTCCTGGGCCACCTGGCCCCCCTGAGCCTCAGTGCCTTTGTACAGCTGGTGTTGACATCAGGTCAATTACACAATCCTGTGTTTACACGCGGAGCTCCAGAAAGGCAGGCAGCAGGTTAGCTGCGTGGAGGCAAGTCGCAAAGCTCCTTTCATTTATTTGTCCTTAAAGTCTGAAGCCCTCTTTCCAAACACTGGCTGGTGGGTGATTAACACACACTCCTAGCAGACAGGCAAATAGCATTACCCTCTCTTTGTCAGTGAAATGGGCACAAGGTGGAAGCAGTGGGTCCAGGGCCACACAGCAAGCGTGTCAACCACAGAGCCCAACAGTACTGGTGGGGTGAGGCTCACATTCCTCAGCTCCCACCCCGGGCAGCTCCACCTCCTCTGACCGCCTGTACTCTTGGGATATCTTGAAACTCGACAAAGGGAAAAGAACATTAAACAACACATAGTTTAAAAATGCAGCACTGGCTGAATGCTCACATCTTAGCTTTCCAAAGCCTCTTGCTCTGCATCAGAACTACTGAGGGCCAGCCTCTCGGTATGACACATAAGTGAAGCTTCATGCGAGCAGGGATCGCTGCTGTTCGCCTGGCTTCTGTGTCCCAGTGCCTAGACTGGTACCAGGCTCACAGTAGGGGCTCAAAAAATACTAGACGATGAATGGTGTCCTGCCAATGGGTCTCAGTCTCCAGCAAGTTCACTATAGATTCACTGTGACCAAAGAAATGACAGTAGAATATTCTTGGGGTGAAAGGGTTATACCCATTCAATGATTGGCAGGTCAATCATTAAAATCCCATCCACTCAGAGCAAGTCTTCACACAGCAAGCGGGTCTCTGCCCCTGGGCTTCTGTCCTCAGCACTGCCACCACTCCAGCCTCTGCTCTGCAGCCTTGTAGCCCTGTAACCGTGTAGTGCCCAGAGCACTGGGTGGAGCTCTTTATGTAGTCAGTAGCAGTGTACTGCCCACATGTGTGTAATGAGCTAGCCAACCAGGGCCAGGTGAGAATCCTGGCCACAGGAACTTTCACTTTATCTACAAATGGCAAATGAATATCCACTGCATTCTATTAGCCTTCCATGCTAAGAGGGAGGCCTTGCCTGGCTGGTGCCTGTGTGAGCCCTGCACTCCTGTCCCACTGCAGGGATAAAGACCATTTAAACAGGCTTTCAGCTGAGCTTCTCTGAGGAAATCACAAAGGATTGCTTCTAGAATGGCCTCTATGCAATGGATGAAGAAACACAAATACATAGAAGTAAAATGATTTGTTCAAGCTCCCTCAGTTGGGTCAAAGCCTCAGATATCCTGGCTAATAGCTGCTAGGGGCTGAGGGTGTCCTCCCAAAATCTCTGTGTTGAAGCCCTGACTCCCAGGGTGACAGTGTTTAGTGGGCCCTTTGAGCGGGGCTCTCCTGTTCCCTCCCTCTCTCAGTCTTTCTCAGGATGAGGAGACAGCCATCTGCAAACCAGCGAGAGGGCTCTCACCAGGATCCGGCCATGCTATACCCTGGTCTCAGACTTCCAGCCTCTAGAACTGTGAGAAAATAAATTTGTGTTATTTAAGCCACCAGTCTTTTGTATTTTGTTATGACAGCCTAAGCTAAAACAATACCGCACACTAAGTTTCTAATAAAACTTTCTTCGGGTTAGGCTATCGGCATACCACGCTGGTCACCCTGTCCACAGGTCCTGCTCTCTCCAGTGTCGTCAGATCTGGTAGATGGTGTCCACAGACCCCGTGAGAATTGCTACGTGAGGGTGTTCAGGGACAGTCATCCTGGACAGAACAGTTACAGAGAATTTAGAATCTACAGAGAAAGCCATGCCCTCTCTATTGTGCTGTCAACTCTGCAACCAAGTTGACATAGAAGTTCTTGTTAGGTAGGTATTCACTGGAAGCGCAGACATTGCCAAGCCTCTGAGCTGGGCTTGGCAAAATGAGCTTTTCTAAGGGGCAGCTTTCCTAATTAGAGGGCATTTTGTTTCAGAAACAATCTTAGTGGATCCTATGAACAGGAATCCTCACTCCACATGCTAGGAAGTGTGTGTCTCTCTCTCTCTGCCTTTTCCTCTCAGCAACTTAAGTTACTTGTGAGAAAATTCTGATTTTCTTGTCAGAAAGGATGTTGATGGCCTATCAGGAAATATACTGGAGAATATTAAATGGAACAGAATTTTAGCATTATCTTTTTTTTCAAAGTCTTTTACATTTCTTAAACACAAATATGTAATTCATTTTTCTCTGAAGGGTGTCTTACAAAAGGTCTGGGGAATATATGCTAGAAGGAGTAGCATCTTGAATCCTTCAGATCAGTACTGGTCCTTATGTCTTAGAAATCACATGTATCAAACAAACTTTGAATGCCTCTAGTCATTCGAATTTGTCATTTTGCTTTCTTCCCAGTTTTGGAGAAGGCACCTGCTCGAATGTCACAGTCCAGAGGGGTCAGGGATTTGCATATCCTTTAAAGTGAGGGTCCTGAGTGACTGCCAGCCCCTTTTGCTAAGTGTTACAGTATTTAGGGTTTTCACTTGTGGAGCCTGGGCCTGAAAAGAAACCATTTAGCACATGTGAAAATGTTCTCCTGAACCTGGTGCCACTGGTTCTGTCCCACACGGGATAACCCAGTCCCATCACATTCTTCCACAGAGTCAGAAGTTCACTTAGGTCCTTGGACTTGCTGAGACCCGAGCAGTGAACTCTCTGAAAACCTACCAAGAATGAATTCCCTGGAGGTGGTGTGTCTGACAGGGAAGTGGAGAGCTGGCCAATGAGGCCGTCTTTGGACAGACAGCCCTGCACTGGTTGTTTTCTCTGGTGTCTTTAGGTCTGGAAGACGGTGCCCAGGGGTGATTTGAAAATGCTACCTGGGGGAGCTCAGGGACAGTGTTCAGCTGGAAGTGGGGGCTAGCTAGAAGACTTGCCTTTGAAACTAGACTTTCATAGCACTTTAACCTTGAGGAAACATTCATTGTCCATTTAAAGAACTGGAGAAGATGACTCTCATAGGGATTAAAGTAGTCTAAACCCCAAAGCCACCTCCTTGGCATGGCACTAATGCATGAAAGACCAGAAGCAATGTCTATATAAGAACTGAGTAGCAGCCTTCTCTAAGGATTCTGAGAAAAGTCCATTCTTTGGCAATTAAGAAACCAACTTTATGTATTTAATCAAGACAAATATTTTCCAATGGGAAAATTCACATGGGATTCCCCTGTATCTCCAAGAATAGATAATATCTAGAAAGCTCAGATGACATTTTCATGTCTTCCTGGTGCCAAGCCAGTGGATGGGTGGCAAGATATGATACCAACAGTCATTAGTAAAGTTTTCCACATGGCTAAATCTAATTAGGCCTAGCCAAACCTGCCAGCCACACCCAGAACTCAGCCGAATAGCCCTTAAGGGATTAAGAAACACCCCTTTGACAAACACCCGTTTATTACTACCTGTATTCAGTGAAATCACCTCTACAGTAGACACCACCTGACAGAACTTCCTCAAAACAGGGTGTTTTATAAACTAAAAGTCAGAGACTTCTGCTTTAATTTTCGCTAAAGCATCTCTCTCTATTCTCTTGATCATAGCAATGGTGCTTCACACTCTTCAAACCACTTTAAAAATATTAATTTCTATTCCACTTTGACCCATAGTTTGCCCAGAACCAAAGATGAATCCAAATCAAAGGACTGGATAGTTTCTATCAGCCCCATTTGTTTTCCTTGAAATTGGTGTGAACCTTGTTTTTTCTCCAAAGTTGATAAAATATTCCCAGAATGTGTTAGAAACTTCTCTAAGCCACCCCCTTGCCCCCACCTGTCTTGCAGGGTTCTGGAAAGTTATTCCAGAGCAAATTCACCTCTGTGGGTACCAAGGGTACCATTGGACCCAGAGTTGCATTGAACACACATGCAGTGAGTGTTGACTCCATGCCAGGTACCGGTCAAAGTACTGGGTCATGCTTCCTGCTCTCCCAAGGCTCGCTGCCTAGTGGTGGGGACAACAGCAAACAAGTAAATAAAGAAGTAATTTCTGATAGTGATAAGTGATAGTAAGACAGCACAAAGGGTAATGAGCTAGAGTGTGACTGGGAATTGTGGGTCATGTGGTCAGGGAAGTTTGCTGAGGGAATAACATTTGAGTTGAGACTTGAATGATAATATTACTAATTGTGTCATGTTCTCTTAAATATACTTCCCTATTTTTAAAGCAATTCCACAAAGACGTAAACTCAAATAGAGCAAAAACGTAAACAAAAATAGTAAGACAGCACAAAGGGTAATGAGCTAGAGTGTGACTGGGAATTGTGGGTCATGTGGTCAGGGAAGTTTGCTGAGGGAATAACATTTGAGTTGAGACTTGAATGATAATATTACTAATTGTGTCATGTTCTCTTAAATATACTTCCCTATTTTTAAAGCAATTCCACAAAGACGTAAACTCAAATAGAGCAAAGAGGTTGATTAGAAGAGCACTGTCCTCTCATACATTTTTTTTTCTCTTTTGATTGGGCAGTAGTGTGTGAGGAAGGCTGGTAGGTTGGCTCAGTCTCTAAAGTGGTCAATATTGCAATAGCTACCAAAATTTAAAATGCACTATCCTTTAACCCAACAGCTTTACTTCTAGGAATTTAATCTATACAAATTATGACATATATGCATTAACATATATCGATATAGATATATTCACGACAGCATAGCTCATAGTAACAAAAGACTGCAAACGATCCGAAAGCTCCTCATCACTAGGGGAATGGTGGAGTAAATTCTTGAACATCCATATGAGAGAACATTTCATAGTCATTAAAAAGAATGAGTTTGAGCTCCAAGATAATTGAGGAAAGGCAAGGTGCAAGAACCATGGGTTCAATATGCTATGACTTTGAGAAAATACATAGAAATACATACATATTATCTTCGGAAGGGTATATAAGAAACTGATACCAGTTTCTGCCTGGGCCGGAGTTAAGGGAGAATTAGGGAAACTATATATTCTTTTGTAACATGGTCATGTTTTACCTATTACATGTCTTAGCTATTTAATAAACATTTTCTGGAAAATAAAGCTTTGCATTATAAATAATGATATATATATACTCTTCATACAAAGTTCTTTTCATGTGTACTTATATATCAGTGTTCCAGTGAGAGAGAATTTTAAATTTGAAAATGTTAAAGTGAAGAAGCTCCTACGTTCAGCCATGTAGTCGCCTTCTTGATTGGCTCATGGTATGGGTGTTTCACAGCCAGGGCCCGGGTATGCTCTCTGGAAGGCTGAGGTGAGGAAACGTTTCAGTAAGGCATTTTCTTTTAGCATAGACATCCCTTTTGGAAGACAGTGTACTCATTTCTAATCTATTCAAAGATTTGACAGCTAATTTGCCCAATGTTCAGATAGAGAATTGAAGAAAGATGATTTTTCTTGAAAAATCTTTCCAATGTAAATGTGATATTTTAATTTTCCTCTTAAGTTAAAACAGCCCTGGGTTTCTAAGAATGGACTGTTCTAGCAGGAAGGTTCTCTTTAGCTCTCACATTTAGTTCATGTTCTGGTCCATGTATGATTAGGGACTGATAAGAGTCTTCAGCAGCCACTAACACTTTAAGAAATATAATGGAAATCAAATATTTCTCCGATGTCTGTATTCTGAGCACAGTCTCTGTGGTTTGACAATGCTGTGTCAGGGAAGGACTGTAAATAATACTTCTAACATCTACTCTCTTGGGAATAAAATTTGCCCCATGTTAAAAAACTCATTTATGCACATAAGTTTTAGTTAAAAGTTGCCATCAAAAATCTGAAATTGCCAGAGAAATGACATTCAGTATCTGTTTTCAAAATGCATTAAATATGCATCGAGTAGAATCATGAGGAATTAACTTGCTTGTAGGCAAAATTTCCATCCGTTACAAAGTGTATGTGAGAATCGGTGCTGGGGTAGAGCCTGGGGAATTGGCAGAGTGGTCTGCACTTTGAGTCCCAGTGGGGCTGCAGGGAGGGGAAATGGCTCATTAGAAAAAGGCTTGGTAACAGCCTAGAGAACAGTTGCATGTGAAACTGAGTCACGGAGCACAAACTGACCAAGGAGGGGCACAGAGCACAGAACTGCTCACACCACCAGCACGTGGGCTCCCAGCCCCCCAATTCAAGAAGTGAATGTCATCAATTTGTGGCAGAGTTGACCTCTATGGAGCCAGGTACAGGTGAAAAGGTGTCTCTGAACTCTTGCTCATAGGAGCCCCAGGGGAGAAAGCCAGAGTCCATATTGCAGGAGGCCTTTGCAGTCAGTTGGCCTGTTATCTGTGCCACAGAACCCAATTTCAGGGGAGGCAGTTATTGAAAGGTGGGTCACTGCAGAGGGCTGGACTAACTAGGGACCAGGGTGCCTTGTTCTTGTGATAAGGTTTCAAGGAAGGCTTTTGCGGCCCTTGTAGACACACACCCTCTGGTATTCTTGGAGGAGGGAAAGGTGTGGGCATCGCCTAGTGGGGGTGGGGAGAGAAAAACCTGAGAGGGAGGGAGAGAGATGGGAGAGAGAGAGGGGAGTGAGGGAAAGTAATTCAGACAGGACCTCAGAAATGAACACTGAAAGTGGCTCAGTTCCAGGGAGGGGCTGCTCTTTCACAGGCAGCAAATATGTCTGAATCCTGTGGAGATCAGAATGACAAGTGTGAATAATCTTGGATTTTCCACTTTTATTTTTTAGATTCCTCTTTGAAGTCACTCAGCCAGGAATCAGATGACTTTCTTCATGAAACACGTTGTGTCTCTAAGGTCAAGGACTTTATTTAGTGTTAATGATTCAAGCTATAGATTTATTATTTCTTAGTTTGTCTTAGAATCATAGAGTTGGAAAGGGCGGTAGAGATCCCACTTGCTCATTTTACAGATAAGGAAATGGAGGCCTTAAAGGTTTAAGAAACTTGAATAAAGCTATCAGAAGACTTGGTACTAGAATAGGATTTCGTTTTTATTTCTCCAGGCGGAGTTCTTTGCTACTTAAAAAGTAACAATAATTTTCTACTTTCACATTCTACTCAGACCTCTATTCTCTTTGTTGCACACTGTGTGGTCCATCTCCCTGTCCCAGGGAGAAGTGAATATGTTGATTCAGCAGAAATTTTCAGAAAGCTGGGCTGAGAGAGGGAGAGGGAGGGGGGAGAGAGAGGAAAAGCAAACCCACATATAAGTGCCCATGAAGCTTAATGTGACTAGAGGAATCCTAATTGACAAACAGTACCCAGATTTAACAATACTTGAGACATATAAATTGATACCAGCTCAAACATGTAAAATAGAGAAGATTAACTTTTGTCTGTAGGGGAAGTCCTGCTTGCGTAAAGACAACACGTCTTCAGCTGGCTGGTATTGTGACATGGTCTGGTTTTCTGCACTTCATCATTGCAGGTAATATGCATGTGGCACCAAGTGAAGAGGGATTTGGCATTTTCCAGTTCAATAAATCTAAACAAACCATGTGATTTGGCATTACATGGATGTGTTTTACCAGAATTTTCCAGTCCTACCAGTCTGTATTATCAAATCGGCTAAATTATCATCACTCAGGCTATCTGTGAAAAACACAAGTAAAAAACCTGGGGCCTTACCTTGTATCTCCTCATGTAACCCATTTCCTGCTCGTGGTGAAATAGCCCATTCTGCTGAGTCATGGTAATTTCCTCCCTCCCTCATCTGGGGTAGGTCTGTGGTACACAAAGACTGTCTATTATTTTTATGTGTCTGTCTTAATTAATCTTAAATTAACCTATTCCTTAAGAATGGGTCCCAAGTCTGTGGTCGTTATGCACCTCTGCCTTCGCTCGTTCAGCAAACATTATTAGTAAGTGTTCATGACACCTGGTTTCTAAAAAAGGTACTGAAGGCACAAAGATACCCGCAAGACGCTCACAGTCTGGCAGTAGATGTAGACCTTTAAATAGGTAATAACAATGTAGTTAGGAGGAGCCTGAGAGACTGTCAGGATGGAGATCGGTAAGGCTGTCCCAGAGCCACAAGCCTTGTTCTGTACCTTCTCCCATTAGTTCATCTCTGTACTCTTTGACCTTCACCTTTCAAAGCAGCCAACTCCTTGATGCACCACACACACACACTTGACAGTTGGCTAGTGTTAGAAACAGTGAAGGTCCCATACACTTGTCTTCATCCAACCTCTCTTTCTTTTCCCAATGACCTGCTTTCCTGGGCAGATGGGCAGCAGCTTTAAGTCAATTATCTCAAAGTGAGATGTAAATAACGATCAACTGAAATGAAGGATAAAAATATTGAAACATCTATTTACATTCATTTTTGCCTAAACATTTTAAAGAACAATCATAAGTTTCCCCAACTTTAACCTTTTATGACACTGGTGCTCTCAGTAGGCCTGTCTGTTGGATGAGCACATACCATGTACAGTAGTCATGGTACCCTCGGGAGAAAGCAAGGGGTTCCTGGAGCAGAGGGAAGCATCTGCACTCTTTTCCCTTCCCTAGTACCGCAACATATTGTAGGCCATCTGTAATGGGGGTGAGTGCATTTAAGGATTAAATCATCCTAAATCTAGGGATGGCAAACAATTGCCTGCTTTTGTTAAATAAAGTTTTATTTATACAGCCACAGTCATTCATTTATGTACAATCTATGGTTGCTTTCAGACAATGGCAAAGTTGAGTAGTTGCAACAGAGACAGTGTCTGAAAATCCTAAAATATTTACCCTTTACAGAAAACATTTGCTAAACCTTGTCCTAATAGTTCGATTTTTGTAATATTTTATAAGGTAAAGGAGGGAGGACTGTGGCCATGCAAACCATTATTATCACACCCATATAACCTATATATCTAATTAGTTATCTGTTGGTTATATAGGTTAAATATAACCTATACATTGGTTAGCTCATGACAAAATTTTTAAGAGAAAGGTAGACCTGAAGATGAGTTATACATTTTATTTTATGAAAACACTTATGTTTCAAAGTTGCTGACCTTTTTTAATGACAATTAACTGAGGCTACTGACCTAGAAGATATTTTTGACAAAAATGCAAAACAACTGCCCCCCACATTTAAACTGTATTTTCAAGTGAAACTGTCTTTTCACTTTAAAACAATGAATGAACAATGCTTATATATTTCACAAGAAATAGCATTTTGTAAAAGAATATTTAGATGTGTTTGAATTTTATGTAATTCTATTTCTAAAAAAATTAAGTGTATCACACAAAAATGTTCATATGTGCATTCTTAGAAACACTTGGGATTTTCCTATTTAAATCCCATCTAAATGAAAAGTTTGGTTGGAATTTAAAGCTGCATGTTAAAAAAAATACAATGCTTTTCCATTAGTTTGCAGGAATAACTGATGGAAATCGGGTAATATGAATACTTACTAGCTCACTTTTAACAAAAACTTTTGTGTAAGGAGGTTAAGAATGAAATTATGAGTACCAGGATTTAGCAAGCTCTATCAATGCTAGACTTCTTCAATTTGGATGTATCTTTGTTATATACTTTTCCAAATTACTATTATTATTTTTAGTGAGAACAAAAAATGTATATGTTTAATAAATATAAAAATCCTACATTTGTTTTTAAACAAATTATTTTACAATTTCACCTTTTTCTTACTCAGTTTGTGTTTATTTTTTTATTTTTATATCATAATGTACAATTACTCAAACAACATTATGGTTACTAGACTCTCCCTATTATCAATTCCCCCCACATACCCCATTACAGTTACTGAAGGGCCCCCACCTGTAAGATGGCAAACTTCCGGCTTCTCTTCCGGGTCCTCGGTTCCCGAAGGCGCCACCTGAAGACCAATCACCTCAATTCCCGCTCCCAATCCCAGCACCTAGCCAATAGCCACCAGCCCCGTAGAAGTAACACCACAATCACCCCATGCCCCTTCCTATATAACCCAGCACCTTTCCCTAATAAAGCGGAATTCTCCGGTGAATTGCTGCTGTGTGTTGCTCCTTCCTTTCATTGGTGCTGAAACCCGGGAGACGGGACACCCCAACTGGGCCCTGTCTTCCCCCCGACACCAGCAGCAGCTTGCCCTCGTCCTCTTTTTCCGGCGCTGGCTCATCACACTCACCACTCCTCTCTGGCCTTTAGGTAAGTTTTCCCCCGGAGTGGGCCACTCTTCCCCAAGCTATCGCAGTGCCATTGACCGTGATCGTCCGGCAAGGCCCTGACACTCGGGGACGAGGAGGGAACTCTCCCCACCTCAGCCTTCACGGCTGCGGCGGACCCTCAGGCCCCTCTTCCAACAGCCATAAATCCCCACCTCAGGCCTTCATGGCTGCAGCAGACCCTCAGGCCCCCCTCCAACAGCCATAAATCCCCGCCTCAGGCCTTCACGGCTGCTGCCGACCCTCAGGCCCCTCCTCCGACAGTCATAAATGCACTCACCTCTCCTTCCATTAGTGCCGAAACTTTTTAAGCAAAATTTCCCGGGGGTGGGCCACTCTCCCCACAAGCTATCGCAGCGCCATTGACTGTGATCATCCGGCAAGACCCTGACACTCGGGGACGAGGAGGGAACTCTCCCTGCCTCAGGCCTTCACAGCTGCGGTGGACCCTCAGGCCCCTCCTCCAACAGCCATAAACGAGGTGACTCCTTTGCGGATGAGAACACTCCCTTTTTTCCCCCTCCTCCTTCTGTTCCGTCCGCGGAAAATTCCTAGTACTAGGTTCCTCGTGACTCCAGCACTCTGCCTTCTTAGAGAAGCCTGGGTGACGACCCACACTTCCTAAGAAATTCTGACTCGTATACGAGTTTCCGCAGACCACCAAGGACCATCGGGGACGCCCTTTGTCTCCTTGCGGTCTGCCTCCAGTCCGAGGATCTCCTTTCGTCTTCCCCTGTTTGTCTCCTTCTCTGCCCTTTAGCCATGGGAGCCTCCTCATCCCTCCCTGAAAGTTCACCTCTTGAATGCCTGCTTAAGCATCTGGCTACCCTCTCCCTGACGCCTGATATAAAACCAAAACTTCTCCGTAAATACTGCTTCCAAGATTGGCAGACATACCCGCTAGACAATCACAACCAATGGCCTGCAGGGGGAACTCTTGATCCTAACATCACTCGTGATCTTTTTAACTACTGCCAGCGCCTGAAAAAATGGAAGGAGATTCCCTATATCGAAGCTTTTCACCTCCTAGCTCAAAATCCCAGCCTCTGCACCACCTGTTCCCCACCCCAAGTTCTCCTAGCCTGCAGGCCGTCTCCATCCCCTCCCCACACACCCAGTCCCTCTTCGATTACCTTTGAGCCAGCCGACGAGCCTCCGCCATACAGGCTTCCCCCTTCGGCCCCTCCCCCTCCTACAACCCCTCCGCCCTCTACCACTGTAGCCTCCACCTCCTTCCCTGCAGAAGCCTCCCATCCTCTCCCTTCCCCCTCCTCTCCTTCCTCCACCACCATCTCCTCCCCCACCTCACCCCCTCCGCCTCTGTCCCCCTCACCTTCCCCCCACCTGCAGATCGAGCCTGAGCCTTTCAGCCCCCCTCTTACTAACTCCCAAGAGCCTCCTCCGTCTTTGTCCCCTCAGACTCGGTCCTTAGGGCCTCCCAAAATTATCACCCCCCTCCGGGAGGTAGCAGGATCCGAAGACATCGTGCACGTTCATGTCCCTTTCTCCTTAGGAGATTTAGCCCAACTTGAGAAACGCCTAGGTTCCTTTTCCACTGATCCCATGACATACATCAGGGAGTTTCAATGGACCATCCAGTCTTACAGCCTCACACATCATGACATTTTCATGCTCCTGGCCAATACCCTCCTCCCTGAAGAGCGTAGACGAGTTTGGGACTTCACCCAAACGCACACTACCGAAACCCACAGGACTGACCCCACCTATCCACCTGACCCCACCACTGTCCCCGAACAAGACCCACACTGGGATTATAACACCGCCGTGGGTCTCTACTCTCGAGATATTTTCGCCTCCTGCCTAATAGCAGGTCTGAAAAAGGCAGCTCATAAAGTAGTCAATTTTCAAAAGCTCCACGACATAATTCAAAGGAGGGAGGAAACTCCCTCCGAGTTCTTAGACAGACTCACTCAAACCCTATTACAGTATACCAGCCTGGACCCAGAATCGCCTGATGGAAGACATGTCCTTATGACATAATTCCTAGCTCAAAGCTACCCCGACATTAAAGCTAAACTCAAAAAGTTAGAACAGGGCCCCGCTACCCCACAGACTGAGATCCTAACAGTGGCCTTTAAAGTCTTCCATAACTGGGAGGAGGAGAAAGAATGCCGTAAACAAAAGGCTGATCAGGCCAATTTCCAAATGTTGGCCCAGCTGATAAAACCACAACCTGGACGCCCCTTTACAAACAAGCCCCCCCCCAGAGCTTATTTCAAGTGCAGAAAAGAAGGACATTGGTTAAGGGTGTGCCCCTCCCCCAGATCTCCTACCACCCCATGCCCCAGATGCCACAAAAGGGGCCACTGGGGGTCTAATTGCCCAACCACCCCAAGGGGAGGCTGGACAAACAACCCCCATCTTAAGCCCGCCATAGTGGGGCTGGCAGAAGAAAATTGATGGGGCCCGGGGGCTTCTTGCCCGACCATTTCCATCACCAAACAGGAGCCCAGGTTACTTTAATAGTAGACGGTCGCCCCATCTCCTTCCTCCTAGATACAGGAGCCACCTTCTCAGTCTTGCGAGAATACTGGGGCCCTACCACACCTGCCATTACTCCTATAGTCTGGGTAGGAGGTAAACAGATTTTCCCATTAAAACCACCCCCCTTTTATGCACAATCCAAGACAATCCCATACCTTTCTCCCACTCCTTCCTGTTTATGCCCCAGTGTCCCATCCCTTTACTAGGGCGGGACATCCTTTCTCTCCTCCACGTTTCCATAACTATATCCACTCCCACAGCCCCCAGTACTCCCTTTCTGATGGCCCTCATAGCCCACGACCCCCTCTACCCAATGAAAGCTCCGGTTCCGCCCTCATGCAACCTATAAATCCCAAAGTTTGGGATATTACAAGCCCCTCCGTGGCTCTATGTCCTCCTGCCTCTATCAAATTACATGACCCCTCTCAGTGTATCTGTCAGGCCCAATACCCCCAAACCACTTCAGCCCAGCCCTCATAGGCCTCCAACCCATCATTCAAGATCTCTTAAACAAAAATTACCTCAGACCCACTGACTCCCCATTTAATACCCCCATATTAGCTGTTAAAAAAACCAATGGATCTTTCCACCTTGTCCAAGACCTTCGCCTCATCAACATGGCCGTTGTCCCTATCCATCCCTTAGTTCCAAATCCATACACCCTTTTATCGCAGATCCCTGCCTCGGCATCCCACTTCTCAGTCCTGGATCTCAAGGACGCATTTTTTTCTATCCCTCTGGACCCCTCCTCCCAAGATTTTTTTGCCTTCACCTGGACGGACCCATACACAAGACATTCTGAACAACTCACTTGGACAGTTTTGCCACAAGGCTTCTGAGATAGTGCCCATATTTTTGGACAGGTCCTAGCTCAGGACCTCAAACAGTTTCATCATGATCACTCCGAGTCCACCTTATTACAATACCTAGACGATCTTCTACTCTGCAGTTCCTCGTGGGAACAGTCTCAACTTGACACTGCCTCCCTAGTTAACCTTCTAGCTTCCAGAGGTTACCGGGTATCCCCTGTCAAAGCTCAAATCTCTTCCCCTTCTGTCACTTACCTCGGATTCCTTCTGTCTCAACAAAGAAAGTCCATTACCTTAGACAGAAAATGATTCCTCTCTGACCTGCCCATTCCCAAAACCAAGACAGAAATCCTTTCCTTTCTAGGCCTGGCTGGTATTTTAGAGCATGGATCTCTAACTTCTCCCTGTTGGCAAGACCCCTATACGACCTCAGCAAGGGCCCCCCTGAAGAACCATTATCATCCTCACCCCGACACTTCTTCATTAAGCTCCGTCAAGCCCTTGTGGAAGCTCCAGCTCTCCATCTCCCTGATTTGTTGAAACCCTTCTCATTATACATTCATGAGAGGTCCAGTCAAGCTCTAGGAGTCCTAGGCCAATATTATGGCCCATCCTTTGCCCCAGTAGCTTATCTCTCCAAGCAATTAGACCCCACAGTTTGGGGATGGGCCCCCTGCCTCTGGGTATTAGCCGCTGGGCAGCTCTTGCAGAAAGAAGCTCATAAACTAACATTCGGGGTGCCCCTTACCATTCTGTCCCCACATCACCTAAAAGAACTCTTAACCTACAAAAGTTTACAGACTCTCCCTCCCTCCAGACTCCTGACCTTACTGTCCTCTCTCCTCCAAAATCCAGACATTTCTTTCCTCCCCTGCCAGCCCCTGAATCCGGCCACTCTTCTTCCTCTACCCTACTCTCCTCATACTCCCTCACATGATTGCTTGGAAGCCCTTCACAACTTCCTTCCATGCCACTCCACGATCTCTGAAGGAGCCCTCTCACACTCCGACCTCATCTGGTTTACTGATGGGTCCTCCTTTAAACATGAGGGCACCCACTACGCAGGATATGCAGTAGTCTCCCTCGAAGATGTCATTGAGGCATGAGCCCTACCCCCCGGTACAACCAATCAACAGGCTGAACTCATTGCAGCCACCAGAGCTTGCACTCTGGCTTGGGACACATCTCTCACACTGTACACTGACTCCAAATACGTATTCCACATTCTCTTGTCTCACGCGGCAGAATGGAAAGAACGAGGCCTCCTCACCGCAAAAGGAAATTCCATCACTAATTCAGCCTTAATTACTAAACTTCTAGAGGCTTCACAACTCCCACACCGACTGGGCATAGTCCACTGCAAATCACATCAAAAGGATGACTCCCCCATTGCAAGATGTAACAACAAAGCCGACAGAGTAGCCCGGTCGGTTGCCCTATCAGAAGACACACCAGACAACAATCTGTCTGCCCTTGTGGTTTTAGCCTTATCACAAGACACCCTCTGTTCCTAGGACAAAGAGTCTCTCTTCCGCTTCTTACACGATCTGTTCCATCCCAGCCCCCAATCCTTGATCCATTTTTTACAATCCTTTTTTTCTCTCTCTCCTGAAGACAAAACCCTACTTAACTAAATCACCCACAGGTGCACCATCTGCCAAAGCACTGACCCTAATACCCCCCTCAAGGCCCAACCCTTCCGGGCTTATCAAGCACGGGGTAATGTCCCTGTCGCAGATTGGCAAATAGACTTCACTAATATGCCCCCTGTACGGCATACCAGATACCTACTCGTGTTAGTAGATACATTTTCAGGATGGGTCGAAGCTTTCCCCACCACTAACAAACGAGCATCTGCGGTTGCCTCTATCCTCCTCACCCAGATCTTTCCCAAATTCAGGATGCCCACTTCCCTCCAATCAGATAACGGCCCTGAGTTCACTGCCCAAATTATCCAGAACCTCTCCAAGTAGCTCTCACTCCCCTGGCATTTACATTGTCCTTATCGACCACAGGCTTCGGGAAAAGTAGAAAGAACCAATAGGACTCTAAAGGACATCCTGATCAAACTATCTCTAGAACTACACCTTGACTGGGTTCGCTTACTTCCCTTAGCTCTACTCTGTATTCGGGCCCTCCCAACGAAACCTTCCTTCTTGTCACCCTTTGAGATCATGTACGGCCACCCGATTCTACCCCGGGGCTCCCTTCCCACAAAGGACCAATTCCTCCCAATATGGCCCTTCCACTACTCTCTCTCCTCCGCACTGAATTGTGGAAATATCAGGATTGGCTCCTTCCTGATCCATCTGCCTCCCAAAATCCTCCTGTCTTACAGCCTGGCCAACTAGTGCTTTATAAGCCGCCAGAGGATCGGCCCTCTCTCACACCGAAATGGGAAGGTCCACACCCAGTTATGCTCTGCACTCCCTCGGCTGCCAAGCTCTTACTGCCTGATAACTCTGTCACCCCTTGGATTCATATCTCCAGGTTGAAACCAAATACCCAGGATGCATCTTCTCTGGACACCCAAGACCCATCAGTCACAATCCAGAGCCCTTCGGATACAGCTCAAGACGCTGTCTACTCTACCACGCCTCATCCCTCTGATCCTTTGAAACTCCGCATCTCCTGTTCACCCACTTTGCCATCCATACCCGAATCATGACTTTTTCCTCCTTTACTGCTCTCTCGTTTTTTTTCCTCATTCCTATTGTCTTCCCCACCACCCCAGCCTCCTTTGTATGGCGATTCAAAGTCAGACAGACTTACACACAGCATCAAACAAAAGTTACTGCCCTCATTGCCACATCAGACTGCCCTCTGAAAGGCTGCTCTGAGCCTTTATACCTCCACTTTCCTCCCTCCACCGAAGTGTTCACTAACAGCTACCTTTATTCTCCCTACCTCTGCTTCCTCTATGACCAAAAACAAGCCTATTGCAGTGATGGCCAGACACCTACAGGGGATGTCCCTACTGGTCTTGTGCCATTCACTACATGGGTAACTCCCGGTACCCACAGTATTACTCCTCCAACCATTTCATAAAATATCCCAACGGCTCATTCTCCTTATCAATCCCAGATCCCTGGGACTCTCGATGGGCCGCTGGAGTCACAGCCTCAGTTTACTACGGGGGGGTCCTCGACCCCCCATGGTACCCTTCATATCTCTCGAGAGTATGTTCCCTCTCTCCCAGATCTCTCAAGTTGCATCAGATAGCAGACATTCTGAAAAAGTCATTATCCAAACTCTTGACGGTGCCTCTTCATCTTATTCCTCCTACTCTTGGTTACAGCTCATTCAAGACACCACCATCTTTCTCAACCACACCCTCAACACCGCCAATTGTTTCTTGTGCGCATCACTACAGCGCCCACTGCTGGCCGCCGTGCCCCTTAATATTTCCAACTACTCCTTCCATGCAGAAGGACAACCCCTCCGCCCCCTGGCAGACATACCCCTATGGGAACCAGAATACACAGATAATCTCACCATCCACCACTGTGTAGGCCCAACTCCACCCCCCTCCAGCACACTTCACTGCCTCTCTATCTACACCCCTACCTCTGGCTCTAAGACTTTTACGCAACCGGGACACTTCTTTTGGTGTAATGGCAGTCTTTTCAACTCACTGCATCCCAACTCCAATATACCCTGCATTCTCGTCACCCTAATCCCACAGTTTACACTTTACAGCATGGCAGAATTTCTTGAGCTCCAATCTCCCTTGCCCTCGCGCATGAAAAGGGCTGCTTTCCTTCCCATCATGGTCTGTATCTCTTTGACCACCTCAGCCATTGGGGCAGGGTTTTCGGGAGGAGCCTTGGGTCACTCTCTATGGGCAGTTAGAGATCTCAATGCCAAACTTGAGGGAGCCCTGACATCCACTGCCGATTCCCTAGCCTCTCTCCAAAGACAGGTCACTTCGCTAGCTAAGGTCACCCTTCAAAACCAGCAGGCCTTAGATCTGCTTATAGCCAAGAAGGGCAGTACCTGCATCTTCCTTCGAGAAGAGTGCTGCTATTACATCAACGAATCCCGCACTGTCGAAACTGACATTACCAAACTCACCGACCTTGCCTCCAGCCTCCACTCTGCTTCCAATTCCAACCCATTCTCGTCAATACTAACAAACCCCCTCCTCACCTGGCTCTGGCCCATCGCAGGCCCCATAATAATCATTCTTCTCACCTGTCTCTTTTTACCCTGTATAATAAAGTTCATCAAATCCCAAGTTGGAAAAATCTCTAATCAAACTTTCAACCAGCTTTTACTCAGGAACTATCAGCTTCTGGCCACAGAAGATCCCTCACCCTCACGTGACCTCCTCACCACACACTGAGATGGACCCCTCTCCCCGCTGGAAACTGTTCCTGGAAACAATGGCCGCAGACGCCTGGCTTCTGGCACCCGTATCCTCTTGGCACCATTGGAATCAACAAGTCCTTGACCTATGGTTACAGGGAACCTTCATTGATTTCCAACCTGAAGAAGTCCACATCTACTCGTCCTTCCTGTGGGGAGTCCTATCAACCCTTTCCTCCCAATCCTCAAGCCCTCACTCCCTTCTCCACCCCCGTTCAGCAGGAAGCAGTCAGAGAGAAAGCAACGTCCACAACCCCATAGAGGAGAAAGGGGGGAATGAAGGGCCCCCACCCGTAAGATGGCGAACTTCCAGCTTCTCTTCAGGGTCCTCGGTTCCTGCCGGCACCACCTGAAGCCTAATCACCTCTTGCCCCCCTCCCAATCCCAGCACCTAGCCAACAGCCAACAGCCCCATCAAAGTAACACCACAATCACCCCATGCCCCTTCCTATATAACCCAGCACCTTTCCCTAATAACGTGGATTTCTCTCGTGAATTGCTGCTGTGTGTCACTCCTTTCCTTTCAGTTACTGTCCATCAGAGTAGTAAGATGCTATAGAATCATTACTTGTCTTCTCCGTATATACTGCCTTTCCCATGTTTCTGTGTGTTTTATAATGTAGGTAATTCATCAGTGGAGAAGACATATATAATTTATAAATAAATATACATACATTGGAGTGTGCCCTCAAAGTTTTTGATGATAGGCATGTATCATTATAATATTTAGAGGTCACTGATTTTGAGTGTGAATTTGAAATTTAGCAAACAGATTTAAATTCGCCTCTGCCACTTACTGGCTATATTCTCTTAACCAAAATAACTCATTTTAGGCCTTATTTTGTCAACTGTAAATTGATATAAGGCCCTTAATACAGAACCTAGCATATAGTAAATGCTCAATAAATACCAATTAATTTTTGATAAGCATCAGTAAATACTATTACTATACCTAAATATCTCCAAGCCCTCCAGGGTCACCCTTTCCCTTAATATCCCAATAAAATAACTCAATTCCTCCCATCTGCCTTATTTATGGGAAGGCCTGTTCATGCTCCTAAAGTTCTACAGAGGGTGCATAAATTCTTTTGGTAGTTAGATTTTCCTGGTGGTTGCCTGCTGTCTCTCTTGGCTCAGTTGTCTGTCAACTGCAAGATTCTGTTCCATTGCTTTCACAAGACCCCAACAGTGGACATTACACCTCCTTTTGAACATTCCTTAAGTCTTAAGGTTTTATATGATTTTCCTTAAGACTTGTAGATAACACAAGGTACATACAATTCTAAACAGGAAACTTAAAATATAGGCATCACACAATGTCCTTCCTAAGTTCATGGACTGCTGCCTCAATTCACAGCTGGGAATGTCTTACTGATTCTGTTCAGCCTGGGCCTGGCCTATTCCTGCTGCGTTGGTACTGTTCTTCCTTGCAGAGAACTTCCTGCATTCTTAGCTCTTCCTTGAATTCAGGGTCCAGCCCAGTTTCTGAAACCATTACAGGTTACTTTGTTAAGTATGTCAAGGCCTCAAGCATAGCAACCATCTATGCATTAAACTCCCCTAAGGTGCCATTCACACTGTTAAGTGAATAATGCCCCCTGGAGCTGTACAGTAAGAAGGCCCTGATTGGCTCCATCAAGAGTGGGAATAGATCAAAAAACTTCCCTTTCAAATCAAGAAGCCCATTAACATGATATCTTCCTAAATAAAAAACCATTCACCATAGGTCTCTCTCTCACTAAATAATCAAGAGAAGTTTTGGAATTTACTGCTTTTCTTCCCTGACTCCAAAATTATCAGAAGGAATTCTGAAGGACGAACCAAGATGGAAATTTTTGTACTTCCTTTCTCCTGAGTCTTTACAGTGGATCTGGGCAATAAAAAAATCATTACCCCTACTCTTTCTAGATCAAGTCCCAGGGGCCTTGCTTTCTTCCTCTTTACACCACCACCATTACAAATAGCAACAATACTGTCAGCAGCACAACCAACATAGTGACCTATGTGACCACCTTGACCTTGAATGTCACTAACCCCACTACAAGGATCATCACCATGACCATGTCATTTTTTCCATCACCACTAATCACCATTGCTGCCATCAGAGTCACCATCAACATGAAGGATCACCATCATCACCCCAGTGAGCAGCAGTCATCACTACCTCCTTGATGATTTCCGGAGGCCCAGTGGCAATTCTGTGAAAGGCTGCCAAAGTTCTCTAGTCTTTTTTGGGAAGTCTATAGGCATATCTGCCAACTGTCTGTTTCCAACAATTTTTGCTCATCAATACCTCTTGCCCCATTTCTGGAGAGAAGGATGGAAAAAAAATCCATCAAGTCCCTTCAAGTCCCAAGCTTGATTTCATTCCCATATAGCCCAGCTTTAGGCTCTGACACTGGCCTCCTCAGACATGGGGCCGACCCTTGTCAAACATATTACCATAGTTTTGTAATAGTGTTCCTACCTTCTCCATGATGTTGTCTCCAGAAAAAACTCTCTGCTCTATTTACTGGCTCTAGCAAGCCCTACCATCATCCAGACAACTCTAGTTCTTGGAAAGGGGGATTGGGAATTATGATGTGACCCCATGTCCACAGGGGCTTCTTTAGACCCTTAGTTATTCTATGACAGAAAACGCCAAAGTCAGCCAAGTTTTTCATCCACTTGCCACCCGCAGTAGGACACTATCTGCCACTCTTGAAGCCAGTTGTTTTCTCATCTCCTCCGTCCTCTGGTGGGAGGTTTTTGTTGAACCAGAACAGCGAGGACGGGATTGCCTTTCACTTGGTGGGTATGTAAGTGCAATAGTGGAAGCCCTCTCATAGTGACCTCATGATCTGCCACTACTCCGAGAGTGGAAAATCTAAGAGTTGTATCCTGTCCTCACAAATAATGTTGGCCACAAAGGAACAGCCTTCTTAGTCTTTTGATTTCCTTTGAATTGAATATGACCTGACATAGGACAAAGTGGAAAAGAAAACCAGATTTTAAAAAGTATTAGGAATGCTTTCCCTGTAACTAAAAGCACAGTTACAGCAGGAGCTGGAGACAGAAATTGGATATGGTATCTGGATTATCTCAAGTAACAGATCAAATAAATGAGTTTTGGTCTAATTATTTAGATTGAATGAAAGTGTTGTATAGCATAGATGGCAGCAGGTTAAAAGTAAGGTTTTGTTGGAACACAGCTATGCTTATTTACTTACAGAGTTGAAAGATTCTGTAGGACTCTTTACAGAGAAAGTTCGTCAACCCTTGCTCCAAATAATGAATACTTTTCCTGGAGCTGGCAGGAAAGTTGGACTAGTATTTCTCTGTATCATAGAAGTAAAGCTGATACCCCAGTAAACACATTAGAAGTAGGAAGCAGTTGAAGCAGGGCTCCTACATAGCCTGCTGGATCCAAGGGCATTTAGTTCTAACTAGTAATAGACCAATTATCTTTCCAACCTTTAATCCGGCTTACTGTATTAGTGATTGGAGCCAAGACCCCAGCTAATAATAAAGAATTTACATGCTTTGTTTTCTTTGGGCAATATATCTCCTCCGAGATCTCGTGGGGAAGTGAAGTAACTGATACAAGGCAGAATTGGGTAGACCCAAACTCCTGAGTTTGTTGTCAGAATACTGTCTGGGAATGCCTTAATTCTATCAGATGTTTGTTTGCATTAATAGCAAAAGCTAGCCGAGTTTGTTTGCCAGTAATGAGATGGTTTAAACTTATCATCTCCAAATAGGTTTATTTCACCACTACAAGCTCAAGGCCTGTGGTCCCAGCAAATTCTGAGGGGGGAGAGTCCATTTCTGATGTTGCCCATTTCCAATCCCCACTCCCCTCTCAAATTCTGAGAATCCCAGCCTTTCCTAACAGTTGCATAAAGTTGGGGAGTTGGTTTTGATGCTAAGAAATGGGGGGAACAGGATTAACTTTTTGTTTTCATTATATCCTGCTTACCTGTATTTTATCTTTATAGTTTAATTTTTAAAAATTGTGATTAGGAAGTAGATTTTAAGTCTAAAAGCAAGACAACTGGATTTAACTTTGCAGGGATTTATCCTTAGTTCCAAATATAGATCTTCAATTTGACCTCATTTGATTGAGTCCTTGGACTGAGATAATAAGAAGTCAGCATTATTATTGTGCTAAATGTTTTACATGAATTCTTTAATCCTTATACAGCCTTATAGTTATTATATATATGTATCTGTATATGCAAATCTTGTAGTTTATACATAACAGCTACTATATATAATTAATAAGTTATTAATTATAAGGAAACTGAGTCTTAAGAGATCTAACCTACTAAAGTTACTCCACAGGGAGATAATGATGGCAGAATTCCAACCTAAATAAGCTAACCAGTCTTTGATCCTGCTCCTCACATGGCATAGTCCTTCGTGATGTCAGTCCATTCGGAAGGCCAACGTTTCACATTTTAAATAGCTCCACTTATAATCTGGAAGTTTCGCAGATCAGACATTAATAAATCCAGCTTTAATTCAGTTTATAGGCTTTCTGAAACAGTGTTTTTGCTTCCGTAACCATTTGGTCTTTTAAGTAAACGGATACCTAGCGTCTTTGTGAAATAGATCGGAAAACTTGCCTAAGGAGTGCCCTTTACTGCAATCCCTTGATTTACAGTTGAAAAACAATGTGTATGACAGATAATTGGTTTTTCTTCCCAAAAGCCACTTTCCTTTTTCCTAAGAAAACCTAATCATGTTCAGGTATGGGTGAGCACTTGTTTAATGGATCACTCCCCGCTCTAGGGAGTGAATGTTGGTTAGTCCAAATCATTCATAGTGATTCTGTCTTCCTTGCCAGTTTTAGGTATGGATAAAGAATTCATTACATTATGATTTAAGACACTTTTATGTGTTTTTACCAAAACAATCTGATTACCCTGACTACAAGACTCTTTGAAGGAAGGTACAATAGAGAAAATCAAAGCTAATTGGAAGTCCTTTCCCTCAAAGCAAAGCTCCAAGTGGGGTCTCTGGTAGTAAGACCCTGATTAAAGAAAAACAAGCTGGTTAAGACTGGAGCCATTCTTAATCAGGTCTGAGACTACCAAGGTCTCTACAAAAGGAAAGGGTTTCTGATATTCTTCAATAAGGGACTGGAGAAAACCCTGAACCTTGCTGAGGTAAGGAAGCTACTTTACATCCTGGAGCACAGTGCCCTTTCAAGGAGGGATTCTGGGGGTTCTGGGAGCTATACAACAAATGTTTTCTAAATAGCTGTGTACTCTATCCTATGTGAGAACAAAAAGATTCCCCAAAGGGCTTGAATCTGCAAAGCAAACTCATTCAATCTCAATGCTAAAATTTTCCATCCCTATGTCTTTTTCACTAACCAATTCTCTTAAGCAACTTGTTTGGTTCCCATGGTTCATGAGAACTGGGCTAACTACAATGTTTGTTTTTACTCATTATTTAAATACCCCTTAAAAGAAATCTTATTTTAAAACTGAGATTTGTCTTTAGCATATATATACACACACACCATACACATACACCAGCTACTCTTGGAAAAGCACCAGTCAGTAGTCTTCTCTCTTGGAATTTCATATAATCTTTTAAAGTTTCCAAAAAGCAGTAGAATTTTTCATATTTGTGGTTTACTTTTAATTGTTAATTTACATTAGAACAGCTTCCTGATGATTCAATAATTTCAATTATATTTACTACTTGTATTAGCTTCCTATTGCTATTACAAATTAAAACAAGCTTAACGGCTTAAAACAACACAAATTTGCTCTTACAGTTCTGGGAGTCAGAGGTCCTAAAATCAAGGTATCGGCAGGGCTGTGTTCCTTTTGGAAGCACCAGGGAGAGTACTTCCTTGTCTTTTCTAGCTGCTAGGGGCATTTTTGGCTTATGGCCTCATCCTCCATCTTCAAAGTCATCAACATAGCATTTTATAATCTCTCTGACCTTCTGCCTCCCTCCAAATAAGGATCCTTGTGATTACACTGGGCCTCCTATGATAATCCAGAATAATCTCCCCACTCTCAAGACCCTTAATTAAATCACATATGCAAAACCTCCTTTGTCATAGAAGGCAACATATTCACAGGTTCCTAGGATTAGGACCATCTTTGGGGCCATTATTCTACTTGCACTATTGCTACTACTAGATAAAATGTGACTGTGTCCCATGCACCAGGTATTGTGACACTGGCTGCATTATCTAAAGTAGTAGTCCACAAGTCACATCTAAGATTGTGTGACTTATGACAGGTTTGTGACTAAGCCATTGCTTTCTGATGACAGTAATTCATTCCAAATTAACACTGATTCACAGAATCTGCATTCCCACTCCTATCTAGCACTGACTTGTATATCTACAAGTTAATTATAATTAACATTACAAACCTGTATTTTTAGAACAACATAGTCATATAGGTAGAAATTTACATTCTGAAGAAATCTGGCCTCATTTATGAGTTGTTAGAACAAAAAATGTAGTTACGGGGTTCAGTTAGCTTACATCCTTGAGACCAATGCCAGATTTACAGTTGCTACTCTGAAGTAGAACAGATCTTTGCACTAAGTTTAGAAATTCTTAAACCATTGACCAAGATACTATGAAACGTAAACCTCTGAATAAGGGCTTTGTCAGACAAATGTTGGGTTAATGACTCCAATCCATCATTACTGCTGAAAAAGCAATTTATAAACTGATGACTGCACAAGAATTTCATATTAGTATGGAAGAGTATCACATGGTTACATAGTTGAGTAGGATCTGTTTAGTGTACTCTTGCCACTCAACTGTTAGATGCAGTGCTTAATGTATGGTGAAATACTTTGAAGTACAGCTGATGTATCTGAACAGAAGGCCGACCATATAATTTGACACCTAAAACTTGCCCAGTATTAGGGGGGTTAGAGGCTCTTGAACACTGGTTTAGCCTCTTAGCTGTCCCATGTAAGGTTATTTTAAGATTGGATATAATTAAAGAGATATACAGTTAAAAAGTTGAATATAGAACTAGTTGAGCCCATTGGCTTCCAGCCTGTTGGCTATAAACTCTAGCAGCATATGGTACTGTAAGGGGGCCATTAATCCACCTGAGCACCAAATGTTGTCTACAGACTATTTCCTACTTATCAAGTATAGATATGGTTGTGAGGTGTAATACAAATTTGCTTAAAAAGATCACTGAATTCATAAAAGTTTTGGTCATTTTTCAGTTTACTAATCATTAGGTACTTAAGGACAGTTAAGTCCGTGGAATTTGGACATCCTCGAAGAGGTTGGTACCTCTGCTCTAGCTAGAGAATTTAGCAAAGTGCATGTGGAACACTCCTGACACAGACTTCCATTTACGTAAGACTGAATCCTTGAAGAACAGATATGTGACAGCTCTATTCACGAAATTGTTTCCCAAAAGACATGGTAAGGAGTGTGTTAGTCAATAAAGTAAGAGCAACTAAAAATACTGATGAAACCTTTCAACAGCATGTTTTTCTTCCTTTGCTGATAGCTTCTGAGTAAGGTTAGCAAGCTAAAGATAAAACAATTGTTTTATTTCATTTCTTTAAATTGCTTGCAATAGAAGTACCTATCAATACACTAGATGGGTCTGTTTTTAAAACTCATCACTATTTTTCCTAAAATGTATCTGGCTTTTAATTTGTAAATAAACACTCTCAGTTTATATAGCATTTTACAGAAAATTTTTGCACTGCAGGGTCTCAAAGCTGTAATATTCTTACCATTTGTAGTCTTTCAAAAAGAACACCTATTTCAAAGATGAGAAAACTATCAAATGAAATATTAATTTGCCCAAGATTATAGTATAGTTATAACAGAAGAGCTTAAGTTATTTTTAATTATACAATAGCTACAACATAAGTAATGTGGATCCAATTTTAGAAAAGTGCCATATAGAATTTGTTTGATCCCAGTTAAGGAAAACCAGAAATATTTTGTGGTCATCTTATTTCCCTTAAATAGAGGAAGAAACCCCTCTGATTTAAACTGATGGTACAGTACTGTTTGGGTGAATGTTCCTTTTTTAGTTATTTTCAGATCTAGTATAATAAAAACTCCTCTTTCAATACCAGTATTTCAGGTCCTGATAATTATTTTTTTATCTAAATCATTTACTCAAACAGGTTCGTAGCAAAAGACAGAGTTGGGTGCCTTAAAGGATCTAGTATTTATAAACTTTGCATACATAATAAAAACCTTCCTGTCTATAGGGTTGTATGATACTGGAATTATCTCAGGGAGTTGGCAGACTCTCCCTGGAAATCTTAACCATAGTTTAAATTAAAAATAAGTTCCCGCTTTCTGAAATGGTGAAAATTACAGCTGTGTGGGTAGGGACAAAGATTCATGGAATGCCATTCACTATGTTTTAAATCCATGGAACCATTACAAAAATTTAGACTGACTCCCTAATTCTTGCTTAGCTAAAATAACATACAATACTTTACAGGAACTAAGAAATTATTACACTGGAGGAAAGTACTGTCAGAGATGCTCACATTTACCAAGCATATCACTTCAAGTTAGCTGAAAGCTAAAATGCTTGAGAGCTGACAAGATTTCTACAATTCCTTTTTATATTTCCTTTAGCACCTGTTGAAGGGGACAACCTGGTTGTATTTTTTACTGCAGCTGTTGGTTGATACAAAATTTGTCCCTTTCCCTCAAATACTCCAAAATAAAATATTTACTCTTCTCCTGTTACTTATAGTCAACTGCTAGATAATGTACTTTCTGCTGATTCCCAGAGCACAAAAGTAAAAACAGCAAGTTCTGGGTAGGTCTGTTCATCCTGTTCATTCACACATATATTCAAACAAACAATCAGCATTAACAGATGATCCACTAGGTAGTGAATTCGGTTATCTTACATTGACCCAAACCAACAACAGAAAGTTTTAAAGAATTACCAGAACTTTTATTTTTGCTTAGTTTTATTAAAAAAATAAATATGTCATAAAGCTTTATTTTCCTTTACAGAGGAAAAAAAAGGAACAAGTTTCATGAAATCAAATAAGCAATGGTAAGGTCCTAACTTTAAAAAGATTGGGAATCACTGGCCTACAAGTTCTAATTGAATAAAGAATTGTTAACAGCTACAGTTGGCTGCTCATGCCAATGGCAGCAAACGAGACCAAGTAGGGCGAAATAAATAACTGTGTGGAAGCCCTGACAAGTGCTTAAACAGACTGATTCATTGAGACATCAGTGTAAATATATCTTGTTTTAAACAATACAGAAGTTCCTGAAAAGTTTTGTGTAAATGAAACAACCACAAACACAGTAAGAGAGCTTGGTATCTGATAAAATTTTGTGGTGAATTCTTTTGTGAACAACCACTTCCACTTTTGCAAATCCAGTATTTGCTTTCCTTAAGGCAAAGTATACCTGGCCTGGCTGCTGCCTCTCTGAACTGCGACATCAGCATATTCACCTAACACTGCTCCACCTGGGCCAGTGACACTATTTCCAAGTTTGTGTTTCTATTAAGTAGTGTAAAATACGAGTCAGCCAGGGAACCCAACCCAGCTACATCTGACAAAGCAGGCATAGGAGTGGGATCACCACCTTTAACAATATTTCCAAGTCAACAACAATTTTTGAGAGTCTACTTTGTGCAAAGCACAGTAATAAACCTTATCAATTTGGTTACAGATGTACTTCCTTTCTCTAAAACCTTCAGTTAGGGCCTAGATCTGGAACCCTATAATAAAGTAATACTTCTAATCCTTAAGACTGGCTTTAACCAAGTTAGCTGCTCAAATCCTTCAATTTGGAGTGGATAATGGAAGATACTGAGTTTTCCAAGGCTGAAGCTTAACGACATGAGAATCACATTTCATATAACTAGTGAAAAATTATGCTGGTGACAAAAATTTTTCAAACAGTTCTTTTTTTATTTTTATACTTCCTCTAAAGAGAACTCTGAATTTCCAGGCAAACTGGAGAACAGTTAAAGTCACTAATGCTCTCTGGTTGGGTGGCACATTCTAGTCCTGCTGATGGGAATAAAAATTTCTTTCCACCCAAAAGAATTTCATGAACTTATCCTCCATCACAGCAGTGATGCTCTGGACAGGGAATAATAAGTATGGTAGTACTAGTTCTAGTCAGTTTGATCATTTATGCAAATAAAAAGAATCCTCACTTCGTGCACAGACTTCACTTCACTTGGCCAAACTTCTACCAGGCTTAAGTCACATTTAATTAGTTAGGCTGCTCAGTTTCCTTTTTAAAAAAATGCTTCTAATGACACTGCTGCCTGTATGTACAAGTGTGAATGGAAAGAGTATGCAACTTGTAGTTTTTTCCACACCGAGTACACTAACAATTAGTAAATAATTAATAAGTGGTCATTTTAAAACTTGTGTTTTTCTTAAAAAATTGTCACTTTCAAGCACTTAAAAAAATGGGTCTTAAAAGTGCCCTATTAATGTCCAAAGCTGTTCCCCATTCTGTCCCACCCATCCAAAACCTGCTACAAATGCTGGATTGAGTACATATCAAATAATTTAGCAGTATCAATATTTTTCAAATGGAAACAGTGTTACTGACTTCTTCATATTGGATAACAAAATATGGATAACTCTGGTCATCATTAAAAATGACAAAAATCTGAGGCTCAAAGATATTATCCACACAAGAGTCATACAGGTCACTGGTGACACTGTTGGGGTTGACAGGAGGGGGCCTTCTCATGCCATGACTGCCCATCGTGTATCTGCCAGTTAGCACTTTGGCCAGAAACATGAAATGGACTCCTTTGGATGACTTCTTAGAAAAGTTATGAGAGTAGCTTGCCTTCTTTGCGAAATAACTGCCTTGTCCAAACATTGTAGCATGCTTTCCACAGACTCGAGGGTCAAAGTTGTGCTTGCAGATTCCATCTACCACATCTTGGGATGTTCCATGAAATAAATGTCTCTCATTTATTATTCTGTCACGGCCACACATTTTCCTGTTCATATATTCCTTTTTCCTAGTACAAAGAGCGGACAGGGAATTCAGAAGAAGGAAGTTATAGAACAACTTAATAAGCATGATGTGGTCATAAACTTAATAGTTTCAATAGGGAGGTAGTATTAAAGTAGCTAGCTATCAAGAGCAAAATGCCATCAAAGATCATATTAAAAATTTAAACTTATCTTTTCTACTGCAGACAAGGAAAGCTCTTTTCATTTCTTCTCCAACAAATGTTCACCTGCTCATTCTTCCATTTCACATCAAGTTCTTACTTCTTACCTTCAGAATGCCTTTCCTAATTCTGCCAACCTATCTTTTAATTATGTGAGTCTTCAAACCTACACGTATTCCTTTTATACTGCATTCATTTGTTTGATGAGTTGAGAGGCAGCACAAAAAGTGATTTAGAGCAAGGCTTCTGGTGCTAGACTGCTTGGGTTCAAATTCCAGCACAATATCTTCATATAGTATGACCTGTGGCAAGTTACCAAACTTTCTGTGACTCAGTTTTCTCTCTATAAAAAATCCTACTAATAAGTCTGTTATGGGGATTATATGTGAATTAATTTATGTGAATTAATATATGAAAAATTTGAACATACTAAGTTTATGCAGGTATTATATTATTATATTATTATTATTATAGTCTGTCATCTGTCATTAACTACATTATGAAAAGCTCTCTTGAACTTTTCATACTGCTGACTCACCTTTTATATTTCTCCCAAAGAAATTGATTTTGGACTCTCAATATTTGCAAAATCCTATATTTAAACTCAGGCACAGTCTTATGAAAAAGATTGTAAATTATTCGATAGCTTTTGTCCTCTGCAGAAACAGGCACTTGGATGAAGTCCTGAGATGGATGCATATAAACCCAAGTTTCAGGGTAAAAATTTGCTGAGGTGACCCCATCTGGGCAGATGATTTGTGATGATGAGGTCGCTTCAAGAGGTGGAGGAGCCTGTGTGGGAACACCACCAAGGGTCCTAAAAGGGAGAGGAAAGAATGTCAACGCAAAACACTGAGAAATAAGTCCATCTCATATTATAGTGCTTTATGGCAATATCTACTAGTATAATTTGCATAGCTTCAAAGCTTGTTTAAAAAATATAGAAAATGCTATCTAAGTAAAAAAGTCTTAGAGCAAAGACTGCCTGTGCACGGATAACCTACTATTAACCTCTTGGCCTCCTCTTTGTGGAGAAGACTCTAGTGTAATGCTGAAAAGCAAGAAACTGAGAGCCAATTTTTAAATATCCTTACTTTTAACACATTGGACTCCTCTTTTGCTTGTATGGTTAAACAAACTCAAGAGAGCAATGGTAATTTATATGAGTTCTTCAAACTTTGCTGTACTAAGAAGGAAACATACCATGACTACAGGCTATATGAGTGGGGGGAGCAAAGTGATGGGGAGACAGGGAGGCAGCTGGGAAAGAGGGTGCTTACATGGACATGACATAAAATATTAAAATAAAAAAGCTTATATTTTTTTTGTATATATACATATATATATGTATAATTTTTTAAAAAACAAACAAAAATCATGGAGTAGGCACTGAAAGCCGACAATTGGTATTTGCTTCATTTTTCAGTACTACATATAACCATCAACACTATTCAAATTTGATAGCTTTAGGTGTGCTGAAGGTAGAGCTGATTACCTAAACTCTAGACACAAGAATCCCTATGTTTGAACCTTTAATTCAGGTCTGTTACTTTAAAAGATGAGTTTAGATAAACAGTAGCTTTGATATTACTTATTTCTGCCTGATTAAATGCTTAAATTAAATCATATTTATTGGCCATTTTCAAAACAGAGCATAAGGCAAGAAGCAGACAAAAAGGCAATCCTGACTGAGACTCAGATTAAGGTTAGGGTACTGTGCTACTCATCAGCATATTGTGGTCACAAGGAAGCAAACAAGTCTGCCAAATGGATTAGGAAA
The DNA here is from genome assembly GCF_040802235.1 of Manis javanica. Classification (NCBI taxonomy): domain Eukaryota; kingdom Metazoa; phylum Chordata; class Mammalia; order Pholidota; family Manidae; genus Manis; species Manis javanica. Next base: position 147,055,510 of record NC_133158.1, read on the forward strand.
CTGAAATTTTCAAAAAGAGTTTTGTTACACAGAGGTTAGAACTCTGGGTGAACATGCATCTAATCTCCAAGAGCATATCTTACCATCATGCTTCTCATAATCAAAGCCACCTTATACTAAGCACAAACTGGAGATCAGGTGTTGTACACACACAGTATAACTACATAACCCTGCAAGATGGCTTGGTTATTGTCACTTTTCAAATAAAGAAACTGCTATCATAGCTAGCAAACACAGAGACAGTATCTGAATCTAGGCCTACCTAAGTAGTTTTTAAGCACATACTCTTTCCATTCTATATAATATACAATTCATATATACATGTATACATATATATGAATTGTATATGATATATATACACACACACACACATATATATGAAGTTACCAACAGCAGTTGCTGGGCTGAGGGAGAAAGGCAAGATTGTCCCAACCACTGTGCTCAAAATAGGTTTTAGGCTGTTTCAGCCATACTGAAAAGCTGGCATTGATAAGAGAAGAGACTATCCTCCTGTTCTTTCTAATATCACTGCTCCTGCCTAAAAACCAGTTTCATAAAATGAAAGCTTCAAATGTATCCTTTCCTTTTTCAGGAGGATGTGCTCCATTATTTACTTACAGCTTTGAACTTGTGTAAATAAATCTCATCTATCCTAAGATATTAAATTAGATTTTACATATGGTTCGCATCCACATCTACCCACAGATGCTTATTTTTAACAAGGTAACATCCTAACTGGGCTAAAACATATAATGCATATGGATGTCTGTCTGATGGACTTCTACACTCGTTGCCACGCATTAAGAAAATATATCAAGCACAGTTACAAACACGGTTTTATAATTTCTGAAAACAGTGAATTTGTATTCAGCTCATGGGTATTCCAATGACATACTTCATGCTTCACAGTGCTATCCCAGCCTTCTTTAGAGAGGCAAAGTCAAAAGGTATGGAACTTGTACTCCAGCACCTCTGAAGAATCGGTTTTCAAAACCCAAGGTCACCTTTTATTATCACTCTTCTTCCCTTTCCGTGCCATTTTAAAACACATTTCCTAACCCAACTTCAGTGATGAAGTAACAATTCATTTTACCCTTTTTGGGGAGGAGTCAAAGAAACTCTGTCCTTCTCATGACCATGAGGCGATTGCACAGGACAGATGTCCTTTCAGCTGAAATGAACTCCCAAACCCTAAATCTGAGATTTGTTTACTTATGCAGCCTCAGCTCAAGTACTCTAAAAATATTAAAAAAACAAGAACTTTTAAGCAGCCCCATTAAAAAGTAGTAAGAACAAGGAAAAAAAAAAGTGTAACTATGAGGTGATGAATATTAACTAAATTTTCACTGGTAATCATTTTGTAATATATATGAATGTCAAGTCATTATGCTGTATACCTTAAACTTATACAATGGTTTATGTCAATTATATCTTAATAAAACTGGAAGGGAAAAATAAAGAAGGGAAACCCTTATTTATGAGTCAAATTTGCAGGAAATTCATGACATAGTCAGCTCCCAATCCCACCTTAACACCTCCCTATTCTAGTATTCCCAATTCTTAAGCATCTCTGATGCCTGATAATTTGTGACCTTTATGACATCTATGTCTTTCTTTGACCCTCTGCATTTACTAACACTTAAAAACACAACAAAACAAAACCTTTCTTCCTGGCTAAGATCATAGTCTCTCTGGAACCTACTTCAGAAATCTGCTTTTTGGAACTAATTCCCTTATTCCTTCTCCCATGAGGCCATTGTGAGTGCCCCCCAGCCCCAGATTCCAGGGCAGCTAGCAACTGAAGGGTTACAACCGCCCCTCCCGCCCTGGTGAACTTGCTGCTGCCCTGCTCTTTTTTTGCTAAGAGTCTACATTATCATTTTGATTTGCTAAGTTCTTCCTTTACTTCATCATTGCAGACAAGAAGATTAAAGAGGAAATTTAAAAAAGAGAATAGAGTGACTTTCTTTGTTCTCTTGTAAACTTATGTTATAGTAAATAGTAAGTGGTAAATCATTTGTGACATTAATTCTACTACTGCTTGTATTATTTTTATAGTTCACACTTTTACAAAACAAGCTTAAGTTTTAAAAAAGAAGGGGAGAGGGTATTCCATAATTACTTGTCTTAGGATCAAAACATATCAGTTTTTACCACTCTGTAAAACTTCCCCAACAATGCAACACTGGAATGAGCATTTTTACTATCACACAGAAGTTACATCTCACTTGATTGGCTCAGTATGTCAAGCTGTCAGTCTCACTAATGAGTTCTACAACTCATGAGAAGGACAATATGTTCCTAACTACTGGATGCTTACACTATCTCCAGCTATGCTAGTGAAATCACAGAATTGGCATTTTTATTGGTTTATAATTTTAAAAAATACAAGAGAAAAATTTTCACACTTACATTAGAAAGAAAGCACACATTTACCCTAAGCCGACATACATTTCTAAAACAGGTCTTTTACAAATTATTTTTGGATACTAAGCATTTCAGGGATTTTTTATTTGTTTGTATTTTGTTTTTAACATTCCCTCTGCAATCTCAGAATTAGAGTCATTAAGATTCTGTCATAATAATCAGAGAAAAAAATAGTTTGGGCTTGAAATAAAAAGCTACTAATAAGAATATAAAAAGAGCATCTTCACTGCAAAGATAAGCACAAGAGACCAACCAATATTACCTTTTACCTCCTAAATTCATAAAACCAAGAAAACCTAGCATCATTTTTAAATCAGGATTTAATTACGGTATACCCAACTAGAGTAGATAATGATTTCTCTAGAGATACTAACTTTCAAAGATGGCTATGCTAGTGGTAATGTGTCACACCTTTTGGCATCCATCTATGGACATGTGCTAATGGGCAAGGGAGGGAAAAAAGAAATGGCACTTGGGAAAATGGAAGAGCTCAGCTACAATTGAGAAGGATGAGTTCTGTCTTAACCTAAAAGTATGTCAGGTAATTTTAGTATTACAGGAAGATAGGAATGCAAACTATTTGAAAAGGTGAATTTTTCCCATGCAAATTCACTCAAGTAAAAAAAATGGAGACTACCACCTTGCCCTACTTGCCCTGGCAGTTGACCTGGACTGAGAAGGAGTCCCAAAACATGGAAGGATGTCATCAGGAAACTCAATTTTCCACAAAGGAGGCAAATGAAAACTCTGCCTCACTCCAGATATAATTACTTTTGGTTGTGGAAAAATGTTAACTCTACTTTGATTTTGCGTTCAAAAAATCCAATAGGATACTCAATCTAATTTTAGTGTTAGGTTAACTGTAGCTTGTATGAACTCTTTTCTGAAGAATTAAAACTCAAAGGATGACTCAGAATTTCATATTCTAGAGTTAAGAATCAGTCTCTTAATTTAAAATCTTTGTCTCTTTGGCATTCAGTTGTACATTTACACAAAATCAGAGTAAAGATGAGACTTTCCACTGGACACTTACTGTAAATATGGCAGCAGTATAAAACAGGAGTGGAAGTGGGGTCTCCTTTTTATTTCTCTCCTGAAGAATGAGTTGTGGAGAATGTAGTGGTTGTTCCACATCATAAACCGGACCTCTTTCAGACCCCGAGAGTTGGCTTCTTCAATCAATCGAATAATAGACTATGTAGTAGGAAACAGAAGGCAAATGGCAAAAAAGAGCAAATTAATAAACAATCATTATTAAATATAAAAAATGTTAATGTTAACTAAAAGCAAAAACAGTTAACCTTGCTATTACCATCAGAAAAGTTTAAATAAATATAGTGAATCAAATTAATTCTTTTGTCTAGAATTTTTCTTTTTTTTTTTAGAGCAATGATGCAGAAGAGAGCTGTGCTGCCTACTCAGAAAAACATAGATTTCCACATTATGAAACATATGAGGCCCAGGAAACTATTCTACTCTATCTTGAGGGCCTAACAATGCCCTAGAGACTTGTTCTGTTTATATTTCTTAAGGGAATCTTCAGAAGGCGATTAAAGATGGTAGTATTTACAGTTAAAGGTAAACAATTAAGTTCCAAACCTAGAAACTTCTCAGAGGAAAACACAGTAATAGTCCAAGTATTCTGAGATTACACTTCAAACAGCCTCTTATTCTCTTTGGAAGGTATTAGCTACTAGGGATTACTTAAAAGAAGAGTCAGAAATTTTAGTTCAATATTGTATTTTATAGTAATAACATACTAGGTAATTTTCTAGGTGCCTTAGGTAGATAAGTCAGTTTTCCCTTTTGTAATGTTGGAAATGAAGTTAATCAAATTAAAGAAGTCAGATCCTTGGAAAGTGAATTTCTTAAGTCCCTTCCGGGGTGTTTAAACTTTACTCAGAATTCTCATTCAGAGGCAAAGTAAACCATTATCATTATAAAACCTTACTTTGTGATTGATTGATTAGCTATTCCCACCATCTCAGACTAAGGATGCATGTGCACATATAACATAACTTTAATGACTGATATGTCTGACCACATCTCAATAAATATTTTAAGTACTTCTTTCAGGGGCTTAAGAATGATTGTTTCCTACTAGACTTCTAAAATGCTAAGAGTAACAACATGACCAAATCATTATGTACCCATGAGCCACATATAGCCAGAAGTTACATCATCTCATTAAAATTACTTCAAAGGAAGCATGGAGTTTGAGTACTCAGCACTGTAAATACTTGGTCTCTTCTGCAGAAGATGATGGGGAAAAGCATACTCTCTCTCTTTAATAGTTGTATTCTATTTATGGATTCCAGAAGGTTAGTGGAAAAAAAAACACATTTTCAGAAAAATCAAGAGAGAAAAGTATTACTTCTATCAGTAAGATTCAATTTTACATTCATAAGCTCTTTAATTTGTAGTTCTATCTATAGTCATTTTTGGAAAGAAAGAAACTACAGTGAAAAAAAAATTTAAATATGTTTTTTGGAAAAAAAACTTGTAAATACCTCAGGATACTCTCTCCATCCAAAGTGGTCCCTACAGAAGACTTTCCAGACTGTGTGATAAATAGAGTTGACACATCTAGTGGATGGTGTGGACAGCCTTCGCAATTGGTCAAATTCAGCTGTTTCATACACATTCATGGTATTCAAATCTGCCCAAAATTCTTGTCCTCTAAAAAGAACCCCCAAAGAAATAACTTTTAATATTAACACATTTGCAAAATAGAAATACCTAAACATCTCATCAGACATTAAAAATATAGCATATAGCAAGCATGTTGCAGAATTTTCAAAACTTGCCTTATTTGGAGTAAAAAGACATTAATAGTTGTTTCCTCATTTCCTCCATGCCTTTTCTTAAGAAGACCAAACTTTCAGGCCATGGAGTTATGGTAGGATTGATTCTATCCCACAGCATCACTGGCCTAAACCAGTCAACACAGTCCCAACCCTATCCAACGCAGTGGGATAAAGCAAACCCTGGTCTTAGCCAATAAGGGAGTCAGTTTTACGATGAAGCTGACATAGAAAAGAGAGAAACAAAAGAAACTTCTCTTGAAGCTTGTCCTTTTTTCAGAGGCATCAATTTACCTAAGCCAATAAAGGAATATACAATACTGCCTAGTTCCAGAGACAGGAAAAAAGAAAAGAGAAAAAGACAATGATCCCTGATAAGACTAGTACTGCTAATCTATCTAAGATCAATATTATCTTTTATGCTGTGCATGGGAAAAAAGTTGGCAGAACATGAAGAGGAAAACAGTTTGGATTATTACGAAGTTTACCTATGAGAATATTTTTGTCATTTTGTTATCTGGTCTGCTGCTACTGAATCAGTACTTTACAAACATCTCTATACTGTTGGAGTGGAAATCCAACTATACAGATCAGAGTCATTTCAGAAAATAATTTGTAAAGGGTGGTCCAATTGAAACATTTATGTTTCCTTTTTAATGGAACTTCACCTATTGTTTGAAACAGCCAAACCATTATTTCAAGTAACTGGAAAAACATTCATTGTACTCTTTTTGTGTATGTTTCAAAATTTCCCTAAGAAAACATTAAGAAATAAATCATAAAATAACATCATAGATATCAGCAGAGTGACTTAAGTTTCCAAATACATTCCCTTATAGTTGCTACCTTTCCACCACAGATCTGTAAATGGATGTCCATACACAGGATACTCTAGATTCAGTGACACTTAGAACTGATTCATGTGAAATCTAAAAGTCTGAACAGATATTCCCAAGAATTAACTTACTTCCTTGCTGTAAGTTAGGATTCTGAAAAGGGTATTAATTTTGGCCTATGGGTTTTGATAGTTAGAACACCACTTTCCAAACTCTGCTCTTGGAACACTTATTTCATGGTATTCTGGGCAAAAAGCATTCTGTGGTCCCATGTTTGAAACACTTGGTTACACAAAGCTAAACAATTTCCTTCTGCAACCAGTCCTTCAGTCCCTTTAATATGCTAAGATAGATATAGAAGTACCATGATAAAGGCTTTAAAGTAGTCTTCCAAACCTGTAACTGTGGTTTTCCCCTTCATACCTATTTCCCATGAATACCTATTCACATCTCTCCCCTTTTCCCATTACTACCTATTAAACACTTCTCAATGAACACTGCTGGCAAATGTTAGGGAAAGAAAATCTATTTCTCACCCTCCACTCTAATGTTGATAATTTGTGAATCAGCTTCTATTAGGAAAAAAAGCTCAAGTTACATATCTCATTGATGGCTCCAGGGAACACATAAAAAAATATGTTCCTTTAAAAATTCTTAAAGAGCTAAGCAAAACCTTCATTTCTTGCTTAGATTATTAAGAAAGATGTGGTCTTAAAAGGAACATATAATTTTAATTAAGTGTGAAATGGGAAGAAAATAAAGTGTATTTTAAAATCACATTCGGACACTTTTGTTTAGATGATTTACAGTAAACAGGAATATTTAATTCAAAAGGAAAGAAAACGTTTCTGGGAAATTCTTAAAAAGAAAAAAAACACTGAAAACTGGGCTCCTATACCTAAATTAAACTTCACACCAAATTGCTTTAAACAAAATTTTCACTTCATTTTAGGAGAATCTGATGTTGCCATTGAGCAGAGAGATGCTAACCTCTTTCTCCTTAAGATCATTTTGTTTCTAAACAGATTTTCCTGCTTAAAGTTTATTTCCCAGTAACTTCCCAATTACAAGTTAACAGATCTTCAGTATTTTCTTTAAGGAGTTCTTAAAGCAGCAGTCATAATGTTAACATGCATTATACTATAAACAACCAATGCTTTTTGCTGTTGCAGCATCAGATTTTATTCTGGATATCACTCCAGCTATTTCTGTTTTAAGCCTGTATTATTAAGACTTCATAGATAATGATTTGCATGAGAAAGACATCTAAAACTGCAGCTTTCGCCACATTCTCTGTGTTTCAGTTCTCTGGGCATTATGAAGTTCCTATGACAAATCCTAATTTACTACAATCAACTGTTCTTTGGATTGATGAGTCAAAGTACTGTTTTAGCTTATTTGATTTTCAATATGCTTTTCTAGACTTGACAGAGACAAAACAACAAATTTGAAAAACATTAAATTATCTTTTTATAAGATTAATTTGCCACCTGCTGTCCCTTAACCAGGGAATGCTTAAAAAATCCAAAGCCAAGAATTTTTTTCTCTTCAATCGCATCAGTATAAAATGCATGCAATATGGATGCCAAATGTTCAACATCCATCACTCTTATTTACCAAACCATTGCTTCCTATTATCAGAAAGTAGTTATGAGTCACATATGTGTGGTAATGGTGATAGTGGGCTGTATTAGGCAAATACACAAAGAATTAAACAGATGCAGTCCCTGGCTTCTAGAATTAAAATATAAAACCAAAGAAGCAGTACAACTGCACATGTAAACTCATCAGTGGATAAATTACATTCTAGGAATGAGAGGACAGAGTAGGCATTCGGCACTAAGGAGAGGAGGTGGTTACTGGCGTCCAGGAATGGATAAAGGTCAGGAAAAGTATGAAGCTTTATTTGATCAATCCAAGATAGATCTCTGTAAGAGAAAGACTTGTAGGAACAGTTTAAATAATAGGAAATATTACCGGTATGTAAAGGGTTGTATGGAAGAACAAAAAAAAAAGTTCTTTAAGCACTTAGTTTCTTGGAAGAAGGATGAGGACAGGCAAGAACAGCAGCAGCAGCACAGACAGCTGGAAAAGGAAAACCTTGACGGGTATGTATGAGATGAGGAAACCAGGGTATAACAGGCAGAGGCAATGTGAGAGATGTCAGGCCATGAAATGAGGGGCAAGTCTAGGGTTTCAGAGCCTTAAATAAGGGTAGGAAGTTAAGAGTACTGAGCAGATGGTGATAAAGAGTTGAAGTAGTAAATACAGGATGGGTGAAAACTGACCAATAGAGGACAGTGCTAGATTGGGGTGGGGTAGTTGTAAAAGCAGTGCAATAATCCTGTAGATAAGAACCCTATCTGGCCTAAGGGCATCCCTACTGAGGAATAGCCATAAACAAGTGAGTTTGGGAGATAGTGAACCACTGTGCAGCAGATTTAGATTTGACTAAATATATCACATTGCTAAACTGATCAAAATTGACTTAGCTAAGATATAACCCTACCATGATGAATCAGAAAAAAAAGAGACTGCTAATTTTTAAAGGGAAGATGAATTTGAACTGCTGAAATATTAACAACTGTTTCCACATGGTTTACCAACAAACACACCACACACATACCAATGTTAAGAATGCAGATACAAAACTAATTTAAAATTCTGAAAGGACACCCATTCTCATAATTTAGATGCTTTAAAACAATGGCTTCCTCCTACTTAACAAATCTCTTGGCATACCAATTAAGCCAACATTTTCCGACATATATTATCCATGCACAGAGCAATAACACCCACACTAAGTCAGAAATTATGCTCTATACACCATCATTTCTTCTATGTGTATTTCAGATACTAAAAAGAAAGTAAAAAGAACCTACAATATAAATGATAGAGCTGTAATGAAAATGAAAACTATTACTGAATGAAACAAATTAGTAAGAACATGATCTCTTTGTTAGATAAACAGTTCTTAGGATTATGCATTTGGGAGCTCAGTAAAGAGTGCAACCATTTTAGGCAATTTCTCTATTTATAAATTGTTTGGAACCAAAAAGAAATGTGATGATTAAAAAAAAACGTAAGTAGACACACTGATTAGGCCACTGGGCTATGCATTGGGCATAAGAAGATGAAAAACGCAAAATGCCAGAGACAGTGGGGAGAGGAGAGAGACGAGCAAACCCTGTGGCACAGGGCAAAATGTGGCACAAAGGTGGTCTGTGAACAATTCAGGGGCAGAGGCACTATCTCTGCTGGAAAAGAGGTCAGGAAAGGTGGTCAAGGGAGGTAATCCAGAGTGGAGGAAAGGAGAGCCAAGTCTGGCCAGGCTCCGGGCAGACAATGAGAGGCAGGACACCAAGCACACAGTGACTGACATTTGAAGAAGCTAACCAAGCAAGGCATGAGAGACCCAAGGGCATGTAGCACATGCAGTTCATGTGGGAGGTCAGGGTGTTGTGTGTGGCAGGATGATGATAAGAGGGTAAGACTGTACTGGATAGGCTGGCTGGGGCCAGATAATGAGCTTTGTATACTGGGTTAAGAGGTTAGGACTTGATTCTGTTGGCAGTAGGAATTACTGATGGATTTTCAACAAGGTTTCTACTTAGTAGTAACATGGAGGGCTGATTTGCTTATTTTGGATAGGAGTGGGGAAAGTGGGGATGGGTGAAGAGGGACTCATATTTGCTAAATATTTATTAGCATGCTAATCTATTATTAATATTATTCTATGCTTAGCCATCTATAGCTATTAGAATGGCACATGAAGCAAACAATAAGAGAGAACTAAGGAGGCAACAGTAGGGATGATCTGAGAGGTATTTAAGAGTTAACTGCATGGAGGATGTTTATATGTGGGGCTAAAGGAGTAGAAAGTGTTCAGGATATGTTCCGTGTTTCTGATCTAGGTGACCAGATAATGGTGCCATTAAATGACACAGGATTTGCAGGAGGTGGAACACAGTTAAGTGGGAAAATGATGCAAATTAAACACTGACCTTACACTTCAACAAAGGTCAATTACATATAAAGTTTTCTGAACCCTACTCTGTACAGTTTTAATCATATAGGTTAGATTTTAGAACACTGGCTTCCTGCCTGTAAGAGTTAACTGGATTCTACAAGGATAAACCCATGACCTCAAACTAATTAACACCCACTCTATAATCAGCTGGACTAACTAGACACACTTAATAGGTCTTATTTTATTACTATGATGTAAAGTGAAAATTTCTCCCAAAACTGAGGGTCATAATGACAGAACGATAAAGATCAAATGTAGTGGAGACAATTTAGGCTCTTCTGCTACAGATTCGAGACAGGCCTGACAGATAGGCTATGTTTGCTGCTGCCGAAGAAATTTCACAGGCGCACAAAATATAGCTGGCTTTTGATACCTCGCTTTGATGTTTCCAGACTCATTTAGCAATGCTGGAATATCTGGCAGCTCATATAGCCCTTAAAATATGTTACAAGGTGGTGAGAATCAAAGCCATGGTATATACAATACCAACGTAATTTTGTGAAAGCACAGTAGGTATTAAACTTCAGAGGACTATGTACTCATTCTGCTTTAGAAGCATATTAACTCTCATTTATTGTTACTTATTAAGATTTTTGCTAAAATTGGCTCAAATAAATAGCACAGAGCTATTGGGGCAATAAAGGATATCAATAAATGCTTACATAGAGGCAACAACTTCCAGTATTTACCAGAGATTAAAATTCTATACCTAACTTCTACATTATGATGACATTGGCAGTTGGTGACAAGGATTTCCCCCTTTGTATCCAGAAGTAGCTGTAGACACAGACGTGACATACCTGTACATCAAAATTGGGAACATTACTATGCATATGGTTCACAGTAGTTATGGGCAAGTTAAGAATCAGATGTTGACTCTCAATTAAATCTGCCCACCTCTAAGGAGATCCTTACATAGCAAGGCAGGATTGGTGAGGCTTATTAGGTCACTCTATAAAACAATCAACTTCAAACTTGGATCATGGACTTGTTCTAAAACCCTCAAAAGATTTTTAGGTAGGTAAAATATTCCCCACTTTAAGATACAGTGAGTCTCTGGGGATCACTCTTTAAAAAGCGATCATCATAAGGCTAAATTCTGACTGCATGTGCTGCTCCCTTAGTGCCTCCTGAGACATCTTGGAAACAGATGAACAAGAAGGCAGCAAGTTAGTGAGTGAATGCTATCGAGAATCACATTTACCTGTGTGCTAAACCCCATGTCTGATTTACAAGTTGTTAGACATCTAATCTGTGGCCTTAAAGTCATTCTATAATTCTATAATGAACACAGTGAAATAAAAATGAGTCAGTGATAGGAAAGACAAGGCAGCTAGGTTTCCTAAATGAAAGGATACCCTATTTTTAAGCTTTTATAATTTTATATTCTACAATGTGGGGAACTAAACAAACATAGAACGTAGTTTCCTCTCAACTTTGTATGAAAACACAGCCATCCTAATCTAAATGTTTCCTAAACTTCTTGGAAATATAGTATCATATGTTAAAATCCCCTCTGCACCATGTAACCACTAAAAGCAAACTACAATATCCACTTGAAGAACCTACTAAAATACTGTTAATGTTGGGCTTTTTTTTTTTTTTACTACAGAACTACCAGATCAAAGCAAAGAATACAAATGAACTTTCCAATAAGATTTGGATAAGTCTAAGATCTTTCATAAATAAAAAGTTACATTTATGAGATCAAAAGATTTCACTTTTACAGAAGCATGGGACTAAATTTTGCATTCTGAAGATGTCAGAAATGTCACACAACCTTAAGTTTTATCCAAGTTCAGTCACATGTCCTGAGACTCCTAGAAGGTAACTTAGTGAGACATAGTTCATCTATGGCCTGAAGAGGAACTGACAATTTCCATGAGAATAGGTGGTATTGAAAGTACACAATAGCTTATGAAGATGAGTATCCCCTTTGCCAAGTGCAGTATTTTCAAAACTGAAAGGTTTCTATCTTACCTCAAAGGCAATAAAAGTGTCTGCCATGTACTGAAGGCATGAATACCCATTACTTCAATTTTGTGAATACAGAATTTGCATCTAAAGAGGGCTGAAATATATGTTTATAAAACTTTGCTTAAAAATAATTGCTTTTCAATTAACCTCAAAAAATTCGTAACTCATTTACACCTAAATGAAATACAAATTATAAATAACTATTATAATAAAATATATCCTCTAATAACTGCCAGTAAGCTACCATCTATTAGCTTAATTTATGGATCAATTTTAAAATTACTTTTTAAAAAGATTTTTATTCAGAATTTTCTGCTTAGCCTTGTTTTTTCCCCCAATTAGTAGAGATAAATTATTTGATAAGTTAATGAATTAAAAATATACTCATGAATGGCTTATGAGAACCCAGAAATGTGTAAAAAGCTCTCAGTACTAGAGACTTAAATATATACAAGCTATGAAGATTCATCATTCCCTGAGTTCTTAAAAAAAATTTCTGAAAGAAAAAAAAGGGAGGGGGCACTTCTTGCAGAAAACATATTAAGAGATACGTTTTTTTTTGGTCTAGGTTTTGTAAAGATATGACTATAAAACCTTTCACCAGGGTCTTAAAAATCAGTTAACTCTTCCTAGGGGAGAGGGATTCCAAAAAATCAAGTTTCTCTGAGAGGTTCAATTTTACCAGTTAAGACAGTCTGAATAATTTTTTAGTAACAAATTAACTGCAGAACACTTTACACAATGCATCTGATGTGTGGCAGCATTTGGACAATCCAAATGTCAGAAAGCAAGCAAAGTTCCTTCTGTTTTACATATTCTACCCCCATTAAGGGAGATCTTTCTTTTATTACCGTGGAAGGCAAACCTAGTATTTCTCCTGTGCTTATTTTTATTCTCTCAATGCCTGGAAATGAAAGAGCAAAACCAGGTGACAGTCAGAAACCAAAGACAAACCACAGCAGGAAATTATTTAGAGTATTTTGTGCCTTTTGCCCTCTACGCCCTGATCAGCTGCAGGAGCTGTGAAGATCACAGGGTGTAGGCAAGATTCTGAAAGTAGGTGTACTACTCTGCAAAAAAATCACCTTTTGGTCCCTACCCCTGCCATTTTTCAGTGACTATTCAATGCTGGTAAAAATATACAGCAAAGAAGGTCATCCAAACTCTATGACTATATGTCAAATGAGAAGGGACAGTTTAAGAATCTCTTAATCCAAAAAGAAAAAAAAATGTAATAAAGAGAATTTCCTGTAAGAGTAGCCTAAAATAAACATTTTTCCAACTATTATAAGAAGTGCTGTTTCAACATAAAACTATTCACAAATCCTTCCTTATGCTCAGAAGCAAAAGCACCAAAATAAAAGACATTCATTTGCATACAGAATACAAATTTTCCGAACTCTTTCTCAGAAAACTTAGTCATGGCAGATTCTAATATACTCTTTACACAACCTTTGCAGCACACGTACTTGCAAATTACTGGTTTCTGTAGAATGTGAAACGGAACAGTCACTGCAGCATTCCCACTCTCATATAAGCTTACCCTTTCATTGTGATGACCATGCAAAGGTTCTTTACTGGTCAAGTGGGTGTTACCAGTAAGTAAACGGCACACAGCAGAGAAAGATCAAGGAGACAGGCACATTTTGTTGTGTGGACATAGCAAATAGGAATGCTTAGTTAACTCCCTTCTATGCTTGTCTTAACAACAGCAACTGGCTAGGTCACCAAGAAAATCTGGAAGTTTCACAAACAGAAGTTTATTAATATAATCAAGTTCTAAAACTTGAGTTACTGATCATAGAATTGGTTATATTTGGCTCAAGACTGCCATTTTGCTTTTGTACAGATCAAATATAAATCCTTATGAACTACCAAGTTGAATACGTTAATTTATTTTACATAAAAATGCTTTATTTTCAAAGATCTCAATGTATTTTGGAACCTACCCCATTGTAATTTAAAGTTCCCCTATTAAGAATGAATTCATCTGTATTTGAAATCTGAGCCTTTCAGTTAATGTGGCAGGGACTGAGCTAAATTAGGTTTAACACAGAGATTTTAATTTCTGCTCCCTGGAAAGCTTTGCCATAAATAATCTACAAATACAAAAATGTTTGGTTTTGTTGAATAAGTTTCTTCATATCTAAAATGTGACTTCTTGCTCCTAGAAATGGTGAACTTTAGAAGTATTTTACTCCTTATGTAGTTTGTTTATAATGTTCCAAAGTAGAGTTCAACCCAAGATCTTCAGCTACTACCTGACAATTTCAAACCCCAAGTGAAATAGAAATTAGCTAAACTCTCAGCATTTAGTGTCTTCCAAAGATACAAAATCACTTACATTCCCTTCACTTGAGCTAAGACTCCCAAATTTATTTTAAAGAGAAACTCAACTACTTTTACTACAAAGGGAGTTTCCTCCAAGATGTACCAGTGTCCAATGTGACCCAGCCTTATAAAAAGCTGTCAGAATAACCAAGAAATCATCATTTAACTTAAAATGTATTTTCTTCCTTTGCACAAATGATAAACATTATGTACCTAAGTTTTCCTTCCACAAAAAGGCAACTGCAACTTACAAGCAGGATACTGGTAATTACTAAAGGTCGCTGACCTAGGTTAAGAGTACCTCAGAGGTCCTAGTTTAAATGTGATTAAAATTATTACTATTAGACTAAGGATGCAGAATCTGGAGATCTCAAAACGGGATAAGAAATAAGAGAGGCCATAGAAATCACAACCTCAAATGGCTGTATTTTAGTAGCATTCCTTGAGTAGTCAAGGTTTGTATGGGCTACATACTGCTTCTCCCTTTAGAAAGAGCCCCCAAACCCAATATAAAACTAAGTATCACTAATTGAGATCAGATACACAGATGGGATTTACTAATTTACCTCTGCTTTCTGGTAGAATGCAAATCTAGAATCTAGAAATTCTAGTTTAACAGTAGGAAACAGATTTATAGGGACATAATATAGTTAACCAGTCAAGAGAACGGTTGTATTTTTTGCATATAATACATATGAAGAATGAAGTTTTAAATGCTGAATGGAGCATCACTTTTCCCCTGCTCATGTACAATAAAAAGTAAAAATTTTACAGTCAACTCAATGAGAAAATGCATAGTGTATCATGCAATTACTTTTAGGAACTGCCAGATAACCTTATAAACTATTTCCTCCAACTATCTGATTTAAGTTATACATCTTGCTTTTTGCAAGGTTCATTTTCATTGTCACAATGTATCAGCAACAGAATGACCCCAACCTGAAACCAGGTGACAGCTGCTTCAAAAAAGTCTAATTTGCTTATTGACAAAAAAACCAGAAAGGGAATAAATGAATGATTGCTATTGATTCCCATGACAGCTCTATACAGACCCAGTAACTTCTCCGGATTAGTAGACAGAAGCCAATTAGTTTTATTTCATATGTAAATAGCAGCATAAAGAGGTATAAAAAAATAATTCATTGAATTGCTTTATCCTAAAGCACAAGGCACACATTTTGAAAAGTCACTTCAAACAAGCTCTTGCTTATGGAGCTCTCTCTTGCTCTTAGGCAAGAATTTTTAAAATAAATTCAAACTCATCCAGCTGTGTATATTCAAGAACTACCAAAAAGTCACAAGGCATAGTAAGTTTCAGCTGTTCTCTTCTCTCCAGCGTTATCAATAACACATAATGAGTTAGTTCCTACATCATCACAGCTGTGCAAGCCAGAGCTAACGATTAATTTAACTATACCAGTTGAGTCAGAAGCTTGCTCTACTTTGCATAATCCACCCTGCAAGTCATATATAGAACACAATAGTATATGGTCTTCATTATCATTAATATGCAATTCTCCTTGTATTCTTTCAGAGTTCCTGTTAGGTCATCCAATGGTATTATTCCTTGGATTAAAAAAAAAATTCTGAGAGTGATTAGCAATCAAAATCACTCAAAACCAGAACTATGACAATACTCTAGGATTAAGCCATAAGCAAGTAAAAATCCATTTTTTATCAGTTTTAATTCTAAAACAGAAGAAAAGAACACTGTTCTGAGAAAAATTACAGGGTACACAACTTTCTTCTTTATCCTCCCCCTTTCAGGAAATTTAGAATTAGAAATAACCATTGGTCATATTTTTACCAAGGATTACCTCCAAAATAAGGTCTGCACAATACCTCTTCTTTGTGGGTGATAATAACACGAATATTCTGGCATACTTTAAAATGAATGTAATGTGAAAACTAATGGTGATCTCAGCTGCTAAAAGGAGATTTGCACATTCTCTCCAGAATTTCAAATATCCACAACAGTATTCCACACAGTGAGGCTCTTTAAAACTGCTTAGTCCTACCATTTAGTACCATATTCTACTAAGGATGACTGCTGTTTTCTTAATAAGCAGACACTGTTTTCTCAATAAAAAAATAAAACAATAGATGTTGTTTTCTTAACTGTGTATTTGGAAAGTCTCCAAAGCCCATCCTGTGTGCAAAAGAGGCCTTGGCATCTAAATGTGGAGAGAGCATACATACAACTAGTTTCCAGTAGATGTTGGCAAGAAACATCTGCAAGTGTACAAAAGCAGTGAGAAAGAGAAGTAGGATTATATCATAATCCAGGGTGAATGAAAAATTGGAAAATATTAAAATAATTTCATCACAGAGAATCAAATTAGTATTTACTACTATTGAAATCTTTTTTAAAATGTGTTTTTAGTATCTAAGATCTTGACTAAATAGTTAGAAAGGACCTGTGAATTATCTAGTTCAACTTCCTGTCCAATTTCTTTTTTGAGAATAGATGAACACTTGCACATGTAATTTGGATTAATTTAGATGTTTAATCCAATAGATCTGGGAAACAATTTTATTTGCACAGTCTGAAACTGCACTTTTTTATCTGCTAGATACCCAGAAGTATGAACTTTCCCCATGCTCACACAATGAAACGTTATATAGTATATAATGATGATTTACTAAATCATATACAGATGAAAACAAGTGGGATAAACTACTGCCATTCATTATTCCTAAATCCAAAGACTGCTGGGTCTGACTTGGACATATACACAGCTGAACACACACTTCCTGGTTATGTGCAATCTGCACAGATATACCAGCTTTACAGGCCTGACCACAGAGATTAATAGCTTTAGCCAAATAATGTGGTAACCATGTGAACCTGGGCTGCTCAAGCTTGTTTGTGAATCTCTCAGCAAGGCTCAACATGCCGTTATCTGTATCTTGTTGCCAGGAAACACAACATCGCTTTGGAATACAAGAAAAATCAGGTTGCAATGACCATATAGGTCAATGTCCCTAAAAGCCTAATTTTTGACACTCAGCTAGCTACAATCTTAGAACATTTTTTACTAGAGTTCATGAAGAACTTAACTTTACTAGTAGTTAACTGTTAATTCCTTCTGCTATTTTTATCAGGGCAGGACCACTTACTACCATTAACGAAGTAGAGGCAACAGTAATTATAATAATTCACTCATACTTTTCCTCTCAAGTGTCACATAAATATTAGTTTACTTCGTTAAAACTGATTTGGAAATCACTCACTGCAACTTCTTTACAACCGATCCAACAATGTCTGCTTATGGGTCTATATTCTTCAGCAGAATAATTTTACAAAAGAATAAAATATCCAGTATGCTGCGGCCTTAAAGAGTTCCTGGATTTTCTGGGATTTAAGTATCTGTTTTGCCTTGCTCTTGGTTAACAAAATGCAATGTGTTGGCCAATAACCCTACTAGTTTCTTCCTGACCAATTCAAACAGATAGAAACTTAATGTACCAAGATGCTTAAGTACTCAGCAGATGGAAAATTTGCTCATAAGAGTGAAGTGGGAGGCCACTGTTCCCCATAGTTTTGCAATCTGGAGATGGAAGGATTAGAGTGGCTTTGAGAGTATATAAAATTAATTACCCATGACATACCAATTAGAAATGCTAGCTCATGGGCAACAGAGATTTTGGACAATACCTCATTAAACAATATTTTAAGATAAAATGAAAAACATTTTTCTCTCTGCCAATGCTGACTTAAAGGTACTTAGTTGTATTAAGGATCTAAGAATTAAGCTACACAAGCAAGATAGAATGTTGAATGCATTATATTGTCAAGATAAAACATTTATGACCAGGAAAACTACATTCTTGATATAATCTTAGTTTTTTTATCCTAAGGGGTCTTCTATATATATATAATGCCTTTAAACTTAGGCTTTATATTGTTTCTCATCTTGTTCCACACACCCTTTTTGAAATGCAAAGTTCTAGTCGGATGATAATTAAGTTGCTAAAAAAGACACAGATCTGTGTACTATATAACTGGACTATTGAAATAGTAAAAGAAAACTTACTTAACACTAAATGGGAGCACGAAAAGTTAAAGGAAAAAAAAGACCAGGTTTTTCAGTAACAACGGTGCTCTGGCACTATGTTAAGACATAGGTTAACATCAAGACTAAGAATTAGACAACCTGGAAATGGTTTACTGCCATCATTTGGCAGTTCTTTCTCCAGATACTTGTTGATTCTCCAGATACTTGGTAGTGCAACCCAACTTATCTGTGTACAAAGAATACTCTCAAGGACATTTTTCTCCTGGACTTCTAGGTTAGGATAATCAGCGTATTTTTCTTCCATATCCCTCTCAGTACTACATCAGGCCATTAATTACCTGTGGTGTTGTCAGGTTCCCTTTGTGGTCTCCCAGGTAAGAGAGCATGGACAGAGATGCTCTTCTCCCCTCTTATCATTTTAATCCTTACTCTTGGTCATACAATAATAACTATTAGTATCACACACTTTAAATCATGTTATAGAAGAAACAACTTAGAAATATACACATTAGTGCTTTTATGCAGCCATTTTTGCACTAGAAATTTGCATGTGGCAACTATCATTTTCTTCTTTACTCTTAAGTTCAATTAAAGAAGAGTTCAAATGTGGAAACTTCAGTTCCCAATCACTGAATATTGCTTGGACATCCATATTAAAATAACCAAATTACTTACATACCTGTATTGCATACAAACACACACAGGCTGTTTTTTATATAAATGATATATAAACATACCCACTAACATAAATCTTTCCTTTCTAGACTGTTATAAGACTTTCCAGGTCTAAAAAAATAACCTGAATTGTGAAACAATTTACTTTATCTGTAAGATAAGAATAAACTTAATGGTAAAAAGCTTTAAAAAAGCTAAAAAAAGAGTTTTAACAAGTTTGGGCATGATTCAAGTTGAATCATTCATAGAAAAATTACACCTTTCAAAATGAAAAAAGTCACAGAAATCTCTATTTTCTTTTAAATTAATAGCAGCTATTCAATATGCAAAACTTTAAACTGCTTTGTGGTTCTCTTTAAAATCATATAAAACAGATATTATGTTGTAATAAGATTCATTATGGATTTTCTTTCAAAAGCAAGCTCCAAGCTCTCCTACGTGATTAAAATAGTATTTGATTCATAACATTCAATGGCTGTGCAACTTCTTGGTCACACACATACTGCACAGAGTGACACCTGAATTGCTCAAATCACAAAACTTTCATTGTCTTATCATCAGGTTAGGTAAATAAACAGCCTACATTCAATCAACATGAAAAATCAGAAACATACATCCGAAAGAACCACAGTGGAAAAAATAAAACCTGTTAGATTACTACTGAAAGAAACTACCCTATCAGCTTATTAACTTAATCTTCTCTAAAGGACTTAACAACAGCTTTAAAATAGTTATAAATACATACCCATACTTCATTCTCATTCTATCATTCTCTGGGTTACAGTAAAATCTTTCCAAGTGCTCCTGGGAATCGTTGGACACACTCTGCCACTTACGCGTAGTTGTCCTCTTGATCTGCCAATGATATGGCAAGATCGTGTGGTGCTTCAAACAATCCCTGCCATAGATACAAGTGCCTTGCAAGAAGTCCATGCAAATTTCAATTCCATTCTCTTGGTGAGTATGGTACTGTAGCTGGTTCACCAGCTCAAACACAAGGTCAAGGGAAGCCTCCTCACTTTTATCCTGAAAGAGCTCAGTACTCAACTTATCACTGGTGTCCAAAATGTACTGGATTGTAAAACCGCTGTCTTGGAAACCCCCTGGAATGTAATCCATGACTTTGTCTATGCAGTCAGGACTAGTAGGAACATCACCTGAAACTGGGTGTAAAAGATCAGTCTGGAAGTGCCCTGCTGTAGAATCTTCCACTGTCCCATTGATGGTTTCTGATGGAAAGCTGTGATCCTGGATTGGAACCACTTGTTCTGGAGCATCAGTGGAAGGATGGGCTTCTGATATTTGGCCCCCGACATTTGTCCCATCAGAAATTAGGACAGACATGTTGTTTTCTGCTGGTGGACATGATGGATTGATTTCCAGGGGTTTTTTCACCATAGGTTTACGTAAGCTGCTTGCATCCGCACTCTGGTTTCTAGATCTAAAAACCCCATCAAGCGAGCCAGATTCTAACAAAGTATTTAATATTGGCCTCAAAGACCTCAGGGTTTCGGTTCCCAATCTCTTCTGATCTTTTTTCTTAAAACAAGTCTTCAATGGAGTTATTTTCTCAGAGAGTCTCATCTGGCATGAAAAGTCATGAGTAGGAGAAGGCGGCTGCACTACACAGTCTGGCTCAGGTTCGGTGGTTTCCATTTCCATGATGTGGTTTAGTTCCAATTGCTCCTCAGAGTCTAAAAATCCTACCAGGAAAGGAAAGAAGATCATTTACAAGCTGACAACAACTGAATCCAATTCATTCATCAAAACGTTTTGTTTTAGTCTGTGACTAAATCCCTGTAGTCACTCTCTTTATACTTCATCTTTATGGATGACTTAAATTTTATTGAGAAATCAAGACTCTAAAGCAGCTAAGACTATTCAAAAGTCCACAGCAGGTAAAGCTAAAAGAGAGACAGTGTTTTCTAAAAGGCTCTTGACATTTATTTGTGGACAAAAAACGATGACTTCTAATTCTGCTGGGTATGAATTTTCACTTGAAGTCTAGGGTAGTGTGGGAGGATGCAGGGTAGAAATATGTGCATCTATTTGATGACAGCAGGGAAACCACATCTCTGCTGCTTTGTGGTTGTCTTTACAGTTGTTTACGTGTCACCTATCTCATGAGGTGGCAAAAACTGTTTCTGTGTAAAAAAAAGTTCAAATGAAGGATAAACCTCAAAGTTAAATAGTGAGTGAATATGGGGTATGAAGATATACTCAGTAAACAGGGGTTCTCAAATGAAATGTTGCCAGGCGACTGTTGAAGCACTTCTATGTTCTATAAAGTTCAAATATATTCTTCAATAATCTTAGGGGTCTATTTTTGCAATCCTCGAGCATTACCACCACCAGGTAGATGCTCCATAATATTTTTGGCTTAATTACTTAAGAAAAACCTCCTATTAAATAACTAGAGGAGGAGTACTAGGGCTTGTTTAGCAACAGAAGCTCATCAGCAAAACCACTACAGTTTTAGAAACCAGACAGCTTCATAACTCAGAAGGAGCCTCCTTGTTCTTGTCTTCAGAAGTTACATATATGCATTTTTAAAAAAGGCAAATGAAGGCATATTACAGAAAAATTACACAAGAATGTAAAACACACACCAATTTCAGATTCCTAACGAACTACTACTGATGCTAGAGGAGTGCTTTCTTCAAAAATAAGACCTCTCGGGGAAAAAACAAACTAGAACATAAAGTAAAAACCGAAGAAAACTTTTAAAATAATACATGGTGTCTCCTCCACAATCTACCATCCACTAATTCTTAAAATATTCACTACGCATTGGGTTGGTGATAAGCAATTAATCCTCTTCTCTCTTGTCCAGCTGATTGAAAGAGATCTTTGATTCAAGGGCTCATGACTTCATCAAGTATGCTTCCCAGATGCCCACTTAGAGTGCCTAACACAATGCACAAGGTAGATGTTCCGTAATATTTTTGGCTTAATTACTGAAGAAAAACCTCCTATTAAATGACTAGTTCTGTTAGCCTTTATGGGTCAATAGTAACAAAATGATAAAATTGAGTACTCAGAAATATGAATACTAAAGATCTAATTAGATTCTTGAATCGATGTGTAAAAAGTGCACAGTGATTGAGCTAAAAAAAATTGTACAGTATATAATGAAGTGTTAGGGTACACAATAAGCACAAAATGAAAAGGTACAAAAAGGAGAGCTCAGTGTGCGCTGGCATTGTTAGGGAAAGCTTCACCAAAGCGGGTCTTGACATAAGACATAAATCAACTGGAAAGCAGCCAAGCCAGGAGTTATTATTCATCATTTGGTGCTCTTGCCTCAAGGCACAATTGGCATAGACAGTGGTATTCCCTCTCCACCACACCAAATCGGGCTGTGCCTTCCCCCACGCACGCACACACACATAACCACTCCAATGACACCCAATCAGGGCAGAACAGACAGTAAGCCAATTTTATTTATATGTTTGTATAGACACACTACAACTTTTCCTGCTTTCGCCCTCCGTCAAACTCGGAAATAAAACTGAGAAACAGGCAGAGAACAGGAGCGGCTGGAGTGGGGAAATCACTAGAAGCTAGTTCCTCAATTAGTTTGCATAACAGAAAAATAAGATTGGAAGGACACTTCCTCCGGTCCCCGCTGCAGGCGACATACCGCTCCACCCTTCACCTCGTGATGCCCCCGGGTCTCCTGCACCGCCGACCCCAAGCGCTGTCCTCGGAAAACGGATGCTCCAAACTCAGTAATCTGGCCGGCCAGCCGCCGCCAGACTCCCGGACGTGGAGCGCGGGTCCGAGCGACGCCTCCTACCGGCAGCGGCGGTTTGCGCAGCTCCGCGCCGCCCGGCTGAGGAAACGCCCGGCGCGGCCGATTCCGGGTGTCCTCAAGCCTCGCCCCCGCCCCTCCCCGCGGTAGGCGACCCCAGAATCCTCGGCCCAGCCTCCTCCCAACGGGAGATCCGCGCCCAGGCTTCCCTCCATCCCAGAGGCCCCTCCGGCGCCTTCCACGGTTAGTTTCGTCTTCACCTTGTTAACCGACCTTCCCGAGAGGGTCGTCCTGCGAGTCCCGGAGGCTCGCAAAACTGACTCGCGAAGCGCCGCGGAAACGCGGTGGGAGCTTCTCGGAGCGGAGGGGCGGACGACGACTTCTGAGCCTTCAAAGTTAATGTGAAAACAGCCCGCAAACTTCTGGGCTGCAACCGGGTCGCAGGTCCGCCGGAAGGCGCCCCCAGCTGCCGGGCCCTCCCCTCGGTCGGCCGAGGGCAACCCCCCACGCTGCGCCCGCCTCCGAGCGCCCGGGGTCTGCCCCGCAGGGGGAGGCCGCCCAGACGCGACCCCGCGCCCGCTCGAGTGCGAATGCGGAGACGCCGGCGATCTGACGAAGCCCTTCAGTGTCTTCCTCTGATTTATACACCTGCCAGCGGCCCTAAGTGACTAAGTGGTAAACCAATTCCATCCCGATATAGACGGGATCCGAGTGAATTCGGTTTAAAAAGGCACGGACTAAATATCAGACACTCTAGATCCGCGAGAGGCTGCGAGGCTGCCCCCTCCAGCGCCCACCACCCCCGCTAGGGTCCCTTGTCGGCCCCTCAGAGCGCACCGGGAGCCCTTTACCTGAACAGGCAGCCTGAGAGAACCAACCTCTGAAGACGCGTCGGCTCCAGCGGCTTTCTGGCAGCGTCCGCGCCGGGGGGCTGGCGCCGAGGTCCGGCTCGGGCGTCTAGGGGTGGAAGACCGGAGACGGGACGAGCAGCGCCCGGGCCATTCCGCCAGCCGAGCGCAGAAAACCGCCACAGTACTCCCAACACTGCTCGCTCGCCTGTCACCTCGAGCTCTGCCTTAAAGTGGCTTCCGGTCGCCTCCTCTCGGCAGCCCAGTCGCGGAGGCGGAGCTGGGGAGGCGGGGTCGAAGGCGGTGAGGGGAAAGGGCTGGGCGCTGAGTGGGTGCCGGGAAGGAGGCCCGCCCTGCGTGCGCGTGCGCGCTCGCTAAATGGGAGGTCCGCGGGCTGTGCGTGCGGCGGCCGCGTGCTCCCGCGGGGGGGCGTGTCCTTTTGCGGGCCGGCCGGACGTATACGCTCGTCGCGAAGCGCGCAGCTGTGAGGAAGAAAGGTGCGCGCCGCGTCGGGCAGGCTCCACCTGCCTGCGGACAGGGAGGGTCGCTGTGTTCCGAGGTAACCTAGGCACCCGAGAGAGAATGTGAAATGGAACCACCCATTTCTGTTCTGTTCCCTTCGCTACAGGCCTCCCGTCCTGACACCGCCGGACCCCGAGAGGAGGCAACGGCCGCTTCCACCTCTGCGGCCAGACGGGGTCGCCCGTCCCATATCGGACGAGCGGACCGTGCACCGGGACCGGCTGCTACCCGGCTGGGTTGCAATCAATCCCGTCTCAGTAGGAACGGGCGCAGCATTCACAAGGGAAACCCGGCTTTGGGGTTTTGATAGTAAAGGCGCGAATACATGTGTTTTAAAGCCCACAAACAGTAATTTATTTATTCAACAAATATTTTTCGAGCGCGCGTTGTGTGCCAGGCATGAACTAGACTTGGCTACAGCCCTGATCAACCCGGACGCCATGCCTGTCTTCGTGGAGCTTGTAGAGCTCCATGTGCTCACCTTTAAAATACACACACTGCTTGTGAATTTGCCACATTTTCTGGATTGTAGAATACCTTAGAAGGTTAGTCCATATATTGAATAGCTTTTCAGTGGTGGAGGAAAAAAACATTACATTAAATTCATATGATCACTATATATGGGGAAAAATGCCCTGGTCAAAATCACTATTTTTGATCACTATAGACAGTGATCAAAAATCACTATTAGCCTCATGACAATCACTATTAGATCATTATTTTTTATTTTGACCAGGGCGTTTTTTCTGTATCCCCAAAAACTGGCATAGAGGAACACAGTTTGCTAAGGGATGCAGTCAGCCTGTAGCATGACATCCAAACTTAATTTAATTCCATAATTTGGAGATTTTTCTGAGTTGAAAAAGCCAACTATTACCTTACTGGACATGGTAGCTTAGGGGCTAAGAGGTGGAAATACATATTATAGTTCCAAGACTTTTAAACTCTTCCAAACCAGACTGGGTGACAAACTAGCAAAGAATAGATTGAGGGTATTGTCTCCCCAGCAGGCTCATTTCAAACTGCATCAAGGCAGGGCAGTTAAACTAAGGTGGGAATAATATGGAGAGAATTCAGAGGTTAATAGGTAAAAGACAAGAATTTTCAAGCTTAAAAACTGTATTAAGATCTTGGTCTGTGCCTAGTCATAGATGGAATTGCCTAGAAGCAAATATCTGAGTTTAAATCTACCATTTTACTATTTGTTTTCTATTTGTTTCATCAGTTCTATATTCTTTCATGCCTTATTTTGGATTTAATATTTTTAATTGTGTTCTCTCCCAACAACTAGGTTGTTTGTTATACGTTCTTTATTCTTTTAGAAGTGTTTCAGTTGTTTATTGCTATGTACAAACCACCCAAAAACTTAATGACCTAAAACCACTCTTTTTTGCTCACAATTCTGGATTCTCTGGTTCAGGAATTCAGTCAGGGCATGGTGCAGGTGGCTCATCTCTGCTCCATGATGTCTGGAGCCTCAACTGGGGTGGCCAGAGGCCTGGGGCCTGGCTCAGCTAGGGCCATATGTCTTGAGTCTCTGTTCTGGCTATTGGCTGTGTTCCCTGGTTTTTCTCTACAGAGCTGCCCCTCACAGCATGGTAATTTCAGGGTTCTAAGAGGTAACATTCCAAGAGCACAAGCCTTACATCAACACTTAGTTATGTGGCAATAGCCAAAGCAAGTCACATGACCAAGCTCAGTGTCAATGTGGGAAGGGTCTGTATAAGGCCATGAATATTGGGAAGTGTGATTCATTGGGATCCAACTAGCTTAAGGGAAAATCACCTTAATTCAATCAGGCATTAATGATTAAAAGTTATATCCAGGGAGTAGCTCTTTGGAATTCCAATTTAAATCTTTCCTCCTCAGGCCCTGAACTCAAATTTTTCACTCTCCACTCCCTGCCCACTCCCCTTTAGGCAGCTGAGAACTCTAGCTAGTTCTCAGCCTCTCCACCACTGCTTTCAGAATGTCAAAGGGAAAGGTGGCACCAGATTCTAGACTTACCACTTTTGGGTCTTGGCTTCCCAGACTGATAAAAATTGTACTGCTCCAGAAAAGGTATCCTCCACAATGTCCACTTCAGATGTGACCCCTGGAAGATAAAAGAATAGGAAGCTCTCCTACAGAATAGAACCAGAAACTGACAGATTATCTCACCAAGGGCATCGTTTCCTTGCTATAATTATCCAACAGGACTTTGAGATGTTCTATGAACCAGTGATCACTGTGTATTTTCCATTTTCCTCTTTTCTGAATGGGAGTTTTAGCAACATCCTGTACTTTGTCTATCCACCATTACTTATTAGAAGTATTGAGGCAGATAACTTTTCTTTAAAAATTGGTTGCCAGAGTGTGGAGATCCACACTTTTGATGATGAGTGCCCAACATCATTGGGACGTACGGAGCCTGGACTCTGAGCTCATTGCGGTACCTGGATGAGACTTTGGGATTGTTTCTCCTAGGGAGAGGATGAGTGTATTCCTTATATGAGAAGAAGGAGTAGACACTGCTTGTTGCCCCTTTCTTATTAGGAAGATGCTATTACTTCTTTTTTTTGAGGAGGAGGAGGACGGGGAGGGCTAGCAATGTGCCTAGCCAAAAAATTCGTTTCCCTAGATCCCATAACGGGTTATAGTTTTAGATGATGGTGAAGATTTCTAGAAAAAAAATTCCCTTTCCTAAAAGAGAGACACCCCTTCCATTTCTTCCTTTTCTTCCTCCTAGAATACTAACATGGGAATGAAGATGGAACCTCATGACAAAAATGAAGGTGAACATGATGTGGAAAACATGAAGATGGACTCCACAAGCTAAAGAGGCTGGGGCAGAAAGGTAAGAGGAGAGTAGATCGATCATTCATGACATCTTCAAGTTGCTGCAGCAGTCCTAGACTGGCTACCCCTGGATTTATTGTTATGTCTGAAAAATAAACTCCAATTTGGTTGAACTGTTTTGTGTTACATACCGCTTAACATGTTCTTGGCTAATACATAAGCTATCATAAGTTCTTATCTAATTTGTCTTCCTGCTTGCAGGCTTTACCAGTTGGAGAGCTGCATAACTTAGTATGTCAAAAATATAAGAACTGTCACAAAGCAATATATCAACTCCTATAGCATTTCCTGCCAATTCCACAGATATATCAAATTATATGATTTTCAACATGTTTATTAAAACATAAAAAGTAGAGAGAAGGCATAAGACTACCCATGTAGTTGTACCTTCTAAAATCCCATTTAACGTTTTGCTATGGTTATGTTTCATCTTATTTTATTCAGAGGTTTTTCTCTATAATATTACTGTATCTTTTATTTTGTCTAAAGTTATAAGCAGCTTGCCATTCAAACACAGTCTTAAACAAATAGCTATTTAGCATTCCAAATACTTACAGCAAGTTTTACTTATCTAGTAAACTTGTTATTGAACTTGTCAATTAATTTTTTATTTAAAAAATCATTTATTCATTGAGTAGCTACTACATTCAAGTAACTGGATTAAAAATTTTAAGTATACACACATGAATAAGTGGCTTTTCTCTGAACACTCTGAAAAATAATAAAAGACACATACATGCAACACATATGGTATATGCATGTGTATACTTTCTATATGTGGCCCTAAGTCACCTTAACTCTTTTTAAATATGCTTATAGGATTGAAATATTCTAATTTCCTTTCCTTGTGTTTCTTCTATCAATAATTTCTGTTATCCTTGTCTGCTGGATTTGCTTTAGCATTACTGATCAGTTCAGTATTTCCAACAAACAACTTCTTTTTATCTAAATTTCAAGTGACGCAAAACCTCCCGTTTTCATTTTCATTAATGGAGTACATGCTATGAAGTATCAATATCTGTTGTTTACTGCAATCACTAGTAATAGTTAATTCTCCAACATCCTTCTGGTGGACAAATATTCATTTATGGTTACCATACCAAGAAGGAAACAGTGACTAATGTGACTCAGCACAATGAAAGACCAGAGATTTGGAAACAGAGGCCTTGGTACATAGCAATGTTGTACTGAGATGACATGGAGAACACAGCCAACTTGGCATAAATGGCAGACTGACAATTCCTTATCTATGGATGTTAAGTCCATGCTATAGTGTTTTTTGACTGTGTATGTAAAGACAACTTACTCTTACTCAAAGGAAGTTCATAGGTGCAAGTATCTAATATATTCAAAATGAAAGAAAAGTCAAACTTATTATCTAGACAACCAAATTACTGTTGTTTTTAAACATTTAAAGTGTATTGTTGAAAATTCTGTCTTGATGTTACTAAAAGGGCAAACTCCTGGAATTTATCTAAAGGAAAATTTTTATTTTCCTGAGAGGGATTTGTGCATTCTTTGGGATTCTAGAGCAAGAAAAGATGTTGGCTGAAATTTATTTACCTCAAGTGGGTTTTAAATATGGTGTTGATGGGAGAATATTGGAAAATGCTACTAGAGAATATGTCAGAGCAACTAAAGGTAAGGAATTTAATCAGCATGAATTAATGCATAGCTCAGAGATATATTGGTTTAGAGCCTAAAATGAACATGCTTTGATAATGTAAACTTAAGATTCATATTTTCATAATGTGATAGACATTTATGTAATAAATTTATTACTAGTTAATAAAGATACACTTTGCAGACCATTTCCAAGTTTTAAAAATATTTCTCATTTATACTCTCCTCTTTCTTGAAACTCGCTTTTCTCTGCCTCTGTTGAGGCAACAAGTTGCCTCTGCCTGGGAAAGGTGAGGGTACAAAGCCTAGCAGAAAATGACATGTAAAATATAAATAACATCAGTTCTAAGATGCTTACGCCAGATCATGGACTCTTCCTTTTTTTTTTATGCAGTGTTTCCAGAGAACTGCCGGTATTTGTGGAATTAATTCTTTAAGGTGTTAATTATGTGTCAATGATCCTATAGTTCTTTCTCATGAAGTGTTTTGTAATTTTGCTAAGGCATAAATGTGAGTGACATGGACTAGATGGGTCTCACATGCAATTGTCAAGCTAGGGCATAAATATTACTGAACATCAACCATCCACTGCCCAAAGTGGTTTTGTTTCTGTCTACTTAACCATCAAGCAAAATGGTGAGTGCATGGACTCTTCTTTTTATCTAAGATTTGCATTTGTAAACTGCCTGATCATCTGCTGGACTGTTCTTATTCTCACAGGATCCATGTGTGCTCCACAGCTAAGTGTGCTCTTTAATTCCCTTCAGTTTTGGACCTGTTGAGTAATTCCCACAGCACACAATCAAAGTGCTGTCTGATCTAACTGGCTTTGGGTCTATATGAAACATTCCCTCAGAAAGTTCCCAGATCTTTTCCAGATCATTCAGTTGATTCACTACATATTTACTGGGTATGTATGTGCCAGGCACTAGTTATTCATAATGACTAAACTGGTCCCTATTCACTGTCAGTTTTTAACAATGAAGTCTGAACTGTCTACACATCACAGGGGCAAATCTGGGGCAGATTCCCTAGCCCCACCCTAGACATTCTGAATCAGAATCTCAGAGGACAGGGGATTCTGCACTTTGAAGATGTTCCCTAAAATGTGCTTTAAGAGTTCATAGTCTTTTTAAACACTTGGCAGTAGTGGGGAAGCTGGGAGGGAAAGGAGACTTGAAGGGTGTGGCCAAATAGGGAAACAAGCACACTATAGTGCAGTAAGTGCTCTAATAGAGGTAAAACCTGCAAAGTGCTAAGCGTAGATAGGAGAAATTAAGCCCAACAATATATTGCCAGAAGAGAGCATTACCAGCAGCATATTTCTTGAGGTATCTGGAATTATTACTCCTTAGAATGTTAAGAAACTCAAGTTACTTCTACTTGGAGTATACCTAAATTTAATAGAAAAAAAATGTTTACTTTTTTAAAAAGTGAATTCCCAAGTAATTAAAGATGATCTTGAAAATCATGTGCAGAGATCATCTGAGTTAATAACATTAATATTTGTGTGAATTTATTCTAAGGTATAATTAGGGTATATGTGCAGGCTTGGTTGTAAAGCTGTCCCCTGCAGCCAATGAATTGTGTCCAAGGGCTCATTTTCAATAAGTACAAGAAGCAGTTATCTGTGGGACAACTTACCTGTTCCCACTGTCATAAGACATTCTGGTCGTAGTTCCCATTTTTGCTCTCCAGGCTCTGCAAAGCCAATACTCTATAGAAAATACTTTTTTCAGTGACACGAAGAGAAGTTAGGAATTTAATTCATCAGTACCTCTAGCCTGCCACATTTGGCAGGATGATGTGCATAGCATAAGTTTTCATCTTGATGTCCAAACTCAGTATGGTGATTGTGGCAGATAGGATATTGTAGGCATACACTAAAGGGAGATGTTTCTGACACCCATCTGCCTTTCACCTCTGATTCCTTAACTAGGCAGATAGCTCCTAGTCATTGGTTTTTTTTTTTTTCCATATGGTATAAAACATACATTCTTTTTTTTTGTATCATTAATGTATAATTACTTGAACAACATTATGGTTACTGGACTCCCCCTATTATCAAGTCCCCCCAACATATCCCATTACAGTCATGGTCCATCAGCGCAGTAAGATGTTATAGAATCATTACTTGTCTTCTCTGTATATACTGCCATTCCCTTGTCCCCCACCACTACATTATGTGTGCTAATCATAATGCCCCATTTCCCCCCTTATCCCTCCCTTCCCACCCACCCTCCCCAGTCCCTTTCTCCTTGGTAACTGTTAGTCCATTCTTGGGTTCTGTGACTCTGCTGCTGTTTTGTTCCTTCAGTTTTTGCTTTGTTGTTATTCTCCACAGATAAGTGAAATCATTTGATACTTGTCTTTCTCTGCCTGGCTTATTTCACTGAGCCTAATACCCTCTAGCTCCATCCATGTTGTTGCAAATGGTAGGATTTGTTTTCTTCTTGTGGCTGAATAATATGCCATTGTGTACATGTACCACATCTTTATCCATTCATCTACTGATGGACACTTAGGTTGCTTCCATTTCTTGGCTATTGTAAATAATGCTGTGATAAACATAGGGGTGCATCTGTCTTTTTCAAACTGAGCTGCTGCATTCTTAGGGTAAATTCCTAGAAGTGGAATTCTTGGGTCAAATGGTATTTCTATTTTGAGTTTTTTGAGGAACCTCTATACTGCTTTCCACAATGGTTGAACTAATTTACAATCCCACCAGCAGTGTAGGAGGGTTCACCTTTCTCCACATCCTTGCCAACATTTGTCGTTTGTCTTTTGGATGTTGGCCATCCTAACTGGTGTGAGGTGATATCTCACTGTGGTTTTAATTTGTATTTCTCAGATGATTAGCGATGTGGAGCATCTTCATGTGCCTGTTGGCCATCTGAATGGAGATGTGTTTGTTCAGCTCCTGTGCCCATTTTTTAATTGGCTCATTTGCTTTTTGTTTGTTGAGGTGTGTGAGCAATCTATATTATTTGGATGTCAACCCCTTTTCAGATATGTCATTTATGAATATATTCTCCTGTACTGTAGGATGACTTTTTGTTCTACTAATAGTGTTCTTTGCTGTATAGAAGCTTTTCACCTTGATATAGTCCCACTTGTTCATTTTTGCTTTTGTTTCCCTTGCGGGGGGTGATATGTTCATGAAGAAGTTGCTCATGTTTATCTCCAAGAGATTTTTACCTATATTTTTTTCTAAGAGTTTTATGGTTTCATGACTTACATTCAGGTCTTTGATCCATTTTGAGTTTACTTTTGTGTATGGGGTTAGACAGTGATCCAGTTTCATCCTATTGTATGTAGCTGTCCAGTTTTGCCAACACCAGCTGTTGAAGTGGCTGTCATTTCCCCATTGTATATCCATGGCTCCTTTGTCATATATTAATTGACCATATATGATTGGGTTTATATCTGGACTCTCTAGTCTGTTCCATTGGTTTATGGATCTGTTCTTGTGCCAGTACCAAATTGTCTTGATTACTGTGGCTTTGTAGTGAGCTTGAAGTCAGGTAGCATAATTCCTCCTGCTTTATTCTTCCTTCTCAGGATTACTTTGGCTATTCAGGGTCTTTTGTGGTTCCATATGAATTTTAGAACTGTTTGTTCTAGTTCATTGAAGAATGTTGTAGGTATTTTGATAGGCATTGCATTGAATCTGTAGATTGTTTCAGGATGGCCATTTTGACGATATTAATTCTTCCTAGCCAAGAGGATGGGATGAATTTCCATTTATTAGTGTCCTCTTTAATTTCTCTTAAGAGTGTCTTGAAGTTTTCAGGGTATAGGTCTTTCACTTCCTTGGTTAGGTTTATTCCTAGGTATTTTATTCTTTATGATGCAATTGTGAATGGAATTGTTTTCCTGATTTCTCTTTCTGCTAGCTCATCATTAGTGTATAGGAATGCAACAGATTTATGTGTATTAATTTTGTACCCTGAAACTTTGCTGAATTCAGATATTAGATCTAGTAGTTTTGGAGTTGATTCTTTAGGGTTTTTTATGTACAATATCATGTCATCTACAAAAGGGACAGTTTGACTTTTTCCTTGCCAATCTGGATGCCCTGCATTACTTTGTGTTGTCTGATTGCCATGGCTAGGACCTCTAGAACTATGTTGAATCAGAGTAGGGAGAGTGGGCATCCTTGTCTTGTTCCCAATCTTAAAGGAAAAGCTTTTAGCTTCTCGCTGTTAAGTGTTATGTTGGCTGTGGGTTTGTCATATATGGCCTTTATTATGTTGAGGTACTTGCCCTCTATACCCATTTTGTTGAGAGTTTTTATCACAAATGGATGTTGAATTTTGTCAAATGCTTTTTCAGCAGCTAAGGAGATGATCATGTGGTTTTTGTCCTTTTTTTTGATGTAGTGGATGATGTTGATGGATTTTCGTAAGTTGTACCATCCTTGCATCACTGGGATGAATCCCACTTGATCATGATGGATGATCTTTTTGATGTATTTTTGTTCTTGGGTAGTTTTTTTATTACCGTTTCAATTTCTTTGCTTGTAATTGGTTTGTTTAACTTTTGTGTTTCTTCCTTGGTCAGTCTTGGGAGGTTGTATTTTTCTAGGAAGTTGTCCATTTCTTCTAGGTTTTCCAGCTTGTTGGCATATAGGTTTTCATAGTAGTCTTTAATAATTCTTTGTATTTCTGTGGGGTTTGTCGTGATTTTTCCATTCTCATTTCTGATTATGTTGATTTGTGTTGATTCTCTTTTTCTCTTAATAAGTTTGGCTAGAGGCTTATCTATTTTGTTTATTTTCTCAAAGAACCAGCTCTTGGTTTCATTGATTTTTGCTATTGTTTTATTCTTCTCAATTTTGTTTATTTCTTCTCTGATCTTTATTATGTCCCTCCTTCTGCTGACTTTAGGCCTCATTTGTTCTCTTTTTCCCAGTTTCGATAGTTGTGATGTTAGACTATTCATTTGGGATTGTTCTTCCTTCTTCAGGTGTGCCTGGATTGCTATATACTTTCCTCTTAAGACTGCTTTCACTGCATCCCACAGAAGTTGGGGCTTTGTGTTGTTGTTGTCATTTGTTTCTATATATTCCTTGATCTCTATTTTGATTTGTTCATTGATCCATTGATTATTTAGAAGCATGTTGTTAAGCTTCCATGTGTTTGTGAGCCTTTTTGTTTTCTTTGTAGAATTTATTTCTAGTTTTGTACCTTTGTGGTCTGAAAAATTGGTTGGTAGAATTTCAATATTTTGGAATTTACTGAGGCTCTTTTTGTGAGCTAGTATGTGTTCTATTCTGGAGTATGTTTCATGTGCACTTGAGAAGAATGTATATCCTGTTGCTTTTGGATGTAGAGTTCTATAGATGTCTATTAGGTCCATCTGTTCTACTGTATTGTTCAGTGCCTCCGTTTCCTTACTTATTTTCTGCCCGGTGGATCTATCCTTTGGGGTGAGTGGTGTGTTGAAGTCTCCGAAAATGAATGCATTGCAGTCTATTTCCCTATTTAGTTCTGTTAGTATTTGTTTCACATATGCTGGTCCTCCTGTGTGGTGCATATATATTTATAATGTTTATATCCTCTTGTTGGACTGAGCCCTTTATCATTATGTAGTGTCCTTCTTTATCTCTTGTTACTTTCTTTGTTTTGAAGTCTATTTTGTCTGATATTAGTACTGCAACCCCTGCTTTCTTCTCACTGTTGTTTGTCTGAAATATGTTTTTCCATCCTTTGAGTTTTAGTCTGTGCTTGTCTTTGGGTTTGAGGTGAGTTTCTTGTAAGCAGCATATAGATGGGTCTTGCTTTTTTATCCATTCTATTAGTCTGTGTCTTTTGATTGGTGCATTAAGTCCATTTACATTTAGGGTGACTATTGAGAGATATGTACTTATTGCCATTGCAGGCTTTAGATTCGTGGTTACCGAAGGTTCAAGGTTAGCTTCTTTAGTATCTTACTGCCTAACTTAGCTCGCTTATTGAGCTGTTATATATACTGTCTGGAGATTCTTTTCTTCTCTCCCTTCTTATTCCTTCTCCTCCATTCTTCATATGTTGTATGTTTTGTTCTGTGCTCTTTTTAGGAGTGCTCCCATCTAGAGCAGTCCCTGTAAGATGCCCTGTAGAGGTGGTTTGTGGGAGGCACATTCCCTCAACTTTTGCTTGTCTGGGAATTGTTTAATCCCTCCTTCATATTTAAATGATAATCGTGCTTGATACAGTATCCTTGGTTCAAGGCCCTTCTGTTTCATTGCATTAAGTATATCATGCCATTCTCTTCTGGCCTGTAGGGTTTCTGTCAAGAAGTCTGATGTTAGCCTGATGGGTTTTCCTTTATAGGTGACCTTTTTCTCTCTAGCTGCCTTTAAAACTCTTTCCTTGTCCTTGATCCTTGCCATTTTAATTATTATGTGTCTTGGTGTTGTCCTCCTTGGATCCTTTCTGTTGGGGGTTCTGTGTATTTCTGTGGTCTGTTCGATTATTTCCTCCCCCAGTTTGGGGAAGTTTTCAGCAATTATTTCTTCAAAGAGACTTTCTATCCCTTTTCCTCTTTCTTCTTCTTCTGGTACCCCTATAATATGAATATTATTCCTTTTGGATTGGTCACATAGTTCTCTTAGTGTTGCTTCGTTCCTGGAGATCTTTTTATCTCTCTCTATGTCAGCTTCTATACGTTCCTGTTCTCTGGTTTCTATTCCTTCAATGGCCTCTTGCATCTTATCCATTCTGCTTATAAATCCTTCCAGGGATTGTTTCACTTCTGTGATATCCTTCCTGACATCTGTGATCTCCCTCCGGACTTCATCCCATTGCTCTTGCGTTTTTCTCTGCATCTCTGTCAGCGTGTTCATGATTTTTATTTTGAATTCTTTTTCAGGAGGACTGATTAGGTCTGTCTCCTTCTCAGGTGTTGTCTCTGTGATCTTTGTCCGCCTGTAGTTTTGCCTTTTCATGGTGATAGAGATAGTTTGCAGAGCTGGTACGAGTGACAGCTGGAAGAGCTTTCCTTCTTGTTGGTTTGTGGCCTTCCTCTCCTGGGAGAATAGCGACCTCTAGTGGCTTATGCTTGGCAGCTGTGCACAGACAGGGCTTATGCTACCTGCCTGGTTGCAATGGAGTTTATCTCCGCTGTTGCTGTGGGTGTGGCCTGACTGGGGCTGCTCCTCCAAAATGGTGGAGCCCCGTTGGAGGGGGAGTGGCCGGGAGGCTCTTTATCTCCGTAAGGGGACTCTGTGCTCCCTGTTGCCCAGGGGGTTAGAGTGCCCAGAGATCCCCAGATTCCCTGCCTCTGGGCTAAGTGTCCTGTCCTGCCCCTTTAAGACTTCCAAAAAGCACTCTCCAAACCAAAACAACAGCAACAACGAAAGAGGAAAAAAAAAAAAAAGTAAAAATCGCGTGATTTTCTTTGTCCTCAGGCGCCCGTCTCAGGCACCCGCTCACCGGTCTTGCTGCCCTGTTTCCCTAGTATTGGGGTCCCTGTCCCTTTAAGGCTTCTAAAAAGCACTCGCCAAAAAAAAAAAGGGAGAAATGCGTGATATTGTTTGTCCTCAGGTGCTGGTCTCAGGCACCTGCTCACCGGTCTTGCTGCCCTGTTTCCCTAGTATTGAGGTCCCTGTCCCCTTAAGGCTTCCAAAAAGCACTCACCAAAAAAAAAGGGAAAAACGCGCGATTTTCTTTGTCCTCAGGCGCCAGTCTCAGGCACCCGCTCACCGGTCTTGCTGCCCTGTTTCCCCAGTATTGGGGTCCCTGTCCCTTTAAGGCTTCCAAAAAGCACTCGCCACAAAAAAAGGGAAAAACGTGCGATATTCTTTGTCCTCAGGCGCTAGTCTCAGGCACCCGCTCACCGGTCTTGCTGCCCTCTTTCCCTAGTATTGGGGTCCCTGTCCCTTTAAGGCTTCCAAAAAGCACTCACCAAAAAAAAGGAAAACGCGCGATATTCTTTGTCCTCAGGCGCCGGTCTCAGGCGCCTGCTCACCGGTCTTACTGCCCTATTTCCCTGGTGTTGCTTTTGGATGGAGTGTTCTGTAGATCTCCGTTAGGTCCATCTGTTCTAATATGTTGTTCAGTGCCTCTGTGTTCTTACTTATTTTCTGTGTGGTTGATCTGTCCTTTGGCATGACTGGTGTGTTGAAGTCTCCTAAAACGAATGCATTGCATTCTATTTCCCCCTTTAATTCTGTTAGTATTTGTTTCACATATGTAGGTGATCCTGTGTTGGGTGCGTAGATATTTGTAATAGTTATATCCTCTTGTTGGACTGACACTTTTATCATTATGTAATATCCTTCTTTGTCTCTTGTTATTTTCTTTGTTTTGAAGTCTATTTTGTCTGATACAAGTACTGCAACACCTGCTTTTTTCTCCCTATTAGTTGCATGAAATATCTTTTTCTATCCCTTTACTTTCAGTCTCTGTATGTCTTTGGGTTTGAAGTGAGTCTCCTGTAGGCAGCATATAGATGGGTCTTGTTTTTTTATTCATTCAATAACTCTATGTCTTTTGATTGGCGCATTCAGATCATTTACATTTAGGGTGACTATTGAGAGATATGTACTTATTGCCATTGCAGGCTTTAGATTCGTGGTTACCAAAGGTTCAAGGGTAATCCCTTACTGTCTTACAGTCCAATTTAACTCACTTCATATGCTATTACAAACACAACCTAAAGGTTCCTTTTTTTTTTTCCTCCTTTTTCTTCCTCCTCCATTCTTTGTATGTTATGAATCATATTCTGTACTCTTTGTCTATCCCTTGGGTAACATCTATTTAGCTTTAGGAATACTTCCATCTATAGGAGTCCCTCCAAAATGCACTGTAGTGGCGGTTTGTAGAAGGTAAATTCTCCCAGCTTTTGCTTATCTGAAAATTTTTTAATCCCTCCTTCAAATTTAAATGATAACCTTGACAGGTAGAGTATTCTTGGTTCAAGGCCTTTCTGCTTCATTGCATTAAATGTATCATGCCACTTCCTTCTGGCCTGTAAGGTTTCTGTTGAGAAATCTGATGATAGCCTGATGGGTTTTGCTTTGTTTA
This sequence comes from Manis javanica, assembly GCF_040802235.1. NCBI lineage: Eukaryota > Metazoa > Chordata > Mammalia > Pholidota > Manidae > Manis > Manis javanica. The sequence goes on from NC_133158.1 coordinate 147,093,205, forward strand.
TGATCTTTCTTCCCTCTCTGGCTGCTTTTAAAAGTCTGTCTTTATACTTGACCTTTGCCATTTTAATGATTATATGTCTTGATGTTGTCTTCCTTGGGTCCCTTGTGTTGGGAGATCTGTGCACCTCCATGGCCTGAGAGACTATCTCCTTCCCCTGATTGGGGAAGTTTTTCATCAGTTACCTCCTCAATGACACTTTCTATCCCTTTCACTCTCTCTTTTTCTTCTGGTACCCCTATAAAGCGAATATTGTTCCATTTGGATTGGTCACACAGTTCTCTCAATATTCTTTCATTCTTAGAGATTCTTTTTTTCTCTGTGCCTCAGCTTCTTTGTATTCCTCTTCTCTAATTTCTATTCCATTTACTGTCTCTTCTATTACATCTAATCTGCTTTTAAATCCCTCCATTGTGTGTTTCATTTCAGATATGGAATATCTCAATGATTGAATTTCTGACTTAAATTCATTCCCGAGTTCTTGAATATTTTTCTGTACCTCCATAAGCATGTTTATAATTTTTATTTTGAACTCTCTTTCAGGAAGATTGGTGAGTTCAGTTTCATTTGGCCCTTTTTCTGGAGTTTGTGAGATTTTGGTCTGAACCATGTTCTTTTGATGGTTCATATTTCTACATGGTGCCCACTAGTGCCCAGAAGCTCCAGTCTCTGGAGCTGCTAGCCCCTAGAGTGATGTTGGTGGTTGTAGGGGAGCGGAGCTGGTGCCTGGGGGGAGGAAAGATCTGTTTCCTGATTCCCGTCTGCAGTGCCTGTCTCCAGTGTCAGAGCCAGTAGGCCAAGCACACAGGTGTAAGCCTCTGTGCCTTTGTGTCTCTAGCTGTTGTAGGTGGGGCCTCCCTGTGGCTGGCCTGACACCAGCACAGTGACTGCCGGTTTGCAAACCAGTGCTGGCAGGCTAGGAGGAAGGCGCAGCTGGCTGCATGTCACAGTGGGGGGCTTCAGAGCTGAGTAGGGAGCCTGGGGGACAGAGCACCTGAAGCTCCTCAAAGTTTCCAACCAGCTGGGCCGAGCGCACCCAGTCAATCTGTCCTGCTCTCCCCTCCCCTGCACAAGAAGCTCTGTGCAGACCCCGCCCCTTCAGCAGCCCTTTAGCTGCTAGGAAGCCTCTCAGACCGCCTGCCTTTCCTCTGATACAGAGTGGTCAGATATGGATCCTGTCCTCCACAAATGACCGGAATCTCAGTGTCTCAAGCACTCCACCTGTCCGAGCTCCCCAACGTCCAGAGCAACACACAATATAGGTTTCTGCTCACAAAGCAGATCTCCAGTGCTAGGTGTTCAACAGTCCCAAGCTTCCACCCCCTCCCCACTCCTCCTGCTGGTGAGCTGGGATGGGGGGAGGGCCTGGGTCCCACCGGATTAAGGCTTTGGTAGTTACCATGTTTCATGAGGTCTGCTCTGTTTGTGAGGTCTGTATGCAGTCTGATTCATACTTCTTTCTTGTTGCTGTTTTAAGGTTAGTTGTATTAATTAAGTATATTTTTGTACTATTTGTGGTTTTGGGGGAGTTCTCTGTCTCACCTCTCATGCTGCCATCTTGAATCCTCATCAGTCCATTGGTTTTTAACTGGCCTGTACATGAGAATCTTTTAAGCCACTTTAAAAGTAAATCAGTTTACACAAGACCAGTCAGAATCTTTCAAGATACGGCTTGTGCATTGAACAGGAGGAAGTTCCACCTCCAAGACCTAATAGATAACTGAACTAATGACATCACAACTCATTCCTGATTGGCTGAAAGTACAATGCTTCATTGCATAGGGTGTAACCAATCAGATCTGAGGTCTATCTAAGTAAGTGTACTTTTAATGGCAGAAACTTACAAGGGTCTTGAAATTTACAGGGGCCCTGAACTCTATCTGCCTGTGTCCCACCATCATCTACCTCAATGCCAGGTTGATGGAACAATATATCCAAAGGCTCTGAGGTAGGGGCAAGCTTGGCATGTTAGAAGAAAATCACAGAAGCCAGTTTAATTGCAGTGGTATAAACAAAAGGGAGTTCTACCAAAGAGGTCAAAGGGGTGGCCAGAGGCCAGATTTCATATCTTTTAGGCTCATAGTAAGGATTTTGGATTCCATCTTGATATAGAAATCTATATAATTTACATTTTAAAAGGATAACTCTGGCTGCTGTGTGTAGAAGAGCCTTGCAGGGATGGCAAGACAGAAAGCAGGAAGATCAGTTGATAGTTTAGGCGAGAGATTATGGTGGTGTGGACCAATCTGGTCACCATGGCACTGGTGAAATATAGTTAGATTCTGGATGCATGCTGAGGGTAGAACTGAGAGAATTTGCTGTAGAATTAGATATGGGATATGAGGGAAACTGAAGAGTCCGGAATGACACCTCGATCTTTAGCTTGAGCAATTAGAAGAATATCATTATTCTTTGAGATGAAGATTGTGGGAAACCAGCTTTTGGGAACAGGGGGAAACAAGAGTCTAGTTTTGGATATGTTAAGATTAAGATATATTAGACATCGAAGTGGAGGTGGTTTGTAGACAGCTGAATATGAAGACTAGAGTTTATAGGAGAAGTTGGAGCTGCTTGTTACTGTATCTAAGAATATCCCCATTTCTAAACCTACATTGTGAACACATTGGTTCCTCCATTTGACATGAAGGTTAATTGGGAGGGCTTAGATGTGTGTCTTTTAAAAAGATTGGTAGGCTGTATTCCACATATGCAGAGGAAGGAGATTGATTTTCACAAAGCCTGGAAGTGAGGTGTTGCCCATTGGTGTGTCTACTCATTTTATATTTCTCCAGCAGAGGCAAACTGCTCATTTACAGCTCCCATTACCAAGCTTTGTTAATGAAGGCCTCACTTGAAATGACTGAATAAGAAGTTATTTTGAGGCTATAGTGAAACAATTGACATTTGTATGTTCTATAGATTAGAGAAAGGAAAATAGCCAACTCCAATTCAAGCATAGTAAAACATGAAAACAAAATATTGGTACAGGCCCATACAAGTATCCCATGTAAGCCTTAATTTGGTTCTAAAACAAAAATCTATAGTATCAATTAGTTCCTCTTATTGACTTCTTGCCTACAAACTTTAAAGCAGCAGCTGTCTTTTATTTTCAAATGTAAAACAGATGGAAATTTATCAGGGAAACATATATTAAGCAAAGGAAAATATTTGTAACATTATTTGCTGTATGATTTTGACTTCATCACCTGCTTGACACTCTGGCTTTTATTGTTCACTTTCTCAAGAGTTAGCTAAATTGGAAATCCAGACTCTGAATGGTTTTTTCTCAATTATCAGTGTGTTTACATTGAAACCAAGGTAAGTTCTTGGTTTCAGAGTTTTGCAAAGTTGCCAAATGTTCCCCTGGTTAAAAATAATGCCCTGCTGACATAATGTGACCATAAGAAAAATGGAAGCTGAATTTTTTTTCTTTTTTAATTGGACTTCAAAGTAAAAAGCCAGGAAATTTAGCTGCATCCACAAAACCCTAGGGCCAGTTTTGTTGGTGGACACAACCGGGCTAATGGCATAGATAAGTGACCCACAAAAGGATTTGTTGATTGACAATCATTTTTATTCATTCCTCTATTTTATTGAATGCCTGCTAAAAGTAGTTACTGGGCATGCAATAATGAGCAAAAGAAACAAGAACCTGCCTTCATATAGCATTTGGAAGAAGACAGATTTTACTCAATCACTCAAATCAACATATAACTACAAACGTTAATAAGTGCTTTGAAGAAGAGGGTGCCATGACTGAGACCTACCTAGGGTGGGGGAGACAAGGGAAGGCTTTTTTAGTGAAGAAACATTTAGCTGAGCTCTAACAATTAAATAAACTAACTAGTTTAGAGGGAGATGGGTGGAAGCTGTTAACAGTAGTCTGAAGATGGGAAGTACAAGTGCAAAGCCATAACTGCAGGTGTGGCATGCCAAAGAGAGCCAGTGAGTCTGGCAAATAGAAAGTGAGAAAAATGGCCGGAAATGATTTAGAGATGTAGGCCTTCAAGCCTATTTAAGGATTCTTAAGAAAAATAGGCAGTCATTGAGGTACTTTAATTAGGAAAATGACATGACCAGACTTTTATTAAGTCAGCTTTGGGGTAGGGGAACTTTCACTTCCAGTAATAGATTAGGCAATTTGGACTAAATACTCTTACCAAGAAAACTCAAAAAATTTGAGCAAACTATTTAAAAAAATCACTCTGAGAGCTAATTGAAAAATTAAGGTAAGAATGAAACCCAGAGAAGTGAACAGCACATTTAAAGCTGCTTTCTCAAATTGGTGGCTGAGAAGCTGAACAGAACTTTTGACAGACTAACAGGGATAGGAGTATAAAAACTGAAGTTCAAGGAAGGTCAAGGGGAGTGATGCCAGGCTTTGGGTTGGGACCCAAAAACCTACATTGGAAGTAAGAGTAAACCAGAAATAGACCAGCCCTCCCAGCTTCAAATCCTCACAGGTCCTCTAATTAAGGACTAAAGTGATCTAGGATTGCTAGTGGTCTTAACTTCTGCCAGATCAAATGTAAATCCCCCTTGGAGAAAGATATTCTAGGCTTCAAACTGTTTTTGTAATTATCCAAATGCAATATGTGGCACTCAAAAATAAGCAGGTAAGCATTCACAAACTGATAGGACATGTCAAAGGACACAGAAGCCAGATTAAAGGTTCTGCTATTGGTCAAAATAGGGCAATTTTAAAGACAAAAATCATGATGGCAATTCATTATAACATATTGAATGAAAAGGAATCCATGTGTTAATAAAAATACTAAAAAGGGGAGGATACAAGAGAGGAGGAAAAGCTCTTACAGAAAAATGTCAGCTATTAAATATAAACAGATTAATAGAATTAGAAAATCTTTTTGTAATCACCAAAACAACTGAAAAGGAAAATATTGTAATTGGATATTAACCGCGTGAAGGGTTGGGAAATAGATATTCATATAGTCTCCAAGTATCTCCTTATATATTACTCATTAATGAAAGAAGTAATCTGACAATAGAGATCTGACATATACCACCTTAACAAAATTATCAAACTTAAAATGACCAATGACAAGCATTATATACCTTCTGATATGATGAACAGAGGAGGACAAACCATCATTTATGTAGTATTATTGTCCATATATATATATTTTTTTAATTCAGCTGCATCTGCTAAACTCCAATTACGGGCAAGGCATGTGTAGAATAAGACCTTAAGATATCATAACTGTCTTCCCTGAACTCAAGTTTATAAACTAATTGATGAGACAAGCCATCCACAAAAATTACAAGAGTTATTTTGTTTGCCAAGAACAAAGTAACAAACTATTTTAAAAAAAAGACCTTTTCAAATGTCTAATTGGTTATCCAAGACTCTAGCACTCGCCTGTACAAACTATTATTAATAGAAACAGTTATCACTGAAAGCAATGCTTTGATGAAGACAGCTTGATTTGGAAACCTTTTAATTTTGTTGAGCTATATGTTGATTTCTTTCAACAAAAAGTCAGAGACTGTTATGCCCTGAGAACTTGATGGGCACTGGGCACATGTCTTCACAAAACTTTGCTAAAAGACAAATCCTCCCCTGAGAGATGTTTCTTTTTAAACTGCTTGTAGTCACTTCAATTTTAATGTGTTTACAATCTTTTCTTGAGAATGGATTTTGATCAAGATAGAGAATGTGAGGGCATTTGAGCATGCAAAAGGTAAAAAGGGACTATCCTTGAAACAATGGAATGAAGAAAATGGATGATGGAATTTCAGTCATTCTTAAGAATGCATGGGAGGCTTGATAGGGTCATTTGTGGAGTTTGGTTTTATTTTAAGGATTGGTTGGTGACTTGATGGTTAAGGAGAAAGAGAAAGGAATAAAAAAAAGAAAAGGACATTACAGAAATTTCACCACACCTTATCATAGGCCTGGTTGGGAAATGGGAGTAGGGCCAGTAGAGGAAACAAGTTCTAGAATATAAATATTTAATCTAAATCTAAGGATGAGGAAGTAGACAAATCCAAATAATGAGACATTCTACAGAACTCTTTAAAAAATATCATTGTCATGAAAGAAAAAGCAAACAGAACTAGACTACAGGAAACTAAAGATTATGCCTTAACCTGTATGTGGATACTGAATATTATTTATTTGTTTGTTTGTTTATTTAATTTTTTTATTTTGATATCATTAATGTACAATTACTTGAACAACATTATGGTTACTAGACTCCCCCCATTATCAAGTTCCCCCCTCATACCCCATTATAGTCACTATTCATCAGCATAGTAAGATGCTATAGAATCATTGCTTGTCTTCTCTGTATATACTGCCTTTCCCGTGTCCCCCACCACTACATTATGTGTGCTAATCATAATGCCCCATTTTCCCACTTATCCCTCCCTTCCCACCCACCCTCCCCAGTCCCTTTCTCCTTGGTAACTGTTAGTCCATTCTTGGGTTCTGTGACTCTGCTGCTGTTTTGTTCCTTCAGTTTTTGCTTTGTTGTTATTCTCCACAGATAAGTGAAATCATTTGATACTTGTCTTTCTCTGCCTGGCTTATTTCACTGAGCCTAATACCCTCTAGCTCCATCCATGTTGTTGCAAATGGTAGGATTTGTTTTCTTCTTATTGCTGAATAATATGCCTTTGTGTACATGTACCACATCTTCTTTATCCATTCATCTACTGATAGACACTTAGGTTGCTTCCATTTCTTGGCTATTGTAAATAGTGCTGTCATAAACATAGGGGTGCATATGTCTTTTTCAAACTGGGCTGCTGCATTCTTATAAATACTGAATATTGAAAAATGCTGTAAAGGATATTATTCAGACAATTGGGGAAATTTGAATACATATTGAGTATTAGATATGGTATCAATGTTAAATTTCTTGAGAGTGACTAGAGAGGTATTGTAATTATGTAGAAGAATGTCCATGTTCTTAAAATGTAGACATATATACATCCTCACTTTGTGTGGTAGTGCAGGACTCAAAATGACCATGTAAACTGAAATTGTACCAAATGGTTTTAATAATCATTGGAAACAATTACTCATTGTTCCATGACCTTTAAGCATTCTTGTCAAAACATTAACTCTCATGGTCATTTATAAATGTAAGAAAATGAAAAACTAGCAAGACTAATTTTTATTTAGCGTATTATAATTTAATACAATAGAAACATTGAGGATTAAAGTGTTTTATTTCCTTGTAAAGTTTAAATAGTTCTTCTGATTACATAACTGTATGGCTCAAGCATTTTTTCTATGCATTTGCAAACTGTCATACTTCTAAGTTAGGATTAGCTTGCATCATTTTATCATTTACACTTACAATGTCACTAAATATCTCCAAAAGTTCCTTTAATGTGAAGTTTTTGCTAATGCCACTTCCTCTTGGACAGCTTCAACCTTTTCATTACAATCACTTTCCTCATTAATCTCAATAAGTTCACCTTCACTAAGTTCCTCTGGTTGCAAAGTTAGTGTTTCTAATGGTGACAGTCTCAGTATTCCTATTTACCTCTTCTATAACTCAATTTATGTTTGATTCAAATTTCACTCTCATCACTTCTAATTTCTTTTATATACTTTTTGGGGGAACTAATTTCCTCTTTCAAATATCCATTTTTATAAAATGTCCTGTGAGTTTATCACTGGGAGATGAGGCAACACAATTGCATGTGAACTGAATAACAGATGTACAGTGACCAATTACTGACAAATTTTGAAAGAAATGTCATGATTGGCCACTGTCATTGATCTTCAAGGGCATCAGACTCAAGCTCTGACAGTGAAATTTGTACTTTATGCAATTACAGTTAGTATACCATAGTAACTGAAATCTGGATCATGTCATTGTGTAGCAGCCTGTGTGTATATCTAGATATGTGTGTGAATCTAGATAAAGGGTATACAGATGGCCATTATACTATTCTTGCAGCTTTTCTGTATACTTCAAATTTATCATAATAAAGTTGGAGGTAAGGGAGGAAGCAGGTCATGAGGAGACAAGACAATTGAATGGAAAACCTAGAGAAATAATAGACAATAAAACACAGAGAATAGGAAAGGCTGTGTATTGAACCAGGCTGGCCTGAATTCCGTTTTACTCATGTGCTGTGTGATCTGGGGCAAGTAATCTCTCTGAATGTGTTTCCCCTTAAAAAATGGAGATAAAAATACTACCTGCTTCATAGGGTAATATGTAATTAAATAAGTTGCATATATGAAGTTCTTAGAACAATAGTGATACATAGTAATTACTTAGAAATACAAGCTGTTACAGGCTTGTTAAGACAGGGGAGAATTTAGTATGCTTAGATATTGATAAGGATCTAGAAGAAAGAGGTTGAAGAGATAGTTAATGTTGTATGGGTCCTAAAAAAGTGGGAGGGGATGAGATCCAAAGAAGAAACAGAGTCATTAGCCTTGGACTGAAGGAGAAAAATGTCTATTAACATCTCATTTGGCAGTGTTGAGGGCCCCATGACCTTAGAATTACATCACATGCCCTTCTGTGTTTCTCAGTTGTGGTGCACAGGTACCTGGGTACAGGCATGGAGGATGCAAGCTGCTGAGTTCCTCCAGGATTGCAGTTTTTCCAGATAGATATGAGGAAAAAATAGGGAGACAGGAGATTTATAGTAGTAGCAAGAGGTTTACTAAAAGCGTGGACCATGAAATCTAAACTGGGAGGGAGGGAGGCAGGAGGAGGCTAGTGATGAGAGAAAGAAAAGGTGACCATGAGTGGGGAAACTGCCCACAATTCTGTGAGACTCGTATGGCCACCTGGCTTTCTTGCTCTCTATAACGACCATTTCAAATCTCCACTCTACTCAACTCCTTATCGTCCACCTTGCTGATTACTTTCAGAAAATAGTTCAACTTCTTGGAGAAGACAGAAGTCATTACATTATAATACCTTCTCCCTAGAAAATTTACAACCAACCTTGAGGTCAAGTAATGGTCCTAGTAAGAACTATTTAACAAGCAAAGTAGGGATTTCCTGAATTAGGGGCAAACAGAATGTAAATGGGGTGTTGAATTGGGGCTCCTTATGTTTTCATTTTTGCTGAAGTCTTAAAGACTGAGAAACAACAATAGATGCTATACTGAGGGACTATATCACCTATGCAGGACTTGCAAAAAGATGATCAAACTGCTTTTGTGACCCTTAATCCATCACTCAACTGGAGTGTGTACAAGCACTGGAGTTGAAAAATAGATAAGCTCTCTTTGGAGAATTGTGGGAATAGTTGGCTTTTTTCTTCCCCTCTCTCCAAGGTGAAGGGAGTGGTGCTCCTTTCTCCTTAAACTACTTTATGGAAACTACTTGAAGAGCTCCAAATGTGCCTTGCTTCTTTAGTTTGAGGAGCATAAGAACTGTTAAGAGAAGCTCTGACTAAATCAGGCAGGGGGGTTGGGGATAAGGCTGCTTTGGGAGTGAGCTGCACACCCACCAACAGTGGGGCAAGGACAGGTGAGTATATCTCTTGGGCCAGAGGAAGGGGTCAGTCTGGAGCTCTCTCAAACACCATGACTTGTTGGAGAGAGTGGCCACCAGATGGCCAGGGTCTGAGGAAGGAATTGTAGGAGGCAATTAGGAGGCGAGAGACATTGCCTCCATTATGGGACCTTACTGGAGTGTTCCAAGTGGGAGTATCTCTTCAAAACTCACAAGAACACCCACTGAAGGAAAGAGTAAACAGTGGATTCTCCCATCCCAGAGGCTATCATGATGGATTGTGTCTGCCAATCAAGTGAAACCTTAACAACCTCTTCTCTCTTTTACTGATCCAACCCTGGAAGATACAGAAGTAGCTGGACTAAGAGTGAAATGGGGAGGACAGAGAGCAAAGAGAGGAAAGAGAAGCCACCATCTATACTCCTCTCCCCCTATATAGGCTTTCCAGTCACTGACAATAATAAATTGGGGGAGGAGAGGAGCTTTAGCTTTGAATGTGGTTCAAATTCTATTTGAACAGTTTAATTATTGAACTGACACTATTCTTGTGACTGAAAGTTCCAGAAGAATTTTTATGACCTGGAAGTAGCCAGAAAAGTTACTGGTCTACCCTAGGGAAAGAAAAACAAAACAAAAACTAGCTTCAAGAGGAAGATAAAAGGGGTAACTGGAAGGAAAAAATAACTCACCTTATAATTCTGACCTATGGACTACAGCTCCTTCACTGTAATACTGGTTACCACAGATTAGTGAAATAATGCTGACAAGGTCCAGAGTGTGGCTAAGGGAGTGGCTGACTCTGACAGAGTGGAGTAGAAGGTTATTAAGGGTGAAGAGGTCAAGATAGAAATGGTCTGGTGTTGGCTGAGTAATCTTTGTAGTTGATGAAGTCTTCCACAATACTGGCAAAGGTTGGGGTAGAAAAACTGCAAGAAGTGTCTAGGGCCAGTGGTTCTCAAACTGGGGGGTATATTTGAATCACCTAGATAGCCATTAGAAGACACAGAGACAGACTTACTGAAGTAGAATAGGACTTGGGCCTCTGTATTTTTACCAAGTTCCCAGGTGATTTGGAATATATTAACAAAATTTGAGAACCGTTGCTCAGTACTTAGTGGTGGAAGTAACTGACTGTTTGGTACCTAATCATATCTACCAGAAGAATGGAAGAAATACCCAGTTTTGCCAAGTAGCAGAGGACCCTAGGAAGCAATTTTTTGTTATAAGAAGGTAGGGAAGTAGTGGTCTGGAAGCAGTAGTGGGGACAACTAGCTTCCCAACCCATGATCCATAACCACTTTTCCTTCCCTCCTTCCCTCCTTCCCTCCTTCCTTCCTTCCTTCCCTCCCTCCCTCCCTCCCTCCCTCCCTCCCTCCTTCCTTCCTTCCTTCCTTCCTTCCTTCCTTCCTTCCTTCCTTCCTTCCTTCCTTCCTTCCTTCCTTCCTTCCTTCCTTCCTTCCTTCCTTTCGTCCGTCCGTGAAAATGAAGTGTTGTGGGTCAAACTGTGTCTCCTCAAAAAAAAAAAGATATGTTGAAGTCCTAATCTCTAGCACTTTTGGATGTAAACTTACTTGGAAATAGGGTCACAAAAATTTGGAAATAGATGTAATTAGTTAAGATGAGGTCATACTGGAGTAGGGTAGGCCCATAATCCAATATAATTAGTGTCCTTAAAAAACAATGGTCATGTGCAGACACAGAGAATGCCATGTGATGATGTAAGCAGAGATTAGAGTTATGCAGCTATAATCCAAGGAACGCCAAAGTTTGCTGGCCAACCACCAGAAACTAAAACAAGGCAGAGAGGGATTCCTCTACAGGTTTCAGAAAAAGTAAGGCCCTGCTGACATCTTCATTTGGGGCTTCTAGCCCCAAGAATTGGGAGAAATACATTTCTGTTGTTTTAAGCCACCTAGTTTGTGGTATTTCATTATGGCAGCCCTAGGAAACTAATACAATGAGATGAGTAATACAATGAGATATTCCTTTCTTGGTGTACTATATATCACTTCTTACATTCTGTCCGTGTTTTGTCCCTGTCTCCTTTGCACTGAACTTACGGTCTCTAACAGGACACAGAAACCATGTATAAGTTAACAGTTGCCATTAAAATACAAGAAAGAGTTCACTGCTACTCAACATGCTTAAGCTGAAACAATGTGCTTTGTGTTTTTAATGAGGTAGTCAACCCCCACACTGGCTTCTGCACTTATCATTGACAAACGAGTCCATTCATACAAGAGGCTGGTAGCTTATTTGAGTAGATGTATGTTAAAAGTTATTTTGAAAAAAGGAAAAGCAACCTGCAAAATACACCTGTAATGCTGCTCTTATAAGAAAGCATTCCCATGAGGAACCTTAAAACTGTCTTCATCAAAGTGCTAAGGAAACTTCTTGGCAGTCATACATGATGGGTTCCACTTCCAAAAGTCCTCCCACCTCCTGATTTTCATAGCTATTCTCTTCTTCCCAATATTGAAACAAAGACTTGGGCCATGGAATTCCCAAGAGACCACAGTAACTGACCCCAGGAAAGACTAAGTTCCTGATTTATTTAGCAAAGGCTACAGAAACGAAGCAGAAGTAAGATGATGCTCAGAGCAGAAAGAGAGAAACAACATATCTCATATGTTTTCTCCAAACTCCCACAGTCCCTAAGAGGGTACAGAGCTGCCTCTGACATATCAGATCAAGACATAACTTGTGGCCCTTCTAGAAATTTAGCTTACAGGAAAAAAACCAAGCCAGGTAAAGGACTAAGGTGGCTTGTAGATTTTAGAGAGAGGACGGACCTACTAATTAATAGTAGCTGAGTAGTCTAAAATTTACGTCTGGAAAAGGGGTTATGTTCTAAATCTCTTCTTCAGGACCTTGAGCATCAACTGTAGGAGATACGATATATCAAAAGGACATCTGGGTCAGAAGTTCTTGTTTCAGCTTTGGCTGCACATATGCATGGTTCCAGAGCTCTCTTTGCCATAATCCAGGTCATAATCCAGCCTCCTGTAAGATATTTTCATTGGATGCTCACTAAAAGCTTAGTTCATCTCAACCTCATCTCTCTCCCTTAAATCTGTCACCTTCTCTTGAATTTCCTTTTGATATGCTCTCCTAAACTCCCAAAAAGTTATCTGCTAATACTGTCTCAAACTTCTCACCTCTCCCAGTGGTCTACAATCTGTCTTCAGTATCCTTCACATTCCTGAAACTGCCTGTTTAAGACCTCCATTGACCTTGGTGATGTCCAATCTAATAGCCACTTTATTCTCCACATGCTCAGTTCTCAGTAGCATTAAGCTGCATACTTCTTAGCTGACCATTCTCCTCTCTTGACCTCTGGTTCATTACACATCCTGGTTTCCCACATCTCTAAAATATGGAGTTCATCTAACAAATCTTTAAATACCATTCAAGATATGCTGACAAATTATGTCTAGTAGTTTCTAGACTTGTAAACATAGTTACTAACTTGACATCTCTCAGGCATCTCAAACATCACATGGGCTTAACTAAACACTTCATTCCTATCAAAGGCTCCCAGCAAACCTGTCCTTCCCTAGTCACTCATTGAAAGGTATTCCATTTCATGCAATTATTCAAGCCAGAAAACTTTCCCTTTCCTTCATCTCCCACATCTAATCCACCTGTAAGCATATGATTTATACTTTCACAATAAATATCCAATGTATTTCTCTTTATTTCCCTTCTACTATTTTGGACTAAGTAACACTTGGCTTCCAAACTGATTTCCCTGATAAACGTCTTGCCACCCTTACCCAAACCCCAATCTTCACTCCTAAAAGTCACAGTACACTTTTAAGAATTTCTTACTCTGGCATACAGGCCATGCATGATTTGGCTTTTGCTAGCCTCTCCAAGCTCATCTCATTCTGTTCTCTCCTTCACCCACAGAGCTTAAATCTGCTGTTCTTTCAGTTCCTGGGACCAGCCCAGCTTTTCCCTGCCTTAGGGCTTTTGCATAAACTGTTCCCTTTTCCTTGCACACTATCTGCCTACTCCTTTTATGTGTATTCCCTTTCCCTAATTACACTCAACATTAGGTACAGTGATTGAACATAGTAGACTCTCAGTAAATATTTGCTGAAATGAAGGAAACAAATGGATCTGACCAGAAAATTCTACCAGTAACCCACTGGTCAATGAGTAGGACAAGGGGAAACCACTTAGTCTGTGCCAGAAAATGCCTGTTAGAAAAACAGAATGAAGTTCGTAGGAACATCTAGACTGGTGCTCCTTTTCCTTAAGGGTTGTACAGTTTCACTGGGTAAATAAGAAAGTAGCGAAAACATTGAAAGAATGATATTTAGCTAGCATGAAACAATTTAAATGCTCTCAGAAAAAGGTAGAGTATTAATCATGAATAAATAATACTCACATAGGCAGCAGCAATATAGAAAGTTGAATAATCTCCAAATGATAAGTATAAACTTGTGGTTCCCAACATTTTCATCACCAAAGATTTGTTTCATTATGTTTTTCCCTCAAGGACTTCATATTAAAAAAAAATTTTGTCCAGTAAATAAACTACATTTATCATGTGATAACTTACTTTTCCATTTTAAATTATATATAATCCCTAGTTAGATATATATAACCCCTAATTAGAGCATTTAATCAGTGTGCTATGAAAAATGCAAGCCAAAAGTGGGGCCAGGTAGCTTTGTTTTTGTGTTGACAGAATTTTCACTGTGCATTTTCAAATATTTAAGTTATCTTGCAAACTCCCTCCCAGGTATTTTGTAAATAATACACATGGTTCATTTATCTTTTCTCTCCCTAAAAGTCTTCTTTTGGCTCTTTGCTGATTAGTAACTGTTAAGTGAATTGAATTCCTTGGGGGAGAGAAAGTCCTATTGTGGTATTTTGATAATGAGGTAATCAAACTTTAGATAGTCTATCAGAGCCAAAACACATAACCAAGCATTGCTTCACATCATGAGAGATGCCCTCATGGAATCTAACACACCTCCTCTTTTCTACAATGGTTGCCATGCAGCAGTAGAGAGAGAAATGAAGAGGAAAGAAATGAATGAAACTTTCCTTTTTAAGGGAACTATTGGGTATTTTTTACTTCTGTCTTTATGATAGGATGTAACATTTCATACAAGTCAAAACTAATTTAGCCACTAGTTTTCCTCTGTACTTGTAATGTGAATTTTATCATTTTAGACACCATAAGTTCTTAAGTAATCTCCATCAAGGGAAGGAAGACCATGTAAATATTTTCTATCCATAGATGAACATTCATTCATGTGTTTTAAAGGTGTCAGAAATAAAGTAATGATACTTTTCAAGTTGTCACTTTGAGAGCATTTACTAAAAACTGACCACATCAACAAAATCAGTTATCTTTATAGAGGTGTTCAAGATACACAAGCAACTCATGTTACATAACTTCTACAGAAGAGGAATGTTAATCATATAGTTATTGAGCAACTTAACACTGGAACTCAAGATTTTTCAATTCATAGTTTTGCTAACAGGTACTGAATCTTCTATATTTTTACAGCTTTTGTGTGGGAAGCAAGCTGTAGTTTAATTGGTGGAAATTTCATATTACTAGACAAGTGCTTGACAGATCAATCTTTTTTGGTTCATTAATGCACCCTACCATGGATCCAGATTTTCACTTTTTTTCCTGTCAAGTTCACAAACATCCCTATCTTAAAAAACCTATAAAGAATTTTATAAATGAACACTTTGCTACACATTTTAGCCATAGACACAACAATTGTGGTAATTCTTCTGAGATTTTATATGACCTCTGCAAAGCTGGAATCCAAAGATGTAGGTTCTTTTTTATTAGGTATATATATATATATTTTTTCTTTTATTGTGGTAAAATATACAAACATAAAATATGCCATTTTAACCATATAATCCAGTGGCATTAACTACATTCACAATGTTGTGCAACCATCACCATGATCTATTTCCAAAACTCTTCCATGACCCCAAACAGAAATGCTGCATCACTACATATTTTGTGCAACATGTTGAATAAATATTTATTGATTAAATAGTTCATCCACTAAAAATATATTTATCAAGTAACCACCATGTGTTCATCCCATGCTCGACAATTGAGATGAGCAATGAACAATGCATGATGGATAAAAGCGAACAATGGAGAGAGTGGTTCATTTTCAGATGTTTGTCCCTGTCTGTGAATGGCTAAGTGGCCAATGAAAATATCAGTAATAATATTTATACCTCCTATCTGATCTAAGAGTTTTATGTGTTAATTCATTTAAACTCTACCACAATCCTATGAGGTATATACTATTTTATAGTCCTGATGCTAAAGATGATGAAACTGAGGCAAAGGGAGATTATGTTATTTGTCCAAGATCATGTAGCTAGTAAGAGTTGGAGCTGGGTTTCCAATCTAGGCTGACAGGTTCAGAGTGTGTGCCCTTAAAGCACTATCTGTAACTTTAAAAAATGTTTTTGAGGTATAATTTCTATAAAATAAAAGGCACCCAGTTTAAGTTATGGTTTAATAAGTTTTAATAAGTGAATGCAGGCATGTGCAACCAGTCAAGAAATAGTATATTTTCATCACCTGAAATGTTCCTTTGTACAATCCATTCTCCCTCACCCACAGCCCTTTGTCTTTGAAAACCATTAATGTGCTTTCTATAACTATAGACTTTTTTCCATTCTAGAATTTCATATTAATAGAATCCTACAATATGTACTCTTTTACATCTAGTTTGTTATGCTTGGCATAATATTTGAAATCATTGCTATTCATGCATGGATTAGTTCCTTTAGTAGCTGAGTAGTATACTATTGTATTTATTTTCCGTGATTTGTTTATCACTTCATCTGTTGATGGACAGCTGGGTTGTTTTCACACTTGACTACTATGAATAAGCTGCTGAAACATTCGGATACAGAAATATATCAATACATGTTCTTATTTGTCCTGGGTAAACACCTATGAATGGAATTAGTGGTTTGTATAGAAATTGTATGTTTAACTTCAATAAACTGCTCAATTATTTTTCAAAGCAGTTGAAGCATTTTGCATTTCCACCAGTAATGTATAAACAGCTCTAGTTGCTCCAATATCATTGCTAACATTTGCATTTGTCTTTTTAATTTTAGCCTTTCTAATGGCTATGTAGTGGTGACTCTTAGTTTTACTTTGCGCTTCCCTGAAGACTAATGATATGGAGCATCTTTTCGTGTGTTTACTGGCCATTCATATATCTTTTGTAAAGTGTATATTAAATCTTTTGGCCTTGTTTTATTGGTTTTTTAAATCTTTTTACTATGAAGTTGTAGGAATTTTTTATATATTTTGCATACCAGATTTTTGTCAAATTCATATTTTCCAAATATCTTCCAACTTGTAGCTTGTCTATTTCTTTGTCTTTCTAAGAGAAGAGGTTTTGCATTCTTGACAGAGTTTAATTAATTTTTTTATAATTTGCCCTTTTATTTGTTTTAAGAAATTTTTGACTATTCCAAGTTGCTGATTGTATCATAAATGAAACATTTATCAAATGCTTTTTCTGAATCTAGATGATCTCATTGTACCGTCCTTTATTCTGTGAATATGGTGAATTATACTGATCAAGTTTTGAATTTTAAATCAACCTTATTTACCTGAGATAAATCTCACTTGATCATGATACAGTAACTTCCTTTTAAATACTGCTGGATTCAGTTTGCTAATATTTTGCTAAGGATCTTTGCATCAACATTCATGAGGGGCATTGGTCAGTGTTTTTCTTAGTCTTTAACAAGTTTTGATATAATGCTTGCCTCATAAAATGAGTTGTGAAATGTGCCCCACTGTATTTGTGAAGGAGTTCATGTAGAATTGATATTTTTCCTTAAATGCTTAATGAGGTTCACCTGTAAAGCTATCTGGTGCTGAAGTTAGGTTCAGATTAGGACTTCAATTTTTAAAAATAAATATTAGGAATTCAATTTCTTTAATAGATATGAGGCAGGTTTTCTGTTTCTTCTTGAGTCAGTGTTGATAATTTATATCTTTTAAGGAATTTGTTCACTTGAGTTGTCAAACTTGTTGACAAAATGTTCATTATTACTTTACTATATATTTAATACTTATAAAATCTGTGGGGATGTCCCCTCTTTGGTTTCTAATACTGGTGTCTTCTTTCTTCTTGACTATTGATTTGATTGATCTTTTCAAAGAATCAGCTTTTGGTTTCATTGATTTTTTTTCCTCTTGTGTTCTATTTTATTGATTTCTGCTCTTATCCTTATTGTTTATTTCCTTCTGTTTGTTTTGGTTTAAATTCTCTTTTTATAGTTTTTTAAGTTAAAACGTGTGTTGATTTTAGACTTTTCTTTTCTAATATAAGCCTATGAAGGTATAAATCTCCCTTCGAAACACTGCTTTTGCTATATTCCACAAATTTTTATATGTTGTGCTTTCATTTTTATTCTGTTCATGTTTTCTAATTTCCCTGTTTCTTCATTGATGTTTAACAGTATTTAGTGTAACAGTATTTAGTATTTAGTGATGTAAACAGTATTTAGAAAAATAAGAATTTTTCAGAAATCTTCTGTTACTGATTTCTAATTAAGTTACCTTATAGTCAGAGAATACACTCAATGATTTCAGTTGAGACTTGTTTAATGGCCCAGAATATAATCTATCTTGATGACTATTCTGTGTGCACTTGAAATGAATATGTGTTCCTTTATTGTAAGGTGGAATAGTCTATAAATACCACTTAGATCAAGTTCATTGTTATTTGAGTTTTCTATGTCCATATTGGTTTTCTGTCTACCTGTTCAATCAATTGTTGAAATAGAAGTACACAGTGAAATCTGACTATAATTGTGGATTTGTTCATTTTGCCTTGAATGTGTTAGTTTTCACTTCACATATTTTGAAGCTCTGTTATCAGCTGCCATTAAGGACACTCTACTTTGGCTGATAAGAATTCAAATGTCTTCTAGGCCTGTCTGAGCACTGGAAATTGGTTTACAGCTCCCCAGTGATTATATAAACTCTTTTAATATGCGAGATACTGCATTTGTCAATCAATATAGACTCAGTTATGTTGTGGTAACAAAGCAACCCCCAAATCCCAGGTTTTTATAAGTTATAACAAAAAAATATTTTCTGTTGCTTATGTTACATGTCCACTGCATGTTGGCTGTGATTATCTCTATTCTACATCTTCTTTTGAGTCTCAGAGTGATGAAGCAGCTGCTGTCTGGAACATTGCTGCTCATTATGGCAAAGGGAAAAGAACAAAATGTGTACTGGCTCTTAAATATTCTGCCTCAAAGTGTCGTATGTCACCTCCATTCATATTTCACTGGCTAATTGAAGTCTTATGGCCAAGGCTGACATCAATAGGATTGGAAAGTCTAATTCTCCCCCAGGAAGGAACATCAAATACTTGTCAACAATAAAATAATCTACCACACTATGCTAAGTATTCAAATATTTTCTTCTTTAATCTTCGTAACAGCTTTCTAGAAATAGACACTATTATTGTCTCCATTTTACAGAGGAGGAAAAAGGCTCAAAGAGTAACCTGGAAAAAGTTGAATAATCAGATGGCAGGGCTGGACCCAACTTATCTGATCCCAGTGTAAACGTGCTATGTTGCCATAAGAAGAGAAAAGGAAAAGGAAAAGGAAGAGGTCTCAGAGTTTGGGAAGAAGGATTCAGAGAAGTAATAAAGGGAGGCATTAAAAATTATCATAAACTACTTCCCCTGGAAATTCAATCCAGTGATTAGAAAGGGATAAGAAGAGAATGCAGATGGCCTTAAAAAAGGAGAAACTTCTCTTACCTCAGTTCTGCTTAGTCTATGCCTCCCTCACCTGTCCAGCCCCAGACCACATGCTCTTATTTCCATCATCCCAAGAAAGCCCACTTCCTGCCATTCCACATTCTAAAGGCCCTAGCCGCATTACCTACATTGAGGTTCCCTAAACCCCAGGCTATTTTAATTGATTATTTTGTTTATACACTACCAAAAAAAATGAGTTGCTACATAAAGTTGGCATTAACCAAAGTTATTTCCATCATTTATGCCTGGCATATTGTAAAAATACCAATACTTGTTAATTTTACATCTATGGAAACATGCATGTTAGTGATTTGTGTCTGTCCTTTGAGCCAAAACCAATATCCAAATCTTTCTGAAGAAATTCTGTGAGAACTGGAGGGAGGTAAAGCTCATTAATATCACCTTAGAATTACATTAAAAAGAAAAAATAACTGGAAAATATTAGCCTGTATTAAAAAGGTTTAAAATCTACATGAAATTATCACAAAAATATTAGATTCTTAAAAGTAAATAATCTGGGAAAAGAAATAGACACTTCATTCAATAACTAGTAATAACTAATAAACTATTAATAACTAGTAAACAAATACATGAAAACAAGTCCAATCTCATTAATGTAAAAGAAATGCAAATTAAAACAAGACAATTTTACACTTATTAAAGCATACAGCTCTTTAAGTGTCACTGCATGGTCATGGGTTATTTTCCTTTTTTTTCTTCAGTGAAATTGTTATAATCTGAAAGTTCTAGTGGTACCCCTTGTTGAGAACAACATAATAACAAACTCACATGGGTTAAAGGTCATAACATTTAAGCCTCTATTTCCCTCAAATGGACTCTGAGCTTATCCCAGCATTCTAGTGGGGAGACTGCAGCCACTTCATAAACCTCTAAAGGAGTATTTTCTATCTCTGATGGAAAAGCGGGAGGCCATGGCCATGCCTCCAAAACCTCTTGGTCACTGGGTGAAATAAAAACCTTCACATTTCAGGTTTTTGACCCTTTATCCTACCTCTTAGAATGTATTCTGAAGAAATAATCCATAAGGAAAAGAAACTAACAAAGATTAGCTGCAGTTTTAATTGTTATAAAAAAGATTACAAAGTAAATGCCAAACAGCAGAGGAATAATTAGAAATATGGTGTAGTTATTAAAATTTAAATTACAAAGACTATGCAGCAACATGGAACATGCTTCTGAGATGGTAATAATTTAAAATTGGAAAATGAATTCAATTGCAGTTATCCACCAGAACCAGAAGAGAGCCCAGTCCAGTGAAAGTTAGCTCTGCTGAGGTGACATGATTCTGAGAACAGTTCTCACTTATTTAGATTTATTGTGAAATACAGATAGAATATTTATGTAATAAGAATTCTATTTTTAGAGAAAAGGAGAAATAGGACACTATGACCCTTTTCTACTCAGTTCTCATTGGAGGCCCCAGGATTTCATTAAAATGCAAAACTCAAAATCATCCTCATGATAAATATGAGGTTACTCTGAATTTGAATTGGTCATCCTTATGGGAAGATTTATATATAAATAGCTTTTATATTAATCCAATTAGTTTGGAAGATTGTACAGAGAATATATACCAATCATATTGTCCACTTAAGTTTTTTAAATTACAAATACCCTGCATAATGTCCTGTAAAGTCAGAAAGCATAGGAGAAACTTACATTTTGAAAGCATGGTTAAAACATTTTTTTAAATGCCCAATGTGTTTGTTTTCAACTACATTTCAGGTAAGGAATCTCTCCATTTAAAATGGTGGGTTTAGTTGTTAATCTGAAGAAAGTACAATAAATAACACAATTTCATGTTTCCAGACTTTTTGATTCTCTTGTAGTGTTTCTACTGTACTTTTCAGATTAGCAGTGGAACCACTGCTTTACATTTAGAGATGTTTCACCTGGAAAGGAGTTTGGAGGATAAAGAAAAACATTCAGCATATTATTTGGAAATGTAACTAAAATGCTGTTTGCAAACAAATTTACCTGACTTCTTTAACACCCTGTCTGTGGTGTCTTACCCTTAGCACTCCATCTCATCATTTGCAAAAATGGCCAGACAGGGAGAGTGAAGCAAGGAGAGAGGAGGGAGGGAAGAGGAAGAGCTGTTTTTGTGGTTGTTTTGACTGAGGAGGGTTAGATTTGAACAGAAGTCTTGAAATGAGTTATGGGCTCACTGACTGATGGGGATGAGGCTGGTGGGAATGAACAAGGGAGGGGGAAAAGGAGCCATGTACCCTTCAGTACTCCTGGGAACAGATGTTTAGTATTTTCAGTGAGGTTGAGGTAAAGTTGTGAGGTAGATGAAGCTCTAAAAATGCTCCTCTTTTCAGTAGCTCTTCTGTTCCTCAGAGATAACAGTGTGGAGACAGAGAGAGAGAGAGAGAGTGTGTGGTGGGGGTGTGGGGTGGTGACAGTGCTATAAGGAAGGAAAGGAGATCTCAGAGAAGGTAATGAAGTGTTGAGTGTGGGAGCCCAGAGCAGAAAATATTCTGGTGCTTGAAAAAACCGGAAGACGTGTATATAAATGTGCGTGTATGTATCTCTTTTTAGATTCTTTCATTTAGGAGGCATCTCCCTGGAGACTGAGGGGATGGTAGGAGCCCCCTGTGGTGCTGTCGGCTCCACTTGCTGAACTTCTGCAGACAAAGTGAAATACTAGGTAAAGTGAATGCCTATGGCCAGTTCCCAGGGAGATGCAGGACTGGGAGAAGGAGCAGAATGGTGAGAGGGAGCTGTGACCTGAATAAATTGGAGACATTTCCAGATGTGGTTCCCTCCCCATTCTCTGCACTAGTACTCTTGTCAGGAAGGAAAACTGCATTGTCCTGTGGCCCCCTCAAGCACCAAGATAGCTGGAGAGATGCTCCCCACATTGGTGTTTTCTGCTTCTTTACTTCTGGCCAAACCCTAAGATCTTCAGCTTGAAAGAAGAGGCCATTCCTGAGATACTGCTAAAGACAGGTCCAGGGAGTGTGGTTGGAGGGCCAACCTCTTCCCCTCTAGGGACTTCAGAAAGTCTATGCTCTGTCAAACACTCTCCTCAACCACCCTACCCACCCTCTGTCCATACTCCTCCACAAAGGCTTGTCTACCCGAGGGTTATTTCTGACAAGAGCTACTAGGATAGAGGAAGTTTGTGGGGTTGCGATGCCACACCATACATTTGCAGTAGCTTTTTTTGCCACTCTTTTTCATGTGTAGTATTGCTTTTGTGGTCCTATTTATATCATTTTTTTTCTGGGGAAAGCATGTTGAAAAAAACAAGACCCTGATAGATAAACATTTGGAACATAGATTCATTAAAGAATATCGTCTTATAGCCTCTGGAAATGCCACCTGTTTACCAGAACAACATTTCTTGTGTATGTTATGCCAGGTTGGGAAACACTGTGCCGTTGTGGCTCGCTGTGGGATGGCTTGAGGTACGCTGACAGGGCAGCAAATACCATTGACTCACACAGCCTGAGAGTTATTACTGCTCTACTTCTCTTTCCTCCTGATTACACTAGAGAGGAGGCTTAGTCTGGAGCTAATAGATCTTTAACGCTGTTCTAAAATGTGCTTATTGCTCTTACTGTTATTAGTATTTTAACAGGTACAGGCTCAGAGCTCTTGGCTGGTTTGGGTGAGGCAGAGAGCAGAATTCCAAAGTGGTAGCTCTGTGGATAGATCCAGCCTGTGGATACAATGTGCACTGTTCCATATGTTTTTGTTTCAAGCCAACATTTTAAAAAACTCAGGAAATTTGCCTTAAAAAAATCAAGATTTCTAGCTTCTGTTGAATAATCAGAACATCTGGCAGCCCTGGGCCCAAACGTCTTCATGGCGATAGCTGCCTCTCTCCTTTACATAGGACGCCTGCTCTCCGATTTGCCAGTCTCCACCACACCTTATGATATTATTCAGGACACATGTTATTCACTCCCATTGCCTTCCCAGCCCCTCTGTGCATTTGAGTCTTAGGTCTCTTTTAGGAAATCTGTGGCAAAAAGTAGATGACAGTCAAACTTGAGTTCTAAGCTAAGGAACTTGGCCTTTATTCCACAAGAAATTTCATTAACAATTTTCTAGTAGAGTAGCCAAGACTTAAAACTCTTTCAAAAATGATTCTGACTTTTATTTGAAGCTGGGAATTAGGGTAGAAGGCAGAGGGCTGGTAGAGATGCGACTTCAAATCTTATTGCCTTGGGAAATGGGAGCTTGGAGCCTCTGGACTGGAGAACTAGGAGCTGGGTCTAGGCTGCAGAAGACGTGGCTTCTAGACATTCAGTTAAGAGCAGGGTTGGAGCCTTAGGCAGTCTAGGGACAAGCATGAAGCCAAACTCTGACCAGAAATGCATGGTCATCAATGAGGTGGAGCTAACTGGCTCAGAGCCTAGAGGGACTCCTTGAAACAGAGATCCAAGGACAGGGGACCTTAAATAAGGGCCTATGATCAGGAAGGGAACCATCAAAGAGATCAAGCTGGCTCTGGCCAGGCAGACAAAGGCCCTATCAGGGTGGTGGCTTTGGGAATGGAAATAACTGAAGAGAGGTAAGAGCCGTTTAGAAGCAAAATTCAATAGGATTGGCCAATAGGAAAGAAGGTCTTGAAGGAGGACGGATAAAATGACTCTAAGACTTCTAACTCAGCAGTCAAGAAAATAGTTGTGGTATTAACACACATAGAAAAGTAAGGAAGAGGAAGAATTTTTAAGTACATGAAATATGAGGTGCCATCAGGATACCTGGTAGGCATTGAAAGTGCTGGTGTTTAAGAGATCTGGCTGAAATTAAATATTAGAGTATCATCTGCACAGAGATAAGAGATAAAGCTGGAGAAAAGGCAGAGAGAGGGGCAGAAGTAGAGTAAGGGGTGAATCTTGGGGCATATTTCATATCATTAGTGCACGAAAATATCAGGAATGGTCTGAGAAGGAGGAGGAGAAACATTTATTTCCATACTGGCAAGGAGCAAGGCATTAAGTCAAAACCTTCAAAGACCAATGTGAATGAGGAACCAAGAAACAAGCAGAACCAAAGGAAAGTCTTTTCTAGAGAAAAGATCTCCACATTTATTCATTCAGCTAATGAGAACCTGGCCCTTCCCCAGGCCCCGAACAAACTGAGGGCAGGCAAAACAGAGAGTGTTTCCTGATGGAGCTTACATTCTACTGGAGCAGACTCGAAACAAATACTGATTATGATCGGTGCTATGAAGAATAATTGAGCAAGATAAGTGGATAGAGTGACAGGGTGGTCCAAAATGCTTCTTTGAGGAGGTGGCATTTAAACAGAACCCTTAAGTGAGGAAGTGGGCTGCACAAATATCTGAAGGAGGATATTTCAGATAGAGGGGGAAGCAAGGGCCAGGCCTGAGTCTGGCACATGCTTGATGGGTATGAAAACAGCAAGGAGGCCAGAGTGGCTGGTGAGTAAGGGAAAGAGGGAACCAGGGGTCAGGTCATAAAGGACCACGTGGGCCTTGCTAAGTACTTAAGATATTAGCCTGTGTATTGGTGTGAGGGAGGAGAAGGGGGCTGGAGGTTTGAAACAAGGCAGTAATATGGTATTTTTTCACTCTGAAAAGGACCACTGTGGATGTCTGTGGCTTGAAGGGAGGGGGCAAAAGTACAAACCGGTGGTTAGGAGGCTCTTGCAGTGGTTGAAGTGAGAGACAGTGGTTTGGAGCAGAAGGAGTTGGGGGGAAGTAGCAGGATGGATGCTAGAAGATGGAGTCATCAGAGAGGGAGACCTTGCAGATGCTGTGAAAGGGGGAAGGAACATAACAGAGCACACAGGGAGGAGGAGGAGGGAAAGTTACATGAAAGAACAAAGTCATCTGTGCTCAGGGGCCTCGCACAGAGTTCTGCAAAGCAAAGAGGGCAGGGTACTGCAGCCTTCCTTTCAATGACTTTTTTCTTACAGAATCCTGTTGTTACAGAGGAAGATGAATCTGTCAGTGTCGACCGAAGAAGGTACACTTGGGGGAAACTTGATTTTATGTTTCCAGTGTATGACAGGAAAATGTTGACCCCTCTAGACCTCAAGTATAGGTGTAAAACAGAGAGCTTCTCACCTCAGACTAACTAGAGTCTTAAGAATAACACCTCATGACGTCTCCTCCTTAGCCTGACTCCTGGATTCTGTGTGTACTCACGTGTGGTGAACCCCTGCGACCCACCCCGAAGGCCACCGCACTTGTCTTCGGCACACTAGGTGGCTTGGTTCAGCTGGCTCTCCAGGCTGCCAGGTCAGTGTTCTCACAGTACTGCTTGGATCACATCAGGCCTTTTCTCAAAAAGCCTTCAGGGGCCCTTCTAACTTAGCAAGTTAAGTGCTTCTTCTGAATGGCCTCAGCCTACAACTCTCCTGCTCATTCCAGGATCCAGCCAAAATGGCAATGCTTTCTTCTCTTCAATCACACGCCACCTTTTCCCACCTGCATGCCTTTCCTCCTGCTCTTCCCCAGATAATCTCCCCATCCTTCTCTGCTTCCAGGAAACCTAATTTCTGATCAAGACCTTTCTCCAATACCACTTTGTCTTTTGAATGCAACCACTCTCCCTAAAATACTTTCACAATTCATTATTCTTATGGCACTTGCCAGATTCTTTGTGTACTGGAGTTATCTGTGTGCTTGGCTTAATCTCTCCTCCCTCCCCACATTAGACTGATACTTTAAGGGCAAAAGCTCCCTTTTCCTCTCATTTATGTCATCTGAGGTTGGTTGCATAAGGCCTTGCACATAGCAGGCTGTCAACAAATACTGAATTGGATTGCTTTTCAGGTGAGAAACAAGAGTTCTGAAAGAAACAAGAATGTGGGAAGAGTGACTTGTAAGCAAACGTGCGCAGTTGGAATGCCCTGCAAGGAAAAGCAGGGGGCGTGGGGGCAAGCAGATCGCAAGGCCTGGCAGTGAGGGAGGCACAAGGCCGAGAGCTGGGACTATGGGGTCACCCCGGCATGTGGTCCTGGTGTCTAGACCAGCCATCTAAGGTTGTCCTAGATGGTGAAAGTTATGGGTGCTGCTCTCACCTGAGACAGTTTGCTCTCCTGCTCTAAGCTCCTCCTGGTGGCTTGGGGAGCCGTCTCACAAGTCACTTTTGGTAACAGCCTCATGAGAGAACTGACCCCTCCACTCCTGATTTGCATGCCTACCCCCAGCTATAAAGTCCTTGGTTCACCAGATGAGATCTCTTCCTCATTTCTTCTGGTTCTGTTCATCACCATGAAATTACTCCAAAACTATGACCATACCTAACCATCAAAATAATTTGGCACAATGGACTCCCAATCCATCAAATGGAACTTTCTGCTGTTAGAGCAATGAAAGAAACTCTACCATTACTTAATCCAGTTGCCCCCTAACTAGGCTGCAATGCAGAATCAGCTGCATAGCTTTGCAGGGCCCCTGCCCTTGGAAATCCTGCCTCAGTAGGTTGTGGTGGGGTGCTTCAGTACCCTGGGATGGCTAATGCAGTCTCTCCCCTCATCTTATAAATGAGGACTCTGAGGCCAGAACCTTGACCACCTGGCCCAAGGTCATGCGGCTGGTGTTAATAACAATGCTTCCTAACTCTTCACAGGGTACCTATTTCAAGTGAGCCTCCAATAACCCATTAGATTTGGTGTTATTACAGGATCATCCCCCAGTTTACAGAGGAAGGGAAGAAGCTGCAGAGCAAGCAACTTCTAAGGTCTCACTGTTAAGGAACAGACCGAATTACACCCAGATTTCTTGAGCCCCAGTCCTACCATCTTTTCACTGAAAAGTAAGGCACCTGAGCCCAAGCAGGAGATGGATGGGGCTGAGTAGGAAGGACATTCCAAATCAAATTCCACAGTTCTGGCTTCTTATTGCTTGCTATCACCTTTAAAAAATTGGCTAGTATGCAAAGGCACATATAGACTTATCACAAGCTTTATGAGCTTTATGATGATCTAATTAACTACCTAGACAGATTATGAAAATGTTCAAATACACAAAATTAGAGTAAATCCCTGTTTACTCAACATTTAGATTCAACAATCCCAATTTTGCCACATTTGCTCTAGTGTCCTTTATTGGTTTTCTTTTTTCTTTGAAGTTCTTACATTTAAATATTTTAGAAATAGATCCCAGCCATCATGCCATTTCTTCCGTTCATAGGATGCATTTCATAAAAACACCCAGTCTTTGTGTTTGCAGGAGTGTAACTTCACAGGTAGAACCACTGGGACCTCCCCTATACCAAGAGAACAAATTCCAGTGAGCACCAGGTACCAAGGTTTGTGTTGCGCTGTCACCAGGTGTGGATTCTCAATCATCTTGGCTGGAAAACAAATTTTATTTGCACTTCAAACCTTCTGACACATTCAGGTATTGATTTAATGCAGTCTCTTTTTGCCGGTTGCTGTTGAGTGCCACCTTGGCTACTTAAAGACTCAGAAAAGGAAGTAGAGAAGCAGCTGCAAGATGACAGTTGCTCAATTTCCACTTCACAGGTAGGCCCACTTCTGATCCCCTCCCTGCAGTAAAATGCAGAGTAAACCCGGGAAAACACAGAGTGACAAGGAGTCAGCCTGAGTGTCTAGCACACTCCAGGCCAGAAAGAGTGGTCATTATTTTTAGGAACTACTTGTTAAGTGTTTTCCTAATCAGCACTGGGCAAATGCTTAGCTGCACTAAGATGAGAGGTGCTCCAATGCTACCTCTGCAGCAGGAGGGATGGTCTGAGAAGAGGGCCCTTTTATCATTCACTTGGTTGAGGCTGTCCTGCCACAAGCACCAGCTGTTCCCATCAGTACTGCACCTATAAAAGCAAAAGCCAAAGACATGAAACATGTAATGAAACAGGCCCACCTAAAGCTGTTGTCGTGCCCTCTGGCATTTCCTCAACCAAAGCCATGTGTGGGCTTCCCTTAGTCTGCCTGGCCAGCATCCCTACTTCCTTGCCAACCCCCAAAAGGCATTTTTAGAAAGCTGCAAAATGTCAGTTCACTGAGATTCACCACCATTCATTCTGCTGACGCACTACCCAACGCAAGCTGGACACAAGAACCACAACTTTGGGTTAAGTTACCCACACTTCTATTTCTGGGAGACTGCAGCATATGTGTGTTCTAAAATGCTTTTGGGAAACACCTACTGGTTTCCGCTTTTAATTCAAGAAACAAATACTTGATTACTTAGTAGCTACATGAAGTTCTCCGTTCTGGATTCTGCCACAACGATGATCTGACACCCATTGACTCACCTAATTAAATTCTTCTCTCACAGGACCTCATTCCTGTTTTCATGTGGGTGAACAGGGATTGAGACAATCAGTACTGTAGTTATTTTTCAACTCAGAAGGGTATTGATGTCATCATCTGACACCAAGAAACAAATCCCAAATTGAAATTAAACTGTATATGGATTCATTTATAGATAAATGTGTCTGTTTTTATTATGCGGGAAGCACCACTGAAAAATTAAATAATTCAGTTGATTTAACTGACTGTTTTGTAAAAAAGGAATGACTAGGGGTTTTCCCATAATGGCAGACACCACCTGTTAAGTTTACCTTATCTGAATCAGGGTGGAAACTAGGGTGAGGCTAAACGAGGTGCCTAGGCAACAAAATTAAAGGAGGCACCCCCTCTCAGGGTCATGCAACCTATTAACCCTACATTTGCACACTCTGAGGGCTAGCACCTCAAATTTTGCACTTTGGACTCTCTCCTTACCCTAGTTCTCAGCCATGCTATAGACTGGGGCCATCTGGGGGCAAGTTACCTTGTTAAGTTACAGAGTCCCTGAGTCCAAATCTTGGAGATTCTAATTCAGTACATCTGGGGAGAAGTTCAAGTATTCTTTTGAGTAAGCTTCCTCATGTAATTCTGCTATGTAGCCAGGTTTGGGATCGTGCAATGTAGTATTTAGAATAATACTACAAGGTGACATTACTTTACCTTTAGCATGATTAGCTCCAGTTACAAGTATTGGATTCAATTCTGAGTGTTCTCTTTGTAAGGGTACTTGGAGATTTGATTCTCTGTCAGGATTGTGTTCTGCTGCAGCCAACATAAAATTCTACTTACAATGGCTTAAACAAGGAGTTTGCTTTTCCCATAACTAGAAATCTGGAGTACTGCTGGTATTGGTCTGCAGCATACTAACATCAGGGTCAACATCTCTGTGTTTCTCTTGGTTTTCCACCTCATGGCCCCCATATGCAACTATAGTTCTAGAGACCGTCTGCCTTCAAGATGAGGAGGGAGGATGAAGCAGACACATGCGACCAGTCTTCTCTGTTCCCTTCTATCAAGAAAGTAAAAGCCTTCCCAGAAATCAACCCTTCCCAGACCTCTCTCTATTAGGTCTCACTGGCCAGAACTGTGTCACGTGGTCACCTGTTATTGAAAGGGAGACTGGAAAATCAGGAAACAGGATCATCTTAAGGGACTTAAACTAGTATTTCTCTAACTTTAGCAGGCATTGGAACCACCTGGAGGGCTTGTTAAAACACAGATTGATGATGGTTTCACCCTCATAGATTTTGACTAAGTGGACCTGAGGATTTTATACTTTAAGTTCTTGGTTGATTCTGCTAATGCTGATCTTAGGAAAACACTTTGAGAACCACTGACTTCTCAGCACTGGTTCCCAACCCTGGTGATGCATTAAAAACATCTGGAGAGTAGTTTTTAAAGGTGTGGTTGCCCTAGGGTCCCATAGATATTCTGACTTAATTTCTTGGTGGGGTCCAGGTATTCCTATTGTCCTAGCTCTACAGATGATTCTAATGATAACCAGGGCTGGGAACGACTGTTTAGGCCAATTATGATTCCTAATCTGGAACTGCTATTGAGGTTCTATTAGCTTGGAGGAAGGAGGGGAAGGCAATAGGCCTGCAGAAGATTCAGATAGTGGTTCCCAAAGTTGTCTGCAATTCTGAATCACTTGGGAATCTTTCAAAAATTCCAATTCAGGACATACCCCAGACAATTAAATTATCATCTCTGGGGGTGAAGCACCCAGTAGTTGAAGCACCCAAGGTGATTCCAATGTGAAGACAAGTTTGGGAACACCATGGTTAAGACCACTATGAAGGTGACTACTTGAAAACTGTGTAAGAGAAAGATTATGAAGGGAAGTTAATCAGATTGGAAAGGAGAAACTTGAAGATTTATTTAATTAAAGTTTAAGCATGTGAGAAAAATATTACAAAGAATGCTGTTGTCCATCTGAATTGAAGACCAGCAAGAAGGAAAGGGGGTTGAACTGGTCAGAGCCCTTGGGTTCTACACCAAGAAAAACTTTCTAGCTGCAAATTCTTACAATGAAATGTGGTGCGGTAGGAATGGTGAGAATGGGATTGTGCAATCCTGTCATTTAAGAGCTATAAAAATAGTATAGATTCTCATCTGCTTAGAATATTCTAATGTCATTCTTTCTGAAGGTGAAGAGGTGGATGAAATGACCTGTCTAGATCTTTTCTTTGAAACTTTCTATTTTATTCCTCTTCTCATTTCACGTCTCAGCTTAACAGACAGACCTCCACACTAGCAATTCAAAGAAAACATAACCTCTGCTACCTATCTGAATGGATAAAATACCTGACAGCTAGTCATAGTTTGAGGTGCTGCTAGCTCAAAGTGTTTGGATCTCTAAAAGGCTATTTTGAGTTTGTAGATGACAAGCATACTGCCAGAGAGAGCCATCCAAATTTGATTTGAATGAGTTCTTATGTTTGTAAATGTAAATATTGTGCTCAAGGATGAATCACCATCATGTCTGAGCCTTGCTGCACACACACACACAACCAAAATAGCTATTTTCATGCCACACATAAATAATGCATGTGTTTAAATATAGCTACAATTAAAAATATGTTCTTCTCTGTAGGTGAAAATGTCACTAGCTATTGTCAATATGACATGTCCTCTGAATTATCTTTTGCAGGGTTGATAATATATTTACCCTGTTCATATCTAACCTTATTACCAGTAACATGATGAGTCCAACAGCTGGGGTTTCATTTTAGAGGAAAAAATAGGGGGCCATTGATGGGGCAAATCCACATTCAGTGGATCTGAAATCCAAAGGTTGAGGAGTGTTGTTCCCAAATTTTGCTGCACATTAGAAATACCATGGAAGCTTTTAAATACCCTGATGTCCAGGTTCCACTGGATACCAATTAAATCAGAATGATTGGGTATGAAAGCTAGGCATCAGTAGCTTTTAGGATCCCCAGGTGATTCTCAAGTGCTGCAGAATTTGAGAACCACTGCCTTAGTCACCCTCATTATGGGAACTAAAATCTCTTATAGGAAGAATTTCTCTTAGGTCTCATATCAAAAGTAGGTGTAAGAATTAGGTAAATTTTCCTCCTTCCTGGGTGTGACAGATTAATTCACCCCTTTTAATTCTCCACCATAAGAGAATCTCTAATAGTTCACTGAATACATAGCCACTCAGATTAAAGACTACTTTTCCAAGCCTCCCTTGAAGCAAAGCATGGCCTCAATTCTGTCCAGTAGGATTAAGTGCAAGTGGTATGTGCATATTCCTGGGTAATCCTTAAAGGGAAGGTGTGTATTCTTCTCTTCCACCTTCTTGCTGACTGGAAGGCAGAAGTAATAGATGAAGCTCTAACAGCCAGCTGGACAGTGAGATGACAAACACAGCAAAGAAGCAAGGTAGAAGGAGGCTGGTGCCCAGCATCACAGAGCTTGCTGTCAGCCCTAGACTGACCAACTGTGGATAAAGTGAAGGTTCCTGTGGCCAGGATTCTCACCTGGCCCTGGTTGGCTCGCTCACTACACATGTGTGGGCAGTACATCATTATCAACTCTCTATAAAGAGCCCTGCCCAGTGCTCTGGGTGACATGGTGGCACAGTTGCAGGAAAGCAGAGCAGAGCCTGGAGTGGTGGCAGCACCGAAGACAGCTGTGCAGGCAGAGAGGCCCAGAAGCAGAGACCAGCTTGCTGCAACCAGACTCGCTCTGAGTGGATGGGGTTTTAGTGATTGACCTGCCACTGTGGAAATAAAGTTGGGTACAGCCCTTTCACCCCAAGAGCATTCTACTGTCATATCTTTGGTCACACTGAATCCAAAGTAAACTTGTCCAGGGCTGAAACCCATGGGCAAGACACCAACTATTTGGGCTTCTTCATGGGTAAGAAAAATAAACTTCTATCTTGTTTATGGCACCATTCTCTTCAAAGTAGTCTCGAATTTTGGTATGTATCAGAAACAGCCACAAAGCTAATGAGGCATATTGAAGTAGGTGATTCAGATTAACTGAGTTTGAGAACTACATGTGTGTCCCTGGGAGCCAGAGAAAATGCATGGTGAGGGTAAAACTTTGCAAAGTAATGATTGATTAGATTCATTTTGGAAAGCAAATCTACTAAATAATTAGCAGTATTGTTTAGTGGATAAAGACTCACAGTTCAGGAAATAAACTGACTTAAACTTAAATTTCAGATTTGCCACTTACATCCACTAGGAGCTTTATTTCTCTAAGCCACTTCACTCATTTATAAAATGACACAGTAACAGTATTGCTGGTGGTATCATGAGAATTAAAGGAAATGTACTAAGACAATGCTTAGTATAGTAACTGCCACATAGTATAGGCTCAATAAGGGTTGCTTTGAAAAAAATGAGGGTGGAATTTATGATCTGGCTTTGAATTTCATTTTAGTCCCTGACTAGTTCTAGTCTGTCCAATGTGGTAGCCACTAACCATATTTGTCACCACTTTATGGCTATAATTTTAAAAAGATAATAATAAGTGTTGACTAGAAGGTGGAGAAATTGGAACCCATAAAAATTGCTGGAAAACATGTATGATGTAACCATTTTGGGAAACAGTTTGGCAGTTCCTCAAAATGTTAGAGTTATCACATGACCAGCAATTCTCCTAGGTATATACCAAGAGAAATATTCCTGTCTTCACATTTGTCCACACAAAAACTTTTTACAAGTGTTCATACCATTATTATTCACAATAGCCAAAAGTAGAAAAAACCCAAGTGTTCTTCCACTGATAAATGGGTAAACAAAACATTCCATACATGGATTATTATTTGGCAATAAAAAGGAAAGAAGTATTGATACATGTTACAACATGGATAGACCTTGAAGACATTACTCTAAGTGAAAGAAGTAAGTCACAAAGAAACCACATACCGTATAATTCCACTTACATTAAATGCCCAGAACAGAGAGATCCATAGAGATTGAAAGTAGATTAGCGGCTGCTCAAGTCTGGGGATAAGTGGAACAGGAATGAGTGCTACTTGGTACAAGGTTCCCTTTTAGGGTGATAAACTGTTTTAAAATTAGAGAGTAGTGGAGGTTGTGCAACTCTGTGAATACACTAAAAACCAGTGAGCTGTACACTTTAAATGGTTGAATAGTATGGCATGTGAATTATGCATCAGTAATGCTCTTAAGAACAAAACATGGGAAGATGGTGGCATGAGTAGGGCAGCATAAATCTCCCAAAACCATATCTATTTTTGAAAATATAACAAATACAACTACATCTGACAGACCAGAAGATACAGTACAATAGCCAGGCTACATCTACATCTGCAAAAACTTGGCATCTCACAAAGGGGGTAAGATAGAAAGCTGTGACCCGGCGGGAACACGAGCACTCCCCCCACCCCAGCTCACTGGTGGGAGGAAAGGAGTCAGAGTGGGGAGAGAGTGGAAGCACAGGACTGCTAAATAACCAGCCCTAATAATCTGCACTGGGAGCACAGACAAACATTCATGGTATGCTGGATATCAGAGAAACAGAAAAATAAAATCTGAGAGCGGGTCCCCACAGCTGGATCCCCTGGGACCAAACAAAACCGAGTGCTTTTTGAAAGTCTCAAAGGGACAGGGGCTTAACAGCTGGATGGAATTGTCCTGGCACACTCAGTCCAGCAGGCTGAGAATCCTGAGGAACTTCAGGCACCCTAACCCCCTGTGTGGCAACGCAGCTTTGAAGCCCCCCACAGTGATAAACAGCCTGCCATTTGTTCCCCTGGCCAGCGCTGCCCCGCCACAGCTGCAGAGCAGCCGGAGAGCAGCCATGCCCAGAGCAACCACCCAGAGTCTCCTCCCAGTGCACAGAGGAGGCCGGGGCAAGGCACAAAGGGGCACCATCCTCATAGGAGAACACACCCGGCTTGCCTGCCACTCCCCGCAGGGCTCTGGGCTACCGTGAGGGCTGCCCTGCCCACGGCAGCTCAGGGGATTAACCTGGAGGCTGTTCACAGTGTGTGGGTAACCAAAAGGCAGCAGCGAAGGGCAAGGCGACCAGCAAGCAGGAAGGGACTTTGTTCTCCCAGCCGACACATGCACCACCTTTCTACGACTAACTCTATCAACATGAAAAGGCAGAAGAATTTGGTCCAGTCAAGAATCACCCAGACAACCCCTGAGAGAGGGCCTGGGGAGATAGATATAAACAATCTTCCTGAAAAAGAATTCAAAATAAAGGTCATAACCATGCTGATGGACCTGCATAAAAATATGCAAGAGATAAGGGATGAAGTCAGGAGGGAGATTACAGAAATGAATCTCTGGAAGGACTTAAGAGAAGACTAGATGAGGTGCAAGAGACTGTTAATGGAATAGAAATAAGAGAACAGGAATACAGAGAAGCGGAGGCAGAGATAAAAGGATCTCCAGGAAGGAAAGAATATTAAGAGAACTGTGTGACCATCCAAAAGGAACAATATTTGCATTATAGGGGAACCAGAAGAAGGAGAGACAGAAGAAGGGATAAAAAGTGTCTTTGAAAAATTAATTGCTGAAAACTTCCCCAAACTGGGGGAGGAAATAGTCTCTCAGACCATGGAAGCCCGCAGATCTCCCAACACAAGGGACCCAAGGAGGACAACACCAAGACATACAATAATTAAAATGACAAAGATCAAAGACAAGGACAGAGTATTAAAGGCAGCCAGAGAGAGAAAAAAGATCACCTAAAAAGGAAAACCCATCAGTCTATCATCAGACTTCTCAACAGAAACCTTACAGGCCAAAAGAGAATGTCATGATATATTTAATTCAATGAAACAGAAGGACCTTGAAACAAGAATACTGTGTCCAGCAAGATTATCATTTAAATATGAATGAGGGATTAAACAATTCGCAGACATGCAAAAGTTGAGGGAATTTGCGTCCCACAAACCACCTCTACAGGATATTTTAAAGGGACTGCTCTAGATGGAAGCACTTCTAAGGTTAAATAGATCACCAGAGAAAATAAAATCACACCAAAGAAAGCAGACCAACCAAATACTAACTAAAGGGAAAAAATAAAATCAGCTATTCACAAAAGCAGTCAAAGGAAACACAAAAGAGTACAGAATAAAACACCTAACATACAAAGAATGGAGGAGGAGAAATAAGAAGGGAAAGAAATATAGAACCATCACACTGTGTTTATAATAGCTTAATAAGCGAGTTAAGTTAGACAGTTAGATAGTAAAGAAGCTACCCTTAAACCTTTGGTAACCATGAATCTAAAGCCTGCAATGGCAATAAGTACATATCTTTCAATAATCACCCTAAATGTAAATGGACTGAATACACCAATCAAAAGACACAGAGTAATAGAATGGATAAAAAAGCAAGACCCATCTATATGCTAGTTACAAGAGACTCACCTCAAACCCAAAGACATACACAGACTAAAAGTGAAGGGATGGAAAAAGATATTTCATGCAAACAATGGGGAGAAAAATGTAGGTGTTGCAGTACTTGTATCAGACAAAATAGACTTCAAAACAAAGAAAGTAACAAGAGATAAAGAAGGACATTACATAATGATAAAGGGCTCAGTCCAACAAGAGGATATAACCATTATAAATATATATGCACCCAATACAGGAGCACCAACATATGTGAAAGAAATACTAACAGAATTAAAGGAGGAAATAGAATGCAATGCATTCGTTCTAGGAGATTTCAACACACTTCTCATTCCAAATGACAGATCCACCAGACAAAATAAGTAAGGACACAGAGGCCCTGAACAACACACTAGAACAGATGGACCTAACAGATATCTACAGAACTCTACACCCTAAAGCAGCAGGATACACATTCTTCTTAAGTGCACATGGAACATTTTCCAGAATAGACTAAATACTAGGCCACGAAAAGAGCCTCATTAAATTCCAAAAGATTGAAATTCTACCAACCAACTTCTCAGACCACAAAGGTATAAAACTAGAAATAAATTGTACAAACAAAGCAAAAAGGCTCACAAACACATGGAGGCTTAACAACATGCTCCTAAATAATCAATGGATCAATGACCAAATTAAAATAGAGATCAAGCAATATATGGAGACAAGTGACAACAACAGCACAAAGCCCCAACTTCTGTGGGATGCAGCAAAGGCAATTCGAAGAGGAAAGTATACAGCAATCCAGGCCTATTCAAAGAAGGAAAAACAGTCCCATATGAACAGTCCAAAGTCACAATTATTGAAACTGGAAAAAGAAGAACAAATAAGGTCCAAAATCAGCAGAAGAAAGGACATAATAAAGATCAGAGAAGAAATAAATAAAATTGGGAAGAAAAAAACAATAGAAAAAAAGCAATGAAACCAAGAGCTGGTTCTTTGAGAAAATAAACAAAATAGATAAGCCCCTAGCCAGACATATTAAGAGAAAAAGAGAATCTACACACATCAACAGAACCAGAAATTAGAAAGGAAAAATCATGACAGATACCACAGAAATACAAAGAATTATTAGAGACTACTATGAAAATCAATATGCTAACAAGCTGGAAAACCTAGAAGAAATGGACAACTTCCTAGAAAAATACAACCTTCCAAGACTGACCAAGGAAGAAACAGAAAATCTAAACAGACCAAATACGACCAACAAAATTGAATCAGTAATCAAAAAACTACCCAAGAACAAAACCTCCAGGCCAGATGGATTCACTGCTGAATTTTATCAGACATATAGAGAAGACATAATACCCATTCTCCTTAAAGTTTTCCAAAATATAGAAGAGGAGGGAATACTTCCAAACTCATTCTATGAAGCCAGCATCACTCTAATACCAAAACCAAGCAAAGACCCCATAAAAAAAGAAAATTACAGACCAATATCCCTGATGAACATAGATGCAGAAATACTCAACAAAATATTAGCAAACCAAATTCAAAAATACATCAAGAGGATCATACACCATGATCAAATGGGATTCATCTCAGGGATGCAAGGATGGTCCAACATTTGAAAATCCATCAACATCATCCACACATCAGCAGAAAGAAGGACAAAAACCACATGATCATCTCCATGGATGCTGAAAAAGTGACAAAATTCAACATCCATTCATGATAAAAACTCTCATCAAAATGGGTATAGAGAGCAAGTCCCTCAACATATTAAAGGTCATATATGATAAACCCACAGCCAACATCATACTTAACAGTGAGAAGCTGTAAGTTTTTCCTCTAAGATCAGGAGCAAGACAGGGATGCCCACTCTCCCCACTGTTATTCAATCTAGTACTGGAGGTCCTAGCCATGACAATTAGACAAAACAAAGAAATACAAGGAATCCAGATTGGTAAAGAAGAAGCCAAACTGTCCCTGTTTGCAGATGACATGTATTGTACATAAAAAACCCTAAAGACTCCATTCCAAAACTACTAGAACTAATATTGGAATTCAGCAAAGTTGCAGGATACAAAATTAATACACAGAAATCTGTTGCTTTCCTATACACTAACAATGAACTAGCAGAAAGAGAAATCAGGAAAACAATTCCATTCACTATTGCATCAAAAAGAATAAAATACTTAGGAATAAACCTAACGAAGGAAGTGAAAGACCTATACCCTGAAAACTACAAGACACTCGTAAGAGAAATTAAAGAGGACACTAACAAAGGGAAACTCATCCCATGCTCTCGGCTAGGAAGAATTAATATCATCAAAATGGCCATCCTGCCTAAAGCAATATATAGATTCAATACAATCCCTATCAAAATACCAACAGCATTCTTCAACTAACTGGAAGAAATAGTTTTAAAATTCATATGGAACCACAAAAGACCCCGAATAGCCAATGCAGTCCTGAGAGAAAGAAGAATAAAGCAGGGAGGATCTTGCTTCCCAACTTCAAGCTCTACTACAAAGTAACAATAATCAAGACTAGTTGGTACTGGCACAAGAACAGACCCACAGACCAGTGGAACAGAACAGAGAGTCCAGATATAACCCAAACATATTTAGTCAATTAATATACAGTAAAGGAGCCATGGACATACAATGGGGAAATGACAGCCTCTTCAACAGTTGGTGTTGGCAAAGCTGGACAGCTACATGCAAGAGAATGAAACTGGATCATTGTCTAACCCCATACACAAAAGTAAATTCAAAATGGATCAAAGACCTGAATGTAAGTCGTGAAACCATAAAACTCTTAGAAAAAAACATAGGCAGAAATCTCTTGGACATAAACATCAGCAACTTCTTCATGAACATATCTCCCTGGGCAAGGGAAACAAAAGCAAAAATGAACAAGTGGGACTATATCAAGCTGAAAAGCTTCTGTCAGCAAAGAACACTGTTAGTAGAACAAAAAGACATCCTACAGTATGGGAGAATATATTCATAAATGACAGATCTGATAAAGGGTTGACATCCAAAATTTATAACGAGCTCACACATCTCAACAAACAAAAAGCAAATAATTCAATTAAAAAATGGGCACAGGATCTGAACAGACACCTCTCCAAAGAAGAAATTCAGATGGCCAACAGACACATGAAAAGATCCCCACATCGCTAATCATCAGAGAAATGCAAATTAAAACCACAATGAGATATCACCTCACACCAGTAAGGATTGCTGCCATCCAAAAGACAACAACAAATGTTGGTGAGGTTGTGGAGAAAGGGGAACACTCCTACGCTACTGGTGGGAATGTGAATTAGTTCAACCATTTTGGAAAGCAGTATGGAGGTTCCTCAAAAAACTAAACATAGAAATACCATTTGACCCAGGAATTCCACTCCTAGGAATTTACCCTAAGAGTGCAGCAGCCCAGTTTGAAAAAGACATATGCACCCCTATGTTTATTGCAGCACTATTTACAATAGCCAAGAAGTGGAAGCAACCTAAGTGTCCATCAGTAGATGAATAGATAAAGAAGATGTGGTACATATACACAATGGAATATTATTCAGCCATAAGAAGAAAACAAATCCTACCATTTGCAACAACATGGATGGGGCTAGAGGGTATTATGCTCAGTGAAATAAGCCAGGCAGAAAAAGACAAGTATCAAATGATTACACTCATCTGGAGTGTAAGAACAAAGAAAAAACTGAAGGAACAAAACAGCAGCAGAATCACAGAACCCAAGAATGGACTAACAGTTGCCAAAGGGAAAGGGACTGGGAAGGATGGATGGGAAGGGAGGGAGACGGGGAAAAAAAGGGACATTACTACTACTAGCAGACATAATGTGGGGGTGGGGAGCATGGGGAAGGTTGGACAACAGAGAAGACAAGTAGTAATTCTATAGCATCTTACAACACTGATGGACAGTGACTGTAATGGGGTGTGTGGGGGGACTTGGTGATGGGGGAAGTCTAGTAAACATAATGTTCCTCATGTAATTGTAGATTAATGATACCAACCCCCCCCACACACAAAAATGTCTCCAGACATTGCCAAAAAAAAAAAAGAACAAAACATGGTGCCCTTCCCCCCAGAAAAATTAGCTCTGTAGGAAAATAGGGAAATACATAATTTACCTCGGCAACACCATATAATGAAAAGAAAACTGGCTAAGAGGAGAGACCTAGATTCTAGGCTTGCAGTCACTACTTACTAACAGCAAAGGCCAAGGGCAAGTCTCTTAACTTCTATCTTCAGCCTCTTCAGTTATTAAAGGACAGGGCCCCGTTTCCAAAATTTGATGGCAATGATGTTTTTCCTGTTGACCTGAAAGAGCAGCTGTTGCATCAGATTCTCAAGGGGCTTCATGATCCAATACACGTAAGAGCTGCTGCTTCTGGCTTCAGCCCTGTGTTCTCCTTACTACTGAAAATCTGATGAAATACCTGCAGGAGATCCCCAGGTTGCCAGGCCAATGAAACACTCTTCCTCAGCGTGAACTGCATAGTATATTCCCCCAAGTCATCCTGCAAAGAGAGAGAGGGGATCATGTTCCAGCTCAGTTTTCACAGAAGCATTTGGTTCAGGCTATATTCTTCCCTTGCAGACCAAGACGGGTGTGAGGGAGAGAAATCAAGCACTCTTCAAGCGGCCTCTGCTTAAAATTATCTTCCTCATACCAAATCCAAAACAAAACTAGAAATCTTACCAATTACAGACTAATTTCAAAAAGAAAAATATTAACCTAGAAGGTGAAGGGGCATTTGTTCTAATCCTCTCATCTCATTGATTAAAAGTCAATGACTGGGGGCTTAAATGACTTTCTCATGATCCCATTATCTGTAGAACCGGGACTAGAATCCTTGTCTATAGACTACACTTCTGATGCCTTTTTCTTTGACGGAATATAATACATTTTCTAAGTTGAATTTGACAGAGTGGGAGAAGGAAGATTAAGCTTCATACACACATCAGTTTCATTTCATTTCATTAAACAATCAGTATAATTACAGGTGAGTGTTGAAGGAATTAAATCTCAGCCTTTATATGAAAGAATTACTTCAATCAAATATAAGACCAGTGTTTCAAACTCTTTTTAAAAAGTTGGTATGCCCAACTTTACATTTCCCTGTATGGCCCCGGAAGATGGCTGGTTAGCCAGAGACGGGTAAGATTCCTCAAGGGAGGAACAACCTAAGACAGGCACAGTCGCATGGGGGCCATCAGGTGAGAATTTGGGGATCAACAGAGGTGAGGCTCAGAACCTCACCCCCCTGCTTTGAGAGAAATCTTATGCATCCGTGGATGTCTTGCTGCCCTTGTCTAGCCTGGATTAATACTTAGTCCATAGGCACACACCTGATCATCTGATCATCTACATTTGCCCTCTTACAGCACTAAACTATGTTTTCTACCTTTATCTTGCATCTACCTACCACTTCAGCATTTTATTAAAAATAAAAATAATAATAATAATAGAGGGAGAAATGTGGGATCAACATATAAATCAAGTACAAAAATCAAAGGAATATTCATATTTGACCTGATTGTTTATGGGTCATAATGCGTGATCAAAACCAAAAGTTTCTGTGATGAATGCCCTTGTACTGTTCACCATGTAAGAACTTATTCACTATGTAAGAATTCGTTCACCATGTAAGAACTTGTTTGTTATGCTTCAGAAGATTGGAGACTGACGAGAATTAGGCTTGAGATGGATTAATGATTGTACATTGAGCATTGACCCCCCTATACTGAATTTTATTGTTGTTAACAACCATTTGATCAATAAATATGAGAGATGCCCTCTCAAAAAAAAAAAAAAAAAGTTGGTATGCCTTCTGCCTCAGAACTTGGTCCTCTTCTCTCTTTTCTTGCTCACTTTATTGGTGATCTCATGCTGTTTCACTACTTTGCATACCCCTCTTTCTTCTTCATAGCTCACATCTGACCCTGGGAAATCTCACTGACTTGACCTTCAAAGTATATCCAGAACCCAGCCCCTTCTCTAACATCATTGCTGCCATACTGGTCCAAACCACCAACCATCTTTCTCCCCTGGATTACTCCCACGACCTCCCAACCATTCCCTTTGCTTCTGCCTTTGCTCTTTTAAATCTGATCTTAATGTACAAGGCAAAGCAATGTTTTGAAATGTAAGTCATATCGGGTCAAACTCCACTGAAAACCCCCAATGGCTTCCCATAAAAGCCAAAGTTCTTACAGTGGCCTCCAAGACCCTACCGGATCTGCACCCCTGCTCCCACTCCTGCTCATTCTGCTCCTACCATGGTGATCTCCTTGCTACTCCTTGAGTAAGTCAGATTCTTACCTCAGAGCCTCTGCTTTAACTGGTTCTTCTGCTGGAAATACTTTGCTACAGGAGTATATACTGAAATGTGAGCAGGTTTGTGAACCTCTGTAAAGAAATCACTAATAAAAAATTAGGCAAAGTCCTTGAAGGAGCCCTGCAAGTTAGGGATCTAGAAATGTAAGCTTCACTAGCTTCATAGTAAATCCACTTTTCTTCTCTCAGACGTCTGCTTGTTTGACTCCCTCACCCCTTCAAAGTCTTGGTCTAATCTTACCTTCTCAACGAGGCCTGCTGTGACTACTCTGTATAATACTGCAACTTGTTCACCCATTCCTCTACTTTTTTTTTCCTCTGTAGCACTTATTGTCTTTTAACATACTATATAATTAACTTATTTACTGTATTTACTGCTCCTCCCCCACCTCCTCGCTAGAATATAAGTTCCAGGATTCCCAGTCTCTAGAACAGTCTTGGCACAGAATGGGTGTTCAATAAACTTTGTAGCAGGAATGAATTTCTATTTCTTTAATGCTATTTTAAAAGGAATTGGAACTCCTAGGCCCGGTATATGATAGATGGTCAGTTAGTCATCATCTTGAAGATTAATTATAAAAAGACATCATTGCTACTATTCATCCAGTAGCTAGCATGTGCCAAGCTCTTTTTTACATTTTCTTGATGATCCCACTAAATAGGTACTATTATTATTACCATTTTACAGATGAAAAGTTTAAATATATTGCCCATGGTCACATAGCTCAGAAAAAGAAAACCCAAATGGGACTAAATTTAGGTATGTCTTATTCCAAAGCCTCTGATCTTTCCATTTTGCTGGTAGCGAGTGATATTAATAACCAGGTTTCTTTCTGGCATGACTGAGGCAAGCAGTAGAGAAAATCTGCATGAATTTGAGATTAATAAACAGCTCCAATAAGAACTTGCTTTGGGACCATGAGCAAGTTTCTTAATCTCTGAGTTTCAGTTTTCTCACCTTAAAATGGGCCTCACACAGCCTACTTTGAAGGATAGAAAAGAGAAGTAAAGGAGATAGTGTTTAATATCCAGGATTTAGTAAGCATTTAATAAACATTCCCTTCAAAGGATCTAAAAGAGTTTATAATCAAACACACACATTCATAAGTAGAATTTGGAGGAGCATGTGAGCCAGTTGCTATGGGGAAGTCAGTGGCAGGGCGTTCCTGGAGCGGAGGCTGAGTTCGAGAAAACAAAGCAGGA
Source organism: Manis javanica (assembly GCF_040802235.1). Taxonomy (NCBI): domain Eukaryota; kingdom Metazoa; phylum Chordata; class Mammalia; order Pholidota; family Manidae; genus Manis; species Manis javanica. The sequence continues at coordinate 147,136,662 of NC_133158.1, forward strand.
GGGAGGCAGAGCAGACCAATGTTGCAAACCACAGGGGAACCAAAGAGATTCTCTTCTGAAGTCACATTTTGTCCTTGCCTCCCACAAATTGGCTTGCTCACATCTTTCCATAAGACCCTGGAGTGGGTCTTTTTTCAACACTTCACAGCACAAGGGTCACAGGATATCTGAAGTTTCCTGGAATTGAGTCATCCCGTGCAATTTCAGATATTTGAAGTGCTGAATGAAAGAAAAAGTCCAGCCTCCTCTTATATTTCTGCCAAACTTCTTTGGGAATAATAGATGAGGAAAGCTAATCTGGCAGTGTTAGGTATGGGGGAGGTTGAGCCAAAGGCTAGGAGGGCCTGTAGGTGAGGAGGTTCGTGTCCACAAGACTCCCATTTAACTTGGCTGAGGGCCCTAGGCTTGCCTCATGCATCCTGGTGGGGCTCACCTCTTACAGTGATCCTGGCATGGGGGCAAGCAATGTTAATTATGGTTATTTTATTTTCTTCTTAATGCTACCTGGGGACACTTTGGATATTCTTTAAATAAACAGTTTAATATTATGAAAGATGAATTCACATCTTTAAAATATTATAAAAACCTTAAATGCATGTAAACCTATAATCCTAATGTTGCAACTAAAAATAAGAATTTTAAGACTATGTCCCTGTATCTAATATATGTGACATTCATGGTTTTCTAGTTTATAATGCAAAGTTCTGATACTGAGAAAGGTGGGACAATAAGAAATATAAGACATTAAGTCCAGTTGTGAGTAACAGAACCCTGAAAAAATAGCTTAAACAAGATAAAACTTTTATCTTCTGTTCATTTAAAAGAAATCTGTGGGTCAGTCTAGAAGTAGCATGGTGCTCCATGGGGGATTAGAACTCCTTTCAGCTTTCTGTATTTGCTATCCTTGGATTGTGGCACTTGATGGCTGCTGGAGCTCTTCCATTTGAAGCAGATGGAAAACGAAAGCGAACTTGAAGGGTGTGCCCCTTCCTTTTAAGGAGACTTCCTGTAATTTCTACAGGGTATCTTTTCTGCTTGGGTCCAGCACTCTGCTTGGATTCTGATTGGCCAGAACTCAGTCATATGGCCACAGCCAGCTGCAAGGAAGGTTGGGAAATGGGATGAGTCAATTCCAGAGAACTTCAGATATCCTATGACCCTTGTGCTGTGAAGTGTTAAAAAAAAGACCCACTCCAGGGTCTTATGGAAAGATGTGAGCAAGCCAGTTTGTGGGAGGCAAGGACAAACCTGAGAAAAATCAGGTTTTGTTCTAAGGAAAGAAGGACTAATATTGGGAGGCTATTCCTAATCTGCCTCCATTTTTTTCTAACTCCAAGAAACTGATGAATAACTGAATGTTCTAAATAGTCTGGTGTTCTAAATACTAGCTAAGAGTGTCCTTTTACATACATTATTATATTTAATCCTCATGTAGTCAATAAAATGCAATATACATCTAAAATCAGGAAAGAAAGTTAGGTGCAATAACAGCTCAAGGTATGGATTCAAAAAAACCTGATTCATTTTCAACTGTCATCTCAGCTGACCTATGATTGTGAGTAAAACCCCAGGAAAATATTTTATTTTTTTTGTACTTTGAGGTATGATATCTTTATGTAAATTATTTAGTCACCATTTTTTAAAACTCATTGAGCAGTTACATACACACACACACTGTAAACTGTCATGGAGATTCAGCACATCTGGAGTCACAACAGCTCTGAGAGCTGCTTGTTGATAAGGCCAACACAGAACAACAGGTGCTGTGATTGAAGAGATTGCCTGGATGTGCCTTCCAGACAGTTTATCTGTGATTATTCTCCTTTTCTGGTACCCAGTTCTCAGCAGTTGGATTACTGATGAAGACTGGGATAACTTGGATTTATTTCAGTATTTCTGAGGTAAATTCCTCCAAGTCTGTCATAATAATAGATGTGCAATAATTTTGAAAAGTATGAAACTCTGTCTCTAGGCTTGAATATCAGGGGCAGACAAATCCCTGTTGAAGAATCAGTGGGAGAATGTTTAGAATTATCAAGAAAGTTCAGGGAAATAGCGAGTCATAAGAGACTCCTGCAGGAATATACAGTTGCCTGGATACTAGCAGTAACCAGTTATTCTAGTGTTTCCCACACAGTGGGCATTAAAATACCACCTTCGTCATTTTTTGCTATATCCAACTAACATTTCTGCTATAAGTTACTTATTTTTCTTTCATTAGATTCATTTTTATTTAAATGTATTAAGCTACTATCCACACAGTAGCTGGAGTGATATTTTTTAAATGTCAGTCAGATCACAAAACTCTGCTCAAAATCATCCAGTAGCTTTCATCTGTTTTAGACATTAATAGTCTACAAGGATCTTTGTGATCTGTGTCCTCCAGGAGCCCTCCCCACCTTGTCTCCATTCGCTGTCTTCATCACTTCATCTTCATCCACGATGGCCTCCCTTGCTGTTTCCCCAACAAGTCAAACTCATTCCCATCACCAAGGCTTTGCATTTTCAGGTAACTTTGCCTGGAAAGCTCCTCTTCTAGATATCTTTTTGTCTCACAACCTTAATACATTCAGGTTTCAAAGCTCTTTATCAAAGAGGTTGATGTGACCAACCTACTCCAAATGGCACTTGCTCATCATTACATGCTCCTTACCCTGCTTTGCTTTCTGTCTTAGCATTTATCACCACCCAAAATATTATTGAATTATTAATTTTTAAAATTATTATCTGTCTCTCCTGACTAGAATGCAAACTGTAAGAGTTTAGGGGCTTTACTTTTTAGTGCACTACTATATTCTCAGAACCAAGAATAGTGCCTGGCATATATTAAGTGCTTAATAAATAATTGTTAAATGGGTGGACAGATAGATAAATGGAACAGAGCTGATTGTCCAGGAATAGACCCTATTATTTAATAAGGAAGGCTTCACAAATAAATGGGATGAATAGGTTAGTCAATAAAGGTTATAGGAAAAGCTGACTAGCTTTTTTGTTTTAAGTGAATATACAGTTGATCCTTGAAAACATGGATTTGAACTGTGTGAATTCACTTATATCTGGATTTTTTCCAGTAAACATATTAGAAAATATGGGGAGGATTTACAACAATTTAAGACATTTTCTTTTCTCTAGCTTACTTTATTGCAGGAACACAGTATATGATACATAAAACACGTAAAAATGTTAATTGTTTATGTTACAAGTAATGATTCTCATCAACAGTAGGCTATTATTATTTAAGTTTTGGGGGAGTCAAAAGTTATATATGGATTTTTGACTGCATGGGGAGTTGGTGCCCCAACTATTGTGTTTTTCAAGGGTCAACTGTATATATTCACCACCATCATTCAACTAACTTACTAAATATGCACCAGATGGTTTAAAAATATGGAATAATTTAGAGAAAATCATTTTTAATAAGCCCTAGAAATTTAGCTGAATTTTCTTCTAATTTCTCATTGGGAAAGAACTTTCCACACAGTGGAAAAATAATGAATAAGAAGATCATACATTTGAATTCACAAACACTGTTCATTTCTTTATTGCATTAGATATTGTTTGTTTATTTTTGTAGTTCTCAGGGAAATGCAAATAAAATCACAATGAAATACCACCATACATCTATCACAATGGGTAAAAAAAACCTGGCAATACCAAAGGCTGGTGAAGATGTGGAACAACTGAAATTTTCATACAAGCTGGATAGGGATACAAATGCTAAAGACATCTTGTAATATAGTTTGGCAGTTTCTTACAAAGTTAAGAATATACGCACCCAGAGATATACACAACCCAGAGATCCCACTTCGAGGTATTTACCCAAGGGAAATTAAAATTTCCAAATGCTTGTGTATATAAATGTTTATAGTGGCTTTATTCACTATTGACAAAAACTGGAAATAACCCATATGTCCTTCAACGGCATATGGATAAACAAAATGTGGGATTTTGTATGATAGAATACTACTCAACAATAAAAAAAGGAACAAAGTGATAACATACACAATAACATGGTTGAATCTCTCAAATACTTTATACGAATTGAAAGAAGCCAGACTCAAAAGGCTGTAGTGTATGATTTGATTTATTTGATGTTCTGTAAAAGATGAAGCTATAGGAATGAAAAACATATGGGCAGTTGCCAGTATCTGGAGGTAGGAAAAGGGTTGACTGTAAAGGGCATGGGGAAATTTCTTGGAGGTAATGGAAATATTCTGTATTGTGATTGCAATGCTAGTTACCTGACTATATGTATTTGTGGAAATTCATAGAAATTTACACTAAAAAGGGTGAATTTTACTATATGTAAAATATATAATAAACTTGACTGTCAAAGGGTAAAATTAATAGATAACTGGAAACTTTTAAAAGGGCATGATGAAATTTTTATATTGCTAATACATAAATAGTACATAAAATTGATGAGAAATATTAGTTGCTAAATAAAGGAAAGATTGTTCATTCTAACTAATAATCAAGTAATAGAGATTAAAGTACATTGAGATACATTTCCCACATTTCTTCTCATCTTCTCTTGCCTTTTTCAGAAACTTAATACAGAATGCTAGTGACAGTCTGGAGGGATATATTTGCTCACACAATTTTGCTAAGAGTGTAAATTAATTCAAATTTTCCTGAGAAACAGTCTGGCAAATCTTTATCAAGATATTAAGAAGTGTTTGTGCTTTTTATTCACATAATTTTACCTCTGAGAATTTATCTTAAGGAAGTAAACTGCGTTGGGAGAATAGTTTCATCTATAAAGATGTTTGGCACAAATTATTTACAGTAGTAAAAGCTCAGTACAACCTAAATGTTAATACTGAGGTACTGGAAAAAATTATGATTTATTCATATGAAGAAATAACCTAAGGTAGTCACTGAGAATTTGTTTTTGAATACATTTTAACAATAGAAAAAGTGCTTATGAAATAATGGTAAGAACACGGAGTAGTCTAAAAAGTAAAATCTCAACTGTGTAAAAGTATTCATACACACAAATTTCAAGAAGACGATTTGCTAATATGTGGATAATATTTATCTGTGGTAATTGGTTTTATTTTCTTATAGGTTTCTGATTTTTTTCTTAAAAAAATGCCCTGAAAAGTTTACTGTGAAAGATTAAGGGGATTTAGCAGATATCCCTGACCTTGGGTTACCAGCCACTGGTGTTACTGTTCCACAGAAGCATACCATCTTGAAAACCTGCTATATTTGTTGTTTTTGTCACCAAAAACTATAAGCCATTACTTTGAAATAAAGTAAAATAATGTTTGGAATACGTTAGAGGTTTTCTTAGAAATTAAATTATGGCTCTGTTTATACTTTTGTTGTTAAAGTTCAAACTTTTTTTTTGATATTGTTAATGTACAATTACATGAACAACATTATGGTTACTAGAATCCCCCTACTATCAAGTCCCCCCCCACATACACCATTACAGTCACTGTCCATCAGTGTAGTAAGATGTTATAGAATCATTACTTGTCTTCTCTGTATATACTGCCTTTCCCGTGTCCCGCCCCCCGCATTACGTGTGCTAATCGTAATATACCTTTTTCTCCTTTATCCCTCCCTTCCCACCCATCCTCCCCAGTCCCTTTCCCTTTGGTAACTGTTAGTCCATTCTTGGGTTCTGTGAGTCTGCTGCTGTTTTGTTCCTTCAGTTTTTGCTTTGTTCTTATACTCCACAGATGAGTGTAATCATATGATACTTGTCTTTCTCCCCCTGGCTTATTTCACTGAGCATAATACCCTCTAGCTCCATCCATTTTGTTGCAAATGGTAGGATTTGTTTTCTTCTCATGGCTGAATAATATTCCATTGTGTATATGTACCACATCTTCTTTATCCATTCATCTACTGATGGACACTTAGGTTGCTTCCATTTCTTGGCTATTGTAAATAGTGCTGCAATAAACATAGGGGTGCATATGTCTTTTTCAAACTGGGCTCCTGCATTCTTAGGGTAAATTCCTAGGAGTGGAATAAAGTTCAAACTTTTAAATGTGAGATTCAAGAATGTCTAAAACTTCACTGTCCAATACAGTAGCCACCAGCCACATGTGGTTATTGAGCACTTGAACTGCAGCTGGTCCTGAGAGAGGCTGCAAGTATAAAATACACACTAGGTTTTGAAGACTTCAAATGAAAATAGAAAATATGTTGTGAATAATATTCATATTGACTAAACGTTGAAATGACATGTATATATAGGTCAAATAAAATGTATTATTAAAATTAATTGTACCTCTGTCTATCTTTGTTTCTTTCTCTCTTTTTCATAGTACTTGCTCTTGTTACAGTTACCTGTTTCTTTTTACTCTCTCAGTGTGGTTACTAGAAAATTTTAAGTTACATACATAGCTCACATTATACCATTGAGCAAAGCTGCTTTAAAATCTGTTCTCAATATAGCCTTTGAGGCTTATTTCCTCCCTTGAGTAAATAATATAGACCCCCTCCTTCATTCCCAGCTAAAGATAAAATGCTGTTTTCTGCTGTACTTTTCCACTGCTCTCTCCTCAGACTGCAGTACCTTTTTCACTTTAATTCATGTTCAAGTCCTTTTCATCCTTAGGCCCAGCTAAAACACCTCCATATCAGTGAAGCTTTCTGCATTACTTAGGGATCCTATTCAGCTGCATGCAAAAGAAACCACAGTCAAATAGGTGTTTCTCTTTCTCAAGCACCCAGAGGTGGTCAGGCTGGGACTGGTGCAGCAGCTGCCTGTCATCATCAATTCGCAGGCTCTTTCTGCCTTTCTGTTTCACAATCCTTCACGTGGGGCTTCTCTATTCATGGTTCCTTTGTAGTTACAAAATGGCTGATGCACCTCCAGCCATAAATCTGATTTTCAGGTCAGGGTTAGGGGGAGGGAAGAAAGTAATAAGGAGGAAGGGCAACATCTATAGTAGGAAAGCAAACTTTTCCAGACATCTTCAGCAATCTTTCACCGGTGTCTCATTGGCCAGCATTCTGTCAAATAGATACCCCAGTTTGCAAGAGAAAGAGAAAAATGTTGTTCTTTTGGTTTTGCTCTCATTGCTGTTGTCATCCTTGTTAGCTTTAGGGTTTTTTTTTGTTTGTTTGTTTGTTTTGCTGGATACACTGCTGCAAAGATATAAGTAAGGAAAAGGGGATTCTAGTAGTGCCTGCCACATCTTTGATTTTACTGGACAAATTTATTCCCCGGATGTTGCTTGATATACATGCAAATGTTTACTATTTTGTTTCCCCCTTCCTAGCTTCTAGAGGGACTTTGTTTCTTCCATAAACACAGTTTTTCTTCAGGCAAAGAAATGCAATAGTTTATCACATTTTGGATTTTCTTAATTGCCATCACATTCCACTATTGCCTTGGGAACTTTTCACTCATTGTGCACTATGCCTAGAGTATAAGAGCTTTTGAAACCTGAAAAAAAGTGTTGGTTTCTAAATACACAAAGAAAAGGGTAATGTCAAAAATCCATTAAATATTTAGCTAAATGTCAATGAAATATATCATTACATTCAACACATTGTTAAATTTAGTATTCACAAAAAGTGTTTTGTTTAAAATATATATGGTCTCACTTTCCTGAATATGCATAATGATTATATAGAAATCATAGCCTACCAGAAATTAAATGATTTATTCCTAGATTTAGTGGACCCTACAGTTGCCTCCCCATATCCTTTCCTGCCTGTTTATGGCTCCAAGCCTTTCACAGTACCTGTAATTTTAAGTGAGTGACTAAATTGGGAATGGAGAGGTCTAAGCAATTTAGGTCAATGAAATATGAATAGACTGGTCTTCTCTCTCTACCCTTTCTAGCTGTGAATAAGGAAAGATTTTGCCATTATTGCTGCTGGCAGCCATCTATCTTGAAATCATCAAAAAAAAAAAGAAGATCTAGGCTTTGAAAACATGGTGACTTGATTGAATCAACAGCCCTGGAGTCTGATCTTCCTCTGGACTTCCTGTGTGTGTGCTAATAAAGCTCAGTGTTCTCTTTAGTGCCAACCTCATTAAAAACAAATGACACATTTAAAGTTCAAGAATCATGCAGATCTCATAATCTCATCCCCTAGTTTATTTGAAGGACGCTGAGGCTCAAGGACTGTAGTAATTTACTCCCAGTCTACTGTGTTAGTTTGTTAGTGCTTCTAAAATAAAATATCACAGCCTGGGGTGGCTTAAACAGCAGAAACTTACTTTCTCACAGTTCTGAAGACTGGAAGTCCAAAGTCAAGGTGTCAATAAGTTTGGTCTTTTCTAAGGCCTTGCTCTTGGCTTGCAGACAGCCCCCTTCTCCTGTGCCTGCACATGGCCTTTCCTCCTGCTTGCCCGCCTCTGGTGTCTCTCAGTGTACAAATTTCCCCTTATAAGGGCATCAGTCAGATTAGATTAGGCCCCCCCCATAAGGACCTCATTTTAATTTAACCAACTCTTTAAAGACCCTGTCTCCAAATACAGTCACATTATAAGGTACTTGGGGGTTAGTGCTTTCAGCATATGGATTTGGGGGAGGGGGACCCAAGTCCATAATAGTTGCAGTGTACCTTTTTACCATAATGCTAGAGGTCAGACTAGGGCACCATATTTCCTGACTCCCAGCTGTGTTTTTTTACCTCAATGAAAGCAATATTGAATTTCTGTATAATATCTGTATGAATTATGATGAAAAATTTTAGAGGGAGCCAAGGTAGCACTTTGAAGGGGTTAGAATTAGATTCATCACCAATAAAGCTGGAAGGAATATGGAGACTCCAGAAAGCCTGTCTGAGCTGTCAGCTCTAGAACCCAACTATACAGAGAGGGTATTTTTGTTTTATGATCCAGAAAAATGGAACATAGCACACTATCCAATAATACAGGATTGGTTGGGTAACTTATGATATATCTACCCACTTAGAATACTATGCAACCACAAAAATTATGAAATAGATATATTTATTTCTTAACATGAAAAGATAAGCATGATAAAAATTTTAAAATTAAATGATTTACATAAGTATATGGTATATTCTGGTTTAAAAACATACTGATATGTATCTACGCTATTACTGGCAGTGTACATATAAAACTTTAGCACTGTATAGTTAGGTTATGGAAAATATTTTCTCCTTTTTATTTTTTTCCTGAAAATTTTAAAATAAATCTGGAAAGTTTGTGAACTGAATACTGAGAAAAGTCTCTACATCTAGGAGTCAAATGTTTGGGCTTTTGTTTATTTATTTATTTTTTGGCAGATCGAGACAGCGGCAGTCAGCAGGAAACTAGACAAACTTTGGGCACAAAAACTGCCAACCAGCTGCTGCCCGGGTAGCTCCCCTCCAGTCAACACAGAATTCATATTTCAGGAGTCAGTTCTGTTTCCCTATGGGCTTGGCACCCTGCCTGCCCCCACCTTGAACACTGCGTTAGGAAAATTCTTTTACTTTGTACCTCTTCCCACCTTTTCTAGATGCTGTGGGCAGCAAAACTCATCCTCCCATTGCCAGTTTTCAAGGCAGAGGCCCTGAGCTGCAGGAGCATGGAAAGCCCGGCTTTAGACCACAAGCATGAGTGCATAGCCAAGACATCTGTTCACAGAGCCTGCAGAACCACTAACACACCCAGTGAAATGATTAGTCCCCAGTAGCAGACTGTTGGAGTGGTTTGGAAATAATCTCTTTTCCTTGCCTGCTCCCCACCCTGAACATGTACCCTTGCCTCTGGCAATAGCCTTATAGTTTTCACATGATCTGTACGAAACACAGCATGTTCCAAGTGTTTTACCCAGATCATGTGATCTGGGAGAAAGAGCAGCAGAGAGCTGGGTGCGCCTAATTTCAAACATTCAGAGAAGGACCATGCACTTTGCTAATAGTCTAAAGCTGGCTGGAATTGTTTAATGACCATTTTCCACTAACTTTTGCCTCCTGGAATTTTCCCCTTGGAGAGATGAGGCTAGAAAAGGAGTCATTATATTCCCAGTGTGGTGGAAAAATGGTACCCACATGGATCTGAAGTTTCATCAGCCCTCCTGGTCCCCTCTTCCCTCTTAGAGCCTTGGTCCGACACTCACCAGCACTCATCAGAAGAAAGTGGCAGGTCACTGAGAGGGAGGTGGTCCGGGTAAGAATGAGTGCGCGATTTGACAACTGAACAAGAGAGCTCTGGCTGTTGTTCACTTTTTTAAAACCTGCTGCTTTAGGATAAGCAGGAGCCCTTAGAAGTAAAAACATGTGACTATTTTTTTTCCTTGGGCCTTGGGAAACCAACGGATAAAATAGCTGAGTAATGCCAATGAAACTCTTTCTGAAGCACTAATAAATTTAACGCTAATTGCAGATTCCAGGAAGAATCTGTTTGATTTTCAGTGCCTTCAATGTTGCCATTTTTGCTTGCAAAGAAGTGAGATTAATGGCGACAATGAAATGGATTAAGTGCATTCTTGCATGGGAAAATTCTGAGTTCTCATATGCTTTAAGTTATTTTAGTCTCTTGATTATATTGATTGATACTAGCATCTTGTTTTCATAAGTGGACAATGTCAGAATTTATTTCTATTAGTAATTATGAATTACAATGTAACACCAAGTCTGTAGTATAGAAATTAAGTACAGATTTGCCCTAAGGCAACTTTACTTTTATTGGTTAATAGCATAGTGAGTAGAAAAGAAAAGGTTGCTGGAAATATAGTTATGTGAATGGAAGCCATTGCTATATGATTCAAATGGATTCTTTGTAGGAAAATAAATCTGTCACCATCTACAACAAATATTTACTTAATTTCCAGTCTCCTACCTAGGACTAGGAGCTTCACAGAATGAAGACCATGCAATCAGTACAAATTTATTGAGTGACAACTCTGTGTGGGATACTGTTTTGATCACCTTCTATTCGCCCCATTGTTGAAGGAGGGGTTCCCCACCCTCACTCGTACAAGATGACCAAACATACCTGACACTGGACAGATGAGATTGACAGCAGTTATTAGTCACATATATTCACAGCCCATAGAAGGACATCATGCACCATGTAGGATCACATGGAAGTTGCACATGGGAGTCAAGTGAACAAGCAGAGACTTTGCAAGGCAGGCTTTGTAGTAATAAGAGGATGTCGTGCCCTCTGGTTCCCATGGGAGGATGTGATTGGCTTGTTTGAGTAATTTCACAAGCTAGCAGGGAAGTAATATCCATTAGGTGGAGGACCAGGTAGAGTGTAGCTGATCTGGCTAATAAGGGAGCCAGCCAAGTGAGAAGCCTTTCCTATTGGGTGGGGGACATACGTCTCAAAGCAGGAGACCTCATGGTTAGGCTTCTGGGACCCCATGAGGCTCAAAGATGGCAAGACAACACATGAAAATTTAGGCCTTATGCTATAGATAAGAGTGAAACACAGCCCCCAATTCCAAAAAGCTTGAATTATCTAGGCTTGGGTTGAAGGGGGATTGAAAGTGTGGGTGTGGCAAGTTATTATAAATGGTTCTGACTAAGCACCGGAGGACTGAGCATATAGAGGAAATTGGGTACAGTAATCAGGACAGATAGACTTCATGAAAACATGGTGCTTGGCTAGAACTTCAAAGGCGGGTGGGCTGCATGGGTAGCGGGAGCCAAGTGGGGGGCATTTCCAGAGAGGAAGGAAATGAGAAAGTTCTTGTGTTTAAAGGACATTCAATTCAGTTATTCACATATACTTTTTGAGGACCTGCTCCAGGCACAGGCTGTTCAGGGTGTTGGGTAAGAAAAGAGCTCTAAGGACAGCATAGGCCTAGCTTTTTGGGCTGTCTGGTTCAACTTGGGGGTGAACTACAGGGCAACAGCAGGAAGACATGTGGCTTAGGGCCCTCCGAACCACTGAGGGCCTCAAGTGTGGACTTGAGACATAGTCTCCAAGGAGGTAAAACACCACAGACATACTCCAAGGGGAGTAAAAGATACTCAAGTGGAAATTTTAATTATTGTAAACACTTAAAATGTACCATGTATTTTTGTTCAGCATTTAGTTTTTGATATATTAGGACCTTAACAAAATGGAAGTAGCCCTGGTGTCCCTCAGCCACAGGGAGGCTCTGCTAGCCAGTTTGGCCACAATGAGGCTGGCTCTTTAGAGTGCACTCTGGACTCCCTCCTCTTCAGTCCATGCTGAGCATTCCCATCTCAGTGTTCCCAGAGCACTCTGGGCCTGTTCTCTCCTGGGGAGCAGTTGGTACTTAATGCTCCAGCCAACTGAGCTACCCAGCATGTACAGGCAGCCACAAACAAAAAAAGAAGTCTAAATTACTGAGGGAGCGCTATGTTCTTTCCAGAACAGAGCAGTCATTTCCAGGTTGTCCTGTACGAGTGTGTACCCCCCTAAGATATTTATCAGAGATTTATTTCACCACTTGTACTTGGCAACCAAAGCACATAGACACATACCAACATGTCCTCGGGTGCTCTAATTTTATATCCTAAACACCCTTTTTTCTTTGAGTAAAAAGGGTATTCTTTGGCTCTAGGAAATTCATTATGACTTAGCTTTCTTTTCCTTAATGAATGACTGTGTGCTGTGTATTATGTATTTGTGATACACCAAATCGTTTAGCTGTTTCTAAGACATAAAGATATAATAGTAGGATATAAGAAAAAGAAATGCTACCATATCTTCTGAATTCAATAATGACAACAACACAAACCTCAAAAAAGAGAAGAGAAAACTTCCATGGATGCAATTATCCCAGTTGGCAGCAATGAAACCCAAAAGCTATCATATAAAATGGCTAAAATTCTCATGGCAAGAAATGAACATGTCCCAGAATAAATGGCTGTACAGATGAGCCCAGAGAGTTCTAGCACAGCCAAATTAATAGCTTAGTTTTTGAGGGAGGGGGGTCTATGTGCACAGACATCACATTAGCTACTCTGAGAACTGTTTGCAGATTTTAAGGACGACTGTGACTACTTTCACAGTGACCCCATGGATGATGATGTTCTCAGATCTGGACAACAGGAAATCTCTCAATCAGTTAGAAGGAAGCCATGCTGAAAAAATGCAATTATGAGTTCAGTTGACACCTTAGTAGGAAAACGAAATATCTAAAGTCTGTTAAAGACTCACTAAGGCATATAATGTCCTGGAACAGGGAATCATTGTACTGTACATTCAGAATGCAGGAGGTGTAACATATCAGATATGTTCTTTCAGACTGGCGATTATTTGGGAGACAAGTGTAGAAGTATCAGAAGACTGAAACAAATGACCACTTTCATCCTGAAGTAATTCTGACTTCATCTTTTTTTTTTGTATTTCATCTTTAGACCGTGGTTTTCTTTGGAACCCTGAGTTGCTTTTGAACCACAATGCATGCTTAAACTAACCAAAGGGGCTATCACTTGAAGCTTGGGGAAATATAAATGCGAGATTACAGGATGCTAGACACTGAAGTAATGTGGGGACTGCTAAAACACTCGTTTCAGCCCTGGATCTACTAGTGCTGCGGCTTTGCTCCTAATTCGCTTAGTCGGGGATCAGGGAGAGCTTTTGATCAGGGAGTCTTGCAAGTTGGCCCACTCCACCCAGGCCCAGGAGGTGCTGTCGTTTCTATCTTTTCTCACTCATAAAAATGTATTCTCTGGAATCTAAGGTAGCTATATGAAAGAGTAATCACATGAACAAATGCACATATAACCTCATTTTGTTTTACATTATTTATTAGGCATAGTTTAATTTTGCTTCACACTCAAGCTGCCTTATTATCTAATTTATCCACTGTACAGTTTGCCAAATCTACCTCTGGGCCAAAACGGCAGTGAGGTGAGTGAGACACTCACCTTGGGCACAAACTTTAAGAGGACACCAAAAAACTCAGCTACTAAGATGATATTTTAATGCGATGTTTTAAAAAACAAATTGACAAACTATGTCTTGAAGGTCAGCGGCCTATTTTTGTAAATAAAGTTATATTGGAACCAGAGCCAGGACTGGGGCAAGGCTAGTGAGGCAGGATCATGCAGGTGCAGCATCAGATCCTCTCTGTTTTTAAATCCTTATTGTTTATCATGTACTTCTTTGCATTAATCCTGGCTTCTAAAAATTATGCCATGTATCTAAATTGCCTTCCTTTCTTCCTCCCACTCCCTTCAATTTGGCAATGGCGGAGTCATCCTAGATTAGCAGCATTAACTGGTGTCTAGAGAGCATAAAGCTGACCCCACCCATCAATGCTTTCTTTTTTCCTTCTTAAGGGTGTAATCAATCTCACACCTTGTTCACCTATTACCCTGTCTTTCCCAGCTCACAGCTGGGTTAATTGCACCCATTAGAAAGCTGGTTACTTTCTTATATCCGTACATACATAGTTATTTTCCAATATCTTTTTTTCTTCCTCTCTTCAAATTATCGGGATGAGTTTTTACTTAGGATATTTTGAAAACCAACTCATTTGGAAGTGAAAGAAAGCAAAGAACCTGTGTCAACAGGATGACCTTGGGCAAATTCCTTGGCTTTGAGCAGGCTGGGTTTGTAAAGTAGATTGCTTTTGTTGACTGATCTTGTAGCTTTCCTTCCAGCTGTACAAATGTTGGCTCAGAGGTTATATTATCTGAACTACTAAAGGTCTTGGGTGTACCTGCAGTTTCAGGAGATCCATTTGTAAATTATTGTATATCACACACCCATCCACACAAATTCATTTTTTAGAGTATTACATTTGCTGAAATGCATTTATTTTAAATCCATTTTATTTAATGGCCTGAAAGTGGCTACTTTAGTGAGTCTGATGAAAAATACAAGACCATACCTGAAGAAGCTTACATCAGGAAGGAGCCCAGATTAGCCCAGATAATAACAAAATATGATCCTGTGTAGATGTACCTAGAGCACATGAACAGATACACTTTGAACTTTTTGTTTTTTAATTAAAAACGTTTAGAGTAAGTGGAAACAGCTCAAAACAAATACAAAAAATTGAAGGACCTACAGCTCTGATTCAGATACACCAAAAACCACCTATGTTCAATTCAATTCAGTTTTGTTTTAATGCTCGTCTTTGTCAGCAATATTTAATTTTAACATGGAAAATTCCTTGAATTTTGACAGCATGCCTGAGTGAGAATGTACAAATTATACACAATCCCCACGGAAATCGCCTTGTGACCCCTGCATTTTATTTAGGTCAGTGTGGCCAGCAGTGACCACCTCTTCCTCCTCTATGCAAATGCTGTGAAGCAAAGAGGAAAACTGTGACCAGGACAGGAATTGGGGTGGGCGAGTCTGAGAAACTGAGAGGGACAGTGAGCTAGGAAGACCTGCCCTGGAAGCCCCAAGGCTTTTGGGGCCTGCAGGGCTGCAGTAGCCACAAAAAAAGCCATTTTTTGTGTACATGCCTGATGTGGCAGGGTGGGTCCATGGAGATACCACCTCCTTTCCCAACTTCATGGGAGTGTGTTTGTGTCTACAGAAAGTCTGCACTCCCCTTGTTGATAGAAATATAACTTCGAGTCTCCTCAGAGGAGGACTATTTAAGGTTATCTTCTCCCTGCTTTCCTTTTCACCCAGTGCCAGTCCTCCCTCCCTACAGAATGATGCTGGGGAAGCCTCCATCCCATTCCTTTGCTTCCTCACAAGGCTGCTGAGCTGGCAGAATAAAGGGCAAACCCTTCAGCTTGACACAGAAACTGTGTGTGAGCTGGTCAGCTCAGGCTGTAGATCTCACCATGCAGGGGCGGCTGAAAGGTCTTCTATATATGTAGTTTTTATTTCATTTTATTTTTTAATTGAGGTATAATGTGCATACAGTGAGCTAATCCCAAGTGTACAAGCTTATGATTTTTACACATGTGTGTATCTATATGTAACTGCACCCAGATCAAGACATAAAACATTTTCCCCGCTCCCTAAGTTTCCTTTGTGTCCTTTCCTAGTCCATACACATCCCACCCACCACCCCAGGTTTTAAATGTTCTTGAACATTATATGAATACAACTATACAATATGTATTATTTTATGTGTGTTTACTTTCAACATAAATGCTTATGAAATTCATCAATGCTGCACATATATTCAGTTCATTTTTTGCTTGCTGATTAATAGTTCACTGTACGAATATATCACAACTTATTTATCCATTCTCTTGCTTTTTCTTCATCTTCCTGTTACAGTGCTTAGCATAGTAGGTTTGAAGGGAAGGCACACAGAGACCTAGCCACCGTCTGGGAGGTGGTTTCCTGAGGCCTCTGGTGACTCACTGCTGCTGCTGAGACTGACGTTGAGCCCCCTAGTTCCAGCAGCCTGCATAGAGATTGGCCAGAGCAGCCATGTCCTCAGGACTCGGTTAGAAAATCAGCACCCATTTATTTATGTATAGTGAGAAATACAACCATCATATATTCAGGTGAATACCTATCATATATTTTTTAAATGATTCTGTAATATTCATGCAGACTTTTTCCCAAGGAACTATGAATAGATTTAAATAATGAGTTGCCACAAGAATGCTCTGGTAATAGTGGTAAATACTCTGTTGGAATTTACAAATGAAGAATTTGGGAGCGATGGAAGAACTAAGGTTCCCTGAGGCAAACTTGTAAGGAAGAAAACATCAGCTTTAACCATCTCTGCTTTGTTTTTCCTCAAGCCCTGGAGATTGGGCAGCCAAATAGTTCAGGCTGCAGGCTCTGGGGCCAGTGGGCGGGGATTCAAATATGTGTGTGCTCTGTTCCTACCCCAGTGACCTTGGGCAAGCTACACTGCCTTTCCATTGCCTCAGCTATGCCCCCTAGAAGAATGGGATGATAATAGAAGTTCAATGAGCTAACGGAGGCAGAATTAGTTGAACAACACTGGCATGCAGTAAGCAATTAAAAAATGTTTAAAATGCCAGCTGTTATTATTGTCTTCAGTTCTGTAAATTGTCGCTCTTTTCATTCTCAGAAACTTAGATCACATTTAGGCATTACTAACTACTACTGCCTCAGTCTGAAGTGATGATGAATTGATCACTTTTACATACCTGAGGGACAGGTATATCTAGAGAAGAATCAGTGTTAGAGATACTCAACATACATTCTTTGGATAGCAACTATAAAGAGATTAGAAAAAAGAACACCTTTAGTCAAAGCATTCCCAAGGCAATTAAAACACTTTAAATAAATATATTGTGTTAGGGACACTGCATATCTATTTTGCTTTTGCTTTTCTAATACAGTTCTAGAAAAGCAGGGATTCTGAAGCATTCTTCAAACTGAGGCCTTCTGGGATGTTGCTAAGGAAAAGTCACAATCCAGAGCTACTAATTAAAATTCATTCTATTTATTGTGCGTAAATTAGGTCCTAATGAGATGAGAAAGTGCAGTATAATAATTAAAGATTAAATATATCTCCTCAGAATAAATAAAACCAGGGAGGCCTTACACGCTCAATTCTATCTTGTTTCTCTTTAGCTGCAGTTGTATAAAAAGAAAGCAGCTCTGAGAACAGGAGGATGGAAAATCAAAACAAAATCTTTCATGTAATTAGCTTCTACAATCTAGGCAGGGCAATAGAACACCTGTGAATGGTAGAGAATGAAGTCTTTGTAGACATTGAAACATAAGCCACTCAGAGACTTTTTAGCTCAAGACCAGTCCAGAAGTAAGACAGGTGCCCAGGAAAGGATTTAGATTTCAAGCCAGAATGATATAAATAAGAAATTTAAGGATTAGTGTCAGAAGAACCAAATTACATCATAATCAAATATATCTTTCAAAGGTCACTCTTAAAGAATGACTAGTATCATTGATGAGTGTGTTCAAGGTCCACTTTTTTAACAAAAATAATTACTTTTTAAAAAAGACAGTGAGGATAACAGAAAGAGAAATAAGAGAGAGAGAGAGATGCAGGAAGTCCAAATACTTTCATGTGTTGGACTTTCAAACACATGAGAGGCCTGGTGGGACTTCTTGGAAATGGCAAATCCCAGATTGCCAGTTCTTGGTATGATTCCATGTTAAATACAATGAGTGGGTGGGGCACTGGATCTCCTACAATCAGAGATCAGTCTGGGATCCCCCAACTAAAACCTGCCTACAAACCCATTTTTGATGACTTACACTGGGTTTAAAATATTTTTGAACCCTAATTCTCAAAAAAGATGTTACATTAAAAAATAAATAAAATCCCAATTCTTGGCTGCTCCCACAAATGCTGACACAACTGGGTCAGAGCTCCTGCCTACTGAGAGCCGGCAGTACTTGAGTAATGACAGCCCCTCTGCAGCTCTGAACACTCCTGTTTGGTTGGCCCCACCCATCTCTTAACCTGCCCAGCCCTGCAGGCTTTGAGGTTTCACCCTTGCCAAGGGTATTTATGTTAGTGAAGGCTCTGAGGAGTGAGAGACAGTAGTATCTTTGGAAAATCTTTTTCAAGGCAAGATATATCTATGTCAGTTTGAAAGCAAACAGATGGGAATATTGTGGGATCTCTTTGGGGCTCCTCATGGACGAATCTTCGCTTTACCTGTAAGATGTCACCAGTCACTTCTCAGGTTGCTATTAGGGTATTTGGATAACTACCTCCAGACTAAACCTCTCCAGGGCAGCGGACCCAGTCTCATTCATCATCGTGTCTCCAGTTTAGCACAGTGCATGGCACAAAGTTGGTGCTCAATAAATACTTATTTAATAGATAAAAAGTTGGATGGCTGTACACAGGGCATAAATATGCAAAGAAGTAAAAAACTAACCTTTTCAAACAAACCTTTTCACTTACCAACTTTACATTTCCCTGTATGGCCCCGGAAGATGACTGGTTGGCCAGAGACGGGTAAGATTCCACAAGGGAGGAACAACCTAAGACAGGCACAGTCACAGGGGGGCCATCAGGTGAGGAATTGGGGATCAACAGAGGTGAGGCTTAGAACCTCCCCCCAGCCCCTCCTCCGTTCTGAGAGAAATCTGCAGCATCCGTGGATGTTTTATTGCCCTTGCCTAGCTTGGATTAACACATAGTCTACAGGCACACACCTGATCATCTACATTTGCTCTCTTACAACACTAAACTATGTTTTCTACCTTTATCTTGCATCTACCTACCACTTCAGCATTTTATTAAAAATAATAATAATAAAGAGAGAAATAAATCAAGTATAAAAATCAAACGAATATTCATATTTGAACTGTTTATAGTTCATAATGCATGATCAAAACCGAAAGTTTCTGTGATGACTGCCCTTGTACTATTCACCATGTAACTTATTCACTATGTAAGAATTTGTTCTCCATGTAAGAACTTGTTCGTTATGCTTCAGAAGATTGGAGACTGATGAAAATTAGGCTTGGGGTGGATTAATGATTATACATTGAGCATTGAGTCCCCTATACAGAATTTTATTGTTGTTAACAACCATTTGATCAAAAAATATAGGAGAGATGCCCTCACAAAAAAATGAATAAATAAATAGAATAAATTTTAAAAAAAGAAATAAATAAAATAAAGTACACACTTCCAATTGTAAAATAAGTAAGTAACCGGGATGTAATGTATAGCATAAGGAATATAGTTAAAATATTGTGACAACTTGGTATGGTGATAGCTGGTACCTAGAATTATCATGTATATAAATGTTCAATCACTGTGTTGTACACCTGAAACTAATGTAATACTGTATGTCAACTACCCTTCAATAAAAAATAATTATCTAAAAAAAAAAAAAAAAGTTGGATGGCTGTAATGTTCTCCACCCTCTAAATGGAGCAAGGACAAGTATTTGCTTTTTTAAAAAGAATAATTAAGTTCTCTGGATATCATCTCTCCCCACTGTCCTCAAAAATCTCCATTCATTCCATTTTCCCTTATGACCCTCAAGAAGTTCACCTCTAACTAACCAGCAAACTAGACAGGAAAATGATTAGGCCACCTCTATAGTCCCTTCCAGCACTTGAAATGGGCCTCATAGGAAATAAGCCAGGAGTATACCAACTGAGGACCAGCTGCACCAGTGGGAGGACCATGGGGGATTTGTCACTCGCACGTCTGAGCAATGTAAAAGTGTTTAATCAGGACACACCCAGCTTCTAAAAACTCAGCGAATAATTTGTGTGACCAGCTGCTTTCACTTTGTCAAAAGGAAACTTTTTCCGTATCCCAACGTACTTGGACAGCTTTTCCCAGGGATAATGATGAGCAAATGTTGGCTGTTTCTATACTCTGCTGATAAACCAGGGCTTCCAAACTCAGAAGCCTATGGGGCCAGGCAGGTAATGGACAAGAGGGAAATTTGCTGGGATAGTCAAGAGGTACAGTCACTCCTCTACTACAAGTAGCAAGAATCTGAAGCCAATGTTGTCCAGTCCTTCCATGTTTCAAGAGAAGTCAGGTACCTGGAATTGTAGGGACATTTCAAATTAAACAATGAAAAACCAGGCCAGTGGAACAGGCCAGAATGAGCCCGAAGCCCTCAGGTTTTTGAAATCTGCCATTTACCCAGGTAGGGAATAAAGGTCACCTTTATGAAGACTTTCATGGGAGGCACAGAAGGCCTTGGTGGTCGGTGACTAGCAATAGGACTCCTTGCCCCTCACACTCCACCTCAATGGGCCCTAGGACCCACTGAAAAGAAGCCTTGATTTTACTTTTTTCTTGGATTTATTCTTAATTAGGTGCTTTGGAATCTTTACCCAAAAAAGCCCATATAAATTTAACTGTTTACCTAATAGAGCACCCATATGAAAATGAATTCCTATTAACTAGAGACAACATAACTCCCCTGCAGGCAGCTGAAACAGTTGTGTGCATTAGCATATATATGTGTGTGTTTTATTTATTTAACCGTAGGTAATTGGTATTTGTTTTAAGAATGCTTTTTCATTCCAAATCGGGTTTCACTACGTTTTTTTTCTTCATCAAATAACCATGGGACGGAAATGCATCCCTTGCCCAAAGCTGATTTGTTTTGAATGTGGGGAAGGAAATGGGAAAACTGTTCAGGCTTTGATCCCTGGACCAGATTACTTTCTGACTCACAATGAGGCCATAGAGAGGACAGGAGCAGAGAACAAATGCTGAGAACCTGCACTGGACAAGGCTAAGGCAATGGTTTAGGCCCCTCTAGCTTGATTTATTTCCTTTTATAGTAATGAAGACAATGATATGATCACTTCCTTTTTGCCTATGTGTCTTACTTTGTGAGACAAAAAAGTTGTGACTGAAAGGCAAGCTAATTCTGATTTTTAAGTTTTCATTTGCAAAATGGAGATATTAAAATAACTACCTTGCAGGATTTTTGTGAACACTGCTAAATTTAGCATCTATAAAACACCTAGAAGAAAACCCGGTGCATGGAACTGAAGAGGTCGTGGGTAGTATTACTGCTATTATTTTATACTTTCATTTATGCCTCATAACCTTGCTGTTCTGAGTGTGGCCTGGGATAGCAGTGTCAGCATTCTCTGGGTGCTTGTTAGAAATGTATGTCACCCCTCTTCCCCTGTGACTTGCCGGTTTAGTCCATTTGAGCTGCTGTGCCATAGACTGGGTGGCTTAACAACAAACATTGATTTCTCACAGTTCTGAAGCCTGGAAGTCTGACATTAGGGTGCCAGCATGCTCAAATTCTTGTGAGAGCCCTCTTCCTAGTTTACAGAGGGCTGTCTTCATGTCAGGTCCTCATCTGGCAGGAAGAGTGAGAGCTCACCTCTTGGCCCCTTCTTATAAACTCACTAATCCCATTCATGAGGGCTCCACCCTCTTGACCTAACACCTCCCAAAGGCCTCACCTCCAAATAGCAGCACATGGGAGATTTCATTTCAGCATGTGAGTTTTGGGGGGATACAAACATTTGGTACATAAGTATCTTTTGTAACCAAAATCTGCATTTTAGCAAGATCGCAGGTGATTCATGTGCTCATTTAAGCGGGAGAAAGTTTGGCTTCATTAAGAGTACTTTGTACTTCACACTTTTCATATTTTAAATGTCTTTAAAGAGTGTTCTGAAACTTGAATTCTTTTGTACCATCTATATAATATTTGTTATATCTCTGTTCCATCTGCACATTATTTAGTTAATAAACACTTTGAATAGTCTTAATAAGAGAAAAATCTTAGCCTGCTCCTAAACAATGATATGGTGGGTTTGGTATCCTACTCATATTTATTTCTAATATACTGTGAAATGAATAATAAATTAAGAAGTTAAAAATGTCCTTCACATTAAAGCGTCCTGGGGATGCCTGAGGCACAGGCACTATCTTTTGGGCAACATACTCCCAGGGAATTCACTATTTATACGAAAGTTGTGCTAAATGATTTAGTGAAGTGAAGACTCTTTTTCCAAAGTGGATAATCACTCCCTGACTTTTCTATTTTGTCAATTCAAACTAGGCTGTGTGGTGTGACAGAAAAAATTTTACTGGTCTAATAGACCACTTCCTCACTTGTATCTGAGCCAGGCTCCTTCCTTCTTTCTTTCCTAACTTCCATCAACATCTATTCAGCAACCACTACTTTCTAGGCCTTATAACTGGCATGGAAGAAGATGAAGAAGACAATACCCCTTCTCTAGAGTCCTACCATCTGGCAGGTTGCGGTAAGTATAGTAGGACGTGGTGAGGGTAATGGTAAAGCAATGCTCAGGATGTCACGGAAGCACAGAGCAGAGCATCTGGCTCAGTTGTGGTGTCCAAACAGGGCTTCCTGGCAAGAAGTAGAGCCTCAGCTCAAACCCAAAGGATTAGCAAGGGTTAGAGTGGGGGGGCATCTAAAGAGGGGGCTTTATCATAAACAAAGCTTCAGACCAAGAAAGAGAGAGGCAAATCTCACAGAATTTCAGTTTCTTCATTTGTAATGTGAATAAGAAGGATACTTCCCTCACTAGGTCGCTTAGAACAAAAACACTAAAGTATCTGTTTATCTGTGTGAATTATGCATCTGTATATTCAGAGATGTAGAGGTAGAGAACGGTGGTGCCAAGGAAGAGCTACGATTCCATTCCTAGTTTTACACCCAGGAGAAATAAAAACATACATCCACACAGCATTTGTATACAAGTATTCATAGCATTCTTCTTTGTAATAGCCAAGAAATGAGAACAACCCAAATGTCCATTGACTGATGAATGGATAAGTAAAATGTTGTATATCTATACAATGCAATATTATTTGGCAATAAAAAGAAATGATTTATTGGTATACTCTACATGTGTGAACCTTGAAAAGTTATGCTAAGTGAAAGAAGCCAGAAACAAAGGGTCACATATTGTATGATTCCATTTACAATGAAATGTCCAGAATAAGCAATATGTATTCAATATATTCCTAAAGATCTATAAATCTGTAAGGACAAAAAGGAGACTAGTTGCCTACAGCTAGAGGTGGGCTAGGAGTGGCTAGTGACTGTTATTGGGAACTGGGTTTCTTTCTGGGGTGATGAAATGTCCTCAAATTGATTATGGTGATGGTTGTACAACTCTTGGAATATAGTACAAACCACTGAATTGTACACTTCAGATGTTTGAATCACATAGTATGTGAAATACATCTTAATAAAACTTCTTTTTAAAAAAAAACAATAGCTAACACTCTCAAAACAGCATAGACACAATTCTAAGTGCCCTATATATGTTAACTATTTAGTTCTTACAAAACCCAGTGAAATAGGAACTGTGATGGTCCCCAGAGGAGACTTCTCAGGGTCACACAGCCAGTAAGTGGCAGGGCTGTGATGTGAACCCAGGGAGGCTGACTGCGGCATGCATACACTTAACTTCCACTCCATACTGTCCTACCTTGGGAACCACTAAACTCTTCCGTTTTAGACTCAGATAAACCTGGGTTCTGATCTTGGCCCTGTTGTTTAACAGCCAAGTGATCCTGGGCAACCTCCTGAAGTCCGTTTGCTCACGTGTTAAATTGAGATAGTACATACTTCATAGGATGGTGTTTAGCACAGGGACTATCTATAGTAAGCCAGTATTAAGTGTGAGGTCCTTCTTTTATGTAGCATTGTCACCAGTTTAAAAACTGAAAACTACATAAAGCAGCAGGCAGCCTAACACCATGGAGACTTGAAGAGTCAGCTTATTATTTCTGTAAGTACAGAGTTCTGTTTTCCACACAGAAATGGCCTACTAAACTAGTGGTCTGGCATCCTACCTTTTACATAACGTAATTTAAAATTAAAGGTTTAAATGAGGGTAAAAAATATTTGCCACATGCACAAAGCATTTGAAATATTAAGGACTTGCTTTTTATTGCATGAAAATAGCAGAAGTGTGGGATGGAGAAAGAAATGTGTCACTTCCCCACACTGGCCTGCAAGGGCAGAGTGACCTTACACGAGGGAAAAACTGCCAGTAATTTCGAAAATTAATCTAACTTAAAATTTTTGGATTTTTTATTTCATCTTGTAAAGACATACTTATTTTTGGAAGGAAACAAAACACAACATTAGTTGTTTAAATGAACTTATATAAGTTTTGCTGGCAAACTCATGCTCCACAGTCCTACAGAGCTCATTTGCAAGCCAGGGAAGCAAATCAAAGTCCACCGTGGTTCTCTCTGTGCCCAGAATGTTTCTTTGAGCACAGTTTGTGACCAGAATTTTTTGGGGGTAGTGGGGATGTGGGTTAGGTGGCACAGTTTGCTATGGTGTGATTTAACCTCTTTTTTCATCTCCTATAACTTGCCTGCTAACACTCAGGGAACCAACTCTTCCTCCAGATTTCTATGCTGTGGGAAATGTACCACCATCCATTCAGTTGTTCAGATCATCTCTGGTTCTTCCTTTTCTGTCCTATGTCCTGTCTGTGGGTACACACAGTAGGCTTCCTCCAAGATAGATCTAGAATCTTTTCATTCTTTCTAACTCTTTTGCCACTGCTAATCCAAACTGCCGACATCTCCTACCTTGACCACTGTAATAGTCTTCTAAATGTTCCCTTTGCTCCCCACAGTCAATGCTCCACTGAGCAACCAGAGAGATCTTCTAAATTACTACTCAGTCAATCTCCTGCTTAAAATCTGACAAAAATCCAAATCCAAATATACAGTTGGAATATGGGAAGGTGTTCAACATCATCAATCATCAGGAGAGGTAAAAATAAAGCTACGACAAAATACTGCTACATACCTGCCAGAATCACTAAAATTTTAAAAATTAAAAAGACCAATGGAACCAAGTATCATGGAGGATGTAGAGGAACTAGAACTCTCATACACCGCTAGTGGAAGGGTCTGTATAATGAGTTTGGAAAATCATCTGCAACATCTGATAAAGCTAAACATATGCTTACTCTAAGATCTAGCAATTCCACTCTTGGGTATGTATGTGCCCAGGATAAATGAGTACCTATGTCCACAAAGAGGTGTTCAAAACTTTTTACCAGCTTTATCTGTAATAGATAAAAATGGGCAATAAACTAAATGTCCATCAGCAGTGCAATAGATAAACAGTGATGTATTTATATAACAAAATATGACAAGGAATAAAAAGAGTGAACTGCATGCGTGGATGAATCCCTCAGAGTAAGCAAATGAAAGCAGACAAAAGTTTGTACTATATGATTCTATTTATAAGAAGTTCAAGAATAGGAAAAACTAATCTGCAGTGATAGAAGGTCAGCTAGTGGTTACTGGGACTTTATCTTTGCTAGGGACTGGGGTAGAGGGATGGTTAGATTGGGAGGTGGCATGAGAGAACCTTCTGAAGTTTAGAGATGTTCTCTCTTGAACTGGGTGGTTGTTTTGTGGTGTGTGTGTGTGTGTGTGTGTGTGTGTGTGTATTGTCATCAACTTGTAGACTTTCTGTATTCCTTACAACATATGTTTTACTTCGGTTTAAGAAAGTTAATGGCATGACAATGTACTTACAATAGAATCTACACACCATGGTCTGGCTCCTGCCTTCCTTTCTCACCTTATAGTTAATTTCCCTTGCTCTGTATATTTTTGCCATACCAGCCTCCTTATTTCCCCCTCAGGCATGCCATTTTCTACCCATTACTCCATTTCATTTTCTTCATTTTTACCATTTGAAATTATTTTATTTGATTATGTATTTGTGTCCTGCTTTCCTCCTCTAGAATGTCAGTTATGTAAGGGCAGGTCCTATTGTTTTGCCTGCAATAGGACAACTGTAGGCCTCAGATACTTGGTGTATGGATTCATGATCAGATCTTCAAATACATGTAGGAAGTTACACTTCTGAGTATTTACAATATCCTGATATTCTTAACAGTATCTCAGATGTAAGATAGCTCTTATGGCCATTTTGTGAATACACTATATGACAAATTTATTTATGTTCCCTATAATTATTTATTACATATTCACTACAAGCAAGGCTGATTTAGCTAGTGTTGTCTGGTGGTGGAATGAAGGTTTAGAGAGGGAGAAATAAAAACACAGGAGGCAGGAATAGGAACTGAGGGACTATGTTTGAAAGCTGGCTTAGGAGTGCAAGAAGACCATTGCTTCATGTGAGACTGAGAAAAAAATATGGATGAGGATATAGATGAATTTACTGGTGAGGAAGTGGAAAGTTTTGAGAGGTCTTACTTGATGGCTTCTATTTCCTCTGAAGTAGGAAGTAAGGTCATATGCTAAAAAAAGGGAAGAGCAGGAATAGGTAGGGGAGCTTGAGAAACTGAGGTGTTTTCACATTCTTCACACTCAGGCATGCGTTCTTCAGCATATGCCCATCTGCTCGCCTCTTCCAGGAGGAAGGTTCAGAGGACGACCGTATGGTAGCAAGGCAAGAAGTGAGCTGTGGGACTTCATAAGATGTGGATCAGATTGTAAGCAGCACGGGGAGTCAAGAATGGAGGTGAAAGGCTTTGAGCTAGGCTGAATCCGGAGATAAGAAGACACAGCTGTCCTAATGCCAAGAGCAAGATGGAAGATTGATTACATGTAAGTATCTAGACCAAGATGGCAGAGTGATCACAGAGAGAAACTTCTTTCTAAACACTGATAAAAACATTTTGAGCCAAAGTCTAGACAATAAGGACATGGGTGCATGGAGAAAGTGGTGAGTCAGGAGGGAAGTCATTCTAAATGTCTTGTCCAGGAGGAAGTTAGAGATGTGGATTAACTATTGACTTTGTTAGGAAAATATAAACTGAAGTCTGTTACATTGTTAAACAATTAGAAATAGAATATGTACTTCCAAACTTGCTGCAGAAAAGGAGAAGCAATTAGGAAAACCTGATGATACAAAAGAAAACAGAAAAGAAGGGGGAATAAAAAGAAAACCCTTCATGCATGAGAAAGTATAAAATGTCAGAGATAAGTTTTTAGATTCCTAATCGTAGTAAAAATAAATATTGAAACTTTGAAAGACAGAACTTTAAGATTTTTTTTTATTCATTTATGCACACTGCTTACAAGTTACATACCTCAAACAAAATAACAGAATTATTACAAATAAAGGAATGGGAAAAAGATATACCAGGAAATTAGTACCAAAAGAAAGTTGGCTTAGTAATGCTAATATCAGATAAATGGATGTTAAATTAAAAATATTTTTGGGAACAAAGATTTCATACAGAAAATGAAACAACCACAGCAGTAGGAAAACCATAAATTTGTATGTCCTTAACAACACAGATTTTGTGGAGGACACTGGAAATTGGCTCATTCAGTATTACAACTCTCTGTTTATAAATGTGTAAAGACCACATTTCCCAGTTTCCTTTGCAGCCAGATTCTCTGTGCGACCAGGCTCCTGCCAAGCAGAGATTTAAAGTGTGAAAGCAAATAGTAGGCATGGTAGCCACAGGGTCCTCCAGTCAGGAAGCACAGTGGGGGTGCTCGGTTCTGCAATGAGAGCTGTTGCAGGGGCTCTTGAATCCTCATTCTAGTGTGGGAGGGGCTGAGTGGCAGGCAGCGGCTGCTGTGGGGTTACATAAGATGTTGGGTCTTTCTGCTGGCTGTTTTACCCACAGGCTGGGTAATATCCAAGCTTGGCTTCCTACCCTCCTTGAAATTCCGAAAGCTACCTTGCATTTTGTAATAACTCCCTTTCTGCTTAAATGAAATGGAGTGTATCACAATATGATGTGACACGTGCTATGCGAGAGGTAAGCCCCAAGCACCATAAACACTTCTGGGATTCTAACTCTGATTAGGGGGAAGTGTGGAATCTTTGTGGGTCTCCTAGAGCAGGTGGCAGCTGCAATAGGTGCTGAAGTGTGAATTGGAATTAGCGGGGTGGAGGCAGGAGTAGTAGGAGGGTTTAGATGAAGAAGGAAGAGCACGTGCGAAGGTGGAGCCCCGGAGATGCAGCACTCTAATTAGTTCAGGGTCCCTAAGACAGAAGGAGATATATGGAGTGATGCGAAAAGAGGCTGGAGCTGTGTCAGGGGAAAATCACAAACGGCCAGGTTGGAGACTGCAACTGTTGGTTTTTTGTCTACTCAGCACTTTGATTTTTTTTCCTGCCATCCTCCTCTTCTCTCTTCTCACCCCAATGCACACACATATTTCCTTTGGGGAGCTACTTCTTCTCCACTGGAATCAAGTTATTTTGATGAGACTGCCAATCAATCACTTAGCCCTTCTCTCCGATGACAGGGAGAGTCTTATTCCAGGTCTGGCCAATGAGGTGGCTGTTCCTGTGGTTATGGTGATTGTGAGTTAAACAATAAACTACTTGTTTAACAGTTTAACAGACCTCAGTTTATATTTTCCTAATCCTTTTAGATTAAAATCTAAAGTTTAAAAATTAAAAAAATTTAGAACTGGCTCACAGAGTTGTAGATTCTGCCCCTACTCCCTGCCCGCAAGGAGAAAGCCTATTTGTGGCAGAAGAGAAGTCAAATAGAAAAAAGTAACAATGAGAAATGGAAATGGAGAGAGAAAGGGAGGGAGGGAGGAAAAAGAGAAAGGATAGAAAGAGTGGTGGGGGAGAGGAATACACAGAGAGACAGAGGTTTAACGTTTTAGCAAAGACAGACAGTTGTTAGGATCCAGGCTCTGACCTCTCCTCTCCGTGGCTGTCCTAGCCCCTTAGCCCCCCTGTCATACCAATCGAACCCTGACCAATACACCTACTTATAACAGAGTTCCTTATGCAGCTCTATTTGGGGCTCCATTTTATGGAAGATAGTACATTTCCTTACTGTTTAGTCCCATTGAGTTTGGGCATTTTAGCTTGCCACCAAAGGCCTTGTAACCGAACAAATGAGTAAAGACCTGAGAATTACTCATATACACAATTCCAAATGAGAAAATAATCTATTAATATACACACGGGAAAAAGGTTCAGCCTTATTAGTAAGCTAAGGATGGTAATTAAACAAGATTGAATTCCATTTTTTAAAACTATTACATGATTAAAGTGTTTTAAAAAATGATAAGTACTGTCATACTTTGCTTGTATTTAAGAACATGAACCATCATAGCTCTGTAAAAATCATAATAGCAGCTATCATTTATTAAGTGCTTACTGCATGACAGATGCTATGTAAAGCAAGCAAACTTGCTTAACCCTTAAGACAACCTGATAAAATAGATACTGTTATCTTCAGTTTAAATATAAGGTCTAGAGAGTCCCCTTTGAACTGGCTGAGTTCTCATAGGGACAAAGGGGGGTTCTCTGGGCCCCCATCACTCTACAGGTGAACCAAACAGGTGCCAAGGGGACCAGCAAAATAGGGGGCACCAAAAAGAGGAAAAAAATTTAATAGCTTAAAATCTGATATTCAAAAAAATAAAAGCATTAAAGTAGTCATCACGAGGAAACATCTATTCATTAGCCTTCCTCACAAACTGTTGTCTGCTGAGAGCTGTATTTGAGTTACCTACTCCGAGGTCAGGCGGCCTATACCCTTATCATTGGTGAGGGCCTCTAAGAGTTACATCGCAGCCCAGGGAGGCAAAATTCAAGCCAGATTTGACTCTAAAGCTTGTGCTTACAAAAAAGACTTAGTGGAACCCAACTGAGAAAGAATCTGGCAAATTAAATCAATAGTCTCTCAAAAAATTCACATTTCTTATACTACTAAATAAAATGTTATGGAAGATTGTAAAAGCATTAATAATAAATGTGTTAAAGGCAGAGTTCTTTATAATAGTAATATTTTATAAATTAATACAAATGACCATAGGGGTCTTGTTAATTAAATTATGTAATACAACCATTAAAAATAATCTTTATGAGGACTTTAAAATAAAGTGGGAAACTGATTGTATTACATCATGTCAAGTGGAGAAAAAGTAACACATAAAAGTATTTATAAAAATAAGAACTGTAAAAAAAGGAAATTTTAAGTGTATAGGAAAAAACACAATGTTAGACTGAATTTTGGTATAATGGTTGATTTGTCTCTAATTTCTTATATTTTCTGTAATGAGAATTTTTTCTAGTAAGTATTACTTTTAAATAATCCTATTAATCTTTATTTAAAAAATAATCCCAATAATCTTAATTTTTAAGAAGGCATAAAAGTCTTGGGAAAAGTCTTTTATTTAGATAGTAAAAAGTGCTGAGGTATAAAGAGGCTTCATCTGAAGATTTTGCAATTGTGATTCCTCAGTGCTCAAAGCTAAGGCTAGGAGGAAACAGCCATGACAATCCTTTCCTCACAATTTCCCAACTCAACCTGATGTCAAAAATTTTGCCTCCCATCAGCTCATGTGGTTCAATTTATGGTACAGGAAGCATGATCATAGCAGTTATTCAAAACTTATATACTTATGAAGCATCTGGGTAGATTGCATTTGTTTTTGGATCACTGATCCCAGAAATACCCAGGTAGGTGCAGAACTCTCTGAAGCTTGAAGAAGCTCAAGAGCCAAGGAAGGTACTATTTTTGAGTAAATCTACAACAAAGCTTGTTATTGTAAGTTATTAAAACTACCCCTCTTTCTGGAAACACACCAAACACAGACAAGGTGAGCTTGTATATTTTGGAGAAGTGCAGAGTGGAAAGCCTCAAAAGAGACAGAAGAAACAGCCAGAGATGCCCGGAAGAAAATGAGGAGAGGGCATTCGGTGATATACCCATGCCCACCTTGTCTGTCCCCACCCCTTTGCTCTTCTTGCCTTTGCCTGGACAACCTCATGTCTTCCCTTGCTCCTGCTGCAGTATCCATCTGTGCAGTAGTCAACCTCCAAAACAACCCCTGAAAGCTGGTATTACTAGCTTAGAAATAGGCTCAATATAAAAGTTTTCATTAGCCTTCATTTTGTAATGACTGATAAACTCTCAGAAATGGTTATCAAGGAACAAATGTATAAACCAATGTGTTATCCTTTGATCCTTTTCCATCAATCTATCTGATCACAGATGCTGCAGAGTTAGGGTGAATAGATTGTCTCTTACTTTCAACATGCTTCCTCTGATGTTATTTCACCATAGTTTTCACAATTGCCAGAACAATTCAATTGAGAATTTAAAAATTTAATTGAGAAATCCACATGATGCAGAAGGCACCCAGGGTTACAGCCACTCCACGGCTTCCCAGCTGGCATGCCTTTCCTGGAAAGAATTCGTGTATAAGTGGATAACATGATAATCCCCCACATTGTGCTTCTGAAGCAAACTCCATCTTTCCTTGTAAATGGTTTAGATCATATTTGATTCTCATTGCTCTGCATTGTCTGTGAATCAAGACATTGGTGTTTTCATCCTACCAAAAGACTTGTTGCATCAGCCACCTCGGTTGCCTTTGCTTCCCTCAGAGGTCACTCTCAACTCTAAGGCAATTCTCTCTCAACTACACAAGCTCACTTAAGTATTGTCATGTCCCCACCCCCTGCCCTTATTGTGCTGGTCTTGTCCGTAACCAGTCATTTCAGCTCAACAAGTATTTCTGAGTGCCACCTATGCTTGAGGAGCTGCACTAGGCACTGTGGAGTTCAAGACAAATGGAACAAGAATCTTCAGAAGTAAATCATAATTCTGTCCCCTCCTCCAGCTTTCAGATCTGATCAGCTGTCACCTACTATCCCCAAACATAATTGCCTTGTAGCTGGAACTCAGGGTCAGAACCAATCAGGGGCCAGTCCTGGTTATCTTGCTCTTTATCTGTGAACTTTAACTTACCAGTACAAACTTAGGTATAAAAAAACTTGAATTCAAAATTAGATATTCCAAATGCTTCCCAGCAATCCCAACCTCATGTTTTAAATATTTGTCTTTCTTAGCGTCCTACCACTCTCCCTTCCCATCTAGCAGCCTCCTCAGGCAGTAACATGACTCAAATCCATATAAACCGATACTCTTCATTAGCCAATTGACTTTCTGTGGCACTGTAAGTGAAAAAGATTGAGACACTCCCCAGATCATTAGTAGTCCATTGTTATTTGTTTACTCTTTCACAGTAATTTAGAGAGTTTAATGATCAACATTATTATTCTTTATTATCAAATACTGATCCTGGTTTTAGCCTTCAGACCAATTTTTTTTTTTTTGCTCCAAGTTGCAAACAAAGGAGAACCGACATTATTCTTCATTCATTAAAATTAGCCTTGCATTTTCCTCCCTGAATTTCATAGTTAGTGCTGTGTGACAGCCCCTCATAAATAGTAAATGCACAG
The DNA here is from genome assembly GCF_040802235.1 of Manis javanica. Taxonomy (NCBI): domain Eukaryota; kingdom Metazoa; phylum Chordata; class Mammalia; order Pholidota; family Manidae; genus Manis; species Manis javanica. Next base: position 147,169,134 of record NC_133158.1, read on the forward strand.
AGCCAGTGCCATCCATTCAAGAGCACAGGTTCTAAGAGTCGAAGGCGGCCTCGTCAGAGCTGTGAAGCCCCCCTTCAGCATCGCAGTAGCGCCATCTGCAGAGTACGGCTGGCCCCGCTCCAAGTACTCATCACCTCCTTTAGAACTTTTATAAGCTTGCTTTTTGAAAGCATACTCATTCCATATGCAAAAGCTTGGATACATGTGCACACCAGCAGCCCGTATGCATGCAAAATGTGCAGATGGGCAAAGGAAAATGAAACTAGGGATTTGGCGCTAAGACAAATTATTAACCCTGGCAATTTCTAAAACCCACATGGGGGTCCCATGGAAAAATAGTTTCTCTTAGAACTGGTAATTGGAACTTATTTTAGATTTCAGATAATGTAGTTTTAATAATAAAAGTGTAAGAAAAGCAGCTTTTAGAAGTTTGCTTTTTTTCTTTTTTGCTTTGCTCCCTTTGAAAACAAACAACTGAAAGCGCCCAGAATTTCAACCAACAGCACCATTACCAAATTTGATGTTTTCTTCCATGGCTCTCACCACATAAGGATCATTTTACCTTAGCTGGTATGGTACAAGAGATCAGAAGAATAGACTTCTTTAAATTAACTAACAGCTGTATGATTCTTTTTAGAAGGGAAAGTGGGTAAAATTTGAGGGTAAGAACTATACAATAAATTATACATTTTCAAATATTTTATATGCTCATTGTATTTATAAATACATATTAGATCTTGCAACATTATACTAAGCATTTTTATTAATATTACTTATTTCAGACTAGTTCATGGAACTAAAATGTGTAGATTTTCAAACCATATTTAGGTCCAAGGGCTTCCAGAATTAGAATCCACATTTTTTTTCTCCCCTCCCTTTTCTGAGATAAAATTGATGTAATAACATGGTATTGATTTTAGATGTACAATATAATGATTTAATATATGTATGTATTGTGAAATGATCACCAAAATAACTCTAGTTAAGATCCATCACCTCACATAGTTAAAAAAAATTTTTCTTGTCATGAGAACTTTTAAGTTCTAGTGTCTTAGCAATTTTCAAATATATAACACAGTATTGTTAACTATTAGAGTCAGCATTTCTAAATGAAGATTCCTACAACTTATTCTATTCAACCCAAAAGAATTCACTTGGAGTCAACTCAGCAGACCTACTTATTTGTGAGAACCAGCTACCCACACACTTCTTCAGCTTGTCCCCTCAAGCCATTTACCAACAGTCACAACTCAAACAGTCCTTTCACACATACCGAGCGCCTTACATACATCTGTGCATTTTTCTGCATCTGTTACAATGTTCCATATTGTTCTCTAGGTCCTGAGATCCTGATGGGTAAAGACTGTATTACTCCCATTCACTGGCACCCTACTTACTGTCCTCAGGGGAAGCCAGATGTTAAGCGGCTACCACAGGTTTGATGAGTGTTATGCTGAGGCAAGGACTGCATGCTCTCAAATCACACAGAAAGGAGCCCAACCTAGTCTCAGGCTCAGAGAAGGCCTCCTGGAGGAGTAATGGTTAAAAAGAAAACTGAGCTGAAATGACAGGAGAGAGGACAAACTGGATTTGATTGGCTGGATGAGAGGATTGCTAGAGCAAGGGTAATACCCATGTTCCCTGGGAAGCTGGATGGAGATTGAAATAGAACACAATGAAGAAAGTACATGTTTGGGAGTGTGGGTGAGATAGAGTGGAGTCTTGGCATGAATCTGAGACTGCTACTGATAGATCCAAGTGGCACTGTACCAGAGGCTGGGGATACAGAGGTGTGCAGAGAGCTCTTTAAGCTCTTTGGGCATCGTTAGCACTGGGATGGCCATAAAAGCCAAGGCAGTGGATGAGACTGCCCAAAGAGAGTGGGCAGAGAGAAGGGCAGCCCCCGGGAAGTCTAGGAAACAGGGAAGGCAAGGGGGACAAGGAGAAAACGATGGGAGATATGGGGAAAATGGAAGTTCCTATGGCCAGGATCCTCACCGGAACCTAAACTACTTGATGATGTAACTGGCCTGCTGCTAGGCTACTGCTTCCACACCTGCAGGCAATGAGCTATTATTGACTGAGTCACTATATAAAGAGCTCTGCCCAGGGCTCTGCACAGAGGCAGAGATAAGGAGGATTACAAATCTGCAGACTGCTGGATTTGGACTACTTCTTTTATTATGACAGGATAAAGGGGGTGGGGTGTGGATGGAGTAAAAACTGATGTAATTCTAGTGCTGACCTATCACCAGAAGAGCAACCCAGGTAATAAACCCTTTCACTCCAAGAACGTTCCATTGTCATTCCTCAGTCTCACTGAATCCGTGGTGAACTTGCCCAGGGCTGAAACCCATTGGCAAGACAGGAGGGCAGCATGGAAGCTGGGGGAAGGGGCTGCTTCTGCTTCAAGAGGGAGGGGATGGGCGGCAGGGTCCATGCTGCCAAATCAGAAAGTGGGATTGAGCAGTGAGAAGTGCTTTAGTGACTTCGATGTGTTGGAGGACAGAGGCCAGTTTACAATGGTAGAGGCATGAGTGAGGGGTCTGCAAAAGGAGGCAGCAAGTGAGTTTGCCAGTGCCTGAGGACAGAAGCCGGTAGCTGAGGGATAGTTAAGTTAGATCAGTGCTTAATTCTGGTTGCACATTACAATCACCTAGAGAGCTTTAAAAAAATTCTGACACCTGGGGCCCACCCTGGTAATTGTGACTTAATTGTTATGAGTTGCAGCCTAGGTACCAGGCATTTTTTAAAGCTTCTGAGGTGATTCTGATGAGTGGCCAGAGCTGAGAACAATTGGGATAGAAAAATAATTTCCTTTAAAGATGAGAATATGTCAAGCATGTAGAAATGCTGAAGAGCAGAGCCACAAAGAAGGAGCTGCTGAAATATATACAGAGGCAGAGGTGATGGTAATTGATTTTGAGCTCCTGGGAGGTGAGGATGGAGTCAGCAAGATAGAAGATGTGACTTAGAAATAGAGATACTTCTTTTATTATGACAGGATAAAGGGGGTGGGGTGTGGATGGAGTAAAAACTGAGGTTCTGCTGGCAGGATGGCATGGAGGAAGATTCTAATGAGGCTTGTGTTCTCATTAATCAGTGAAAGGAGAGGGGGTGGTGAGGTTAGCTTTTGGAGAATGAGAGGACTTGGCAATATGGGGTGCCTGGTTTTGGTTAGAGCCCCTGAACTTGTGGTGTCAGCCGTTTGGGAACTGATGGTTCTCAGCAGAAAACTAAGAAATGTGAACACAGTATGTGGATAAAGTGAAGGTTCCTGTGGCCAGGATTCTTACCTGGCCCTGGTTGGCTAGCTCACTACACACATGTAGGCAATGCATTGTTATTGTCTCTATATAAAGGGCTCCACCCAGTGCTCTGGGAGACACGATGGCAGGGCTGCAAGGCTGCAGGAGAGCAGAGATGAGACTGGAGTGGGGGCAGTGCCGAGAACAGAGACAGAGATGGCTGTGTGGGCAGAGAGGCCCAGAGGCAGAGACTGGCTTGCTGCATGCAGACTTACTCTGAGTGGACAGGATTCTAGTGATTGACTTGCCATCATGGGAGTCAAAGTTGGGTATAAACTAATTCACCCTAAGAACATTCCACTGTCATTTCTTTGGTCTCATTGAATCCATTGTGAGCTTGTTCGAGGCTGAAACCCATTGGCAAGACACACCTAGCCCTAATCTTCTTGATGATGTAATTGGCCTGCTAGGCCAATGCTTCCATACCTGTTGGCAATGAGCCATTATTGTCAGTGTTACTATATAGAGTGCTCCACCCACTGGTCTGCCTGGAGGCAGCGATGGAGACGGATTGTGAACTTCCCAGAAGCAGATGTGATTCTAGCACTGACCTGTCACCATGAGCACCATGAGCACCATGAGCATAAAGCTTGGTATAAACTCTTTTACCCTCAACATTCCATTGTTGTTATTCGGTCTCACAGAATCCAGAGTGAACTTGCCCAGGGCTGAAACCCTCTGGCGAGACAGTGCCCATTTCCACATTTGTTCTAGTCCAATATTCACTGACTTCCTGGTTTTATAACTGAATGACTTGCTATTTGTGTAGATGCAATCTGAACATTTTGTAGTTGTAAAGAAAGGATACCTAATGGATGGATATCAAATGAATCCATGGATACTTGAATTTTCCCTAAAACTACTGCAAATTGGTGAGTAGGATAACCAACCATCCAGTTTTGCAAGGAACTGCAGGATTCCTGGGACAGAAAGACTATCAGTGCTAAAACCAGAGTCTCAGGCAAACTGGGAGGGTCCATCACTCAACCACTGTCTCCCCGACAGCCTTCCCTAACTCCCCAGTTGGTGACAAGCGCTTGCTCTCATGTGGCTTGTGAGATTCGTGGAGAGAGGGACTTATGTGCCAGGTTGGAGGCTGGAAGCCAACGTGGTGAAAAGAGACACCAAGACTTATTTGAAGACCACAAACTCCTCTGTTACTTCCTCCTGCTCCAGCTGGCGTATTACTGGTCCTGGGGCTCCTTCCTACGATTCACTCCTAATCCCCCTCTGTTATTCTTCGCCACCATTGTTCCTTTGATGTGTCTGTTTTTGCCTGTGTTTTTGGTCTTGAGACTAGTGTCCCAAGAAGGCCTCTTCCCTTCCCAAACCACATTTCTTTTCTACTTTCATCCTCAGATAAGATAAACTAAATCAAGTACATACCTTAATTATCAGGTTGAAGCACTTCTTGATTGTAAAGAATTTTGAACATCTCAGTACGAAAAAGGTGCTTTGCTCTTTAGAAATGGAAAATACTGCCTGACCTCTTCTGCCCTTTTTATAATAGAAGCCAGGTTTTTGTCAGGAAGAACCTGCTTTGCCTAGGAACCAATTTTAAAATGATCAACATTTTGAAAAGTCACATTCTTGAGAGAGAACAGAAAAACAGTTTGTACAATAACCTGAAGAAATGAGTTTTATCTGCATTAATTCCTCAATCCATGTTTGTTGACTGGATGAGCCCCACTCCTCCTGCCATGCAGTTCAGTGGAACTAGCCCTCCTGCATCCCACTAAGTGTGGGCCCCCAACACCAGCTTTGCCAGTCAGATACTCTCTCCCCCTGGCCACAATGATTGGTTCAGCTTAGGCTACCAGAATCCCTGTTAGTAATTTTCTTCAGAAGCCGTCAGGAAAATGACTGTCTCCTCCCTGGGACCAAGAGCTATAAGGATGACAGACTCCAGAGAGTCACATGGCCTGCTTCCTTTCACGAAAATATCCATCTTGTTCATTTTGGAGAGAATGATGCCAACACAGGTAAATGGAGATGGGAGATGATGAATAAGAAAATCCAAAAGATATTCTTATTGAGGTTTGAGTCTCTGGATTCAACAGTGGCAGGACTTTTTGTTTTCCTCAGTGAATTAATTTTGCCCCTTCCTCTCTCCCTTCTTTCCTTCATATCTCTATTTTTATATTTCAGTTGTTGATTTTTTTTCCTGAAGCTTGTTTGAGAAAGAGCTCTGTCCCTCATAACTGCAGGACTTCAGGCTCAGTTGCCCTCCCTTGGTCTTGGCAACCTGGTGTTTGGAAGCAACCACTTGGCTTTTGCATGCCAAGCAAGTATGGACTCTTTCTAGAGAAAACCCTGACTTAGAGGGTATAGCTTTTTCTTAGGAAAAAAACAAACAAACAAAAGGCATTTTACCTCTATTTCTGGACATTTTCTGTCCTTGGCTGGAAATTTCTTTCCTCCCTAGCAGTAAGAGTGAGATCAGATATGTATCATTTAATATTTTATAGGCACTAAAAGTTGTTTTGAAAGCATTTTTAATGACATGGGAAAATATGTGTAATATATGACCTTAATTATCTCAAGTGTGTATACCCATAGAAAAATACTAGAAGGAAATATATCAAAATATTAACAGTAGCTACATCTGAGCAATAAGATTATGGATGATTTATATGTTACATTTTCTAATTTTGTAAATGGATATGTAATTATTTTGTGATTATAAAGTAAGAGTTATTAAAATAAATACATAAATTTTAGTACATTCTTCCAAAGGACAATTTTGTAGTTATTAGGAAGAATGTTTTTAAGACATTTCAGTGACATTGAAAAACGTTCATAATAGAACAACTAGAAAGATAGACAAAACTATATATATAGCCCTGATCTCAATTATGTTAGTAAAAGATGTGCAAATAAAAGATGCATAATAAATGACTAAAGAAATTGCTTCAACATATTAATAGAAGTTACCTTTGAGTTATGAGATCACAGGTAATTTTTGGTTTCTTCTTTATATGTGTTTGTGTTTTCCAAATTTCAGAATCAGAATTCTTCTGTAATCAGAATAAAACAGTAAAATGTTATCTTGGTTGGAGAATAGGTTTGAGAAAGCAAATCTTCCTCACTCCCACCACTTTGATAAAGGATGCTCAACACCTTTCCTCCTTTTTCCAGGACAGAAGTGATAGTGCCCTCTGTCTTTGCTGGAGGGAGTAGTGGATGGAGATCTATTTCTGTTCTGGGCAGAGACTGAGGCCTTGTAAACCTTCACCAGAGATGACTGCCTTCTCACAACCAAGTTTCTTGCCCTATCTCCCGATTTAGCTATATAACACAGACACATGAGGGCACAGGCACGTGCATTTGTGCAGTAATTAAATGAGTCAGTGTAGGCCAGAGGAGGAGCTGTCAGAGAGGTGGGAGGAAAACCAGGAGCTCCTCCTCTGATTGAAGACCAGAGAAGAGAACCTTTCAAGAGGATATTTAATGGTACTAAACACTGAAGACAAGACACGTGGTTAAAAACTGAGGAAGGAGGTTGGTAAAGATTCAGAAGAGAGGCAGAAGTAGAATTCAGGTAGCAATGTGGTTAGGAATGAGTGGGAAGTGAGGAACTGAGTGAGTCTGACCAGTCTTCTTTCTTGGGCAGTGAAGGGCAGATGGGAAGTGTCAGCAGGTAATAGAGGTGGGGCAAAGCATGTGCATGCACGTGTGTGTGCATAAACATATGCAGGAAACAGAAAGCTGAGCAGGCTTATAAGTTGAGCAGGTAGCAACGTGTCAAGAGAGAAGAAGAATAACCATTATTGAGAATTCACTCTGTTCCAGGCAGACCTCAGGCTTCATATTATTTGTTTCATTTAATGCATGGAACAATTTTGGGAGGAAAGTGAAGCTCAGAGAAGGTGAGTAATTTGCCCAAGGGCATACAGCAGATGAAACAGATCTTTTTGACTTTAAAGACTCAAGTGCTCTGTGCATGGATGAGAGGGGAAACAGGAAAGGATATTTAGTACAGAAAGGTCTGAGGAGGAGGTGGTTGGAGTCTGGATAAAAAAATATATGGGTTAGTAAGACAGAGGGACATATTTACCTGAGAGGCAAAGGAAAATGGATTTAGAAAATACTGTAAATGGGATTAGAACTTAACTTCCTTTTATTTCCTGGATAAAAATAGCCATAGTAGCTGGTGTAGGTGTCCAACCAGGTACCTAGGAGACTATCGATGAACCCATTGAGCTTACAAAGGCAGAGCAGTCTCCTTTTTCATTTCCTTATTATGTCTGTTTGTGGTTATCCTGCAGATGATCTCTTTGTATACTGTGGCTCTTGCATGACCGTGCACTCATATAGCTATTCCTTTCACCTGGAATTCCCTTTCTCATCTATTTATGGGTGTGGAGCTGGGCACTACAAGTTAATTGACAAACCATATGAAGTAAACACTGAGATTGAATGAATCTCATTCAAGAATTTGGTCTTCTGATTTTTATCTACTAGCTTGCTGTTAGATTACATTGGTTGGGGCATGTGAAATAGAATTTTTAAATAAATACTCTAAAAGGTGAGCAACAAATTACAACTGAGCTTTTGTGTCATCTGAGCCATTCCAGTTGAAATTTGTGACCTACTTTATCTTATGTTCTGTTGCCATAGTGCTTAGGTTAAATGTGTAACTGAAGAAAATTGATTTCCAGTGCATATCTTAATTTTTATTGTGCCCTGCAGTGCTGCATGGATGATGCATGTGAGATAAGTCTCACATTTAGAAATTCAGGGGGAGTGTGGAGAATTAAAGTATTATGGCCTCTATCAGTGGATATTAAGATAATATATTTTCTGTAGATGTGTATCATTTTCTTAAAGAAGTGGCTTTATGAATATCCTTCGGCACAAAAGAAACAGAATTTTCTGACTGCTTCAGAAGCAATCACCAATTTACAGGGGTCAATCAGTATTTCCTAAAAAGAAAAACAATATTTATCTTGGAAAGTATAAGCTTCAAGCTCAAAGACAAATGCTTGTCTCTCAAATGTTTTATTACCTAATTTGGTTTAAAAATCAATTCCACAGTAAAGTAAGCATTTAGAATTCTCAAGACCTTATTGTTATTAAAAAAAATAACCCAGGTGGCTGACATCTCCTGTCAATGGCAGGGTGTGCATTTGAGGGGTGGGAGAATGTGCTGGATCTAAGAGCTAACATTCCCCAGCATTCTTTACAAAAGGGCACATTCCTTTCTAAATGGTAAGGCTTTTTACATTACACCTGTGATATTGTGATTAATAATAAGAAGTGTATATTTAGTCTTTGTCCACTGTTCCTGCACATAGCTCCTAAAACCCTAGGAATTTCATAAGAGTTGAAAGCAATAAAGGGCATCTTTCACTATGTTAATGAATAACTTTTGGAAAGCTCCTAGGTAAACTAAGGATGGGGGCTGGTTGCCAGGGAAACCAATCCTAAATGGAGAGTTGGAACTTCCAGAGCCACCCTGCTGACCTCCGGGGAATGGACAGGGGATGGAAGTGGAAGCAATCACCAGTGGTCAATCATTCATGCCTCTGTAGTGAAACCTCCATGGAAACCCAAAAGAAGTGGGCTTGAAAAGCCTATAGACTGGAGAACCAGAGTGCTTCCATATGCTGGGCCCCAAAGTCTGTGGGGATTAAAGCTCCTGCATTAGGAACCTCGCCCTGTGTATCACTTCATCTGGCAATTCATTCACATCCTTTAATACCCTTTTAATAAATCAATAATCTAGTGAATGAACTGGTTTCTCGAGTTCTGTGAGGCACTCTAGCAAATTAATTGAACCTGAGCAGAGGGTTGTGGGAACTTCCAGTTCATAGCCAGTTGGTCAGAAATACAGTCAATACATTGGCTATTGACATCTGAAGTGGAGTAGTCTTGTGGGACTGAGCCCTTAACCTGTGGGATCTGATGCTATCTCCAGACAGATAGAGTCACAAGTGACTTAAATTTGTGAGACATCTGGTCAGTGTTGGAGGAGAATTGAGTTAATTGCTTGGCGGTGTGGAAAAACACATTGTAATACCTGCGAATTTTTTTCTTTATTGTATATATTTAAGTGTCCATAAATCTGGGAGTTTGTGGGACAGATTAACCCCCAAACATGTTGTTTTTGGCCTACACAATATGTGTTATTGGTTCTATCTATAAATCTATCTTAGGTTGAGTACTTTTTAGCAAGGTGAGCTTTTCAGTTATATTGGTCCCACACTATCTTGTGTCCTATACTTGGCACAACTCACTCACTGCAGTTATAAAAGGGGGATAAAAACTATTTCCTTCTACTCTTCTGACACCAAATGTGTGAGTTTTTCCACACAAGTATAGGGAAGATGGAAGCTACGATGGCCAGGATCCTCACCTGACCCTAATATACTTGCTTACTGCATATCTGCAATGCTCTCAGGTACAGGCTTGCACACTCATTGGCAATGACCTATTACTGACTCTATGTAAAGATCTCTGCCCAGTGCTTTGGGGCTGTGAGGCTATGGAGAGGCCCAGAGGCAGAAATGGACTTGCTGCATGCAGAACTTGTCCTGAGGTGGATATGATACTAGTGCTCGACCTGCCGCCACAGGAATAATGCTTGGTGTAAGACATTTTACCCCCAAAACATTCTGTTGTCGTTATTTGGTCTCATCAAACCCAGAGTGAACTTGCATGGGTGCACTCAGGTGAGACACTAAGGTGTTTTCTAATTTTTGTCTGGCACTGACTGGGTGTCCTACAATTTAGCTCAATTCTGACATGGCCCAGAATCCTCACAGACTCCACAGGTTAAGGGCTCAGTCCTAGGAGTCTAACCTCACTTCAGATGCTAATCTCAGGTCCCAAGCTGTCACTTGGTCTTCTACAAAGTAGCTATAAATCCAGGGTTTCTTGGATTTGATCATTTGTAAGAACAACTCACAGAACTCATGAAAGTGCTTTACTTATAATTACTGGTTTTTTATTAAAGGTACAATTCAGGAACACCAAATGGAAAAAAGGCATGAGGCAAAGTACATGGGAAGGTACATAGAGTTACTGTGCCCTTCCTGGGCACCCCACCAACCCAGGGCCTCTATGAACCACATTGTTAAAGTATTAAAAAGCCTAAAAGAGGTTCTATTATGCAGTCACAATAGACTAAATCATTGGCTATTAGTGATTAAGTCAATATTACGCCCCTCTACCTATTCTCCTCCTGAGAGGTGGTGGTAGAGGGGTGGATCTGAAAGTCCTAACCCTCTAATCTCTTGGTTGGTTCCTCTGGCAACCAGCCCCCATTCTCCAAAAACCAGCTCATTAGTGTACCCTCAGGTATGGTTGAAAGGGTCTTTTTATGAAAAAATGAGATGCTTCTTTCACCCTCCTTATCACTGTAATTCCAAGGGCTTTTGGAGTTCTGTGCCAGGAAGCAGGGCAGGGACCAAATATACATGTTTATTGTGTTGCAAATTACCTGCCTGGATCTTCCATGTGTTTGATCTTGTTACCTTTCCCTTACACATTTTGGGGGAAGGGGCAATATATAAATTGATAAATTATGTTGAGCACAATTATTCATTTATGTTTTCATATGCATGTAAAATATTTACTGTATTTCTAATTTGCTTTGTTTTCACTTTGAAGTCAGTTTTTTTGCTTTATTGCAGGTGATGGGGATGTCATTCATGCTCACAGAGGAAAATGAAGTCTTGAAGGTCTTTGAGCATATCATTAATCTACCTTTCTCTAATTTATGGGTACTGGTGAATTATGGTTGTATTTTCCATCTCTTAGTCTGCTCTGTTTATGTGTACCTCTGTTAACTGTCTCTTTCTGGGATTTTATGTTCAAACTCCCTAAGACAGAGAGTCCACTATGGACAGCTCAAGCCTGCTCACCAAGGTTGCCTATGGGTTAGGTCCAGGATCCTATCTATGGATGTGCTAGCCAGAGCTGCAGTGTGACATGACTCAGCCATAGCAACTGGTACACAAGAAACGACCCTAATGTGTATGCTCAGAATAGGGCTTTTGGGGGCAAGCACTTAGATTCTGAGATTGCACTGTGTCTTGCCAATGGGTTCAGCCCTGGGCAAGCTTGCTATGGATTCAATGTGACCAAAGAAACTGACAACAAAACGTTCTTGGGGTGAAAGGGTTATACCCAACTTTATTTCCAGGTGGCAGGTCAGTCACTAAAATCCCATTCATTCAGAGCAAGTCTGCATGCAGCAAGCCGGTCTCTGCCTCTGGGCCCCTCTGTCCACACAGCCGTCCCACACAGCCATCCTCTGGGCCTCTCTGCACAGTTGTCCCACACAGCCGTCCTCTGGGCCTCTGTCCTTGGCGCTGCCACCACTCTAGCCTCTGCTCTGCTCTCCTGCAGCCTTGCAGCCCTGCCACTGTGTTGCACCCAGAGCACTGAGTATAGCTCTTTATATAGAGTCAACAGCCATGTATTGCTCACAGGTGTGCAGTGAGCTAGTCAGCCAGGGCCAGGTGAGAATCCTGGCCACAGGAACTCTCATTTTATCCACACACTGGTACAGAGGAGACCACACCTTATATTGTCTGGGGTTCACGACTTGACCCACCACTTACTAGCTGTGGGATCTTAAGTGAATTACTTTACTAATCTTCAGCTCAGTTTCTTCTTCTGATAAATGGGGATAATAATAATGCATATCTCATAGTGTTGCTGTAAAGATTAGGTGATGTATGCGAAGGGCCTCGCGCATAGAGCTGGACACACAACAAAACTCAATCAATATTAGTTACTGTAATCATAATTGTCATGATTGTTATTTGGATACTTCCAATAGTCTAGTACAGTACCTTCCATAGAGAAGCTTTTCAATAAATATTTGCTGAATGAATACATGAACTGAGGAACTAATCACACACTAGGGCCTGAAATACATAGTTTGGCTGAGTCAATCATCTCTCAGGTGGGATTTTAAAATATACATGGAGAGCAATATGTGTTTCATCTCCTCTTTCAAAAGTTATTTTCATATGGTATTTGCATTGCAAGTGGACTTTATAACAGAGAGCTTCCCCTCATCCCCACCCCCAAAGTAGCCCTAGATGATCCATTTGTTATTCTTCATAAGGTCCCAGTGGAAAGTTAGCAGTGGTTTTCTTTATTTGCTAAGCAACTTGCAGTGTCTGCCACAGAAAGGTATATTAAATTTTAACTTGCCAGATTTTCTTCCACAAAGTCATTGGCAGTGGATGAGAAAAATTTGTTATCCATATCTTTGCCAGCAATAAATTTTACTCCTTCCTTCCTTCTGTCCGATTTGGTAAGTGTAATGTGATATAAGGGAAATATTAAGCCTGAAATTCACAGATTAGAATTAGGCTGACATAGAGTCAAGCCCATATGTTCCATCATAGAGTTCAACTATACTGAAATAGGCAAAATATGTTTATTATCTTTAGTTTTTAGTTTTGGTTTACAAATAGTATTAATTTTTCTCAGCTAACTCCTTTTGATCATTTCTATTTTAACATTTCTATCTACTTCATGTTTCAAACTTTTTTTTCCTATAGTAGTTGTTTAAATATTTTTCTCAGGTATAGTTCTTTTTGATCTCATCATTCCTTATTTCTTATATTCTTCCTCTTTTTCTTTTAAATGTCTTGATGAATTTTTGTCCTTTCTGATTTTATAATTTTCTGATATTATCTTTTATCTTCTTTTTGTATCTTTGGTTTATAAATGACAAACAAGAAATCTAGTTATAGAGACAGATCCAAAAAGTTTTGCTGATGAAATGGTCACAGATGGAGAGTGAAAGAAGGAATTAGTGTTGAAACCTAGCATTTTAGTCCAAGCAATTGGGTAAAAAGGGGTGTGATTTACTAAGGTAGGAAAAACTGAGAGGTGTATGTTGAAAGAGAAAATAAGAGTTTATTCTCTATCACCACCACATAATAAAAGAAAGCATTTTAACATTAAAAAAGGACATAAATGTAAAGTTATAAAATTAGTATTTTTAGTTTTCTGAAAAATAATAGTTTAGCTTTCTGAAAAACTATATGGTCTATTTTTTCTTCCCTTTTGTTATGATTGGTGAAAAGTTCTGGCATTTCTGGCATTTGGGAATACTTTGTGTAGATAACAGGGGGATTTATATTTCAGGAAAACTCACTGTAGTGCCTGTTTAGCTAAAAGACAGATATGAGCAATGAAAAGGGCACACCAAGAACTCAGGGAGTTAATCAGATAAAACCAGAGAGCCAGAAAGGACTAACAGAGTTAACACCCTTTGCAATGTATGTTCATTCCACAGGCTCTGAATCTGGGCTGACTTTGAGACTTGCTCTAGCTAATGCAAGAGAGAGTGAGCAGAGGCATGGGACAAGTATCACGATTAATCTTCCTAAAAATGCCAAGATATGAATATCATAATAAGAACAGGCAGAACTTTAGGCCAAGATTCCATTTTAAAAGAGAATTGGGAAGTTAGATTCCTGGCATATTCTTTCATAATTAGCCAACAACCTATCTTAAGGCAAGGCAAGAGGTCTTAACTGATGTTCCCAGTGTTGGGGGTTAGCCATTATCTTGCAGAGGAACAGGAAGTTTATCCTACAGAATTATCTGGGGGACTGACTATGGATAATAACATACTGTCTCTCACTGGAGATAGATATCATGAGACCATATGGTAAGTTGATGTCCCCCTAACCCTTTACCTTTATCTCATTCTTGAAAGTCTGAAAGACAGAGTCCTAAAAGCCTCAAGTGCACCTCCTCTCTGAGGTTGCCCACACTCCCCTTTCTTGGAGTGTGTATTTTTAAAAGACTTTGTACCTGTCAACTTACTATGTTTTGTCTCTGTGCTCTTCCAGTGGTGTCTTTGTCACTTTGCTATTTCATTCTATTTTCCAGACTGTTATTAAGCACAAGTCTTCACTCTCTCTTTTCTACTTCGGATAAGTAGGGAGAGACTACTGAGAGCTTTGATTTGAGCTTGCAAGTTCCCATCAATGAGCTTCCCCTTCCCCTCTGCTTTATTCAAGTAACCTGCCTATCTCTACCTTGACTCTGGCCCATTATTGCCTTAGAGTGTATTCAAATTAAACTTTTGCTCCACTTCACTACTGTGTCTCTGCATTCAATTCTTTGTTGCAGTGGGGATAAGAAGTGAGGAGAACAAACTCACCCCCTAACAGTACCTATATAGAGAACAGATTGAAAAAGTTGAAGTCGAAAAGTTCCATTAGAATGGAAGCTGTGGTCAATTACAATTTGGATAAAGTGAGGAATAAAGATCTACAAATTGTTGGTAAAAAAGCTGGAGGTCAATGAAATTTTGTCTAATGTTGGTAATGTAGATGAAAGAAGCTTTTGCTCTTTTGTCACCAAGAAGTGGTCGAGCATTATTTTTTCAAGAAAAAACAATAATTTGGTGGTTATAAATGGCATGAAGTTGTTTTAATAGCATATTCAATTTTCTGAGTTTCAGAGTGAGGCAGGTAATAGAGGGATGCAGGCAGATAGAGTTCAGAGCCCTTGTAAGTTCCAAAAAGCTCCACTACAATTCAGCAATTCAAAAGTACACTTAGATAGACCTCAACTGTTTGGTTTTGCCCTATGCAAATGATTGTACTTTCAGCCATTTAAGAGTGAGTTATGTCATTAGTTCAGTTCTTTATTTCATCCCCTGAGGGTGGGACCTCCTCCTCTCAGGAGGCAATATAAACCACAGACAACACAGCCCTGATGTATCCTCCCTTGGGGCCTCTCCTGAGTAGGAGGATCTTTCTCTTTTCATTCATTAAAAGAGCTTCGCTGGTTGCTCTGTACTCTTGTTTGCTGGATTCAGTCTTTCTTGCTTCCGAGATACAATTCTGGGAAAAACACTGGCGTTCTCAGCAAGAGGAGGTCTGTCCAGCCAACATGTTGTCTTTACTCAGTATTATGTTTAATTTAGCATGGCTTTGGAGTCCACGTTACTCTAAAGATCTAGCTGAAACAAAGTAACATAAGTGTAGTAATTTGTAAATGTACTAGACAAAAGTTAAATATTGTTTTCATCAGACCACGAGTTTTTTTTTTTCAATTAAAAAAATTTTTTATCAAATGTACATCACAGTGGTTCAGCAGTCCCCCTCCCCTCACTCCACTTCCCCTTGGTAATCACTACTCACGTTTCAGTGTCTGTGAACCTAATGCTGTTTTGTTCTTTCTGCTTTCGCTTTATTTTTATATTCCACAAATAAGTTAAATCATAGAGACCACGAGTTCTTTAAAAGCAAAAATGCCTTCTTTTTGGTACAAAGATAGCCTATTATTTTGTTGAGAAGAGCCCACAACCTGGAGCCCAGCACTGCCGGTCTCTTACCTCAAGTTCTTCACCTGCAAAATGGGGATAATGATATGTATACCATAGGGTTCTTGAGGATATTTAATGAAATTATGGATGTGTAAAGGAGAAGATATTTGACAGGTTTAGTTATACCTATCTTTCTCCTCTTCTTCCTCCAGTGCCCCAGTGCTGGGTACACACAGAGGGTACCAGCTTGTTGAATCAATGAATATATGACTCAGGATCAGAAAAGCTTGTTATTTTGGAATTCCAACTTGGAACACCTCACAGCATACGAGAAGTAGCAGGTCAATAAAGTTCGTTCATTTTTTTAAAAAAAATAGGCACCCACTAAACTACAAATCCCTGCCTTCTCTTTCAAGCTGACCAGTCAATTGGCTTGCCAGGAATCCGGAAGTCTGGCCCGATAGCCCAATCACAAACGTAGCTGTTCCAGGCTGACCAATCCTGGGGAAGCTTCCTCCCGGCCGCTCCGGGTCCCGCCTCTGCTCGCAGCGGTGACGGGTCGTTATCGGATACGGCGGCCGTGGGGGCGGGGCCAGAGGTCTCGGCCCAGCTTGGCGCCTGCACTGCCTTCCCGGCTGCCGGCTCCAGCTCTACCATGGCTCCCAAAGGAGGTTCCAAGCAGCAGTCGGAGGAGGACCTGTTTTTGCAGGATTTCAGCCGCAACCTGTCGGCCAAGTCCTCCGCACTCTTCTTCGGGAACGCCTTCATCGTGTCCGCCATCCCCATCTGTGAGCGCTGGGAGCAGGCGAGCGGAGAAGGCCGAGGGCGGCTCGGGCAGGGAGGAGACGTGGCGGGGCCGGGGCACCGCTAGGCCCTTGCTGTCGCCAGCTCGCCCCGAGCTCGGGGAATGCATGTAGCCTCTGTGGGTCTCAGTATTCTCGTTTAAGGTGGTGGTGGGGGGTCATCAAGGAAAGTCACTTGTGGTGCTTTAAAAAAGTACGCTTGTTCCCGGGCCCCGCTCCCGGATATTGTGAGCCTCTAAGGTGTGGGACGGCGGCCCCAAATCTGTATTTTAAGAAAGTACCGGGTTAAGATCTTGTGTTAGCACTCATGCATATAGCCTGCTGTCTTTCCCCCTCGGCCATAACTGTGGTTTGCCATACGAGATTTTACACTTTACAATTACTTATTTTTGGGAAACTAATGAATTGGGTTGAGGGACAGGCTCCCATGTACTGTCACGATGAATTAGAAGTGTTAGCTTTACATGAACTGCTTCACACACATCATTTTCTAATTGGATGCGCGAGTTGAACCAGTGCCAAGGGCTCTCGATCTACCTTGTTTCAACTTTTTAATAATCCTATTAGGACGATTTTAGAATTCTCACTTGGGTCGAACAACCTTGCAGACTTGGCCGGGTTGTTTTTCGAGCCCGGCTTCCCGAATTTGTATCTCCTGCCCCACACAGAACTGCACTGTTGTGAAAAAAGTAAACAAGATAAATCCAGATGTATTTTATCCTTCGGCCTTATAAAACCCATCGGACAGTTAACGTAGTGTGAAGCCCTGCGCGCACAGTACCGCCTGGATATCAGATAACAGCCACGTCAGCATGTAAACTGTGTTGGGACTGCACGTGGTGTTTTAGAATGGCCTGTGCTTAGAGTTAGCATGAATGAAATTTGAACTCTGAATTGTGATTTTGTTGAGCCCGAGTTTGTTCTCACTTTAGGAGAAGCAGACATCTCATCTGGACTGGTAATGGGAAGATTATGTTTTTCAAGTGTTCTGAACTGGAAGAGTTTGAGATTGTAATTTTATATTGGATATCCCGCTTCTGGAGATCCTTATACTATGTTGGATTCTGTAACACAGGCTGTATTTTACTGGCCTTAGCTCTGATTAACTCAGCACGCCCTTGTAACTGGGTGGTAATATTTTTGTTCCCTTTTGTGCCCCCTCCCTTTTGTCTTAATTCAGGGTTGTATTGGAGAATATGGCATATGGATCTTATTCAGTCTGCTGTTCTTTATAGTGTGATGACCCTAGTAAGCACTTACTTGGTAGCCTTTGCATACAAAAATGTGAAATTTGTTCTCAAGCACAAGTAAGTATATTTCTCAAAGTATGTATTACATGTTGCATTTTTACATAGTAGGATGTCCTCTTAAAGACCATTTGTGTGTATAGGTTTCAGTAAGCATTCATTTGAGCTATATATATAAATATATTTTGGAGGGAAGGCACATTAGTGCTGTGAATAATTATTCACTAATTGAAGCAGAGACAATACTTGTAACACTGCTATAGAAGTAGGTTTTTGAGGCTGTTAGAACACTTAAGCACTTAGCCTTAATCATGGGTTTTATCAGAAAAACAAACTCACTTATAAATAAATTAACATTTCAGAAGCCAAATGGAATTCTCTCTGGAAAGAATTGTTCTGGGCTCTCCATCTACTATTTTTGGATGTGAAAGAAGTGTTGTTTTTTTTTTGATTAAACTGACATTTGTAATGCTAATTACACTTTTTCTTGTGAGTATATGAAAATGTAAAAGATTACCAGATTTCCTCTACCTTAAGATCACATATAAAATATATCATTATTTTAACAATAGCCTTTGTAAGAAGTACAATGACAGCTCACAACAATATATTTATACATTAATTACAAGCAGTTATATACTCTGGTTTCATAAAGCTTAAAAAAGGGGGGTATTCTAGATTTAAAGAATGATAGTAACATTATTTCACAGTGCCATGATCCTCATGGGAAGGAGCTATAAATTAATGTTTAATTGGCAGAGGTGTCCTTTGAAGCTGCTTTTATGCCCCACTCTGATGTTCCATTCAGGATAGCAGGATATTTCTCTACTTCCTCAGTGTAGCCTTCTTGGTCCTGCATTTGGAAGTGCTTTCTTAAAGGCAGTTAGAATTTTGATGACCCTTGAAGTACCAGCATGCTTTGTGTGCACATTGTCTTTTCATTTGCACAATTCCCACTATAATTTGGATATGGTTTTCTCTCAGATTACTTGAGCAGTCTGCAACCTTAACACAAAAGTTCATGGCTCCCCCTGCCATGCACTCAGTAAAGCATGTTACTCTACGTAATTCTTACATTGTCCATGTGAGGTATGGGTATTATCCTTGTCTTATAAGATGCAGAATATGTAGTCATCCTCATTTGCCATCATTTTTATCATGTCACTCTCTTAATGCAACATGGCCTTATCTTTTCTAAGTGTATTAAGTTCAAATTTTAGGGTCCTGGAATGCAAATCATCTACCTCCTACCAGTCTGGCCTCCTCTTTTAGGATTGGGCCTTGGCTGTTCTGACTCATCTTTTGCCATCCTTTGCAAGTGACTTGTGCTCTCTGCTCTTTCCCTAGGTTTGTTCCTGCGTTAGGCTCTTTCTGGTGACAAGGAATAGAGAGATGTTGAGAAGATCTCCACAGGGATTTATTGTAAGGAGGCCAGAAACTGCCTTAGTGGCTGAAAGGAGCCTCAATAGCTTCTCTACCATTGTTCTGGATGATAGGAACTCGGGTTGTGTGTGACTGTGCTTCTGCTAAACCAGCCCAGTCATCAGGTCATCGTTGTGCTCTGTCTGCGTGGCAGGCCTCTTTGCGAAATGCCATTCCAGGATGCAGCCCATCTTGACCTCTGCTCTTCTGGGCAGCCTTGCTGCTGAGGTGTGGCCCTCTGGATAGTGAGGCCCTCCGAAGTGGGTGTCTTACACATCCCATTCGTTTGTGATGATCCCCTCGAGACTCAGTTCTTCTAGAACTTGGAATTTTTCACTTGTTCTGCATGACATTGTTCATTTACCTTTTTGGAGTCATAGTCATGTTCTTTGTATCTTCTCATTTCTACTTTAGGCTTTTTCAGGGCAACTGCCATGTCTTCTGTTTTATATCCTTTACAACAGTTAATGTTACATTTAGTTAAATAAAATTTCAAGGACTTATAGCCTAACAGACTCTTGAGAGTGGAATTTTTTTGGTCATAGTTTTGGTTTAATATTAGGTGTTGCCACTGACATAGAAACTCCTGCAGATTTGCAAGATGGTTAAGGCTCAAAGACCCAGGCAGTTGGTGAATGAGGGTAGGTGGTGGTGGTAGCAGGAAGATGGAGCTGACAGTCTGGATTCCAGCCTGAGCTCTGCCACTCTTAAACCTATAGATAGCCTTAGGCATACATCTTACCTTTCTAGACTTCAGATCCTGAGTTATAAAATGCGGGTACTCATGGCACCTCATAGATTGTGAGGATTAAACATAATGATGTGTGTGACCTATTAAGCATAATGTCTGGCACATAATGTGTGCAGTGTTGGGGAGGTTGGGAGTGACAGAACCCTTAGTAATTGTATTTTAAAGGTGGTGTGACTTTAAAAAATGTTTGCAAAGATGTTTTTACTTTAAGAAATTAAAGAGATGGTATTTTTGTGTTTTTTTTTTAATTCTGGGAAAATTCTGATATACTGACATAATAAAATAACAGAAGAAAGACAGTTGATTTTATGGGTTATCTCAGTTGGCTAAATGCTAGGCTATAGGAGTAGCCTTTTGTTTTGTTTTAGAGTTTTCAGCACTGAGTGATGTTCATTTGATAAGATCCCTAAGAGAGAGGGTAAGGCTTCTTGAGTTGTAATAAACCTAACAGGCTGTTATGCCTCTATTAGGTGAACATAGAATTTAGACCTAGAGGAGAAATTAATCAGTTAATTTGGTTCATTCTCTTCAGGAAGACTTGTCAATTGGACAGATGATTGAGTACTAGTACTAAAGATGCTAGAAGATAGCCAACTCTTTTGAAAATAGTTTATTCCTGTGTCCTAGCATCCTGATGAGGTAGGGGAGTGTTTGTGGTTGTGTGTGTGTGTGAAAAATCTTTTCTCTGTTCAGTTAAGGGTTTCTGCTGTAAATGATGTCCATTTCTGCTGTAAATGATGTCCATTTCTTATCGATTGGTCTTTCTTAGAAAAAGTGGTCTTATGTGAAGTTCAAGAAATGCTTGTTGAGTATCTGGTCTGCTAGAGAGGTTCAGGGATAAAAGTCTCTGTTCTTTGGAGCAGAGCTCTCATATAATAAATGAGTCAGGTGAAGCTGGTTATTTGGCAGAAAAAGTACATTGTAGTGTCCTAAAGTATCTCTTAAGAAGACAGCTGTCTGCCACCTTAGCTTCCTTTTTCTTTGTTTCAGACTATATTTGCTTGTCTGTTTTTCTTAAACAAACCAATTTTTCTCCCTTAAGTTGTCAATTTGTAGAAAAATTAGTTGAAGCTAATACTAATAAAAATATTAAACTAAAGTTGTCTTTTTAACAATGTCAATTCTAATTTGGTTGTTGAATGAGAGTTAGAAATGGAGACATAGGTGAAACCAGCCAAAATTTGTGCTTAATTTGTATTCCAGAAGCTCTTGTGCTTAAAAAAAGTTGAAAACTATTGCCTTGAATGATCTTGGGCTGTCTTATCAGGAGTCCATCTTGATTTCACTATAGCTTGCCTCAGTACAGTGATCAGAACTAAATATAGCATGGTAAGGAGGAATTGATTAACTGAACATAGAGTAAATAGATTTATATCTCTGTGTTCCATATCCTGTTACTCTTAATACATGTCAATATCATGTTGACTATTTTCATAGTGGGACTTTGCAGGTAATATATTTTGCTTGTGATCAGTTACTACTTTTTCTAATCAGTTTCTCCTGTACTATGAAAATATACCACACT
This sequence comes from Manis javanica, assembly GCF_040802235.1. NCBI lineage: Eukaryota > Metazoa > Chordata > Mammalia > Pholidota > Manidae > Manis > Manis javanica. The sequence goes on from NC_133158.1 coordinate 147,190,446, forward strand.
GAACTTAAGTGTCACAAACTTTAGGAAGCTTTTTGTATTTCATCATAGTTTGAATTTTATTCTCTCTTTCGTTAGCAGTCACCTTATAGATTTTTTTAATGAGTGTAACTTTTTTTCTTTATCTGACTTGTCATTGAAGATTCTGATCTGGTTTCTTGAATAACAGTTCCAACCTTTTCTGTTTGATTCCATGTTCTTTTTGGTGTGACTCTTATACCAGTGGTTTATTTAATTATAAGTTGTATGGTTGCTCCCTGACCATCTGGCATTATTTCTTCATAGTGAAATTGTCCTTTGGAGTGGAGTTAAAAGCATTACTTTAAGATGTTATAGCTGTTAATTCCCTTTTGTTTTTTAAGCCTAGTGTTCTTTCCTATTATTTATTGGAATCGATTCATATATTGTTTGCTAATAATGCCTTTTCAAAATTACATGTTGAACAGTTAAATTATAGGCTAAAACAAAAGAATTAACACTGATTCAAACTAAATTGTGCTTTCAGAATTTGACTTATTTCCACGGTAAGTACCTAAATTTTGAAAAATTACCCCTTTTTAAATAGGAATCAAAACACATAATAAACCGTATCTTGGAAGTTTCTTGCATTCCTTCTCTTGGCTAATACAGTGTAATAAATTGGGGTTTTATATCCTGCTTACTTTTTGAAATGTAAAGTGTCATACAGTTGCCAATATAAGATACAAGTTACAGAGTGTTTCTGAGAGCGTCATGTCCACTCCTGGAGCATATGGAGACGTTTTTTCTTTTCCTCCCAGAGTAGCACAGAAGAGGGAGGATGCTGTTTCCAAAGAAGTGACTCGAAAACTTTCTGAAGCTGATAATAGAAAGATGTCTCGGAAGGAAAAAGATGAAAGGTTTGATTCCTTATTTAAAGTGTTTGTGGTCATCAAAAATGGAGATACTTTGCAGAAAAAAAGTTTCTGAATTCTGCTTGGAGAATGTGGATACTGGAATTGTCGGTAAAGGGTATTATAGAAGACATAGTAAGGGGAGTAATAATAATTGGCTTTTGAGTTTGTATTGCTGCCAGATTCTTTTCTATGTGCTGTGCATAGCCCATTTGTACCTCTAATGAACGCTATGAGATAGGCACTGTTATCTCAACTTTACACCTGAGGAAACTGAGGGACAGAAAGCTTGAATAACTTGCCCAAGGCCATAGATTAGTGTGTGGTAAATCCATGATAACACAGGGAGTCTGGCTTGAGAGCTTGTGCCTGTAACTGCTCTGCTGAAATTTGGGAACCTGCAGAACTTTCTCCTATGCTGGCCCTACAACTTGAGAAGTGTATAACCTTGAGCTTACTACCTAACCCTTCTGGGTCGAAAGAAGTGGTGATACTTTATTCCTCAAATGTAAATGGGTGCAACTGCTGTGGAGGCTTCCTCAGAAAACTAAAAATAGAAATACCATTTGACCTAGAAATTTACCCAAAGAAAACAAAACCCCTGATTTGAAAAAATATATGCACCCCTTTATTGCCACACTATTTGTAATAGCCAAGATATGGAAGCAACCTAAGTGTCCTTCAATAGATGAATGGATAAAGAAGAGGTGGCAATGAACGTATACCCAATGGAATTATTCAGCCATAAAAAGAAAACAAATCCTACCATTTGCAACAACATGGATGGGCCTAGAGGGTACTATGTCAGTGAAATAAGCCAGGTGGAGGAAGACAAATACCATATTCACTTATTTGTGGAGTATAAAAACAAAGCAAAACTGAAGAAACAAAACAGCAGTAGACTCACAGCCACTGAGAAGTGACTAATGGTTACCAAGGGTGAGGGGTTAGGATGGGTACGGTGGGGAGGGTGTAGGCGATAAAAGGGCACAAAAATTCCACAATCACAATATAAGTTGATCACTGTGATGTGAACTGTTGAACCACTGTGATGTACATTTGAAACTAACATAAGATTGTATATTGATACTTTAATTAAGAAATAGGTGGTGATATTTCTGTTCTTGAGCTTCCGTGGAGACATCCAGTTCTGGGTGGTATGCTTTGATTGGGAAAAAGAAAAATTTGGTTTGTCTCCTGTTGCTCAATTCTGTTCCACATTTATTAGCCCTTACCCCAAATTTTTCTTGTTGGTTGCTCTTAGAGAACTTAACAGTGTAATCTCTGAGTAGCAGAAGTCTGAATGATTGAGTCAACTTATGATTAAGATTTGTCACATGGTTTAGTAGAATCATGAGTTGGGGTTCTTTTCATAGATACTCAGTTTCAGTGTCTACAAGGTACTTTTGAATTGGAATTTTTATCTCACTTTGCTCCAGAAAGACTGCAAAGTGATACAATTTTAAAAGATCAGAAACTATTTAAAAGTAAGAAAACCTGAATAAACAAGGTCCTCAGCGCTCAACAGCAATTGAGCAGTAAACTTAGCTCTGAGCTTCTAAATGTCAGGGGAAGCATCTAAGGTAGTATAGCTTTCATCTGCTGAGAAGCGGCATGCAAGCCCTTCTGAAAAGAAACTTTCTGGCACTGAATCTTGGAAGAACTTTATCAGTTGGATCCTTACTTAAGGGACACTGAGTAACTTAGTGAATGATGTCTTCTACAGTGATTTTGGAAAGGCACTAAAACATTATTGAAATGGTTATCTCCTATGGATCCTTTATAAAATTGAAGGCACAATATTAAAATCGTGACATTGGAGGCCTTCTTTCAGGGAGCAGCTTCAATGAGGTCTGGCTGCATAGCTTTCTGATTGCAAATTTTTGCATAGGGATAGAGGTTACAGAATCTAGAACACATTTTAAACCTTTTTATTGAATTATAATACTATTACAGTGATTCTTCAACTGAAGTGCATATCATAGTTACCCAATTTCAAAACACTTGTTATAACTGTAGGTTTTAGGTGCTCAGTTATATCAAAGATGGCAAGTGAGTCTTCACTGCCCTCTGAAGATTGGTCTTCTTTGGTCTGGCACTTGTTCCTGATTCTGGGATTTATCTCAGAATCCTCCTCAGTGTGGTATTCAGGTAGTCACTACAACTGGATCAGAGTGGGAATTGGAAATGAGACCTCTTCGTCATTCCCTGGACCAGATATTTTCAAAGGAGGATAAATGGAGGTCTTACTGATACATAAAATGCAGAGTATCAGAAGATTATACAATTTCTGTTCTTGTCATCAGCAGGAATTTATGCTGTTTGTGTTTCTCTCATACTGGATACAGTTGTACCCCAGTCTGTTCTCTTGGTTGTGTGATAATTAGGACCAAGGCTCCCATTAAGATCTGGTATTTTTCTCCCTTAAAGATAGGTTGCTTCTAAGAGATGTGATTTAAGAGAAAACTTACCAGCACTTCTTTGCCTAGATGTATACCTTTCAAAGCTCCGTCTACAATCATTTGGAATAGTACTCCATGACACTGAAACTGCTTTGCCATCCATCCAAGGATGGAAATTAGCAGAGGAGAATTTGAGATTCATTAACATTTGTCTAAGGGCATGAGTGTTATTCTGCGTGAGTTACCGATTGTCTGTTAACTTGTTAGCATAATCCGATTGTAACAGTTTAGTTTGATCTAACTCTTCTCTTGTAAGAAGTGCTCCTTGGAAAAGTGGCTCCCTGGGAAGTGCTCTCCCAGACTAGGTTTCCTACCAGTGAAACTCTTCAGCATAACTATTGCTGATGAAGGCATTTGGGAGTCCTAAATTTTTTCAAAATGAACCAGGATATGGGTGGACTAGAAAAAGTTCTGAAAGCTGTCAGATAGTCCTGACTGTGTATACAGTGATATAACACACAGTCATATCGGGAGCTGGGGTAACCTGAAGGATTGGGCTACTTCTTTCCCCAAAATTGTTTTGAAGATAGCTCTGATTCAGAGCATGACAGGGAAGAAGTGCTGTGATGGAGGTGGGAAAATTTAATCATCTGAGTAAAGGGCATGCTAGTCGCTTATTTAAGGAACCTGTCTTCATTTAGTCTTGTGCCAGAGTCTGAAAAACAGAGACAATTGTTCTGAATGTTTACTAGTATTAACCCATGTTGGAACTATGCATCTTTCTGAGCTAGTACTTTCTTTGATCAATGTTAGAATGAGGTAATGTATTTTCTCCAATTCCAAGTCTCATACATATTTTAAATTAATGTTTAAACGTCTCTAAAATCAGAAGCTGTTTTATCGTTGATGGTAGCATTTAATGTAATATCCTTCATTTTTTACAAACTCAAAGATTTATTCAATTGATGGTATCCATAGATTCAAGTAAATGTGGCATATATGTGAGAGACCACAAATTTCTTATGATGAAGATAAAGTTCTAATACCCTTCATTTATGTCCTTTATAGCCAAGCTTGTTGATTTTGGATTAGAAAACACTTGGTGGATGACACATAGCAGTTACCAATGACGTTAGCCACAGTGCTATCCTTAGGATTGATGGAGGGTGTAATCTGGCTCCAGATTAGTCTGTTTTTTGGGGATAAAGCACCATGACAATAGCTTTCAACCCTTTTGATAATGACCCATGGTAAAATAATTTTCCCTTTAGACCAGATACACTCAAACATGCCCAAGAAAATGTTTCACAGAACAGTAATTACCCTACCATGTGTGATGCACTTCATAATTTTTTATTATTTCCTATTTCATTTTTTAAAAAAATGCTGATCTCAACCCATTTAGTTATTTTTCCTGAGCATTGGATCTGCTCAGTTGATTTCATGGCCCACTAATGGGTAACAGTCTAACCCTTTTAAAAACTGCTTTACAAACTTAATTAACCAAGAGGAATAAAGGCTTCTTTATTCACAGGCACCCTGGAACTTCCTATTGCCCATGTGAAGAGGTAAAAGAAGAGGTTGATAAAAAAAAAGTAAATTAATAAACTCGTAATGAGTAAAATGGATTAAATAAAAAGTAAATAGGTTTTTAAAAAGTAAAAATCTTCCTAATAATCAAGCAGATTCTTGGAGTGAAGTAAAGATGGCTAAAGATAGTCATAGACAAGTTTGCTGCTGTGAGGCCACAGCTAGTTTTGTTCTTGGGCTTGCGATACTGAAGGCTGAAGTCTGTAGGCTGGAGTCTCAACAGCCAAGGAAACTTTTATCAGGCTGCCAACGATTGAGTTTGTTTAGACAAGGACCTAGAGAAAGATACCTGTTTTGGCTACTGATGAAACCAAGTGAGTTGCCATTTATCAGTCCCTTCCTCCAGAGCTCTGGCTGCCTGGGAAAAAAGGTAATATACCCAGCAACTGTTTTTTTCAGCATCAATAGAGTAAATTACCTTTTTCAGCAGAAAAAAGGGAACTGCTGCTGACTGATTTAATACTAAAAACACATTCTGCCCAGAACACTTAAGGAAAAACTTAAAATGCACTAGAGCCATGTGGTATTTACATTTTTCAATACATATTCATAAACTTGATTGACTTGCTTCTGTATCTGCAGAATCCTGTGGAAGAAGAATGAAGTTGCTGATTACGAAGCTACAACATTTTCCATCTTCTATAACAACACCCTATTCCTGCTCTTGGTCATTGTTGCTTCCTTCTTTATATTGAAGAATTTCAACCCCACAGTGTATCCTTTTGAAGGTTGATTCTCTTTTTTTGGAAGTCTGGAAACAGTAGTTTGTTTTGATTTTGATTTGTCTGAATATTTTAGTGGAAAGACAACTACTCAGGGAGTTAGTGCATTAAACAGCACTGTGACTGTAGGCGCTTTCTGGATTTTTAAAACAAGAGCTTTAGGTTTGATTTAAATTTAAGTTATAAAGTATGGCTTCATGATAAATGCCAGGTATTATAAAGTAGTCTCACATATATGGTTATGTATACCTGCCTATTTAAAACCAGTTCCAAGGAACAAAAGCTGACTTGCCTTCTTTGATCGCTCTGGCAGAAGCCCATGTATCTGCTGATATTTTGGGGTTTGGGGTTGGGTGGATAGCCAGTGTAAATAGGCACATTTCACAGTGTCTTAACAGTGTTTCTGGCTGCTCTTAAATTGGGCACTTGGGCAAGAATCTTCCCTTGCGAAGGTAATTTATTAAAGGTGTTACCCAGGAATGTGCAGCGAATTTTCTCAGTTAGAGATAGTGATGTAATAAAATGTCAGATCCCTTCCAACTGTTTGCCCCAAACAGTCTAGTCCTCAAGCTGAGAAGAGCTTCGAACTTTGAGAACCTCTTTGCTTTTACAGGCCAACTGTAGCCAAAACATGGATGGACAAAAGAGACTTATTTTTCCTTTGCTCTTGGGGTTAAAAAAACAAGTCTCTTCTTCCTCCTCATTTTCTTTGATCAGCTCTTCTGAAGGTTAAATGGAATTCAGATGTTTTCTTTGTGATCCTGTGTTCTAGATTTTCTTTTTAAATTGGATCACATGTCCTGTGAATGTTCTTCATTCTTTATAGTCTCCTGTCTTAAAAATTGTTTACTGACAGTACATCATTGTCATTATACAGAGTATCCAGCGGGGAGACAGTATATTCCCAAGGGATGGGCTCTTTCTGTCTTTTTGGAAACTATTTTTGGGTTCTTAATTTTTCCTTAACATTAAATTCTTAATAGGAACTATATTTTGTCCATAAGTGCTTCATCAGGCCTCATCGCCCTCCTGTCTACTGGCTCCAAGTAGACCACATCAGCTTCACCCCCTGGCTTTGTATCTATGGGTGGCCTGTGGTATATGGGAAAGAGGCAGGGTGGTCAGGGTGGGAGACACACAAGACGTTTTTATAGTCTGGAGTTTGAGGGTTTGAAAAACCCAACAAAATGGAAGTCACTATTTGTTTATTGGCTCTTTTTTGACAGATTGTTGAAATTAAATTAATTGAAGGGGAAACTCAGAGTACCAGTATGTTTATTAAAAGGCAAGAAATGTCTCGCAGTGTGCTATAATCACAAGAGGAGAAAATAACTTGTTTCCTTGATCTGTCACAGGTCACAGTAACCTGGACTGAGCTGTTATTATTTATAATAGTAGTGAGAAGTTAATAACTGGTTCTATGTGTTCCAAGCACATATTACAACTTATTTTGGACCATAAATATGAGAACGAAATCCTCTTCCCTTGGGGGATTGAACAGAAGGCTCATGTTTACAAGTCTCTGAATTTGTGATTTGAAATAGCTGAAAGTTAAAAATATGGTGTCACCAACTTGGAGAAGAGAAACTTGTGGAAAAGTTATTTTATAAAGAGAAAGGCAGCCAAGGTAATAACTTAAAAATAGCGTTCAGGCATCTGAGAGTTGTCCCGTGGGGTTGAAGTACACACTGTTCAGCTTATAGCTTTGGCCTTGGGTGGCCAGGGAGGTCAGCTTGACCCTGCCATGTTGGTTTGACCTGTTAAGAGACTGGAGTCATTGTTTCCTTGACCAGGGTCTCATACCACTAGAGGAATGTTCAGTAAGAGAATCTCTTTCCTGAATGAATATTCATGTGTGATAAACCAAAATAATTTTTGTGATCTTAGTTCCAGAATTCTAAGAGCCATCCAAGGAATTATAGTTTTAGTGCTTGTCAGCATTTTCCTATTAGGAGTTTCATAAATGTGATCCTTTACTCAAAAGTTTCCCATTGATTATGAGCAAAATAATGATCTCTTCAGCCTTCGGGGGTTCAACTGGAAGCAGTCTCTTGCATTTTCAAACCAGTGTGTGTAGAGGTAATTTTCATTTCTTTGTGTGCCATGATTTCAAAAAGTTTGGGAAGCTCTTTAAACTATATTAAAAGGTGGTAAAATCACAGTTGATATGGGCTCGTACTTCTGTTAGCTTTTGCCCACATCCAGTAATTTCCTACAAGCACTCCTTGAAAAGAAAGATCATATCCCCAATTCCTAATCTTAATTTTAATCTTTGGTTTCCACATTTAAATTTAAGGTGAATGTTGCAAATGACATTCACTGTTTCATTTGTAAGTGTACAGAAAGTATTCTTCAATTTTTTTTCTACTTTGCCTGCTGTTAGAATTTTTAGTAGGCCCTGTCCAAGAACTTTGCAGGAAGACAAGGGCAGGAGTACATGTGCATAGTTACCCAGATTGTCATTGTCTTCAGCTGAGGGTAGCATTTCATCATTGTTTCTGAAAGTTTTAAATTCTTTGCTTTTCTTCGGTGCATTATTATTCATGTGACATCATTGGATAAAATGGAATGATTGGGGAAGTCAGGAGAGATTCACTGTGAAGGTTTCTTTTCATCATGTTTTAACTTTTTTTCTGTATATAAATAACCAGTCCATGGTTTGATTGGTGGCGTGGAGTTTGTGTACCAAATGGAAAACAATGTTTGACAAACAATCAGTGTCAGCTATTACTGGAGCTGGGCCAAGTATCTCTTTAAGGTGCAGGTAAAAAATTGCCACTAGATGGCAGTGCCTGTGTAGATGGGGGAAATTGCCACCATTCTGGTAATAGTGTATTGGGATGCGATGGTGAAATAGGGCCATCAGCTTAATTTTCTCAATAGAATTTTTCTTGAACCAATAAACTAAGTTGTAGAAAAGCATATAAACAAAATTTGGTTTGGGTCCTGAATTTTACCAATAGCACATTTTGTTTTTTAATTCTGATAATGGTTTCCATACTGTTAGATTAAGTTTCTGTGCATAAGTTTCTAAGGCATATACTCACAATTCCACAGTTCTCATTAGGTGTTTCTGTACCAATACTTTAGTCTTGGGACTTGTAGAACCTTTCCCCAGTTCTCTCTCCATCAACTGTAATGGCTATGTGGCACATAGAATTATGATGTGCTGGATCTAGTTTAGTTGGTAAAAACCTGCCATTGAATTTTTGTTAAAAAGGCCTCATGTACGACACCAGTAAAATAAAAAGGGTGCTGCTGTAATTGGGATTTGAAGTGATTAAATTTCCTTTTCACACTCCTATGTTAAAGCCTTACATTGTTGGAACATTTTACATTTCTCTATTTTTAGTTCCCTTACTTAAAGCTTAATAAAAAATCTTGGATTGGAATTATTCTTAGTCAAATTATTATTAGCCAAAAATTTACTGCTTGTCCTGTTTGATATATTATTCTAACTTGGAACAGTTTAAAACAAGGTTTGAAGTTCACTGAAATACAAATGTTGGATTCGTACCCAAAACTCTTGTGAAAGATCTTGCTTATCAAGTATCATTAAACTTCTGCTTTTTAAAATTTGTATTTCCCTTAGACTTCTTTATAAAAATGATGTGAATAAGCACATTATCTTTATTATGTTATTTTACATCACAATTATTGTAGTTTCCAACACATATAAGTGCGTATCTTTGTAGTTACTGATCAGATGTGTGGCTGTGCTGGGCATCATGCAGTTACATTGCAGAGCGGAAGGTCAGGCCTCTCTGCCAGTTTGAGCCTGCTCTGCTGTCCTGCCCACCCACACCCAGGTTTTATGTTTTCAATATGCATGCCCATCACTGTTGTATCTGGAGACAGGCAGGATCCACGACATGTCCAGATAAAGAGGGAACACATCTACAGACCCATCTACTTGGGCTGTAAGACCTTATCTTCCACCTCCTTGGATGCCCAAGCAGGGCAGTTAATTGAGAATTAGGAAAGTTTGAAGATTGGAAGGATTTTTTTAAGTGATTGAGAGTTGCGTGGAGGTGGCTAGAAACCAGCTGCCCAGTGACTCATATTTCACTGTATCTCTGACCTTTGCCTCTTAACTGATCCTGAATTTGGATTCATATCCCAACTTTTTTAGCCTAGCAATTCACATACACAATTCATAAAGCAAAAAAAAAAAGAGTTCTTAAGAGGACTGGAACACAAAAACCTTGGGTTCTAGGTCCGGTTTTCCTCACTTGCCAGTAAGGGGTGGTTTCAAAGACAGCCGAGGTCCCTTGAAGATCTGACATCTATCTGAAGACCCTTGACCCTTGGATTATAATTTAAATCTTTTGATCATTGCTATTTCTGTTAGGTGTCATTCAGGGCAGTTTACCTGCCAACATGATTTTTATTCAGATGATTCTTACTGCCTACTTATGGAGATGGGTGTGTATGTTTACACACACACACACACATAATGCCTTATAATAATAGAACAGATAAAAATTGAGAGATTCAATTCACAAAATGCTTTTATTACACTAAGCAAGTAAGTTAAATTGCAGATCCAGTTAGACAACTTCAGCTCATTAATGCATACAGTAGTTCACTGGATTTATTGAATACACAATGAACAACTGAAAAATGATCCATTTCCATCACTAATCTGATAACAAAAAAACCCAAACTATTTCCCTATTACAATACAGGAAGTAGTGATCAAAAAAAAAATTTGTTGGTATTTCACACTAACATTTTAACATTTCGAACTTAACCATGAAATACATTTCTGGAAACGATGGCAGAAAAAGCATTTTAAGCTTATGGTGTATTTAAGTTTCAAAGTGATTTCTAGATGGGGGTCCTGCTATCTGGGAAATCCAATTAAAATTTTGTACACAGGTGTCCAAATAGATAGGAACCCCCCTCCCCATTTCCAAAAAAAAATGTTTTCTCCTTCCTACAGGTACACATAATATATTCTCACAAATTTCTCTGGTGGAATATTCGTGAAGGTAGGTAGGTAGCCAATAGTGGCAGGGCTAGATAGACCTGGCTTCTGAGTGCAACAAGGCTAGGCCTCTTTAGTCCATGCAAAAGAGCTTTCATGCATATAGTTTAGTGCATATAATATGATTATAGAATCAGGAAGTTCTTTGACATTTGTTTTTTAATGGGCAAGTTAATTCACCCAGCATATGCTAAGTAGTGACAGCATTTTTCACAAAGCCCGTGATTCACTCTCACGTTAATAACTCCTCAAAAACCCAAGGATTATATTGTAAAATCCCAGTGCTAATTAAACAACAAATATTTGCCTTTCTGGGTATTTTACAGGTTTACTTAGCAAACTGAGCATGTGTGTATTTATTTTTAAAGCTCAAATATTTAAATTTGCAGAAGCTGTGCCTATAAGCAGTCAAAAGTATAAAGCAGGTTTTAATAAAATATAGTAAAAAATGAAAACTTCACTGCAAACACATTACATTTTATTCAAAGCTAAGCTTCCATACCACTGTGGTCCTCCCTTTGATAAATTAACCAAATGTCTTAAAGACTGTTCATTCTTTTACCATCTACATGTAAATGGACATAGCATTATTAGAATCCTAATAGACATCTTGGGTAAATTGCTACTCAGGGCCATTCTTGGAGCCAAGCAACAGTGAATATTTAAAAGTCAATGAAAGCAAATGTGTAGGAATTTCAGTATTGTTGAATGACAAGAGATACAACTCTTGCTAACCTTAATGTGAAAATAGAAAAAAGAAATGTAGAATTGCTTCTGCTTATTTTCTCAAGCAAGACTTCTCATAAAGACCTCTTTCTGATGCAATCCACATTGCATCTGTGGATTTTGTTCATTTGAAAAAATATATCTGTACAGCCTTCTTTTAAGTACTAAATGCCTGAGGGTAGTTTTCCCACCTAATACTATACATTGCGTAAGCATGAGGTGTACAGAGCAATGCAGGAATAGGTGATTCCAGTCCAAGATAAGAAAATAGAATGGATTTTCTTGGTTGTGAGTTTTCAGATGTGCTCGTAATTCAGGTGCACAGTGGTAGCGACAGCAGACACCTCAGAATCCAGGAACGCTAGAGGTTCAGCAGCAAGCTGCTAAGTGATTCAAAAGAATGGCTGATAACACTGTTCCGTACCAGTGTAGACCGCACATTAAACCATGCAGCTCCAGTGGCTCATGCACTGCCTTAGGATCTGTAGTCCTTTTTGCTGTAGGGCTTGTTTCGCAAAATGTTATCAATCTCATTTACCACGTGTGATGTCATCTTTGGGAGAACCTGAGAGCATGAGTAGAGGGTGCGGTTAGAACTTGGTTATTTTTTTCCTTTGTGCTCAGTATTGAGCAAAGTTGTGTAGACTGGTATCCATTTATAAGTCACAGCTAGAATACAAGCTCCCCAGGCTTACGTAAACTCCTTGAGGTCAGAGGCTTGTTTTTTCACTACTGTATCTCCAGTGCCTGTCAGAGTGCTACAACAGGGTCCACAGGTGGCGTCCCTTTCTTGGTTGACTGAAGAAAGGCATTAGGTATAAATGGAGGCTTGTGGAAATACAGAGTATCTATAACAGCTTTGTCTAATAGAAATATGTGGGCCGCATACAAAATTTTAAATGTTCTAGTTGCCCCATAAATAAAAGTGAAAAGAAACATGAAATTTGTACAAGTTTTTACTCCATTATATCCCAAAAATCATTTCAATGTGTCAGTATAGAAAATTAAGATGCTTTATAGTTTTTAAAGTACTAAGTCTTTTATATCCAGTACGTTTTACACTTAGAGCACATCTCCATTTGGAGAAGCTACCTTGTGTGCACCCAATAGCTGTACATGGCTAGAGGCAACAGTGGACAGCACAGGTCTCAAGTGACTAAGGAGAGATTTTTTGCCACTGGTGGTCAGAGCCTTGATGAAGGATGGCCAGAGGTTAACAGGCATCCCACATAGAATAGCCTGAAAAATTGAGAAGTCTGTCAAATGGAATGATACAAGCGCAGAGTGGGTGGCAGAGGTATGGGGATGGTAGGAATGGGGGAAAGGGAAATTGGGGTAAACAGCATGGAAGGCCTTGAATGCTGCTTTTTTGGACTTGGGACTCTAATTCTGTAGGCAATGGGGAACTTCTCAGCTGGGAACAACCCCATCAGACACCTGGGGGAAGTTTAAAGGATGAGGTGAAGGAGATGTGAGAGGACCTAGATGTTAGAAACTTAGTGTTGTCCTAGCCAGAGATAAGTGTCTTAACTAGATAGTGGCCATGGGGGAGAAGAGGGGAGTGGACTGGAGAGCCATTATGGAGGAGGATGGTGGTTTCAGGACTGAGTGACTAGAAGGACACTGATGTAGATGATTGAGATTGGAAACCACAGAAGCATTTGGGAGTATGATAAGTTTGGACTAGAACGTGTTGCGCTGAAGGAGCCTGTGGGATATCCATGTAGAAATAGCATATAGGCAAGCTGGAAGGGCTTCTGCAATGGTTTTAACAGGAGGACTGGAGTTGAGGACTTGCGAGTCATTTGCATGGATGTACTAAATGAAGCCCTGAGAAAGGGTGAGATCATCTTGGCCAGCATTTACTGTGACAAGTGGTCCAAAGGCACCCATTACACCATTAGACAAGGAACAAAGGCAGACCTTCTCACAGGAATCATCTGGCTCTGTGGGGACTATGGCTAAATACAATGAGGTTTTGGCCTCACCCTTCCTCTGTGGCAACCATGTTGGCTGTGGTGACCCTGTCCCTTCTCAAGTGCTCTCCTCAGAAACCTTAGGGTTTGTCAGAAAAGTATAGTTACTCAGTCTGGGAAACTGGTTCGGGTTAATGTTTTCCTGTCCAAAACTACAGGGTGAGTTTGATATCCCATCAGCTCTGGAGTCCCAGAGGAGCTAAACTAACGTGTTCTTTAATGTGAGAAAGCAGCATGACCCAAATCTAGAAACTGGGTTTGTTGGAAGTTTTGTCTATAATATAGTGGGATAACCATGTGAGGGAAAAGAATTCTTCATTCATTACACCGAAGTAAATTTCAGCTAGAGATTTAAATATTTAAAAAATGAAATCATAAAATACTTGAATAAAACATGAAGAAATACATGTATATATAGTGTTGTAAGACCAAAATTTCAAAGAGAAGCCATACATCTAGAATTTTATGTGAATTTGCTCAATTTTTAAAAATGTTGGTACCTGTTTTAAAACATTTTCATCCACTACAGATTACCTTGGCCTACATCCCATGGCCTACCAATTTTTCAATCTTGGTGTTAGACTGACTGGAATAATTGGTGGGTGAGGGGAGGTCTGGCTGGCAGTGCTGGGGCTGGCGGGTACTGGGGAAGCCACCCTGGGGTCGGGTCACTGTTGGGCTGGGCCTCGGGGACGGAGCAGGATTTTGGCAGCCCCGGTCCGTCAACAGTTTGCACACAGAGGCCCACTCTTGCATCTGGGGATGCGAGTGGTTCCTGATGCCTGGAGATTACAACTGCAGGGAAGGAGCGGTGAGGGAAGCTGAGCCCTGGGTGTGAAGGGCCTGACTGCGGAGGAGCCCGGATTTCTCTGGGCAGGTGATGGGGAGCCTCCGAAGGCAGAGAATTGCCTCTCCCCACAGTTGGGGTGGAAGTGGGAGGCGGGCCCTGCGCAGGAGATGGGCTGCCTGCCGCTGTGGTTTCTCCTCCCCAGGCTCTCCCCTGCAGTGGAGGCTCTGTTTACACGCCGCCCCCAGTTCATGCACACATGCGCCCTAAGCCCTGGGAAAGTTAGACATGCCCTTCCCTTACAGCTCTTCTGTCCTTCTGCAGCCAACTGCAGGACTGCTGGGACCCCACTGCCACCCACTCTGCCTTCACCCCATGGAGGGGTCTCATCCCAGCTCTCTCAGGGCTGAGTTTTCAGCGGGGGGCATAGAAAGGTGGGGGGATGATCAGCCCCCATGGCGGTAGCCTTCCTACTTGGACAGCATCCTTTTTTTCTTACCCTTTGAGCATGGAAGCCCCATCGGGCTACCAGCCGAAGTCTTGCTAGGGAGGAAATGCTTTGGGAATGTGACTGGCTCAGAGTTTTTCTCTGAAATGTATCTTGAGCTACCAGGAGTACTCCCATGGCCCAGGCCTTATATCTTTTTATCATCCCCAGACAGCATTAACTCCCCCTGGATGGCAGGGATCACTCTATTAGCAGGACAGGAATCCTCAGTTCCATCGAAAGTCATGCTGTTTCTCTTTCCAAAACCTACAGAATCTATATCCACTGCACCTCCATGACCACCATCCTAGCTCGTGCAAGCCGCCATCACCTGTCATCCCTGGGACCACTGTCCTTGCCTTTCTTCATTCCACTTTCCACGTCTCTCCTCTTCTTAAAACTCTCCGAAGTATTTGTTAACACGTAGAACAAAACGGCCCCATCTAGCGTCCTGTGAGATCTGCCTCCTGCCTGTCTCTCCAATGAATCTGCTTCCCTTTTGCTCTCTACACATTGGCCACATTAGCTGTAGGCTGACAGCTCCTGGAAAAAGCCAAGTTCTTTCCCATCTCAGGACCTTTGCACTTCTCTTCCCTGTGTCTGGAATGCCCTTGTCTGGGTATTTTTACATGCCCTGTCCTCATCTTCCAGGCTTCAGATTGCACATCTCCCAGAAGGGGCTTTGGCAAGGACATTATCTAAAGCAAGCCCGCCCATTTCTCAATTAGTTTCTGTTATAGGACCCTCCTTATTCACTTCATAGTCCTTTTCACACTTTAAAATTATTTTATGTTTTTTATGTACCTCTCCCATTGAAATGTAAACTCCTTGAAGGTTGGACAATGTCTTTCTTGTTTCCTGTGTTGTCTCCAGTACATGGTACATAGTTGGCTTTCAAAGATTGGAGTGAACCAAGAGATAGATGTCTTAATCCCCTCTTTCCCAGCCAGCCCATGAGTTATTGAAGGCAGGGTCCTGTTCTTACCTCAGTACTCTCTCTGCCTAGATGTTGCTGCACATAATAAATACTCAATAAATATTAGTGGAATTGAAATCACTGGATTGAATTTCAGTCTGCTGCTGTACAGACCATTCCCCTATTTCCTCCTCCTTGTTGAGTAGCCTTTCTCTTTTCCCAGAGACTAAGTGAAAATAAGGTGTGGGGGTGGCTTTCATAAGATGGAGCATCCCCTATGCAGGGATGGGGAATGCCACAGAACTCAGGAGGACTTGTGGGGCCACGTGGGGTTCTTGGAGGCAGAGATGCACCTGCTGCATAGCCCTAGGGCAGGTGGTGAGGGGAGGAAGGTCAGCACCATTTACCTCCCAACATATTTTGGACTAGGCTTCAAAAGGGTTTTTTAACATTTTCAGTTGAATCTAGTTGTCCCCACCTCCATCCATTTCCTTTTGGGAGAGGTAATAGGGTTAAGTGTTGGTTTCAGGGACAGGGGAGAAGCTGTGGGACAGTTCTGTTCCCCAGTGAGCAAGAGTGAAACGGACCCCTTAACTGTTTCACAGATAGTGGCTCTGGCAAGAGCAGTGGGTGGGCTCCTTCCTAGGGCAGACTCAGGACTGAGGTGGGGCAGCAACTGCCACCTCTACCCCTCTCCACGGGAGTCTCAGGAAAACTCGCCCCTATAGGCTCCCAGGGGCACAGCTGCAGGCTCCTTCCATTGCCTGGGGCTGCAGACAATCCACACGGGAGGGAGTGGGGATGGGCACTCCTGACTTTGATGCTGGGGAGGCATGATCCTCGAAGTCCAGGATAGAATGTTGAGCCTATTTCTCTTAAAACATGGCAAACATTCATGGATTCAACAGGTATTTCTTGAGTGTTGGAAAACCAGTGGAGAAGCAAGAAAGACCCAGGTCTCTGACCTCAGGGAGCTTAGAGTCCAGCTGGGGAGACAGATGATTATACTCCATGATCAGAAGTGCTGTGATGGGGAGGGAACACAGGATGCTGTGAGAGCAGAGACCAGGTGGGGCTCGACACACTGCAGGTTGGCAGTAAATGTTTGTGGAAAGAACAGATGAATAAATGACAAGTGTATATTGTCCTGTGACTATTACATTTCAAGCAGGTCATTAAGCAGGCTTTTATGTCAAGCCTGGGAAGCCAGTTGCTTGGGTCTTGGTCTTGGAATGCCCTGTCCCACAAAACATCCTGAGAAATGGGCCTTGAGAGGATTGCCTGTTACTGTAAAAGTTTTATTGCTTTTTGTGCCTTTGTCCCCCAACTCCCCCTGCCCCTCATCTAGAAACAAGTAGTCTATTTGGGGCTTTCATGCAACTGGGAAGCTGTAAACACAATGAAGGACAGAGGTGGGGGAGGTGCAACACTGCCTGGGGACACCTTCAAAGGACCATTCAACTCCCTGGAGTGTGTTGGAAAGGGCTGTAGTACTTGCCTGAATGGCACCGAGGTTTTCAATGAGTTGCTCAGGAGTGGATGATCCCAGGAGCACAGAACTCACACCCTCGTTTCTCAGGCACCATGCTGGGAGGAGAAAGCATGGGTCAGGATGTCAGAGCACTGCTGATTGTTGATGAGCTTGTAAACACCACCTATAGCTTCCACTGTGTGACCAAAACCGGTTAGCCTGGTGGAGGATGGACAGTGCCCACTGGCATAAAACTCCAACTGCGGCCCCTTTTGTGGAGAGGCTTTGGTAGATTCTGGGCGTTTGAACTGTGGCCTTAAGACCTAGATGCTTCTATGGGAGTTCTTGCCCCAATGACTGGGGTATCCAAGCCAGCTACCCATCCCAGGGCCACATTCTTGTTCCTGGAAACACCTGACTGCTCCCTGGCAGATGTGTGCACACCTGCTGCCATCCTGGGCCACAGCCTTCTCCCTGTCCATCCTGTTCATGCACCCACTTTCCATCCTCAGTTCCGGGGGGTCCTGGAGGCTCTGCGTGTGCTGTTCCTTTGTTTCCTTCTACCTGTCACCCTTCTCTGGACCTCCCTTTCTTCTAACATGAGATTCATCCTGTTAATTATCCTCTCGCCCTCTCACCAACCTTCACGCCCTCACTCCTCCGCTTCCTCTGCCTCCCCAGCAGCCTCTACTCTGAAACCTCTGTTCAGTCCCTGTCCCCTCCCTCATGTAGATAACTGAAAACCCTTCCCACCCCAAACATCACTCTGTTTCTCTCCTCCTTAAGCCATGGCTCATGCTCTCGCTTGCCCTGGAATGTCCCGCTGCCTCCTCCCTTGCTCCACCTCACTAATCTGTTCTTCTCATTTGAGATTCCTCATAAGCACTTCCGTCTCCCAGAGTCCTTCCCTGAATCCCAGGCTGGGTTGGGAGCCTCTACACTTTAATTCCATAACCCCTGTGTCTTTCTCAGCTCTTCTACTACAGCAGCATTTTAAAATTGTCTGTTTTGTTTTCTTTTCTTGCCCATCAGGCTGTGAGATGGTTAATTGCAGTTGAATGCGCCCAGCCAGTACCTGCACATACTAGGCGCTTATTAAATGTTTGTTGAATAAACGTGGGCATGAATGATTGATTGTGTCCCTGAGCACCTCTTCTGCCTCTATGTACCCAGGCCCTGCTGTCAGCTGAGAGTCTTAAGCTGTTACGGTGCTCAGGCCTTTTAAGGCAATCACTAAATCTTTTCACATGGGCAAAATAATGCCCTAGAAAGGCAATAAGCCAGGTGAGCCTGCGTTATTTCCTGTTTTGCACTTACAACTCCTTTTGGCCCTAGTGGAAGTTCTGACAGCAAAGCAGGGCACTGGGAAAATATTGCCCAGAAATTATCTGATGTCAGCAAGTCCTCCCATGGGCCGCAGGGCACAGGAGAACCCACTGGGCAGAGCTGGCCAGCACCAGAGGTAATACACGCAGATGATTCTAGATCATTAGGACCTAACCACGTGTCCCCAGCACTATTCCAGGCATATCCAGGGTGCCTTTTTATGACAGGGTGGGAAAGCTGGCTCCTTTGCCAGCAGGTGACATGGAAGCCAGCCCACAGTTGGATTCAAATAGTTTGTTTTCTGCCAGAGAATCTCCCCTCCCCCACACCCTTCTAGCAGACCAAACGCAATCTGCCTGAAACTCATTTCCCTCTTGGTTTGAGTTCTGTGGTTAAAAACAAAATTACTTGTTTATAAAGAAAGAGGAAAAAAATGATGGTAAGACAGACATTTAGGCACAGAGGGAGGAAAAGGAGAAACAAAACATGTTTTAATTTAAACTCAGGCTCTGTAAAGAGGGTCTTTTATGTATACCTAACATCCAGTGAAAGTCTAACTCTTAATGAAGAGTTCCTCTTGAGACAATGTTCTCCTATCTCTTTCAGAACTAAATTCAATACCTATTTTCATGTTACCACCTAAAAACAGTATGACTGTGTTTTAAGAATCAGTGTTTCCTTTTGTGCCTATTATTCTGACCAGGCCCCCTGGTTAGGAATGGACAGTTTCAGGTCCAAGGTGTCTAGTTCTTTGCAAAAACATCATCATCATCATCACCATACACTTAGCACCTACTCTTGCTTTACACGTGTATTCCCTTTACTCAGCATGTTTGGTAAGATGTGCCTTTATACCCATTTTATAGATGAGAAAATTGATAGCAGGTCAAATAGCTAATATTTTTTACTGTGCTTGTTTAAGGTGTAGGGATGCTAACCACCACCTTAAATATATTCTTTGATTTTTTTTCATTGTTTCTTAGAAAAAGGATCAAAGTTACAATCTTACATATACTTAGGTAAATGTTGCTCCCCTCCCCCCAAAACTATCTCCCATTTTCATCTTTCTGACTGTTAACTGCAACCATTTCTCTGCCTTCCAGCCTTAGAAGGGTCAAGCATTTAAATCGAACAAATATTCTATTACATTATTTTTTTGCATATTCTGAGTTTTTTATCTTATTGGGTCCCTCTGTCCAGTTAGTCCCAACTTGTCAAATTTCTTAATCCTTATGAAGTTCTTCTAGAATCTACACCCATTTTATTCTTTTCCCAGAGCTACATGGACTCCTTTTTCTTCATTTCTTCATTTGTAAAGTGGAGATGATAATAATAGCAAATACTCCATTAACATCTGTAAAATAAGGCTAGTAATATTACCCACCTCATGGGATTGTTTTGATGATGAAGCAGTCAACAATAAGCATAAAATGCCTATCAGAACCTGGCAAATATCCCCAAGAGGGGAACTGAAAGTCTAAAGGATGTCTTGTCCAATACCTACCCACTAGCCACATGTGGGTACTGAACATGTGAGATGTGTGTAGCTAGAACTGAGATGTGCTGCAGGTAATGAAATACATCCTGAATTCTGAAGACTTAGTATGAAAAGAGTATAAAATATCTCAATAGCGTTTTATATTTATTCCATGTTAAAATGATAATATTTTGGCTATCTTGGGTTAAATAAAATCCATTATTAAAATTAATTTCAACTCACTTCCTTTTTCCTTTTTTATTATGGCCACTAGAAAATTTAAAATCAAATACATGGCTCACAGCATATTTCTATTGGCTAATGCTAGAGTGCCTGTGGTTTTCAATGATTACCAATGACTGTGAACTTGCATGGACTCTGCAGTGTTAGAAGAGCAACTTTCATGGCCCCTTCAGGAAATTTCAGTGGAAACTGCTCCTGGGGAACTCTGAAAAACCTTGTTTTAGGTAGTATCAAGCAGGAGTTGCTGCTTCAGAATTCAGCCTGCCCCATGATAGGTATTTTATCATGATAGGGATGTGGGTCAAAATAGAAAACTCCGTTTTCTGTGATCCAGCAGAGCCTCCCCTCCCTGGTAATTTTCTTACCCACGGCGAGCTGAGGTAGTGTGCATCCCAGACGCTCAGCAATTGGGGAAAGATCTTTCAGTTTGTTCTGCTGTTTTCTCCCTTCTTCACTTACAATTCTTTCCTTTAGCCACTGGTAGCACTGGGGATGAGAAGGACATTTAAATGTTAATGTCTGCTAAGCATTTGCTGCGAAGATTGTTAATTCAAATACTATGAAAGCCTTATGGTGAATTCCTGAATCTTTTTCAGTGACCTTTATAGTTCATGGTGACGAGGATGCCTGTGTCTTCATGCAAGGAAATGGTCTCCTTCCTTGTACTGGTTCAAAGCAGATTGACTTTGACTAATATTCATCATTCAAATTCGTCAATAGGCATGAAAGTTGTTAAAATACTGACATGTAATCAGTTATATCCAGCCTGCTAAATGGAGAAAATTATGTTTCATATTGCGATAGCCCAGTTTTTCAATGTAGCATTTACATTTCACCAAGGTCTGTTAAATTTCCTTTCTGTCAAGAAAGCTGGGGACATACTTTCTGCTCAGAGAAAGCCATTATCGTACATTCTTGTTTTAACTATCTTTCTTCTTGCCTACAACTTATTTCTCATCTCCTAGGCTTGCAACGAGGCTGTATTTTCTTTCTCAGCTCCTTCTTAGAAGCAGACATGGCATAACTGATAGATACCAAGTACATTTCAAAAAATTTAAAGTGGACAAAGACTTCCTGAAATGTGTATTACCTTTTGTATAATGACTGAAACTTTAAAAGGTAAGAAAAATGGGAAACTCTTATTTAAAACCCATGAGAAGAGACTGACTCTGACCTGTAGATTAAAAATGAACTGAATTTCCTAAATATAAGGAGAAAACCTTTTAGAACTTTACAATGTCCTGCTTTCCAGAAGGTTCTGCCCTTACTGAAAGGAGGAACAACAGAATATTCTATACAAAGCTAACACTAAGCAGCCAACACCCAAAGGTAAAGAATATTTGTAAGAATGTGTTAGTCTGTTTTAGTGAAAAATAATAAAAACAACCCACTGTGTGGCAATACGAACTTCCTCTGTTATGTGGGTTTGCGACGTAAATGCCACCACAGACCTTTACCTTGTCAAAGGCAGCAGAAAGCTGGTCAATCATCAGGCTCTCCACCCACATGGTTTCAATAGGCTGCTGGCTTTTGTTTTTAAAGTATTTTTTTCATCATTCTAAGACAGTATTTCCAAAGAAAAGGGTAACCACATTGGGTTTTATTACAATTTTTGGAATGATTTTGCAGATGTGAGAAAGAGAAAGGGCAAGCTGCCCCAGTTTTGTTTGCCTCCGAGAGCTCAAAGGCATTCCCTCTGGCTCCTCATTTGAGAGTTTGCTTCAGGAGATAGCTTCTTCCAGAAGGCAGGATGGCCTTGAGCACCTCTCTGGAGACACAGCTGATGCCAGCGGCGATGAGGTAGACAGC
Organism: Manis javanica; assembly: GCF_040802235.1. Classification (NCBI taxonomy): domain Eukaryota; kingdom Metazoa; phylum Chordata; class Mammalia; order Pholidota; family Manidae; genus Manis; species Manis javanica. The sequence goes on from NC_133158.1 coordinate 147,212,237, forward strand.
TCTGACGGTGCGCCCTGCGCTGGGGGCTCAGCAGCCTTTCCCAGCCACAGTACATCAGAGAGACCCTGACCTCACTTTTGCTGTCCTTAATATACATCCATAATATCTTCCAGGGACCAGTATCCAAATGTTACTCAAGTGAAAAAAAAAAAGATTGAAAACCAATACACAAATCCTTTTTGAACAATTGCCTTTTATTGTAACTAGGAAAGTTCCTGAGGTGTCAGTACACATAAAGAAGGGTTGATTTTTTTTTTATCAATCATATGGAACTCCATTTTTGAAATCTTATTTTGGGCAATGCATTTTTACTCTTATGACTGGGTTACAAATTGTGTGTGTGTGTGTGTATGTGTGTGTGTGTATGTGGTTACATCCAAACATCAACCAACCATTTCTTGAGTCCCTCTCTCCCCACCCTCAATGCTATAAATTTTATTGCTTTAATCATTGGAAAATATTGGCAGGTTAGGGTGTTTTTAAAGTAGATACAGTATTTATATTGCTTTCTTCCTAGCAAAGGAAACAACAGTGTTATGGAAATAAATAGCTTTAACTGCTTTACAAGTGGGACAATGTTAGCATTGGGAGTTGATTTTAATTTAAATAATTAAAATATTAATTAAATATAGAAGTGAACAACTGTTTTCTGTACAAAGATTGGCTGTGGGTGTGGGGGTATATAGTCACAATCCCAGCTTGCTGACTGTGGGCAGCAATCCCTGAAACCATAGATGAAATTGCCTCTTCCAGTCCTATTGTATCACTTACCCCATTGCTGCAGGGATTTGGTTTCATGTGGATCTTTCTTTCTAATTAAATGGAAGGCAGAGATGGTATCTTGTTCCTCTCACCATCTCCAGTCCTGATGCAGTGGTTGGCACCGAGGAGAGGCTCAGCCATTAGGGCAGTGAAAGAGGAATCTGGGAAGCCAGAGCTCCACCAGATAAAAACAGATCTCTGCAAATTTTCAGATTGAGCACGGATACCCCTTCCTTCATGCAGAACAGCTTTGCTGGCAGTCCTGTATGACTCCGACGTGCTTGTGCTTGACGTTGTTTCATTAAGTCACTCCTTCACATCTGGCTTGCTAACAATTCCAAGTTACTCTTGGGGATTGAGACTATCCCATTCATCCCTGTATCCTCAACACTTGGCACAGAGCCTGGCACTAAGTAGACACTCAAGCAGACATTTGCCAGGGGAAGAACTAAGTGAGCTTCTGCACGGATTAGTGGGCTATTACTTCCATAGGTAAGTCACAACATTCTCTAAGTTTTCCTAAAGCCTGTTTCTTTGCCATCTTCCAATGCTGTGGCCATTATCTATGTGACCCCATTTTACAAGAAATAAGAGTGGGGAGAATGGCCCCAAAGCCGCCCCCTCCCAGCTTTCTGTGAGTAAATCCTGGATTGGAACTCAGGCAACTATAGAGGGATGGGCAGAATCAGTTACACTTCATCTCTGGACCTTGTCTAGGATAACTTGGCATCTAAAATCACTGACTACTTCTATTTAAACATCAAAGTCTTTGGCTCAAAAGAGTAGCAAAGTCTTCAATATTGAGGTTGAAATCTCTAGGTAAAGTGCTGAAGCTAAAACGTTTTCTTCTGAAATTTTAGCATAATGTGCAACACCCTTAGTTTCTTAATGTGAACACCTGGAGGATTGCATTGCCCCTCTTCTCCCACTCTGATTCACCCAGGTTTGTGTTTCCTATTTTTCTCTGAAAGAAGGGTACTTTTTAAAATGATTTCTCTATAAGGCATTTTGCTAACAACAGGGAAGAGCTGCTGATAAATTTTGTTGTGCTTTTCATTGCTATTTAAAATTTCTATTTAAAAGCTACACACCAGGTATCTCAGTCAGACTCTGTTGATCTTCTGTTATATCTCATTGCATTCATTCAACAAACATTTATTGATACCTATTATGTGCAAGACTCTGTGAGGAGCAAGCTATGTGAGTAAATTTCAGTTTCTGTCCTAGAGATATTCACAAATCATTTTCTGATAGCTTGAGAAATGTTTTGTAGTTGGGGTGCCCCTCTCAATGATTTCCTCGCAAGCCATGTTTGTACTGCTTCCTTCTAGAAAATAGCCCAGCAAGAGTACGTCGTGTGCACTGATCACAGCTTATCCTTTTGGCCACTGCCACTAACAGGTTGGCAAATGACCCAAGCTGGGCCAGTTTTCCCTGGACTGAAACTCATTTAAAAAAGATAGATCTCTTTTCTCTCAGGTTATATGCCTTTAAAAATGTAAGCCTGCAATCACCAGCTTTCCTGCTCCTGGTCTCCTAGAGGAGACCCATTTGCAGTAGAAGAAAATGACACCCACGTGCAAAGATCAGCGGAGGAGATGGTGACTCCTGGCAGTGCACAAGGCTACAGATGGAGTGGCCCTGGAGGCCATCCCCGCTCCATCCTTCCAAGGAAAGTCTGGATGTTCCCCTTCTTCGATTAATTTTGTTTGAACTGAGTTCTATTGCTTGCAGCCAGAGAATTCTAAGACTCTGTAAGAAGTATTTATGGAATAATAGAGGAAAGTACAAATAACTCAGTTTTATGAAGTGAGGACAGGCTTCGCAGAAGTAAAGACAACTGAGCTTTGTCTTTAGAGGTGAGGAGAGCTTCCACAGCAAGGTGAAAAGAAGGGCATAGATGGGAGGCAAAAGAGAGTACAGTGCAATTGGGGGAAAATGAAGTAATGTAGCATGGGGAGAGATAAGAATGGAAAAGGGGGCTTCCTTGAATGTTTTCTGCAGATTTGGGTTTTGTCCTATAAGTAATGATTGGGAAGTCTTTAAAGGATTTTAAGCAGGGTTATGATATGGTCAGATTAATCACTTAGAAAGATAATTGGTCATAATGGTGAGTAGCTGAGAAAGGGGGAAAAATCGGAGAACCCAGATGGGAGGTTACTGCAGCAAACCAGGTAAGAATTGATGAATATCTGTGCAGGGGATAGATTGTAGAGAGTCAGGATGTGGACTGGAGGAGCTGGTGCCCACTGGACCAGAGTGAGGGAGGAGAGGAGGCAGTCTGAGATAATGCCTTGGCTTCTGACTGGGATGACCAGATGGAGGGTGGAGGCAAACAGGAGAGGAAGGTTCTGGGGAATGAGGAGAGATTCCATTAGGTGTGACTAATGCCCATGGGACAGCCACTTGGAGATGTCTAGTAGACACGAAGAAGTAGCAGTGTACAGCTCAGCTGTGAAGACGGAGTGGATGACATAGATTTAGAAGTCATTGTTAGAGTGGTGGGCCAGATGCAGCCTCCCAGAACACCCCGTGGGAAGTATTACTTTCCAAAAGAGCCTTGGGTAGGTATTTTTCACACTAGGTTAACTTATCTTTATAATACATTTCAATACTTATGACAGACACAAAATACTAGTGTTTTTATTCTACTGGTATAACTTGTTATGGCCAGTGTGAAACACCAACTACTTCGTCTATCTGAGTCAGGAAATGAAAACTGCTAACTTATTGATCTACTTGCCTAGCTCTCTATCTTTATTATTGTTATTATTTTTTGCCATTAGCATCCTCATTTACTCCCGAGGCTCCTAAGGTTGCCTGATGTTTACTTCTTTTTTCTTTAGTTAATCTACTCGAGTGGCTTTTGTAAGTACACATATATTAGTCTGGAAAACACTCAGGCTGACTGATGATTTAGGAAGGCTTAAGTGTCTAGGAGCGTCCTAAAGAAGTGTGATTTATGATCAGATGCCTTGCAACTGTTGAGAGCCTTTAATACTTTTGTTAAGGATGTGTCAATAGATGTTGAATTGAGTTTATAAAAGTCAACAACAGAAATATTTTCATCTTCAAGTTGTTTTGGCTTAGCTACCTTCAAATATTTTGTATCTCCATTTTTTCCCCCACTTGTTAGTGCATTAGTGAGAGTTTTCCCAGCTGTTTGTAAGCCTATCCCAACAGTGATAGAGGCCACCCAATCATACCCTCTAAACACAGTGTAGCTACTTCTTCCTCCTTTAAAAACCTAGTTTGGAAGGGAAACAAGTGTCTTTGGGGGAGGTAAAAAATAAGAGCCAGGAGGCCTGGATCCTAATACCAACTTTCTCTGAGTTCATGCTTTCGGATTGTTATCTAATCTCTTTGGGTTCAGTTTCTACATCTGGAAAAGGTTTCCCTTCTTGAAAGGATAGTGTGAGAACAATACTGGCATATATGGAAGCACTGTGAATTTTTCAGAAAGTCTCTGAAAGAAAATATGGCAACATGCTTAGCTACAACTGACTAAATCCTCTGTATCTATTTATCCTTGTGAAGATAAAAAGAGATGAATAAAAACACTTAGACTGGCGCTTGGCACAGAGCAGGTGCTCAGCAAAAATCGCCATTTTTCAATGCTTCCTTTCCTTTACTCTATTCTGCCTTCCCCCTTTTATGCTTTCTTCCTTAAAATGCTTTTAGCTTTCCTTTGCTTACTTATTTAAACTTAGTTCAGAACAATCTTCAATTTTCAGAAGCAAAATCATATTTAATATCTAGGATAATTATACTTTGTGATAATGCAAAACTAGACATAGAACCTTGTCACCATGCTTTAGGAAATGTTTTTATTATATTATTTTAGAGAACACACAAGTTAGTTGGTCAATTCTTATAGGCAAAAAAGAAAGTGACAGACTTAGAGCCTTAAGGAGGTTCTAATAAGGGCAGCACCTGGTGGTCTCAGCCCCATTGATTAAGAGCTGGTGGTTTAGCCCTTACTTGAGCTGTCCTGCTAACATTGTGCTGATGGAGGCAAGAGGCTCTGTCAGATTTCTGCTTCCTTCTGGGGCCTTTGGCTTGTCTGATTTAAAAAATATCTGTATTCTGTCTCCCTTGACATTACAATGTGTCATTTTGATATTATACAATTCTCTCTTTTAAAAACAGACATATTGTTATTAATAAGGACAGATGTTCAGAGTACACCTCAATAAACTAATCATTAAGATGTTCTAAATAGAAGTCATTTTATGTCAATGGTCTTGAATATCTTTATGCTTCAGAGAAGAACTTAAGCTACAAGACGGTGTGGCCAGAGTTGATCTCTGCAAAGGCCAGCCTTAAGCCCCAGGGACAGAGGCTTGACTATGTATCTGCTTCCCAAGCCTTCCCTCCCCATTTCCACACAGTAAAAAAACAACCTACCTCAACTTCTACTCAGCCACAGCTGGTTTGCCCCATGTGAATTAAACCTCTATGGCTTAAATTTTGTTTTTTCAAGAAGAGTAAAATTATATACTCTTACATAGAAGAGGGATTTTACATTTTCTCAGCTTCAGAGGAGGAATGAAATACCTCCTTTAACATAAGAATAAAGAACTGTGTAGGGATTTGCATTCTACAAATCCAACCAGGTCACTGGGTATTTCCCCCAAGTCTCCAGAGGGGGAGAATCCCCTGCATGGCAGATTATGAAGGCCTGATTAATGCCTGTCCAGGAGCAGAGACAGCCAAGGCCACGCTCTGCCCGTGCCAGGAAGCCATGGCTGCTGCAGAGCTGTTCTGTTCCATCTTCTTCCCTGCTTCACCTCAGTCCTCTTGCCCATGCCCAGACCCTTTTCTAGAGAGGAAGACAATACCTTCAGTGAAGCCCTAGAACTTTCAGGCACTCCATTTCCGTATTTTCCTGAGATGATTCCACAGGCGAGGGGAGACCATGTCATTGCTCCAACACCTACAGAAGAAAAAACTTTTTCTGAAAAAATTCTTTCTTGTGCAAACAAAGTCAAAAGTGTGAGGGTGCTTAAACAGAACTTGATCAGTTGTGGGAAAAAGCTGGCCAGATAAATGAGTTAGTACCAGCATACATTTTTCCATTAAAATTTAGGCATTTACAATTTGTGCCTCAATTTATATACACACTTTCTGTTAGAAGGAGCCAGCCATATAAATAAGCCCAAAAATGTGGCTTATTCATCATTTTCTGAGGTCCAAAATTCATGTTTCTTTTTACACTCAGAGACAAATATCTTTACTTGCATAGAAACTCGGCACTTCACTTGTCCACTCTGCCTAAATACAGCCTGGTAACTTGGAAGGGCACAGTGTGGAGGGCACAGGAAGCACACAATGAGAGGGACCGGAAATGACAGTTGTTACTGTTGTTGAATTTGTCCTGCTTTTCTTTACCTAGCATTTTCCCAGTCATGTGAACTTCTATTTTTTTAAATCTCTAGACACTGTTTTGATAAATAAGCCTGAAAATGTGACTTGTTCATGTTTTTCTCATGTCCAAAGTTTTTGTGTTTATGTTGTGTGTAAGCTTTTTATCTTTCTTTGTAGTTATTATGTCAACCTACACAGACATGTAGTGCCTTGCTGGCCAGTTGTTCTTGAATTCCCCATGTTTAACTCAGTTCCAGGCACAGAGTAGAAGATACAGATGTATATATCCATAATTTTTTTGGAAAGGCAGTTTTAATCCACTCCAATCCAAGAGATGCACACTGGCTAGAGCAAGCACCCTATGAAAAATGAGTTTATTCATTCTTTATTCCCTTCATTCACAGGTATTTTTTTTAGCTCCTACTGGGTACAGCTTATATGCCAGTCACAATTTACAACTCTCACTGGCTTTCATTAGGCACATTGGATTCTTCTACAATCTCTGAAATGCATTGTTCTTACAACCCTATTAGGGACACTTAGGAGAGCATTTCAGTAACACGTTTTTTTCCAGATCACTGATTCCCCTGTTAAAAATGATCACTAAATATGATTGTGAAGATTACCTATTTTATGGTAGAGCTCTGGTAGCTGGACCTCCACTTTCTCTCTCTGGAAAAGGTGGTACTCAGCTTGTTCACAGACTGGCGGGATCATATTGAACTGTCTTGCTACAGAGTAGGCTTCCTAGAGAGAAATAAGATTGCAGTTGAATTTATACTGATGGGAAATAAGGCTGCCCTTTCAATTGCATGGGAAAATTTCATTTTAGTGGAATCAATACAAACCAAGAAACATGTAGGATGCGAAATAATAAAGGTATGATTATCAAGTTCACTAAGAGCAATACCAAATGTGGGAAATCCTTACTATTCTTTAGGAGGGTTTGGTTTGGGGGAAGTCCAGGACAAATTAGTCAAAGTGTAAGTTATTATAGTAGTAACCATAATTTAGGCTCCTAAAGAAATAAAACTTAGACTAATACATAAATATGAACTGTCATTAGCATGTTATAAACAGTGTAGTTATTTGATACATTTTTTAAAAAGGAAGCTAGAATACTTTGTACCTATAGCTCATAAGCTGGGAAATTCACTATTCTCTTGCCACAAAAGAACATGCTAAAACACAGTTCATGTGAGAGACCTCCCTGCTGTATTCTGAGCCAATGAGTCCTGGCCCACACCCACACCCACACCCATCTCTGCCATGGTGCAACTGAGCGCAGCTTTCCAAGGCCATAGTGATTCTGAGGGAAGTCTGCAAACAGTCTGACAAACAGTGATGAGGCACTCAGTGGCCATCTGAAAGGAGAAGTGAAATCACCATGATCTCTGTAGCACTCCACCGTGAGGTTCCCCAGTACAGCGCCATTCCTTGGTTTATCACATGTGTCATGGCTCGAACGATTTCTGTGGAAGGACACAGATAGTATTTCATGCGTTTTTCTGCTTTTCAAAGTTATGTGGTCTTTCTTATTTCTGCTCCAGGCCTAGAAATTTAATGTAATCATTTGTTGGATTAACATAAGTGCTTCAACATTGGTGGCAACATAATAGTCTAACGTGATATACTGATGGCTTGGAGGCTGAGGGTACTTTTGCGTAAACCAACTTTCCATTTTCAGTTTGCAACAATACCACTAAACAGTATTAAAAACATAATGACAGCTTTAGGTTCTTCCTTTACTTTTATGGCTTCATGGTTCCTGGCCTGATAAAAGAACACAGAGAACCTCTTTCAGAACCTGGGTACCTTGCTCACTAAAGTGAGAAATAAGAAAAAGCATTTGTTTTCACTTTGTAGAGTATAAGGTTGTTGAGGATAGAAGGCCTGGCTCTGTGTGTTGGATTTGCAGAGCTGGGTCTCATGCAGGGTGGCTGTTTAACAGAGATGACTCAACAACAATGTGTTTAGCAGAAAGATAAACATATTAAAAGCTGAACAAACAGCTGAAGCCACAGTGGCTCCCAGCCCACAGTGGCACACCCTGTCCTTGACCACTTTGAACCAAGCTTTATTCTAAGACACCCATGTACTGCATTTTACTGGGGCCTGCTTGGGGACCCACCACGTTTGCTTATCTGCCTCTTTTAGCTTGACATCACATTGCCTAAACAGGAAAATGAATTCCTGTCCCTGAGGGGTGGAGCTGAGCTAATCCTCTTAGCACCGACCAGATGTGATGCAGAACCATAGGACACGGAGAGACTCAAGTTCAATTGTGTGAAAAGTCACAGACATGGCTGGATTTCTTCCGCAAACTAAGTCAGCCAGACACCCAGAGTACCAGGTCATTTCACGTTTTTCAAGGTGTTGCAGGCCTGGGGTTCCTCTATGACCCACTGGTTACAGGTCCTTCAGAAGAATCTAAATCCTTGTCTCAAAGTGAAGTTGAGGTAGATATATTCTTATTTAATTTCTCATAAGTAAGCCTAGTCTAAATTGGTAAGGGACAGGATTTGGAATGAGACAGCCCGAGTGAGGGACGTAGCAGCCTGGTGTCTTTGGCTTATATAAACCATCATACATTGCCCTGGGCTCTTTGTGTGGAAGATGGGACCACTTCTACTCACCACGGTCCACGAACACTGGTAGAATTTGGTTTATAAGTGAACCGTTTTTGTTCCTTAGAGGAAAACTTGCAAATACCAGATTATTACTCAGCAAGTAAAACTATAAAGTTTATTCTCCCTTTATAAAGCAAATCAGATGCAAAAAGTTATATGAAATATTTTTCTTTTCTTTTCCTATACAAATGGAAATGAGTACCTGTAATAAACATTTCTGGAAGCTGAAAGCTATTATTTATATCTCTGTCCTAGAAGTATTCTCTCTGGACACCCAACCCCATTGCAAAAGTCCCCTTTCCCCTCACATCCTGTTAATTCAGAGCTCAAGAGTTTATTCAATCAAGTGTATTTGTTAAGAATCTGCTGTGCTGGGTGCCAGGGATATTGTGGTGAGCCAAACATGTTGGTAAACAATGACAAGGTTAGCAGAGAATAAATGGAACTCAAGACAGTCCCCTGTCTGAATTCTGCAGTCAGTGAGATGGGCACAGACTGTCCAGTGGCTTGGCCACCTAGAAGTCACTGAGGCCTTGACAAGAGCAGTTATGGGGGAGTGGACTCTTCCCGTACCTTCATTCACTTATTCAACACACATGTATTAAAAGCATAATATTTGCCAGGCACTGTACCATATGTTAGTAAAACAGATATAAAGCTCCTGGACTCAGATACTTTAGAGTTGAGTGGGGAAGATGGAGATTCAGACAAATAATTTACAGAATGTGAAGTGTTATGAAGAAAACAAATAGCAGCCTTAAGTAAAATATGCTAGGGAAAACCAATTTAAAGAGGCCAAGGATGGTCTCCCTGCAGAGTAATGTTTAGGCATGAAAAATAAAAAGGAGCCAGCCATGTGAGGAACAGGAAAGAGCATTCTAGGCAGATGGGACAGCATGTGCAAAGGCCCTGATGCAGGATAGAGCTTAGTGAGTTCTAGCAATTGGAAGGAAGCCACTGTGGCAGTAGCCTAGTAAGGAAAGAGGACAGGGGTGCAAAATGATGTTGGCAGATAGTGAACTATGTTATTCATATTTTATTCAGAATTTAATAGGAAGTCATTGACATTTTTTAGGCAAGGAAATGACAGGAATAGTTTACATTTCTGCATACTATGTCTAATGGTGCCGTGGAGAATTACTTGTGAGGGGGATGACCGGAGCGAACAGGAAGATCTTTAGGAAGAGACTGTAGTGTTCCAGGCAGCGGATGAGTGTGGCTTGGAATAGGCTGGTGATAGTAAAGACAGAGAGACATGGATGGATTCAAAATATATCTGGGAGGTGGAATCCACAAAGCTTGCTGAATGTGACAACTAAGGGACAGAGGAATCAAAGGACCTCCCGGATATCTGGCCATTCACAGAGGTGAGGGAGATCCAGGTAGCAACAGGTTTTGGGAGGAAATCAAGGGTTTCTCTTTGGACATGGAAAAAAATGGAGGCACCTGTGAGATACTAAAGGTGAGATGTTGAACAGACCATTGGCTAAATGACATGGTGAGCAACCTGGGCTGGAGGTGACATATTTTTTAGTTACCAATCTATTCCTTGTATTTGTATAGTACAGGAGTTATATTTATATTCATGGAAGTGGATGAGACTCTATAAGGGTAATCTACAGACCAGAAAAGGGAAGTTGTACAAGCCAGCCCAGAGGTTGGAGAGAGGAAACTGTAGGTTCCTGGTTCAGCAGCAGCCAAGGGCAGGAGGGAAGTTAGGGCAAAGGGGATGTTTCAGAATCAAGAGCAGAGAGTGCCTCGAGAAGTTGCTGTGCCCACAGAGCAGAACACCATGAGCATTCAAGTCAGGAGGACACAACGCTGCACCTGTTGGATTTGGCCACACGACAGGGAGTCCCTGCAGACCATAAGGGGAGTAGTGTCAGTGTCGGTGCAATGGGCCCAAAGCCAGGCTGGGAAAGGCGAGGAGGGAAAGCTTTAGAGACAACCTGGGGAGACTCTTCCAAGTTTGGAACTGAATGGAACAGAGAAATTGGGCAGTAGCTGAAGGGGTGTTTAGAGTCAAATGATTTTAAAGATTGTAACTATAAGAGTAAGCCTGTAAGCCGCTGGGAGTGATCTAGAAAAAGGCAGCTGGGGTAGGGAGCTGGGGGAGAAAGGTGCAGGGAGACTTGATAATGTGAGATGGAGAAGGAGCAAAGTACCCGGGATGCAAAAGACACATCCCCAAGGGGATGGGACCTGGGAGATTTGTAAGGCCCATCACAGGAGACATGGGAGCCCCTGTGTGATGAATTCTATTCTCATGTGCTGTCAATCTAGTGAAAAAGATGTGGGTGGGAAAAATGAGGAAAAGGTGAGAACGGATGGTTCTGAGTGTGGATGAGCCCGCGGGGCACACTCCAGTGCCCCAGGTACTTCCGTTGCTGGTGATTCCTTGTTCCAGGATTTGTTTAGCTTCTGACTGCAGAGAAGGGCTGGGTGGAATGCAGGAAGAACTCCAGGAGTTCTCAATATTCTCATCCTTGCAGGAGGCTACAGCACAGAATGCCAGGAGAAATTGTAGGACAGCTAATGGGCTGCAGTTGGAGATTCATGTTGCCACAGGTTGAAAATTAATCTAATGCATGTTAAATTTGTTCCTTATTTTTTAATGTCAGAGAAAAATTTCCCAAGTTGTTCAGCTATCTAACAGGATGTCACTCATACAGATGGCTGAAATGGGTTTTTACATGATTCTACTATATAAGGGCACTAGAGGGCAGTGTTGTTGAAAGAAAAAAAAGCAACTGAGTCTCCATGCTTGCGTTTCATGGAATGCAGTTTAAAAGCATCAGACTCAGAACATCGATTCTAAGTAGGGAAAAGGATGTTAGGAAGATAATTTACTGTGTTGCATTCACCTGTCACAACGCAGACAAAAGTGATTAAATCTGGCAACCAGGGCTGAATGTGACACTCCCTGCCCAGATTCCCCTGCTTTTCTGGGAAGCCTGAGCTCCAGTGCTTCCCAACTGCACATTTTAGCACCCCAGGGGCTTTGAAAACTACCAACCTGGCTTCCATCGAAGTTCTATTACAGCAAAATCCCAGGGATGAGGCCTGGCATCAATTCTTTAAAAATTCATCTGAAGTGATTCTAGTGCACAGCCTGGTAACAAACCACTGGACTTGTCTACACCAATGGTCCCCAAGTGTGGTCCCTAGGCCAGCATCAGCTGCAGCCCCTGGAAATGTGTTAGAAATCCTGTGGCCTGCCTCCCCACCCACTAAACTACAAATTCTGGGGGTTGGTGGGGCCCAACAGTCTGTGTAGTCACCAGCCCTCCAAGGTTGAGAACCACTGCTTTATACCATTCCCAGGGAAGCCGTTTGAGAAGAAACAAGCAGGGCCATGTCCTGCATACCTGTTACTCAGTTCATGTTACCCTTTTAGACTCACAAACTTGTCTACACACATCGTCTCATGTCAAGTTCTGAAAGAATTCCACAGGATCTTCTCAGATAGGCTCAGGTTCTAACATTTTAGTTGCAAAAGGACAAAAAAAAAGTGTATTCTTTTCATTAGCTCTCAAATCCCCAGGTTTGAGAAACACTATTTAAACTATTGACAAATGTCATTAAACCTTCCCTGTGCACTCCCGCCCAGGTTGAAATACATAATCATTACTCTAACCCCTGGGCCACGGGCAGCCTTTTCCCTTGCTCCCTGTGTCCTTAGCACTCAGCTGGCCCTCCCAGTGCTGTGTCAGCTTTGCATCTCTGAGTGTCCCAGGTCCCCATCTGTAAAGTGAGGATGATATTGATCCTTCTCTCAGTGATGTAGGTCCTCTGTATTTTAAAATATGTATTTTGTACTCACAGACCTAATAAATCTATTTATTTTGAGTGAAAATTGTTGATAAGTGTGTTTACTTTTTTAAGCGGCCCTCATGCAAAAATCCTTGTTCAAACTAAACCTTTGCTCATGGGAAATGTTCCCTAGAACTTTGAAAGTTGAAAGCAAGTGGTTACACTGCATGAACAATAAACCATAAAGACTGAAGATATGTATATGCAGACATTAGTGTTTTGATCAAACAAAATGACCTCAAGTTAATCTGGCCACAGAGATGAGGTGATAAAAATGAATCAAACCTTAGAGATAATCCAGTGCAGTTTCCTCTACTCTAGATGAGGAAACAGGCTAGGAGTCCATTGTTTTAAGGTGTAATCAAAAGCTTGAATTTATAAATTTAACAATTTATAAATATTTCACATATGCTTACAAAATGCTGAGAGTGAACACACAAAAGAATAATTGAACTACATAGTGGAACTATATGTAATGTGTTCTATATTTTCCAAACTTCCTGTAGATGTGTGTTATCATACTTTTATAATATAAAGTCACACAAAGAAAGAAGTTCACTAACAAACACCACTTTCATACACTAACATATTTTAGGATAGTTCACAAATACTAGGTTTCACCAAATAAAACTGCCATTTTTAGGGGTCAAAAATGGTTGGCTATTGACAGTGTCACTCAAATGGTTCAACCTACATGCTATTAATCCTTTCTTTTTAGAAAGAGGACCATGGTGGGGGTAGCAGCTCTGGGAAAATGCCAGGACTTGGATTCATTGGAGGAGTTGTGATAAATGCTAGTAGAGGATAGGTCTGGACCTGGGCACAGTTTGTACTCCAAACCAGCTGTTTGTGTTTTTATCTAACTTCAGGAGTTCTTCAGAAGAAGTTTATAATCATGTCTCAGAGGTTTCCTCTTGGTGCCTTACCAGCCCCTTCCTAGCTGTGGAGAATCCTCTCTCAGTGCTCAGCTGAGTGTCTGGAGATAGAGGACTGTCCTTTCTCATAGAAATAGAAACTCGGACCCCTAAGTGCAGTGGCACCTTGTTTAGCTTTAAAGGTTTGCCGACTGAGGAAAACCTGGCTTTGCTGACCTTACGGAGCACACACCAGGATTCAGGAGATGTTGGTTTTTTGCTCCATCGCTGTCACTGACTTGGGCACATCCCTGGCCTTGCTGACTCTTGGTTTCCTCAGCACAAGTGAGCAGATTGCTGTTAACTGAGCACAGAAGTAATCTTTCTAATAACTGTTTAGGTGGGTAACTGCTAACCCTCATTTTTCTGGCAAAGAAGCCAAGGCTCAGAAGGGTAGTCACTTGTCCCCAGTAGATAGTCTGTAAGGTCACTTCTAGCTTTGAGGTGCTGTGACTGGCCATTTCGGGAGGCTTTGTGCACATTGCACTGTGGGGGAAGGGTCTGGGGACAGAGAAATAACGGCAGTTACTTATTTGATCCCCTTGTGTATTTGTGAGTGTGTGGTGCCCTGTATGTGGCTGTTCCCATCTCTTTGCATTTAGTACACGATGCCTATAGTTCATGATGTGTAATAACGTGAGAAATGTGAACTATTGTTTTGCCTCCTTGACAGAAGACCTCAAATCTGATGACTATTTGAAAAAAGAATGGCTTGTGTCTGTGTCTGACCTGTTGAGGCTTAGAGAAAGAGTGGTCTCACAAGATTATAAGAAATAAGCTTTCTGGAACAGGACGTGGGTCAAAAGAAATCTGCATCAGAGCAGGCTAGATTCAAGAGAGGTATGTGTGCATGGAGCAGAGGCAGTGAACTCTCTCCCATCTGAAGGAATTGAACCCATTCAAAACTCTGACCCCAGAGGGAGCTTTATGTCTCACCCTGCAGCTGTCCAGAGAGATGCCTCCTGGAAAGGCACTCGGCCCTCAGCCTCTCTGCTCTGCCACACACTGTAGTGACCCGAGCCTTTGAGAGTGCACAAACCTTGTTTTGATATTTGATTTCTAAACCTTATTCTGAAATGTGGAACAGGCTATTGAAAGTGAGACAGTTTTAGTCTCACTTTGGCCTAAAGTCCAAAGGCCCTGAATGAATGAAAACAGTCATTGGTAAGAATCTCTAAGTTCTAAAGGGAGGTGTTAGCCCACCAACAAGGACTGGGGAAAAAGATGTGGCCACCTTTAGCCCAACCCCCACCTTGAAAGGATAAATGGGTGGAGGTGGAGGTCGAGAGACAATTTCGTTGGACTTGTTTGAGATCTGTGGCATTTCCCTGCCTCCCCCATGATACCTTTCTCGCCCTCCATCTTTCACCTCATTCACACTGAACCAAACTCCAGAACCTAAAAATCCCATTTGCAGAACTTGCAAATAAGAAGAGCAACCTGAAGTAAGAGCATGAAGTTGCTGTGATTTCTCCCCAGCAGACAGACACTGGCTGTCCTGGGGACCCTGCTCGCTCCTTATTCAGCTCCCCCTAAAGAGGGGAGGCTAAGAGATGCTGTAGACTTTTAATACTTTTTCTTCCTCCACCGACATGTGCTCTTTCATCCTAGCAAGAGAGCAACTGCTCATTTTTCATTTGGATAAGAATGGCCAAGCAACTTGCCTACTGCAATGACAGTTTCCTTATTTTTCAGTAACACTCTAGCCTCATTATTTCCCTGTAATCTTCTTATCACCACCTCCAATCTTTCCAGCTTCTCACCTGGGCTCACTACTGCCTGCTGACACTCTCCAAGCAATAATTTTATAGAATATGGACCATAAAAATCACACCTCTTCCTTCAAAATTATCTAAACATGGTCCTCACTCTTTTCTACTAACACCTGGGGATTCCAAACTATCAGTTTGTAATATCTATGTTTGGTTAATACTAAATGGTGAAAATTAAAGAGAAAATTTCTGTCTTGATAAGAGGGAGGTAGCATCCACAATGAGCTAGTCCCGTGTGTCAAATTATACAGGATTTGTCAACAGTGTAATGAATTCCAATTAATTTAAAAACAGAATGAAAGTAAATGAATTCATTGTCTCAAATTTTGTCAGGAGCAAGGCAACAAATAAATACGGTTAAATAAATAACTCTACATGAACTGAAGTTCCAGGGTTATTCAAATTTCCTAGATGCCTGACTTACATCTTCATCTATAAAGCTAAAAGTTACACCATCCACAGGGTGTAGTAAACTGGTCCTCTAAGTTAGCATCCTGGTGTTTTCCTGACAGTGTTACTGGTAATTTTTTTTTTTTTTTGCAAGGTACAGGCTTTTATTTAGAAATAAAGTGAGAGAATAGAGCTCCTGGCTCATGCTAGGAGGGGACAAGAGAGCCCGGGTAATCTTTTTTAAAAAAAGGTATTTTTATAGTTTGAACATGGGTTTTGTTTGAACATTGAGCTTTGGATTGTGGTTTTCTTCCTGAGAAATAAAGAAATATCTAACTTCTAAGTGTATCAATTAGGTTTTTTTTTTTTAACAGCACGTCATTGAAAACTCAATTGAAACTCCTTTGACTGTAAAAGACTTCTTGTCACTGAAAGTGCAGAGGTCATATATGCTTCAGAACTGGTTGTTTTAACACATCACTGAGGACCAACTCCCTTCTGACTTCCTATCCCCAGGTGGGTTTCCCAGGTGGCATTAGGGCCCTGCTCAGTAGCATCTATGACCATGGGATTCCTTGTTCACACTCAGCAGCACCCCTTTAGCCTCCACATTTCAAGATTCATGAGATGTACGCTGACTGGCTGCTTTGGTCACATGAGCCAAGGGGAAAAATGGGTTGACTGGTTTAACACAACCCAGAGTCCACATTGGAACTCAGGACCTGCAGGGGGAGAGGAAGTGATCTTTCTCTTGGCCAGTCGGCAGTCTGGGGGCAGGATCATCACCCACAGGAAAATGCAGCCCTAAGAAGTAGTATCAGTACATTTATTTGATATTTGAGGAAATTTGAGGCCAGGAAAGTTTAAAAACTTGATGAAGCCAGGTTTGCATTTTTCCTCTAAAACCATCCCCAACCACTGACCAACCTCATACTTAAACAAAATAAAACCTAAAACATCTTTTTCTCTTTCTCTTCTTCATCCATAGTTACTCATTTCATGTACATGGAAGTACACAGAAGGTAAATATCTGTATCAATGGAGGAAATAAGCCTTTGAGCATGTCAAAAGGAAATGTATTATGCAAAACATTCATGAAAGAATAATAGTTTTCTAAATGTTCATTGAGATAGTAAAAAATAAAGTTTAGCAAGCCCCACCCATTCTATATAGGTTCTAATATTTCTAAATCCATTATAAGTAGAACAATTATTTTTACAATTGGGAGCACCTGTCATTGCACTGTAAGCTATCTGACTCAAGCCTTGAGTTTCATATCTTTTAAATTGTGGACTGTCATCCTCATTAGTCACACTGACATGTGAAATCTTGACATGTACCCTCTTATTCTATTATCCTGTCTGGAGCTTTTTATTTATACAACTGTCTGTGTATCTGTTTCTTGGGAGAGGCTTTTAACTTTATTTTAAAAGGAATTCTGTCATGGATAAAAGAATAAAGCAAGCAGCTTGGCAGAGGATTGATAAGAGTAAAAAAATATTTATCCTAATGAGATTTTTCTACTGGCAAATCCAGTTTCATACTGTAACAGGAAGCAATCATTACTGCTTTTCTGAAAGTGTAGACCTGGCCTTTCTTCCTGGTTCTGTCATGGGAGATGTCTGGGAGGGAGATGCTATCTCAATCTTAGTGATATGAAAGCCTCTCCCCCTGTGGCAGCTGTCGCTCCCTGGCAGCTCCAAATGCATTTGGCCTGCAGAACTTATCTGTACTGGTCAAGTATCTGGTAACTAACCAAAAGGCAACTTTTAAACTTGATGTTGTGGTGTGGAATGATTTTCTTGGCTTTTCAACAGTAAGCTACCTGGTAAAAAGGAAATACCAACTCTGTTCATGTTTTAAACAAGACATCTGGTAGCTCTGTATGTTAAAATGTAAGGCAGGCCCAGTAGTGGCCAGGCCACTTTCACTGCAAGAGCCATTATGGAGGAGGCTGGCCTGTCCCCATGGGTCTGCCCTGGGATGCCCATGACCTTTTTTCTTTTATTTGTTTCACTGTTCTGCAGGTTGTCTGCTTTTATCTGGAACCCTTAATCTCTTCTTTCTTTGGGGCTTTCCTTCCTGTTTCTCCATCCTCGTGTCCATAGGTGACTGTTTGTTTTCCCTTATTTTCTCCATTAAAGTCTTCTGTAAGGAATAATTCATCAGTGTTCTTCATGATGAGACAGTGCTTCTTAAATGTTCCTACCACATGATTCACTAAGTGGGTCACAATAGCAAATGCCATTAGGTAGTTTTGGCTTTAGCATAAAACATTTATGTGCTCAACACCCAAAAGGCAAATGACCCGATTAAAAAATGAACAGAGGAT
Source organism: Manis javanica (assembly GCF_040802235.1). Lineage (NCBI taxonomy): Eukaryota > Metazoa > Chordata > Mammalia > Pholidota > Manidae > Manis > Manis javanica. The sequence goes on from NC_133158.1 coordinate 147,230,217, forward strand.
ATGAATAGACACTTCTCTAAAGAAGAAATTCAAATGGCCAACAGGCACATGAAAAGATGCTCCAAATCGCTAATTATCAGGGAAATGCAAATTAAACCACAATGAGTTATCAACTCACACCAGTTAGGATGGCCATCATCAAAAAGACTATGAACAACAAATGCTGGCAAGGATGAAGAAAAAGGGGAACCCTCCTGCACTGCTGGTGGGAATGTAAATTAGTTCAACTGTTGTGGGAAGCAATATGGAGCTTCCTCAAAAAACTAAAAATAGAAATACCATTTGACCCAAGAATTCCATTCCTAGGAATTTACCCAAAGAAAACAAGATCCCAGATTCAAAAAGACATATGCACCCCTATGTTTATTATAGCACTATTTACAATAGCCAAGACATAGAAGCAACCTAAAGTCCATCAGTAGATGAATGGTTAAAGAAGATGTGGTACATTTACACAATGGATTATTCAGCCATGAGAAGATAACAAATCCTACCATTTGCAACAGCATGGATGGAGCTAGATGGTATTCTGCTCAGTGAAATAAGTCAGGCAGAGAAGGACAAGCATCAAATGATTTCCCTCAAAGCTGAAGGAACAAAACAGCAGCAGACTCACAAACTCCAAGAAGGGACTAGTGGTTACCAAAGGGGAGCGGTGGGGGAGGGTGGGTGGGGAGGAAGGGAGAAGGGATTGAGAAGCATTATGATTGGCACGCATGGTGTGGGGGGATCGTGGGGAAGACAGTGTAGCACAGAGAAGACAAGTATGGACTCTGTGGCATCTTACTACACTGATGGACAGTGACTGCAATGGGGGTATGGGTGGGGACTTGATAATATGTAGTATCCACAATGTAATATCCACAATGCTGCTCATGTGAAACCTTCATAAGAGTGTATATCAGTGATACTTAATATAAAAAAGTTATGTGAATGCCTATTCCATACCATAATAAGACACTTGTTTTAAAACAATAATAATATTTTTCTTTACAAATCTTTGTATAAAACTGACATGGAAGGAAAATGTCTAATATTTATTTACTCTAGAGTTTGTCAACTTTCCTGACATTTTCCACACACAACATGTGCTTCAGGGGAAACACATGCCTGGTTGTGAGTGACTAAAAGGGTGTAATCAATTGTCCCTCTGGGGAATTGGTCTCTAATTAGACACAGAACTTAGTCTGCCCTAAACTCTGGTATCCTGAATTTTTACATGTACGCACGCCACATTTTATAGGCTCCCTCACATCAATATAAGGCTCTCCTATTCTTACGGAATATTTCATAATAATGGTCAATACTAATTTAGCACTTACAGTGCACCTGGCCTTGTTGTAAACATTGTACATTAATTAACTCACTTAATCCTCATAATTTTATAGAATAGATCTGTTATTATTCTTCTTATTTGCCATGTGAGGAAATCAAGGCAAAAGGAAGGTGAGTAAATCGCTCAAGGTTACCCAGCTAGTAAGTGCTGGAACTAGGATTTGAAATGGAGCAGTCTGGCTCTCGTCTGCTCTTAACCACAGAGAACATGTCAGCATTTTAGCAGTTAGCAGACTTGTACCCAGCAGAGTGGGCCGGGAGGCCCTGACAGAGCTTGACAGGTTGTGCTAACTGCACAACTCCTTTGGGAACCAACAGCAACCATTTTCTGTACAGGTGGAAAAGGAGGGGTCCTTACACCCAACTACAGGGATCAAGATGGCTTCCTAGGGACATTCCACACTAAGGAAGCAAAGAGCTGCACTTTCAAAATGTTTATGCTCCCAACAATTAAAAGAAAAGTGTATTGGTTAATATATAAAAAAGTACCTGTACTACCAAACTAATATGTTATTATATATATATACACACAATGGCATTCAGATCTTGGCTTCAAAATAATGTTCTCTATTAAAAGGACCAGAGCTCCTTAGAGAAATGGCTGATCACAGAGCTAGGGAAGCATGGGTGAGCTTGGAATATCTTACTATAGGGAAGCAAAAATCCTTAAAAAAAAAGATGGAGACATGCCGAAAGGACACAGAAGACATGTCAAAGATGCTCCAAATGGACATATGGGGATAACCATAGTAACAAAATGATAGTAATGAATGATAAGTCATAGGAAAAAATCAGAATCTATGAGCTCATACTGATATAATTTAATTAACTAATTGAATAGTTGTTCAATGAGTGAATAAATAAATAAACAGAGGAGAAGGCAAAGCTCTTCCCTACAGTAGACTTCTAACTAAATAATGTAGAAAGTATGATGGAAATAGAAATTCACCATTTGGCAAAACCCACAGTACTTGTTTAGGTAAGAATCACCAAGGAATACTAAAATTAAATAGGCAAAAGGGTGATGAGAAGCAAGATATTTGCATGGTTTCAAGGTATCTCCCTCAAAGATATATCATATCTACTAAAGGGAAAATAGTAGCTTTACAGTGGAGGAACCTGGTAGACATCACCTTAACCATGTGATTGAAGGTAACATCATCAGTAATGGGAAAAATATAAGTTATGAACATCCGATATGGTACACCAAAAAGGACACTACATCACTGCTCTGGGACACTTGCCCCAAATGCCTAACCTGAATTTAATCACTAGCAAACATCGGAAAAAATCCAACTGGGGAACATTCTGCCACAGAATTGGCTAATTTTCTTCTATAGTCTTCTAAAGTCAAAATTATGAAAGACAAAGAAAGACCAAGGTAGGGATCTAGCCTAAAGGAGACCAAAGACATGTGAAAATGAACTGCAGCCTGTGATCGTGAGTTGGATCAGGACCAGAAAAGAGTATTAATGGGACAATTGGAGAAATATGAGTAAGATCTGTAGATTATATCATATTATTGTGTCAATGTTCATTTCCAGATTTTGAGCATTGTGCAATGGTTATGTAAGATGTTAGCAGTTGAGGGAATCTGAGTGGGGTAGATAGGAATCTTTTCTACTATTTTTGCTACTTTTTAAAGTCTGAAAATGTATCAGATTTAAATGTAAAATTAATTTTTTATAAATATGTAAAAAATAGTGGGCAGTTTAAAAAGAGAAAAATGAGATACACATAATAAATAGAAACTTTAAAAATAGTAAGAAAAAATAAACAGCAGTTATGTTTTCTTGTCTTCCTGCAGTGGGTTATCTGGCGCAGCCTGCTTTGGAGGCCACGGAGGGAAGAAGTCTGGCTCCTCAAGGCTTGCTTAGGAAATGGTGGGTGGGTCGCCACTGCTGGCATGTGATGAGAAGGGTTGGCTTCTGACTGGGGAATCTAGGGTAGGAAAATTAGTGTTGATTATGTATTTCTAAACTCCAAAGCTATGCCTGGACTTTGACAGCCATGAGATCATAGTTCATACTGACAACTTAATACCACTGGCATTTTTATCTGATTTGTGTGTATGTGTGTGGTTATTGTTTTAGTCTTTAGCTTTGTCCAAGTAAGATATGCACACTGTTTAAAAAGTCAGTGTTTAAGAGGCTTCTAAGAAAAAGCAGCAGTCCTCTGACTCTTTGCCTGCACCCCAGAGGTAACCACTTCCAACATATGTAGCTGTTTATTCTGGTATTAATCTCTAACATTTCTCAAATACATATGCATTACTCTTTTGCTCTAGCTTTTTTAGGCATTATCTATTGACCTCCTGTAAGGTGAGGGTTTTTGTTCTTGCTCATAGGCACTTCCATCCTCATTATCTTCTCAATATATTTACATCTCAGTTTGGGGGTAAATTCATACCCTGTGTTTTCATTGTAATGACTGTGTACTTAGTGGTCAGGGTGGAGCAAAGACTTTACAACGATTACATTTCTTTTCTTCTGTAACTTCTCATTTTTGCTTTAGTTGACTAGTAGTTCGCTTTAGTAACTTGGTTTTATTTGGAGCTATAGCTAAATCTTCCCATACTTTGTCTCTCGATACAGTTTTCCACATGGTCAAGCCTGGAAGAAACTCAGTTCCTTTGGGTCCCTCCCCAGTGACATCCCATCTAGAGTCCACCATCCTCATGCGGCAACCTCTGTGCCTGCTGCATGGCTGTCATCCTGGCACCTCTCTTTGGAGCACATTTTCCAGTAGCCTCTGAGGAATTGTGGTTGAGAGATAGGACAGTCAAAATGTCAGTATTTCCTCACCCTTGGCTGGTGGTTTGCCCCCCATCATTTTCCTTAGAGTTTTGAAGGCTCACTCCATGGCGTTCCGGTTCTCAGTTTTGCTGTTGAGAACCTCTCTGGACAGTCCTCATTCTTAATATTTCAGGTGTATACTCTATTAAGTCTCTGGACTATTTTAGTATGCTTTCTGTTTCTTCTCATTTGTAAAATTTTGCTATAATTTTCCTTTGTGTGGATCTTGATTCATTCATTGTCCTGGGTACTGGATGGGCACTTTCAGTCTGGAGACTCAGGTTCTTCAAGTACGGAAATTTTTTGTACTGTTTTTTTCAATAACTACCTCTCTTCCATTTTATCTGTTCTCTCTCCAGAAATCTTTTATTTGAATAGCTGTTGGACTTTATGGACAGAACCTTAATTTTCTTATCTTTTCATTCCTATTGTCTGTGCCTTGCCTTTTTTTTTCAATCTTCTGTAATATTTCCTCAACTCTAATCTCCAACAACATATTCACTGACTTAAAGTGTTTTAGCCATTATAGTTTTTAATCTCTAAGATTTTTTCTAGCTCTGTGTTGTTCTTGCTCTCTCTTCATCCTGTTCTCATTTCGTTGATATAATACCTTCTCTTATCTCACCAAGTATATTAATTATAATTTCTTTGAAACTTTGTTTCTCTGCATTAACTGTTTTATTTACTTGAGCTCTTTTTCTTTTTAATTGGAGGTTTTCTTTGAATATCAGGTGATCCTTGGGTTTTTGTCCATGTTTGAGAGAAAAGCACAAAAGTTGCCCTTGGGTGGCGCTTATCAAATAGTGCAGTTCCCTGTGGGAGCGATCAGGGGCATCTCCACTGTCTCCCATTGGGATTTTCTTCCATAACAATGTCAGGTTTTTTTTTTCCTGGGATAGTTCATTTTCTCCAGAGAAATATTCTATTATCTTCTGCCTGGGAAAGTGTAACTTGGTTGCTAGTGACCTGGAGGTAAGTGAGAGGAGAGATCTGATCTAATACTTTTTGTTTTCTGCCTGGCCTCACCTTCCTTAGTGTGTGGTATCTCTCAGACTAGATCCTCTCAACTAATTTCTTCAGTTAATGTACCTCTTGTCTCTTTCATTGGAAGAAAAAGCAGGACTCTGCCTGCAGACTGGGGGACTGGAGCTGTAACAGCTACGTAGAGTATTTTTAAATAACTACTGTTCAGTTTCTGCCTCATCCCCATCTTCTGTGAAATTAGTGCCTCTAATACCTTAACCATTCAGAGGTTGAGGTACAGATTGACTTGCTTTTCATCTGCAGGCAATTTCTTTTCTTTTAAAAAAAAATTTTTTTATTAAGGTATTATTGATATACCCTCTTATGAAGGTTTCACATGAAAAAACAATGTGGTTACTACATTTACCCATATTATCAAGTCCCCGCCCATACCCCAATGCAGTCACTGTCCATCAGTGCAGTAAGATGCCACAGATTCATAGTTTACCCTCTCTGTGCTACACTGTCTTCCCCGTGACCCCCCCACACCATGTGTACTGAATGTAATACCCCTCAATCCCCATCTCCCTCCCTCCCAACCTGCCCTCCCACACCCCTCCCCTTTGGTAACCTGTAGTCCCTTCTTAGAGTCTGTGAGTCCATCTGCAGGCAATTTCAATACATTTTTCCTCCATTCTGCCAAGTCATTTACATCCCTTTTCCACATTCATATATGTTGGTCCAGATTTCCAGTTGAAAACCGCTACTATAATCAGAAAGGAAATTTCTATTTCTATCGCTTGTCCTGTATGTTATTTATTGATTTGTTTTTTTAAGAGAAAGGGGCAGAAACATTTTACTTTGTCATCCTAAATCAAGAGTCTTCCTCACTGTCTGCCAAATGAGAAAACTGAAACTCAGAGATTAGGTGACTTTCATTCCCTTACCCACCACCTATTTCACCAAAACCACTCTTGTTAAGGTCACTGATGATCGATCGCCACACTGTTAACATTAATGGATCGTTCGCAGTGCTCACCTTACTTGACTTATTAGTAACATTTGATACAGTTGGCCACTTCTACTTCCTTTATGTGTTTTCTTTACCCGATTCTTGGGTGCAGTATTCTTTTCTTCTTCCTGCCAACCTCCTAATACTGGAGAGCTCCAGGGCTCAGTCCCTGGTCCTTTCTTTCTTTGCCTATTTTTTTCTTTCTATTTTATTTCCTTGTGTATCAGTTCTCAATGCTTTAAATACCTTTTGCATGCAGACAATTCCCAAATATACATCTCCACCCCAGGCCTGTATCCTGAGCTTTAGATTCAGTGTCCAACTGCCTACTCAACATTTCCACTTGGATGTGTGATGAGCATCTCAGACTCACGAATGACTAACCCTGGACCCCTGATCTCCCCCCACAAACCAGCCCCATCCATGAGATTCCCTGTATCAACTGGTGGCAGCTCCACCCTTCTGGTGACTCAGGCCTGGAACCCTGGAGTCATTCTTCACTCCTTCCTCCTGTTAACACCCAAAGCTGCTCCATCAGGGACATCTGTTGGCTCTCTGTCCAATATCAATCCAAACAGAACCACTTTTACACTGCTACATCTAATGCCCTCCTCTGAGCCATCATTTCTCACCTAGATGACTGCAATTATTTCTTGCAGTCTTCCTGCTCCCATATTTGTCCTTTTATAATTTATTTGAATTGCAAGCCAGAGGGAGCCTTTAGAAATGTAAGCCACATCATGCCTCTTCTTTGTCCAAAATTCAGAGGGCCACAAAAGATCTGACCCTTGTAATTCCTCTAAACTCATCTTCTACACTTTCCTTCCTTATTCTTTGTAGCCACATGGGTGTCCCTGACGTTCTAGAGACACAACAGGCTGCTCCCCCTGTCAGGGCCTTTGCACTGTTTCTTGAGCCAGAAATAACATATCCTTACCTCCCTCCTTCAATTCTTTGCTCAAATCTTACCTTCTCAGTGACCACTGCTGACACCCTGAGTATTCCCATCCTTGTTACCCTCTATACTTTTTCTTTTTTCCATATTTCTATCTTCTAATATTTTATACAGTTGATTATTATTATTTTTGTTTTACTGTTTATTTCCTCTCTCCAGGTAGATTGAATGAGTCCCACAAGGGCAGGGATCTCAGTCTATTTTGTTCTCTTGTATCCCTCATGCACTGAGATGAATGCCTAATGTATAGCAGGCACTCAATAAATACTAGTGGAATATGAGTAAATGAATTTAGATCTGGGTATTTTTACAGTTCCATGTTCTTCTCTGGGCCACCCGGCATGCTATTAGAGGACATTTAAAGTGCATTCTATAGGTGTTTTTGAGAAAGGGGATTGCAAGGTTTGGCCTGGAGTAGGGGAAATGTATGGGGGAAATAAAATTTCATCCTTTTATCCTCCCCAATTTTTTCTTTTTGGCCTCTATATCTCCCTTTTTTGCTTCCTGTTCAGCTTTGTGTGAATTCTTAAGTCTGTTTGTTTTTTCCTGTTGTTTTATTAGATAAAAATGCTCATTTCTAAGTAGTACTTAAGTTCATTTCCATACTGAATATAATCCAAGATTCCATGCTAATGATATAACACTTTCCTTTTCTCTCCAAGTGAAGGAAAATATTGATTAACTTTTTCTCCTTTTCTACTGCTTCCTTGTACCCATCCCTTCCATCCATTGGCCCTTATAACAAACAAACAAACAAACAACAACAACAAAACCCATATTTTCTTGTATGAGTAAATTCTGGGTTGACTGTACTAGGATTTCAAAAGCTGTCTAAAAATATCTCATTTAATTATTAATTTTGTATGATTGGTTCATTGAAAGTAGTCACACATAAGCTCACCTTTCAGAATTTAAAACAAATAAACAAATCCTGACACAGGGATACATATAGAAAGGATGAATAAATTCCAAACTGCAGAGGTTGAGGTTTTGTGGCTTATAATCTCTTCCCAAATTTGAACATTGACAAACAGTTCCTCCCCCAAGTAGAAGTGATACTTCCAAAAGTCTGATTACTGGGGAGGGTTTGTGGGGCAGAGGAGTAGTGGGGTAGGAAGGATGTCTGTGTATAATGTATACACTTCATACAGGTGACCAAGTGCCTTATTTTATAATTCGTGGAGACTTGAATTTAAGCACACAAAGTTTTCCCAAACTTCCAATTATATTGGACCCAATCACGTTCTTATAAATTAAACAAATTTGTTTACTGAAATGAATGGAAGAGTTAATCTTTATATGTAATTTAAGTCAGATACATTTAATATACAGTATTTAAATATATGCAATTAGTATGTGGGACAAATGAAACTCATGATAATGTAATCATAACAGTTTTATTATTTTTTAAATCTCCCATAGGCCTCTTATATTTAGTGGGAACACATGTCCATTGGCCCTAAAGAAAACTGAGGCTGGTGCCATAGTTTTTTCTGCCCAGTTTTGGGTACTGGATAGTCCTGACATCATTTTAAATCATGAATGCAATGTCCATCAATCTCAAACAAAACTCCAAACTCAAATTCTTTCCCCTTTTGTAGTTGGGACCAGCTTAGACCAGAGCCTGCAGGAGGGCATTGTGAGAGGCAGCAGGACTAGTTTTTCTCCTTCTTTACTTCCCGCTTCTCCTCTGGGCCCTACTGGCTCTGGGTGTTCAGCTCCAGCCCCTGCCTCCAGGAGGCTGTCCTCCTAGAGGACAAGACCTAAGATGATCTCACACAGGAAAGATTCACAAATGCCCCTTCTGTACATTGTCCAGGCTGTACCACTAAAGTAGAGATCCAGACCACTTCTGCACCCCTGGATTTGCCAGACATGAGTCAGCTCCCAGCCACTATATTCCCCAACAATGGGGGTCATGCTTTAAACAATCTGAGCAGCCTCACAGCTCCCTACCCCCAATGAGGGTGAAGGGGCAGCCCTCTCACCATGCTGGGGATGGTGCCCCACAGCACAGTTTCCTCCAGACAGGCCCTTCTCATTAGATCCTTCCCACTCCTCTTCTCTCTTAACCTCTACAATCTTGAAGTGAGGTGCTGCAATTTGGGGAGGAGAAAGGAAAACTCATGTTACAGAAGAATGCCCACTTGCACATGGAGAACTGTTGTAGCAACTGATGCAGGCAGGGATCTGGTGGATACTAAAAACAAGTCATGGGGGACTGTCACATGGCTAGTCATGTGGCTTCAAAGACTCACACCCCAGGTTATTTTTTAATTACCAAGTCAAAAAGGTACCATCCTGGTGGAGAAAGCTGGCAGACATCATCTTAACGGAGTGATCAACCTGAATATGACCAATAATAGGACACAGCGACCCTCCTGGTCCCTTGGAGGGACACACTGAGAAGGACTCAGCATCACCCATGTAGTCTTCTTACCAAAAATGCTTAAGTTTAATCTAATCATGAGAAAACACTGAGTCAAATCCAGACTGAGAGACGTTGTCCAAAACAAGTAGCTTGGAGTTTTTTTAAATGTCAATGTTATTAAAGAGAAAAAAATGTGAAGGAACCATTTTAGACTAAAAGAGATGAAAAAAACCATGATATTAAATGCAATGTGGTATTTTTAATTAAATGCAGACCTACTTCCCTCTCAAACAAAAAACAACTAAATCATATAAAGGACATTTTAGGAAATCTGAACATGGCTTTTATATTAGATAAAAGCGGTGGATCAATGTTAAAGTTGTGTGTTAAAATGTGATGATTGTGCCATGGTTATATACAAGAAAGCCTTTTTCTCAGGAGAACAGGAGAAAGTATGGGTGAAATGTCATGGTGGGAGAGAGCAAGAGAGGTCAAAACAGAGGCAAAATACAGCACAATTTGGTAAATCTAGGTGAAAAGTATTGGATGTTTATTTTGTTCAACTTATCTGTAGGTTTTAATTTAAAAATCAAATGTTGGGGGAAGAAAGAGACATGGAATCAGCCTTTGTCCATTTTCTTTGCAAGTATACAGATGGAGATTTGGTAACTCTCTTTGAAATTTCATTTCCACTGTGTCTTAGTACCTGATTTTAACTTCAATTATTACATCTTATTATGCATATATATTCCTAAAATGGTAAACATGTAACAGCAATAGCAACCTTGAAATATTTGTACCACAATTTATAAAACATTTCCATTATATTTTCTCATGTTATCTTTACAACCATCTTAGTAATGTTTTCATTCTTCCCATTTTCCAAATGAAACACTGAGAGGCACAAAGCTGAGCAGCTCAGCCGAGTTCACACACCTGAGACTAGTGCCCTCATTCTCTGATTGCAGGTCCCCTCTTTTTTCACTACACACATTAAACATCCAGGAGGGCTTTAACAAAGCCATTGACTCTCTCATTACTTCAGTTTTTACGGAAAGTAGGAGAGAGACTTACGGATGTTGTTTATCTCAGTCTGAAAATCCTACCTCAGTAACGCCGCAGGTGGCTCTGCACAGTCCCTTGCACGGGCCTGCTGGTAAACCCTGAGCGAGGGGTGCCGACAGCCGCAGCCCCACCTGTCGGGCCAGAGAGCAGGAGCACGTGTGTCTCCAGGTCTCATGTCCTTGCGGATCACTTTGGCACAATGAGCAACTCATAGACATAAATTCCCCAGAGACTGGATAGACATCCCCTCAGAATACGGAGGGAAATCTTGTCACAACTCCAGCTGTCTTTCAGGGAGATGACAATTCACAGGGAAGGAAGTTCACATGAGTCACAAACCCACAGCCCCGGAATACTAAGCAGCCTGTTTCCACCTGACAGCTGGGTTGAGCAGAAGCTGTCTCCGTTCCTTCTCTCTTTTTCTAAAATCAACTTGAGGTAAAAAAAAAAACAAAAACGCCCTTTCTGAGCTTGTTGAGGGCCATAGATTTATGGCAAGGAGGTACAATAGGCCCCAGACACGTGGCCATGTTTTTGTTCCTTTTGTATCTTACTGATGACTGGGGCTGTGTCTCATCTGCCTTCACTGTGGACTGAAGATGTGAAGAAAGGAAAGAAAATGGGGAGAGAATAGAGTAGACAGCTAAATGGCATGGAATATAAGCATATTCTTCCCTAGGACCCTGTCTTTCAACTGGACTTTTATGGAATGAGGCTGGGCATCTTTCACTTCCAGAGACGCAAACAGCACCAGATGACTGCAAGTTGTTATTAGAGGATAGTTTGCTTTAAAGCCATCTTGTCACATTATTTTCTGCAGCTTTAGCAATCTTAATTACTCAGTATGCTCTAGTAGAGCTAGTTTTTATAAAGCTTCTCTCTATGGAATCCAGTTGGAAAAAGACACCTTGTTAACTAGGGCTCTCTGTTCCTGATGGACGCATATCAGAGCGAGACACACTTAGAACTTTGGGGGTCTCTGTTAACACTGGGGAAATTTTCAGTAGCTCTAGAAGACTGCCAATCTGAAATAGCTTGTTAACACCTAAGAGTTGTGAACCCTGTAGTGTGCTTTGTTGTGCTACTCAAGATTAATTCAGTTATGCTAAAGTTAGAGAAACAAACAAAATAAGGAGGTTAAGTGAAACTGGGTAGAGAGAAACAAGTAGGCAGAATTCACACGGTATGTATGGTAAGACTGAGTGCATTGGTAACCCTGTGTCACAGTAGCCACTTTCACAAAATAGAAAATGTATGCGCTGAGCATAGAGAGGGGAGTATGGAAACGTGTGATATTCACAATGAATCCATATGCATACGACAACAGTCAAGACACATTAAGTGATGGAATACATGAGGACTCAGTTGAAGTCTTAAATCAGGCATGTATTGGTGATGCTATTCTGTCCTCAAAAATCCTCTGCACAAGAAATGCAGAGTCCATAGCTGTGCATCAGGCTAACTGGTAAGCTACAGCTAATGGCCAGTGAATTTGTCCCTGAGTTTTTCCAATAGAGCAAGTGCACCATTGACCCAGGCACCTTTTATTTGCTGAGCTTCCTTGCTCAAACCTTAACTCTGACCATTATAACCATGCCATGATGGAGGAGGCCATTGTGGCAGAGACAGTGAATAGGTCATACTATATCCCCTGAGATTCAGGTAGTTGGTTACTGAAGTTGGATCTATTTAACTTTAGAGCATTCTTCCAATCACTCAAACACTTGTTCACTCATTCATCCCATCATCCATCCATCTACCCAATAAATACTAAGCAACATTTTAGTTATTTTGTATATATTACTTCAAATAACCCTCATAACAACCTTATAGAGAAGATATTATTACTTGCATTTTACAGATAAGGAAACTAAGGATAAAAGAAGTTAAATAACTTGCTTAAGATTACACAGCTAGTAAGAAACAGGGAGATGATTTGATTTAGGGTCTGTTTGACTCCAAAGTCATGCCCTTCTTATTTTGGGGAAGGCCAAGCTATTCCTCCCATATCCTCTCACTTAGCTCTTCTTGGGACACCAACCATCTCTAAAATCTACCCCTCATACTTCCCATGTCCCTTTTTATTTCCATACTACTATTACCATTTAATGTAACTAAATTATCATACTAACTTATTGTCTGTCTACCCACCCCCAACTGATTTATTAACCTCTGCTATCCCAGTGACAAAAAAAGCTCTTGGCACATAGTAGATGTTCAATGAATAGTCACTGAAAGAAAGAGCAATTCCTATTACTGAATATTTTCTAGATACACTTTTGAAAATAAAATTACAGATTCAAAATTGCCTTTAGCTGAACAGATTAAGCCTGGAAAAATCTATAATTATTTTAGTTGTAAAGGACGTGGAAGATTTCAGAACAAAATTCCAAGGAGAAAAAATGAGCTAGAAGAAAATTCCACTGCCTACTCTGTACCTACATGGTCTCACCACAGACCCTGGTTGACACTGCAGCCCGGCCACCTTCATGTGATTTTTAACACACTGTAATTTCAGAGCCTTGGACATCTCCTATGGCCACCTCCATGAAGAGGTCCAGAGAAAGGGAAGTTTTATAGTGCACACATTACAAAGGGCATTATGTTTGCTTCCCCCTACTGTGAGGGGCTGTACCTACATGTTGGCTTGTTCAGAAGTCACTTTACTGTTACCTCCAGTTTCTGGTTAGGATTCTGAGCCTTAGTGGCAATACTAACTTGCCCTAGGTATACAGCCTAATGAGTAACAGAGCCAAGATTTGAAGTTGTGTCTACCTAATTACCCCCAGTCCATTTTGCAGAAATACTGTCCCCATGAGAAGGAGACCTGAAATGAATAGAAGTATGAGTTTTTCTAAAAAGCCATACCAGAGACTGACAGAACCCAGAGTGAGCCCAGCCATCCCCCAACATTGTTCCTTAGAATGGGTGAAATGAAGTTCTCCTTTATGACATGGCTTGTTGTTCTGTAAAGGGTGAAACATCAGCTGAAGAGGTCTAAAGTATTGCAATTTTTGGTGAATACACAGTTAAAATAAAAATGAAACTGATTTAGTAAAATTGGAACACAATTTCTTTGGCCACAGGCTTGGTAGGGTTTGGCTCATCTTCTTGGATATAAAAATCATTTTCTCCAAATTAATTTCTTGAAAACTGAGCTGCCCCAGCTTTTTAGCCAGGAGGTTAAATTGATCCGATGGACACCAGAGGATCTCAGGAGCATCCTAGTCAGCAGCATAAATGAAATGCGTTAGATAATTTAAATTTCATACAGTAATTCTCAGGGGCAATTGAACTGTCCAACAATCATCCATCCCTCCATTTATTTCTGCCCCTGTAGGTATCAGACAGATTTCTGGAGGAAGATCTGGTATCTGGATGGTGCCATTGTTGCAAATGAAGAGAAATGGGATGAAAGAGTATCCAGCAACCTGCCCTTCTAAACATCACTCTGAAACTTGTTAGTCAGATCAGATACAAGAATGTTCACATATGTTGGGAAACCAAAATAGGTTTTCAAATAGAGAAAACCTAAGTTGGATCTATTAAACTTTATTCTTTCAGTTGCTCAAACATTTGTTCACTCGTTCATCCAATCACCAATTCATCCAGCCACCCAATAAATACTTTTTGAGCATCTACTATGTGTCTGCTGCTCTGCTGAACTGAAAATAGAGTTCATAGATCTGTTTGGTTAAATCCAGTAGCCATTTGCTGCATGTGGCTATTGAGTACTTGAAATGTGCTGGTGCAATTAAGATATGCTGAAAGTGTGAAATACACAACAGCTTTCAAAGACTCAGTATGAAAACAACACAATGTAAAATGTCTCAATAATTTTTTATTGATTACATGTTAAAATGATTGCTTTTAATATGTTGGGTTAAATGGAAATATAATCTTTATATTTTATATATTGAATTAAATTGAAAGAAAATCTTCACAGTTAATCACCTATTTCTTTGTACCTTTTTAATGTAGCTTATAGGAAATTCAAATACATATATGGCTTGCATAACATTTTTATTGGACAATGCTGTTGTAGACTATTTGCAGAAGGCTTCTTCCTGCTATTATTATGTTTTTGGGAAAGATTGAGAGTGTCTTTCAGAGAAGATAAAACATAAAGGCAGAAGAGATGAACCATTGTGATTAGATGATATTGCTAGGTTTTAGGTCATTTAAGCTTTTGTTCTGAAAACTTTACTTTGGATGCTAAATATCTAGGTTCAGTATTTCTGGAATTGAAAAAATGTAGAAAATTGGGGATGCTGCAATCTTTGCTGCTCTCTGGTATTTCCTTGGATATCCTGGATTCCTGAATATCCATGTATTTCTGCTTGCATATGGTGACTAAAAAAGATGGCTTAGAAAGAAGTAGTAAATACTCATGGAATAGGCTCTCTGACATAATGATATTATGGGAATTAAGTGAAGCTAACTTGATGTTGTCTTTTTTATTTGAAGCAAGACATCTGGGTTGTTTTATGTTTGCCTTGACCTGCTAGCAAGAAAATAAATACTCTGAACTGTAATTAAGTTGAAAATAATATTAAATAACTCAGGGAATTCGTGAAATTAACAAGCTTTGGCAAAAGGCTCTAAATCAAAGTTAGAAACTCAATTCTCAGATCAACAAATAAGTGGACTTCTTTCCTTTTAAAAAAGCTATATAAACTAAAATAGGTCCCTTTTTTTTCTGTTATTCACAAGTGTTACATGGTTTATAGCCTCTTTGCATGCCCACAGTTATGCTCAATCAGTTCCTCCTGGAGCAATGAGAAAAATATAGATGGAGAAATTAGCCTGGCCCTTGGGAAAAACAGAAACAAACAATACATAACAAACAAAAAAGTACCCTCCTAGTGCAGGTCCTTAGGCACAAAAATGCTCTGTGTCTATCTCTGTCCAGCATGAGTCAGTTTTGAATGAGTTTTCTCTTGTCTAAGGAGCTCAAAAGAAGACTTTGAATACACATTGGGGATTTATGAAAATGACAGAATTAAAAATATGAGTATCAGGAGCACAAGGACCCATCAATGACTCTACTGGGAAGAACACACAGCAGCATAAGAAAGAAGAAATGGGATACGGGGTTGATTTTTCTAGAATTGAAAAACATGCCATCAATGCCAGATATTGTAGCAGAGACAGATGGCATGGCAGATGCCGTGAAAGAAAAATGACTTACTACTAGGTGAGCCAGAAAAAATAAACAAGAAGGACAGAGGAAAAAGTACACAAGCTCCCCCTCTCTCATCATCTTCCTATAGCTGTAAAATATCTCACTGAATTCCATGGGATTACAGGTTGCAAACAAAGTGTCTCATCCCTTTCCCCACTAATTGCATGTTTAGAATTTCCAGCCATTCTTTTGTGAGGACTCACATTTTGTCTATTGGTTTTCTAAGGACAAAGGGAAGGCAACAACTAATTGGATATATGATGTCAACCTGTTATGAAGAAGATGCTACTGATCATCTTTTCCTGGCTCTGTTGGTTGCTTCGTGATATGTAGAAACTAGACACAACTCATTGTGGTTTATTTTAGAAATGTTCCCAATTAACATCCTTACATGGTGCAAACCAAATGAATGAGGTTAGCATTGTAATAAATTTAAATCAAACTTGTTTAAAATGTGTCTCAGAAAGCTGGACTGGGTGCTCTCATTAGGTCCCCGGGGGTTAAATAGGTGCCTCAGCAAAATTACAAGTTAGTGTGTGCTGTGACTCCATGGAGTTGAAAGGAGAAATGATTGAAGCCAATAAAGATGATCGATAGATGGTAAGAGTCTACTAGGAGCTATGCTCACATGTGCATACCATGCAGTGCCAAAGTATGTAGATTTAATATATGGAAATTCAGCAATGTGCACTTGGAAGCACCGCAGCATTGCTTATATTAGAAATGGAGGCAATGGAGCCTAGAAGTGCCAATGCAAGTTGCTTAAATAATAGAAGTATGGGACTGATATTAAGGATTTTCCAGCCATTACCAAAAAGAAAAAAAAATGAGGCTGGACAAGTACCTTGTAATGGTTTGGTTACTGTATTTGGAGAAGAAACTGAATAATTAGTTAAAGGCTATAGAGTAATATGCTTAACAAAGAATTATAGTAGGGTTCTCAGGGGTGATTTTGCTTATGTTTAACATTTGCTTTCTGTATTGTTTTTGAAAACATTAACAGCTCTCCTAAGGTAGTCCCTATTGTACAGGTACAACTTTCACTTACATACGCACACATATGATTTACAAAATCATTGCAAAAATGAATATTACTAGCAACATGGAATCCAGAAATAGTTTGGACACCATTTTTTCCCACTTCTAGAGGAGAAAATGCATCCACGGCCAGCTGGCAATGCCTGTCTAGTTCTAATTTTCTTCTTTCTTATCTCTTCTTCCCTCTATTGCCCTGATCAGGGCTTTCCTCTGTTACAGTAAAGTAAAAAAGACTAAATGGAGAGAATGAACTTCCAGAGACTAGTATCAAACTGTCATGTCCATTGGGGCTACCTGGAACAAATGAGTCTGCTAAATTTGAAGGTACACATTTTCTGAAAGCTAGGGAAAATCCCAGGAAAGCTATTTCAATCTGGAAGAAGTCCTATGTGAGGAATTGTCTATGGTAAGTCCCAGCTAAATCCTCCCAGAGGAATAAGCTCAGAGCCTGACGGACAGCCATGAGTGGCTCTCCCCTTGGTGAGGCATGGGGGAGAACAGGCTGTTGTCACATAAGGTGGCTGATTGCTGAAGAGCTACAAAATGCCATGTTCCTTGACCTTATCAACTAGTGCAAATATGTATTGTCCGACACCCTTCATTAGACCTCTGAACTTGGACAATGACTCATGTAAAGTAACTTCCTATTCCGCTTTGTGGAATTTTCTCTAAGAAACCTGGAGAATATGTAAATGTTCTTGATTCCAGCAGAGGCTGGACAATACTGCAGTTAAAAATTGTATTGAGTACAAACCTATTTTTTTTAACCGTTTGTATCTGCCTTCTAATACATTTCAACACATAATAAGTGTTCATACCACAGACAACATCATCTTATAATCACAGAGTTTGGCTCCTAATTGAGAATTTCCTCCTTCTATAGGCATATAACACAAATTGTAATCTTTTCTGTTTGAGAGACTCCTACCTTACATCCCTAAAATTAAAAATAGGACTAGGATGGGCAAAATGGGCCAAATAAAAAAAAAGACTGAAAAACCCCAGATGCTCTTCTATACTGCACATGGTATAAACTGCAAAGGACACTTTTCCAAAGAGGAAAGTAGTCACTGGACCCTTAAAATGGGAAGCAATTTCAGTCTTTCACAGCCCCTACTAAATGGCATTTATTTAACTCACTGGGTAGCTTTAGTGTTCCACTTTAATGTGCCATTAAGCATAGTTTGATATATTATCCTTGCAATAAACACTTCTTATACTAATAGAGTGTTTATGATTTGTTTTCTCAAATACCTATTCTTTGTTTTGATAAAAATTTACATTTTTATGTCGGTTCCATGAATAATTTCTTATTATGAATTTCCAACACTGATATTGCTTTATAATAAACTACTAATTTACTCAGAATCAAGGAAGTGGAAAACTCTAGCAGAGAGTTCAAAATATAAATATATTTTTAACATGTCTCTGTAGTTGAGAAAGAGATAAATGGCAAGGAAAATAATTTCCATTACTATTTTTTTTTTGGTCAGAAATGCAAAGAAATTCAGAATGTACTCCAATCATGTGTAAGTTCTATGACCCTATACTAATTTTTCTACAGAAAAATTCATTTGTACTTCAACCATGTATAAGTTCTATGACCCTATACTAAAAATAAACCTTTATAGAACCTGATTTGGTATAAGATCTTGAACTACCTTTGAATCATCAAGGACATATTTACTTTCAGGGTAATTTAATGCCAATTACTCTTTTATAATCCTTTGAAAATTTGTAAATCCATGTCATATCATAAACCTCAAATGACTACAAAATTCTTGTTTTCCTCTTTCCCCCGAATATCTTTGTTCTTATTCACCTCAGGTAAGTGGTAATTCCTATGACTGTAAACCTCAACTAATTAGAACATTCTCTTTAATTTGTCCTCCCAGACCATCTTCTTTCTCAGTCATCCTAGGCAGGTTTCATAAGTAGATGTAAATTGAAGAAAATCTGGTTTGGGGAATGTTCTGAAAACATCCACAGGGAGATGCTTAAACCATTGTCTTGAAACAGTTGTAACAGAAAGAGAAATGCTGCAGATCCTTGAGAATCGAAACCAAAATTGCAGCAGAGTCTTATTTTGAAATACTGGCTCCTGAAAAACCTCTGTCTAGTGGTACCACTTAGCACTGTTATCACAGACTGGAAACTAATCAGACCTAGAGTCATTATAAAATAGGAAGACCCTGGGGGGACCTACTTCAAAATAATGTGGCTGGATTATAAACTCCCCTTCCAATTAATTTTATTGTTTTACTTGATGAAATCACAGAAGTGAAATAAACCTTGAGAAAGTGAGCACCTTCCCCTTGCAAGGACTCCCAATGCCTGCACCTGCTTGACTGATAAGATGCAGGGTACACAGCTTTGGCTTTGAGGGTAAATACTGAGGCTGACAGACATCAACTGGAAAGGTTTTTATTTTTCATATTCAGTGAAATCAGTCTGAATATGTTTCATTTCCTATTGAGAGTGGAATAGGTTGCTGAGCTAGAATCAATAACTGGAGAGGCTTTTATTAAGTTTCTTCACTCACCTTCCATGGGGGTGTTACTGTCCGGTCGATTTGCAAAGACCACATCCACATACTCGAGCTGCAGCCTCTGGAGGGAGCCCTTCAGTCCTGAGAACAATCCAAATATTAGAAATAGTTGACCTTTGGTTTCCTTCAAGAATTTACTTAAAAAAGAAAGCATTGGATTCGTTTCAAAAAGACGTTGACTATAATAATGTGTTAATTGCTCCCTAGGAACTTTAAAAAAATATTTCAAAAGCTGACTTTGTCCCCAGAAATAAGTCTTAGAATTTTCTCAATGATACTAATACTCTTATCCCACTGGAAAATACATGACTCAGATGTGGCAGTACCCAGAAATAAAATGTAGAATAAAAAGCAGCCTAAGAGTTTAACTTACTTCTTGAAAAATTTAGAATAAAAAGGAGCCTAAGAGTTTAATTTACTTCTTGAAAATGCAAATTAATGTTAGGTTTAGCATTACTTAGTGGGCTTATATGGAGATGGGAATATATATATTGCACATCACAGACATTAAAATGGTATAAATCACAATTCTTAAGTGACTGCCAACCCTATCTTAATGTATACATAGGTCTTAATTGGAATAAAAAGGTTGGCAAATGAAGGCTCTGCTTGACATTGTATTAATTGAAACAAAGTTCAAAGAACCTTAAGTACTTCATTGTTGAGCTCTACCATTTCTATTATTCCCTATTGTTTTTTCAGGAAAGCACTTTTCTTTCTTTTTCCTTATTACTCTTATATTTTATTTAAGGAGAGTTGCAAAGACACTTGAAGCTATAAAGATTTCACAGGTAATATAAGAGCGAGAGCTTTAAAAAAACAATCTGGAACCAATATTCTATGTTTCAGCCCTAGCCATTCAGCCCTAGTCTAACTCAAATTCCTATGAGTACTCAGAAAAAATTCTTTAATTTCAGTAAAATTAATACTTCCCTGAAATAGTATGTATTGTATAGAATATTATGCAAGCAAAAGATGACAGTGTTCAAGAATCATTTTATCTTATTTTTATGAGGCACAGCATTTCCTTATCACCCTATTTAATACCTCAGGAAGACCAGAGGATTTTCTCTTTTTATTATAGGCATAAAGTTAATTGCATGTTAAATGAGGCTCTTATAAATTTATACTTGGCACATTTAAATTTGATTTTTCAACCTGGTTTATTGGCTAGCCACAACTACTTTTCTGACAGAGAAATGGAGAGCTTGAATATAGTTCTGGAATTACTTTTCATCCACTTGAGAAAGGAATATTTGTGATGGTATCTTGTCAAAAGAAGCTCTTATGAAGAAGTGGACAGGTGTTATAAGGTCTAATCCCTGCTTTTAAAGAACTGTGGGGACTTTTAGGCCTGGCTATTACCAGCTATATCAAGGGGCAACTTGAAGTTAAATTTGCCTTAAAAAGCACTAGAATATGAGCATGTATGGAGGACGGAAGGGAAGGGCATGTATGGAGGAGGGAAGGGAAGAACAGGATAAGCAAGCGAACAGGTAACGGTATCCCAGGGTTTGGAAGGTTGGAAATCTGTACTGCAGCATACTGCATGATCCCATCCCACCTGGGTTATTTGACTTATTGTGACTCATTTCTCTAATCTGCAGTGCAGATAACAATCCTTACTACCTTCAAAATTGCTACTCTGGAAAGTAGTTTTCAAACACTTTGTAAATGCAGTAGTCTATAGAAACCTGATAATATAGCAGTGGTGCTCACATCTGGAAAGATTCAGAATGAGAAGTGCCAAAGACTCAATGCCAAAGATTTTCACTGGACCTCCTGGTTTTGGAGGGAGGCATTTAGTGACAGTTCTGGCCCATGCCTGGCACTGGAAACAAGTGCCCTCCTTTCTGATGATGGCACTTTTCCTATGTCTCTCCTTTAAACAGCTCAGTGTGGACTGAGAGTAACTAGAAAAGATGCTATGACTAACTCGGCCTTGTAACGCTGTGTGATCGGTCATGACTGATTCACTCATTTACCCTTCCAATCCGTAAGCATGTACTGAGATCTAATTTGATCCTGAAACTGTGTCAGGTTCTGGGGTATAAAGATGCATGGACACCATATATATATTTTTTATTTTGGTATCATTAATATACAAATACACGAGCAACATGTGGTTACTAGATTCTCCCCATTATCAAGTCCCCACCACATACCCCATTATAGTCACTGTCCATTAACATAGTAAGATGCTACAGAGTCACTACGTATCTTCTGTGTGCTATGCTGCCTACCCTGTGCACCACCCCCCTGCCATTTATGTGTGCTAAGAGTAATGCCCCTTAATCCCCTCATCCCTCCTTCTCACCGACCCTTCCCAGTCCCTTTCACTTTGGTAACTGTTAGTCTATTCTTGGATTCTGTGAGTCTGCTGCTGTTTTGTTCCTTCAGTTTTTGCTTTGTTCTTATGCTCCACAGATGAGTGAAATCATCTGGTACTTGTCTTTCTCTGCCTGGCTTATTTCACTGAGCATAATACCATCTAGCTCCATCTATGTTGTTGCAAATGGTAGGATTTGTTCTCTTCTTATGGCTGAATAGTATTCCATGGTGCATATGTACCACATCTTCTTTATCCATTCATTTACTGATGGACACTTAGGTTGCTTCCATTTCTTGGCTATTGTAAATAGTGCTATGATAAACATAGGGGTGCATATGTCCTTTTGAATCTGGGCTCCTGCATTTTTAGGGTAAATTCCTAGGAGTGGGATTCCCGAGTCAAATGGTGTTTCTATTTTTAGTTTTTTGAGAAACCTCCATACTGCTTTCCACAATGGTTGAACTATTTTACATTCCCACCTGCAGTATAGGAGGGTTCCCCTTTTTTCTCATCCCTGCCAGCATTTGTTGTTCCTAGTCTTTTGGATGTAGGCCATCCTACCTGGTATGAGGTGATATCTCAGGGTGTTTTTAATTTGCATTTCCCTGATAATTAGTGCTGTGGAGCATCTTTTCATTTGCCTGTTGGCCATCTGAAGTTCTTCTTTGGAGGAGTGTCTGTTGATATCCTCCACCCATTTTTTAATAGGGTTATTTGCTTTTTGGGTGTTGAGGCATGTGAGTTCTTTATATATTTTGGATGTTAACCCCTTGTCATTTACAAATATATTCTCCCATACTGTAGGATGCCTTTTTGTTCTGCTGATGGTGTCCTTTGCTGTACAGAAGCTTTTTAGCATGATGTAGTCCCATTTGTTCATTTTTTATTTTGTTTCCCCTGCCTGAGGAGATGTGTTCTGGAAAAAGTTGCTCATGTTATATTTAAGAGATTTTTGCCTATGTTTTCTTCTAAGAGTTTTATGGTTTCATGACTTACATTCAGATCTTTGATCCATTTTGAGTTTACTTTTGTTTATGGGGGTAGATAATAATCCAGTTTCAATCTCTTGCATGTAGCTGTCCAGTTTTGCCAACACCAGTTGTTGAAGAGACTGTCATTTCCCCATTGCATATCCATGGCTCCTTTATTGTATATTAATTGGCTATATATGCTTGGGTTTATATCTGGGGCATGGACACCATATTTGTACTCAAGGAGCAAACAAAGCATCTATTGGCATACGCTCATTGTTGAAGGTGATAGTGTGCACCCATGTCATGGACTTGACATAAAAGCCAGTCTCATTGTATTGGGTCATTCCTCACCTCTCAATGCTTTCTTTGAAAAGCATTTTTTCTTGATATTTAGGCCAAGATTCAAGTGTATTTATGTGAGAATAGAAGGAGTGGTGTGTTGTATCATGTCAGTGTTCCATTTGGCTCCTACTCTAACTTTTAAGTGGAGAAAAATGAGACTGTGCTCCTAGGAGACACTTCTCATTCTGAAAATCTGAATCATATAAAGTCTTGTAATCCATGTTATAAACTTTGGATTTAACTCTATGTGAGATAGAAAAACATTGATGGTAGGCTGAATGGTCAGGAAATGGGAGTTAAGCAGGGGAAATTATATTATCAAATTTCCATTTTGAACTAATAACTGGATGCTGAGAATGTCCTGTTGGAGCAAGAATGAAAGCACAGAGGTTACTGCAGGAGATGAAGGCTGGATCGAGTGGTTAGAAGTGTTCAAATTCAGGATAAGTTGTGTAAGTGGAAATAAGAGGACTTGCTGGTGGGCTGGATATAGAGTAGAGAGGTAGAGGAATCGAGGTTGACTTGGATCTCGGGCTTAAGAAGTGAAGTGACTGTTAGTAAGGTGGGGAAATCGGGAAAAGCAGATTGGCAATGGCAGTGGGAGCCATGTTCAGTCGGAGTGGCACATCAGTCAGCCACGTAGAGCTCTTGGCAGCTGGATGGGCCAGTCGGGCACTCAGGGAAGAGCTGAGGCACAGGGCCGGGGGTCCGGGCTGCTAGTTTGGGCTGGCCTGAATGACCTTGCCAATGTCTCAGCCTCTTTGGGCCTTAGTTTTCTTATCTGTCCAAAGACAAAACAGAGCTAGAAGATCTTTCTGATTTGATCTTTTATGTGACTGCTATTTGGATACTTTAATATTGTAGAAAAAGTTAAACTGTAGCAACATAAAGTCATGCTCAACAAATGTTTCCTTGAGAGCCATTTATGGTCCACCTCCAGTTAACAAATAGTCCTGTTCTATCTCCACTTAGCATATGTTTGTTGAGCACTGGCTCGGGGCGAGATATTATTTTAAATTTAAGCAGACATGCAAAAATGCATCATCCTGGACCCCAGAGGAGCATCCACATAGTTAATCATAACCTAAGGAGGTAAGTGCTCCAGTGTAACACATGCACTTGCTGAAGGCTCTTTGGGCATTCGCCTGTCCCTTGGCACTAACCGGTGTCTGTGGGAGCAAATATAGGAGAAGCAGCAGAAGTGCTCCCTGCCCTTGAGGAGAGTTTAGAAGTTAACTGGTAATTCCTCTGAAGTCCACAGGATAATAAATTATGCTATTTAAGGAAAACAGCTTTCAAGTGAATATAGGAAAAAGAAATCTAAGTTCATTTTTCTTTTAGATTCTGAAGTTTAAAAGGAACTTTATTATTCATAGGGTGAACCTTACCTCAGTTTAAGCCTATTTCACATGCATCTAGAAATATGCCCATTCTGTGGGGGCCCGGCCTACGGCCGAGGCTGAGCCCCACTCTAGCTGGACAATGCCTTAAAGATGGCGCCCATTTCCTGCTCACCACCCTTTCCCCTCTTCCCTGTTGGGGATTGGCCCAGCAGACTTCCCGGATTGGTTGGGTGACTGAATATAAGGGAACCCGCCGGGAGGGAGAGGAGCTTCCCGACAACTGCTGTAACCGCCGCGAGAGGTTAGACAATAAAGCCTAGAGAAGAATCAAGACCTTGGGCGTGTTGCTTCGGTCCCTGAAGGGTTGCGACAAGTGGTGCCAAAACCCGGGAATTGCTAAACCTCGTCGCGACCTGATCCGCTGACCCTGGAGAGCTTGTAACTCTTCAGGAATGTCGCTGGATGCCGTTCGGTCAGCTGGCCAGACCGGGAGAGGGAACCGAGGAGGGTGAGTGGATCGGCGAGCAACGTGGCAGGGCAGACAGCAGGCAGTTGCGGTGGGTGTTTATGTGTAGTGTGTGTGTCCTGTTAGTGTTTGTGACATTGTTTATCATAATATATGGAATGAGGAGGCGCCAGTGAAGGTTCGCAGAGCAGCGACGAAATCAAAAGGTTCGCAGAGTGGCGACGAAATCAAAAGGTTCGCGGAATTAGCGACGTAGTCCATCTAAATCATAACTAGGATACTTGCCCCTTTAGAGAGAGGATGGGGATGGAGGCCTCTAGGGTTAGGGCCGAGGACAGAAGCCAAGCTGCCGAGAGGCCATCCAAGAGGGGGAGGAAATATTAGAGGAAGTACGAGAAGAGCGTGCCTCCGCAAAGGCATCAGAAGGGGGATCTGAACAGGGACTGCCATCTGATGAGGATGAAGATGGGGAACTTTCAGGGGACGAGCTAGAGAACAGGTTTAATAGCAGAGTTAAACTAACCACAGAGACTTTTTACAGTGAGCAGTCTAATGCCATAATGAAAAAACAGGGGTACACGGGCACTAGAGGACTAGGGAAGGATCTCCAAGGGAAAGAACAACCAATCCTTTTAGCAGGGAGACCGCCCAAAGGGCCCGGAGGACCAGGATTGGGTTTTTCTTCGGGGCCACTGAGGGAAAACAGCCTATAGAAATAACATGGCAGTCAAAAAGGCCCGTGTGGGTACCTCAGTGGCCCCTCACCAAAGAAAAGAAGGAAGCAGCCCACACTTTAGTATAAGAACAGATAGCAGCTGGTCACCTCCAGCCCTCTACCTCGCCATGGAACACACCTATTTTTGTAATTAGGAAAAAGTCTGGCAAGTGGAGATTACTCCATAATCTCAGGGCAGTGAACAGACAGATGGAGTTTATGGGATCTGTACAATTAGGCCTTCCTCTCCCTGTGGCCCTGCCCAGAGGACTGTCAAAGGTTTATTGCCACAGGGCATGGCTAATAGCCCCACCATGTGTATGTAAAGAAGGCCTTACAAACTGTCAGGAAACAGTTTCCCCTGATAATCATCTATCATTATATGGATGACATCCTTTTGTGTCATGAGAGCAGCAGGGAGCTAGAGACAACCCTCAGGGTCAGGGTATGGTGGAACGCACCCACCTCACCCTCAAGAATGCCTTATATAAACAAAAAGGGGGAATAGGAGAAGACTTTAGAACACTGGACAAAAATGGCCACAGTGCAGCAGAGTGGCACGGCCAACAATCCAATCCAAAACACATGCCTAAAGTTTTGTGGAAGGATGTGTTGGAAGGAACATGGAAAGGCCCGGACCCAGTGATAATCTGGACCCGAGGCTCAGTTTGTGTTTTTCCACAGGACCAGCAGAACCCCGTTTGGGTGCCTGAACGTCTGATACGCAGAGTGGAAAACCCCGGAGCGGAGGTACAAGATGATTGCACTGCTTCTGCTCCTGCCATGGATCCTACAGCAGGCGATGGCGTAGCCGAGCTGCAGCTGCAGCCACCGCCGCGCTATCACCATTCCTATGGCAGAGACGCTGAATGGTCTGTCCCAGGCCACTGCCTCGGCAATGACAACGCAGAATGTCATCAATGGCCATTTTAAGAATGGGATGGCCTTGGTCAACCAACGCATGAACCTTCTTCAAGAACAATTGGACCTCTTGGGGGAGGTTTTGTCTGTGGGCTGCGTCCATTCTTATACGGGGGTGTATTACTGGCATTCCTTTTCATAATTATTCTAAAGCTGCCAACTTGTCCAGACAGTTAGGCAAGATGTTAACCACAAATTGATCCAGTGAGCTTGACGAGCTCACCACTCAGCTATGGTTAGAAATTTTGCTCCATAGCTCAAATAGCTGAAGCTGTGTTAAACGCCACCAAAGCCTGGTCAGGTGTAGGTGTCATAGGAATATTGCTAATTGTGGGCCTCCTCCTCGTTGGGAGAAAGTCTGTTCCATACAAAAACAGCAACGGGGAGAACGGAAGGTCCTGTTGCAGGCCATGGCAGCGCTAGAGGAAGGCATCTCCCCTAGAGTATGGCTTAATATACTGGATCAGTAGTCAAGGACGGGTAAGATCGGGAGCTGTGCATATCAACCTAAGACAGGGCGCAGACCTAAGCTGTCTGTTGCCTGAGGATGGGTAAGAATGCCGCAGACTCCGGACGACCTAAGACAGGCATGATCCCGACAGCCCTTTGGTTATAAAACAATAAAGGGGGAGATGTGGGGGTGCGGCCTATGGCTGAGGCTGAGCCCCACTCTAGCTGGACAATGCCCTAAAGATGGCGCCCATTTCCTGCTCACCACCCTTTCCCCTCTTCCCTGTTGGGGATTGGCCCAGCAGACTTCCGTACCCGTGCACAGCTCGTGCTGCCCGCTTAGAGTGGCGTGTGACACCTATCTGCTTAAAGGTCACGCATGATACTGTCCCGGATTGGTTGGGTGACTGAATATAAGGGAGCCCGCCGGGAGGGAAAAGGAACTACCCGACAACTGCTGTAACCGCCGCGAAAGGTTAGACAATAAAGCCTAGAGAAGAATCAAGACCTTGGGCGTGTTGCTTCGGTCCCTGAAGGGTCGCGACACATTCCAGATGTTAAGCTCATTGGCATGGCTAGGAGTGGATCAGGTGTTCAGTGTTGCAGGATTAATTGTGTAGAAATGAGGAAGTCAATAGTTTGAAGATTCTGCAAGAGTTATATTCAAACACCTTTACACTTACTACGCATTTGCTTTCTTATATAGATTTTTAAAAAAATGTTGCCTTAAATAATATACACTGTTTCCTTATATAATTTTCCAGCTTCTGCTCAATAGACATCTCAATCATGATTTAAGCCATATCTACTTCTTTTGATAAAAACTGCACTGCATTAGAATAATATATGTGGTTGCACCTCCTATTATGAAACATGGTTACCACGAATGGGCGATTTTAGTTTATATGAGCATGGTGCCCTGAGAAAGAATCCTGTAGTGAATCCATTTCTTAAAAAATTAATTTTTTTAATAAAAAATCATAAATTCTTTCTTTTTTTATAGTTCAGATAGCAGGGTTTAAACACTGGTCTTTCATTAAAAAGGTTCAGGCAGAACTTTCTCAGATTATTTTCTTCTCTTATTCCTGAAACCATGACAGTGGATTTGTATTTTGAATCACACAGAACTGTTGTTTATCTGAAAGGCAGAAATGGACTCAAATACAGCTTTTGCCTGTAAAAGCATCAAAGCAACATACTAATTCTTACAATTTTACTTATCAAACTGTTTCTATTCTTTCATGTTAGATACTAAAGAAATTTGATCTGCTACACAAATTTAGGCTTAATGAAGTGGAATGGCTGACTGAATTCCAACTCTGAGAGGAACTTGCAATTCTAAATGGATATAATAAGCCACCTATTATTGAACTTTCTACTCCCTTCTTGTGAATTTAAGAAGAATGTTGTTCTTAACTGGATCTAAATCAAGGACTTTGGGTTCATGGAAAAGGTCTTTCATATGATCTTTTTCACAAGTACATTATGCACAAGTCAAGATCATTTTCAACTCTGTGACCTAACTCAGGTGGCCCAAGGTCAGTCATCTCATGAGTGGCCTGAGCTCCCCATGAATCGGACTACTTTTTATCCTCTAACAGCACTTCTCAAATTTAATGAGCATATGAATCTCCAATGTTAAATAAGGTCACCTTCACCACAGAATAAGTACCGATGAAACTCAAAGACAATGATTTCTGAGCCTTTTCAAATTTTATTTTGGACCTAGAAATCCCTGTCCCCCCCTTTTTTTTCCCTGCAAAATTCACTTAATTCCCTAATTTCAGCTTGCCTAGAAATACCCTTTGAACTGACTCTCTTACACTCAGGAGTGTTTTTGTCTTTGGTTGAAACAATCAACTGCAAAATAACACCAACAATAACAACATAATATTAATTGATCCTAATTTCTTCTTCAGTCTCAAAAGTCTGAAATTTTGTGTTAAACTTTGAATGTGGGTCAGTTTGAATTTTATCTGAACTGGTTTATCCATCCTGAGAGATTCGTTCCTAAGAGAATTCCTGACATTTAAAGGGAGGAATGCGAAAAATGCATTTAAGGTATTTCTATTAAATCGTATGAGGCTTTAAGAAAACTGATTGAAGTAAGAGAGCGAGTCCGGAAATTACTCACACACACTGGTAATATTAAGGCAGTGGGGATTCAGTGGAACGCACAGTAGCATAACTTCTCCATATTTTCTCTCTTCAATTTTGTTTTTCTTTGTTGACTGCCAGTGTGAACATGTTTCTGAATCGCTTTTTTAATCAATTAGATTAAGAAGAAAAGGCAAGAAAACCGAGAACTTTCTCAGCAGCACGCTTCTGCTCTGCTCATTCAGCTTGGACGACCAGCGCACCTGGGTTATTTCTTGATGATGAGCTCTGAGGCAGCCGGCGCAGTGGGGGGCGAGTGCGAGGGCGGGGCTGGTGACCATTCTGAGGAGCGCTGGGTTTGGCTTCGCAATGACACCTGGACACCAAGGCCTGAGGAGGGATTTTGTTTGCGGTAGGAAGCTGGAAGCTTTCTCTCATACTGGAATGTGGTCATACACTGTGGCAGCCTCGGAATGTGGCTTAGTAAAGGGCAACCTTAACCATAGCATGAGAACAGCAGTTGCACTATTAAGGATAATGATGACAAGGATGACAAAAATAACGTTTATTAAGTGCTTATGATGTGACAGACACTGTGCTCAATGTGAATGATCTAATTTCGATCCCTGTATAGTAACCTTCTGAGGTAGGAATATTTATAGCCTGTTTTATAGTCGAGGAGATGGGGGTTTATGCACAAAGTCCCCCAGCTCATAAATGACAGTTGGAACTTGAACCAGTGTTTGACTGATTCAAAGACCAAATGCCTAATAAGTATATTAAAAATCAGTTAGAGGGGCGGGAGCCAAGATGGCGGCGTGAGTAGAGCAGTGGAAATCTCCTCCCAAAAACACATAGAGCTATGAAAATATAACAAAGAAAAATCTTCCTAAAATAGAGACCACAGGACACGGGACAACATCCAGACCACATCCACACCTGCAAGAACCCAGCGCCTTGTGAAGGGGGTAAGATACAAGCCCCAGCCCGGCGGGACCCGAGCGCCCCTCCCCCCGGCTCCCGGCGGGTGGAGAGAAACCGGAGCAGTTTTTTTTTTTTGGCGAGCGCTTTTTGGAAGCCTTAGAGGGACGGGCCCCCGTTGCTGGGGAGGCAGGGTGGCGGGACCGGTGAGGAGGTGCCTGGGAACGGCGCCGGAGGACAAAGAATATCCCGCGTTTCTCCCTGCGAGACCTGGGGGCGGGTGCCTGAGACCAGTGCCTGAGGACGGAGGAGGTCGCGCGTTTTTCCCCTTTTTTTTTTTTTTTCTCTCTTTTTGGCAAGCGCTTTTTGGAAGCCTTGAAGGGACGGGGACCCCAGTGCTAGGGAGGCACGGTGGCGGGACTGGTGATCGGGTGGCTGGGACCGGCGCCTGAGGACAAAGAATATCCCCCGTTTTTCCCTGCGGGACCGGTGGGCGGGTGCCTGAGACCGGCACTTGAGGACAGAGGAAATCGCGCGTTTTTCCCCTTTTTTTTTTTCTCTTTTCTGCGAGTGCTTTTTGGAAGCCTAAAAGGGACAGGGACCCCGGTGCTAGGGAGGCAGGGCGGCGGGACTGGTGAGCGGGTGCCTGGGACCGGCACCTGAGGACAAAGAATATCCCGCATTTTTCCCTGTGGGACCGGTGGGTGGGTGCCTGAGACCAGCACCTGAGGACGGAAGAAATCGCGCGTTTTTCCCCTTTTTTTTTCTCTCTTTTTGCCAAGTGCTTTTTGGAAGCCTTGAAGGGACAGGGACCCCGGTGCTAGGGAGGCAGGGCGGCAGGACTGGTGAGCGGGTGCGTGGGACCAGTG
Source organism: Manis javanica (assembly GCF_040802235.1). Lineage (NCBI taxonomy): Eukaryota > Metazoa > Chordata > Mammalia > Pholidota > Manidae > Manis > Manis javanica. Next base: position 147,260,914 of record NC_133158.1, read on the forward strand.
CCTGAGGACCAAGAATATTGAGCGTTCCTTCCCTGCGGGACCGGTGGGTGGGTGCTTTTTGGAAGCCTTGAAAGGACAGGGACCCTGGTGCTAGGGAGACAGGGCAGCAGGACCAGTGCGCGGGTGCCTGGGACCGGCACCTGAGGGGAAAAAAAAAAAAAATCGCGTGTTTTTTCTTTTTTTTTTCCTTTCTGTTCCCTCTCTCATTGTTGCTGTTGTTGTTTTGGTTTGGAGAGTGCTTTTTGGAAATCTTAAAGGGGCAGGACAGGTCACTTAGACCAGAAGCAGGGAATCTGGGGATCTCTGGGCACTCTAACCCCCTGGGCAGCAGGGAGCACAGAGGCCCCTTACGGAGATAAATAGTCTCCTGGCTGCTCCCCCTCTAACGGGGCTCCACCATTTTGGAGGAACAGCCCCAGCCAGGCCAAGCCCACAGCAACAGTGGAGATAAACCCCAAAGCAACTGGGCAGGAAGCAGAAGCCCTATCTGCGCACAGCTGCCCAGCACAAGCCACTAGAGGTCGCTATTCTCCCAGGAAAAGGCTACAAACCAACAAGAAGGGAAGCTCTTCCAGCGGTCACTTGTACCAGCTCTGCAGACTATCTCTATCACCATGAAAAGGCAAAACTACAGGCAGACAAAGATCACAGAGACAACACCTGAGAAGGAGACAGACCTAACTAGTCCTCCTGAAAAAGAATTCAAAATAAAAATCATGAACATGCTGACAGAGATGCAGAAAAAAATGCAAGAGCAATGGGATGAGATGCAGAGAAAAATGCAAGAGCAGTGGGATGAGATGCAGAGAAAAATGCAAGAGCAGTGGGATGAAGTCCGGAAGGAGATCACAGATGTCAGGAAAGAGATCACAGAAGTGAAACAATCCCTGGAAGGATTTATAAGCAGAATGGATAAGATGCAAGAGGCCATTGAAGGAATAGAAGCCAGAGAACAGGAACGTATAGAAGCTGACATAGAGAGAGATAAAAGGATCTCCAGGAATGAAACAACACTAAGAGAAATATGTGACCAATACAAAAGGAAAAACATTCGTATTATAGGGATACCAGAAGAGGAAGAAAGAGGAAAAGGGATAGAAAGGGTCTTTGAAGAAATAATTGCTGAAAACTTCCCCAAACTGGGGGAGGAAATAATCGAACAGACCATGGAATTATACAGAACCCCCAACAGAAAGGATCCAAGGAGGACAACACCAAGACACATAATAATTAAAATGGCAAGGATCAAGGACAAGGAAAGAGTTTTAAAGGCAGCTAGAGAGAAAAAGGTCACCTATAAAGGAAAACCAATCAGGCTAACATCAGACTTCTCAACAGAAACCCTACAGGCCAGAAGAGAATGGCATGATATACTTAATGCAATGAAACAGAAGGGCCTTGAACCAAGGATACTGTATCCAGCACGACTATCATTTAAATATGATGGTGGGATCAAACAATTCACAGATAAGCAAAAGCTGAGGGAATTTGCTTCCCACAAACCACCTCTACAGGGCATCCTACAGGGACTGCTCTAGATGGGAGCACCCCTAAAAAGAGCACAGAACAAAACACACAACATATGAAGAAGGGAGGAGGAGGAATAAGAAGGGAGAGAAGAAAAGACTCTCCAGACAGTGTATATAACAGCTCAATAAGCGAGCTAAGTTAGGCAGTAAGATACTAAAGAAGCTAACCTTGAACCTTTGGTAACCACGAATCTAAAGCCTGCAATGGCAATAAGTACATATCTTTCAATAGTCACCCTAAATGTAAATGGACTTAATGCACCAATCAAAAGACATAGAGTAATAGAATGGATAAAAAAGCAAGACCCATCTATATGCTGCTTACAAGAAACTCACCTTAAACCCAAAGATAAGCATAGACTAAAAGTCAAGGGATGGAAAAACATATTTCAGGCAAACAACAGTGAGAAGAAAGCAGGGGTTGCAGTACTAATATCAGACAAAATAGACTTCAAAACAAAGAAAGTAACAAGAGATAAAGAAGGCCACTACATAATGATAAAGGGCTTAGTCCAACAAGAGGATATAACCATTCTAAATATATATGCACCCAATACAGGAGCACCAGCATATGTGAAGCAAATACTAACAGAACTAAAGAGGGAAATAGACTGCAATGCATTCATTGTAGGAGACTTCAACACACCACTCACCCCAAAGGATAGATCCACCGGGCAGAAAATAAGTAAAGACACACAGACACTGAACAACACACTAGAACAGATGGACCTAATAGACATCTATAGAACTTTACATCCAAAAGCAACAGGATATACATTCTTCTCAAGTGCACATGGAACATTCTCCAGAATAGACCACATACTAGCTCACAAAAAGAGCCTCAGTAAATTCCACAATATTGAAATTCTACCAACCAATTTTTCAGACCACAAAGGTATGAAAGTAGAAATAAATTCTACAAAGAAAACAAAAAGGCTCACAAACACATGGAGGCTTAACAACATGCTACTAAATAATCAATGGATCAATGAACAAATCAAAATAGAGATCAAGGAATATATAGAAACAAATGACAACAACAACACTAAGCCCCAACTTCTGTGGGATGCAGCGAAAGCAGTCTTAAGAGGAAAGTATATAGCAATCCAGGCACACTTGAAGAAGGAAGAACAATCCCAAATGAATAGTCTAACATCACAATTATTAAAACTGGAAAAAGAAGAACAAATGAGGCCTAAAGTCAGCAGAAGGAGGGACATAATAAAGATCAGAGAAGAAATAAACAAAATTGAGAAGAATAAAACAATAGCAAAAATCAACGAAACCAAGAGCTGGTTCTTTGAGAAAATAAACAAAATAGATAAGCCTCTAGCCCAACTTATTAAGAGAAAAAGAGAGTCAACACAAATCAACATAATCAGAAATGAGAATGGAAAAATCACGACAGACTCCACAGAAATACAAAGAATTATTAAAGACTACTATGAAAACCTATATGCCAACAAGCTGGAAAACCTAGAAGAAATGGACAACTTCCTAGAAAAATACAACCTCCCAAGACTGACCAAGGAAGAAACACAAAAGTTAAACAAACCAATTACAAGCAAAGAAATTGAAACAGTAATCAAAAAACTACCCAAGAACAAAACCCCGGGGCCGGACGGATTTACCTCGGAATTTTATCAGACACACAGAGAAGACATAATACCCATTCTCCTTAAAGTGTTCCACAAAATAGAAGAAGAGGGAATACTCCCAAACTCATTCTATGAAGCCAACATCACCCTAATACCAAAACCAGGCAAAGACCCCACCAAAAAAGAAAATTACAGACCAATATCCCTGATGAACGTAGATGCAAAAATACTCAATAAAATATTAGCAAACAGAATTCAACAGTATATCAAAAGGATCATACACCATGACCAAGTGGGGTTCATCCCAGGGATGCAAGGATGGTACAACATTCGAAAATCCATCAACATCATCCACCACATCAACAAAAAGAAAGACAAAAACCACATGATCATTTCCATAGATGCTGAAAAAGCATTTGACAAAATTCAACATCCATTCATGATAAAAACTCTCAGCAAAATGGGAATAGAGGGCAAGTACCTCAACATAATAAAGGCCATATATGATAAACCCACAGCCAGCATTATACTGAACAGCGAGAAGCTGAAAGCATTTCCACTGAGATCGGGAACCAGACAGGGATGCCCACTCTCCCCACTGTTATTTAACATAGTACTGGAGGTCCTAGCCACGGCAATCAGACAAAACAAAGAAATACAAGGAATCCAGATTGGTAAAGAAGAAGTTAAACTGTCACTATTTGCAGATGATATGATACTGTACATAAAAAACCCTAAAGACTCCACTCCAAAACTACTAGAACTGATATCGGAATACAGCAAAGTTGCAGGATACAAAATCAACACACAGAAATCTGTAGCTTTCCTATACACTAACAACGAATCAATAGAAAGAGAAATCAGGAAAACAATTCCATTCACCATTGCATCAAAAAGAATAAAATACCTAGGAATAAACCTAACCAAGGAAGTGAAAGACTTATACTCTGAAAACTACAAGTCACTCTTAAGAGAAATTAAAGGGGACACTAATAAATGGAAACTCATCCCATGCTCATGGCTAGGAAGAATTAATATCGTCAAAATGGCCATCCTGCCGAAAGCAATATACAAATTTGATGCAATCCCTCTCAAATTACCAGCAACATTCTTCAATGAATTGGAACAAATAATTCAAAAATTCATATGGAAACACCAAAGACCCCGAATAGCCAAAGCAATCCTGAAAAAGAAGAATAAAGTAGGGGGGTTCTCACTCCCCAACTTCAAGCTCTACTACAAAGCCATAGTAATCAAGACAATTTGGTACTGGCACAAGAACAGAGCCACAGACCAGTGGAACAGATTAGAGACCCCAGAAATTAACCCAAACATATATGGTCAATTAATATTTGATAAAGGAGCCATGGACATACAATGGCAAAATGACAGTCTCTTCAACAGATGGTGCTGGCAAAACTGGACAGCTACATGTAGGAGAATGAAACTGGACCATTGTCTAACCCCATATACAAAGGTAAACTCAAAATGGATCAAAGACCTGAATGTAAGTCACGAAACCATTAAACTCTTGGAAAAAAACATAGGCAAAAACCTCTTAGACATAAACATGAGTGATCTCTTCTTGAACATATCTCCCCGGGCAAGGAAAACAACAGCAAAAATGAGCAAGTGGGACTACATTAAGCTGAAAAGCTTCTGTACAGCGAAAGACACCATCAATAGAACAAAAAGGAACCCTACAGTATGGGAGAATATATTTGAAAATGACAGATCTGATAAAGGCTTGACGTCCAGAATATATAAAGAGCTCACACGCCTCAACAAACAAAAAACAAATAACCCAATTAAAAAATGGGCAGAGGAACTGAACAGAAAGTTCTCCAAAAAAGAAATACAGATGGCCAAGAGACACATGAAAAGATGCTCCACATCGCTAATTATCAGAGAAATGCAAATTAAAACTACAATGAGGTATCACCTCACACCAGTAAGGATAGCTGCCATCCAAAAGACAAACAACAACAAATGTTGGCGAGGCTGTGGAGAAAGGGGAACCCTCCTACACTGCTGGTGGGAATGTAAATTAGTTCAACCATTGTGGAAAGCAGTATGGAGGTGCATCAAAATGCTCAAAACAGACCTACCATTTGACCCAGGAATTCCACTCCTAGGAATTTACCCTAAGAACGCAGCAATCAAGTTTGAGAAAGACAGATGCACTCCTATGTTTATCGCAGCACTATTTACAATAGCCAAGAATTGGAAGCAACCTAAATGTCCATCTGTAGATGAATGGATAAAGAAGATGTGGTACATATACACAATGGAATACTACTCAGCCATAAGAAGTGGAAAAATCCAACCATTTGCAGCAACATGGATGGAGCTGGAGAGTATTATGCTCAGTGAAATAAGCCAAGCGGAGAAAGAGAAATACCAAATGATTTCACTCATCTGAGGAGTATAGGAACAAAGGAAAAACTGAAGGAACAAAACAGCAGCAGAATTACAGAACCCAAAAATGGACTAACAGGTACCAAAGGGAAAGGAACTGGGGAGGATGGGTGGGCAGGGAGGGATAAGGGGGGGGAAGAAGAAGGGGGGTATTAAGATTAGCATGCATGGGGGGGAGGGAGAAAGGGGAGGGTGGGCTGCACAACACAGAGAGGACAAGTAGTGACTCTACAACATTTTGCTAAGCTGATGGACAGTAACCGTAATGTGGTTGTTAGGGGGGACCTGATATAGGGGAGAGCATAGTAAACATAGTATTCTTCAGGTAAGTGTAGATTAAAAATTTAAAAAAAAAAAAAAAAAAGAAAGAAAGAAAGAAAAGGGGGATTACTCCTTAACAGGATAAAACTATTGGTAAATCAAAGATCAACGCATGCTTTAAATATCCTTAATGTTGATCACTTAAAGGGTGTCAGATGATCAGCTATGGAGGTACTCTTTTCTGATAATATTCCTTTCTCTTAATTAAAAAAAAAAAAAAAAAAGCAGTTACTGTGTGCTGACCTCCAATGAGTTCTGCACAGTGGTATAGAGGGCATGTCAAAGTGTGGGCAAAGGGTCTGTTTGTTTCTACGCAGAAGATCAAGGCCTAGCTTGGATACCCAGAAAATGAACTAAGATACGATATGAGGAGGAGCTTCCGGCATCAGCACTCTCTGGAGGACTCGTGCCGGGGGATGATCATCAAAAAGCCTCCACAGGGATCCGGACGATGCTGCGGTTGTGGCTGCATCCAGCCCACCATCTCCTGGACTTGCCATAAGAAGGAGGAGGGAGATGTCTAGGCTGGCATGTGCATACAGTGAGACAACGAATTTGACTGGATCTGTACTGTTGGAACTCAACCAGGAGTTGGGAGGGGTGCAAGTTGTAGCACCCCAAAATCTCATGACTATAGACTATCTATGGTTAAAAGAACATATGGGATGTGAACAGATCCCAGAAATGGGCTGCTTTAATTTGTCTGATGGTTCAAGTACAGTTGGAAAATATCCATCATATCATAGATAAATTTTCACAAATGCCTAGGGTGCCTAAATGGTTTTCTTGGCTTCACTGGAGATGGCTGGTAATTATAGATTTGCTTTGTTTATGTCACCGTATTCCTATTATGTCAATATGTGTGTGCAAATTAGTTAGTAGTTTAAAACCTATACATACTTAAGGTACTATACAAGAAGATATGTCAAAGAAATAATCAATCCTCCCAAGTTTCCTTCATATGCTACATCTATAGCTTTTCTTCTTCCTTCCTAATTACAAACTTTAAATAGAATTCGTGCCTCATATCGAATTTACCGAGTATCATAATTCCTCCAGGTGGTAAAGATACCTCGAGACAAGTGCTGGGCATAGAAGCCACAGGGCATAAATCTGCAAAGAAGTAAAAAGCTAACCTTTGCAAACAATATGGCTTCTCTCTCACTTACCAACTTTACATTTCCCTGTATGGCCCCGGAAGATGACTGGTTAGCCAGAGACGGGTAAGATTCCTCAAGGGAGGAACAACCTAAGACAGGCACAGTCGCAGGGGGGCCATCAGGTGAGAATTTGGGGGTCAACAGAGGTGAGGCTCAGAACCTCACCCCCCCTGCTTTGAGAGAAATCTTCTGCATCCGTGGATGTCTTGCTGCCCTTGTCTAGCCTGGATTAATACTTAGTCCATAGGCACACACCTGATCATCTGTATCATCTACATTTGCCTTCTTACAGCACTAAACTATGTTTTCTACCTTTATCTTGCATCTACCTACCACTTCAGCATTTTATTAAAAATAAAAATAATAATAATAATAGGAGAAATGTGGGATCAACATATAAATCAAGTACAAAAATCAAATGAATATTCATATTTGACCTGATGGTTTAAAGGTCATATTGCATGATCAAAACCGAAAGTTTCTGTGATGACTGCCCTTGTACTGTTCACCATGTAAGAATTTATTCACTCTGTAAGAATTCGTTCACCATGTAAGAACTTGTTCATTATGCTTCAGAAGATTGGAGACTGACGAGAATTAGGCTTGAGATGGATTAATGATTGTACATTGAGCATTGACCCCCCTATACTGAATTTTATTGTTGTTAACAACCATTTGATCAATAAATATGAGAGATGCCCTCTCAAAAAAAAAAAAAAAAAAAAAAAAAAAAAAAATCAGTTAGTGAGAATACCAAACTTACACAAAGACTTTGGAAACAATTGAATGACATAATTATTACAGTTAGAAGTATATGTATATATATAAAAGTATAAATTATATATATATGTGTATCCCAAATGTATATGTACACATATATTATATAGATATATATACACATATGTCTATGTAGTGTTCACACATATATAATATGTATACACACATAAAACTTATACAAGCATTTTTTAGGGCACATATACTTCTTTTTAAAGCATCATAAAGCATATATATATATATATTCCAAGATCTGGCTTCAAAAGTCTCTGTTTTAAATTAAATGACTGAGTGATGATTTAAATTAAATTATGGTGATGATTGCACACTGCAACAATTTTTCCAGTGCAATCTCAAATATCTCAAAGTAGTTATCTTCATAGGTCAATAAAGATTCCAACTGGGATCTATCTCTTCAAACTCAACATTATCTTTCAGATTAGGTTCATGCAAAGCAAAAATGTTCACAATGAAATGTTAGTCTGAAAGAAAAGATGCGCAACACATGTAACTGACAAGCAGTGAACATCATTAATATACAAGGAACTCCTGCAAATTAATAAGACCAAGACAACTCAAAAGAAAAATAGTCTAAGAGTATGAAGAGTTAAGTCCCAGAAAAAGAAGCTCAGAATTATGGAAAGAAGCTCAAACGTATTAGTAAATAAATATATAAAAAAGCAAATAAAACCTGCTTATCAGATCAGGATATTCTTTTTGGAAAATAACTTTGTGTTAAAATTCACATTATTCTTTGACCTAACGCTGTTTCCAGTATCTATTACATTTACATAACAATGGTCACTTGTATAATTCTTTATTATGCTAAAAACTGTAAATAACCTATATATCATGTGTGTGTGTGTGTGTGTGTGTGTGTGTGTGTGTGTGTGTGTGTGGCTAAAGTAAGTTGTAATTGAGAATAAAAGTTTAGGTCAATATGCACAGCTTGATTCCATTGGTTTAATATCCTTGTTTTTGTTATTTTTAAGTAAGCGTATACAGATAAATAAGCAAATTATAGGGAAAAATCAGGAAGGATATGCACCAGATTTTCAAACTGTGGAATGAGATGAAGTGAGCAAAAGGGAGAACTTTGCTTCTTTCTCTACTTTTATTTTCAGAGTGGTGGGATCAGAGTACGTTTATGTTTTTGATGACTTTGGTATTTCATAAATGAAATTAGTTTTTAAAAGGAGAAAATGATCTGCTTCAGTGATTAATCATGAATCGAAAGTTATAAAAATCTTGATTTTTCATGAACTAGAGTACCAGTGCAAAACAATGGCATCATGAATCAATGACCCAGTGATAATTTTCTACATATTTTTAATGCACATACACTTTTTTCAAAAGTATAATAGTCTTAACACATGTCCACACCAAAACTTGTACACAAATGTTCATAGCAGCATTATTCATAATAGTCAAAAAATGAAAACAATCCAAATGTATATCAACTGATGAATGGATAAGCAAGATGTGCTATATTCATATAATGGAATTTTACTTGGCAATAAAAAGGAACGAAGTACTGATACATGCTACACCGTGGATGACCGTTACACGACATGAAAGAAGCCAGTCCCACAATGTCACATGTTGCATGAAATGACCAGAACTGGCAATCTGCAGAGACAAAAGCAGCCTAGTGGTTGCTTGGGCCTGGGGGAGAGGCTGTGGAGGGGATGGGAAGTGCCTGCCAGTGGATACAAGGCTTCTTTTCAGGATGATGAAAATGTTTTAAAATTGAATTGTGATGATTGCACAACTCTATGATCATCCTCAGAGCCAATGAACTGTACACTTTAAATGAGTAAGCTTTTATGGTATATACATTATCTCAATAAAGCTCCTTTTTAAAGTGTTATGGAAGTGTTTTACCAATGTTGGTGGAGTTGTAAATGACAGGAGTTACAGAAAATGTAGCCTTTTTCTTTCAAACCCCATTTTCCACTCTATATCACTACACTGTCTGCTGTCAACCCCAGGAAGAAACTTGGTTGATTGTAGTTCTTTTTATAGGGAATTTTCCTCCTCCAATGTGCTTTCAACCTATCTGGTTGATACTTTTCTTGAATCGGCAGCCCACAAATGAAAATAAAATGGGAGTAGCAGTACCTACCTTCAATAATATGTTTCCGTGATAATCCTCTTTCTGTTTCAGCTCTAAAAAGAAGCAAATGACTTTGAGTAGGGGTGTGCTTTTATTTAATTGCTGTTTCAAAAGTACCGAAGAATATTCATTCTAAACTGAATTTCTAATTTTATACCCTTGTTCTTGGCAAATTGAGCCCCACTGCAGGTTGAGGAAAGAAGGCTGGTGGGCAGCACACTGAGCCCCTTCTTTATGGACACCCCAGGATATGAATTAACCATGATTATCATCAAACCATATTAATAACAACTCAGCCACGCACACCTGTCCATATATAATTTGACACATGGCCCAACCTTCCCCTTCTTAACCAATCTCAAGGGGAAAAAAAGAAAGCTGGACATTAGTTTGTGAGCTTGCTGTAAGATTACCAGGCTACTGATAGCATTAGCTTTTCTGAGAAAGAAAGCAAATCTGAAAATGTCTTTTGACTTTCAAAAGAAAGTTAACAACTGTTTTCTTTAAAATGTGATGAACCAAGTCTTCCTTAAGAAGACAAACCTTTAACCAGGACTCAAGCTCTGGCCAATTAGAAAGAAAAAAAAAATCCTTGAGTCTTAAAGTCTTGATGAGATGTTTCTTCAACATTGATACCTTTAACAAACTCTTTTTAAAACACAGTAGTTTACCATGCATCGCAGATGATTTTTGTTATCTTCTGTATTAGATAATACTGTATGTAGTTCTCTATTACATAATGATTTCTGTAGATTGTCCTGACCCCTGTTTATTTCTAAACTGTAGGCAAGGTTCTAGGTACCACTGCAAAAGGACCAATGGCACCATGAATCAGAGCAGAGACAATGTGAATCCACATTTCTCATAGGCACCGTGGTGCTTTATTTTTATGCAGACTACGATAAGAATAAAACTCTACATTCCATCTTTCTGTCTTCATATTTATCATAAACATGCTCAAAACTAGCGCTAAAATATGAGTGAGTGTATACATTTTGATTAGAAGGCTCCTAAGAACTGGCTTCTACCTCCAATTGTGTTTTAACTATTACCTATCAATTTACCTATAGTGAAGTAAATAGGGTTTTGTTTTGTTTCTGTTTGTGCTTATTTTTTGTTAAGTCTCCACAGGAATCTTTTAAATTTCCATGACAAGTTATAAGGAATAGTTTGTTGTTTTCTTAAATGTTTGTCAAAAAGGCCAGACTTCTAAGCCTTGTTGAATAATATAAGTACTGGTTCAAACACCAGTAGGTCCATCAGAAATGAATTCATCCTGTAATATTTGTTCTGCATCCCAGCACAGAGAGAAGACTTCTCTTTCATTTGGCCTGACAGCGTGGGATGCAGGTAGCTTCCTGTTATTCTCCAATGAGATGGTTCTTTTGATCAGCACCTTCAGAGCCTTCTGTAGAAATGATCAGAGACTTACTTGTGGGGCCAGACAAGATATTTTTATCTTTGTATTCTGTAGGAGTCTCTGTGTTTTGGCAGATTTGAGTAGTTTTTCTTCTGTGATGCTGTGTGCTTATTTTCTTTTCCTGAAATTTGAACTCTTATTTTGGAAATGGTTCCAAGCATGAAGTTGGTATTTGAAAATCTCCAAGACTCACTTAGTAACAAGTGACCACATGCTTGGCACTAAATTTCTTTGGGGGTATCTTGCTAGGATTGAATCTCAGGCTAATTGCTCTTTCCTTCAAATGAGAAAAAACAATCTTTCCCTCCAAACCAATTAATTTTAGTAGGTTAGATGTAAAATGGTTGCCTGAAAGGATAAAGCATGAACCAGTAGTTGTTTCCCATCAATTAGGAACAATAAAAGGTATTTGACTTACTTTCCACCCCAGTAGAGTTTGGTTGTTATGACCAGGCTGGACCTCCTGCATGTTAAAAACACACATAGAGAAATACTTAAAAAGTTGCTGGTTATTGTACATATTATAATTGTAGCACCAGAAAACATTTATTGTACCTCGCATTTTAAAAATTGGTGAAGAGATAAATTTATTAATTCATATCACTGAAATATAGGGACAAAGGAAAGCTGGTGAGTGGGGACTTCAAATCAGATCCTAGAGAAAGAAGTTAGAGGGAAATGATCTTTACCTGGAGGGGCTAGAGGAGGAGGGGCTTAAGCCCTCGTGACAGCAAGCAGGCAATAGGTGGTGACAAGGTGAAGGTGAGTGGTGGGCACAGAGTGTCAGAAATGGTAAATGAGAGAGTACGTGAAGGGACTTAAAGGATGGATTGCTTTAGTAGCTCAGATGAACAGCCTCCAACTAACAGATTCAGCACTTGAAGTAATGTTGATTGAGTGTGCACTTTCCTGAGGGTAGGTCCAAGGACCATGGACCCTGGTGGTTCCCAATCATCACACTCACAGGCAGGAACTGACCACAGGGAAGTGTAAACGATAGAGTAAATTATATTGGTCCATAAATAGGAAAAAATTTCTTTGAAGGTCTTATTAAATGGAAATTTTATTTGGGAAAACAGTCCTAAAATCCTTAACTTAAGGTTTTACCACTTTACTCCTAAGGGAATAAAAAGTGGGAATCTTGCCTGCAAACTTATTACCTTCTCAAAACCACACCCAAGGGCAGGAAATGCAATCACACGACTCTGACTGTGGAATAAGAAATGTCTTGAGAACTGCAGCCATATAATTTAAAATTGGGAAGCAGATCTCAGTGTAATTTAGTTTCTCCAGGTATATAATTCAATTGAACTAGTTTAAAAGAAAATCATTTGAGATTCAAAGGTTAAGACCAAATGTCAGGCGTGTTTGTAAATAAAGCATTTATAATTCCATCAGCTGTAGAGTCAGTGTGCTGGGGCCCTCAGGTATAAAAGCCTCCCCTGATTAACGATAACCAGTTAGGAATGATGGTGACAATTCTGACAACATGGCTGCAACAAGAAAAATTTGTAGAAAATGTTAGCAACCCCATTCCACTGACATTATTCCCTGAAAAGTAATTTGCATCCCCATAATGGAAGGTCTACAGACAGATGCATTTGGAGATTACACACCTCAAAAGGGCTGATGCACTTTCCAGATTAATCCATCAACCTCATGAAAAGGAGTAGAAGAGTGATCTGCCACAGGGAAGCCAGATCTCCTTTAGCAAACATTTTCAGAGCTTCCACAAAAGACTGGATGGAATACTATAAAAAATGAATGTAGCCTTTCAATCACTCAGAGCAGTCGGAACTGCCAAAGCCACACATTCTGTCCAAATGCCATCAAAGACACACTTTTCCAAAATGAGGCTTCCTATAAAATGTTTGGCCTATATGGGCGTGCACACTAACATTTATGTTCAGATTGGCAAGAGTAGACAGCAACCTGGCAAATGATCACTGACCCCTACAGAGGCATTTAGAGCAACTCTTCTGAGAGGGTGGAGAATGATAACATGAGTATTTTACATTGATACAGGACAGACTTCAAAATACTTCTGTGCACTCTCTCACTTTATCAGCACGAAATTGCATGAGCAGTTATGCCGTCCATTTGACAGGTGGGAAGCTGAGACTCACAGAAGTGAAGTGAACTTGCCCCGGAAAGCACAGCTAAGGGTAAGCCCTGAGGCTAGAAGCCAGGTGTGGGGGCTGAACCTGCCTGTATGGATGCCGTGCTGCGATGATACGGTTTGCCTTCTTACCCATCTTGTGGGGGCAGTTGTGAACTGATATCAGTATCCTGTAGCAGGGTGAGAGCTTGAGTTCTTAATTGCAAGACTGAAAGGCAGTTTGTGAATGATGCATGTTAATCCAATTTCCTGTAAGTATACAGCAGTCTCTGCAAACTTGGAGAGTGATGGTTACGTGTTCTCTGGGTGTTGAGAGGAAAAGAGCACCCACGCTGTGGCTTCCCTGTCTGTCTCAGGAGCATGCTGCAGCCTGCACTTCATGGTAGGTTTCACTGGACGGTATGCACACTCAGCTCCAAGGTCTCCATTATAGGTTAAATTGTGTCCCCGAAAAAGATATATTAAAGTCCTAACCCCCAGTCCCTGGAATGTGAGCTTATTTGGAAATGGGGTCATTACAGATATAATTAGTTAAATTGACAATTAAGGGTGGGCCCTTAATCCAATGAGACTGGTGTCCTTATAAGAAGACACAGACACACATGAGGGGAGAAGGCCATGTGAGGACAGAGGCAGAAGTTGAAGCACTGCAGCTGCAAGCCAGGGACACCATGGATTGCGCAGAACCACCAGAGGCTAGCAGGAGGCAAGGATGGATCCTACCCAGAATTTCAGAAAGAGCTTGGCCCTGCCCAAACCTTGATTTTGTACTTTGGCCTCTAGAACTGTGAAAGAATCAATTTCTATTGTCTTAAGCCACCCAGTTGTGTCACTTTGATACAGCAGCCCAGGAGAGCACTACCATCCCTCTTTGGGCACTGATGGAGGGACCCACATTCTGAGTGGGATGGTAACTCAGGCGAGGTGGAGAACTGGGCGGGTGAATACTTTTCCATATTTAAGGTCGAATAGTTTTCTCTTAATGTCCTTATAGTCCCTTGAGTGGGGGAGGAGGAGAAGGGAGAGGGAAAAAGTAGGTTAGCAAAGTTTATTTGTCCATATCTCCTTACATCTGGGTTTGCATTTTCACTAATCCTGTAGAATGGGTATTTATGGGTCAATGGCAGATATTATACTAGATCAGGAGAGGACCCCAGACTTGTCCAGAATACTTGGCTGATTCTGTAGTCATGCTGAGGAGGAGTGGCTGTAGGGGCTGACACACACAGTGAAAGGGAGGGAGCTGACCTCCCCACCCTCTGCAGCTGTCATGGAGTCCCTCATTACCACTGGCTGTGATGGGAGGATGGGACTCCTCAAGGACAGCAGACGGAGCCCTCCTCTGAATGCTCAGATAGCAGGGTTCCTGGTGCACAGAAGAAGTGCTGGTTAATTGTGCTCAGATAAGAAATCTCTGGGGTATTTATCATAAGCGTTTCTTGCTTCATCATTTGTTTTCAGTCCAGAGTTGTTAATAAAATGAACAGTGAACATAAATGTGTGTGTATAGATAATTAACTTCCTTCCATCACTTAATTACCACAAATGGCAGTCAGAAACCTGAAAATGCCACTTTCTTTTATACATGAATATCTCAAGTGCATTCCCTCCTTCTCTGCTCAATCCCATGGCAAATCATTGTGATCAGGGACTAGTCAATAGTGTTTGAAGCACAAATAATGAGCTTCCTGGTATTTATTTTCAAACTCCTGTTAATCATTTACTTAGCAAGAGTTGACTTTTTTTGTCAGCCTTTTGGCCAGTTGTCACGCAGTTTTATTTTCCTTTTTCTGGTACAAAATAATAACAGATTTTTTAAAAGGCAAGTAAATGACTATAGGAATATATTACCTCCAGCCTTTCTTCTTAATGATGCTCCCCAGAATCACTTCAGCCCTGGAAAGGGAACAGAATATCTTAGGATTCAGCATCCTGGAAATGCAAGAGTCAATCCCAAGCCCCAGAGCCGTTACTTGTTTGAACTCTCTGTGCCTATATGTCCTGAAAATAGAAGCTGCTCTTGGCTAGGAGCACAGTTGTGGCTGTTTCTGCTGTGCCTGCAGAATCCTGCTCCCTGCGCGTTCCAGAAGCACCTGCCAAAGCCTGACATACCGGCAGAAGACTGCCTGCGGTTCTGATCCAAGAAACAGTGGAGTCATTTGGCAGTTTGGTGTTTTTGAAACTCTGACCCCATATGTGGATGTCGTGCTTGGAGGTGTCCAATGGAAGTCAAGGTGTTCCTTCTAATGGCTGTGGTCTCCAACAGCTACCAGGAAGGACAAGGAAACTTCAGTCATTAGACAGAAACTATTGGCTCCCAGGTGTCTTGCAGGATAAAGACACCCACATGTAGGTTTAGATGTCCCAAAGACCAGGGCTGCAGACGCAGTGGCCCACCCAGAAAATGCCCTGGGTTTCAGTGACAAGCATTGTCATAGGGACAAGATACAAGGAGATGTAGAGAAGAGTCCTTCCTGCCCCTAAAGCTGGAGTGTGGAGAGGTACACTGAAGAATTCCCACTGTCCGCTCCCTGACCACCTACCCCAGTCGGAAGCCGAGCTTAACGAAACTAAAACTTCTTCCAGGTCCCTCCCAGTCTGACCAACACTGTGAAAAACAGCTGGGCTCTCAGAGGCTGTGCATGAGACCCCCGTGGAATGAGCACTTTGTCCATTAGAATCCTATATGTGGGAGTCATAGCTAATTGTTATTTGTCTTAACTGGAAGTTCTGCCTTGGTTGGCATGCACAGCCTGACAATAAACTCTGATGTGACTTAGCTACGGAATGTGTCCCAGATAGAGACGCCCTGCGGGTCACACCGGGGCTCTTTCTCCCCCGACCCATCTGTCTGTCTCACAGGCTGCCTTTTGCAACCTTGCATTTCACAGTGGAACCCATTTCAGTTACACACTGACAGCCAGTCAGTGACCAAGCAGGACTGATTGAGTCCTTCACAATCGGAATACAAACAGGACTCTGACAGACATGTCAGGCACGCCTCTTTTTCATTTGGGAGTAAGCAGAATTCAGCACGATAAGAAAACCTGAGAAAGAGCAAGAGGAAGAAGGACGTGAGGCCTTATCAACTTTATTTTCGCTCCTTAGACTCAACAGGGAACATCATGGATGTGGGCTCTGAACCCCCTTGATGGTCGTTCCACAGCCCTGCTCTTGAAAAGGAGGAAACCCGCATAGAGAAAGCGCACTCAGATGGGCAATGAGGAGCCTGAACCGGCAAGTCCAGCAGCCTGACTGGGTGCTTGGGGACTAGGCCTGCAGGTGATCAGGCGCCACAGTCAGAAACTCGCAGAGCTGTACAAGCTGCTGTCCAGCTCTTTTATTCTTAGTTCTGGGAGCAGCTGCGGTGCTCACTGGAGGAGGCCAAGGAGCTCCAGTTCCATCCTGAAATGTGCTTGTGGTGCGGGGACCTGGAGGTCATGGACATTGAGGCCTGGCCCTGAGGGCACATTACCTCTGGGTTCTGATTTCCCAGTGAGCCATGTCTTAAGGCCCCAAACCTGCTCTCGCACCCATGGGGAGGTTGCAGTGAGATGTGACTTCTCCAGCAAAAGCAACAAGCTTCTTCTCAGAATGGGGTCTGAAATGCCTTCTTATAAAACACAGGGGATTTCTTGGCATCTTTGAGATCCCCCTTTAATCTCTGACCTACCTGGAATGCTGGGTGGAAAGACAGGCATGCAAAGAGAAAAAGCAGTCCCACTTGCTTGCAAACAGGACATCCCAGTTTCCCTCAGGGGTTAGGGAGCTGTGCGATGTGCTTGAGGTAATGAAACTAGCTTTTGAACAACCACACTAGAGTCGGCTCTTTTACTTCCTCACTCCTATATCCAACTAACATTTACTGGTCTCCACTGCCACCAGTCTGGTCCTAGCCACCCTTCCCCTTCACATAGACTATAGCGATTATTTCCAGTCCATTCTTCATACAGAGACTAGACGTGGGAAGGTTTGGGAGGGCAGAGGGGGCCAGAGGCAGTCAACGGCCCCGACTCTGGTGATGGTGGTAGAGGGAGGGAGAAAAACAAGCGGGAAGGGCAAACCCTTCTCACCAACATGTCAGCAATGGTCTGGACAGAGTCCCTTGGTTCTAGAAATGCCACTTGAGGGACACAAACACACTGACTTACTTCCCAGCTGCATAGACCTCGGCAGTATCGAAGAGATTGACTCCACTGTCATAGGCGATCGTCATCAGCCGTTCAGCAATCTGCAAGAGGAGCAGGAGGATGCAAAGGTCAGTCACAAAGCCAAATGCTTTCCAACCTGGGAAGCAACTTTGAATTCAAAGCAACTTTGAAAATGTTTCTTGGTTGTACTAAAGAAAGAAAAGAAGAATCAATCATCATACATAGGATAGAAGCATCCTCTCCTTCAAACACAGACCAGGCACCACAGGGTTTCCTTCAATGCTGGGGTCAGTCAGCGTCAGGAACAGGGAGGTGGATAGATTTGGGTTTCTCATTCAGCTTGGAAGACCTGGTTTGGCAATATTCTCTGTGGCATCATAGTCTCGCCAACAAAGAGGGTCATTTGTATCACTTGTGACTCCATTTGTCTTCTTTCTCCTTTCTCCAATCAACAGGTTTTGGCAGCTGGCTGACTCCTGATCTAAAAGTTTGTGCCTTTTTTCTTCGAGGCTTACCAGACTGCACTGATGAACCAGAGATTAGACAGAATCTTGACTGTTGTAAAACTCATGCCACCCACAACTCAGCCAAACCCCAGGCACTGTCCCGAGGCAGCAGCCAGCTGAAGGGACACAACCCGAGAGCCGAGAGTGAGCACTCTGGCTCGCCAGGGCTTCGGTTCTTCACTGTTAGCCTGCAAACAGATCCCCAGGCTCCCTGTTCCCTTCTTTTGCGCTGCAGAACCCAAGTGTGAAGGGTGACAGAAGAGTACCAAATAGCAATAAACAACAATTTGAGAGCTAGCCATAGAAGGGTCGTGATAAACAACAGTAGAGAGGGGACACATTTTCATTTTGCTGATAGACCTCTTAGTCAACTGAACAATCACACATCTTGCAAATAATTAAAATTGATTTTCCATTATGTTTTTGATCATGAGCTAAAGTTGCTTCATCAGCATTTCCAAGATAAACTGTTTTCCTGTTGTTTTTTAAATAGGCATACCAAGAAAATTATAAGGCTAACAAAATAGAGTGCATGCAAATCCTTCAGAGCGTAATAGCAGCAAAAATGCTATTACTGCTTTAAATTTGTTACCATTATGACATTTTGCCTAAGTAGAAATTAAAAGTTTACAAGTACAGTTTTTCCTATCATGGCTATTCTAGGTTTAAGAGGTTATTGTGGTTGTATAGTAATCTCATGTTGTATCACAAGACATGTTAGTGGATTATTATTGGAAATGTGCATAATAAGTCTTATCTAGAGAGAAATTTTAAGGTAAGAGAGAGCATCCTGGACAGAGAGTTGCCATGTGGGAATAGTCGGTCTCAGGCAAGGCAACCGCTGGTATAACTGTGGTCTGCCCATGTCTCCCTTCCTTCTTGCTGGCTTTCTCTCTGCAGGGACCTTGCGGGAAGGCACTGCTGCTCTCTGGAAGGATGACAGCTATTTGTCTGGTCTGCATCTGAGGTGCAGCCATTCGTGACAGATTTACTGTTCAGTTTTTAGAATTGTGATTTTGAAATGATTCATTTCAGAGGCCAGTCCTGCATACCCTGACATGGCAGTAACTGTTCTGCAAGGCTGGGCTCCTTGCAGCAGAGAGCAGACGCTGTAAAGGGGAGAGCAAAGATGAAGAGGGGAAATGATGACTTTAGGTGGCCCCGCTGCTTGGGAAAGGAAGGTATTTTGGCCTTTTCCCCCTCCACAGGAGAAGGCTGTGCACATGCTGGATATAGTGGATCATTAACCTTAGCTCTCCTTCCCTACTTGTCATCTGTTTTGTGTCTGATGAAAGTTTGCAGCCAATACTTTAGTATCTGTGGATTTGCCTCTGTGCCTCCTCCACACACCCCACCTGATGCCAGTCAGAGACCTGGAGTATGCTCTGTGATGGCCATGCATCTCCTCCTTGAGAGCTGAAGAACTTAGTCCCCTAGCTGCTAGGAATGCCACCATCAGATGGCCTTCAGTTGTCAACTCTCTCTGGAACCAGCAGTTGGCTAAAGAGAGTCACTTAGCCCAAGGTCAGACCTGCTTCCCAGGGCAGCTTCTATCTAGCGACTGGTCAAATGATACAAATGCTCAGCCCTCTTGCCGCACCCCCCTCCACCCGCCGAGACATCTCTGCAGGGCCATCTCAGCTTCGGAGCTCCCCGTGGGGCCAGCTGAGGTCATTGCTGCTATGGCATCAGGCTCCGACTTCGTAGTAACTGTTCTGCAAGCTAATCTCCATCACATGGTCAGCTTCCCAATGAAGGCCCCATGCACTGAGCTCTCCATGGTGACCTGTTCCAGTACTGGGAATAGGCATTCAGATAGATAAGATCTTCTCTCTAGATCTATTAAAAAAACACTCTTGACTTTGGAAGCTGTGGAAACTATCTTGGTTTCCCCATTTCTCCTTAGGATTGATAGTAAGGGCTACCTTTATAAAGGGCTTGTTCTGGGCCAGGCACCAGGCTGACCACTTCAGAGGCATCATCTCATTAATCTTAACCATGATCCTGCTGAGTGGGGGCTATCAGCTGCATTTTACCGATGTGGACATTGTGAGTAAATGTAGTAAACCTAATCAGTCACTGGCAGAGTGGACTGTGTCCCACTGAGGGCATCCACTCAGGGACACAATCCCAGCTCCTCAGTGGTGTTGCAGGTAGACAAGCAAGGATCAGAAGGAATTGAGGGCATTGTCTTGGGAAGTTATTGACCTCAATGACTGCATAGCTCATTTATGCCATCAAGATATTTCTCAGAGGCAGTGGTAAGAATGGTTATATTGGCAAGCACTATCTTGCATGTGTAAACAAAGCCTTAAAGGGATGTTTTGATAAAAAGAATTATTACAGCTGCCATTTATTATCTGTTACCTACTGGTTAAATGGCTATATAAACGTCTGACATACATAACATGGTTAAGCCTTTCAACAGACTCCAAGGTGGACATTACACCCCTTTTTACATCAGAGTGACTAAGTCTGAAATGTTGGATTAACTGGCCCTAAACAGGGTGACAAACTGTGATTTGCCCGGGACTGAGACATCCCATGCTAAAATGGGAAAATCCCTGCAGACTGGGACCAGTTGGTCACCCTAGGTGGAACTAAAGCAAACACTTACACAGCAGCAATAAAATCTTTTCATAAAATGACTATTAATTCCAAATTGGCTCACTCTCTAACTATTGAGCCAGCACATGTAATAGATTGACAGCCTCAAGAACTATTAATAGTCTAAATGTGAAAAATACAAGAAGATAGAATTGCAAATAATCTGATACAATCTTAACAATTTCCTGTGATTAAAACATCATCATCTTTATCAAATGCCAGGATCCCCCGAAGGATACTCCTACAGCACTGGTCTACATTTTCCTTGGTCAGCATAATGGGAGTCAATTTACCTCATCTGAAATTTGTCCTCCAAATGTCACCCATGTTCCTAGAAAAGAACAAATATTCACACATTATTTATAATCATTTCTCTAATATTGGGCATAATTAGAGCAAACACTTTCCCCCAGGACAGCACTACTTCCCAAGGGTTGTGCACAAAGGTGCCCTGACAAGGAGCACACTGTGTGTCAGGATGAGGCCCATCCTGCCTCCTCCCCTCAGAAAGTACTCCAGCAGGGGTCTGCATCTCTCAGGAGAAAACATCATCTTTTCTCCATTCAAGGGCCCCATATATGCTAACAGCAGCCCTGACCAACAAAATGCTTTTTCTTCAACAAGACTACTAGTGTTAGTGTGCAAGAAGGCAGTGCTACTGAGCCCACTCTGGCTGCACACCCGTTTTTGCCTTCACTTAGCTGGAAGCCACCAGTTCTGAAAGTGCAGGTAAGACCTCAGGTTATGGTTCTTCCTTTTTTTGCCTCCAGCAGGGGAGTCTCCATTGTGCTCCCTCTGAGCCTTCCAGAACAGCCCTCTCAGATGTCCTTCCAGTCCCCACGTCAGGCTCCAGGAGGTGACACTTAAGTACCTCCTCTGCTATGACCTTCTGCTCCGGAATGGAAATCTCCTTTGGTCTGGGGTAGGAGTGGGGGCAGTAGCCGGAGCGAGGACTGGGAAGCAAAAGGAGAGAGGCTAGCCAGCAGCGGAGAATCTGCACTTGCAAAGCAAGAGAGAAGCAGACACTGAGTGGGCTCTTGCTTCTCCAGTCCGCAGTGACCTCGTTCATTCATCCCCTCCCTGGTCCATTCTTGTCTGCTTCAGGGGGGTGCCCTAAGTACATGCCAGCAAAGGCATTACACCCAGGTGCTAGAGGCCATGAGGCAGTGATCCAGTCCCTCTCTCCTAGGAGCTCACGGTTTACGATACTGCTTGACAAGTGCTGTGCAGCACACGTGGGGCAGTGAGCAAGGAGGAAGCTGGGGCTCCCATCCAAGCACTAACCAGTACCAAGCTGCTTAGCAGAGATCAGACGAGATCAGGGCATTCAGAGGAGGACAGTGCTCTGTTTAGACTGGGGAGAGGTGGACTCAAGAAGGTCTTCTTGGAAGAGCTGCCGGTTGAGTCACAGAGGAGGTAATTAAGAAGGAAGGGACAGGCATTCCAGGTACAGATAAGAGCAGGGGCAAGGCAACAGACGGACGGAAAGCCTCAGGGTGTTGGTAAGCTGGAGCTTGGGCCCTTGAGCTGAGGAAAGGGTGCAGAGAGGGAGGGGCAGCAGGAGTGAGAGCAACCAGGGCACAATTGATATTTGTGGGGCATACAAAGGAATGCTGCTGGAAGCTTAATGTTTTACATTTCACAGTAATAGTCAAGCTATTGGTGATGGAGCACCTTCCAAATGCCAACAGTATGCTGAGAAATTTGCATATGTTTATTTCTAATCATTTAAACAAACTTATGGGGCAATGTAGAACTCCTATTTCCCAGCTGTGTAATCTAACATCAACTAACCTAATCAATGAAATTCCCAGGATTCCCCACCATGGCTAGCTTCAGCAAAGATACGCTTTCACCACATCCTCCTGCTTTATTAGACTATTTCCAAAATAATTATGGCACCCGGATTTCATACTCCATAGAAACATGCTGATGTAATTGAACCTTTTCTTTTCTTAGTTCTCAGGGACTCTAACAATGGTAGGATATAAATTATTTTACTGTTACACTCTCTCTCCCCAGAGGTCACAAACGGGCAGCCTGTGGGTTGCCCTCTGCTGATTTATTTGCCTGGCTAGAATGATGTTGACCCACTTGGGGTTTTAAAAAATTTTACCTAAGGTACCATTACTTAAATAAGTCGTGCATTTTTCTTTAAAATATGTGATTTCTGGTTTCCCTTAACAACAGAGGGCTGGTATCCTCCCAAGGCAGGCATGCCCGAATCGGAGGGGCAAGGCCCTCTGTGGAAGGGCTTTTTCCTTTCCTGTTAGTTCAAGCCCACACACCTTCTCTGTATTTCCAACGCTGAAATCAAATGTTAGTTGTTATTTACTACCACATCTTACTGCTATTTTTCTTACTGTAAAATTATGAAAAAAATGAACCCATGCATTTCCTAAAAAACAAGAGTTGAGTGTCACGAAAAAAAGTGTACCTTTTTTTGGTGGATGGGAAGAAGATCTGAACAAAGAATGTTTGCACAGAAAAATGACAACTTAAAGCACCATAATAAAACCAGCCATGACTGGTGTATAGAAAGACGGATGTTGAAAAACTTAATGGACTGAAAAAATGGCAGAGTTTGTTTTTGAACAGGAATAAACTAAGTGATCTGCTGTGAAATGTAGTTCTCTATTAAAGAAAAAATTGCCTGGGCATCAAAATCTTTTTACAGAGAATGCTTTTATAAAAGAGTCTTTTTTGAATGCAGCAAAAATTATGTGTCCAGAGCATAAACAAGCATTTGCAAATGCTAATGCAACCAGAAACATTGTAGCTCAGCATGTTAAAAATATGGTTGAAAACTATCAGGGTAAGATAAATTATTGGTGACATTTTCTATTGCAACAAACGAGAACATAGATATAAATAATAGCAGACAGCCCCATTTATTTGTGATGGGCTGGGCATTTTGAAGGGGTCAAAGAACTTTTGGACAAGAAGTCTCTGAAAGGCAAAACATCAGGAAATAGCTACTTTGTGATGAGAAAGGTGCAGACCATTGAAGGCATTGGCAGAAGGCATTGTTCCATGTTATGTTATTGCAGACTGGATTCTCACAAAAGGGCCCGAATGATATGGGACCTATCAAGCCACAGATATGATGTGGCAGTGTTTTGTAGGGGCACTCTACCTAAATCCATTAATTTCCTCATTCATCAGGAATTGCTCTGGGCCAAAGAGCTAAAATGGGACAAAGAATGGGTTCAGTAATTAATATCACGAATTAGCTATTCTATATCTCAGAGCAAAATCAAGTCAGTGTTTCATGAATTTGCTGGTTTAGTTGTGCTGCAATACTGAAGAGATTTCTTCTAATTGTTCATATCATCAAAAGGAATAGTCCTATCTCCATTTAGTGGCAAAGATTGGCTCAAAGTTCCCAAGCTTCTTGCTGATTTTATAACTCATTTGCACCTTCTGAGTATTTTTCTATGGGGCATCTGCAAGTATTGGCACAATGTCTCATTTGCTTTTCTCAGTCCTGACATTAAATAGAATCTTTGGGAAATTCATTTGTGAAGGAATAATTTGGCCCACTTTCCTACATTGCAATCAGCTTCCAGAAATGAAAATGATAGCTTAAAATTCATTCTCCAAAACCAGGCCATTGAATACTGGATTTCAAACTTTATGAAAAGAAACTAGCATTACTTAGCTTACCTTTATTAGTTAAGTTTGATAGTACAAATACTGGTTTATGATTTGAAGTTTTATCAAATGGTAGTACAAAATTATTGAAGAATAATATGACAACATTGAAATCTGGGATTGTACACACATCTTGGAAATCACCTTACTTACTGATAAGAAACACTTGCAATGATTGTATCTATATTGGGAAAAGCCTACCTTTAAGAGCAGTTTTATTCTGAAATGTATCTGAAAAAAACTACATACCACCCCAGTTTTAGTATTTAAGGCTGCATTCTGGTCATCACACTGAAAATACACAGGGCCTGCTAACATTTTGGTGCACAAGAAAAGATGTCAGGCTTCTGACTCTAAAGCAAAGCAGTAATGGATTATGAAAAGAAAGTAATAATGAATTATTTTTCTTTTTCAGTTAAAGTGTTTAACATAAATAGAATATGAAATCATATATATTTACATTAAGTTACATGCCTACACTATAACTTAGTGAAAACAAGGAATTTGTTTCCATTTCTGGGACTTTGTTTTTCTTATATTCGGCTTACTTTTTTCAGGTTGGCTACCTCCCTGGTCCTGTAGACATTTCCTACTCTTTTGTTTATAGTTATTTGTTAACAGACTCTGTCTTTTACTAGGGAGTAAGCTGTCTGAGGGTTAGGGTTTTATTTTCATCTTATCTCCACAGCTCAAGCATAGAAATGAATCCTTAGTAGATGGTGGGTGAAAATTGGTTAATCAAATTGAGTTGCCTTTTTGACTATTGTTAATCTATAGAAGAATGGGATAATTTCCCACCAAACAAACATATTTATTTTGACTTATAGAAACATGAGCAATGCTCATCAACAGTCTTCAAACTCTTCTAGTCCCTAGCAGAACCCAGGTTCTCACCTAGCCATGCCTCCTCCTGGAGCAGGGCCAGGGGAAGGTCCTCTGCCCTGGCTGCAAGGCCACCAGGGATGAGGGGGTGGCACAGTGTAGGCAGGACCCAGCAGCCCCCCTGAGGAAGAGCTGTCACTCACAATTAGGACATGTTCCCTCCTGAGGGAGAAGGATAGAGCGACAGCCTCCAGACAGTGGTTTATTAGTTAGTATGATTCTCAAAGATCCTCTGCGACAATTTTTAGAAATCGTTTTCTGCCTCTAATGAGAACACACCTTTTTGAGACCTAGGATGGCACGATTATTTCACTGCAAAATCCCAAATTAGTGGGATGTTACTTAGAAGATAATTTCACTAAAATGACACTTGTTATTTCTAACTTTTTAAAAGCAATGGGAGAATAAAGAGAACTTTGAACTGTTAGAGTGTTTTCTAGTGAAACGCCTTTGCACATCAAAGAACATATGGTATGAAAGCCTCTGTTTGGTTCCTTGGGGGTAAACATAGCATAGAGAAATGATGGGTGAAGTGTAAAAAGACAAAGAAAAGTGCCTTTACATACACACACATACACACATCTATTTTGGTTAGTAACCTTGTTGATGGTTTACAAGTAATATTGCTTCTTATTCATTCAGGAAACATGCTTATCATTTGAATGACCTCCTTGCTTGAGAATGAAGAGATATTTAGACATCTACAAGTAATAACGTTTGCTCAGGTAGGCCACCTCCCTGGCCTCTGAGCAGCTTACACGATTGTAGTGCAAGTGTGAAAAACAGGAAATTAACCTTGCTACAATACTAGTAACTAAACTGCAGACTCTTTTTGCATTTTTCTGTCCCTCTTCTGTTCTGGGATCCTATGCCAGATCCAACATTGCATTTAGTGTTCATGACTGCCTAGTCTCCTGTGATCTGTGATTGTGCCTCAGTCCTGCCTTGTCTTTCATGACTTTGACACTTTTGAAAAGTGCTAATCAAGCGCTTTGCAGAACGGTTTGAATCATTTTAAGGTAATAGAGTTGGTGACTTCCTTTTCTATATTTCAGTTTGGCCTGCTTATAATTTGGATATATTTTGTTATAACTATCAAGAAGGGAATGTGTAAATTCAATTGTAATATTTATTATGCCACAGTTAATTTTTCTTCACTCTTTCATTCAGTAAAATACATTGAGTTTACCATATGCCAAGCATGTACTTTAAGTATCAGGATACGACAGTGAATAAAACTGGTAGTTATTTCTTTCCTCATGGAGCATATTTAGAAGAGATAAAGTAATAAAACAATAAGTTAAATATATACTGTTTATGAATGTCAATTTATAAACAAATAGGATATAAAATGCATAGTGTTTATTGATGAGTGTTGGTTATTTTTTTATTTTATTTTAATTTTATTTTGTTATCATTAATCTACAATTAAGAGTGTTGGTTGTTTTTATAAGGCAGGGATCAGGTACATGAAATGTCGGGGGGTAGGAGTTGAAATTTTAGATAGGGTGGCCAGATAATGTTCACAAAGAAAGTGACTTTGGAGAAAAGACCCAAAGAAATGAAGGAGCCCACCGTGCAGCTACCTGGAGGAAGAGCATCCCAGCTGCAGGGGGAGCAGGGGGCAGACCTGCTCACATACTCAGAGTCAGCGAGGAAGCCAGTCGGCAGCCAGAGAAGAGAAGGTGAAGTCCGAGGGCTCATGGAGGAAAGATCAGTCATAAGAAGGACCTTGGACAGGCCACTGAAGAGTTTTAAATAGAGAAGTGACACAGTCTGACATTCTTCAGAAGGGACATTTGCTGCAGTGTTGAGGATACACATTGAGCCATGACGGTGCTTCTGTCCAAGGTGGTGGCAGAGAGGATGGTGGGAAGGGCTTGAATTGGGGAGAGATTTTGAAGCAGAGCCAATAGGATTTCCTGATTAAAAGAATGTGGGGTAGGTGAGAAGGTAAGACTTCAAAGACAACAGCAAGGTCGGAGGAAGGGGAGAATGGAGAGCCAATTTCAACACATTTCACTATGAATTTAACATGTTTTAAATTTTGCAAATAGAACATGTCAACTCCAGGTTACTGTAGTCAAGGTTGACCAAATGATCAAGAGGTAATTAATCTAGAGTGTTCAGGTTATAATGTGTTGTATCACCAAAGCATTTAAGGTTGGAGATTCACCCCAGGTCTCACTGAACTAAGACAACATCCCCAGCAAAATTAAGGTGTTCACTATATCACTTGAATAGAGTTATTCCTAGAGAGAGGTGGAGCAGGGGTGGGAGCATACCCCCAACTCCATGAAGAGCACATAACAGAGCATAAGCCCAAACCAGTGTTGATTGGAGGAGGGGACACTAAGCTGTGGGCCACCACCTGAGGTCAGGATCAGGGCACTACCCCGTGTGCACTTTTCCCTCTGGTCTGTGGGCTGAATCTTCTGAAAAGGGAACCCTTCCCCATGTCCCTATTTCCAAATCCTGTTTATTTTTCAGGACCCAGAACTTCAGCCTCAAAATCCCATGCGGCAAGACACAGCTCCTTAACACTCCCTCTGGTGAGTCAAAGTGAGTATCTTAGGTCTCTGTTCCAATAACTGTGACTCTGAGAAAGTCCCAACCTCTTGATTTCTAGTTTTCTTACACACAAACTTCAGGACCCCAACCTTCCCTCATTTCTGTAACTTCATGAGACTACAGTGGGACTTTATAAAGGAGAAAATCATCCCATTTACTCTTGTCCTACCACTTTGAGCAAACTGCCATACTGTACCGATTGCACCACACCGGAGCTACATTCATAACTTATGTTCAAAGGGACTCCCCATCAGGCTGCCACTGTCCCGAGGGCAGGGCCCAAGTTAAGTTTGTAATTCTAGCCAGTGAAATGGAACTTCCACATAGCAGATGCTTAACAAATTATTTGTTGAATCAGTAAAGAAACCTGGTGAAACCATGGGCATTCCAGCCCTAGTAAGAAGCATCTCTGACTCAAGAACATGTGTAGTATGTTGACTGTTTCCCTCACTCACGGTCTTAGATGAGCAGTTTTCAACCCTGGCTGTACATCTGAATATTTTAGGGGGATTTACATGGTGCTGCTCACCTGGTCCCTCACCAGAGCAGTTAAATCAGAATCTCTGGCAGTAGGACCCTGGCATTAGAATTTGTAAAAAATCCTCAGGTAATTCTAATTGCAGTCACATGGAACCCTAAAGAGTTCTAGACTCTTCCCACCTGAGATTTTAGCATCTCATTCTTTTCTTTAGAACCTGACTTGCCTTTTTCATTCTTTTACTCAACTGTTAACCATCCCCACTTTTGAAAGGTTAAGTGACTTGCCCCAAGTCCAAGTTCCCTGTCAGAGGTGAAGCTGCTGCTGAGATTTAAATGCAGGCAGACTTATCCCAGAGTCTGATCCCCACCAATCAACTCGCCCCTCTTAACCACAGGACAGCATGGAGAGAGCACTGTTCTTTCAAAATGATACATAAATTGCACAATTAGCTTAATGTTCCTATTGATTCAGGACCAAAACAAAACAGACAGAAAGCAGATACCCAGGCATCTGGACTGAGGGGAAGTCTCAGATGATGGGGCTGGGTGACAGAAGTGCCCTCTGTGCCCTCTACCAGTTGAAGGGCATGGAATAGAGCTATCTTCCTGCTGGGGACACAGTCAAGTGCAAGGTTAAGCAGGCAGGCAGCCCTGGGTTTGAATTCTGATGCCACCACTCACTAAGATGGGGAGAGAGGGTAGTAATAACTTCACATGGTTGTTAGGGGGAATTAGTGCAATTTGATAGGTGTTTAACAGTGTCTGCCACCTGTGAGCATTAATTCCCAATCTCAGACCAATAGTTCTTACATGTCAGGGTACATTAGAATCCCCTAGGAACCCACTGAGATTCTGATTCTGCAGATCTGAGGCAGAGGACTGGAATCCTTATATTTTACAAGCATCCCAGCTGATTGGGAGGCAAAAGTGTTCTGAGAAACACTGCTGTAGCCACTACATGTAAACTGGATGGAGACCCATGACTGGGTGCCTGGGACACGGCTCAAGTCTCTTTTTCAAATGGCGCAGACAAAACATTCTTCCTAATTCTGGTTTGCATCTGTTGATGTTTTCCACGGAGCCTAGCCGTTATTTTTGGGTGCAAGTTGCAGCCTGGTCTTTCATTCTTGGCTTCTCCTATATTGCTAATGAGCATCTGGCCTGAGTTAACAAATGTGATAACAACTAAGCCTTTTCTTTTTTCCTTTGATGACCTTTTCTGGCAAGAACCAGTAATACCACTTAAGCTCTGAGGGTTGGGGCTGGGGTGCTTTCACACCTGCATTTTATAAAAGAGCTTAAAATAGCAAGGAATCTAGGCAAGAAAGTGGTAGAGACCATGTGGGGTGGAAGTGGGCTCTCAGGCAGCTGAGGTGCAAGCAGTGTTCCCACTCACAGGCAACAGCAGTGAGGTCTGAAGAATTTCATGCATTTTACACTTGAGGTGGTGGGGTGGTAGCCAAGTGACCGCACGGTTGGTTAGTGGTGGAATCCTCAAGGCCATGGTCTCCCGTCCCATGCTGCCTTCTGGCAATGAGGCCTTTCCTCCCAGCCCCCAACCTCTTCTGCTTCAGGTGAATGGTCTGACCTGGTTTTTGTGCTAAACGCTGAAACAACTTCCTGCTTCCATGAATCTTCCCATGCTTCCCTCTGCCTAGTGTCTCCTCCTCCAAACCTTCTTTATGATAAGCTTTATACCTGTTTCTGTCCACAAACTGACTCTTCTGGGGCTTCCCTGGAATACACTTTCTCTAGGCCATCTTCCTGCTCCCAGATTCTTCCGAAGCAGCCCAAGGACGGGTTTATTTTGTCTACCTGTGAGACCTCATGCACAGAGCCATCCTGGGCTTCAACCTCTCTAACCTGGAGAGCCCCAGAGCTGGGACTGAGAGCTCAGCAATCAGGATATGTGCATGATTTTGAAGGAGTCTTGGGGCAGGTGTACCTGGCAGGACGGTGGCAGAGGGGAGCCTGGTCTTAGATCAGGCAAGGCCGGTGTGAGGCTGGGTGGCTGAGTCTTTCAGAAAAGCCTGTGAAGTTTTGGGGCCTGGACCTTCTTCTAATGCCTGTGCATAGACTTGAGGTTTTGAGGATTAAATAGCTGGGATTAACATCAGGTTCTTTATGATCTTTATACAGAATGTACAAATATTTGATATTTTCCTTCTTTCTTTGAGCCTAGTTTCATGTACTTAAGTGCCAAGGGATGCTGCTTGCTCCAATTTGTTTTAAGATTTGTTTTGGGGAAAATCTGCTTGGAACCATTTTGTCATTTCTCCATTAATCTGATTGGTAAAGTTTCAAAGACAAGGAAGTAGTGATGGAGGTAGGATGAAGGACTGGAGATGTGAAGCTCAGAAGGTGCGGTTTTGCGTTAGGGAGCAGAATTTCCAGGGTTGACATTCCTCAACGGGGCTGTTGTGAGCATAGCCCAGGAATGAAATTTCACAGCCATAAATCTTCCCCCAGAAAACAATGACTCACTGCTCACATTTAGGTGTTAGAATTAATGATACAGAGTATGTTAAATCCATGGCTTAAACACTTATATTTTCCTTTTATAGTTATGACTCCTTGATTTAGCACCTTGAGCCTGTTAGGGAAATTTAAAATAAAGCCAACAAATTCTTAGATGAATTTTTCTTCTCAGTGTGCTTCAATTGTTGGCCAAATTATTGAAATGACTATTATGACTTTTATAATCAGAAGCAAATGTTTTTAAAATCATTATTACTTCACTGGGAAATTGGTTCATAGACAAGGGTTTCAACAAATTACAGCTCTTCCTACTTCCTGAACATGAAAAAGAGGCAGTGTTTATATTTTGTTAGTATTCTGTCCTAAGTTTCTTGGTCCAAATTCCTTGTATTTTCTTGTACTGATATTTACATATTGAAAGTATTTCTTACAATGAGGTTTCTAGGGTGCTTATAGCCAGCACGTATCATTAATGTGCCTTACTCATTTTGTTCTTTGGAAGAACTCCTGTAAGAAATGTACAGGATAATTAGCATAGGTGAAATAATAGTTGTTAGAATAAAATTAGACACCTACTGTGAAAATAGGGCTAAATGGCAATTTCTGGTTTTTTTAAACAAATTCAAGTATTTTCAATATTTCCTTCTAAATTGTGAAAAAACTAAGATTAAAAGTCCATTTTCTTCCTGTAATGTGCTCAAATATATGTTTTTACTTCTTCTTTGGATTTGTCTTTTGCCTTTCCGCAGAAATTACTGTGAGTAGGAACTTCCTGGAAAAACATTCTCGTCAAGAAATTTGAAAGTTAACATGACCTCCTTTACACTTTATTTCTGAAAAGTTCATATCATATCTTTATCTTTGCCCAGAGTGTATTTTTTTGACTCAGTAAGTTATTCTCCCCCCCAAACACTAGTAATTTTGAATAACTCTGGTGTAACTGTACATTAAAAACACAGTGTGTGCTCATAGGACTATCAGGATATGCTAGGAAATAAATTTTAATTCCATGGTGAGGCAAAGAAACATAGTAAAAATAAGATGAGGGTAATACATTGTAAAAAAGACTGAAAAATATTTTACAATAGTCCTTTCAAATTCTCATTATGCTTTGGGATGTTTAAAGTATTAAGTATCAGTAATAAAAACCCAGGGTAAGAATACAAAACGATTTGCACACTTTGACTAAGAGGTTTTTGAAATGTAGAGAAATTTAAACTGAGGAAATATGTAAGAGATAATTTAACAAAAATCTAAAGACTGAAAATGTTCCCAACCCTATTACACTCAAATAAACCCAGGTGCCATATTTCCCTATAGGTTTATAGATTTCCATATAAAGATTAGCTTACTTATTCTGTGCCTGGTGGTTACCAACTGTTACTAATTCTAGCTTTTAAAAAAAAATCTGTAATGTCCTTTTCCTAATGGGAAATCCATAGCTCTATCAAGTAGATGGGTACTTCTGCATCTCCCTTAGAACTTTGCATGGAATTTTTTAATGCACTATTGGAAATCTTCCCCTTCCAAAAATTATTACATAGAAATTTATCTTGTTAAAGAAGAAAATGGAGCAATACTAAGTCATAAACCACTTGATATACCTTTAATCTTAGGAGATCCCATTTAGTTCAAACTCTACATACAGTCATTTTCCTTGGAAATGATATTTTATACTGTACTGAAAAAATAATTTTGGTATAGGAAAATCCTGGAACAGCTCCCAGAAGCCTAATATGGACACTGGTGTGTCTAGCCAGACTTTGGCATTGAGATGATGGCAGTATAACCATGTAGACCTGATTTTACAGAGATTGACTTAAACTTCTTAACATACCATATGTTAAGTTATCCAGCAACTTAGGTAACCAGAGTCAAAGAATATAAAAGTTATATGTTTGTGTCAACAATGTTTTTGATTGTTCTCAAATACAGAGGACAGGACTTCTTGGTACATTTTCAAAACCATGAGCATCTTGGATGATCTCTTTATCCCGAGACTATATAAAACCTGGTACACAGGAGGGGCTTATTGTTTTATGAATGAATGAATTCAAGAGCAGCAGAGAAGAAATGATCAGCATAGTAGTAATGTTCTATAAACTCTTCTTGCCTGATCACCTTTTCATTAATTCTTTGCTTGGGAATGAATTAATCTGAATGAATCTGTCTGTGGTGTTTTTATGAGTTAGTAGTCTGGGCATTTACCAACTATTACACTGTATACGGACACAATGAGAAAACATTCCAGAGGGTGGCTGGGAGGTTGGCATGGACCCAGGGAGTCACTGCGGTAGCAGAGCACTTGCATTTTCCATCTTACAGGTGTGATAGTATCTTGTTACCCCCTCTGTTAGAACCAGGGGTCCCGTTTTGGGAAACATGGGAGGGTGCTCCCAGAAGGAACTCCTAGGGAAGCAAAGGTACCCACCCGCCTGGTGACTTTCCTTCTTTTATCATTTTGGGCTTAGTCACGAACCTTAGGAACCACTCACTATGATGAATTAGAACTTTCTGTTAACTAGGAAGGAACAAATAAATAATGGAAGTGTAGAATGTGCCACCAAAAGACCTGGTGTGTACAATGTCTCACCGTTCCCGGAAGTCAGGTGGAGATGTCCACCTACTCTCCACAAGGACAGGGAATCTGTCCGGTTCATCCATGTCACAGCAGCAGAAGTTCCACAGGCTGCTACAGACCTTCCAAGACTGCAGTGAAGGCCGGAGTGAACATTAGAATGTAAAAACCCTAACAGCGCACCATCTTAACAAAGCTCAGGAAAACTTAATACTTCTTACAGATTATTCTGAAGTGACTCATGAAGAGGGACGAATAGACTAAAACACTCAGGAATGCTGTGAAACTCTGAATTTTAATTGGAGGTCAAAGCTAAACGGAAAAGAAACACCCCACTTGACATTTGCATCATGCACTGCGAACCGGAACAAAACTCCCAGAACAGAGTTCTGTTTTGCATGTTAACTATCTCTCGAGTCCTGGACCACACATTCTGAAATTATTTATCTTATTTTTCAACAATCCTGCAGGTAGGTATTTTCATTTTCTTTCAGATACACCTGAGATTGAGTAATGTCCATGAATAAATAGGTTCATCTTTGAGACTTTGCTCATCTCTAAAATGAATGATGATACCTACTTCAATATTGTGAGAACTAAATGATCCGATGATCATGACAGCCAACACATTTTTGAGAATTTCTATTGTGCCAGGCACTGTGCTACACACTTTATAGACATTAGCTCATTTGCAACTCATGATCACTCTGTCATTGGAGTTTCTTTGCTGTGGAATAGCTGACCCAGGATGTGAGCCCAGGCACTCTGATGCCACAGACCACAATTTAATGATTTCACTGAGTTTCTAGTATAGTGCTCAACATACAACAGGGGCTCACTAAATACTACTTTCTTTCTTCTCTTCTGGAGAGAGAACATTTGAAGCAGCAGAAGTTCCATAGTCTGCTTACAGACCTTACAGAGACTGCAGTGAAGGCCAGAGCGAACATTAGAATGTAAAAACCCTAACAGCGCATCATCTTAACAA
This sequence comes from Manis javanica, assembly GCF_040802235.1. Taxonomy (NCBI): domain Eukaryota; kingdom Metazoa; phylum Chordata; class Mammalia; order Pholidota; family Manidae; genus Manis; species Manis javanica. The sequence goes on from NC_133158.1 coordinate 147,295,264, forward strand.
AGCTCAGGAAAACTTATTACTTCTTACAGATTATTCTGAAGTGACTCATGAAGAGGGACGAATAGACTAAAACACTCAGGAATCCCGTGAAACTCTGAGTTTTAATTGGAGGTCAAAGCTAAATGGAAAAGAAACACCCCACTTGACATTTGCATCATGCATTGGGAACCGGAAGTCGCGCCCTCCCTGCTCCCCGTGCCTCCTGTGTGCTGCTGGGGAAGCGAGACCTCCCAGGTGCTCCAAGCTTCCAAGGTGGACTAGCCTCCTGACGAGCGCCTAACTCACAGGGAGCCAGGGCTGCATCCTCAGCTGCAGTTTGGAGCTCCTTGTCCGGGCCAGTGATCCTCAACTCCAGCCAGACTAACAGGACTACTCAGGAGCTGTTGCCCCACCTCACCTCAGAGATTCTGGCTTAACTCATCTGATAAGGGCCCAGGTACAGGTATTTCTAGAAAGCTCTCCGTGTTAGTACAATGGCAGCCAGAATTGAAAACTGGTCAAGGCCGCAGTTAGGATACCATCAGAATGGACTTAATCCCTCTACAAACTCCCAGTATGACAGGATGCCTGGGAGCAGTCAGTACTGGGCCCAGATGGTGTAGAACAATTCAGCAAAAAAGGTTGAAGGTGGCCTTGACACCAGATTGGAAACTGTAATGCCTCTCAGGGTTTTTAGCCCTAACCAAATAAAGGGTTACAGACTATTCTTCCAAGTTTCTCTCTTTGGTCCTTTGCCCTTCATTTTATTAGTACTGTTAACCTTCTGCAAAATCCCAGGGGCAGTAAATGATTATAGCAAAAATAGCTTAGTGGAAATAAAAAAGGATGGAATAAGAAAGAGCATCAGCAGTCTCATTTTCTGGGACAAGATTACAAGGGCCACCAATCCTGATAGAATAGGGTGCAAGCAAGACACATTAGTCTGATTGGGTTAGGGCAGAATTTCTCCCACTGGTGCTGTGTAGAATGATTAATTCAATATGGAGATTTAAAAGTTTAATTGAAGCCTAGGCAGAGGGCTATTAGATCCTGCATTATATTGTACCATTCCTATATATTTTATTAAGTCTAGACAATTTTTGATTTTCCACTAACAGGTTTTCATGCCTATGGTACCCATATTCAAATAGTGATACAAAATAAATTCCACAAACATAAATGCGTTTTCGATTTTCTATATCACTGCTCCCCTCTCTTACCAGAGGTAATTCAGAATTCACTGCTTTCTTCAAATGGCCCCATCAGGTCAATTGGAGGAGCAACACAGCAGCCACTGATTTATCTATAAAACGCTAAACCCTCTTTAAGTTACACTGGTATAGAAATCACATACACATAGCACACCCTGGATATCACAAACTCCCAAGTATAAACCTTAATTTAAAGAAATGTATGCAAGGCAGGCAATGACTATTAGATGGAACAGTAGAAAACATTGATGGGGTGGAAATAGACCACCACAAAGGTGCCGCGGAAAACAGAAGTGGCCTTGCAGACAGGAGTGTGTGGGAGAGGCTGTGCCTTATTTATATTCCAAGTATACACATTGCTCTGCTCATCAGCCCTCACCAACTCTAATTCTCACTCAGGTTTTGTGCAGTTACCTTCTCCCCGCACTCTGTCTTAACCTCCTTACCTTCTTCAGTCTATTCTCTGTGTTGAAAAACAAAATTCAGCCTGTTAAATGTGAGGATCTAATTGGTTTCATTAAGTGATTCATGAATTGGGCAGCATCCCCTGTAGCAAGTAAAGAGTTACTCTGAGGAATTGTACAAAAATGGCAGGTTTTTATAGGAGGGGGTGGGGCAAGAAGTTATTAGCAAAAGAAAAGAAGTGATTGTGTAGGGCAAGATCATCCTCCCTTACTGGGAAGAGCAAGGGGTCATATCATACAGATTATCTCCTCTTTTGAGGGAGGCTGGAAAGGGCCCATGTCATAGGTTACCTCACTGGTGCTCACTGGAAAATTCCTGATTGACTATTAAAAGGTCACATTCCTGGAATAGGTTGAAACTGTAATTAAGTCTTGGTTTGGGAGGCAAATGACTCTATTTAGGCTTGTTTCTTTTTTTAACACCTGTCTTCAATTTCTTCCGTAACCAGGAAGGTTAGGACGGCTGGGTGATGTGCTTCAGTATTTGGAAGATTCTTACCGTGCTCTCAACTCCATCACTTCATTGGTCCTTCCTTGGACCTGCCTGGTGAAAATCCACACCTGGATGCACCTGACTGGCTGCTCATCACCTGAAACCAAGGTGCTGCGATGGGCTAGAGAAAACCCCAGAACACAGAGGCCAGTGCACTGTAAACTCTTGGTCTACAGTAACTGCTCACAGAGCCCACCAGTCCTCTGTTTTCTAATAATTTTTCTCCACTGTTTGAGTTTCAAAGATGCCCTACTTTTCTCAACCTCAGGCCCACCTCCTCTTCCTTCAACATTGTCAGCAGGTTAGCCACACACTCTGCCTCACAGAGAACATGAAAGCAGACAAACGTAACCCCTCCACTTCCTATGCTCAAATCAACCAACCTATTTAGCAGAAACACTTGGCGTCCTGCTCATTTTCCCGGGGACTTCCAGCTACCTGAGGACTCCCTGATCCTGCCGGTCCCCTCTTCTTCTCCCTTCCAGGGACACCTAGCTCCATTGATGATCACCTCTTATTACTGTATTTTTATTTTTGCCTGAATTCTTTGTTTATTTAATATGTTTAACACCCCCACTTCACTTCCTTCCTGTTCATATTTATCTCATTTTTTTTCTTGCCCATTTCTTTATTTTTCCATTTATCTTTGTCCTTTTCTTTAGAGAACATACCTAGGACCTTGCACTTTTTTTCACACAGTCCCTGAAACTCTGTAATTTAAATAAATTAGGCTGACACCTATATTAGGTCTTTTTTCCTGATATTTTATGTTTTTAAAAACTTTTTCTGTTGTATTTTCTTCACTTGTCTTTGCTAATCTGGCCCATCCTCATGTACTTCACAGCCCCCATGTTTTCTGCATAGGCTCACTGTATAAACTCACAGTCTGATAAGGGACTCACAGCAGGCAATGAACTGGTTGTTATGCTTAATCTTCTGTAAAAGAGAGAATATTCAGGTCCTGTGCAGCTTGTCTTCTCAGTCGTCCTTAATTTGCCATCTCCTCTGTGAACACTGTGACCAGAATGAGCTTCCTAAACCCCATCAGGCCAAGTGACTCCTGGAGTTGAGTATTTCAGCAACTCCCCATCACAAAACCGATATATTTCAAGCTCCATGGCATGACCTCCAACGTTCTTCATAATGTTTTCAGAGTCATCTCTCATCATTTTCTGCCCCATATAGTTCCTTCCCCAGGCTGTGAGAGTTTAGGCTTCTATGTTTCTTTTCCTGAAATTTATTTATCACTTAATTTAGAAAATATTTATTGAGGCTTCATCATTCCTCCAGAACCATGTCAGATGATGGAGTCAAAAGCAAACAATAATAATGATCTCCATTTCCTGGAGCTCCTAGTCCAGTGGAGAAGACAGAACATATTCAGTTATAGTAAGGGGCCTAAAAGGCCACATGCTTGTGAGAAGGGTGTGCTGGGAACTAACAGGAAGCCTCTAGTCAACTGGGACAGTCAGGAACGTGGCAATCAAGCCTAGGTCTGAGTGAAGGATGAGTAGGAAATGCAACAAAAGGAAATGCCTATGGCTTTCTTTCTATTTGGACCTGATAGATTCCTATGCATCCTTCAAACCCCACTGACTCCTGAATCTTTGGCCACTCCCCAAAAGAAGGGGTCACTATCTTGCATGCCATTTCTGTGTCTTACATGTCTATCTCTCTGTCTCTACCTCTATCTCATGTCATAGTTAAATTGCATTTTTCCTTGTTTACTCTTTGACCTAGCTCCTGCCTACCCTACTCATCCTTCCTTAATCAGCTCACATCTCTTCCTTTAGAAAGTCTTCCATGACTGCCCTACTCTAGCTTAGGCAGCCCATGTATGTGCTCCCATAGCACCTCCTATATCTCTTGGAGCACTGGCCACACTGTTATTCATTCCTTCATTCATTCACTCCCTCATTTCATCTCATTAGCAAGCAAATATTGAGTACTCCTCCAATCTAGGTATGTGTTCTGGACTGATAATCCAACAGGAAATAAATCAGACTAAAGAAGTTATCACCAGAAAACATAAATGCAGGGGGTCCTCTGGGGCCCAAAGCCCCAGGAACAAGGTCTTGGCCCCGGTGCCCTCCTGCCTTGTAGGCTGGGAGAAAGCAGGCCCCTGTGCTGTGGTGAGTCTTCCCTCCCATTTCCCCAGCACAGCATCTGGCACATTTTTGTTCAGTCCAGGAACACGAGGATGAAGGAGAGCAGTGGGGATTCCTGCTGTGGACTCTGGGAGCCGTCCACCTTCTGCTAAGAGACACAGGTGGCATCTGAGGCAGCAAACTGACCAGCAGAGACAGGGCAGCCACCGGCCCTCCCCGGAAGGTGCTGGAAAGGAGGGTGACTGCTCTGCTCCTCGCCTGTGGCCCTGGGAATGGTGTGACAGGTAACTAAGTCAGACAGAGGGTCACTCCCAGAAACGTGCCTCAGGACCAGTCCCGTCTCCCCTCTTGGGCAGCAGCTACGAGTGTCATTGCCCAGCCAAGGTGCGCTGTAGTGTCTGCTCTGAAGGCCAAGGGAGAGGGTGGCGGGGAGGAGCAGGCGGAGCTGCGGGAGGGCAAGTAGAGTGAGAGACTAAGAAAAATTATGAAGTTCCACAAAAACCTTCTTTCAAGTCTCCATGAGGAGAGCCAAGCCAGGACCTTTCATCTGCTCGTTTCTTTCTCTTCAGCCTGGAGAGAGCCCCATGCTTAGACTGTCAACTCCAATTTAGCTATTGCTCATTACCTCATCACCCATTTTCTATAATTACATGTTGGGTAGCCTCTTCCTCCTCTCATTTTAATTAGTTGTCAGACTGAAAGTGAGCACTGATGGTCTTTTCTGCTTTGCTCTCATGGACATCCTCCTCTGCACATTTTCATCATCCAGGCGATAGGATGAAGCTTTTATTTGTAAATGAGCCTCAGGGCTCACTGATCCTTCAACATCATGGGGAAAATGTAAAAGAGACAACATTTTAAAATGGCAAAGCTACATATTTACCCTGCATAGGAAAATTTTGTTGGTTAGGTAAACTGAGGTACCAGGCAGTAAACAGGAACTGACCCACCAAACTCTGAGCACACATCATGCTATAGAAAAGGCTGGAAAAATTTTGATGTTCAATCTCAGCTACCAGTGACATAGAAAAGGCACAGATAAGCTAAAATAAGGGTGGAGGGAGGGCCTTCAGGATCCAGGGATATCTTGTCTTCTTAACTCAGAGCAGGGGAACTCAGAGCTATTTAAGTAAGAGCACTTCAATTTTCCTTTGGGAATATTCATTCTGTGGTTGAGGTGGATTTAAAACCTTCCCTAGGTTCTGGGTGGCTCTTGATTGAAGTCCTTCAAAGATCACTTCAGATATTGATACATAAGCCAGTCAGAGCCATGGGATATGTGGATTGGAGCCATTGCAGCCATCTTGTCAGGGTGAGGGCAGCCTGAGAATGAACCAACTTCCAGCTTGTAGAGTTCATAGTCTGATCCCTGGATCAAACCATAAGGGTCCACTGTCCATGTGAGCTGGAAATTTCTGTTTCTGTTCAAGCTGGAATTTTTGCTTTGTTTGGAGCTGGATTTTCTGTTCATTTACTCAAGAAGCCTTCTGATTGATTTATACTTGATAAACCTAAAAAGAACTGGGATTTTATTCTTGCCTTTGTCCAGCTGAGGCCTGTAAGATGATAGATGAATTTCCACACATTTCCTTCATTGTGTTGGCCCACAGCCACTCACCCCTCAGGCATTTATGTGGCCCTCCCCCGCAGCCCCCTTCTCTTAGTGAGCTGAGCACAGCACCTCAGGGAACAACACTCCCCTGACTCGCTCATTTTTTACCTTACTATTAGAGAAGCTCAACTGCATTGTTGATTGAAATTATGAAACTTTCATGTGGGTTTTTATGCTGTGTAGGGTTTAGGAAAATAATTTTATAAGTGTGATCTTCATAAATGTAGAGTGTACAGTGCAAACTCTGGGTAAAAAAATATGAATAGACTTGCATATACACAAGGGGTTCTTCTGGCAGGAAGTTATGAGGTCTTTAGGGCAGGGTGCCCAAGAGGGAGAAGTCAGGACTTAGCTTCATTCAAGGCACTGCACAAAAAGTGTCTGCGCTCAGTTGCATTTTTACTTTGAACTCTCTTGGAGGGAAAGCACACTTGATCACGGGCCATGAGCTGCAGTGGGGCCCCCATTCTGCCTGAAGCTTACAGGGTTGGGTGGGTGGGGTGGGGTTCATTGTCTACTCGATTCCAGAGAGTGACACCAGCAGTTGTTTGGGCTGCACCATTTCCTAGTTCTACAGTAGAGCAAAGGCAGTGTGACCCAGCTGCTACCCTGGAGCCCTGCTGAGCTCATCAGTGTCCGCACCACGATGGCTGGAGCTAGAAGGGGCCTTACATGTCTGGTCCAGCCATCACTGCTTGAGCAGGAAGGTGAGGACTTGAAGAGACATGGATGAAGGCTGGAGGTGGATGAGATGGTGCGAACCCCAGCTGGTGAAAGGACCAGGGGTGGGAGGTGGGGTTCTGCTGTCTCCATCACTGGCCTTGGATCAGAAGTGTCCCCTCTTCCTGCCTCCATTTTTCTCATCTGTAAAGGGGATGGTGACTGGAAGGAATTCTCCCATAAGTGGGAGACCATGTTTATAAACTGTTATCATTACCAGCAAGCTGCCCACAGCAGGGACCTTCTCTCCCCTACCACCCCATGGTTTTGCAACTATTTTTTTGGTCATTTTTTATTAAGCTCTTAAGTTATTTTAAAGCCCTACACAAGATGTTTTCTTTTTACTTTTTTTATTACAGTATAGCTGACATGCAATATTATATTAGTTTCAGGGGTACAACAGATTGATTTGACAATGATATACATTACAAGATGCTCAGGAGGATAAGTATCATTATCACCTGTCACCATACAAAGTGAGTCCTATTTGTTTTATTTTTGAACCACAGGTAAACAAATGAGGGTTACTCATTCTTTCACAACTGCACCAAGGAAGATGAGGGGTGTATGTGTACATGTACTTTGGGCTGCTGTAGACTCCTCCGCTTTCTCTTCTCAAGGTCTTCCCCAACCCCAACCCTGACAATATGAGGAACATCGGGCCGCCATTCTCTCCACCCAGATGTATCTTCGCCCCAACCCCTCCAGGACGAGGGAAGGCACAGGTACAGGACCCACAGTCACTAGTAGTTCAGATGGCAACTAAGTTGTCAGCAGTTCTTGAAAAGGATTTTATGCCTGAAAATAGGACACTAAGAAGAAATATTTTTAAACGATTTTGTAAAAATATAAATGGCCTGTTCAATTTTAATGTGTTTACACCATGGCGTTTATTCAAGGTTGACTTTACAGGAAAAGTGACAAGCCTAAAGCTCCCTTGTTATATGTTTAATATTCATGCACCATTTAAATTCTGTGGGTATTTTGGTCTTCAGATAGTTCACTTTGTGTTATGCAGAAAAAAATTGATAAACTTTTTGAGGGAAGAAACTGCTCTTTTCAAATTGTTTCTCAGGTGTCTTGGAGGCACTTTATAAACACTTGTTGTTATATTGTTACAATAATACGTGAGGTGGCTCATTTACATGGGCCTCAGCAAAAAGAAGGAGAATCATGAAGGGTGTCACAAAATAATACCATCCATGTTAAATATTTAATGTCATACTCTCTTGGTGTCACAATATTTAGTACAGTGAGAGCATCTTTAAGGTAGAGAGAGATGAGCCAGGAGTACATTCTGCACATATGCAACACATTAAAAAGAAGCCCACACGGTTTATTCTTATGATTCACTGCTTTTGCTCTAGAGGGTTCCTTCGGTTAGGGAAGGGCATAAGGCAAGACTGGCCCTGGTGGCAGGCACTGATTAGGAGCCATGAGCACAATCTGCCTGTCCCTGGAGCCTACCCAGGGCTCTGCTCTAGAGATCCCCTGAGGCCAGCCCTGAGCTGGATTTTCCTCCCAGAGCTGCAGTTCTGGTGGGAAGCCTTAGGCCAGCTCCAGGGGCTAGGCCTGGGGGCAGCAGCCACTTGGTAGATAGAAATCACAGCTGCTGGCAGGAGGCTCGCCAAATACTGGTTCACTCTCAACATGCCTCATCACCTTCCGGCTGGTTAGGGCAAAGGGTTTCAGCCTTGCCACTGCCTCAGCATCATCAGCGCAGGCTCCTAAATACATCTGTGCTTGGAGCCCAGCTCGGGAGCTTCTTATTCAAAAGGTCTGAGTGGAGACTGGTTACCTGCATCTTTAAAAGCAGCACAGGTAATTCCACTGTGCTGCCTGAGTGGAGAAGAGACACCTCTTGGGAGACTCTAGGTTGTCAAGCTGTTAAACATTTTACTTTATGACTTCATTCCTTCAAGGATGAAGTGTGAAAGGGCTGCTAAAAGGACATAGAACATGATGACTGTGGAGTCAGTTTGCACTGCCTGGAAATCGCAGCCTTGAGGTTTGTGTAAAACAGGGTCCTGAGGGCATAGGGTGTTCCTTCCTTTCTTCACTGCTTAGATCCAGATCAAACCTGTCTGGCGAGAGTGCAGACACTGTCCTTTCTGACCAGACAACAGCCCAGGAGAACCACTGTGGAGACGATGGTATTCTACACAAGGTTCAGTATGTGCTCAGCTGAAAACTGAACGAGTGACCACATCCCTCCTCTGTGCTTGCCCCGTCTTCCTACATCCTCTCTCACTTCCTAGAAATACCCCACTGTTCGGGTCATCACATGCACCTGTGTGGTATTTAGAAAACTAACAAAATGCTTTAATTAGGGTTCTCCAGAGAAACAGAACCTTATAATTTCTTATTATGTATCTCTTTATATATAAATATTTATATATTATAGTGTATCTATGTATATCTATATAAAAATTATAAAATAATACATAAAATGTAGATTTATATAGAGATTTATATGCATATGTATATGTTTATATATAAGGAGATTTATTATGCTTCAATGACAGCCATGGATTCAGCATTGTGAGAAGTCCCCGGGTCCTTATTTCCAGGGCAGTCTCTCTGCACTCCACAGGCCCTCTGGGTGTCTGAAGCAGCAGTCGACAAGCTCTCCGGTCACCACATGACCCCGCGGCACCTCTGCCTCTCCGAGTTCTCCTTCCCCATACTGCTCCCTCCCGCATCTATTCCGGCTGACATTTCCCCTCATCCACCCACATGCCCCATCAAGAACCCGGGCATCCTCCTCTGCTCAGGGACACCTCTCATTTGGATCCCAAAGCCACCAAGTCCTATTTATTCTTCTTCCTAAATAATCACCTCCTTCCTGGACATCTTAAGGTCACTGCCTCATCACCTGACTGCTAATTTATCTCCCTGTCTCCAGTTTCAATCTCTCCCCACTCTACTCAGGCCTTCATACAGCTGCCAGGAAACACATCCAATACAATTTGATCAGGTCCTACTTCTGATCCAAGTTTTTAAATGGCTTTTCACAAGATGGAGCAGGGTTTTTAAACTTTTTTTTGGCAGGAGGATACTTTTTTTGCCCTTCAAAATGTTGTATGAAGCACTAAAAAGAAATGAGCTATTAAGCCATGAAATGATACAGAAGAAGCTTAAATTCATATTACTGTGTAAAAGAGGCCAATCTTTTCACTGAGTGAAAAGGCTTCCTACTGTATAATGACCATATTATACAGCATTCTGGAAAATGCAAAACTATGGATGTAGTAAAATAATCAGTGGTTGCCAGGGGTTAGGAGTGTGGGAGAGATAAACAGTCAGAGCACAAGGATTTTTAGGGCAGCGTATGATTCCATAGTGATGGACACATGTCATTATGCCCATGGAATGTACCACACCAAGGGTACTCTGTATACCTAATGTGAACTAGAGTCTTCAGATGATAATGACATATCGATGTAGGACAGTAACAAATGTACCACTCTGGCATGGGATGTCAGTAGACGGGGAGCATGTCTGTATGAGGGGTAAATGGAACTTTCTGTGCTTTCTGCTCAATTTGGCTGTGAACCCAAAACTGTTCTGAAAAATAAAGTCATTTATTACCTATTACATTAAAATTTTTTTACTTTATATTTTAAAAATTTACATTTACATCAAAAATTTTACATTTAAATTTGCATACAATGGTTTAATTTACATTTACAATTAGAAAAAGTGGAGTTACTTTGATGGAGGCTGTGACAATGGAAGGCGGCAGGTGGAGTGAGGTGGGATCCTGTCTGTCCCCTGCCCCAGGCATTCCGTTAGACCTTGGGACAGTGGGACGTGGAACAACACCAGAGACCTAGAGGACAAGAGCTAATGGCCTTAGCAGGGCCAACAAGGACTTTCACAAACTGACTTAGCTTTCCTTCCAGGGTTATTTATTGTGATTCCCCAACACCTTGCATTGGTAATGATGCGCACACATACAGGTGCTTCCCTGAGTATCTCCTGCTCCCTGGGGTCTCCCTCCAGGCCATCGCTTGCTTTGCTCCATCTTGAAGACTTCACTCTCCCTTCACTTGATGACTCCCCTTTCAAGTCGCAATGCAAGCAGTCCTTGGGAAGCTGTCCTAAATTCCCCAGGAGACCTTCCTCCCACCTGGCTTCTCCTGTGCTCCCTCCCCATGATGGCACCTGTCAAGCGCACACTGTCTGCCTCTGCATGCTGAACTCTTACTAGGCTGTGAGCACTCTGAGAACAGGGTCCTTCTGCTTTCCTCTTGGCGTCCCCTGTAACCAGCACAATAGGAGGCTCCCTGTTTGCTGAGAATGAATGAATATGTAAATTCTACTCTTCCTCTCTCAGAAAATGACAGCATCTCCCCTAGACTGGGATGACTTTTAGTCACTCTGGTGGATTTACTCCTTTCCCATCAGTTTCTTCGACTTTGGGTAGTGATAGCAGCCAATGTATTTACAAACCAGGCCAGCCACAGCAACCCATAGGTGGTTTTGGACATTTAATTTTTTCCCCATTTCTCTCTGCGGCTACTGTGCTCCTTCAGTTCACCTCTAGTTATTTCACCTTTCTGCTTCCACTTACACATGCTCTTAGTTTATCAAAAGGAAGTTTGGTGGGGCAAGAAATTCCCAGTCTGTCCTTCTCTAGTAGATAAGGAAGTCAGAATTGTTAACTTTAACTATGCCTTTTAGGGTATTTTGGTAAAAGACATCTGTTGTGGGGTGACTGCTTGGAACATTGAATACTGATTTCCAAAGCCTCAGTTAAATGTGGGCTGTAACTGAGCTGACACCCCGAGCCCACAGCAATAAGCCCAGCTCTGCCCGGATCGGACAGCTGGGGTTGGCAGAGTCTGAGAAATTACCTAAGGCTCGAGCACTATTCCTTTCTCTAAATTTTTTTGTCTCCTCTAGCTTACAAAAAAGTTCTCAAAGAATACTTATTCCAGTTTTGTTACCTGTTTTGAATGAAGTCAGTCAGCCCACAGGCTTCCTTGTTTCCTCCTATTTTTCACCCTGTGTCTTATCACAAGTACTCAGGCCCTGAGAAGAAAACTTGAAGCTTATATTAGGACTTGCTGCTCCTGAATTAAGTTCTGTTTCAAAGTTCACCAAAATGCCTATAGCTCACATATACAACGAATGGACCTTTCAAAAACCACAATCTAGAAAACAAAACAAAACAAATCTGTACTTGTTTACATGTGGCACTTCACAGGCACCTGAATTTTTTATAGTCTTAAGGGCTTTTGGTTGAATTTTCTATGTACTTTTGATGAAATGATTTTCCATCATAGATACAGATTCTATGAGATAGTGGTCTATGATTTTTCACTGTATTTCCAAATTTATATTTATAGGTAAATACTTCCAATGACAAATAATGAGTAATTGTTTACCATAATGCACATTCTCAAAAAACAAAGGTCAGACTGTCCCTGATAATGAATCTCCAGGGTCTTTCAAATACAAGTAAATGGTAAGAAGATCAGAGCCATAAATTTAGCAAATGTCAACTTCACTTAAGACTTAGGATGAACAGAAATCTTTACCACCCTCACCTCCCAAATCATATCATTAGAGAGAATCAGAAAAACTCAGTCATCAACATCCTTCAGTATCTTTGAAATACAGTGAAAGGAGGCAGAATTAGTTGCCACTGTCTTTTATTCCTTCCCTAACCTCCCTTCCCTGGTCTCCACACTTCCATTCATCAGGGGTTAAAACACCCTTCTCCCATTCCGCAACCCCCTGCCCCACCAGCTTTGAATCTCACATCAGGCCCCCATGCTGCAGTCATTTACCCATTCCCAGTCACTCTCTCTCTTTCTTTGAAAATTTTAGCTCTGGCTCACTGTCATTTTCTCCAATATTAGTTCTGTCATACGTTTTAGTGATTTCCATGACCCTGAAGATAATCCTCCCCTGCACCTTTATCTCTTTGTTTCTTGGCCTCCTCTTCTCCATTGATCTTGTCCTCAACACAACCTCAGCCACTCTCTCCCAATCCACACATTGTAGCCTTTGTCACCACCAATAATGGACCACTGCCCCCGCCCCTCTCAATTTCAGGCATCCCCCTTTCCAACTGCTACTTCCTATCTTTCCAACTTACTGTCTTTATTGCTCCTACTCCAATGCATCCTTTGGTCCCTCTGGATGTAATTCATTGATCCGACTCATTTTTCACTGTCCCTCCCCCTCCTCATTTTACTCCCAGATTATTTTCCTTGCTCTAGTCCCCATTTTTCCTCTCTGTTCAGTTTAAACTCCAAGGTTTAATCACTAAATCACCTCTTTGAATAAATTCTCAGCTCCTTTACCTTTCGTTTTCATCCTATGCCTTTGAAAACCCCCACCTGAACTTGCACAGCTGACCATGGCTGGATGAAAAACACATGACCATGGAGATGATCACACTTCAAGTGTATTAGCATGAATCTCAAGCCAGGCCTTAATGCTGTCTGGCCACTGATGCATCCCCTGGTCCATTCACTGTCCTGCTCTCTTAGATGTCTTCTCTCCTCTCACACTTGGAACTTTCCTTCTCATCCTCACTAACAGCTGATGACCTTGCTTCTGATTTCCACTGAGAATGTAGAAGTAACGGAAAAGAACTTCTACAGGATACCTCCACCACCACCCCATCAACCCAGCTGGCAGCCTCAAAGTGCATGTACTCTGCCTTCTTTCATGGTACTTTCTTCATGTGTCCTCAAGAAATCTTTCCAGGTATTTTTTTCTTCTATAGCACTTTTTCCTTCTCAGAAGCATTTCCTCATCAGCATATAAATGTGCTGTCATTTCTTCCGTGTGTAACAGGACCCTCTCTGACCCCACCTGCCTGTTCCAGCTGCTGCTGCATTTCTCTGCTTCTCTTTACACAAACTGTCATCAAAGAGTAGCCATCAGACTTTCTCTTTCCATGCTCCCTTGAACCCCCTCTGATCATGTGCTAGCTCTTCACTCCACTGAAACTGATCTTTTCAAAGTCATCAGAGTTGCTGCATCTAATGGTTGATTGGCTTTCATCTTGCTTGACCTATGAACAGCATTTGACAGGACTGGTCACTCCTTCCTCCTTGAAATGTTTTCTTTACTTTGATTCTGGGACTCTGTGCTCTCCTAGTTCTCTTCCTACTACTACACTGTCTGCTTATTTTCAGTTTTCTTTGTTAGTTTTTCCTCATTTTCCTGATTTCTTAGTGTTGGATTTCTTAGGTCTCAGACCATGTGCTTCTGTTTTCCATGCCATCTATCCTCATTGCCTTAGTGTTCCCATCCAGGTTCATGGCTCAAGCGGCATCTCCATATTGATGATTCCCAAGCCATCATATACCTATCCTAGATCTCTCTTCTAAACTAGATTCATATATATGTACCTATAATCTTTTTCATTGGATATTTAATAGGTCTTTCAAACTTATATCCAAAATCAATCTCTTAATCTCTCCCCTTCCTAAATCTCTTCTTTATTCTTTCATGTCTCATTCACTGGCAATTCCATTCCTTATGTTGCTCTGGCAAAAACCCTTGGAGTCCTCTTTGACTCTTCTCTTTTCTCCTGCATTCCATATAGAAACCAACAGAGAATCTTCCAGACTACCTTCAAAACACAGCCATAATCTGACCATTTCTTATTAGTTCCTCAGCTACCTTCCTCATCTAGATGCTCTTAGGTTTTAGGAAAAGTTCTGAAGGTGTTAAATAGCCCAAATGCCAAGGCTGCTTCTTCCCATATCTAAGGGATGTTTGCAAGCCTTGTGCCTCCCAAGTCTCATGCTCAGATTTACCACTTCAGATTCATCCTTATGATAATACAATTGCCATCTTTGCTTAGTCTTCTTTAAATATTTACATTTTCTTGGAGGAATAAAAGTTTTTATTTATTAACATATATCACCTTGTTCCAAAAGCACTTATGGGAGCACATATAAGTACATAAAAAGCATAACAATATAGAAAAATAAGTGAGAAAATTAAGCAAAAAGAAAATAAGAATAGAAAAAGTTCAGATGAAGCTATAGGTGTAGTGGGCACACAAATTCATTCCAAGAGATCCTTCACATTTGCTAAACTTGAGAAACACATAAGTCTGTTCCTCAAAGATATGTTCTAATATCAGATTTCTTTCTGCTTGATAGGCCCCATAAAGCATCATGAACACAGTAGCTCCTTGGACCTAGAGAGGGAGAGGGCTCTGTCGGGCGGGACAAGCTCAGAAGAGAAATGGGGCAATGCTGGTCAGGAAGGCCCTTCTCACCTGAGACTGGATCCCAGCCTATACGTCCATCACTCCCTGTCTCCTCCCTTTCCCACCTCCCACCCCACCCCCAAATGATACCCAGAGTACTTACCAAGACCCAAGCAAGAAACTCTGAGTCCTGATTTTCCAAGATTCCTAGAATAAAAATAAAGCAACACATGGTCATTGCTTTCTCAGCTGAAACTCTACACATTTAACTATGACTATTATATCTCAGTTTTGATGACATGTTATAGCTAGAGTCATGGTAGTGGCAGAGGCATAGATGTAGGCACTAAAAACCTCAAAATGTGCTTAGCCTCTGCAGAAGAACAAAATGTGTGCCACAAAATGCAGCTTTTCAGCCCCAAATGATCTTCTTTATTCATTTGTTTATAAATATATTGTTTTCTTCTCTCTTTCTGGAATGTGAGTTCCTTGAGGGCAAGATCTGTATCTTATTCGCCAACCACTCATCCATTATTTATTCATTATTCATCAACAGAATCACAGCATGACCCCCTTAATAAATATATGTTGGCTGAGTAACTGGCTTCTAAAACAGAATATTATTACTAATGTTTGGGGATTATTAAAAGAACAAACACAAAATGATCCTTTAGATATTTAAACTAAAGCACAGGCATTCTTCGACTTGCAATTGGGTTACATATGAATGAGTCCATTGTAAATTGAAAATATTATTAAATAGAAATGCATTTAATACAACTAACTTACCAAACATCACAGCGTAGCCTAGCCTACCTTAAATGTGCTCAAAACACATACATTAGTCTATTGGGCAAAATCATCTAACACAAAGCTTATTTTTTAAAATGGTGTAAACACCTCCAGTAATTTATTGAATACTATGCTAAAAGTGAAAAACAGAATAGGTGTGTGGATACAGAATGGTTCCAAGTACATATTAGTTATTTACAGGGCTGACCAGGAGCTGCGGCTCACTGCCACTGCCTAGCAGCATGAGATAGTGTCATACTGTATGTCACTAGTTCAGGAAAAGATGAAAATTCAGAATTTGAAGTACAATTTCTACTGAATGTGCATCAATTTTACACCATTGTAAAATTGAAAAATCCTGTCAAACCATTTAAGTCAGGAAACATCTGTGTATTGTTTTGTAAAAAAGGCTATATCAGTAAGTGGATTAAGATGGTGGCGTGACAGGTGAGACAGAGACCTCCTCCCAAAACCACATAAAATAAGAAAATATAGTTAATACAACTAATCCTGAAAGAGCAACAGGAAAGAAGGCTGCACCGGACTGCATACACTTGGAGAAAAGAACAGACCTCACAGAATAGGGCACCAGCACTGCTCCCAGTGACCCAACATTGCTCTGGGGGCTGAACAGCTTCAGAGAGTAGAGCTTCTGGGCACTAGAGGGTGCCCCATACAAACAAAATGTCAAAGGAACCTGGTTCAGACCAAAATCCCACAAACACCAGAAAAAGGACCAAGTGAAACTGAACTCATCAATCTTCCTGAAAGAGATTTCAAAATAAAAATCATAAACATACTCATGGAGGTTCAGAAAAATATTCAAGAACTCAGGGACTAATTCAGAACTGAGATTCAATCATTAAAGAATTCAATATCTGAAATGAAATATACAATGGAGGGATTTAAAAACAGATAAGATGTAGTAGAGGAGATAGTAAATGGACTAGAAATTAGAGAAAAGGAATACAGAGAAGCTGAGGTACAGACAGAAAAAAGGATCTCTAGGAATGAAAGAATATGGAGAGAACTGTGTGACCAAATCAAATGAAGCAATATTTGCATTACAGGGGTACCAGAAGAAGAAGAAGAGAGAAAAGGGGATAGAAAGTTTCCTTGTGAAGGTAATTGCTGAAAACTTCCCCAGTCTGGGAAAGGAGATAGTCTCTTAGGCCATGGAGGTGCACAGATCTCCCAACACAAGGGACCCAAGAAAGACAATGCCAGACACATAATAATTAAAATGGTAAAGATAAAAAAATCTTTTTTTTTTAAAAAGGACAAACTTTTAAAAGCAGCCAAAGAGAGAAAAAAGATCACATACAAAGGAAAACCTGTCAGGCTATCATCAGACTTCTCAACAGAAACCTTACAGGCCAGAAGGGAGTGACATGATATGTTTAATGCAATGAAGCATAAGGGCCTCGAACCAAAAATACTCTACCTGGCAAGATTATCATTTAAATTTGAAGGAGGGATTAAACAATTTCCAGATAAGGAAAGCGAGGAATTTACGTCCCACAAACCATCTCTATTGTGTATTTTGGAGGGACTGCTATAGATGGAAGTATTCCTAAGGCTAAATAGCTGTCACCAGAGGAAATAAAACCACAGAAAAGAAAGTAGAACAATTAATTACTAAGCAGATGCAAAGTCAAGTAAACTATTTCCAAAGTCAGTCAAGGGCTAGAGAAAGAGTACAGAATATGATACCTAATATATAAAGGATGGAAGGGGAAGAAAAAGGAGGAGAAAAAAAAACCTTTAGATTGTGTTTGTAATAGCATACTAAGTGAGTTAAATTAGACTCTTAGATACTAAGAGAATTACCCTTGAACCTTTGGTAACCACAAATCTAAAGCCTGCAATGGCAATAAGTACATACCTATCAATAATCACCCTAAATGTAAACGGTCTGAAGGCACCAATCAAAAGATATAGAGTCGCTGAATGGATAAAAAAACAAGACCCATTTATATGCTGCCTACAAGAAGCTCACTTCAAACCCAAAGACATACACAGACTAAAAGTGAAGGGATGGAAAAAGATATTTCATGCAATTAATAGAGAGAAAAAAGCAGGAGTTGCAGTACTTGTATCAGACAAAATAGACTTCAAAACAAAGAAACAAAGGGCATTACATAATGACAAAGGGGTCCATCCAACAAGATGATAAAACCATTATAGTTACTTATGTACCCAAAAGAGGAGCACGTACATATGCAAAACAAATACTAACGGAATTAAAGGGGGAAATATAATGCAATGCATTCATTTTAGGAGACTTCAGCACTCCACTCACTCCAAAGGACAGATCAACCAGACAGAAAATAAGTAAGGAGACAGAGGCACTGAACAACACATTAGAACAGATGGACCTAACAGACATCTATAGAACTCTCTACCCAAAAGCAGTAGGATACACATTCTTCTCAAGTGCACATGGAACATTTTCAAGAATAGATCATATACTAGGCCACAAAAAGAGCCTCAGTAAATTCAAAAAGATTGAAATTGTACCACCCAGCTTCTCAGAGCACAAAGGTATGAAACTAGAAATATATTATGAAAAGAAAACAAAAAATTCCACAAACACATGGAGGCCTACCAACATGCACCTAAATCAATGGATCAATGACCAAATAAAAACAGAAGTCAAGCAATATTGGAGACAAATGACAACAAATATTCAACATCGCAAAATCTGTGGGATGCAGCAAAGGCTGTACTGAGAGGAAAGTATATTGCAATACAGGCCTACCTCAGGAAAAAAGAGCAATCCCATATGAACAGTCAAAATGCATAATTAATGAAACTAGAAAAAGAAGAACAAATGAGGCCCAAAGTCAGTAGAAGGAGGGACATAATAAAGATTAGAGCAGAAATAAATAAAATTGAGAAGAATAAAACACTAGAAAGAATCAATGAAAGCAGGAGCTGGTTCTTCAAGAAAATAAACAAAATAAATAAATACCTAGCCATATTTATCAAGAAAAAAAGTGTACACACATAAACAAAATAAAAAATTAGAAAGGAAAAATCACTACAGACACCACAGAAATACAAAGAATTATGAGAGAATACTATGAAAACTTATATGCTAACAAATTGGATAACCTAGAAGAAATGGACAACTTTCTAGAAAAATACAAACTTCCAAGGCTGACCCAGGAAGAAACAGAAAATCTGAATAGACCAATTACCAGCAACAAAATTGAATTGGTAATCAAAAAACTACCTAAGAACCAAACTCCTGGACCAGATGGTTTCATTGATGAATTTTATCAAACATTTAGTGAAGACCCAATAATCATCCTCCTTAAAGTTTTCCAAAAAGTAGAAGAGAAGAGAACACCTCTAAACTTATTCTATGAGGCCAGTCAGCATCATTCTAATACCAAAACCAGGCAAAGACACCACAAAAAAAGAAAACTATGTACCAATATTCCTGATGAACATAGATGCAAAAATACTCAACAAAATATTAGCAAACTGAATTCAAAAATACATAAGAAAGATCATCCATCATGATCAAGTAGGATTTATTTCAGGGATGCAAGGATGGTACGATATTAAAAATCCATCAATAACATCCACCACATCAACAAAAAGAAGGACAAAAACCACATGATCATATCCATAGATGCTGAAAAAGCATTTGACAAAATTCAACATCCATTCATGATAAAAACTCTCAACAAAATGGGTATAGAAGGCAAGTACCTCAACATAATAAAGGCCATATATCACAGACCCACATGCAACATAATACTTAACAGTGAGAAGTTCAAAGCTTTCCCTTTAAGATTGGAACAAGACAAGTATGCCTACTCTCCCCACTTACATTCAACATAGTTCTGGAGGTCCTAGCCATGGCAATAAGACAACACAAAGAAATAAAAGGCATCCAGACTGGTAAGGAAGAAGTTAACCTGTCACTGTTTGCAGATAACATGATATTGTACATAAAAAACCCTAAAGAATCCACTCCAAACTTAGTAGATCTAACATCTGAATTCAGCAAAGTTGCAGGATACCGAAACAGTACACAGAAATCTGTTGCATTCCTATACACTAATGATGAACTAGCAGAAAGAAAAACCAGGAAAACAATTCCATTCACAATTGCATCAGAAAAATAAAATACCTGGAATAAATCTAACAAAGGAAGTAAAAGACCTATACCCTGAAAACTATAAGACATTCATGGGAGAAATTAAAGGTACCAATAAATGGAAATACATCCTATGCTCATGGATAGGAAGAATAAATATTGTCAAAATAGTCATCCTGCCTAAAGCAATCAACAGATTCAATGCCATTCCTATCAAAATACAGCATTTTTCAACAATCTAGAGCAAAAAGTTCTAAAATTCATATGGAACCACAAAAGACCCTGAATAGCCAAAGCAATCTTGAGAAGGAAGAATAAAGCTGGGGGGATTACACTCCATGACTTCAAGCTCTACTACAAAGCTACAGTAATCATGACAATTTGGTACTGGAACAAGAAGAGACCCATAGACCAATGTAACAGACTAGAGAGCCCAGATATAAATTCAAGCATATATGGTCAATTAATATACAATAAAGGAGCCATGGACATACAATGGGGAAATGACAGCCTCTTCAACAACTGGTGTTGGCAAATCTGGACAGCTACATGCAAGAGAATGAGACTGGATTATTGTCCAACCCCATACACAAAAGTAAACTCAAAATGGATCAAAGACCTGAACATAATTCATGAAACCATAAAACTCTTAGAAGAAAACATATGCAAAATTCTCTTGAATATAAACATGAGCAACTTTTTCCTGAACACATCTCCTGGAGCAAGGGAAACAAAAGAAAAAATGAACAAATGGGACTACATCAATCTGAAAAGCTTCTGTACAGGAAAGGACACTATCAGCAGAACAAAAAGGCAACCTACAGTATGGGAGAATATATTTGTAAATGACATATCTGACAAGGGATTATCATCTAAAATATATAAAGAACTTACACACCTCAACACCCACAAAACAATAACCCTATTAAAAAATGGATGGAGGATATGAACAGATACTTCTTCAAAGAAGAAATTCAGATGGCCAAGAGGCACATGAAAAGATGCTCCACATCACTAATTATCAGGGAAATGCAAATCAAAACCACAATGAAATATCACCTCACACCAGTTAGGATGGCCAACATCAAAAAAACTAGGAACAACAAATGCTGGCGAGGATGTGAAGAAAGGGAAATCCTCCTACACTGCTGGTGGGAATGTAAATTAGTTCAACCATTGTGAAATCAATATGGAGATTTCTCAAAAAACTAAAAATAGAAATACAGTTTGACCCAGGAATTCCATTCCTAGGAATTTACCCAGAGAAAACAAGGTCTTAGATTCAAAAAGACATATGTTTATTGCAGCACTGTTTACAATAGCCAAGCCATGGAAGCAACCTAAGTGTCCATCAGTAGATGAATGGATAAAGAAGATGTGATACATATGCACAATGGAATACTATTCAGCCATAAGAAAGAAACACTTCCTACCATTTGCAACAACATGGATGGAGCCAGAGGGTATTATGCTCAGTGAAATAAATCAGGCAGAGAAAAACAAATACCAAATTATTTCCCTCATTTGTGGAGTATAACGACAAAGCAAAAGTGAAGGAACAAAACTGCAGCAGATTCACGGACTCCAAGAAGGGACTAGCAGTTACCAAAGGGGAGGAGGGTGAGGGATGGTGAGTGAGGAGGGAGGGAGAAGGGCATTGAGGGGTATTATGATTAGTACACATGGTGTGTGTGGGGATTATGGGGCCAACAATGTAGGACAGAGAAGAGAAGTAGTGACTCTGTGGCATCTTACTACATTGATGGACAGTGACTGCAATGTGGTAAGTGGGGGGATTTGATAATATGGGTGATGTGTAGTATCCACATTGGTTTTCATGTGAAACCTTCGTAAGAGTGTATATCAATGATACCTTAATAAAAAATTTAAAGATACAAATAAATAAATAATGCTATATAAAATTTCTATAAGAAGGTCTAATAGTCCTTTTTAAATGATTCCCTTTTTGTCATTAACACTTCTGCTTTCCATCTCTAGACATTTATATGGAAAAAGAAATAATAATTTTGACCTCTAGGGAGAGAACCAGGTGCCCTGGTCTTCACTGTGAGGTATATCTGGAGACCCAGAATGCTGTCATCTGCTTAACATACGTCAGAGAAGAAATTAAACTCTTAGAAAGAGAATGCCTCATAGAATTTTGTAGAAGTTCAGTGCGAGGAGGTGAAACTTAAAAATTGAAACATGTAGAAGAGTGCATCCCTTGCTGCTCTCCCAAACAGCACAAACTTTTCCCACTGCAGCACAGCTCAGCTCCTCCAGGCTCTCTCCCGATGTGGCTTCTTTAGAGGTAGTAATTTGTGCTCTTGTTTTTACATCTTTTTCTTTTACATCTATTTCTTTCTTCTGCTTATTATTCTTGTCTATAAAATGCCACCTAAACAACACATTTAATTTCAAATTTCATAGCATGGTCCAAAGTGCATCACACCACAAAGAGCTGAAAGACCCAGGTTTCTGTACCATTTTCACAACTAATCAGGTAACCTCGGAGGCATCACTTCCTTCCTGAGGGTTCAATTTCCTTGTTAGTGAGGTGGAATTTTAATACCTGTGCTGTCCATCCAGCATTACTGTCACTGGACTGAAACACGGTAATGGATGGTAAACTGTTGCACTGTAAACAAACACAAGCCATAATCATTTTTGGTGTTTCTGACTTGGTTCACCTTCTCAGACACAGTGCTGAATTTTCACACTTAAAATGGGTATGTCCATCAGGAAGGAAACTGTTTCATAAAGGTGTATAAGAAAAATATTTTTAACTACTAAATAGGAGAAAAATCATTGGACCTCTCCCATGAATATAATTTGCATAAGAAATTGTTCCTTTCTTTTATTCTAAAAGCCTACTGACTTTAAAGGGTAGGAGCCCTGAGCAAAACCTACATAGTGGGAGAATTTTAAAAAGGGTATATACACAAAAAAGCAAAACAAACAAACAAACAATATATATATATAAATCACATCCTTCCTCAGATATAACATTAAGGACAGAATTCAGTAAGTCCTACATGGTAATATACCATAAAAGCCAGAACTAGTTCTCATCTGATCACCACCTTGTTACCTCAGAAACCAAAGACATACTTGTCATAGTAAATTATTTCAAATTAACTAACAAGCCTTCTTCAGAAAAAGGTTCTTTTTCATGGGGACATATGCAAATTTAAGTCTGAACTGAGACATTTGCTTAACAACTGGAACCTTAAATATATATATATATATATAAACAACAGACTTCCAGGTAGACATAGTCAACACTGATTAATCAGTAAAGATTTATTGAGAAATTATCACCAGGCAGTGTACAGGTCATGAGGTCATGGGGACACAGAGAGGAGCAAGGTGTGGTTCTCTGCCCTCAAGGAGTTCTCTATCCTCTGCCTTTCTGAGAACCACCCCAGAGCAGCCATGTAATTACAGTGTGGTGGGGTGTGTCCTCCTGGGGAGGTCTCTGGGGGTACATGGGGGGCTATCTCAGGTTTGTTTTTGCATAATTATGTGGGTGTCATAGGGGGAAGAGATCTAGGCAATGATTTTCATGGAATTTTAATAGCTCAGTGATTCTGGAACACCAGGGAAGAGGGACTTGGTACAGAAAACTATGCAGAGCAAGACATTTTCTAACAAACTCAAATAGGCCAAGGTTATGACACTGGGTTCTTCCTGAGGAACATCTCATCACTCAAGGTGGGGGACCTGCCCTATTTTCCTCATGACAGTGACTGGGGAGGATAACGATCACTCTGCTATGACTTTGGAAGAGGAAACTTCAGAAACTCAAGAACTGTCAGCAGAAACAAAGTGCAAAGTAGCAAGTAGTAAACATGGCCCATTTTCTTGCCACTGCTCTTAAAACACCCAGGCCAACTTTTCCGGAATGAAAGACTTAGAAGATTCTGCACTGTAAGAAAAGTTCAATTACAGATAAATATTGATACAGTATTGATAGTTCTCACACTGAGCCTTGGTGTTTTTACTTCCTCTAACCCTTTCTGTATATAAAGGGTTAGAGGAAATAAAAACATCTTCACCTTCTAAGGGGATAGTTACCAAATTAAGGGGGTAGTTTTTAAAGTAAGTGGCATTTTCTGTGCATGAGCCTTATCTGGTTTCTAAGTCCACTGCCCGTACTTTGTCCAGGGCTGATTCTCCTTGTGAGGCTCCTACCACATAAACATACATGATGGTGCCTCTCACTCTGCAGACAGAGAAGGTCGGAGGGACTAGCTCCCTCCAATTCCAGGTATGAAATGTCAACAGAATTTCCACGATGCTGATTGCTGCATCTGCACCCCCCTGCCTATGTCCATGTTTACCCGGGACCTAGTGGACATGTGGCAATAGTCTAGCTGCTCTGATCCACTTAAGTTCTGCTGGATAATAGAAGCCCAAACACTGGACATATTTGATCCAATGAGTACAAAAATACATCATCCCAAATCTTGTTTGTGTGGCTACAATACTAAATAATGGCCAAACATATGTATCATTCTGGGCTATAACAGACTGCCTGGAACCCTCTTTATCCCACCCACATGGAATTTGCATGAATACTTCATGGTCTTGTGTGATACTGTACAATGAAACACTTTGAAGGAATTTCATCTTACTAATTTCTCAGCATTTGCACAATTGAAACTACATAAAAATTCTTTAAACATATCAAAGTTCTAATTAGACTGAAGCCCTTTCTCATGTGGTTCAAGATAGTTTCATTGCATTGATTTACCTATTTTATCTGTGTCAGATATACCAGAAGGAAGTCTCACCATGTTCATTTTTAGTATCTGCTCCTGTTCAACTCAAAATAAAAGCTCCTCTTTTCCAGGTGAACCTGAGGTGCTCTGTGGCTAATATTAGAAATGAATGACATCAACATGGGGACATGGGACACTTAGCTTTGCCAGCCAAATTTTGGGAATCCTAAATCTTAAGTCAAAGCTTCAGTAATGTGTTGTCTGGAGAAGGGACAGAGCTTCTTGAGAGCTCAAAGGCTGCGTCTCTCCTCTCTCTCTGAAAGCAGGACTGTGCACTCCTGAATATATGGTGAACATATTTTAGGACAATGGTTAGTTTCATGGCAGGGGCTTAAACAGAACTCCAAGTGTCATTTTGTAGCACTCCGTCAGGTTCTTTGATCTGAAGGCTATGTAGGACTGCCATCAAGCATCACTGAGGCCCTGTATCACAAGCCACTCTGATGCTTGCAGTTCCTTTAAAAATCAGAGGTGCTAAAAGCAAAAGATTAACAGCCCAAATGTGATGTTTTAAATTGTTTGCTTCTGAATACATGCATTTTAGTCATTATTTGCAGTTGTAAACGGCCCAGAAAAGAGGAATAGCTAGCTAAAACATGTACTCTGCATTTAACCAAGAAAGAGGCATATTGCATGGGACAAAATCCCTCCTATAAAGGCTGACACAACAGGGACAACTGAAAGTATAGGTAAGGGGCTCCAGTGGCCATGGCAGGCTGGCAGAAACCAGTTTGGTTTGACCTGTTTTCCTGTGCTCACATCATTACATCATCTGCTGTCTCACTCTATAGGAACATCTTTCTGATCCCTCTAAATCACACTCTGATGTTGTGTGGTACCTTACCTGGAAGTTATTAGTCAAATCTGGGCTATGGGATTTTTTTAAAAAGAAATATACATTTAGCCTTTCTTGACACATCCAGAGCAGAAGGCCTGTTCATTTGTCAGTCAGCTGCTTCTGATGGTTGCACAAGAATATACATTTTGACAGCCATGAAGGTGATTACAAGAGGTAATAATGTTTCCTTGTGAGGGTATTGTTCATCACTGTTTGATGAATGAATAATGACTCATTTGGAAACCACCAGGCACATAATTCAGCGTGCATTTCGATGACAGACACAGACAAGTAACACAATGAATCTTTGTTCTTACTTTCATTTAAGTAGCAACAAAGTTGAATGGGCTTCTTTCAGATTCTGTGATTTACAGGTTTAAGTCTTTTATCAGTTGTGAATTCCAGCTAAGTTCTTACTCATTTTTTTTAAATATAAAATCACCAGTTGATTTATTATTCTAGAAAAGCCTAGAGAAATATGGCAAAAAGACACTTCCCTATAATTAATTAATTAGTTCAGTAGAGATGTACTGAGTTTCACTGTATACCAGCCTTGTATTAGGGTGTGGGGTTTGGCTGAGAAGCAGATAGTTGCTACTTTCATGGAGCTTATATCATAGATGGGGAAAGAGATGTTAAACGGTGAATTAATTCTTTGATTATAATACTAAATAAAGAACAGGATGCACTTTGCACAAAATTTAGATGTTGGGGAAGCTGACCTGCTCTGGATGATTAGGAAAAGCTTCTCTAGGGAAACAGCATTTAAACTAAGATCTAGAGGAGGAGTAAGAAGTGACTTAATGAAAGGATTCGGGATTAGCACTCTAAGCAGAGTGAACAGCATGTGTAAAGGCTCAGAGGCTAGAATAAGCATAGGAAATTGAAGAACTGAATGAAATACAGGGCAGTGGGAGAGCAGAGTGCAGACTGACTTCCGTGAGCCCGTGGGGACAGAAGGAGGCAGATCAAGCTAGGCCTTACTGATTAGGTTATGTTCCCAATTTTTGTCTTTATATGAGGGAGTAACGGAAAACTTCTGAAAAAGTTAAGCAGGGGAAGCAGATTGCAGGGAGGCAAGAAGAGGAGCATGGAGGCTACTTTGGGAATTCTGGTGAGAAATGATGGTGCCTTAAAATCTGATTCAGGAGATTTTAAGGGGAAAGGGGAAGATGCCAGATATTCTTAGCAGGTAAAATCTAATGCCCTTGGTGTTTGAGTACAAGAGTGGAAGAGAAGGACTAGTGATGGGCCAGTCTCAGGTTTCTGACTTGAGCAGCTGGGTGAAAAGGGGTGCTTTTTACTGAAGTAGGGTTCACTAAAGAGAGAGAGTTCTGACTGAACTTTGGGCATGTGGGCAGACATGCATGAGATAACCAGGCTAGTGGCCTGGAGTTCAGAGTAGGAAGACGGGTTTTCTGGGTGTTGAGGGCTGTGTGTGCCAAGGGCTAGAGTCAGACGCCAAAGGAGACAGTGTTCAGTTAGAGGAGAGGGCCAAGGCCTGGCCTAGAGGAGCTCCAACCTTACAGTGGCAGAGAGGAAGCTACATTGGCAAAGTGCACTGGGAAGGAGAGGCAGAGATGTAGGAGGAGAACAGGGAAGTGTTGGTGTAGAAGCCAAAGATGGAGACCGTTTGAACAGGGCCTGAGGGGCAGGCAGTGTTGAAGGCTGCTGCGAGAACCAGACCACGAGGACAGAGAGATGCCCTTTACACCCCAGCTGTCAACGTCGGCAGCATCATTGCAGTGGTGCTAGGGTGGGAGCCAGCCTGGGTGGACTGAGGAGAGAGGAGGGCAGAACAACCCTTGCTAGCTCTGTGTGACCTTGACAGCTTACACAGCCTTTTCAAGTCTCTTTCCTCACTCATAAATGAAGATATTAATAGCCTACTCCATTTTTACTCTTTGATGATTGAGAAAATAAAAATGCAGCATCAGTCCCAGCATATTTCAGTGTTCAATAGATGCTTGTTGCTTTTTGTTTTCCTACGAAAAGTGGTGTCTCAAAAACTGAATCTGGTGGGGTTCCGTTTCTGGTACGGAAGCTGGTAGAAAGCTGCCTCTCTGGCTCGCAAGACCCACTTCTCTGACTTATGATCCTCTTACTCTGTGCACTGGTGCTGACATTGCAGCCATCCTGATGCGAATTGTGAGTCATTTCGTCAGCATCATTGGAAAACTGGGGACCAGGGGATAAAGATAGATAAGGAAGGCAAAGGAGAAGGTGGCACGTTGTTGGCAAATGGGGTTGGAGAAATCCTGTGAGCCTGAGGAATTCAGAACAGTTCTGTGATCCCTGGCGGCGGTAGGTGGGTATGAAGTTGAGACCTAAAACTGCGTGGAGACTTCTATGCAAACTATGATGCTCTGCGAGGAGGGGGTGTGAAAAATGCTTGCCCAGGTCTAGTTATGGCTTAAATAAAAGTGACTCTGCTTTTACTGTCTCAAGTATCCAAAGTTGATATCAAAATAGCTAGAAATCAATAAATTAATTAGAAGAATCTAGAATCTTTATCACAGGGACATATAATCGGGGGGTTCATGAACTTGGAATGGAAAAAATAATTCTTTTTATCAACTTCTAACAGAAATTTAGTATCTCCTTCAATTGTGACTGTAGACAAGGAACCACAGAAGTATTCACATAACCTGTGACTTTGCCAAGATAGAAATTATAGATATTTCCTGTCACATTACAGATGCTTTCAAGATCTCAGAAATTATTTGCACTCACCATTGATACTCATCACTACTTGGAATTTGTGGTATTCAACCTGCTGCTAGAGCTTATTATTTAACATATTTAAACAGAAATGCATATTTTACTAGATCACAAATTTGGGTTTTAAATATTTTGAAATGTATTTCAATTTACTTAGAATCACTTGTACCTTATGCTATGTATTTTAAAGCTCCTTTTCTGAGAGTTTGTAGGCTTCATTGGACTGCTAGAGGGGTCTAGCATCAAGAATCTCAGAGGCAGATAAAGATAAAGATTGTTAAAGGAATACCTCTGTGCATCAATCTGCCACCAGTAATGTGAGTTTATAGGCCTCTCTTTCAAACTGGAAGGGAAGACAATCCTGAAAATTATTTGAAAGCAAAATTAAATAAGCAAAAGTCCACTTTCACTGTTTAAAATGTGTATAATGCAGTTGATAATATTGGTGTTTAATTTTAGTAAGTTTAAAAAATAGTTCTTAGGCCCTTGATGAACTTACTTCCAAACTCAGGCCTGCTGCTTGTGTTCTCTCTATTTGGATAAAAATTCTTGACTCTAAGGTCTCCCCCTGCAGGGCTCCTGAAGGCCTCATGTGTCCAACTATCGAAGTGGGGTCTGCTGCTCTTACCCTCCAGGGCAGAGGAGAAAGAAAAGCATTTGCTAACCCCTGGGCTCTGGGGTCTTAGCAAGAAGTGGCTTGCCTCATTTATAGTATTTCTTTTATAATAATTCACTTTAATGTGATTCATTCATTCAACCATTTCATATATTTGTGTTTGGTTTAATATAAAATAATGTTTCCTTCCTAAATCTTCAAGCAAATTTGTTGTCTCAGAGAGGTGCCATGTTGATCCCATGGCTTTACTGGGTACCCCTAGGCACCCCCAGGCGCCCCAGTTTGAGAGACGTGGCTAGAAATTATTATCAGTCATGCACCTTATTGTGAAAGAGATTCAGACCTTTTTCTTACATTAGTTTGGAGATATTTGAATGACCAATCAAGAGACACTTAAACATTTGAGAAAGATGGGAGGGGGAATAAAAGTGAGGTTGGGGGAGGATGAAGGAAGCGGGTCCTCAAACTGGAGAACACACTTTGCTGCCTTCCCAATTTTGTCAGGAATCACATGTCTCCTCAAGGTAGAATGATCACACATTCCTAAGTAAATGTACTTGCCACTTTCAAAGCTAAGAAGGGAGAATCAAAAGGTTTCAAAGTTTTCCCTTCCCAGAGGTGAAAATCTGTTTTCAAAAAATTCCACACGATGAAGCAGAGGTAAAGCCTTCTCTGGCATCCACTT
Organism: Manis javanica; assembly: GCF_040802235.1. Taxonomy (NCBI): domain Eukaryota; kingdom Metazoa; phylum Chordata; class Mammalia; order Pholidota; family Manidae; genus Manis; species Manis javanica. Next base: position 147,324,589 of record NC_133158.1, read on the forward strand.
TGCAATGAGAACTATGAATAGTCTCCACTGAAATGAGCCGTGCAGTTTTCAAAGGCAAAATGAAACAAACAAAAAAGCATCTGAGGTAGGAGTTCCATGTGCCACATCTTTTCAATTCTGTTTATTGTGGATAAATCTCTTGCTTTCTCTTTGGAAAGCAAAGTCAACAACATGACGGACACTGAAGCATGAACCTGACTGAGGTTGATATTTACATAGGCTCTTAATAAAAATAAATGCTTTCAGCCATAACACATTGATTTGCCTTTCACTTTTCTTGACTGAGGAACAGAAAATTAATGCCTGTTTTCTCTATGTGCTCATACAATTGAATTCTGCCATCAGAGTGCCACATATCTCGGTACATAATATGCTCATTATCTACAAGATCGTTTTTCTTTCCAGACTGAGATCTGGGAGGACAGGGCCTGTGTCTCATGCATCTGTTTATTCCCAATACGTAGCACAGTGCAGAGTGCACAGTGCAGAGTGCATAGGAGGTGTTCAGTGGTGCTCACACTGGGTGTTGTAATGCCATTGTTGTGAGGTGGATAAAGACTGCACTGTCACCTGTTTCACTCTTGCTGGCTAGGGAGACTCTGCCATTTCCTGGCAAACATTAGCCAGCATAGTGCAGTGGTGCAGTATGAAACACAGCAGAAATGCCTCTGCTACTTATGATCAGTGAAACCTCGGGAAAGTTACAGCACCTCTCTGTGCCCATCTGTTACTGGGAATAATAATAGAAACTACCTCACAAGCTTGTGAGGATTAAATGTGAAGATTAAAGCATTTAAGGGAGTGCTTAGAAAATGCTCTCTAAGTGCAAGCTGTTACCAGACAGACACAGGTTAGAATCCAAGCTCCACTTCTGGTGGCTGTAGGCATCTCATAAAAATTCCCTGTTTTATAAAATAAATTCTGTGCCCTCCCTGAGCAGAGAGACACAGTAAACATTGTGACCTTTCACTCTCTCAACCAGTATAGGTGTTAGGGCTCCTTGTTCTAATTTCATAGGAAGCTGGAGTTTAGGAACCTGTCTTACAAGATGCAGTCTATTCCCACCATATTTTTCCTCTTCTCTCCCCGCTTTTCCAGCTAACTGTGGCCACTGTTCCAATGGAAGGGCCAAGTCCTGGCCTTCTGGCATTTTCAGCTTCAGAGCTTGGAGCTCGGGCTAAAGGGGGCATTGTGACCAAGGTCTACTTCTGTGTTCAGTCTTGACCTTTCTCTTTAGTTGCTTTCAGTCCCGCACTTGAAACCACCTGCAGGTTACCCATTTGAGTTTTCAATGCACACCTCAAATTCAGAATGTCAATCTGTAGCTCCCTCGTCTGCACTACAAAAAAAAATTAACAGATTTCAACTACCAGAGATGTGTTTGTCTCCTCCCTCTCCTTGGCCTCCATAATGAGTCAGTGAGAAAATACAGTAGAGCCCACTTCTGTACCATCCCTCACTCCCAGTCCAACTTCTTCATAGCTGCTACTAGGTCAGACCCTTATGACTGATGGCTTCCTACCTGCCCTTCTGCCTCTAGATTCTCTTCTGTTCTTTCCCTGTTTATCTCTGACCAGCCTTATCACCTTCTTATTTTTATGTGTAACTATTGTTCATGTCCATTATCTTCCCTTAGTTGCAAAGTACTTGATGGTAGGAGCCAAGCCTGATTTTTATATTTGACTTCCTCATAACACTTTGCACCATGAAGTCCAAGTAAATATTTCATTGACTAAATGAATGTTCAAATGACTAAATGTGAGAATCCTTTTTTATCTCTTTGATGTGAACTTCCAGAGTTACATATTATTTTAGTCCTAATACTTTTGTGTTTAGATTTACTATTAAGATTCAATTATTTTATTCAATATCATAGTGCAATAAGACACTAAAAAACAAATAAAAGGTATGCAGATTAGAAAGGAATAAATAAAACTGTCCCTCACTGCAGACATATAATTGTCTATGTAGAAAAATCCTAGAGTTTACCAAAAAGTTTCTAGAAGTAATTTAGCAAGGTTGCAGAATACAAGGTTGCAGGACACAAATGTTAATTGTATTCCTAGCAATAAATAATTGGAATGTGAAATTTAAAAGAATTACATTATTTACAATAGCACCCTAAGAATGGAACACAGTTTTTAAATCTATCCAAATGTGGGCAATATTCATATGCTAAAAATTATAAAACACTGAATAAAGAAATGAAAGAATACCTAAATGATGAGACATACCATATTCATGGATTGTAAGACTCAGTATTTTTAAGATGTCATTCCTCTCAAGTGATCTATGGAGTAACTATAATCGCAATTTAAGTCCTAGCAATGCATTTTGTAGCTATCAAGGTGATTCTCAAACTTATATGAAAAGGTGAATGATCTGGAATATCCAAAGCAATTTGAAAAAGAAAAACAAAGTTGGAATGACTCACACTATCTGATTTCAAGATTTAATATAAAGCTACAGTAATCAGGGCAATTTGTGGTGTTATCTAAAGGAATGAAGCACATATAAATGGAACAGAACAGACAGGCCAGAAATAGTCCCATACAAATATAGTCAACTGATTTTTGACAAAAGTGAAAAGACAATTCAATGGAGAAAGGGGAGTCTTTTCAAGAAAAGCTGCTGGAACAATTATCTATCTATCTACAAAATGAACGATGATACAAATCTCCCACCTTACACAAAATTGACTCAAATGCATCACAGACAAATATAAAATTCAAAACTACAAAACTTCTAAAAAAAATAGAAAAAAGCCTGTGAGACGTTAGATTTGGCAAGAGATTTTAGATAGAGTAGCAAAAGGATGATATGTTAAAAATTGACAAATTAGACATCATAAAAATTTAAAACTTTTGCTTTGTGCAAGACACTGTTAGGAGAATGAAGAGCTAAACTACAGAATGGAAAAAAATATCTACAAAATCCCAGTAAAAGAGGCCAAAGTACTGAACAGACATTTCACCGAAGAAGATAATTGGATGGCAGATAAACATATGAAAAAATGTTCAACATCATTAGACATTGGGGAAATACAAATTAAAACCATAATGAGACACCACTATTCAATCATTAGAATATGTATGATAAAAACAAACCCCAAACAAACACAATGCCAAGTACCTGCAAAGACACAGAGCAACTGGAATCCCCTGTATTGCTGCTGGAGATGCAAAATGGTGTGGCCCATTTTAGGAAACATTTTGACAGTTTCTTATAAAGTTAAACATACCCATGACTCAGTAATTCCATTCCTAGGTATTTACCCAAGTGAAATGAAAACTTACATTCACACACACTACTATAGGTAAATATTTTTAGCAGCTTTGTTTATAATCACTGAGCACTGGAAACCACCCAGATGTCCATTAACTGATGAATGAATGGATAAGCAAACTAGGATATATTCATACAAAAGAACACTACTTAACAATAAAAAGAACTATTAATTCATGTTCACACAATAATATGAATGTATTTTAAATGCATCCAGCTAAGTGAAAGAAAATAAACACTGAGGGCTACAAATTGCATGAGTCCGTTTATATGACATCCTAGAAAAGACTACAAGGACAGAAAACAGATGTGTAATTACTAGGGGTTGGAAGTGCGTGGAGAAGTTGACCGCAAAGAGTCAGTTTTTGCAAAAGGGAGGGAAGTGGAGGGGGTGTGTAGGATTGTTCTAGATGGTGCTGTGGTGGCATGACTTCGTGTATTGATCAAAACCTATACCACTGCAGAAACACAAAAAGTGAATTTTTTACTCCATGCAGATTTTAAAAGTCTACAAGGATGTTAGAGGAACCCAAGATGAAACGCAGACTCCAAGAGACGAATCTAACTGTATTACAGCTGAATGGCATACCACACAGGAGGAGGAAGGGAACAAAGGACCCGTCTTAAATAAGTTTGGAAAACAGTCTTCTGACCAGATAATGAAAGGCTAAGAATTTTAAAAAACTGTACACAAACAGTGAATTCTCGTTGGCAAATTTGTTTCTCATGAGGAACAGAGACATTTTGAAGCTTAAGCAAAAACAGGAGAAAATGGAGAACCCCTTGAAGCCAATATTCCTTTATTATTTAATTTCACTTTATGGGTAAACACCCTCCCATTGCCAGAACATTAGTTTTTGTTTCTTTCTTTGTTTGCTTTTTTGTTTTTCTACTTCAGATGTTTACTCAGTAGCTACTAAGATGCATCATGACACAGCAACTGACTGAGGTTAATGAATGATCTTTCCAGGAGAATAACAAAATATTGACCTGGTGCCTAGTAGCAGTGGAATGCAGTTGGTCCCAGACTTCACTTTGAGCCCTGTTATAAATGGCTAATGATCAGTCAGGCTGGAGTCCTGGTTTTAGTTTATCTTTGTTCTCCAACCTCTGTTTTGATCTTTCTATCCTTCTTGATATCTTAGTTTGTTATTTCTCAAAAGTGGGAATTTCCATCACATTCAGCGGTGACAGCAGGGAAGTGGCACTGAGTGGAGGGCTGGGAACTGTGCCTTCTCGTGGTGACTCAGAGAATACCCACCTACAGCCATGAGAATTGTTCTAGAGGCAGAGGTCTCTCTGGGCCAATACGTTCTGATTCACTTGATGCAAAGGGAAAGCTCTTTCCTGTAGATTCATGAAAAGGAGGAAGGGAGGAAGCATCTTCTGATGCTTTTGTGAACTACAAGAGTACACTCTTTAGTACCTTAAGCTAAAAATCTTACTGAAATTCTCTTGAAAATGGAATCAAAGCTACTACTCCTTGTGCCTGGGTGAATGTTGACTAATGCAAATAATTTTTTTAAATTGATCTAAGGCATATAAATGTAATCACTATAGGGCAACTATAGGATGCTATGAAATAACCTTGCTTTATGCTTTTGTGAATTAATCCATCCTAGGAAATTGAAGTAATTAATTTCAGTGGTTAAAATCACTAGTGGGAATTCATTCAAGTTGACTGCCTTAACTATTTCTAAGCAAGGTGTAGATGACAGGAATTCATAGGATAGTGCCCAACATCCATGGCAGAGTAACTGACAGTTCCTTAATGTGGCTCCAAAGAAGTCCATTTCCAAGTCTATCATCATCATGTGATGAGAAGGAAAATCATGATGGGAAGAAGGTGCTGTTTACACAGGGATACTCAAAAGCTGGTTATTTAGTAAAAATTCTGCTAGGCAGAAGAATAGAAATGAACAGGATGGAGAGGAAATTAAGGCCAGTGAAGCCCACTAAAAAGGACTCAAAGAGTTAACCAGTTAAAACTAAAGAGCCAGAAAAAGACTCACAGAGTTAATGAGTTAATCAGCTGAAGCTCCAAAGGACAGGAGTAACTTGGAATGTCCAAATATTCCCCAGATAAAGAAAAGTACCTGAGTGCAGCCCATGTCTTCATTGTGTAGTTAGACCATGCCATTGTAAGGCTTACTTTAGCCTGCTAAAAGGCCCAGCTTATTCTTTAACTTAACCTATAAGCCGTTTTTTTCTCTTTCAGTTCCTAATCAAGTAATTTGCAACCTGGGCAGGAGACAAGCACCATGATCAATTTAGCAAAGAAACACAGATATAAACAGCAAACTAAAAACAGAAAAGATTCCATTTTAAATATAAGACTGCATATTAAAACCCAGGAAGTTAAGAAGTAAGATTCTTAACATATTCTTTAGCAAAGAAACAATAACTTAGCCCACCTTGGGGGCAGGGCAGGCAGTCTTGATTGATGTGTTCCCAGAGGGAAGCTGCTATCCTGGGGAGGAACTGGATCAGTAAATTTCTTGTGTTAAGTTAATTTTGCAGAATTACCTAGAGGACTGATAATAGAAGAAACTTAATGTTTCTTATCAAAGATAAACATCTTCAGACCACCTGACAAGTCCACACCCCATAGCCCTTTGTCACATTCCTGAAAAATCCTTAAAAGGGGGAACTCCCAATCTTTCAGCACACCTCTTCTCTGAGGTAGTCCACACTCCCCTTTCTCTGAGTGTGCACCTTTTTGCCTTAAATAAAACTTCTTCTCAACCTTTTAGGGCATGTCTCCTCTCTGAGGTCACCTGCACTTTTTCTCAATCTTTGAGGGCATGCCTCTCTCTGAGGTAACCCACACATTCTCTCTTTAAATAAAACTTAAACCTTTCAGGACATGCCTCTTCTCCCTGAGGTCTCCCACACTTCTTCTCTCTTTAAGTGCGTAACTCTAAATAAAACTTTAGCTCTGCTTCACTACTGTGTCTCCACCCTTCAGTTCTTTGTTGCAGCAGGGACAATAACTGAGGAAAATAAACAATGCCCCTAACAATTCCAAATAAGCCTAATTTTTTGACAATATGATTCTCTTAGAAAATTGAGTAAAGCTTTGAATCCTCTAGGATGTTTGACATCTATAAGCATGTCTTTGACTTTTAAAATAGAAAAGTAAGCTAATCATAATATATTTTTTGTTAATTTCTCATTTATTGGATAAATATAAATACATTTGTTTTTTCCCTGTACCTGAATTCAGCTGCTTAATAATAACTATTTACACAGCACCTATCATATACCAGCAATGTTCTTGGTGTTTTCATACGAGCATATGAAGTCATGCAGTCTTTCCAGGTAGACACTCTGTGCCCATGAGGACATGGAGGCTGGGGGGTTAAGTACTGGGCCGGAGGTCCCACACATCTAGGACATGGCAGAGTAGGGAGCAGAGTTCTACCTGCTGTGAAGAGTGTGCTTTTCCACTGATCTGCATGCTTTCATGTGTCCTACCAGATGAACTGGCCCAACTGTCAGCTGTTCCCTAGAGACACAGGCAGGGGCAGGTGTTTTGCCCAGCTCCATCATTTTTGGAGGCCTATAGAAGAGAGGAAATGAGTTTCTGTGGCTCTTGCCAGGCTCCCACAGCCCCTCCTGACGTCTGTTCTGGATCCCCCGCCCTGCACCCCCACACTGCACCCCCTGACTGTAGCTTTCCTCAGTATGTGATTGACGCCATGACAGCAGTGGGAGTAGGTGAGCTGTCACTCATTGTGCAACTCTCTCAATCAGCCACCGCACAGAGACAACAGGGGAAGAAAATAGGCAGAAGGAAATGTACAACCAGCGTTGGCTCAAAATGTAACAAAACTCATTTCATCCTGTTTTTTGCTCTTTTGAAAGGAGAATAATAACGAAGTCATTTGTGTGCTCTGTTGATTGGAGATGGGATGGCCAATGGGACCAGAACAGACCATTCCCAACTTACGGGGTATGGGGATAGGGGCTTGGGAAGGGGAACAGAAAGGAAAGTTGGGAAGAATTGGGGTAGCTTTGCCTAAAAAGAAGGTTGGTCTAAGAGTGTTTTGCAAGGCAATTCAATATAGTGAACATTTTGGAGCTACTCTGGGCAAGGATCTAAGGATATAAACTTGAATCAATCATATCTCTAACATGGTGTATTCATTCACCCAGTTTATGTTTATTGAGCTCCTGCAGTTAAGTCAGGCACTGCTCCAGGTTCTTGGGTACGGCAGTGAACAAAGCCTATTGAGTTCCTGACCTCACAAGGCCTGCATTCTAGTGGGGGCCCATACTAAACAAGTAAATAGGGAAATAACTTTGACAAATAAGAGGTGCTCTGAAAACATGAAGCTGGAGAATGGCACAGGTGAGGTGGTCAGGACAGCCCTCTGAGGAGGTGACATCTGAGCAGGGACCTGAGGGATAGGGAACAGCCAGCCTGGAAAAGATCTTGGAGAAGAGAGTCCTAGGCAGAGAGACAAGCCAGGCCCTGAGGCAGATACCAGCTTGAAGAGCAGAAAGGAGGTGGATGGACTGGGGGTGGGGAGGGCTGGGGGTCAGTGTGCAGTGGGGAGTCTCATAGGATGAGCTTAGAGAGAGAGATGGGAGCCAAAGCTTATAAGGTTGCTGGCAACTGGCTTGACTGCTCTTTACCCAAGAGAAATAGACAGAAAAACTGAAGGAACAAAACAGCAGCAGACTCACAGAACCCAAGAATGGACTAACAGTTACCAAAGGGAAAGGGACTGGGGAGGATGGGTGGGAAGGGAGGGATAAGGGGGAAAAGGGGCATTACTAATAGCACCCATAATGTAGGCAGGGGGCACGGGGAAGGCAGTATAGCACAGAGAAGACAAGTAGTGATTCTATAGCATCTGACTACACTGATGGACAGTGACTGTAATGGTGTATGTGGGGGGGACTTGGTGATCGGGGGGAGTCTAGTAACCATAATGTTGCTCATGTAAATGTACATTAATGATAACAAAATAAAATAAAATAAATAGAAAAGATCCATGAAACTGCAATGGACTGAATATTAAAAGCTAATTTATTTAAATAAAACTGTAAAACAGAGAGGGTATTATCCTTCACTGGAGAACTTTTAGAAGAGGAGTGAGGCTCTGTGGACCAGGGTAGGGGAGCTTCATTTGGCGCCAGGCCATGCCTCCCTATACTAGTGAGGTTTTGGTGTTTGGGATCTAGTGTTGCCTTTTTGCACTAGGGGCACATTGTGTTCAATGTGCACAACTGCCCTGCCCCAGTTGTATGGTTCAGCCATCCCGCTGGGCTCTCTGCTCCCCCTTTCTGCATCCTTCCCTTTATGGTATTCTGTTTGCCCTTTCTGGTCTTAAGTATCTTCATTCTCAGGCTTTGTCTCTCTTCCCTTTATCAAATACTGCTCTCAGGAAAGTCAGAACAATTCATTCTCACCAAAGTGTAAATAATCACCATGACAAAAAATGCTGCCCGTTGTGGGAAAGGGGAGATTGCCACCCTATGATTCTCAGGAATCAGGAAGAATGGCTCTTTGCGTTTGCATCTGGGTGGAAAGCTTTTCTCACATATTCTCACTCAAGAGGGAGAGCTCCAAAATCCGCCTCCCAAGACTTCCCCAAGAAGGGCTTGTTACTTGCATTTAGCTTGTGTCTCAAGCCCACCTTCACGTGTTACTCTGTGTGGTGTGCAGTTCATCTGCACCCTCACAAGTTCGTGGACTTCTTGAGGACAGACTCCATGTTTCATTCACCTGCTCCCCAGGCCCTGGCATGATGCCAGGCTCATGTTGCCCAACTGACCAAGTTGTGGGAGGGGCTGTAGAGTTGTGTTTACTTTGATCATAGTAGGCAATTGTCTTCACAGGCTGAGTTGAATTAATGCTTTTTAGAAAAGTTGCCTTGTCACTCCTGCATTTACTACAATTTTGATTGCTTCAACATTACAAATATTGCTGCCTGAATTTTGACCAATTTAAGATGCATTTGTTGGCAAAGTTCCTCTTTAAATGTAAATACTCTAAATAGGATGAAGTACATTCACTTATACAATAAACATTTATTATGTCCTTGCTCTGTGCTACACAATGTTCCATCACCCAAACCAAAATACTAAGGAGTTCACAAGGAATTGCTTTTCTTCCACATAATGAACCAAGAATTCCAAGTCAAGACCTGGTAATTCTATTTTTAATAATCCATCTAAAAGAAAAATTCAGAGATCTGCAATTAGGTTTATGTATGAAAATACAGATTATAATCACTACGTATACCAATCAAAGGAGGAAAACTACCCAATAATAGGAGAATCAAATGAAGTTTCAACAATTTGATGAATTTTATATAACCATTAAAAATTACATTAAAAAGAATTTTATTAACAAAGAAAATGTTCCGTTACAATGTTAAATGAAAAAAAAAAGTGGGATATAAAATTTGTTGCAGTATGACCTTAAAAAAATACAGAGAAGGAAGTCTAGAAGAAAATTCATTAAAAATATAAATCATGGAATCCTTTTAGGTGATGAGATAATGGTTGAATTTTAGTTTCTGTATGTTTGTATCTTCTAAACTTTTTGTCCTGAGCATTTCTCACTTTGTGATGGGAAAAAAGCTTACTGTCCTGAAAAATAACTACAAAGTACTATACTGAAAAAACCACCTTTCCTGAGTTGCTAAGATCAGCTACAGAAAGAGAATGGGATGGGAAAAATGGGAAAGTTTGGGTACAACTTTATGGGTACTAAGACACTGATGCTGAATGAGGATGGGCACAGAGGGTGGTAATTGGGAAGAGTGGACATCAGGAAATGGGAGGGCATAGGAGACACCTTTAGGGTAGCTCCAATTTGCTTAGGCCAATCCAGAAATGACATAATGACTCCCGATGTTTGGACAAGTAAAACAAAGTCTCTGGTCCCAGACAGGTTGCACAGCTGAGCAAGAACTGCCTCACTGGGTATGTTTCCCCATAGCTACAGTGAGCTTCTAACCTCAGTAGGCTTCGTTTTTCTTAGGCCTAATTTTTGCTGCTTAAGACTCAGTTTTTAGTGTAGTTCATAGCAATGTTAATTAACCATTCATCACTAGGAGCTTCTAGATCTGACTCAAGTTTACAGCCGACCACTCAGGTTTCAGAAACTCAGCCCTGACCCTGCCCAGTATGAAAACACTCACATGCACTTCAGGATCCCCAGTGAGCTCTCTTGTTCTTTGTTGCTGAATCTGAAATTCGTCTGTTTTATGGCTGATACCTTCCTTTCTTACTCTTCCAAAATAGACACACTTAGCTGCAAAGCCATCAAAGTGTTTTGCTCAAACTCATTTCTGATCACTCTCCTTCCCCCTTACCCCCACAAAAGAAAAAAGACTTCAAGTGAAAGTGGAGACAGTGAGACACGGAGATAAGAGTGTTGAAAGGCTGTAGTCAGGAGCAAGAACCTCTAGTTTTAAGGCTGGGCTCACCACTCAGCACCAGGAAGCTGGGGAAGCCAATTAACCTCACCCAGACTCAGTGTATTCATCGCAAAATGTGCATAAATACAGTACCTGCCTTAACCTGCTTACAGGTAATAGTGAGGATCAAATGAGATAAAGTATATGAAAGGAATTACAGAATTATTTATAAATGTTAGTTATTGCCATGATAATGACTACTAGAATAATAGTTTCATCAGCACCTGCATAAATTGAAGTAAGTGGTAAAAAGACAATTCATTATGTGTGCGCTCCAAAGCTTAGGTTCCATGAGCTGCTGGACAGACTTTGTAGCAAAATCAAATCATTCACACTGTTAAGAACTCTGCAGAAATGTCTGTGTGGTCAGTTATACAGAAAAAAAAAAAAAAGAGAGAGAGATATTAAGAAATATCCTAAACAGAAGTGGAGACAAGCATTTCATGAAAAAGAAAGTTTTCACTCACTCTTTGTTCATTGAGATCTGCACTCAAATTCAGGCCAAGAAGAGAAATTTCACTTAGGTTATCAAACTAATAAATAATGTGCATGTGTGTGTGTGGTGGGGAGTGATAGAAAAGTATGGGTGAGGAAAAAAACAGGAAGAAAAAATAAAATGCATTCAGATTGAACTAAAGTTCTTTCTTGCAATTGCAGATTGTTTTATAAATAGTTCTGAGACTCCATATTCCATTAATTTATGCAACAAATATATGTTAAACACCTACTGTGTGCAAAGGCAGATAAGGCAGCAGAAAAGATAGACACAGGCCTGCCCTATGGTCTTTAAAGTTTAGTTGGGGAAATACGTATGCACAAGTAATTATGTTATTACACTGTGTTAAGCATTACAAAGGAGAATAGGGTGAAATGAGCACATGGCCTATATTGTCAAAGGCCTAGAGGATCACAGCCCAGAGTGTCCCTATTACAGAACTCCGTAAGAAGTTGCTGTAAGATCTTAGAACCAAAAAGAGAGAAGTTATTGTGAGCACTTAAGGCAGAGAGGTAGGGCTCTCAGGGTAGTCCTCTGGCCACCTGATTATGGCTATTTTACCTAGTCTCTTTAAGCCTTGACTTCACATCTATAAAGTGGACATTTCTTAGCTTTATCTCTTAGGACTACTGGGGTGGGTGTGGGGGCTAAAAATTATTCATTCAGAAAGCCTAACTCAGTGCTCAACATATATAGTAAGCCCTCAGTAAGTGATAACTATTATAATTATTATCCTATTAGCTATTATTTAATAAACATTAAATTGTATAACTTAAAAGAGGTTTTTTAGAACCCAGAAAGCTTAGTCCAATTATTGGTCCACAGGACATTGATTTGTATTTCACTATAGTGCACAGAGGTAATCTCATTCTTGGCTCCAGTTTTGGTCACCACCCCTGTTTTTCTTGACTGGAATAATACATGGGATGAATGAATGGATGGAGGGATGGATGGATAAATGAATGAAATCACTCTCAGCTAAGTCAAGAAACAGCTCCTTCAACTGGACAAACAGTGCTCAGGAGCTGGACGTCCTCTCCACAGTTTCACAGAACAAGGAGAACTCTGAGTCACACTAACTCTTTCCTTGACTTTTATATATATTCAGACATGAGTGGATATATTGATTCCTTGAATTCACACTGCATGGATCCAAATGCTGCAAATAACAATGACCACAACATGAGTCAATTAACCAACCAACCCACCATGTAGGATTACACAATGTATTACAGACCCCAACCCCCTCGTGCTGCTACCCACTTTTGCTTGTGTCTTTCTTCCTATGGTTATAATACAAAAGAAGCTGCCAAGATGACTGCATTGTGGAGTTCAGCCAATGGCTACTTATATTACCAAACTCTTGAATATATTACCAAATTCTTTTATTGCCTTTGAGAATTCCACTCTACACAAAGTCCTTACTGGAGAGCACTTGCTATATTTCTATGCATTACTTAAGAAGAGCTTTTGAAGCATAGAGCAAAGAATCCTAAACCTGGCAGTGAAATACATCAATTTTGGTCCAATTTAACTAGAGACCACAAATCTAGGTTAACCCAGATCAGGCTATTAGGCTCTGATTACACCTGTTGCTTGGTGCACAACTATTCATGGACATCACCCCTTCCCATCACCTTCCCACCTTTGACTTTCAAAAATGTCCTACTTTGGATGAGATATTATGTGGTCACCCTAATCTAATCCAGTTGCTAACTATGCAACTTTGAACCAAAGACTGAAAGGAAAATAGAATTCCCTTCAGCTGAAGAGAGGAAGAGATGAAGAGAGGAAAAGAAATAAGTCAGAAGTGAGTATCTAAGTCCACTACCTCCCCTATTTCCCCACTCTTGCCCACTAAGATTAAGCCTCTCCAGAGGGTAAGGGGGACTAGAGATAAACAAAGGGGTTTGTGGGAATCTCAGACCACGTACTTGCTGCTTTGGTCCCAGGGTGCCCAGGAGAATTCACATCCTGGTCGGAAGCTTCACACTAACCTTGTGTGGCCAGCAGAGCAGGACAGAATAGTGGCCTGAAGTTTTCTAAGCTCCCTCCCACTCACTGACACTATTTTGGGAAGAAGGAAAAAGGAGAGAAGAGAGATCCCAGATGGAGTCTTTGACCTTTTCAATCAGAAGAGACAGAACTAACTTTGAATGGACTATCTTAAGTGCCCCCTCACCTGCCTTGGCAAGAAGGAAGAATCAAAGAAAAAGAGGACCATTTATAGGAAACAAAGAAATGCCTTTCCCCTACCACCAGCACATCTAAGTAGTAGGGGCAAATACCGTCCCATCTACACTTAAGTCCTCAAAGATCAACACAGCCCAGGGTCAGGGGAGACCCTCAACAAAAGTTTGTTGAATGGAGAGTCTAACCTCACATCACCAAAAAGAACAAGAAAACCCTGGACTAATCGAGTATATTCCTGCAGAAATATTAAAACACTTCCTGAAATATATTCACAGCTATAGTTACAAAAACAAAGAGGGAAAAAAACAACCAAGGAATTTAGAGAGCCATCTTTGTTGTCTGCTGAGCCTTAGGCAGTGCTGTCTCCCCATGGTGTCATGTTACACGCTGGTCTCAAATATTACAAGAATTTAGTCTTTCTTTAATGCACTTTACATAGGCTACTGCCAGAGGCAAGCTAATGGATTATAGTGACTATTGATTGTACTTTGATAAGGAAATCCCACTGTCCCAATCTTTACCTGTTGAACAAAATACATTTTGAATAATTACATATCATTGCTTCATCTGTTCCACAGAGGGAGAAGAAAATGCACTCTAGATTTATTGTTAAAATAGCGGTGGGTAGAGGAATGTGGATTCAACTATGGAGAACTTATTTCTTTAACTGTAGGCAGTTTGATAATAATTACATCAAAATTCCCTAAAATAAATGTTTTCAATGAAAATGTTGGTAGGCCAAAAGTATATGTTTATGAAAAGAGCTTATGTGAAGTTTGGGAACAGACCCATTTCTTTTCTCTCAGTGAACAGAAAAATATATCCCTTAGGTTAACTTGTAAATACATTGTTTCTATATTTAGAGATATTAGATTCTGGTAGTACTTAATATTTGTCTCAAGGGATTATGAAACACTATGATTATTGCATTTCTTAACATGTTCCCACCCACAACACTATTTCTTTTCTTTTTTTTGAAGTCAAACTGCAATTTGCTTTTCCAAACACTTTTCTAACTAGTGTAAAAAAAAATTGAAAATCTTGGGAGAGACTCGGCCCTTTTCCTTAGTAGTACCTTGCCAAACAGTCATTCTCTTACTAATGTAGAGAGGAACATGTTCTGGAATGAGCTTTAAATTTAATTTGGTTTATTTTGGAGACAGTACTTCAAAAAACTGGCTGTATGCCTTTATTGCTGTTCTGCAAAAAACACAGGTCCCATTGGGTGACTGGGACCTTGGTGAATAGTGAGCTGAAGGGAGAGTAGGTTCTAATTGTTAGATAAAGAGAATAGAAATCTGGACTCACAGCCTCCCAGTGGCTTTTCTGTGGATTGAAAAAATGAACTTGGACATTGATGGTCAAAGCACCCTCATTTCAGCACCAAGATGCAACCACTAGATAAAGCACCCTTAGATTTTATTGCCTCCCTATAAAAATAGAAGGGAAGAAAGACAATCAAGACTCAACTCAGTGACTCATTAGGTACATTTCAATGTCGAGCGCTGGTCCAATCATAGAACATCAGATGCACAGCTGCTGATGAAATCCAACTTGCAGCTGGTTCCTAGGATTTACGTGGTTTATACATACACATGTGCATAAAGCAGAACTAACAGCTAAAAAATGTCCATATCTGTGCTCAGGAAGAAGAGTTAGCACTGAAGGATACTTTCTGAATATGGTTTCTGTTTATATTCCATTTCACCTTGAGGTTCTGCTTATTCACAGAAAGTCCTATAATTTGGCTCAAGGTGTTTATAAAGAAGTGATGGCTGAGTCTGAGGCTATGGGAAAAATGGAAGTTTCCTATGGCAGGATCCTCACCAGACCCTAAACAACTTGACGATGTAATTGGCTCACTGCTAGGCTACTGCTTCCACACTATTAGGCAATGAGCTACTATTAACTGAGTCACTATATAAAGAGCTCCACCCAGTGCTCTGGGTGGGGGCAGAGATGGAGGTGGATTACAGACCTGCAGACTTCTGGATGCAGATGTGATATTAGTGCTAGACCTACTGCTGGGACCAGTAGGAACATTCTATTGTCATTTCTTGGTCTCACTGAATCCATAGTGAACTTTCCTGGGCCTGAAACCCTCAGGCAAGACAGAGGTCCTCCATGTCCAGACCTGGGGACTGGGCCACCTACAAACAAGAACTATATAAACCCCTTGGGAAGGATATTTTTTTATTAGGAAATTAAAGATCAGTAAATTCTTTTGTACAGTCATTCATGGAGGGTTTATTGAGTAGCTCTTGGATGTCACTGTTGCTCTTTGAGGTTCTGAGGTTGAAAGACAAGCAGGAAGTAAGCAGACAAGGATCAGTCCATGACAATCATCATATACAGCAGAGCCACGTGGGAGGTGGAATGGGAGCAGAGAAGTGGATGAGGACCTCTGCTTGGTGGCAGTTGAAAGAGGCTTCCCAGGAAAGAAGGATCTGAGCTAAAACTTTGGGAGAGAGGAGGTGTTCACCAGATGGAGAAGTAGTGGAAGGTGTTTCTAGAGGAACCAGTCTGAGTGGAGAGACACCTAAACAAGAAGGTATACGGTGTGGTTCACAGAAGAAAAGTGGGGCAGAGTAGGGCTGGGGATCTTGAAACAGGGCTAGAAAGGTCAGCTGGGACTGGAGTGAGAAGAGCTTGAATGCCATGTTTAATTAATTTGAAATGTCACCTGTGGGTGATGTAGCACTATCAGAGTATTTAAGCAAGGATAAAATATCCAATTTGCATTTAAGAAAGATACTGACAGCAGTGTGGAGGATGGATTGGAGGAGGGAGTGATTAGAGGGAGGGAGATCAATTAGGAGGTGATTTCAGTAGTTTAAAGAAGTATCAGAATCTAAGCTAGAGCAGCTGCATTTGATTGACAAGAGGTTTGTAAGGGGCTGGGGTACACCAGCTGTTCTCTTTGCAGACTGCAGAGTTTTACAGGCTCTAAAAGCATTGCTTGTATGTTTGGTGAATGAAGGGAGACCAACCCAGGAAACATCCTCAGGATATTTAAACATTTTTTAGCATTAACATTAAACCTTTGTAATCTTTTCTCATCCTTTCTATGTCACTGACAACTTATTTTCCTCCCTAGGGGGCATTGAAAGCGAGTGCAAATCTCACATTTGGGACTCAAGTGAATGATTAATTATGGAGTTATCTTGACTCTCAGGTGCATAGAACTGTGGCCACCACAGAGGATCCCCCCTTACAACATAGGTGCATGAGGAACGTGGGATTGCCTCTTCAGGGTGTAGACAATGACAAGCAATGATGGTAACTGAGCTGGATAATGGAGGTCAAAAACCAGAAGGAAGATTTATGGTTGAGAAGATGGTGCAATAATATGACGTTGCTTCAGAAGTGGATGACTGCAGACTGTTTTACAATTGAATGATTTTTATTTTTCTGCTTTTAGTGATGGAAAATACTCCCAGTGAAAAGACCTGCCCACCTCTTTAATTTTACTTTGTGGTCTGCCCTTTCCAGGCAGATTCCATTAACCTAGAATGGCTTCTGGCACCATCTGAAGGGTTGTGTTCACTGTGAGTTTCCATCCTGAGTCAGTTTGGCCATCTCACAGGCAGTCAGGGTCTCTTAAGCTGTGTTGGCAGGATATGCCAATCTCCCTCTGGATGACGTTGCCATGTCCTGTCATTACCACCTGCTTGCAGCATAGTTTAAGTTTCTCTTCTGTATTTTGTCTTCACAAGAAGACTACAAACTCCCTGAAGAGAAAAGCCCTGTCTCAGCCTGTAATAGGGCTTCAGAAGCACATGGATGGCAAGAGACCTGTTGTGTGGGCTCCCTGAAAAGCCACAAGATGGCCCAGGCTCTACTGTCACACATACCCCAGCCTTGCCCCACCACCTCTTGCCACACCGCCATTTGTATCCTGGAATGAAAAGCCGGATTGTTTCTGCAAAGAACTCGCATGATTTTTGTGGGCAGCCATTCCATACGGCAAACCTAACGCCACTGACACTCCAGGCCAACTGTGGGATCCTTGCAAAGAAGCAGCCTCCAGGCACTTCTTATATTTATCAGCAAGAAGGAAAATTGCAGGCTGCTGGTGTACCTTTAACATCTAGGAAAATAATCATGTAAAACATGAGTACAAGCTAAGTAAGGAATTAGTCAGCCAAATGTTCCCCCAGATACTTGCAGAGCCAGTGTGTATGAGGAAGGCAGGCACTGAAGAGAGAAAGCATGGTGGGCAGGAGACCGGGGCAAAGAAAAAAGAAACCCAGAATTTGCATCTGCTCCTGGGTGGCCAGTGGGACTGCTCAGTCCTAAAATAAATTGCCCCATTCCTCAGTGCGCTGGGACAGCAGTCTCTACAATGGATGTACATACCCCACAAGACAGCCCACTGCAGTATGGGAAGAAAAATGTGAAGTGTTTATATTTTTATTCTTAATCTCTTCTTTTTAACATTTCTACTTTTTGGTATATTTTATCATTTCTATAATACTAGCACAATAGGATACATAATAACATAATAGCACATTATATTTTAAAAATAATTATTTGTCTCTTGGAAGTGCCTAGTTTTCCTGACACACAATGAAAGCAGTTTGGAGATTCCTGCTATGGTACAAAGCTGCGCATTAAAGCTTTTGTTTT
The DNA here is from genome assembly GCF_040802235.1 of Manis javanica. Classification (NCBI taxonomy): domain Eukaryota; kingdom Metazoa; phylum Chordata; class Mammalia; order Pholidota; family Manidae; genus Manis; species Manis javanica. The sequence continues at coordinate 147,342,631 of NC_133158.1, forward strand.
CAAAGGGCTTATGTTCTGCTTAGGGAACTGGAAAGACATATTACATAAATGTACACTGAGTAGCTGTTTTTTCCCAGGTACACACACATACACACACACACACTCACACACTCACACACATACACACTGAGCATAGTATTGGTTCTCAAAGGCCAGGACAGATGCAGGAAATGAGTAGGATGGAGATGAAGAATGAAGAGCACCCCTCTTACTGTAGGAGGATGGGTCTCTGGGGGTCAAGGTTGTTGTTCTTGGGCAGTGGCATTCTTACTAACCAAAGGAAAGTGTTTTTAATGTTCCTATGAAAGGAAATGGGAAGGAAACACAGCCATCATCACATAGCTGTCAAGAGTGAAGCCGTTACAGTTGTCTAGGAGGTAAGGAGCATTGTTATAAAACAGAAGGCAGAGGCTTGGAAACTTCAATAATCCCATTTCTTTACAAAGGCAGTGTGGTTCCCAATATGAAAGCCAGTGTGTTCTACAGGTCTTCCTTCAAGTTAGTGTAAACTAAACATATGGACAGCACAGAAGTTTGCAGAGCAAAGAGATTCAGATCTGCGTGGTAGGTACCCAGATCCTCATAGTGATGGTCTCTTGACAGAGAACTTGTGCCAGGCTCTTGACATACATTTCCCCACTCACTCCATATAAATAATAACTCAGAGCTATTTTTTGGAGGAGAACTCTGACCACAGAAAGTTTCAGTGACTGAGGCAAGGTCTTTCAGCTAGCAATGTTCAAGTGAGAATCCCCCCAACCCTGCCTGGCTCTGCCTTTGAGTCACACAGCTCTCAAACACTTTGTAAAATGAGGCCCAGCTTCTCATCACCCACCATGGTTTCTGGTAGCCAGAGTGTATTACTTCTACTGCTTAAAGGCACAGTGGCGATTCCTACTCCTCAGCACAATATTTTTACATGCATGCATCAATATATTCTAGTAAATACCACTAGATCAGCAGCCAGCAGTCATCCCAAATGTTTTATAATTCTACCATATGTGTTTGTGTCATTACATCGCCTGTCCTAATTAAGATGAAAGGAATCTGAATTGAAGTAGCTGGTTCTGAGAATGCCAGGGCCACTATAAATAGAGTCCCCGTGAACCTCAGGCACCCCAGCCCCGATGCCACTTGGATAAACTTCCTGAGTGATTACATGACTGCTGTCCACCCCCACTTTTAGAATAATTACTTGTCATTGAAAATGTTGAAAAATGAATATTTCTGTAAAATATATACTTAGACAGATAAGGCTTGCTCAGAAAACTTGGGGCTGTAGAAATCATACGTTTTATTGAATTGTGTATTTGCCAGAAAGCTGTAGATCCCTCTAGAATGTTCTTTTTGTCCTGTAATTGGTGGGAAGGCAGAGAGGAATTAGTAGGAATAGTGAACATTTTATCTGGTTGATCAATCATGATGTGTTGTGACTGAGCTCTTTGGCAAATGAGGTCACATATTAGCAAACCTTGGTGAGAAATGTTTGCCCTGCTCTGGAGGAAAAGATGAATTTTAAGTATAGGGGAATGAAAGTGGCTGCCCTGTTCAATATTTATATTTTGAATTTGAATTTCATAGTTTTGTGGGTTTTTTTTTTTACAAAATTAAACAAAAGAGAATTTCTAACTTCCTTCTAGAATTTGCATAGTCTACATTTTGCAGTAGGTCCATCTGACTTAACTCCACTTGCCTGCAAACAGCAAGATCAGTGCTAGCTATGCATGAAAAACTATCCAGGGCCAATAAACACATTAGGATGATTAGAGCTCTCTTCAGGGAAGAAAAACAAACCAGCCCTGTCCAAATGTGGACATTCTTCAGCTTTCAAAGTCACCTAAAACAAGGTCTACATAGCCAAATAGTCACACCAGAATCTTCTGGGTTCACTGTCTTGTTCAACCTCCCATTACCGGTCATTGGCACGTTGTTCTTAATCTTCAAAGTAATAATTATTGTGTTCACTGTGATTATTTAGCTAGGACTGACTGGCTGTTTCCTGCATCTGGTAATAAGATAGAAAGCAGGAAGGAAGAAGGCTTCTTGTCCTCAGTGCCTGACACGGCCATGCCCTTAGAGTCCTAAGCCTGTCCCTTCCTGTCTGCTCTCATACACACCCATGCACACCATCGGCAAGACAAACATTTAAAGCTGGAAATAGAGAGCTATTTCCAAGTTCCATTGAACACTGGAGTGGGACTCCCCCTGCATTCTTTCTTGGACTGGAAGAGACCAGAATAAAGCTGGTAAACAAGAATATGCAGAAGCTGGAAGGTAATTGGTAGTTCCGAAGATCGCGCAGAGACTATCCTTGGAATGCCAAGCTGAGGGCTGACGTGGAGGCTGAAGAACTTAACAGCATGTATCGGAGGCAAATGTGCTGAACTCCTCTGATTTGGCCTCAGACAGCTTTTTCTTTTCTCTCCTTTCCAGCTTCACAGAGCGTATCTTCACCATGCTCACTAAATGTAGAAAGTTGACAAATGGTGTGAAGCAGCTCCCTCTCTTGCGTAAGTCAGCTGAAGAGGTTTCTGTCTCCTCCGCCATCCAGGATCAACACTGTGTGATATCCCCAAGGACCAAAACCCCTCGGGTGCTTTTTCTTCCTATCTCAGCCCACCCACCCCCTCCCCTTCTGGTCCCTGCCTTTGAAGATAGGCTTCACTCCTGTGAACTCATTTTTAGAACATGGCGGAATCAATATTGGTCTTGTTCTAGCTCCCTCACTACTGCTAAATTCCACTCTGGAAGATTCTAGGAGAGACGGTGAAGTTAATAAAAATGGAGTGCTCATTTCCAAGTTTGTTTCCCTCAGTATAAGCCAAATCCTGCCTCTGTAAAGACAACAACTGTGCATATGTGTACAACTGTCTCATTTGAATTCACTATATTTATTATTCTAATTTTAAGTGGGCAGGGTAAGTATTATCTCATAGATATCTAATTGGCACACTAAACTCATTTTGTAAAGAAGAAATGGAGGGATGGAGTCTGGCCTCAAGCCCGCAATCCAATTTCCAGGCTTGTGCTCTCTCCCTAAGCTTTGGGGCTACTCCCAGCCAGTGAAAGAAAATGGACTAAGGATAAGAAAAAGTCTTTCCTCTTTAGCATCTTCTACCTGGCATTGCTGTGATAACCATTTTCAGCTTGGAAATTTAAGTCAGGTTCCAATTTGTGCAGATGACTAGACTAATCACATATTCCTTAACTAGACTGAGCTATGTTCTTTGGCACATCCTATCTTCAGTTCTTCCTTGACTGGAGGAATAGAGGCAGAAAGAAGACCCCACCACTCACTCTGTCACACACTGGCTATTGTTTAATACATCAGCATTTATTGAGTACACAGTGCGTGTCCTGTGCTGTACATGCAAAGATGGGAAGCTAGATCCTCCATGAAAATGTCTGCCATATGGGTTGACAAGAATGAATAGTGGTGAGGAACAATTATTATAGAAAAGCAAAGCAGAGGGAATAAAGTGCTTGGGTACATGGTGTGGCTGCAGGGACCCTGAGAAGGGGAGTAGAGGCTGGGTTACTAAGAGGAGGGCCCAGAGAGGAGGTGGGACCTGGCGGTAAGGTGAGAGTTGAGCCCCAGGGGAGAAGGAGGGCATCTATGGCAAGGGGATGAGGCAGCAAAGGTGCGGAAGTGGAGACAACAGGGTGTGGGGCTGCTCCAAGGAGTGGGATGTGCCTGAAGGACAGACACACCAGAGAGATCATAAAGTAGTTTTATTAGAAATAAATTCCAGTCATCTTGGCAGATAAACTACTCTGAGGTAACTGTAGGGCCTACAAGATTCACCACTAACAATAGCCATGGCTAGCCCAGACTGGTTATACTGGGGGAGAACATATCATAATGTTCCTTACAGAATACTATATGCCACCTGAGCATACACTTACACCATCATTCTAGCTTAAGAGTGAAGCCAGTGTAGTTTTAAGTAGGTTAATTAGAAAATAGGTATTTAAAAGCCTAAGAGTCTGTGCAGTTCAGTGTGATAGCCGCTAGCCACATGTGTCTATTGACCACCTGAAATGTGGCTACTCCAAAGTGACAAAATAGAAACCAAATTTAAAAGACTTAGTATAAAAGAAACGTATATATCTCCTTAATAGTTTTTATACTGATTACAGGTTGAAATGACAATTTTTTTGATACATTGGATTAAATAAAATATTTTATTAAAAATTTAAAAATAAATTTAAAAAAATAAATTCAACCTTGCCTATCCACATGAATGTCTTCTCCTTCAAAGCAGTCTCCTTGGGAGTCTTAACACAAATTCCCATAATCCTGCCTGTGCAAGCTGGAATTCCTCTTGTAGGGAATGTGCCAACTCCTTTCCATGTCCTTCTAACCCTGACATTACTTTTTGAATTTTCTCAATTGTGCTCTATTTTTTAATAGCCAGTTAGAATTAATGATAACAAAACCTCTTTCCTTATTCCTCACCCTCCTCTTCCCCTACATCATATACTCCAATAATTTATTGAGTGCTTGTTAGGCACTAAATGTTGTACGCACTGTACAGGTGACGTGTCATTGAATTAAACTGTCTTAAGAGGTAGAAAATATCATTAGCCCTATTTTACAGAGGTGGTAATTGAGCCTTAGAAGGTGAAGTAACCTGACCAGGTGAGCTATCAGAGCCAGTATTTTCATACACCTATGTTGACCTCTTCCCCAGCGGACCACGTTGCCTCTCAACTTGTTCCTGTTTTCCCTTTGCACTTGCTGTTCCCTCTCCCTGAAATGACCAGGTCTCCTTTCCTTTACTGCTAAACTTCTTTTTTAGAGCCCAGACTAAAATATGACCTTTTAGCTAGCCACCCCAATCAGAATCAGTATGCTGTTTTTCCTGTCCATGTAAATAACCCCGGTTCCCATCTCTGTAATGGTACCTGCATTTTCTGTAACTTTTCTGTCTAGATTCCTGTATCCACAGTAGCTTCTGACTCCTCTGTTATTCAGCTCTGTTTTCGTGTTACATTGCATGGGGTCTCTGGTACTGGTAGGAAGAATACATTTTTAAATTGGCTTGAATAAGAGGGTGTAGATCAAGCCTGGCCTTGAGGATGATGCTAATGAAGAGATCCAAAGAGTTTCTTGGCCGCGTATTTGGGATAAGTAGGTGGGCCACTAGAAATGATTACTTTGAAATGCTTTACTTAGGTAAACAGATTCTGGTTTGCTTTTTATTTGAGGAAGAAAAAAAGCAAACTGCTGTCTGGTAATAGTGGACTAGGTAGTTGAGAAAAGCTATCCAACTGAAGAGAATTTAAAAGCCGTTCAGAGTGAAAGCACATGTTTGAAGGCATCTGAAAGAGAACAGATCAGTGTGAAATCACTGAACCAGGACCTGGGGGAAACTGGAAACCCAGAGCAGTGAGCCTGGGCTCAGTGTCTGCTCTGCTCCCTGGGGGCTTCTGACCATCACGGGAGAAGGCTGACAAGCCCAACAACATGTCAGATGCCCTTCCTGGGCTCAGGGACAAAACAGGAGGCCTGGACAATGGCGGAAGTCTTGGTGCTCTCCCTTGCCTTAGTTTGGGACCCTAAAGAGCCAACCCCAGAAGTATGGGCGAGCTCGGGAGAGATGGGTCTCTGAAGAGAATGCACCCCAGCTTTGAGCCTTCTTTTGTCCTGAAACTTGAATGATATGATCTGGTGCTTTTTTAACACCTGGAAAGCAGAAGAAAACTCCAGGCCTAGAAGGCCTCATTAATGAATTTGAGCAAAAACTGGAGGGAAAAATCCTACACAAATGTCCAGAAAATAGAAAAAAAAAAACAAAAAAAAAACATCCCTACTTCATCTTATGAGACCAACATACACTGATATTGATACTGGACAAGGACATCAGGAGAATGGAAAATTACTGGCCAACCTCACTCATGAACATAATGCCAAGATCCTCAGGAAAATACTAACAAATTAAGTCCAGCAAAATATGGAAAGAATAATATATCATGATCCAGTTGAACTCACATCAGAAACGTAAGAATGGCGTAACATTTGATAATACAAGAGAAAAATCCCTTGATCATTCCAATAGATGAAGCCAGAATTATTTGCTTCTCTTATCGTCCATACACGACTTTTAAAAATAATTCAGCAAACTAGGAATAAAAGGGAACTTCCCTAATCTGATAAAAGGCATCTCTAAAATCCGATCGCAAATATCATACTTATTGGTGAAATATTGAAAGTTTTTCCTTTGAGCTTGGGAAAAAGAAACTGTGCCTATTGTTATTATTATATTCAGTATTGTATCCACCAAACCAGTACAGTAAGGCTGGAAATACAAGGTATGAGGATCAGAAATGAGCAAATGAATGAAAACCATGAGCCTGAAAATAGAAGAGTGTCTTTGCAGGACAAGAGACTACTGAATCAGTTCTGTTTGAAACCTCCTTTTTTACAATGGGACACAAATTCTAAGTAGAATCTTTTTTTAATTGTTTTGGGGAAGAATTAGTTCCTGCATCAAATACTTGTCTGTTGCTTATCTGCCAGATGCTACTCTAGGCCCTGAAGATACAACAACCCTTCATTTTGCGGACATGTTGATCTGAAGGAGTTATGAGCATGCTGTCTTTAAAAATCTGTTGGGGCTTTTTTTAAGTCAAGGAATGCTTAGGCTACTAAAAATTTGTCTCTCTGTACACCACTGACAGTCTAGCATCTTTGCCTCTGCATTTCTGTGCATCTGTAACTCTGCCCATGGGATTACTCTCAGTCCTGGGCTACCGCTGTCAGTTGTCAGCAACAGCCTCTACCAGAGACTTCAGATTTCAACAAGAGCTGCTTTCTTGGGTTTGGAGAAAGACCTTCCATTTCTAGACTGAAAAAAATATGCAAGTGCCCAGTCCCCATTGTGTTGTTACTGTCTTCTCTGCCTTTACTCCATTTGGTAAGGGGCTATGTAGTTTGTCCCAAAGAAGGCATGTCTGTATAGAGCAGGGGTCAACAACCTTTTTCTAGAAATATTTTCAGCTTTGCAGGCCATATGGTGTCTGTCACAACTATTCAACCCTGCCACTGTAGCATGAGAAGAGTAAGAAACAACATGTAAATTATGGGCATAGCTATGTTCCAATAAAGCATTATTTACAAAACAGACAGTGAGCTGGATTTGGACCACCAGCTGTAGTTTGCCAAACCCTGGTATAGAGTAATGATTTCTCCACACCCCTAAATGGAGGCTCTCAAAGTGTGGCCCTTAGATCAGCTGCATCAGCATTACCTGGAAAGTGGTTAGAAAAGCAAATTTGTCAAACTTTGGCATATATCAAAATCATCTGGCAGGTTTGCTAAACACAGAAGGCTGGGCTCCAATCCCAGTATTTCTGATTCAGCAGGTCTGGGGTGGGACCAGAGAGTTTGCCTTTTTTGCAAATTCCCAGGTGACACAGATACTGCAGGTCTGGGACCACATTTGGAGAACGACTGCAATAAATAGCCATTGTCCTATTCATAGGATCTGGGGAGGGGGCATGTGGTCTCAACAATACAGTGGTGTCAGAGGCTGCAGTGGCAGGAGCAGCTAGGAAAGCCAGACCTGCCCATTCCTCTAATCGACCTCTTGCCGGGGTGAGGGAACAAGGGTCTAGGAAGCAAAAGAAGCCAAGGTCACAGCAAGGTGAGGAGCTTCAGGAGCTGGCAGTGCCGGGAAGCTCTGCGGAGAGAGAAGCTGTGAGGCATTGGGCTGTCTTCTTTCCCAGCAGCTATAGATGACCTGGCTGACTGCATTCATGTGTCCAGACGTAGGAAAGAGGGGAGTGTTCTGAACCAAATGAGGAGTGCACAGGGAGAACTTACAAAGCCTAGCTTGCTGTGTGGGGACTGCTGTGCAACCAGGCTCCGGTTCCTTCGCTGTGGTGCCAGGTCACAGACCTGTAGATCTGACTTAGACATGTAACTATGGGCTGCTGTGAAGCATCTGTGGGGGCAAGGGAACACCCCACCAGACCAGCCCCAGTCTCTCATTTTCCAAGATATTCTTAATCATTGAATCCCTCCCATGTGAAAGGACAGACTTACCGTTGGTAGAGGCTGGTGTGCCAAGAGCTTGGACACGAAGCCTTCAATTCTTGTGAGCATGTCAAAGGTTTGCAGGCAGCAGGTGTGCAGAGGCTGGAGAGGATGGGAGCTGCGCACAGGATGTGAGATATACTCGTGCTCTGGGAACAATGTGAATGAGCATAATTGTTCTCATGGCTACTCGCTTACATGTGTATTATGTAATTCACCCTTGCGCCACAGGGTTCTTTTTGGGTTGATGGCTGTTCTAGAACAGCCCAGGAGGGAAGACTGAAGAGAACCAGTGCAAAGTTGCAAAGTATTGGGACACATGGCATTGAAATATTATGAGGATGTCTAAGGCTTAATGCTGGAACCAGACTGGGAGAAGCAGGATGTCCTGGCTGTACCACTCTTGGCCCGAACCATAGGGCTTTTTGCTCTTTGAAAGGGTTCTCACAGTCTCAGTGCTGAGCCTCTACATCTTCCCAACCTTCCAGGAGCTCTGAACCCAGTTCCACTCCGAGTTCCCATTGAACGCCTTACAACAAATCTTATTCCAGAAGCAAAAATTTGTTTAGACAGGATTAACTCTGGAAACAAGGTCCTACCTCCAGTGCTTTTCCCTGGCTTGCAGGGTTCTAGCCCTTGTTCCCATACCTGCATTTCAGTTACCAGGTCATGCATTATGCCTCCCTGGGGCTTCATGAGCGAATTGACTAGACTTCCCAGGCACAGGCAGCAGAGATCATAAGTATCTAACGCCTTTTCTACAAAACAAAAGCTTAGTATAAACAGCACTCAAATGCTTTTAAAATTAACAAATGGAACCTGCATTTAAAGCAAATTTTTAAAAATACAATAACAGATCGAAGGTGAATCTACACCATCTAATTCAGTTCTGACTTCATTTATTCTTCAGGAAGGAAAATCTCTAACTTTTTTTCCATCTATAATGCTTTGATGAAAAAACAAGTCTATATTTTGCACACCTCTCCAAGATCTTGCCTATTCATTCACTACCTTTTTCAGGGATCAGAGTTGCTTGGTGTCTAAAACACTGATTCATCCTAATGGCTTCCAGATTTCCCCTACTTCTTAAATATATCTGCACTGTTAATAGTGAAACATCTGTATTTTTCTTCCTACACTGGTGAATCTGGATTTGTCTAGTAATTTTCCTTTCAATTTTAAAATATATGGAAAAATGAGAATATATCTTTAAAATTATGGCAATCTAACCACAGGGAAATGGTTAGGGAGCTTATACTGCTCTATGATGGACTATATACAGTCAAAAAAAAGTGTTTTTACATCCTAGCTGCTGTAAAAACACTGTACACTGGATTAAAAGGCAGGAGTCCACATCCACAAGAACACAGAGCCATCCTGAAGCCCCTGCCTCACTCCCCACCTTGTTCTTGGTCTCCATTCCATCCCCAGCCCTCTGGTTTCTAACCTTTATGCTTGTCTCATCTTAACTCTGTGCTGGGTTTCGAGCACAACATTCAGCTCCACTGGCTCAGCCTCAGGCAATCCCTAGATTCACATCCTGGCTTTTCCTGCTTTACTACTCACCCAGTTCCCCCCACTTGGACCCTGGCTTGGACCCCTGAGACTTCAGCCCTGCACCAGCCACCTACACAACCAGCACCCAACCCCAGCCAATCTCTTAGAACATATAGAACATTTCAATTTTAGGAAGAAGAATTTGTAGTTTCATGGAGATTGTGCAGCAGCATGCTGACATTCTTAAAAAAAAAAAAAAATCAAGCTCAGATTCTTCAAGGCCAGCAGAGGACGGCAGCTTGACCTGGAAGGAAAGCTGAGCTTTGTGGCCCTGACTCTTGACCTCCAAGATTCATCTTCCCTTTGGGGTCTCTCGCATTTGCTTTAAGAATGTTGGTGGTCATTATTCACTGATAAGAGAGTCTTACTGAATCTGGGCTCAATCTGGCAAAGGAGATAGATTTCCTTGCAGCCATAAGGTGACTTTAGCCCGTGCTCTATGTCTAATGAGTAAAATGAGTCAAATTTGACACTGATATTAAATTAACAATGATGGCTGAATCATTTAAACTACCCTGTGCTTGGAAGCTAGGAGGCAGTAGGAAGGGCCATTTGAGTCTCTTCTTAGAGACCTACAGAGGTGGTAAAATCTAATAATTTTACAACCAGAAAAGCTGCTTTAAAAAATTCAAATCCAATTTGCAGAATAAAACAAACACACAAAATATAACACATTCACTTTAATTTATGTATAGATAGGCATACTTAATTAGCTAGTCCTTACAGGGAAATCATTGTTTATGAGAGTGAATCAACTGAATCTGAAAGATTTTAACACTGAAAAGTTTCAAGAATTTACTTTCCTATGTTCATTTCTTAAATTATTACATAAATTGAACTTTGTATTCTGGTCTTATCTGAAATGATATTCTATAAAAGTTTCCTTTACTATAAGTTATTTTTGCCTTCATTTCCTTCATGTTAAATAGCTATGCCATATTTGACTTTCAATCTAATTTTGAATCAAATTTTAAAACATGCTGTCTTGAAAAATGCATTAAAATAATCAATTTTTATTTTAGGCAATATCTGTATCTTCAACTTAGAGTTTTTCTTTTTCCTCCATTCAGCCAGATCCTCTTTTTTCTAAAGAAAATGGATTTGTTCTTTCTGTGGTCACCTCTTCTTTCTGGTGTAATAGACTTAAAGATCCTGAAGGCACTGAGTCCATTTGGTACAGGTGAGTGATGGGACTCGCTGCAGCCAGACAAGATCTCAGGTAGCTTCTACCTCATCATTCCCATCGCTGAGCATTCTCCAGACACGCATTTCTCAAACACTGATGTCTCCTTAAACCCATAACTTAGAAAGGCAAGCTAGACTGGCACCTTGGCATTGACAGGAAAATCTAAAGTCTCATAGAAATTAAAAACATTGAGGTGAATTCTACTTCTACAAATCTTACAGAGTAAATTCATGAGAAGGCTGGTGACGAGAAAAACCTAATCCCAAGAACTTAGGCTTCCTTGTTTTCTCCTCCTTCACATCCGGTCAGCTATTTGAAAAGTGCTGAAGTAGGACAAATACCGTTTGTTGCACGTCACACTCGTTCCTAAACCTTGCAGCCCTCCAGGTGCCCCTAACCCTCAGCGGCCTGTTCCACTGCTAGCAGGATAAAATCTGTGTGATCAATGCATTTGTACGTACATGTTATCCCAAGCCAAGGGAGATTTCAATCTGATGGAAATTTTTTGAGGAGGATGGAACTTAATCTAAAAGAAGATAGGGTAGAATTTCTTCTATTATAGTTCTTACACTGGAGCAAGCATACAAAACAAGAGGCCCATCCCAGCATTTCTCAAACTGTATTCCCTGGCACCCAGTGACTCTGCCTCTGCCATCCCTGCCTCCAGGATCATCCTCACTTCCCTCCCTTCCTTTCCACTCACTGCATGATTTTCATTTCTTCCTAATTCTGTCTCCCTGGAAGTGGATTTTTCCTTTTGCACTCTATTTTTCTTTGTGCATTACTCCAGGGCCAATTCAAGACCACAACAACCTTTGGTCTTGGACCCAGTGCCTTTTGAGGACTGAAGGAGGGAGGAGGGTGTTACTCTGAAGGCCGTCTGGCCTTTCCTTACATCCGTCTTTTCTATGCACTGCAGAGTAGAAGCACATTCAGACAAATAAGTATTTTCTTCAGAGGTATTTTCCTGAAGTTAAATATAATCTTCTTAGTCACTTCACATAAGTGACTAAGTCACCTGTACAAGCCAGAGGTGAAGCCAGTGCTGCATCAACTTAAACTCACTCAGAGTCTCAGCCACTTTCTGATAAGCACCTTGTCAGTTCTTCAATACCTAGTTCTTCATTACCATTTTCAGCATTTATTTAATTGCAGAATAGTAAGTGTCTAACGTTGTAACTCTTTAAGCAGACTCTTGAAGTAGGACACAAACCAGTCTTCAATATTTAATATTTTCTGGAGCAAATCTACTCTGGGGATCATAGATCTTGAAAACAAACCACCTAAGTACCAAACACCCTTCGAAAGACATCTTGTCTATTGTCAGAACAGGAAAACTCAAAGCACCCCTGATGGTGACAGACTGTGGCACCCCTGCTGGTGTCTGGAAACCTGGATACCGTCAAGTGGCAGAGCTGCGAGGTTCGAAACCAGCTCCAGGGCGAAAAACTCTGTTGGAAACCACCCATCTCTGCCACTGCCTATCAAGCTGGCAAGAGAATCAAGCTGAGAATACTTTTCCTTTTTGGCTGGCATATGGAAATCTGTAAGCCTCTTTCTGTAGAACAGAAGCTGTTGGGGGTTTATTTTTTTCCTGACTTGAGCTAGAGCACATGGAAAGAGCTTAAAATCTAACTTTGCCAGCTATCAGAGTCGGGTGGGGGTGGGGTGGTGAATTTATATTCATAGTGACGTTTTTGGAAAGAAATGAAGTGGCCTATGTGACGTTATTGGAAAGAAATGAAGTGGCCCATGGGGTGACCAACTGTCCCAGTGTGCCCAAGAGAGATTCATGGGATGTTCAGTACTAAAGCCATGACAGTTCCCGGAAAACTGAGATGGTTATTCATTATTCACCCAAAAAGTAGGTTGAGGTGATCCAATTTGCCATGCAAAGGAGCTTAGGCCTTAAACTCACAAGTTTCCAGGCAGCAGAATTTTAAGGAATCATTTCCACCCATGATGAAAACCCCCCAAGCAGATGATCCATCCATTCATTTAAAAATTCTAGTGCCAAGAAATGTTGAAAAGGTAAAGGTAGGAATCCGGCTGCAGAGTCCTCACCCTCGGCCCAGTGTGCTAAGATAAGCCTTGGCAATGTGTCTGCTCCCTGCTTCCACCCACAGCTGCTCTCTGAGAGCTCTGCTGTCCTCCACCCCACTTACCCCTTCACAGATATGAACTCGCCACACTGTGCTCTCTGCAGCGGCAGCCCTCAGAAAGACCTCAGAGGGGCCTCACCAAGCTGATGGCTAGTTTACATCTTATCAGAGATGAAAAGCTAATAAACTGATTCCAGAACAAAAACAGATTTGGAAGGCACCTGAAAAGCCATGTAGCCAGGGGTTCTCAGAGGCCTGCCTGGTGTCCAGCAGGCTATGTGAGAATCACCTGAGGATAAGCTAGGTTATGCTTTGCTTACAAACTAGCTCTCCATCTTAGTGGCTTATAATGACTAAGGTTATTTTTCAGGCAGCCTCCATGCCCATTTCAAGGAGGCAGGATGCTCTCTGCTTATTGTGGTTACTCAGGGATCCCAAAGTGGCTGATCACAACGCCAGAGGAAACAGGCAACTGGAGAGGGTATCCCTCCAGCAATTCACTGCTCCAGGCAGAAACAGACACTGGCCCCTTCCACTTACAATTCAGTGGCCAGAACCAGCCACACAGTCCCACCCAACCACCAGAGGGCCACAAAATGCAACCCTACCTGGCTCCGGAAGTGAGCTGAACAGAAATATCTACGGAATAGCACTAATGAGTACCACAAAAAGCATGTAAAATGTGGGTTCAGAATCTGGCTTCTGGAGATTCTGATTCAGTGGATATGGGCAGAACCTGGAAATCAAGACAGATTCAAAAACTCCCCAGGATTTTGGAATGGGTGGCAGGTTGGGAAACTACAGGTGAGGTGAGCTGTTGTGCCCCAGGCCATGCAGCTACTCAGGTAAAGAGTCCCATGAAGGCAGGTCTCTTGACTCTTAATCTAGTGCACTTTCAACCTGGCTGCACTCCTTCCTCAAAAGAGTTTGCATTTCATCTTTTTAAAAAAATTTTTTCCCAGCTAAAGGAGTAAATATTTAATGGAACTGTGAGTGTCTGTGTGAGGCTAATGGGGTGATTCTTTGGGTCTTGGGGACCTCTCTTTTCCCCATCTTTTCCAAAGGCAAGAAGATATGGGGTGAGCCAGGAAGGAATGAGGTAGAATTCCTGTTAGGTCCACTCCCCTGCCTTTCCTGCCCACGGAAGCGCCTCCTCTTTACCCGACTATGTCCTTTCCTCACTTTGCGTTTCTGGCCAAACTGGTAATTGATTTGGTTAGATGACCCCTTCCATAAATTTCCCTGGAGAGCCCATTAAGGAACTCTGCTATAGCCAGTCTCTGCCCTGTGTCTCCTTGGAGGGCAGCCATGGAAGAATGGCTGCCTGTGAGAAGTGAGATACCAGCTTTAGGAGTGAGTGACTGTTGTTCTCTCAGACACCGGAGCCCTCACTGCCTTCCCCACATGGCCCTGGCCCACCTCCTCATCTCCTCAGTGTCTCCTAACCCCACTCATGTCAGCTTCTGGGGCTGTTCTGCAAAACAGCCTTGAGCTTGGGTAGATCTCATGCTGTTCCTTCAGTCTAAAATGCTCTTCCACCTTTTGCCAAAATTACCATTCTTTAGCCAACCATTTCAGGTATTACCACCTCACTGCAAAGTCCCAGTCCCCAAACTCAGTACTAAGTATTACTTTTTCTAGGGATCTAATGGCTTTCCAGTCTTGGCTTTCTTCTAAAATTGATTTTTTTTCCACCTCCTTTTACCAGTTTTCTTGGAGGCCAATGTCTCTCAGCAGAATTTGTCCCTTAAGAGAAGGGACCAGATCTGCTTTGTGTGTTTGTATCCCCAGCATTTTGCATGATTCCTACAATATTTGATGTGGAATACATGTTTCTACAAGAAAGGATGGCCATACAGAACAAAGGAAGGGAAGAAGGAAAGAAGGGAGGTTATTTCACTTTTTTCCTAGATTTCAATCTAAGTCTATATTTTATTCATCTCTGAATTTACACACTATCCCCAATCTCATTCAATTTAGCCATGTTTCCATAGAGGTGCTCCAGGACTTAGTTTGACCTGGAGAGTGGGATCTATTCTTTGTTTTCTATGGACTAGTTGTGTTGTTTTGAGGACTTAGGCCTTACTTTTCTTAAGTCGAAATCAGAAGGACTCATAATCTCCTTCAGGGCTTCCCAGATGAATACTAAGTACCAACCGGAATGCATATTACTTCTAAAAATAAATATCTACCACATATAGAATATATGATTCACAAACCAAATCAAGGCACCCTGGAGGAGAATGATGGTATTTCTCTATAAGCCAAACCAGCCAGGAAACTAAAGCCGCTGCATGTTGCTCACCTAGGTTTTCGGCTCTCTCCCCTGACCACGAAGGTCAGGAGGAAGACACTGGAGAAAGGGAAATAGTGAAGCAGGACCCTAGCTGATGAGAATGTGTCAGGAAGCAGAAAGTCACCTTGCTGCAGGGTGACTGGTTGGTGGCTGACCGGCTTACAGTGGCAATCCCCGTATTTAAAATCATGAGGCATAGAAAGGGACCTTGGCAGAAACACACCTTGTAGCAAACATCTTTGCAGGTGCTCAGACTAAAACCTTGGCATCTGCTAAGCATTTGTGTCCCCTCCAAATTCATATGCTGAAACCCTAATGCCCAATGTGAGGCATTCATAGGTGGGGCTCTGGGGAGGTGAGTAGGTCATGAGGCTTCCCTGACCTCATGAGATCGGTGTCCGTAGCTGGCTCACCCCTCCCACCAGGTGCGGACACAATGGGAAGCCTGCCATCTGGAAGGGGGCCCTCACCTGATCGTGTTGGTGTACTGACATCAGACTTCCAGCATCCAGAACTGTGAGAAGTACATTTCTCTTGCTTATAAGCCACCCAGCCTGTGGTGTTTTGCTCTAGCTGTCTGACCAGACCAAGCGGCCCCAGTCCTGACTCCTCCCTTTATCTCACAGCTCACACCCCACCCATCCGGAAATAAGTTCTGTTTGCTCTACCTTCCAAATACATCCAGGACTGAATCCTTCCTCACTACCTCCACTGCCACACCCCTCTCCTAGATCACTGCAATAGCCTTGTGACAATCTCCATGCCTCTAACCTTGTCTCTTCCTTAGTAGCCAGAGGGATAACACAAGGTAGAAACATCACAGCTCTGCTCAGAACCTTCTGGTGAATTCCCATCTGCTGGCAAAGGTCTCCATTGCTCCCCAGGACCCACCCCTGCTGCTTCCCTGACTTCATTTGTTACTCTCCGCTGGTTCCCTCTGCAGTGGCCACCCCCACTTCCTTGATTTCCCTTGACAGGCTGGGCCCAGTCCTGCTCCAGGTGCTTGTGCAGGCTGTTCTGCTACCTGGCACTCCTCCCCAGACCCTGCAGGGCTGACTCGCCACATCAGCTCACGTGTCACCTTCCCACGCATCCCTTCCCTGACCACCCTGCATCCCTCAACTAAAATGTAAGCATTAGAGCGCATGAATTTTTGTTGGATTTTTTTTTTTTTTTTTTTTTGCTATAGCCCTAGTACCTGGAGCAGAGCTGGCAGATGGAATAGGGCCCAGTAAATATTTGTTGAATAAATGAATGAATGTACAGCTAGAGGGGGGCTCCCAGAACTAACATGGGACTCTAGAACACAGATCAGAAATAATCAGGAACACAGCTTTTCCCAGCAGGAGTGTCCCCTGCCCTCAAAGCACTGCCATGGAATGCTCACACAGAGTTCTTCTCACAGGGGTTAAAACAAATGAATCAGCAGGTCCCCCTCAAATCCTTCCTAGTGAATGGTCAGCTGGAAATCCCATAGGACCAACAGTACTGCAAGCAGGAGCTCCCACAGCTCTGCGCATTTCCAGCAGAAGCCGTCAGCGAATCAGCCTTTGACTCTGGGATGACCCCCTGGCAGCTCAAGGTGTTGGGGATGTCTGCTCTCCCTTCTAGGCCCTCCTCCCTCAGCGCTCAGTCGTCTGCTCCTGTCTTTAGTTGAGGCTGGCTTGGCTCTTGGCCCTCCTGGTTTGTGGGCTCCAAGCCACCTTAAAGCAAGGGAGAATCCCACCAATAAACATGGGCTAAGCACTAACTATCTGCCGGGTACTGTGCTAGATTCAATGAGCCTCAGACTCAATGACCTCCCCTGGGGAGATGAGGTGAATATACGCAGAAGGGAAATTAGTGAAGCAGGACCCAGTGTAAGCGGTGAATGATTGATGTACCTCTAGACTTCAGAAGAGGACAAAGAAGCCCTGCAGCATGGATGCCCAGAGAAGGGTTCCTCATGGAAGGGATGGGCTTAAACTGGCCCACAAGGGCTGAGAGGAGATTAAACAGGCCAAGCCAAAAGAGCAGGTTTTCTAGAAGCATCCAAACGCCTATAATTCAATGCCCAAATTCAAGAATCAAAATTCTGGTGACAGTGAGGTCAGAGGGCCTCGCCCAGACTCTGGGCTGCAGGCATCTGCCTTCTTCTGTGTTGACGCTAGGGCTGGGAGCAGCTCCTCAGCGCAGCGGCTGCACTCTCATCTCTGCCGCCCTTGTTCCGGGACCAGGAGGGGGTGCCCCAGTTGGCAGACTCAAACAGATGCAGTCTCCCCTTCTAAGCTCTGAGCATTCAGATTCAGAAGAGCTTGTAGTCCTTACTTTGCCTAGCTCTGCTGCCACCAAATCCATTTTCCTCATAATCAGCTTTGTTTGCTTTTTCATTTCTGAAATGTGTCCTGAAGATAAAGCCTCTCTGCATGCCCATGCACATTCATAATCCTTGTTCAGGAAGCCAGGCTGGCTAACTCCCCATGCTCACCAGCACCTTCTTAGCACCTCCCTGGAGGCTGTCCCCTGAATATTTACACTGACTGTGTCTCTCTCCATGCAGCACTATTGCCACCAACCATTTCCACCTGAAGAAGAGTTGAGGTAAGTTATAAAGTAGGGAGACACACTGAGAATAATCCCGGCTTTCTCAGGACTTTTCTCAGCCCTTCTCATGGGCTTAGCTCACTCTTCTGGAATCTTTATTGGGCCTTTATTTTCATAAGCAATGAACCTGAGCTCTTTTCCCAGACTGACATGGCCTGAGTTTTCTTTATTTCCCTCATATCACACCCACAGGTATTTCCACCTCTACCCAGGACCTATTTCCATCTTTTGATAGGCATTTCTTTGATGTGGTGTCAGTTCACCTTGTCAACTTTGATTTCCCCTCACTTCTGAGGGAATGGGGAATGGGTGTTGGGGGTGGGTGGGTGGAAGTGCTGAGATCTGTAGAGGTGGCTGAGCATTGCCAAGGCAGGCCTCCTACCTCACACACAAGGCAGGGGCCACTGGCCTGGACTGCCTCATTGTCCCTTCATCCAAAGAACCCTCACCTCCTACTCACAAGTGGTAGTGGATATGGGTTTGCTGGTTGTTTTATTTCCCTGGCCCAGCATCCTTCCCCACTTTTCTGCTAACGGCACCCTGGGTTTCCCTGAGACCTCCTTGGCTCTCCATTCACATGTCTTAGGAGGGGCTTATCCCACCTCTAGCTCAGGAGATGGGCATGTGACCCAGCCCAAACCAATCAGCTCTTCGTT
Organism: Manis javanica; assembly: GCF_040802235.1. Taxonomy (NCBI): domain Eukaryota; kingdom Metazoa; phylum Chordata; class Mammalia; order Pholidota; family Manidae; genus Manis; species Manis javanica. The sequence goes on from NC_133158.1 coordinate 147,361,052, forward strand.
CTCTCTACCTGGAATTATTGCTCAGGAATGCACACTTGACCCAGATTGGCTAATAAGAATTTGTTCCCACAATTTTATTCAAATGAGAGGAGAATGCCTCCTTGAGAGCCGCCTGCTTAAAAGTGCAAATAGAGAAATGCAGAGCTAAGAAATGGACGGAGATGAAGTCCTTGACACTAGACCCATCCATAGATTTTTCAGTTATTGAGCCAATTAATTTCAATTACTAGTAAGCAGGCTGCATCACTCTGCAAGCCAGTGATGAATTTCTGTTGCTGTTGTCTTTTGCAATGAAACAAGAGTCCTACCCTCATCTGGGGGGAAAGTGTCCTTCCTTCTGTCCACCAATGTCCTGACCCCATCTCCTCTCTCCCCGGGCCCTTACTCTGCTGTTAGACCTCTCTCATATTCAATGCCGTGGGTTTTCCTCAGGGCTGGTACACTCTAAAAAGGCGCTGCCTCCGTTGCATCCTTGCACTCTCATTGCCCTTGGCTGCCCCCTGACTCTCCCTTTTCTTCCCAGCCAAGCTTACTGAAAGTCATCTGATCTCAAGAGGCTTCCCTTCTTTCCTTCTCATTACTCTTCAACCAGCAATGGCTTAACTTCCTCCCCTGCACTTCATTAAAACTGCTCTTTAAAGCCAGGAGTGACTGACTGCCCGACTATCCTTTGCTGCGGTCCTCATCTTCTGTAACTCCTCCGTGGGATGTTACTGTGTTGGCCTCACCTGCATTTTGTTCCCGTGTCCTGACTGTCCTTTGCAGTCCTTGACCTCTGCTTTTTAGTCTTTGCTGCCCTTGCATCCTCTGCCCCCCTCTTACCTGGTGGACACCAGGGCTCATCCTCAGCTTGCCTCCCTTCTCTCCTGACTCTCCCACTGGGTGTGACTTCTCTGTTCTCAGGCCCTCTGCTACTGCTCACACACTGCCTCTACTCCTCCATCCCATTAACTGCCCATGGATACTGCACAGACTGTGTTATGGGAGCTGCCAGCTTACAGAGCCCCACATGTAGTAGATGCTCAGCAAAGAGCTGTTGAAAGAGTAAATGAAAATATCATCAAAATGTAAGACACCGAACTCAAGACGTACAGAATTTTCTGCTTTACTGGCCAAGTTATTTTGAGCTTCTGTTCTCTTGCATGTGGTTTCTCCACTACCTATTTTTCCTCGAGATGCCTACTTCTCCTTCAAATGTCAATTCAAGTATTACTTCTGGGAAACCTTCCCTGGACAACACATACCTATACATGTACCACACACAGAGATACAATTATTTTCTTTTGCCTCTGGCGCCCTACAACACCTTCTAACTCATTTTAAAAGGAATATATATCATTTATTATTTGTACTGATGGAGTTACTATACTTCTGTTTGTGTCACTAGACAGGGAGCAAGTTCTGGTCTTTTCTCAGCCCCTCACTAGCCATGTTACATTGGGAAAGTCACTCAACTGCTGGGAGTGTCAATTTCCTCACCTAACAAGTAGAGATAATAACACTAGTCCAGCTGCCATCACAGAGTGGCTCAGAATGAGAGGCTGCACATAGATGAGCTGGGTACCTGCATAGAAAGGTTGTAGCCTTCTGCAAGGAACAGAGAGTCAGGAAAAATGCATTCTTTTCTCTGTTGTGCCACTCATCAGCCCTGTGAACAAGTTACTTTTTTTGTGTGAAGAAATTTAGGCTGTTGAATATGGAAGATAATGCATGTGAAGTGGCTTTGTAAATTGTGAAGGTTTATGACCTATTCTGAACACAAAACTAAAACTATATCAGTGCAACAGTCAATGGAGGGAGAAGTAAGGAGACTTACATATTGAACATTATCCTTGTATATTTGTATCACAGGTGTTATATTGGTTTAACATTTTTAATTTATCTATGTTGCCTATGATGAGAATTCACTTTTATTGAGTGCTTACTCTGAATATCGTGCTAAGCACCTAACCAACATTTCAAAAAATGTAACTTTTACAACATATTGGAAGTGGGTATGGTCTATCTACCCACTTTATCATAAGGAAAGAGAGGCTTAGGTATATTGAATACCTTAGTGATGGCCAGCCAGCCATAGTGGCAGAGCTGGACCCCATCTGGCTCAATGGGACTGAAGCTCATGCCACTCACAGCTGCACTGGGCCACCCGTCTAGTGGGAAGGGCAGAGGGACACTGGCTCCCAGGACTCAGCGGTGCTGAGGGCTTGTGAAGATGGAATCCTGCCTGCAAGTTCTCTACCCACTCAGCCATGAAGGCTGTTATTACTGCTGCAATTTCCCCACAGAAGGCTTTGGGACTGGAACTATCTTGTGCTAGGAATTAAGCTTCAATATTGGTGTACCTTCTAAAAAATAATGTTTGATAAATAAACACTTGCTATATGCGAACCGTCATGAACAAATCAAGTTTCCCAAGGCAAATTAAATGTCCTCAGAGCATGGTTCAAACTCTGAAGTAGCTCAAGAATTCATGGCCAAAATTAGTGAGGGGAGAAGACATTAGTCTTTATTTCTTATTTCCATCCCTTTTTTCCTTTTTGCACTTTGAGGCAGCACATTCACAGCCGAGTCATGGAATCAAAAAGTTTAAGAACAGGAAAGGTGCTCAGAGATAAATTCATCCTACATCCTCATTTTCTGAGAAAACAGAGGCCCAGAGAGGTTGAGTTTTGTAAGGCCACAAAGTCAGTAGGCATCTCCTTACTGCCTACTGGGTGGGTGACATTTAAGACATAACCATCCAATGTTCTCAACAACTCTATAGATAGGTACTAGTAAAATGTCCATTTTATAGAGAAAGAAACTGAGGTATTGAGAGGTTGGGTGACTTCCCCAGTGAAGGCAGAGCCTCAGCCAGGCCCTTGGGCTCCTCTTAACTGCTTTGTTCTTCTGCATTTTCACACGGGACAGACACAGCCAGCCTACTACTGGGGCATGGAAAGGCCATTTGGTTTGGGGCAGATGACCATGAAGGCCCAGTATTTAGATCTTTGATTGTCCTCTTCATGAGGCCACAGACACAGTCTCAGAGAACAGAAAAGTTACAAGTAAGTTATCTTCATCACACAGCCTAACATAGCTTATTTTGAAAAACTTAGTAGTTTTTTTTTTAAATGTAAATTCTTTTGTTATTCTGCGACTGGAGTAACAATTAGTTTACACTTCACATTTTATGTTAAAAGGGTGGATTTATAGGATAGTAAACATTTAGAAGCAGTTCAGCTTATTCTCTAACCTTTGTATTCCATTTCTTCGTTTTTCTTTTTTTACAGTAAGGTCTCCATTGAACTCTGGGAGGTTTTGACTCTCACTTCCCTGATGCCTTTCCAAACAATTCTTTACAGAAAATAAAAATGAGATTAAGCTCTCCATTTAAGGATTGGCTGCAAACAAGGGTGATTAAATCTGTCCAGATTTCATATCCTCTGGCTCCCAGGAAATTTCCAAGGCCTTGTGGTATTCTCCCCTGACCCAGCTGTAATTGTTTTCCAGTAGATAAAATTGCTTTGTAGATTTGCCCTGTTCTATTGGGAAGAAATAACGAAAGGAGGCAGTTTCAGTTGCTCAGCCCCTAGAAATCTTGTGTTTGTTCTAGAAGCTCAGGGCTGCCTGTGCTTCCAAGTTAGGAAGTTGCTAATGGAAAATTATCCTAGAATGAAAAAGATCAAACTACTGATATACACAATAATGTGGATGAATCTCAAACATACAGTACTATATGAAATAAGCCAGACCCAAAAGGATACATTCTACTGTATTTCATTTATAAGAACTTTAAAAACAGAGAAAGCTAATCTATGGTAATACAAGTCAGAATAGTGGTTACCTCTGGAGAGGTAGTACTGACTGGGAAGGGGTCTGAAGGAAACTTCTGGAAAGATAAAAATATTTTTAGATCTTAATCTGCCTGTGTTCAATGAGTGTACACATATGAAAAGAAGGTATGAAGGTATACATTGAATATTTGTATACTCCACCATATATAAATTATACATCAATGAAAGAAAACCTACCCATTGATGCTTTACAAGAAGTTTGGACTATAATAATGACAGCATTTCCCATGCTAAGGGGCAAATGGTGGGCCACACTGAGCATTGTTTGATATACTGGGCATTGTCTTAGCAGCTTTATTTTCCCTTTTAATTCACACTCCAACCTGGAGGAGTACACAACAGGTATTTATCATCCCTGGTAGCAAGTGTAGATTAATCTGAGGTCACACTGCAAATAGATGTCAGAGTTGAAATTACATCCAGGACCTGTTGGGTCCAAAGTAGGTGCCCTTTCCAGTCTATCAACCTGCTTCTAAGACAAACAATTTACAAATAAAGGTAAACAAGCAAAGGGTGAATCTCTCTCCAAACAACAACAAAGGGTGGAATCATTTTTCATCTGCAGACACAATGGCCAGCTTCATGTGGCTCACCAGGTCTGCTATATGTACAGACACATTCCCTGAGATTTCAGAGGCACAGGAACTGCTCCCTGTCTAGGAAACCCTCTCCCAGGGTTGCCAGATAAAATACAGGATGCCCAGTTAAATTTGAATTTCAGGCAAACAGGGATAGATTTCTTAATATAAGTATGTCCAAAGTACTGCATGGAGGATACTTATATTGAAAAATTATTCATGATTTTCTGAGATCCAAGCATAACTGGGCAACTGTGTTTTTATTTGCTAAATTTGTCAACCTTACCCCACTCATGTCCCATTTTTTCATGATGCCTGCAAGTCCTAGAGCCTTTCATTTCACGCTTAGAGCTTAGGTTTAACTGTAAAATCCAAGCACACATACAAACATAACCTTGAAAGCATTTTTGATGAGGAAAGAACTGTTGGGCCTTGGGTTCAGGACAGGGAAAGGGACTCTGCAGGAGAATTTTGCCACCAAAATGTTTTCTCATTCATTTTTTGCTAAAAGATTTTTAAATTTCAAGAACTGGGGGTGGGGGTCAGATCTCCTAGTTTTATAAATGAATTATGACAAAGTTTCTTTGCATTTCTGGTTATTTTTCTACTGAAGTCGAGGCTGGGTGGAGGAGGGGTTAACCACTGGGCCCCCTTTTATGCCTTCATAATGTTGTTACTACAGTCATTTCCATTTGACATTTTGTTAAGGAAAATGAAGTTCCCTCAAAGTTGCCAGCTACCAAAAGAGTACCAGCTATGGTTTTTGAATTATCAATTTTTTTGAGGAGGGGGTGGGTATTGCTTTTTTATATTCTCCACACAGGTTCCTCTATCAGTGTGATTTGTGTTAAGGCAGTCAGATGACTTTGAGACACCATTTACTGGAGCAGGGAATTGTTAAAGACACTAATCATTCATGAAAGAACTTTTATGACCTACAGAAATCTCTGGAGTTTTTCCACTTAAATCAAGAATCTAATCAACCTGTCCAGTTATTGGATTAGCCACATGACACAATTACGACTTTCTGCTTCTCTGGCAGATTTCCCTCTATACTCCAGGGACCAAGTCCTTTCCTTCTGCTAACTATATGCTAATTCTCAATAGCTAAATAACACTATTCTTGAGAGGTATGTGGTTTAAATTTGAATACAATAAGATTTCCAGTGAGACACACACACCTATAACTGCAGGAGAGGCCACAGTGAGCAAAGAAGTTCCCTACATGAATGCTATCAAAACAAACTTAAGATGCAAAGATACTGTATTCCCCCTCTAACTGGGTAATTATTTCAAATTATAGCTCTAAACATGGGCTCAGGTGGCTATGCAGCAGTCTTTGCTGCAGGCTGGATGTAGCTCCTATTAATTTAAGGAATGGGATGCCAGGAATTCTCAGTTGCTGGCTGAAAGTTCTCCTTCAAATGACATTAGAGGATATTTTGGCTGCTGAGAGGTGGATGGTTCCATTGGTATCTTATCTTTCCATTGGGAGCCATCATGCCCAACTTCTTCAACCTAACCTCAGGAGGTTGAAATTCTGTTCTCTATTTTCTTATTCTTTAATAGAGGTTTACTGAGCACCTACTGTGGACCAGCTCTCTCCTAGGTGCTAGGGATACAGCAGTGAACTTTAACAAGCCCTCCAGTATCCCTATCATTAAGGAACTCACGCTTCAGCACAGAAGACAAACAATAAGTCAGTGACTTAAATACACAATTCCAGATTTTTTCCCTTCACCATCCTCTAACATCATCCTTCTGCACTTTCAGTTTCTGCTCAGTTATTCAAAGTTCACTCTTTTTTTATCCTACCATTTATTTTAAACACAATAGGAGAGGAGGGAACATATAGGCTCAAAAGAGAAAGTAAAGACCACACATTTGCTATTTTCCATCTTCTGTATTCACGAAAAGCCATATTGCATGCATACTGCACATACTATGTACATCAGGTACAATAATTTTTATCAACTTTTTGAGGGCCAAGAACTTTTACTTTTCTCATTAACTTTTATGTCAGAGTCAAGTAGAGAACAAAATACTAAGTGTGCAATAGAAAGAAAGAGAAAGGCTGAGGAGCTGAGCACTTCTCCCTCTAGTCCCAGCCTCTCTAAACGGTGAACCTGTAAGTGTGTTCACCCTTTACACTTTCCCAGTCTGCGCAATTTAATTTCTGCAATTTTTCAAAACTTGTTTTGCCTGGGCCTCTGTTTGGATTGTAGGAGACTGTGAATTCCTGGATGTTGGGACCTTGACTATTTTCATTCATTTTGGAAAGGGTAAAGTTGGGGTCACATGCTCTGCAAGATAATGCACAATCAGAAATAGAAACTCAAAATGAAAGGATTCAGGCCCATCCTACCAAAATGGTTTGATTTGTCCAAGTTCAAGGTCTTTCCCAAATCACAGCAGACAAGAGAGCAAAGGAAAATGAAAAGAAAATACCTGAACATGAAAGCATGCAATCACCATGGTTACAATTGTGAAAAATATGGTTGCACAAGAGTGAACACTAGAAAGGGGTGCCAAGCTAAGAGAGGTGTTGTGTTGGGTAGGGAGAAATTGGGGAATTAAAATACCTTAATAATGTTGCTAACATTTGGTGGATCTAAGGGAAGTTTCACAGCAATTAGCATTTTGCTTAGGTAAAGAGGAAGAGAGTCTCTTGCACTCATACTCTGCAGAGAATAGAAATTAACACTATGGATATTGACACTATCTATGTACCAGACACCTTGCACATGTTCCATCATTAAGCATCTCAACTACCTTACAAAGGTAGGTACCACTGTTATCATCATCTCCACACTTCCCATTGTACAAATGGAAAACCAAGAGATTAAGCAAACTGAGTGGGGTCACACAGGAATTGGCAGATGTGGGATTTGAACACAGGCCATGTTAGTCCAAAGATCTGTTCTTAACTCTTTTGCTATGCAGGCTACATTTGGGGTGAGTTTACATGTCTGGGACAAAAAATACAATAGAAAGAAAGAGATTTGTAGTTTGTCTCTCCTGTTTAGCTGTGGAAATGGAGATGGAGTCGTGAAGCTTGTCTTTGAGCATTCTAGTCTTTAGTCTAAGAGGACATGAGTTAATGCTGGGACTCGGCACCAGTCTATGCAGTTGCCTTTGTGAATATCCTCAGCTATAACAAATAGGACTGCTGAAGGGCAGAATTCACCCTGAATCTCCTCTTCCTTCCCCCAGCTTGGATCCAACACCTCAAGTAAATACGTAATACTTCATTGCACAGGAGGACAGTTCACATTCTTACCACTCATGGGCTGTGTTGGGCATTTAGCTTCACTTTACCTCTTTCCTGGACTTCATGCCTCCCATGGTCTCACCTCCCTGACAATAAATGTAAAGATGCTTCCAGTGAAGTAGATTTTTGAGTATCTCTTTCCCCCTTCAGATGGCTGTGTTTATTTATGTTGCAGCTTAACTGACAGAGATGTCTCATTTCTGGGCTAAAGGGCACCTGCTGCAGAGTAGTTCCTAATATGTGTTGTCATGAGCTGATTATTCTCTGATATCCATCAAAGGGCTTCATTTCATGCTCAGCTGAGGTCTGGAGGGAGAATTCCTGACATGAAAAATGGGGCTGAGCTTAACTAGAACTAAGCTCCACCCTAGTGTTCAAATACACCTCATTTATCATACACCCATCTCAAATGTTCAGAAAGGGTAGAGGACCGTGCAAGTTTGGACTTCTAATTGCACAACTCAGCCTGAAGCCAGATGAATGGAGCAGATGGCCCCTGATACTTCCTTCAGAGTGATAGCTCTGTGCCCTCTTTGCTGTGTTACCCCAGCATCTGTCTTGGAATTACAAGACTTGAGTCTGAAGTGACTGCAAGCTTTTGAGAGAGTGCTAAGGATCATGTGAAACAGAGAGAAAATAAGAAGTGTTCAGATGCCAGATGCATAAACAAAGTGCACCCAAGCTATTGCACTGGATTTGTAGTTTGTCTCTCCTGTTTAGCTGTGGAAATGGAGATGGAGTCGTGAAGCTTGTCTTTGAGCATTCTAGTCTTTAGTCTAAGAGGACATGTGTTAATGCTGAGACTCGGTACCAGTCTATGCAGTTGCCTTTGTGAATATCCTCAGCTATAACAAATAGGACTGCTGAAGGGCAGAATTCACAGATGTCTTAACATTTATCCCTACATTAAGCAATATGCTTGGTCAGATTTAATTGAATTATTTGCAAATGAGTATGATAAAATGCTAAATGAAAACATTTTCAGTTAATAATATAACTGGTTTGGGCTGGACATACAGTCAGAGAAGCAAAAACAAATGAATAAATGTTACTACCCAGAGTACTAAAACCTACCAGGTTGAACTTGTTAAAGCATAAGCACTTGTCAACTACAGCATCTGAGTAAGTTTTTCAAAGAATTATGTACATTTACCCAGTACACAGTAGTGTTATTAACTTTAAATGTGATCTTGGTCAAAATTAATTATTTTTTCTGAGACAATGTAATGGTTTCTCTAGTTAATATAATTAACTTCACATCGGGCATCCAGGCATTCACTTTGGAGTGCCAATTACACAAATTCATTTTCATTGCTCTTTCTGTGCCAGCTCAGGAGGCAATATTCTAACTACTTACTCACATGCCAGGAAATCAGCTTCCACAGACCATGTCTGAGACAGTTCTGAAAACTGAGCTGGCTTCTCAGGGTGGACTGTTCCTATTCTCAGAATTGTTCTTTAATTCTTGATGAATTTACCAACAGAAGATCTTGCTACATGTAAGTTACTCAAAGTTGCGGGTGAGAGTAAAATTCTAAATAGTATCTTTAGAAGCCAATAGATGCATAATTAAATGTAATCGTCTGGAGAATAAATATTTCTCCTCTATCATTCAATAGTCATAAAGATAGCTATAATGCCAACAGAATAATAGAACTTATCACTGATTAAGAATTAGTTCAGGGTCCTCCACTGTTCCAAGTACTTCACATGTATTAACTCAATCTTCACACCAACCTATGAAGTAGACACTATTATTACCTCTAATTTTTAGATGAGAAAACTGAGCTACAGAGAGAGTTTAATTACAATCACATAACTAGTTAGGATTAAAACCCAGGCAGTTTGTCTCCAGCAGCCTTGCTCTTAAATTCGGTGCCCCATTGCCTCAATAACAGCAAGAATGCAAAGGTTTGATACTTAATTGAATGTTCAGCCAAATTCACATGAGAACAGAGTAGATGCTAAAGTTTCCTTTTGCAGTTAGCTGTTCCTTCCCTCCCTTTCCCATCTACATAGTTGTTTCTGATTACAAAAGTAACCATTTGTCAATTTAGAAAATTTGGAAAGTATGGAAGAGCACAGATATGGAAAAACACAATCCTTCACAATAAACTTTCCATTTTTAATAGGTAGATAAATAAGTAGGTAGGTGGATGGATACATAGATGGATGATAGATAGATAGATAGATACAGATAAATAGTAGGTAGATGTACATATAAATGTAGATGTGCATGGAGATTGATTGATTTGATTGACAGAGGTATAAATAAGGCCCAATATGAGTAGTATCCTTGTGTATTTTATTTACTATGGTATTTCAAGTTCCTAGAACAATGTGTAGCACAGCCTGGGTGCTCCATAGCATTTGTTGAATGAATATAGATAAATAATCCACTTGACTTTTTCTAAAAATATTTATTCAGAGTCCTCTCTGTGCCTGGCACTGTTCTGGGCAGTGGGGCTATTAGCAGTGATAAACAAAGATCCTCATGGAGTTTATATGCTAGTGGGGAATGGCTAACAATAAACAAATTTGCTTGTGTGTGTGTGTGTGTGTGTGTGTGTGTGTGTGTGCACATACATATATACATACACACATGCATACACATCAAGTGGTACAAATGCCCAATGCTGATAAGCTTCATGAAGAAAAATGAAGCAGAGAAGGGGAGTGGGGAGGGCAGGGTGGTGGTGGGACAACAAATGACTAGGGAGCTGGCAAAGACCTCACTGAGAAGGTGGCATTTGCGATGAGATCTGAAATTGGCCAAGGGGGAGCCCTGTGGATGGCTGGAGAGGGGCAGACAAGGAGATGCCAGCAAAGGCACAGGAACAGGCATGGTCTTGGTCTGTTTGAGGAGCATCCAGGAAGTGAGCGTGGCAGGAGCAGAGCGAGCGGAGGGGGAAGAGTGAAGAGGGCCAGAAGCACTGGGGAGGGTGGGGGGCCATTGTGAGGTCTTTGGCTTTGACTCTGAGTGGCTGGGGAGTCGTTGATTCTGCACAAAGCAGGCATGAAATGACTTAGGCTTCAAAAGGATCACTCTGGCCGCCGGCTTGCAAGTGGGCAATGGAAGGGTGGCTGCCTTAGGACCAGTTAGGAGGCCGTGGCAGTAACCCAGGGGGGAGATGGAAGCTTGAGGTGGATGATAGCAAGGGAGGAGGGGAGGAATTTGAGTGTATTTTGAAGGAAAAGCCAATGGAATTTGTTGACAAATTAGACATGGAGCAGGAGAGAAAAAGAAGTAAAGAATTATTCCAAAGTTTTGGCTTTTGTGACTCGGAGGATGGGGGAAATTAACTGTCATTAACTGAAATGGGGAATGCTGGAGGAAAGGCAGGTTGGTTGAGAGTCTGGGGGAGGTCAGGAGTTTGGTTTTGGACATGTGAAATCTGAGACCCAAGTAGGGATATCAAGTGGGCTGTTACACATACAAATTTAGAGCCTAAGGGAGAAATTCAGACTGGATATGATGATGTGAATATCTAACTACAAAATTTACATTATTTTATGAATAATACAGTAATCTACTGTTTCCATTTAACTATGAATATTTTCTCATGTGGTTAAATACAATTTTATAGAGTTTAAATTAACATCAATCAAACACTTAAGGTTAAGAATAGCCTTAGAAAACCACATTTGTTATCTTGTTTCATCCTAACACAAACACCACATTGTAGTTATTTTGGTGCTTATTTATAGATGAGAAAACTGAGGCTTCAATGGGGTAAAATGACTTGCTCAAGGTCACTACCAGTGCATGGGAGGATATTACACAAATTTGGATTTTCAAATCCACATCTGCCTCTAAGGTAAAATTCCCAGTGTCACTATTCTTGAATTATGACAAATCTATAGAAAGTTTATTGCTGCCAAATATCTGTTAAGCATCTCAGGATGTTGCTCAAAAATAGAATCTATAATGAAACACTATGTATTGCCTAACATGGTGATGTGCAATTTCCATCTAATCTGATCATTTGCAGATGGTATAAATTCACATCATAATGCACACACACCCTGATGATCATTTCCTCAGTGTTACATAAGCAAATCACTCATTGCTCGCCTGGTGTCCTTGCTCACTTCCACCCTCTTGGTTCCTGGTAGAAGGTCACTGACGTTTCTAATATGAAGGCAGTAAGAGCCCACTGACCCAAGTGGATGGGCTCGAAGGAATTCATTCCTTATTCACAGGCTTCGCCTTTGAAATCCCTCAAAAAACTAAGGGCAATGTGTTAAGGTTGAGGATGGAGGAGGTATAAAGGCCATTACAGATTCTTTAAGAGTCACGGAAGCTTGGTGTCTGAGATGCCCTTCTGAGCCATAGCCTGAAGCCCATGATACCATAGCATGCTGGTGAGGGAGCTGAGGAGAGGAGAAACCAGCAAAGAGGAAGGAAATAGTCATGAGTTCATACTGAAAAGCAGATGAGTGACCACTGGCAGAGTTTGTGTTTCTTCGCAGGGCAGGGGGCTGCATTCATTTCTTTTTTTTTTTTTTGGCATCATTAATATACACTTACATGAGCAACACTGCGGTTACTAGATTACCCCCATTATTAAGTCCCCACCACATACCCCATTACAGTCACTGCCCATCAGCGTTGTAAGATGCTATAGAATCATTACTTGTCTTCTCTGTATATACTGCCTTCCCCGTGCCCACCTGTACATTATATGTGCTAATTGTAATGCCCCTTTTCCCCCCTTATCTCTCCCTTCCCACCCATCTTCCCCAGTCCCTTTCCCTTTGGTAACTGTTCGTCCCTTCTTGGGTTCTGTGATTCTGCTGCTCTTTTGTTCCTTCAGGTTTTCCTTTGTTCTTATACTCCACAGATAAGTGAAATTATTTGGTACTTGTCTTTCTCTGCCTGGCTTATTTCACTGAGCATAACACCCTCTAGCTCCATCCAAGTTGTTGCAAATGGTAGGATTTGTTTTCTTCTATGGCTGAATAATATTTGCAATTAATTTTTAGTGTGTACCCACAGAATGACTCAATCCAATCTTGTAAGGAGGACTGCAGGTATCACAGACTCCTCTTCAGAGTAGAACTGGAATGTGCTGCTCACATTCCTATGAAATAAGCCTCAGAGATGTTTATTTAAAAATTAATGCTGTTTTTGCCAAATCATACAAGGCATTCTGAGTACTGTGGCATGTGCTGCCCTTAAAACACTCATATTTTATGCACAGTAGTGATATGATTTCTTGTTGATAAACTTTGTAAGAGTCCATGGTCTGACACAATAAGCTCTACTGTTCTTTGAGGACTTTTCAAAGACCAGACTCCCAGAGAAGTTCTTGAAATACCACCTCATTTCATCCTCATAGAAACCATGTTTCACCTCTGGGGAAATGGAGCCATCTTTTTTCATTTGAGGCCAAACAGGTGGGAATAGGGGGAGCTGGAGTCTGACTCAAAGGCTAACTCAGCCTCTCTCTTCAAGACAATGGGGGAAAAAGCTAGGATAACTGATTGTAATTGTTTCCACAGGCATATAAAGTGTTTTCTAATTTAAATGAAAAAAACTTACATTCAATTCAGCTATTTTAAGTAGGTCTGGAATAACTTGAAAATGTGAATCAACTTTTTCAACTGTAAGTTTTATGAAATTTAAATAAAGATGTATTTCTGATGAAATTTAACATCCAAATTGAGTATTTTCAAATTTTAAATTGAAAATACCAGATTTTGAAGGTTTAGTATAAAAATATAATGTAAAATACCTTACTAATAATTTTTACATTCATTATATATCAAAATAATATTATGGACATAGTGGATTAAACAGAATACATTATAAAAACAAATTCCAGTTTTTTGCATTTTTTTAATGTCTACTAGAAAATTTTAAATTACATATGTAGCTTCTTTATATTTCTGTTGGAAAGTGCTGTGCTAAAGCTCCCTATAATTTATTAATTAAAAATATCAAACAGTATTCTGAGCATCAGATAGGCTTTGGTGATTTTTTAAAAGTGAAATTGCATAGAAGAGAGAATAGTATGAATCCTGCACTACACAATATCTTTACTAGGTTTGTGAAACATTATGCCATCATACAAAACACAAGAAAAGGAATTTTGGAGGATATCATAAAAATAATTAATAGTTCCTCCTATATAGATAGCTCAAATATTATGACTTCTTTTCTACTGGTGTCCCCACCTGGAAGTCCCCACTCACTGCACTGTGAGTCTCTTCTTGGACCAGTGAAGATTCAGTAGGACCCTTCAACATTTTTCATGTAGGAAATTTCAACATTTTTATTAAGAGGTAGCATGCATTTATTCAAGCCTTTTAAATAACAGAATCCAGGGTCTTCAGAACAAGGGTGTGTGTGTGTGCGAGAGAAAGAGAGAGGTTTTGAGTACATGCTTATGAAAACATTCATATTTCATGACTTCAGCCACAGAGACTGTTCCTTCCACTTCGCCATCTCCAATAAAACATGGCCCCCACCCCCCCGCCACCACAACACACCAGAGGCACTCTGCCAGTTGAGTGGGCAGTCCAAGGAACTCCCCAGTGTTGTAATGTGGGAATACGGGGCCCACAAGCTAGAGGAATTCTCCACGGGAGCTGCTTCTGACACCAGGTTCCTCTCCTCTCACCTGGCCCTGTGTCTGTATGATTTCATCCTTGCTGGAAAACCCAGAGAAATGTTGCTCTTTTAGCCTTTCTTTTCTAAGCTGGTAAAAGACATTTCTGCAGAAACATGTGCAGGCAGGCAGGGAGATTTGTTTAGAAGCCTAAGGTGTACTTTGTGGGGCCAGTGATGATAAATCTCCAAGTTACTACGGCAGGTTTGATGTGTGCTGTGTTTTGTTGTATTATTTTCACAGAAAGCTCAGAGAAAGGGAGCTCTGGCTGTTGCTTCATTTCTAAATTTGAAAAACAGGGGCCTCTCAGGTTTACAAAAGGCAGAGTGAAAACCAGAAAGCTTGGGTCCCATTACTGTCTGCCTGCAGATGTACCCCAGTCACTCTGTGACTCTGTTGTCTCATCAGCTACTTGGGCAGCTGATTCCTGTTCCTGCCGGGATCAAGGGACTACAATCAACAACTTTAAATGGGTACTGGGAGAAATGATCATATTTGCAAAATAAAGGCAGAATTTAGGTTTTTGTGTTGGTCACTTGCCACCTTAGCCCTGCCTGATAAGTTTGTTTGGGGAAACTGGTTTTACAGAGTGAGTTTTCCTGCTCACATTCACCCACTTTATAAGCAACAGACCAAGAAAGGTTCTCATGTTTTTCTTCCTCAGTGATCTCTAACTTGTGGTCACACTTTTTGTGGTATGAAATCAGTTAAGAATAATGGAATGATAATATAGTGTCTGATGTTCTGAAGGTTTGAAATCAAACCCCCAAATGTGACTGTAGGTGAGTTTTGAAAAATATGTACATTCTACGGATTCTCCCAAGCTGAATTTCGATCATGGAGACAATTTACTCTTTGACAAAATTAGCAATAAAATTCCAAGTTTTGAGTTATACAGTAAATATGATTGTAATGCTAAAAAGAAACTCCACATGAATTTGCAGTATTTTAATTAACAAGGACCTTTAAGGTAGTTCAACATATGCAGAGCTAAGTGCTTTGTAAGAAGGCAAGGGGAGCATTGAACATAAATGAGGAAGCTGGCCAGGCAGTGGGGACACCTTCTTTACTTCAGTCTCCCCGTCTGTGACCTACCTCTCAGAGAGCTTTCAAGGCCTCTGCATTAATGCTTGTGAGCCTGTGTTAGAATCTAAGGACATGGGTCTCCGTTCAATGCTGGCAACCTATGCAAATTAAAATAGTAACTTCTTTGGTGATGTATCATGCACACTCTGTATAAAATACTTAGATATTTCCAACCTGCATTTGTTTCTTTAAAAACAGTGGTACAAATGTGGCTATACTCTTAAAATCTTAAACAAATTGTGCTGCAGGACCCATTTATATGACACATTATAATCTTCTAGAATGAAACATGAGTCCTTATAAATCAGGTCTAACAGACGCTGAAATATCAATCGACTTCATCTCAAATTCGTTATCTCAAGGCAACCAATTAGGAATGCCTTCAATCCTTCTCTCATCTGGCACGTTAAATGAATAATAACAGGGCCTGTAGGCTAGATTCCTGAGTGGAAATCTTTCATTTGGATATTGTGTGTGAGCTAGGGTTCTTCTTAAGGTCTCAGCATTTGCAGGTTGGAAATCTGAATACAAAACATTTTGAGTCAAAGTAGGTACATCCCAAGTTGTACTGCCTTAGCTTTCTGGAACTAAATAGGATAAATATTGAATATCTGGTTGAATATTCTCTACCTGCTTCACTGGCACTGTCCTTTTTGGGGGATGGGTGGGAAGGATATGCTTAGTTAAACAGGATTGTGATTGTAAGGTTATCTCCGTTCTCCATTAGATAGAAACTGAGATACAACTCTTGGCAAAGTCAGGAAACAGGAATAATGAATCATCTTTATTCTATCTTCGGGGCTTCATTTTAATGTCCCTTAAATTTGCTCTCCTCCTTCTTAGCTGCATTTTAAGGAACAGGTAATTGATGTTTTTAACTCACTGTATTTGGGCCAGATGATTTGAGGCTTGAATGTTTTTGAAGACATTCTGGCAGCACCTTCACAAGTAGGCAGCCTCTATATCCCCAGTGACCCGTCTCTCCCAATAGTCACACCCAGTGTAATCCCTTCCCTTTGAGTGTGAGCTGGACCCAGTGACTCACTTCTAACACAGAGAAAGCGATGGGATACAACTTCCAAGTCTAGCTTACAACAAGATTCCAGCCTCCTACTACCTTGTTTTGCTCACCTCACCCCTTTCTCTCCTGCTTGTTCATTCTGATGGAAGCCAGCCTCACATCATGAGCTGCTCCATAGAGGCAAGGAACTGAGGGAGGCCTTTGGTCCACCGCCGGCGAGGAACCGGGACATGCTGGAGCCTGCCAACACTCAGATGTGTGAGTTTGGAAGTGGACCTCCCCCTAGCTGAGCCTTGAGATGACTGCTACCCAGGCCAGCACTTTGTCTGCAGCTCATGAGATGCCTTGAGACAGAGGACCTTGCTAAGCCACACCTGGATTCCTGATCCCCAACAACGGTAAGATAATAAAAGTGGTTTTGAGCCACTAGATTTTGGAGTAGTTTATTAAATACCAATAGACATCTAATATAACCTACAACACTTATCATAATAATTACTCACTTGTTTATAAGGTCCTTGAGGCCTGGGTCTGGGTCTGATTTATCCTTGTATGTTTGGCTCCTACATGCTGCCTGTCACATAGCAGAAGTTCAATAAATGTTTGAGAAAGAAAAAGAAGGAAGAGAAAGAGAAAAGAATGGAGATTGGGTGAGAAGATGGTAGGCATTTATGAAAGAATGGAAAAGCAAGCTGACAGACAGCTGAGAATTAACAGCCACTGGCCTAAAGACTAGTCACTCAGTTGACAGATTTTACCTCTACTTCTAATTAATTTTATATTTGGTGAATGGCTTAGCAATTGCTTATAGCAGAGTTCTCTTTGTGGGTATGCACTGGACTCATCTCAGAAGTTCCTGTCAAACGTGTGAGTGCAGAAGGCCAGACCCACTGCCTCAGTGCTGGGGGTGGCCCAGCATCTGTGCGGCTCCCAGCTGAGCCTCCTGGCCTCACTGCCTGCACAAAGGCAGTCCACAGCCGGGCTTGGAACAGGGCCAGTTCCATTCGCGTGGTCTGAGGAGCCTTTAAGGAATCCCTGATGCAGAAGTTTGCCAGAGACCAGGGCAGACAGCAGAAATGGGCCAGCTGGTCTCTGGGGCTTCAGCCTTTCCCTGCCCAGGGCCAGCCAAAAACTTTCTCCCGTGGGAGGGGTTGCTGCCTTTCTAGGCTGCTCACCTGGGAGCATCACCAGAACATGGAATAGATGCCTGAGAGAAGAACTTGACCAAGGTGTGGACGTAACCCAGAAATCCAGTGAAGAGACGACTCCCTGCAAGGAAAGGGCTGTCACAGGGTCCAGTGTCGCTCCTGCCACCAGCCTGTTAAATACTAGAGAGGTCCAGACTGGGCTGAGGACCAGGGGTGGATGAACACTGAGCTCCCTTTCAACTGGGTGAACCGTGAGGACACGGTGTCCTGACACAGTCACTGAGGCGTCGTCCCTCCATTCCACTACCTCAGCCACCCCGGCCCCATGACCATCTAAGAAGCCAGATCCTCAGTGTTCGTTGTCTCTGACGGATCATCACACCACAGGACACTGGCAGCCACCTTCAGAGAAGAGAAGGAACTCCAAGCATAAACAGCAGCTTTGGAAGGATCTGTGATTAGACATAGCCCATGACCTCCCAGCCCGAGGACAACAATCTGCAGAAGGAAAGAAGAGAACTAGACATTGATGCGGGTCCAGAGAGGGGCCCCCAGAGAGGTGTTATTGGCAGGTACTCTATGGGTTAGACGGGTTAGGGGGATGGTGATCTGAGGGTGGCAGGGTGGCTCAGGGAGGCAGCAGTGGCCGCCAGCCCCAGTCCCCTAGGCTTTGCTGTGCACTTGAGCTGAAATAGCTACTAAGAAGCCTGCTCAGAGGAGCCTGAGCCACATGGCGGAGTTCCTCAGCACCTCCGAGCACTGCAGGGAGCCACAGAACATGCCCTGGGCCCTGGAGGGAGCAGCAGACACCCGAGGAGACCCCTACGGTGGCCCAGGGTGGGACAGGACCTGTGTGGACAGAGACCTGAGGCTAAATGGGAGCATGCAGCCTGGGCCACACTGCCCTGGCACAGCGAGAGGAAGGGCAGGGGGCGACCCTCAGTCACCTGAGATTGTTTTTCACATTCACTGGCATGAGGAACAAAATAAATAAAATGCAGTTTTAGTTACAGAAGTAAAGGAAGTCACAAGGCTCACACAGCTCATTTGATGGAGTGGGGCTCTGACTCACCTCAGAGCCTTCCACACATAAGGAGGGCAGGCAGAGGACTTAAGTGTGTGGGGAGCTTCTGCCATACCCACTGCCCCAGGCATGTCACCTCCAAACAGGCTGGAAAAATTCTCTATGTGAGTCCAGAAGTTGGCACTGCCAGTTTATCCCCAAGTGAGGATTAAAAAGTAAAAGGAGACCGAGGAGCAGTGACTAATAGAATATAAGTACAGCATAGTAAGTACTAAATTGGAGATAAACTGGAGTTTAATTAACATCAGGTGGATGCTGAAAAGCGTGGGTGGAGCCCAGCACCCTAAGTGGCAGGATGCAGAGCCTGCACCTGCTCATGGCATCCTCAGTGCCTCTGTGGCTTCTTCCGTAGAAGCCCATGCACTCTCCTGACTCAGAACTTCTCTTCGTTATCACAGCTTAGTCCTAACTCTTCCATTCAGTAGGATCATTCACTTTCCTGGCTCACCTTCCGCAACTCATACATCATGACATAGGCTCAGTGTTGCCAACCCAGAGAATAACAAAAGCATGTATCTGCCCTGAGATTGTGTGAAAAACTTCAGAGACTTGCTTATGAGAGCTTCCGGATTAGTTCAGGTTTTCATTTCCTTTCCATATAGGATGATTTTAAAGAGTCCACACCTCGCTCAGTGCCAGGGACATGGCAGGAACCAGGAATTCTCCAATTCAGTCAGGTCTTATTGAGTACTGAAGTTGAATTTATGATGCACAGTCTCTGGCACTGCACACATGTTTTCCTGGATATTTTGGTGAATCAAAACATGTATCTTCATGGACTTATGTCTTAACTTCTGAAATGCTTTATTTTTATTTCTTGCTCATCTTCAGGAGGCAATGACTATGCAATAATTCAGAATTCCAGTTTTCCTCACTCAACTCAAATAAAATGTCCTATAGATAAGAATCTAAATGTATTAAGAATACTCCTTTTCTGAGAACAACTTGAAGAAAATGAATAAAATCACCTCTCTTAACTGATCTGTTTGTTCAGTTCAGTTTTTTTAATCTCATGTATTTAAAAATGTAAAACACACTGACACTTGCACTCATGTGTCCTCAACACTGAACCAAAGTTTAATTATCCCAGTGTGGTCACTGTCTACTAAGAGTTTTCAGAATAAAATGATGGAAGGCACAGATGACAAAAATATGAAAGTAACAAGATAGGCATCCAAATAGTGGTAAATGTAAAACAGAGCATTTAATAGTTTGAAAGACAATGAACAAAATTCTAAATGAGCCCTGTCTTAGACTAAGAAGAAAATTCAGAAATTGTTTTAGCTAACCCCACTAGGGCTAAGCATACATTGGAAATAATAGGGAGATAAAGAAATTATAGGGAGGGGGAAAGAACTCAGTAGGAAATGAAAATTAAAGAAGAAAGACCAAGCCGAGAAGCTGGAGAATTTGAAGTAGACGTGGTGGGGTAGAGTCACAGACCTCAGTGCAACTGGTTGTCCTAAAGGACAAACTAGGTAGGGCCTCTAGATCTGATGCCCATTTCTATTAGTCAATGTAGTATAATGAAGTGTTTAAGCTTCAGGAGCTATATAACCAAACAGAAGGCACTTAACTTTTCTGTTTCCTCATCCGTAAAATGTGAAAAACAGAAGTGATTTCAGAGGGTCATTGGCTTACTGTGAGGTGTAAATGAGTGAGTAGATATGAAGTGCTCAGAACAATGTCCAACTTACACAGAGTGCTCAATTCATGTAATTGCCATTATCATTATCATTTTCTCCATATTGTCACCAATATCATCATCATGATTAGCATTATCACTTACTCTGCAAAAGCAGGGGCTGCAAACTCAAATGCTGCTTCCATGGGGTGGGGCAGGAAACAAAAATGAGAAAAGTAGCTTAGTGTGCAATAGGGAGTGATGAAGACTGTGGCTATTTACAAAGTACATGCTGGCCTAGTATAAGTAATACAATTAAGTAATTTAAAATCATTATTCTTCCCAGAATAAAACAGATCTTGAGTCTGGATTCCTTGCATCTGATACCAGTTTATAACCTCCAGTATAATATAATCAACAGTATCCTCAATGACATCCTTAGAGTAAACACTAGGTTGCATTCCTTCTATGGTTTCTCATAATGTCCCTTGGTATAGGCTGATCTCATCATCTAGTAAAAGTCATTCTGCCTTCAGGCATAATAATAGTCAGATGCCTGGCTTACGTTAGAAGAGAGTTTTAGTGCGTCTAGGGGGGTGGAAGGCTATAAATACTAACCTTTAAGCTGAGCTTTTGAAAATGGAGTAACTTGTCATGGATGGATACCAGGAAAGCTCCATTACCTTCACTCAGTGAGCTCCCAGTCTGGGTATATGCCTCGTAGGGAATCACAACCATTCCCATGGACTCATTAACAATATTGAATTTATGTTGGTGACACCCAGAGTTATTTCTTCACATCAGGGCACTCTTCTGAGCTTCAGACACAAGTATACAGCTGTCTTACATAGTTCCACTTGTCATGCAGATTTCTCAAACCTTACATGTCCAAAATGGAACTCTCAATTTTTTGCTCAAAACCTGTCCCTCAACTCAGTAAATGATACCAGCATCCTCCTAATTGCTTAGACCAGAAAGCAGAGTCCTGTTCTCCATCTCTCCTGCCCAATTCACCAAGAAATGTCAGTTGTGTCTCCACCATGTATCACAACTGTAACCACTGCCCTGAATCTCTGCTGCTACCACCCTACTTTAGTCACCAGTATCACTTGCCTGGACAGCTGCAATAGCCCCTTGTGTGGTCTGCTGCTGCTTCTGCACTCCTCCAGGCCTTCTCCCAGGCCAAGTTCTTTCCCAACTCAGCCTTTGCATATGCCATTCCCACTGTCTGGATGTTCTTCCACTCTTGACGATGTTCTCATTTATAGACCTCAGCTTAAATGTTACAGCTTCAAAGAGCGAACCCTGAGCACCCTACTTAAAATAGGTCCCACTCGTGACTTTTTATCTCATTCCCTTGGTTTTCTTTTCTTTTAGCTCTTACCACTCCTTACCTTCTTTCATTAATGTGTTCATTTTTGTTTGCTTGTGCCTTGAGGGAGGGGCCCTGTGTGTCCTATTCTGTGTCTCCTCTATGTCTAGAACAATGTCTGGTCCTTGGTAGATGGATGGTACCTATATATTTCCTGAATTTTAAAATGAATGAAAAATGGACCAGAATCCTCCAAATAGGTGCCTGTTTCTGGTTTCATTGACTCTGCCCTGGATCCATACTGCACACATTTTGAGAAGTTCCCTTGGAAATTTCACAGAAACACCAAGTTAGTTTAAAGTATACAAAGATATCTGACTTGCAAGAAAATTTAAAGGTCACAATGTTGAAGAGCTAGAAAAAGAATGTTTGCAAGAAAAACACTCAGAAATGATGGACAAGGTCTCTCAATTAATTATGATATGAATCTATGAAAGAAATGGAAGGCTGGAAATTCTCTAAGTGCTGTTGTGACTAATCTTTTCACAGAGGCAATGAAATACTACAATGGGTCATTTCTGTATATAATGTGCTAACTGATAGATGAGTTTCGCACAATATGAAACCAAACAAGCTTAATTCTATGGATTCAACTCCCTCAATGAATCAAATTCTCTTTGCTAACAAATCCATGAAAAACATGGATGTCTTCTCAGTCATCAGGAGAATGCCGAAGACTCATCCTCGGAAGATCAGCTTTTCTTCCAACCACAGATGACAGTGCCTCAGCTCACTTGTCAGGACAGATTCCCAGGGGTTGAAAACGGCATTTTCAGCTCATTTAGATGTGATCAGTGATCTCATTTCTCCTGGGATGACTTCAGTGCTGGGGGCCCTGCTTTCCTTGTCTCTGGAGTTTCCTTTGTTACATCCCAAATATTGGGTCATACTTTTCACCTGGTACTTGAGACTCAACTTTTAATTTTCCTCTGTGTTTTAGACTCCTTAAAATTTGTGTCCCTTTTGTTCTTTAGCCTTACAGGCAAAACATTAATAAACATAGGCCTTGTATTTCAGGATTTATTTTTGCCTTTATATATTTGTGTCATACAGACTTGGAATACCTCATATACTCTGAAAAGAAAATGATATAGTTTAGATTCTCTCTCTCATCTCAGTCAGAGAGCTGGGTTTATTCTATCACTCTGATCACTCTACCTATAAATTTTAAGAGTGGCATTGCTAACAATAACAGAACCACGTGGGCAAGATATCTAAAATCATCTGCTGAAAATTCATGTGCTGAATTAATGCAAGGACTATAACTGAAAAAAAAAGTGTTTTCATAACATTAATCAGTCTTTTACCTTTTCCTAGACTCCTTCCTGTTTGACTACTTAATGCCTGATGATTAGAGCTAGCATTGGATGATCATTTATTATGAACAAAGTAATTTACGTATATTACCTCATTTAATCCTCACATCAACCCTGAGGCTTATTATACCTGCTTTTTAGGAAAAAAACTAACAAACAACTTATCCTTTGTAAGATTTCTCCTGATTAAAAAGCATTTAAGGGACAATATATGACTGGCATTGAAATTTTGGTCAACTACAGATACTATGCTTTCCTACCAAGCACTACTCTCCTTGGTGAAGTGTAGCTGATTCTCATTTGTTTGGAGAAATGATGTTCCTGCTAATTTATTTCTTCACAGACTTTAATGTGACTATAGCTTTTCATGGACCACATACATATCAGCACTTCATACACTACAATTACATTATACCTCTAAGCTTCTTTCCTAGCAGTTCAAAAATAATGGAATGTAGAGCTTAAACTGTAGTTGATTTGCTTCATTTTACCCCAGGTGTCTGTTCTAAGAGCTGTCTGCTAATAACTCCTCCAGACCAGAGGATTAACTCTATGAACAGGAAAATTTATGTATCAGACCATTACAGGCACAAATAGATTGCTGTTATTTCAGGTACGGTAAATGCTGATGTTCATTTAATTACAACTTGTACTCTTCCCATATGTTCCTTCAGAACAATAGAGGACTCCAAAAATTAGGCTTAGCAAAATCGGATTTTTAAAAAATTCAGTTAGCACAGCACCAGACATCCTCATTAATTTATTTTCTTTCCTCTGTTCTCTATTCCTTCACTTCTTTCATCTAGAGGCGGGAACTGATCATTATAATTCTGTTTCTATTTCAAATTAGAGTGGGTAGAGAATATTCCAATACTGTATTTTCTAAGTCATTTGGTAAAGAGTTCTTGTCTCAAGCTCTTCCCTAGTGTCTGAACTGCCGCAGACCCAGCTACCACTTCACCTCTCTCTGTCCCCACTATCCAGCACCAAACAGCTAACGTCCTGTGCCAGCACGAGGGCCAATTTACCAACCCTGCTTCTAATAGAGTTTATTTCAGCAAGATGTAATCATGCAAATCACTTTTCACATTCCCATTACCTTGATCTCAAATGGAACATTCTCAAACTAAAATATTTTTGTTTTGTAGACCATAATGTGTTATCAATTGAGATATACTAAGCCACAAACCATTAATCTGCTTTAAATTCAAGTTTCATAATCTCAAATTCCAGGGTTCTTCAGCTTCAGTGAATTTGAGTTTTCCTTGTGTTAAGATTAAACTTGCATGAAGATAAAAGTATGGCCTTATTTTCAATTGTATGATAAACTTGGAGAATTAAGAATCACAATAAAAACATAACCAAATTAAAATGCAACTTAAGAACGGGTACATTTGTTTCTAAGGCCCCAATCTACTTCTTTTGCCCCAGAACAAGCATTAGTAATGTAGTAATGCATTTTCCCCCTTTGTCAGTAGGAAAGCAGAGAATTACAAAGCCTTCTGAATCTGACCCAGTGCCTGCTGAGCACAGCATGCAATTAAAATACAAATGGATACAACAGATTATGCTGTTTAGTTGTTTATGCTTCTCATTCCAGAACAGATTTGAGGCAGTTCATTATTTATTATGGGGGAGAACACCTAGGTCTCACCACAGACTTCCGGTGATCATCCTAACCCCACCCACGGCTGCTTGCCTGCTTCTAGCAGTCAGGTAGGAGGTCCCTGGCCAAAGCTGATCTGTTCTAAGCCTGTACTCAGAGTGGACCAGCAGCATAGGCATCATCTGGGAGCTTGATAGGAATGCAGCATCTGGGGCCCCTCTCCAGACCCACTGAATCAGCAACCGCATTTTAACAAGAATCCTTAGGGGATTCATGCGCCGGTTAACGTTTAAGAAACCCAAAGCTGTGGCAGCTACAGAGTTCCGTATCTGGAGCCCATTTAATGCAGGAAGATGTAAGTTCACAGCCTGGCAGGTAGAGAGTGAATGACGGGGTGGGGGTAGGGAGGCCCACACAATTCTTAATAATAACACAGGAATCTGTGCAGATTATATTGCATATGTTTTCTTCCTTAATGTGTATATAAGCTACACCAACTCTAATAAGTAACGATTTATCTTTCTGGAGAAGTGTCTGATTCCTCAGCCTCATCTATGTAATCAAGGGGAATTCTCTCTGTGCAGCTCAGGGTGGTGAGAAACCTGGAAGAGCACGGAATCTGGAGGCTCAGACCCCTGGACTTCCCTCCTGGAGACCCCAGCAGAGCCCATCAGTCCCAGTGTTGCGGGGCCCTGGCTGTTCATCAGGAACACCTAGGAGCTCTCAAAAACCCACGCCCCACCTCAGACCACTTAAACAGGGGCCTCTGTGTATGAGGCCCTGGGCAGAGGTATTTTTAAGAAGCTCTCAGGTATGCAGGCCAGGGACTGACTTGTAATTGTAAATGAACGGTGTGTCACAGAGCCCAAGGGGATGAGGGGAAGTGACATTTAGACGTGCTCTCCCAGAGGATGGAGGGCAACCCCAGCGGATGGAGGTGGGCAGCCTAGAGACACAAAGGAGTTAGCAGACTGGGGAACCCCAGGGTTTGTCCGCAAGGACCCTCACACGAGGAGCCTAATGTCCTTTGGTGCTTTCCTTTGGGTTAAGACTACAGGTGATATCGTTTACAGTCATCAGCTTTTCCATCTGAACCTATTAATTCTTTGTAGGTCTCCCCAACCTGGAGTACAGTCTACCTTTAGCACCACCTGTGGTGTTGATGGTATAGGGAAAAAAAGAATGCAGATATGAAAGGAAGTTGGTTTCCCTCACCTTTACACTTTCTTTGAAACTCCTGTGTTTGTTGGGAACAGGGTGTTATGGAGGTGACTTGGGTCAGGCATTCCGAGTGGTGTCCCTGCGGATGCTGCGGGCAGTGCAAGCTCCACGGGGAGATGGGGGTGGTGTGGGGGGCAGGCAGCAGATGCCACGTGGCTCTGAGGTGGGCATGATGAACCTTTCCCAACACACACTAGCTAGTGTAAATTGACAGTTGCGACCCATTAGTTTGCCATGAAATCTGTTTTAAAGGTCACATCCAGTATTTTGAAGCAGGATAAAATGGCATGGAGTGGAGTTGAATAGAAAATATCAGAGCTTAGAGCCCATCCCCTCCATGAGGATAATTACTGTTTTGTGAAGTTTTGGTTGATGGTGTACCTGTACCTGTGTGT
Organism: Manis javanica; assembly: GCF_040802235.1. NCBI lineage: Eukaryota > Metazoa > Chordata > Mammalia > Pholidota > Manidae > Manis > Manis javanica. The sequence continues at coordinate 147,387,224 of NC_133158.1, forward strand.
GTATTGGTTCACAGTGGAAAATGCACATCTTCCTATGGTTATGGTCAGAGTGTTTGGGGACCACTGCATTTCTCTGTAGCCTAATAAAAAATAAAATTTTTTGGACACAGTCTGTGGGTGCAGCACTGTGTGGCACTGTGAGACAGGCCACAGGGAAGATAAGCCACAATCTCAGTCTGACAAAGCTTAGGGGTTGGCTGGGCTGTGAGGACAGGCATCAGGGGAGTGGAAGGTATGGAAGCATGTGACCTAGTGCCAATGGCGCGGGGGCAGGCTTTAGCTGCAGTGCAGATTCAGGGAAGGACAGGGCAGCTGGGTGGTATGGACTGGTCTTGCCATACCAGTCCTTCTTTTTAGTACTCATCCCAAATATGTTTGCAGTCTGATGGGCTTACGTGCCTGAAAAGAGCTTGATTCGTTGTCTAGATCTGGTTTTTATTTTACAAATTTCCTTCATTGAGAGTTGACAACTTTCTACTAGATTTAAACCCTATAAATTATCCATGAATGTAGATATATTACTCTGAGAAACTATTCATGTATAGCTATAAGTAGATAGCAACTTTACGTTATGAAACAAGTTTTTGTATTCCTAGTAGAGTTGTCAAGTTTGTAAGGGCATTTCAAATGGTTAGATTTTCATAAAGATAAGCTTAAATGTAAAAACATACTTGATTTTCCAGACCAACATATTGCATAAAGAGAGGAGTGTCCCCTTTCCTTGGCAACCATTTGATTAAACCAAGATTTCTCTAATCACTCCTCTTAATTTGGGGTGTGGTGGGGGCGATGGTGGGAAGTGTTGGGAGAGTCTCAGAGTGTTAGTAAGAAACAATTACGAACGTGAAATATCCTGCAATTACACATTGGGAAGATACAACTGCTATGTTGGCAGCAAAGATGGCCAGTAAAGAAAGAGCAATAATGTTCTGGGCAGACACCCAAATTATAGAACCTTTTTCCTCTCCTCACACTCACTGACTTGGCCCCTCAGCTGAGATCGCAGGCCCACTGAAGATGTGGTGGTAATTCTGCCATTTTTTTCAGGTGGCCTTGTCCGAGGCAGCAGGGAGGGCAAATGGGCAGGAGGTACCTGACCGCTCAGGAAAGGAGCTTCCCATAGGGCTGGTGGGTTGGGGGGGTTTCAAAATCCCCCCACACTCTGAAAAGGGTGTTGCGGAGGTTTGGTGTTCAACAAAAAGTTTTTCTCCCTTTTAGAAGGAATCCTGAATCATTGCTAAGAATGCCAAGGATTTAAATTTTTTAGCCTATCCAGAAATCATTTTCCATTGGATTTTTCCTTTCACTTAATCTGGATGCTAGTCAAGGCAGACTTTTCCACTGGGCCCTAGTGAAGGATAATGTGAGGTCATGCTGGTATCTGGGCAACAAGATATGGTTGATTCTTTTGTGGATCCCTCAGAAATGCTTCTGCTATTAATATTGAGCCACCCCCAATTTGCCTTTGAAACAAACCATGATAGTACACAGCACTTTACCTTTGGAAATTGCATTTACATCTATAATCATATTTTATGATTTTGATAGCCTTGAGAGAGAAGTTGAGCATATATTATATCTGCCACCATGGATGAGAGAACAGAGACAGAGAAACAAGATAGGAGTTTCCCTCATCTGACCAGGTAGCAGAAAAGATGGAGAATGAATCAGATTAGACTGTCTTCCAACATCAATTCCTTCCAGGATGAAGGACAAGCAGTCACGAATCCAGGAATGCGGCCCATCATCCCCAGTGCCCATGAGCTCCCTCCCCCTGCACCGGATCCTGTGGGTCACAGGGGCAAAGACAAGAACAAGAACGTGCACCACAGTGGGGCCAGTCTGTGACTGTGACTGCACTCAGCAGCACGCGCCATGCTACCTGCCAGTACATGATCAGTAGGTGACAGACACAGGTATTGATGTAACTAAAACGACTTGGCCTTTGGCTGAAGTAGGCAAAGTTGTGGGGAGAGACCACAAAGACACAGACATTGGGGGCACAGGTCTGAAGTTCAAGTCCTGTCTCTGCTATGAGGCTTTGGGAAGTCATTTCACCTCTGAGCCTTAACTTCCCTGCAAAATGGGATAACGCCAGCATCCAACGTTGTTGCAAAATCAGAAAATAGTAGGCACTTAAATAACTGGGGGACAGGGTCATTACTATTATTTAGGGCCACACTGAGGCATACCACATTTGTAATAGACTCTGCTGCTATAAACATTACTATGAGAAGTGAATAAGATGGTCCTTAGGTTCCAGAATGGCCAAAAAGAATGGTAATGGAAGGAAACATTAAGTACGTATTTACTAAAGTAGAGATACCATGCTCATACTTGAGCTATAATATTGAAGCCCACGTTTCTGCTTTCTTGGGCAAAGCTTCACATTCATTTAGTGCAGACCAGTCCTCCTTGGTCACTCATCTCCTCGGCAGGTTCCTGCCTGCCTCTCCCAACCTGAGCAGCCTGCACCCACCCTTTATCATGTCCTGCTGGTAATAATTTTCCTCTTCTGGGAATCTCTCCATATTTTGGCAAAATTGTCTTTATTAAAGGCATGTGTTAGAGGTGTTGGTGGGTTCTGGTGGTGCTGCAATGACTCAGCAGTGCCTGATCCTGCCCTGTGGCATTCCACCCAACCATGCCCACGACCCCATGAGGTACTAAGAGAGATACGAACACAGACAAGAACTCACTATGAGCAATGAGCAAAATGCTCACTCCACTGCCAGCTGGGGGTTCCCTGGCAGGCCCGAAGAGGAATCAAGGGGAACGGCAGCCAGGACATGGACAAGGAGAGAGATTCACAGGGTCTGTTTTCTCCTCCTTAGGCTTCAACTTGAAATCTACCACACTCTGGAAAGCTTAAGGATGTGAATGGAAGCAGAAGTGCCAACAAAAGCATAAGATGACTCACTTCCTGAGTGAAAGAGGGTTGTTGCTTTTCAACCTGAAAGTGAGAAAAGAGATTTTTGTGCCCACGGGCATAACCTTTAAACACACAGTGATCCCGTCTATTCGCAAACGGCAGACTTGACCCAGTTTGTGTATCCTGGAACTTCATCAGTCGGGTTTGTGACTTCCTGGGTGGTGGGAGGTGAGGAGAGGGCACTGAGAAGCCAACTTGCCCTCATCTCTGGGGCCTTCCACACTATGACCTAGTGGCTGGTGCCACCATGGCCAGTGTGATATCATCTGACCAGACTATAAGCCCCTGAAGAATAGGATCTGCTGTCAGTTCATACTGCATAGTGTTTGGTACAGGGAAATAGATAACACTTTAAACATAGAACAAGATAAAGGAAGAAACCTCGTATTTATCAAACACATGCTATGTCGTCATGCTAGGCACTCAAATCTATCACTGTATTTAATTCCCAGGACAGTCATTTGATGTAGGCATTACTGCCCTCCTTTCTCAAGCGAGGTTGAGTAGTTCCTAACAAATACCAAACCTGGGCATGGTTTGAACCCAGGTCTATTTCCAAGGCTGTGCTCTTTATGCTCACCATGCTGTCCTAGAAAGCCCCAAGTAGGGTGAAATGTACCGATGACCGCATGTGCACCACCCACATATACCACAGGACACAGCCCAGCAGCTGTGGGACAGCGCACGTTACAGGGTGTGCTATGGCTGCACAGAGGCGGCTCACTGTGGAGAAGCAGCGGCAATGGGGTCCCCAGCGAGGGGAGGGAGAACAGGAAGAAGAAAAATGAAATAGGAGGGAGGGTAAGGAAATAAGAAAAATGGAGGACTGAGGGGAAGAAAGATACAGAAAGGAAAAAAGAGAAAGCAGGGAAGAACTTAGTTTTCAGCTCTCTGACTCCGTAAGAAATGGTCTGGTCTCTCTCAGCAAATAGCTCTAAAGCTGTCAACCCCGACACTTTGAAACAGCAACTACTTCCCACAATCCCCCAACTTCAGTGTCCCCAGATGATTATTTATTTCCAACTTTTGTCACTTACATATAATGACACTTAATTTCTTGAGGAAGATGTTTATCTCTTAAGGCAGAAATAGACAATTTGAATAATTTCTGTGCATCTAAGTGCCATGTGAATCATGTTAAATTTAATGAGATTGGTAACAAAGACAAAAATAATGAGACCATAATGGTGATATCATAGCAGTAATTTAAGACACTTACTTTTACTTGCCTACCGAGTCTGTCACATGCAATGGCATTCTCACTGGCTCTTATGCCTAGTCCTTATGCTATCAGTGGCCATAAACACACTCTAATTTATTCTGTATTTATCAACCAAAACTTTGAGTTTTGAAATTGTGGTCCTTGAATATCATCATTTGAAACTTCCTTATAGACTTGTGTATGTTTTGCCTTTTAAGCAAAGAAGTAGCAATCAAATTTGTTTCTGGAAGCAGAATGTAGCAATTTAACAGCAAGCTTTAACACGGATTGGGAGCACGGGGCAAGGCTGGAGTCAGACAAATGACCAGGGTTCAGGGAAGTGATCAGGTGAAAAGTGTATGCTCCTAGTACTGAGGTAAGAGTCTGGAATTTGGGATACTCCAGACAGAATTCTAGATACAGGCAGGTGGAGAAATTCTTCACGGAAGATATCCAGACATTCTCTGTGGAAAAGCTGTTCCTGTACAGGAATGGATCATGATGAAAACTAGTTGAAACTAACCCACACACTGGGGGATTCACTATCCCACTACAGACCAGTTCCAAGGACATGTAATTCACAGGTATACCAGTAAATACTGCACAGGGAATAAAGGATCCACATCAGGAAAAGAAATTGGACGATTAAACTTGTTGAAAACTGGGGAAGGAATGAAAGCAATAAAAACTTGGTATCACATTATTTATGCCTGACCTTTTTACTCATATATAAAGTTTCATTAGTGTTTCATATTTCAAAATGCCATTCAAATAAAGGAATGTCCACGGTCTCTAAGAATCTAAACATACAAAGCCCAGGAAGAACCTTTTTTTTTTAACCACCTTATTTTAATTTAAAAATTCACATACTATTAATAGCTTATTTTAAATAAAATTTGTCAAGAGATATAACTGATTATGCTGAGTTAGGGTACATGTTAGAGAAAAGCTGCAGGAAGTCCTATTGCATTCCAGCCTCAGGTACATTCTGACAGGAGCTGGAAGGATTCCAGATCTCTGCTGATGCTTACATAGCTGTACACACACACACACACACACACACACACTCTCTCTCTCTCTCTCTCTCTCTCTCTTTCACTGATTGTCTGGCTCCTTCCAGTGAATCTTAGAATAGAAGACTGTTGGGCAGAATACAGCCCCTGCTGCTATGGGGCATTCATCAACATTAGGAGTTTCTAGGTGTCTAGATTTCAAGCACAGTACAAGGAAACATTCTTAAAGAATTTGGGGAATAGATGCAATGTTGCTAACTTTTATTTTGCCACATTAGGAAACAAACATGCAAACAAAATGCTCATCATTATTTGCTATCACCCAGGTTTCATACATTTACAAATCCTTTTAATAGCACAAAAAAGTGAAAAATGCTCTCTAAATTTTACTTTCAAAATCATGTATATATTCTCATTTATATAATATTAGGTATGTGTTACATGTAAAAATATATTTTTTAATTATCTTAAGAAGGAATAAAGATGTATCCTTTCACATTGAATGGTTAGCCTTAAAAAAAAAAGCCCTCACAAAGACCTAAATGTAAGACACGAAATGAAAAACTCTTAGAAAAATCTCTTGAACATAAGCATAAGTCATTGTTTCCTGGACAAGTCTCCTTTGGAACGGGAAACAAAAGATGAACAAACTGGACTACATCAAACTAAAAATCTTCTGTATAAGCAGAACAAAAAGGCATCCTACCGTATGGGAGAATATATTAATAAATGATTTATCTGATAAGGGGTTAACATCCAAAATACATAAAGAACTCACATGCCTCAACACCAAAAAAACACAAATAATCCAATTAAAAAATGGGCAGAGGACCCAAACAGGCATTTTTCCAAAGACGAAATACAGATGGCCAACAGGCATATGAAAAGATGCTCCACATTGCTAATCATCAGGGAAATGCAAATCAAAACCACAATGAGATATCACCTCATACCAGTAAGGATGGCCACAATCCAAAAGACAAGAAATATCAAGTGTTGGTGAGGATGTGGAAAAAAGGAAACCCTCCTACACTGTTGGTGGGAATGTAAATTGGTGCAGCCACTGTGGAAAGTAGTATGGAGCTTGCTGAAAAAACTAAAGATAGAAATACCATACAACCCAATAATTCCACTTCTAGGAATTCACCCAAAGAAAACAAAATTCCTGATTTAAAAAGATACATTCACCCCTATGTTTATTGCTTCACTATTTACAATAGTCAAGACATGGAAGCAACCAAAGTGCCCATCAGTAGATGAATGGATAAAGAAGATGTGGTACATATACACAATGGAATATTATTTGGCCATAAAAAAGAAATCCTGCCATTTGCAATAACATGAATAGACCTAGAGGGTATTATGCACAGCAAAATAAGCCAGGCAAAGAAAGACAAATACCAATGATTTCACTTATTTGTGGAATTTAAAAACAAACAAAACAAAACAAAAAGCCCTCTGTTGTTCTGATTTTTCTCATTCTGCCATGTACTACTGAAATCTTCTGGAAACAGCATGGGACATGGGTCTGCAAGTTGGGTCCCTGTGATCCACACAGCACCAGCCTCATTTCCTCCCTTTCTCGGCTTGACTCTTCTCTGGTTGCCTCTGAATGCCATGCCCAAACAGAACTACACTGACCACCTATGGGACAAATGGGGCTAAGTGTGCAGAAAAGAATCTTGGGATGGTTTTAAAAAACTGATTAGAAAATGTTTGCAAAGCCCAGTCAATCACTTCAAGACTTCTAGGAGCAGGTTTCCAAGGCCCAAGTGTTGGCAGTGGATGAGGGGCCGCTGTCCAGCAGTGTCCAGGACTGGAGCCACATGCACGGCCCAAAGGAACCTCTTCCTGGGCTATGGTGACGGTTCTCCTCAGGGTGACAGGAGGCTCAGTCTCCTTGCACCTTTCTTTAAAAATGGGTTTAATAAGAGATAAGGGGCACATTTTGAAAGAAGAGCACTGAAATAGTGACCTGGAAGCAGGAATGCTTGGGGTTCTGCTACAGAGCCCATAGGCCTGCAAGCTCTGAGAGGCCCTTGGGAGGACAGAAGCAAGTGAGCTGAGGTTTACCGAGAGCTCTCAAGGGCCACTGAACAGGCCCAGGGGCCACAGAAGAAGTGCTGGGGGCACTCATTCGCTCAGCAGATGTTTTCTCTGGGTCAGGCCTGGTTTTAGGTGAATGATGAAAAGAACAGTCACTGCCTGGGGAAGATGATGTCATGAGGTGGGGGACAACAGTAACAAACCTTTGAGACCATCTTTTGCATTGAGGACAATTTTCTCAAGGTGAAAATGTCAGAAGAAATGGTTTAAAGTAGAACTAAGACTCAGCATTGGGGGCAAGAATACAATAGCCCTTGTAGCTGTACATTAAAAAAAACAAAAAAAACACAAAAAATCCCCTGTTTGGAAGAATTCTGGGTCACTATCTATGAGCTTAGAGATCCAGACTCTAGAACCCTTTAAGGGTCTGAGAGAAATCTGGGTGAACAGAAGTGCCTGAAGGGCAGAGACAGGTAAACGCGGCCCTGAATTTTAAAATGAGAAGAATGGGCCCTGGAAACGTTATGCTGGTAAGTCTGATGCTGATTCCCAGACCAGTGTTATGCACTTGGCAGAAAAAGAGGTAACAACCCATAACTGGCCACCAGCATTGATAAGCCACGTAAAGCAAGTCCTGTTTTTCTTGCTTTTCATGCTTTTACTGTGAAAGTATGGCAGATAGGATATCATTTGCAAGAAAGAAAGTTCTGAAATTTTTATGTAACTATCTCAGGATCTCATTTTCAGAAAATGAACTCTAATTATATTTGGGGAAAGTCAATGAAATTTCATGATTTCAAAGTCATTTTGCAATTAAAATTCAGTCTCATTCAGGATTCCTTTCTCTATTGGCCTCTTTCCCGTGGGGTTGATGATAAACTCTGGGTTTATGCAAATGACAGTGTTGAATGTGGAAAGGCATTTACTTCTACATTTTAATCTAGCTTGGTCTGGACTCCCTTGAAATGTAGAACTGTTTGAAAATAATCAAAGAACAGTTGCCTCTATGTCACATCTAAGAGTCTCTGGTCTGGTTCTTCCACTGTCTTCTACCGGGTGGTCCATTCCACTCTCTTCTCCGGTGTTCTGTCTGCAAAAGTGAGATGGCTTCATCCTTCAGTGCCCTTTCCTTTTCTCAGCCAAATTCCCACTTTACTTGGGACCCGGAGTTCAGCTGCTCTCCTACAATCATCTGGGGCTACAGAAAGCTGTGTGTAGCCCCTTTGGGACCACTCTGCCCAAGAGACCTTCAAGCCCTCTCTAGTCTACTGCTCACACTATCCCGAACCTCCGACTCTGGAGAGTAAGGCCTGTCCGCAAGGCAGCTCCCTCCCAGAACCCCAGCTGGGCAGCAAGCCCCAGGTTGTCTCTCCTCCTGTATCGTGAAAGGTAGAGGTCAGTCGTCTCCTTCCTCTGCTAGACGTGACCTACGGCTGTAGTCAGGGAACCTGCTCTCCATCTCCAGCATCTAATTTTCTTGCTTGTGTCCCATTTTTTTCTTCTCCTTCCCAGCTCAGGCTGTCTTTATTTTGCATCCTTACAAGAAGGGGAGAAGAAAGAGGCAAAGGGATGGGGACTAACTCTGATTTCAAGGTATTTAAAATCTTTTCCCCTGCCTTTTGGATTTTAAAGAATTTCTTATTTTTGTTCCTGATTCTGTTAGGCAGGAAAATAGATACGAGCGGGGTGGAAAGAGAATAAGGTCAGTTAAGCCCACTAGAAAGGACTCAGAGTTAACCAGTTAAAACTAGAAAGCCAGAAAAGACTGAGAGTTGATGAGTTAATCAGTTAAAGCTCAAAAGGTCAGGAGCAACTTGGCCTTGAATGTTTGAATATTCTCCAGAAAGGAGAGGTATCCGAGCACAGCCATGTCTTCATCTTGTCAATTAGATCATACCATTGTAAGATTTACTCTGGCCTACTAAAAGGTCCAGCTATAAACAGCATAATAAAGACTGGAAAATTTCATCTTAAAGCTAAAATTGCATTTTAAAAATCCCAAAAAGTTAGGAAGTAAGATTCTTAATGTACTCTTTAGCAAACAGACAATAACTTAGCCCACCTTGGAGGAAGGGTAAGCAGTCTTGATTGACATGCTCCTAGACCAGGAAGCTGCTATCCTGGGAGGGAACCAGAGCAGTAAATTTTTTGTGTTAAGGTAATTTTGCAGAACTACCTGGAAGACTGATAAGAAGAGACTTAATGTCTCATCAAAGATAAACATCTTGAGATCACTTAACAAGTTCACACCCCTAGCCCTTTGTCACATCCCCGAAAAAATCCTTAAAAGGGGGAACCCCCAACGTTTCAGTGCACACCTTTCTCTGAGGTTGCCACACTTTTTCTCTTTAAGTAACTTTAAATAAAACTTTCACTTCGCTTCTCCAAACTTTCAGGGTGCACCTCTTTCTGAGGTCGCCCACACTTTTAAGTGCATTGACTTTCTCTCCAACCTTTCAGGGTGCCTCTCCTCCCTGAAGCTGCCTGCACTTTTTATTTTCTAAAGTAACTTTAAATAAAACTTTACTTTGCTTCACTACTGTGTCTCTGCCCTTCAGTTCTTTGTTGCAGCTGAGACAAGAACTGAAGAAAATACACACCGCTCCCCTGTGTCAGTTCCACAGTCCCCTTGAGGCACTGGAGAGCTCAAGTTAACTGGCTGAATGCAAGGTGGTCACCAGCAAAAAGAAAGTTCAACAAAAGCAAATTTGTTTAAACCTCACCATAACTTCTCACTTGGAAAACAACTCACTATACAAAATTCGGGCAATACAGACAGACAGACTCATTTCCCGTTTAGATATTAGATATACTTGATTGTTAGATTAGAGAAGTGATATAAATAACAAACATCCACTCTAAAAAGGCAGAGACCCACCGGATGGACTGTGGAGTTGAGTAGTTTTGCAGCTAACTGAGCAACTTGCTCAAAGCTTACTGAATTATACATCAGTTTCTCCTTGGGCAGAGATCTTTTATGCTGTGCAACACAGTTTTGTACTGTACTGCATTCTATTCAACAACTCTATTAATAATTTCGCCGAGAACTGAAGATGTGATTACCGAATATGTAGTTGGCCCACAGCTAGTAACAACAGATGGGCTGCAACAATGGGCGGAGACTGACTTGATGAAACTCAGTTCAATAATAATTATGTCTTGCAGTTATAGTTAATATAATAATGTCATAAGTACAGAATAGAGGTGACCCAGCCGAGTAATAAAGGGACATATAATTCATGTCCTAGAATACTTAGCCATGATAGTAACAAGTGCTAAGAATGAGACATGACACTTGAGTAATATAGGGGGTTGGGGGCTCTGTTAATAGAAGATAAGTGTCCACAAGAAGCATCCTTAGATTAGAGTCATCTTTTTAAAAAGACATTATTGAGTAGAAAATGCTTTTCAATCCATGTTCTCAGTCATATCTTCTCAAAGGCATTTGGATCATGTGGTGTCATCATGTGCACTCATGGCTACTTAGGATCAATTTTAGGTGAATTATAAGTCTTCTCCTGGAAGGAATTTAAGTATCCAATGTTAACACAAATACTTCCACTGTCCTTCAGATCTTGAACACATGAGTGGGCTGACTCCTTAGCATAGAAACATGCTATTTAATATTACTCTTAAATTTGCCCCTACCAGATTTTTAAAATATCCTTAATTTGGTGGAGTAAACTTTGAAAACAGACCTTACTTTAGACACAGAGAAGCCATGGGCTAGCATTTTTGTCATTTGTTTATCTGCTTTTCAAAACATGAAGTCCAAGCTACAACATTATAAACATTCTTTCTACTCTTCATGCTAATGAACTTTAGTCACTCATTAAGTCTACAAATATATGCTGAGTACCAACTGTGTGTTGGGCACTATCCAAAATGCCTGGAATACATCAAGTATCAGAGTTGACAACACCCTGCCTTCAAGGGCCTTATATTCTAGTGGAGAGCACAGAAAAACAAATAGTTAAGTAAACACACAATATTATACTAAGTGGTAACAAACTGACAAATGTTATAAAGAAAAATAAATGGTGTAAGGGGAAAAAGAATGACAGTGATCACTATTTTAGATAGTGTGTCCAGACAAGATCTCAAGGAGGAAGCAGAGAACTGAATGAAGTGAGGGTGGGACTCATGCTAACTGCTGGGATGGGAGCATTCCAGGTGGTGGGAACATCAAGTGCAAAAGCTCTGAGGCAGGAGCCTGCTTGGAGTGTTTGAGGAATGGAGCGATTATCTCTCTGTTAGCCTGCTGAAGGGGAAAACTGGGATAAGAATTGAGGTTGGAGGAATCACCAGAGGCCAGATCTCATAGAGTCAGAGTAGAATTTTGGATTTTATTCTCAGCATGATGGGAAGTTGTAAGTCTGGGGAGAGGAAATCCCAGGGCAAAATACCTTTAAAACCAAAATCAAAGGAAGAAATAAAGTTTAAAATCCACTTATCGTTTACAAACAGCAGTCTGGGGCTGTCTCTCTTTCCTGCTCTGGCAGAAGCAAATCAGCCCTCCCCTTAACCTCTCAGATTCAGATAAGTCCTTGGTCACTCAGGTAATTCCCCATTGATATGGAGATGAACCTCTCTTCTCCCCTGAGGAATGCCTATTGATATACAGATGCACTAAAGCCATACTTCTTTCCATCCCTGAGGATGCACTAAAGTGATATTCTGGAAATACTACAATTTTACTTCTCCCCTGAGGAATGCCTATTGATATGCAGATGCACTAAAGCCATACTTCTCTCCATCCCTGAGGATGCACTAAAGTGATATTCTGGAAATACTGCAATTTTACCTACAGAAGTCATTGTAGGTTTGAGCAGCCTGGGACATGATACAATTTGTATTTTAAAAGGGTCATTCTAGCTGAGGAAGGGAGAGCAGTGTAAAGCTAGGTGCTTGTACATTAAGGAATATGGAAGACTGATGACTCCAACAGGCACCACCTTTTCTTCACTTTGTCTGCAATAGAATGAGCCTCTTGTACAGAAAAATCTGCCTGCTCAAGTTCCTCCCCTCTGGGAGGATAGCCCTGTGAGCAGCCCCAACATGAGACCAAATTTTCATCTGCTGGTGTCGGCAAATAAGGCAGATCCATCTGTTTCCTCATTGTTTGCATTCTGGTCTGGGATTTCCTCAAGGGGCTAATGCTTCTGTTGTACTGGCTTGAGTCAATGGAAGCCCCCATTTTATCAGGCCCAGAGCTTTTCCTATAATAAAATTTATGAGAACCTCAGTTGCCTGAATTTTCCTTCCTAGGAATTCAGCTTAATAAAACAAAATTCAAGTTGTGAGTGTCAGGTATGCTGACTCACTGCACTGTAAAAGAAGAAAGGCAGTAAGGCCATGCCTGTGGACCCTCAGGACCTTGTCCTCTACCTCATCTTTTATACAGGACTAACTTTAAGAAGTCTGAACAAGATCCAGCAGCTCTGAGGTTAGGGTGCTCTCCAACACAAGGAAGTATGTACTCTGGGCCACAGATCACTGCTTGGTGGGGCTCTTTCTGAACCATTCAGTGTGGTCTACAGTGGCGAAGCAGCCAATTCCACTTTTGTCATGGCCAAATAAGCTCCTATCAAAATGATCTTCTTGAAGATAACTATAAACTCTGGATGACATATAAAAAATAACTGCCTAAAGACACTGAAGAACAACCAAAGAAAGGTTATATTCTAGGGTCTCGACAGAAACAATCTCCCATAGGCCCTGAATGTCCCTGCATGTTCCCTTTCTGGATTCCTGGGATGTAGGGTCTTGACTGCTCATAACTTGGGCCATTACTCAGGGTTGAATGTTCACTGAGGAATCTTAAGGGATTGCATAAGGCCTCCATGAGGGACAAAGAGTAGGCTTGTTAACTACTTAATGTAAAAGAGTTAGATTCCCCAAGCTTAGTATTCCTCTCCTGAAATGCAGCTCACTGTCTGTGCAAGCATCCATCTGGGCCCATGGAACCATCCACGGAGTCTTGCAGGCAAGGAAAATCAAGTTGTGAGTGTCAGCATGTTGATACTCATAATGCTTGCTGTGCCATGAGTAATAAAGCCTTTGTTTCTGACCCATGAAATAGTGACATACTTATTTATTGACTTATAACTTGGCAAAATCCCGGAGCTTGACAGAGGGGAGTTGATATTTAAAGGAAGGGAATGGCCCTGGGTGGATTTCCCATTTCCATGGCTTCTGGCCTGATAGAAGGTCTCAGTCTATGATATGCAGAGTGGCTGAGACTTTGGTAGAAAGCTTGCAGTCTTTCTGGCTTGAAGAATCAGAGGTCAGAATTTGGGACAACCACAGCCATGGAAAAGTGAGAGGGAAACCACAGTAATGAGAAAGTCAGAGGGAGTGTAAGTCCAGGGAGAGGAAATCCCAGGGCAAAATACCTCTAAAAACCGAAATCAGAAAAGGGAGACATAAAGTTTAAAACCCGTTTATTGCTTACAAACTGCAGTCTAGGGCCATCTCTCTCCTCTGCTCCTGAAGAAGCCAAAACCCGGCTCTCCCCTCACCTCTCAGGTACAGATAAGCCCTCCTTGCCCAGGTACCCATTGATATGGAGAAGAAATTCTCTCCACCCCTGAGGAATGATGCAAATACACTAAAGCCATACTTCTTTTCACCTCTGAATGCCTATTGATATGCAGATGTCTAAAGCCAGGTGAGATATTCTGGAAATGTTACAATTTTACCCACAGGGAGGGACTATAAATTCTATGTATTAATTGTGCTGAAATGTCTGGCTGGCCTCTGAACCATGCATTTGCAAGGCAGATTCCGAATAGCTCAGGAGAGACTGAAATTTTAGAAATGAGATTGCAACTGCTGCCCAAGAGACAGAGTATGCACTTCAAATTCAATTATTTACCTGCTGCAATAACAACAAAAGCCCTTTGAAGAAATGTAGTGGCATTCAGAGTCTCTATGACACAACATTTGCAATGCCCAGAATATAATCTGAAATTACTCAACATACAAAGAAACAGGAAAGTATGACCCATTCTCCAGATTTAAAAAAAAAAAAGCAACCAACAGAGAATGACCCTGAGATGACTTAAGTGTTGGGATTAGCAAAGATTTTAAAGCAATAATTGTAACTCTGCTCAAGTGTGGAAAGGAAAATATTCTCATAATGAGTAAAAAGGGACTTTCAGCTGATAAAAGCTATATATATTTTAAAAGGTGCCAATTCCAGAATTAAATAATATGGTGTATGGGAAAACAATCACTAGATAGATTTAACATTGCAATTCAGATAACAGGAAAAACTAAAAAAAAACTTGGTGCTAGATGAACAGAAATTGCCTAAATAAAATAAGACAGGTAAAAGATATTTTAGAAATGATCAGATACTTAAGGACTTGGGGGATAACATTAAAAAGTCTAACATATATGTAATTGAATGTGAGAGAAAATACACTTTAACAAGTAAATTTCCAAAATTAGGAAGATAAATACATGGAAAGCCATCTCTAGGCACATCTAGTAACACTGCTGAAAACCAAAGATAAAGAAAAAACTTGAATACAGCCAAAGACACATAATGCATTATCAATAGGGTAACAGTAATTCAAATCAACCAATTTCTCAGTAGAAACCAGATGTCAGAGACCAGTAGAACATCTTCACTAGGGAAAAAAAATTTCAATCCAGAGTTCTATATCCTGCCAAAACAAACACTAAATAAAAACATTTTTCAGATAAAAGAAAACTTATCACCAGCATATCTTTAGTATAAGAAATGCTAAAGGTGTTTCTTCAGGTGGAAAGAAAATAATACCAGATAGAAAATGTTTCGGCAGATGCACCCCTATGTTTACCACTGCACTATTTACAATAGCCAAGATATGGAAGCAACCTAAATGTCCATCAGTAGATGAATGGATAAAGAAGTGTGGTACATATACACAATGGAATATTATTTAGCCATAAGAAAAAAACATATCTTACCATTTGCAACAACATGGATGGAGCTAGAGGGTATTATGCTCAGTGAAATAAGCCAGGTGGAGAAAGACAAGTACCAAATGATTTCACTCATATGTGGAGTATAAGAAAAAAGGAAAACTGAAGGAACAAAACAACAGCAGAATCACAGAACCCAAGAATGGACTAACAGTTACCAAAGGGAAAGGGACTGGGGAGGATGGGTGGGAAGGGAGGGATAAGGGTGGGGAAAAATAAAGGGGGCAATATGATTAGCATGTATAGTGTGGGGAGGCATGGGGAGGGCTGTGCAACACAGAGAAGACAAATAATGATTTTACAGCATCTTACTACATTGATGGACAGTGACTGTGAAGGAGTATGTTGGGGGGACTTGGTGAAGGGGGAAGCCTAGTTAACATAATGTCTTTCATGATTAATGATACCAAAATTAAAAAAAAAAAGAAAATGTTTAGGAAGGAATGAAGAGCATTGGAAATGGTAAATATATGGGTAAATATAAAAGATGACTTTTTCTCTTGATTTCTTCAAAGCACAATTGACTCTACAAAATAAAAATTATAACATTGTCTTAAGAATGTAAAATATATGCAGTCTAAAGGGTGTAATGGACCTACATTTTGCAGTTTCTATATTATACATACAGTGTTAAAATACTGACTCTAAGTAGACTGTAAAAAGTTAAGGATGTATTTGTACTCCCTAGATCAACCACTTAGAACACTATGCAAAGTGCCATAGCTAAAAAGGCAGTAAATAAAATAAAAGGCATTTTTTTAAAGAATGCAATTTAAAAGTGCCAAATAAGATAATAAGGAAGAATAAACAATGAAAAAAAACAGGGAGGACAAACAGAAAACATAATCCAAACATAAATCCAACATTATCAACAATTACATTAGATGTTGCTAGACTAAACATTCTAACTAAAGGTTGTTAGAATGGATAAAAAAGCAAGATGGAAGTATATTCTGCCTTTAAGAAATGCACTTCATTATTAAAGATAGGTTGAAAATAAATGGATGGAAAAAGTTATGCCAACAATAAGAAGAAGGCTATATTAGTATATATTAATATCAGATAAAGTATGCTATAAGACAAAGAATAATATCAGAAATAAAGTGATGCATTTTATAATAATAAAAGGCTAATTAATGAGGAAGACATAACAATCATCTATATATCCTAATAATAGAGCTTCAAAATACATGAAACAACGATTGAAAATTAAACAAAGAAATAAATATTTCTAATTCCAGTAACTGATAGAACAACTAGACAAAAAAAAAAATCAGTTAAAAATATCTTAGTTTACACTGAAGGCCATCAGTTAGAAAGCCCAACTTGTACAACTGTCCATGACAGTGCTCTGGGGGCATCTCTGGAATTTCACATATGGAAATAAGTGTTCAGAATAAACTAGCCATGTCCTTAATGCTACCAATCACATCTCTAGTTTCCTTGTGTGGAATATGTCCCAGTCATGACCTTGCTAAGGAAGCACTGAAAAAGCTATGTCTTCAACATCATAAGAATCCCATTTCCTGCTATCACCACTCATGGATGCTGAAAGCTTGCTGGGACTTGAATGGGTACGTCCATACAGGCACTGAAATATCTATATACTTGCCAGTTTTCTATGACAAATGAGGTCAAGGACTCTGCCTGAACAGAGATAATGGTCATAAGCTGGACCTATCTGATGTTCTGATACTAAGAAAATGTTGTCAGCAGGCAGTGCTGGAGCTGAAAAGATGTGTATAAATGTCATGGCAAAGAGAGTTATGAGTTATGCATAAGCATATAGAACAGGATAGGTGATAAAAACAGGAATAAAGAAATGAATAAGCAAGTCAGAGGGTATAGGAGAAGGGAGCAGACACTCAGATAGTAGGTGAGTGTGACGACTGGTACAGAAGCACCCACCATAGGCAGACGATGCACGAAGTCCTGCTTCTGAGGTTTCTAGAGCTGCCCAATACCCACCTCAGGGGAGAACCAGCTGTTCTGTGGTTATTTTCCTTGGAGTCTTGTGAGACTCTTGTCCTTCATGGCCCTTTACATTATATGGATTATGATGTGTTCTTTCATAAACAACAACAGTATTATACACAAGCAATAATAGTGTGACTCTGTTCGGGTTCCCAGACCCAATTCCAATGTGTGTAAGTATGTGGGAGAGGGTCTTCCCACACATAACATCAGGCAAGTCCAGAACACCAGCAGGGTGTCCAAGAACTCAACTCAACTTTGATGCCACCTGCCCGGAGACAGCACCAGAGTCCTCAGGTCAAGTGCTCCGTCCTGCAAGCCTGCCCTCCACCCCATCACTCCAGACGCCAGTCACGAGTCCCAGGCAGTTAACCTGTGCTTCTGACCTACAGGCTATATATAGACTTGAGGTTCCCACAACCTCCCCCTTACGTTTGATTAATTTGCTAGAGGGGCTCACAGAATTCAGGAAAACACTTGCTGTTTACTAGTTCAATAAAGGATACAAGTTAACAGCCAGATGAAGAGAGACATAAGGCAAGGTCCCAAATAAAGGAGCTTCTATCGTCCTGGAGTTCGGGGCCTGGCTTCGAGGCATGTGGATGCGCTCTGGTTCCCCAAGCATGGAAACTTCTCCCACTGAGAAGCAGGAGCCAAGTGAGCAGAGAGCCATAAACTCTCTCAGGGGTTTTTGTGAGGGCTTCATTGCAGTCAGGATTGACTAAATTATTGGCCATTGGCTGATTCAGCCTCCAGCCCCTGCCCTTGGGTGGGAATCCAGAAGTCTCTCATGATGACAAAACACCCATTTCTCCTTTAAGACCCTGCGGTGTTTTCGGGAACTGTGGATGAAGACCAAATATACCTGGGAAATATATATTTGATCATATGAATTGTGACTTTCTTATGACTTACCATATCACAGGTATCCTTATAGTAAACCCTGTTTACTTGAGGCAAAGCAAGGGTGCCTTTGTTTTGTGCAATTAAAAAACCTAATTAAGCCAAAGTTACTAATAAAATTCAGGCTCTGCCCAGTGCTAACAAACTTTAGTAGTTGGTACTGTAATTTTAATTTGGTGAAGACATTAGTTTACAGATTCAAGAAGGTCAGTAAACCCCAAGCAGGGTAAACACAAAGAAAATCATCCCTGGGTACATCACAGTTAAACTGCTAAGAGAGAAACACTTAAATGCAGCCAAAGGCACCTGACACATTTCATGCTTTCACGTTATGCTGAAATCTTAGATTTCTTAGTGTAGAAATATCACTATTTAAAACAATAAAATTTGCACTTCTTAATATGTCTTTTTTAATGTGAGACATATTCAAAGGAAAGCAAGAAAAGTTATGTTCTTTATTTAATTTCTAAATTGGTTTGAAATGCATTAAATAATAATATCCACTTCTTCCTGGTCTATGAGTCACATTTATTTTGAAAGAGACTTGTAAGAGACATATGTTTCTCAATAAAGCATAGCAATAAAAATAGTGGCATGCATATCATAGTTTCTAAATGAGATGGACAGTAACTAGAACTGGACCCATCACTTGACATAGAGTATGAATGCACTGAAAAGTTTAAGAGCTTGGTAACTAGAATAAGATAAAACTGGGTTTGGTCTCAGCTTTTCCACCTCTATACTGAAGAGATTATAGTACAGAGATAACACAAGAGGAAATTGAGACTCAGTTACTGTAGTATCTACCTTGAATGATTTTTGTGAGGATTAAATGAAACAATATGTGTGAAGTGCTTCTGTCATACAACAAATCCTCAACAAATGAAAGTTGTTGTCCCTTGTACAATTGAGCACCTCCAGGAAGTGAAGCTCGGTGCCATGATTTTAAGAATTGCATCCTCAGAAGCCCTTGCTTAGAGGAGGAAAGGGAGTTGAAAAAGATCTGGAAGAGTTTAAAGAAAGTCTGTCTGATTGCAGGGGGGTCAATCAGTAAACACTTTTGCTTTCAAGAACAGGATTCCAAAGGTCCTGGACTAAGCCTCTCAAGGCAAGGACCACTCTTGTCTTCATATCCCTTGAGCATGGTAGAGACTCTGGTCCAATAAATGTCAGTTGAATGGATGAATGAATGAATGGCAATGATGAGCCCTTGCAAAATAGCTATAACTGTGAGGGTCTGGGTGAAAGTCCCAAAGCTAGCAAAGCCCCAGGAAACGGGGGTGGCCTCAGACTGCTGGCTCCACTAGATACTGGTTCTGATCTTGAGAACTCTGTCAGCCAGGTGAGTGAATGGCATCAAGTTATCATTCCCAGCACAAAGTAGGTGCTCAATCATATCCACTGAATGAGTGAATGCATGAACAAATGAGGCATGTTTTGAAACACCTTTTCACCAAAATCACTAAAATGTCAGTGATTCATGGGAAACATATCTGGGCAACATTTTCCTAAAGATGGATGGAAATTATAGAACAGAGTCATAAATGAAATCACATTGTACTCATGTATTATGCTTCCTAATTAAAGTGCATTGCAATACAGACCAATTTAAAAAATACAGCTTGGCCTACCAGAGGATTGAGAGAGCCAAACTGTTGCCAAGGACAAGATGAACTTGAATTACTTAAATGAAAATACTGGTCTATAAATTCAGCTCAAAAAGATGCTGACATAGCAGCATCTAGATTATGGTTTGTGTTTTTCTATTAATTCTGACTCACATTTCTGATCAGGGCCTGAAAGCATACCCAGACTTCATGTATGTTCATAAAACATATGTTATCCTGAGGAAATGAGAGCAAATGCAATAAAGGTACAATAAATTGTTCCAGTGCTTGCCAATTGTTCTACATGAGGTTCCTTGGCTTTAAAAAGTAGTGATAATGCAGCAGTGAGGAAATGAAAATGAAGGCCCTCTCCATGTTCGTAATGCTGTAAAAATCACGAGAACTTTGCTTCTTTGTAATACCTGATACACAGCCATTTCCATAATTATTCTCAGTTTCTAAAAGCAACAGGAGGGAGGGAAAAGGCAGCCTTGGGCTAGAAATGCAAATTCTTGTTGTTATAAAAGTATGGAAAGAATGTTTGGGACTAAGAAAAATCAAGTTCTGCCCAGGTTATAACCACAGGATCCCAATATGAAGCTTCCACATGCAGTCTCCCTAAAGCGTTTCCCCCAGGATTTCACAAGAAGCCATCACCATGGCAACTTAACCTCCAACCACATGAAAGAAGCACCTCAAATTCTTCAGAATGACACAGATCTCTCACAGGATCAAGGGGTTTGTTTAAAAACTACTTCTCTAATGCTATTTTTAATGGTTGAAAGATAGATTTAGGAAGAGGGGGAGGTCAGGGTACAGACAGAATGAAGATGACCCAAGTACATGAATAAGTGTTACCTGCTTGCACGGTTTTGAGTGGTTGGTGTTCTGCTGTGATGATGCAAATCCATACAAAGCTGTGTACATTGGTTAGAGGAGAAGTTTAATGAATGTGTCATTTTCTTTCCTGACCACTGATGGAATAGAAGTGTTGCAGCTTTATGCTGCTTTGAAAGGCACTTCTAACCCACTTCAGTCATTGGTTCTTAATCACTACCATTTTACCTAAACAATCTTCTTGGCAACCAGTTATTTGCATGCATGTAGGAAGAAAAAAAAAAGAGTTCATTTCTCCTATGAATTCCAAATCATGAAAAATTGAGAAGGATTTATGAGCCAAACAATAGAGGGTTAAATGCATGAGAGTCGAGGGCCCTGTTGAGCAGGGTTCCACACAGAGGCCAGTGAGAAGGTGTAGCCGGTTGGCATGGATTTGCTTTCTTGGAAATATAATAAAAAATGTGCGCTTCCTTTGGCACATGAGTGACATCATATTTTAGTAAAAGGAGAGCTGATATTTCATAATCAGACAGCTTCCTCTATAGCATAAAATTTCCCAGCTATGTCTGGCCCAAAATGAGCTAAGAAAGAAGGCTCAGTATGTGAGCAATTGGGGAACCTCTAGGCCCTTTGAGCAAATCCAGTGATTCCTGTTCCTTCATGTCATGTTTCTAGTGGAAATTCTCTAGGAAACCTGTGATTCTTTTATATATTAAAGTGCTCCACAGAGTGGGTGAAGGAGTAAGAATGAGAAGCTTTTAAGATCTTTCTGATGCCCTAAATTTTTCAGCACTTACTTATTCATATACATATTTTGAGTTCAGTCACATCAAGTTCATTTAACGTACTCAAATTCAATAAAGGCACCAGGCCAAAACAGTGAAGGAGGAGAAATAATTCAAGCCTTCCTGTTGATATTTCCCTCATCTAACAGCTGCTGCAGAGGGAGCATAAGGTGGGAGAGTCTGCTGTCTTTCAGTGGGACCTTGTTGCTCAGGGATGACACAGAATGAGCTCCTCACTGGGCTTAAGTGACCCTAAAGTTCATGGTCCTAAACATAAGCTGACTACCTCACTTGGGGTTCAACAGCACTGGAGGGAAAAGCAGACTCGGAGGTGTATGTTGGCCTCCATGTGGAGCCATCCTAAAAGATTTGCAAAGGTAATTTTGACTACACCCAGTTTTCTCCTTACCAACTGTCTTTGGAACATAACTGGCATGTAAGGTGCATCTCCACTATTTTTAATTCTAGGATTTGTCAGAGGACCTTAACTTTCTGGAACCAGACTTTCTGGCTTCTTTAAATGCTGTTTTTACTACCTGAAATTTAAAATGAGATTCAAAAAATATCCAGCTTATAAATAGAGTGAGGCTCAAAAGTTTATTTGCAAGCTGGCTGTTTGGAACTCAGAATGCATTTTGCTATAAAAACAATGTTATAAATGGTGCAAAAGGTATGTCAGTTCCCAGAATAGCCCGTATACATTTTTGTTCTGAAATGTATACACTTGTAAAGGAAAAATGGAAGGAAGGGGAAGGGAATAGAGGAAGAAGTACAGTATAGTGGCCAAGAGCCCTCTAACCAGGCTGTGTTCAAGTACCTTGACTCACTAGCTTTTGGTCTTGACCACATTAATGTCCCTGTGCCTCAGTTTGCTCATCTGTAAAATGGAGCTGGTAGAGTATTTCCCTCAGAGGTATGTGTGAGGATATAACCAGCAATATAATGCATGTTGCACTTGAAAAGGGCTTCCACAGTTTCCCTGGGTGTGAACTGCTAACATGCTAGAACATTCCACAACCTGTACATCTCCAATACTAGCCATTATTGAGAAGGGGAATTCAGCAATCGAAACCAAACTGTGCCTAGTACAGAGACATTTGTTCTAATGAACATTTGATTTAATTAAAAGGAACAAAAGGAGAGGGGTGTGCTGAAGGGAATGGGGCTGGGAATAGTTCCTCTCTCAATAATCCTACACCTGTATCTTTCCGGGCTCACTGTGTTGACATTATTCTGCTGCCCTCCAGTCTGGGGGTGTCTGTGGCAGTAGGCAGATAAGTTAGGTGAGATGGTGAAGGGGAAGAGCACTTTCTCCAGGCTTCCCAAAGCCACTGCACCAACCTCAAGGGAGGTCTTCATAGAGCAGCCCCAGAGCAGGAAGGACCAAGGGACCAGTGAGAGCTTCTCCAGCTACTTCCTGAGGCTTCTCCCTTGCCCTGCCTCCCGGCGCCCAGGTGTTCACCACACTCAATTGGGCTGGGTGGCCTCCCCTTTCTAGATCCTGTCTAGGATCACCCAAATGTTCTGTGGGAAAACAGCAGAAGACTGTGAATTTTACACAAGTGAGAATACCCTGAATCCTGTGTGGATCCTCACTACTTTCTCAATCTCAAGAAAGGCATCCTCAAATAAAACATATTTGGGGGATGAAAATTGTATTTCCAGAGCTCTATCAGCATATGTAAGTACATACCATTTGCTTGTACCATTCATTTATTTATCCATTTGCTTAGTCAATAAATCTTTTGTGCTTAGGATTATATTACATTCTGAAAATACCTTCTAGAATTTCAAAGAGTGAATATTTATAACATGATATTTACGTTTTGTGATGACTTAACCTTAAGTGTAACTTCCATTCTAATCTTGTACATACAGCTAAGTGCATAATAAAGCTGACTATAAAGTTTTCAAAATTAAAAAGAGAGATAAATAAACCTTTTGTTTGTTTTTGTTAAAGGAAAATTTGTTGCCCTCAAGGAGTTCATAGTTCAGATCAGGAAGAGTAAACAGTCAGCTCTGATTAGGTGGTGGTGGGGGTTTCTTATTTATCTTCAGTCGTTGGCAAAGCAAAGCTTGGCTGTTCAGCGCAGCTGAGACACAGCAGATAAGCCTGCAGTTGACAGAGCACGGCTCCTGGCCCACTCAGCACGGTCTGATGGCTGAGAGACTTTTCAGACGGCACAGAAAGGCCTTATGGTGTCTCTGAACATCCCTTTCATTTTCTGGAGCGAACCCAGCTCTGCTCCTGCTCAGTGACTATGCTGGTCATGTGTTTGTACAAGGATGCTCGTGGAGTTGGGGAGAAACTTTATGATCAACACTACAAATGGACTTCATCAAAGCAGACTGCATACTTATTATGTGGAAATCCAGAATATTAACATGGTACTAACAAGTCATATTTCTAAGGTTTTTGTTTCCTTGCATCTGGTTAAGCATTTGATTATCAAAGTACTTGGAACTTTTGAAAAAAGAGAGCACAGGGGAGAAGATTCATTAGGAAATGTTGATGAATAAGACAGCTTCCCTTTTACTAGCCTATGCCGAAGAAATAAATGTGTAGACATGGTCAGTGCTTTTTGAGGGCGATTGAATTGTGTTGAATTGTGCTGAGTGAAGCTGTGTGTCTGTCCACCAGTATTTCTGGTCCTTTGTACTCCAGTCACATAGTAGAGAACATTTGTTCTTTGCTGCCTTTTAAAGTTAGGTTTGGCCCATGTGACTTAACAAGCCAATGACATGGACACAGATGCCAGGCATCATTTCTGGGCAGGAGCCCTAAAGGTCAGTCATCTGCCACACGCTCTTTATCAGCCTGCCACAGCAGTGGGCAGGTCCGGTGGTGGCTGCCTGCTTGCTTGGGGCCCAGGAAAGGACGAGCACGGTGAGCCGCCAGCTGACCCATGAAGAATGCAGTGTGAGTGAGATGTAAACCTTGAGCTTGAAGCACTGAGATTTGGGGGTTGTTTGCTCCTGCAACCCAGACATTAGGTTCTGACAGATGAAATGTAGGGCAGAACAGCTTTCTTCACCCCCAGGCTGGCTGTGGAGGAATCACGGGGAGGGGTTCCTCCTGTATCTTTCTAAATCACCCCACTGTTCCCTTGCAATTTATCTTCTACTTTCAAAGCTCTTGGCCATCCTTTGACCTCTTACAAAGAAACGTTAAGTTTAATTCTTGATCTTTTGTGGCTGCTGCTATTGATTTTGTATTCATTTTTGAAGCAGAAGCTAGTGTCAAAGAGGAAAAGGCTCTAGATGGGGAGGTTGCTGTACTGCTTTACTGGCTCTGCCATTAACCATCCGTGTGACCCCTGAGCAGATCATTAATGGTTCGGGGTCTTGGTTTCCTGCAGGAGGCATAGGGAACTTGGGTTAGACCCCAGCTGGCAAAGTAGCATCCCGTGATGAATTGTACCTAGTCCTAAGATCAGTTTTGCTCAGTCCACATGGGGGTGGATTTTTCCCCCTTTTAGTTGAACTATGACAACATAAAAATCTATTTGTCAATATTATAATCCAAAAGAATTCATATAAGAATCCAGCTTGCTGCTTCTTGCTTTTCTATGTGCATTCATTTAATAAATATTTATTGAGTGCTTACAGAGTGCCATACCCTCTTCTAAGCCTTGGGTTTACAGCTATATACAAAGAAGGCAAAAAAGTCCGTGCCTCCTGGAGCTGACATTCTAGAGGATTTGTAGCTTCTCGTGAAAATTTGAAAGGCCTGGCATACATGGGGCCTGTATTTCAATATAGCAATATTTCCAAAGAAGCTGAGGAGCAGTTGTACCTTTAGACTGAGCACAGGGTCCCACCTCTGTAGGCTTGGGGAAGCCCAGCCAGGTGCTAACTTTACACACCTGGCCCCTGCAGGTGTCTGGATCTATGACACTCAGACTAAGAGGCCTCTCAGACACCTTCATTCCTAACAGCCATGATTCCAAAAGTGTATGAAACATAAAATGAAAACCGAGTGTTTTCAGGCATGCTACAGAAAATCTGCATCTTAATATTGTTACAAGTTGTATAAGTTCATCCAGGGATGTACGTCCAAAGGGAAATGGCCTGTGCCCTCTCTCTCTTATCTCTACTATCTCTCACTTGGCTAACCTCTTCCAGAAAGAAAGTGATACTCCTAGCACCCTCCTTGTCTCTGCTTCCATCCTGCTCCTTTCCTCCGTCTGTTGCTGCTCTTCTGACAGGCTTTTCACTCTGCAGATACAAATCAGCTTTGTAAATAACCAGGGGTACATATACCTTAGGCATCTTAAATATTCAACTATCTGTTTAAAATTTTAGTTCAGTAGTTGGGTGGAAATTAGCATATTTTTAACAAGTTTTAACAAGATTCTGGAAAGTCCTGTGTTTGCTCTGCAATGTTATTTACTAATTGCATCATCGGTCTCCTTCACAGTGAACCCAAGAAGGCATGTGGGTCCAGGGTAATGGTTATGTGCTTCAGCTCCAATGAGAATGGGCTTTGTGAAACATATGTGGGCTAGTAGATACTAAAAAATTATTTGTAAGATTATGGTAAGTCATCTGTCCTACAGCCATTCTTTTCACTTCTTTCTTTTCTTGTTATTTGCTCTTTCTTCTCTCTTCCTTAGGTGGGATTGTAGATGAGTCATCTTTCTGAGTTATTTCCTTACTAGGTAGCAGGGTTAATGGCATCAGGATAGGGAAGAAGGAAGACAAAACACCAAAGCTATTACCACACCTGTTAGTGGAGAGATACACACAGATCTACACCCACGGTGCACACACATATATTCAATTACTCAAGTGAAAGACAATTAAAAGGTCGTTTTTCTCTATAAAATTTTCATCTAAAGGCTGAGACACAGTAAGCCAAGTTTCTGCCAAAGCAAATTTTGTAACCAAGTTACAAAAGCTTGAAAATAGCAAGACACAATGGAAACCCTGACACAATCTTAATTACACTGTCACCAGACATAATGTTAAAATGTACATATAAATGTTCCTTTTTAATCCTATAAATTAACCATGTAGATGTGTCTAGAATTGTAATTCTAATGTCTGACATACCTATGCCACCTCTTAGCAGAAGAACTATTCTAGGTTAAGGATCAAAGTAGGGTCTTTTCAGTCAAGTTTCTAGAAACATCTCCCTGATGCTGAAAACCAACATCAAATATTAATGGAATAATAATAATAATGATTTCAACAACTAACATTTACTGTGAATCTGTTATGGTCTAGGCCTGTGTCGAGCACGTTGCCTGGCTTATCTGGAAGGATCGTCATGACCACCAGATGACGTGGCCCTTCGCAGGGTGCCCTCTGTCCCTTCAGGTCCATCCTCTGTCCTTCTTCACCTACTCTGTGCCCTGGGTGTGGAGCTTCGCGGACACCATCTTGAGAGTGCCCTTGCCTCTGGCTCCTGCTGGGTTCCCAGAGGGGGATGAGAGCGAAGTCTGGGGTATTTATCCTCCCAGCTGTGTGTCTTTGGGGCCCTGGGTTGGCATTATCTCTCCATTGCCCAGGCCCTCTCCCACACCCACGACACTCTCTTCATCTTCTGGCAATTGGTCTCCCTCCTCGTCCCTTCAGAAATAGGAGTTGCTTTTCTATCCCCGGGATGCTTTAGCATCCTTTCATGAGTGCTCATAATTCTGCCTACATGCTTATCATTAGCCCTGTATTTTGCCCTCTCAATTACTTTGAGTGTGCCATCTATTTCCTGGACTCGGCATAATACAGTACTATCACTTCCTTTTTATAGATAGAAAAAAATTGAGGCTTTGATATAGTATGTGACTTGTCCAATGTAGGGCAGCTGATGAATGCTAGAGTCAAGATTTGAACTAAGATTTCTGCCCAGGTTCTTACCCAAAACACTGTATGGTCTGTAGCAGAATCCCTGTTGTTTTGGTTTTCTGCAAAAATGTCAACTACAGATCTGGACTTTCAGCCCAGGAAAAAGAGCTGGCTTTACTTTACCGTGTTGAGCTGGGTCATGTTGGTTTTCTAAAGCCACTAGGCTTCTTCATGCCTTGGTTTTATCATCTATAAATGGGGAAATAGATTTACTCCACTTATTTCTCAAGATTCTTGTAAGAATAAAAGTGAGATAATAGTTGTGAAAGGTCCATGAAAGCATGTAAGTGCTATGTAACTGTAAGTTATTTTTCCTTGGGTTATACAATTTGTAATAGTATTAAGATATATGTACATATGTATATGTGTATATATATATCCTCTGTCTATATTAAAGTATGTGTGCATGTGCGCACATGAACATGTGAAATGTTATGCCTTATTCATTCTGTAGCTTAAAACACCATTGTCCTTCCATGATACAAACCTTGTTAGGGTACCTACTACTATTTGGTCACAGTTCAAACTTGCATTAGGATCCCACATTCAAAAATTTAATTCACCATTGATTTCTCTGTGTAATAAGACACATCTATGACTTTAGGGAATATGATAATATACTCATGAAGAAACATATTATAAAATGGTTTATGAATAGGTGATAAGGGACTTTTTTCTTAAGTTGGGTCCATTTATGTTATCACTAAGATACAAAATATATATTAGTCATGGTTGAGATACAAATAAATAAATGAATAAAAGCTTCTATAAGGGATAGTGAGAAGATGGATTCCACTCTTTGACATCAGCTGGGAAGTGGATAGATATTTGAAAATATCCTGGGACACTGCCTTGAAATAGGAATCAATGTTTTAATCCATAAAGCTTCAAGTTCTGAGGATTCTGTGAGCAAGGTGCTCTCTGCTGTGGCACTGGTGGCCAGGTGGGCTCCCAGAGAGCCTTAGTCATTTGGCTGATATTATGCCATCAAGTCGAGGCAAAGCCAGAGTCACTGAGTGTGCCCCGGTCACCAGCCCACTTTGCTTACAGATCCGGTGAGGGTAACCTCCGGCCCCATTGGCGAGGCTGACCGGCCACAGCATTAGGAGGTAAACATGAGCACTCTCACAGCGCTGCTGAGATACGCGATCATTCTGGCTCACACTCTGATACTGGGAATAGCGTTCAATTGTTTGATGACTCAGTTTCCTATTAACAAAGTATCTACCAGTTTCCTGACTCTTGCTCACAAGATTCCTGAAGATTTTTTAGAGACCCAAGAAAATGTTGCCCCTGAAAGGTGAAGGGTCACAGAAGATGAAAGATAATTTTTTGAATCTTGAGCCGGAGTTATCTATGCACTTGTCACAAGCTTCCAATCTATGAGCAGCTTTTAGTGATGGGCGTATGGCATTTAGTGTCTTCGACGTGCAGGATTCTGACTCAGGGCCATGAGGCCACTCATCCCTGAAGATCCTGCTCACACTGCTTTCTAGCCAGGCAAGCGTATTGTGGCAATAAAGCAGAATAGTTACGTGACTGGCCTCCAGAGTCAGGCAGGTTGGGTAACCTTGGGCTGATTTCCTCTCTTAGCCTTAGTTTACATGCCTGTAAAATGAAGCTAAGAGTGCTAACCTCATAGGGATATTGAGAGTTTTAAACAGAATAAATGTAAGCACTTAGCAATGTGCCCACACATTGTAAGAACCCAATGAATGTTAACTTCCCCCTGTACATTTTTGACACGGCAGTTAGCATGTACATAAACTTACATTTTTGCCTTTTCACTCCACCTCCTGCTCTGTCCTTCCAGTGCTCTGAACTGTGCTTAGTACATAGCAAGTGTCCAATAAATGTTGGATGAATAAATCAAGGAAAAGGCATAAGATGGGTTTCCTGCTCTCAAGCAGTTTACTATCAAGTTGGAAGACAAGATATTCACCCACCAGATGACTAGTAATTATGCCTGAAAGAAAATAAGTAACTTGTGAGTTGTAGACACAGAGGTGAGAGAGACAGAATCCTTCTGATCAGATGGGAATGGAAGGCTACATGGAGAAGCAGACTTGGAGCTGAAGTCATTACCCTTCCAGTTGGACAATGCTCAGAAAGAATGTCACTCAACCCTGCATTCACTCCAACAGTGACAATGTTTCCCTGGTTTTAACTTGGCAGGAAGCTGAATTATTTTCCTGTTATTGCTATAACAAATGGACACAAACTCAGTGTCTTAAAACAACACAAAATTATCCTCTTACAGTTCTGCACGTCAAAAGTCCCAAATCAGATTCACCAAGCCGAAGTCAAGATGCAGACAGGGCTGGTTCCTTCTGGAGGGTCTCCCTAGGAGAGTATTTATTTCTCTGCCTTTTTCAGCTGCTACAGATTTTTCATTACTTGGCTCTTAGCCCTGGCCCTCCATCTGCAAAGCCAGCAGTGTAACATGGTCAAATCTCTGATTGCTTCTGTCTGACCCTCCTGTTGTCAAATCTCCCTCTGCTGCCCTCTTGTAAGGAGATTTGTGATTACATTTTAGATCCATTTGGATAATCCCGGATAATCTTCCCATCTCAAGATCCTTAATTTAATCACATCTGCAAAGTCCTTTGCATATAGGGCAACATTCACAGGTTCCAGGAATTAGGACTTGGGTATGTTTGGGGGCCATTATTCAGTTTACCACAGTAGCTGGTAAAATAGGAGAAAAAGGAAGTGCCTACCAAACCCTTGGATTTTTTCCAGTCCATCTTAATATTAAATCCAGCAAACGAGTCAGTGAATTAAGATGACACATCCCTTTGTCATACTTGTCTACCATTCCTCAGAATTTGCTTTGATTCTTCCATTACATTTCATTTGAATGTATGAATTTGAGCTGCTGCTGTTTGCTAATGATGTGGTGGAAGTGTAAGATAGTATTTCTTAAGAAACAGAAACTTGAAGCAAAAAAGATCTAGTAAGAGATACTGGGTGGGGTGAGGATTTAAGGAGACACAAAGGGCAGGGAGAGAAATGCTTACAGAGTGAGTGATGGCTACGGGCCTCGTTTTTGCTGAAGCCAGTCTCATGGCCATTTCCCTCAGAAAGGGCAGTTGCTGACACTTTCCCCTTTTCCCTGAAAGAAATTTCACAGACCATGGGGAAGGGCCGATGAGCAGTCAACCTCACAATAACAATCCTCTTTCTTCAGAGTAGAGTTTGGGCCATTCAAATACACATAGAACTATGCTCATTATTATAAGATATTTGGTATTTCCACACTTGGTTTTTGTACACCTCTACTTTGGGGAAATTTGATTGGTTTTTGTGTATTTAAAGTCTCCTTTCTAGTACTCTGGATAGTTCACTTTTCGTGCTATATATGACCCCTGGGGTGGGTGGGGAAACATACCAATAGAAAAGTAAAAAAAGTAAATAAGTAAAAATAAAACGTTCAGAAACTTGTCTTCAAGGTAAAGATGTAGGCCTAGTTTTCATTTTTAATATCCACGTTCCCTACCAGAGGTGACAGTCTACATACATGTGGTCACAATACCTGTCACCTACTTAGGGAAGACATCCACACTGCCGGCTGTCGCAGAGATCTACCTAAACACTGTGACTGCTCATGTCACTAAGCAATGCCCCTTCTAATAGCATCATGTTTCCATAGTTACTAATACACTCAAGGCGGGGAAGGCAGAGAGCAGTTTAAAATGATAGATAACAGGAGAAAAGTAGGTAGTGTAAATACAACGTGTGATGGCGGGGGTGCGCCAGTGGGGACTGCAGCAGGTGTGGACATGAGCCTCTGCTCCTGAATGGAGAGTTTCACAGAGGCTGCAGGGCTTCAAGTCTCCCTGCCTCTACCTAATGAGCTCTTTACATGCTTGAAAGGAAGGGATCAAGTGCACCACTACATTATTTATAGGCACTAAATGGAGCTAAATAAAGGTGTGGGTGCAACAAGTCACATCCAGGCTCCTGAGTCCCTTTGCCAGCACACAGGGATGGAATAGCTTCCTGAGGAGCACCCCCCCCCTCTCTTTCAAAGGTCAGTGGTGTTCCTAAGGTACCCCTCCTGCCATGTCACTCAGCACTGAAGGATATGCAATGACTGCTTGCCATCTTCCTGGCCAGGCCCCCATCCCTCCTCTGGTGGCTGGGGGCCCCTCTGGTCCAACCTGGCTGTGTGCATGCAGCCTGGTCATCCTGCCTGTAGCCACCCTGCACCCAGGCTGGGCTGCTCCTGCCCCACATGGCCCCCCCCGTTTTCCCTGCTCCTCTCATCCACTACCTATCCTTCAACAGTGGGATTCAAGCCCCACCTTCTTCTTGAAGCCTTCTTGACCCTCTGGTCAAACTGACCTCTCCCTTCCCTACCCTCCCACAACGCAGACTCTTTCCTTACCTCATTGGATTATAAACATCAGTCAGTTTTACTTTTTCCACTTATTGCTTTCAACTCGACTCCTCAGGTGCCCCTTGCTTTCCCACTGGGTAACAGCATCCATGGAGGCTACATTGGCTCAATTCCATACCTCTTCAGTCACTTTTCTTAAACACTTCCTAGGATTCAGCCCTGCTCCTTTTAAAGTGCCTACCTCACATTTAATTCACATCTCTTCTCTTCCCCTCCCTGACCCTACCCTAGGCAAGATGCCATTGGCACATGAAGGTGGAGGAGGATGGGCCTTCTGCTCCTCAGACACCACCCCGCTCTCCTCTGCTGACGTTGGTCTGGTGTTGGTGCAGGAGGACTAGGGCAAGAGAGAGAAGCGTCTCCTTGCCGCTCTCCTTGTGGGGAGTCTGGTCCTCTCCAGGCCTAGGGCTGCCTGCAACCCTGGTTCTTTTTCTTGGAGCTCAGGAGGTGGTACCTTTTATGAGATTAGCTTGCAGACCCTTAGCTGATGGCTTCTTGCCAGCTGCTCTGACATGTACTCCCCTGTATCAACCAGAAATCTGTACCCTGCCACCTCACCATTTTGGAGGCAGTTTCCAGGGCCTGCAGGCCCAGGTAGGATCCTGCCTTAACACCTCTTCATAATTCTTCATGCCCTTGCCCCATGAGGCACTAGCCTTCTCTTCTCCAGCCTTTCCTCCAGTTGCCAGTGGCTTGATAACTATCAGAACGGCATCCACTGCCTCCCCAATTTTGAGGGTGGAGGCTTATGGCAGGTTTCTGAGAGATGCTCCCAGAGTTGCCGTCTTTGCTCGGAGGTGGAAGGAGAAATAGCCCCATACCTCATAAGGGTTTAGTGAAAGGAGGAAGACCAATTCACCACTCTGCAAGGAGAGCTGGCAGTCTCTCCCTAGTCAGCCTTTCTAGAATAATTTGGGGAGAGCAGGTGGTAGAGATGGTACCCATACTGGTTCTGCAGAAACCCCCCCATTTTGGTGAGCCCTGTGCCAGGTGTTGGCCATGCACTTGGCAGCTGTGCATGTACAGGGCTAATCTCATTGCTGAGTAATGGAAACATTACACCAGGCGCATAGCTTTCTCTCTAGCTCCCAGAAGTGGGAAGCCCCAATCCTTTGTCCCTGTGCTGTCTGGCTTGTGATACTTTATAATCAGGTCGGTCACAAACATGGCAGGAAGATCAGGGGCTGCCAACCTTCTCCTTGCTCCTCCTTTTCTGAGCACAGGTCAGCTACCTCCTCTTTCCTTGATGTGACCACCAGGACTGAGTAAGTTGGAATCCATGGTGCATAACATTTAACTTGACATAGTGTCATAATTCTACTGAGCAATTTATTGTATGCTTCTTTTTTAAAAAAATTTTATTAAGGTATTATTGATATACATGCTTATGAAGATTTCACACATGAAAAATCAATGTGGTTACTACATTTACCCATATTATCAAGTCCCACCCCCATACCCCAATGCAGTCACTGTTCATCAGTGTAGTAAGATGCCACAGATTCGCTATTTGCCTTCTCTGTGCTACACTGCTCTCCCTGTGATCCCCCACACCATGTGTACTAAACATAATACCCCTCAATCCCCTTCTCCCTCCCTCCCCATCTGCCCTCCCACACCCCTCACCTTTAGTAACCACTTGTCCCTTCTTGGAGTCTCTGAGTCCGCTGTGCTTTTGTTCCTTCAGTTTTGCTTCATTGTTATACTCCACAAATTAGGGAAATCATTTGGCACTCGTCTTTCTCCGCCTGGCTTATTTCACTGAGCATAATATCCTCCAGCTCCATCCATGTTGTTGCAAATGGTTGGATTTGTTTCTTTCTTATTCCATTGTATATATTCCATTGTATATATGTACCACCTCTTATTTATCCATTCATCTACTGATGGACACTTAGGTTGCTTTCATATCTTGGCTATTGTAAAATGTGCTGCAATAAACATAGGGGTGCATATGTCTTTTTGAATCTGAGAAGTTGTATTCTTTGGGTAAATTCCAAGGAGTGGGATTCCTGGGTCAAATGGTATTTCTATTTTTAGTTTTTTGAGGAACCTCCATATTGCTTTCCACAATGGTTGAACTAGCTTACATTCCCACCAGCAGTGCAGGAGGGTTCCCATTTCTCCATATCCTCACCAGCATTTGTTGTCCTTAGTCTTTTCAATGCTGGCCATCCTAACTGGTGTGAGGTGGTACTCATTGTGGTTTTAATTTGCATTTCCCTGATGATTAGTGATGTGGAGCATATTGTATGCTTCTTGCATTGTTCTCAACTCATTTAACCAGGTAAATCTTATCTCCCCAGTAAGGTAAAAGCTGAGACGGTTTTTAAAGAATGAGCAGTACAATGTTCAGTATTTCTTTTGCTTTATACACAGACCTTACCAAGGTGCTGTGCACATAATAGATAGGGACTAGATAAAGGTCTGTTGACTTGAAAGGAGGACTACATGAGCTATCAACCCAGGAGACTATACCGTGGTCATCTGTGGCGGCTACCCACTGCCATGTAGAACTAGAGAGGGCCAAGATACTCTGCATGAAAAGGATTATAGCTTCTTTCCAGCCTATCAAGCTGTGTACATGTGACATTCAAGATTAGTTCCATCAATCCAGAATTAAAATTGAGATGTCTAGTATCATGAAAATAAAACATCCATGTCATTGAATGCAATTCATACAGTGCCAAAGGTGAGGCAGGGAAAAAGCACATTGTTAGTATTCCTGAAGAAATGTTTATCTTCCAGTTTTGAAATTTGGGGGAAGAGGATGGATTTTTTGTTTTTGTTTTTCTCTTTGGAAAGGAAAAAAGAAAAGAAGTGGATCCCTTGCTAAAGGGGAAAAATCAATTTTAGTAGAAGTCTAAAAGCTAATACAGCAAATCTTCAGGGTGTATGTGTGTTCCAATTTTTAGGTTGATGCTCCATCTTTCCTAAATTCTAGGATTCCAACAATTGAAAATGTACCATTCATTTAAAAATAGCTGTTCAGAACAAAGAAACATGACTGCAATAATCCCTGATGTTGATCATAAGATGCTACCTAATATTCATACAATAGAACTAAAATGTAGAAATATTAGATCAATGCTATGCTAACTCCTTAATTTAATCTTCTTAATAGCCTATAAAATAGACCTGTTATCTACATTTTACTGATGAAAAGCTAGCCCAGCATCAAAGACAATGTAAATGGCAGCACCACATTAAAACTCACATCTAACCGCTACAGGGTACAGCCCAGATTAGATGCTCCGAATACAAGAAAACATCATTATCACCATGAGCTTGTCTGGCCAAGTCCGACCATTTCTCACCACTTCCATCCCTGTCTCCGCAGTTCAAACCACCTTCATCATCATGAAGATGACACAGCCTCCTCCCGAGTGGCCTCTCAACTTTTCTCTAATCCACTGAGATACCCAAACAGTCCTTACAAAGACTCTGTCAGATCTCATCTCAGCTCCAAATCCTGCAATGGCTCCATCTTACCTAAAACTAAGTGTAAAGTCTCCACCATGGCCTCAGAGGCCCTCCTAAGAGGCAGTCCTCCTGGCTTCCCTTCTCCCTCTCTGGCCCCTTCCAACCTCAATGGACTCCTGACTGTTCTTAGGAGCATCAAGTGCACTCAGGGCCTTTGCACTTGCTGCCTCCTCTGTCCCCCAGAGACACAAAGGCTCAGTCTCACACCCTCTTCCAGTCCACAATAGAAAGTTATTAAAAAACATCCTTGTCTATCCTCTTTAAATAGCACCCTCCAGGACTCTCTGCCTAGTGCTCTGCTTGCCTTCACAGGAGTTATCAACTAACTATATGCTAAACAGTTATTTGTTTGCTTCTCTTTCTCTCTGTTCTAAAATGCAGCTTTCTATTTTGTTCCCTCCCTTATCCTCAACACCCAGAGCACCAGAATTAACCTATCAGCCTTAATAGTTTAGAATCCATGTATATAAGATGCTCTGCTTGGAACTATTTTTTCTGTACAATTCCTAGTCTAGTCTGAATAATTACAATTAAATATGAAAAGAACCTTAATGCCAGTAGTTAACAGTGAGTTAGATCTGCCCTCTAATTCCCAATCACTGTAGTTAGAACAGCGCAGACAATCCTGGTTCTCTCCTTGTTCGCGCCGTGCTGCCAGGGTTGAACCAAAGTCCCAGGGTCTCACACTCCCAAGAAATCAGGGAATTCCTCCCATCATTGCTCCTCTGTCCAGTGCTACCCCAGAGACAGCCTTTGTCCCAGGCCACATGGTCACTGAGCCTGCTACTTTCAAGCCACACAGGGAGCTTCACAAGCCTTGGGAGAGGTATCCCTGGCTGGAGATGCAGTCTTTGTTTCCACAGGGCCATTCCCTCTGAGATCCTATCATGTCCTTCAGATGCTACCAGGGAACAAGGCTCATGGGGTCACGGACCTCCCACTGAACTGCCCACCCAGCAGAATTGCAACTTAATCTGGGAAAAGTCTTTTCCCTCAAACTTGACCCCCTTTAACCAGCTTAGGCTTTGGAAACAAAAAAACACACTTTCTGCAAATAAAAAAACATAAATAACTTGCTTTGATGACAAACAGAAAAGTGGAGAGTTGCAAGTAGAAAGCACATATGTTAATATCCTTAAATGGTCTCACCACACTGTCCTCCACTGCAACCAAACCAGAGATTCTTTCTCTGTTCATGCATCTCAGAAGACAGTGGTCTAGCTCAGTGTGGGCTGCAGGGGCTGGTCCTAGACTTGGGGTCTCAAGTGGCCCTGCTGCCTGGCCCTTGAGGGATTCAGACTCTCCAGTTGCTGCAGCCATTAAGAAAAAGCCAGAGTGCCTGAATGTGCCTTGAGGAGACTCAGCCAGTTCCATCTGTGCATCATGTTCTGTTCAAAATCCAAATCACTGAAGGAGTTTTAGAGTTTTCGAATTCTTATACCACTTTTTAACTGACCGATATGAACGTGTGAATATTATTCATCAATATAAATACTTTGCCCCTGAAGTATAGTTTGCATGTAAGTATTTTCTTTTTGTAACTTAATCCGTTTACTACCATAGGAGTATAGTTTTATAAACCACCTTGCTTTCACTTCCCCTTTTTTGTAAAGGATCAAGTGATAATTCAGGAGTTGCCATCTTACACAGACCCACATACTTAGCAGAAAACCGATAAAAACAAAGACTTAAGTGGTCCCTGCACCACGCCAGGACCCTATGTACAGCTTTCCTTTCCCTTTTGGGAAATGACCAGGAGATGTGTCTCAAGAACATGTGGACACTTTAGTGTGTGAACAACACAAATGTTACAAGCATCATTAATTCCTGTCTTTACCCTGTCATTTTAGCCTTTCTTCTTCTTGATATAAGCCATGTAATTGTGGGAACCACCTTATGTTCTTTTCTGGTACATGGCTGGGTATAAATAGATATCATTGAAACCATGGGGGACAACAAGGATATGCTAGGTTCTTCAGCAGGCAAAGTCAAAAGCAGACAGAATTTTTGTCTCCAAAGGAAAGAAGACTTATCATAAATGTGAAGAGGACAAGTCTGACAGAGAATGGAGATGAGCTAGAAGCCCAGAGACATATACTGCAGTGGAATCCCATGGAAGCCTTTGAAGCTTATGAAAACTGGATCATTCATGCCCCTGATCACCCATCCAACAAACATTCACTGATCACCTACAGTATGCCAGGCATTGTGCTAGGACTAGGGATGATTAAAATATGAATATTCTAAAGCTAAAATAAAAAGTTTAATAAAAAAATCTATTTCAATGGTATTGATATATGGTCATAGGGCCTCATTTACTCTTGTTTCCTTGTTCTTGATGTTAATGGCAATCATAATGGATAACAATTGGAACTTTACATATATTATATCATGCAATCTTCCAAACAACCCCATAAAGGACTACTAGGTCCATCACACGTATTGGGGAATAGAGAAGTTAAGTAATTGGCCAGTAAGGACAAAGCTAGGTAGAGGAATATTGTAGTAACTCCTGACTACTACTTGGTGCTACCACAGAGCTATTCACCACTACTACTCCATGTTTTGTGTTTGCACATTAAACACACACACACATCCCTTCCTGGACTAAATATGTATGACAAATGCTTGCCAAAAAAATCACTTTCAAAGTACCCATTACCTCCTCAAGCTGTATATAAATTTACCTATTAACACCTGAAGATGGACTTATTCCCCACCTGAGACAGATTTCTAATAGGTTGAATTGTGAAAAATAGACATAAGGGCTGCTGTTGTGATAGAGAAGCTGTGTGTTCTCAGCAGAGGGTGGAAGGAACTGGGGAATGACCGTCTTCCTCTGTCCGTGTGTGAGACAAAGCTTCACAGAGGAAAAGTGCATGAGATTCAAGACATTTGAACATTTGTGTCAGAATAGGTATGAATTTTATGAATAAAAACAAAAGCCTCTTTGTGATTAAAATCAAATGACTGCCGAATCTAATGGCTTCAAGAGAATAGTGTTTAATTTAATTGTGTTTAGTAGAAGGGTTCAGGCAAAAGAACTTTACATCCCTGCAAGAAATGCCTCCTGTCCTCCTCCGCAGCACTGCTGTGACAACGCTACTGGGGAAGGGACAGTATGGGTTTTACGGAGGTTCTGTATTCTGATGGGCACAGAGCCCCACAGACTATCACATCAGGCTGAAAAGGAGCACTGCTACAGCTCCCACCGCCCCAGAGATGCTGCAGCTCACCGATTACAGTCATGGTATTTGGGAGCAATGGCAATTTCTGAGCAGTGGGGATTTTAATCACAGCTTGATCTTTATGGCTATCCACCGATTTTTCTATTAAGGTCCACCTCCAAATCTTCTACTTTGTACTTAGGTCTTGGAAGAAAAACCACCACCACCACCACCAAAGGGATATTTCCAGGAGGTGCTGCATTAAGGGCCCTAAGGAGCAGAGCAGATTCAGACATTAGCTGCCATTATAGTAACTGCCAAGGCCAAGCTAAAGCTGTTTAAACTTTTTCACACTGGAGCTACAGACTGTAAATATGAATTTTTATTCTGATTCTAACCCGAAGCTGTAGCCTGACCCAGAGAAAATCCCCAGTGCTCTGAATTTTCAGTGACCTTATTTTTGCTTTTGCTGTCTTGCCTCACCTGCGTAAGTCTTAGATGCTAGAGAAAGTGATGAGGGTGTAATGCTTGATCCTGTGGGTCCCTGTAACTCTCTGCTCTCTGGCACTACGTATCTGCATGGTTTGTGTGCTCACCTGCACAGTGGTCCCTGAAAGATGTTCATGCTCTAATTTTTGAAACCTGCGAATAATATTACCTTCATAATAAAAGGGACTTCACAGATGTGAATAAGTACTGGGGATGGGGAGGCTATCCCGGGTTACCCAGGAGGACCAAGTGTTAGCACAGCTGCCCTTGTAAGAGGGAGGCAGGAGGAGCAGAGTGAAGCAAAGGAGAAGTGAACACAGACCAGAGGCTGGAGAGATCTACTCTGAAGACAGAAGAAGGAGCCAGGAGCTGAAAAATGCAAGTGGCCTCTAGAAGCTGGAAAAGGCAAGGAAATTAATCTCTACCCTGCAGCCTCCAGAAGGTGACAGCCCTGTGGACACCTTGGTGTGAGCCCTCTGGCCTCCAGAACTGTAAGAGAACAAATGGGTGGTATGCAGGCATGAACTTTGTGGTAGTTTCCTGCAGCAGCCAAAGGAAACTCCTACAGTGTGAAATGTCTGGCTTGTTTTCCCAAAGAGACTTGCTGAATCCCTTTCTAGATTACCTCTCATTTTGAAATAGGGCCACAGAAGGCCCCGCTGAAGCCTGCAGGAGACATCTGGTGGACTCTGAATATACACTTGCTTCTCTGAAAGAATGACCCTGTGCTTTTTTGGACTAAGCAATCTGAGCCTCCTGATTTCCAGAGGATTGCTTTTGGAGAAATTGTATTTGAGAAAACTGAAACCTTAAACTTCTTCCTTGGAAATGATCGATAAACCATTGTTGAGTGAGAAGTCTGTATGTTAGCCCATGAATTTCCCAACTCTCACTTTCTGATTGAATCTAAGTAGTCCATTTTCCTTTCTGTTGGTAAAACTGAACAAATGTATTTTCCATCAAGATGAAAGCCCTCCGCAATGGGATGAAGACTTCTGAGCATTTCCAGTCTTTTCAGAAAATGCAAAGACTCTGTAATGCAAAAGTGCTCATTCCGAAAGAGGCAGGAAATGGAGCAGTAGTGAGTCAAAAGTCTATTTTCATCCACTGCCTCAGAGGATTTCTTTGCTGGTTCTTGAGCTGAGAGGTAGTGGCATTCATTAAAGCCACGTTATTTACGCTGTTGATTTTTATAATGAGCCTGTTGCTTGGTCTCAGGCCAAAGGTAGTAACAACAAAAACCCAGCAACATCTAAACCAAGTTTTAAGTGGAAATTAATTTCAAAAAATGGAAAAGAGAGTGCCTTATTAGCATACGTTCTTCAGGAAAAAGCTCAAGTTTCTTATATAAGAGTTCTGTTCAACCAGATGAGCCTTCCAGTAGATATAAACTCATCATGGAGAACACTGTGCTTGGGATTTCCTGCCACTGAGCCCTTTCGGGGCCACGCTCTTGGAAAATGTTAATTACCAGTACAGAAAACTTTTCTTATTAATATCAGTCATATACAGTTGCCTTTATATTTAAACCTGCTACATTAAAAAAAATCTTCTTTATAAAAGTAAGGCAAAAGGCAAATTAATCATATTAAAGGCTGTTAATTTTTCTATCTGGATACTCAACTACCACTGAAATCTATTTATCAGATTTGACCTTTTTTCATATTTCTTTAACCGAAGAGACTTCAATTGTCACCATTATAACCTTTAAAGCTGATGATGTCATAAGGGTTGCTATGTATCAGCATAGTCATTCTCCATTGTTTAATGAATAGGCTAGAATTTTTTTAAGTTTCTGAGCAATTTTTTCAAAGATCGGCTGAAAAGGTTAAAAATTATTTTTTTCTCCTAAAACAGTAGCATGGCCCTCAAATGCAAACAAGGGGACAGAGCTTGTGTTAGGCAATCTTGCTATTCTGTAGTGAAAAGCCTAGACTTCTAACTGGAATTGTATCCAGCTCTTGATGACTTACAGAAGATGTAGTCATTGTATAGAGAGTTTAAAAGTGAGTCGTAATTACAGTCAGGAATCAGAAAATGAAATCTAGGAGGAAAGCATTGGAACCATGCTGGAAATTAAGAGGCTGAGCAGTAGT
This sequence comes from Manis javanica, assembly GCF_040802235.1. Lineage (NCBI taxonomy): Eukaryota > Metazoa > Chordata > Mammalia > Pholidota > Manidae > Manis > Manis javanica. Next base: position 147,427,983 of record NC_133158.1, read on the forward strand.
TATGGTTTTCAAGTACCGGAAGACTTATGAGGCAGGAAATTGTAACTAGCTCATTTTCATTTCAATGGAGGACAGGCCAAGAAGCTTCCCATGCAGCTTGAAAAGAGCTGAGTCAATTGCAACAAGGAAATTTGTCATGGTGGAGTGGTTTTTTGACTCTTGGGTGGTCTAGTAGCAGAACCATAAGACCAAGTGAGCAGGTGCTGGGACTGGAAGGAGAAGGGTATCAACCTCCTGGCAGACTCCGGTCCTCTGGCATGCTGCTGGGTGCCTCCCTGGCCTCACGGGGCTCCCTTCTTATCTTGCCCCTGAATGTTCTATCTTCATTTTCCAACCTGACTTGACTGTTAGGGTCCAGACAATAGACATGAATTCAAAAAACTCTCACTTTATTGCTTCCTCTGAGGATTTCAGAGCTCAATGAATGATTCCACTACCTAGAAGAGCCAAATTTTTTTCTTGACTGCTGAGATAGAAGATCACACAATATTTCTTCAGGGGCCTTGACAAGTAGCTGCTGCAGAGCACAAATTGGAAAAACAGGACAGATTTCTCACGAGGGCTGGACCAGATGGCCTGTGCGAGTGCTCTCGGAGTCCTCCCTCGTTGATCCAAGAAAAAAAAAATCATGCTGGGCTTCTGTTTTGGTTTCCAATCTGAGTAACTGAAAATCAGCCTGCAGTGAGGATTTTCAAATGGATTTTGATTCTGACTCTGAGAAGCATGCTTTCAAAGTTCTCTCTAAAAGCATGTTTAGTGCTGGATGTCCAGATGAGCATTTCATACCCAGGATTGACATGCAGCACTGCCCTATCATCCGTGCCATGGTTTTGTAGTTGTCCTTCTGAGATGCCATTTCTCTAGAGACTGTGACTCCAAGCACGATATCATCTAGAAGCCGATTTATGTACAGCTTCAGAACATGTATAAGTAGAGATCTGCCATGGGGGCACTTTGGGTTCCTCACAACTCCGTAGGAGATAAGGAAGCTGGTTGGGCTCTAGGCACACAGCTGGACTTTGCTTCTTCTAAAGATAAAAGCTTGAAATGTAAACTGTACATTTGTCCCTTCTAGAAGCATTTCATGCACTGTGCTTTTTTCCCATATTGAAAATTGGGGCAAAACCAATTTTGTAGAAGCTGAAGGAATGTAAGCAATCCTGCTCTTGGAGTCAGGAGACCTGAGTTTGGCCTTGACCCTCCCATCAGCTGCTTGAGTAATTCTGATCAAGGAACTGGCCATTCTGTATAAAATAATGTGACTGCACTAGATGGCACATGAAGTCCCCTCATTGCTAATGTCCACTGCTAACTCACTTATTTCTAGTGCTCTCATAGGATTAAAATTTTCAATATTGAAATGGAATTCAAAAGCTTTTGCCTTAAATTCTTCAGTCTCTATTTTCTAATTCTGAGAAGAGTAGAAAACTGGTGAGAGAAATATTTTTTAAGCATACATGATTAATTTGCAAGCTTGAATCTTTTTTTATTATATTTAGTACCATCGAAATGTTTTTTAAATTCTTGCAAGGAAACGTATGAATTGAAACTTGTGAATTCAGTTCTTCTCAAGCAGCAGTTTCCCTCCTAAAATGAGTTTGAGAAGAATACCAAGAGTCCTATATTTTGATCAGATTCACTTGACCCAAATCTCACTCAATTACTGAATTAGTGTACTAATGACAAACTATGAATTTGATGAAATGAATTTGTAAAATCAAAGTCAAATTTACAAATCTGATTTTCCTTTTAAATGCAACGGGATTTTTTTTCTCCTCTCAGAACACTTCTCAAATTGCCACAAGTTCAAATGTTTGCAGAAAGTATTTTAAAAAGGATTTCTATAAAATGAGTGTACTTCTAAAGAAGATCATTGAGTAGATTTGGGATTAAGGAGTCCATCTATTGCAACTCAGTTGAAGATTGCAGCTAGAAGATGAACTGTTCCTGGAAGCACTTTGGATAGATTCCTTCACCTGTACACATGCACCTACATATATACAACATATCACACATACACATAAATACACACATCCAGAGCCATGGACCTGGAATGATATTTGCCAAACAACTTCTGGGAGGATCCCTCCTCCTACCATTTTCTCACCATCCCATGGATGCCAGACATCTGACTAGAGCCCTGCAGAGGTGGAATAAACTCTATGAAATTGAATCAACAACTCATTTTCAGGAAGGCTTCTCTACTTCCCAATCTCACCATTTTGCTTTGAGGAAGAGGAAAGCCCACACCCATGGGGATTAATGGAAATGACAAGGGTATTCCTCACCAAAAAAGAAAAAAAAAATGGCATTTTAAATAATGAAGCTGATCTGTTCTTTGGACTAAAATCAAATATTTCAATTTGAAACACAGCCGCGGAGCTGTTTCTTCTCCTCTTCCCCTCTTTAGCCCACCTCTTTCCTCCCACTTTTCCCCATCCAGAGGCTTGCACATGCACACATGCACACACTCGCACACACACACACACACACACACACACACTCACACACACACACTCTCAGTACCTTTTACATAATCAGTTGACAAAAGTGATCTTTCACTTCAATTGCTTTGATTCAAACTCGTGGGAGGTAAAGAGTGGTGGGGCCACGTGTGCGTTAACAAAGAGGCAGTGAGAGGAATGGCACAGGCAAGGAAGGCATCTGGTCTGAGCTTTTTCTATGCAGTCTTGAGTCTCATAGGAAAATAGTACTATGGAATTCAACATAAATTCTCTTACTTCAGACTTACAGGTCTTAGATTTTTTTTTTTCTTGGAACAACTGCCAGATTAATCCCTTCTAAACAGAATTTTGTGAACAGTCACTCTGTTCAAAAACCTGTAATGGCTCCTACATGGCTGATGTTTACCTCAGTCCTACATACCTATCCCGTTATGTCCCAGGACTCCAAGTACAGTCTTTAGGGCATGCTGCCTCCCCCTGCTGCATGACATTGAGTCTGTTCTTTTCCCATCTGCTTACCTTGGCATTGCATTTCTCCTTCCTCAACACCAAGGTCCACAGACTCTCCCCATGAAACCTCCCCTGACTCCTACAGCCCCTGGTGAATGAAGTCTCCTCAGACTACAGCAACAGTTACTCCTGTGTCACTTAATACATGCCGCCTTGGTGTGTAGATATCTAGCACACTACACTGTAAACACTCAAAAGAAGATTCTCCCTCTTTGTGTTCCCAGCATTTAACACAGTGCCCCACATGAGTAGTCATTCACTTTCCAAGCATTTATTGAGTGACTCTTACATGCCAAAAGCCCAGTTAGACTCTGGGGTTACAGAGATGAAGGCAGTCCAAACTTCAAGCTGCTATGACTGATGGAGAAGACATAGATGCAAATAGACAATAGCAACACTATGTGATCAATAATTTCCATAACAGAAGAAAGAACCAGCTGGAGCAGAGGCATTAAAGAACAAGTATTTAATGCTGCATGGGATGGAGCGAGGGAAGGTTCACAGAGAAGGTTATGCTGGAGGTGGGTCATGGAAGTTGCACAGGAGTTTGCCTCACTGATCAAGTAAAGTAAAGGAACAAGAGGTTTCAGGGTGCTGTGAGCAGGCCTTTCTCAAGTAGGTACTTCTGATAAAGTACTTCCATGGTCAAAAGAAAGATGAGAACAAAGAGTGGCAACTGCAAAGTATGATGGAAGCCAGATCATGAAGGATCAAAGGCACCATGTTAGGTAGCTTGGATTTCATTGACTGAGCTACTGACTAACACTGAAAGAATTTTTGAACAATTAATTTGTAGTCATCTAATGCATGCCAGCAATAATGACAATAGCCTGGTTGTCTTTAGTGGATGTATGATTTTAAAAAAAATCTTATAGAACCATATTATGGAATACTACTCAGCAATAAAAAGGAATAAACTATTGATACAACTATTTGGATAGGTCTCAGAAGAATTATGCCAAGTGAAAAAAGAGAGTCAATCTCAAAAGATTATAGACTACATGATTCCATTTATATAATATTCTTGATTCAAAATTATAGAGATGGATCACAGATTAATGGTTGCAAGGATTAGGGATGAGTCCATGTGCACGTGGCTATGAAGCAGTACAACGAGGGAGCTGTGTGGTGACGGAACAGTCTGATTCCTACTCATGGTGGTGATTACACAAACTTCTAGACATGATAAAATTGCATAGGCAGAAGCATACACACATGCGAATACATGTAAAATTGGCAAAATCTGAATGCTGTGGATTATACCAATGTCAGTTTACTAGTTTTGCTGTTGTACTATAGTTGTGCACTGGAGAAAACTGGATTAAGGATACACAGAAATTCTCTGAATTTTTTTCAAACTCTTACGAACCTGTATTTATTTTTAAAATTGTCTTAAATTATTACAAAAATGATGAAATGTAGTTAACCTAAAAAATTGGAAAAAAGAGAAGTCTTTAGTGGAATTTAAAGATTACTGCTCAGACAATACTGCTTCTTATAAAAAATTATCTTGAGTCTCAAAGCATGTTTAATGCAACTATATAGCACAAGGTTTCATTGACATGAATGTTAACAAAAATTTTTTTGATGAAATTGGGCCTCTCAATATTCAAATTATTTAGAATGGGGGTAGGGTAGATTATCAGCACAAATGTACTCAATTTTGAATGATGAAAGCTCTGAGACCATGTCAAATGCTAGTAGCTGAACTTCTGAGTGATGTGACTTTCTTAGGATGAAAGGTTTATGTATGTATCTACATCTATCATGTATGGTTGCTGAGTATATGTCAAACTCAAATACAATGTGACAAACTCTGAGATTGAAAACACATGCAAAAGTAAAATAAAGGAACTCTCATGCATTAACAAAGCACAGGTGTAAAAACTATAAAGTGCAGTAGTCCTGTGTTATTTACATATAACAGTCCTCAGGATAAACTCTAGGTGGAATCTTGCTTTCTTGGCCTGACAACAGCAGATTGTTCTGATGGATTATTTTTCATCCTAAATCTTGCAACAATAGCTAATTTTATGCAAGGTTTTTGTACAATGGTGATGTGACGGTAAGGGTGGCTTTGAGTGTTTAATTCTTACAGAATTCAGATGCTTTCCACAAGTGCATATTAATTCTCTCTAAAATCTGATTAATGGATGCAACCATAGGCTAGGATATGAATTGGGCTTTAAAAATCATAAGGCATTAAATTAGTAACTTGGGTATCAGGGTTATAAGTAGGTCCTTGATGGCCAGGCAGCACCTTCTAGGAGGGTTGGAACCTGAAAGAAGCCCCTAAGATGAGACAAATTGGTGGCAGATTTGGAGATAATTACTCATTCCCAAAGATGTAACAATACTGGAACCAAAGCAGAGATGGTAGCCTCAAAATGGAAAAACTAAGTTGATCCAGGCAGGCATGACTATCACCCCCCAAAATATAGCCTCCGTAAGAATGGCTCACAATAGATAGTTATTACTCATGTTTGTTTCCTCACTCATGGCCCCTTTCCCCAACCTGAATGTAAGCCCCAAACTTTGCCTAGTTTCTGCACCTTTCTGTACCTAGTTCTCACAGGGTTCCTGGTACAGAATGGTGTTCAATAAATGTCTGTTCACTAAATGAATACCTATTCACTCTGTAACACTGCTTTTTGATCAAGTTTGAGTGGTAGACACTTTATGAATTCTGATGAAAACTGTTGTCATCTCCATAGGAAGATACATTTCCTCTCCCTAAGAAGATAAGCAAAAAGACAATATTTTTTGTTTTCTAGAGGACTTAATGGATCCCAGATTAAGCTATGCCTATAGAAATCACTTTCAAGGATGAGAATATTATTATAAACACAATTAGCTATTGACTTACCATTATAGTTCCTTTAGGCATTCTCCTGATCGTTTACCCAAGCCAATTACCTCCCAATTATTTTTGAATTTCTTGTTATTTGTTATCATTAATAAACAATCCATGCATGCACATTATATGTAGATGGCACCAATGTCAAAGAGAAGATCATTTGACTAATAAAAATATTTTTATCATTTTTTTATAAATTAGTCTCTCCCTCCTTCCTCTGTCTTTCTCTCTCTAATTCTAAAAAGTCTTAGTGTATATTTGGAATAATCTCATAACCTATTTCTTAAAGATCATTTTGACAAGAATTTGAAAAAGAGAGGGGTTAAGTCACACTCACACACACACACAACCACCTGCTTGTCATAGAAGGACTGGTTCAGAAAAAGAAGGAGAGTGGAGGTGAGATGTCTTGTCCAGTCACCATAAACAACAAATAATTCAAAGTATACTGAAGACCTGAAATGGATAACTTTTTGCGGGAAAATAGCCTTCCTTAGTTGCCATCAATGAAAGGTGCTCAAGTGAATTGACACTGAGTTGTTGGTAAAGAGAGACAAGTTTCATCCAATCTGATCTAAGCTCTAACTATTACCAGAGAAACCTTAATGGTACTACTCCTCTGCCTTTTGAAAGCCTTCATAAAGCCCAAACTCTTTTGATACAATGATCTTCAAGCAACTATGAAATTCTATCATAAGAAATGAACTGTGTTACTTTTTCTTTTTTCTGGTTTACAAAAAGAAAGCTCATGGTGCTGCAAGATTGCTGGACCACAGTTCAAACCACCTCTGTGATCTGCCTTAACCCTAGTGCCCCTTTCCATTCCTGGGGGCCTTGCTAAGGAAGGCGGCAGCAACTCTTCATCGCAGCTGCTGAGCAGCATGCAAAGCAGGGCCACGGCCACAGGGCAGGCGCTGGGTGCGCCACAGCAGCAACAAGGGAGAACATCAGTGCATTTGACACTGCATCTCGGACAGACAAGTGGCCCTGTGGAGCCCCTCTCCATCATGGAAGCATCGAGAAAGGAGAGGTACTCAGGTGATATATCAAGGAGCGGCCTGCTTAGGCTGCTGGCATCATACTGCAGCTGGGGCAAAGGTCTCTAGCTATGGGTTTCAGTGCCCCCAACTCCAACTCATGGCTTTCTTTCTTAATGTTTAAAAATAAATCGAACAATAGTGCTTGACATTTTTACAATTAGGAGCTTGCCTATAACTCTGCAAGGAAACTTTTTCAGGGAGAAAATTTATAGAAATTGGTTTAAATGCTTATTTCAGAAACCCCACATGGGAAACAGAGTCTTAGGTGTGCATTATTTTAACTTCACTGAGTTCCTTCAATCCTAAAGCCTGATTCCTAACAAAGATGAGGGGTAGCTAAACATAAATAATTGGCAAAATCATATCTGTAAACTAGAGTAACCAAAACCCTTGGAAGATGCTTCATTAGCTTCTCTCCTCTATAGCTGCAAACACTTTTAGAGATTAGAAGCACCAAGACAGATGTGATAGGGAGGCAGGAGCCACATAATTGAATAATGAAATTTTCTGCTTAACAAATTTAAGTCATTCCTTATTAAAGAGAACATCAACAACAACTAGGAAAATTTCCAACTGTGGAAAAATGACATAGAGGAAAAGGGAGCTAAAAAATTGTATGAGGAAAGTATTAGTATTACAATTAACTTTTCCCCCACATTTCACAAGATCTACATTTACTTGAAAGCAATAGTTTAGATTTAAATATGCCAGTGTTCAAACTAATTACACATTATAAATGTTAATTCATGCAACAAAACTTCCTTAAAAGCCTGCATACCATTTGTTACCTTGGTCTTTCAGAAGACAAGAATGCAGTACTAGATGGGAAACTATTTTTTATTGTGTAATCACAGAAACTACAATCTGCCCCATAAAACAAGACAAACATATTTGCCTCTGAAAGGCTACCCTGATCTCAATACCTCTTTCCAGCAGTTGTGTTATTCTCGGCAGACTGGAATTCATACAGCTCCTTAAGTTAGAACATACAACATGGGCTGCGTTTTTAAAAATCCTGTACACACGACAGAACATAACCACCTCGGGTTTTCCACCCTCCAACGGAGCTATTTTAGAGACACCTGAGAATTCTAAATTAAGCAACCCACCGACGAGTTAAGTCACTTTTCAAAACCGATGGACTGTCTCCACACCACCTGCATAAAGACGGGAACCCCGGACAGAGAGAATCTTAGATCCATACCTATATTTCATGCCAGTCTGCTTTGCGGTGGACTCTTTGAGAGAAATGTGATGTTGAGGGGTGAACGTCCCCAGGCTGCGCGCGATGATCGCGACCGTGCGGAATTTGGCCCGGGCTGCGTTCACCACATTGGGGGCGGTGGAGCTCTGCTTGCTCAGAAGTCGGTCCTCACCATTCCGACTCTTCAAATTGTGCTCTGTGCAGGCTATGGAGACTTGCATTGCTTCCCCGGGCAGCGCACGGTCCCTCTTAGAACCCAGAGCACAGGCAGTCACGAGAGGCTGAGCAGTTGGGAGGGTGTCTGCTCCTCTTTTAACCCCTCGTGGCTCCCCCTTCCTGGGGGTGCTGTCAGAGGAGTCCCCGCGGCTGGCCGGCTTCACAGCCGGGAAAGTGGCAGGAGCGACTGCGGTGTAGGACAGAGTCCCGGGCACCAAGAGGAGTAAACAGCCGGTCCTGAAGTTGTCACGGCAGCTGGAGCGCCGATCCGGCTCGCAAATCTTCCGGGGCAGTAGTCTCGGTTGATTAAACAGCCAAATCCATGCAGTCGGGAGGCTTCTGCAGACGCCTAGAGCTGAGCATTCGTGCTGACTGCACGCAGCCCCGCCGGGAGCGGTCCGCGGCGTCTGAATGCGGGCTCGCTGCCGGGCGATGGCTCAGATCCACACAGGCAGACCGCAGGATGCGCAGCCAGCACCCTCTGGACCTCAGGCAGGATGCTCAACCGGCGCGCAGAGCATCCCAAGCAGCAGCTAATGGCAAGCCGGCCCACAGGGGACCAGTGGTCTCCATCCACTCAGGCTGTCAGCTCGCTGTCCATCCCTCTCCTGGAGGTGGGGGCTTCTCAAGACCCCTCCCCACTCATTTTCAGGCGAAAGCGCGGTGGCCGAGCTCACCCGGACAAGGGTTTGCAGCTGCACGAGGAGCAGGCGGGTCCCTTTAAAAAGCTCCCTGCCTTTGTGTGGACGGATGGGCAAGGATCACTTTGACCGGATTCTCGCTGTAAGGAAGCTGGAGTACAGCGCATAACGGGGGCTCTGCCCTGACTCAGACCAAATCCTGCTGCAGCACAACAGCTGGAATTGGGGGAAGGCAGGGGGTGGGGGGTGCTGCAGCCAGGGAACGTGCCAGTGAGTTAACACGGAGATGCTCTGACTGGCTTGCTCAAACACAACTTGAAATCCCTGTTATTTGCCTTGCCAGGGTTCGTCGTCCCTTGGCACGTAGTTTCTTAAGCAGATAAGTTTGAAGTTTCCTGAAAAGCCACAGTGCAGACTTTTCGGAGTCAAGGGTGCAGGACAGAGTCCCGGGCACCAAGAGGAGTAAACAGCCGCTCCTGAAATAGTCTATTCTAGCTTCCAGAGGAGGGCCAAGGATGGGGCAGGGGGCAGCAACTGGGCAACACCAGGAAGGGAGCTGCACTAGGTGAACAGCAGGTCCACTGCACCTCCCAGGAGGGTCCAGGCTAGGGAGCTGGAGGACAGCAAAGCACCCCTGTCCACTCTGAATCCGCGTGTGGCAAGAACACTGCCTGTTCAGTGTCAGGCGCAAAGCAACTGCTCAATAAATGTGATTGACCTAAACTAAGCACCAGTTGGTTGATAATTTCTCTCTCCGTTTGAAATGCATGGAAGCCTGACTCCTTTTATAGATGGACTTACGCAAAAGGGAACAATGTTCAGTATTTATGGGCACCATCTCTTTACTATGCAGAAAAGAAAAATATGGAGAAAAAAATGAAATACTCTCTCAAGGAATTGGCAATCTGTGTGGGAAGGCCAAACATCCCATTTTAAAGGGGCTAATTAATTATGTCAGAAGCACATCATTGTTCAAGTGAGTGGTACCAATTCTAAGTCCACTGAAGTTAAGGGGGGGAATGGTTACAGAAAGCTGGAGAAAGTTCTTTTTGATTCATTCCCCACCCGTCTACTGAGTCCCCATGAGATACCTGACTGCTTACTGTGGTGGGTACAAAGGTGGCTCAGTCAGAGTCTGGACCGCAAGGAACTTAGGGCTGCTCAGCAGCCCTCATAGAGGGGTGGGACTTCACCTGGAGCACAAATTTGATTAGCCAGAGAGGAGGGAGGCTATCTTCCCGGGGGTATTGGCAGGTGTGGGGAGAACACACACACTGGCCCTGTCTTTGTGATAAAAAATAGCTGATCTGACCATTTTTTTTCCAGACAAACTAAGTTGTAGAAATGAAATTTTCAAGTAGAGTATGTGCCTGTTTTGTATTCTATTCCGGATATGAATTTTAACATTTTATTTAACATATTTAATATTTAACATATTACCTGCAGGTAAGGTTGAAATCACACTGTGGAATCTCATCCTTTACCCTCCATACCCTTCCCTCCCCTCCTTTAAAAATAGATATACTGCCTACTGTTCAGTGGTTGGGAAGTCCCTGACTGCAGATGGGGTGAGGCTGTGGAAAGAGGCAAATGAACCCAGGTTGCCTTCTGTTTACTACAAGGAAGAGGTTCTTGTAGCGTATCTTTGTTCCCCGGAAGATGTAACAGTGGGCAGAGAGGAAGCAGATCATTAGAACCTTTATTTTTTCACACTAAGCTGGCTCATCGGAGATGATCAATGCAAATCAGGAAAAGAGTCAAAGTGAGAAGAGGAAGAAGTGGGAGGAATCAGAAGGAACAGTGCAGAAAAAGGGGAAAATAAAGCAGCCTGAGAGGCAAGATGGAGCCTGGGGATTCCCACAGAGCCAGGTGGTCTGGAACCAGTGGCTTGGGCACTGGCTGAGTGGGAGGAGGTTGGAGAGGGTGGCTAAGGGCAGAGGTAAGTGTGCTGCTGCCCTGCAGGGAGGAGGGAAAGCGTGGAGGGTGCAGGGGACGTGGACACTGTTAGCCAGAGTGCCTTTCAGGTTGCTAAGAGCTAGCAGAGCAATGCCTGAAAGCATAACCAAAAGTCGAACAGGGAATAGGTTATCAGAATAAAACATGCAAGGCAGGGCACCTCTGAGTCACCTTTTTATCCCCCACAGGACCAAGCAGACTGCCTTGTGCATAGCAGTCCCTTACTCTATAAACAATTGAGAGAGGGAGATAAGGAAGCAGAGGAAGGGGAAGACAAGTGGATGGGAGATAGAAGAGGCCAAATTCTTGGATAAACTTGATGCCTTAAAAAAAAGAAGGAAAGGAAGAAAAAGAAAATCCTGCATGTTCTAGTTTTGCACAGCCTACTTACTCAAAAGGAGTGAATAACTGTCCCACATTCACAGCTGCACCTCTTGTGTACAGACAAGTGTCCTAGCCTTTGGCACATGTCTCAGGGAGAATCGAAGGAGGAGACCACAGGAAGCCTGCAATGCAAGCCTCTTCGTTGCTGCCCCTAGGGTGCCTCTTCAGATCCGATGCCACATGGGCTTGCCAACAGCCAGCCGGCCGCTTAGTGACTTACCCGGCTGTGCTCACCCCTCCCAGCACTAATGGAGCAGTAGGTCTTAGGCCCAGGGAAGTTAGATAACAACTGGCTGTGAGAATGCTCATTCCTGATATGTTTGTGCTAATGGGCCACGTGCTAATTAAGCTGGGGAATTTAGACTTGGAATATGTATCCTTTCATTGTCACACACTAGAATTTGGAGGGGTTCTCACTGTTAGTATTTCAGGTTCAAGTAAGACCTACAAATGATTAGGTATAAAGAGAGATTAGAGATAGAGATGTGGATATTGTTATGGGTTGACATGGGTCCCCTAAAATTCATACACTAAAGTCCTAACCCCCAGGAAGTATCTCAGAATGTTACTATATTTGGAGGTAGGGTCTTTAAAGAGGTAATTGAGGTAAAATGAGGTTAACAGGTAATGAGGTCCTTACGGAAGGCCCTAATTCAGTGTGACTGGTATCCTTACAATACAGGAGATTAGGACACACACACACATGTGAGGACACAGGGAGAAGATGGCCGCCTGCAAGCCAAAGAGAGAGGCATCAGAAGAAATCAGTCTGCCGACACCTTGATCTTGGACTTCTAGCCTTCAGAATTGTAAAATAAAAATTAATTTTTATTATTTCATCCACCCTATCTATGGTATTTTGTTATGGCAACCTACCAAATTAATACAGAGATAAATATTGTTTGTTTTTACTTTAATTCTTATAGTATTGGTCAAGAGAAACTATTGGAGCTTTCTAAAGAAGATGCTCCAGAAAATCACTATTAGATCACAGTGAAGATCGTTATGGTTCCACTATACACATCCTGAGCCAACATTACTAATGTGCTCCAAAGAAGAGCTGCAAATACAATTTATTTATTCCTTTACACAAAGTCATATAGCCTCTACATGGTGACTCTTGATACAAGATGTGGTGGTTTTCAAGACACTTCTAGTATTTTCCCTTGCTGTTAATGACCTTATTCTGCCAGTTTGCTCTTTTTAAGGGCTTGCTTGATCCTAGGCATCCAGAATCAGCAATCTCAGAAGCATCATGAGTGGGTGGAGATACACCTGCACCCTGCAGGCCAAGGCCTGGGTTCCAGACCAGCTCCTCACTTCGCCTGTGACCTCAAGAATCACCAGAGCTCTCTATACCTCTTTGCCCTCACCTGAGATGGGAGGGGGACACATGTTTATGTCCAATTGCCTCTCTTGTTCTATAGATTCCATGAGATATTTTTTCAGAGAGAGATGGAGGTTACAAGATTACATAGGGCCAAGTGATCTCTTACTCCACAATTTTGCCTGGGTCTTAGCTGGTCTCTGTTCATTAGCTGATGTTTGGAATTCTTTGGCATTAATGTCAAAGGGTCACTAGGTCATGGTGACAGAGACCTAGTAGGAACAGACCTACTTAACTTGCATCCTATCTTCTCATGCTCATCATTGAGTCTTCACGGTAATGTGAAAGTCCTCTAGGGTGTCGGGTCCACTGGAGCTGAGTGAATCCCAGAGCTTCCCCTTCCTTCCCATGTACCACTGAGCACCATGCTCAATCTCCCTGGGCCTCATCACCCTCATGGGAAAAAACAATGCAAGCCCATGTCTCTCCTGATGATTGTGTGAATTGCCTGAAATAGTGCTTGACCCACAGTAGGCACTTGGTAAGTGCTAAGTATACTTCTCAATTTATTACAGGCAGGACTGTCAGAAAGTCATTGATCTCCTCTCAGACAAACTCAGCAGGAGACCTCAGCCATCACTGACAGCAGTAACGCTTATACAGCTCTTCCCATATTTTAGGAACTCTTAAGAACAGTTTATACATAATTTCTCAATTAATCCATGCACAGTCCCATGGTGGGGGGTGCTATGTTATCAACCCCACTCTACAGATGAGGAAACGTGAGACACAGGAGTTCAGTAACTTGCACCTGGTGGCCCTGGCAGGAAGCGGCACAGCTGCGACTTACCTAGGGTAGCCTGCCTCTGGAGGCTGGTTCTGGACCATGGAGCAAACTGCTCCTCACTGCAAGAGCTTCCTTGTGGAAAGGCTTTGAATAGTGTTGTTTTATGAGTATAATTTAAAAGAAGCTCCATTCTTGTGAGTGAGGGAAAGAAATTCAATATTAAAAGCATAACAATTTCAGAACAATTAAGTCATCCATGCTGATAGCTTTTGTGAATGCCTTTTATCAACCTTTTCAAATACTTCATAATACTTTATCCATTGCTCAATAAAATTTTTTCCCAATTACCTGGAAAATTTCTGATTTCTTTGATTTCTTACAACTCGAGTCAAAACCAAATGCTTTTTGTTGAGCCCACTGATAACTATGGTTTATATTCCACTGGAAACCAAAGCCAGCAGGGGCCAGGAAATATCCAGTTATACAGCCAGACAAAACTAGATTCATTCAAAACAGAAAAGAATCTGCTAATATCCAAGGAATGTTAAGCATGCAAGTGTACAGATGGCAAGCCAATTTGTGTGCCTATTATTTGTGATTAAAAGAGGAACTATTAGGGTAAGAGTTTGCTATTTATCAGAAATTCTTAACACATGGTTTGGGAGAACAGTTTATTATATTCTGACAAACTGAACCAGCCATGAACATTAGCATGGCCCTCCATTTGCATGAGCACAGGCTTTGGAAAAACAGAGAAAGTAACATTGAGACCAAATTGGAAACACTCAAGCCTCTGCCGAACAGAAGAAACTTCCAGATGTCTACCCTTCTGCTTCCCTGGAAGAAATGTTTCACCAGAGCACCTCTGCCAGGAAGCTCAGAGGAGAGGCTCAATATAAATATCCTCACACCACCCACCACTTGTCCAAAACCAAAACATAATCAAAGGATAGTTAAGCTTTTTAATAATCACTTAAACTATATCCACCATCACTAAAAAATACTTTAATTTGAAACTTCTGACACATCAGATGTATCATCAAGATCTCCAATATTTATCCATCACATTATATATTCCAGGCAAGGTGCCCATAGTGGAATAGGAAGCAAGTATGAAAAAATAGGAAATTCACTATTCAGACTATTTTGCTCACGCCTCTTCATGGTAGGTAATTTCTCATAAGCTTGTCTGGAACCTGGATGCAAAGAGCTAGGAGGAAACAGGAATACATGGTCTGTTCATTTTTTACAAATGTCATTAGTTCTTCCTAAATTATTATCCATTAGTGTAATTTCCGTCATTGCCTTCTAATGGAACAAGCTGGTCAGATATATTTTCCATGTCTTTGGTTAAAAGCTTTCCCTAAAGAGCTTAACTCAGAGAGAGTTTGTTTTCAAAGATAATTAGAATTACTGTATTTCATGAAACCATTAAGCATAAGATACATCATTATTTTGTACACTAACATAAAAACTGTGGTAAATTAATTATAACACAGTGTTTTTTATTCCTTAAAAATTTAATTTTAAATTTATTGAAAGAGTCTTTTTAAACAGGTAGGTTTTTCTGCTCAAAACTTCACTCTTGTACAGACATTAAAAGGAAAAAATAAGGGGAGTATATTGGCTAAAGTATTCCTAAAATGTATTCATATTCAGAATCTGATGCTTCTGGATGTTTTATTCAGAGTCATCAATGTCCAGTCTTTCCAGTGATTTTTAGTAATGCAGCATTTTTTTTAAAACCATGCCCAATGATTGTCTTCGGGATTTTTTTTCCACACTGTTGATATCTACTCTGAAGGTTGTGATGCACACTGATAGGCATTGTTGACCAATGATGGCCACCTAACCAGCAGCAATTAGAAATCATGTCACAATTTCAGCAAAGGAAAAATATGTGCTTCAAGGAATTGATGAACTATAATGATTTCTAAGATAATATATGATAAACTGATTTCACAGCAATTTAAATCTAAAATGCTGTGGAAGGAAGGGAAGGAAGAGAGAGCGGGAGGGAGAGAAAGATTTTTGAGCACCCACTATGTGCCAGGAATTGTTTCAAAGGCTTCTATATTCATTATCACATTCCAGAGGAAAGGGGAAAAAAAATCAGCCTTTGTTAAGCATTTAAATTAACTGGGCTCTCAACTAAGTACGCTATAGGTAGGGTTACATAAGAATTAATCTTCCCCCTTGCAAAAATGCGAAGTGAATCAGATTCCAGAAGAGCTTCGGACATGAAGTCATCCTGGCCAGATGGAGCTGAGAAAAATAAGCAACATAAAGGTCTATTCAAAAATACACTAATGGGTTAAAATTCCCTTGTTTCAGTTCAAATTTGTTGGTCTTTTGGGGGTGAGAAAATCCGTTATTACACACGTCACTCTACCTTGTAATATCTTTTTATAAAAGATACATTCTTTCACTCCTTTATTCCATTCATTTTCAAAGGAGAGGTATTGTTAAAAGAGCAGACCTGAGATCCTATGAGATTCCTTCTCATGTAAGTCCTCCCTTTTGGCAGATCACAGAGAGTTAATGTAGGAGAGCGCCCCCCAACCATGAGCTTCCATCACATTTAAAATGAACTCACTTTATGCTCTATCAAATACTGCATTGTCTGAATTCTTTATCATGCACATGTATTCCTCTTGTAAGTAAAATGAAATAAATTTTTCTAGTTATGTTTTCTATTATCATCTCATCACAGATTCATCTAAAAGGACACCCGTGGAAGCAAGAAGGGAAGAAAAATGCCATACCTCAATCCAGATTTCCAATTTACTACATTTTTGTTGATATCTTCTTAGTTCCTGTGTTTTTTAGTTTTCCATGCGTAGTTTTGAGGTGGGTGTTATTGATGCTGCTATTGCTTTTTTATAGTTGGATACTTTTCAAAGCATGTGTCAGTCACCTCATGCTTTCAAGTTACATTTGTTCATTTGTCTTTTATTTTTTGTGTATTATCTATCCTGAAATCAATTACTTGCCACCATCATGCATTGATGACCACAACAATATGCATTTTTCATCGTTCACGTGCTAAGTTCTACACCCTGATGAGGCAGAGGTGGGGGATTCAGCCCTTGCTCATCAGGCTCCCTTGCTGGCTGGGGAAAGTGCCGACGGCCAGCTGCCTCCCCCATATGTTGAGATTAGTGCTATAGCTGATACACACACCAGACAAAGAGGGAGAGATCTCTGGGGGTTGGGGCAGTTAGAGAAACTATGGTGGCGTCAGAAAGGATCTGGGCATTAAGGACAGAGTAAAACCCAGGCAAGGAGAGAGAATCGGGGAGAGAAGTGGTACCAGCAGAAGAAGAAGTAAAAGCAAAGATAGGGACTTTGGGGGGCTGATTTGGGGATAATGAGAAAACCATTCTGGATGGAACCTTACTTGAGAAGATTTATGTAAGAAGTGATGCAAAACAAATGAACCTAAATCAACTGGAGTCCGTTGAGGACAGCTTTGGATAAAAGTCTGGTGAAGACTCCCCAGGGCAGTTGGGAGAGATTTGAGGATAGAAAGTTGATCAAGAAGTCTGGTCTGGGGTAAAGAGTGTTAAGCAGTACCAATATTTTTTTAAATGTCTTGAAACCTGCAGTAGTGGATTTTTGAAATATCCATCTGGAAACCACTAGGGTGATTTGGAAGTATAAGAGACTCAGGGCAGGAAGACCAGTCAGAGGCTGCCAGAATCAGCCAGCCGTGAGTAAAACCTGCTAATGGAAGAACGATACTTCTTACTGCCAGTTCCAACAGAAAGATGATGGGAAAATATTCAGAATGCATTGAGAGCTAAAAAAAAACAAAAACAGTTCACAAAATAACATGTAGAGTTTGAGCCAATGTTTACAGAAGGAAAAACTGTCTATCTGCAAAGAACTGAAGAGATCTGCCCAAATATATTTGGTATAGTGGATAATGAGAAATTATCACTAATAGACTCAAATATTATCAGTTGTTACCTGTGGGTGGTAGAACTATGGATAATTGGTATTCCCTTTATTTTGATAGCATATGATTTTCTGCTGTGAGTACTTATTACTTTTATATTACGGAACAAAAAAAATGTGATACACAGAAAAAAAAAAAATGATGCTGAAGCAATGAGGGCCTGTAGGCATACTTGCCATGAAGACCAATGACTTTTCTTTTTAATTTCGCAGCATCCAGTACTTTGGGGTAAATGTCACTAAGCTGACTCAGCTTACTTTTTAACAAATAAATGTCCAGGAGCAGACTATCCAGGATGTGGCCATTAAGCTTTGCTGAAATGATGTGGAGAAGAATTTAGCAAATCAAATCACTGTTTATTTGTTTCTCTATATATTCTGTTCTGGATTCCTGCTTGGGAGGCAGGCAAGGAGTGGTCTGATGGTAACAACTGGATATGGAATATTAAAGGAATTTTTGGTAATAATGATATGAATTCTTGCAACCTATGCCTAGTTGACATAGGTTGTCCCTATGAGCTAGCCTCTGCTAAAGGGAGTTTACTATGGAGTTAATCAAATTAGTGCAAGTTGAGCTCCTTAGGAGAAAAGGACATGTCTCAAATCTATCGCATAATTATGCAGAAAGTGTTTTATTAATTCCCATTGGCTGAATACGTGAACTTATACCAACCTCTGGGGCAGTACCAGAACTGGGCGGAAATCTGCTATATAGAAATCAAATCTCTATGTTAAAATTTCTGAGCCATCTCTAATAATTGTGATTTGTCCCCAGTATTCTGCATCTAGCCTTTGCCCTGTCTTCTACTTGTATTTTACATAGTTCCATGGTGATGAAACAAAAGAAGGGAATAATGCAATATGGTATCTCTGTAGATGTTAGGAAATATCAGCAAGAGAGTAGGAGTAAGGAGGGGACAGAGAAAAGGAAAAGGATTTTAGATAATATCAAATGAAGGGAAAGATTTGAAGAGAGACAAAAAGCTTGAGCATAATCTGCTGACTGAAGTCCACGGGGAGGTGGTCAGTCAGTTTTGAGAAAAGGTCAGTGCATTAATGTCCTCTGGTTGTCATCACAAATTATCACAAACTTGGTGGTTTAAAATAACAGAAATGTATTCTCTCAGAATTCTGGAGGCCAGAAGTCTGAAATCAAGGTGTCAGTAGGGTCATACTCCCTTCAAAGGCTCTGGGGAACAGTCCAGTCCTTGCCTCTTCCAGCTTCTGGTGGCAGCTGGTACACCCTGTGACCGCATCACCTCACCCTTTGACCTCACCTTCAAAGTCCTTCTCCTCCATGTGTCTGTGTCTTCTCCTCTGTCTCTTACAAGGACACTTGTCACTGGATTTAGGACCCACCTGAGTAAGCCAGGATGACCTTATTTCAATATCTGTAACTTCATTACATCTGCAAAGATACTTTTTCCAAATAAGGTAATACTCACAGGTTTCAGGGATTAGGAGGTAGACATATCTTTTTAGGGACTACCAGTCAACTGACTACAGTCAGTCTGGGGAAGGTATGGGCTAAGTGGGAAGAGGATGAGGGACTGATGAGGGGAGGAGAAGGCAGTGGACTGGACTTGCTTTCCGGTCTGACAAGAGAGCAACAAATATAACGAAATGGCCCAAGAGAGCATGGACTGAACCAGAGCATGGGTTTGAGTAGCTCTCATCTGAGAGTGATTTCTTTGATGGAAGAAAAGAAAGAGGAACAAGATGAATTCTCATAGATTAAATAAGTGACAGTGAGGCTGCCCATGCTGAACACAGAACCTCCTGGCCCAGGAACAACAGCAGTGTCTCAGGGACAGAGACCACACTTGGACAGACCCACATGAAAGGATCATTGATCACATGCCCATGGTGAGAATGGAATGGCCCAGTAAATCAGAGGGCCTTCTGGAGGGAGCGTTGGCCCAGGGATGGTGAGATAAAGGTACACGGACTACCTGGGAAAAAGAGACAGTAACAACACAAGAAGGAGGGAAGCTCTGAGGCAGAAATAGCAAGGCAAAGATAAAACTCCAAGAAATGATTGGTTTGCTATTATTTCTACCATTTTCCTGATCAAGAGTACCTCCAAATTTTTAATGGATACATTTCTCTTGGTAAAAGCTTGAACCACCAGTCAGTGATAGTATTTGTTGGCATCTGGTAGGCACAGCATTACATGGTCTAGGACTAGAGCAGCTCAAGAGCCAGTCAGATTTTGAGTTCAAGCCTCAGTTATGAGAACAGAGGATTCCAGTTATGAGACTCATGATGACATCAAGGAGCAGGGAATGACATTAAATACAAAGGGACTGAGTCTTCTCATTATAAAGGAAGCTTGGAACCTGAACAATTTAAGGCAGTATTCAGAGGACTGATTCAGCAGAATGGTCAAAATGGAAGGAAAAGATCTGACAATAATAAATCAATCAAGAGTTACAGGGAATAAAAAATGTTTTGCTTTATTAAGATATAACTGCACAAATTAATAATCATAACATTGTTGGGATTTGAAATATAAAGATATGTATGCATATGCATATATATTGTATATATAATTTAAGTACATGTATATATATATGTATATATATATAAAATAGTACAAAGGATGGGAATGAATGGAACTTGGAATGATTTTGGAGCAAAATTTCTATATTTTAATTTAAAATTAATTTTCTTCTGAAGTCAACTGTGATAAGTTAAAGTAAATATTGTAATCATTAAAACAATCAGAAAGAAAATAACTCAGAAATAATTTTTAAAAATCAAGAAAGGAATTAAAATATCTAACAGAAAAGAAGGAAATCAACAAAAAAGTAAAAGTTTACTAGAACTGCTAAATGAATTTAGCAAGGCCATGGAATATAAGAGTAATATACAAAAATCAATTGTATTTCTATATACTATCAATGAACAACTAAAAATTAAGAAAATAATCCTAGTTACAATGCCAAAGAGAATAAAATACTTAGAAATAAACTTAACAAAAGAACTGCAAGCCTTGTAACTGAACAGTAAAAAACATTGTTAAGAAATTAAAGAAGATCTAAATAATATTCATTTTCACAGATTGGAATAGTCAATGCTGTCAAGATGGCAATTCTCCCAAAACTGATCTAGAATTCAGTATAATTCTGATCAAAATCTCAGCTGTAAAACTTGATAAGATCTAAAATTTATATAGAAATGCAAAATACTTAAATGGCCAAAACAATTTTGAAAAAGAAGGTCTACATTAGAGGACTTAAACCATCTGATTTCAAAACTTGTTATAAATCTATAGTAATCAAGAGAGTGTGGTATTGGCAAAAGATAGACATAAAGATTAATGGAAGAGAACTTAGAGTTCAGATGTAAGTCCTTACATTTATTGATTTTCAACAATGGTGTCCAAAACACAATTTAATTAGGAAAGGATAGTCTTTTCAAAAAATGCTGTTAATATAATTGGATATCCACATGCAAAAAACAAAAAGAGCAAAAGAGCTTAGACCTTCACCTCATATCCTACACAACAAATCTCAAATAGATTACTGAACCAAATTTAAGAATTAAATTCTAAAACATATAGAAGAAAACATACAGAAATCTTTGTGAACTTAGGTTTGGAAAAGACATGACACTGAAAGAACAACCCGTAAAAGAAAAATAAATGATAAAGTGGGCTTCCTAAAAATAAAAACCATTTCACTTAAAAATATATCACTAAGTAATGTAAAGACAAGCCATAGGCTAGTAAAAAAAAATTACATATCATAGATTTGGTAAAGGACTACTCTCCAGAACATATAAAGAACACTAATAATTATAGAAAGATAATACAACCTGGCTAAAAAAAGGTGCAAGATTTTAATAGACATTTAACCAAATGAAAGATGATATGTATATGAATGGCTAAGGGCCACATGAAAAGAAACTCACCTCATTAGTTATTAAGAAAATGCACACACAAAAAATGAGACCACCCTATAAACCCAATAGGATATCTATAATTCTTTAAAAAGCTATATAATACTAAGTGATGATGTGGAGAAACTAGA
Organism: Manis javanica; assembly: GCF_040802235.1. Classification (NCBI taxonomy): domain Eukaryota; kingdom Metazoa; phylum Chordata; class Mammalia; order Pholidota; family Manidae; genus Manis; species Manis javanica. The sequence goes on from NC_133158.1 coordinate 147,449,364, forward strand.
ACCCTCATGTGTTTCTGGTGAGAATGTCAAATGGTACAGCCACTATGGAAAATACTTTGCTAGTTTCTTGAAATGTTAAGCACAAATATACCATGTGATCATTAGCCATTATCCAGAAAAGGAATTCTGCTTCTAGGTATAAAAACATATGATCATAAAGACACATACATAAATGTTCATAACAGCATTATTCATAAAAACTAAAAGAAACTTTTACCTAAATATCCATCAAATGGTATGTAACACAAAACAGAGAACAAAATGTATCATATTTATGTAAGTCTTTAGCATTAAAAGAGTGGACTACTGATACATGAAACAACATGAATCATCCTCAAAAACATAACACTAAGTGAAAGAAGCTAGACGAAGAAGCTACCAATCGTATAATTTTATTTTTATGACAGGTCTGGAAAAGCACATTTTAGAGACAAAACAGATAGATCAATGGTCACCTGGGGCTGAGAGTAGAAATAGGGATTCTCTGTAAATAGGCATGCACTTAATTCTTTTGAAGTTATGGGAATGTTCTCAAATGGAATTTTGGTTATGATTGTACAATTCTATAAATTTACTAAAATCATTGAGTTATACATTTATTTGGGGGTATATGTTACAGTATATAAATTATACCTCATAAAGCTGTAAAAAAAAACCCTAAAAAACAAACCATGACTTTGCTGAGTTTTTTAAGCCCTGAGATTTCCCTTTCTAATCAGAAGCAAAGATTGCTTCTGAAGATAGAATTTATTATAAGCCATAATAAACAGATGACAGTGGCCTGGGAAGTCTCTGAGAGGGTTTCAAAGCAGGATCAGCAAGGACAATGAGTTTAATTGCTCTGGGGTTCCACAGAAGAGACTGTGCTTCCTCTGTCATAGCACTGACATGCTAGAAACCCTAGCTAGGTTGAGAGAAAGTCTAAAGCATCCCAAAGTAGTTCTACATGGGGCATAACATGGGTCTCAGAAGCATATAGGGATAGTGGAGCAGCAATGGCTGAGGCTGGAGCCTGAGGCAGCTTTACAGAGTCCCCCACTTTATGAAATAAGACAACAGAGAAACCTAGGCTCATGAGGGCCTTTAGGGCACACAGGAAGTCACAGAGTACATCGCTGGATACTGAGGCAGGCAAAGTTTGCAATCAAACATACTGGAATAAAGAATAAGACCGGATCAGGAATAAGACAAGGATGTCCACTCTCATCAGTTTTATTCAACATAGTACTAGAAGTCCTAGCCGTGGCAATCAGATACTCTAAACAGATAAAAGGCATCCAAATTGGTAAGGGAGAAGTACAACTGTCCCTATTTGCAGATGACATTATACTATACATAGAAAACCCTAAAGCCTCCACCAAAAAATTATTAGAACTTATTACTGGATTCAGCAAAGTTACAGGATACAAAATTAATATACAGAAATCTGCTTCATTCCTATATACTTAGAGTGAACTAGCAGAAAGAGAAATCAGGAAAACAATTTCATTTATAATTACATCAAACAGAATAAAATACCTAGGAATAAACCTAACCAAGGAGGTGAAAGACCTGTTCTCTGAAAACTGTGAGACACTGATGAGAGAAATTAAAGATACAAATAAATGGAAATCTACCCCATGTTCATGGATAAGAAGAATCAATATTGTCAAAAGACCATCCTGCCCAGAGCAATTTACAGATTCAATGCAATCCTTATCAAAATACCAAAATCATTTTTCAATGAACTAGAGCAAATAATCCTAAAATTCATATGGAACCACAAAAGACCCAAAATAGCCACAGCAATCCTGAGAAAGAAGAACAAATGTGGGGGGATTACACTCCCTGTCTTCAAGCTATATTACAAAGCTACACTAATCAAAACAGTATGGTACTGGCACAAGACTAGATCAATGGAACAGAATAGAGTGTCCAGACATAAACCCACACATATATGATCAATTAATATATGATAAAGGAGCCATGATTATGCAACAAGAAAAAGACAGCCTCTTCAATAACTGATGTTGGGAAACCTGGACAGCTATATGCTATCTCATGTTCTACAAGAGAATGAAACTCGATTACTGTCTAACTGCACAAACAAAAGTGAACTCAAAATAAATCAAAGACTTAAATATAAGACATGAAACCATAAAACTCTTAGAAGAAAACATAAGCAAAAATCTCTTGAACATAAGCATGAGCAATTTTTCCTGGACATGTCTCCATGGGCAAGGGAAATAAAATAAAAAATGAACAAGTGGGACTACAACAAACTAAAAAGGTGCCTTAAAGAACATCATCAGCAGAAAAAAAAGGCAACCTGTGGTATGGGAGAATATATTTGTAAATGATTTATCCAGTAAGGGGTTAACATCATATATAAAGAATGCATATGTCTCAACACCAAAAAAACAAATAACCTGATCAAAAACTATGCAGAGGATGTTAGCAAACATTTTTCAAAAAAAAAAAAATACATGTGGCCAACAGGCACATGAAAAGATGCTCCATATCATTAATCATCAGGGAAATGCAAATCAAACCATAGTGAGACATTACCTCACATCAGTTAGAATGGCCACTATCCAAAAGACAAGAAATGGAAAGAGTGAGGATGTGGAGAAAAGGGAACCCTCCTGCACTCTCAGTGGGAATGTAAATTGGTGCATCCACTATAGAAAGTCACATGGAGGCTCATCAAAAAAGTTCAAATAGAATTACCATACAACTCAGTTACTGTATTTCTAAGAATTTATCCAAAGAAAACAAAATCACTGATTTAAAAAGATGTACTCTATGTTTTTTGCCACATTATTTGTAAAAACCAAAATATCGAAGAAACCAAAATGTCCAACAATAGATGAATGGCTAAAGGTGTGGTGTATATATACACAGTGGAATATTATTCAACCATAAAAAAGAAAGAAATCCTGCCATTTATGACAACATGGATGGACCTAGAGCATATTATGCTAAGTGAAATAAGCCAGGAGTGGAAAGACAAATACCATATGATTTCAGTTATATGTAGAATACAAAAACAAAACAAAACAAAATGAACAAAATAGCAGTAGACTCACAGACACTGAGAAGTGACTGGTGGCTACCACGGGGGAGGTGGAGGGGTATGTGGGTGGGGAGGAGGAAAGAGATAAGGGGCATAAAAATCTCAATCATAATATAAGTTGGTCACAGGGATGGAAATGCAACATAGAGAATATAGATAATGGTTCTGTAACATCTTTCTGTGTTGACAGACAGCAACTACACTAGTTGGGGTGAGGATGTAATAATGTTTGTACCTGTTGAACCACTGTGTTGTATACTTGAAATTAATATAATACTGTGTATTAACTTACTTCAATAAAAAAAAGAGATGTTAAGTAAATACTGCCCCTTGCCCTTCATTCTTGTGGAAAACTACAGGTTACTTTAATCTAAAGACATTTTTAACACTTCATTTTTGTTTTCATTAAATTAAAACAAGCATAAAATACTAGGTGCAGCAGAGTGTCCTCAAAGACCCGGTGGGACAGGTTGAGGACACATAGGCACCAGGTGGGCAAGGGACAACTCAGAGGGGAGCAATAAGGACCTGGAGAATGGCCGGAACACCAGCTCTGATAGGAGGTGGAACTTGGAATTAACTAAATGTTTACCCAAAGCTCCCGTTTGGGAAATGATCAAGTTAACTTAAATAGCAAGTTACTGGCTTTTCCCTGCCCCCACGAGAACCCATCAGAAATAGGGGCTTTAGAACCAGATGAAGACAGTCAATAAAAACTCCTTTTTCTGACCATTGATGGACATTTGCAGGATGTAGAAGGCTCCCTGTGAGCTGAGGGTCTAATGCTGTCACCTTTGACCTCAGGCCTCTCAGGATGACCTACGACGAAGAACATACCTTGGCCCCAAATAGCTAGCTCTTCTGAGTTTAAGAGCCTCACTTTGTCAGATGAGACAGCCTCCTTCTCTGTTAGAGGGTGACTCAGGTCTTCTTAAATGAGTCTAAGCAGGTGGACAAGGTGCCCAGGGTTAATAGCTGGGCACTATCTTCTTGTCCCTGGAATCTTGTCACTTTGAGCCTTAGGTGAAACACTAGCTTTGGGAGGTTCTCCTAGGGTGTTGAAATGGTTTGCTTCTGGGCAAATGCACTGAGTTACTAGATCCCAAGAGCATGCTTTGGTTTATATCCCAGGTGTTTCTAGGTTTATTTACAGATCAATTAAGACATTTGTAACTCTTTAAGTGGCATTTTAAATGAGATATCATTAAACAAAAACCAATTGGAAGCAGAGTCATTCCATTTCCCTGCTAGTCAGATTGGATTGTTTGTATAAACTGCTGTTGTGCTGCACATCCAGAAAGGGATTTGCCATTCCACAGCCAACATCATTATTTAGGCCCAGCACTCACTAACTCAACAGCATGGCACATTATTTATAGCAATATGGTTGTTTGTTATAAAAGATTTCATGTGGGGGAAGGGCAGAGAAGATATGTGAATTCTTAACGGTTTGGGCTTGGGGCTTTTTCTTTTAATTGAATAGGAGTGACTTATTTAATGTTACATCTAGGTAAATGAGGAAAATACACCCCTTCCAGGAAATGACTGCCTGATTTTAATCTCTCTGTAATCATTCTTAGTTGTTAACTGTCTTCTGAAATTCAAAAGGCTGTGGTGTGGAGGAGGGAGGACATGCTGTTACATGGACAGAAACAGGACCAAGGAGAACTAGCAGCAGGCAGGGGACACATACAGGAGGACTTGTTGACAATGTGGGCTGCTCGGCAACACATCAGGTTGCCCACTGGAGATGTCGTAAGCTTGCTGTACTGGAAGGACTCAAATTGTGGCCACAGGACCAGATGTCAGTGCATGATAGAGAAAAGAGATTGATTTCTCGGCTTGGTGGTTGGTTCAGGAAACTGAACTGTGCTCAGTGATGTGGGTTTGTTCTTTTGCCATGTTCAACATCCCTTCTCCCTTCTGAAAATAGCATCCTATGTTTCATATGGGATAGATTCCACTCCCAGGCTTTCCACGAGGGCAAGTGACCCAGCCCAGTCAATAAGAGAATTCCATCGCCCAGGTCACAGTGTTGACTCAGGATGGTCATGTGACCCAAGCAGTTCAGCAGTTCAGTGATACCCAAGCCTGGGACTTCTACTGGAAAAGAGAAACTCTTCTGGACTAGTAGCTAGTTAAGCCTAAAGGCACCAAGGGCTATTGCAAAGAAAGGATATGCTTGAGAATGAACTGTAAGGTCATCAGAGAGATGAGATTCCCTAGTGGCCCCATCTTCCTCTGGTCTCCTTCAGCAGGTGGTGTCTGCTCTTTCCTATTCTGGTCCTTCATCCACTGTGTTGCAGTGATTCAGCTACTTGGTCTCTGCTTCCACTGTTTCCAGGACTAGAAACTGAGTAATTATAAACCCCCTATTCAAATTCCCCAAGAAAAAGAACCTGACCATACAAACCCGTCACCATCCATGTGATGTACCTAAGGCGAACTGGCTCTCACACAGCCACCATGGAAGGCTGTCTTTATGTCAGGCACTGTTATAAACTGAACTGCATCTTACCACACCCCCCCTCACCCCAAACTCATAAGTTGAAACCCTGACTGCCAATATGATGGCATTTGGAAGTAGGGCCTTTGGGAGGTAATTAGGTTTAGATGAGGTTATGAGGGTGGGGCCTCCATAATGGGATTAGTGCTCTTATAAGAAAAAGAAGAGACCAGAGCCTCTTTTATATGAAACAATGTTGATATAAATGTGGAAGCTGACCTCAGAAGGCAACTCTGGGAAGGGACCGGATTCCTCCCTAAACAGTTGTCAAGGTTCTTTCCAATTGTAGGTTTCTACAATTCCTTTTTTTCCTTTTTAATTCTCTTTTAATTGTTTTTTTAAGTTTTGTTAGTATTGAGATGTTTCCTAGAAGGATTGATAAAGGAAGTTGCCAAGCAGACAGCCTCATGCATTCTGCTCTTTTCCTCACCTACTACCCAGTGCTTGTCCCACTAAGGGTTTGGGGACCAGTTTTTCACAAAGGAGATTTTTGAAATAAAACCAAATCTGGGACACCCCAGGCTTGTCTGATATGACACGGTGATTCAGTCAGGTCCTGGCAGGAAGCGATGGCACAGTCAGGTGTCATGTAATATTGACAAGGGGTGGCAGAGTGTACCGAAAGAGGGTATATCCTTAAACCATGGAGCTCAAGCCTAGTGATAGCTGTGCCAATTACCACCCAAGCCAAAGGGGCAATTGGAAAGATGGTTACCATGACCCAGAGACAGAGTGGACCGAGTGAGGGCCACCTACAGAAGCTGTGACACTCAATGGAGTGAGATGGCCAGCCCAGAGAGGGGGAGCTTTGGGAATAAATACTGCCCACCCCAATCTCCTGATAACTGGCTAAACCCAACTGGAAGCCAAAGGAACTACCTCCTAGGGGTACAAAGCAAAGTAGAAAAGGGTAGGGCATGTATCTGGAGGAATAAATGGAAACTATTCAACACACATGGGGAAAAAGTACTTAGGCGACATTGTTCCTTCAAGTAGCCAAAAGGATCTCAATACATCAGGGCCCACTGACGAGTCTTTTTTGCAATATGCTGATCCAGTGCTGCTCCAGCATAAAACAAGATGATGCCTGAGCGCCCACTCATGCTGTGGGGCAGGTTTGCCCTGCCTGAAGATATCATGGAATGAGAAACTACCCCTCCATCAGAGCGCAGGGACCCTGGAGAGAGAGGACAGTCTTCAGTGACCAGTTTAAAGTGGCACCAGCCATAAGGCTGAGCCACACCATCCTTCAGACATTTACTGACTTGGAAATACCTCGTTTTAATTGAGATGCAGAGAAATCATATACTTGAAAAGTATGAAGTAAAAAATATTACAGAAAAGGAAGGTCAGGTTTTGGGGAACATTGTTTTGCATTTAAGATTAAAACAGGAATGTGATTGGTACTGAAAACATGACACTTCCTTTTTTAATTTAAAATGAATCCCTTAACTCCTAAAGACACAAATTCACTGAAACATTCAAACTCAGCAGTCTAACTAAGGCTGCTTTTTTTCTATCCTTTTCTAGGGAGAATCTAATATGGGAGATAAATTACACTACTCTTCCATTTACTAAACAAATATTTACTCAACATCTACCACATGCTGGGCACTGTTCTAGTGCTGTGAACAGAAGAAATATTCCAAGATTAACAAGACCCATCTCCGCTCAGGCAGCTTACATTCTAATAAGCTAGACAGACATAAAAACAGATAACCACAATACAGGACAGAATTAAATACATGCTACAGAAGCTCAGGTGATTTGGGGGGGATTCGCCAAGCAGAGATTCACTTTGACTGTGGGAACACCAGAGAAACCTGCATGGAGGAGGTGATGCTAGCTCTGGGCTTTGAAAAATGAGCAAGATATTATTAGAGGGCACAGGGTCAGACAGGTAAGATAGGGACACCTCAGGTTAGGGTGGAGCGTCAGCAGAGATGTTAGAGGGAGACAGAATAAAAAAGGGGTGCTGAGTCAAACTGTAGAGAATCTTACATACCAGCATACTTAACTCCATTCAGGAAGTAATAGGGACCCTGATGGGTGATATATCTCATTGGAATGAATGTTACATTTTTTTGTGGTTTTATTTTGAGCATCACGGTCTCCAGCAGCTCGATCTTACTGCCTTGCCTGGGCCTGGGCCCAATTTGTTTCTGAGACAGTAAAAATCTGTGGTGCATTCATCCCTAATGTTCCACATTCAGTCACTTCAACCAAATGATATTAATGGCCTCAAACTGTAAATAAGATCTGGTTCATCGCACCCTCATGGATAATGGAAATAGTTCATACCAACCAGAGGAACGCGCTAGAATGAAAGTGGTTTGTTGGAACAAAGTAGCCTATAAATAGTCTCACTGGGGCAGATAGGCCACGTTGCTAAAAGGCCTTCCAACCAATCGGCTGAATGTTCCATAAATCAGTGTGAGTACAGCGAGGAGCCCGCATGTCACCCACACAGTCAGGCAGGGGAAAGAGAGGGAGCCTGCTAATTAATTTCCACATTCTGCCATTGTGATTCACTGCAGCTTCCTTTCTACCAGAGCAATTGGTATTAAAAGTGAAAAGAAAAAAGTCAGTCTGCTTCCTTTATAGGCTGTATTATCTAACCCCAAAGGCCAAATCAGGAAACGCTTTGGATTTTGATGTTTAAAAAGAAAGGAGGTGGTGTGAAGTCAGACTGACCATTGCAAACACTCTCACTGAGATGGAAAGGGAGCCAGACGGCCCAGCCCTGCTCTCAGCAACTAAACTGCATCTGCTTGGGGGCTCAGGTAAGAAAACAGAGCCAAACGAAAGGTCACATTTTCAGTGGTGAGCCTTTGTAACTAAGCATCAATCACTGGGAAGACCTTGTGCAGAGTCACTGTTGTGACTTCACATAAGCCCAGGAAGAACTGCAAACAGGCCTTGGTGAGAGGTGGCTGAGCCCTGTATACACAGCTCTTGGTCTGAGCTGTGGCCACTGAGCAACTGTGACGACTACTCTGGGGACCCTCTTTGCCTTAGCTGGGTGAGCTGAGTGACGTCCAAAACAGCCAATCTCTGCAGCCCCAGGAAAATGTTCCTCTCAGGGGACAGAGCATTTGGCAAGGGATCTGCATGGTGAATGGCCCCATCTCTGACGCTGGTGCCTGACCTTGAGGTGACCTCAGTTCCTCCAGCAGAATAAGGTCTCACCCAGACAGATGTTCCAAATGAATTCTTCACATAAACTACATTTAGCCCTCCCTTGCTGTTTATTTCTGACATTTTATGTTTTTCAAAGTAATGATGACAACCATTTTTCAAACCTCTTTATAAACACCTCTTGTTATATAAAAATTGTTAAGTTCACTGCCTGCAGAAGGCACTGTATCCTTACACATCAGTGTCCAGAGGGATCTCCTGTGGATTTAGGGAAAAGGGGGAATGTATCTGCCCTTTGTCTCTGTTTTTATAGGCGAGTTTTCCCTCCCATCTCATGGACTGGGAATGCATCAGATGCCCACAACTAAATTAGCCACATGGCTGGACCAGGAGCCTCCATGGATGGGTTAGTTTAGTTGTTCTCAGCTTGAGCAGCTGCTAGAATCACCTAGAAAGCTTGTTAAAACAGATTGTGGTCCCCTTCCCCATAATTTGTGATTCAGTAAGTCAGGAGGGGAGCCTAAGAATTTTTATTTCTAACAAGCTCCCAGGTTGATGTTGATGCTCAAGGTCCACACATGGAGAACTTGGCCTAGACAATTCAAAGTTCACCCCTAAGTGCAGGGAAGAATCTGAGTCTTAGACACGACTATTTGGAGGAAAAGGAACCAAATCAGGGTTCCCTTAGCAAGGAAAAGGGTGGGCATGTGTCTGTTGAATGGCAACCATCAGAGTCCTCTGGGTTGGAAGTCTCTAAAATCTGAACTTCTTCACAAAGAGGCAATCTTTGGTGGTTTATGTTGATTCTGTACTCTCGGTTACCCGGTTAATAGCACTGCTACTCCCAACAAGCCAGGGCTAGAACAGAGGCAGAGCCGATGCCAGGCCCATCAGCACAGGATGGAGTCCAGGGGACCCCGTGGGTAGGTGGAGTGCCCAGTGCATGCCAGCACAGAGCGGCAGCTATGCACCTTGTTCTTGTCCAGTGTCTTAGGGAAAATACTTCCATTTTCTGAGAAAACGTGATAAAACAAAACAAAACAATCAACAGTCTTTAACTGCTCCCTTAAATTGAAACAACCCAGACTTTATAAACACAGGCCTGGCAGAGCAACAGGCCTTTCATGTGTCTCCTGTGTATGTGCAGTAACACCCAGGCACTTAATTACAGTTATGCACTGAGCTGGGCCAGATCTTCCTGCGCTGTTCAGTGCTCTGTGAGAACATGAACCATTCGACGGCCTGTTCATTCGGCCTTTTTCTGGCTGTTCCTCACAAGATAACTTTGCTCCCTGCATACTTTTAATTCTCATTAGCTTAGGGTTTAGGCCGTGTTAGGAAGGTATGTCCAGGGTTATTTCACAGAATTCAGGCAGAAAGTGGCTGATGGGTCAGCTTTTTTGTTTGGATAACCCAGTATGAAGGACATGAAAACTTCTAAAGCAATGTGTTTTGGGAAACTGTTGATTCTCTTTTGCCATAAGTCCCCATCTAAGGTCCTGCACACAGGCGTCTCCCTGAGCACTTTGGGGATTAGAATGAGAATCACTGTACCTGCAGTGTGCTAGGCACTCAGTTTCCCACAGCCACTTTATCACCAGGGGCCTGGGTATTGTTCCCAGGTATGTGAGGTGAGCCAAGAGGCACTTCTTATCTTCTTGTTAATTCTAGAGAACAGTTACTTTGACGACAGCTTCAGTCACTCCATATATTGAAAGGAGAGAAGATATTTTGTCCTTCAACCAAAGGTATCAGCTGCTTGAAACAGTGCTGTCAAAGACAAATCCATTAGCTGTGCCTTTCTCCTGTGGATTTAGGCAGAATTTGAAATAGCAAAAGAATAAACAATGAAAGAATAAAAGTGTTGGCTTATCAACCACACACAGTATTGCTCTGTTTCCACCCAGTAGGAAAACAGAGAGGAAAATATACTGATAAGAGGTCAAAGAAAAGACATAGCTTTCAAAGACATTGCTTTCAGTCTAGTGCTTAAGTTCTGGTGTGAATAACATGGAGCATTGTGCTGGGGAGCAGATGTACGTATCAGCCTCTGCCTAGGCACAGGTTTCCCACAACGATGATGCTGAGGCAATGTTGTGGGCTCCCCTGGCTGAATGGCTCAGCAAGGCCCCCCTCAGGGAGAGCCAGATGCTTCTCATCTGCCAAGCCCAGGGTGTAAGACCTTTCCGTTTCCTGGGGGTCATCACAGCTCAGGAAAAAGACCCAGCTCACCAGCTATGAGAAAACCAGAATCGTCACCAGAATGGGCAGGGCAGAGGTACTTGGACTAGCCAAGACCAGCAGTCACACTTCCTTCCGAGGAAGGCTGCAGGAAAAGTACAAGCTATTGGTCTCCAACACAACTTCGGCTAACAAGGACTTTGACAGACACTCAGCAAGGTTCTACTGGCAATATAACTAGATTAGACAAACTTCATAAATCTTTACAGGCAAGTTTAAAATACAGTTAGCAGTCTATTTCAATTTCAAAGAATATTTAATCTCAAGGAGCACAACTATACAGATTCTGGCTCCTTTGCGATGTTTGACTAGATATTTGTATTTCAGAGTATTAGAGCATATATACACAGACTTTTTTTCTGTCAGTAAAAATCCACCCACTGAAATGGGTGGGAATCGCCCTACTCTATCATCCTCTGAGGCCACCCATTCATGGGAGAGGACACCCCTCCCAGACCCAGACCCAGGAATGTGGCCAGATGGGCAAAGTCATCAGGACTCCTGGGAACACTGACAGCTACTCTATCCAGGGGCAAACATGTTTCCATATTTCTGCCAGTATTATGACATATGCCCAGATATTGAATATAACTGCTGTACTCTTAAAAGATCTTCCCTTTTCTTCCTTCCTTCCTCTTCCAAGGCATGTAAGGGTATACTAGACACGTCACCACCTTAACTTAGATATGGCAAATCACAAATGCAAATTAGCAGACTTGCCACCACCCCGGCTCAGCCTTAGCTTTATCATTTTACACAAAAATTTAATCACTTATAGTTGGAAGGAAAAAAATGACAAAAATAAACAAATACCACCAAAGAAAACATTGGAAAATGCATCAAATTTCATAAAGAATAGTTTATTCAAATACATCCAAGGGAAAGGTAGAATAATATTTATTTCAGGTAACTCCATTTCAGAGCAGGCAACTCTTCCCTTGTGAACATCAGTCCAAGCAGGAGGCTTGAGCCTAAGGAATGAGATGGGTTTGTCTGAGCTTTGGGAAGGCCAGCAGCCGCGTGCTGTGTGAGGAGCCAGAACGCGGCAGCAGCTGTGGGCAGATGCTGGGAGAGCCCAGAACCGCAAGGACTGAAGGCAGGAGGCAGCCGTTGTGCCACCATAAAGAGAACACAGTGCAAGGAAACCGACTGGGCCAAACCAAGAGATGACACAGAAACGAGCCAGGAAACAGGGAGGCCCAGACAGGGTCCAGAGTGGCCCACAGGGCCTGCAGGGATCGTCATGTGCCTCCTCCCAGACTGCTCCAGCCTGTTTCAAGAGCAGAAGTTCTTCCCTTAAAGTGGTTTAAAGTCCCTGATTTACAAATGGGTGGCATGTTATGGACACTGGATTTTAGGATTAATCATGTTTTCCACTTTTTTCTGGTCAGCAAGAAGCTCAAAGCTTAGTTTGTTGCCCATTTACAAGTACAGAAAGCTTTTGGCCATACACTTCTCTGTACTAACTTTAGCCCTGGTGTTAATCCTGGTCCTATTCTAATTATCCTTTCTCCATCAAGACTCCTTCATCTATTTCTGCTAATAACCTTAAATATTATCATAAGGACAATTAGGCAATTAAGCATACTTACTTTCAACTGATTTGTATTCCAGAACTTTGACCTAAGTCCATGGTCTGGAACTCAAAACCTATTTTACCATAGAAATTACTTACAGAGTCTGTCTCATATGGCCTGTTTAAATTTACATTGTAGGTATACTCAGGTATTCTGTTTGCTGGCCATGTCCCCTAGCATCAGGTTTTTAACTGGTGCCTCATCCATTATTCATTAGCAATCCAAACTCTTCAATAAGCTAGATACCTAATTTGAGTTTCTATTGTTCATAAATAACCTCCCTCTGGGGACCTTCCCACTTCTTAGTTATGCATCAAAGAATGATATAAGATAAAGTAGACTCAAGAAAAACCTGTGCAGATAAAAGGAAATATTAAAATAAACAGAGCTCTCTTGTACATTCACAAAACCACCGTGTCAATTTCTAGCAAGATAATTAGTCCTTAAAGGAACTTTTTAGTTTAATGACAAGAGGCATTAACCTACAGATGGCCTAGCTGTTGAGGGAGGTCTCACCGTGGCATTTGTGACCATTGATCCTCAGGGCGCTTTGGTTCACATAGCTGAGAGGGCCGAGATTCTCTTCTTCCACCATCCCCCGAGGCCACCCATTCATGAGCCGGGCACCCGTCCCAGGACCAGACTCAAGAATGCGGCCAGATTCAAAACCGTCAGCTCCCCTGGGAACACTGATAGCTTCTCCCTCCCAGGGTGAAAAAGAGAATGGCTTCTCACTGACAGTGAGCGCCTGCCCTGCAGATGCCGCAGCATACACGCAGGAGCACAGCGCTTTGCAGAGGGGGTGCACAAAAAGCTTGCAGAATGAATATACGGTATTAGCTGGGACTATGCGATCTGGGAGCAAAGGACTACATGACATACAGTAAGAGGGGCAGGAAACAGAGAAAGAGGAGAAAAATAATGAAATCCCCTTTTTCTGAATGAAAGCCAGCTTTGAGCAAATTTATGAAATAGACTTTGAGACAGACCTGATTTAGACCCTGACTCCACCACTCCTAAATTCTTTGAATTTGTTTTCCTCTGTTAAAAAGGAGACCTGTCCCTGTGGCATTCTAGGGCCAACCACTCCCCTGGTGCCCTGGCTTCCTTCCACACCTCCCCTCACAAAGGTTTTATCTTGACGCTCACCTATAGTGTCAGTTTCTCCCTCCAAGCTGGATCATTTCACACAGCATCCAAAGCTGCTATAGAACCTACAATTCTTAAAAAAGATCTATCTCCCAGATCCCACATCCCTCCAGCTACCATGCTATTCACTCATCCACAGGAGAAATCCTCTGAAAGTTCCCCCTGGCTTTATTCAAACAGCTTCTGTCAAGGTCATTATGATCCCTAGGTTGCTTACTACAGGGTATTAAGAACTTGCAGCTCATCTTACTGAGATTGTACAACAGCAGAGTCCCCCAAGGGTTTGTTCTCCTTCTGTAGCATGGAGCCAGACTGAGAGAGGCCTGCTGAACTAGAGGTGACATTTCCCAGGGACTCCTGCCAGCTCCAAAACCACGTGTGGCCATGGGACTAGTTCTTGCCAATGGACAGGGACCAATTCATATAAGGTCTTACAGAGCATGGTAAAGAGTTTGGATTTTATTCTAAGTCACAGGAAATCATTAGACTTTTTTTAACAAGGTCTTCTTCTCCCTGCCGCGGCAAATCTCATTCCTGGGCAGGTCCTCTTCATTCACTCTTATTCATTCTCTCTTGCCATCTATCTTTGCATAGCCAGCTACTCCTTACCTTTCCAGGTCTCTGATCAAAGACATCCCCACTGACCCACCCATTCAAATAACATTCCTTCCATCATCCCTCACTCTGATTTATTTTCCTCCATAGCACTTATCATTACCTGACATTATATTATATTCACTTAATTTTCAGACTTAAAAGCACATCAGAATCACCTACCTGGGCCCTTGCAGAAAATTCATATTTCTCTCCCAAATTTCCAGGAACTCAGAAGGTCTGGGAAGGTGCCCAATTATCTGTATTTCACCAGATGACTCTGATCCACAGAGAGGTACCTCAGATAGGTACTGGATTCCTAGTCTAGTTAAAGAGATGCTGGCCTCCACACTTGGCCACTCAGAGGCAAATGATGCATTTCAAAGAGGAGAGATCTCTGCTAAGGAAGACTTCTATCATAGGAACTTTACCTGGCTTAACTAGAAGAAAAGAGTCTGGGTGGGCAGTTTTTTCTATGGAACATCACTGAATTATTTCAACTGTACAAATCTGGTTCCTAAAGCCCTGAAATCACTGTGTAACTCTGAGCATGTCACTTTATCTCTGTGAGCCTCCACTGTCACTTCTGTAAAACAAGATTATATTGAACTAGGTGTTATCTTTGATCCTTCTCAACTCCAGGGAGTCTTAACTGTAAGGTACTCATTCTATAGTGCCTATACTCTTAAGCAGTAACATGCAATAAGAGGCAAACGCTGAGAAACAGGTTTGTTACAAAAGAGGAACATCACTATAGGCCCCCAGCACTATGTAACAACCTCCCATCACACCAAATTGCCAGTTAAAGAAAAGTACCTTCAAGAGCTGAGAATAGCACAACTGCTAAGGAGTTCAGATCATTCGACCATAAACATTCAGTGCTTACAAATGTAAGACCCTGGGTGCTTACAACTGCACCACAGAAAGGACATAGAAGGGAAGTGCCCTGAACCTAAAAATTAAAGTAGAAATAGCACATTGCAATTAGTAAACTTCACAAATGCTCGAACTCTAGCTGCAAAACACAGAGAAATAGCAGATCATTGTTCTATTGATTACAACTTGTCAAATAGTGCAATTTTGTAAAGGCTTTCAAGGGAGAGAAATGAAGAAGGGGAAAAAAGTCTCCTTAGGATGACAGCTGTCAAGGCTGTGTGGGTCGGGGAAGTAAAATGGCCATTACCTCATGCAATCACAAAATATTGATGAGCCGAGTACTGTGCTAGGAACTAGAAATATAAAGGTGGTTAGAACATAGTCCTTGTCCTCAAGGCACTTGGAAGTGAAATGAACAATAGCAATAGAGTTAGGGTGACACAAAGGAGGCTGTGGTCCACTCTTCTGGAGGAAGTGCTGGAGCAGGTGGTGCTTGAACTGGGACTTAAAGGATGAGTATGAGTTTGCCAGGAGTAGAAGAGAAAAAAAATGCTCTCCAGGTACAGAAAATAACACAGGAAAATATTATTTGTGTTATTGAGTTAGTACTTTTCTCTGAGCCGTAAATTGGTTCAATGAGTTACTTTGTCCAATATAATGCAACAGAAGTGATGGCGTGTCAGCTCCAAGCTTAGCCCTCAGAGGCTTTGCACACTGTCACCACTTTCTCAGACCCCTGCAACCACCATGTGAACCCAGAAAGCCCAGCTAGCTTTCTGGAGCATGAGCTACCATGTGGAAGACAGCCATTTTAAACCAGTCAGCCCCAGCCAGTCTGCCGACTGACCACACACGCCTGTTCAAATGCAGCCAAGATCAGCTTGACCTGGTCAAAATTACTAGCTTTTCTCCTTGTCAACCATGGAATTATGAGTTGTAATGAATCATGAGTTGTCATTTTAAGCTGCTAAATTTTGGGATGGTTTGTTATGCATCTGCTCATAACTGAAAAAGCTCCTTTCAACTTGAGTTTACAATGTTATTAAATAGGGTTATGAAAAAGAATGAATTGAGTCCTAACTTAATATAATAATCAGTATCTCAAAGAGTTTCTATTAGCTCTTTTAAACTATCATGCTTTCATTTAGAATCCTTCAATAATGCAGTTCTTATATTCTAAGTCTGCATTACATATAATCTGAAGCAAAAATCTGCAGAGTAAAAAAAAACATTTTCTTGTTATCACTTGTGTTCATCAATGCCAACCATATTCATCACCTTCCCTGTGTATTCCTGATCAAACACAGAAAATGAAACCACAGTTATTTTATAAATGCAACCTCCTAGAAGAGCCCAATAAGCAAATAGGAAAAACTGGCATTCCTTTTTCTCACCTAAATATATTCTGTAATAAGACACAATACACATAAATGACCAAGCATAAAATGTTGGGTTTCTATGCTGACTTTCAGCTTAGATGTTGCCTGGTTTTGATTGCCTCATTAAAACTCACTCCTACTTCCTGATTTTGAGTATAAATATGCATTGCAAATGTTCCCTGACTACATTAGAGTCCAGTGGTCCACTGAGACAATTTAATCATCAGAGTGTCCAACCACTACGAGTGATTTTAGGGATTCACGTACAACTATGTATATCCAAAGATAGATCACCATGGTCTACCTATGCATCCTACTGGATCAGTAATTCTTTATCTGGGTAGAAATCAACAAATACAATTTTCCTCTTCTAGAAGAGAATGTGAAGTCAAAAAAATACTGTAAGTCTCTTCTTGTCCCAGTTTGATTAATATTACCCATCAGTCATAATTCACGATGGACAAGGAGCCTACACAGAAAGAAAACAGTATCATGATACTAAAAAGTCTGTGTATTTAGTTTTGTGTCACAAAATGCCCTTCTCTGGGGTGGGGGTGTGGGGGAGGTGGAGAAGAAGAATATTATGGCAAGGTTGTAAAGAAGATAGAATTTGACCATCATCTGCTCTTGCTCACAAGTTCAAAATGCTCTGTTATGTTTCCTGTCATTGAACATTCAGATAAAGATGGCACATGGGACACAGCATCTAGTTTTGCTCCTTCCAGAACTCCACTGAACTACAATATGGTGACTTTTATCCTTAGAAAAATATAAAACACATATTATAAAATTGCCTAGAACTAAATACATACACACACAAGTGCATGTAAAACTGATGAAATCTAAATAAGCTCAATGGATTATATCCATGCCAGTTTCCGGATTCTGATATTGTGCTACAGTTAGCAAAATGTTACAATTAGAAGAAGCTGGGGGAAGGGAATGTGGAATTTCTCTGAATTATTTCTTACAATTACATGTAATTCTAGAATAATCTTAAAGTAAAAAATCTAATTTTAAGAATAAAACTGTAAAAATAAGGAGAAAAAGAATGAATAATATCAATAAAATTTTGGAAACAGTTAAGCAGATGGATAGGGCAGCAGTATCTTAGCTGACTCCAGAAGCCAAATTCTAAGACGGCAACAAGGAAAGTTGAGAAGCAATCTTATTTAACCACAGAATCTCCAAAGGGCTTGGGAACCAATAGCAACAGACTTCACTGAAAACAGAGTGAAATGAAGGTGAAGGCTAATGAAAGCAGGGTCAGACGAAGGCTCCAGTAGAAGCTTAGGAGCCCAGAGCCCCTCTACCTTCCCTGCCCCTGAGATTCTGCCCCTCCCCATTACATCCTGCCAGAAACTACAGCTGTTCTCTGGATATGGAAGGCAACAGATCTCTGCACTGGAGACTTGAACAGCAGGTGACTGAGGGAAAGGTATCCATAAATAGTGAAACAGTCAATGAATGGATATGACTAGGGAAGACCCCTCTACCATTTTCACCTCCTTGACTGCCATACCTTTGACAGACAAGTATTTACTTTCCAGGATGGAAACTAGAATAATTTTGTGGAATCTGACTAGCCCAAAAAGAAATACATAGAGGTATTGACATTGGAGTGTATCAATCAAGGTTCAGTCAGGAAATCAGAGACACTGATTGTATTAAGGGACCAATGGAATTATTCTAGGAATTAGGCTTTGCACAAATGTGGGAGGAGCTGGCGAAATGGAAGTCTGAAAGAAGGGATGAGATGCTAGAAAATTACTACACACTGCAGTAGAAAAACTCGTGACCCCTGAGGGCATCCACATCCTTGTCCCTGTGAGTATGTTACCTTGTGTGGCAAAAGGGACTTCCCAGATATAACTAAAATAAGGAACTTGAGAAGGGAGATTACCCAGGATTATCCGTATGGGATCAGTATCATCACAGCAGTCCTTCTAAGAGGAAGCAGGAAGGTCAAAAGGAGTAAAAGGAGATTTAAGGACAGCCCCAGAGGTGGTAGTGATGTACTCGAAGGATGGAGAATGAACCAGGAGCCAAGATAGTTGTTGGCTTCTAGACTCTGGAAAAGACAAAGAAATGGATTTCTCCCATGCCACCTCTGGAAGATGACATCTTAATGTTAGACTTCTGACCTCCAGAACTGTAAGAGAATAAAATTGTGTTGTTTAAACCACTACATCAGTTGTAATTTGTTACAGCAGCCATAGGAAATGAATACACCCACAACAACAGCTTAAAGCATGGGCATGGATGGAGGACATGGGAAGTTTTCAGGAGTGCATGTTTGGCCACCCAAGTGCAATAGTGAATGGGAAGCCCATGGCAAGTTTGTGGAAGCTACGGCTTTTGGTCGCCTGGGGCCACTCTGGTCTATGGGGTCAGTAGCTGGGATGAGAGCTTGGAGCCCACTGGGCTGTCTGTCTGTGTCTGTATATGCCATTGCCTCTGATCACTGTGACCTCTGAGAGTTAGGGCTCCTACTTTGCCTCTGCTTTCCAAATTGTATACAAGTTTCCCTCTTAGCCCAAGCTAATTAAACAGGAGAGGGGGATTTGAGAAAGGTAATTTCCAGTCTTTAATAGGAGCAGTAATATCAATATGACAAAACACACCCAAGATCTGGGAGTTAACCTGCACAGGACCCAGTGAACTCACCCCACAGCAAAGTTCAGAGTCAACAAGCCCCCTACCCCAGTCATTTGGAGCTTCCTATCAAACTTTTAGTTTCTCATTCTTAAAAATAAACAGATATTAAAGGATTACCAAACATCTGGGGAAAGCCTCCAACACAAAAAAATAAATATCAAAACATGACAATCAATATCAAAACAGGAAAAAGCAACTTGAAAGAAATAGAGACTATGCACAGAGAAGAGAATATAACACAATAGCAACAGTTAGAATCACTGGTGTACTTAGATGTTTAAGAGAAAAATACTGCATCCATGAAATACTACCAATAGGATGCTTTAAATAGTGAACATTTAGAAAACTAAAAAGAGCTTGTAGAAATTTAAAACATGTTATATAAAATGAAAAAGTAATGGAATAATTGAAGGAAAAAGTTGATGAATTTTTCAGAAAGAAGAGTTTAAAAAGGAAAGAGATGAAAGTAGTAGAGAAAATATAAGTCCTTTAGAGAACTAGAGCAGGAAGTCCATCATAAGAACAGAAACACTAGAAAGAAAACAGAGAAAATGTAGGTGGAAAAAATCAACAAAATTATTTAAGAACATTTCCAGAACTGAGGACATGACTTTCCAGAATAAAAGGACCTAGCCCACTAAGCAGGCAGCACAATGTATATAAAGCAGCCCACACCAAGTGACTTTCATCATCAAGTTTTCAGGATATTGAAGCTAAAGAGAAATTCTATAAGCTTCCAGAGGTTTAAATCTTTTAACATCACCAACAGGCCAAATGCAAGGGTTTACATACCAGAATGGCTTCATATTCCTTCATGGCAATATTGGAAGGTAGGTAGAAGACTATAGAGAAATATTTTCAAAATTTTGAAGGTAAAAGATTTCCAACTTATAACTCTTTATCCAGCCAATCCATCAATCAAGGGTAAAACAAAGACATCTTCAGACACACAAGACTTAAAACATTAACTTTCCAGCTACCTTTTCTAAAACACTGGAGGGCCTATTCCATTAACATGAAGGAATAATAAAAGAAAAAGGAAAAAATAGATCCAATACAGAGACTGTCCCTGGAGATAGGAAGGGAGATGGTGGGATGGCATCAATGCAAAGGCAGCCCAGCGGGAACAGTGGGACCTAGGACACTGACACCCTCTCCCAGACCGTCTTCTAACCCAGCTGTGCTCTGAATCATGTGCTCCACCAAGGGGTACACCGAGAAAGAGAAATACACTTGGACCAGAGAACAAGAGAATCCAACACAGAAGGCAACACATTTTTATGGTACGACAGCACAGGTGGTCCCAGGACGTCATCTGCATAAAAGACCCTGAGAGGATGCAGTCCATCACAGACAACAGAGGCCTCCAGGATGCCTCCAAAGGAAAAACTGGAAATTACCTGAGGTAACTAATTTTGTAAAATACTATGGTGAGAAACTAGAGGAAGCGGTGGGAAGAATTTTCAATAGGTATCAAGAAAACTAAGCAAAGTTTAAAAGGCAGTTATTAATCTCAGAAAAAAATTAAAAAGTATAAAAGTATAAAAACACAATCAATAATGCACTATATAGTTGGTGTTCTTGAGCAACTTCCAACTGCCAGCATCTGCGCACAGCAGCTGGAAGGGCTGAGGCATTAGCAATCCTTGGAGCAGCCTTCAACGAATGACTGATAGCAGCTGGTATACAAATACCCCAGCTCCCTCACCTTCCAGGTGGGGGATCCTGAGTGGTATGTTCCACACCATTTCCCAGAGCGCCCCTCACTGGGCTAAGCGCCGGTTACCTTTGGGTACAACTCAGCCACACCCTCGCTCACCTCCCTATTTCCCTCTTGGTGTTTTCTGTGCCTCCTATAGAAATTACTGGTACCAGAATCCTTATATTAGAGTCTGCTTCTAGGGAACCCAGATACTACAAATTTCAGGCAATAAAATTTTCACAGGCATAATAATGTTAATGCTGAATATATATTTAACCCAAATTTGTGTGTAATTATATGAAGATTGATGGGGGGGAAAGCAGAGGGGATGGTGATATAAGAGAACTAAGTCCCCATGTGACACATTAGAAACTCAGTAGATTCTGTTTCAACTTGATTAATCAAAAGGGATCAGTATTCACTTATTATTTAAAAGCACAGAAATCTAGAAATGCAAGAGCAAAAGACTCAGAGTAAAAAATGGTTGTCTCAGGGAAGAGCGAGTCAAGAGAATGGAGAGGTTGGGACAAGAAATTGCCATATTTTGATACATACACCCTTTAGATTTTGTCTTAGCGCTATTATCTTTCATAGCATTACTACTTGCAAATACTTTTTTGGTATAACTAACTGAAAAAAATTAAAGAAAGAAAAGAATGAAGGAAGGGAAAAAGGGAGAGAAAAGAGGAAGTTTAAAAAGGAGAAAGATAAAAGAGGCTAGCTCTCTTACAAATGTCAAAATGTTTAACGATTGAAACTGCCTTTCCTCAACTAGACTGTAACTCCTTAACCCCAAGGTTGTGTTAAATCCAAAGCTGAGCAAATATATTTTAGAGAACTATGAAGTCATAAAACATGTCTACTGTAGGAAATATTTTTAGACAATGAAATACATCTGCAATTACTCAAGTTATAAATGACCTCATTAGCGTGTTTCTCATTCCCTCTCCTTTATTTTCCCCTCAACATGATGTTTCTCCTAAAGCTACTGGAATTTAAAAAGTACCTCTGACTCATGAAGACTTGTTTTTCCTCCATCCCTTCAAAGGCATTTTATTCTCCTTTCTGAACTAATACCCGACATGTGGAGCCAGACTTTAGTCCTCATTGGTTCGGACACAAAAGAAGAACAAGAGAGAGTGTTTGCTTTATAGAACCTACATCCCATGGAGGAGATGGATAATGAAAAAAAGAAAAACAAGAAACTTACAAATTATGATGAATGCCATAGAAGGAATACACAGCAGGATGTGATTGAGAGCAAGTGAGAAAGGGCTCTTCAAAAAGGCCCCAAGCATGGCCTCTCTGAGGGCCGCAGAAGCCTATGAAGAGCATTCCAGATGCCCTGCCTAGAGCCAGGGCCAGAACCAGCATTTTGACACGTGAGGTTGCATCCACGGGAGAGGAATGGATTGGTGATTAAGGAAGGAAACCTGGGAAAGGGGCAGAGGTAAGCAGTCTGGGTGGGAAAAGGAATGGGACATAGATTACCTACTTTACAATTTTGCTAAGAATGACTCCAGTGGCTGACTGCTAGGAAGCTCCTGATTACAGCTGCAATAAAAGAGATTTCCTTACCAGTCATTTAGAAGTACAAACTACTACCTCTATGTTCGTCTTTTTATCTTTACATTAAGCTTGAAAGAAGAGGCAATAAAAGGAAGCATTTCCCCAAGAACCACGAATACTGAGGAAGGAGCAGAATGGCTACCTATCTGTGTGCAAATTCATTACGTATTTCACATGATACTTTTGACTGCTAGAGAAAACTGAATGTGAGATAAAATCTTCCAAATTTACTGGAGTTCCTACAACCAATACTGGATTATCTCTGAAATAAGAGCAACGCCCTGTTTCCCTTTTTCTTTTCTCCAACGTGTTTAAACTTAAGGAAGTTTTCATTAATTTTCTACCTGCCTCAAGCCAAGGTCTTATGCAACATGATAGTAAAGTATTATTGGAGACATTTTTCACAATAACCTTGTTGTCAGCTAGCTAGTTTATGGCCTGAGCATTCATGCATAATTTCGTATCTCAACATTCTGTTCATTTTTCATGAATTTAGATCACAGGCAAGGATGCACTAGTGAGTCAAATTAATGACACAAAAAGGCCATTTGGAAAAATTACCCACATTTCTCTAGCATCAACTATGGAAATTGTTAAGTAACCACACATTAATCTGAAAAAGGCCAAACTGTAACTAAAAATGAGGTTATGATCATAAAAGCTCTAAGGTATTTGAATAATCCTTTGAATTCTACTAAACCTTTAATCATGATCTGAGACTTAAAAAAAAAATAAACTTTTTTCACATTTTTCTACCTACCAAATTGGGCCTGTTAAAAAGTAATCAGATTGCCCTGAGAGCTGCCTCCTTAGCTCCAGGCCTTTTTGTTAGTTCCCCAGGGCCTGGTCCTCAGCTGTGCCTCTGGCCTCCACCCTACCAGGTTAACAGTTTGACTCATTCACTCACCAGTCTAGCAGTCATTTCCTTATTTATTCTACAAATATCTACAAACCCCTATTCTCTGAACTAGGTATGGTTCTAGAAAATGGGAATATAGTAAAATGGACATAAAGGGCCCTGGCTCTAACAGCTCACCCTGGAGTGAGTAAGACAGATGAGAAACAAGTAAACTATGAAGAAGGTGGCTGTGGGTAAAATTGCAATATTTCCAGAATCTCTCGCTTGGCCTTAGTGCACATCCATGTCAATAGGTATTTCCAAGGGGTGGAGAGAAGTAGTTCATCTCCACATCAACAGTGATTACAAAGTGGGTGGGAAGTGAGGGCACACTGGGAACTGAGAGGTGAGGTGGGGTCCCTTTTGCAGCCAAGTTGTGAGAGACATGGGTGAGCGGAAGTAGACAGCTGCTTGTAAACAATAAATGGGTTTCTCCTATTTTATTTCTACCTTTGACTGATTTCGGCTTCAAAGGTTATTTTCCCTGGGTTGGGAACATATTTTCCCCCTGGAGTTACAGCGGCATAGGAGGTAATGGGACTGGGAATGACTGGAGAATGGAGTGAAGCTTTAGACTGAGTAGTTAGGGGAAGCCTCTCTGGGGAGGTGACATTTGATCTGAGACACAGAATGATAAGAAGAAAATAGTCACCTAGAGGGAGTAGGTAAAGCATCACAGGCAGAGCTAAAGGTGAAAAGTTTCCTATCTCCAAAATCATTGTTTTTATGTTACAGAACAACATGGTGTGTGTGTGTACTAAAGTCTTGAAGGCCATTCCTGAAGTTAATATTTTCTGAAGAGTAAAAATCTAGACAACTTTTATTCTCTTCTTTACATTCCTTACAATTTCTAATTATTCTACAATTAACATTATTTATTTATTTAATAAAAAAGTGTGGGTAAAATTGTAATATTTCCAGAATATCTCACCTGGCTTTAGTGCATCTGCATATCAACAGCCATTCCTCAGGGGTGGATAAAAGTAGTCCATCTCCATATCAGTGGGTAATTACCTGGGCAACTGAGGGCTTATCTGAGCCTGAGAGGTGAGGGGGAGTTCTTACTGGCTTCTGCCTAAGCAAGAAAGAGACAGCCCCAGACTGCCGTTTGTAAGCAATAAACAGGTTTTAAACTTTATTTCTACCTTTGACTGATTTCAGTTTTAGAGGTATTTTGCCCTGGGATTTTCTCTCCCTGGAATTACAAAAAGCAACTATTTTGAAAAGTCCCATTTTCTTTCTTAAGAACAAAATAAATAAATTCAAAATATATAAATTTTATTCATCTATGAAAATAAATTATTTGGAAATAATTCAAAGAAAATGATAGTCCAATCTAGGGCTAAGACTAATCAACTGTTTCAAACCATTCTCTTCTAAGCTTCCTGTTCATACTTCGTTTGCATTAACAAGAAATGGCTCTCTGCAAGCATTCCTTACTAAAAGCCAACCAGTCTCTGTCCCAGGTCATCATCTATGCTTGAGAATAATGGCACTGCAATTCCATAGCAATCTTTTAACTCAGTCTTTGGCCAGGTCCTACTTCAGGCTTTGCTCCCATTAGGGAACTAGCAAGGAGTTTTTCTGTGTTTAGTAAATCTTGTATGTTGAAAACAACTAAGAAATCCTACATGCCTTCTTATAAAAGCTAAAATCTTATGATCATAGAGTAGACATGTAATTCTGGAAAATAACCAATTCCAGTTGCAGGCAGGTCTGTGTCAGTAACGAGGCATGGTAGTGACAGAGCTCCAGAAGGGGCCACATAAGAGGGCAGGTGGTGGCAGCACAAGGGAGCTGGGAGCTGAGGTAGAGAATAGGAAGTCTGGAAAATATTTTCATGGAGAGGATTTTAGGTAAGAGGCAGTGCAAAGGATCAGGTGTTATGTGATTTGGAAATGTGCAGTTTGAGAGAGCACATTTGCATTTTAATCAACCTGGCAGTCCCTGGAGCACCTCTAAAGGGCTGTAATGGCACCTGCACTTGGAAGGTCCCACACAGTTATAGATTCGTGGTTCCCAAACTGTTAGAGTAGGTTGATAGCCAGACATGAGCAGGGAAGGGGAGGGACTTCAGCCGGTGTTGACATTTGACTAAATGCTTGCTTACATTCCACACATTCTGCATAAACTGCTCTTGTGGGATGAGAAGAGTAATAGGTAACAGACCAGCCAAAACTGGCTGGTTCCAACATGCAGGAGAAGTCAACCCAAACTTCACCCCCAAATATATTATACACTCCTTTAACATAGTAAAAATCACATCCCTCCATCATTAGTATAGTAAAAATCATGCCTCCCTGTGCCATGATGGTTCCAACCAAATACAGTAAAAAATCCTCCCACACAATGTGAGGATGGAGCAAGCCCAACTTCCAAAAAACTCCATCTGTTCCCTTTGAAACTTAAGCCTACTTCATGAATATTCAACTCCCTTTACATAGAAAGGCTCCCGATTGTTTCCTGTCTCAATTCCCTCTAGTCTGCCCACATCCAAATCTCAGGAGTTGCCTTTCTCTATACTCTTATCTTCCAAGAAAACTCTTAAAGCTCAAGCACTTTTTGTGTCCATTCTTGAATTCTTCCATGCAGTGAGACCAAGAACCTGTCTCCAGTAACACAACTTGCCTCATAATTGCAGTCATCTGAGGTGTTTCTGAGAAATAGGGATTCTTGGACTCTGTTGCTTCCAGAGACCACGATTCAGCAGCTCTGGGTTGGAGCTACAGAATCTATGTTCTTCCAAATCTCCCACAGGAGTCGCTACCAGGTTTGGGAGCCTTTAGAGGAGCAAAGCTGGCAGGCCCTCAGTTTAGCAATCAATACATCCCAGAGGTAGAATATTGCAGGAGTTGAATGGCAGCCAGCACCCAGAGCAGCTGCTCTCTTACTGAATGAGATAGTATTCCAGCACAAAGAATTTTGTTTTCCTCCTTAGCACTCACCACTATCTAATATATTACATGTTTAAGTTAATATTATTATAATTTTGTGCTTCACAAGGGCAGATACTTATCTGATTTGTTCACTCCTGTCTGCTCCTAATATGGTGCCCTAAAGAGTGTCTGACTACTTTAGTGCAGAACAATTATTTTCTGAATGAATATAAGAGTTGAACCTTGAAGTGCATTATATACTCACTGATACATTATACAACATTATACACTCATCAACTTGTTATCCCCATATTCAGATCTCAGACATCTGCAGAGCATGGACCAGCTTCTAAAAGAGATGACTCTCCAGGGTATAATAACCTACAAGGTGTCTCAGCTCAAGGAAGGGAAGTCAGAAAGGCAGCCAGCCAGAAAAAAAATGAAAAATTGAAAAAAAAGATTTTTCTCTATAGCTCTGGTATTTTTCTGAAGATCAAATACATTTATATTATGAGTTCATTTTTAGATGGTGACTAAGATATTTACCTGCCCTTCATTCTTCCCAAATGGTTTATAACACTGTGGTAGTTGTTAGATTTCACTTTGAAAATTCACAGTTTCAGATTGAAATTCCTGTACACTTGGGAAAACCACGAATGTCTCACTTCAAAATGAAAAACCAACCTTGCTTTTCTTCCTCCTGGGGCATTCCCAAGGACAGGAAAATAATTCACTGCCTTTTCCTCACGTGGGCAACTGTTTGCTGGTCAGTTGTAGACTTTCTTGGCCTTGGCCTGGCCTCATAAGGGGAGTGCAGACACTGTTGGGAAGGTGTGTTTGTTCTTGTAGAATAAGAAACAAGAAACTCATTGGTCTACTACACAAAAGCATGAGGATTGAGGCAAATAGAAGCCAACTTGAAGGTCTAGCTTCCCTGGACACTGAGGTCTAAAACGGAAGTACTAGTAAGTATTGGTATATCTTTGTTGAATGACAAATTAATATTTACCAGAATTCAGAGTGGTTTTTATCTATTTTGGGGTTTGTTTGCTTATGTTCACCACTCATGTAAATCAAATCCACATTTTCGCTTAACCAACAGGGGTAAGCATTGGGTCCCAGAGGGGGGACTAGGAGACAAATTACCTAATTTCACCATTGTAGGTAAATTTTGTTTACTATTGACTTTCAAGTAACACCATTAACAGGCTTCTACATGCTGTGCCCTTTTACTTATACATAGATTATTAACTGGAGATCATTTCCTTCTTTCTTTTTCATATGAGAGCATAAGGAAATAGCTATGATCCAATATTTGGACATCTAGCACCTCCTTCCTCTCCTTTTCCCCCCTTCCTCAGCAAATGACTTTGCCTTCACATATTCACGTTGCATCTTAGGGACAAGTTCTTTCCTAATAGTTAACTATAGGAGAAAAATATTTTCCTTGGTAAGAAATACATTTTTTAAACAGCCTAAAGTGACTATTGTGGTGATAAGCTTCCCAGACATCAGGGGAAGATTTGTTCCCGCAGACTTCAGCACAGAGCTCTCAGTATGTCTTTTCTTTATAACTATGTAAGCCTATAAATCCACCAATGAAAACGTGATAAAATCTGAACAGTGTCTTAAGTGATTTGATGAACTGAACTCTGAATTTAAAAGCTCATGAAGATTGTCGCTGTAATAAGAGATAAAGCAGTTTTGGGTGAAGAAAGGAAGTGTTGCTGCTGGGGTTTTTTTCATGTGTTGATCTGTATAACTTTATATATCACTGCCTAGTCCACAGGATAACTCAGTTCACAGGTCACAGAATTATTACCAAGTTGCAACTTCAGTTAAGTTTTCCTGAATATTGATTATCTGTTGGATTAAGTCAATGGATTCTTTGCAAATAAATAAATAAAAGAAACAAAGTCAAGCCAAATTGTATTAAAAACTGTGAGAATGAGAAAAGCATATTTAAGAATTTTAAAACTCATAAGGATGCTCCCTAAAGTCAGAAAGAATGTCTTTAGATTCTTTGACTTCTTAGATGAGATCTTACATGAAAACCCGTATCTTATTGTAATACACAGCATTACCTGGGGGAAAAATAGAACAGAAGAACATTTACTTACAGGAGTATTTGGCAATAAGCCAACACCACTTTTAGTCCTTTTACTCTTCTGCTACTTAAGCACCTGTAAGCTATCATCATGAAAACAAACAGCCAGGAAATAAAACCGTATAAAAATAGTTTTCTCATACAAAAGTCTTTGTAGCCCAGGTCCACAAAGGCCTCTGAGCAGCCATGAAACGACTGAATATTTGTCTCTAATATGAACTGTTTTTTCTCCCAGCTTCTCCATTGGGGTATGCAGCAGTGTCATGCATTCAGTTGCTCAAACAAAGACTGCAGCACTTACCCCTGTTCCTCTCCCTTTGCTCCTCACATCCAAGCCATTAGCAAGTCCTTTGTTTGTATGTACAAAATATGTCTTGGGGCCATGCATTTCTATCTTTCCCACCCCTGCCTGGCTCCATCCTGGTCCCATTTCTAGTACAGACTGCAGCAAGTTACCCTACCTTGCTCTTCTCCAGTCCATTCTCCACATGGAGAGAAATTTTAATTTTAAAACATAAATCAGCTCATGTCACATCCATGTCTTGAAGCCTTCACACGGAAGCATCCAGGTAAGGATGGCAGCTCAAACACACATACTGAATTGTATTCCCTCCTGAATCCTCACTAAATCTATAGGAAAGTGATTTTTCAAAAAGACACAAACCCCCAACGACATGAAAAAGAAAAGGAAACCACAATACTAAACTTTAGGAGGTTCGGAAGCAATGGAAGTGTGAGAATGACAGAAGTTGTGAGAAAGATGTCTCTCAGGCTGGCCAGGGGAAGGCCAAGAAACAACCTGATTTAGCCTCTTCAATGCTTCAAAAAGTGGTGACACTAGGTGCATTAGGGAATGGGCTGAAGGAAGGTATAAGATAAGAAACACAATCCAAAGCTGCTTAAGAAGCCCTTCCCCTACTGTCTGTGACTGAGTAGCTGTTCTCACTCCTACCAAGTCCCAGTAACACACCAGAGGTTTATCTCTAGAAAGGATGAAAATGGGGTCCCTGGACACCAGAGCACCATGCAAGGTTACCATACAGAAAGTGGAGGGACAGTGAAAGCCTGCCTAATGTATGCTTAGACCTCCCAGCCTGCTTTCCTGGGCCTTTACTTACTAGAAAAATAATGGAAAACACTTAATGGGGAATGTGACCAGTCAAGAGGAAAAAACTAAAATGACTAACATCAGGGATTCTCCCACAAAATCCCAGCTGGGTCAACCTTGGTGTGGTCTTAGAATTTGCAAACCCTGTCCACATGTTCAAAGTTTCTAATCAGCTTTTAGGTCATAAACTCTTAAATGTGAGCAAACAAAAGCTTACCACCTACTTAATGAAAGACTCTAACAAGAAAGACAGAGTCAAGGTAAAAGAGGGTTCAAGGGAGACTATTTGGAAGAAACAGAGAACTACATAGAGAGAAGAAAACTTTAAAAACCCTACAGTTCAAGTGAAACAAAATAAAATGAAGAGAAAGAACAATAGAATGATTTTTTTTTTAAAAGGAACATTCAGAGAACAAAAAATGGTCTCTGGAGATTAAAAATAGGATAGGATAAAAGAAAAACTCAGTAGAAAATTCTGAAGATAAAATGAGGACATCTCCCAGAATGATAAAAAGACAAGTAGATGCTAAAAGGAGGAAAGGGAATATAATAATAGATAGTTTAGGAGCCCTCACATTTCAATTACAGGACTTGTTAAAAAAAAAAAAAGAAGAAGAAAAAACAGAAAACTGAGAAGAAATCAACTGTGAAATAATTTGAGAAAACTTTCCAGGAAAGAAGGATATGAGTGCCCAGATTGAAGGACCCCCCAGCATGCCCCCACACAATGGTCAAGAACACACACCACAGCACATTCAGTATGACATTTCAGTTTACTAGGGCCAAGGAGTGGATCTTGAAAGCTTCTTTTAAAAGAGAGGAAGTAAAAAACAAGTTATATACAAAGGATAAAGAATCAAGATAACTCTGGACACTCCAACAGCAACACTGAGAAGTGGAGACGATGAGGCAACACCAACTGAGGCGACTAAAGGATCACCACCGTCAGACCGAACCATCTGCTGCATTTCTGCTCTCCCTACACACCCTTGTATTTCAGCCCCTGATGCCTTCTTCATCCAACCTTCCTGTCAAAGTAGGGGATGAGCTTACATCAGTTTGCTCCTCCACTGATCACCCTTCAGGATGAGTAAGTTCTGTGCTTTCCATTCATGCAGCCAACATAATTGTGCCACATCTTTTATCTCAAGAAAGACTGTCTTGTTCCTTGTTAAACAAGGTTTCAATCTTCTCCCTCAAAGAGACCATGTTCAGGGCTGGGCCCTCTTGGAGCATCCCCCACAGATGAATGCCTGTGGGGTACAGTCCCACCACCTCTTCCTGAATTCCAGGCTAGCGCAGCACCCTCCCTGTGTGGCCCTGACTGCCTACTGTGGAACTCCTGGGTTTTAGTTTCACTAGAAACTCTGGAAGCCATTGGAGGCCCTCCAACAGAGCGCAATGCAGAGAGGAGAGAGGCACCACCACTTCTCACGTCCAGGCCTAGCACATTAGCACTGGTTTCTGGTAGGACATGACAAAACCCAGAAGAGGCAGGCTAGAGAGAGGAAGGAGAAAGAGCAGATACTGTGTGAAAGCCGACCAAGCTGGTCCGTGACCACACATGAGACACATGCAGGGAGCTTTTCCAGAAACACTGGAGGAGGATTCCAGAAACACTGGAGGAGGATGCCACAGACATGGAGGCAAAAACCATCTAAAGATGTTGTCATGTTCGAAGCACGTGATGGGGCTGCAGACAAGAGGTGAATGGTTTTCTGTGAGTCACAAGGGTTCAGTACCCACTCCCCTCAGCACTTGCTTCCTTTCCCCTATCCCTGCCCCCTGAGGACTGTGCACTACCTGGGCAAGGTCAGTATCTGCTTTCTCACTGGGATAGTGACTGCCAAGGGGCTGGGGCTCAACAAAGACGTGAGGGACGGGCAAATGAGCAAACAGAGGAGTGGAATCAAACCCTTCAGTGCAAGAAATTACTGCACAGAATCCTATGGGAGAGGATATTTCTGATGTTTAGTTTCAGTTCATGCAACCTCAAGGTCTGCTTAAAACTGTGTCCTACTAATTATCTGCCCCCTCTTCCATGTCTCTAAGATGCCACTGCTACGTGTGCAGTCGGTTCCCATATCAGCTGCTGACTTGGTGTCTCGTTAGGACCTTGAACCACTGCCAGGATGGAAGGGCTGGAGGGGACCACTGTGTCTGGGCAGGAGAGCTATGTTTGAGGAGCCCCCTTCTTACACACTGCTCACTGCAAAAGCTCTGAACAGGGAGGTTGCCCCCAGAGGGTGGTGCTGGGGCTGCAGTGGGAACTGCCCACCGAGCCTGCTCATGGCAGCCCTGCTCTCGTCACATCAAGAGAAGAATCATTTGGTGTCAGAGTGACTGGGTTCACGTTTAAGCATTTCTCTTTGCTAACTGCATGACCAGGAGCAAATCTCCTAACTTCTCTGGGCTCCATTTGCCTCCTTTCCTAAAACTAGATGATAATCTTACCTACATCACCTAGCACTGAATCAAACAAGTGTCCTTTGCCATTTTCCTTGCAATTAGTTATATTCTTGCAAATGGTCAGTTTATGTACTAAATCAAAACAGGCTCATGCTGTAAAAGAATAAAAAAAGACCTTTCTCCTTTTACATAAACTACTGATTGGTGGATTAATAGTCTACACTTGTTCACACCAAGACAGAATGGATAATTTTCTTAATAGCATTGTAACCAAGCAGTATTACTCAGTATTACTCAGAAGTCATTAAAAAATTGCAGAATAGAATAACCCCAAAGTACTTGATCATTCCTAGAGCATTTTTTAAATCTATAGTTGGAATTCATTGTTTATGTGCTTTTATTTCTGTGCACTCCCCACCAGCAACAAGCTCGGGGTTTTTTTGCTTTTAATAAGTGCTTATCCTTTAGTCAGTGTTGCACAGTCCAACACAGTTTGATTTGCCCCAAAGTCAAAATCTCTCTTGATCATTGTATAGAGAATTAATCAAGGCCAACAAGACTGCTAGTGGTGCTTAGTGCTTACCCAAGAGAGGAAGAGTGCTGGGCAGTCAGGGCTTGGCTGCAGGGTGTTTTCTAAATCTGGGGTGAAAGGATCACCCCCCAGGTACACAGAAGGTTGTTCACATGCTTTTGGAGATGAAGCTTCCCACCACCTAGCCCTGGAGTCCCAGTTCCAGGCAACTGGGGATGCACAACTCTGACAGATGCCTACCTGATGGGACATTATAACCAGTCTGTTTTAGAGCCACAATAACACGGACTTGTCCCCTGGAGAAGGTGCAGGCACATTGAGTTATGAACTTCCTTTTTATATCAATAATAAATACCAAAGCAGCTCCAGAACATGTACATTTGTAATATGATAAGAAGAAAATCAGCCCCGTCCTCTCTACATCCCTTGCACCTAGTGAAGGAAAGAACCGCTGGGTTTCTTTGTTCACACAAAACTGTTGTGAAGATTTGGTGACTTTTAAAAAGAACAAAAACCTTTTCGGGATGGATGGACTCATCAGGACAAGTTCTTTTCACTCAAGTCTGAAGAAAGTCAGTTTTAAAACAAAGAGAATGGAATTCTTTGCATATTTTACTCTAGTTTCCTGATTGTATATCTCAAAATATATTGTGGCATGAAGCTTTAAGCTTTACACTTTTGTTGTTGTTCTCTTAACTTACTTGGGATAGAGAAGCCAAGGTAATGATAGTCACGTCACCCAGGTTAATAGCGTAACTGCTATTCTTGTTAGAGTTGCAACCTCTGCAAATTCATCACAACTGGGACAAACTTCTCATTATGCTTGCTGACTCTAAGCAGTGTCTTTGTACTTTCTCTTGTAACATAGTAATCCTTGTGGAAACTGTTTGCATTGCAGGAATGCTGCCGCATCACCTTGGGCTTAAAATGCTCTTTTTGTGCCTTGGGCAGAAGTCAACTGCCTGCCCTTGACGCTCTAATTCTATCTGCACAGCTCACATCCCTACTGTCAACAAATGGTGATGATTACTCTGTCGTGGTCCCATTCTGGGCGAGAAGAAAATAAGCGGCTGGACAAATAAGCATTTGATCTTCTGGGTTTGTCATGAGCAAACTACAGTCACCTCCTGCTTAAGGATGCTGGTGGCAAGAGCCCAGGCTTTGAAGGCAAAAAGATCTGGACTTAACCCCCTGCTCCACCACCTTCCAGCTGGGGGAACCCCAGCACTTGTCTTAATTTCTCTGAGAGTCAACTTCCTTATCTGTTAAAAAGGGATAACGCCTAATTTGCCCAAAGGTGAGGAGGATTAAAAGGATTAAACAATCAGCCAAAAACCTGCTATCTGGTACTAAATAGGCCTTCATCGAATGTTGCTCTCAGTCCCATCTCACCCTTTCTCCACAGAGAAAGACTTCTTTGCCACATTTATTGGCACTAAATAACAGCATAGTCATCTGCTATTCATTCTACTTTTGCCCCCAAAACCCAAGAATCAGGTACATAAATATATCTGGTTTAAATCCAACCATCTCCCCAGTGACTAGAACTATTCATGAAACATTTAGACACTCAGAGAACATTTGATGGATGAAGAAATGTAAGCACAAGCCCCAGGACATCCAAGGTTGCTCAGAAACATGGCATATCACACACATGCTGGCTTGCAGGGGCAATCTGCATCAGCCAGAAGTTCTTACTGTCAAGGACCTTTAAGCTTCATTTCCTGTCCACTCCTCCATAGATAAGTGAAGTTTCTGATTTCATCAAAAACCAATTGGCATGCCTGAGCTCCGTGAAGTAGCTGGGGTTACCAACCTGAGATGATCAAGTTCCAGCCAAAAATAAGTAAAATTTTATTTCACTGTCTTATTGGCTAAACTAAGATATTCAGAATAGCTATTAGACCCCAACAGTACTCTGGGGACCTCCACAGGCCAGAAAGTTTTTGGAGGAGAAACCCCAAATTTTTAGCTACACACTCTACACAAAGTCTTTTCCAGAACCAGAAACAAAATCTCAGAGTGTATCAGGTTGAACCATATGAAACTGTCATTTTTGTAGACTGAAATAGTCAAACGTCAGTAATTTCATACAGCTTCATGTAGTACCTCACTGAGCACCAGGAAGCAGACTATGAGCGCTTTGCACTCCCATGGAGGACTGTGACCGCATCACTTGTCTCCTTGAAAATCTTCCAGGGCCAGCACTGCAGGCCACTCTGACAGTCGCCCCACTGCCTCTGGGCCACCTCCGCTCCACTGCCCCACAGCCTGTGCGGCAGCCCTGGTCTGTGAGAGCCAGAACCCCCAGGACCTTTGATCAAGTGGCTGCGTTTACGGGGATGTCCTTTCTGTCTCTACCGCTTCACCAATTGGCTCCCACACTCACAAAGGGCAAAGAGAGACCAAAAGAAGAGGCAGACCATCCAGACTGGGAGGTGGCAGTTTGAATAAGCAAGGGCACTTACTCTTGAGGTTTGTCTTGGGTGACCATGACCCTAGTAGTTCTCCAGACCAGCCTGCCAGAATCTTACAAGTTTATACAGAGGCCTCATGGGGTCCAGTCACATACACAGTCCAGACAGGCTCAACAACTCATCACTCTCTGAAGGCTTTGGCTGGAAACAGCTCCTAATGTGGAAATGGTGGGGCGACATACATTCCAAGGGCAGGGGCGGGGGTCAGGAGTCTCTGATTTCTTGGGGCCAGCTCGAGGGTCAGGGCAGTCACACCCTCTCAATGACCTCCCCCAGGAGTTGCCAGTACCTGCCAAATGCTGGCTGGTCTTTGAAGATACAACTGAAAGACAGCACCACTCCTAAACTCCTCTGAGTCCCTTTCCACCCCACCCCCACCTCCATCAGAATTTACCTCTGTCACCTCATAGCTCCCATAACCTATGCCTGTCCCCCACTTTAGCACATAATATAACATGTCTTGTGCTATGTAGACATCTAGGTTTAACATCCCAGCAAAATTTAAGCCTTACTAAAGAAGCAATTCAGTATCCATCTTGTGTTCCTTACACTGAGCAGCAGCACCTGACACATAGTAGGTAGTCACCTAATGTTGATGGAACTAAGTACTGACTGTGAGCCACAAACCAACTTTCCATGACATGGCTTCCTCAGTGTCAAGGTCAAGGGCATGGGATCTGTTTAACCCCACCTCTTCCATTTGATATCTGAGCTACATTGTAGAAGTTACCTAACTTCCATAGCTACCTTTTCTGGAACCAAAGACAGGCTCATAGTCCCTAATTCTCAGAGCTGTTAGAAAGATTAAATGAGATCATGTAGGAAACATGCTCAGTGTAGTGCCTGTCAGTGTAAGTACTCAGAAATGAGAATAAGTATGATTTTATTACTCTTAAAATAGTTATGATTGTCTCTTAGGCAATTAATTGATAGGTAATGAATTTAAACAAAGAGTAACACCAAAGGCAGATAAAGCAATGGACATTTCCAAAGCCATTTATACCAGGAGAGACTGGAGTTTTAAAAGCCTGTTCATGGTGGGTGATAGCCTGGTGAGTTTGGTACAAACACACCAATCCCACTATCCCCTGGTTACAGTGAATTTTTCAACTTTTATTGGTCACATCCATGGGAAGATATGATTGGATCTGAGCTTTTAAGAAATTAGAGTCTGGCTTCAATCAAGCTGTGAGTGCTTGTTAAGTCATTCCACTCTGCGGCTGTTCAAGAACGTGGCAGGGAGGTTTCCCAAGTCTGCTCAGCCTGCGGCTGGGCCAGGGATTGTTCCGATGGGTGCCCTGCCTTGAGGTCACTGCAGCAGGTAGCTCCCACTTTGACCTAACACAATGTCTCTGTCTTCAAAAATGAGGGAGAAGACAGGAAGTTGGGGAATTCTGGTTTTTAATGAAGCTTCCATTTTTATCCTGGGTGGGAAGAGAGAAGGAACACTGCTTATTATGTATTAGCATATTCCTCCAAACAAAGGTGGGTAACACATGTAGCAGGAGTTTTCCCACAAGCCCCAGTCTGCAAGGAGGACAGTAGAATATCTACCATGTCCCCCAGAGGCTATGCAGACATGTGGGTACAGGGTGTCCTTGGCAGGACTTTCCAAATGATTAGACATAAGGCTTATGAAAGGGAAAGATGTATGCCTGTAAGTTATTTTACTTGGGCAACTAATAGAAGAGTGCACACCTCCCCTCTGTGCTCCCCCCTTGGATGCCAGCCCAGTGATCATCCCGAGATCTTTCCTGATTAGATCAAACCTCTTTGCTGTAAGCTCTATGAGCAGCAGTGTTATCTTTTGCCTGGTGGTGGGTGCAGAATTTTCATGTGTCGTATTATGCCTCTCACTGCATCCCCTAACTAAGTCCAGTCCACGAGTGCCCCCACATCTGTTTCTGCTCCCCTGTAGCTATCTCTAGAGTGTGGCCTAGTGCCTGCACAGAGTAAGGGCTTTATAATTAGCTGTTGATTGTTGAATGATTAGAGGAGAAGCAGGATTTTATTTTTCATTCATAAAAAAATATCTACAACCCAATTTTTCATAATGCCTGAAACTGTCACTAAAACTTTATTCCTTTACATATAGAGGGTTTTCAGGTCTTCTAGGAGGTCGAGAAAATGAAATTATCCCTGAGAAAGATTAGAAAACTTTTCGCTGCTCATACCTGAGTGGTCCAGGTGAATGAAGCACAGCCCCTTCAAGGCCTGTAGCAGCCCGCTAGTCTTCCTGCCACATCCTGTCCTATATCCACATTAGTGCAGTAAATTGCCACACTTTGGGAGCAGGAAGATACTTGACTCTCCGCCAGAACTAACATGGCAGGGAGTCTTTAAATTACCTTACAGGGTGTCTTTTCACCCCAGAAAAGAGCCCCTATGGGTGCTGCTGGGTCCCTGGAATCTGGAGGACGAAGCTCTGTGTGCAGGTACCAACATCACCTGATTCTGGCCTGAGTTCCCTCCCATTTTGAAGTGAAAGCACAGCCTCTTCCTCTGACTGCAGCCCAGTCCCGCCTTGCAGCAACTTCCTGTGAACAACTCCTGCTGAGTCTGCGACATCTCAGATGAGAAACTCCACCGGGCAGCCTGCCATGTGCTTGGACACCATCTGGGATCATCACATAGACACAAACACATCCCTGAGTTTCCTGGAGTCATTCATTTCCTTTGAGTAATTACCATAGAATTATGAGAAGCATCGAGGTCAGCAAGTCTTTTTCCATGGGTGAGTTTCCTTATTTATCCATTACTGTATCATCTCTTTGACCTTCATAGGGGCATAACATAATAGCAAAGAG
The DNA here is from genome assembly GCF_040802235.1 of Manis javanica. Taxonomy (NCBI): domain Eukaryota; kingdom Metazoa; phylum Chordata; class Mammalia; order Pholidota; family Manidae; genus Manis; species Manis javanica. The sequence goes on from NC_133158.1 coordinate 147,487,022, forward strand.
CAGACTGCCCTTTGAAGGCTTTTTCCACAATAATGTTTAATTGATCACCTTGTATGTGTGCATTAGTGTAGCACCTGGCATTTATGGAACTGAGGGAGTGATTTCAGAATTGACTCAATTACATTAGGCCTGAAAGACATCTTTCTGCATCTTCTGACAACATCCAGAAGAATCAACAGCTGATTACCCAGAAATCTAATTCATTGCCTTGAACATATGTCTAAAAATAATGCACAGTTTTCATATTCCAAACATTAATCATTGTAGATAATTTCCCAACAAATCAGAAAGTAATAATTTGTTGGAAAGCATCTGGCAGTAAGCAAGCCTTGAGGACAATTTCTAATCAGTAATTCATTTTGTTACTCTTCCTTACTCTCCCCCTTTGTTAGAATAAGGTGTTAGAAAGTACAGCTTCAATTGTCATATTTCATTCTTGACCCTGACTAATCTATGCAATTGTCCTCAGTATGGACAAGAGATGCATCCCCCTGCACCCTCTTTTCTCACTGTCCACATCCACACTGAGGACCATCTCCAATCTCCCTTGTTTGACATCAAACACAGCCTACAGCTCAGATTTCATTATCATGGACAAAGCATTTTTCTTTCTTTTCTTTTTTGTCACCTTTGAAGTCTCTATCTTGCATTTGTGCAACGCTGTTTGACATCAGACACAGCCTACAGCTTAGATTTCATTATCATGGACAAAGCATTTTTCTTTTCTTTTTTGTCACCTTTGAAGTCTCTATCTTGCATTTGTGCAACCCTGCTTTCTGGACCAAACCTGGTGGAAAGTCATACTTTGAGGCACCCACCCACTCTTTCCTCTACCCCATGTCCTCTTTGAGCAGGTACAAAAATAAAGGAAACTTGAAAATGGAAGGGCAGTTTCCAGAAGGGAAGCAAGCTGCTGAGAGAAACTGAAGAACAGTTCCAGCTGTGGGCATCTGCCCAGGGACGGTCCACAGCCTACGCACAGGGCTTGTGGGCAGCAGCATAAACGCAGTGCCCAGGATCAGGACACGCTTTCAATCTCAGCACTGCCACTTACTCCTGGGCTTTTAGATCAGTCTCTGGACTCATGGTGGTGATGGGTGGGGTGCCTCTTTAGTTAGCATGGCTGCTCTTAGCATGGTGCCTAGCACCTAACGTGATCAATAGCTGTCTTTCAGATGAGTAAATGAATAAATGATGTGAGTGTTTTGTGAACATTGGCATTCCAGCCTGCTGTTTTCCCTAGTGCAGGCTGGGGAAGCAACCTCATCTCCTCTAGCCCTCTGGATTCCAGAAACTACAGAGAGAACCTGGCTGGGGGCAGGAGGTAGAGCGCAGAACTGTCCAGATTTTCTGTGCCATAAATGCAAGCTTACTCACCACACAGGACAGGGAAGGGAGGGTGGATTGTAATCCAGGATGGTATGTGAACTAAGGATGAAATCTGCACACATTCAAAGCTAGCCTGAATTCTGTTTGATCCAAAGCTCCAAAAAAAGTGAAATGTACATAAAGTATAATGAAGGGATGACTGGCTTCATAGAGCAGGACCAAGTTCTAAAATAAAGCAAGAGAAAGCAGAGGCATTCCTGGTCAGCAAGCCTCCCTCAGGAGCAGCAGCTCTCAGCTTGCCAACAGGGGCTCAGCACACGCCTCACTACCTCCCAAGTCAATAATCCAATACGACTTGACAGTTGTTTAGTGAGCGTCTCTGACAAGTGCAGACCATTGCAGATGTCCTGCAAGGGAATGGGGAAATGGGCACAGTCTATTGATGATTCCATAGTTTTAGAGAAATAACAGCAAGGTAATGTTTTTAAGATCCTTTTTCAAGAAACTTTCTCTACTGTGGAATAGACTCCAAGAGTCCACTAATGTGAAATCAGCTCATTTTTATTTCTATCACCTGCTCTAAGATACAACCTACCTTTCCTTCTGTCATTCTTGAATAAGGCTTACTATGCCATGCATGGCATGAACAGGACCCTGGAGATGTTTAACCCTGACAAGAGAATAAACTCTTTGAAATGAATTTAGCAGGCTTACTGACAGAACAATAATGAGCATATTTGTCAGCCCCCCACACAACATTCTTCCTTATGCTTCTAGGCTGTGATGGAATTTTCCAGGTATTTTGTATTCTGCTCACATATGTGACCTGGTATGGAGTGTTTATATACCAAGATTCCAGAAAACATCTGTGTGAGTGTGAACTGAGATGCATGTAGTCTGTATTTTGTCTAAAATATCAAACTGTAACATCCATCATTGATATTCAGGAAATATGTGCACAATTTTTTTTATCCTCAAAGGGTCTGCTCTTATACTAAGGTTTATTGACATGGGTGCTGGCTTATTAATGAGCATAAGCATGAACATACGTGGTAGCCCTTCAGGATCCTCTCCCCCAAAAGAGTGTGTTCTCCACCATTCTGAATAAACCCCGAACAAGGTACCATCTACATCAGAGCAGTCTATTTCCCTACCACCTTTGCATATGCTATAGGCTCTGCCTAGAATGCCCATTCGAATTCAACTCTCACATTCCTTCCAGAAGCCTTCCCTGGCTTTTGCCCCTCTTTCCATCAAACTAAACTGTCTTCTCTGTGTACTATTAATACCACTCTGATTGTGACATTTATCACCTCTAAATGTAATTGTATACAAATGTACTTCTCTACATGATTTTTCTTTTAAAAAAGCATGGCATGTATTCCTCTTTCAGTTGAATATGTGAATACTGAATACATGAATAACAGTGGATGGTTCTCTGGGAAGGCAAAGCTGGATGACTACCTGCCTGGTCATGCATTTTTGTTACTATGTAGTCTTGAAAATATATACTTGAAATAAATATTCCAGAGCTGATATTTCTTGTTAAGTCTCCTTAGTCATCATTTCAAATTGGAATGGAGAATGAGGTTTCACTACAGAACCTTTGACTTGCCTTGTGTACATAGCATGCCCCTAAATAGTCAGAGTGCAGGCTAATTAGTGCCCATTGTGCTAACAGGGCAGGTGGTCATGATGCAGGCTCCTCAGACAGCTGGCTTCTCCAGAATTAACATTTTGTTCTGCTTGCTCCCAGCGTGGAATTCAGCTCATCGGCAGCATGGGCAGTATTTTTTCCCTCCTTAATAACGTAAACACTCATAACACACTCAGAATACAATACAGGACACCTCTCTCTCCCTCTCTGAGTTATCAGAGACGTTCTTAGCCAAGTGTGTTAATGACTCAGAAGGGGCATTCAGGGATTTAAAAGCTCTTAATGAACATACTTTCTTCTCCCCCCGCCCCCCAACATCCTCCTCCTTGTCTCTCAAGACACTGTTATTTTTAACTCCACGCTGTTGCAGTTGCACTTCAGAGAAAGCCAGGCTGAGGCAGAGGCCCTTCCCTGTGCACAGGAGGGGAAGCAAGTCCTGGGAAGCATGGCCGTGAAAAAGAGAGGACATGAGCAAGAGTCAGCATGGAGAGAGGAGTCTGAAACACTGCTCAGAGAGCAGAGCTGCTGGAATGATCATGGCCAGAGGCAGCCCTACGAAACGGTGATGATGATGACCAGCCCGCTTCCAAACCTGGGGTGTAAGAGGGGACACTCCCAGCCCTGAGCAAAGAACTGCATGAGGATTCAGTATGGCAGGTCTAAGGAAACTACGAGTTTTGTTATCAGATAAAAATCTTAGAAGCCACTATATACTCTAACCTAAACCCAGCCTCCATCACAATGCCAACTATCCCTCCTTACTCTGATACACAACTCTTGGTCTGTGTTATTTTAGAACTTTGGAACCAAAGAAGAAAATTCCAAGGCCAAAAGAAGCTAAATATCTTGGGAATTTCTTTTTCCTCTTTGTGGCTTTTCTTGGTACTGGTTTTAACCTCATTTCACCCAATAAAACTGCTTGATTTTCTCTCATCCTCTTCTTACTAATCGAAGTGATTCTGCTTTTCAAACTTTCTAAAGTTAGCCTGGATTAACCAGGGAATGGCACTCTGGGGGCTGTGCGATGGGAAGACCTGCTTAAATAAAACTATGAAAGCTTTCTAGGTGTTCCCTTTCTCTGATCTGTCTTTTTCAGTCATTTCACATGGGCTCTGTTCTTCCACTTACCTACTCTATGGATAGCATGTCATGTAGCAGCATCAAAGAGTGTTAGATTTGTATTGTTTGGGTTTAATATTTTTATTTCTGTAATAAATATATATCCCTTGGGGTCCCAACAGAAAACAGATGGCACACTCAAATTAGTCAATTCAAACCAGGTATTCTTGAATAGGTGGGAAGGATTACAATGGCCCCTGCAGTTACCCAAAGTGAGGATCAGCAGAGAGAAGGGAGTGGTTCCAGAACAGGCTGGAGTCATGTGTGGAAGGCTGTCAGATGTGCATTGTCAAGGACTCTGGTCAAGGGATGCAGTCAACCTAAGGTGATTCCTTGCAAGGGAAGAGTCCATATCCCAATTTCTCTTCCTCCCCCACTGTTGGGGCTTCCCGTTGGCCAAATGAGACGGTCAGAGCCCTGTGTAAACTATGCAGGTCAGCTTCCTCAGGCAGAGAGAAGGATGGAGAAGTGGAGAAAGTGCAAGCAGAAGCAAACAGAAGATAACTGGCAAAAATAAAAGCTTTATTTTAAAACCTTAAAATACTTTCTAAGGAACCATCCTACACTGTTGATGGGAATGAAAATTGGTAAAGCCACTGTGGAAAGCAGTATGAAGGTTCCTCAAAAAACTTAGAGTAGAAATACTACACAAGCCAGTAATTCCACTTCTAGGAATTTACCCCCCACAAAAAGACAAAATCACTGATTCAAAAAATATATGCACCCCTATGTTTATTGCTGCATTATTTACCTTAGCTAAGATATGGAAGCAACCTAAATGTCCATCAGTAGATGAGTGGATAAAGATATTGTACATAGATACAATGGAAATATTCAGCCATAAAAAAGAAAGAAATCCGGCCATTTGCAGCAACATGGATGGACCTAGAGGAAGTTCTGCTAAGTGAAATAAGCCAGGTAGAGAAAGAAAAATACCATGATTTCACTTAAATTTAGAATCTAAAACAAAACAAACAAAATAGAAATAGATTCATAAAAATTGAGAAGTGACTGGTGGTTACCATGGGGGAGGGGTTGGGTGGTGGGTAACACAGGTGAAGGGGATAAAGAGGCACAGAATCTCAATCATAATATAAATTAGCCAGAGGGATGAAAGTACAGCATAGAGAATGCCAATAATTCTGTAATATTATATGTTGACAGTAAGTACACTAGTTGGGACGAACATTTAAAAATGTAGGTAACTGGTGAATCACTGTGTTGTATACTTGAAACCAATATAATATTGTATACCAACTATACTTCAATTAAAAAATACTAACAATAAAACTTAAAATACTTTCTTTTCCTTAAACATCTATAAATCCACAGCTTGATTTCTTAATTGTCAGCTCCTTCCAGGGACAATGTCAGGTCCTGCAAACTTCTTTTAATATCTTCCTTGAAAAATCAATGAAAAATAGAAATTCCTGAGAATTTTCCTGTGTGAATTGTTTTTTGTTTTTATTGACACATTTTTCCATCCTTTGGCCAAGAAATAAAATATAAAAGGATTGAAATTTAAAAATACCCACAGTGAAGCTTTGCTATTCACATAGTCAAGCATAAAATACTTAGGTAAAACTACAATTCTCCTTCCTTTCCCTCTTTTCACAAACATTTATTGAGCAACTACTATGCCCCAAGTGCCCTGTACTTTGAGTTGCAAAGATAAACATAAATGAATACACCTTACCTATGATGGTTTAATCAAAAAAAGATGGCATGTAAGTAGGTAATTACTTTTTGTTTGTTTTTGGCTCAAAAAGGACATTCCAGAAGTAGAACTGGCTCCAGCCTTGGTCTGAGTTGAGGCTCTCTAAGGTTGTCAGGCTCCTTTTCTCAGCACTTCCTCCTCCTAGTGCTGGTTGGGGCCCTCAGGAAGAGTCTTTGTGGTAAGGGGATGGTGACAGGAATCCAAGTCTCACAGCCATGTCACACCAAACCCAGAAAAGAAGCCATGTCTGCATGTCATGATCACTGTAAAGTTCTGGGTTCACTCTGATTGGTCAGGCTTAAAACACCCTTGAACTAACCACTAGAACCAGGAAAATGACATGCGACAATTAATTTAGGTAAGCAAGAGTCCATCATTTGGCCTGAGTATAGAACCGGTCCAACCGTAACATCCTGACAATGGAGGAGATCCCCAAGAGACATTCTGAGGACTGTTAATGCCAGGGAAGCAACAATCATAAAATAAAGAAACATGCAAAAGTGTTCCAGAAGCCATATAGAAGCAAGTAATAAACTCCCTAAATGGGCTGGGTGACATTTTACCCTATTCTTTAAAGAGGAGCAGGATAGGATGTTGTGTGGTAATGTGGTGAAGGGGAGAAGGTGTTCCTGGCAGATAAAACAGTACATGCAAATGCATGGAGGCATGAAAGAGTATGCTGTGTACTAGGAGTATCGGGACTTTGAGTGTGGCTGGATCTCAGGGCCTGGGGAAAGTTGCGAACTGCAAAGATGTTTGGAACGACTTCGTCTAAGTGCAAGACTTTCAGGATTTATCCTTAAAGGCATGAAAGCATTTATTCAGGGGAATGACAAGGTCACATCCATATTTGAGAAACACAATATAGGGAATGGGACTTAGAGGAGGGCTAAGTCTAAAAATTAAGAGAGGTGTTCAGAGACCAGTGAATTCAGAGGCAAGAAATGGTATCTAAGAGGAGAGGACAAGAGGGTAGTTTAGAAAGTTGGGTATAAGAATCAGTTGGATTTGATGACCAATGGATAAGGGGAGAGGGGAGAGAAGATGGGATTGACTCTGAGTTTACTTGGCCACTGACAAGGTATCCCTCTCCAGGTGTTCTCATTATTCATTATCATATTTTTCATGCAAGTTCATTTTATATTTACTAACACCATCAATTTCTATTACAGTTGAAGCTTCCAGGGGCTTAATCTACACATTCAGAACAAAGTGTAGAAGTGGAATAATTGCAGGTGAAATTCAACCCACAAAACACTTTGGCTTAAATTAAAATATCCAAAAAGATGATAGATATTAAGGTAGATTTTTTAATTTTTAATTTTTATCTCAGTAATTGAATGATGAATGCAGATATAAAATCAGTATCACTCATTCCATAAAAATGAAGCTCAAGAAATCAGCCTTGGAATTTAGCCTTTTTGAAAAATATCTTTTCTGAGAATCCCTTATCTATCCCAGAGTTGGCAAAGAGAAGAGTAAGGAGACTTTTTTATGATTATCTTTTCAAATGATTTACAAAAATCACTTATCATTTGCCTGGGAATTTAAAAGATGTTTAATTTTTGTGTTATACACATCGGCTATTTACTTGAAATGCTTTCCTTTATGTCTGGAAACCACAACTTAAAAGCCTAGGAAAATCAGTTGACATCTATTTCAAGGTTATTCAAGCTGTCTAATTAACATGCCCTTATTCCTACCCCAATGGGTAGGGATAGAGAAATTATGTCAGTGCTAGACACGGGGAAACATGTCTTCTATATGCCAATAACTTTGAGAATACCAGTAGGATATAATACATGCAAGAGCAGATTTTAAAAGTGCTTACCAAGCCCTGAGTCATGACCTGAAAAGGAAGTGCCCACTTGGGAAGTAAGTGGATGGGACCCTGAACCAAACTGCTACAAATGTCAGGAGCTACAGGAAAGGAGAGGACACACAGCAATTAGGAGCGTAGGGAATCCCATCCTGCACTACCTGGGAGAGGGTGGCTCCTACTAATTCAGTAAATGAATGATAGCAAAGAATATAGCACTCAGCTAACTTAAGACTGTAGCAATAATCATAGAAAGTAAACTTGTTTGGATACAGGTGAAGCTTTTGACTTCACAGGAGAACTCAACAACAGTGGATGTCCCACTGACAGCTTCATTTCTGCTCTAAATCCTTTCTTTCTTTGCCCAGACCTGAAATATTGTAGAAAGACTCAAATAAGCTCAGTTGGACCTATCTGTAATTCCAGCAATGAGTGAAAAGAGATCCCCCTGAAAGCATGAACAAAAAATAATCATTGAATATATGCAGAATCACAGAAGTTTAAAGAGAATCAGAGGAATCAAAGAAATGTTTTCCTTTGAAACAGACTTGCTGAAAGAGAATTAAATTCAGAAAATTATAATTTATACTTTTAGTAAGATTTAAAAAGGCATTATGTTTAATTAAAAAAATCTGATTAGAAAAAATACTTCTAGATGAAAACTCAAATTACTGAATTTAAAAATACATCATTGGCACTAAAAGGGCTGTTGGGTACTGCAGAAAACAAACCGTGATTTGAAGGCAATGTCAAAAAGCTGTCCAAGAAGAGAGTTGTTATTTGTTAAGAGCTTATGAGTTCTTAGCATTTTGCCAAGTACTTGGAATACCCATTGAAATATTTCATCTTTAAAACAGTGTTTTAAGCAAGTATTATCATTATTATTATTCACATTTTACATCTGAAGAAAACGGTCCACAGAAGGTTAAGTATGTTAACCAATTGCAAGCACACCATCGGTAATGTGAGCTGGGTACAGGTTACAAACCCAGTGTTTCTTACTCTATAGCCAATGCTCTGCTCTCTAGAGTGAGCTCCTCGAGATCATCAAAAAATGGAGAAATGAATAGTATTTCTACACTATTTAGGTTATTCTAGACCCTGAGTCAGCAAACTATTTTTCTATAAAGGGCCAGAGAGCAAATATTTTCAACTTTGTGGACCATATAGTTGCTATTACAACTACTCAGTTCTGCCATTATAGTGGAAAAGCAACCCTGGACAGTACATTAATGGATGCTCGTGAATGTCTCCCAATAAAACTTTATTTATAAAACCAAGTAGCAAGTGGTCAGATTTGGCCTGTGGGCCATTGTTGCCAATTTCTATTATAGAGCATATAAAAGGAGAAAAGATAATTATTTTCTTATGATGCTATCATAGCACTAATACTATGTGTCAAAAATAATGCAAAAAAGTTTTAAATCATCTCACTTATGAATATAGAGACACAAAAAGCCAATAAAATTTTGCAAATTGAAGCTAATAACAAAAGACAGTGACGAAGTAGAGTTCATGCAAGTAATATAAGGAGGTCCAACTTTTAAAAATCTATTATTATAATTAATAATGTAAATAAATAAAATTAATTAAACATATTATTTAGTTCTTCAGAAGGGTTTTTCGAAATTCAACATCTATTTCTAACTTTTAAAAAAATCTTGATAAAGTAAGAATAACAATATTACCTAAATAAGATAAACAATATCTACACCAAAAAAATTGTTAGCATTGTAAAAAGACTTAAATAGTAAAGACATCTCTGTAAAAAACAAAAATAAGAGCAATAGCCTGCACCAACACTGTTATTTAATATTATTCTGAAAGTCCAAGCTGAGGCAATATGATCAGGAAAAATATGAGAAAATAGGATCTGAAATATAATCATTAGCAGGTAATAATATATTTGCTCTGACAACAACTAAGAATAAATTTAAAAAGTAAGTTAGGAGTTCCAGTTTCTGGTATTGCATATAAGGAGCTTGGAAGTTATCACTCTAAACTTCATCCTAACAAAAAGTAAAATTCTGAGTAACTGAAAATCAATAGCTCTTCTTAAATATGACAGAGAATTGAGGTCACAGGGCAAACTGCTGCCCCACAATTGCAAAGATAGACAGGCCAATACAGAACAACAGAAACTTACTGGAGCACAAATCCACAGCAGAAACCTTCATAGGAACCAATCTGGGTGGGAAATCTCAAACTGTAATTAATGAAATGCTGAAGGCCCAGTATGAACTCTGAGAATTAAAAACTCAGGGGTGGGGTCCCAACCTTATGTGGGCATCCATACTTTTAACTTTACCACCAGGAACTCTACCAAATTCTCAGTAAAGATCAGAGAAAAAAAATAAAAATCTTCTTGTGATTCTGGCAGTGGGAGGGGAAATGTAACCATTTTGAAATATACCAGAACATTCTGCTCAACAAGATACCTTGAAACGTAAAAGAAAAGATTTTACCAGAGACTAATGTATTTATGGATTTATTAGAATAAATGACCTGGAAGAAGAAAAACATCCAGCTCCAGCTCCTTTCCAGCCACCATATTGGAGAACAAAGTCTTTAAGGAGAAAAAAATAACAAAGGAAACCTAGATCCATATAAAGGAATAAAATAATGATATAAATATTTTATAGGTAAATACAAAGACTTCTTTCTTAGTATTTAAATCTTTTGAAAAGATAATTGACTGGTTAAAATAAAATAAAAGCACTGTATTATAGTTTTATAATGTATGTAGAAGTAAAATGTATGAGAACAGTTATGCAAAGGTAGGGAGGTGAGTAACAGAAGTATACTTTGTAAGGCTCTCATTCTGTATGTGACATCATGTCTGATCACTTGGAGGGAATAAAGATATATATTAATAAGCAACCACTGAAATAACAAAACAAGTTATAGCTAATTAACCAAAAAAGGAAAAAATGGAATCATAACAATTACTTAATCCTAAAAGAAAGGGGAACATAGAACACATGGAATAAATAGAAAACAAATACAGTGATGGTAGATTTAAATCCAGCCCTAATAATGACATTAAATGCAAATGGCCTAAAAACAATCCAAATAAAAAGTACAGATTATCATATTGGATTAGAAAGCAAAACCCGATTATATGCTGCCTATGAAATTTACTTTAAAATTTAAAAACAGAAATAAGTCAAAACTAAAAGGATTCAAAAGATATATTATTATAATATAATATAAAGAAAGCTGGAGGATTAAAGATGGCAACATGAGACGTGAGACAGAGGTTTCCTTCTAAAACTGCATATAATACCAAAATATAATTAGTACAACTAATCCTGAAAGAGCAACAGGAAAGAGGACTGTGTCAGACTGCATACACCTGGAGAAAAGAGCAGACCCCACAGAACAGGGTAATGTACCAAAGCTGTGGTCCTGTGGGACCCAAGCCCTTCCCGCACCCCAGCTCACAGGTGGGAGGAAGAGAAACAGAGTGGGGAGAGTGTGGAGGCCTGGGAATGCTGAATACCTAATTTGGGAGATCTGCTCTGGTAGCACAAACCTACATTTCATGGTGCTTGCAAGGTACTCTCATGATTAGGGCACTGGAAAGCTAAGACAGGCAGAATTCCTGGAGAGACTGAGATTCCAGCCACTTGTGGACAGGAAACAGCTCTTTCCTCCCCCCAGGCACCAACACCATTCCCCTGCGACCCCCAACATTGCTTCAGGGGCTGAGCAGCTCCAGAGAGTAGAGCTTCTGGGGAAGGATATAGTAGTCTCTCAGACCATGGAGATGCACAGATCTACCAATACAAGGGACCCAAGGAAGAAAACACCAAGACACATAGTAATTAAAATGGCAAAGATCAAGGATAAGGACAGACTATTAAAAGCAACCAGACAGAATATACAGAGTAGACTAGTAATGATTCTATAGCATCTTACTATGCTGATGGACAGTGACTGTAACGGGGTATGTGTGGGGGACTTGAAAATAGGGGGGGAGTCTAGTAACCATAATGTTGTTCAAGTAATTATACATTAATAATACCAAAATAAAAAATATAAATAAATAAATAAATAAATAAATAAAAAGCAGCCAGACAGAGAAAAAAGATCATATACAAAGGAAAGCCCATCAGGCTATCATCAGACTTTTTAGCAGAAACCTTGCAGGCCAGAAGGGAGTGGCATGATGTATTTAATGCAACAAAGCAGAAGGGCCTCAAACCAAGATTACTTTATCCAGCAAGATTATCATTTAAATTTGAAGGAGGGATTAAACAATTTCCAGATAAGCAAAAGCTGAGAGAATTTACCTCCCACAAATCATCTCTACAGTGTATGGAGGAACTGCTATAGATGGAAGTGTTCCTAAGGTTTAATAGCTGTCACCAGGGGTAATAAAACCACAGTAAAGAATTAGAACAGCTAATTACTAAGCAAATGCAAAATTAAATTAATTATCCCCAAAGTCAATCAAGGGATAAACAAAGGACACAGAATATGATATCTAATATATAAAGGAGGAGGAGAAAAATAAAAGAAAGAATCTTTAGACTGTGTTTGTAACAGCATTTTAAGTGAGTTAAGTTAGACTCTTAGGTAGTAAGGAAGTTAACCTTGAACCTTTGGTAACCATAAATCTAAAGCCTGCAATGGTAATAAGGTGCATACTATAGATAATAATCACCCTAAATGTAAATGGACTGAATGTACCAATCAAAAGACATAGTCACTGAATGGATAAAAAAACAAGACCCATCTATATGCTGCCTACAGGAGGCTCACCTCAAACCCAAAGACATACATAGACTAAAAGTCAAGGGATGGAAAAAGATATTTCATGCAAGTAATAGGAAGAAAAAAGCAGGAGTTGCAGTACTTGTATCAGACAAAATAGACTTCAAAACAAAGAAAGTCACAAGAGACAAAGAAGGACATTACATAATGATAAAAGGGTCAATCCAACAAGAAGATATAACCGTTATAAATATCTATGCACCAACACAGCACCTACATATGTGAAACAAATACTAACAGAATTAAAAGGGGAAATAGAATGTAATGTATTCATTCTAGGAGACTTCAACACTTCACTAACTCTGAAGGACAGATCAACCAGACAGAAAATAAGTAAGGAGACAGAGGCACTGAACAACACAGTAGAACAGATGGACCTAACAGACATCTACAATACTCTACACCCAAAAGCAACAGGATACACATTCTTCTCAAGTGCACATGGAACATTTTCAGGAATAGTTCATATACTAGGCCACAAAAAGAGCCTTGGTAAATTCAAAAAGATTGAAATTATACCAACCAGTTTCTCAGACCACAAAGGTATGAAACTAGAAATAAATTATGCAAAGAAAATGAAAAATGCCACAAACACATGGAGGCTTCACAACATGCTCCTAAATAACCAATGGATCAATAACCAAACAAAAACAGAGATCAAGTAATATATGGAGACAAATGACAACAATAATTCAACACTGCAAAACCTGTGGGATGCAGCAAAGGCTGTGCTACGAGGAAAGTATATTGCAATACAGGCCTCCCTCAGGAAAGAAGAAAAATTCCATATGAGCAGTCTAAACTCACAATTAATGAAACGCCAAAAGAAGAACAAATGAGGCCCAAAGTCAGTAGAAGGAGGGACATAGTGAAGATTAGAGCAGAAATAAATGAAATCAGCAAGAATAAAACAATAGAAAGAATCAATGAAAGCAAGAGCTGGTTCTTCGAGAAAATAAACAAAATAGATAAACCTTTAGCCAGACTTATTAAGAAAAAAAAAGACTCTACTCACATGAACAGAATCACAAATGAGAAAGGAAAAATCACTATGGATACCACAGAAATACAAAGAATTATGAGAGAATACTATGAAAAATCACATGCTAACAAACTGGGCAACCTAGAAGAAAAGGACAACTTTTCAGAAAAATACATACAACCTTCCAAGGCTGACCCAGAAAGAAACAGAAAATCTGAACAGCAACAAAATTGAACTGGTAATCAAAAATCTACCTAAGAACAAAACCCCTGGACCATGGCTTCACCACTGAATTTTTATCAACCATTTAGTGAACACCTAATACCCATCCTCCTTAAAGTTTTCCAAAGAATAGTAAGAAAAGGGAATACTTCCAAACTCATTCTATGAGGCCAGCATCACTCTAATATCAAAACCAGGCAAAGGCGCCACAAAAAAAGAAAACTACAGACTAATATCCCTGATGAACATAGATGCAAAAATACTCAACAAAATATTAGCAAACTGAATTAAAAATACATAAAAAAGATCATCCATCATGATCAAGTAGCATTTATGCCAGGGATGCAAGGATGGTACAACATTCGAAAATCCATCAACATCATCCACCCCATCAACAAAAAGGACAAAAACCACATGATATTCTCCATCAATGCTGAAAAAGCATTTGACAAAATTCAACATCCGTTCATGATAAAAACTCTCAATAAAATGGGTACAGAATGCAAGTACCTCAACATAATAAAGGCCATATATGACAAACCCACAGCCAACATTATACTTAACAGAGAGAAGCTGAAAGCTTTTCCTTTAAGATCGGGAACAAGACAAGGATGCTCACTCTCCCCATTTCTATTCAACATAGTACTGGAGGTCCTAGCCATGGCAATCAGACAACAAGAAATAAAAGGCATCCAGATTGGCAAAGAAGAAGTTAAACGGTCCTTGTTTGTAGATGACATGATATTGTACATAAAAAATCCTAAAGAATCCACTCCAAAACTATTAGATCTAATATCTGAATTCAGCAAAGTTGCAGGACACAAAATTAATACGTAGAAATCTGTTGGATTCCTATACACTAACAATGAACTAGCAGAGAGAGAAATCAGGAAAACAATTCATTCACAGTTGCACCAAAAAGAATAAAATACCTAGGAATAAACCTAACAAAGGAAGTGAAAGACCTATACTATGAAAACTACAAGACACTCATGAGAGAAATTAAAGAAGAAATTAAACATATCCTGTGCTCATGGATAGGAAGAATTAATATTGTCAAAATGGCCATCCTGCCTAAAGAAATCTACAGATTCAATGCAATCCCTATCAAAATACCAACAGCATTCTTCAATGAACTAGAGCCAAATTGTTCTAAAATTCATATGGAACCACAAAAGACCCCAAATAGCCAAAGCAATCCTGAGAAGGAAGAATAAAGCTGGGGGGATTATGCTCCCCAACTTCAAGCTCTACTACAAAGCCACGATGATCAAGACAATTTGGTACTGGCACAAGAATAGACCCATAGACCAAAGGAACAGACTAGAGTGCCCTGATATAAACCCAACCACATATGGTCAATTAATATATGATAAAGGAGCCATGGACATGCAAAGGGGAAATGACAGCCTCTTCAACAGCTGGTGTTGGCAAAACTGGACAGCTACATGTAAGAGAATGAAACTGGATCACTGTCTAACCCCATACACAAAAGTAAATTCGAAATGTATCAAAGACCCAAATGTAAGTCATGAAACAATAAAACTCTTAGAAAAAAACATAGGCAAAAATCTTTTGGACATTAACATGAGCAACTTCTTCATGAACATATCTCCCCAGGCAAGGGAAACAAAAGCAAAAATGAACAAGTGGGACTATGTCAAGCTAAAAAGCTTCTGTACAGCAAAGGACACCATCAATAGAACAAAAAGGTATCCTACAGTATGGGAGAATATATTCATAAATGACAGATCCGATAAAGGGTTGACATCCAAAATATATAAAGAGCTCACACATCTCAACAAACAAAAAGAAAATAATCCAATTAAAAAATGGGCAGAGGAGCTGAATAGACAGTTCTCTAAAGAAGAAATTCAGATGGCCAACAGACACATGAAAAGATGCTCCACATTGCTTGTCATCAGAGAAATGCAAATTAAAACCACAATGAGATATCACCTCACACCGGTAAGGATCGCCACCATCCAAAAGACAAACAACAACAAATGTTGGCGATGTTGTGGAGAAAGGAGAACCCTCCTACACTGCTGGTG
Source organism: Manis javanica (assembly GCF_040802235.1). Taxonomy (NCBI): domain Eukaryota; kingdom Metazoa; phylum Chordata; class Mammalia; order Pholidota; family Manidae; genus Manis; species Manis javanica. Next base: position 147,502,700 of record NC_133158.1, read on the forward strand.
GGAATGTAAATTAGTTCAATGATTGTGGAAAGCAGTATGGAGGTTCCTCAAAAAGCCCAAAATAGAAACACCATTTGGCCCAGGAATTCCACTTCTAGGAATTTACCCTAAGAATACAGCAGCCCAGTTTGAAAAAGACAGATGCACCCCTATGTTTATCACAGCCCTATTTACAATAGCCAAGAAATGGAAGCAACCTTAGTGTCCATCAGTAGATGAATGGATGAAGAAGATGTGGTACATATACACAATGGAATATTATTCAGCCACAAGAAGAAAACAAATCTTACTATTTGTAACAACATGGATGGAGCTAGAGGGTATTATGCTCAGTGAAATAATCCAGGCGGAGAAAGACAAGTACCAAGTGATTTCACTCATATGTGGAGTATAAGAACAAAGAAAAAACTGAAGGAACAAAACAGCAGCAGAATTACAGAACCCAAGAAAGGACTAAAAGTTGCCAAAGGGAAAGGGACTGGGGAGGATGGGTGGGAAGGGAGGGATAAGGGGGGAAGAAAGTAAGGGGCCATTACAATTAGCATGTATAGTGTCGGTGGGAGGCACAGGGAGGGCTGTGCAACACAGAGAAGACAAGTAGTGATTCTACAGCATCTTACTGTGCTGATGGACAGTGACTGTAATGGGGTTTGTGGGGGGGACTTGGTGAAGAGGGGAGTCTAGTAAACATAATGTTCCTCATGTAATTGTAGATTAATGATACCAAAATTTTTAAAAAAAGAAAAAAGAAAAAAAGGAAAATTTCAGATTAGTGTAAAGCATGCTATCCCATAGATGCCAATTTTTAAGCTAGTAGAAGCAAGGAAAAAAAATCTGAAAGTATGACACAAACTATTTAAAAAATTATAACCAAATTATGACTTACTTTATCTACATTGTGCATATCTGTATTGTTTTAAATTTTATTCACAATGAGCATGCATTTTTTAAAACAAAAGATAAGAATAAATCTTTTCAATAAAGTCAAGCCTTTGAAGAATATTTAATAATGGGAAAATTTTGCTTGAATTTGAGTAGGTTATGGAAGAGTATATATAGTATGATTTTGGTTTATTAATATTTGTAGTAAAAAATACTAAAAGAAATGCACTTAAGTGCTAAGAATGATTTCTGGATGAAAAAATTATAGGTGATTTTTATTTTTCCATATTTTCAAAATTTTATGGAATTATGACATTTATAATCAGAAGAAAAAAACACAATGAGATAAACCATAAAAAATGAATTAAATAATGCCCTAAACATAAACCTATTTAGGGAAATTGGGAAAAGTCTTATCCAAGTAGATAATGGCCCTGAGATGCCTGAAGTAGTCAAAGAAATTCACCACCAAGAGGTGGGAGCACTACTTCCTCAGAGGGAACAATGTGTGAAAGCACATGGGTCAGAAAAGAAAGTGAAACAGGTGGGAAATTAGGCTGTAAGGTGGGGTCCAGTGAAAAGGTACTATATTGTGCTAAAAAATCCAGAAATGCATCTGTAAGCCAAGGAAGCCACTGATGGATTTAACATAGGGGAATAACATGATTTGACTGGTATTTGAGATCACTGGCTTCACTGTGGGTGATGGAGTAAAATGAGAGGATACTGCAGGAAGACAAACCATATTGTGCAGGGGTTGTGATAAGATATAATGAGGATTGGAAGCTGGATTCAAGAGATCGTTAGAAAACAGAACAGATAGGACTTAATGACTTATTAGATGTACGTGGGGCAGGGGATGGTAAAGAGGGATGAGTCCAGCAGGATGCCCAGGTTTCTGACCTGAGCAATTATGTGCTTCACAGTATCCTTTTCCAAGAAACAGGGATAGAGGGAGTTCAAAACACAGACCGGGGATAGGGAGGTAAAGGAAAATTCATTTCATTTTGGATATGCTGAGTTGAAGTGACTGTAGGTGATCCAGGTGGAAACAGCCAATTGGCACATATCAGTAACACCATGATTCTGAGAAGAGACGAAACTGACAGAAGACCAAGATTTCACAGCTATGAGCTCCAGGTGGCAGTTGCCCACCAGCCAAGTGAATGAGGAACTCATGGGGAACAATGATAAAGGAAAAGCACTGCCAGCGAGTGTGGAACTCTAGGAGCATGAGTGTCAGGTTGTTGATGAAAGCAAATCTGCTCAGACAGACTCCAAAGAGGGAGTCCGAGATGGACAAAATGAGTTGGGAAAGAAGTCTCCTAAAAGTCAAGAGCAGTGCACCAAAGGGAGACTTCAAAGGCCAAGCAAAACACAGCCTGAAACCTCTCTTCTGGCTCTGAGGAAAAACACGCATCGCCTTGTCCAGGGCAGTTTCTCTGGAGTGAGGGCAGTTAGAAGCTAGTGCCAGAGACAGGCTGAAGGGGAGTGAGAAGGTGCGAGCAGGTGGGTCAGGTGGGAATGGGACAGGGCAGCAGCGGAGCGGGTATGAATCGTGCAGACGGAGGGACTTTTTGGTACGTGTTTATAAAGGGGACACTTGAACAGGTTCTTTTCTGATGAGCAGAAACAAAGGAACATGCAAGAAAGGAGGTAAAAGATAGTCCAGGCTTGGAAGTGATTTGGTCCACAGTGCGGCCTGGGGGAGGGATGTTGGCGTTGAAGAGGAGGGAGCCGCTGGCGATACGGGGTTGGGGATAGGAGTGAAAACGGGAGTTGACATAGATGAACTGGTAGACTGAAAGGCTGCATTTTAAGGGAGACACTGAGAGACGGTCTCTTCTTTACAGAGGAAAAGGCAAGGTCATGGGACAGTTGGGCACAAGAAGGGAGCTTGGAAAGAGGAATGAAAGACTGAAAAAGCAAGTGCACATGAACTGGAGGGGCTGGGGGTAAGGACCACCAAGTAGTAGTGAGGCTCCCACGGAGGCCGCCCCTGGAGACCTGAGGCCGACCGATTGGCAAGATGATCTGACCTTTTTCCTTCACGATGCTCAGCTGCTGCCCATGGGTGGGCTCAGAGAGGAGAATATTTAGATATACCCAAGGCTGGGAATTTAGAATGTGGGTTTTCAAGGCCAGAACCACAGGGTAGAGAAATAGAAAAGGTTATCAGCCCAGAGGTTGCAGACATGGACCACGTGTGTTTGGCTGGCAGGACGCTGGCAGTCACTGGAGATGGTGAGGCAGGGGTTGGCTGTGGAGGTGGGGGGCATGGGCCTGCTGGTGGGAAAGGGTACTGTCAGGGGGAAAAGCAACCACAGAGCCTAGAACGTCAGCAGGCATCTGCCCTGAGGACTGAGGAAGTCTCATGAGCTGTGAAGAGATTTACCAGAGGGGAGTGTCAGCGACAGTCACTGACGATAACCAGTGGGGACGCACTGGGAGTGGTAGTAAGATCTCTGGACCTCTAGCCAGGAGTCTGAGGTTTTGATTTCCTCCCTAACACTTTCTGTCTGTGTGACCTTGAGCTATACCTCTCACCCACCTCTGCCCACAACACACACACTCCTCGGGTTTTTGTTTCCTTTCATGAGACTAGAGGTATGAAGCACTGTGAATGTTAAATAATGTGCATGAGAGTTCCTGCCACATGGCCACCTCCATTAATGCGACTGGCCCTGGAGGCTGCTGTGTCCGGTGTGAGCCTGGGGGCATCAGGGCCCATCACTGGATGAAAGAGGCCCAGCCAGCAGGGGCACAAGAAGGAGAAGCAGGCTAGGGAGAGAAAACACACACTTTAACAGACTTTCCAGTTTTGCTTCAGCTGACCTTACCAACATCAGGTGGTGGAGGCAAAGAGGAGTTGCCCTGAGAGATCTTTTGGTCATGTAAGCCTGCAAAGGCAGACAGCTTTATTGCACTTGATTTATGAAGACTGTTTAAAAATCCCAGCCAACTTTGTTCTCAGAGACCTGTGTTCTTGAACCCACCCATTCCTGCCAGCTCCAGGCACTTGCTCCATCAATTCTCCCCTCCTGCCAGCATGTCCCATCCCTCCTTCTCCACAGGCGACTTCTCTTTGGCCTCCAAGCACCCTCTGTCCTATTGGATCTCTCTCCACTTCTTCATGGACCACATTCAGGGCCGGAACAGAGCTGGACAGAACAGAAGATTCTCAGGACAGAACAGGCTGCTGGAGCTGCAACAAGCCACTCCCAGTCAAGTCTGACAGGGGTGAAACCCAACTGGCAGGAAACAAAGTCAGAATGGGGCGTGGTTTCCGAACCACGGCAGGAGCATGTCGACAGAAATAACCATCTTTCTCACTTACTTCTAACTTTCATCTCTCTGTGTTGTATAAACCTTTGACTGACTTGGCTTCTTTGGGTGACAAGGCAGGATACCTATAAACAAACATTACCACCTGTCCAACAAGAGCTAACACACACATAGCACTTTTCGAGTGCTGTGACTTGTTCTATGTTTGTTACATATACCAACTTTTTAAGCAAACGACAACCCCATTAGGTGGGTATAGTTATTATCCCCATTGTACAGATGAGGGAGCTGATGGACAGAAAAGTTAGCTTGCTCAAAGTCACATATTTACTAAGAGACAGAAATGGTGGCCAAATACGGGAAGTCTGGGTCAATAGCAATTTATAGAGCATTTACACCTATACTTTTTCTCATTTCAATCCCATTAGCACCCTGAGAGGTCCAGATGGCATGTCTGATTTTGTCCATTACCACTTAACAGATAAGGAAACTGAGTCTGGGAGACAAAATGTTTGCTTGGGGTCACGGGAGATGGCAGAGTCAGGAATCCAGGTACCCTACACTAAATCCCTCCCCCTAGGAAGACAGACAAGGTGAGAGAAGCTGGCATCTGAAACAATTATGGGCAAACTGCAGGGACCCAGGAAGGGAACAAAGCCAGGCTGTTGTTAGGTGGACCCTTGCGGGCAGCCAGCCACAAACCCGGCCAAGATGAGTCCATTGTGAAGGGTTCTCTGGCCATGCACACACGTGCACTGCCACTGCCTTACACGGGTAGTTCAGGATTTCTGGAGTGCCTCTATCCTGAAAGGCAGCAGTAGGTCCTCTAGTGAGTGTGACAGCCCCAATACGGGTCCTAGTCTTGGCCCTAATAGCACCACTGTCCTGAATTCCGAGGCCCCAGTGACTTTGTCTCTATCTTCATCCTCATCTCTGGGACTCTGCCTCTTGAGACTTAACCCCCACCCCTTCTTTTTTTTTACTTTTTTTAAATTGAAATATAGTTGATTTACAATCTCACACTGGTTTCAAGTATACAACATAGTGATTCAACCATTGCACACATTATTAAATGCCACTCCCACTCTGTCTTAAAGTTCTCCTCTCCCTGCCTTGCTGCGCCCTCTCCTGACTCTCCCTGGGCTGTCTGTCTCTCCACCGCACCCCTCCTTACAGGCATTCCTCAAGGCCTCATTTCTTTTAGCTCAGTGCACACTTCCAGTATTATTTTTAAAGTATTCTTTAAGCTAATTCAGGGTTAAAAAATATCAGATTTAAAGCTGGAACTAAAATTCTTTAGAATTAATTTTTTTTTTTAGTCTAGGAAGATACCCATTTGGGGCACTTGGAAAAAATACAAGACTCAGGGAAAAATCTGGAAAAAGAAGGCAGAACATAGGAGCATTACCTTGATTTTCTTAAGAAAATGGAAGGAATTTAGGAAATTAGTTCACAGAGGAATATCAAAGGGAAGGAGAAATGAGTGTCTTGAACCCACATGCCTCACTGAGCTGGTGGAAATGGCTGAGGGACTCTTTAAAGATAGGGATGGCCCTAGGCCAATGTTAAGTTATTTGCATATCTGCAATGTAAAGTTCCACAATCTCCTCTGATCTTCAGTAAATTCATCTGTCAACAAAGGATTTGTGTGAGCCTGTTTTTATGCACCTTCTTTCTCAAGATAAGGGCAATGCTGATTCAATATTTGGATAAATAAGGTATGTACAATGGGGACAGTGCCCATGAGATTTTTAGATGATCTGCACACTAAACTGATTTAACACAAGGCTTCTAAATTCTTAGATATGTTATGGAGAGTATTGGACTTGCCATGAGTGAGGGGAAAGGGAGTTAAAATCCACCCGTATGGACCTTAAAAAACATAGCCTATTTCATAATAATTGAGTTCTACTTCACATTAAGAGCATACTTCACAATAGTATTACAATGCTAATAATGTTGCTCATGATAAATATTTTGAATAATACCAAAAAAGTGAAAAGAAGGAATACAAATTAAGTATAATCCCACCCCCAATTCAATCACTATTAACACTTTAGTGTATAATTCTCCAATCTCTTTCCTTGTAAAACTTTTCACTTAATGCAATAATCTTTCATATATTCCATCCTTTATCCCAAATTCTAGATCCATCTTTTTACTTCCTGTCTATTGAACATCAAACTTGATATGTTTTAAATTGAGGCTTAACATCTTTACTCCCAAATAAAATTTCCCTACTTCAGCTCCCCAACCTTTCTTCTTTGGTTAATACAAGACCATTCTCTGCCTCATCAGGCCTTGGAGCCATCTTTGACTCTGTCTTCATTTCTCTCCCATAACCAATTAGGTACCAAATTCAGTGAGTTAAACATCGGTGGTGTTTCTGTGATCCAACTGTTCCTTATGAATCCACCACCTTGACTCGTTCTCTCATTCATACCCTCCTCTCTTAATGACTGGACTCCTGGATATGCCTACTAGATGTCTGCTTTGACTCCCACATCTATTCTTTACAGCCAACCCAACATATTATTGGTTGATTGATGGTCCCCAACTGGGGCATTATTAAATCACTCCATGGCTAGAGACTTTGACCGGCTCTGCTTTGCCCACCAAAGCTAGCACTGGCTTCCCATCCTGGTTTCAGGATTTCCCTTAAAGTAATCTTTTCTCCATCAGATTGAATTACTAAATTACTCCCCCAAACATATTTTATATTTTCCATTCTAAACTTTGTTCTTCTGACTCTCCTTCCTTTGATAGTTTACCCATCTGTTATAGGCTGAATTGGGTCTTCACAAAATTCCTATGTTGAAATCCTAAGGTCCAGTTTCTCAGAATGTGACTGTATTTGGAGGTGGGGCCTTTAAGTAGGTAATTAAGGTAAAATGAGGTCACCCTGTAGGGTGGGCCCTAATCCAATGTTACTAATGTCCTTACATGAAGAGGAGATCACAATGCAAACCAGGGATGACGATGTAAGGACACAGAATGAAGACAGCTTCATAAGCCAAGGGGAGAGGCCTCAGCTGAGACCAAACTGGACGGCATCCTGATCTTGGACTTCTCACCTCCAGGACTGTGAGAACATCATTTCTTTTGTTATTTGCTGTTACTGTACTTTGTCGTGGCTGCTCTAGCAAACTAATATACTACCCTTCAGGTCCATTTCTGTTTCCAACTTCTCCATGTGACATTTTCTAGTCTCTCTTCTTGAGACCTGTATGACATTGTTATTGTTTATTTGCTGATCTGTTCTGCATGATGGCTGGGATTCTGCCTTGTCTCCCACAATAGACTATGTCAAATTCATCTCTAGAATCATCATGGTGTCTAACTCAGAGCATTGCAAATTCTAGGTATTCAAAAAACACTTATTGAATTGTATGAAAAAGAATTTTGTTGCAGAATAATTCAGTAAAATATTACTATGTTCTACAAAAAAATCAATAAAATGAATTACTATAAGTAGGACAAAAATGTCATATGTGTTCTAGAAACTCTCCAGGTACCAGCATTTTCCTTTGACATTGAATATCCAAGGAAAGTAAGGCATTAGGCAAAGCAAAATAAATGTCTATAATGTTTAAAGTTTAGATAGATAAGTATCTCCCTTTCACATTGTGACGTGCTTTAAATCCACAGCCAGTCAGTGTGGCATAGTGAAATCAGCACTGGATTATGAGTCAGACTAATCTGCTTCCATACCTGGCCCGGCCATTTACCGGCTATATGGCCATTATCAGAGCAGCTCACTTCTCCAACTCTGTTTCCTTATCTGTAAAATGGAAATGTCCCCCAACTGCTTTGTAGACTTGTGTGAGGATTGAATTAGAAATAACATTAAAGAACCTGGGTTGAAATCCCAGGTTCCTAGCATTTATCACCTGACTGACCTCTAACAAGTTAATTAATCACTCTAAGCCTGTTTTCTCAACTATAAAAGGAGGATACAAGAATAGTTTCAAGCTACTAAGGCGGATTATTTGGGTACCTGAAACAGTAGATGTTCAATATATGTCAAGTGATAAAAACCAATATTAAAGTGCCTAATGCAGAGCCTACCACATAGAGAATATCCAGTAAGTGGTATTTTTATTATTCTTAGTCACACCAGGAGGATTTACATAAAAAAATACAACTACTATCATGAGGGAAAAGTGGTCTTTTATTATATGCAATTATAAAATTTCTAAGACAGGATTCCAGTATTTAAAGTGACTTGATCTCCTAAATGAAACTAGTTTTGAGCTAGAGCTGACAAAGTAATATGTAATCTCCCTTTTCATCAGTTTACTGATGCCTTTGGTGTCTGCAGTTACCCCCTCGTTAAGCAGTCAGAATGCTACCTTATGGTGTTATTTCATGCAATGGTAGACAGGGAGATCAAGGACTTAGTGAAACTGGCTCAACTGTATAACACACTCCTTCTGAGGGAACCCCGAACAGGCTGTACCCCAAGCTGACGCACTACGTGGCTGAGCCTTTCAGCACTAAGCCACAAGAACAGTCAGCCAGGAAAACTCCAGGGGCTCCAACCAGGGAATAAAAAAGGATATAAAAAATTTATCTCTTATTTTATAAAGGTTTAAATTCCCCTTCCTGGAATGGGGAGAAAAAGCATAAAGGGACTATAATTTTTTTCAACAGTTAACATTTACATATGATTTTTGGTATTAGCACAGGTATATGGTATTTATAAACTCCATAAAATCTGTTCCTAAATCTCCACTATTTTGAAAACTCTACTGTGTTAAGCACATAAAAAGAGCTTAGTAAATATTACTTGAATTTCAATTAATCAATAAATTAATATCTATTTCAATGACTTCAGTAAAATAAAACCTTAGACAGTACTGGTGATTGTCAACCAGAGTAGGACAATGAAAGTTTATCATATTGTCTGGTTAAAAAGTAACTAAGGAGAAATTAACTTATTTAATTAAAAAAGCACGTATTCTGGATCTATAATATGCCAGATACACAGGCTTTCAAAAAAAGACAAATTAATTCTCTATCCTCTCAAGACTGAATTGATAAATCCTCACCCAATTCAATAGGCTCTCAAGGAAAAGAGAATTCTAGATGCGTTCTGCTCCCTTCTTACCACCTTCCCCCATTAAATAACACAGCAGATTTGTAAGAAGGGCTTGAAAGCGAGACTTTTGGCCTGCTCTGTCATACCACAACTCCTCTTCCCATTAGTACTTGGCAGAGTAGCCTGTTAACTTTGTGGAACAAAATTCCTGGAGCAAAACCCCAGAATCACAGAACCCCAGAGCCAGAAGTCATCTTAGAGGTCTCCTTGCCTGGTGGTTCTCAACCCCACTGGAAGCATATGAGCTCACATCGGGTATTTTCAAAACAACCATCACCTATCCCCCACATTAGACAGGTATGAAGGGTAAAATATGTCTGCTGTACTATTCCTAGTTGACAACCACTGATACCACCCAAGGTTTTGATACAGTCCACAGGAATGAAAGGAACTTGCCTAAGATCACAGTGCACTCTCAAGTCCAGGTCCTCTTACTCCAAATACCAAGCTTTCTCTAGAATCCCAAGATGAGCTCCAGGGAGTCTGGTTACCCTCCTAAAATTATATATAAATTTGGAAACGTGAGCATATATATATATTTAACTGGGGAGAGGATCCATGGATCTTAACAGATTCTCAAAAAGATCCATCACCAAAAAATTTTAAGAATGATAACTTCAAATTTACATTGGCTATTTCCCAGGCAATTCTGTGAAATTTCTGGGTAGAGTGAATCAAGACGGCTACGTGTGACTTGGTGTTTGAACTCCCACATAATGTGACCTGAAGAATGTAATTTCAGCCCTACTCCCTAAGAGCCCCTCAATGTACTCTCAGAATTTTTGCCTGAAATCTCCTTGTACATTAATGGATTCTTCCCTATTTAAATACAGATGTTTCGGGAGAAACAACACAGATAATTATCACACACAATGGAGACAGAGTCATTGTATTGCTTCCAAAGTCCTGGAGAGGAGCTGTTAGCAGACTTGAAGAATGCGGAGGAGGCAGAGGGACAAGAGGGACCCACACACTGAGGAATGGGGACAGTTTTGTAGAAAAGGGGGCATGAGATCACAGGAAGATGGCGGTGTGAGTAGTTCAGAGGAAATCTCCTCCCCAAAACATATATATTTATGAAAATACAATAAATACAACTATTCCTAAAAGAGACACCAGTGGATGCAGTACAACAGCCAGGATACATCTACATCTGTGAGAACTCAACATCACATGAAGGGGGTAGATACAAGCCGTGACCCGGTGGGACCCGAATGCTCCCCCACCCCAGAACCCGGCGGGAAGAAAGGAGTTGGAACGGGGAGGGAGTGAAAGCCCAGGACTGCTAAACAACAAGCTCTAGAAACCGTACCCAGAGCGCAGACACAAGGTGCATGGGGTGCTGGATATTAGAGAAACGGATAAACAAAACCTGTGGGCAGGTCCCCACAACCGGCACCCATGAGACAAAAGAAAAGCGAGTGCTTTCTGCAAGTCTTAAAGAGACAGGGACCCCATAGCTGGACGAAGTCGTCCCGGCACACTTAGCTAGGATCTGGCAATCCCGGGGAAACTTAGGCGCCCTAAACCCCAGGGAGGCAGCGCACCTCTGAAGCCCCTCATGGCACTAAGCAGCCTGCCAGTCATTCCTCTAACTGGTGTGGACCCCGACACACCGGCCCAGTAGCAGGAGTGGCAGTGCGTGCCGAGGGCAGTGGCACCGGAAGGGACCAGAAGCAGATCATGTGCGCCAATGGCACCAGAGGGTACCAGGATAGGCTTCCGCAAGCCCGCAGCAGCAGCAACTGAAAAGCCCTGGTGTGGCTCGTGCGCACCAGTGGCAGTGGATCCAGAGGAGCCCGGTAGAGGACCGTGTGGGAGAGCCCCGCACGCACCTGCAGCAGAGCCAGAGGGAGCAGGCACACTCCCAGCAGCCAATCGGAATCCCAACCCAAAGCACAGCCACCCGGGCCAGACCCAAAGGCTACTGCTGGCACATAGCTGCCAGACAGGGGCGCCGCTACCACAGAGGAGTGCACCTGGCATGCCTGCCACTCCCTGCAGGGCTCTGCACTGCTCTGATGGATACCCCGCCCACAGCAGCTTAGGGGACTAACCTGGTGGCTGCTCCAGGAGTGCGGGTAACCGACACAGGCAGCGGGAAAGGGCAAGGCATCCAGCAAGCAGGAAAGGACTTTCTTCTCCCAGCTGACATACCCACAACCTGCCTACAGCCACCACTATCACCATGAAAAGGCAAAAAAATTTTAGTCCAGTCCAAGATAGTTCAGACAACACCTGAGAGAGGATCTGCAGAGACAGACCTAATCAATCTCCCTGAAAAAGAATTCAAAATAAAAATCATTAACATGCTGACAGAGATGCAGAGAAATATCCAAGAGCTAAGGGATGAAGTCCGGAGGGAGATTACAGAAGTGAAACAAACTCTGGAAGGATTTATAAGCAGAATGGATAAGATGCAAGAGGCCATTGATGGAATAGAAACCAGAGAACAGGAACACATAGAAGCTGACGCAGAGAGACATAAAAGGATCTTCAGGAATGAAACAATATTAAGAGAACTGTGTGACCAATCCAAAAGGAACAATATCTGCATTATAGGGGTACCAGAAGAAGAAGAAGAGAGAAAAAGGGATAGAAAGTGTCTTTGAAGAAATAATTGCTGAGAACTTCCCCAAACTGGGGGAGGAAATAGTTGCTCAGGCTACGGAGGCACACAGAACTCCCGAAAGACGGGACCCAAACACCAAGACACATAATAATTAAAATGGCAAAGATCAAGGACAAGGACAGAGTATTAAAGGAAACCAGAGAGAGAAAAAAGGTCACCTACAAAGAAAAACCCATCAGGCTATCATCAGACTTCTCAACAGAAACCTTACAGGCCAGAAGAGAATGGCATGATATATTTAATGCAATGAAACAGAAGGGCTTTGAACCAAGGATACTGTATCCAGCAAGATTATCATTTAAATATGAAGGAGGGATTAAACAATTCCCAGAAAGGCAAAAGTAGAGGGAATTTGCCTCCAACAAACCACCTCTACAGGGTAGCTTAGAGGGACTGCTCTAGACGGGAGCACTCCTTAAAAAAGCACAGAACAAAACACCCAACATATGAAGAATGGAGGAGGAGGAATAAGAAGGGAGAGAAATGATCATCAGACTGTGTTTATAATAGCTCAATGGGTGAGTTAAGTTAGACAGTAAAATACTAAAGAAGGTAAACTGGAACCTTTGGTAACCACGAATCTAAAGCCTGCAATGGCAATAAGTACGTATCTTTCAATAATCACCCTAAATGTAAATGGACCGAATGCACCAATCAAAAGACACAGAGTAATAGAATGGATAAAAAAGCAAGACCCATTTATATGCTGCTTACAAGAGACTCACCTCAAACCCAAAGACACGAACAGATTAAAAGTCAAGGGATAGAAAAAGATATTTCATGCAAACAACAGAGAGAAAAAAGCAGGTGTTGCAATACTAGTATCAGACAAAATAGACTTCAAAATAAAGAAAGTAATAAGAGATAAAGAAGGACATTACATAATGATAGAAGGGTCAGTCCAAGAAGAGGATATAACCATTATAAATATATATGCACCCAATACAGGAGCACCAATATATGTGAAACAAATACTAACAGAATTAAAGGAGGAAATACAATGCAATGCATTCATTTTGGGAGACTTTAACACACCACTCACTTCAAAGGACAGATCCACCAGACAGAAAATAAGTAAGGACACAGAGGCACTGAACAACACACTAGAACAGAGGGAACTAATAGACATCTATAGAACTCTACATCCAAAAGCAACAAGATACACATTCTTCTCAAGTGCACATGGAACATTCTCCAGAATAGACCACATACTAGGCCACAAAAGGAGCCTCAGTAAATTCCAAAAGATTGAAATCCTACCAACCAACTTTTCAGACTACAAAGGTATAAAACTAGAAATAAATTGTACAAAGAAAGCAAAAAGGCTCACAAACACATGGAGACTTAACAACATGCTACTAAATAATCAATTGATCAATGACCAAATTAAAATAGAGATCAATGAATACATGGAAACAAATGACAACAACAACACAAAGACCCAACTTCTGTGGGAACAGTGAAAGCAGTCTTAAGAGGAAAGTATATAGCAATCCAGGCATATTTAAAGAAGGAAGAATAATCCCAAATGCATAGTCTAACGTCACAATTATTGAAATTGGAAAAAGAAGAACAAATGAGGCCTAAGGTCAGCAGACAGAGGGACATAATAAAGACCAGAGAATAAATAAATAAAACTGAGAAGAATACAATAGAAAAAATCAATGAAACCAAGAGCTGGTTCTTCGAGAAAATAAGCAAAATAGATAAGCCTCTAGCCAGACTTATTAAGAGGAAAAGAGAGACAACACACATTAACAGAATCAGAAACGAGAAAGGAAAAATCATGACAGACCCCACAAAAATATAAAGAATTATTAGAGAATACTATGAAAACCTATATGCTAACAAGCTGGAAAACCTAGGAGAAGTGGACAACTTCCTAGAAAAATACAACCTTCCAAGACTGACCCAGAAAGAAACAGAAAATCTAAACAGACCAATTACCAGCAACAAAATTGAATCAGCAATCAAAGAACTACCCAAGAATGAAACCCCCGGGCCAGATGGATTTACCATGGAATTTTATCAGACATACAGAGAAGACATAATACCCATTCTCCTTAAAGTTTTCCAAAAAATAGAAGAGGAAGGAATACTCCCAAACTCATTCTATGAAGCCAACATCACCCTAATACCAAAACCAGGCAAAGCCCCACCAGAAAAGAAAACTACAGACCAATATCCCTGATGAATGTAGATACAAAAATACTCAACAAAATATTAGCAAACCGAATTCAAAAATACATCAAAAGGATCATACACCATGACCAAGTGGGATTCATCCCAGGGATGCAAGGATGGTACATCATTCGAAAATCCATCAACATCATCCACCACATCAACAAAAAGAAACACAAAAACCACATGATCATCTCCATAGATGCTCAAAAAGCATTTGACAAAATTCAACATCCATTCATGATAAGAACTCTCAACAAAATGGGCATAGAGGGCAAGTACCTCAACATAATAAAGGCCATATATGATAAACCCACAGCTAACATCATACTGAACAGCGAGAGGCTGAAAGCTTTTCCTCTGAGATCAGGAACTAGACAGGGATGCTCACTCTCCCCACTGTTATTCAACATAGTACTGGAGGTCCTAGCCATGGCAATTAGACAAAACAAAGAAATACAAGGAATCCAGATTGGTAAAGAAGAAGTTAAACTGTCACTATTTGCAGATGACATGATACTGTATATAAAAAACCCTAAAGACTCCACTAAAAAAACTACTAGAACTAATATTGGAATTCAGCAAAGCTGCAGGATACAAAATTAACACACAGAAATATGTAGCTTTCCTATACACTAACAATGAACTCATAGAAAGAAAAATCAGGAAAACAGTTCCATTCACAATAGCATCAAAAAGAATAAAATACCTAGGAATAAACCTAACCAAGGAAGTGAAAGACCTATACCCTGAAAACTACAAGACACTCTCAAGAAAAATTAAAGAGGTCACTAACAAATGGAAACTCATCCCATGCTCTTGGCTAGGAAGAATTAATATTGTCGAAATGGCCATCCTGCCCAAAGCAATATACAGATTAGATGCAATCCCTATCAAATTACCAACAGCATTCTTCCATGAACTGGAACAAGCAGTTCAAAAATTCATATGGAACTGCCAAAGACCCCAAATAGCCAAAGCAATCCTAAAAGGAAGAATAAAGTGGGGGAGATTTCGCTCCCCAACTTCAAGCTCTACTACAAAGCCATAGTAATCAAAACAATTTGGTACTGGCACAAGAACAGAGCCACAGACCAATGGAACAGAACAGAGACTCCAGACATTAACCCAAACACATATGGTCAGTTAATATACGATAAAGGAGCCATGGACATACAATGGGGAAATGACAGTCTCTTCAACAGATGGTGCTGGCAAAACTGGACAGCTACATGTAAGAGAATGAAACTGGATCACTGTCTAACCCCATACACAAAAGTAAATTTGAAATGGATCAAAGACCTGAATGTAAGTCATGAAACCATCAAACTCTTAGAAAAAAACATAGGCAAAAATCTCAAGGACATAAACATGAGCGACTTCTTCATGAACATATCTCCCCGGGCAAGGGAAACAAAAGCAAAAATGAACAAGTGGGACTATGTCAAGCTAAAAAGCTTCTGTACAGCAAAGGACACCATCAATAGAACAAAAAGGTATGCTACAGTATGGGAGAATATATTCATAAATGACAGATCTGATAAAGGGTTGACATCCAAAATATATAAAGAGCTCACACATCTCAACAAACAAAAAGAAAATAATCCAATTAAAAAATGGGCAGAGGAGCTGAATAGACAGTTGTCCAGAGAAGAAATTCAGATGGCCAACAGACACATGAAAAGATGCTCCACATTGCTTGTCATCAGAGAAATGCAAATTAAAACCACAATGAGATATCACCTCACACCAGTAAGGATCGCCATCATTGAAAAGACAAACAACAACAAATGTTCCCAAGGTTGTGGAGAAAGGGGAACTCTCCTACACTGCTGGTGGGAATGTAAATTAGTTCAACCATCGTGGGAAGCAGTATGGAGTTTCCTCAGAATGCTCAAAATAGAAATATCATTTGACCCAGGAATTTCACTTCTAGGAATTTACCCTAAGAATGCAGCACTCCAGTTTGAAAAAGACAGATGCACCCCTATGTTTATCACTGCACTATTTATAATAGCCAAGATATGGAAGCAACCTAAAGGTCCATCAGTAGATGAATGGATAAAGAAGATGTGGTACATATACACAATGGAATATTATTCAGCCATAAGAAAAAAACAGATCCTACCATTCGCAACAACATGGATGGAGCTAGAGGGTATTATGCTCAGTGAAATAAGCTAGGCAGAGAAAGACAAGTACCAAATGATTTCACTCATATGTGGAGTATAAGAACAAAGCAAAAGTGAAGGAACAAAACAGCAGCAGAGTCACAGAACCCAAGAGTGGACTAACAGTTACCAAAGGGAAAGGGACTGGGGAGGCTGGGTGGGAAGGGAGGGAGAAGGGCGGGAAAAAAAAGAGGGCATTATGATTAGCATGTATAGTGTGGGGGGGAGGCACAGGGACGGCTGTGTGACACAGAGAAGACAAGTAGTGATTTTACAGCATCTTACTATGCAGATGGACAGTGACTGTGAAGGGGTATGTGCGGGGGACTTGGTGAAGGGGGGAGCCTAGTAAACATAATGTTCTTCATGTAATTGTAGATTAATGATACCAAATTAAAAAATAAAAAAAAGGGGTCATGGAAATAAGAGGCAGGTGGTCCTCAGAAACCAAAGCTCCCATTTTCCTTTAATAATAGTCTTTGAGGGTGTAAATCTAAACCCACTGCAACAGATCAGAAAGAAGCCTCATGAGCTGATCATTTGGCTGAAACCACTCTAAACTCTCCATTCAACATCAAACAAATAGATAATTTAAAAATCATGTGACAGTAGGAGCAGTATCATGTTGCCCTGAAGGATCCCACTCACAGATTTGATGAGTTGGATAACCAGAGTTAGCTAGAAGCTGGCACATCTTCTAGAAATGAGAGCTCACAGACAGATGCCCGCTCATTGGCAGCCCCAGCCACGTGGCTTCCCACTGCCTCTGTATACCCCTGCATTAGTGGCTCCATGCCCTCTGCTCCCACAGGCCTGCTGTGAGACCAAGAGGGCCAATGGAAGCAACTGCATTTGCTAAATAGCAGCTCTTCCAGCCCACTTGGACCTCACCCACAACTGATATTTCGGGGCAGCTAGCCACTCTTGAGTAACGGGCCTAAAGAAGGATTTGGCAGACATGAGGGTTTTTTATTTCCTTTGACTATATGATAATACTTTCCTTTGATGTTATGCCGATACTATATGTTGATACTTGGACTACATGCTAAAACCATCAGGGCATCAGGGAAGGGCTCATCCATTTCTTAGTGGATAAAGAATCAGGCCATTCTCTAGTGGGAGAGGTTTATTTTGTTGAATGCATAGACCCTGCTGCTGACATACCCCTCTGACAGCTGTCTTCACAGCTAAAGAGCTCCTCCTGCTGAACTCTCATCAAGGAACTAGCTGCATACGGTACACTGTCAGACACATAATATTTCTAATTCCTGCCTGAGAACAAACCATTCAAAACCATGATTACTTGAAGGGAGCAAAGATAGAAAATACAAAGAATTTAGTTCATAAAATTATGCTTAGTGAAACTGAGACAAGGTTAAATTAAGTATTATCTTTGTTCCCAAATGGACAATGTATTAGTCAGGGCTCTCCAAAGAAAGAGAACCAATAGGAGAGATTTATGAGAAGAAATTGGTTCATGCAGATGTGGAAGTTGAGAAGCTAAAGACCCAGGAAAGCTCGTGGGGTAGCGCCAGGCCAAATCTGAAGGCTTGAGGACTGGGAGAGCTCCTAGCCTGAGGACAGAAGTCTAATGTCTCAGCTCAACAGTCAGGCAGAAGGCAAATTCTCCCTTCCTCTGCCTTTTTGTCCTGTTCAGGCCCCTAACTGACTGGATGCTGTCCACTTACGCTGGGGAAGGCCAATAGTTGGTCTGCTTTACTCAGTCAACCAACCCCAGTGCTAATTCCAGAAGCTCACTCACAGACATGTTTACCAGATATCTGGACTCCCCTTGGCCCTGTCAAGATAACACATAAAATTAGCAATCACATACAACATGCTATAATTTTGTCAGTTACTTAGGATGTCAATGCTGGATGAGAAACTGAGGTCCATAGAGAGGCCAAGAGACTTGACTCAGCATCTCGCGGTGGTTTATGGGAGAGTTGGAAGTAAAACCCAGATGGACCATGCCATTTTATTTCTTGCCAGCTGCTGGATATTCATTGTTCTTATTACTCAAATGGAACATCACACATTTCTGGTGTGTCTAACACTTTTAATTAATTGATTAAAACTAGAAAGAGTCCCACTTCCAAAGAATTAATTTTTTTCTTCCTTTTATTCTACTCTTCTTCCCATTGCCTTGCTATGTCCCCATTATTTTCTCATTTCAGAAACACTTTGATAGCTCATCAGCCATCTGAATAACAGTTCCGTTGCCCCCACAGTGAAATCAGGGCTGCACTTCTCAGCCCACAGGAGGCATGCTGTAAGAAAAGGGCTGCATGCACTTCCACTGGACAGACAGATCTCGTGGCAGGGCCTTGTAACCAGGACTCTGCCCCTCTTAGAAGTTGACAGCAGTGGATGGAGGTATGACATTCAGATCTTCCAGGCTTTTCTTTCCCTCTTGAGATGGAGCCTTTGTTACACACTTGCCTTTGATGAGCCCTATGTATTGTTCCCCAGGAGCAAAATGTTTAAGGCTCATCAGGGAATAAAATATCTAAATCAGTTTCTGAAAGAACCTTCCCAAGTTCCTTTACATCTAGAGGCACTGTTGCAGTAGTGTGGGGCTACAAACGTAGGTTGGACCCACAATATGTTGAAAGGTCTCAGACCTCCTCAGCTCTTCCCAGGGCAGATAAAACCCAGGCTCAGAGAGTGTTCCCAACCTCTGATGTGATTCTGAGGACTTTTCAGCTGGTACTTGTGTCCTTTGGCCTGAGGGTCTTTTCTTCTTATCTCGTCTTCCTATACAACTTCAAAATGACTATCTCAGTTTACCTATAAAGGCTTCAATCTTCCTTAGTAACCTTTTGCCATGGACCACTGGCTTAAATATAAATGGCCAGCCATGTCACCATCCTTAATTCCCTTTTTAAAGGTGTTATTTGAATTATGTAACAGGAAAATGCTTAAAAATTCTGTTATGAAACTCTACTCTCCTCTGCCTGTCACACCCCACCAGAGGGAATTAGAGTGTGTTTGCTCGCAGTATCTGGTTTAATAACAGCTTCTGATGAATACAGATACCACGAAAATTGCCAGGTTTATGTGTGAATCTCCTGGGCATCAAATGTTCATCTTGTTTCTAGTTCAAGGATCTTTCTGAAAATTTCTTTGACTTGTGCATATATAGATTTTAAATTATATGTACTGAGCATATTGCCAAGAAATAAAAACCCATTCTTCTGTGTCCAGGTTGAGCTGAAATGCATTTGAAAAGTGTTTATAGCAAGATTTCTTATTAAAGAATCTCCTTGTACACATTCACATTTTAAAATACATTCAACTCCTTGGAATCTCCTACTTTTTCAAATTGAATAAATACGAAGACCCCAGAGCAGTCTGTGGTTTGTAAGGAAAGCTCTCAAAATGGAATTCACCAATAAGTTGGGCACTTGAAATAAACATTCAGAGCACTAGAATACATACACATTGGACCCTTCCTTGTGATTGGTTTATTTGAGGCAGAAAATGTTATGCGAACATGAACTATCTTCAGGGAGGACATATTTCACATTCTTGTCCTTTAATGGGCCTAATGATATAAAAACAATAAAGTAAGTATTGGTACTAAATGAAAAGCATAAATCTCTTCTCCTCTTGCTATCCCATTTCCCTCAAGCAGATCCTTTCAAGCACTCTGCTTTACAGTCTGTGCTAATTTCTCCGTAGCCAAAGGACCACTGGGGAGAAATTTGTATTTAAAATGTAGTCATATGGATTAGGATTCTTCAGGAAAGCTACTATTCAATGACATTTATAGGGGAAAGAAAACAATATAGACCATTCTTACTTTTGCAATGATGTTTCTAAAAAGGGTGTCATGGGCCAAAATGATATAAGTGGAAACATTCAAGTGTGTGAGTGTGAAGTTTCCGACTATGATTTGATGCTCAGTTTCATTGGAAATGGCCCTAAGCAACATATTTAAACAACTATACATTTTTATCCTCAAGTTAAATTGTCATTGTTTGCAGATAACATGATATCATACATAAAAAACCCTAAAGAATCTACCTCAAAACTACTATAACTAATAGCTGAAATCAGCAAAGTTGCAGGATACAAAATTAATGCACAGAAATCTGTTGCATTCCTATATACTAATGATGAACTAGCAGAAAGAGAAATCAGGAAAACAATTCCATTCACAGTTGCATCAAAAAGAATAAAATACCTAGGAATAAACCTAACCAAGGAAGTGAAAGACCTATACCATGAAAACTACAAGACACTCATGAGAGAAATTAAAGAAGACACCAAAAAATGGAAATACATCACATGCTCATGGATCAGAGAAATTAATATTGTCAAAATGGCCATTCTGCCTAAAGCAATCTACAGATTCAATGTAATCCCTATCAAAATACCAACAGCATTCTTCAACGAATTAGAGCCAAATAGTTCTAAAATTCATATGGAACCACAAAAGACCCCAAATAGCCAAAGCAATCCTGAGAAGGAAGAATAAAGCTGGAGGGATTACACTCCCTGACTTCAAGCTCTATTATAAAGCCACAGTAATCAAGACAATTTGGTACTAGCATGAGAACAGACTCATAAATCAATGTAACAGAATAGAGAGCCCAGATATAAACCCAAGCATATATGGTCAATTAATATATGATAAAAAAGCCATGTATATACAGTGGGAAAATGACAGCCTCTTCAACAACTGGTGTTAGCAAAACTGGACAGCTATATGTAAGAGAATGAAACTGGATTATTGTCTAACCCCATACACAAAAGTAAACTTGAAATGGATCAAATACCTGAATGTAAGTCATGAAACCATAAAACTCTTAGAAGAAAACATAGGCAAAAATCTCCTGAATATAAACATGAGCAACTTTTTTTCTGAACACATCTAACTGCTTGGACAAGAGAAATAAAATAAAAAATGAACAAATGGGACTACATCAAACTAAAAAGCTTCTGTACAGCAAAGGACACCAACAGTAGAACAAAAGTCATCCTACAGTATGGGAGAATATATTCATAAACAACATATCTGACAAGGGGTTAACATCCAAAATATATAAAGAACTTATAAGCCTCAACACCCAAAAGCAAATAACCCAATTAAAAAATAGATGGAGGATATGAACAGACACTTCTCCAAAGAAGAAATTCAGATGGCCAACAGACACATGAAAAGATGCTCCACATCACTAATTATTAGGGAAATGCAAATTAAACCACAATGAGATATCACCTCACACCAGTTAGGATGGCCAACATCCAAAAGACAAGGAACAACAAATGCTGGCAAGGATGTGGAGAAAGGAGAACCCTCCTACACTGCTGGTGGGAATGTAAGCTAGTTCAACCATTGTGGAAAGCAATATGGAGGTTCCTCAAAAACTAAAAATAGAAATACCATTTGACCCAGGAATTCCACTCCTAGGAATTTACCCAAAGGAAACAAGATCTCAGATTCAAAAAGACACATGTACCCCTATGTTTATCACAGCACTATTTACAATAGCCAAGATATGGAAGCAACCTAAGTATCCATCAGTAGATGAATGGATAAAGAAGAGGTGGTATATACCCACAATGGAATATTATCCAGCCATAAGAAGAAAACAAATCCTACCATTTGCAACAACATGGATGGAGCTAGAGGGTATTATGCTCAGTGAAATAAGCTAGATGGAGAAAGACAAGTAGCAAATTATTTCCTTCATTTGTGGAGTATAACAACAAAGCAAAACTGTAGGAACAAAACAGCAGCAGACTAACAGACTCCAAGAAGGGACTAGCAGTTACCAAAGGGGAGTGAGGGAGAAGGGAATTGAGGGGTGTTATGATTGGTACACATGGTGTGGGGTGTGGGCGGTCACGGGGAAGACAGTGTAGCATAGAGAAGACAAGCAGTGACTCTGTGGTATCTTACTACACTGATGGACAGTGACTTCAGTGGGGCATGGGTGGGGGACTTGATAATATGGGTGAATGTAGTAACCACAATATTTTTCATGTGAAACCTTCATAAAAGTGTATATCAGTAATACCTCAGTAAAAATAAAATGTGTATCCTCATGTAGATCACACAAAGATAGAAACAAAATAATTGTGTAAGCACAGAAAATGAATAGATAGCCTGCAATAACTTTTGAACCATGACTCAGGAAGTATCCTAGCAATAATGTTTTACCCAGATCACCCCCCACAAAGCAGTGTGCAGGATTATTTATGGATTTTTTTATGTTGTAAAATGATATATTTTACATGTGATGTAATGTATTTAGCCATGGGTCAGCAAATCTACACTTTAGTTCCAGCATTTCTCCTCAGTCTGAAGAAAAGATATCACCAATCAGAAAATACAATGTGCTCAAATCCAAGAGCAACAGGAAGCTTGGACCTTGTGGACCCAGAGAGAAGTCATTCTTGGGATGGGCAGCTTAGTTTAGTAGAGGGGAAGAGTGTCTTTGGAAATGTGATTGACCAACAGAGACTGAATGAAAAGGCCAATTAGAAATATTCAAATATCTCATGTGCCAAGAACAATTCACAAAGGGAAATCCAAACAGAACAAGAATGGAAACTGTTCTCTAAGTCATCCTTGCCTATGGGGTTCTGCCAGCTCCTTCTTGAAGAGGAACAGAACATCATTGTTTGTTGCATATAACTAGGCTTAAAATCGTGCATATGTTTTCCCTTATATAGAGTGGGTTTAAGAATTTCAACTAATCCTTCTGCCATCTTCCTCAGGTCCCAGCACAGACCCTACAGATGAAGCCACTGAGGCTGAATGAATGTTATTTGTTACTCCTCAAAGTCTTGTTGATTCCATGACTGATGATGTTCCTCCTTCTGTCATTTCTTTTCTAGTAGAAATAAGACAAAGACGTGTGTTCTGTGAAACACTTTTATACTGTATCATAAAGATTTTCATAGCAATGTGGAAGAAGTAACCAGGGTCCTTTGATTATAAGAAATTGACCTGGGAATTCTTATTTACCTGCCTCCCATTTCTCAATACAAATTTCTATGGAGCAAGTGTCCACATTACAGATTAATTTTTAGTGATTCTGCTGTTCTCAAAATGGAACATCTAGGTGCTTTCTTGAGCTATTTCTCATCAGCAGCACTAGTTTCACATGCATACTGATGTTAGGAAAGGCAAGTGTTCTTCTAAAATTCCATTATTTCATACATTTTGATATATGCATGTTGTATTGCCTGAAATACAGTAGGCACTAAATTCATATTTATTTAGTGAATGAGTAAATGCATGACTAGATAGGGTAAGTACTCTGTGAAGGGCAAGATAAGAAACGCTGTATATTAGAGATAGATTTTTTAAATTTTCACATATTTGAGTTGGAATGCTTCTTATAGTAACAGTCTTAAAATTATGATGGGCAGTGTGTCTCTTTCTTAATGATACAAAAATTAATCATGCATCTTACAACTGACAGTATCTTTGATTTGATGAATATCTTATGTCATGTACCTAACTGTGAGAACATGGCGTGTGCAAAAATCTTGAACTCCCAAATATAGAAAAAAGCTTAGAGGGCATCTTGTCCAACCTCTCTCATTTAATAGACTTCAAAACTCAGATCATATAATAAGTCATGGCCCAAATAATTCATCTGTTCCATAGAAATGCTAGAACTAGAGAGTATATTTACTTACTTATGGCTGAATATACCACATCATGTCACTTTACATCATAAAAATTCCATAAATAATCCAAATATGACTCCTTTTTCTTTGGTTAAAATCTATCTGGTTTAAAATTGTTCTTTGTTCTTACCAAGCGTACCAGTTCTTATAGCCTTCCATGAAATTTTCCTCAGAGTAAGCACCTTTGAAAATGATACACTTCTTTTATATTGTTGTTGTTGTAGCACAAACATCGGTGGGGTTTTTTTGATATCATCTTCAGAGAAAGTTTCCCCATTTTCTTTTAGAAAGGAAAATGAACCTTCTTGTTTATAATAGTAGTACTATTACTTCCTAGAAGGCATTTCAGAAACTCTCAGAAGTGATTTGATTGTAACATGATTATGCTGCCACTGCTATTTAGTGGGTCTCGGTAAAGCTCATGCTTTATCTTTGTGGACAGAAGCCCCTTTCTGTGCATCCCCTATTCCTTTGGTCCCTGCGAAGATCCTTACACCCCACCCTCTGTGGACATCCCAGCCCAGGTGTCCCACCAGCCCACACATGCATGCTCTGCACTCGGCCGGAAACAGATCCACAGGAGAGGCTGTGCCCACTCTCCAGGCAGGGAATTCTGGAATTCCAAGTATGCAGAGAGGATGGTTCAGAAAGGGGTACAGCTGGAAGGGCACATGCCTTGGGCCCCAAGGACTTTGTGCCCTGTTGGATCAGAGTTGGAGCCCACACTGTCTGGAGCAGTGCTGGTCACTGCCCTGCAGGGACATTCTGGCACAACTAAGAGGTGCCCGCACCCCGGACAGCTTCCAATTGTTGGCCAAACTGAACTGCTATGCATCTAACCTGTTCATGGAAATACTAAGAGTTCTTTAGAAGAAGTTACATAAAAAGCCTAATCTTCTAGAACTTTATTATGAAGAGAAAAGCTTAAATGGAGGAAAGATCTTGTCATAAAATCATTAACCAATTTACTCACTCCACACATTCTCTCTACCAATCTCAACTGTACATTTAGTTGAAAAGCGTGTCTGTGCAAAAGTGCAAAAACTAAGGAACGTTCTGTGAACAGCTAGTAGATGAGATTTGACAGCCCTTTAACAGGTGTAAAACCACATAAGAAGTACAGGGATCTCACTGAATTCTATTAATTAGGGTTATTTTTTAAATACAACATCTTATTGCCTACTTATAATTTAAAATTTTTCTAGTACAATGACAAATAACACACTGACATTATTTATGTTGGGGTTACCTGTTACTTTTCAATCTTACTGTGTTACTGCCCTCTTCTTCTACTACACAATTTCTCTGTAGGTCTTAATGTTACTATTTGTTTTCAAATGCATCCTCTGCTTTACCTCATTTACCAAAGGCCTAAGACCTTGAGGGTCTTTGAACATACTGCAAGCTAAGTGTGGGTCTCCTCAGAAAACAAGACTTTAAGGCAGGAAATACATGCTGCCCATGTCAACTTCATCCCATGTCATAACACTGAGAATTGATTTGATGTTAGACATAAAGGTAAAGCCCAGCATATTATTTACAATATTACATTTTTTCATTACTACTTCAGTTTATCTTGACATATTACCTCTATTTCAAGTAAGGCCATTTCCCTCTTTCTCTTAATATGCACATGTTCACTAAACATCCACCTACGGGAAAAACAAGGGATGTAAACTCCACCCAGAAGCTGGGTGATTCCCACACTCCATTCCCAGCGTCACAGGAGGCTTTCTTCTGCTCATCAGCATGGCTTGAGACTCCCTCACACACCTCCCAGCAGCCACTCTGTGATCCAGAGGGGAGGCCTTGTGAGAACACAGTAAACAAGTCCCCATTTCACCAAGACTGGAAATGGTAGTCAAAAGTGAGAACTGATCCTTTATGTTTGAAAACTAAAACAAGGAGAACTCAGAAGTACAAAAGGGAATTCAACCATATATAGACCAGTTTTGTTAAAGATAAATATAAATTAAAACAAACATTATTTGCTTAGAAGAGGAAAGGTGAATGCAACCTCAAAGATTTGTAAAGGAGTTATGAGGTTTGTGAATAGAGTAAACTTCACACTCCATTTTGTTAGTTAGTTAGGAAGGTTACCTCAGTATGGGAAACACAAAGCCCCACTGATTGTGGGAAAACTGATCCCTCTTCAATCTCCGTTCTTCTCATCTAAGCTGTGTCTCTTCCTACTCTTGAACCTCCAGGATGAGCACGAGCAAGACCTTTGGTGCCAGCCTCTGAACTGCATGCATCATCACTTCACACAGTATCACATGTCAAATCTGTCAGGCTGCCTGAGCTTACAGTGCTGCTTACAATATCATGCTGCAGTCACGTATTTGCTTTCACTAGGATCTCCTTTCACATCAAAAGGGTTTTAGACATCATCCTCTGGAACAAAAGTATGAAAGGTGATACGGCTTTTCAATTCTACCCACGTAAGCATTTGTAATCTACTTCTATTCAGAATGCAGGTAAAATTCACTTTCCCTTTGGCTGGGCTAGCTACAAAGAGAGATGGATGTCTCAAAATAAAGATTGGGTGGTATAAAAAGACTAGAAAATCTTAGTGGCAAATGTACTGTGAAAGGAAACCCAAGTCCTAGCCCTCAGTCCATCCCTAGGTACCATGTGACCCAGATCAGGCTAAACAACACCTTCCTGGGTTTGGGGAGAGCAAACTTTCTGGGCAATAAACTCCCTGAAAAAGCAGCAAAACTCCTTTAACATATCCTTTCTTCTTCTGGGCAAACAAACAACTCATCCAGCAGGGGTCAGGCTAGATGCCAGGAAAACAAGATCAATAAGAACACGGTGCCCCCTCCAGGTACCTATAAGTCTTCCAGTGAGAGGAGATGGTCCCGTATGCAAATAATTACAGAGAAGTTTATGGGAAGAAACAGAGCCAGTGGATACAGGTGGGGAAATGATCAATTCTTCTAAAGAGAGCGGCCTTGCTGACACCTAAACTTCCCCAGCTTGAATACAGGATGATGTGAGGATTGAATGGGATATAGTAAGTGAAAGCATTCTGACAAATATGTGCTCCCTTTTCTTCTGGGGCGTCCATCTTCTGTTTCCTGTCTCTCTCATCTGATCACATCCAAACTGCACTGCTGGGCAAACTGTCAACAGCTAAAGGAGAGCTAGGGCAAGCCGTACTTCATATTTCACCTCTTTCCCAGATTAAGTCACTATATTTAGGTAATTGATTCTGAAAAGCATCCCTCCCTGCAGCCACGGGCTGAGAATCAGTTAGATCTGGAAAAGATAATATGCAAGGCTTTGCGGGCTCAACACCCAGTGCTGACTTTTGTACATTAGTATGCGTCAGGGTCCAGCTCCTCAGCTGGAAGACCGGATAACAAGTGATTAATCACCTTACAGATCATAGGGTTGTATGCAGACTAAATGAATCTTTGTACTTAGGCATGCATGCAACATTTGGCCTTGATTTATAATTCTGTACAAGGTTTGCCATTGCTGCAAAAGGGTAATGAAATAACAGGATAAAGTTGAATTAAAAGTACTTCTTCATCTAAATGTCTACATCCAGCAAAAAGTGATGGGTGGTTGAACTGACACAAATTAAGACAAAATATATATTTCTCTTTTCCCTAATCATAGGGTTCAGCTGGTGCTGGGAATCTGCTCATTGTGGTAACTTAATTCCAAGCCCAAATAATGCTTCTCATCCACTTGAAAAATAACTGGACATGCAAAACAGCATACACCAGAATGCTCTTTGGTGAGGTACATTTTGATATCTCATCCATAAAAGTTTTATTTACAAGTTACTGAATCAACCCCACTGCCAAAGAGTAATATGATACTGAATGATCATTAGTTCTACACTTTCACCATGAGGTTGACCAGAGCCACCACCCATTTGACTTGGATCCAAAGTTAGGGGACTATGTAGACTAAATCTAAAAAAACATCTATAAAAGCAAATACAACCTTATGGATGTTGAGTCTGAGATTCTAGACTTGAGTTGATCTTTTAATACAGGGCTAATCTATTAGTTGATGGAAATGTTTTATATCTTCACTGCCCAATAAAGTAGCCACTAGCCTCATGTGGCTACTGAGCACTTGAAATTCATCTAATTTTACTGAGGAACTAAATTTGAATTTAATTTAATGTTAATTAACTTTAACTTAAATAGCCTCATGCAGCTAGTGGCTACCATATAGGGTAGCACAGTATGAGTCCTGTTTTCCAATACTATTGAATAAACCACATGTAAACTTAAGTATTAAAAGCAGTTTTCTAAACTACCTAAGTATAATTCTTCTGCAAGAAAATTGCTAACTTCAGAGCATCTAAGTTCTGTGAATTCCATAATTGGCTTTCTAGAATGGTTTTCCTTGTTTTTCTTTATTTCTGTCTTAAACAAGAGTTAATAGGGATTTTAGCTTCCTTTGGTTTAAGTTTCAAGCAGCTAATTAAATGAGAGAGATGAAGAATTGTTTTGTTCATTTAGAGACAGTAGAGTGGGCATACTCCCAGGCTGTTCCAAGGCCAAGTTCTTCAGTGGCTGTTTTTTAACCCAAGGGCAATAGTTACAGAAGATATTATAGCGCTGGCTGGCAAATGGCCTTGCTTTGGGCCAAGGGCAGGTATGTTCTAAAGAAATTTCGTAGACACCGCACGTCTGAGAGATGTTAGTCAACACCTTATCCTTTTTAAGTAAAAGACTCCATGTCTTAAAAACATCTGAGATTCTCTCCAACCTGACTCTGAATTGCTGAAGACTCAGCTGAAAGTACAAGGAAAATAAGACAACAGTCCTCTGCAGTTTAAGAGCTTAAAGGCAGCTGATGGGAGGTTTTGTTTAAAGAGCTAGTTAGCCTGTTAGTGTCTAGCATAATATTTGCATGTAGCATGTGGTCAAAATTATTAGTTGATTGGCTGCATAACTGACAGACCTAAAATCGAAAGAAACAGCAGATTCACCTAATGCACAAAAATAAACAGAGTGCTATTGCTACTATTTGCTCTTTCTTCTTTGCTTAGAAAACATTCAGTGTAAATATATCCTAAATACTCAATCTATTCAATTTGGCCTTAAGCAATGTTTAGAAAGCTACTTTTTCAGGTCAAGTGATGAAAGCACTTCAGATGTGAGTTTTTCAAATGCTTCTTTTTATATGCCCAACGCTGAAAATCAGGTATCCCTATGAATGTTTGTTCTGAGGTTTTGTGAATTCCTAGAATGCTTTCAGTATCTAAATTAAAAAACACAAAATCATGTCATAACTAAGAAAAATATATAGTCTTTTTAAACATAGGCAGCCAAGGCACACAGTTAATTTTACAGATAAAAGTTTAAACATCTTTGCCACAAATACTTTACTCATTTTCATGTGAGCTCACATAAATAAATATTTTGTAGATAATTAAGCCAAAGACAAATCGTTTCATGAAAAGAAGGAAGCCACAATGCTTTGCTTTATGTGGACCATCCTTTACAGATTATGTAGAACCCATATGTGGGTAGAATGAAAATATTTCAAAATGTACAGGTGGCTATTTGTCTTGCCAATGAGTTTCAGCCCTGGGCAAGTTCACTAGGATTCAATGAGATCGAAAAATGACAATGGAATGTTCTTGGGGTGAAAGGGTTTATACCCAACTTTATTCCCATGGTGGCAGGTCAATCACTAGAATTCTGTCCGCTCAGAGCAAGTCTGCATGCAGCAAGCCAGTCTTTGCCTCTGGGGCTCTCTGCCCACACAGCCGACTCAGTCTTCGTCCTCGACGCTGCCACCACTCCAGCCTCTACTCTCCTGCAGCCTTGCAGCTATGCCCCACTTCACCCAGAGCGCTGGGTGGAGCTCTTTATATAGAGTCAATAACAATGTATTGCCCACACATGTGTAGTGAGCTAGCCTATTAGCGCCAGGTGAGAATCCTGGCCACAGGAACCTTCACTTTATCCACACTATTTATATTCAAAAAGAAAATATTAACAAAACTGAAATACTAGGTAGACATAAAATCAGCATGAAATGTAGTTGATGGGGAAAACCTCCCTCTGGTCAGAGCGTAGCACACCTAGGCTAGGAGGCTGGACATCACATAAGAATATTCTTTTTCTTGTCAGTCCTCAGCGGCTGAGTGGCAGGGGTTCGGGGGGTGGGGGGTGTGTGTGTAGACAAATTACTCCATCTTTCAGTTTGCTCATCAATAAAAGGGCCATTAATGTGAAACAATACAACAATGGAATAAAGGTCACAGGGCTTTTAAAGAGAAGTCTAAAGGAAAGGATGGGGGAGATAGAGGCAATCCAGTTGACCCAGGGATTTGGGGAGCACTCCCCCGGGGCCAGCTGGGCACCCACCAGACCCTTCAGTGCCCTTTTAAAGAGACACAAGGCAATGTTAGGGGAAAGACTTAAGTTGCTTATAAGTAAGGTATCTGAGGTTACTCTGAGTTAATGAATTATAGTGAAGAGATAATTGCCTCAGGCATGCAGTAGGTTAAGGGTTGCTTTAAAGTGAGAAAAGACAGAAAAGATGTGATCATGCTGTGGTTGTCTCTGTGGTTTCTCTTCCTGTGAATGAGAATGCGGATGATTTAAGTGAGTCTGTGGAGGCACTTTAGAGACTCAAGAGCCAGAAGCAAGAGCAGCTGCTGCGGGGCTCAGCCTTCCGCCTCCCTCCTGACGCCAGAGCGCCAGACCTCAGGGCCTAATTAGATCAATAAGCGTATTCCCTTCTACACAGCCTCTAATGTACATGTGGAAAGAGAAACCAGACGGCAGTGAGCAAAGCTGTACTATCCTGTTCATTGACCCTCCCAAAGCCACTCACTCCCTGCTCGTTCTCCTATCCGCTCTACTGCCCTTACTCCTGTCTTCAAGCCCTCTCACTGAGATCATGAAAATGCTTTGGGTTTTCTATGTGCAGCTCTTGCACAAATGCCTTTTGAGGATGTAAATTTG
Source organism: Manis javanica (assembly GCF_040802235.1). Lineage (NCBI taxonomy): Eukaryota > Metazoa > Chordata > Mammalia > Pholidota > Manidae > Manis > Manis javanica. Next base: position 147,533,558 of record NC_133158.1, read on the forward strand.
ATCTTGTCACCTCCTACCTAAGAATCCATCAACAGCTTTTCACAGCCAGCTCCTCCAACAATCTATCCCTTTCCTGCCTCTAACCTCTTCTCCCAGCACTCTGCTCACCAAGAAGGTCTGGGGAGGAGCAAGGAGGCAGAGAAAGAGAAGAAGGAAGATGGAGAAGAGTAACTACCTGCTCCTGAGTTCCTACTATGCTGTGTGCTTTGCAGTTGGAACATTATTTAATCTTCTTCATAACCCTGCGGTGTACTGTTATTTCCATTTCACTGAAAAAGCCAATGTGCAAAAGAGATAAATAGATTGTGCAAGTCATCTTCTTAGTCAGCCTTAGACCAGCATTCAGTCTAGATCTGCTTCTAAAACTTGTGTTTATAACCATCATCTCTGGGCCTTCAAATATATACTATTTCCCCTACATCAGTCTTGGACCAATTGTTGAACACTTATTCATCCTTTAAAACACTGTGCATGTTGCCAAGTCTTCTAAGTCATCCCTGACTCTCAAGAGAATATTCATCACTTGCTCTACTACATAATGACTATGCTTTAAACAGCAATATTGCATGTATTGTATGAGACTCTATCTGGTGACATGTCTCTCTTCCACGTTGGACTGCTTTTGGAGTTTCTTGAAAGTAGGACTTTATCTTTCCTTGTTGGGGAGCTCAGTAATTGTCATACTGAGCGGTCACAACTGGCACTCAGTCAGTCTTTGTTGATTTGAATAATTCTATTCTGCAAAGAGTAAACTGGTAGATCAAAAGCCCTTGGTGAATTACTTAACTAGTACTTAGCAAACCACCCATGTGACTGATGTGACTTAGCAGATTGCTTAACCCCTTCAAGCCTCAGGAAACTTATTTGTGAAATTACTCAGGGGTGGATATTAAATCAGCCCTGATATCCCTTCAGATTCTAAAATTCTTTGCACTTACTCTTTGCATACAGAGTATGTGCAGAGAGGGAACTACTATAATCAGACACAAAATGAAACATGGCATTTGTATAATTGCACTTATTTCACTGTATTCATTGGGGTAGTTGAGGGGGAAGGCCAACTACCTTATAAATAAAACACTTTATGAGTTTTTAATGTGCTCCTTATTAAAAATGCATTATTTTCCATGCTAAATTAAATAGCACTTAAAGCCAATGTTTTCCTTCTTACCTTTAGTTAGATGAGATTTCTACTTATTTTAGTCATGTGATTAAGTAGCAAGCTACTTGGGATGTAGACTAGTAGAGGAAATTTTCCCTCTACACATAAAAAGTCAGACGATTTTAGAGCAAGAAGAGAGCTAAGAACCAGATCCAAAACTCAAAGAATGGGGACAGCACCCTGCTGGTTAGTGGCGGAGTAGCCTCACTTCCACTTTCCAGATGATTGACCAAGTGGCATCTTACTACCATGAGTTCCTTGCCATGGTACCTTATGGCGCATCCTTCCCTTCCAGTGTGATCATTAAAGAGTGTAGCCAACATGTGCAGGTTTCCTCACTGCAGTCCATTCCCTTCGTCCTGTTTAGAAGGCAGTGAGCACAAAGCTATGGAAGTCAATCAGCTTCTCTCATCTCCGAGATGTGGTCCAGAAGTGGACAGGGCAACCAATCAAAACCAAGGAATCAATAAGAAGATGGAACTTCTGGGCCAGGAAAGCTCTTTTCCTTTCTTCTTTCTGGAAGTGAATGAGAGCTTTTTGCCAGCCACCTTGGAGATGGGAGGAGAGCCTGACACTGCTACAGACCCACCATACGGAGCCGAGAGTGGGGCTGTTACCAAAAAGAGTCACTGATGTAGACAGAAACCAGGTCCTGCCCAGTATCTGTACCTTAAGTCTACCCTTTCCTGAAGTTTTCCCTACCCCTGGACTTTTTAGTTACATGTGCCAGTAAATTTCCTTTATTACTTAGATAAGCTTGTGTTAGATTTTCTATCATTTGCCAAAAAAATATGTCTGATAGAGATGGTCCAGGCTATTCAAGGTTATCTATAGAATAGTGGAATTTTGAGAGAATGCATTTCAATTTCTAATCTGCATAAAGGCCCTAATTTTTCTTCAGGGTAACAAGAGTCAGAATATTCAGAACAAGTCTTTATCTGTAAACATCCCAGATCCAACTGATGAATCTAAATACTTGTTTAGATCTGAGGTTATCTCAAAAAAGAACTTAAAGCACATATTTTAAATTCCAAAAATCTAATTTTAATTATAATTCTTCTCCCCTTTATAATAGTTACATACATATATTTGGAAGTTAAGACTAAAGGACGGGAATAAAATCATCCATATTCTCACCACTGAAAAATAACAAGTGGTGGCAAAACTGGACAGCTACATGTAAGAGAATGAAACTGGATTGCCTCACTCTATACACAAAAATAAACTCAAAATGGACCAAAGACATGAATGTAAGTCATGAAACCATAAAACTCATAGAAGAAAACATAGGCAAAACTCTCTTGAATATAAACATGAAGCAAGGGAAACAAAATAAAAAATGAACAAGTGGGACTACATCAAACTAAAAAGCTTCTGTACAGCAAAGGACACCATCAGCAGAACAAAAAGGCATCCTACAGTATGGGAGAATATATTCATAAGTGATTGATCTGATAAAGGGTTAACATCCAAAATATACAAAGAACTCACACACCTCAACACCCAAAAAACAAATAACCCAATCAAAAAATGAGCAGATGACCCAAACAGAAACTTCTCCAAAAAAGAAATACAAATGGCCAACAGGCACATGAAAAGATGCCCCACATCATTAATCATCAGGGAAATGTAAATTGAAAGAGCTATCACCTCACAGCAGTTAGAATGGCCACTATCTAAAAGACAAGAAATAATAAATGTTGGCAAGGGTGTGGAGAAAGGGGAACACTCCTGCCCTGTTGGTGACACTGCAAATTGGTGCAACTGTTGTGGAAAACAGTATGGAGGTTCGTCAAAAAACTAAAAATAGAAATATCATCTGACCCAGCAATTCTACTCCTAGGAACTTACCCAAAGAAAACAAAATCCCTGATTCAAAAATACATATGCATTCCTATGTTATCACCACACTGTATGTAATAGCATAGATATGGAAGCAACCTAAGTGTCCATTAGTAGATGAATAAAGATATGGTACATATACACAATCGAATATTATTCAGCCATAGAAAGAAAAGAAATCCTGTCATTTGCAACAACATGAATGGATCTAGAGGGTATTATGCTCAATGAAATAAGCCAGGCGGAGAAAGAGAAATATCATATGATTTCACTTATTTGTGGAATCTAAAAACAAACAAATAAGTGTTAAAACAGCATTAGCATCATAGACACTGAAAAGTGACTAGTGGTTACCAAGGGAAAGAGGAGTGGTCAGGGGCAGTGGGGAGGGACTGAGGGACTGTTTGAACCACTGTGATATACATTTGATTAAATAAATATATAAAATAAGTGCTAATATATGGTTGCTTTTTTTCCTATTCCTTCTGCTGCGCTTTTTAAAAAGTATATAATTGAATCCATTCTGATTGTTAAATATAATATCTATTTGTCTTGATTTAAAAAGTGAACTTCAGGTCAATATGAAAGATTTAATTGCTGTGGAACATCCTCCCCCTGCACATACACATTCCAAGCAAACAGAATCGCTGAATGAAGTATAACCAAATGATTTAAACGCACATTTAAAACTTAGAGAGGGGAAATCTCCAGATGTCAAAACAAAAGGAGCTCCCAAGTCAGAAAAGCAGACAGTGGGGAAGGGTGCAGTGTCTTCCCACCTTCCTTCAGGAGGCAGAGAAGCTCTGTTTCATGAGGCAAACATAGGTAACTCCACGATTATTATTTTTAATAATCCAGCTATATAAACATCACTGTTAGTAGAAAATCCTTCTATATTCTGGTCATAGCTTGGGCCAATTTAAGTTTTCAACTATGATTTTTTAAATATTTTTCTCTATGTTCCTAGTGGGAGGAAACCAGAGATGCTGCTCTGCTGATAGTGGTCAGAGTTCTGTTTACTAGGGGTTCAGAATTAATTTTCAAATTTTTCCTGCAAACGTAAATGAGTCCTCTCTTTTATCAGTCATCTCTCTGTGTATAAAGTAAAATATGCGTCTCTGGTCTACTCTTCCAATGTCAGCAGTGACCTCTATGTTCCCAAAGTCAGAGGTCTGCTCTCCATCCCCACCTTACCTGACCTCTCAGCGGTATTTAATGGGTCTTTCCCACCTCCTTCATTTAGCTCCTAACACCACACTCCCATCTTCTCCTGCCTTTCTGAATATCACTCTCAGTGTATCTCCCCCACTTCCTAACGTTGGAGAATCTGGGGTATGGTTGGGCATTTCTCTTTTCTGTCTACTTACTTGCTAATCTCAAGGCTTTATACTCTTAAGACAGACTGATGGCTCCAAGATTTACATCTTGATATCCTGAATACAATGTCCAGCCCAGACCTCTCCCTTGAGTTCCAGACTTTTGTTTATTTGACATTCTCTCTTTGCTAATATGACCTCATATGTCCCAAAACTGAGCTTCTACTCTTCTTCCCACCAGATCTGCTCCCCTTGAATATCACTCATCTCATATAAGGGCAACTTGACTGTTCCAACTGCCGAAGTCAAGAAACTTGGCTTCACCTTTGATTATTCCTTTTCTCACATGCTACATCCAGCTTATTTACAAATGCTCTTAATCTCCTCTTAAAATCAATCAGTTTCCACTATCATTCCAGCTGTGGTTACCTCTTGCCTGGACCACTACAGAACTTCCAAATGAATAACCCTGCCTCTACCTTTCAGCCTATTTTCCAACTCAGCTGTTGGAATGATCCTGTTATTCATTCCTTGGTGATTTTGTTAAAAAAGAAACCCTGTTAAAAGAAAGAAATCACGTCACTCTTCTGCTCAATATTGTCCTAAATCCTCCGTCTCACTCAGACTAGAAGCCAATATCTTTTAAAAGATTTGGCTTCTTCAGAGTAAAGCATTAACCTTGACCAAAGAAAGGTTTGGCCCTCTGCCCCTGCTCCTGGGAGGCAACCTCTACATCCTTGGAATACACAACACAAGAGGAATACCTGTCTTTACCTGGAGGCCTTGGACAATGCCTGATGGTCTATGCCAAATACATTGTTTGGAGCAGGAGTCTTGGGCCACATGGACCAACTCAACCCCCACAAGGGCTGGAGACCAACATCAACCATGCAGTGATCAGTGCGTCTGTGTGGCCAGTCTCCAGGGTAAACTCTTGGCTAGGCTCCCCTGGATGACAACACTCTGTACATATTGTCATACATTGTGGCTGGGAGAAAAGTGCTTTCCCCGCAACTCCTTTGGAAGGGGACAATCAGAGGCTCTGCAGGATGCCACCCTGGTTCTGCAGGATGCCACCCTCAGCACCTCTTCCCCGTACTGATTGTAACTGTGGTTTTATGCTGTGATAGATGGTAACTGTGAGTGTAATGGCTTTGCTGGACTCTGTGAGTCCTGCCAGTGAGTCACTGATCCTGAGGGAGGTCTCTGGGACCTCCTGAACTTGCAGTTCTCCCTGTCACCTTCCTGACATTATTTCTTGCTTCTCTACCATAATTCACTCTGCTTCTGTCACGTGGTTTCTGTGACGTTTCTCCCTTATTACTTGCACTCTAGGCCTGGCACAGGTCATACCCACTGTCTGGAGCACTCTTGCCCCAGAAGCCCATACGATTGCCCTTTATATCTCCTTCAGATATTTACTCAAATGGGGTCTTTTCAGTGGCGGCCTTCCTGACTACTTAAAATTGTAACTGTCCCCTGACACATATACTCACCCTCCTTGTGTGCTGTGAGTTGTGTTTCTATGGAAGACTCAACCTTTCTGAAATGTTTCACACTTTATTTATTTAGTTAGTTATGGTCCACCTCACTCAAATGTAATGAAATCTCCAAAAAATAGCAGGGAATTCAGTCTGTTTTGTTCACTGTTGTGTCCCCAACATCTGGAAAAGTGTATAACATAGGTGAGCACTCAGTGATGGCTCTTGAAGGAAAGAATGAATCTGTGTATGTCAGGGAGGAAATCAATTCAATAGTTGAAGAAAAAAAAATATGTTCTACATCAAAAACAGCCAGGACAGATTAGTGATCACACAAAAAAACTTCATTAAAAAAAAAGAGTGTCAACAATGAATATAAAATATGAATTAGTAGATTTAGCTGTATGGACCTGACTTTCTATTTCCTAAGAAAATGTGTTTTGGATCACCCAGAAATGTAAAGGGGCCATAAGACATAACAGAAAATATTTAACCTGTACAAGACATTCAGAAACCACGACTGGTGAACATGGAGTCAGAAATGGAAGTCCTTTGGAGAGGAATAGTTGTGAGGAAGGAGCAGAAAAAAGGTAGCTGGAGTCAGTCCCCTGTCACTGAGTCTTACCCAGGCTTCCTCGGGCAGTCAAACCCTGAGAGGAAGTGTAAGCACCATGTCTGAGGAGAAATGGGGAACATGCACAGAGGAGGGTCTCATCCGGTCACCATGACTCACTAGGCACTGGGCTGGACAGCGACACCACAGAGAACTTGGGAGGAAACTACAGTGAAGACTCTAGGAACGGAGTGAGGTAAATAGTGAATGAAAAGTGAAACAAGATGGATGTCTGAGGAGACACAAAAATAAAGTGGGCTTATGACATTATACGCATGACAGCAACTTCAAAGGATCTTAAAATCCAAGATTTAAGGACTCGTATTCTATGAGAACAATGCTGTTCCTAAATACCACTACTGCAATTGGGGACATTTTGGATGTTTTTTGTAAAGAGAGAAAGTTAGCAGGTAAGTGCCAGGGACACTGTGGACAGGAAGTCTGGTGGAGCAATTCTCTGTGTCTAATAATCCAGTAGCTTGTCTGCCAATGAAGGATGAAGGCTTATTTGTTATACTCCTGTCTAATAATTCACTTATTCAGCAAATGTTTATGGAATCCTACACTAGACACCAGATCCTGAGGATGCAGTCATACAGATAAAATCCCTGTCCTCCTGGAATTCACACTCCAGTGGGAGAAAGACAACACAGAAATAAACAAGTTTTTTGTACTAAGAGGAAAAAAGGGATAAAAGGAGGAGACGCTAATTTGATGAATCTTACAAAGAAATTACAATGAAAATTAACCTTTGGGGAAATTATACATAGAGGTGCTTATGCAATGGTCCAGGAATTGCTCAGGAAGCAACCATAGCTCCTTTTTAAAGCACAACCAGCTTCTAACTGTATGTGTGCTGAGTTACAGAGCGCTGTCAAATTTCAAAAACAGGGTGAATCAGTGACCTGTTACAGATCCTTCAAAAGCTAAAGCAAGAGCTTAGATACCTCATGAGCTGCACATTCTACACCCACACTCTGCAATTGTCAGAGTTGCCATCTCATTCTACTTCAACGAACTAAAAGGAATATGATGAAGGGAAGAATAGACTTAAGACAATTGGGTCAAAAATCCCTTGTTTAAAAATATTGCATCTAACTCAGCGAGAACTTGTGCTTCCCTGGCAGCTGGGGCATCTCGGCCACACTCCTCCCCCACAGCGGACTCACCAGGACCTGCGGCCAGAATCCCCACCGCTCTGCTCTGGAGCGGGCTTGTCACAGGCCTCTCCCACGGCCTGCTGCTCCAGCCTCTAGGGGTGGTTCCCCCGTCAGCCTTCTGGGTACCTCACTGGGGGCTGGACAGCCTGAAGTAAGGGCAAGCCTGGCCCTCCAGGCCTTCCCACTCTGCGTGTCAGAGGCCTTGCTCCAGTTTCTGGAAACTCTCACCAGGATGCTGCTGAGCAGATGAACACAGATGAGTGAATTTACGTAGGTCAATTAGGTCCCTATGTGGTTGAGAACCACCTCAGCTTTGGATCTCAAGTTCAAGATGAAAATACGGTGGCCTTTATTGGGTAGTTGCCGAGAAGAGTCTTGGAATTGGTAGCGGTAACCAGGAGACCTTAGGACAAGCACAGCAATTGCACGGCGCTACAGCGCCACCTCCCAGCCCAAAGTGGACATTGCAGTTAGCTACAGCCCTCTCCCGTGACCTCCTCCCTGTGCTAAAATTAATGCTGGCCTGGACTGTTCCAGATTGAAGGAAACTAAAAAGACGTGACAACAAAATACAATATGTGATCCTAAAGTAGAGGCGGTACTAGTGGAGTAAACACATTGCTATATAGGGCATTACTGAGTTGGCTGACAAAATAGGAATACAGATGGTAGATCAGATAAAACTACGGTATTATGTAAATTTAACTAAAGTTGGTAAATGTACTGAGGGGCATATAAGAAAATGTCTTTACTCTTAGGAGGTACTGAGGGGCAAAGGGCTGTGATGTATGTAACGTATCTCAAAAGGCTTGGAAAAATTAATTGGAGTTTGGGAGTCATGGGGAGCAAGCATGTAACCTGAGCAAAGATTAAGGCTCAAATATAGCAAAGTGTTAACAATATGTTAAAAAGATTAAAAGACCTACAAATATTGTTTGCTATTCTCGCAACTTTTCTGGAAGTTTGAAATTACTTTCAAGTGAAAAGGTTTTGGGTTTTGTTTTATTTTGTTTCTTAGTAATCTGGTTTTAAGAACTAGAAAGGTTGTCTAAAAATAGCTTCTCTACTACCTGGGCTCCCATTATTAGAGATTCATTTCTTTGGATATGGATATATTTTACAGCCACTTCTAGGCCCCCAACTTCAACCGGGAAAGCTTTGCTTTCACCTGATTGAAAAAAGTGTTCTCCTGCCTCATAATTGTTTGAAACACACTGCCCTAGAACATATCTTCATCTAAATATTAGCACGCATCACGAGATACATAATTGATATCTTAGGAGCATCAATTGATAACCAGTTAAGGGCAGGCAGAGGAATCACTGAATAAGAGGCTAAAGCAGTAGGTGTGGAGTGGTGTCTGTGATAAGGGATAATGAGCCCTGGATACAGAGGAGGAAAGGCACCATCATTCGTCTACCTCCTAATTTGGTGCTAAGCCAGACCTGCGGGCCCAAGGTTCTAAGAACATTTGCAGGGTCTGAGCCAGCCTTCTCCCAGGCAGTCCGGACAGCATACTCCTTCAGATTCACATCTGCTCCATGTTAACTGTGCAATAAGGTGCCTATGCCTGAGATGGTGCAAAAGTCATCAAGTGAACATTCTCTGAAGAAAAGCCAAGGCGTGCAAGATGTCTGCTTTTCTTTTCTCCACAGCCACCCCCACAGGTCCATGGTGTGGTTCAGAATACCCTGTGCTCAGAAACTCCCAGACATAGAAAATTTGCTCTCTTAAATATGTAATTGTTAGGCTATAATAATGCTTACCTCCTGTAGGATATGGCCTTCTCATATCTAGCCATACCTTCTTACTTTTTCCTTATGGTAGAAAATGTCCCATATGGTATCAAAAGAGACACTTTTTAATTTTCATAATCAAGGGAATAGTATAGATTCAAATTTAAGTTCTGATATGATTGCCTGGGAAGGTTCAGGATTACTGCTCTCTGCTCTCCTGAACTGAAGTGCTTCATTTTCTTTATGAAATAGCGGGTCCTAGTGGCACTAAGAGGCACTGCAGGGAAATTCAGGACAAGGTGCCTGAATTTTTGTTTTCTTGAGTCAAAACATATTGACCTGCAGTCACTCCTTGATCAGGAAAAGCTGGGTCTCAAAATGCTTATATTTTTCATATTAAACCACTGTCACCAACATCTATGTGAGAAAACCTGGGTTCATATAACCCAGTGTTGCTCTCGAGCCCTGATTTCCCAATGTTTTCATTATGCTACATAAACAAAGAAAATTTCCCCGGGAAAGCCACAAAGAGAAATTTCAAAACAATAAAAATAATATTTCAAATCCAAGTGGTACTCATCCCTCACTCTTGCTTAAATTTTAAAGCATTTTTTATTTAAACTGACACTTTTAAAATGTACTTATTTTAGAACTTCTATGACCTTCAATAAGAAAGAAACATTCTGCTTTCTGAATAGGCCCTTTCACTGAGCCTTTAGGCCCTTCACCAGCAGCCTGCTCGGATTTCAAGTAATCACATAGGTTCTGCGCCTGAACCATCTCTGTGTCACCAACATTCACCCACAAATGTTGATGCCAGGAGAGCCACGGTCAGAGGGCTCAGAGCCCTTTAGCCAGGCACTGAGACTGTCCCAAATTAGACCAGTCTAAAATAAATCATGGATGCCTTTTTTTTTTTTTTAATGTGGAAAATACAATCCCCTACATAGTAACTTTTTTTTTAGGCTTTTAATTTTCACGGTCCTGGCCATAGCTACTTTTCAAGCAGGTCTGAGCATGCCAAGCATTCCATGAGAAAGTAGGTCACAGGAATGCCTCGTGGATTTTTGGGGGGTGGCATGGGGACAACTGGGAGGATGACAGTGAGTTCAATTTAGGAACAAAAATAATTTTCAGTTTCCATGCTGTATCATGGAAATTATGAGAAGCAGAAAGGGCAAGAGGCGGCTAGTCCTTCCGGAGGGCGCGCTATTGGCTCCTTCGCACAAATACCATTGTCGTATGAGGAAGAGCTAATATTCATTTTATAGGTAAGGAAACAGAGGATCCCAGGTAGAGGGAGGGAGGAAGCTAATCTTCATACCCCGCAGCTATGACACCACCTCCTCACTGTGACAGAAGCCAGGGGAGGGTGCTCAGAGTAAAAGAGCTCCAGCTTCTTAGAATCCTCGTGTAGAGTTCAGGCAAGGGACACTTTTGGAGGCTCGCGGAGGTCTCTGAGGGACACGGTTGGATGAAGTTCCTCTCAGGCTCCCTTACCCTCTGCTCCAGTTCCTCCCTTGTCCCTGTGAGGTTAGCCTGGAGCACCACACCCAGCCCTCACAGCCAACATTCCCCTGCACCTAGTCTAGAACCTTCCTTCCCACCTTCTCTGTTTTCAGGCCAGGCCTGGCTGATGTCCTGAGTCCTTCTCGGTCTGCCTCCTACTAGCTTAGATTCCTACTTGCATGTAAACAAAACTGATACCTCCAGCCATGGGAATTCTCAGACTCTTGGCAAGCTGGTAGGAGAGGTCCTGAGAAGGGGGCTGGGGGAGTTTTCATCTTTCCCATTCCTTTTCATTTCATTCAGTTTCAAATATTTCCATTCTAGACACAGTGCTAGGCACTGGATAAAAGATGATGTTTACCTTCCTATCATACCATTTGGAGAGTCATTTATTCTAACACCTCATAAGGCTGCTTTGATTAAATAGGAGGCCATGTGTAAGCTGAAAAGAAAGCAAACACTTTCTCAGTATGATCCTAAGGATAGGTTCCAACAGAAGAAGCAAAAATCTATAAAAGGAAGTGCAGAAAAGAGGATAATTGTGCAAAATTCAATTTGTATGTGTTTCTCCTTTTTAGATACTGTGTTATACAATTTCCCTTTCAACTTCTGAAAGACTGAATGATGGATTCTGAGGATTGGTTAGGAAGGAGGTTAGAGCAAGAAGTCTCTGGCAGGTTGCAAGCTAAGCACTTTCACATATGTGACTTCATTTACTTTTACCAACATCATTGTGAGGTCAGTTAAATCAGGCCCATTTTACAGAGGAGGAAGCTGAGGCTCAGCAGGGCTAAGTATCATACTGTGTCTAAGATACAGGAGAAAATATGGGGCTAGAGCACTATTAGTAGAGGAAAGGTAAGTTCTTCCTGCTCCCCAAGTTCTGAATGGATGCACCCAGAGTGAATGAATGAATAAATGAATGGAGTCAAGCAATACACATGAACTAGGCAGAGCACTTTCTAACTGCAAAGCATGAAAGGATTACAAAATATCATAAGCTCTAGTCCTTATCCTCCAGGTGGTGACAGCATAATTTTGAGAACACACACCCATACACACACGAATAGCTAATAACCCAAAGCCTACATGGCACAAAGACAGGCCCTGCTGTAACACATGGGGAGACCATGAGTTGAATTTGCCTGGGCAAAGGTGATGGATATGAATATCCTAGGTAGGGAAAGTAATGAGGGAGACTCTGTGATTCAGGGCAGGTGGAGGGTTAATGTACAGAATAGGGGGATTGAAGGAGGTTACAGAGCAGAGCGACCAGAGAGGCTGTAGAGGCTCTGTGTGTGTGTGTGTGTGTGTGTGTGTGTGTGTGTGTGTGTGTGTGTGTGTGTGTGTGTGTGTGTGTGTTTGCATAGCAAGCAGGTGGCTGAGAACAAAGATGGAGAGTATAGAGAAGGCATTGGACCAGGAGCCCCAGCTCTAATGCTGGCTGGAAATGCAGTTTCCATCTCTCAGCCCTGATTTTCTTCAGCTGTAAGACTAGAAATTGGGGCAGATTATCTCTGAGGTCTGTCCTGTATCAAAAGTTCCAAGACATCCTCCTGCCTCTTCTCTTGTTCTGTTATTGTCCCCTCTCTACCTTCAGCTCAAGGCTGTTGAAAACGTTATCTTTGGCTGGCAAATAACAACTTTTTTTTTTAAATCTGAGAAACAATTGTTTCATTCCATGAACTAGACAAGCCCCATCATTGTATAAGAAAAATGAATTCTTTGTCATTGGGGATTTTTATTGCATAAATAATCTTAAACTGATTGATATGGTTTTTATTAAACCCACGTCATTTCTTGCAGTAGCCACCTACTTGCTTTTGCTGAATTATTGTTTGATGCAATGCCACCTATTGACAATAAGGGCTCCATTGGAAAGAATCCTAGGAACCTCACCCCAAGGCTATTCTTTAGGATGTTATTAATTACACAAAAATGAACCATGAGAGAAATTTCTCTCTGATCTCCAGATGAGGGTGAGGTGGGCCAGTACAGAACAACTGGCTTGTCTCTACCTTAAGGACCTCATGACTGTTACCTTACTCTGCACAGCTTGGTGCTGGGGAGAGCACAGAGCCAAATTCAGGAATCAGCGCACAGTTGGCACATGATAAGCTCACAAAACCCGGGCTGTCTTCCCTTCTTGCTCTTTCTCTTTCTTTGACACATTTTTTTCTTCTTCTTTTTTATTTTTATCTTTCTAAAAACAAGGGGATTTAAAAATAAAGACAAATAAACAAATAACCTGTGCAAGTGAAAACTGTTTTCTGGCCCAAAGGTCAGCAAACTATTGCCCACTGGCCAAATCCAGACTGCAGTTTGTTTTTGTGATGGGCCACAACCTAGGATTGGCTTTTACAGTTTTTGATGGTCTGGGAGAAAAAAAAGGAAGAAGACTGATGATATGTGAAAATTATATAAAACTCGAATTTCTGTACCCATAAATGAGTAAACACAGCCACGCTGCTCATTCACCTACTGTCCATGGCCGCTTCCCCCCTACGTGGCAGAGTTCAGTAGTTATGACAAAGGCGTATGTGGCCAGGGAGCCTAACATATTTACTATCTGGCCTTTTACAGGAAAAGTTTGCTGATCCCTGGATTAGGTCTTCCTTTTACATCTGTTTGAATTCCTCTTGGCTAATGTTAGTACTAAAAAGTTGTTTCACAGCTAGGCATTTGCTGCATCCTTATGCAGTCTAGATAATTTTTTGTGCTTCGTCCATAAAGCTATTTCACATACATTTTAGTTTTACCCAAGCTAGGGCTTATTGTCTGGCTCAGATTTCAATGTTATGTAATAGAGATAATGAACTTTCTGTTTCTTAGGAATGACTGGAGGACCCTCTTGGGTGACTATTTTATAGACACTAAAAAAATAAATCCACAAAAACCTATTTTTGCTGAAAATTCTAAGCCAACAGAAGGATCTACACAGCAACTTGGCGTTTTTCACGCCACGTTCAAACAATTTCCTCCAGTTTCTTTTCAGCTGATACATGTGTTTGCATATTTGCTGGGGTTTTTTCTTCCCCTGGCCACCCTTAGTTAGAAATAAAATCAAGTCTCCATGGAAACACAACATAATGCTCTCTCACAGATGATAGAGGGACCCAAGCAGCTGGTATTGGGCTGAAGGCTGCAATGGCATCTGACCAAATTAGGAAGAGAAAACAGCTTACCAGCTCTTTCAGGCATCTCAGAATGTGAAAACTCAGCATGGAAACCTATACAGATTGTGAATTACTGCAGTTTTTTTATTGTTTCTTTTCCTTCTGAGAGTATTCTCTTATCCCTTTGTATGTTTCAGCTCTAGGGGACTTTCATCCCCTGTCCCTAGAATGATTGGCAGAGTTTACAGAATAATCAGGAAAGGAATCTGCATTCCAGTAAGCATCTACTGTGTGTTAGGTACTTAGATGTCACAGCTGGCCCAATGCACACACAGTTTGTAAACCAGAAGGGCTGGGATGTGAACTCTGGTCTGGCTAACTCCTGAGCCTATTGTCTTTCCACTACACATAAAATAATACCCTTTGAAGAGAAGAAAATGGAAAAGATGGGTCAAACAGGTCTTTTAACATGGTCTGAGGGCCATGAGGATGGAAATCAAAATAAAGAAGTAACAATATAAAAGTCACCTTCTCATCTAATACCAAGAATGTTTCTGAGAAGTCAAGGTCAAAAGCCATGTTGGGGCAGAACCAAGAAAATCTGAATTTTCTTCCCTAAAAATCCCTCCCTAATGTTTAAAGGAGGATGTTTTAAATAAGGATAATTAATAAGTACCTTGAAAGAAGAAGAATAGACAAAGCACTATGGAAATTTGGAGGAAGGAGATGCGCTTCACATTGGGGGAGGGGTGGTGGCAGCATGTACCAGGCAGAGGAGGCAGAGCACAGCAAGCTCATCACCATGTAAAGCCTTGTATGTTTCCTGGGCCCAATTACTGATCTAACTGCCCTTTGCTCTCCTCAAATTCTGATCTGGGAACAACAATCTCCCAAGTTCCATTTGTTACTAGAGTGTGATTTTCTGGCACATCCACTCACACAAGAGCCTGCCTTTGGGAGCAGGACCTGGCATCCTTGCAGAGCCTTGTTCGCCAAGGCACTGTGAAGAGGCCCTCAGAACTGTACTCTCAAACTGTGGAAAGTATGGGGTTGGCAGGGGTGTCTTGGGAACCGGGTGGGGGGATGACTGCTCCCCTAAAGCAGGTGGGCTCCAGACCCCCAACTTCAACTAGGACAACTTGCTTTTACCTGTTTGAAGAAAGCATTCCTCTGCTTCATAACTGTTTGGAAAACACTGTTCCTAGAATATATCTTCGTCTGAACATTGGCACACATCACAAGAGTGTAACTGATTTTTGATCCAGGAATTCTGAAAGAGGCAAGCCCTCTGAAGGCTTATACAGGAGTGTGTGGTAGTGCCACCCATCCTGTGGCAAATCCAGAGATGGATGACTTTTTAAAATAGGAAACAGTCCTCCCTCACCTGATCTATAGTCACACATCACCCCCAGTGCTATCACTGGAGAGGAGAGTGAGAGAATGTGGAGAGACAGAGAGAGGAGGCAGTTCCTGCTGTGGAAGACAGAGACAGGAACGGTGGGTGAGGACCACCAGCCTCTCCTCCTCCCTCCCAGGGCATGGATCCATGGGTTCTCTTGGAAAGGTGATTAGAGTCTTCCTAGATTCCACTTCTCAAGCAGGATGGGGTGGACTGTCCAGTGCTTATATGCCCTATAAACCTGGAAGAGTTCATTCCTCTCCTGAATGAGCCCTTTGTTGCATAAAGAGTCTGTGTGAAACACTTCATTCTTCAAAGAGAGGAGCCATCTGGTTGCAAATTAATTTATTAATCAAATTAGCTGATAAAACAGAGCAGCAGCTACTACACTAAAATAGAACTTTAGATTATAGAAAAATGAAATCCTGGGGGACGTTATGCCCATGCAAAAACTATCTTAACTCTGTGAAGTACAAGTTTTTTGACTTGAGCTAGGACAACTGCTCTTTACAAATGCTGTTCGTTTTTACAAATGCTGTTTTTTTTTTCCAGATTTCAGCACCTTGTCCTTCTGAATACTTCTGCCCCACTTCCTAGATATTTAAAGCTCCAGGCATTTGTCCAGGAAGCACTGTGCAGGTGCTACTGGCTGACTACAGGCACACCTTAGAGAAGTCGGAACAATAATTCTTCCTGGAAAAGAATGATACTTCTATCTCAGAGCAACTGATAAAGATTACACATCCAACCCTATATCAGGAAAAAAACTTCTCCCTTCTATTAATCTTTCACAGCAGAAATGATAGTATTGGAAGTTTAGAGAACAACCAATAATTTATCTTGGGGGGCACTGATAAAAAGCACTGTCATTTCAAGAAGAACTTGCTCAGTTTCATGAGCTACTGTATTAGCCATTAGCACAGACCACAAGACTCAGGTTTAGCAGACAGTAACAGCCGTGAAGGCCAGGCAGCATGCAGAAACTCCTACTCTTGATTTATAAAGTCACTTAAGAAGAACAGAGAGCCAGTTCTTCATTAAGACTTCTAAGTCACCTCTACCCAAAGCCTAAGGTATTTCCACTGGCAAGTCCATGGTTAGGAGCTTCCACAGGTGAGCCTGTCTGTCTTTTACAGAACTTTTGAGTGAAGACAACATAGACAATTTACAGCTCAAAAAAACAGCAGACAAGAAATGGGCTCACTGCACTCATTTTTCTTTCCCATTTTCTACATAGTGTTTGCTTAACTATTTCACTCTTTACATTTAATAACCACCTTTGACTTCAAGGAAGTGCCCTGGTTGGGTGACACAGTGACCAGCAAGTACCTGTAAGCCATGCCCGTCTCTGCCCTGGTGGTTTCCTGCAACGAGAGTCCATGGACGCGTAAAAAGGTCTCCAGATACTTCTGTTCAGCTGCTCCACTGGGCTTACCAGGCCAGCAGGCTGCCTGGGGTGGACGCTTGGCCACTGCTATGTGCCGCCTACATTTCAGAGCCAATTCACTGGATTTGGGCAGACCCAGCTTGGGGCTAGGGATATCTGCACAGGCAGGTTTATACAGATGCATGTTGCAAAAACGCAAGGAAGCCAAGCTAATTTCCTGGTACTTAGCTCAAGTCTGGTTGCATCTTGCTATGATGAACTTGGGTTATGTGGCTTTGGTGTGTCCCTAAAAGGGATCAGCTCATTTTCCTTAGCTGTCCTTTACTGGTTCTGTATGCAAGCAGGCTCCTGTGTCCTTGGCAGAGCTGCTGGCTACTAGCCTCTGCCAGAGCCTATGCAAAAAAGAGGCCTGACAAACACCAATCACTTCACAAAGTATTGGCCCTGGGAAAAAAATATGGGCATTCTTTCCCATGTCTTTCTATTTAGGTAAAAGGAAATATTTTGGTTGGATATGGGCCAAGTGTTCTGTTCTCATAAGGACTATAAGGCCTTGGGAATGATTTGTGAGTGTGTAATGAGGCCTTTCTAAATGGTCAGTATTTTATAATCAAATAATCTACTAGTGGTATAATTCATTGGGGTGAAAGGTCCATTTACCTTCTTCTTTTTCAGGCATTGATAAGAAATATCAATAAGGTAGTTGTAAAAAGCAAAGAACTGATGCAAATATGTCCAACTGATTTTTCACAAAGGAGCAAGAGCAATTTCATAGAGGAAGGATAGGCTTTTCAACATCTAGCACTGGAGCAACTGCGCATCTATAGGCCAAAATAAACAAATAAACAAACAAACAAAAGAGGAACCCTAGACTCAAACCTCATATTTATACACAAATTAACTCCAAATGGATCACAGACTTGCATGTAAAATGTAAAACTATACATTACGAAGAACATAGAAAATCTTCAAGACCCAGGGACAAGTGAAGAGTTTTTAGACTTGACACCAAAAACACAATCCATAAAAAGAAAAGTTAGTAAATGGATCTCATCAATATTCAGAATCTTTGCTCTGTGAACAATGCTGTAAAAGGGATGAAAACAAATTACAGACTGGAAGAAAATACTTGGAAACCACATATCCAACAAAGAGCTTCTATCTAGAATATATAAAGAACTCTCAAAACTGAACAATAAAAATATAAACAGTCCAATTAGTAAATGGACAAAAGATGAAAACAAACATTTCACTGAAAAGGACATACAGATATGGCAAATAAGAACATGAAAGGGGTCCAACATCATCAGCCATTAGGGGAATGCAAATTAAGTCCACAATGAGATGTCACAACACACCTATAAGAATAGCTAAAATAAAAATGGCAATGACATCAAATGCTGGCAAGAAATCAGAAAACTGAAATGTAAGTCTGATAAAAACTGTACACAAATGTTCACAGCAGGTTTATAATACCTCAAAACTGGAAACAACCCAAATTTTTCTAGTGAGTGGATGTCTGAACTGTAGTATATCCATACCATGGAACTAAAAGGAATGAACTATTGATACAAGTAACGACTTGGATGGACCTCAAGGGAATTATGCTGAGTGACAAAAAGCCAACAATAAAGGGTAACATACTGTATGATTCCATTTATACCACATTCTTGAATTGAAAACATTGAAGAGATGATAACCAATTAGCGGCTGCCAAGGGTTAGGAAAGAGGAAAGGGAGGGATATAGCTCTCTGGCTATAGAAGGATAGACAAGAGATTCTTGGGCTGTATAAAGTGTTTTGTTATGGCAGTGGTCACACCAGTCTACCCATGATAAAATTGCATAGAACAAAATACACACACACACACAAATGAGTGCATGTGAAACTAGTGAAATCTGAATGAGGTCAGTGGCTTATATCACTGTTTTCTAATTGTGATATTGAACTATAGTTATGCAAGATATCATCATTGGGGGAAACTGGGTAAAGAGTATAAGGGATCTCTCTGTATTGTTTCTTACAACTGCATGTAAGTCAATAATTATCTCAAAATAAAAAGTTAAAAAAGCAAAAAGCCTCCTCACTAAGGGTCCCTCTACATTGTACATCAGCTGTAGCTCTCCTCCAACCAGGACTCCTAGACTGAGTGGTTCATCCAGTCCAACAGGTTCCCCACTCTCAGCCCACCCATCACTACATCTTCACTCCTGTGGCTCCTCCCCAATACTCTCAAATGTCCCCTTAGAGCTTATTTCCTTTAGTAATTCTTCCCCGACCACCCAGCCCCTGGTATTCAATCATTCCTTGATATTCCTCTTGCAACTCACTTATAAAGCACTCAACACTTCTACACTGTTGCCCAAACATTTGCACACCCCTGATGATTTCTGTCTTATTTGTTACCACCTGTACTATTATTTATTTGCTATTTGGAATTAACTTGCCTTCTTGCTTACCTAAATGAATTCATTCAGGGTTACTAACTGAATGTTTGTGTCCCCTCCAAAATCCGTATGTTAAAAATCTAATCTCCAATGTGATGGTATTGGGAGAAGAGGCCTTTAGGAGGTAATTAGGTCAGGAGCATGGATGGGTCCCTCAGGAATGGGATTAGTGCCCTTATAAGAAGAGGCCAGAGAGATAACTAGTTCTCTTTCTACCATGTGAGGGCCCCACAGAAGATGGTTGTCCATAAACCAGGAAACAGGCCTTCATCAGAACCTACCATACTGACAGTCCAATCTTGGGCCTCCCAACCTCCAGAACTATGAGAAATAAGTGTTTGTTCCTTAAACCACACACTACAGAAATTGTTATAGCAGCCCAAACTAAGAAATTTAGTAAGGACATTATATTAGTAGTATCACAAATAGAAAGGCTTTATCACTTGGAATAAAACAGAGTATAACCCGTAAAAATTAATACAATGAAAATGAAGAATATTATTGAATTGCAGCTTAATGCTGTTGCTCTTCAAAGGCTCTGAACCAGAGGCCTACCTCTTTTGGCTTTTTGTTGAGGAGATTAAAAGGTGTTAGAGAAGTGTTAGCAATATTTCAGCACAAATCCAAGACTTTTTTTCCCCTTTTTTTCTAGGTTATCAGACGAATTGAAAAGAATTTGAAAGTGGAATATATGACGTTCACAATGAAAATCATATTTAATGCCCCATTTATGTACCCACTGAAAATATCTCCCTGTCCACCAGTGGTACTTGTACCTACTTTGGGAAACACAGATTCACAATACATTGTCCCAGAATATGAATATGACCTGCAATTGCACATGTAACTTCCTATAATCTAGACTGCAAGCTCTATGAGGGGAGGGGAGGGTTGTCTCTGATGTAAGCTTGTAACCTCCATGATTATCATCATGGCGTTTTGTGAACAGTCAACATTTCATAAATAATCGTGGCTTACTTGCTTGAATTTTAAACTCCAAAAAGCTACCCATATTAGTCTTTTTCCATTTTCACCTCAGCAGCCAAAGCTCAGAAATAAAGAAAAGCTTATAAGGAGAAGCTCAGGAAAGCTAGAAAAGTAATCAAGCACTAGGATGGAGTTAAGGAGAAACTCAAATTCCCCAATAAAGTTGTATTTATTGTTCCACCACTTACAATGGCCACTAGTTAAAATTGACTGTGTGAAGGACACTATCAGCAGAACAAAAAGGCAACCTATGGTATGGGAGGATATATTCATTAACTATTTATCTAATAAGCAGTTAACATTCGAAGTATATAAAGAGTTCATACTCCTCAACACCAAAAAGACAAATAATGCAATTAAAAAATGGGCAGAGGACCTGAACAGACATGTTTTCAAAGAAGAAATACAGATGACCAACAGGCACATGAAAAGATGCTCCATATTGTTAATTCAGGGAAATACAAATTGAACACAGTAAGATATCACCTCACACCACTCAGAATGGACACTACCCAGAAGCAAGAAAGAACAAGCGTTGGTGGGGATGTGGAGAAATGGGAACCCTCCTGCACTGTTAGTGGGAAGGTAAATTGGTGCAGCCACTGTGGAAAGCAGTATGAAGGTCCCTCAAAAAACTAAAAATAGAAATGACATTCAACCCAGTAATTCCACTTCTAGGAATTTACCTGAAGAAAACAAAATCCCTGATTAGAAAAGATATATGCACCCCTGTTTATTGCAGCATTATTTACAATAGCCAAGATATGGAAGCAACCTAAGTGCTCATCAATAGATGAATGGATAAAAAAGATGTGGTAAATACATCCAATGGAATATTATTTAACCATTTAAAAAAAAGCAATCCTGCCATTTGTAACAACATGGTTGAATCTAGAGGGTATTTTGCTTAGTGAAATAAGCCAGGTGGAGAAAGACAAACACCGTATGATTTCACTTATTTGTAAAATTAAAAGCAAAGCAAATGAAGAGAAGAAAACAGAAGTAGATTCAGAAACACTGAGAAGTAACTAGTAGTTACCATGGAGGAGGGGTTACGGTGGACAGGTGGGGAGTGTGAGGGGGACAAAAATTCTCAATCATAAATTGGTCACGGAGATATTAGCACAGCATGGAGAATACAGTCAATTATTCTGTACTATCTTCCTATGTTGACAGATAGTAACTGCACTAGTGAGGGTGAGGATTTAATAATATGGATAACTGTTGAACCACTGTGTTGTATTCTTGAAACCAAAATAAGATTGTATATTAATGATAGGTCAGTTTAAAAAAAAACTGACTGTGTGAACCATGGAAGTTCCCACCAATGAAGAATCAGGTGAACTGGGAAAGCAGGCCTGAAAACTGAGGCATAAGCCCTCTTCAACACATCACTCTCTTTTTCTGCCCTTGGATTTGGAGCCAGGTCCAGGAGAGGAGGGGGCAGAGAAAGCCAATATATGTCCAAAACTGAAGTTTCTTCCCATAAAGTTATAAAAGTTGATCACTATCATTAAAGGTCCCAGTTTGAAGGTGGCAAATAGAAATTATGTTTATAAGGGAGCTATAATTCCCTTTGGCTGTCAGTGCAAATTAGGATCGATTTTAAACTAAATGTACAAGACAGTAAAGAATGCCTCTGAGCAGCTGAGGGGGGCAATTAATGTCTGCCTTGCTGTCTTTCTGTATCCCAGGAATAATACCCATCATATACTGTTTAGAATCTTTAAGTATTTGCCATCCGAAGGTCAGCAGAGTGTGGGAAAAAATGACAAGGCCATGTGATGAGAGAGGTGTTTCCAGTACATTCTGCTGATAGGGCACAAAAGCCCTGGGACGAAGAAGTCACAAACAGAAGCTCACATAGGTCAGGGTGGTGAGCAGGCTTTACCCACACCTGTTGTGCATTCATAAATAATTATGTGACCTTGCACCGGTCTTGGCCTCTCTGTTCCCTTAGTTTGCTGGCCCAGACTTAAGTAATCTCTAAGATTCTTCTAGGGCTGATGTGCTATGAGTCTTATACACAACTTGGGCTACACCTTCCATAGAGGTGAGGACCCTTCCTGTGCTGGCTTGGTGAGACTTGGATTCAACAAATTCCTGGCTAGATACCAGGTCTGTGAGACTGCTGCTGCTGTTTTTGGAATATACCCATTTATAGCTTAGAGCTCCATTTTTCTTGGCTGAAGAGAGTGACTTGTTAAACACAGTATCCTGGATTTATGAACACAGTATGGTCATCTGAAAAGTGGCTGGGCCTACAATTGATAACAGAATGGTGGGGCCAGGAGAAGGGGACTGTGTCCTCCCAGGACAGAGTGCTGGTTTGGACAGGGGAGATGTGAGCCCCCTTCCTATTCCAGTCATCTGTATATCTCTGTCCGCCTGTGTCTGCTCACTGCACTCGGCAGGTGGTGCTGCGCCGGTGACGGTCCCCTGACTGGGCATCCACCAGTGCCCCACTGGGAGCTGTCCGATGGGCTTCCCCACTTCGCATGGTCGTCTTCTCTTCACCTCTGCGGAGCTGCTTTGAGCCGAGACCACAGCTAAATGCGTGCGTGTTGTATCAACACAACACAATGAAGAACACACTGCCTCTGCCCTTGAGGAGCTCATGGTGAAGAGGAGGAGAGACCAGTAAGGTCACAAAGCAGGGCTCGATGAGCTGCAATGCAGGCAGGCAGGGAGGGGACTGGAAACCCAGCTGCAGATGGAGAGGAAGAAAGGGCAGCAGGAAAGGAGAGGGCTGGGGGTGGGCGGAGTTCTTTCTGAGGCTGGCAATCCAGCAAGAAGCCTAATCTTGAAAATCTCTCTATTATTCACTGGCCCTCTTCTAGACAGTCCCTCTCATCAACTTTTAGGCTAAAATTTGTCTAGAAACAGAATAAAACAGGCCCAGTAGGATAGGGGAGGGGTATCTGTGACAGCACATGGGCCCCTGCCATGCCAGCCTCAGCGCCCAAGGTCCCAATCTCATTTTATCTTTTTGCCTTTTTCCTGATGCTTCTCCATTATGTACTCTGGTGTTATAATGCAAAATAACTTCTCTCCAATGTATTATTGTCATACTTCTACAGACATAGACAATATAGCCTCACTGTAGAAAAAAACAAAGCAAGGTTAACAGTGACCAGGTCTGTGGGCCCTTCCTTGGCCTGTGAAGGGCTTCAGGCAGGGCCAGCCCCTGGGGTTTCACTGGCAGCCTGTGTTTCTCTCACTTTAACCCACATTCACCACCAGAAAGCATCTTTGTATAGACTTTTGGCATTTGCAGCAAAAGCTCCCTGCTCTGCTTTGGTGGAACTCCTGCTCTTTCTGCAAAAGTTTCCAAAAGAAGCCAAAATGTGGCCTTTAGTCTAAGACTAACACAAAGGAAGTGGCCAGTGGGACGCTGGTGTGCAAATGTGCACTCTGTGGCCAGAAATGCCCTGAAAGATGGCTGCTGGAGGCACGGGCCTTGGAGAAGAGGTAGGTGAGGAGGAAGGAAGGTGGGAGATGGGGCCTCAGGCCTATTATATAGGCTTTGCTCTGTCTTTTTAAGTGATGTTGAGCCATGGAAGGTGTGAGCTCAGCGTAGTATTGTGGTCACGTGCTGTTGAGTTATCTCTGAAGTAATGCTTCCAGGATGGTAAGAACATGTTCCCCCACTACCCCCTCTCCCACCCTTATCCCAATCGGCACTGGCCTGGTTTAGAAGAATTTCCATGGAGTGGGGATGGAAAACCATCAGGAAGACTTGGGTCCGAATCCTACCCCAACAGCCTAAGCGGATTGACTTTGGGCACTTTCTGAATTCCAGTTTCTTCCTATGGAAAATATATGTCAGCACATTACCTCAGAGGGTTGAGGTGAAGATTAAAGGAAACATGGTATTTGCTGTACCTGGTACAGAGTACATGGCGCTCTTGTATCAGCTGCGCTGTGCTGCTCCAAGGGCTGCCGCTGCCTTTGGCGTCTGTGTGGATGGCGCCCCCTAGCGTTGAAGTGCACAGCGGCCGCCTCCGGATGCGGCGGGCCCAGACTGACTGCAAGCAACCGTTTCCCCGGGACGCCAATGCTATGGATTTACACGACTGCCAAATGGGTGGGTTGGCTTTATGACTCTTTTCTAAAGAGAAGTGAATTTTATCTTGATAAACTTGACTTAACCTTCATTTGGCAAGAAGTCCCTCCATCACTCCTTAAGCATCTACTGATCAGATTTTAAAGTTGCAAACAATCCCACACTTCCCCGGGTCACTGCTCCACATGCTCTGCCGTGGGGCTTATCCACCTTCTTATGCACATTATTCTTTTGGGGTCTGGAATTTACCAGAGATGAGATTAGGAAGCTGGGGCACAGGGTGGCATCATGAAAAGTAAATCCCAGCTATAAAAGCAAGGCCTAAACACTGATAATTCCTGTGTTGCGATACAACGCGCTGTGGATAGGCCTTTTTGGAATCATTTCTTCTCAACCAAACTACCCCTCATGCTCCTCTTCTCGGCACTTGACATTAAAAATCAAAGGTTCTAACCAGAGCAGTAAGAAACCTTAGAAATAAACTAATTCAATCTCTTGTCTTACATATAAGGAAATAAATACCCAAACTGGCTACGTGAAGAGTCAGTTATTATAAGGACTGGAATGAAGTATAAGCTTCCAAGAACATGGGCTCAGAGGTCAGATGGGCAGGTTAAATCCTTGCCCTGCCATATGCTACTATGTGATGTGAGTACCAAGTATTTAGTTTCTTCCTTAGAAAAATGGGCCAAACAGGATTGGCTCCACCGAGTTAAATAAGCTAAATCATTTTATACACTTTAAAGCTACCATATTGCCACTTGAAATGTCATTTCACTGCATAATAATTGTAAATATTTAGTCACTGACCAAAGTGCCAGGCAATTCTGTTGAAAGGCGATGCCCTCAACAGCCCTCCGTGCATTTCTACTGTGGAAGACAGATGAACAGCTCTGCTCTGCTGACTTTAGCTATGATAGAATGCTCTTTTCAGCTGGGAAATTGATAAAATCTAGAGCACAAGCGGCCCAACATTTTGAAAAATGGTGTTGGACACGGTTTGCTTTTCTAAAAATCTCTAAGGATTATCCCAAGATTAACTTCAACTTTAAACAATTTCAGCATTTGCCATTTTCCCAAACAGATTCAAATGTGAGTTTAAAGAAAGTAATCACTGAATTTTTTAGAGATCATCTTTTCAGCAACTGGGTCAGACAGAGCACAACCAAGAACAAACAAGTGAACAAATAAGGTATCGCAGAGGCCATGTTTCAATCCTCCTGGGAGAGTACTCAATTCATAAACCATTTATTCTTTCTTGGTCATAATTCAAGCAAGACAGATTGTCTTATTTTCCATTCCTCAGCAGAGTAAAGATAGCAAATTAGATGAAAAGGGCTATTAGAGGCAGGCACATGAACAGCAGCAAAAAATATTTCCAGAAGGTGAGGATGCAGGAAAAGTAATAGAGGGGGGGGAATATAGAATCCGAAATTTAAAAATGAAATAGCAAAATGTGGTCTCTCATTTTCAAGGCAGATAATTCCATATGCCTTACTCATCCCTGAAGACATTTTAACATAGCACAATAGTTGACATTTATTAATATTAACTAGAGTTGTCAGGTTGTCTCTTCCGGTTTAAAAAGTTATGCCTTGATACTTCAAAAAGTTTCAGGTATTGGGAAAATTCACTTGAGTAAAAATTTTCATTCTCTGACAATGCCAGATGAACAAGATGTAATCATGAATATTTTCTGCATTTAGAAATGTTATCTTGCCCATTTTCACAAACTTTTTCCCCATTACTAGAAACTTGGTGACTCAGGTTGATTCCTAGACTAAGAAGAGGTCAGCTTTGTTCTTGAGTTACAAACTACGCACTGAACTCCCCTGCCTCTTTCTTACCTGCCTCCTTGCTGGTTCACTTTCCTACAAACTCATGCCCATCCCCGTAAAAATCCAGCTGCAATGGTGCCTTTGGTGTGTACTTTTCCCTGACAATTCTCTTCCCTGTCTTCCTGCCTCCCGGCAGAACTAATTACTCCTTTGTCTCTATTTCCACAGCCACTTCATTCAGACTTCTATTATCACACTAATAAACCTGTATTATTGTAGTCTTGTCTCTTCTGAAAAGACTCCAGGATTCTTCAGGGCAAGAAGCATGTTATATATCCCCATGTCCCCAGAGTTGAACATAATAGATGACCAAACCTCTCAAATGAATTTCTGTTTAATTTTCTGGTTTGATTGTCAGAAAGTCGTTCAGTATTACATATATGGTAGTAAAAAAGTCTTTCAATTCTGAATTTTGATTTCATTGGAAATTCATTTAAGTGAAAATACTTTAGAAACACATTTAAACTTAATATTCCCTTGTCATTTCTTTTGGATAAATGACCATCTGGAAGCCAAAATAACTGTAAACAGACTTAGGCACTTAATATTTTGTTCAACAAGCAACTGTGTTTGGATAGTCACATCATTCAAATTACTGAGTTTGCTTGTGGAATTGTTTATGCTGACTATCACCTCTTTAGTCCCAGAGGTAATTAAATAATTCAACAGCCCTTTTGGACAGCTTGTTTTATACTTAATGTTCATTGCTATAATCAAATTAAGAATGAAGAGTTGCACTTCGATTTTTTATTTTTTCAGGTTACTATTTCAAATGGAAGGTACTTGTTATAACAAAAGTCTGTTGAATTCAAACCCAAATTTCCTTAACCAATTTTTCCTCAGAGTCTTCACCATTTCACTCCCAAATAGGCATGTATCTTGTTTGAGGACAGTGAGCCAGAGAAGGAAAGCCAGAACATCGTAAATGATACGATGCAGTTTCGTGTGATGATACCACATTTCAAAACCATGCTGCGTCCTGCCCCAGTGATTGGCTTGTCCCTCTTCTAGAATGCTGCAGGTGCGTTATAGAAAAACATGGGAATATTACGTCATTTGAATGAACATACTGTCCTGTATTGTAGCAGCTCCTCTTAAAAACACACGCCTGGCCAGTTCTGAAATAACAGACTGAGTTGGGGAGCTCACTTCATTCTCAACAGTGCTCTCTGACCTTGTTTCCTGTGCTTGATCCTGCCTCATGAGGTGTCAGCCTGTGTCTGGGGCACCAGAGCCTGTGGCTGTTGCCATGGGAAGGACCGGCTGCATTGCAGCAACTCCACCTTACAACCGAATGGAGGAGGGATCAAACATGAGCTGCAGGGAGGCTACCAGCTCACCCATCCACATCTAAGTCTTAGAGTAATGAGGAAAACTCTGAGAGGTTTCAGATGAGAGCGGAGCAGTCAGGAATTGATGTAAGCAAGGCTGTGTTCCAAGTCCCTGCCAAGCTAATATCAGATCACCATCTGCAGGATTCAGAAGGGCCATCAGACCCTCTCAGGGAAACAGGATGTGAGTTCCCAGAAAAGAAGACAAAAGAGATTGACTCACCATGTAGCTAAGACCAGGTCAGTGGGGCAGGCTTTAAATAAGGAGGATAACATTGAAAGTAAAAGAATGCCTTATTCTTTTTTGTTATGGGAAGCAGCAGATGTTACCTGACACCTCCTTTAGTCTGTTCTGACAATGGCTCTGTGGCAGAAACTGGCCAGCTGCCCACTCTGCCTATTTCTTTCACTTCCTAGGCATGCAGTTGCACTACATCTCCCAGCCTCCCTTGCAATTCAGTGTAGTCATGTGACTGAATTCCAGCCAATGCCACTTCTGCCCACAGATGCCTCTTACAGGCTGGGCCCAAAAAGTTCCCTCCACATGAGCCTCTCTACTCCTTTCTACTGCTGGATCAATGTCAATGCTTAGCCTCCAGCCAGCTTAGGAAACCAAAGTGAAGATGACAGAACTTTCATCAGCTTGGATCCCACATAATTAGAACTTCGCACCCTTGACTGGACTCACTGAATAAGAAATAAACTTTCTTAGGTTAGGTCACCAAAGTTGCGGGAGTTAGCAGCTAGAGTTATCTGTAATGAAATCAATGGACTTGATTTTGTAAAAGGCATTTACTTACAGCCTGACCATAATAAGCATTCAGGAAGTCTTCCTGGGTTGGGAAGCAGAGCCAGGTATCTGGTCTAGAGCCCAGCTTAATTTCCTGGGGACTGAAGAAATATTTGGCAAATTTTTGTTTGCAATTAAGCTGAAATGTGCGTACCAATGCACACAAACTCCCAATTTTTCTTTCTCCGAATGGAGGGTTTGTTCCAGAACTGGAAGACTGACATCTGACGACATTTCACATAGTTTGTGATGTTGCTGGGAGCATTGTTTTAACTGTCATCTCCAGAGAAATGTGAGCAAGTGCTCCTCAAATCTGTTTCCTCTTTCCACAGAGCAAAAGCACAGACTACAGCAGTGAAAATCTCTGGCAGGACATTAGCCATTTTAGTGACAACCACAAGCTAACCCTGGAAAGGCCAGGGCATCGTCTAAACGTTGCATCATCTCAGAGCTCATAGGAGAGGGAAGTGGCCAAAGACCCTGACTTAAGCCAGGCATGAAGTGGAGTTAAATTCTTCTAATACAGGAGGCCACTTGGGGGCCTTCAGGGCCTCTGTTTTTACACAGCTCTTTTGATGGAAATAACTTCCATGGGAGAGAAGACTAAAGAAATATTGAAAGTCATGGTCCCCTATTACGCAGCCCCTTCACTCTCCATCTGAGTGACTTCCTCCCCGTCCAAGCTTCTCCCTTCCTCCCCCAGCCCTTTGCCAGACACATGTAGGGCAAAACTCAGGGACTTCAAACAGGGACGGAGAGTGTGACTCCCACATCCTGCGTTAAGGAGCCTTACACTGTGATGGAGAGTGAAAGGTAAAATTCCTGAAGTGGCATCTCAGCAGCGATCTGTAGTCCACCCACGCTAGGGGAAAGGAGAGCCCTGTGGGGTTAGAAGGTGACGCCTGCTGCCCAGCCGTCCGGTTCAAGCTCAGCTTCTGCGGCTCCCTTGGGTCTGACTTTGAGCAGGATCTCTTCTAAGCCTCAGTGCTCTCCTGTAAAGTGGAGATAATAAAAATAGCTACCTCATGGATTATTGAAAAGACTTAAATTTGAATAAGCTAAGGAAAGTGCCAAGTATAGAATAACTCAGTAAGCAGTTGTTGATACGAGGAAAAGAGGGCAGATGTCACGGTTTTTGTCAACATAGCCAAGGAATCCCCTCCAGGATCTGGGAAGGAAGTATGTCTGTATTTATCCCTGTGCTGAATAGGAAAGCAGATGAGAGGTAACCGTGCTCTCAAGTCATGTTCCAGACTGAATCAGAGCCAATGTCTCAGGACAGAGGTAATAAGAAGAATACAATAGTGAACATATAGAGAGTGATTTGTAACATACTGAACATTTTCATATACACAGTTGGATCAAATTTTTAAAAGACTAGAAGATAAGTGATGCAGATCCTTTTATACACAACACATAGACAGAGAAATTGAAGCTCAGAGAGGGGCCATGGTTTGCTGAAATTCACATAGCTGGCAATAGAACCAAAATTTAAATCCAGGCCTTTCTACTCTGCTGCGCATGGAGAGCGGACATGTCAGACAGATATTTGATCCTTGTTAATCAAGGAAGATTATAAATGAGGGCCTAAATGAAAATCTTAGAAGACCAGGGTTTTAAGGGAAGCAAGGAGGCAAGCAGCCTGTCAAGACCATTCCTGCAAGGCTGGGGGACTTTCCCAGGATGGGGAGCTCATAGAAGGAATCCAGTGAAAGTAAGCGTGTGGAGGCTGAATAACAGATGCAGGCTGCATAGCACTTCAAAAGGGATGGAAATGATAGCGTTTGTGGAAGGGCCCTTCCACGTGCTCGCCACTATGCTAAAACTTCTAGAGATAGTAACTCACGTAATCCTCCCAACCTTATGACTATGTAATAGTGTTGGCCTCCTCTCACAAGTGAGGAGCCCAGGACCAACGTCACATAGGTAGTGTGTGGTGGAATCAGAATTCAGACCTCGGTTGGCCTGACATCAAGTTTTTATTGGTCTGCCCTGTTTTTACAGCGCCCAAGTCTTATGTAGTACCAGAGGCACACAACAAGCTGCAGGGCAAATTTAAAAAGTAAACAAAGCTGTATAAAATGAAGCTAAGCTTTGTAACTAAGGTGAAATTTCAAAACCACAGCATGATGTTATCCTACTCCAGGAGAAGCAGAATATTCAGTCTATAGAGACAGAAATAGAAGGTCTGACCTTGGTCAGGAAGTACAATAGCAATGACCCATACAGGTGACCTTGTAGGACCTAAACATTCAGTGAAGACAGCAGGTTAGCCTGAGCACAGCCATCTTAAGAAACCCAGAGGCCATTTTCTGAATATGTTCAGAAAGCCCTTGAAAAACAAGGTGAAAAACAAGTTAATCATGAACACCAGGTGGTGGGCAGCTGCAGCCTTCAGACAGCTAACCTTGGTTAGTTAGTCATACATACCAAGTTTACCTTGCTGAAACACTGTATGGCTGAGGGTGTTCTTATCTCGTGAAACCCCCAGGATGTAGCACCAAACGAAGATTTATGCGTCCTTGGAAAAAAAAACCCTGTTACGTGCTTGTAGAACAATACTGTCTTTTTAGAAAATGCTATAAAAACCTCCGGCTTTGACTGCTCGGGGTCCTTGTTGAGACCCGCTGCGTCGGGCTAACACTTGGACCCCAGCTAGCTGGTTCCTGAATAAATTCCTCTTGCTTGTTGCATCAAGAGACACCTTTCGTGAGTGATTTGGGGCGGCGTCCTCCTCTGGGAGAATCCAACAACCTGAAATATACTTGAGCATCTCCAGCAGAGAGGCCGTCCAGGGAATACCTAACCCCCTGAGAGGGAGAGGAAGAAAAATAATCAACAACAGACAGAAAGTGAATAAGCAGGGCCATACTCTTTATCCGTGGCTGTTGTAACAAGTCCATGGGGCTGCTGTCTGGATTAAATAGAATGAATATTTAAAGCCCTGGGCAGAGCACGATGCTATATAGGTCCTTGATAAACATGAAGGAGATGAAATAAATAATCCTTTGAGGCCCAACTTCAGGATTTTTGTCAGAGCTGAGTTCCACCTTTACTCATATTTAACAAATATTTCCCCTTAAATTGACTCATTTATTTTATTTATTTGATTTATTGAGGTACATACAATAAATGCACAAATCTCAGTGTACACCTGGATAGATTCTGACATCTGTATGCACTCATGTAACCATCCCAGATCAAAACTCCAATCATTCTAATTTTTCCCCCTTTGCCTATCTCACCCATCCCCGTACTCCTACCCCTATAGCAACCACCAGTCTGTCCTCTGTGTCTGAGATTTTATTTCGGTTTTGTTTGTTTGGTTTGTTTTTTAGACTCCCCACATAAGTGAAATCATGTGGTATTTGTCTTTTCTGTCTGACTAATTTCACATGGCATTATACCCTCTATGAGTTGGTGTGTGCTGTGTGGTGGGGGTCGGGGAATGGAGAAGGGGACATGGATGGGACATAAACAGTAGCACTCACCCTGCTCCTGTCCGCACTAGCAATGTGACTCACTTATTTTAAAACTTAGCTTTGTCCTCTGCCATACTAGCCACGATATCTGAGGTTTAACTTGGAAGTTACACATTTCTTCCCAATGTTCATTAAAATAAATATAAAACCACTAAGAGATTTAATGTCCACACACACCTCCTTCCAAAATCATTTCACGTACAATTAGTATGCCACAGTTTGGGAAATAGCGAATGCATGTACAGAATCCCAGACAAGGTGCCAGGAGACCTAAGATCTCAGGACGACCAGAAGGCCATCTTCATGAGGCTTGTTCTCCAATAAAGGAATGGGAGATAGCAACACATGCTTTATGCTGTGTGAAGGCACAGCAGATAATGTACATGAAAGCATTTTATAACAGACATTAAATTGAAGGTGTTTCTCCCATCAAATAATTTTTTTAAATCACACATACCTATAAATGGACAACCAATTCTACAATAATATACTTTAATAAGATAATAATTTGCTAAAGATAATTTTCTACTGCCCCTGCAACTTCAGAACAAAGCATCAACACGTTTCCTGCAAGAACTCAACTGCACAATGCCTATAAGTGTCTCTGTGGGAAATCACTCTGCCCCTTTGCTCTGGATTATGATACTGTTACACCACATAGACTCTGAGCTGGAGAGAGCCCAGGAGATCATCTTGTCTACTCTACTCTTTTTACAGAGGAGACACTGAGTTCTGGAGAATTTTAAGACCTTACTATGGTCACATAGCAAACTGTGATTTGAATCATGGTTCTGAGTACCTCAACCCACGACACACCCTCAGCCCCTGGGAAGGCAGACAGCCTTGGGGAAAGAGGAAATGGAGCTGCTGTGCTCTCTGTAATCCATCAGCATCAAGTTAGGAAAGAACCTCACGGGCTAGTCAGAGGACAAGACAGACACTCTGCCTTCCACATGTCCACAGTCCAGAAGGAACTGCATACCCACAGACATGGCCAAAATCACCTCAAGAAGCAGTCACAGGGGTGCAGATGGAGGCAAGGCCCTGTGTACTGGCTGTACCATGGAGGCAGGTGGGCCAGCCCAGGGATGCCTGTGTGCAGCCCACCATACAGGGGGCACAACTGCGCAGGCCCTGAAGTCAGAGGACATCATCATCGTCACCTTAAGGGCCCGGGGCACTCCACCCCTCCCCAGAGGCTGCTTCTGCCATGCTAGGGACTCTCTCTAGCTACCTAATTTCTATCCTAATAAGGTTCCCCCTCCCCCTCCTCTCTCAGTCCCTCAGTAGCCTGAGAGTTGCACTAGCTGCAAAACCACAGAACAATGAGCTGGGAGGTGACCTTCTCAGCACATCTCTAAGATCATAGTAAACGACACAATAATGTCTTCATATTTGAACGTCTTTGGAAAGATACTGCATGTGACTTCTCACATAAACATGCCAAGAGCTACAGCCTTAAAGAAAGCATACTTGCTCTAAGAAATGTGTGCCATCTTTAAGAAATGGAAGCTCTTTCTCTTTAATAAGAAAAGAATCTCATCAATAGTATTTTCTAAGAAAAAAATACTCTTAAAAAATGCAGTTATTCCATTGTAGCTCATTTCCAACTCTCTATACTCAGTCCCTCATACCATTTTGCTGATGCTGTCCACTGTGTTCTATGGTAGTACATGAGGGGGAATCAGACAGGGGGACCAAAATTGATTGTGCCCAATCTACACCAGATGTTCAACATCATTTCATAGAATCCTCAGAACAGTCTTCTTAGCTAGGTGTTCCTGCGTCTGCACACAGAATCAAAGTAGAGTTAGTACACTCCAGAAGGGGAGGCATTCCTAATTTGGGTAGACCCAATAATAGTTTCATAATAAAAACAAGGGCATGGACCATGTGTCAGAAACTATGCTAATGACCTTTACATAATTGTGTACTTTCTACATACCAGGCCCAGTTTTAATTGCTTTACTTATTTAGGTCATTGGATCCCCAGATTAACTCTACAGCGCTGGTACTCTCATTACTCACCTGCAGTAGCTGAAGAAACTAAGTCACATAGCTGGGCAGTGGCAGAACCAGGTGGTGGACCCCACAGCCTGGCTCCTGGATCTGTGGCTTAATCCCCAAGACAACTGCCTGTAGGGCAAAGAGCCTGCCCACAGCCTGCAGCCAGTAGGTGCTGCTGTAATGCAGCCTGTGGAAAACCGGGCTCCAGAGGCAAGCTCTTTATCACTGGACTCCACCGACATTTCCTTAGCCAAAGCTAGTGGCTGCATTGGGTGCTTTTGATCCACTTCTTCCTCTCTGGGGACTTCACTTCATAATTTGCATTACATGCTTCCTCTCTCCATTGGATTCTTCCTCTCTGCCTAAAAACATCTATGGATTGACTTTTCCACAAACTTCTCCCCAGACCTTGCTTCAGACTTCAGCTATCAACCTCCCTCTTCCCCCTTGAGAGTAGCCTACACACATTGCCTCTCCTCCTCACCTGGGTCTCTGCCAAACTCCTAAGTCTCTGAAATGGTCACCTCTCTACTCCAGGCCATGCTCCCAGCTCCAGCCTGTCAAACCCTTTCCCAGGATACTTGCAGGAGCCTCAAGAGTAGAAGCAGCTCTCCATCTCCATTTCATACTTTCATATGCCTGTGCCTTTGCACACACTCTTCCCTCCACAAGGATTGCCTTCCTGCTCAAGTCCCTGCTAGTCATCCAAGTCCAGATTCAATCATCCCAGCTGGGACCACTTACTCCTTCCTCTGAGCTTTGTTATGATTTTTTTTATAGCACTTCTTACCTACCTATAAGTCTTATCTTTCCTGGGTTGTACCTAACTTGAAGATAGGATCATTCACCTTTGTGCCAGCTACAGGACCCTGTACAAAAAGATACTTAATCAAGGTTATTGAATGTTCATTTACTGACCTCCGGCTTGATTCTCAACACCAGATCTTCCTGCATAAACTTAAACCAGAAGTTGCTAAGCTAATGGATCACAGGCTTCCTTGTTGGCAGGAATTGAGCCTACCAACACTCACCTTGGAGAACTGGCTCTCCTCACAAAGAACTACATCTGACCCTCTGCAAGCAGGCACAAGTGAAATATTTCTAAGAAGTCAGGGAGTTTTGATGGCAAAGAGAGGAAGTAGAAATGTGGCTTAGTGTAACTACTCTCTGGTTAAGAAGAAACATTAAGATGGCAGAAATCACTATTGAAACAGTATAGCTACATATTCATTCATCTGTTGACTTGTCCTACAAATGTCCCCAGTCATTTCAATTTAATATGTGTAGTCAGCTATGGTTTGGAGGATTTAATACAGATAGTACTTCAAAGGTCTTTGTATTCTATCTCATCACTTTTCCTCAGGAGGGTGGTGATTGTATGAATCCCTAAAAAGTCTCTGTAAGAATACATAATAGATCTGATATCTGAATTCAGCAAAGTTGTGGGATACAAAATTAATACACAGAAATCTGTTGCTTTCCTATACATTAACGATGAACTAGCAGAAAGAGAAATCAGAAAAAACAATTCCATTCACAATTGCATCAAAAAGAATAAAATACCTAGGAATAAACCTGACCAAGAAAGTGAAAGACCTATACTCCGAAAACTACAAGACACTCATGAGAGAAATTAAAGAAGATACCAATAAATGGAAACACATCCTGTGCTCATGGGTAGGAAGAATTAATGTTGTTTAAATGGCCATCCTGCCTAAAGCAATCTACAGATTCAATGTAATCCCTATCAGAATACCAATAGCATTCTTCAACGAACTACAGCAAATAGTTCTAAAATTCATATGGAACCATGAAAGACCCCGAATAGCCAAAGCAATCCTGAGAAGGAAGAATAAAGCTGGGGGAATTACTCTCCCTGACTTCAAGCTCTAGTACAAAGCCACAGTAATCAAGACAATTTGGTACTGGCACAAGAACAGACCCATAGACAAATGGAGCGACGAGAGAGCCCAGATATAAACCCAAGCATATATGGTCATTTAATATATGATAAAGGAGCCAGGAATATACAATGGGGAAATGACAGCCTCTTCAACAGCTGGTGTTGGCAAAACTGGACAGCTACATGCAAGAGAATGAAACTGGATTTTTGTCTAACCCCATACACAAAAGTAAATTCAAAATGGATCAGAGACCTGAATGTAAGTCATGAAACAATAAAGCTCTTAGAAGAAAACATAGGCAAAAATCTCTTAAATATAAACATGAGCAACTTTTTCCTGAATGCATCTCCTTGGGCAAGGGAAACAAAACAAAAAATAAACAAATGGGACTACATCATCCTAAAAAGCTTCTGTACAGCAAAGGACACTATCAGCAGAACAAAAGGCATCCTACAGTATGGGAGAATATATTTGTAAATGACATATCTGATAAGGGTTAATATACAAAATATATAAAGAACTCATATGCCTCAACACCCAAAAAGCAAATACCCTATTAAAAAATGGGCAGAACATATGAACAGACAATTCTCCAAAGAAGAAATTCAGATGGCCAACATACACATGAAAAGATGTTCCACATTGCTAATTATCAGGGAAATCCAAATTAAAACCACAATGAGATATCACTTCACACCAGTTAGGATGACCAACATAGAAAAGAATAGGAACAAATGCTGGCGAGGATGTGGAAAAAGGGGAACCCTCCTACACTGCTGGTGGGAATGTAAACTAGTTCAACCACTGTGGAAAGCAGTATGGAGGTTCCTCAAAAAACTCAAAATAGAAATACCATTTAACCCAGGAATTTACCCTAAGAATGCAGTTTTCCAGTCTCAAAAAGACATATGCACCCCTATGTTTATCGCAGCACTATTTACAATAGCCAAGAAATGGAAGCAACCTAAGTGTCCATCAGTAGATGAATGGATAAAGAAGATGTGGTAAATATACACAATGGAGTTTATTCAGCCATAAGAAGAAAACAAATCCTACCATTTGCAACAACATGGATGGAGCTAGAGGGTATATACTCAGTGAAATAAGCCAGGTGGAGAAAGACAAGTACCAAACGATTTCACTCATCTGTGGAGCATAAGAACAAAGCAAAAACTGAAGGAACCAAACAGCAGCAGACTCACAGAACTCAAGAATGTACTAATAGTTGCCAAAGGGAAAGGGACTCGGGGGTAGGGGTGTGGTAAGGGAGGAATAAGGGGAAAAAGGGACATTATGATTAGCACACATAATGTAATGAGGGGGCATGGGGAAGGCAGTATAGGACAGACAAGACAAGTAGTGACTCTATAGCATCTTACTGCACTAATGGACAGTGACTGTAATGGGATATGTGCTCAGGACTTGATAATGGGGGGAATCTAGTAACCACAATGTTGCACATGTAATTGTATATTAATGATACCAAAATAAAAAAACAAAAGAATAAAAAGAATACATAATGGTCCATCATAAATACAAACTGAACATAACAGGATCCTCACCTGTCAGGTGCTGGGTGAAGGGCACATTTTTGCCAGATATTTTAAGAGTCACCCCATCCTTAAAATAAGTCACCCCGTAAGACTTAAATACACCATGCACAATTTGGAAACACATCTGAACTCTTATTTCAGAGTTTGAAAACAAAATACATACTCTTTTCAAATTGCTTCTCCATTACCACATTTGATTTTTACAAATTGTTTATAATGCTATTAGTCATCTTTTTCAGTTGAAGAAATGGAAACTCAGAAAAATTAATTCACTTACCCAGCTATTTGTTTAACTATAAAACTCAGTGCTATAGATTCCATATAAACACTATGTAGTATAGAAGAAGCCATGAGACAGGCATTCTTAAGTATTGCAAGTGGGAAGGTACACTGAAAAAATATTTCCAGAAAGCAATTGTACAATATACATTAAAAATAAATGTCTGTGTACATATGTATATATAACTTATATTTCCATATATAAATAAAATATTCACCCATTAATTCCACTTCTAGAAACAGAGCCTAAGAGAATAACTAGATATGATTCTTAAAGCTGATACAAAGATGCTTGTTCTAATATTATTAGTTATAGTAGTGATAAATAGTAAACAAAATAAAATAAGAATGACTAAGCAATAAATCAGTGATAAGATATAGTCCTTGGAAAGCAACGTTTCAGTGACTTTTAAGATAATAAAATAGACTGGTATAATATTGGTGAATAAAAGGTAGAAAACAGAATAAGAATAGTAAGAGTCCAACTGCAGAGGTGGGGAAAAGCACACCAAACTATTAACAGTGATTACCTTTTTTTTTTTTTTGTAGATTTCTGTTTTCAAATTTTTCTACCAAGTTCAGAGGCTACTTTTTTAACCTGAAAGAAAGTTTTATTTAAAAACAAATAAATCTTAAGTAGTTTATCCACAGCTATACAGGAATTAAAACCAAACGTTTGCCTCTAACTGGAGGCCTCTGGCCCCTGCACCACCCTCTGTTGCTATGCAGAGGAATGAGCTGTCATATAAAACAAATCAGCATACAGGGTAATGAGACAACTCTATGAAATGGCCCATCAGTCAGTATGAAGCAGATTACATTAGATTGTTTCATATGTACTCCTGTATAGACAGGCCCCAAAAAGGGGGTCAGAACCACTTACCACAAGACTAATGTGTATTTTCAATCCTGCCTCTTGAAATTTTATTTCTTAAATATACCGAGACTGCTAGACCCCTTCTATCTCCAGTAGTTTTATCCAATCATTTAATAATACCCTTTGTTTAAAAAAATAGGTTATTATTGAATCCAGGCAAAGACAACACTCAAATTCCTCGTGAACTACAATTAATGTGCTATAAGATATTCTCATTCCATCTCCTCAGAAAGGAAATTGGAGTTAGGTGGCCTTTAATCAGGGACCCTAAGAATTCTTGCCCATAGTGACTGTGGGATGTCTTTAAGGACTCTTCAGTGCCTTTCACATTCTGTCCTGTAAGTAAGGATTCACAGATGGATACATTTGTTCATATTTTATATTAGTCATTAGTTATCTTCCACGTATAGGTCTCTAATGGAGATGTCACTCTTGGGCCATGCTACTGGAAGAAAGGACAATGGGAAGTCTGGAAAACCTTTCAGCAACTTCTTTACAGGCACCATCTCTAAATGAAAGAAAAGCAGGTGGCTTGGGGAATTGCATGTTCTATTTCCTACATTACAAGTTGAAGGAATTACACTACCAGTCATTGTTATTGTTCCAGTGATTGCAAGAACCCAGCTGAGGTGGGGAACTCCAAAATGGGGCTATGAAAAAGGAAAGGAAGAAATCAGATAACAGGAATGCAGAGAAGCTGACGTAGAGAGAGAAAAAAGGATCTCCAGGAATGAAAGAATATTAAGAGAACTGTGTGACCAATCCAAATGGAACAATATCTTCATTATAGGAGTACCAGAAGAAGAAAAGAGAGAAAAAGGATAGAAAGTGTCTTTGAAGAAATAATTGCTGAAAACTTCCCCAAAGTGGGGGAGGAATAGTCACTCAGACCACGGAAGCACACAAAACTCCCAACAGAAGACACCTGAAGAGGACAACACCAAGACACATAATAATTAAAATGGCAAAGATCAAGGACAAGGATAGAGTATTAAAGGCAGCCAGAGAGAGAAAAAAGGTCACCTACAAAGGAAAACCCATCAGGCTATCATCAGACTTCTCAACAGAAACCTTACAGGCCAGAAGAGAATAGCATGATATATTTAATGCAATGAAACAGAAGGGCCTTGAACCACAAATACTATATCCAGCATGATTACCATTTAAATATGAAGTGGGATTAAACGATTCCCAGACAAGCAAAAGTTGAGGGAATTTGCCTCCCACAAACTACCTCTACAGGGTATTTTAGAGGGACTGCTCTAGATGGGAGCACTCCTGAGGCTAAACAGATGTCACCAGAAAAAATAAAAGCACAGCAAAGAAAGCAGACCAACCAATTACTAACTAAAGGCAAAAAATAAAATCAACTACGCACAAAAGCAGTCAAAGGAAACACAAAAGAGCACAGAACAAAACACCCAATATATGAAGAATGGAGGAGTAATAAGAAGAGAGAGAAATAATCATCAGTGTTTATAATAGCTCAATAAGTGAGTTAAGTTAGACATTAAGACAGTAAATAAGCTAACCTTGACCCTTTGGTAACTACAAATCTAAAGCCTGCAATGGCAATCAGTAGATATCTTTCAATAATCACCCTAAATGTAAATGGACTGAATGTACAAATCAAGAGACACAGAGTAATAGAATGGATAAAAAAGCAAGACCCATTTATATGCTGCTTACAAGAGACTCACCTCAAACCCAAAGACATGCTCAGACTAAAAGTCAAGGGATGGAAAAAGATATTTCATGCAAACAACAGGGAGGAAAAACCAGGTGTTGCAGTACTAGTATCAGACAAAATAGACTTCAAAACAAAGAAAGTAACAAGAGATAAAGAAGGACATTACATAATGATAGAAGGGTCAGTCCAAGAAGAGGATATAACCATTATAAATATATATGCACCCAATACAGAGCAA
The DNA here is from genome assembly GCF_040802235.1 of Manis javanica. Classification (NCBI taxonomy): domain Eukaryota; kingdom Metazoa; phylum Chordata; class Mammalia; order Pholidota; family Manidae; genus Manis; species Manis javanica. Next base: position 147,573,768 of record NC_133158.1, read on the forward strand.
CAGCATATGTGAAACAAATACTAACAGAAAAGGAGTAAATACAATGCAATGCATTCATTTTGGGAAATTTCAACACATCACTCACTCCAAAGGATAGATCCACCAGACAGAAAGTAAATAAGGACACAGAGGCACTGAAAAACACACTAGAACAGAGGGAACTAATAGACATCTATAGAACTCTACATCCAAAAGCAACAAGATACACATTCTTCTCAACTGCACATGGAACATTCTCCAGAATAGACCACATACTAGGCCACAAAAGGAGCCTCAGTAAATTCCAAAAGATTGAAATCCTACCAACCAACTTTTCAGACCACAAAGGTATAAAACTAGAAATAAATTGTACAAAGAAAGCAAAAAGGCTCACAAACACATGGAGGCTTAACAACATGCTACTAAATAATCAATTGATCAATGACCAAATTAAAATAGAGATCAATGAATACATGGAAACAAATGACAACAACAACACAAAGACCCAACTTCTGTGGGAACAGTGAAAGCAGTCTTAAGAGGAAAGTATATAGCAATCCAGGCATATTTAAAGAAGGAAGAACAATCCCAAATGAATAGTCTAATGTCACAATTATCGAAATTGGAAAAAGAAGAACAAATGAGGCCTAAAGTCTGCAGAAGGAGGGACATAATAAAGACCAGAGAAGAAATAAATAAAATTGAGAAGAATAAAACAATAGAAAAAAATCAATGAAACCAAGAGCTGGTTCTTTGAGAAAATAAACAAAATAGATAAGCTTCTAGCCAGACTTATTAAGAGAAAAAGAGAATCAACACACATCAACAGAATCAGAAACAAGAAAGAAAAAATCATGACGGACCTCACAAAAATACAAAGAATTATTAGAGACTACTATAAAAACCTATATGCTAACAAGCTGGAAAACCTAGAAGAAATGGACAACTTCCTAGAAAAATACAACCTTCCAAGACTGACCAAGCAAGAAACAGAAAATCTAAACAAACCAATTACCAGCAAAGATATTGAATCACTAATCAAAAAACTACCCAAGAAAAAATACCTGGGGCCAGATGGATTTACCTTGGAATTTTATCAGACATACAGAGAAGACATAATACCCATTCTCCTTAAAGTTTTCCAAAAAATAGAAGAGGAGGGAATACTCCCAAACTCATTCTAGGAAGACAACATCACCCTAATACCAAAACCAGGCAAAGACACCACCAAAAAAGAAAACTACAGACCAATATCCCTGATGAACATAGATGCAAAAATACTCAACAAAATATTAGCAAACCGAATTCAAAAATACATCAAAAGGATCATACACCATGACCAAGTAGGATTCATCCCAGGAATGCAAGGATGGTACAACATTTGAAAGTCCATCAACATCATCCCCCACATAAGCAAAAAGAAGGACAAAAACCACATGATCATCTCCATAGATGCTGAAAAAGCATTTGACAAAATTCAACATCCATTCATGATAAAAACTCTCAACAAAATGGGTATAGAGGGCAAGTACCTCAACATAATAAAGGCCATATATGATAAACCCCACAGCCAACATCATACTGAACAGCAAGAAGCTGAAAGCTTTTCCTCTGAAATCAGGAACAAGACAGGGATGCCCCCTCTCCCCACTGTTATTTAACATAGTACTGGAGGTCCTAGCCACGGCAATCAGACAAAACAAAGAAATACAAGGAATCCAGATTGGTAAAGAAGAAGTCAAACTGTCACTATTTGCAGATGACATGATATTGTACATAAAAAACCTGAAAGACCCCACTCCAAAACTACTAGAACTACTATCGGAATTCAGCAAAGTTGCAGGATACAAAATTAACACACAGAAATCTGTGGCTTTCCTATACACTAACAATGAACTAATAGAAAGAGAAATCAGGAAAACAATTCCATTCACAATAGCATCAAAAAGAAAAAAATACCTGGAATAAACCTAACCAAAGAAGTGAAAGACCTATACCCTGAAAACTATAAGATACTCTTAAAAGAAATTAAAGAGGACACTAACAAATGGAAACTCATCCCATGCTCTTGGCTAGGAAGAATTAATATAATCAAAATGGCCATCCTGTCCAAAGCAATATACAGATTCGATGCAATTCCTGTCAAATTAGCAACAGCATTTTTCAACGAACTGGAACAAACAGTTCAAAAATTCATATGAAAACACCAAAGACCCTGAAGAGCCAAAGCAGTCCTGAGAAGGAAGAATAAAGTGGGGGTGGATCTCGCTCCCCAACTTCAAGCTCTACTACAAATCCACAGTAATCAAGACAATTTGGTACTGGCACAAGAACAGAGCCACAGATCAGTGGAACAGAATAGAGACTCCAGACATTAACCCAAACATATATGGTCAATTAATATACAATAAAGGAGCCATGGACATACAATGGGGAAATGACAGTCTCTTCAACAGATGGTGCTGGCAAAACTGGACAGCTACATGTGAAAGAATGAAACTGGATCACTGTCTAACCCCATACACAAAAGTAAATTCAAAATGAATCAAAGACCTGAATGTAAGACATGAAACCATAAAACTCTTAGAAAAAAACATAGGCAAAAATCTCTTGGACATAATCATGAGTGACTTATTCATGAACACATCTCCCCATGCAAGGGAAACAAAAGCAGAAATGAACAAGTGGGACGAAACCAAGCTGAAAAGCCTCTGTACAGCAAAGGACACCATCAATAGAACAAAAAGTACCCTACACTATGGGAGAATATATTCATAAATGACAGATCCGATAAAGGATTGACATCCAAAATATATAAAGAGCTCACACACCTCAACAAACAAAAAGCAAATAATCCAATTAAAAAAATGGGCAGAGGAGCTGAATAGACAGTTCTCTAAAGAAGAATTCAGATGGCCAACAGACACATGAAAAGATGCTCCACATCGCTAATCATCAGAGAAATGCAAATTAAAACTATAATGAGATATCACCTAACACCAGTAAGGATCGCCACCATCCAAAAGACAAACAACAACAAATGTTGGCAAGGTTGTGGAGAAAGGGGATCCCTCCTACACTGCTGGTGGGAATGTAAATTAGTTCAACCATTGTGGAAAGCAGTATGGAGGTTCCTCAAAATGCTCAGAATGGAAATACCATTTGACCCAGGAATTCCACTTCTAGGAATTTACCCTAAGAATGCAGCAGCCCAGTTTGAAAAAGACAGATGCACCCCTATGTTGATCGCAGCACTATTTGCAATAGCCAAGAGATGGAAGCAACCTAAGTGTCCATCAGTAGATGAATGGTTAAAGAAGATGTGGTACATATACACAATGGAATATTATTTAGCCATGAGAAGAAAACAAATCTTACCATTGGCAACAACATGGATGGTGCTAGAGGGTATTATGCTCAGTGAAATAAGTCATGTGGAGAAAGACAAGTACCAAATGATTTCACTCATATGTGGAGTATAAGAACAAAGAAAAACTGAAGGAACAAAATAGCAGCAGAATCACAGAACCCAAGAATAGACTAACAGTTACCAAAGGGAGAGGGACTGGGGAGGATGGCTGGAAAGGGAGGGATAAGGGTGCAGAAAAAGAAAGGGGGCATTACAATCAGCATGTATAGTGCGTAGGGGGCACAGGGAGGGCTGTGCAACACAGAGAAGACAAGTAGTGATTCTACAGCATCTTACTATGCTGATGGACAGTGACTGTAATGGGGTCTGTGGGGGGGACTTGGTGAAGGGGGGGAGCCTAGTAAACATAATGTTCTTCATGTAATTGTAGATTAATGATAACAAAATATATATATATATATTAAAAATAATAATAAATAAAAATAAAAATAAAAACAACCCAGTTAGAAATTGGGAAAAAAAAAAAAAGAAAGGGAGCATTACGATTAGCATGTATAATGTGGGGGGGAGGCACGGGGAGGGCTGTGCAACACAGAGAAGACAAGTATTGATTCTACAGCATCTTAGTACGCTGATGGACAGTGACTGCAATGGAGTATGGGGGGGACTCAATAATACGGGTGAATGTAGTAACCACACTGTTTTTCATGTGAAACCTCCAAAAGTGTGTGTATCACTAATACCTTAATTAAAAAAATTTCTCCCAAAAATGAAGGGGGAAGAGACATGTTTCATTTTTGATAATGTAAGTTGGACATGACTTTCTCTGTTCGTTAACACACTGAGCAAGGGACACACAAGGCTACTGTGAATCAATGATCAATCACATTCCCCCACAGATTACCATGGAAACCATTAATTCTGAATCACCTCTTCTGATCACAGGGCAAGTTGTTATTGTTTGAGCAAAGCAGAAGAGTGGAGATTTGTGTTTTCCCAAAAGTTGCTGGCTAAACCTGGTTACCTTAATTAGTGTTCCCCTGTGAACTGATAAATGTTATTTCAGTATGAGCTAATAGAGCAGGAATTTTATGATCCTAAGACTTCTTTGAGGAAAGTTTCTGATCTTGAGTAGGCAAAAGAATGTGTTGTGGAAAGAAACCGTTATCAAGGCTCTCCTTTGCCACTGAACTTTTGCCAGAAGTTCTTTAAGGATAGCTTTACGGTTTGTAGATAGGAGGTACATGTCCATTGCTGACAGCTCATCCAAGCTTTCTTTGACTGACAGTACTCTCCTTGAGTTCTTCCTCCCTGTGCCCCAGATGTAGGCATAACCACTGCAGACACTTACTCTGGCCACAAATAGTAAATGTATTTCACAGAACATTTCTAGAAACTTTATCTTGGTCTACTTTTTAAATGTTGATTTTTAAAAGGTGGTTTAGGTTTCAAAACATTTATTTTATTTCTGCCATGGAAAAGGAAAAAAAAGGAAGTTGAGGCATTTTGAAATCTATAGTCTTTAGTCTGTAGGCATCAGTTAATTGCTAAACAAATTTTCCTATAGCATTTTTGTAATTAGAAATGTAATAATGTGGGTAGCTTAGAGCACACTGGCGTGCGTTGATAAATAGAATCTGTTCCAGAATCTCTATAACACCAGAGTTTCTGCAAAAGAAGCTTTCCATACTTTGACTTCATTAGAACCATTTTTCATTTCTCACAAATTTTTATTACTGTTTAAGAAAATAGGCTTTATTTTTGCAGTACTTTTCCTTGTAGAATTATCTTTAACTCCTAAGAGACTTTTGTAGTAATTACAGGGGATAAACATTCTTAAATCTCAGGACTCCAGACACTTTTGTTCAGTACATTTTGCCTTGTAACACTGAGATTTGTGAAATTATCTCTGCGTTATCTGAAGCCGAGGCTGAGAAAAGAACAGAAAGAAAATCTATTGAGAGTTGTCTTACATAAACATCTTTTTTTAAAAAAGTGCCTTTTCCGCCTCATGTTGTCTCTCTTGGACATGGGGATCAAAGCCCCGTGTTGGTGGCTAGTGTGTTCTCTGCACCCCCATCGCCAGACGAAGCTCTCATCCAGCAAGTTCACACTGCTCAACTGCGCACTTCTCAAACTGACACACACATTTCCCTCCCTCATCCCCAAGTTGTCGAGGTGAAGGAAGTGAGGAAAGATGGCAGTCTGTTTTGTTGTTTTGGAAGAGGGCATTTTCCCAAAATTTTCGAAAGCCTCTGATTTTTCCTTAAGACAAATCTTACACCAGGCTCCTGTTCCTATCAGCTCCTGAGTGTCTACTGCCTGCCTGCAAGGGTGTTTTCTCAGTAACAACCCAGGGAGCCTTCTTTGCTAGCTTCACCAAGGTCCTGCTGTTTTGTCACACTTCCTGAAGTGTCAGTCATCTGTAAAGCAATTGGATCTGTTGAGACCTCCGGCAGCACGGGAAAAGGGATCGAAGCTTCTGCTCTGGAGAGCACTTCCCGTGGCGTGCGGGAAAGCCGGCGCCGGGACGGGAGGCTTACCTGTGAGGCATGCCGCTGGTGCAGGCGGTGGTGTGCTCGCTGGACAGGTCGTAGAGCTTCAGGTACCAGTTCATCTCCGCCTCGCGCACCAGAGCCAGTTGCCGCGCCCTGAGCTGGGTTTGCCCCGAGGGGCTGGGGCTGCTGCCTTTCCCATTTTCCGAGGCTTTCTTGGGAGATTTGTCTTTGCCCCCTAGGGAAAGCCCAGGTTGTTTCCTTAACTTGGTGTTCTCCTCCGAGGCCTGACTCCCCACTGCCCCAGTCCGGGCTGCCAGCATCCTGGAGGCTCAGATCCGTCTATCAGAAAAGACTCTTAAGTCACTGTCATCAAAGGAATTTGAATTGATTTTCCTGCGTCTGCCTCCTTCCTCCCCTGTCCTCCCGCTTCCCTTCAACCTTATCCTGCCGCCAAGCTGTAACTGAGCTGGGTCGGTGGCTGGGCATGAAAGGGTATCTCTAACCTTTCTGAGGAAGAGCTAAAGAGGCCACACCGCCTGTGATATCTTGGAACATGGAAATTTTCAAATCAACTCCCAATAATTTTGTAATGCTGACGTTTTGCAGTGCTATTTGTTCTTCAAAGTTCGGACCTCTGCCTTAGATCATTAAGATTTGATAAATTGTATTGGATTGTCATATTGCAGTTATTTAAAAAAAGACATCCAGAGGTTCATTAGCCATTCTTAATTAGAGTCCCTTTAGAGTTTTGAAAGTTTTAATGTGAATTTCCTCTAACAAATTTAACAATATCAATGCAAGGGTAGGATTATTATACATTTTGTGTAAGCCTGAATATAATATTTTTAACTTATTTCATAATCCTTTTGGAAAGAGAGGCTTTTTGAGTATCAGTGACCCACATAACACATACCAAACATTCTTCTTTTCCTAATGGAAGGATGGTAAGCCCACCATAACTGATTCAGTAATTGACCCTCTCTTCTGAATGATGGTAAACAAGAGAATCATCTTCAAATTGAGGAGACTGAGAGTGAAGTTGGAGTGACAAAACTAGTAGGTTGAAGTGAAGTGGTAAGAGCCTGTGTGTGCACGGATGTGGATGTTGTGTGTATGTGTCCCGGGAAAATGAACACTAGCTCTGAAGATGGAAATAAATTTCAGTTACTAGCCCTTGTCATTAAAACACATGGGAGTGACACACACATGCCTGCCAATCTGACCTCTATCCTAGTTCAAGGCAAATGATGTCAGTGCCCACCTAGGTGTCTATGCAAAGGTGTTTGGTGACCCGTTAAGCACCAATCAACCTCAGTCTCTTCTCTGTCCTTGTCTCAGTATCAGCTGCATGTAAAGAATTCAAGAAACTTTGGGAATTTCTCTGTCCATGCATGACCATAAATTAGAAATCATAGAGGAATCCAGAAGCCTTACAGCCTTTGAATGGTAGGAGACAAAGGAGGAAGGAGGCTCTTGTTAAAGCATTAGCTCTTCTGTAAAGTTAATAGATGCCTTTGAGGATCCCTATACCTGTTAGTTAAAGCTGAGAAAAAAGGTACCACACATTACATCACACGGATCCTCCAGTATTCAAGTAAAAGCTATTTAATATTAATAAACAGAGTAGTCTAGGATTAGAACCATGACCACCAAGCAATGCGCCACCTCAAATGTTTATCAAAGAGCAAGGAGGCAGCAGCTGCCAAGTACCAGGGTCTGTCCCTCCTGACTCAATGAGGGCTTAGGAAGTTTTAGCACCAGGAGCCACAGCCTCTCCAACTTCTCTCTCTGCCCCTCCAACCCTTGAGTCATGGAAGAGCTCTGGCAACATGCTATCCTTAGCAACAGACTTCCCAAAGTGTAGACTCTGAGGACAGCCTCCTCAATTTGATATCGTTGGGGATATATCAGTAGGGTTCTCTGCAATGAAACTGAGGAAGGGGATCTTCACACTCCCCTTGGCTTGCTTTTCTCAGGAGGCAGTGCTGCTGAGTTTCAGAACTCTGCCCTGGAGTCAGACTGCTTGGGTTTAAACCCTAACTACATCACTTAGCTGCTCAGTGATCTTAGGCAAATTATTTAACACCACTATGGTTTAGTTTCCTCATCTTAAAAATAGGGATAATTATCTTCTTGTGGCAGTTTTAAAATATTGTATTCATTCTTTTTCATGGCCGAATAACATTCCATTATATGTGTATACCAGCAGATCTTTATACATTCATCCACTGATAGACACTTAGTTGTTCCCACATCTTGGGTATTATAAAAAATGTTGCAGTGAACATGGGGGTGCATGTATTTCATTTTCTTTCAATATATTCCCAAAAGTAGATCACATGGTAGTTCTATTTTTAATTTAGGAAATTATATATATATATAATTTCCTATATATGTATATATAAATTTGGTTCATTCTTTTATTTATTCATTATAATTTCTGAGGATTCTACAAGAAATTTCCCAACAGTGAGCTAAGCTCTGTAGCACTATACAGTATTTAAGGAGAATGAAAAAAGCTGAACCTTACAGTTCTGGGCTAAGGAAGATGCATGCTAATTCAAAAAACAGAGGCCAGGTCCCTTGAGGAAGGACGCTGCAGTCCAATAGCAAGTGTACAGCATAGTGATGTCCCAGTCCTTCTCCAAAAAGGCTTTTCTCAAGTAATTATAAACTGAGGAAAGGGGATACATAGACATTTTTGAGTATTAGAAAAAGAAATTTAAAAAATTAGCAGGGCTGAATCAGGAAGGGATGATCTTGAGCAGGCTGGACAGGGTAAAGCTGTTGTCCTCGGCAGTCAAGGAAGGAAGAGAATGGAAGTCCATGGGCACAAACAAAATAAAATAACAAAAAGGAGACAAACCTCAGGCAGAATGAATTAAGAAAACAACTTAATTCAGGAAAAAATGTACCTCTAAATAATAATAGAAACAAAAATGGATATAATTATAGAAGTAGCAAAATTTTAAATTAATAAGAAAAACAAAAAAATTTTAAAAGATGGCCCTCAAATTCTTTGACACTCCTTTCATTGACAGATGGGATCTATTTCCTTCCCCCTGACTCTGGGTGGGCTTCCAATTGCTTTGATGAATAAAATACGTTGGAAGTGATGCTATGTCCAAGAGGCCATGTGGCTCTCACTCACCACTCTTGGGATGATCATTCTGGGGGAAACCAGATGCCATATAAAGAATTCTTCTCACCCTCTTCAAATTGCCATAATGAAAATTCTCATTCATGTGCTCTGATCAGTAGCACCAGCTAAGTTCCCAGACAACAGCCGACATAAACCACAATTCTGTGAGCAAGCCAGCATGGGTGACCAGGCGCAGTTGACCCTTCAGATGACTACAGTCCCAGCCAACACCTCATGCAACTGCACGGGACCCCCAAGTGAGAACAGCCCACCCAAGCCCTTCCCAAATTCCTATCCCACAAAACTGTGGGATAAATAAAATGATGGCTTTATTACCACCATTAAGTTTGGGCATTAATTATTGTGCAGCAGTAGTAACCAGGGTTATTCATGCACTTATTATAAACGTCTAACAAAATATGCATGAAATACTGAGAACAGTGTCTAGCATATATTAACATTTAATACCTATTAATACTCACTCCCCTCATTAGAGTTCAAACTTTCTCCTTACATTTCCCTTTTAAAAATTTGAAAAACTAAGTATCAACTTAAACATTTTTAAATATACAACATTTATCAACATAAATTTAAACGGTTGCAAAGGATGCTATGTCCAGAATACTGTATTATAGTGTTTTAAAAATAAAATTGTCACATCACTATCTTAAATGTATCCAATGGAATTTAAATTCCTGTAGCTATTTGATATCTATCATCATCCATTTAAAATATTCATGAACATGATCTTCGTTGGCAGTGGAAATTTTACATTCTTCCTTTTCCTCCATGAACTTGTTTTTCCAGACCATTTCTCACCCAGAATTCTATCCTGATAAAAAATATTTGTTTGCTTGAAAATATTTTATAGATGTGTACCTACCAAATAATTCTCTGCAACAAAATATAAATATGTATAAAATGATAAATTTTTATTTTCTATATCCATAAGATTCTAAGCATTATATGATGTCTTAGATTGAGTTATCATAACAGATATAACTGGATGTAATTTATCAAAATTAGATGTTCTAAGTCTTGAAAAATCATTGCTTAAAATAAAAAATAAAATTTGATTGAAAATGTATCTCTTCATGACATGGATGGGGCTGGGATTTTTTTTTTTCTGAATTAGGTCATGTAATAGAGCAGTAATATTATTATTGGTAGAATGAGATGAGATTTGACATCAATTCTATTCCCCCCCTTTTTTTTTATTTAAAAGATAAGTATTCTGAGAAACTTTGTTCATATAAACAAGTAAATGGAAGTGGAAGGCTTTTTTTATAGTAAAATGATTCAGTTCTTTAAATGTCTTCTCAGATATTTTTGTAAAATCACAATGATGTGTCACTTAAAAATGATATATTAATGATCCATCCACCAACAGCTCTGAGATGGGGAGCTTTTAGAAGGCAGTGACAGAGGACTGATACGAACATATTTATGTATTAAAAGGATTGCTTGGGCTACCATGCTAGAACAGACTGTAGGGGCTCAAGGGAAGCAGAAAGCAGGGCAGTTTGAAGGCTGCTGCAATGCTCTAGAAGAGAGATGATGGCAGATCAGACCAGGTGAGCAGTGGAGGTAATAAAAAGTGGTAAGACTGTGCACATATTTTGAAGGTGGAAAGGACAGAATTTCCTTGTAACCAGGAAAGCAGTGTAAAAGAATGAGAGGGGTTGAGATTGATGGGAAAGACTCTGGCCAGAGCCACTTGCTGAAACTGGAAAGATGAAGGAGGACCAAATTTGCTGATGTCAGGGAGTGTTATAATGGGGTTTTTCTGTATTTACTCACACATTCCTCATTTTTGATGCTCTTGCTTTCTTCCTGAAGATCCATGTATCATCCATTATCATTTCCTATAGTCTGGTTTGATGAACTTCTTGAATCTGTAAGTTTCTTTCACCAAATTTGGGTAAGTTTTGGTCATCATTTTTACAGAGGCTCCTCTCCTCTGGTACACCAATAACATATGCCAGATCTTTCGATAGTGTTTTTCATGTCCTTGGAGATCTGTTCATTTTCTTTTTTTTCATTCTTTTTTCTCTCTTCTTTGGATTGGATAATTTTATTGATCTCTCTTCAAGCTCACTTTGTCATTTCTCTTCTCCTAAGTGCATCCAGTAACTTTGTACTTTCAGATAATGTGTGATTCAGTTCCATAATTTTCATTTGGTTATTTTCTATACTTGCTATTCCTCAAATAAAATTTCTTATCTTTGCATTCACTGCAAGCATATTTTCCTTTACCTCATTGAGCACTGAACTGATTTAAAATCCTTATTTGGTCTTTCCCTCTGTAATCATTCCAAAGTTTTATCCAGGCTACATACCTGGCAGATAAATTTCTCTAAAACAGAAAAACAAATAAATGGGACGAGGAAGGAGAGAATCCTGCTCTGATTATATCTCTCCCTGGTCAAAATACTTCAATGCTTCCCTTTTATCAGAGGACAATGTCGCAACTCTCTAAATTGATTTTAGAGGCCAATCACTATCTGTCTCCAGCTACTTTTTCAGTTTGCAACGGTTGGCAAACTTTTCCCCTGAATTGCCCACTATTTCATGCTGCCATATTTTTAATCACTCCTTTCCCTTTCTCACTGTTGGTAATTACTTATACCTACCCATTTCCCAATTTTCCCACCAAAATTCCAGGCTGTCATAAAGCCTCCTCTGATCCCAACAGCCAGAAGGGAACATCTTTTTTACTGCTCTTCTCTTTGTTATTGTCTAATTAATTAGGGTACATGGTTTACACATGGTTTTGTGACTTCTTTTCCTGCTGTCTTGGATTATTTTCTCCCTTTAATGTATGTCCTTTTACCTGCCCTTAGTCCCTCTCCTTTGGCACCACATTTTGAGGTACCACCTTTCGCATACATCCTCAGCATCCTAACCACTGGAACTTTTCCCTTTACCATCATAGGTTCTTGAAGGGCAATGCCAGGTCCAGGAACCTAAAAAAGAAAGGTTTTGTCTTGTTCTATTTCTAGAAACTTCTGTTTAAATAGTAAGAGAGAAAGATGAGAACATAGTCATGAAGTGAGGAAAGATATTTAATTACATAAGTATTATTTTGCTCCTCTCCCTTCCCTCAGGCCAAAAAGAAACCTGAGGCAGTATGAGAGGATTGGAGTGGACTTGATTCTGGTTCAGATGCCATGGAACCCTACCTACCCTGTATCCAAGGAGGCGTCAGAGTGGGAGAGAAACAATGACCGAGGGAGGAATTTGGCCATGCAGACCTGACAGGCCTCCCCGAGTCCTGCACTAACTATAGAATGGATTGTGCAACACCTGGGACACTTGGGAGTGAAGAGAGTACTATGAATAATAATTACATAGAAGCAACAGGCAAAAACTGGCAATGCCCCCAAAAGAGGAAGTACAGTCATCCTACACTTACCTCCACCATGATGTAAAAATCACCCAAAAGGTTTCAGTAGCAGTGGTCCCTCCCATCAAAAGGCATGCAGAAATGACTGAAAGAAGCCTGCAGCCATGCAATCTGGGTCCAGACAAAGGACTTGCACAGAACCCTGACATGGGTACTGGTGTGAGGGAAGTGCTACCCCAGGGAGCTAGCATTCCTAAAGTGCAGGCCCCAGAGGACCAAGAATGGGGACCAGACACTCCTCCCATGGTCAAGAAAATATGTAAGACTCTTAGAAACTGGGATCACCCCAACAGGGGAGGCGAGGGATGATCTGAAATTGAGTCTGCATTCAAAAGTGACTGTTTATCGTGAATTAGCAGAATTCTTGTTTTGCTCTCAAAGGGAATGAAGATTTCATGAGTTAGACACTGAGGAGTAAGTGATGTTTTTGTATCCCTGACTGTCATGAATTTAAAATTTTAACATTGTTTTCAAGCTTTGTCCTAGGACTGTTGATACTTTTATTAGTTTCAACATTCCCTGTGTCCTCTGAACTATTGGTAGAACTTAGTAGAAACCATCAGACCGTTCCCAGGTTAGTGAAACAATCAGCAGACAAGTAGAGTCGCATATGTAGGCCATGAGGGGCAGAGCTTAGCAGGAGGAGCATAAAGATTCTAACCTCCAACTACAGCAGGGAGACGTTTGAACCAGAGCCTTTCCTGAGGGCCACTACTTCGGGTCAGAATAGCAACAGTATCTATCACAACTAATACCCATGTAGTTACAGATTTAAATTATTATCACATGTATTCGCATTTCATTCTCCAGTTTTTGATAAGGAATTGCAGACCCAGAGAGGCTGTGTGACATGCTCCACTTTAAGCAGCTTTGAGGCACTCAGAGCCGTGCTGTTTTCATGGCCCAAATTCCCCTCCCCTGAGATCCAGTTGCCAATTCAAGGACCACCAATCCAGAGACATGCAGACGGGTCTTTTCCAGCACCAATAATCTGGATTCAATCCAAGAAGAAACTCTGTGTACTGATGATTTTTTTCTTTTTTTTCTTTTTTTTTATTATGGTATCATTGATATAAAATCTTATGAATCAGAGAAGACAAGTAGTGATTCTATAGCACCTTACTACGCTGATGGGCAGTGACTGTAATGGGGTATGTGGGGGGGACTTGGTGATGGGGGGAGTCTAGTAAACATAATGTTCCTCATGTAATTCTAGATTAATGTTATAAAAAAAATCTTATGAAGGTTTCACGTGAGTGACATTGTGGTTCAACATTGACCCATATTAGCATTGATGATTTCTTAAGAGGTCAACTTTATCACTCTCACTTTATGATATTAATAAACAGTATACTGGCTATTTGCTCCACTAAAGCCTTGAATTTTTTTTTCTTTACCTGCCTGTTGCAAGAATGCTTTCTTCTTTTCTGTTAATTTGCTATCCATGAATTGCTGTTGTTCATCTTAATTGCCTTTTAAATACTCAACACCATGTAGTGAGGCACTTTGTATTCCTACAGCATGTCTACTACTTTAGTATGCCATACATTTCTTTCAGAACTGTATGAAAATAAATCACTGAAAGAAAATAAAGTTCTTCTTGGTAGATATTTAGAACATTGCTATTTATAAAGTATGGAGCAACCCTCTCTGAAAATATTTATGTGTTTGGCAAACAAAGAAAAAACATCAAAGCTATGATGAATGTGTGCTGAAGGCTATGCATCTCTGCAATCACTACTTAAGGAAAAATAACACTATCCTTTACAAGCATTTAGCAGCCTGTTATAGAATTCAGAATGTAGAAGTCATTTGCATTTTCTCCATCTTCTTCCCTTTGAAGGAGAACTTGAGCATGACCCCAAAAAAAGAAAAGTAGAGAGCATGCATAATGGGGGAGGTAATTATTTCCTTATTGGTAGACAAGTCCTGGTGATGGTTAGGCAATGAGGATCCCATGACTTTTTGAGACCTACAGAAAACATGTGGATGGCAGGCCAACAGTAAGCCTGTCCCAACCTTTGCCCATTTTTGTTATAATTTACTCAAAGTTGTTGTTTTAAAACTTTAAAGACCACTTGTGAATAGACTTGGAAGGTGCTTCTAGATCATAGAAACTATCTTAGAGGTCCAATATCTGTGTCACTCTTTGCTCATTGGAGTATTGCTGCTCTGATGACTTTGGTCAGGTTCCTATAGGTCCTGCTGCTGTGGTTTCCATCCCAGGGCCTGATCCCAATTCAATTGCTCACAATAAAAACAACACACCAAGGTTTGTAAAGAGTGGTTCTGTATAAACAAAAATATCTGGTCAGCTCTGAATTGGAAGAGTAAACCACTGCCTGTGTTTCTGGTATGTTACTCATACCTTTCATAGACTGATACTACCTTACAACCTGGTAGAAAAAGTCTATTTCCCACCCATTCTGGACCCTCAGGACTAATAGTTTGTGTAAGATTAAACTCGACTAAATATTTTGAGGAGGCCCCTCACTGATATTTTCCAGTGTGATTGATGATCACATTGCCTCAAATCAAGATGAACCAGATTAATAAAATCCACAAAAATTATGAATGAGAAAGTAAATGGTAAAAGTAAAACAAGACATGTACTTAAGGAAGTGTTTGTCTAATGAAAAGAGAGAGCATTTAAACCTAGTTCAACAGGTTGTCACATCAGAGAGAGGTAGGTGGATCCAAGCTCTGCTACACAGGAGCTATGCAACCTGGGAAAGTCATTTAATCTGAGTTCCAATGTTTCCATTGGCACAAAAAGGAAATACAGATTACAGTGTTTCTATTAGGATTACAGATAATGACTATAAAGAACCTAGAACATAGTAAGTGCTCGATAAAACTATAGGCAAGATTTTGCTAACATCTTGCCATTCATTGTTATATCATTTACATTTTAACAACTCAGGCATTTTTGAATAGGTTAAAGCATTTATGTATGCTGTAGTTGACTGTAATAAATGCTCACGGAAGAGTCTGACTAACATTTTTTGGCCCAGTTTTTTTGGCGTCTAAAAATTGATTTAGACTGTTACTGCCCAGTGCTCGTGACTTAAGGCAAGTCAGCAGGGAACTCTTTATTCCACAATGCCTGGACCTAATTCAGGACACAGTCTGTACAGGCTGGTTAATGGAGGGAAGACTGGGAACAGAAGTTCCTCTATAAATATGTGAGATACCTTAAAAGGACTAAGGTGCTATGCCTAACTAGGACATGAATTAGGAGAATGCAGGAGACAGGGCCAGGAGGGCCAGCAGACCTGACCACACCAGCAGTGACGCTGCAGGAGGATATCCGACCATATGAGGGCTGCAGACTCTGCAGAGCTGCTCATCGCACTTCCATCAGTCCTGTAAGGGATCCTAGAAAAGGCTAGGGGACATTGTGGACCTGCAGTTCCTATAAGGGATAGAGACTCATTTTCTCTGTTCATACTCTTATTATCAATGCAGAGAGATTTCTGCTACTCAAAGTGTGGTCCAAGGACCTGCAGCAGCATGGACAGCACACGGGAACCTATTAGAAATGCAAAGTTACTCCAGACCTACTGATTCAGGGCCTTCATTTTAGTAAGATCCCCCAGGTGATTCACATACACATTGAAGTATGAGAAGCACTAGTCTGCACATACTGGGAGAGTATGCATGTGGATGGGCTGAATATGGTGGAAAATGCATAATTTTTTAGTAGTGAGAAACTACTAAAGAAACTGAGGCCTAATGAGGTTTAAGTAATTTTCCTAAGTTCACTCAAGCCTGATTCCAAAAAATCCATGCTCTTTCATTATTGAGTAGGTACTCTTTAAACATAAGTTGGATGCCTGTAAGAGAATACATATGCTTTCTATACAAAATGTCCTTCTGATAAATGGTGGTTTGTAGGATTGGTATAGATTTTCCCAGGTGGCTTGGGGGTAGAGAGAGGATGGAGATAAACTCAAGCCAAGGCAAGTAATCTTCCAAAGAGAACCACAGACTATTCTATCTGTTAGTGAGGACCATGTGTGAATTCACTTTGCCTCAAACCCTCAAACCCACTCCTAGCTTTGAGCTTCTCTCTTTGTCATTGACTTTACTTCCTGCCTCACAGAATCTGAGCCATACCTCCATTGTCCTGACACCAGTGCTGACCACAGCATCTTCTCCCAAGCTCTGATGTACCATATTTAAATTTTCCCATGGATTATTTTGTGAATTTTAACTGAAAAGTAAGTGTAGACCTCTGGCATTAATAATGTTTGACAAGCTTTTCAGATTTATAACTCATTCTCTTTCCTAAACATAATTTTTTAAGGAAAAAAAAGAAATAACCAAATTTCTACTAAAGATAGAAAGCTTAATTCAGCAAAGGATGGTGTGATCCTTTAAATAGATATCCTGCCCATTTGGGGCTAGAGAGGCCATGTTTCATGCTCAGCAGGTGGGTGGTGAGGATGTGGAGACTGCAGGCAATCTTTTTCAAAAGATTGCTGATGTGGGAGAGAGAAATTTGATAGGCTTGGGAGAAGCAGATGCTGAAGGGGCATTTTTAAGGATGGGAAAGCCTTGAGCAATTGTGACTTCCAGAAGGGAGGGAGAGTCCTGCGTGAGGCACAGGTGGAAGATAACAGTGAGAGAAGACGACAGACAGTACAAGATCGCCAGGTCTATGGCGTTAGGGAATCCAGAGCACAAGTAAACTAGTCTTCGGCAGGGGCAGGGTGATATTTTAGTGGAACAGGAGAAATGGTGGGAAGAGGACAGACGTAGATGCAGGAGGGTTTTGGGCTTAATAGCTGGAAGTTGAGGAGGTTTCCTTCTAGTGGCCTCTGTTCTCTCTGCAGTGTAAGAATGAAGGGGTCAATTCACTCCTAAGGACATGAGAGTCATTGGAAAGGCCATGTGTTTGAGGCGGGTGGAAGCGCCCCATCACTTTCCAGCAGGAAACAGATGGCACATTCAAAAGAGATCAACTAAAGAGAATGAATGAAGAGGCACGTGAAATAGACATGAGCTGGGTTAAAGGAACATAAGGGAGGCTGAGGCACCCAGGAACGAGTAGCAGTGAGGAAGAGTAGGGGAACAGCCCTTGAGATCTGGAGCCACGAATGGGGAATTGCCCAACAGAGATTTCAGTCAGTGGGACTCGGCCATTGCCAGACTCATGGCAAGGTATGGGGGAAGCAGGAAAATCAGAACCGAACCCAACAGGAAGCCAGAGGGCAATGAGCCAGAAGATGTTGTCTATAGAGGTCAGACAATCAGGGCACAGAGAAGACACAGGTGTAGAATAGATCCACAGGAAAACCAGGAAATAACCAGCAAGTGTAGAATGTCTAAAATGGCCACTGTGAGGCTGGATGGGGTTGCTGCCTGGGAATAGGGCCCGCCCAAGGTTGGAGTCCAGGACTTGCAGCGGCGCATACCAGAGGGGGCTGGTGACTGTCCGCGGGAGTGCTCAGCAGTCCAGCCGGAAGCATGGAGAAACGGGAGGGTTTGGTTGATGCAGAGTCAGGATTTTCAGGCAGGTGGGATGGAATCACAATGAGGGGGTGAGGAAATCGGCACTGCAAGAACCTTTGACAGATAATGATGTGTACCGTCTGTGAACAAGAAATTGAAGAGATGATAGAGAAAAAGAAGGCCACGTTCCTGGAGGCAGGGCCCAGGTGTACACTGCTGTGTTCTCAGTCTGAAGGCTCAGTGCATCTCTGGGTAGACAAGGGCTTAGTTCTGCTCACTAGGCCTTCCTGTCATGGGCATCTCTCTAGCTGTGTTTGTTTGTTTCTACCTGGCTCATCTTTGTCAGTAAACAGAAACTCCTCCATTCTATGTAGATATCACTGGACTAAAATCGCAAGGCCCACCTGATCCCTGCTCATATTAGTGGCCACATCATCCAGGCCTTTGTATTTCGACCACTGTGGTATGTCATTTAGACACTACCATGTGCTTATTCAAAGAATAGTCTGTACATGCTGGAAATGCCTAGCTTGGCCCTGGAATTGGTTAATCGTTCAGAAATCAATGCAAGATTTGAGCTAATCCCCAGAAGGGTTTGCCTGGTCCTCACCCTGAAACCACTCTGCTCTTTTATTTTCCACAGGCCCAACTCAATGGTCATTTTGCCATGGAGGCCACCCAGCCACCTGGGGTCATTCTGCCTTTCACCCTGGAGTTGATTCAGTCTCCCTTGGAACAGCTTGCAGGTGAATGATAACAGCCTAAAGTATCAAAGAAGGGACCACAGACTTTTGGGGCCTCATCCAACATCAGTGTGTGATTGGCTAGCCAAGTTCCTTAATTTTACTGGTACCAGGAGGGCCTAAGAGACTTGTTCATGATTGCCTAATTACAGAGCAGTGGAGGAGGTGGGGAAAAGGACCTAATATTTATTGAAATGTATTGACTGTTTACCACATGCTTTACCTGTGGGCTTTACATACACTCCCTCAACCTCTAAACCATCTTGCAGTGTGGATTTATCAAATCCAGATGAGGATATTGAAGATTACAGGTTGTCAATAACTTCCCAGGGACACATTAATGGCTGGGCTGGCATGCATACCTGGGTCTTTCTGCCCCAAAGCCTCCCGTCTTTTTTCAACTCCATGTGTCAGTTCCCTATTCTGAAGATAGAATGAAAATCTGAAGAAGAGTTATAATGTAGCTTTAATTTGAAAACTTCTAGTTGAAACTGCATGGATATACAGGAATTTGGCCTTTCCCATGAACCTACCAACATAAAATATTTCTTGCTGTGACCTTTAGGGAAAATCTTAGCACACGTCATGGATTTAAATAGTGAAATGTGTTAGAAAAACTTCAACCTTCAAAAAGCTTTTTCCATTATTACAATGGAACAGGAATAAGGTAGAAAATAGAAGACTCTTTCCCTGTCAAAATAAAATGTGGCTGACTTCTGCCAAAGCAGTTATTCCTGGAATGTCTAATTATTAAACCAGAGGCTGTTATTGAAAAAACAAGCATTTCATTCTGTTCATTCCGACAAGAAGCCCTTAGAAAGTTTGATGCAGCAACAGAGAGAGAAAAAAAAATCATTCTTCTGAGAACTGTGTAAAATTCAGTTTTGTTTGAAAGAAAATCTTGCCATCTCCTTGACAAGAACTGCATAGCACACATAGTAAATAAAATTGGATGACTCAAACTGCCCCAGTTTCTTCCTGGGGCCTCCAGGCTAGGCCACCCCACCTCAGCTTTAAAGGGCATTCCAAGGACAGGACACAAATCAAAGAGGTACAGGGTTCACCAGTTCCTCTGCCTCCAACAACCCTTGATTCTTAAATGTTCCCATTTCTATTATTATTTGTAGTGAACTTTTGTTGAGTGATAATCACGTGTCATGTGTTATGCTAAGTACCTGACATGCATGTTCTCATTTAAATGCCACAACTCTGCGGTAGGCAGCACTCCTGTCTCCATTTTATAAATGTGGAGATTGAGCCTTGAAAAGGTTAAGTAACTTGGTCAAGAGAACAGCTGTTTTGAGGCTCCTGGTGAACCAGAGTGAGGCCATCTCCTTAGGCTTCTTGGGAGAGAAAAAAAGGGAAGGAACGGAAGCCAATGTTTTTAGCATCTACTATGTGTCCCATCCCATGCTAGGCTCTTTCTCACAGCAAGTCTGGTCTCTATAAACAATCTATTTTTTGTAAGAGTCAACTGAGAGATTAAGTAACCAGACTACAGCTAGTAGATGGCTGAGTGATGACTTGATACAGATTACCTGTTCTAAAGATCCCTCTCTGCATATAACACATGTGTGTGGATGTTTTAAATGCTGGCTCAGTGATAGGAGCTATAGGATCATGGGCAAGTCCTGAGCCCTAGTTTCTTCACCTTTAAAAGAGGATGATAATCCCCCTTAAGTAAATTGAGGTTCCACTAACATAATGTATCGAAATCCTTACTGCTTTCCACTTTCCACATACACACCTCCCCTTCCTGCTTTCTGTGGCATCTGGTTGACTTGTTTATTGGAGCCCCCATTGCTGGGCAAAGCTTCTAGTGGTTTATGTTGGCAGGGGATTGCCCTGTGAACCCCAGAGAGCCCATACATTCTGCATGACCCACATCTTGGGGTGGACCTGGCACTCACCTGTTATTTCATACATGATGACTGTTGAAGATCTCCTGCTGTTTTACATCATAGGGACTAGAGAAATCTTTGCAAAGTCCTAAATACTGTAAGGAATCTAATCTGCTGGTCACTTTTGGGTGATTTTAGTCTCTGTTACTTTAGGAACCCTGGCCACAAACTCAACCACCTTTTTAAAATCCAAACTTCCAAAGCAATCTCTCCACCCTCAATATCCATTATCACGCAGGGCTACTTCCTCCAGCAAACATTGATTGGTTTTTATTTTTTGAAACATCATTTCCCCCAAAATTCAGGAAAATACACAGAAGAAGGCATGCTCATACCCACCCCTGTGGCATTCAGCCACAGTAAGAATCAGGCAATCCCAAAGCATCAGATTTGCCTTTCTGGTCCTCCAGACACATATACACGGTCTATCACTTATCATGTACATGCAAACCACACAGATGAACAGCTCACAGCACCAAACTAGCTGTGAGCAACAGTGCAGCTCAGGCAGGCAGGGCACTCACAGAGGGTGGCTGCAGGGCGAGGCCTAGTGAGTACCACCATGTGTGTCCAGTACTTGGATGAGGAAATTTAGACCTGCACTGCCCGGAGCCTGGCATTTTACCAGTGCCACAGAATCTAAGAACAAAAGTTCAGAGGATTGAAAATAACACAGCACAGTTCACGTCACGAGCCTACAGTTTCTCACTAGTTCAGGCTCGCACAGTGCGTTTCTCCAACCAGAAAAATCAGCATCATCTGGAAACCTGTTAGAGATATAAGTTCTCAGGCCTTGGAATCAGCATGTCAGCACCATTTTGGAGGCTCAGTCTCATGTCATCCTACAAGAAAAATGCCATCCTGGCCAACAGATGCCGGCTGCTCATCAGGTGAACCTCCAGAGCCACAGCCCTGCTGCAGAGCCTGGGACAATCCCTAGTCAGCGGTCCTGCAGCTCCCGGACATCTGGCCAACCCCACACCACGGGGATGGAGGTGTAGGGTCAGAGAGCTCCCTGAGGGGGGAAGGGAGGCCAGGGCCTATGCCAGACTGGGTCCAGGCTCAGAGCACCCTGCTCAGATGGCACTATGGGCCCTCGCTGGAACAAACATGGAGAGGCACTTGGAAATTTTGAAGATTATTCAAAGCACAAAGCTCTACTGATCCTAGGCCTGTCCACGGAGCTTCCACAAAGCTCAGCACAGCATTTTCATGTAAGAAGACCTCAGTAAAGTTTGGTAATGGCTCCACACATAAATCTTACAGACTGTTTTTAACTAAAGGGAAAAACATGCTGTTTGTGGTTTAATACTCACTGTGGGAAGCTTGTCTGAGTCACAACGCAGTCACAGCAGGCCAGCTGCACACTTGAAACCCGGCGATTAGTAATCAGGTCTTTCTGACTCTCAACACCTGCTCTTTCCACTCTACCATGTTGCCTTGGGACAGTTAGGAACTGTGGGGACCAGAACTTCGAAGGTTGGGTTAGGTGGGACCCAAACAGGGCATGGGAGGAGTCAAAGGTCCCTGGTAGAAATCTCTGAAATAAAGAGTCTGAACCACACTATTGCTACAATGATTAAGTTTCCTCTCCCTCTTGCAAACTATCCCTCATTTAGACTGCAGCAGTTTTAAAACAAACTGACATTCCTCCCACAGAAAAGTGGAGTCTAATTCTCCTACTCTGAATAAAGGCTGGCTTTAGTAACTTATTTCTAGTAACTTGAGGGTAGCAAAGAAGATACTTGCTGTCTTCCAAGAAGGTTAGTAAAGGCAATACACCTCCTTCCTGACTTGTCCTCCCCCCAACCCCACCCACCTGAGGAGCCCTCTATCAACATACAAAAAAAGTCCGGCTACCCTAAGGCACCTCACTAGAGAGATCCTCTAGAAATCATGAGAGATACCCAGGCAGCTCCAGTTGTTGCTGATCACGTTTGTTTGAGTCTTCCCACCAGGCATGTGAGTGGGCAGCAGTCCGGTAATTCCGTGCCTCTGCCTTCAATTTGCCAAAGTTGACATCAAATGGCTCAGAGACAAGCCACCCCAGTCAAGCCTGGCTAAGCTATAGATTCATAAGCAAAGTATTAATGTTGTAAGCCACTGTTTTGTTTACAAACCATTACATAACTAGAATGCAGTTGCAAGCAAAGGAGATGAATGACCCCTTGGAAAAGTAGAGGAAAAGTGGCAACTGGTAGCACTTAGAGGTGTGGTTTTCAGCCTCTGTAACTGACATATTTTTGCTTCTTCATACCAGTAAAGGACATGGTCAAGTATACAAAATTCCTCCTTGCCAGGGATAATACAAAGCAGCCAGTAAAATAGGGAAAGTGTTGCACCACTATTAGAGTTGCCCATGAAATTTGAATATCTTACTCTAAATGAGACTTTCACATCCAGATCAAAATTACTGTGAAATCAATTCCACATTTTTTTTCCTCAAGAACTTCTCTTTCCCTGTATTTTACAGATTTTGGGGTTCGAGGAAAATTTTACTTTGTGGTCTATTTATGGACATCCCTTGTTGATGTTGTTTACCTTTTCTATTTAGGAAAGTGACTAATTTTACAATGTAGGGTATTCCCTGGGCTTCCCAGGGCCCAGCATGTTGTAGCTCATGTGGCTTCTACTCTCCACTCAAACTCATCCTGCTGACGCTTCTGTTAGAATGACTGGTTTTCAATTTTAGTTTCCTCCCTGAACTCTCCTGAATCATTCAACGACTCTGTCCTGTTTTCTCAAGTCCTGTCTCAGTGTTGTACCCATTCAAGACCCCAGACCTCTGCTCACCCTGGGTGTCTACCATCATCATTCTCCTGTCCCAATCCCCCTTCATTCCTTTCATGGGAAATCACAATTATCTCCTAGCTGGCATTGTTTCCAGTACCTCTCATCTGAAATCCAGGTACTATATTGCTGTCTGATACATCTTTCTAAAACAACCACCTCCTCAAGTCGCCAGAGCCTCCCGAGCCAAGTCCAAGCCCGCAATAGCACGAGGCCATTTGTGATCTGGCCACTGTCCTCCTCTCAAGCCTCATCACCCATTCTTTCCGCTCCTCATAGTATTTCTTCCCAATAAAACCACTCTATGTATGGTTTCCTAAGCACACCGTATTATTTAGGCTCCTTTGTGTTTAAAAAAATGCTCTCCTCCTCTCTTCCCTTTCTCACTGCAAAACCACATACATCTCAGCTCTTACATCTTCTAAGAAGCCATCTCTGACCCCTCTGTAAAGAATTCCTCTCTCCTCTCCCTTGCTTCTACTGCTGCATGGGTCTCAGTGCAGGAATCTGAGTATTTACACATCAGCCCCCTCTACCAGACCTTGGGAGAGATTGTCCTCTTCACCACTGGGTCCCAGACCCTAGCACAGAGGGCTGCGCCAATTCATTTACCTCAGTAAATGTTTTCTCAGTTAAGTAGGTTAGAATTAAATGAACAACGGGATTACCTGACCAAGTGCCCTCGGCAAAAACAGCCTCTGTAAGCTAGCCAGGCAAACGTAAACCTATGAAGTTTATATCCCAGCAAGAAAACTTGAACTGAACCAACAGTACAGCAGGAGTGACTACACTAGTTGAATCAGAGGTGAGGGGCTGGGGGGCCAACTGAACATAAACCATTGTGAGAGTGAGTTCTGTTGGGCTGACAACTCATGTGATTCTGGTTGGAATGAACAAGTCCTTATGAGCTGTAAGAGCCAGAAAGTCATCTCTATATTTTTCTTAGCTCTGGTCCGATCTTATTTTAGATGAATAGTTCTGAGTTATCTTCAAATGTTAATAAAAATGGAAGGAAGTTAGCTAGATCCAAAGAAGAAAAATTTTAATTATTAAGGTTTAGAAAATAGGAGTGATAAGAAAACATTAAAGATGTTCAAGAACCAATTCCCCTTGTCGGAATTAACCCTAAGAAATTAACTAAGAATTTGCACAAATGTTTGCTACAATAAAGTTTGTAGGAAAATTTTATAAATTGTGAAAAAAATTGAGCAAAACCTAAGTGATCAAAGTAGGAGACCAGATAATTAAACCATATACTTGATAGTTGAGATATGGAAGTTTAAATGGAGAATTATGTTCAATTATATAGTTATTGAAACAATTAGAATATATTTTTTATGGTAAAATTCAGTTCTATAAATTTATATATGTATAAAATATGCACGGAAAAAAGTCTGAATGAAAATACAGCAAAATGTCAGTAGTAATTATCTCTGAGTTTGGATTATGGATATTTATATTTTTTCATTTTGCGCATCTGTATTTTTTATGTTTTCCAAAGTCACCATGTGTTACTATATATATTTTTTAATTAAAGTAAAATAATGGTAGAAATTGGCATGATTTAGCAGCAGATGTAATCAGGAAACCTCTGTAAACTTGGTCTTCCAAGAGCATAAATAAATATATGGATAAATTAGACATAAGACCACAGGTAAGCTGGAATGAAGACATGGAGATCCTGCAACCCCTGGTTAAGGAGTTTAATCTTTATTCTGTAAGCAAATTGGAGCATTGAATCTTTGTTGCTCAGAAGAGTGACTTGAACACAATGGCTATTTGCAAGAATATTTTACAGGTGGAATTGGGCTTGGTGGCTAATTGGACTGCATGGAAAGGGGAGAACAGAAGCCAATGTTTCCAACTACAAGGTTTGAGGCCTAGCCCGTGACTCAGACGGTGATGGCTTGGACAGGTGTAGAGAAAGAGAAAGATGAAGCTGGAAATGCAAAAGGAAGGTGGCGCATAAACTGGACTTGAGTTGAGCTCTAGCAATAGGGTGGCTGCTACTGTCCACTCTTGGAGACTTGATGTGGATCCTTTTCAGAGGAAAGACTTCAAAAAAAGAAAGGAAAAGTAGTATTTGTTTGTGTGCACTTGACACAATTCTTATAAGCTTCAGATGTCCTACAGAAGTATTAGATTTTGGAGGCCAGACTTAACAGGAAGTTAAGTTTGGAAAAAGACTAAACTGAGCCTCTGAAAAAAAAAGATCTCTCAAGGAATCAGAAGAAACTATAAAAAGTTGTCGTTTTCATCCTAGGCACAGAAAGCTGAAAAGACAGTCAAGGACCACAAAGCCTGAAAATAAAAAGAGCAAAGGAAGTGGGAAGCATAATATTTTTTAAATCTCTTCATTGATATTTTAACATAGTGTTTGACTAATTTATTCTTTGCTCTTTTCCAAAAACTTGGCTTGTTTCATACCTTTAATGTATTCATAGTCATTTATAATTACAGATAAGCTGTTTTGTTTCATTCCAGATTGGATTTCAATGAAAAATAACTGAAATGAATGCTGAGGTGACTTCTCATTGACTCCACGATCTCAGCTCCAGGATGGAAACATGATACAATGAATACATTTTGTATGATTACTAATCTCAAAGGGCATGTTGTGATAGTAACTGTACTAGTTGAGGTGAGGATTTAATAATATGGGTAGCTGGTTGGACCACTGTATTATATACTTGAAATCAATATAAGATTGTGTATCAATGATACTTCAAAAAAAAGATATATATGAAAAAAAAGGAGGGGGGGCATGTTATTAGTCAAAAGATGTAAGACTAGCCTGTACCCAGAGTATTTAGGAGAGAGGTAGGTGTTCCTCCTGAAGAGCCTTCCCTTTTGTAAGTACTATGAGAAATCTGTGCAGAGAAGTAACTGCTCAGAGTTCTGTTGGAAAGTCATTTTACATGGATGCTGTGACAAAGGAGTTACCCACCACCCGATACTATAACAAGGACAGACTGATTTAAAACTTAAGTCTGAATTCATTTCTTCTTTAGCTTTGCTGGTAAGAGAGAAGCCTGCAGATTCATGCAGATTTTTAAGCTTAGACAGTGAATACCAGCCAGTTCCCTTTACACAAGCAAAGCAGATGTTTTGGAAAAATGGATCTAATCATCTGGATTTGAATGAAGGCATTTTCTTATATGACAGCAGGGAGCCCACCCAACATAGGGCATCAAAGTGCTGGTCTCCAACTGAGATGTCAGAGAGAAGATTTGAGAGAGATGATCTGAGAAGCATTATCCCCAAATGATGGGGAGAAGTGTCTTATGAGCCATTATGAAATACATTCCAGAAAGTCGGTAATGCTGGGCATATTGCAGAGCTTATGGTTTATGTGACTCAGAAGATACTTTTTTTTTAAGCTGCTTCTTAATTGGCATAATCACAGTAAGGATAGCAGGATGGCACAGTTCTGTGGGGTGAAGGACACCAACATGGACTCTAAGGTTCTTTGGAAAGATTTTTTTAATGTTTGTTAAATTTTGTTTCCAGCTTTATTGACATATAATTGACAAAGAAAAACTGTATATATTAATGTATACAATGTGAAGTTTTGACATATGTATACATTGTAAATGACTGCCACAATCAAGTTAATAAATATATCCATCACCTCACATAGTCACCATTTGTGTGTGTGTGTGTGTGTGTGTGTGTGTAGAATCCTTCATATCTGCTCTCATAGCATATCTTGAGCCTACAATATAGTTCTGTTAACTACAGTTGCCATGCTGTGCATTACACTCCCAGGACTTTTTAATCTTGCATGATTGAACCTTTGTACCTATAGATCAACATTCTTCCTATTTCCTGCCGCCAGCAACCACCATTCTGATCTCTGCTTCTGTGAGTTTGACTCTTTTAGATTCCACACATAAGTGAGATCATGCAGTATTTGTCCTTCTCTGGGCAAAAGCTTTCTGGATGAATCAGATCAAAGTTTCTAAACAAAACATTTCCCCTCAATTGTAGTACAATTGTTATTTTGCTATTTTTTTTATTAAAAGCTTATCTATTGTGTTTGAGGGCAGTAATGTCCTAAAATGATAATATCAACACATGTAAATGCTTGTCATTTCTAAAACACTTTCACAGAAACCCTTTGGTTAAGTAGAATGCGGATTGATTTTCATTATTTTACAGATGAGAAAACTGAGGCTCAGAGTCCATTAAGCTTATGATCCCATTCAGCCAGGATTAGAATCCAGATCCTTTGACTTCAAATTCCCTGCTCTTTGCAGTATATGAGACTGCCTACCTGGCTGGTAGTCCTATCATAACACTGAACCTCCCAGCTATGACCCCACCAGCCTGCAGAGGGAGGCTCCCAGCACAGACAGATGGTAAGGGCCTCAGAGCGCTTACATGGTGGCTGGGACACCATCACGTGTTTGAAACAGTCCTTCCTGAATGCGTCTGCTGCATTGTGAGAACTTACAATTTGTATCCTTGCAGCTCCTACAGACTGACACTCAAAGCCCTGTGTCCTCTTCTGCTATGCCCTGGACATTGGAGAGGACTTGGCCAAAATTTTTATCTCCTGAGGGAACCCAGGAGCCCCCTTAAAATAGAAGATTACAGTGTATATATTCTAGAAGTACCACTCTTGGGCTAACATGTATAACATCTCCCACAATAGTAATTACTGTTCTAAATAGTGCTATCAGTAATACAAACAATTATTGTTTGGTACATAGTGAGCACTCAGTAAACCTATCCTAATGTTTATTGAGTGCTTATTATACTCCAAGCATAGAGACAAGCATTTTACATGCATCACTTCAACAGTCTCAAGAGCTATTACAGTTATGCCCATTTTATGGATGAAAGACTGAGTCTGTGAGAGACTAGATAACTTTGTTCAAGTCTCAGAGCCAATAAATGGCAGAGTCCAAATTCAAACCCATACCGGTCCACTCCAAAGCCTGAAATGTGATTATGAGGTTCAAACTGGACTCCTACCATGGATTTCTGATGGAGCAGTCCTCCTTTGAGCCACTTCACAAGGCACAGAACGCTGTGACTACCCAGTGCTTCTCTACTTTCCACAAATGACATTTCTTTTTCACAAGTGGCATTCCTCACTCCTGCCTAGAAAGCCTCCAGTTTTAGTTTGCCTTCCTATTCCTCCGGCCCAGGGAAATCACTGAAGTCACTATGTTTCTCAGGTTCATCCTACTGAGCATCTGTTGGCTAGAACTTGTCAGAAGTGCCTCTGTAAGCCTCCTGGCTCCCATGGGATGCATATGCCAGTTCCTGGAGCCTGTATGCTGACTGGAGATGCTCCTTTGGGCACATCCTCAGGCCAGACCCCCTACTCCAGGGCTCACTACCTCAGCTGGGTCTAAGCTGCTGCAAATTTCCACAATGTCCTTTAGGCATTCAAGGTCCAGGGATGCTCAGGTTGCAGAGGCTCATCCTATAAGGTCTTGGAAGGGTTCTGTGCATAGACTGACTAAAAAAAATTACAGGGGCTTAGAGCTCATAAGTTCCATCCCTCCGTCTGTCCTGACATCTTCACCTGTGTGTGGATCAGTTCTGCATCTGCTTTCGCGTCCACCCCCCACCTGCCCCTGCTCCGCTGTCACAGGAGGCTGACACCTGCAAACTGCATTTCTCAGCCTCCCTTCTGACTCCCACCTGCATTCAGCCCATGTGACCCTGAGATTGCAGCTGGGGTGAGAGAAGATGTGGGTCAGAAGAAAGGGAGAAGCCAGGATATTTCTCCCCCTCCCTCTGCTTTGAGCAATGCCTCCAGCAGCATTTGTCTCAGCTCCAAGACCCCCGGCTCCCAGCAGAGAGGCCATCCCTCTGTCCTCCCAGGTCTCATCTCTAGGCCTCACCTTAGTTCCAGGACCCCCCAGGCAGCCCTGCTTCCTCAGCTTTAGGACCTTTCCTCATCTGAGTCTGAAGCCTAAGTGGGGTAGCTCCTTGTTAGTGCTAATCTCTGGGCTGCCTCGCTGTGTCCTGTTTGTCCATGCAACCATTCCAAAGCCTTTGTGACCACTTCCCACACTCAGTGCCCTCCACTGATCTACCTGATGAGAACTCTGTTTCCTGGTTTGACAATGACTGATACAAACACCTGTCCCTCTGCTCTGGAGATGTAGTGGGAGGCTGAGATGGGAGGGAAGGGCAGAAATGCGGAGCAGTCCTTGTTAGTGGGGGGTGGGCTCTGGAGGGGCCACAGGAGGGGAGCCTGGTGCCATAAGGGGCTGGCTGGCTCCATCTGGGACTCCAAGCTCCTCTCCTGGCAATGGGGAAAAACTCTCATGCCCTATAAACACATGTATGTTCACGGAATCTCAATTTTATTCAAAGACTTGGAGAAGCAGAATGAGGTATGTGATCATTTAAAACAAATGGATAAAAATTAACATGGATATTACAGAGTAGAAAAAAAATTCACATATATTTTCAAGATATAATGAGAGAGCTCAAAGTGGAATGGGATACCACTTCCTGATATCAATGGTCCTTCATTCCCTTAGAGGTATGCCTTCTTTCTTCTCTACCTGTATGGGTTCAGGGAAGAGGTAGTGGGCACTAACTCTCAGGGGTACCCAGTCCTCTGGGGGATTCCCACTATGTGCTTCCTCCCACCCTAAGAAATCTCTCACACAACTTGCTGCACCAAAACTTACAGGAAAGACAAGGAACTGGGTAAGTGGCTCAGGAAACCTCTCCTCAGGAAGGACCTTTGCTTCTTTCTGAGAGGAAGTAGAAAATTCCCAAGAGTAAACTACCAACTGTGGATTTAGGGGAAACGAGCCTCCCAGCCTTCTTTTATTTGAGGCCTGACTGAAGGGGCTAAGAAAATCCTCAAGGTGCACAAATGGACCAGCTCAGCTCATCAAGAAAGGAGTACATTTAGGGGTCTGCACTGTTGATATTTTGAGCCAGTCAGTTCTTTGTTGTGAGGGAGCTGTGCTATGCTTTTGGGGAAGTTTAGCAGCATTTCTAGACTTTCTACCCACCAGTACAAATACCACCAGATACACAGCTGTCACAACCACAAATGTCTCCAGACATTGCTAATGTGCCCAGGGTTGAGGACCACTGAACTAGGATAAGGGTGCTGTAGCTTAGCTAATAATGAAACATTTATTTTCTTGGAGTATCCTCTGTGCTACTATATCCCCTACGACTCAGGCAGGGTGCTGTAAACATAATAGGTGGGGCAGGACTCAGGATGCAAGGATTTAGACCCCTCTGCAGACCACTGTCCTCAGAACTAACACTATCGGAACTGAGTACCACAATGAAAGGCAGGATTCATCCCAGTGTTACCAGGACCATGTACAGTTGCACAAGCTGGGCACTGCACAATTTGAGAAGATGCCATTGACACAGACTATGATGTGAATGGGATTAGTGCAACACAGCAGTCCTGGATGTCACAGTATTTCACCCATCTGTCTCTCATCTGATATAGGGAATCTTCAGAAGAAGAGAGAATAAAACTAGTAAACAAAATATGTGGGTCAGGAAATCATGATTCACTGTGTCAGCTTTAAAATAGGATACCACTTCCAGATGGCATCACATTCTCAAAAATTAAAATAGAGCTTCAAATATAAAAAAATATTGTAACAAAAATCGGTTTTATATTTCTGTTTTGTTCTCAGGACTTTACTGGGTTACTTGAAAACTGTAGAGAAACTGTACAGTACAAGGCAGTGGACATGAGATTTCTCACAAGAAGATGTAGATTTGAACCATGTTTCTACCACCTAAGAGCTCTAAGTTGGCTTTCTACTGGTAAGTTGGAGAGGACAGTAATTATTCCCGCCCCAGAATGTGGTGAGGATTAACAGAGAAGACAATGAGTGTATATGTGCACTGTACAGGGTAAAGCACAATACAAATCCTGCTCAATTTGACAAATAGCTGATGTCACTTGGTAGCTTGCTAAAGATTTGAAACTTTCTTTGGAAATGTCAAAGATATCTGTCTTCTGAATGGTATTCATTTTTAACATTTTCAGAAATCCTCTCATCCATGTGATTTTAATTACTGTTGTTCATATTTTCTATTACTGTATAATTTTATGCCATAAAGTTCTTACTGATAGAGAACTAAACAAATAGTCTGATGGCTGAGATGTTAAAAGAAAATGGCATTTTAGGCGGAGAAAGACAAGTACCAAATGATTTCACTCATCTGTGGAGCATAAGAACAAAGTAAAAATTGAAGGAACAAAACAGCAGCAGACTGTCAGAACCCAAGAATGGACTAACAGTTACCAAAGGGAAAGGGACTGTGGAGGGTGGGTGGGAAGGAAGAGAGAAGAGGAATAAGGGGCATCTACAATCAGCACACATAATGTAGGGGGGTGGGCACAGGGAAGGCAGTATAGCACAGAGAAGACAAGTTGTGACTCTATAGCATCTTACTATGCTGATGGACAGTGACTGTAATGGGGTTTGTGGTGGGGACTTGATAATGCGGGGAATCTAGTAACCACAATGTTGCGCATGTGAGTTTGTATTAATGATACCAAAAGAAAAAAAGAAAATGGCATTTTATAGAAGGTTTTTCAAAGTTTGCCTGAAAGAAAATGCAAATGCCTGTACTTATCCTAAGAATAACTTTTTTCTAATTATAAAAGCAATATGTGATCATCTTGAAAAAAAATGTTTTAAATAAAGAAGATAATAACAACCATCATAATGCCACCCTCCTAAAATAACCACTGTTGGCACATTTCACCCATTCTTTTCTTTGTTATATACTATCTTATATATTGTTGAGATTATTATACCATACTCCCAACTCTAGGCTCTTCTTTCTGTATTCTACCAAGTCATTAAAAACTCTAGAAATATTTTAATGGCTATATGATACTCCTGCAAATGAAGGCTTCATAATGTATGAACTATTATCCCACCAATGATTTTGATTTTTTCCTGTATCCAGCCTTTTTTTTTTTTTTT
Source organism: Manis javanica (assembly GCF_040802235.1). Lineage (NCBI taxonomy): Eukaryota > Metazoa > Chordata > Mammalia > Pholidota > Manidae > Manis > Manis javanica. The sequence continues at coordinate 147,606,008 of NC_133158.1, forward strand.
TAGCTTCTAAGTTCCTAGATGGAGAATGATGAAATCAAAGGGTCTGAAATTCAATTTGGTACCAGAAAGGTCCTGGTTTCAATTTGCTACCAGAAAAAAAAAAAATTATGCCTATTTTCACACCTTTTATCATGAGAATGCACTTCTTGGAACAACCTAACCAGAACTGAGTATGCTTGTTTTTAACGTGTTTACTCTTTAAATTTGCACATATTTGATATCTGATGTTATTAGTCATTAATATCTCTTCTTACTTCTATGCTCTAGTTTTTATTTTTATGATATTTCAGTGTTTTTAAATGATTTGTATGAATTCTTTACATAGGAAGGTCATTAATCATTTTTCTGTCATATTTGAGTAAAGAGCTTCCCAGGCTATTATTTTTTCCTTTAGTATTATGTGCATTTTTAACATTAAGATGGTTTAGTTTTTTATGTGATCAAAACTACTGGCATTTTTCTTGTAATTTCTTCTGTTAATTGTAAGTTTCGGAAAAAACTTTTTTTTTTTTTTTTTGTCCCAAGATCGGTCTTTAGTTTCATTCCTTTATAATTACCTAAAATTCACATTGGCTAATTGCACCAAGGAGGGGGAGGTGCTTCCAAAACAGACAAACAAGCAATGTGTGTGTATATATATATATATATATATATATATATATATATATATATATATATATATATGCAGAACAACAGTCTTGAAGACAAGTTCTTTTAAATTTTCAAGAGCTGCACATTTCAAGGGATAAAAGCCTGAATGACTTGGGGCAGGGATTTTAAACTATGAACCAGAGAGCACAGAAGCGCCAGTGAGAGCTCACAAGGGCCAGAGTGGAAATAAGAATCCCCTCTGGCCTGGGAGGAGCTTGGAGCCAAACCCAAGAGCATCAGGATAGAAATCCAGATAAATCTGTGAAGGGCAAATTCTTCAAGGGTTTGGCCTTTCGGTGTCCAGGGCCACCTGGAGCAGCTGCAGTAGAATAGAAATGGCAGCACCATCAGTTTAAGAACAGCACAGCAAGGGCTGGGAGCATGAGAGGACAGCACAGTTTCCTCAGGCAGAGACCCTGGAAGCCCACTGCCTGACCAGCAGGGCGGCTACCCCTCAGTAGGAGGAATTCACATCTGAGCCCCGCCCCACAGGCACAGGATGGGTCCAGGGTGGAGGAAAAGGAGGGAAAAACAGAACTCCGAGACCCCTTTCACATGAGAAGCCATTAGGTTACCGAGAATTAGCCAGGTTAAGTTTTCCATTCTCAGAGAAATTAGGGCTTCAAGGGCCATATTGATTATTATAATATACATAACATAAATAAATGTATAAACATATAACAAAAAGGTAAGTATAACATATATTATAAATACATATAATATGTAATTAACATATACACCTCCTTTCCTACTGATTAGGACACCACCTTCATCCTATGTTAAATACACACACATACATAATGTACACTGACGTTTGTTTCTGGGTAGTTTGGCTCCACCCTTCTGCCGACTAGCCTATGGTGATACTTAACGGACCTGGGACCAGAAACCCACTCTTGCTCAGTCTTGCAGCTTTCGTTTCAGTAATCAGATCCAGCATTTTCCCGCCGTCCTCTCCGTGGAAGCTGCCTACTCCATACATCATATCAGTCCTTTAGATACCCTCCATGAATACATCACAGCATCTCCAGATTCCTCAGCATATCTGTTAGTTGGGAATGTTTCAGGTAAATCAGCTCTTACCAGATCACGAGAGCCAATTGTATGCAACACCTTCCAACTCCAAATTCAGGGATATCACATGGACACCTTGAAACTGGCCACCATGCAAGTATGTATAAACCACAGCGGTCAGTATAAATCTGCACCTTTGATTTCAGATAGTTGGTCCAGCATAACCACGGTCTACATTGTTTCTGAGGGCCCCTCTAGGCCTGGAACTAACTATAATACAGTAAACAGATTAAAAGTCTAAAATAAATAGGACCATTATTTGGACGCTAGTTTTACTGCATCAACACCCAAGTAAAAAGACATTTTGAACATAGGTAACTTAAGGAATTTCTTCTCTAGTCCTTTTTTCTCTTTCTGTCCTTGATAGGATTCTAAGAGGATACTAAAATAGAAATTATCTGCATTAGAATAAGGTCGAAAAGAAAGACACAACTTTGACCTAAAGGAATGTGACACCTTGGACTACAAAGGGAGAATAAATAACATTTTCTCCTACCAGTCTCTGTCCCAGGAGGTCTTGGGCTCTTAAATAGAACGGCTCCAACAAACAGTACTCCTCCTCCTGGAGAGCTGGTTGGTTCATGCGTGGCCACTCCGGGACGAGCTGCACGAGGCCAATCAGTCAAAAAGCCTGTGCCGTATTAAAACCTCCTGACTCCACTGGAAAAACCTAGTTAGGCCTCTGTTCAAATCACCCCGGGGAGGGCCTATGTGTCTGGAACTCGACGCCACCCAGAGGCAACCCTGTGCCGCAGGCCTGTCTGCTGATGGGGATCCAAACGCCGCCGCTGGGAGACCCCTTCGAGTGGGGGCTGCCTTTTCGGCTTCACCTGTTTCTGACTCATCGTAGCTCTCTGTTTAGGCAGTTCCTCAGCCAGCCCCGCTTTGTCCAGTTCCTTCTGACTATGAATGTCTCCAAAATTCAGCTCCAAAGTCACTGATTAGTAGACACAGAAAGGGTCTCAGGCACGTTTTCCTCCAATCTGCCTTTTAAAGGTGAGGGTCAGAGAAAGATGGTCACTTGCACAGATTAATACCAAAGCCGTGGTGAAGGCAGAACTACAACTCAGGACCTCCAATTTCAGGCCAGGGCTCCTCCCACTGAAATTCTGCCATCCTCTTTTCCACTGTCTCCCTCGGAGGCAGGAGAGAGAATGCATACTTGGGGGCAAGGAAGTAGCATCTTTATCACCCGTACACTACGGCAATCGCAGATTTCAGGGATCCCTAAATCCGTGAGAATGTCAAGGGTCCCCCAGGTGCTCAACTAATGGACAGAGTTCATTGAATTTAATTTGCGATGTTACTATTTTTAATTTATTGAGCCATTTTTTAAAAATCTTCCTGATGTAGCCCCCAAATAATAACTGAATTACAGAGACACAAAGGGGGGAGAATTTAACCAAAATAGTACAGTGCTTCCTTTAGAAATAATTCAACAAATAGGAAGCCTTAGTTTATTCACCTAAGTGGATAAACCTCTCAACAGACCTTCTGTGATGCCACTACGAAAAAAATAAAACAAAACTCCACTTAATTTTTCAATGTGAAGAATAAACAGTTGCTAAAAAACACAAACTTTAAGAAATCATTTTAGCTTCAAGCCTGCTTTAAAAAGAAAAAAAAACTGTTATGTTACTTAATGTTTTAGCAAATTCCCTTTAGAGCACAAATCATAAATTATAAAAATAGGTTTCCATGTGTGGCAATACAAACATTTTCATGGAAGCATAGAGGGTCTGTGCTTTTTATTTATTACCTAATTTACATTGGGATGATTCCCATTGTCTGCAAAGCAACAGGTTGGTTCATTTTTACATTGCGTAGAGAATCGCCAAATTACAAGGCTGACCAATGTGTGCATCAGAAGTCCCAGACACTACCTTCCTCACCTTGCAGATGAGAGAAGTGACAATACAGGGAGGTCCCAGGATGCATCCAAGGTCATACAACTAATTAGCCTCAGAGCCAGAAGTAGAGCCCACACCTCCTGACTCCCTGTATACTGCTGATCATTCTCACAGTTTATAAAGAATCTTTTATTACCAGTTTTTGTAAGCTTTCATTAGATTTATGAAAATTATAATAGTACTATTTCTAATAAATGTTGGCTCCTCCTAGTTATACACTCTTAATGTATCCATGTGTAACATCAGAATATACAGACTTTGTCAGTGACTCTCCCCCACTGGTCCTTAGAATGACACAAATGTTTCAGGGCAAGGGGAAAAGAGCCCAGGTTTGGGAGTCGGATGGGATGAAAAGTCTGAACCTCAATTCTGCTGCATATAAGAAGAGTAATGTTAAGTTATTTGATCTACTTAAGCCTTTGATCCTCAACGTTTTTCATTTAAAAATGGAACAATTCATGACCACTTTAGTAAGATTAATACAAAGCCCCTAAGATAGTGTCTGGATTTAGAGGGCTGAGGAAAGAATTTCTTTTGACATTTGAAATCTACCATATTTTTGGGCTGTCTAAATGTATTAGTTCATTCACTCAGATATTTCTTAGGCAAACAATTCTATAGTCAAACAATGTTTCAGATACAGTAGTGACCCAGATGGACAATGTCCTGGGGGCATTAGCCAGCAGGTACTGGTGTCTCTGAGGAGACACAATGAAGCTGGTCTTATATGTGCTGCAAAAACTGCAAACTGGACTCGGCGGCTATTAACAGAATGATCAGCTGCTGCCAGGGTACAGAGGCATTGCGGATGATGCTCTCAGAATCAGAAAGCAAGCAGAAAGCATGTCCTCCTCCCTCCTTCAACCGCCTGCTCTAGCACCCTCTATTGGGTTTAACAGAGTTAAACAGAGTGCCAGCCTGCAAAGCAAAAATGCAGGTTGCAATTTCTGCTCCCAACACCACAAGAAAAAGCTTCAACGGTAGGTAGGTTTGGATCATTAAGGACCATAGTTTAATAACGGATACAGATACATCCTGAGGAAGCTAATCCCTTGGCCAAGGCAAGATGACTGGGCCTCGATCTTTCTGCGCAAATTTGAGAAAAACCCTTTCCAATTACTGCTTAGAATTGTAAATGTTTATTGCAAAACACAAACTACTGAAAACAGTGCATACCTGTGTGGTTTCCTTTATTTTCCAAGGAAACATCTCTCTATGGGTTTGTGTGTTCTGAAGTATTTTAATATTGCAGTAAATTCAATAGAATGACATGTGGGGAGAGGGGAAGAAAGTAATAGATTCAGAAGATAAGACAGACCTGTGGGAAGGGAATTGGGAAAGAAATTTGGAAGATGACAGCTGTGAAGAACTTTGGGAGAAGAACTGAAGTCTCTATGGAGATTGACCAAGGTTTACCAAGAAGTATGCAAAAATTAGTCTGTCTCCCCATAAAAGCTACAATACAATTTGCATCACTTACAAATGTTTTGTGGACTTGGGTTTTTTTATTATTATTATTATTGTCATTGTTACTAAGGATAATACAGACTCTGACACAAAAGACAGAAGGACAGAAGAGCACATTATAATAATTATGTCTTCCTTTCACCCCATCTCCCAACCAATAAAGAATAAATATAATGGCAGATACATTGTCAAGGCTCATTTTCAGAAAACAAAATCCATCTAATTAGCTCAAGGAGAATAATTCTAGATATTAAGTACTGTACCAGATCCACTGGGAAGCTGAACAAAACAGAGCCTAGGGTGAGTTTTCAGGAATACCTCCCAAAGCCCCAATACCGAATTAAGACACCAACAGAGCAGCTGTCCCTCACAGTCAGGAAGTCACTGATTGCTTAATGCCCCACATTTGTCACAGTCCACACCAAAGTTGGGGCCAGACCATGGCCCTTCTGCTACCATTGCTTGAGGAAAACCAAATGTGCCTGCTTTGGTGCTCACTAACAGAGATGGCGAAGAGCAGCCTCCAAAACCCTGTAGTCCATTTTTGCCTTCTAAATACCAGATCTCACACAGAAATGCAGCTGCAAGAGAATCTATGCACTGTAGCCTTGAGCCTTCCCACTTTTGAAAGGGACTGAATGGATATTGAGTGAGGCCCTCCACAGGATCTGCTGAAGCAGAATTCCTCTGCAAGAGAGCAAAACATAGGAAAGGCTCTAGAAATAAAAACTGAATCATATTAGCAAAAATTTAGAAAAGTAGGGCAAAGGAACAAAAATCACAATCTAGAAAAACACTCGCTGACATATAAATATTTAGTAAAAGGTAAACATGGTATTTCAAATTCAGCCATTCAATTAAATGGGTGTTAGAATAACTGACCAACCATTTACAGAACTATAAAGTACATCTTTCACACACCACACAAAAAGCAAAATTCCAGGTGAATTAAAGAGCTAAATATTTACAAAGTAAAACTATAGAAGTATAAGAATAAATTATAAGGTAACATGGCTTAGCGTCAATAAGCCCTCTTAAGTAACTAGAAACTTAGAAATCACAAAAGAGAGAAAGCATGACACATTTAACTCCATAACATTTAAAACTTCAGTATCCCAAAGCCCACTGTATTGAATTAGGGTTAGCAACATTTGCAATATGGGAGAAAACAATTGCAGTATACACAACATTAATAACCAGAATACTTCAGAGAAACATAGAAATCAAGAGAAGCTAAAAAACTGAAGGAAAAATTTTCAAAAGAATATGGAGGCAATTCTCAAAAGAAACACAAATAGACAATATTTATATTATATATATTATATATAAGATATTCAGCTTCACTAGTAAGGAATGCATACTTCAAAAATGATGCACCATTTCTATCCACTAAAGTAACAATAATTTAAAAGATTGAAAATATATCAAAGAAGTCTGCTATCACTGTTCTTATTGAACATTTTACTGTAGGGTTAAGCCAATGTGAAACAGGAAAGAAAGAAACAGGAGGGGGGGAGAGAGAGAGAGAGAGAGGGAGAGAGAGAGGGAGAGAGAGAAGGGAGGAAGAGAAGGAGCAAAGGGAAAGAAGGGAAGGAAGAAAGGAAGGAAGGAGGGAAGATTGGAAATGAAGAAATAAAACTCTACAAGAAAAGTCTCAAGGATTTACAAGAATCCTAAAAGAATTGTAAATGGGTCTAGCAAAGCTGCAAAATACAAGGTCGGTATACCAAAGTCAATTGTGTCTCTATGAGCAATGAAAACACTGAAAATTGAAATTTTAAATAAATTTATCATTTTTAATAGCATCAAAAATCACAAAATATTTAGGGATATATCTAACAAAAGGTGTACAACTTGCATGCTAAAAATCACAAAACAATGCTGAGAGAAATTTTAAAAAGACCTAAGTAAATGGACTGATGTACTGTGCTCATAGATGGGAAATTCTATATCATTAAAATACCAACTCTCCCCAATATTATCTATCAATTCAATTCAACCCCAATAAAAATTCTAGCCTGAGTTTTTGCAGAATTTAACTAGCAGACTATTTATATTTATATTTATATTTATATTTATATTTATATTTATATTTATATTTATATTTATATTTATATAGCAAAGCAAACGACTTAGACTAGCTGAAGTAATTTTGAAGAAACAAAGTTAGAGGATTCATACTACCTGATTTTAAGACATCCTATAAAACTACAATAATCAAGAGAGTGTGGTATTGGCATGAGGAGAGGCATAAAGATTAATAGGACAGAACAAAAAGTCCAGAAATAAACTTACACATACAGGGTCAGCTGATTTTTCAGACAGGTGCCCAGGTAATACAATTAAGAAAGGATAATCTTTTCAATAAATGGTGCTGGACAGTTGATTCTCCATAAGAAAAATATGAACCATGGCATACACTATATACAAAAATGAACTCAAAGTGGGTTGTATACAAAAATGTAAAATCTAAAATTATAAAACTTCTAGAAGAAACCAGAAAAAAATTATTTGTAACCTAGAGCTAGGCAAAGATTATTTAGAAATTACACAAATGGCACAAATGGTATAAGAAAAAAATTAATAAACTGGACTTTATCAAAATTAAGAACTACTACTCTTTGAAAGATATACCACTAAGAAAATGGAAAGACTAATCACAGACTGGAAGAAAATATTTACAAAACACATATGTGATCAAATGCTTGTATTCAAAGTATATAAAGAACTCTCCCAATTTAATAATAAGAAACAACTGAATTTCTTAAAGTGGGCAAATGATTGAAACAGATTCTTCACTAAAGAAGAGATATGAATGCAGATAAGTACATGAAAAGATGCTGAACATCATTACAAATTAGTGAAATACTAATTCAAACTACAATGGGATCCCACTGCACGCCAACTGGAAAAACTAAGATTTAAAAACAGGAAGAAAAGGAAAAGAGAAAAGAAAAAACCCTCACAATGTCAAGTGCTTGCAGTGTAGAGTCACTAGAACTTTCATTAATTACTGGCGGTAAAGCACAGTGGTACAGCCACCGTAGGAAATATTTCAATATTTCTTTAAAAGTTAACTGTACACTTACACCGCCCAGAAAGCCACTCCTAGATATTTACTTAAGAAAAATGGAAATGAATGTCCACAGAAAGAACTACATATGAATGTTTATAGTAGCTTTCACACAGTCATCAAAAACCTAGAAGCAAGTTTAAGAATCATCTGGTAAATGGATAAATTATTGTACATCTATGCAATGTAAGACTACCTAGTAATAGAAGATTGGACTAGTGATAACACAACATGCATGACTCTCAAAAGCATTATGTTAAGAAGCCAGATTTAAAAAATTATGTAATATAGTGCAACCACTGTGGAAAGCAATATGGAGGTTCCTAAAAAAACTAAAAATAGAAATACCATTTGGCCCAGTAATTCCACTTGTAGGAATTTACCCAAAGAAAACAAAATCCCTGACTGAAATAAATATATGCACCCCTATGTTTAGTGATGCACTATTTACAATAGCTAAGATGTGGAAGCAACCTAAGTGTACATCAATAGATGAATAGATAAAGATGTGGCACATATACACAACAGAATATTATTCAGCCATAAAAAAAGAAATCCTTCCATTTGCAACAACATAGATGGATCTAGAGGATATTATGCTCAGTGAAATAAGCCAGGTGGAGAAAGACAAATAACAATAATTTAATTTATTTGTGGGATATAAAAACAAAGCAAAACAGAAGTAACAAAACATCAGTAGACTCACCAACACCGAGAAGTGACTAGTGGTTACCAAAGGAGAAGGGTTGGAGAGGGGGGTGAAGGGGATAAAGGGGCACAATAATTCATGATCACAATATAAATCGGTTACGGGGATGGTAGTACAGCATGGAGAATACAGTCTATGATTCTGTAGCATCTTTCTACATTAATAGATAGTAACCACACTAGTGGGGCTGAGGATTTAAAAATATGAGTAGCTGTTGAACCACTGTGCTGTATTTTTGAATAAGATTGTATATCAACAGTACTTCAATTAAAAAATTATATAGTATATCAAATTCTAGAAAAGGCAAAACTATAGGTCAGTCTCTGGCAAAAGCTGAGAGCTGGGAGGAGACTGACTACAAGAGGCATGAAGGGACATTTGCAGTGATGAGAATGTTCTGCATCTCGGTCATGGTCCTTGCTATGCAGCTTCTTTTTGCCTTTGACAAAGCTCATCAACTGTGCACCTAAAAATGGTGAGTTTTACTATTCTTAAATTACATTTCTATAAACCTGACCTAAAAAAACTCTGTATGTACAGTATAAACTTTTCAACTCTATAGTTTGATAATTTTTTTTTGAAATACATCTTACTGTTCTTTTTCCCCTTCCTTGTATTTGAACTTCTCCCAGTTGAGCTAGAGACTGAGGACTGTTTGAGCAAAAATAGAAAATGAAAGAAATATTCAGTGTTCGGCAGAGGAATTACAAATGAGGAAGTTTTAGTCTATAGAAGAAAGAAGGGAGGGAAGGAGGCCTAAGGAACAGAAATGAACAGAGAGACTGGGAAAGTCTTGAAATCCAAATGTTGAGAATGAATTCCATTACTTTACAATTCCCTTTTAAAGCAAGGCTTGGCCAGCTGAGTCTAAAATTTTCAAAATCCAAAGGTAAAGAAAATTCAGGAGTTAATACCCACCTAAGGAGAAGGTAGAAACATTTCTGACTGAGGAGGAGATAAGAAAAGGACACAATGCTAGGTGCTCTCAGGGGAAGTAAAGAGGAGGACAGGGTCAGAAGGAACCCCCGCGGACATCCCGGTCCCTTGGCGTAGCCAGGGGACAGTGAAAGCCTCAAAGGAACAAGCCCCATGTCAGCAGAGCACTGCATCCTGAAGAGCCCGGGGAGAATGGCTGAAAGCACTCACTCTGCGGTCTGCAAATGGTAGACAGTGCGGATAATACAGTGTGGGGTTCCTGAACCCGCAGAAAGCGTTCTGGAAAGATAACCCAAAATCGTAACTAATGATTACCCACAGTTGGGACTTCTGGGGAAATGCAATGAAAGACAAACTTCACTTTGTACTCTGTACTTCTGTATTGTTTAGGTGCTATATTACAGTGAATACGTGTGTGTGTGTTTACTGGTGTAATTAAAACTAAATTTTACATTTTTTAAGAAAATATCAGTAAATACAGGAAAACATCAATGGTGAAATTAAAATCATACACAATCCCAGCTTGTAGAAATAATTATTGTTCACATCTGATGTGAAGAGGTCCAACATCATCTAGAAATATACTTTAAAATTAAAATTACAGTTGTCCTGTGATATTGTTTTAAGGTCCCTTTTCTTAGCTACATGATGTATCACGAAATTTTCCAATATAATTGGAATCATTATAATTATGAATGACATTTTTGAGCACAAATTTTTAATAAAATCTTGAACACCCTGTACTTTTTCTCGTACATTACATTAAGAGAGCATTTCCCCATTAAATAGCCCTTAAAATAACTATACAGTATTTTACTGCATTTCTATATCATAATTTATTTAATTAACTTCCTATTGTTCTGGTTTAAGGATGTTTTTTAGGAGGATACAGCAAATAAAAGCAATGCTGAAAATCTTTTCATACATCTCTATTTCCTACAGATAAATTTCTGTAAGTGGAACTACTAGGTCAGAACCAGAAAAAAATCTTACACCATTTAATACATATTATCAATATTCTTTCCAGAAAGTCTGAACCAATTTTCACCTACCTAATATGAAAAAGCTCATTTCTGCCTTTAAAACTGAGAGTTAACATTTTAATTTTTCTAAGGGGACCCATGAAAGTAATGCGTCATTGATGGTTTAGTTTTCATTTCTTTATAAATGATGTTGAGCATCTTTATTTTATTTCCTATAAAATCACTAACTGCTTGTATTTCTTCTTTTGTGAATTTTCTTTTGATATCATTTTCTCACTTCACTTTTGGAATTGGAAGGATTCATCATTCAGGTGTTTTTAGAAAGGCATGCATGGGATAATGCAAAACTCTAGTTTCAAGGAAAGTCTGTAAAAAAGAAAAAAAACCTCTGTAACATTAACTGTGAACTCAATAAAACTTTTTTGCATAACTCAGAAAAAAAAGTGTGACTCAGGCACATGGCTTTACAATGGTTCAATGGCACAAATCTAGCATTTAGTGTTTTTTAAAACCAACATCACAAGCACCTTATCAGCATTATCTCATTTAATCCTTCTAATTCTGAGATAGGTAGTGTTAGGATACCCTTATAACAGAGGAGGATATTTAGACACAGACAGGATAAAATCTCAGGGATGGTAAGTAATTTTACATGTCCTTAAATGTCTCTTTTACTGACCAAACTTATAGCATTCTTTCAATGACTGTATGAATCTGTTTCCTTCCCTGCCTAGAATGTAAACCCCGAAAGATGAGGCCCATGTCTTCACTCTCATCTCTCCTTTCTCCTTTCCCCTCACTAGCACATAGATTTTATTGCTGGGGCCACAGCAAGAAATGAGCAAGTATTTGGTGTTTTTTCACACTGACCAATGGAATCCTAACTCTTGTCATTAACTACCAAAAAGGACCTTGTGAGTCATCTAGTCCAGATCAGATTTTGTATCCCAATTTGTCAAGGCAGTGCCACTCACCATGGGTGGGCAAATAGAGGCACAGGACTCCTATCTTTTCACTACCTCTGGAAGTTCTGGGCAGATACACCTGCCTTTGACACATTGTTACATCTTCTGTCCTAAGGCTTTCTGCACAGTCAGCCCTCCTCACCAGTTCCCCCTGTATCTTGGTTACACTGACCCAAAATACCAGCCTCCAGTTCAGCCAGCACCTGATACTGTATAGTGATAGGGCCGGTGACATTATTAAGTGATAAGGCTTCTAAATCTGAGAAACATCACATGGCCCCATTTACCCTGCTTTTAAAATGCAACATTAATGCATTAAGGTCAAAAAGCTAGGTATCCATTACTGGCCTTTCAATTAGAAGTTTGAAAGGAGGCTACAGTATGAAAATAAATTGAGTCAACTTGAATTTTGGATATTTCACTTCCTTTGAAGTAGAAAATAAAGAATGCAAAAAGATCCAAGAATAGGTCATTATTATTCTTTCCCTGCTTCAAGGCTTAGAAACAGTTTCCATTTGTATTGTGATGGGAAGCATTAAAATACAGGCAAGAAGCATAGCAGATATTTTATGTGACTGCCTTTAAGAGTTCATGGTAAGCTATCCATAAATGATTAATCCTGTCTTCTTTTGACTACTGCAGAATTACCATACGTTTATCCACACATAGACTAGTACAGCAGGCAATTATAGAGACTAAAAGAAGCAAAATACTGATGTGGAGCAATAGAACCCCCATATATACATATATTTTTAATTGATTAAATCAGAAAAGTCAGTTGAGCCCGTGTCATGCTAGTGCTGGATGGGAATTCTTCCCTACTCCTGACTCCTTCGCCACAGAGAAAGCCTAACCAGAGTAACACCTGTCGCATCTCTCCACTGCCTACTCACCCCTCAGGGGAAGTGGAGTGACATAGCTGAGCTCAGACACCTTAGATGTCATTTTCTTTGGGTATGAGAGGCCCATAAGGCACGGAACTTTTCCTGGCTTTCTCATGATCCAAGTGTTCTGTGGGGAGGCCTGTCCCAGTCCCACATTCCCTATGACTGAAGGTAGGTCAACCGAATTCTTGGGATCAGATTAAGGAAACCACCTGACCCTCACAATAAGCTACATCCTCAACTTGGTGTTTGTCCTAAGAAATATGGCATTTTGGCCTCCCATTTGCTACTGTTTGACATATCTTATTTTGTTATAAACCCAGAGAGGAGAGAGGGATATCAATTGTTGGCATTCTCAATGACTGCAACTTTTCATGGGCTCGGAATTGAAACCTGCCACACTAAAAATCAAGAAAATGTGTGGAATTGGGGAGGCAAAATATTCATGCCGAGAAGCTTTTGGTAGGTTCAGTGAAGGCAGTTGTGACCCTTAACCTTTAGTGGGCAAAGCATTTTGGTTTTAGTGGTTTGTAGAGGTTTATATTAAACCAGCTTTAGCTGCTGTGGCCTGAGCCAATGGATGGAAAGCATTAAGCCCACCAATGCTATGTTGACCTTGATGGGTGACCATGGCTCATGGTGGCTTTGTCTATAGGCTAAAGACAATTTTCCCAGAGGCAAGTCATCTCATTTATTGTAATGATGTTTTAAATACCCGACAGTATACTATTGGAGCCCAGGGCATGCTGCACCAAGATGTGCCACAGTGGCCTACTGATCACTTTGAATTAAAGTGACTAGAGAAGAAGCTGGTGCAGGAGGGACACTCTCACCCTCCCATCCCCCTCCCCAAACCAGGAAATGACTCTCCCATGTGGAAGTTACCCTCCCTGGACCTGGAGGGTAGAAGGTATCCTTATCCCCAGAGATAGGGAATTTAGAGCCAGGAAGGAGGCATAAAAAAATTTTTTTTTTACTAATTTACTACCCAAGCCAAGTGCTGTTTAAAATTTCAAGCTCCCAAACATAAATTTTCTTTATTCTATCAGTTCCACACAGATTTATTGCCTCTTTGTCCAAAATGTATAAAAGCTACCTGCCTTCATCATTTTTTTAGGTCTCGGTGTCATCATAGGCCTCTGTGCAGACGTAACAAAACTTTGGTTTTCTTCCTCCTGTGAATCTTTCTCATGTCAATTTGATCTTAGACTAGTTAGGAGAAGCTTAAAGGGTAAAGGAAAAATTTTCCTCCCCAAGTACAGCTTTTATTACAAAGCAGGTCCGTGTTTGAGGAAGGTCCAATATAGCCACACCATGATCATACAGCCGGATGCCAGTCCTGCATAGGAATTTTAAAAATGAACAAAAGATGTATTGAGTGTAGTTCCCTTGTATCTTGATTACACTGACCCAACACACCAGCCTCCCAGTACAGCAGCCACCTGATACTGTATAGTGATATTCAGAATGCATTTATTGAGCACCTACCATGTGTCAGGCCCTCTACCAGGTACGAGAAATTCAGAGATGACAAAGCAGAGCTTCCTGAGCTCATGATGCTCCCTTCCAAAGGCCATCACAACACAAGGTGGCAAGTGCTGTAATCAAAGCACCGAGAGGGTACCCACTGCCAACTTAGTGGAGAGAGGCTGCTCAGGAAGCTTCCACAGAGAAGTGATATGTTAGTGGAGTCATCAAGGATTGGAGGAAGAGAGCTGGCCAAAGAAGTTCAAAGAAAGAAGGCAGATTCAGGCACAAGAAGCCTTCCTCTAGTTACTAGAGGAGATGAATTCATGAAATTGTAAAAAAAAAAAATCTAGCTAGAGGGGAGGGAGGCCACAAAGGGTCAGGAGAGAACGACTGGCAGGAAAGAAAGACCAATGGGGGCAAGAGCAGAATGGTGAAGGGTTTTAGCCAGGAAGTGACAACATCAGACACATATTTTAGAAAGAGGACTCTTGTTGAGAAAGAAGCAGGTTAAGAGGGACAGAAAGTGCTGGGGCCATGGGTGTCAGACGGATTGGATGAAAATAAAGAGGAAAGAACTGATTTGAGAGCCATGTTGAAGTGGGAATTGACAGGAATTAGTAGATAATTGTGCAGGATGTGGGGCTTGGAAGGAGAAGAGGTGACAGCTGAAGGGAGAGGAAATATGTATAATGATTCTAGCTTTCTGATTTCAGGAATAATGTGGCTCGGAAGTGCCAGTGACTATGAAAGTAACTAAAGGAAGGCTTCCTTCCCCAATTGGAGTCTAAAATGCTTAGTCCATGGGGCTGGGAGTAAATAGACATAGGGGCCAACTAGCTAAAAATAATCTTACCTAACAGTTCAATTCTGTCTGAATTAATAATAGTGTAACTAGCTGCTATGATCTGATTGTGTTCCCTTACAATTCATGTTGAAATCCTCATCCCATAGGTGATGGTATCAGGAGGTGGGACCTTGGGAGGTGATTAGGTCATGAGGGCAGAGCCCTCATGAATGGGATTACTGGCCTCATAAAAGAGGCCCCAGAGAGCTGCCTTTCACCACGTGGAAGTAGGCCCTCTCAAGACACCTAATCTGCTAGGGCCATGATCTTGGACCTCCCTGTGAGACAGGGACCATGGGTTTAGACAGAGTAGGGTGAGGGCCTCTGGAAAAAACAAAGCAAGATAATCCATTCTGGGATTTGCTTTGGCCTGCTGGGGGGCCCAGCTTGTTTTTCTGACTTTACCCAGGTGCTGCTTTTCTTCCTCGAGCTCTAAACAAATGATTTGCAACCTAGAGGATGTAGCAAGCAAGCCCAAAGCAACGTAGTAAAAACAGGAAGGATTATATCTTGAAAATAAGATTGCATCTTAAAACCCAATTAGTTAAAAAGTAAGTTTCTTAACAAACAGACAATAAATCAGCCCAACTTGGGAGCAAAGCAGGCAGTCTTAAGAGATATGCTCCCAGACCAGGAAGCTGCTATCATGGGAGGAAATCAGAGCAGTAAAATTCTTATAAATAACCACGAAGACTAATAAGAAACCTAATGTCTATTCAAAGATAAACATTTTGGGACCACTTAACAGGTGTGCATGCCTAGCCCTTTGTCTCTCAACCGCCTATAAAACCCCTATGTAACGCACCACCCCAGGGCTCTCTTGTCCCCTCCTGGCCTGAGCCAGGAGCTCTGTCCTCTCCCTTTATCTCTAAATTAAAATCTCTGCCGTGCTCTCCTACCTTGAGTGTTGGCGAATTTCATTCTTTGACTTTGGGAACACCCTGACATCACCTAGCTCCAGAACAGTTAGAAATAAATCATTTTTGTTTTTAAGCTATACTTCTATCCTATTTTGTTACAGCAGCCCAGACTAAGACACTAGCTAAAGTTATTGTTTACTATGCGCCAGGCTTTGTGCTTAAAGAAATAAAGTAACTTACCTAGGATTAAATAGCAAGAAAGTGTACTGTTGATTCCAAACCATGTTATTCTAAACCCATTGCTTTTAGTTATTTTGCTCTGCTTTTTCCAACCAGTTTCAAGACTAGGGCAACAAAGCAAATCACTTGCGTCTTTGTCTTCTCCAATCAAGGCCTTCACTGAGGATGCTGGCTCCTCTGTCAGTCTGCTTAACACTGTGGGAAGATATACTTTTAAAGTGAAGTTGATAAAGCGACGGCCATGAAACTAACAAACAAAGAAAGAAAAATCTAATAAAGAAGTAGTGAGTAATTTATGCTTTACCGTAGAAAACTCTGCATTTGACCTATAAATCAATATACTCGAGCACAAAACAGTGGGGCACCCTGGAGAGAATCTTCAAAGAGAAGGTAGAAATCAACTTTGGTGTCTTTGAGAAAAGGGGGAAAAAAGACATTTGCTGCTTAGGCTATGATGAAATTCTTTGCATATGATCAGAACTATAAGTGACTCAAAGAGATTGTATCTTTCTGTTGCACATGTCATTTGTCCCAGCAATGGTGGCTGTGTTAGCCTGTCATTTTCTAGAGACCAGGAAGAGCACCTGAATGACATACCCATTTTCATTCTCTTGACACCACCTAGAACATGGCTCACTTCTCCAGAAGCACTTGTGAAGTTACTATACAAACTAAAGACAGAAAGGAGAAAAGGTCTGTGTTTACTCACAGGTATTTAAACTTTAAAACGGCAAAGAAAAAGCTGGAAGTTTTTCATTCATATTTTTTAAATACTAGTGAGCTCTGGCAACTACTCTCAGAAAACCATTTTCTACCCAAGTGGCTTTATCAGCTTAACTGATTCCCTTATGAATCAAAATTTCAAAAGGCAGTAAAAGCCAGTACAAAATAATGGAATTATTTTTGGAAGTTATACTAGGTGCCTACATTGTGGTTTTCTAATATGTCCCCTTTTCTTTTGAATATGCATTTCATATGTCAATGTCTAAATTATATCAGGATCTCTGTTGACAGTATCCAACTAGCCACAAACTGTTGAGAACTCTGCTCTTGGTCCAATCCATCATGATCTCTTGCCTAGACAACAGTGATCCTTCCAAATTGGTCTCCCAGTTCTCAGACTAACCCTGCTACAGCCTTTTCACCACAAAGCAGGCCATTCATTCTCACTGCTGTTACAGTATCCCAATGTGTGAGTATATCTCAATTTCTTTATCCATTCTACTGTTGATGTGCATTTGGGTAGCATTTTGCTTGAGTATCACAATTATCCAATTTATCTTTTTGGTAAGCATACATAGTTTAGTAAATATATTCCTGGGAGCGAATCTCTTGGGTCATAGGGTATGCCTATATTCAGCTTCCATAGATAACTGCAAAGAGTTTTCCTTAATACTGTATTTTCATTTTGCTTTACCTCATTTCTTATTCCATTCAGCCTTTAAAATATCTTCTGTGTTTCTTTTACATTTTTCTTTCAATGTTCAGCAATAAATAAAAATATTTTTAAAATCTAATTATTCTAAGCCCAGGCAGAGAAAGACAAATACCAAATGATTTCACTTATTTGTGGAGTATAAAAACAAAGCAAAACAGAAGGTAAAAAATAGTAGCAGACTCATAGACACCAAGAAGGGACTAGAAGTTACCAAGGGAAAGAGGTTGGGGGGGGTAGGGGTAGGGGGAAGGGCACAATAATTCTCAGTCACAATATAGGTTGGTCATGGGGACACTACTACAGCACAGAGAACACAGTTAACGGTTCTATAACATCTTATTACATTGATAGAAAGCAACCACACTAACGGGGGTGAGAATTTAATAATATAGGTAACTGTTTAATCACTGTGTTGTGTATTTGAAACCGACATAAGATTGTATATCAATGATACTTTTTTAAAAAATCTAATTATTCTCCAAAAGTATGAAATTATTTCTGAAAAAGTAAAATGTTTTTCATAATTGTGAATATTCAAAACAATGTGTTTCAAACTCCAAAGCCATTTCCACGAGGCACTCAAAAGCGTTCTGAGTGATGGAGCATTGGCAGGAAAACGGGCAGCCACCTACCACACCATTATACAGCAAACACACTAAACAGTGCTGGAATATTTATTGATAATATCCATCATATGCTAGTAGTATCTTATGAGTAATTTGAGATTATCTTTGCCTTCACTTCACCCCATTAGCAAAAATAACTATGATCATTTTCCCAAAGCATCAAAAACCCTTGTTCTCATTCTCTTCCAGCCCCATCATAAGTTTCAAGATGACCCAGGTTAAAAGCAGTACGGTTTCATTTGATAATATGGATTTGAGCCCTCTCCTTTTTTGTCCCTGTTGTCCTTGTCCTGACCAATTTTGATCATACTCCCAATAATTTCTCCTCATTGGGGGCTCTATTCTTGAAAGGCACTCTTGTTTACTAGTTTCAAGAGTACTGAAAGCCCAGACCCCAGGCTAGACACCATCAGGCCTTCCCAGAATCTATTTACAGTCATCCATGAATTGGAACCCACAAAGTATTCTCTCTGCTTGCACTGAAGATGGCAGCATCATAAAATGAAAGGAACTTGGATCACTACATGAGTCAGGGTCCCAGCATGAAACAGCTGGTACACTCACACGAGAAGAGAATTCACAGAAGAACTATTCACATGAGTGTTAAGGTAAAGGATCTAACTAGAATGGTAAAGCACCTGGGACTAGGAACAATGGGAATTGTTTTTATAGGTCTAAAAGGAGAAGAGGATAGATCAGCACCCAGTGTGGCACCCAGTGAGAGCTACAGCCCTGGGAGAGGGGCCACAGGTAAAGGAATGAGCTATGGCTGAAAGAGCAAAGACACTGACCTCTCCTCTCACTCTGCAATCTCCCCCTGGTGCCTGTCATTGGCAAAACCCACTGGAAGCCACAGGCAAGCGAGTTTATGTGATGCAGTCTGTCGAGGCACAGAGCAGAATGGGGAAGGCAGAGAATGGGTCTGGTGGAGTGAATACAGTTTATCCAGCAGCATCCCTGAGTCAGTGCCTGGAAGGAGTCCATCCAGGAAAGCAGTTTGACCAGTATAATAACACATACATTAGCCTAATGTGTGTTGCGTTACTGTTACACCTCTAAGATTTAGAGGTTGTTTGTTTCAGCTGTTAACTTACCCTAACAAATATATCTGGTCCATTTGGATTTTTGTAGCATGCATTTCATATATTCAAACTGTTTTTCCAAAACGATTAGCAGAAATGTGTAACAATCCTCTAAAAATGTAAATGAGTGAATATCATAGATATTTTTACATAAATTGTTAATAATTCTACCTTAAGATTATAAATAATTGCTCCATCTTCAGATGTTCCAAAGAGAAGCTTTTTACAGTGACAGCTCAAAAGGAAAAAAACTGTAGGGGGGATAAAATATTACATTCTCTTCTTCAGAAATGAGACTAAGGAGAAAATACCATAGGAAAACAGTCAAGTGAATATCATGGAAAAGTTACTTTCACGTTTGCCCACTCCCATTTCAACTCACAGCCTTCCTTTTAGTCCTGCTTTCCCTCCTTCTTTCCCAGTTGAAGTACCTATTGTTCTCAAGCTGGCCCCTACTATCTTGGACACCCACTGCATTTTCCCTACAGGCTCTTTCCACCTCCTCCACCTCTGCTACACTCCAGGCCTCTTCAACTTACATTGAAACATTGCTCCCGGCCTTGCTAGGTGAGTGTCAGCTAACTCTATTCATCCATCTATTCATTTTTTAAAAAAATCATCAGGTACTAATTAAGTGCAAGATATATTCTAGATGTTAAGACTATAAAGATATGTATATGACAAGGTCACTTCACACAATAAATTATAACATAGAGATAGAGAAAATACATGGAAGCAGATAACCTAGTATAAGGCAGAAAATGGCCAGTAACATAAAAGAGGCACAGATAAAGTCCTACAGTTTACTTTCTTTCGTATGGCCAATTCCTTCTTATTCTTCAGGAACCCATTCAAGTGTCTCCTCGCCCAGGGAACTTTCCCTGACCCTGACTCACCCTGCCGTTCCTCTATTTGTTCCCCCACTCCCAGTCACAGCTTCATCACCTCATAAGGTAATGGCCAGTTTTTTACCTATCACCCCAAACAACTGTAAGTCCCTGGATGTGGGGGACAGTGCCTTGTCTTTGTACACTTTCTCTACCTCACTGAATGTGGGGCACACGAAGCCTTCAACAATGAATGCATCAGCGGATGGGGGGCTGGAGTACTGTTAGAGCATTAGAGGTGAAGGGGAGTAGTGTGAACAACACGAAATCAGGAGAATAGAAGGTCAGTTCCAGGAATTGCAGAAGTCTAGTTGGATTGTGTTATAATATATATATATATATATATATAAAACAATATATAATTGCTGGACTCTGGTTGGATGTGGGCAGCAAGGTGGCAGGTGACAAATGGTGAAAATAAAAGACAATAAAAGCCTATAAGGTCTTAACTGTCTGGCTAAGGCAGCTGGATACATGCTGAGGGTGGAGAGCCACTGGGAGCTGATGAGCAGGAAGAGATAAAATCAGAGCTGTGTTTTAAGGAAATTAATCTGGCAGTTGAGATATCTTTCCCTTTTCTATAATATATTCACTTTCTATCAGGAATTTTCTTTGCCTTAACCCAAAGGACTTAATCTTATGGTATGGGTTTGAGGAGCCCTGATACACATTTCTTTTTCCAAAAAAGCTCAAACCTCCATGTGTCTAGGTTAGCCTTGAATAAAGTGTTGTTTTGCAATTTTTCTTTCACGCAATTAGTCTTTATGCTGCTCCCCAAGACAACCACATTATTTTGATGTAACACTCTGAAATTAATTGTGAGCTGATCCCCAAGGCCCTTCACATAGTTACCAGCAAATGCTCACCCCCAGTAGAGAGTGGTTCTATGACTTTTATATGCGATTCTCTTACAAGGCAACATGTGCGGATAGAGATTCCAATCAGGTTTTCACTGAAAATAATTTTTAAATGACACATTCATCCAAAGAGAAATTATCTTTCAATGTTATAAGAAATATTTTGATACTTGTACTAGTACTAATTACAAAGAATAAATCAATACTAAAAATTAAGCCATCATCCTTTGACAATCACATAGTATTCAATTTATCTGCCATAAGCCAGTTTCTGTAACAATACATGTGCACCAAATCAACAACTGATAACTTCGACCATTTTAGATGAAAGTTCCATCATAAAACTGTAAAGTTTTATAAACATTAAACATGCAAGTTCTATTGTTATTTTGTTTTTAATAACATTGATTTTCTCTAGTTTCCCAAACTTATTGCTGATCAGAAAAATAAATAATTGCAAAGAACCCAAGTCCAGTAAGTATTACTGGGTTGTGGGATACAAAATGACTTTGATATTGTCCAGATGGACTTTTGGAATTATCTTTTTGGATACCACATATTCAATAGTTAACATTTCCAAAAAAATGGGTTACTCTGAGATTGAAATATTTTGATTCTACAAGTAAAGCAAGTCACTAGACTTGAGCCATCTTTCAGCTTTTTTTTTAGTCCCAAAATGGATTATTGAGAATACTCAGGCTGTATGTACAACTGAGGAAGAAACTGACTCAGATTCTCATTTTCCTGTTATTTGATACTTTGACAAACTACCCTTCTTTCGAAGTCCATCCCTGGGTCAAGTGAAGGGACAAAGAAGGCAATTTCCCCACTCTTCATGCGGCGGTGCAGCCTCTACTCTAAGACTCCTAAGGCTGTGATGCACAGCACTAGAACTCTCGGGGCATGGACGAAAGAACAGATGCCTTCACAGAAGCTACCTCCAACAGACGAGCTCACTTTTGATCTTTGCGGGACTTTGGTGCAAACTTTCTATTTAGATTTCAGGATGCGCATCCCCTTCATCTGGTCCGGAACACCCATTCTTTAAAAATCAGGACGTAAACTACTGACAGACTTGTCCTGACAAACGAGTCACCTCAGTTTCACTATCTGCTCCCACAAGCCTGCATGAATCTTTGCCTGGTTTGGTGAACAATTCACAAACAATATTAAGTTCTCTTGAAAAGAGAGCTTTCTCTGATCCTGTTGGTTTCCTAGAACCAAGCACATGGGTATTTGGTTTATCAGCATTTCTACAAATTCAGTTTTCCACACATTTAATTCATATGCACATGAATATGTGTAAGTCATTTTTAAAGTTTCATATCTGTAAGAAGATTTAAAATATTTTGTATAACATTCCAGTTAACTCTGGATAATTGGAGGGCAAGTATCTATTATTTAGATATTCCTAAAAAATATCTTTCATTCTTTACCTCTCTTAGTAAACATTTGCTTTTTCTTTTTTGCCATCCAATCACTATATAATCAATTTAATAACTGTGTTGCTGACATGTTAATTCCCTTCATTTTTATTTTTTTAAGCAGAAAAATGGGAAATTTGGAGTATATAGGCCTTACCTTCCCTCTGGGAGAAACTTGTCCATTACCATTATGAATTCATGGAGAAATTGAGTTTTGTTCAACTTTCAATTCCTTCAATATTCTCTGTTTGCTGCAGAGATCTTTGAAACATAAATTCTCATACCAAATGCCCTGCTCCAAGGGAAAGTTTATGAGCAGTAACTCTTCCCTCAGTCACAGAAAAGCTGTCTATTCCATAGAGGCATTAACAGTATATAGAACTAGATATTTCTTTGGTTTCTACAAGGTGACTTTGTTTAATGTAAATTTCTAGATCAGACACCCATGATATGAGAAAAAAAACATATTCAAAGACCAAATTTTTAAATGCATCATTTTAGATTACCTGTGCCTACCATACCCTCTACTATACATGCTCTTTATGCTGAAGTATTATGAAATGTTTGAATGAAGTGGTTTACAATTTTAGTAGTAACAGGTGTTCTAATTCACACTAAATGGTCTTTACAGTATGAGATTTCATATTCCACGCTAAGACTACATTATCAGAATCCAAATCCTCAATATTACCCCCACAGCATCAGGCAGCTGCTGCAGGAGCAGCCTAAGAGGGAATGTTGAGCCATGTCAGCATTGTAGCTTTGAAGGACATAGGTAACTCACAACTCTGGTCATCCAAAACAGCTGACTCTATGGTATTAAGCTCACTGCTCACAGAGGCTGAAGTCAATTGTGCTTATCTACAGTGGGGACTCTTGTACCAACAATTTCATCAGTGTTCCTCTTTGGCCTTAGCAAAATAATGAAGCACTTGGGAGCAAATATACAACCCAACAAACCATAGCTGGATGCCAAGATTGCACAATGATTTTCCAATACAGTTAGGGGATGGATGTAAGTCGGGTTTGGACTGGGAAATTCTGTAGGCTAAGAACAGTGAAATAGTCTTTCCATGAATGCAAGACAGGCAAAGAGAAAAGCCCAGTGCCAGAGTGACCTGGCGGCCATGCAGGACTGGCTGTATGGCTTGCCAGTGAAAAACATGGAAGACAGCAATGTGATGCCCAGAGAAACCTGAATGAGGAAGCTCAGCTCCTGTCGCTGGTGTTCACAAGTGGAGTGTGCCTGTCTATCACATGCACAATTGTGACTGCCAAGACTACAATCTCCCCAAAGATGGAGAGAATGACCAACACGAATCCCAGGGCCTCATCATGAGTAAGGAATTCCACCTCTTCAAGCACACAATCACTCTTTTGCGCATTTGAACAATGGTCTCCATTGCACTGTTCACACTCCCTTTCACCTAATGAACAAAGAACAGAGGACTGACTGCAAGGAAATCCAGTTGTCCCCTTCAGTTATGAATAACCCAGAGCAGCCAAAGGCCCAGTGCAGGACTCACTGAGATCCCATTATATTTGAATATATAATTGTAAGATAAATTCCAGCCAAAATAAGCAGGCAAAGAGAGGCAACAAAGGACCAGGCAATTTATCTGAATGCGATCCTGGGCGAAGTTCACCAGCCTGTACAGACACAGGCTAGGGAAGTCGCACTCAACAGGGCAGGCAGCGAGTTTTTAGAGAAGGTAGTGGGGAGCAGAGCTTAGTTTTACAGTGGTGCGAGAATTGGCTAGCCTAAGGCACATTTTTCAGGTTGGGAAGGGGCAGCAGCCGGGGACTTCGGCACGTCATCAGTGTGATGTGCTCAACCCTCCCCCTAGTGCCTTCAACCTTACATTTCAGCCTTTTGGTCATAATGGGTAACGATTTGATCTGGCTACTTCTGGCTGACAAGGGGCATCGTTGGTGGGGGGGGGAGGGGATTCGTAGCATGTAGTTATAGTCTTCTGACTGCAAATATTTTGCTTTGCCTTCTCTAGAGGCCCTTATTCTACTCTGTCCAAGCTCATGGTCTTTGTTTCATTTTTTCTTTTATAGATAGAGACTTTAGCTGCTGCCAGGGAAAAGAGGCGATGACCGCTCTGGCTGCTTCATGCTGAGAAGGGGTGCAGTAAAGGGTGCAGCTAGGTCTCTATCACTGGTCAGTTGAGAGAGCCTCAGAAAGTTGGCGCTTTTATTCTGGAAGGACAGATTTGATGAGATTAAGAATACATGGCTGAATATGAGAACTAGAAATCTGAAGAGTTTAATTGAGAATTATAGCCAGGTATTATGGGGAAACTAAAATTTTGAATCGAGTTTACATCTCAATGATTAGTATTAGGACATATAGATAAGACTGCATTATTGACACAATACTTTTCTCTAAAATCACCCTTATTTTTATTAGTAGCTAGATTAAGAAAATAATTAACACTTGGCTTTATTATTTGCATAAGTGCAGCAAGAAGAGTAATTGATTATATAGGCTTTTTTAAATGTGCTTTGCTGGAACTTTTTGTAAGGAATTTTAGATTGAATTTTTAAAGGCCTCTCGAGGCCAGAAAGCCAAGTAAGACTTGCCATCAGGTTGTGCCTGCAGTACCTGTAGATTTGGGTGAATTCTTCTCTTCTCAAGGTTCCCAAGACATCTTGAGGTTCCTGCACCTGCCAGGAAGTGACCTTCTTTACTCACCTGGTAAGGCTGCTGGGAACTCTGTAAGCAAGGTACCAGGCTAGTTCTTCCAAAGGGCTTTGTTGGCTTTATAAAGTCAACCTTAGTTCCTTAAAGCTGTTCACATCTGAGTTTATGTATGTGTTTCTCAAGTATGACATTCCAGTCAAAGCTTTGGTAATATAACTAGTGTTTTTAATTGGTCCTCTTACAAGGAAAGCAGATTCTTATTGAACTTGTGCAAATAAACATACTACCATGAAATATAAAAATAGTTATTGAGGGTTTTTAAATTCTGGAGGGATTAGGTAGAGAGAAAGATAAAGTTTCAATTCTGCTTATAAAGGCAGTCATTTACTAAACTGTTGTCAGCTTAAGAGAACAAGCTTAAAATACTTTATCAGCAACATTTGAAACAAAAAGCTACAAAATCATCTTTAGTTTACTTAATCTTATGTAACTAATAGTTGTTCTGCTGAAATTTAGTTCTTTACTAATTTAGGAGTACCATCTGGAGGTAGGAAAATATTTTTCATCTACACACTTAGACACACAAACATACAAACTGAGCCACAATGACTACAGTCAGCAACACTTTTTACATAAAAACATATACACAGATAGACAAACCGATATAAAGACTTGAGTTACTGATATCTAATTGCTTTGTTTTTCCTCAGCTTTTTGTTTGTGGCTTCTGGAACTAGAGGGCAGGAGGAGTGTGTTCTGGTGGGGGAAGAGGGCAGTGAAGGCGGAAGGAGAGGGGGAGGGGGTGGTGCAGCCACCGGAAGAGGAGAGCAGGAAGACAGCATGGTTGAGAATGGACTTCCCAGGACTTTAAGATGGCCGCGACACATGTGAAAACAAAGGACTTAAAGATGGTGGTGGAGAGAGGGGGAGGGGATTGCGAGCTGAGGGAGGCAGGTGACTGAGGTTTTCTGGCAGATCTGAAAGGGAAGAAGGACTGGGCAGAGTAAGAGGCTGACAATCTTTAACTGGAGATCGGGCCAGGAGAACCTGAGTTATTAAACACTTTACATAAAGGTCTGGTTGGGATTGCAAAGTCCAAAAAGCTTGCACATATGGGATTTCACTCTAGTCTCCGCTCCAGTGGCAATAATTAATCAAGTTGGTGAGGAGGCTAAAATTGAAAGTTCCCTCAGGGGGCCAGCAAGACTGATTGTCCAAGGGATACTGAGGCCCGGCCTCAGAGCAAAGAAAGACTAGCTTCCATTTGCGAACTTCTCGGGACAAACATAGAGTAGCCAAATTAGAAATGAGACACCGCAGTGGGGTCTGAGCCTCCACTTTTGAGGGCTGGTTCCCCATGTCTGCACCACTTCCCAACTTATCCCACTGAGAGGAGCACCCAGCATCCCAAGTGTGCCAAGTCAGGGGAGACGTCCTGGGAGCCTGGGTGAGGGACGTCTCCCCCACTGCAGGGCCAGAGGAGGGTATCCTGGATACTTGCAACAGAGGGCTGAATGCCCAGACCTGGACGTATGCACGATTTCTAACGGACCAGGTGAAATGGAGTTAGGAAGGGAAGCAGACCAGGGGAAACTGAGGGTCTCACCAGAAAATAGTCCACGCAGCAGAGAGCAGGTTGAGTTCCTGGATCGGGGAAGGAGGGGGCGGGGCCGCCAGTGGCCGGTCGGGGTACCACACTCACACTCCTTCCCAGGTTTCGGCACCAAATGCAAGATAAATTCCAGCCGAAATAAGCAGGCGAAGAGAGGCAACAAAGGGCCAGTTTATTTGAATGCGATCCCGGGCGAAGTTCACCAGCCTGTATGGACACAGGCTGGGGAAGTCGCACTCAGCAGGGCAGGCAGCGAGTTTTTAAAGAAGGTAGGGGGAGGCAGAGCTTAAATTTAAAGCGGAGCAAGGATTGGCTAGCTTAAGGCACATTTTTCAGGTTGGGAGGGGACTTCGGCACGTCATCAGTGTGATGTGCTCACCCCTCCCCCTAGTGCCTTCAACCTTACAATAAAAAATTTTTTAAAAATCAGAACCATGATAAAATGGTCTTAGAGTGAGCAGCTAATATTACAGATTGAGAACTACTTTTGATTTTGGAAATTCAGTCTCCCTTCTTGGTTTCAGCCTTTCCTGCATGGGCCCTTTGCAGTAAGATGCTGCTGTCTTTCTCTTCCAAACTGAGGAATTGTGTATCCTCATAAACCTGAGAACAACCCACAAATGATTTCCCATATATGAAAAAATTAAGGCTGTTAGGGTAAACCAGTCAAGAGGATTGTAACAGGGATAAGGCTGAATAAAATATGAGTGTTTTCAGTCTTCCATTCAGCATCACCACCACCTACTGAAGAGAATTCTGTCTTTGCCCACTCAGCTTTACCCTCCCCACCCTCTAGATGCAGAATTGGAGGAATGGGTGGAGACGGACTGAGAATAAGAAGGGAAACAAAAATAACAACTATGTTGACTAAAGTTAAAAAATAGTTCGGGGAATTTAGCTGGGCAGAGGCCCTAGGGAGAATATTGTGACATAAGAAAAAGTTATTTGAGATGAGTTTGTAGTAGATAATAAATGGATTTCTTTAATGTTCTTTGAAAGATGCAGGTAAAGATTGGAATTCCCTTTTAATCATTTCTGACTGCTGTACTGGACCTCCTTTGCTCCCTGTACACAGACTGGCCCACATGGGATCCAGGAGTTCTTCAGATTGTGTTGTGCTTCTTTTCAGTTTGGGAGAAATTTCACATTTTTAAAAGTCTCTTCTAAATGAATTGCTCTTGAGGGCTTTTTGGCAAAAGACAAGTACAATTTATGTTATCTTTAACAGAAGGCAGGGATAAAAATAAGCCTGCTCCAACATGCTTTGTAAGGATAAGCATACCAAGCCCAGCTAAAATCTCATCATGAAGAGCAGAAATCCAGCCTGTTGTAGTGATGAATCCATCGAGGAGTAGTTACAAAATTCATCTGTTCTACAAACCTGGAGTGATTATGGCCTTAAGCCAATTGTCTTTAAAGATGGAATTATAGATCTTATAATTCCAAATTAGAGATAATTTGGTAGAACACAGAACTGTAATTCATTTATTTTTCCAATTATTCACTATTTTTCCATAACTAATGTTTAATCTATTTCAGAAATTGAAATTTTAAATACTTTCAATGAATCCATTTATATTTTGCATTTAACTTTAAAAAAAATTTTCTCTCTTAAATTCATGCAAGTCTTTTCCCCAATTGTTGCAATTTTAGAACTGAAACCCAATACTATGTTTTTTTTCATATTGCACAGAATATCCAATAATTTGATAGACTACATTATTTTTGTTGTAACTTGTTAATACCTATTTATAAAGAAGGCTCCCAAAACCCTCTTTGACAAAACATATTTAATCTAGCATGTTTTTCAATATCAATGAAAAATACGACCATCTCTACCTGGTTTCCACGACACGTGTCCGTCAGCACATGGGGATGCAGTTAAAGCAGCATATTGGTTCCACCATCGGACCCCCATCTGGGTCCCTGGACGACACAGATCTGTACACACCAATAGGGAAGCTAGAAAAGACAAAAGCAACACATGTAACAAAGCCCTTTGTCTCCACCACTTATGAAGCTGAAAGAGTGCACATCTGGAGTTCTATGGAAGTTTTGTGATGTCTTGGGAAACCCAAGATAGTTGGGCAAAGATAATACACAAAGGGTAACAACAGGGAGAGCCTAGAGGGGAATGTCACTAAGAGTCAGTCCTGTGGGTGATGCTAGAAATGCGAAGCCAATCCTAAAGCTAGCTCTTTCCAACTTCCAGAACTAAGAAAAGACTCTGGGGAGGGCACAATATGACAAATCTGTTACTGTCTGCAGTGGGAGGGAGGGTGCCTGTTACCCCCAAGAATTGTCTTGAGAACCTGAAAATATTTCTTCTCACAAGGTCATCCCAACATAGTGTGAAAGTCAAAGATATGTCATGAAAGGTCAGTAGAAAAGAAAAATGATAAATCCGTCCCCTAGGAAAAACTGACATGGTAAAAAGGGAAAGTGGACAAGGCACAGCACTGGAATATTTTCTCATGAAGAGTTTAGAAAGCTCAGTGGTAAATGCAGGCTTCCCTTTACATACATTTGGATGTGTATCTTGAAACCCAGGACAAATGTAGTGTTTATAAATGAGTTCACATCTCATGTAAATGAAGAGCATTTTGTTTAAAAGAGAAATAAAATGCATTTTCCATTAAGCAAATATTCATTTGGCAAAGTGAATAATTACATTTATATTTATTTTTGGAATCAGAATTTTCCTATATTGAGTTTGCCAGGTTAAATCTGAATTAAACAGCAAAGGAAAAAAGTAGAAATTTCTGAGCTCAGTTTTGGTATATAACATTACTGATATATTGCTATACACAATGGATAGGCTTCTTGTAAGGGAGGGAGTGTATATATATATATGACAGCAGATGAACTGTATTTCCTCTCTCCTGACCCATGAAAAGAACTCACATACCTTTCTTGGAAAATCATCACATACAACAAGCTGCTGCCTTTTTGTTCCATTTTTCGGGATCCCTTCCTTTCTCACACGTCATGATTTAGCTCTTAACCCACTCACCTCACTAAAATGCTTCTTGCTGTGACTGCTAGCTTTTCCTCTAGGTACATTCCTTTATCTCACTTCAATATGTGGCACTCCTGATCAAGCCTTCCTTGAAATGCAGTGACCCTTGGTTTCCACTGGGTCCTTCTATTGATTTTGCTAGTTCTACTCCTCCACCTTCCTCAGCACTGTGCTTATCTTCTTGGGTTTGGTCCTGGATCTTCTGCTTTGAGCTCTCAGTGTAAATAAGCTCATTCATTCTCTTGTCTTCTACCAACAGTTCTTTATAAGAAGAAACAAATCTTTTTCTCTAACACCAGACTTACTCACCTGACCTCTAATTCCATATTCTAACCTTCCAGCATGTCCTTGCTTTGAGTTTCCACCATCACCACAAATTCAACATGGCCAAAACTATCCCCATTAAGCCTATTCCTTCTCCCAAATTCCTCATCTGTCTCTGTCACTTTCACCGCCTTTCTAATGCAGAATCTCCAGCCTCATCTTCTATTACTTGCTTACATGTACCCTCCCCTTCACTCAGGCCCATCCCTCACCTCCAGACTCAATTTGCCATCATGAGTTAAATTGCACCTTACACCATCCACTAATGGTTTGAGGCAGGACACTTCCAGGTCCAGTCTGTCAGTAAATTCAGTGTTATGTAGAATCTAACTACTTTGTAACATTCCTATCGTGTCTATCCTGGTCCAAGCTATCTTCATGATTTTGGATTATTCTACTGGTCTTCTAACTGGTTTCCCTGGTTCTACTCTTTCCCCCCACCCCTCCCCACTCCTTCACTCTATTTACAGCATGGAAGATAGAATGATCTGTTAAACCCTAAGTCAGATCATTACTCTCCTTTGCCAAGACACTTTACTGGCTGCCCGTTTTACTCGGTGTAACAGCCAAAGTCCTTCAAAAGCCAGTGAGGCCCTATGTGACCTGACCCCCTCTCTCCTCTCTTTCCTCTTTTCCTACTACTCTCTCTCTCTCTCTCTCTCACTCTTTCTAGCTACACTGACTCCTTTGCTAGTCTTCCAAATGCCAAGCACACCCCTGCCTCAAGGCTTATAAATTGCCATTCCCCCTACCTGATATGCTTTTCCCCTAGGTAATGCATGAATTTACTTCCTTTTAAGGTTTTGTTCAAATGTTACCCAAGTGAGGCCTTCCCTAACCAAACTGTTGAAATTAGAATGCAACCCCTGCCCCAGCAACTCCCTATCTCAGTTCCTGCTATTTTTCGTCCTTAACATTATCACCTTTTAAGATAACATATAACATACTTTCATTTATCTTGTTTTTTGCCCTTTTTCTCCCACTGAAATGTTAGTTTCCATTAGGCATGGATCTGTTCTGTTTTATACACTGATGTATCCTCAGTTCCCAGAACAGTGCCAAGCATATAGAATATGGTATTCAATAAATATTTGCCCAGTTAATTAATTAATTAGATTGTGAGTGCTATGAGGGTGGTGATGTTTTTGCAGACCTTAACACAGAGGTGAACTCACAGCAGATGCTTAGTAAGTTTCTATTGAACTATATTGAACAAATTTCATTATACAAATATAGCTCCAATTTTAAAAAAGATGAGACAAAATTAAATTACTATGCTCTAATAAAACATTATTAAAATAGAAATCTACTACTATATTTTTCTACTGTTCCATCAATTTTTATTAGAAGGATCATTCTATGAACGATGTGTATACAAGCAGTAACGTCCTGTCTTTTTCAAGCAAAACATATTGAGCACCTACTATATGCCTAGCGGTAGGCATACAAAAGTAAAAAGCCACAGGCCTCATTCAGGGAGAGAGCTCTGAACCACAGAAGACGGCTTATACTCTAAGCCTAAGGCAGTTCTGTCTTTCTGCAATGATACAAGTGTTACATATTATCTATCTGTTACATATCTGCTATCTAATATGATAGCCTCTAGGCACATGGAGCTGTTGAGCCCTTGAATGTGTCTAATAGGACTAAGGAACAGAATTTTTAATTTTAACTTTAATTAATTTTAATTTTAAAAGTTACATGTGCTTAGGGACTTCTGTATTGAACAGAGCAGCTCTAGGTCAAAGAAATAAAATGCCAGAGAGCTGGGCCCCTACAATGGTAAACACCGATAAGGTTTTATTTTTAAATCCTGATATGATATATTCAAGTGCTACTGAAGGGTAGGCCAAGAAAAGGAGGAACTAGTGTGTATGGATATATGTGTGTGATGCTTTGGAGCATATGTATAAGTTTATATATGTTCATTGCTACCCATAGAAAGCAGAGAACAAAGAGAAGAGATAAAAAAAGAGATAAAAAACATTCTCCTAGGTGTCTGACACAGCATAGGAGCTCAGAAATCTTAATTTCCTTGTCACTTATTCTAAGATCCTTTTTTCCATGATTTGGAAAACTGGGAATCTCAGATCTCAGGTTAAAAAAGCCATACAAGAAGAGAGAAAATACATGAAAAAGAAACAAGATTAAAAAAATACCCACACTTCAAAAAAAAAAAGTCTTGCAACAACAAAGAAAAAGCTCTGGCTGTGGGGACACCCTCTTTCAGCTCTCTCACTCCTGGCTCCTTTATTCTGAGATTAAATGGAAGATTAAATTGCCAGTGTTTTCCTACCACCCTATCATTTTACCATGACACTACAGGTCACCCTGCAGTAAACATTAAACTAGAATATCAAAAGCCCTACCATCCTACTTACCTAGAACTAAAATTTCATTAAGGGTAAAAAGTTCAGCAGCCTGGTAAGTAGTGGGATTTCTTCTTAACTTGCAGTACAGGATGTGCTTCCCAGCACTTCTCTGTGTTGTCAGCACATTGTATTCCCAGGGGACACAGTCCCTCGCTCACCAACTACTTCTCAGTCCTGCATATCAAAGCCCTCCTGTCCCTACAGAAGGAAGAGAAATAAAAACCATAATAACTAATAATAAATAGTAATCCATGATTGCTGAATAATTAGAATTATTTATGAATAAATTATAATGAATAAATTAATACATAATAGTGAACAGGAATAGTAATGAAAATAACAGATTTTTATCTGGGGTATGTATTTTACATCAAAACCAATACATATAAACCTCGTAACTTCTACCTCTCAGAACAACTTTGAAAGCAGTATTTTGGAAAGAATTGTAAAGGTTATGAAACTCATCTTTTTCTCCCATAATCTCTCAGTAGATTTTTCTTAATGATACACTAAAGCTTGTTGCATGAATGTGCACCCATACATATACCATAGTGGTAACTAGCATTCTCTACCTCAATTTATATTATGAATTTGTAATTCCTCCCTCGCATTCTTTGACCCTGGGAATAAACAGAAGGAAAAGGAGGGGAGGAAATGACGTCCCTCTAGAACTACCATCAGAGATGGAAGGAAGGACACATGGATTGCCCCAGGGCAATGGGTAGTTGTTAACTGTGAATCTCCACACGTCCTCTGAAAATGACCATGCAGCTTTAAACAATAAAAAGTAAAACTACACATGATGCACAACTTCAGCATCTTCAAGAGCCTGAGAATACTATGAACCTCAAAGTATTGTAAGTAGAGAAATAGCCACTAAATTACAGCAAGGCCATCTTTAGAGTTCCTTTCTCATCTCTGGATGTGTGGAAAATGCATGGAATCTGGAAAAGTTGTGCAGAAAAGAGTAAGGGGGAGCAGAGAACCCAAGGTTGAAGAAGAGCAAACAAAATCATTCCTAGAAAGAAAATATCCCGTTCTACATGAAAACAATCCAAAACCTTGTAGAGATAGTACCAGCTACAGGGAAAGGCTTTGAAAGTGGGACTCAAGGCGACAACTTCAGGAAGGCACTACCTCAATGGAACCAGAAGGTATCACAAGTGATCAGGAAAAAAGTATGGAGTAGGAAGGCAAGGTGGAAACCTCCTCCCACCCACACACCAGGGAAACAACGTCAGCAAATGCAACTAACTCTGAACACAACCTTAACACTGCAGAACAGACCACCTGCACCTGGGGAAGAAGAGAAGACCACACAGAGAAGGGTAAAGTGGCAGAACCAAGATCAAGCAGGACCCAGGCCCTTCCCCCACCCCAGCCCACTGACAGGAGGAAGGGGCACTGAGCAGGAGGGGATAGATGCCCAAACACTCCACACACCTGGCCATGCAGATCTGCTCGAACCCACATTGCACTGGGTTCTGGTGATTAGCAGGACTGGAATCCAGGGAGAGTTGGAACAGGGAAGGTGGAAAACAGGCATGCTCCACTGGTCCTGCTGACCCCAAACACAGAGGCAGCATCTTGAAAGACTTTCCAGGAGTGGAGAGGTGCCAGAAGGGCAAAGGTCGGATGGAGCTCGCTCCACAGGAGAAAGGGAAGGTGAAAGTTCCTCCCCAGCCCTCCTACAGCCCAACATTATACATAATCTTTGAGCAAATTTAAATTATAATATTGGAAAATTCAAATAATGAATTAGAAGTTTGTTTTTTACCATATAGGATGTTTTTTTTATTACAAAAGAGGTACTCAGAGGATTTCTTCTAAAATGAAGGCACTCTTCTATGACATTTAAAATATACTTTAAGTTCTCATTCTGAATTGACCACAGCTTCCCCAGTTCCAGTAAACTACCTAGCACTCAGATCTTGATTTCTAAATTCCATTTTTCAGCAAATGGAATCAGGGCGCTGGAGAAATGGCTGACTGCTGGACCATGGTAGA
This sequence comes from Manis javanica, assembly GCF_040802235.1. Taxonomy (NCBI): domain Eukaryota; kingdom Metazoa; phylum Chordata; class Mammalia; order Pholidota; family Manidae; genus Manis; species Manis javanica. Next base: position 147,640,372 of record NC_133158.1, read on the forward strand.
GAAAGTATGAGATGAGCCTGGGACATGTTAGGGGTTCAGAAATAAGGAAGTGCTCGGAAATGATTAAAACATACCAAAAGGAAACAGGAACCTGCTCAAAGTGGCCCCCAATTGTCAAATCTGGGAAATTTTAAGTAACAGAATAAATAATGATAAGTTGTGGATTATTCAAGTCATAAACTGGAATGTCCATGAGTCCATATTGATATAAATAAATCAGAGGGAGAGAAATAGATTTCTAGTTAATAAATGTAGAAGGAATGAGGTAAATAAAAAAATCATCATTTTTTAAAACAACACAGTAATAGTTGATTCAGGCAAGATCATCAATGGATGATAAAATTTGTGGCCAAAAGCATGATGGGAAACAGAATAGTTTCAGAGCCTCAAATTATTCCTGCACAGGATAATTATTAGTTACAAAGGGAAACATAGTAAATTTACAATGGAAAAGCATGGTGACATCACAGTCACTAAGCAAAGTTAATCACTAATAATGAAATGTAATGACATCATATACCTCCTGATCTGAGGCATAGAAAATGATACATCTTTTATGTGATATTCTTGCCAAAAGTGCATACTTTCAATGGAATCATAAGGAAAAATAAGACGAGCTCAAGTTGAAGAACATTCTAAAAATAACTGGCCAGTGCCTATAAACAGCATCAAGGTCATGAGAAACAAGGAAGACTGAAGAACTGCCACAGGTAGGAGGGGAGTGAAGAGACACACAATTGGAACAGTTTGGGATCATTTTGAAAATGAAGATAAAAATGAAGATGCACTGGCTCTGGCTACTGTGGACTCTGTTGGGAGTGACAAGCAATTTGGTGTTGCTGGAAAAATGAAGCCCTGCGGGTCACGGAGGGAGTGGTGAAGTCAGAGAGGCTGACAGTGTCCGTCCAGAGGTGCTCATGGCAGGAGATACGGCAGCCATATCTCCAAGATGCCCCTCAGGAATCTTGCCTTCTGGCCTCATGCTCTTGCATGGCCCACCCCGCACTGCATAGAGATGGAATATTCCAGTTTCCCTTGCAGCTAGATATGGCTGTGTAACTAAATTCTGGCTAATGGGATGCAAAGATAATTATATGTAATTTCCAGGAGATAGCCTTAGATGCAAGGATGTATGCATCTTTGCTCTTTCTCCTTCCTGATAGTTAAAAGATGAGCATGACCGTTGAAGCCCAGTTATCCATTTGAGATTATGAAGGACGCCCACGTACTGAGAATAGTGAAACAATGTAGAAGGAACCTGGATCCCTGAGTTGCTCCTTCAGGCTCTGTTTTTTTGTTTTAGGGAGTATTTGGTGTTTTTCCTCTATTTGGGGAGTGGGTGGGGGGTGGTTATCATTCACAACAAATCTAATAATATTTCTGCTAACAAATGAGAACTTACGAATTCCCATTTAGGTCACAAAAGCAAGACATGTTTTAGGCAGGCATGTGAAAAAATCAAGTCTATGAAATGCAAAGGCAAATCAAAGGTTTTATTAGTATTCACTTTTTTAATGTCAAACTATATCATGAAGAAAAACAAACAACTCACTTTCCAAGGCTTAAATTCAGGTATATATGCCCAGATGTTTTCTGGAACAAATGGCCCATGTCTTTCTTCACATCTACTTAGATGACCCAAGGCATAAGCTATAACACAGCTTATTGGACATTGTTTGTAATTCTTAGCTGCGACACATCCAGATAGGTGTTTTTAAGATCTTCCAACTTCTCTTGTCCAGTACAGAATTTTTCAGACGTGGCATGTAATCTGTCCTCTTCACTAGTCATATTCACTCTATGCTCAGTGTTGTACAGAAGACAAGTACAGTTAAAAGCAGTTTTCCAGAACTCAATGGTAAGGACATCATTTGGATGTTTGCCAGGATGGATGTCTTAGAGAAATTCTTTCAATCTTGGTATATCAGCTCTTGGTATTGCAAATCCAATACTTCCACCAAAATATGGGAGATATGCAAGCTTTACAATGAGGGCTCAGGTAACAGGCTTCCCTTACTATCCATGTTCTGTCAGTTACGTTAAGGTAAGCCATTTCTAGCACAAAGGACTAAGGTCCATGTCAGATGCATGAAGCACAATGACTCTGGCAGTGGAGGTGTTTACGGCATCAATAGCTTTTTGCATCTTCTCATTGGAATAGACTTCGGGAATGATTTCAGAGAATGCTATGCAGAAGTTGGCTTTCTCTGTATTTTCCTTAAAACTTTTTACTCTGTATTTTCCATAACCATCATCAGCTGCTATAGTGCCTATCCAGACCCAACCAAAGTGTTGGATAAGTTTTACCATGTCCTCTGACTGGATTTTATCACCGGCTACTGTGCAAAGATAAGACAGAAACTGGCATTTGTCACTGAGAACTGAGCAGGTAGAGGCATAGCCCTCCTGCAATAGAAAATATTCATGCAGTTATTAGAAAGCAATAGCCAATCTCAAATTATGCATTTTCTGACTATTTTCATTGAAGAGGGAGGGAAGTTAACAGTTCTTCTCCTTTTATTCTCATACCCTTGCAGAGACATCTCCTCTCCTTCTCAGTGGCTGGAGACTGTTAGAGGGAACACTGTGGACCCTTCTATCCACCCATTTCCCACTCCAGCCCAAGGGAGCTGGAGGAGCTAAGAAGATGACATTTAATGCACTGCTTGTCGCGGGTGGGGTCAGAGCACTGCAAAGGTCATCTGCCCTTCCAGCTGCGCTCTCCGGAGACCAGGTGTGTGGGTCAGGCCTTTCAGGCTCTTCCTCAGTTCCGACTTCTTATCCATGCAGACAATCGAGTGAATGGACTCACACTACGTGGCAGGCCCAGTTCCCAGTCTCTCTCTCGCTCTCTCTCCCCTCACCCCCATCTCTGTCTCTCTGTCTCCGTCTCTCTCTCCCTCTGTGTGTGTCTTACTGCTACTACAACTTCCTTCTCTCTCTCCTCCTCTTTCCTTGTTTCTCTCTGCCAGGACTTCTCAGTATTCAGGTCTCAAACTCAGCTGGGGAAAGGTGGTAAGAAGCTACATTTCAACCTCAGGTCTAAGCCATTTTCTCTAACAAAGTACTAGAAGCAGTCATTTTACAGACACTTGTCTAGATAAATGGAGATGTATCTTTTTCTCATTGTCAGTATCCCATGAGAACTTATGAATTCAGTACCATGAATTTCTGACAGTCTTCCCTGCATTGATGCTGCACCTCATCCTCAACCTCACTGACTTTACCAATGAGGAACATGTGTCACATTCTCCCTTAACACATACCATGCTATTAACACATCACCTCCACTAGGACCACCTGTATAATAATCCCATAGCTCCATGACTGTCAGTTCCCTCATAAGTGACAGAACTGTCCTATTCTCTTTTTTCTACCCTTTTTCCTGTTCTTACTTCATTGCTAAAATTTGCATTCTCTTTGGAAACTCACAAGCCGCAGTATCTTGGAAGCCATACGTAGGAAAGAATCTCGTCTAGGAAGTAGAGACCCTTGATTTTTAATTCTGGCTACATAATTAATCAGGGTAAGATTATGGACAACATACTTAAACCTTCTGAACCTCAATTTCTCTACGAGTAAAATCAGGGTAATGGTATCTACATCTTAAGTATATTAAGCATGCTTAATATACACTGTATATTCTAATGGATAGTATACTCATATGTAACATACAATGGTTTGATATACTGTATGTGAAAGTGTCACATAGAAGATTTCTTTTACCTTCTTTGCAGATTCAAGGATTTAAATGAGAAAATCTATCTAAACGTTTCTAGCCATTGGCCAGACCGCAGCCAGTATTTGGGGGAAGACAGAGCTCACAGCAGGCAGCAGCTTGTCTGAGCTGCATGAGGCCCACACCCAAGGTGTCAGACCCCTCATCTTAGTTCTATTTCTAAATATTTCCCCATTCTCCCTACTTACATTTGCAGGTTTATAAGCAAAACTATGTAAAGCTACTTTTTACAATTATTTCAAATTCTGCCATAACTTCAGCAACACAAATAAGCTTAATCATCATTCACACTAATAAATCCTGACTATTGATAACTTTAATGATCCATCCTTAGAAACAACTATAGAGCTTTATTCCTATTTTCTTAGTATCTATTCTTCTTAATATCATCTAAAGTTGAAATGTGTCACTGTCTCTGCATTTAAAGTAATCCATAAAGCCAGCATCCCAAACTCTATCTTGTGAAATTCCCAGGCTCATTTCAGTACGTTCGTGTATGGAACAAAAAGGGGGAAAAAAATAATAAACATTAATATAGGCAAGAGACAAAATGAGTTCTTTATACCATCCTTCAATCGACCAACCAGTACTTCTCATCACCGGCACTATGCTTCACCCAGTGCTGGTGCCCAGGGAGGTGTTAATGTGCAAATCACTGGATCACAACCTCAAGCCAAAAGTCAAAGCAGGATACTAAGGAATGAGGAGAGTCGGAAATCACTGCTGTGTAGACATCAAGTCACCCTTGCTGAGCCCGGACTGAGCGGAGTAGGGGATAGCACGTCACCACCGTCCCCATTTGTCCACAGCTTACCCCATCCTCCCCTGAGCACCTTACTATTTGCTGCAGTTTCTGCAAAAATAGCTTTTGTTTTTTCAAAATTTAGTGCCCAGCACAACAATGTACCTGAGATAAAAAGCACAGCCCTCGATTTCTTAAAGCATCAACCAGTAAGTGTGATCTGCCTGCTCCAATAACTCCTGCCAGAAGGCCTCCCATACTATTTCTAAAATTGGGCCTGTTTTCTTCCTGCCAGGTAAGGAGAACCAAAGCTGCTTCCACACACTTGGAGATGGTGAAACAAATATCAAGATCTAATAGCCCAAGGTAACGCTGGGCAAAATATCCTTCTTCTCATTAATCTTGAGCATGTAGATCATGGTTTTCAGCCAGTGGAATCCCCAAAAGTTAAACCTGAGAAGGAAATAACTTTAATTAGCAGACAGATTTCTGTGGGGGAATAGGGGAAGCAGCTCATAGCTGGGGTTGGTGCTGAGAGCATTTTGCCAAAACATCAGCAGGCACCTCACTTACCTGAGCGTGTTAATATATCATAGGTGATACTGCAAAGTTCAAAGATTGACTTACAAGTCATATCCACTGTAGAGTGGATTGCGTTGGGAAGCACATTTTTGGACATTTTCTTGCTCTGTATATCTTTCATATGATATAATCCCCCCAGACGGCTGAATATCCCTTTTCATGAAAATAGCCTTATATTTATTCCCAGTTCTTTCCACCACGCAGGGTACTGGATAACCCCTCAAATACATCTCCCCATTCATTGGAAGTCCCTGGAGCCACACAGCGACTCCCCTTTCCCTCCTCCTTACCTTCTTACAGGTTTCTCTTGTTTTCTTCTGGATATTACTTACAACAAAAATTAGGTAAATACATGAAAATACAATAGGAGTACAGCCAAGCAGTGTATACAATTTATGTAGACTGCATGTACTGACTTCAACTTAATCATTTTTCCTGCCATGATTTGATGGTTAATGTTGAGGTTTTTAATTGAAAAATGTCTTCTTCCTACCATTCTCACAGATAACCATGAATAAGATGTCTCCTCCTTTCCATCCCTTAGCCATTAAAGGAGTAAATATTTCTCTCATAGTCCATCACATTTTTTTTCAATTTCTTCACCATTAAAAAATAACTCTTCTATTCCCAATTTTTTCTTCCCAGTTTTAACTATACTTTAACCTACTTGAAAGCAAATACATCATGTACTACCTTCTGTAGCTATGTATCTATCTCCATATCTCCAACTCAATAAATGTTTTTAAATTAGTGTCTAATAGCAAATAGCCCTGTTGGCAAATTAATCTTTAATATCTCTTTAATTGTTTTTTTCATTTAGGTAAGTTTTGTTTTTCAATTAATATGCACTTACTGAGTTCCACTGGTGCTGGACGCTATAAACTCAACAGTGAATGAGATAGGCACCTCAGTGTCTGGGTGAAGAGGCAGGAAAATAACCAAGCAGTGCCCACAATAATAAAAACAGTGATGAAGTAAGGGCCATCAAATACCAAAGAGGGGCTCCTGCCCTAGAGGATGTAGTAGCCAAGATGAGGCTGAAAGGATGACATAAAAACAAGCAGAGGGAACAATGTGTGTGAAGGCATGACAAAAACAAAAAACAAAAAACATGAAACATTCTGGGAAGGCAAAGATCAGTACGTCTGGAGGACAGGGTAGGAGTGGGTGCGGCACAGGGAAGAGGAACCTGGAAAACCAGACCGTGATGGGCTTCATCATCCCAAGAGAGTTGGTTTCCAAATTCCCATGGAGGGCAATATAAATTGGCATACACATTTTTGAAATAATACAGCAATATCTTTTTTAAGGTAACATAGCAATACATTCCAAGAGCTAGAAAAATGTTCACCTGCTTTGAATCAATAATTCTATCCCTGAGAATTTATCTAAGCAAAATGTTCTTCCCCAAGAAAAAAAGCTATGTATGCCCCAAACTGTTCATTATAGATTTGTAATACTGAAAAACTGGAAAGAATTTACATGCTCAGTGATAATAAATTATGGTATATTGACTTGAAGGGAACATTTTACATCAAAAAACCATAATTAGAGAAATTACATAGCAGCATACATATAATATTAAGTGAAACAGGTTTTATACAAAGTTGTTTCCATACTATAATTAAATTACATATAAATTATACTAACATTTGGATAACAATCAACAGGGAAAATGAGCACTGGATACTTTAAGTGAGCATAAGACAGTTACTCTAAGTGTGGGATTTGGGATGAGTTTTCTTTTTCGCTTATTTTCACAGCATATACCTTTCATTCCCCAGAAAATTTCTCTAAATCCTAACTTTCTTTAGATCAACCAAGAGCTCAAATACTCTTTTCCTACTGTCTTTCTCTGCTTTGAACATTTTCAAAATAATGAAAACATTTTCCTCTCCATACACTTTAGCTGATGGACAACCAAACAAAATTTTATCTTGTTAAAATTGTGGGTTTCAACATCGCTATTTATCAGAGAAATACAAATTAAAACTACAATGAGATATCACCTCACACCAGTAAGGATGGCTGCCATCCAAAAGACAAACAACAACAAATGTTGGCGAGGCTGTGGAGAAAGGGAAACCCTCCTACACTGCTGGTGGGAATGTAAATTAGTTCAACCATTGTGGAAAGCAGTATGGAGGTGCATCAAAATGCTTAAAACAGACCTACCATTGGACCCAGGAATTCCACTCCGAGGAATTTACCCTAAGAACGCAGCAATCAAGTTTGAGAAAGACAGATGCACTCCTATGTTTATCGCAGCACTATTTACAATAGCCAAGAATTGGAAGCAACCTAAATGTCCATCGGTAGATGAATGGATAAAGAAGATGTGGTACATATACACAATGGAATACTACTCAGCCATAAGAGGGCAAATCCTACCATTTGCAGCAACATGGATGGAGCTGGAGGGTATTCTGCTCAGTGAAATAAGCCAAGCGGAGAAAGAGACATACCAAATGATTTCACTCATCTGTGGAGTATAAGAACAAAGGAAAAACTGAAGGAACAAAACAGCAGCGGAATTACAGAACCCAAAAATGGACTAACAGGTACCAAAGGGAAAGGGACTGGGGAGGATGGGTGGGTAGGGAGGGATAAGGGGGGGAGGAAGAAGAAAGGGGGTATTAAGATTAGCATGCATGATGGGGGAGGGAGAAAGGGGAGGGCTGTACAACACAGAGAAGACAAGTAGTGATTCTACAACATTTTGCTATGCTGATGGACAGTGACTGTAAAGTGGTTTATAGGGGGCACCTGGTATAGGGGAGAGCCTAGTAAACATAATATTCTTCATGTAAGTGTAGATTAAAGATAAAAAAAAGAAAGAAAAGGGGGACTACTCCTTGATAGGATAAAACTAACTGTAAATCAATGATTAATGCATGCTTTAAATATCCTTAATTTTGATCACTTAAAGGGTGTCAGATGATCAGCTATGGAGGTACACTTTTCTGATAATATTTCTTTCTCTTAAAAAAATAAAAAATAAAAAAAGCAGTTCCTGTGTGGTGACCTCCAATGAGTTCTACACAATGGTATAAAGGGCATATCAAAGTGTGGGCAAAGGGTCTGTTTGTTTTTATACAGAGGATCAAAGCCTAATTTGGCTACCCAGAAAATGAACTAAGATAAGATATGAAGAAGAACTTCCAACATCAGCACTCTCTGGAAGAGTCATACCAGAAGATGAGCATCCCAGCTCAACAAAGATCCAGGCGATACTGCAGTTGAAGCTGCATCCATCCCACCGGTTCCTGGACTTGCCATTGGAATGAAGAAGGAGATATCTAAGCTGGCCTGTGCTTTCAGTAAAACAACAAGTTTGACTGGATCTATACTGTTGGAACTCAACCAAGAATTAGGAGAAGTGCAAGTTGTAGCGCTCCAAAATCTTACAACTACAGACTATATACTGTTAAAAGAACATATGGGATGTGAACAGTTCCCAGGAATGGGTTGTTTTAATTTGTCTGATTTCTCTCAGACTGTTCAAGTACAGTTGGACAATATCCATCATATCATAGACAAATTTTCACAAATGGCTAGGGTGCCTAACTGGTTTTCTTGGCTTCACTGGAGATTGCTGGTAATTATAGATCTGCTTTGGTTATGTAACTGTATTCCTATTATGTTAATGTGTGTGCGCAATTTTATTAGTAGTTTAAAACCTATACATGCTTAAGTTACTCTACAAGAAGATATGTCAAAGAAATAATCAATCCTCCCATGTTTTCTTCCGTCTGCTACCTCTATAGCTTTTCTTCTTCCTTTCTAATTACAACCCTTAAATAGAATTCGTTCCTCATATCGAATTTACCGAGTATCATAATTCCTCCAAGTGGTAAAGATACCTCAAGACAAATGCTAGGCATAGAAGCCACAGGGCACAAATCTGCATAGAAGTAAAAAGCTAACCTTTTCAAACAATATGGCTTCTCTCTCACTTACCAACTTTACATCTCCCTGTATGGCCCCGGAAGATGACTAGTTAGCCAGAGACGGGTAAGATTCCTCAAGGGAGGAACAACCTAACAGGCACAGTCGCAGGGGGGCCATCAGATGAGAAATTGGGGATCAACAGAGGTGAGGCTTAGAACCTCACCCCCCCCTGTTTTGAGAGAAATCTTCTGCATCTGTGGATGTTTTAATGCCCTTGTCTAGCTTGGATTAACACATAGTCTACAGGCACACACCTGATCATCTACATTTGCTCTCTTACAACACTAACCTATGTTTTCTACCTTTATCTTGCATCTACCTACCACTTCAGCATTTTATTAAAAATAAAAATAATAATAATAATAAAGGGAGAAATCTGGGATCCACATATAAATCAAGTATAAAAATCAAATGAATATTCATATTTGACCTGATTGTTTATAGTTCATAATGTGTGATCAAAACCGAAAGTTTCTGTGATGACTGCCCTTGTACTGTTCACCATGTAAGAACTTATTCACTATGTAAGAATTTGTTCACCATGTAAGAACTTGTTCGTTATGCTTCAGAAGATTGGAGACTGATGAGAATTAGGCTTGGGGTGGATTAATGATTGTGCATTGAGCATTGAGTCCCCTATATAGAATTTTATTGTTGTTAACAACTATTTGATCAATAAATATGAGAGATGCCCTCTCAAAAAAAGAAAAAGGCTAATATGAAAAAAAAAATTGTGGTCTTCAAACTTTTCCAAACCCCAACTTGAATTTCTAGGTCAGTGATAGGTAAAGGTTAATGATGCCAAAACGAAATTACTATCAGAATAGGCTAACTTGGCTCCTGAATATCAGCAGGCCACGCCTCCTGTGAGGACTCTCCCATTGGGATAACTGCTTCTCTTTTAAGTGTTAAGAAACTTGGAGAACATTGGGGTTGAACACATAGGAAACCATTGACAGTAATGGGTGAAAATGGATTATAAACTTCTACTTTTCAAGAAAATATATTTAAAAAATTAAATACGGAATGCTATTAATAGCCAAAATACATAGGTTGTATTTGTGATGGACTAAAGTGTTAGGACAAGTTTTAGCCTCGTATAGCATAATGATGAACAATTTGCATTTTAACCAAATCAGGCTGGAAGAGAAACACACTACATTATCGTCAAATAATGCCTTGCATAACTAATTCACATTTAGGACAAGGACCTGGCTTTTTAGATACCCTGGACTACATGAAACAAGTTTCATACAAAATATCAAGAGTAAGAATAGCATCAGACTTCTCAGCAGCAACACTGAAAGTCAGAAGACACTAAAGAAATTGTTTCAAAGACTCCTCAGGCTTTGAGTTAAAGATAGGATAGAATGAGCCCACACCACCTTATCTCTCCCATTGATGACAATGAAAATCCTTGGACAGAACATGCAAAGTAACTATCAGACTACTCTGAAAATTAAACAAGAAGGTGGACTAGATAGGGAAATCAAAATATCCCTAATACAGTGGATTATATTCTCACCTCTGTTTCAACCATCGTGGATATGCCAAATTATGTTTAATAAAAGAGGTGGATTTTTATTAAAATAATATATAGTGGCTTTTCCACTTAACCTTCCTAGGGAGATAATTTTCAGAAGTTTTGATGAAAGATGGAGAATAAATTAAGTTATTCCACTTATAAAATATATTTTTATATTGAATATTTGTATGTTGTATAATTGTAGTGTACAATTACAGTGTATAACTGTAGTGTATAATTGTCACATTATGACAGACTTGTTTTCATTTTATATTACTAGGGATTGAATAAGTAAAATCCTGTGATAAGTAATGAACTGACTCTACAACCACGTAACTATGAGTAAAAGCCCTTCTTATACTTCTTTCCTTTGCTTCAAATAATGGAGAAGAATGAGAAGGCTGAGGTAAGAGGTAAGTGGGGACTGATTGCAATTCTTCCCTTTTACCAACAGCATTACTGTTTGTGCATCCCTCTAATGATATTTCAGATATGTAGCATGAAACATGATCAAAGAAAAGACTTGTGATCGGTAAAGATTTTACTGTATAAGAAGTTGCTTAAGTTTTTGCAGTATGCATTTACAGCTATAATTACCACGCAGTGTTTCGGAAATGCTTCCTGTATAAGGTACGATGTCCAATATAAAATTTTGTTGCTGCTATGGTCACAACTATGCAAAAATTATGGTTGCACTTACATAAAGGGCTGAGAAAGATTATAGGGAAATGGAAAGAGCTACTTTGCTATGATAAAATATTTACTGTTATTTTCCTTTCTTTTACTTTCTGGCATGTTTTTCATACCTAAAATGTGTGTGTGGTGTGTGTGTGTGCACGCACACACATGCAACTCTTACACAGAAATCTGTTTGCTTTTCTTACAGTGGATGATTAGAAAATTCAGATTATCAGTCAGGGATCCCATTTCCTTACATGACAATTTTGGGGTGTTGAGAACAGGACAGGAGCCTTCCAGCAGAAGGAATCCTGCTATGAACATTAGTTCAGAAATAAATCAGCCTTTCCACACTGTGTATTTTCTTTTGAAGAGAGCAATAAAATTGCAATAGTGCATAAATCAGCTTTGGTGCTTCTCAGACCTTACTATGTACAGGAATTACCAGGCAGTCTTATCAAAATGGAGATACCGATTCAGCAGAAGTGGGATCAATCTGAGACTTCACATTGTGAAATTCTGCTGCTGGTCCAGACATCCCTCTGAAAAGCAACATTCTGTATGATATAAAATCTGTCTTTTTGCTTCAAAGAACCTTGAGACCACGCTTTTCTTGTTTCTAAGCAATCCTAGAATGCCCACCTTGGAGAAACAGAGGCCCAGAAGCAGAAAGTACCTATCCCGAGTCAAATAAATAGTGTTAGAGTCAGGGTTACCTGTATGGCTCCAGTTCCAAATTCTGACCCTCACCGCCACGGCTCCTTTATCCCCACCATGTGCGACTGATGTAAAAAGACAAAACAACTTCTTGCCCTCCACATTTTGCTGATACTGGCTCCAAAATAGATTTGTTTGCTGGGATGATCCTGGAGTGAATAGGAAACAGTCCTCCAATCACAAGTGAATGGTTTTGGCATCTACGTATCCGTTCAAGTCAAACTTGCCCAGCAACCCACCGGTCTCTTCTTCCTCTTCCTTGCCTTCAAGGCCCAGTTCAACCCCTAACAAAATGACAAACCCTAGAACCAAGCATTTCTTTCTCTTGGACATTTTAATAAGGTGACTTTGGGAGAAATGACCAGTGTTCAAAGTTTTAATGTGGTACCTTGACAGAGCATTACAGCGTGTGCATGCCATATCCCAGCCGACTCAGCTTGCCACTGCTTGTTACATAATTGTCATGCCTGCCAATCACAGGGCCTCACATTCACCTGCAATTTATGGATCTGGACAAGGAGCTGAGTAGTCCCTTTGAAAAAAGCCTCATAAAAATCTCTTTTATGCTCAGCAGTGACATATAATGGGGTTTGAATTTAAAATACAAGGGTTTTGTTTTTTGGGATTTTTTTTAGAAATTGTCATTTCTTATTTATTATATGTTAGCCTCATTCATGCTTACTTCAGCCACTCTTGTAAGAGCTTCTCTTTCTCCAGGGGTGAGGAATGGCATTCTGCTACTTCACAAAGTATGAAGAAAGGTGACATCAGGCCGAGCTCTTTCCTTGGAGGCAGTATAGTAAAAGTTGAGTGGAAAACTGTGGAGGATCTGGACCAGCAGACGTCCTTTGGAATCTGTGTTTTGCCATGTGCATTAGGGTGATGGCAGAAAAGTCACTTGATTTCTGTGCCTCCAGTTCCTCATCAGGGACCAGGATGAAACCAACTACCCTAGAAAAATTTGATAAAGCCCATGAGAGTTCATGGAACATTTTTCACAGCTATCACTTCATGTACCCTCCTCTTCAGGGTGAAATGCTGAGCTCAGCACACTTGGCTGGCTTGGTCCCTGCTTCAGGCACAAATCCCTGAGAATCCCCTCTCCTGCCTTTCCTGCTAAGCTACCCCTAGAGAGTCTCTCAATTTCGTTCTCCAGGTCAACTCACCATGGATTCCCGGGCTCCCAGTCTCCCCCTTTGTTCCTTCTCAAGCATCTCCCTTTGGAGTATAAATCCATGGGGTATTTCCAAAACACAATCCAGTGATAGGTGTCAGGAGCATGAAACTGCATATACCCTTTGCTTATGTGATTTTACTTCGAAGGATTTATCTTAAGGAAGCAATGGAGATCCACACAAACATGATATATAAAGATACTGAGTACAGTTTTATTTATTTATTTTTTATTAAAGTACTACTGATATACACTCTTATGAAGGTTTAACATGAAAAACATTGTGGTTACTACATTCACCCATATTATCAAGTCCCCTCCATACCCCACTGCACTCACTGTCCATCAGTGTAGTAAGATGCCACAGAGTCACTACTTGTCTTCTCTGTGCTACACTGTCTTCCCCATGCCCCCACCAACACCATGTGTACCAATCATAATACCCCTCAATCCCCTTCTCCCACCCTCCTCTCCCACCCTCGTCAACCCTTTCCCTTTGGTAACCACTAGTCCATTCATGGGTTCTGTGAATTTGCTGCTGTTTTGTTCCTTCAGTTTTACTTTGTTCTTATGCTCCACAGATGAGTGAAATCATTTGATATTTGTCTTTTTCCACCTGGCTTATTCCACTGAGCATAATACCCTCTAGCTCCATCCATGTTGTTGTAAATGGTAGGATTTGTTTTCTTCTTATGGCTGAATAGTATTCCATTGTATATACACCACATCTTCTTTACCCATTCATCTACTGATGATGGACACTTAGGTTGCTTCCATATCTTGGCTGTTGTAAATAGGGCTGCAATCAGTTTTATTTATATTAGTAAAACATGGAACTAACTAAATGTACACAATAGGGAATTCCTAAAATTGGTCATGATCTATTTACATAATGGAACACAAAGGAGCCATTTAGATCATATTTTAAAAAATATTTACTCACTAGGGGAAAAGTCACAACATGCTTAAAGTGAAAATAACTGGTAAAGCAGCATACAGAATTGCATCCTGAATTTATAAAATTTACCTATATTATAGCCTCTTTCATCCATATATTCCCATTAAAAACACTAGAAGAAACCACTGCAACCTGAAAGAAAAAAGAAAAAAGAAGACAATCCCTTTTCCCACGATGTGAACAAACCCATGGTTGTCACATTTCCATGTCCATTGCCGGATCTACTTTTAAATGCTTTTCGATGGTAGATTGTGGGTGATTTTAATTTTCTCCCTTCTGTGTACTTTTCTATATTTTTCCACACGTTCTGTAATATTCTTGTATGTCCTTTATAAACAGAAAGAAATGCTACTGCAAAAAATTCCTCCTCTCTGTTACAACTCCTGCACACATGCACACTCAGCTACAACACTCCCAAAGCCCCTGCCACATGCCACCCTAATATGGTCAGTGTTATCAGTGATAAACTGGGTCCCACTAACCCTTCCACGCAGAAGTCATTCCTTTCACCTTGTCTTCCTGAAGGATTTCCAGCACACATTTGTTGGTTAAATGTAATCTCCATCTGACCCTGGGGAATCCCAAAAGACAGTCTCCCATTATTACTTGCCTGGTGAAACTGCAGGCCTATGCCTCAGTTTCCCCACAGCCAACTAGGCCTTTACAAGTGAGCTAGTAGAGGCCACACCCTGGCCCCTAAGTGACACCTCAGCCTGTTGAATGTCTGACTAGTTTTTTAAAATGTAGATGGTCCACCAGTTTCACCCTCAGACTTTCAAAATGATGCTAAAAAAACTTGAAGATGGATTCCCAGGGGAATCTTCCCAGATGCACTTCGGAGTCTGACTTCATCCAAACAAAATGGCACCCTGGGTGACAGACCGCTCCTCACCAACAGCCTGAGAAGCCCCCTCTTGAGCTGTAAAGGTTTAGTCCACACCCTTTCTTGGAACTATTTGGAACTATTCCTCACTCATTTATGCTCTCCCTTCCTTTCCAGAAGGCATCTGTTTCTAAGCAATTATTCCTCTTGTTGCCAAGGGCTACCCTGCCACAAATATATGTTTATCACTACAGCTGATGTGTCTTAGTCCTCTGGGAAAAAGCTGTGCTAGGAACCATAAAAAAAGTCATTAAAATAGATTAAGTTATATTAATAATAACAAAAACAAGCATTTTTATAGCATTTTACATTTTGCAAACTGTTTTCACATACATTATTCTTTCTCTAGGTCAGGACCTAGGTTCAGTGTTGATGAGGCTTCTAATTTGCTCAGTGGCATCTGGCACCCAATGTTTTTGTAATTCCCTGAATGACAGCTTCATTTTTTTCAGGACCACAATGATTATATCCTCCAAATGTAATAAAATTTGCCAAAGATGAGGAAGAGAATAGGAAAAACAAAATCAGTGCTCTTACACAAAGGGTTTGTATTAAATGCCTAGTGATGGATGCTCACCACATTTTGCCCTCATTACACCCTATGTGACTGAGTTTCTTTTGTTCCCCTGACAAATGAAGAAATGTGACTCTACATGGTTAGTACATGCTAACGGGCGGATACGGAAGCCCTGTCCTTCCTGGGGCCTTGTGGGGGAAGGAAAGGATGCAGACCAAGAGCACGAGGGTAGGTCCCAGATCCAGTTTCTGCTCTGGTTGGGTATCTCTTCATCTTTTTGGACTGCCAGCACCTCATCCCAAAACTGGGGGCTTTGGAATAAAGGATCCATTTTTGGAGCCTGTGGATCCTAAGAGTCAGTGATGTTCTAGTTCTGGGTAAGCCTTTCCAAGGCTCAAATTCAATAATAGCTTAATAATATGCTGTCAGAGCAAGCAGCAGCAAGTTGTTTTGTTAACTGTCAAAGTAACATTGTTTCTCCAGTAACACTTTGAACCTAATTACCATTTCCATACAACTCTGGTTCAAAAACCCGAATCAAGGCAAATGACACCAGATGTATGTTGACACAAATGTCCGTGGGCATTTAGTCTCATGTGTCTTTGCCCAGACTCCTAGATCTGAGTCTGTGAGCTCTTATGTTTTCTTGTGAGATCCTTGCTGTTCTCCAAGGACCCTGGCTAAGGTCATGATCCCTTCAGGAACAGTAATACATTCTGCCCAGACTTGTCTTTGCCTTCAAGCAAAGGTAAACACCTGAGTCCCTAAAGGTTATGAGAACCATCTTATTACCAAAGGCTGAAAGAGTATTTAAAGGCAATTATATGGCTTCCAGGAAAAGCTCAAAGTCCATATCAACTACAGGTGAACACTTCTACGAGCTTCTGAAAACCCCACGCACACAGCAATCACCGTGCACTCCAGGTCGGATATAGTCAGTGGGCCAGGCTCAGTTCGTCGAATATAAGGTTTTATATTCCTGTATGTCATTCTCTTAGTTTTAGAATCCTGGGTAATACTCATGTGGTATCATCAGGTGAATGGACACCCTAATCTACTTTGTTTTTTTATTTCCATGTGGAGTTGTTCTAAAGAGTGAAGATATGAACACAACGACTAGTTATATATATATAAATTGCTATTTTTGTTTTAAAAATATATGCTAGTTTTTAATATATGCCTCCAACTATTAAAAAGTTACTGCCTGTATTGAATTTTGTGATATTATGGCTTGCCTATGTCTGTATCATGAGAAAGAAAGGAAGACTAAAAATAAATCAGTTTTCATAAGTGTGTTATTATGTGAAGTGCAAGGTAGTGATGAGAGGCCTTGGGGTGGGTGAGAAGCAGGCCTTGTTTTTTATTAACACCTCAAGACTAGCAACTCTTTACAGAGAGCCTCTTGTTTGTCTACATAGAGAAAGCCTCAATTACAGCCAAGGGGAAGCCACTCAGACACTGCAGGCATAACAAATTGTAAATAGCTGCCTTGCTGAATTAAGAAAGCCAGAGGTTACTATCTCTTCTGCTGCAGCTATTTTCAGGGAAACAATTTGACAGCCTCATGAATCCCTTGACTCTAAATCAGCAGACTTGCTAACCAGCAAATTCTTACCATATAAAACCTAAAACATCCTTTCTCTTGGATGCAGCACATGTGATATAGCTATAGTGCGCTGCGCCTGTAACAGAGATTGTGAAAATGGTAAGCAATTGACTAGAGCTGGGAAACTATTAGAATGACAGTCTCCTGGAGAATAAACATCTATTTGTAATAAAAATTGAAATTTAAAAAACATGGCCAGCTTTAATTTTCACCTGAAAATTTTAACATGCCTGTCTGCCCCCAATCTTGTCCCCCTTTCTAATTTATTCCCACACTGAAGACACCATGTCAATCCCTCGTATAGCTTTTCAATTTTAGTTTACATCATTACTGTGATATAATTTAAATACCATTAAATTCACCTATTTAGGATGCACAATTCAATAGTTTGCAGTTTATTTACAGAGCTGTGTAATCATCACCACCTTCCAATTTTAGAAAATTTCCACTATCCCCAAAGGAAACCTCATTTCCCATTCCTCCCTCACCCCACGCCCTAGGCAACAACTTAATCTACTTTCCATCTCTGTGGATTTGCCTGTTCTGGACATTCCATTTAAATGACTCATACAATATGTGATCTTTTGTGTCTGGCTTGGTTCATACAGCATAATGTTTGAAGTTTATCCACGATATGGAATGTATTAGACTTCATTTTTTAACTACCAGTATTAATATATGATTTATACACCAAAAAATCACCCATTTAAAATCTCCAGTTCAATGGGCTTCAGTGTACTTGCAAAGTTATGTAACCATCACCACAATATAATTTTAGAATATTTTCACCACCCCAAAAAGAAGCCAATACTCATTAGCAGTCATTCCCCATTCTCTCTCACAACCACCCCCAAACCTACACAGTCACCAATCTACCTTTCTGCTGCTTAAGATTTCCCTATTCTGGACAGTTATATAAATGGAATCATACAATATGTGATCATTTTTACTGGCTTCTTTCATTTGTCATAATATTTTCAAGGTTCATCTGTGTGTTATCATGTGACAGTGCTTTGTTCCTTTTTTATTGCTGAATGATACTTCGTTGTATGGATGTACCATATTCTGCTTACATTTATCAGATGGTGGACATTTGGGGGTTTTCCACTCTTAGGCTGTTAAGAGCAATGCTATGAACATTTTTGTACAAGTCTTTGTGTGGACATAGGATTCCAATTCTCTTGGGTAGGTACTAGGAAGTGGAATTGCTGAGACATATGGTAACTATACATTTAGCATTTTGAGAAAGTGCCAAACTCTTTTCTAAACTGGCTGTACCAGTTTATTCCCTTTTGTAATGTATGACAGTTCCAATAACTCCACATCCTTGCCAGTACTTGTTATTATCAGTCTTTTTTTATTATAGCCATTATAGTGGGTATAAAGTGGTATCTAATAGCAAATAGCTCAAAGAAAGCTATGTTTTCTTACAGAGATTTTCAAATTTTAATTCTTACATTTGGGTTTATGATACATTTCAAGTTGATTTTTGTGCATGACATAAGTAAGGTCTAAATTCATGTTGTTGGGTTTCTTTGATTGTAAATACCCAACTATCCCAGCACTATTTGTTGGAAAGATTGTTATTTCCCCATCATAGCACTTTTGTCAAAAATCAATTGACTTGATGAAATGTGAGGATTTTTCTTCCATTGATCTACACAGCCATACTTGGAGATATTGCAGGTTTGGGTCCAGACCACTGCAATAAAGCAAATATTGCAATACAGTGAATCAAATGAATTTTTTGGTTTCCCAGTGCATATAAAAGTTATAATTACTATACTGTACTCTATTAAGCATGTAATAGAATTATCCAAAAAAATTTAAATACCTTAATTTAAAAATACTTTATTGCTAAAAAATGCTAACCATCATCTGAGCTTTCAGTGAGTTGTAATCACTGATCACAGATCACCATACCAAATATAACAATAATGAAAAAGTTTGAAATATTGCAAGAATTTAAAAAATGTGACACAGAGACACGAAGTGAGCAAATGCTGTTGGAACGCAGTGCCAATGGACTTGCTTGACCCAGGATTGCCACATTCATTTAATAAAAAAAAAAAAAGCATTATCTGCAAAATGTAATGAAGCAAGCACAATAAAATGAAGTGTGCCTGTATGCCTATCCTTATGCCAGTGTGGGCTATTTCATTACTCTAGTACTGTAAAAAGTTTTAAAATCAGGAAATATGTGAGTCCTCCAACTGTTTTGTGCTTTGGCAAGATTGTTTTAACAATTCTGGGTCCTTTCCATTTCCATATAAATTTTAAAATCAGTTCATCAATTTCTGGGGGGAAAAAAAGCAACTGGAATTTTGATAGGGATTGTGTTAAATCTGTAGAATTGAGAATATATTGACATATTAATAATATTAAGTTCATGTATCAGAAGACCCAGGTCATTTTCAACAGCTCTGAATCTGCCTTAAGATAAAATCATACACAACAGGCCTTGATCCAGTCACTAGTTAACTATCCAGCTTCCTCCTTTCCAGCACCCTGCTCCCCACTGCCAACTCAGAATACACTACTAGTCACATAAACCCTCTATCAGTTCCTTAAACACACGATGCTGTCTTTTGTCTCCAGGTCTTTTCCACTCACATGCACATCACATTCCCTGAGTCTGGAGCTTTCTCCCTTATGCCCTATGACCTGATTCAATTCTTTTCCTTTATATCTCAGTTGACTTTTCACTTCTTCAGATATTCAGATCCTGAGATACACAACATCCCACCATCAAACTTACTTACCTTTCTTTGTTGTTACAGGTGGATTTATATTATTTGTGGATAACTGGTTGGTAAAGACTTTGAACTGTTTGAAATGTCTTGGTTGAAATGGACATCACCTATTTGAGGCTGTATTCGAAACTTTGGCAGTTTACAACTGTTCATATGTCTTTAAACATTTTTATCACTTTTCATAAAATTTTCAAGGTTTCTTTTCCTAGCATTTTCTCCAGACCTGATCATACTATTTGTAGTCATTACTATTGGTTGAATAGTGATCCCTCAAAATGTACATATCTCAATTCCCAGAACCTGGGGAAATGTTACATTATAGAGCAAAAGGGATTTACAGATGTGATGAAGTTCAGGATCTTGAGATGGGGACTGTCCAAGATGATCCACACCATGTGGGGCTCAGTGATGTAGTCACAGGGGTCCTTGTAAGAGGGAAATGGGGAGATACTACACAGAAGAGAAGGCAGTGTGACAAAAACAGAGGTTGGAGTACTGGAAGCTTCTAAAAGCTGGACAAGACAAGGAAATGGATATTCCACTCAGAACCTCCAGAAAGAACTAGCCCTGCTCATCTTGACTTTAGCCCAGTGAAACTGGTTTGAGATTTCTGATCTCCAAAACTGTTAGAAAATAAATTTGTATTATTTTAAGCCACTAAATTGGTGGCAATATTGTGTTATTTTAAGCCACTAATTGGCAGCATTCAA
The DNA here is from genome assembly GCF_040802235.1 of Manis javanica. Taxonomy (NCBI): domain Eukaryota; kingdom Metazoa; phylum Chordata; class Mammalia; order Pholidota; family Manidae; genus Manis; species Manis javanica. The sequence goes on from NC_133158.1 coordinate 147,660,907, forward strand.
AATTCCTTGAGCCTTGAGCAGATTTCTGGTTACATTTTCTTTCTCACTGGAAATCCCCAGTGGGCTGGGGAGCAACTGGTGATGCCTCCTACTGTTTGTCACAGTCTCCTTCACCAATCTCATGAGCTCCTTTTCTACAGGTAGATATCTTTTTCCTCTTTTGGCACAAAAAGCCTCATGATCTGGCCCTAATGGTGGAAGGAATACAGAAAAAAAAATTTTTTTTAATTACCAAAAGGCAAATACATGAGGAATTATTTCAAAAACATCTGTTTCTTTATGTCCACTATGGTGGACATAAAAAAATAAATAAATCTTTTTATTTATTTTTATATTTTTATCAGCAGTGTGCCTAAGGTTGCATTGTTTTTGTAATAAGGGAGAAAAAGCAATAGGTAATACAATAATAATTAGTTGGAAATAACCTAATATCCAACAAAAGGGACTGGTTGGAAACAACCTGGATATCCAATAAACGAGGTTAGTTGGAAACAACCTAAATTCCACAGAATGGAATTGGTCACATAACTTCTTATCATTTTCAAAAGAATAGGTGTATGGCTTGATCATTTTTCAAAAATATATTAAAAATTACCTGAAAGGCTATTTATCAAGTTTTAAAGTGTATAGAATAATGGGTATTCTTTATACTAATCTTTTTATTTATTTTTATATTTTTATCAGCAGTGTGCCTAAGGTTGCATTGTTTTTGTAATAAGGGAGAAAAGGCAATAAAAGAAACAACTGATAAAATAAAGAAGAAAATAAAGGGAAAGGATTTGGATTTTTTAAGAGCTTGATTGGATTTGATTTCTCAATTTATAATTAATATGCATCCCACTTATCCTGTATTATTTGTTCAGGATTGTTTTCAAGAACTTTTCCATCTTGTAAGTTAAAAATGAGTACTTCCCATCTCCAGTTCACATTTTTTATAGCTTTTGTATGTACTACACATTTCATATTAGAACCTCTACTATAAGAATGGGTATATTTATGCACCATAAGACACAGGGCCTGCCTAGAAATGATCATTTAGATGATGAAACTCAACAAAACTTAGTAATTAGAAAATGAGGCAATATGCAATAAAATGTTAAGTTATATAATCTGGGTTTTAAGAGAATTATGTATTGTTTCATAAAACCATACACACAGCATTGCATGTGCTCAGATTATTTATACACATCAGGGTCCCTCAATTGTTAGTTCAAAATACAACAATTAATAACAACAATAATAGCAAAGGTAGGAGTATTAACCATAATAGTGGTCTTTTCCACAGTGTATCTGTCTCATTGTTCATCAATCCTTATAAAAACTATATGCAGCAGTTATAGCAATAATAGTAAATAATTTTACTATCATTTCTACTTTATACATGGAGAAACTGGAGCTCAGAAAGGTTAAGCAATATTTTCAAGGTCACAAAGGACCTTAGTGGCTTGGAGGAGATTCCCAGTGAGTGCCCTGCCCTTGGGGCCACACATGTCTCAGCTGCCTTAAGAACAAACAGTAGGAGGCATCACCAGTTGCTCCCCAGCCCACTGGGGATTTCCAGTGAGAAAGAAAATGTAACCAGAAATCTGCTCAAGGCTCAAGGAATTTTGAATGCCTTAGAGGTCATGCTGGTCAGTTTGTTTTTCAGGGAAGTAGATTACCACTCAACTTGCCAGATGTGACTTGCAATATTTATGCCATACACCAATACGATATAGCAGAGTCAGAATTTATAGTGATTCAAATGTGCACTAAATGTAACTTCCCCAACTGTTCTCATCTTGCTCCAGCTCCATTACTGCTGATGGCCACTGAGGTGGAGTTTCGACAGTATTAAGGAGGAACACATGATTTTGCCAAATAAAATAATGGTATCTTTTCCCATTTTAAATGCTGTCTCAGTGTAAAGACCCAATGTACTTCAGATTTAGACTCTTTGTTTCCATGGTTTCTTTCCTCATAAGGCATCTCCCTGACCAATTCTTCTTCCCTTTTTGTTCAAGGGAAAGCTCATAACAAAGTAAGAAAGAGCCTCTGGTTTGTGTGTCCTCTTCTGGGTCCTTGACGGCCTCGCTCCACTGGTCACTGGGGAGGCTGTCATGTTGGTACCATGCAGGCCTCCAGCCCTGTCTCCACTCACAGGGCCCTCCACTTCTGCGGCCTCCTGCCCGTGACTCCAGGCTTCTTCTAGCCCAACAGTCCTCTCCAGCTTCCACCTCCACCTCCACACAGTCTGCAAGCACTTGTGACTGTCCAGTGTGCCATGGCACAGGCCATGGCGACTAGGGCACCTCTCCTTAATATCACTGCTCAGCAGAGCCCATGCCATGACACCGTGTTGAACAGGTGATCTAACCAACTCAGGGCTTCTCTCAACACTTTGCACCTCCCCAACCTGGGCGCTCTTTGATAATCCCAAACCTGTTAGAAGTTTAACCACATCTACCCCATGTTCAACAGAGAGCTGAGCGGACAGGCATGGAGAGCCAAGGAAGTTTTATCCAGCCCTCGTCTCCCTCTCGGCCCCTTTCTTCTCCTAGCACCAAAGAACTTTCTACTTAACCTTTCTTTCTGGAAGCAACTCTCCTTATGTCACAGTCTCCTTCACCAATCTCATGAGCTCCTTTTCTACAGGTAGATATCTTTTTCCTCTTTTGGCACAAAAAGCCTCATGATCTGGCCCTAATGGTGGAAGGAATACAGAAAAAAAAATTTTTTTTAATTACCAAAAGGCAAATACATGAGGAATTATTTCAAAAACATCTGTTTTTTTATGTCCACTATGGTTACGTGTGAGGGTCTCTCTCCAGGATCTGGAAGCCTGGCTCTATCACTTACCAACTGCATGATATTGTATAAGTCACTTAAGTATTCTATACTTCAGTTTCCTTGTATATAAAAAACAGAGACAATACTAAGCTTGTTCTGAGGATTAAGCATGACTGAAATCACCCTACATAGTCCCTAGCACACAGTGAAGTGCTAGCTCACACTGGAAATTAATAGAGTTTATTTGTCCCTTAGTTCAGGGTAGGTGGCTTAACCATTCAGTCAGGTGACTGAATTTCATACGCAGCAAAGGAACACTAAAAAAAAGAGCACTAAAATATACCCATTATCTTTTTTCTTAAAGTTCTACCCCTAGTGTTTCAGATCTCCTTGCAGGAGGTCATTGCTGAGACAGCTGACTGACCCTGGGTGGCGGTGTTGCCTTGGGTGGCATTCATCAACACCTTGGAAAGTGGGGTCTGGCTAGCTGAGAAAGGGCGTGACTCAAATCAACCTGACAAAAATCTTAGGTGAAAATACAGGGTCTCCATATACACGCAAGTTAAAACAACCAGAAGGTATACCTTTAAAAAGGTATTTGCACATTTTAAATGATGTATTTAATACTATATATTTTATTAGCATTGAAAATGTTTCCTTTTATACTCAGTAAGTGCTATTTACCAGTATGTAGTTTTCTGTGTACAATTGTCAAGTGCTCAGTAATATCTGATTGTTGCACCTTACCTTCCAAAGTCACTTCTGAGTGGATCAGAAGCCCTTTGAAAGCTGGCTAAGATAATTTATCTAGCAAAGAAATCTAAAAAAGGAATAGGAAAAGCAAACATGAAAAATAAAAATCCCTCAATTTTTTTTCAAAGCATTTGTTTCAAACATCCCAGTGAAATAAGATAATTAGTTTACTTGGCTCATAGTCATACTGTTTCAATCAGATTTTGCTGAATAACAGAATGTTATCACACAATTGCCTTGAACTAAATGCAATTCTTTAGAGGCCACTATTTGGGAGAGATTTGGACCATAAAAGACATACAATTTGGTGACATACATATAATAACTCAAATTGGACTATGAAATTCCTTTGTTCATCAGTTCATTCATTCAAACTGTGGTTGAGAGAGATCTTCAAAATGAGCCAGATTTGCAATTTCAATGACACACACCCACAATTTTTCCATTTTCCCCTTAGAACCTAGCAACCTAGATAATGTATATGTGTTTAACTAAATATCTAAATGATATTTCTAAGGTGACTGGGATATACGGTAGTGCTCTTATAAATATAAATCATTGTCACCCCAGACACCACCAGAGTCTTATTTATGGTATTAATTTTCACCATCTATGAAGAAAGGGTTTGCAGAGCAAATCTCAGACTAGTCCTGGTGGAATTATGACTGTGCAGAGCACAAACTACGGAGACTTTATAGCATCTAGAACCAGAGGCAGGGTTGTTCCCCAGCAAAGTATCTGTCTTCAGAATGAGCAGTCTACTTCTTTGGTGTAGCGGAGTCTACATTTGAGGAAGTGTGAACAATATTCTGTTTAATAAACAAAAGTTGTCTGAAATCTGGGAGGTAATTCTTTCAAAGCAAAGGAGAGGACTTAAAAAAACTACATTGCCCATCCCCGAGTCATAGCACCTCCTCCCACTGCTGGGACATGTGGATAATGTCCTGGCAAACAAATAAATACAGGGAAGAATCTGACTGATACTACTTCCAATACATCCCTATTATTTTAAGTTTCCATTTCATTTCCATGTTAGAAGGAACTCTGAGGCTGCTTTCCCTAACTGTGTTCTGGTAATACATTTATTTGATTTGGTTTGGCGTGGGAGATGAGTGGCTATTTCTCCTCTCTTTAAAACTGTGAAATCTCTCTACCTTTCTTCCCTTCTTAATCAATTTTCACAATTTTGTATTTTCATTTTTCAAATGAAACTCTAATTTTCATTATAGATGCAAACATTAGAGCACCTAATTGTAATGGCATGAAAAATAGCAAAGAAATCTAAAAAAGGAATAGGAAAAGCAAATACGAAAAATAAAAATCCCTCAATTTTTTTTAAAGTGACTGGTTGGCCATAAGCACAGTTTTGCGACTTCCTTCCTACTCAGCCTTCCTCAACAGCCCTACTCCCCATCCCACAGTTCACCCCTTTATTTAATTTAAGTTAAATTAAATAAAATCTTTTAAACTTTTGTCCATTAGGTGAAGAGGGTGTGTAGGTATATATGAGTACCAACTTTAAAAACTCAAGCAAACAGATGTGGATAATTTTCATATTTCAGAAGAAAGAAATTTTTCTTCTGATTAAATGGCTCAAGTAAGACAGGAATTTTCATTTATTTCAGTGAGTGGTGTATCAACTTTCCTCTGAAACCATCATTAAAAAGAAGTTGAGTTTTAAAAAAAAATATGCATTATCCTGTTTGTCATAATACTTTGCTCTCTGCCCCATCCCAAAAGATAAAGTAGAAAAGAAAAAGCAAATTTAAAGCAATTCACTGATACTTATGTCATTAACATATTGTTGAAGTCAGTGAAATTTTTTTCACAGTCATTTTGGGTTAGTAGTCATTTATCACCCAGAATATAAACATCAGAATAAAGTTATGACAAATTTTCTCCCTTTTCTCTTTGAAGACACATAGTCATAAGTACAGGTCTCAGACAGAAACACCTGAATTTTAATAAACTGTAGTAAGTTGGCAGGAAAAAAATGTGAAGAATTTTAAAATGGTCAAATAAGATAACTGGGTGTTCTTCCCAGTGTACCTCTCTGGGTTATAGCTGTCGTTCATTGTCTTTGAATTATTTTATGGCTCTGCAAATGAAGATAACTGATAGCCATGCAAATGGCCTTGAACTACAGACTAATAAATTTTGTCAGGTAGAGATACAAATCAATTATCTCGCTCTTTCAAGAAACCAGTTTTACATTTATCATGCAAATTAGTTTCCTCATTCCTTGTATGTCTGCTCTTTGATCTACAACTCAACCGTTCCCCATTAACTAATGCATCAAATAAAATCATTGTGGTTTTTCATTCTATATTTGGATAAGAACCATGATTTTTAGTTTCTTACAAAAATTATCTTCTAAACAGATCCAAGACACCTACACCATCCCCTCCACAAAAGAGAACTTTGAATTTCCCTACCAAAAAAAGGAAACATTCATTCTAAAATCAGCCCAGTGGCAAATCACACATTCCACCACCACTGTCATTCCTACATTGTTTCATTTTTGTTTTTAATAATTTAATTTAAAAATAAATTAACCCATACATTTTAAATACTATGTTAAGTGTATAAAGCAGAGTGATGCCTTCTCCCTCAACCCTTGGGTATCATTTCCCAGAAGTAAAAGGTAAAAGGGATAACTTTGTCTTGGTGTTGGGGAGCAAGTCAGGCAGCTGAGTTTAAACTGAGAAACAGGAGCCCTGCGTGCCTCTTGTGGGACGGCCCAGGCCTGAAGGAACCGCTGCACTCTGCTTCTGCACTGCTGCAGGCTCACCCCCCATCCGTTCACCCTTCCGGATACTCCATTCCTTGGTTCCGTGTTTCGGTTCTGTAGCTTAGTTCTAGTTCTTTATTCCACCTCCAAACCCCAATTACGCATCCTCTGCCCTGTGGTCAGCCTTGGCACCCTTCTAGAATATGACTTCCTTCTTTGCCTTTCAGTAAAAGGGGTAAATCAATACACCTTAAAGCAGGTGAGAAACCAGCACTGCTGGCAGCTGAGCGATGATGTTCCTAGTTGACTGTCAACCACACTCACAGAACAGAAACGTTGTCTGAACAAGGCCACTCCGTGGTCACATTTAGGCGACAGAGCTAAGGCCACTCCACAACTGCAAAAATGATGAAACATCCCCCTCTTCTGTCTAACAGGAGTGACTGCTGCTCCTTGACCTTACCAAGAAGAACATCCATCCCACGGTGGCCCTCCTATCTGATTAATAAACACTGCTAATACGCATAATCACAAAACTGCTCCTGCATCCTGAAACATCCAATGCGGGGCTGGCCTCCACCTCCTTAAGCAGACTCGGACTCATCCACATTCTCCAAGGAGCTTCTCCCAGCTCCTCATGGTTCCTCATGATTTCAGTCTTCCTACAGCAATAAAAATACACCCAATTTCTTTTTATTACAGTAGGTGCATTCCTGATGATCTTTCGTTGGTGGGGTTTAACACAGAATAACTTTTTTTCTTTAAGGGAATGTTAGACTTCATTCTGACCTCCTAAGAACCCTTAAAATTGCTTCTTCTGCACACTCTGTATCTTCCATTTCTAACAATGAGTGTTATTACAGTGCACTTCCTTAGGCATTTCTTCTCTTTAATCTAGCATCAAAATGTAAAGCAAGTAAAATAAGTGTTTTTGTCCCCAAAACCCCTGAGGTTGAGATTTATGCAAGTTCACTCAGGGAGTTGTAAAAAATGCCATGTGGAGCTCTGAATTCTCCAGCCCTGATAATATTCTAACACAGGGAGAACAGGCAAGGAAAGAGCCAAAAGTTTAAATTTAGCCCTCAAAAAATACACTGGGGAGGCAGGAGCTCCAGTTGAGCTGTGCACGGATTCAGGAATAGTGGCCACTGAGAGCTAAGCAATGGGCAATCCTGCATCAAGGGAAAGGCTGGCAAATAAGTTACTACCATTTCCCCTGGGTCAATACACACATCATCTCATTCAAGATGGTCAGGCTGGAGAGACAGTCAGCCCTGGAGGCAGAACAAGACCAGCATTCAAGTACCAAATCTGCTATTGATTAATTTGTTAATTACTTCTCCCAGGAGAGGACCAATTAGGAGCTCCCAATCCCTGACTCCTTTAAACACTCCATCAGTTCTGACCATCACCACACCTGGAATTTCCTTGTTTCCAATCCTTTACTCTCCCACCTCTACAAGAACCTCTCCCAGCCCTACCAACTTCTCTAATGGAACTGAAGCTCAGAAACACCACCTCAAGTCTTCAGAATAGCACAACTGCCCCCAGAAGCTGAGCACCAAAGAAGGTGTCGCTACAGTGGCCCTGCGTGTGACACCACGAACTTTGTGAGATGTAAAGTCAACAGACACACAGCTGGTCATTAAGAATCCCTCCAAAGCATTGCTAAGCTTACCTCCAAAGAGGAACCCTTGACATTCCAATTTCAGACATAAGCTGTGTCCAGAACAATCACCTTCCCCAAGATAACTAAGGCACTGGCATGGGGCTGGAGATCACCTTTTTTGGTAAGTGAGACCTTGGGAGGCCACAAGTGGCCTTTCCCACACTGCTCATCGTTTGGAATGATTTCAGCCATCAGAGATATTTTAATAGCAGTTAGCATGAGACAGGAAATGTATCAATCCTTGATCCCAGAAGGTATCTTGTCCCTATGCAAATATGACCTCCACCATCCCAGCAAATTTTGAACACCTCATTCCAAAGGATATGAATTAGAAGCTAAGTCTCATTACCTTCAAAGCCCTTGCTCTTTCCACTGAACCTGCTGGCATAGGACCAATAAGGATTTTAAATAAGCACTTCAAAAAGAAGCCCCTGCTAGAGATCATACCCACATTGACCTAGAATTATCAAATGACACATTCAAGCCCTACTGCCATAACCTGTGCCTCAAATAGCATGAAAACATGTAAAAGCAAGGAAGGTTTTCAATTCTTTTAATACAGGCACACCTCAAAGATATTACAGGTTTGGTTCCAGACCACTGCAATAAAGTAAATATTGCAATAAAGTAAGTCAAGTGAATTTTTTGGTTTCCCATAAAAGTTATGTTTATACTATACTGTAGTCTAATAGGTGTGCAATAGCATTATGTCCAAGAAAAACAATGTACATACCTTAATTTAAAAATACTTTGTTGCTTACAATATTAGCTATCATCTGACTTTCAGCAAGTCATAACTTTTTTGCTGATGGAGGGTCTTGCCTCAGTGTTGATGGCTGCTGACTGATTAGGGTGGTGGTGGCTGAAGGCTGGTGTGTCTGTGGCAATTTCTTGATATAAGACAACAGTAAAGTTTGCCACATTAATTGACTCTTCCTTTCACAAATGATTTCTCCGTAACATGTGATGTTACTTGATAGCACTTTACACACAGAACTTCTTTCAAAATCAGAGTCCTCTCAAACCCTGCCACTGCTTTATCAACTAAGTTGTGTAATATTCTAAGTCCTTTGTTGTCATTTCAACCATCTTCACAGCATCTTCAGCAGGAGTAGATTCCAGCTCAAGAGACCTTTTTTTTTAATTTGCTCATCCATGAGAAGCCACACCTCACCCATTCAGCCCCTCAACTGTCATCATGAGATCGCAGCGGTTCAATCACATCTTCAGGCTCTATTTCTAATTCTGGCTCTCTTGCTATTTCCACCACATCTTCAGTTTACTTCCTCCTGAGTCTTGAAGCCCTCAGTTATCCATAAGGGTTGGCCTAACTTTTGCCAAACTCCTGTTCATATTGATATTTTGATCTCTTCCCATGAATCATGTTTTTAATGGCATCTAGAATGGTGAATCCTTTCCAGAAGAGTTTTAATTTACTTTGTGCAGTTCCATCAGAGGCATCATTGTATATAGCAGTTATAACCTTATGAAACATGTTTCTTAAATAATAGGACTTGAAAGTCAAAATGACTCCTTGATCCATGTGCTACAGAATGGATGTTGTATTAGGAGGCATGACATCAACATTAAGTTCATTGTACATCTCTGTCAGAGCTCTTGGGTGGCCAGGTACACTGTCAATGAGCAGTAATATTTTAAAAGGAATTTTCATTGCTGAGCAGGTCTCAACAGTGAGCTTAAAACATTCTGTGAACCACGTTATAAAGAGATGTGCCATCATCTAGGCTTTGTTCCATGTATAGGGCACAGGCAGAGTAGATTTAGCATAAATCTGAAGGGCCCTAGGACTCTCAGGATGGTCAATGAGCACTGGCTTCAAAGTCACCAGCCGCATTAACCCCTTAGAAGAGAGTCATCCCGTCCTTTGACACTCTGAGGCTAGGCATTGACTTCTCTCTAGCTATGAGAGTCCTAGATGGCATCTTCTTCCAACAGAAAGCTGCTTCATCTCCATTGAAATTCTGCTGTTTAATGTAACCACCTTCATTAACTATCTCAGCTAGATCTTCTGGATAACTTGCTGGTCCTTCCACCCTCTTCAGCACTTTCTGCTTCCCCTAGTGCTTTTATGTTATGGAGATGGCTGCTTCCTTAGGCTTCATGAACCACCCTCTGCTAGCTTCCAACTTTTCTTTTGTAGTGTCCTCATCTCAGCCTTCACAGCCTTGAAAACAGGTAGAGCCTTGCTCTGGATTAGGCTTTGGCTTAAGGGAATGTTGTGCTGGTTTGATCTTCCATCCAGACCGCTCAAAATTCCTCCATCTCAGCAATAAGGCTGTTTCCTCTGTCTTACCATTTGTGTGTTCACTGGAGGAGCACTTTTAATTTCCTTCTCAAACATACCCTTTATATTCACAACTTGGCTAACTGTTTGACACAAGAGGCCTAGCTTTTGGCCCATCTAGACTTTCAACATGCCTTCCTCACTAAATTTGATCATTTCTAGCTTTTGACTGAAACTGAAAAATGCCACTCTTCCTTTCAGTTGAACATTTAGCAACCATTGTAGGCTTATTAGCTGGCCTGATTTCAATATTGCTATGTCTCAGGGGACAGGGAGGTCTGAGGAGAGGAGATGAGAGGAGGGTCGGATGGCCATTCTGTGGACACACACTTATCAATGAAGTTCACCATCTGATATGGGTGTAGTTCATGGCATCCCATAGCAACTACAACAGTAACATCAGAGATAACTGACCACGTCACCGTGACAAATATAATAATTATGAAAAAACCTGATATAGTGAGAACTACCGAAATATGACACAGAAACACTAAATGAGCAAATGCTGTTGGAAAAATGGTGCCAATAGACTTGGTTGATGCAGGGTTGCCACAAACTTTTAATTTGTAAAAAAAAAAAAAAAAAAAACACAGTATCTGTGAAACTCAGTAAAGGAAAATGCAATAAAACAAGGTATGCTTGTATGCAGTGTGGCAAAGGAAATCACTTCTCAGTACATATACATCAAATACAATATCTTCAAGCAGATTTCTATTTAGTTATTTGCAAACACTAGAAATAACATGTTCTATGAGCTGTCACCAGATGGATCAAATATTGGCACAACTTTCAGCTAACCGTCTTGATGGAACCCAAAGTCACTATAATATTCGTGTGCGTGAGTGTGTGTTTGAGCTTAATTTAAAATTCTAGTGTTTCACCTCTCTAAGAAGGGTTTACAGAAAGTGTAGATATCAAGTGTAAATATCAAGTATAAACACATTTTTAAAGAAAAGTCAGTTTTTCATTTTTCAGAACTGGTGGTAATGAAGGGACAGAGCAAATTAATTCATGCTATTTAGTTTTCTTCTCAGAAGCATTTTCTCTAGTGATTTTACATAAAGTCTATTTTTCATCTTCTTAACTAAACTGTTCGTTCCTGAAGATGAGAGCGCTTCCACCCCCTTTATGTTCCTCTTAGGAGAGGAACATAGGAGAGGCTGAAATTTAATGAGCATCTACCACATGCTGAGCACCTATAGTACTTCACTTAATTTTTTTCAGTAACTCTACTCACAAACATTCCTATAATATTAAGTAAACTGAGGCACAGTTTACTTAAGACACTTACCTAAAATCATAAGGCAAGATGATAGAAAAGCTGATATTTGAGCTATTACATGAATTTGGAGTCCACCCAATACATTCTACTATACTGTACTCTATGCCACATCATACCAGAACACACCATGTTACCCACTATACCTCGCTCCAGCATAGCATGAAAAGCAGGGGATATTTACTAAAACCTAACAGTACAGTTTATTACTGAGTGAGAATTTAAGTCAGAGTTATAAGACACTCATATTTCTTCCTTATGTTTCCAAGAACATCAACTCCTTATTTAACAATTTGGAAAGGCATGTAGCAAATTGACAAGAGAATGGCAACTTGATTCCCAGCATTTATTCATCTCACAGCATTATTCATCATTCATTTGATTGGAGCAGCCAAAAACACCCACAATACAAGATCTAATCCAAAAAGGACAGGGACACTCTAACAATTACCTAACAAGAGTTAGAGCCACATATCTGACACATATGCTCAGAAAATACTAATTGAATGAATGAATGACTCAAAACTAAGGAGCAAAACCTTGCTGATAAGCATTGCGAAATCACTTCACTTATTCCTGAGCTACAAACATTCATGTGAAGCATAATACACTGGAAAAATGGAGGCATAAGAGGCACTGATTCAGTTTTTTCACCACAAATTCTCAGCACAGAGTGATGCCCCTTTGGCTGGGGGTGGGGGGTGGAGAGCAGTGGCCAGGACACTTTGGCACATGTGGCTTTGCAGCTAAGTTGGAAGAGTTCAGCAGCTGTTCTTGGGCCCAGAGGGACCACGGCTGCAGTGTTTTGTTACAATTTGGCTGAATTTCTGGACTTTAAAGACAGAACTAGTGAAAAATATTTGGAAATCCAAATGATGAAGGACAGTGAAAATTCCAATGGCTCCAGCCTGCCGGGAGGCCCTCTGCTGAGGCAATTGGCAGGCCTGCACCCCCAACTTGTGTGTGCATTCTCTGCACACCACGGCTACTGCAAAACTTTAATACGGTAAAAGCCAGAAGGGGCTCCCCAGACTCCACAAAGGAAAGGCAGTGCAACTCTCTAAAGATCCAGATTGGGCTTCTTGTTAATGCAGTCCCTTGCAGTGTGCGTCACACACCTCGCCAGAGCCACACAGAGAGAATTAATGTAAAAACAGGCAGTAAATTAAGGAAGAGGGCAAAGCGGCCTTGTAAAATCCAACCACCATCTGCTACTTCAAATCCAGCAACACTAAGGTAGTTTAATTTGCAGAAAATTTCCCTCTGGTTTCTACAAAAATACTGTCTAGGCAAAAGCATTGGAGGTCATCTGGCGGTTATGTGCAGGAGGAATTTACTGAGTGGAGATAAATACTCTAAAAACAAAACAGGAAGATGGCAAATGTGTGCCTGGGTAAAAGGAAACTGCAGGAACTAGATTAGTGCTTGGCTGTGGAGCTGCTCAAGTCAGGCCAAACGATGCAATACAGTCCTTCTTCACAAGTTAAAAAAAAAAAAAAAGGATTAAAAGTGTTATCTTTGAGCAAAATGTTAAAGAATAGTAACTGGTTTTTGTTGATGCTTTTTATAATTTTAGGTTTACAGAATTCAATGAACTTAGGTTTACATATCCCTCAAAACACAGTCAAATCATAGGTGGAAGCTGCAAGGCTATTAAATTATATTTTGATTTGTTTTATTTTAATTCTATTAATTCCCCATTCACAGTCCAAGTCTCTTCCCAAGGGTGGACACTCATTCTGGTATATTTAAAGTTTGATCTGTCAAACCATCTTTCACACATATTTATTTAGGTATATGTATGTATCTATTGTGAAGTGTAAGTCTTATTTCAAGCTTCTGCCCACTGCAGAATATTCCATTAAATATATGTACTACATTTTACTTATACATTCCCCTAAAGATGGACACTTGTGTTATTTCTGACCATTGTCAGAACAAGTAATACTGCCATGAATATCCTCATACGCCTTTCTGAACCCATCTTTTTGCAAAATTCTATGCAAGTGGTTCTCCAGATGTTGAAATTTCTCTAAGCATGAATTTGTAGGCATAGTATGAACATATTCTTAATTTCATTCTTCACTGCCCAGACAGCTCAATGGAATTGCTGTTTATATTTCCATCAGCAATATATGAGGATTCTTGAGTTCCCACATCTTTGGTCAGTATTTGATGTTATCTACCTTCATAATTTTTGTCTGCTGGTTTGTTGGCAAATGGAGTCACTTTATTTTAAATTGCATATTTTTATTACATTCACTTAAGACATTTAATAATTATACAAGTTTCCCTTTCTGCTAATTACTTATTAACAGTCTATATTTTCTGACATTTTTGCTAAGTTAAAATTATATCCAAGAATTCCTTGAATATTCTCGGTATTAGTTCTTTGTTAGTTTGTATATTGAAAATAACTTTTCTAATATGTTTTCCTATAGGCTGCTTGTCTATGATGATTTTTATTGAATAAGAACCCTTAATTTTGATAAAAATTAAATTTTAATGTTTAATGTCAACTATTTGCAGTTTTAAGAAATCTGTCCTCAAACAGTATAACAAAGACCTCGCCTGCATTTTCTTCCATAAACCTTAAAGTTCTGTTTTTCATAGTAAGGAACTTTAATCCATATAAATTCCATGTAGAATACTAGAGAGTAATGCTACCTCCCAACAGGACAATAGCAATGGAGCAACACCAGCCAACTTTGCTATCCAGCAATGTCAGCAAAAGTTCACAGTCTTCCCAATTTCAAGAGAAGACAGAAATCTAGTTTCTTTCTATGTAACATCTCCTGATGCTTAAAATATAGTGTTGCCCAAACAAAACATATATATAGTCCAGACTCATCCTGTGAGTTGCCAGCTTGTAGTCTTTAAGCCATAGAATATCCATGATATCAACCTGACTTTTGAAGCTTTGTATTCTAGTTATTGCCAGCACACAAGCAGAGTTCTGCTTTCCCTGCTTTGTATTTTCTCTACCTGTTTATTTATTACAGCTTACCTATCCTTAACCTGTTCCCAGTCCTGCCCTTTCGGTAATCACATCCCTATCTCTGTACAGATGAAATAACTGCTCAATCAGCACATTTCCTTATTGCACAGACACAACCTGATGGCAGCAGGGGTACAAGCATGTCACGAGCTTCTCAAGGACCAAATCTGATGTGGCACAGAGAAGAGCCATCCTCCTACCACCTGGCTCACAGAGCCCAGGAGCAAGGGCAGACACCACGGACTTGCTGGAGAGCACTGTTTTGTAAATACCTTGAGAGCACGTGATATGTCTGCAATCCCACCCAGGGTCAACAGCTCATAAAAATATTTATCTGATGAATTCCTTTGTCCCTTCGTATCTAGCAAAGGAATGTAACAGAGCTCAACCTCAAAGTAGGTAAGGAAGAGACCAATAAAAACTTTGCACAGTAGTAATCCCAGTCCTGGGACAACTGGGGTAAGAGGACTCTTCCCCCCACCCCCACCCAACCCCCAGGAGAATTCTAAATAGCCAATTCACAATAAACTAGGGGTGAACTTGGTAGAAACTGTATTTTATTACTATTCAAAATAGCTATCCGCCTTTCTGTAGGCAGATTAGAGCTTCCAGCACATTGAGGTCACGTTTGGCCATGCGACATGTACTACCATTTCCTGAAGTCCACCCTGTTGAACCAGGTAACTGGCTTCAGGCAAAGAAATGTGAACAGAGGTGTGTGCCTCTTTGGAGCAAAGCTTTCTCTTTTCCTTTAAGCAGCACGTTCCAGAGAGAGCATTCTCCTTCAAACCAAGTTGCGGAATAAAGATAACATGGTGCAAAGCCCCAGCTGACCTGCAATAGCTGTGCAGCATGACTGAGAAATAGACTTTATTGTCTTAAGCCACTGAGATCTTGGTGCTCTTTGCTACCTCAGCATAACTTGGCCCAGGCTGACAGAAAAAATTTACCACAGTAAATTCATGATACTTATATTTCAGATACTTTCTCTCCAAAGTATTCATAGTGCTTTATATTCCTCTTGCTGATTCTCTTAAAAGCAGTTGCTGATTTTGTTTTGTTCTAAAATTATCTTTTAATGAGTAGAATAACTATTATGTTGCCTGCATCTAACACCAAATACTCTGTTCACCAGACCACTAAGCACACTACTTAATGTCCCTGAAAAGTACCTTGAGAACAGAGGAGCGAGGTACACTGAAAAGTTTTTTATTTTAAACAATTCTTTGATGTACCAACTTCCAGTTTCCAGTTGGTATGCAAGGTGCTTAGAAGTCACCACTCTGACCTAACAGGGGGTCACAGGCAGATAGTAGTTGCACTAGTCAGGGTGAGGATTTAAAAATATGGGAAACTGTTGAACCACTGTGTTGGATACTTGAAACCAATATAAGATTGTATATCAACAATACTTCAAAAAACAAAAAGAAATGCATATAGAAAAAGAAAAAAGAAAGGAGGTCACAGGGCCAACTGCTACCCCAAGAACTGTAGACATAGACAGGCAGATACAGAGAATCACAACTTACCAAAGCAGAAACCAGCAAGCAGAAATATCCATAGAACGAGGGCAGGGGTAGGAAAGAGCTAAACTGTAATTGACATATTGCTGGAGGCTCAATGTGGATGAGTCTGAGAGTCAAAACTCTAGAAGGGTCCCCACACTTTTGTGAGTTTTACCAACTGGAACTGAACCAGGTTCACAGAATGAATATAAGAGAAAAATCCCCCTATGCTTACAGCAGGGAGAGGATAAAAGAAACCATTCTGAAATGCACCATAACATTGTGTCTTTCTTAACAAAGCCTGTCCTCAAGAGACTCGGTTTTACCAGTGCCTGATCTACTATGGGGTTTTATCAGAGCCTAAATGACCTGGGGGAAGGCAAATAGGGAACTCCAGCCCACTTTAGCCATCCTGTCCCACCTAGAGGTGACAGGAGCGGTGGGGGGTGGGGGTAAGGTTGGCAGGGGGGATGGGTCTGAAACTAATAAGCACTTGTGAAGTGGACAGCTTTGGGCCACAGGTTCACTAAAAGACTGAAACCTAATTAAAGGACAGTGGAACTCTTCCCTTATGCCCACATTGCACCACCATATCATTAAAGGCTTATCTGTTGGAATCTCTTTCACTCAGTACATCAAGTTCAGCTTTCAACAAAATTATAAGGCATGCAAAAATGCAAAAAACACAGTTTGAAGAGACTGAACAAACATCAGAACCAGACTCAGAGGTGGTAAGGGTGTTTGAATTATCAGATGGTGAACTTAAAACAACTGTGATTAATATCCTAAGGGCTGTAATGGGAAAAGCAGACAACATGCAAGAACAGATGGGCATAGTAAGCAGAGAGATGGAAAGAATCAAAAGTAATGCTGGAGATTAAAAAAAAAACACTGTAACAGAATGAAGAATGTGTTTGAAGGGCTTATTCATAGACTAGACATGGCTGAGGAAACAATCTCTGAGCTTGAATATATGGCAAGAGTTGTATTATTCATGGCTTTATAAAAATACAAATTTTAAAAAGGCAGAAATATCTCCATTTGGAATCTTTGAGTTCCAAAGTGTTAGCATTATAGTACAGCTTCTCTTTAAGCATGATTCAAAATCATGAGATGGAAGAATCTGAAAACAAACATAGCAAATCACAGCTTTGAACACTTCGTATATGTCCCTGCCAGCAGACATGTGAGGTTTCCCCTTACCATTGCATTTGTCACCTTTGAAGGTAAAGTACAGCAGCTTGGCAAAAGTGAAGCACTGAAATTCTAGCAAACTGTCTTAGAAAACTATCCCCAACATCTATTAAGCCAGAAGTTCCGAGGACAAACTCCAAACAAATAAAGGTTTGCCTTCTCTTATTTACACAGCTAGAGACAGGGCATACGCAAAGGAAATCCATGTAAATTATCTTAAAGTTTCTTTCCTTTATTTGTATCTCTGAAAATTCTTCTTTACTTCCCATCTGACTTCCTGAGGAGCAAAGATATTCTGTGGGCATCCAGTTGTTACACTAAGAATTTTAACATTCCATAGCTATTTTATAAGGATGTTGGATTATGTTTACATTTTGATGCTGGCATTTCTAAAGTTTATGTATTTTACATTTATAATTAAAGTGGAAACACTGAGAAAATGTAGGACTTTAGGATCATAGCCAGTAACATCATTCAAACAGTAAGTAGTAAGTAGCACCTGATTATTTAAAGGCTTATAAGCTAATTATTTTTCCTAGATTTTAACTTAATAGACTCTATCATTGGGGGATTTCTGAAAACGAATTTGATGCAGACCCACTGGCCTCATCACCAAGTTATTCTCACAGTACAAGGGAATTACAGCTCTGTGACTCATCAACACAGTTTGGCACCTTAGAATCCATGCTCTTTACCACAATATTACACTCTTTCCAAAGAACAGGAAAAGAGGATACACCCCTCCAACCCATTCTGTAAAGTGAGTATAAACTCAAGATCAAAACCAGACAAGTACAATATGAAATATATTACAAGCCAATCTTACTTATGAACAAAAATGCAAAAAAATCCTAAGCAAAGTATTAACACAACAAACCCATAAAATGATAATACATCTTGACTAAGTTGAGTTTATAGCAGAAAGGCAAGGGTAGTTTAACTCTACAAAATGCATTATCATATTAACAGATTCAAGGACAAAAAAACATAATCATTTCAATAGATGAAGGAAAAGCATTTGACAAAATTCGACATGCCATCATTATTTACCACCACCAACAAAAACCTTCTTACCAAAGCAGGAATGAAAGAGAACTTGCTTACCTTGGTAAGATACACCTACTGAAGACCAAGAAGAAACTAGTTGTTAACTATAAAAGTATTTCCTTTAAAGTCAAGAAAAAGATGAAAGATATCCTCCATTATGAACTGAATTGTGTCCCCCGCCAAAAGTCATCTGTTAAAGCCCTAATTCCCAATGTAACTGCATTTGGAGACAGGGCCTATAAGGATGTTATAAAAGTTAAGTGATGTCATAAGGTTAGGGCCCTAATCTGATAGAACTGGTGCTCTTACAGAAAGGGCTCACTCCTCCACATGCACAGAAAAGAGGCCATGTAAAGACACAGCAACAAGAGGGCCATCTGAAAGCCAGGAACAGGGGCCTCACTAGAAACCAAATCTGCTGGCACCTCTAGCTAAGACTTCCAGCCTTCAGAATTGTGAGAAAATTAATTTCTGTCGTTTAAGCCACACAGTCTGTGATATTTTATTATGGGTGTCAAAAAAAACTAACTCACTTCAATTCAACTGCGTTGTGGCCTGAGCCAGATGGATTAATAGGATAACACTTTACAACTTCAGGTTAGGGATGTAAGCAGTACAAAAAGTGCTATCGATAAAACAAACATTGGTAACTTTGAACCTGAAACGACAAGCCACAACCTGAGAGAAGATAATAGCAACACATGCATATGTCTAACATAGAACCAATACCAAAAATCAATAAACAATGCCTACAAATGAATAAAAAAATATATACTAGAAAAATGTGCAAAAGACATGAGTAGGTATTTCAAGGAAGAGGAAAAATGGTGAATATAATTTAGAAAGATGTTCAGTCTTCTCAAGGAAATAGAAATAGAAAGTAAAATCACATCAAGACACCATGTAGTGTAGTGTACTCACTACACTGACTGACAATAGCGAGTATAGGGAAGTGGATCAATGGAAACTCCTGTACTATACTTACACCTATATGGTATATGTAACTAAAAATTGGAAAGAAACTTAAGAAGATAGTTTTTGACATTATCTGTAAGGGTAAGCATGTGTGTATCTTACAATCCAGCAATTCCACCCTTTGGTATACACCCAAGAGAAACACATAGATACCAGGAGATATGTACAACTATTTTTATATCAGCATTATTCATGACAGCAAAACACTAGGAACACTAAAGGACTGCTGGCAGGTAAATGGATAAGTAAATTATGGTATATTCACACAATGGAATACTGTATATACAATGAAAATGAATGGTTCACAGTATGGGCAACATGCATGAATCTCAGAAACAAAGTTGACTGAACAAAAACAAATTTTAAAAGACTAAAAAGGTTCTCAAAAAGGAACAAAGTGAACCTGTCAATTCAAGGAAAATAACTAACAGTATTTGACGCTAATAAAATTTGTTTTAAAGATGAGATTTGAATTTTTGAAAATGTATGCTCACCACCACAAAATTGACAGTTTCCCGATCCTCAAAGGCTTTCCTGGATGAGATTGATGGTGATACTAACAACTGTGAGTTTTTTTTATTGCATAATGAAATGTGTGGCATTTGGAAGATCTACGTAACAGCAAGCCAGTATTTTCCAAATGACCAAGATAGATGTGATAAAATTATTCATCATGGGTAAGAGGTAAATTCGAATTGCAAAACAGATGAATAAATTTTAAAATAACAGAGTATGAAAATTAATAGTCTTGTGAATATATCAAATTAATTTATCAAATCAGATTATTTTAATTATCAAAGTTATTTCTCCCTCTGTAACTGCAGGGGACAGGGACATTCCCTTCTTCTCTTTTTCAGGCTCTTTTGATTAATAATGATGACTTGTTTTTCTAGGATCTTAGCACTTATAAACCAAAACCAGGCCCATACAAAACTATAATGACAAAGAGCAGATCAGAGATTCCTTTTCTCTGGGGGCTGGGGACAGAGACTGGTTGTAAAGGGCCCTGAAGAAACTTCTGAGGGTAAGGACCTCTGCTATATCTAGACTGTGGTGGTGGTTATGTGATTTTGTA
The DNA here is from genome assembly GCF_040802235.1 of Manis javanica. Classification (NCBI taxonomy): domain Eukaryota; kingdom Metazoa; phylum Chordata; class Mammalia; order Pholidota; family Manidae; genus Manis; species Manis javanica. Next base: position 147,681,207 of record NC_133158.1, read on the forward strand.
GTCACCAAAATTCATCAAATAATACCTTAAACAATAAGGTGGGAGGAACTAGCCTGTAGAGCTCAATTTTACTAGCAAAAATGGAGAAAGAGATGAATAGATTTTACTTTATAAAAATGAAATACGGGGCATGGAGCATTTTTGTTTCCCAGGCCCAGGGTTCCATCCTAGAGGTGGTATGCTTATTAATTACAAGTTCAGATGCAGGAGTTAGACAGTCCTGAGCTTGAAATCTGATGTTACTACACAATATCTGTGTGACCTTGGACAGGTCACTTATTCTAAGCTTCACGTTCTTCATCTGTAAAATGGGGCTCAACATAGCACCTGCCACATTATTTTAAGAAGATAATCTGTATATTAAAGTTACCTGCCCATTGTAAACACATTACAAAAATAACATTTGTAATTACTTTATTGAGCCATTTAGACACTTGATTGCTCCATACATAGCCCCTTGGATGCTATTATGGGTTGAGCTGTGCTCCAAAAAAAGATGTTGAAATCCTAAACTGAGAAGGGAACAGTTTGCATTAAGAAGAGAAAAAAGTGCAAGGCACCCTGCCCACTGCCTTTTGCAGACTTTTGGGGACTCCTTGCCGTGGATCACAATCAAGGTATGTATAATAATTCCCCCCCTGTTGGGATCCATCAACTGAGTGATTCAGATGTTTAATGATTAGATTTTTGCTTCTCTTTTCTGTCAGAATTTCTTCAGGGGAGGAAGGTCTCAGCTCATCTACCTTTTATCAGACCACCATATAACCACTGTCATCAGGCTTTGCCCAAATCAGCCAGACCCAAAACTTTTAGCAAATGTGCCCCTTCTCTACAGAACCAGAGGCCCAGCCAACCCTTTATCAATGCACAGTAATTCCAAATCTCACAACTCACAGGCTACATAGACAACAAGCTGTCATCTAAGGTTTCTTACAAGAAATATTTCTTATTTCTTTTTGTTATAAATTGCCCTGCACCTTGAATTCAAAAGAGTAGAACTGATTGAGGGAACTATAATGCCCACTTACATGCTTTTCTTATAAACACATTCTAGGGAAAAGAGCCCTTTAAGGTAAGCTAGGTTAATTCAACCACCAAATACTTAAATTCTGGTCAAGAACACAATGAGTGATAGACCCAGGACTCAAGTACAGTGCTTTTTCCTGCATACATTCACTCCCTGTAACTTCATAATAAAATAATTGGGTTTCACAATTAAATAGGACCAATATGGATGCCGTACTTGCCCTTCTAAATAGAGCATAGACTCCATTCTTTTATAACAGTTTAGTTCTACATATACCTTAGCCTGTTGTATGGAAATGTGGGAAGCAAATGTCTAACATATGTTCATACAGATGTTGGCAGCATTCTGTCCCTTTCTGTTATAAGAACTCTGAAGGCCAAGCAGCTATGCCTCCGGGTTCCAGGGTGATTACAGGATTCACAGGCCAGTGATGCCAAGCACTGTCTTCAAGGCAGGAAGAAGTAGGCCAAAGGGGCCAGAGGAAGGAAGACACGTACTCAAGCTGAACCTTCACTCTCAAAGCCACTGCTGGGACTGGGCTTCCAGCAGCTGAGATTCTGAGAAGTATCCACTCTAAGGTGCAAAGATGGAATGAGCAAATCACCGGCTCCCACAGCACCCAGAACACATGCTTTCTGTGTGCTATGCCCTGTGCCGAGCACTTTACACACACTCACACACATCTCATCAAAACTCCCCCAAGGCAGATGTTGTTATTACCCATATTAAACTGATGAGGAAATTGAGGCACTGAGGGGTTACAACTCGCCTGACACATCAGAAGCTAGCAGAGGCAAAACCAGGAGTCAAACGGAGGTAGCCTAGTTCTGGGGTTCACACCCTACTCTGCATTCCTACTACTTTACATCTCTGTCACACCCATGGCTGTCACTATCACTGAGCAGGAAACTGGGGAGTGATAAGCACAACCAGCTCTTACCAGCTGCTGAGGGCCGGATCCAGCACACCAATGATCTGAGTCAGAGTCAGTGAAGGACTGCAGACCGGGAGGCAGGCACTAAGTAATAAAGTGTGCCTTCACCGTGCTTCCTCTCCCAGCAGCAGTGCCTGAGGAATTTGCGGGTTGTCACAGGGAGGACCCCTTGCTGAGTTTGGTTCTGACCCTTTATTCACATAACAGATTCTTTTTCACCACCAGTCTGAGAATGGCAATCCTGGAAGGCAACTGAGACATGACACTGACATCCATAGCCTTTGGCTGCCCCCTGCTAGCCTGGATGCTCCGTCCCACTCCAGGCTCATCCCTTCCCTGATGGGGGACTCTCACCACTCCTTGCTTCAGCCCTCCGTGCCTGTGGCACCTGGAACCATCTCCAACTCAGAGATGGCACTTCTGGCTATCAACCCCGCCAGCGTGGCTGACAGCACCTCCTCCCTGGGGCCAGGTGGGCACCATTTTCTCCATGGCAGCCTTCCCTCTGCTGCCTCTCTTGGTCAACACTGCTGTTGCGCCACCGTGCTGGGTACCAGCGGCACGGGTAGGCACCTAGCTCTGCTTCTAGCCACACCACCTAGGCCTCCCCACCCTATTCGACCTAAGTCAAATGGCCCTTCTCCAGCCCAGACAGAGCAAAGGTAGTCCTCCAAACACCAGGAGGTACATGCCTATCTCCATCCAAAACTGTCCAAAGCATTTCCATTTCTGTCTCAAGCTTGATTATCAGAAGTTGAAACAGCATAACTCCCCGTTTGTATAACAGACATTTACTGAGTTCCTAGGTACCATGCTGATCTTTAAGGATATAAAGGTGAACAGAACAATGCCTGCTTCTGGGGCCTTAGTTTGGTTAGGGATCAAAGGAACAGACTTCAGGCAGGCTTTGTTTTGCTAGCAAAGCACACCGGGAAAGTGACCTCCAGCTTGCTAGCAAGCATTTAGGAAGGAGCAGTTTACTTATTCAGGGCCCCTGAAGCCCTACACGTAGCTGGCCTTAGCCTCTTCTCTGGCCCGACTCCTGGCACTCTCCCTGTCCTCTCCACTTGGAACCATTCCTCCCAAGACATGTACACAGCTCTCTTCCCTCTGTTTGTTCATGTCCTGGCTCACACATCACCCACGCAGAGAGGCCTTGTCTGGCCATCCAACAAAAAACCAGGACCCTCAGCAGCTTCCCAGCTCCTCAACCTGCTTTACTTTTCTTTAGAGTAACACCTTCTGTCACTATAAACTTCCTCATTTGCTCATTACCTACTCCCTGCTGCTGAAATGTAGGACCTTTGTTTTCCTCACTGCTAACTGAAGTAGGCAGAATAATGCCCCCAAAGATGTCCACGTCCTCATCCCTGACACCTGTGAATGTTACTTTACATGGTGACAGAAACTTTGCAGAAAAGATTAAATCATGAAGCACCATAAAATGGGGAGATTATCCTGGATTAATATAATTCAGTGTAATCACAAAGTTCCTTATAAATCAAAGTGGGAGGTGGGAGAATCAGAGAGAAGATGTGATGATAGAAGTGGAGGTCAGAGTGATATGATGATATAAGAAAGATTCAACTGGTATTGCTGGCTTAGAGATGGGGATGGTTAAAATAGGTGAAGGGGGAAATGATTAGAATGTTTCATATCTTGATCTGGGTGATGGTTACCTGAGTGTATACACATGTCAAAGTTCATCCAGCTGTAAATTAAGATTTGTGCATTTCATTGAAGGTATTGCAATATTAAAAAAAGTTTTAATAATAAAAAGAAAAGAAAACTGATGTGTACGTAAAATGAAAACAAAAAAAAATTTTTAAGGCTTCACATCTGGGGGAGAATAAAAAGCTGGGTTGTATATTTGTAAATAGTATATTTGCATAGAAAGCTGTAGGATCTCTCAGTAAGAGTTTCTTAAGGAGGGCTTATACTATTTGGGGTAAAATTTTAAAAAGCATGTTTTTTTTCTGGATTGGATGTGCTCAGATAGTGGGGGCAATTTTAAACTTGGGTATCTCAATAATCCCTGCCTAGCAGGCAGGAGGAACGGAGCAGGTACTAATGCTCCAACTGGTAGAGAAGCAACGGTCACTTGTATGACCCAGGTGAGGGGATGTTTGAGTTTTGCATTTTGCACCATGTTCATATTTGTGTCTGTGCTCAGACACATTCACACAATGGTCTTGTTTTTGCCTCTATCAGGGAAACAAAATGACCTTGTCTGATACTGATGTTTTATGAAATTGTTTACATTCAACAGAACAACACCATAACCAGCTCCCGGCTTACAGCTATCAGGCTACTTTTTTCTTCCGCACTTAGTTGGGGCTCAAATCTGTATCTTCAGGTGGCAGGTCCCACGCTCTTCCTACTTTACGTCCCTGTCACCAGGCCTCTGGGGTCTGTGGAGTCTCAAAAGTTACAAGACTTCATTGACAGTTGCCCTAATCTCTTCTCTGTTTCAATTCCTTCTCCCACTTATTTTCATCTCATTTTCTGATTATATTGTATATGTTTTACATAAATTACACAAAAGACAAACTAGTACAATACAATCACTTAAAACCTACCCCCCTAACACACCACATGGTTCAGTTTCATAATCCCTTCCAGATCTGATCTACAGCCATCCACGCTCTTATCCAGGCATCTTGATAGGGTAAATATCATTTTGTAGTTTGCTTTTTTTTATTTGATGCCGTATGAGAACTTTGTTTTCCCATTTACAAAATTACACAGCATACTGAAGAAGCTTTGAATAACAAAGTGTGCTCTTTCAAAGTATCCACTCACTCTGGGTGGCTGACAGCGGTGACAGCGGGACTTCACACCCAAGGTGAAAAACATGAGGCAGGAGTACAGGTTTGGTGGGTGGGGCTAAACTGGAGATTGATTCAATGACCTCCATGTCCCCATACTTCAGAGATCACCGTAGATCCTAGGGTTCTATAATTATTTCCCTGAGCTATATACCCTCTGAACTCTGAAGCACCATCTGGGGGGATACGAGAGTTCCCTAGAGGAAGGGATAATCTATTTCTCCTGGCAGAGAACAGCAAAAGGAAAGCTTAAAGGAAAACGTAAAAGATGATTGCTTCCCTAACACCAATCCGGAAGAGGTTGAGTAAACTCTCTGAAGGAGCTTGGTTAGGACCACCACCAGGAAACTGTTACAGGAGTGGCCCCAGCCATGTGAAGGTAAAGGTGGAATCCAGAGTTGTGGGGTCCATTGGAACCCAGTAGCCAGATAAATGTTGTCCCTGGGAACTTAAGGCAGGCCTGTTTTGGAAATCAACTTTTCAGGGAAAAAGTCATCCCAGAGGGGACTGTGAGGTGTTTGGGGGCTGATAACACATCTCATAATCATCTTCTGGAACTGAGCTTATTAGGGTCCCCTTAAATGTTTGCTGAGTAAGCGAAACTGAGCCAGAGGGCTAAGGAAAGCAGCTTCTGAGGGCAGCACCAAAAATGCTTCCCTGATGAATGCCTGCTGCTCCCAAGCCCCACCTGCTGAAGTTCCCTGGGAACCCTGTCAGGAAGTCAGAGCCACACCCATGTGCCTGGACACATGGCAGGCAGCTCTTAGACTCTGCCGTAGGACTACCACAGGAGGAGTATGACAGTACAAGCTGTGGTCTGAAGCAGTGCAGGCTTGTCATCTTTGGTGAGTTTCTACTTATATTTCTTGTTGGGATAAGGCAAGGAGTGGAGACTGGTTTCTTTTAATCAAAAAATAATAGTGGGCAGGAGGGAGGCAGCATATCCAACTAAGAAATATTATGGGGTTGGAGTGGATACAGATAGTTTGGAAGCAGATGCAGCATGGCTGACCCAGACCCACAGAGTGCAATGAAGACTGTTACAGAGAGGAGATGCAGGGAAAATACTGAATTCATTGCAAAATACTGTAATCCCTGCCCAGTTCATAATCTGGGTGTCTATGGATCTGATGGTCAGTTCCTCAGTGTGCTGCTTTGGCCTTGGCTGCTGTGAAAGACATTTACCTTTGTGATCTGATGTTTCTAGGTACCTCTTCTCTATGCAGGGGAGAAAAATTCCAAGGGCTGAGCTGGGTATTGACAAAGAAAAATGAACACTGCACCTGGTGCAGTTCAGGGGCTCCCCTCTCCCAAGGAGGGAAAACATAGCCAGCCTTAGGACAGGGCATTTGTGCTCCAGAACCTTAGAGTTTCTCCCAGAGAAGCAGAACTTCCCAAGTGTTTGAGGCAGCTGGAATGGGAGGGCCATGGGATAAGTGCGGATATAGTGGAGTGGGCTAGGTTTGGCGGGGAGATGGAATGTCTGTTTTTACTTTGCTCATGAGAAAGCAAAGGTAAAGGGGTCAGAGGTGGTATCAAAACCTCGTAAGAAACAGTTGGAGCAGGGAGCAGTCCAAGAGTAGCTTTTGGAAAGCTGGCCACTTTCTTCTGAGGCTGGAATCAGAACATCAAGTACTCTTCTGTTGAATTTTAGGAGATGGACAGTTGATCCTCATGTCATTTGTAAACCCATGTAGACAAAGAAAGCCAAAGAGATAAGGGTTACAAAGAAAAGGAGAAGCTGCCAGACAGTAGATACTTAACAGAGGTCCTAGTTTTACCCCCTATTGACTTCACCTCTGGGGCTGTTTAGAATCCAAACTGGATCTGGGAACACTGCACTGACAAGGGTCAGTATTGTTGGGTTGACTTCTGAGCACAGAATGAGTGGAGATATAAGGAGAGAGTGTTGGGAAGTTAGGAAGTCCTCTCCAGGATCTAGCATCTTAATTGGGCAAAGAACTGGGCCCTGTAGTTTCTTCTTTATAACAGTATGCTTGAATCCAGGAAGCCAGAGGCAGGGACCACATCAGTGATGATTAGACCCCAGAAAATGTTGGCTGTCCTGATAATGACAATTGCAGTAGTGTACAAGAGACTAGAGAGGGATGTAAGTGAAACTGTGGTAGGAAAACACTTGGGTGACCAGTCTTAGTAGGTGAGAACCAGGTGGTGTTCACATGGGCTGAGAAACTGGTACTGGAAAATGTTAGCTCCTGCGTTGATGGTGACTGGAGGTGCTTTACAGTGACTATAAAGGAGCCTACAGTGAAATATTTGGTAAGAAAAAACAATTTTTATTAATAGGGATAATCCTGGTTGTGTCCACACTGAATGAGGAACAGGGTACTGGAAAATGTTTGTTGAGGGTGATTGAAAAGCTTTGGAGCAACTAATGAGATTAGAGTCAAAGAGTAAGGTAAAGTTTGGATGGCCGATTATTCATGGGGACCAGCTAATTAGTGCCCACATTCAGTGAGTATCTGAGCCCCTGAAAATGTTAGTGCATTTGTCAATGATAACTGGAAGAGCTTTAGTGTTACTACATAACAGCCCAGAGACAAACTGGGTTAGGATAAAACCTAAGTGACTAAGTTGGATTCAAAAGGACGAGGCTGGGTAAAAATTAATGTCTTAAGCCCCCTGGGTCAGTGGGTCCTGCCCCTGGGGATGGTCAAATGAGGTTCCCTATGAGGTCTGATTCTTACTGTTAAAAAAGGTTTTAAGATAACAAGGTGAAATAGACCAAGAGTTTGTCACACAGAAAGACAAGTTTCAAACAAATAGTTAGAATCAACATTGAGAATAAAAAAGAAAAAAGTATAAAGGGAGAAAGAAGGGAAAAATGCATACTAGGAAAAAGATTAGTAGTATTGAAAATGAAATGAGAAAGAACAAGGAGGTAAAAGCAAAAACAATGCATCAGAAATGGGAAAAAATACAAAGAAATTCAATAAATTTTTTCTTTCCTTTTTTCTTATTCACTCTTGCCTTTTTTTCCTCTTCACAATTATGGAGTGCTTACTATGTGTCAGGCTAAGTACTGGAGATAGAATATAAGACCCAGTCTCTGCTCTTTGGGTAATTGCTTAGGACTAACTCTTGGGTAATTACAATAGTAAATTGCTAGAAAGGTGGACTCAAGCTGTTAAGAGGAATTAAGGATCGTCACAGAGTGAGCACAAATCACATATCCAAGGATTTGGCTACCAGGGATCCCATCCCTGATGAAGATGGGGAACTGAGGCTGCTGTGGAAAAGGGCCACGGTGAGCACGGAGAGGTGGGCAGCTGTGAGAGCCACTTTTCCCCACCTAGAGGTTCTGATGGGCCAGAGACTCAGCCCCCTGACCTCACACCCTGAGGTCAACTTGCTGGAGGCTGCCATTCTTGGAGTTAAAAAGGCTGAATGGCGCATGCTCAAACACCTGGCCACCAATCTCCCAGTTACAGCAGAAGCAAATGACTCACATCATCCCACATCTAGTGGCTTGGCCCCTCAGGAAGATGCTGCTGTTCGAATGCCTTAGGCATGAGGGCAGTTGAAAAGGATCACTCAGCACTGCAGGGTGAGGGGGCAAAGAGGAGATTCCGTACTGTATTTTGTTTGGAGTTTGGACTGAGACAGCTAGAGTATCACCAAACCCCAACATGAAGCAGACCTTCATGGAATTCTTAAATAGGTTGAGAAATGCTCACATTTTTAGCATTGCCAGCTAACATAGAAAGTTATCTTTAATATATCATTAATTGATGTTCTGCTTAAAGAGGCTTTTGAGGTAGCTTATTGTTGGTACTAGATTCCCATTTTCACTTAATAGGGAGGAAAGCTCCAGGAGAAAGAGGTGGGGGCATGTAAATTTTAATGGGAGCAACTACAGGGATAAACCTGAAGTATTAACATCACAATAAAAGCTCTTCAGAAACTCCTGGAGAAAAGTGACATATAAACCAGATTATTGCTGAAAGTGAGGAACAGGAAAAGGATTTCAAGAGGAAGGCAATCTTCTCTTCAGAGCTTGGCGGTATTTTATCCACCAACAGGAAAGGTAAGAAAACTTGTATCCCTAGTATGGACTTAAAAAAATAATACAGGGATAGAAATGATAGATCAATTTATTCTCTTGAAAGGTTCTAGCATACAGAATATACAATAAAATGTTCAACCCCAATTTCCCTCCTCCACTGACCTACTCCAAATGAAACTACTTTAGAAGTTTACAGTATTTTTATGCATTTACGTAATTACATTTTTTCAAATAAATGTATGATTAAGTTATATGTTTTCATATCAGCACATAAGGCTTTTTATTCTTTTTAACAGCCATTTAGTGAAAACTAGATTATACATGAACCCTATTTCTTTGACCATTCTATGGATGGATAATGAGCTTTTTTCCTATCTTGTATCTACTATGATATTACTTAGGTAAGTCAAAGATCTGTGTGTCATGAATCATTATAAAACCTTAGGGTGGATGTGTAATTAAAGTCAATGTAATATTTTTCCTTTATAAAAAGAATTCTGAAATGTGTCCCAATAGAAGTAAGATCAAGAAATACACTTTTCATTAAATATTTATAATTTTTAAAATAGACATAATTTCTCTATCATGCATAGGGAAGACAGTCCAGGAAGGGAAGGGTAGTAAAGGGAAAAGGAAAAGACAGATAAATCTTTACTCTTTCTGAAACTCAATGGGAAGGTATTAGTACACTTTTCAACATATTTTCTAAAACAGAGCTTCTCCACTTTTCAAAGTTCAAAAATACGGATAAATTTACCAAATGTAAGAATTCCTACCTAAAATACAGAAGCAGAAACTTTCCTCATATCCCCTATTTTCCTGATTTTCAATTTTAAAAAAATAGCTCTGTGAACTAGAGAAAATGGCTTTACAGACTTTAGGAACCAGACATTGACTTTCATAGAATACCTTTGTGCTACAATCCTCTCAATTCTAGAATATTGATACAAAATACCTTGGAGAGTACATGTTGTCTACATATGTGGGCCAGCTCATATTAAGCCAAGATAGGGGTCAGATGGAGGATAGTCTATCCTCTCCTCTTTGCAGTCCTAGTCACCAACTTGGCATTCTTTTAAGACTGGATTTACCAAGTGTAACAAATTCCCCTATGAATCTGGTGAAACCGAAGCAAGGCAAGGGGAAGGGCTGTTGGGAGAAACCATTTTTACTGCTCATAGTTTGCTGTTATTCGCTAACCAGGAATGGAGCCACTCCCCACAGGGTGGCCCGCATGCCCTGCAGCCATGGCGCACTCTGGCCTTCCTTGCCTGCCCCTTCCAGGAGGAACTCCATGGGTGGGTACTTGATGACTGGAAGACACCAGACCAATTCTGTACCAGGAAGGAAGGGGATGAAACAATAGCTGTTTTCTCTCCACCCCTTGTTCTGGATCCACCAGAGACTGCAGGAGGCTGTGGGAGGCTGCCAGCAGTAATGGCCTAAGACCAAGTGGGAGATTCTGGAAATTCTGCCATTTACTCCACCCCAAGAATGTGCAATATTGAGTGATTAAGAAGCCACAGAGGATCTTGATAATTAGTATGGAAAATAACTTGATATTAATCATCTTTGATTCCTCAGAGGCTGAAAGGTTCAAAAACAGGCAAGTTCACAGACTTAGTATGGTCTTTTAGTCCTCCTTTTAATGTATGTATGTATTTAACCAACTCATATAGAACTTCTATAGCCCAGGCTTAGTTCCTAAGACTTTGCATTCTGCCTGCCTCATTTGTAAACTAGAAACAATAATATCTACTTTGTAGAGCTGTCATAAGGTTGTGCAAAGTTAAGTAACCTAGGCCTAGGCCACATATGTAATGCCATGTTTCTTCTTTACAATTAGTTCAATTTCTGCTTCCCTTTACTACTGGTTCATTCATTTTCCCAATTTGCCATGAAGAATGATGGCGTTAGGATATGACCTAAAAGCTCTATTCAATACCCTTTTTGCTCAACTGCAAGATTTTTAGTACTTATTTTTAAGGAGTGCTCAATTGAAATGTATGATTGTGGGTAAAACTGTAGTATTTCCAGAATCTCTCACCTGGCCTAGTGCATCTCCATACCAATCGGTGTTTCCAAGGAGTGGAGGGAGAGAGGTAGTCCATCTCCATATCAGTAGGTGATTACATGGGGAGCAAGGGCATATCTGGATCTCAGAGGTTGGCTGGGGTCCCTTTTGCAGCCAGGTCATGAGAGACATGGGAAAGCAGAAGTGGATGACTGTTTGTTAGAAATAATAAATGGGTTTCTTCTACTTTATTTCTCCCTTTGACTGATTTCAGTTTCAAAGGTAATTTGCCCTGGGCTGGGAAAATCTCTCCCCCGCGGAGTTACAATGATAGAGAAAGGTATTTTTAAATTTTCATTTAAATCTTGACTTAAAATTTCATAATACAAAACCTAAAAGAAGAAACCAAGGAATTTTTAAGCAATTCTGAGAAATTATGGAAGTTTTTTTCCTTTAACTCTTATCTGATAACAAAATTTTATATTTGGAATAGAAAAGGAGTTGATTCAGGCTTAGGGTGATTTGAATCTACTGTAAACTAGTTTGTTTTTCTAAATAAACTGATTAGGGCAACTATTAACCACATGTTGATTAGTGACAGTGATTCAATATTAAAATTCATGAAACTAACTAAAGATAAAACAATGCATGTCAAAGTATGTCATTATGAATACACACCCCATATGCATTCATCCTTATATGCACCTTTCAGGAGCCACTCTTTACCTTCTTTGGAATGGCTTGAGCCCTGTCTCCCAGAGGCAGGTGATTCATGGTTTTCTCCTCTCTAATCCAGTCCCCTGGTGTGTGACTTCCAGCTATGGATTTAATTTCAACAAGTAACATGGAGCTCATTCCACAATGGTGCCCAGGTTCCTCAGGCACACTTAGTTTCAGACCCAATCCAACAAGGGCATCAGGCCAATTTTCCTTTTGAAAGGCCGTTTCCTATTAACAACTGCTTTTCTCTAAGTTTTTTTTTTCTTTTCCTTTCTTGAGCTTTCAGATAATTCATACTCCTTTGTCAAGTATTGAAAAGTTTTGCTTTTATCAAGCTTTGTCCTTTCCCATATTCCCCAGGCTCTGAAAAGTCACTTTTAATCCATTAATTTCATTTAAAAGTCCTGCTTCTGGTTTCTTCAGCTAATGGTTAAGCTAAATATTGGTCTAATTAAAGTGCTGTTAAACCTCCGTCTCAGAGGAGAATCTACTTTTGGGGAGAATTTTTCTTACTATGAAAGTAGTATGTGTTAACTGTGGAGATTAAGAAAATAAAAAAAAGGAGGGGGGAGAAATTTAGAATCCCCTGTAATTTATTTTAACACAGCAATAACATTATAGTGAATATGCTTACAATTTGTCCATATATTTTTGCAGAAATGGGTTCATTTAATACATAATATTTTGTGTATACAAGTATTTTCTTATGAGTACAACTGTAGTGTCAATTTTAATGATCACATGGATGTGCTTTCATTCATTTAACCAATATGCTACTGTCCTCAGATTACGAGACCTGGGGACTTGCACCTAAAAGACAATGATAAAAACTCTCAACAAAATTGGTATAGAGGGCAAGTACATCAACATAATAAAGGCCATATATGACAAACCCACAGCCAACATTATACTTAACAACGAGAAGCTGAAAGCTTTTCCATAAAGATCACGAACAACACAAGGATGCCCACTAACCCCACTTTTATTCAACGTAGTTCTGGAGGTCCTAGCCATGGCAATTGGACAACACAAAGAGATAAAAGGCATCCAGATTGGCAAGGAAGAAGTCACACTGTCCCTGTTTGCAGATGACATGATATTGTACATAAAAAAAACCCTAAAGAATCCACTCCCAAACTGCTAGATCTAATATCTGAATTCAGCAAAGTTGCAGGATACAAAATTAACACACAGAAATCTGTGGCTTTTCTATACACTAACAATGAACTAGCAGAAAGAGATATCAGGAAAACAATTCCATTCACAATTGCATCAAAAAGAATAAAATACCTAGGAATAAACCTAGCCAAGGAAGTGAAAGACCTATACCCTGAAAACTACAAGACAATCTTAAGAGATATTAAAGAGAACATTAATACATGGAAATTCATCCCATGCTCTTGGTTAGGAAGAATTAATATTGTCAAAATGGCCATCTTGCCTAAAGCAATATACAGATTCAATGTAATCCCTATCAAAATACCTACAGCATTCTTCAATGAACTAGAGCAAATACTTCTAAAATTCATATGGAACAACAAAAGACCCCATATAGCCAAAGCAATCCTGAGAAGGAAGAATAAAGCAGGGGGAATTATGCTCCATGACTTCAAGCTCTACTACAAAGCCACAGTAATCAAGACAATTTGGTACTGGCACAAGAACAGCGCCACAGACCAGTGAAACAGAATAGAGAGTCCAGATATAAACCCAAGCATATATGGTCAATTAATATATGATAAAGGAGCCATGGATATACAATGGGGAAATGACAGCCTCTTCAACAGCTGGTGTAGGCAAAACTGGACAGCTATGTATAAGAGAATGAAACTGGATTATTGTCTAACCCCATACACAAAACTAAACTCAAAATGGATCGAAGACCTGATTGTAAGTCTAGGAAACATAAACTCTTAGAAAAAGATATAGGCAAAAATCTCTTGGACATAAACATGAGCAACTTCTTCATGAACATATCTCCCTGGGCAAAGGAAACAAAAGCAAACATGAACAAATGGGACTATATCAAACTAAAAAGCTTCTGTACAGCAAAGGATACCATCAGAACAAAAATACATCCTACAGTATGGGAGAATATATTCGTAAATGACATATCTGATAAGGGGTTGACATCCAAAGTATATAAAGAGCTCATGCACCTCAACAAACTAAAAGCAAATAAGCCAATTAAAAAATGGACAGAGGAGCTGAACAGACACTTCTCCAAAGAAGAAATTCAGATGGCCAACAGGCACATGAAAAGATGCTCCACTTGCTAATCATCAGAGAAATGCAAATTAAAACCACAATGAGATATCACCTCACACAAGTTAGGATGGTCAACAACAAGTGTTGACAAGGATGTGGAGAAATGGGAACCCTCCTACACTGATGGTGGGAATGTAAACTAGTTCAACCATTGTGGAAAGCAGTATGGAGGTTCCTCAAAAACCTTAAAATAGAAATACCATTTGACCCAGGAATTTCACTCCTAGGAATTTACCCTAAGAATGTAGCAGCCCAGTTTGAAAAAGACATATGCATCCCTATGTTTATCACAGCACTATTTACAATAGTCAAGAAATGGAAGCAACCTAAGTGTCCATCAGTAGATGAATGGATAAAGTAGATGTGGTACATATACACATGGGATATTATTCAGCCATAAGAAAACAAATCCTACCATTTGCAACAACATGGATGGAGCTAGAGGGTATTATGCTCAGTGAAATAAGCCAGGTGGAGAAAGACAAGTACCAAATTATTTCACTCATCTGTGGAGCACAAGAACAAAGCAAAAAATGAAGGAACAAAACAGCAGCAGACTCACAGAACCCAAGAATGGACTAACAGTTAACCAAAGGGAAACGGACTGGGAGGATGGGTGGGAAGGGAGGGATAAGGGGGAAAATGAGGCATTACAATTAGCACACATAATGTAGCGGGTGGGGGACACGGGAAAGCCAGTATATACAGAGAAAACAAGTAATGACTCTATAGCATCTTACTATGCTGATGGACAGTGACTGTAATGGGGTATGTGGGGGTGACTTAATAGGGGGAGTCTAGCAACCATAATGTTGCTCAAGTAATTGTACATTAATGATATCAAAAAAAAAAAAGAAGAAAAAAGAAAACAGATAACCAGAGACCCTGAGAACAGAAGCCACATGGTATGATGGGAATTGTCTTCTGACCAGGTGGTGAGAGGGCATTTGTAGTTAGGTATAACACAGGTAATCATGTCAAGTAGAGGATTCTTTGGCACTGTTCTCATTTATGGAACAAATGGTTCTATACAGCTAAGAAGCTACACTGTTTAAACACTAAACCTCTCGAAGTGTTTGTCCATCTCAGGATATTTTTTTTTAAGTGACCTTACCCTTTACTGGTAAATATAGATACTGAAATAACTAAAGACATGTATATATACAAGAGCTAATACGCATAAATATACTTCCTAACTTTATCAACTGAGAAGGCCTGGAAACAGTGACACACACTCCAGTAGCAACATGTACACCTAACACCTGGATCTTGGTTTCTAATACCATTCTTCAAAAAATGAAACCAGACTTATTGGAAAAATGGCTGATTCTATGGCTGGTGCAGGGAACATACAAGAGCCAGGAACATCTTACAGTACCAAAAAGAAAAGGCTTAAAAAAAAAAAGATGGGACATATCAACGAGACACAACACAGGAGCCAACCTCAAGGAGCTCCCAATGGCCAAAGCTGGGTCACTTTGAGCAAGAAAATAAATAGCAAAGCCCCAAAGTATAAAATAAACATCCATAAAATATGCAAAGTATGAAGTAAATATACCGATATAAATAAATGACTGAATGGGAGAAAAAAAACCTCCTGTACGGAACTCCCAAATTTATGCAAATACTCTCACCTTCCACTGCTCACTCACCTCACCCCAATTCCTTTCTAAAAGCAGGGTATGGAAGGAGGAGAAAAGTAACTTCACAGTGGAGAAACCTGGGAAACACTACGTTGGCCCAAGTGATCAAGGTTAATATCACCGTGATAAGTCATACAGATAGCATGTATTCCTTGACATGATGTCATAAGGGCACTTCACTTCTCTGATCTTCCTTACAAAAACCCGTAACTCATTCTAAGTAGAAGAAAACATCAGACAAATCCACATTAAGGAAATATTATTCAGCCAACATAAGGAATGAAAAACTGATACATGCTACAACATCAATAAACCTTGAAAACATTATGCTAAGTCAAAGTAGTCACAAAAGACTGCCTATTGTATGAAATGTCCAGAATAGACAAGCTGAGACAGTAAGTAGTTTGGTGGTTGCCTAGGGCAGAGGTTGTGGGGGTCGGGAGAGAACTGGGAGCAACTGTTTTGGCTATGGAATTTTTAGGGGGTGATGAAACATTCCAAAGTTGATTGTGGAAATGGTTGCACAATTTCATGAAGATACTTAGAACCACTGAATTGTACACTTTCAATAAGTAGATTGTAAGGTATGTGAATTCTATCATGATAAAGTTATTGGAAAGAAAAAAACAGAGGCATATTCAACAGAACACCTGACCAGTAACACCTCAAAACATTCAAGGCAATCAAAAGTCAAAAGCCTCAAAACAGTTACAGACAAGAGAAGGCTGAGGAGACAGGAAACTAAAAGTACATTGGTATCCTGGATAGGATCCTGGAACACAAAAAGGACATTAGGGAAAGACCAGTGAAATATGAATACAATGTGTTAATCGTAATGCCCCAGTTACTTCCTTAGTAGTGTAGCACACGAATGCACTCAGGTCTGACTCCACAGTCCATGTTTCAAGCCACTGACCACCCTGCCTCCCTTGTAGGCTCTTATGGGAACTGAGCCTTATTCCTGCTGAGATGCTGCTTCAGCCTGGGTCCCCCTCTCCAAACTGACATTTGGACTCACGGACATGTGGAGGTTGGGGATAGTCCTAAGCCGTGTTATTGTGTCCTCATTCCAGCCCTGATAGTAGAGGCTTTATCTGTCTCATTCAGGCTTACCTCTGGGACCCTAGGAGTCCTCATCAAAAAAGGTTCATGAGTTTAAAAAGGAAACATCACTTCCTTCATAGAACTATCTAGAGACAGATCATAAAGCAGAATCAAAGTATGAGAACCAGGTTATGATTCTCTCTTGTTCAAGTCTCATAAGATGATTCAAGCATGGAGTAGTCATTCAAGTGTTAGTTGAATAATTAAATGAATTAGCTTTTAAACGAATTAATCTCTTTTCCTCAAACACTTAAAAGTAAAATTTTGCCTTCCAAAACTACCTCTGAAGATTGAAAAATCAGTCTCTATGATCAGATAACAAATTATCTTGAAAGAGGAAAAGATTTTGCAGGTGGTAGTCCTCTCTGCTGAAAAGACTCTGGCCCCACCTCCGGGAAGGAAGCAGGGTGGGTTTCTTAGTTTTAAGCTGGTCTGTGAGGCCCCAAATGAAATTTCAGTCACCCAAGACACAGATAAGAATATTACGAAGAGGCACTTGCTGTCAAGTATGGCAGTACTGGGGTGGAAGCAGAGTCTATCCCCACCATTAGGATCTACAAGCTAAAAGTCTCATGTAGAGAGAAGTGCTTCCCCAAATTAGAGTTGTCTGTGCAACTGTGCAATCTTCCCACCTTTGGAGCTTTAGTTGCTCTTTGGGATAAAATACAATTTTCACCAATTCTCACCTGAATAAACTGGAGATAAGCCTCAAATAACCTTGAGGCCAATAGTATTTCCTCCCCAACTAAATTTCCTTATAAGCTATAGTTATTAAGAAATAAAATTAACTAGCTTTTGTTTCTCTGCCTCCCTCTTTTTTTTCCTTCCCAATGATCAAGATAACAAGCAGTTCTTAGCTAAAGTAGGCAGTAAGATGGAGCAGAGGGCATAAATAATTAGGCTTCCATAGCTGAGGGATGGATAGGTATCAAAAGGCATTTTAAACTTAAATTATAATTGGACCAAGTTACACTATATGAGCTCCAACAGTCTGCACCCACCAATTTATACATGCTATTTTTGTTTTTCCTAAAAGCCAAAGGCTAGAATGATGTGATAATTACTTCAAATAAACAAACAAACAAACAAAAACCAACTTCATATCATTTTTTTTGCAGACATCTGGTTGCAAATATATTTCAAACTGAGACAGGCTGACTTATGGTGCTAAAGGATAAAAAGGAAAAAGAGAAGAAACCGATTAAAATAGGAATTCTTGTCCAGGTTGAATCAGAAACTCAACTGGTAGAGTTCTGTGCCTCGGTTTGGTGGAGTGGGGGGCTAGAGTGGGGTCTGAAGAACTGAGGAATGCTTGACCCTTGTTGTGTGAAGAGATCTCTTAGGTAAATCTTAACATTATTTCTGAACTATTAGACCAGGACAGATGGATTTTATTAGCCCAGAATTTCATTGCCTAAACAGCAAAACTAAACTAAGATTTTCTCCCTTTATTGCTATTTTCAACACTTGCAGCATCATTTTGGTCATTTAACTTCAACTGTAAATTGCATATCAGTAGACCCCTGCTCTCCGGGGTTTGGTTCTTTGGGGTCCTAATGTCAAACTCCTATTCAACATAGGGGTCATGAGTTCTTACCTACTAGCCCAGTGCCCTGTACCCTGGTGCCCCAAGTGCCCACATTCAAGGCTCCCCAGAACAAACACGGCTCCTGATCACCTCTCCCTCCCCAACCCCAGCTCCACTATCCCTGCTCCCTTCTCTGCATCTCTTCTGCTCTCCTTTGACCACCTTCCCCTGCTCACTCATAACCTGACCTTGCACAGGGCCAACTGAACTTCTCAAGATCCAACTCTAATTTACCTCAATTCTCACACCCCTACAAACTCAACCTTTCAGAACCCCTAGTTTAAACCCCCCAGTAGGAAATAATGATCAGCTCTACCTAGGAGGAGCCCTTCATGCCAGGCCATGTCTTAGGTCACTGATCAGTCTATGAACAAGCTGCTCTTGTCTGTTCCTGTCAGTTGTAGCTAGGAGTGTCCAGGGTCATACAAAACAAAACCAGTCTACTGAAGCAGCAGAGGCCGTGGGCAGCAAGCCATGTGTACATGACTACCATTTGCCAAAAATGTTCTGTGCCAGCACTGCACTAAGTGCTACATCTAAAATAAAATGTCTTATTTCGTCCTTACAACCCTAGTAGGTAATATTTTCATTTATGAGTGAGGAAAAACATTCAGATAGATTAAGTAACTTGTCCAAAATTACCCAGCCAGTAATTGATGAAGCTGGAGAAACCTTAAGGAATCTGACTCCCTGTATCAAGGTCTCTACTCTCTGCGAACCTGCTTCTTGCCATGTACAAACTACCTTTGACCTTCCTTACCCAAACCCTGTAAGTGCGAATGATGAGAGTCCAGTTTTCTTTTTAAGCACTGATACTGATAATTTATGGAAACTGAGGTTTGCTAACAAAAAAAAGCAAGTGGTTAAAGCAATTGAAAACACATATAAAACATTGGATGTAACACTGATCAAGAGTTTGCTGAATACCTCTTATAGGTCAAGCACTATTATGGGTGTTGATGGGAACACAAAGTTCAAGATCTCTTCTGTCCTCTCACAAAATGTATAACTGAGCATAGGAAATAGGCAAACAAACAAAAGCAAAGCAAGGCAGAAAGGAGTAAATGCTGTAAGGCAGATGCACACAATGTGCTATTACAGGAATATTAGAGGATAGAACACATGCTCTGGCTTTAAAGAACTAAGAGAGGCTCCTAGAAGAGGTAGTTGAGCTGGATGTTAAAGCATGACCTGGCTTCACATCATTTGGTGGTCACAGCCTAAGTAGAGCACAGCCTGGACACACAAATACAGGGGCCAAAGGATGCCCAAAGTTTGAGGAGTGGCTGAAAGAGTTTTAGGTGAAGCTGCAAAAATAATTCTGTGCTAGGTAAAGCAGTCTGGGCATTATTTCATGGACATAGGAGGTTATTTGTGTTTTGAGCAGATAAGGAGACCAGAACTTTCTATGAGTCCATGGTGTATTTGAAGCATAGATATTAGTTTGGAGAGGGAAGCAACCAGGGGCAAAGAAAATCCCAAGCTGCCACTATAATCAGACAGACCAGAGATTTCTGAGGGCCTGGACTGCAGGAGAAGCTCGGAATGAAAGGAGCTGACTGAAGGGATCTCTTGAAAGGAGGAGCAGTCATTTCAAAACAAACTGGGCATGTGTGTGGAGAGCTGGGTATGGCAAGGGAGCCAATGGAATAAAACGACATGATCTCTTCCAGGTCTGGTTCCTTGTTCTCTGGTCTAGCACAGTGCCAGGTATGGAACAGGTGCTCCATCAACAGTTAATGCCGTGAATGAACTATGTTTGCTTGGAGGATAATAAATGTCAAGTTACATATGCCTTCCCTTTAGTGAATAAATAAATGCAAAATGTTTAACGTAATTACTGTAACTAATAAATCTATCACTCTTGTACCATTAAACCACAAAATAAATGCAGCCTATGGCTACCCCACATTTGCCAGGCTACTCAGCAGCGTATTAGTTCTCACATATAAACCTCATAAGATAAACACTCTTATACTTTACTCTTGCAAGGCAATAGTGTTCCCCAGCTGCGAGAAAAGCTGAGCAACATTGAAATCCTGAGATTAAACTGCCTAACCTTTTCTAAAACTCTTTTATCTTTGAGAAAAAAAAGAGTACTTACCAAATGTTCATAGAAGAACTGAAGAGAACAGTTTCTAAAGGAAACCTGAACTGCCAGTTGGCCAGTCTAACCATAAGCACCATGGAAACCGTCAGACAGCGCAAGTCAGAACCATCACCCTGTTATTTGAATTCTCTCTCTCTGCTTCCCAGACAGGAAGGCCCTTAAACACCCAAACTCATTAAAAGAATAGACTGAACAAATTCCCAATAATTGCATGCTACTCTCCAAGCATTCACATTTTAACTTAAAATTCAAACAGAATTTACCAAAGAATGAGACAGTCTGCCTAGAGTTAATAAAATCATGTTTTTAATAAGCAGCACTGCATTTCAGGCTGTAACACAAAAAGCTGAAGTTATACATAAGGAAAAATAAAAGTGGTTTCCTATTTATTGATTTCAAGTGTGGAAGTAGGAATCTTATTCTGTATTGTTAATATTCTAAGATTTCATGATAGATTCTTATTCCTAATTCTGAGAGAAAACTTTCAGATTTCTAAAATGGTTCTCTTCCGAGATTCAGGGTAAATAAGACACACAAGGTAAAACTATATAAAAGATAGCTATGCTCCTTTTAGTAAATTTTAAGATCATTTATTCCCAAGTAAATGTAAGCAGTGCTGATTCTCTCTCTGACTTCATTAACTACATCTCTAAACTCTAAAAACACATTCAAGGGATGGGCATCACTATTTAATAAGAAAAAAAAATTGTTTTTGTGTGTGGCGTATAGTGACTATTGACACATTTGTTGCTATGTTGATTTCTCTTCATAAAACAAGGGAAGATAGCATATTTGGCAATGTGATTAAATAGCTAAATCCAGTAAATAAAAATATACACTTCTATATCACAAAATGTATGTATTCTATATCCTAAAAAGTACAGGATCATTTTAAGCCTCTGTAGTAACAACAGTTACCTAACAAAGCAAGCTTCAAAGTGAAAGTACAAATCAAACTTGGATCCAGGCACATTCTGAACACATACACTTTATGTAATTAATATACGGTATATCTGTTTCTCCACTTCTAAGAAAATGCATTGAAGATATTTTTATCTATATTTTTGGCAAAATACTCCAGATCTTAATGTCAACACCAAGACAGACAACTCATTCAGTATTAGGGACACAAGCTAATTTTAAATATATCCTTCTAAGTTAAGACAACTAAACTGAAAAGGAAAAAAAACATCAAAATGCTCAGACACCATGGTTCTCAAACTATTGACTGAGGCACTCCAGGCCACTACTGCACTCACAGCCAAAGTGAACTACTAGGCTGCTTGGTCAGTTTCAACACAGGACCATGCTACCTGCTTTTCAATGATGTTGTATCTTTGCAAAGCTGGGTTTTCAGTGCCTGCTGTGATAAAAAGTACTGTGTAAGGGATGGAACACAGCCAATGATTCTGTAACATCTTCCTATGTTGACAGATAGGAACCACTCTAGTTGGGGTTAGCATTTAAAAAAACAGGTAACGGTTGAACCACTGTGCTGTAAACTTGAACCAATATAAGATGGTATATCAACTATACTTCGATTTAAAAAAAAAACTAAAAAAAAAAAAGTACTGTGTAAAAATTAGCACGGAATATAAAATAAGGATGGCAGTGTTCAATCCATTCCAGTTTATTACATTGAAAAGAAAAAAAAGGATCTTTTTTAAAAATGTTTCCTATTCAATGGTAAATCCTCAGTTTCTCTTTAAGTAAAAATCTGACAAAACAGGCTAGGACAACAGCATGAACACTGAATTTAATAAAAAGTACTCCAAGATACCTCCATTTGTTTGAAAACTTCTGAGTACTTATTACCAACTTTTGGTAATAAAACAGTAAAAAAACTTTCAAAATGACCAGTTTTCTCAGATAGCAGAGAGCCAGACCAGGTCACTGATCTGAAACAAACATACTAGAGCAGTGTAGCTACCTGAGAGTAATTACTGAATTCAGTTTCTGAACATGGTTATTTCCTCTAATCTTCCTATTGGTAACTCGTTAATACATTCACTTTGATGGGTTTGATCAACACTAATAACACAGTTCCAAACAAAGGACCCAACTTTTGTATCAAATTAATAAAGGTATTTTATGTGTTAAGAAACTGAGAACAGAGTTGATTAAATATAAATGAATATTCAAGAAGTCAAATAAGCATGTATGTTTACATATTAATTTTATAAACTCACACACACCCATTTAGCTAATTATTTAAAAAGCTACCCAGTGTTTTATGTCCACTATGTCCACTGTTAACATGCTGGGCAAAATGCTGCCACCCTCTTGTTATGTAAGAACAATAGATTAAGGTCATTTTCCAGAACCCCTGACAGCATATGTAATTTCTCATTTCCCTTAACTTGATAGTGTCTGTCCTCTTTGCTCTTTTTTCTCACGAACAATGAAGTTTAATAACAAATAATGAAAGTTATTTCCTCCTTTATGAAGGATATAGAAGACAAAGGCATCAAAGTCATTTCATATTTAGCAAAGCTATTTTATACAACATTCTTACCACAACATACACAGACATTTCAGTACACCATGGACAATTACATAGTGATTTCACAACTAGAGTGCTTAACTCCAATTAACAAAATATTTCTTTATTAAAAAATCTGTTTAAAAGGCAGTTACATTCACTTCTTCATTTAGTATCGTAGGGTTGTAACAATGGTCATAGTAGATTCAAAACCAGAAAATTACTTACCTTAAACATCTGAATTCTACAAAGGCATATAGTCCACTTGGATTACTCAAGGTTCAGACTTCCTGGACACTCAGAGATTTTGGAGCTAGTGAATTTAGTATTAAGGAATAGCTAAACTCTCCCAAAAGTCTTTAAAGGGCCATTAACAAAGTCAAAAGATGTTCAAGATTCAACAGTAATAGAAGACTACAATGGGCAGGTAAATTAAGATGGAGCACTCAAACAGGGAACTTACAGGTTACAGGTAGGTAATCTCTAGCTCTAGAGAATCATACCCAAATGACCCAGCTCCAAAAGTTTTTCAGAGTAGGTACACTAATAGGTCAGTGTCAGTTTCGTCATCTAGCTGGAGTTAGATCTGGAGAAGTGGCTGGAGCAGAGGGATAGATCTCGCTGACAAAAAGCCAAAGTAGACAGAAAGGTTTAAAGAGAGATGTCCGTGCAGATGTTGCACAGACCTCAACAGGGAAACATTTACTGAACTGCCCTAATTACCAACAGGCCCCTGGAGTGTCTGACCTACAACACAGTACAGGTACAATCAGTTCAAGTCTGGTCTCTAGTTCTGAACTAGCTTAGCAATGAAATCTTTGGCAACACAGTATCTGTGGCTTTCTTTTCTCAACTATAGGTTTAAGATTGTGAGCCATTACTAGATAGGCCAGGTATATCCCTCAGTAACTTTATTCCAGCCAAGAGACTTAAACCTCTCCATGGTTGGGCCTCACTGAAGATCTAATTTAACTGATTTGATTGTGGGGTCTGGGCATTATACAGGCTTAACTCCTCAGGTAGTAATACTAGGCATCCAGGGTTGAGAATCACTGACATAAAGGTTAGAGTTGAGTGGAATACCTGGGCCTCTTCTATTTGTAAGACTAGGGCTGGGAACTGGGTTTTGGCACTCTGTGGCATTCCAAATCCCTTCATTTGTCCTTAAATTTCCAGGAATGTTAGGAGGCAAGGATGTCACCATTACTGTTGTCAAAGCCCTACAGTGGCAAAAAAGATACCCTGGTTCCTTTTAACACCTGTGTGACTAAACTACCTCGTAAAGACAAAAGGGGTACTTCCCACGGGTGGAGACATCCAACTTGTATTCAGGTCCCAATTACAGTTTGATTTTGGGCCAATGAAAGGAGCATCCATTGAGATAATAGCTTAAGTGCATCCCCACCACATTCCAATGACAATTCAAGAGAGGAAGAAAAAAAGTACAAGAGTGGTGTGGAAAAGGTAGGAGGAAACACAGGTGACACTGGACATAAGAGTGTCACAGGAATTTCTGAAAGTACTAGCTCCAGAAACCAATCATTCACATAATGTAAGTGAGGAAATGATTAAGCCTTTGGAAGTATATTTATCTCTTCTGGTCCGTAACACATTGAGAACTTCTTGTTAAGTCTTGCTTGGAGGACTTTAGAGCATTACCTCTTCAGTGAAGAGACAAGAAAGACTGGATTCTAGCTCCAGCTCTGCCAACAATTAGCTGTATATAACTGTGGGAGACTTTTCATTAGTCTCAAAGCCAAAACATATTTTCTGTCAATTTTTCCAAAAATAGACAGTAAAAAGATTGCCATCAGGAAAACAATGATAGGTATTTTCTAGGTGTTAGGTTACAACAGAAGGAAGATTCTCAGGTCGTCAAACTCTGCTGATCGATAGATACCACAGCTTCAAAAATGGTAATTAATATTTGATTTTATAATGTATTTTGATGTTTACCTTAGACTGGGTCCAATCTGATGCTAAAAGAACTATCCCATTTCTCCATTCTGTCTCCTGCTATGCTTTTCCTTGTTATTTATAAAAAAAGAATTTAGGGCTGGATTTGATGTTGCAAATTTAATACAACTGCCTCATCTTACAGATAAGGAAACAGAAGTGACTGAACAAGTTCACATAGCTGTTTAACCACAGGACATGCACCAAAGATGGACAGTCCCACCTACCTAATCTTAATGCCCTCATCCTCTCTAGAGGTTTGGTTCAAATTATTCAGTAGAACAGTCTATCAGGAGATTAAACCTAAACACATTGAGGCAACTAATTTTTATGCTGGTTGTTTTGCTACCTGAATGCAGCTATCTCAGGATGAAAGGGCTGCAAAAATGGGAAACAATGTATTCGTATCTCCCAGTTACATCTAAAGACCTATTTTCAGGAGTTATGCCATGGTTAACTATGTTACCTCTAACATAGCTGATGATCACAGATGGGAACATTATGATGGGACTGGGAATTTGGTTCTTGAAAATTCTCTTGTGCCCCTGCCAATCTAGGAATAAATGATACTGTCACTGACCTGCCTTCATCTTTCTAATAGGTATAAAGAAACAAAATATATTGAATTAGGTAAGTGCCCCAGGTAGGTGGTGAGTGATGGGAATGCAGTCATGATCTACCAAGGATCATATTTAATTCTGAAACTCACTAGGTAACATTACTAAGCTGAGCTGGTTTCCTTAACTGCAAAATGGGACTGTAATCTTAACTTTTCACAGCCGCTTGAATGAAATACTGTGAAGGCATAGAGTAATACTGTATGCAACAAAGGAAAAAGTGCTTTCCAAAAGGAGAGAAGATACTAAATATTAGTGAATTTCTGAATTCCAGAAAACTTAATTCTCTCACTCTGTCATGTCAAGGTGTGTTTTGGAAAAACAACATTTCTAGTATTAAGAAAGATTATGTGAAAAGGGTTCTAGTGGACCAATATCAGGAACACATTAGAAAAAAAAGTTTAGCAGGAGGGGGAAAAAAGATGGAGTAGGAAGGCAACGCGGGAACCTTCACCCACACATACACCAAGGAAGCAACTACAGCAAATACAACTAAACCTGAAAATGACCCAAAGACTGCAGAACAGACCACCTGGTGCACTAGACCACACAGAGAAGGGGAAGGCAGTAGAGCTGCCATCTAGCAGGACCCAAGCCCTTCCCCCATCCTAGCCCATAGGTGGGAGGAAGAGGAACGGGGCAGGAAGGGATAGGCGCTCAGGAACTCTGCACAACTGGCCCTGGAGATCTGCTCTGGGAACACAAGCCCACATTGCAGTGGGTTCTGGTGATTAGCAAGGCTGGACATTAGGGGAGTGAGAACACTCTGGGAAGCTAAGACTCCAGCCACTTGTGAGGGACAGGCACTCTCTGCTGGTCCTGCTGAGACCCAGAACAGAGGCGGCAGTTTGAGGGATTTGCCAGCAGCGGTAAGGGTGTCAGGGGGCAAGGACTGGATGGAGCTCTCTTCACAGAAGAAAAGGCAGGCAGATGATACTTCCTCAGCCCTCCTTTGGTCCAACAGGGCAGGCACTCTTGGGAGCCCCAAATGCTCCATCCCCCTTGCTGGAGACTCAGACCTGAGGTGCTTCTCTGCCAACCACCAGCATGTCCACCCACTTGGCCAAGCAGAATCGGACATTGCAGCCTGGCAGGCAGAGAGAGGCTTTCCCAGCTTTCTCTACCCTGTCACAGCAAAACTGGAGAAGAGCCTGCAGGACCCAGCTCTGACTGCTCCTTCCTCTGTGAGGGCAGCCCAGCCCATCACCTTGCTCCCGTCTGCCCCACAGCCATGTGACCACCTGACCACCCTGTAAACACAGCAGCCCCATCATCACTGCAGGACAGGCAGAGGGCAGCCTGGCTCACAATGATCCCAGCAGAAGCACTACTACTCTGACCACAAACGGCCAGCTGAGACAAACTGCCTTCCATAGCAAACTGAGATAGACCATGGCTGGCCGGCAGACAGAAAGGTAGTCCTGTGCATTGTCAACCAAGAGCAACAGAGGCTCCACCACGAGAGAGAAGCAGGCACTGGAGAGTAAAGAGTTTGAGCACCACAGGATGCCTTCTTCATAAAGCCACTACTCTAGACCAGGAAGCATAGCAAACCCATCCAATCAATACAAAGGAAGAAACACAAAAACCCTAAAAAAATGAGGAGGCAGAGAAATATGTTCCAAACAAAACTACATGATAAGACACCAAAAACAGGGCTAAATGAAACAGAGATTACTAATCTTCTTGATAAAGATTTCAAAGCAAAGCTCATAAATATGCTCACTGACCTGTGGGAAAGTATTGAAGATCTCAGGGAGGACTTCAACAAAGATATATAAGAGCTGAAAAAGAGCCACTAGGAGCTGAAGAAAAACTGAAATGAAATTTAAATAAAAGAAATGAATAATAGATTGCTGCAGTAGAGGAGACAATCAATGAGATAAAAATTAGAGAATAAGAACACAATGAAGCTGAGGAACACAGAGAAAAAGGATCTCTAAGAATGAAAGAATGCTAACATAACTCTGTGACAACTCCAAAGGAACAATATTTGCATAATAAGGGTACGAGATGGAGAAGAGGCAAAGGGATAGAAAGTCTCCTTGAGGAAATAATTATTGAAAACTTCCCCAATCTGGGGAAGGAAATAGGCACCCAGGTCATGGAAGCACAGACAGCCCCTCACAAAGGGAAAACCAGGAAGGTAACACCAGGACATATAATAAAAATGGTAAAAATAAAGGATAAGCAGAGAACACTGAAAGCAGCAAAGAAAGATTATCTATCTATAAGGGAAACCCCATAAGGCTATTAGCAGACTTCTCAGCAAAAACATAACAGGCCATAAGGGAGTGGCATGAAATATTTAATGTATTGAAACATAAGGAGCTTCAACATAGAATCCTCTACCTTGCAAGATTATCATTCAAATTTGAAGGAAGATAAATCAAGGCTGAAGGTATTTATAACCACTAAACCAACATTACAGGCTATGTTAGACTGCTGTAGATGGAAATGTTCCCCACCCTAAATAGTTTACACCAGTGAAAATAAACCCGTAGTAAAGATATTAGACCGATTACTTACCAAGCAAGGAGAAGTTAAAACAAAAGTAGTAAAACCAACTATACACAAAATCAGCCAAAGGATAAACAAAAAACGCAGATTATGGCATCCCATACATAAAGTGTGGAGGAGAAGGAAGAAGAAACCTGTGTTAAAACAGAAAAATCATCAACTTTTAATAGAGACTTTATACAGTTAGGTAGCTATCCTTGAAACTTATGGTAACCACAAACCTAAAACCTATAACATATTCAAAAAATTAAAAAAGAGAAATTCAATCACAACATTAAAGAAAATCATCAAATAATAAGAGAAAAATATAAAAGAAGAAGAGAGGAACAGAGAGGAACTATAACAGCAGCCAGAAAGCAACTGATAAAATGTCAGTAAGAACATATTTATCAATAATCACCCTAAATGTAAATAGACTGAATGCACCAATCAAAAGACAAAGAATGGCAGAATGGATAAAGAAATAAGACCCATCTATATGCTGCCTACAGGAGACTCATTTTAGACCCAAAGACATATACAGACAGAAAGTGAAGGGATGGAAAAAGAATTTCATGCCAAGTGGGAGAAAAAAGTAAGAGTGGCAGTTACTTATATCAGACAAAATACATTTCAAAATAAAGAAAGTAACAGGAGACAAAGGACATTACATAATGATAAAGAGGTCCAGTCCAACAAGAGGATATAATCATTATAAATATCTATACACCCAATATAGAAGCACCTACATTTGTGAAACAAATACTAACAGAATTAAAGGGGAAAACAGACTGCAAATCATTCATTTTGGGAGACTTCAACACATCACTCACATCAATAGATAGGTCAACCAGACAAAAAATAGGGAAACAGATCAGTGAACAATATATTAGATCATATGGACTTAACATATATACACAGAACATACCACCCAAAAGCAGCAGGATACACATTTGTCTCAAGTGTACACAGAATGTTCTTCAGAACAGATCACATATGAGGCCACAAAAAGAGCCTCAAATTAAAAAAGACTGAAGTTCTATCAAGCATCTTTTCAGACCACAGTGGCATGAAGCTAGAAATAAATTACACAAAGAAAACAAAAAATTTTACAAACACATGAAGGCTAAATAACATGCTTCTAAATAATCAATGGATCACTGAACAAATTAAAGCAGAAATAAAGCAATGCAGAAACAAACAAAGAAAACACAACAGTTCAAAATTTGTGGGATGCTGCAAGAGTAGTTCTCAGAAACATAGACCTACCCAATCCCAAATAAACATTCTAACCTCACAGTTAAAAAAACTAGAAAAAGAATATGAAACCCTAAGTTAGCAGAAGAAGGGACATAATAAACAATAAAACAATAGGACAAAAAGCCCAACAAAACCAAGAACTGGTTCTTTGAGAAAATGAATAAAATAGACAAACTCATGGCCACACTTACCAAGAAAAAAAGAAGAGTACACAAAATCATAAACAAAAAAGGAATAGTCATAACAGATACTACAGAAATACAAAATTATTATTAGAGAATCCTATGAAAAATTAAACACCAACAAATTGGATGACCTAGAAGAAATGGACAACTTCCTAGAAAAATATAATCTTGCAAGACTGACCCAGGAAGAATCAGAAAATCTGAACAGACCAATTATCAGAAATGAAATTGAATAGGTAATAAAAAAATTCCCAACAAACAAAAGTTCAGGACCAGATGGTTTCACAGCTGAATTCTACCAAACATTAAAGAAGAGCTAATACACATCCTTCTTATTTAAGGATTCTAAACATAGAGCAGAGGGAATACTTCCAAACTCAATCTATAAGGCCAGCATCAATGTAATACTACAAACAAAGACACTACAAAAAAGAGAATTTTAGGCCTAGATCCCTGGTGAACATAGATGCAAAAAGCCTTAACAAAATCTTAGCAAACTGAATTCAAAAATGCTTCAAAAGGATCATATATCATGACCAAGTGGGATTTATTCCAAGGATGCAAGAATGGTACAATATTCACAAGTCAATCAATGTCACTAACAAAAAGAAGGATAAACCATATCATCATCTAATGGATGCTGGAAAAGTGTTTGACAAAATTTGACATCCATTCATGATAAAAACTATGAGGGTACAAAGCTCAACATCATAAAGGCCATATACAATAAGCCCACAGCTAACATTATGCTGAAAGTTTTCCTTTAAGATCAGGAAAAGACAAGGATGTCCATTCTCACCACTTGTATTCAGCACAGTACTGGAGGACCCAAGATAAAGAGATAAAAGGTTTCCAAATTGGTAAGGAAGAAGTTAAACTGCCACTATTTGCAGGTAACACAATATTATACATAAAAAACCCTAAAGACTCCACCAAAAAACTATTAGAATAACCCGATTCAGCAAAGTTGTGGGATACAAAAATTAATACACAGAAATCTGTCACATTCCTAAAATACTAACAATGAACTAGCAGAAAGAGAAATCAGGAAAACAATTCCATTTACAACTGCATCAAAAAGAATAAAATACCTAGGAATACACCTAGCCAAGGAAAGGAATGACCTGTACTCTGAAAACTATGACACTCATGCGAGAAATTAAAGAAGACACAAATAAATGAAAATCTATCCCATGCTCATGGATAGAAGACTTAATATTGTCAAAATAGCTATTCTGCCCCAAGCAATTTACAGTTTCAATGTAATCCATATCAAAATACTAACAGCATTTTTCAGTGAACTAGAGCAAATAATCTTGAATTCATATGAACCACAAAACACCCTAAACAGCCAAAGGAATCCTGAGAAAGAAGAACAAAGCTCGGGGCATTACACTCCCTGACTTCAAACTATACTACAAAGCTACAGTAATCAAAACAGTACGGTACTGCCACAGGAACAGACCCATGGATCAATTCAACAGAATAGAGGGCCCAGATAAAAAGCCACACATATATGGCCAATTAATATATGATAAAGGAGCCAAGAATATACAACAGGGACAAGACAGTCTTTTCAATAAATGGTGTTGGGAAAACTGGCTACATGCAGAGAATGAAACTGGACTACTGTCGAACTCCATAAACAAAAGGAAACTCAAAATGGATTAAAGACCTAAATATAAGACATGAAACCATAAATGTCTTAGAAGAAAACATAGGCAGGAATCTCTTGAACATAAGATCAGCAATCTCTTTTCTGGACACATTTCCTTGGGCAAGGGAAACTAAAGAGAAAATGAACAAGTGGGACTACATCAAATTAAAAGCCTTTTCTACAAAAAAGAATACCATCAACAGAACAAAAAGGTAGCCTACAGTATGGGAGAATATATTCTTAAACAATTTATCCAATATGGGGCTAACATCTAAAATGTATAAAGAACTCATATGTCTCAAAGCCAAAAAAACAAAACAACCCCATTAAAAAATGGGCAGAGCACCTGAACAGACATTTCTCCAAAGAAGAAAAACAGATGGCCAACAGGCACATGAAAAGATGCTCCACATCACTAATCTTCAGGGAAATGCAAATCAAAACCACAATGTGCCATCACTTCACCCAGTCAGAATGGCCACTATCCAAAAGACAATAAATAATAAGTGACAACACGGATGTGGAGAAATGGGAACCCTCCTACACTGTTGGTGGAAATGTCAATTGGCAAAACTACTGCGGAAAGCAGCATGGAGGTTCCTAAAAAAACTAAAAATAGAAACACCATACAAACCAGTAATTCCATTTCTAGGAATTTACACACGGAAAACAAAATCCCTGATATGAAAAGATGTATGCATCCTTATGTTTATCACCACATTGTTGACAACAGCCAAGATATGGAAGCAACCTAAATGTTCATCAGTAGATGAATGGATAAAGAAGGTGTGGTACATATACACAATGGAATACTACTCAGCCATAAGAAAAAACAGATTCTACCATTCGAAAAAAAAAACATGGATGGAGCTAGAGGGTATTATGCTCAGTGAAATAAGCCAGGTGGAGAAAGACAAGTACCAAATGATTTCACTCATATGTGGAGTATAAGAACAAAAGAAACTGAAGGAACAAAACAGCAGCAGAAGCACAGAACCCAAGAATGGACTAACAGTTACCAAAGGGAAAGGGAATGGGGAGGACGGGTGGGAAGGGAGGGATAAGGGTGGGAAAAAAAGAAAGGGGGCATTACGATTAACATGTATAGTGTGGGGGGAGGCACGGGGAGGGTTGTGCAACACAGAGAAGACAAGTAGTGATTTTACAGCATCTTACTATGTTGATGGACAGTGACTGTGAACGGGGATGTGGGGGGGACTTGGTGAAGGGGGGAGCCCAGTAAACATAATGTCCTTCATTTAATTGTAGATTAATGATACCAAAATAAAAAAATAAATAAATGACTGCATAAGATGTGGTATACACAATGGTATTCAGCCACAAAGAAAAAAGAAATCCTGCTATTTGCAACAACATGGATGAACATAAAGGATATTATGCTAAAAGAAATAAGCCAGGCAGAGAAAGACAAATATGATTTTACTTATTTATGGAATTTAAAAACAAAACAAAAGAAAATGAACAAAATGGCAGTAGACTCACAGACACTGAGAAGTGACTGGTGGTCACCACAGGGGAGGGTTTTGGGAGGGTGGATGGGTAGGATGAGGGGAATAGAGGAGCACAAAAATTCTCAAATGATGTAAACTACAGGCATGCTTTTGTAAGCTGGGGGCACATGTGGTGGTGTGTGTGATCTCAGAGCTGCCCCTCTGACAAATAAGATTAAAATGCTCAAATGGTCATGGGGATACTAGTACAGCATGGAAAATATTGTCAGTGATTCTGTAACATATTCCTATGCCGACAGGTAGTAACTGCACTAGTGAGGGTGAGGATTTAGTAACGTGGATAACTCTTGAACCACTGTGTTGTATACTTGAAACCAATATAAGATTGTATATCAATGATACATCAATTTTATAAAAATGTTTGACAATTGTTAACCTCAAAATTTCTGAGACTTGAATATAATGTATACCATGAATCCTCAAGACAGGACAAGTGAGCAGCACTTTCCAATTTTATATGACCATCAAATCCTGTTTATATTGGACCATCTCAGTGAAGCAGTTTTCTGTAGAACATACTTGAAGGGGAAAAAAAAAAACTCTGACTATATGTTCTTCCTAGATTCCTATTATTTGCTTGAATACAAAATCATAAGACACATTTACTAGATGAGGAATTTTTTCACATCAGTATTTGTTTTGTAAGGTTTGTAAGCCATTTATAGATAGTCTATTACAGCTCTAAAATAACATGCCTCCAAATCTGTTAAGCCCAGATCACTAACATATCCTCTTTCCAAAAGGCCTTCATGAATACCTCATCAACAGCACAGAAAATGAACAGTTCGAATTTTATAGAAGTCAAATACTCTTTTGTCTCAGGTACAGATATTTGTTACAATAGACAGAAGCACTTGTCTTGCTGGTTCCACAACAGTTAACTTGTCATTTGGGCCAGCAAGAATGAAAGAAAGACTTCTGCCATGTATAATTTTATTGTCTAACATCTAACACTAAATACCGAACAAAATTTTGTTCCTGATTAATACAAAAGATCTTGAAATTAGGAGGCAGCAACCTGAGATGGAACTGGTATAGGAAAAATACAGACACCTGAAATTAACGTTGGATCAATTATACCTCAATTTAAAATAGAAAAAAGAAAAACATGGTAATGTTCTTAAATAATAACATCAGCTGAAATATTGAGAGAGAAGTGGTTATAG
This sequence comes from Manis javanica, assembly GCF_040802235.1. Lineage (NCBI taxonomy): Eukaryota > Metazoa > Chordata > Mammalia > Pholidota > Manidae > Manis > Manis javanica. The sequence goes on from NC_133158.1 coordinate 147,714,824, forward strand.
AATTTAATCTTAGTTCTATTTTTATAGTGCTTTTATGAATGTTATAAAAGATCTGGTAGAAACTGGTGGCAGTGGCAACCAGTCCCACGCTAGTTCTTGGATCTTCTCTTACAGCTGGTAGAGGATTAAAAGGTTTGGCAATGCGTTGCATGGACCAAGACTGATCACAGTCTTCTGAGCAGTGGGTAATAAACCTGCTTACAGAGACTACATCTGAAAGTTCATTTTACAACTCTTTAGTACTAGACGATGTAAACTGCAGGCATGCTTTTGTAAGCTGTGGGCACAATGTGGTGGTGTCTGTGTTCTCAGAGCTGCCCCTCTGACCAAATGAGATTAAAATGCTCAAATTTTATCTATGCTACATCACAGACAGTCTCTTCTGGAGAGAGAACAGAAACTTCCTCTGCAAGGCCATGGGAATTGGCAATATAAGGCAGGGTGGATAAAGCTTCTTACTGGTGAACAGGTCAACAGCAAGCAACATGGCATCTATGTGGAACATGATTCAAAACATTTTAAACTAAGACCACTCATAATTTCTTCCTTGCATGCCTGTGATAACATAAATTCTAAAGTACTTCAACAAATTCCTGATGTTTTCCATCTTAAAGTAGCTTACATTTTATAGCTCCAGTGACCTGCAGAAGCAGCCCCAACAGCCCAGCTATACCTCTACCTGATATATTTATCCCTTCTCCCAACTTTTGGAAGAATAAGGTTACTTACAGTGAAACAGATTCTCCGAATATCTCGGATTCTCAGATATGCACACTAAGTCATACTGGTAATTATGGGTAATTTTCCAACAGCTCTTAAAAACTAGCAAGGGGACAGAAGCCCAATACTACCACCAAACTCACCCACCTTCACACATGTTCATTGACAGAGACATCAATAGCAACAGTGAGTTCATACATAAAGAACAAGTGAGGCAAAGGCAAAAGCAGTGTCAATGTGTCTGAGTGTAGGCGATGGTGCCTTGATTATACCCGTACAAACTCTTCAGTACCTTGCAGTTATCTCCAACTCGGCTCTTAAGCCATAGATTTTTGCTGTAGAGAACTCAGATGTGATGTAGCCACTCCAGGACCTCTTTTCACAGTACCACACATCAATACTGGGAATGGTTTCTAATCAAGTTAAACTGCACACAGTACTTTAATAGAACAAGTTTATTACTCCCATTCAGTAGTTCCTGGGGGCTTTGATGTTAAGTCATACATAATTCGAGAAATACCAGGAATCTTCTTAATCTCAGTGACCATCTTTAACACCACCTGTTATAAAACAAAGATTAAAAATAGAATAACTAGGATCTATGCATGTCCATTAGACCTAGAAGGCTTGCATTTGCAATTAAAATCTAATTTTACTACCATCCTCTATGTATATGGGATGATGTCTGATTAATTTTATGTAATGAACCTATTTCCCTCTAGAGATTCAGGTGACTTAAACTCAGTACTACTCAAAGTGCAGTCAACAAACAGGTGCCAGTCTGCATTATGTTTGTTAATGGTCCATAATAAGTTTTTAGAAACATTTATGGTAATTTAACATTACTGTGCCATTGAAGCATGTGATCTCATGTGTTTAAGTTAATGCTTCACAAATTATCTGTGGTTTATCCACACAACTCTCAGGTCACCAATGTAGCATATAATACACTGTAAAAATCACCACTGCCAAGTGTACAGGAGGAAAAGACCTGGTCACTTGACCAGGAAAATCTGAGTCTAAGGAAAAACAGAACTAAACAACATTCCCAACCCACCTACCCAGCTATAACCCCAGCCTTGTAATAAAAGTACAGGTGCAGTGGTCCAACTAATAAAGTCTTGTTTTGATTTTCATTTGCTATTATGCAAATAGCACCTTTGGAATACTCTAGTGGAGAGATAATTAAGAGAGGGAGATGGAGGTCAAACATGGAATTGGTAGTAGGCAGAGCATTAAGCAATTCATGAGGATCTGGTCATAATGCCATCAAATCCCATTCTTAATTCTAACATATTCTTCTTCACTTCTTCTTTACTTGGAGAATACTATTTATAAGGCAGAAGTTGGCAAGATTAGATAAAATTAATTTGAGTTGGTTACTCTCACACAGTAATCTGACATCTGGAGGGGTGTAATAAATTTAAGGTGTTTTTCTATTACAGTGTATTAAACAATCAATTATGTGGAGATAAAGAAAATAGGAGCCTATCTTATGACCCCAGAAATATCAACATTGTCATAGCCTATTCCATTTACCCTATTATAAAATGTATGAATTATTGGAGGTGTACATTAGCAAAAATATATATAAATTACCTCTACAGGGATCTCACTGCCAGGTGTTGCAGGTATACCAGTCATGAAATCACTAGTAATGAAGGTTCGAATAACCACAGATCTCTGGCATGAAGGCTGCTTTTGAAGTGGGTCCCGATCAAAATGTAATGGTGTCAAAATCACTGGCATCTGGCTGATTTTCCCAGCATATCCTAGAGAAAGGAAGTTAACATGTAGAACCAACCACTACACCATGGAAAAGCACTCTAACCAAGTTCCACTAAATCCCAGACAATATCTAAAATCACAGGCATTCACATACCACAGCCAGGCCTGTCGTCATGTACTGTTTTTCAGCTACTCTCATCACACTGTAAATCAACTCAATCACAAAGAGAATTTGATGACTGCAGCGATATAAAACTGATTCTCATTATTCATGGTAGTTATGACCTACACTGCAAATACTGAATTAGTAAATACTGAACCACTGCCCCTAAGGGAAATAGATTCCTGCAAGCCTCTGGTCACAACATGGTCAATCACCAATCAATATACAGCTTTATAGGAATTTACCCAAAGGAAACAAAATCTCTGATTTGAAAAGATATATGCACCCCTATGTTTATCGCCACATTATTTACAAAAGCCAAAATATGGAAGCAACCTAAGTGTCCATCAATAGGTGAATGGATAAAGATGTGGTACATACACACAATGCAGTATTATTCAGCTATTAAAAAAAAGAAATCCTGCCATTTGCAACAACATGGATGGGTCTACAGGATATTATGCTAAGTGAAACAAGCCAAGAGAAGAAAGACAAATACCATATGATTTCACTTATTTGTGGAATATAAAAATAAAGCAAAATAAACGAAACAGCAGTAGACTCACAGATACTGAGAAATAACTGGTGGTTACCATGGGAGAGAGGCCAGGGTGGGTGGGTAAGGTGATGGGGATAAATGGGTATAGAAATTCTCAATCATATATATAAAATTGGTCATGGGGATGGTAGTGCAGCATGAAGAGTAGAGTCAATGTTTCTGTAACATCTTCCAATGTTAACAGATAGTAACTGCATCAGTGGGGGTGAGGATTTAATAACATGGGTAACTGTTGAACGACTGTGTTGTGTAACTGAAACCAATGTAAGATTGTGTATCAATGATACCTCAATTTAAAAAAACATAACTTTGTTTTATATGTGCTTCTGTTTAAAGAGACCTTATTTAATACTTATTAACACTGAATGCACAGCCAACAGTTCTACAATTCACACATGGTTGCAGTTTATCTAACCCATGTATGTTCTCCATAAGGCACATTACAGCCTTCCTGTGCTTTGGAACATAAAACAGCATGTCACCACTATGCTTGCAGGACACGTTAAATAGTAAAATCACCCACAAAAATGCAAAAAATATGGCACTAAATAGACTGCAAAAGGACATACTTGATTACAGTAAGAGAGATGAAACAACAGGGTAGAGTATAACCTTGTTAAATCTGAGCTGGGAACATGTGATTTGGGCAACTCAAAATTTCATGCTGTATTGCACATGTCTGCAAATGACCACAAAGGTGAGTAAACTTTATACAGAAGGCAGTATCGTAGAACTATCCATAGAAATAATAAACATGAAATCATCCAAAAATTAAAACTTGCATCCTCCTACTAGAAGTCATAATGCCAAGCTTCCAAATTTTCGTTAGAGCATGCAGTGATAAACAGAATGAGCAACGTACCAGACTCTCTGAGAATATTATGGGCCTCAAAATCAGCTTGGCGTAAAGTACTGAGCACTCCTGTTGTCAAGAAAGTGGGTGTAACATCTGTAGGAGGTTCTTTAACTGGTGGGCCAAATAGATAGACAACTCTAGAAGGGGAAAGAAAGAAATTACAGAGAAATTACATTTTAGTATGAGAAGGAAGGCACATAGAATAACATTCTTTCTATTGAGTCTTAGGTCCTTCTTATACCTACTTCAAATCCCAAATGGAAGGATAGGATATAAAATTATAGAAGGGCCCATGTTCCATGAACCTTCCTCAAAATGAATTCTGTAGTATACTAGTATCTCAGAATGTGCAAAGGTATATGTGATTTTCACAATCCTCTTTTCATAAAATATATGAAGGGCATCCCCCATATTTCATGTCCATCTGAAACTACAGGCGAAATGGGGTCTTTGCTGATGTAATAAAGTTAAGATGTAGCCACGAAGGATCAGGGTGGACATTAATCTGATGACTGGTGTTCTTCTACGAAGAGGGAAATTTGGAAACACAGAAACATATACAAGGGAGGGGCCATACAAAGACGGAAACAGAGATTGGAGTTACACTGCCACAAGCCAAGGATGGCCAGCAAACACCTGAACCTCGGAAGAGGCAAGAAAGGGTCCTGCCTTAGAGCCTTCACAGAGGATGGCCCTGCTGACACCTTGATTTCAGACCTCAAGCCTCAGACCTGTGAAACAATAAATTTCTATTGTTCGAAGCCTTTCGGCTTGTGATATTTGCTATGGAAGCCCTAGGAAATTAATATACATAAACCTAGAGAAACAATGAATTGAACAAATAAATAGGCTGTTTTATGACAGAACTCCATAAACTGTAATATGGTAACATACACTAGAAACCTCCAAGATGAGATTACAGTAAATTTCCCAAACTTACTTGACCACTCAGTCTTTTTCCCCCCACTTTGGGGAATATCAATCCCAAGGAAAAATTTTCATTTCTACTTTATAATAAATTGTCATCAAAATAGAACTTGGTATACTACTATTTCCTTCCAAAAAGAATGACTTAGTACTGACGTTAAAAGTATCTGTTTGAAAGATATGAAAATACACTGCAGGTTAATAAAAGTAGGGTTTGGAACATAGTTTGAAGAAATTAGGATTAGATAATGAAAACAACTAAAAGGGCATCTTACTACAAGGTTTACAGGATCTTTTACACAGCTCTCACCCAGAAAATGAGAGGTAGTCAGGATACAGACATGAGTGCCACCCTTCTCTCCTCACTCCAACTACAGCCAGCAGACAACCATCTCTTTTCCTTAGCTCTGTCTTTGGCAAAGAAAATAAATACTTCTTGGTAACTGCCATGGTGAACCTTAATAATGGTTTTTCTTTTTTCTTAATATGTACTTGGAACAAAACGTAGAGGAAAAACAGCATCAGATCAAAACCACCACTACCACCAACTACTTCACTTCTTTCTTCCAAATATACTGTAGCAGGAAGATTTTTGTCCCATGCATAGGAAGTAAACCACACTTCTAAACAATATAGTTCCTAGAGTTCATAAACTATCCTTAGAGGAAAAAGCAACTAAGCAAAAGAATGCCATGAATTTCTCTTTTTATTTTTTTTCTTACAGACAAGAGTGATCATAGAATGCAGAGGAATACGTATTATTCCACTCTGTATAGAATAAAACTGGAGCAGTCCCTCTCTGCCCATCACGCAAATTAAGAAAAAAAAAAACTTGCAAAAATGGGGGAAAAATGTTAATTTTAAATTCCAATTCCCAAAAAGCACCCTGAGCAAAGAAATCTAAAATTCACCAAGACTCTCTAAGGGCTTGCTAGGTTCACATTTAAAACTCTCTTTTTGTTTGTTAGACTGTTTTTCTTTTGGGGGAGGGTGGAAGGGTTACAAAAGGAGAGAGAGAGACAAATGAGGGGGGTGGTTGGCAGGAGGGGTGGAGAATAGACAATTATCACAGAGGAGGCAGCATATAAAAGGACAGAGATAAAATTTAAACAAGGGTGAGTGCCCTTTGGCAAAATAAAAAAAAAAAGAAAGAATGATGAAACTCTAAGAAGGTTGTGAAATGAAAATATGCTAATTATATAAAGAGCAGTAGAGTCAAACTTAGGAAAAGGGAGTTTTCTGTATGACCTATAAAGGCTATTTAGGTATTAGCATTCTCCAGATTAATTATGAACCATTATTTTAACCAAGACAATATCTTGATTTGAAATAGGCAATTACAAATTTACTATTGTTTATTAATGACTTATTTTTTTTGGTATATTAAAGGTACTTCTATATTAGGGTCTTTAGGTTCATCTGAGTAAGCCTTTTAATGAGCATGTTTCCAACAGTAAAAACATGATTTCCCTGTGACTCCTTGTCGTACCAGCAGGCAGTTATAGAACTACACACACCCTCCTAGGTGAATACTTACAGGTAGGTAATTTTCTAATTTCTGAATCAAATGTGAGTAAACTGAAACCTCAAGTAATTCTCTTTGGTTGTCAACTACCCATGAAGAAAAAAACTGAGGCGTAAACAATTGTAAAACAAGGACATTTAATTAGCAATCTGGTACTATGCAAATGAGATTTTTTAACCATATATGGAACAGTGTAATTGAGTATTACACATAGATTGCAAATCAGCAGTTAATATATCCAACACAAGAAATCAATGTGCAAATGAAAGGCAAACTGAATCTGAAAAAACTCAATTCAAAATAAATTATACATGTATTAATGACATCTGGCATATGCCTATTTCTTTTCTTTGATTTTCCCTGGGATTTTTATTAATCAAGTTCTTATTGATAATTCTATAACACGTATATATTTTTTTCTATCCTTCTGGGACAAAGCATGTTACCATAAAACCAGTAACAAGCGAACCTGCTAATTTGGAAGACATGTGTCAACACTATTTTTAATATTTTATACTAAAATTAAAATCCTTCCTATTTTTTCTTTAAACAAAAAATGTTTTTTTTTTTAAGTTAGCAGATGCCTGCATTGTGATGAAGGAATAGAACACAAGATATTATTCAATATCTGCTCAATTTGACTAAGTACATCCCTTAACTACACTTGAACCTTTAGGTCTCCATATTGAGAATAGTAGAAAAACCTTAAAAAACAATCCTTCCAGTTACAAGCCTTACCCCGTTTCCACAGAACACACCTGTTAATGTTGTGACACATGCGAGGTATAAGCCTAGCCAGGAAAATAAGAGATTCCCAGTCAGGCTCATCTTTACTGGAGATTCCACATACGTAACTATAGGAACGACAGTCACCCTGAAAATAAAAAATACAGTTCATAATATTTGATGGTTTTTATATAAGTTAAAAGACAGACTGGAAAATATTTCATGCATGGTGACGCCATTAGTAGTGGTTTTGTTTTTTAAACACAAACATGTTTGAATAACAGTACATATGGATATTCCTCTAATAATACAAATGACTCCTAAATTAAAATCCCATACTAAATTCTACTTAAATCAGTTCAAACATAAGGTGTCATCGTAATGTAAAGAATTTATTCAACAAATGCCAGAAAACAGAGTTAATTTCTTTCCACACATAATTCTAGTATGAGAGGCAATAATAAACATATTAACCCAATAATTGGCACTCGTAACATTTTTAGTTGAACTATAGACACCTCTTTTAGTTTTCATTTAACTACAAACTCTAAATAACAGAAAAGATACCTCCTTCTTCCCTACCCTCCCAAGTTTTTCCCCAGAAACTCATAATACAAAGGAGAACTTAATATAATTTATAAATAACATTTTAAAAATGAAAACTATATTATCCTCACATGCTTTTATAATTACAAAGACAGAACAATAAACAAAAAATGTCAGTTGTACATTATCACAGCTAAGAGGCAGAGGATATGAAGAGGCAGAGGCACTGGTTTAAGAAAATGCAAACTAAGAACAAGACCTAAATAGTGTAACATGTTCATCTGGGGGCTATCCTGCAATTAAAAACTTCTAAAGCCACAGTATATTTTCACACAAAGAGGCAAAAATATGGACATAACCTCTTGGTACCTAGGCTTCAGGGCAGAAGCAAGCCAGCCAATGCTACAGCAAACCATTCTTTGAATTTTTACTCTTGGTTAGAGATGGCAGATGTTCCAAAACTACAAAATCTCATCTGAATATTTAGTTCCTATAACCTTATTTACTCCATAAACTTTCTATAAAATATTGCCTTTTTACATTTCTAAACTTATCTATATACTTTCATATTTCATTTTCCTAAGTCCTATTTCCTATTTCAGTATTAGTAGAAAGAACAAACCGCAGAAAATCATGTCACAGGTCAGGGAATTCACACAACTCACCTGCACACCTACAGTTTTAATTGGCAGCAGGAAGGCATTTAGTGAATGAAGACTTGTAATCTGCATCAGCTTCTCTTGATCCTCCTCTGTTGTGCAGGCTTTGACTCTTTGTAATAGTGTGTGTGGCTGAAAAAAAGGGACATTTTTTAAGATTTTAAGAAATGAGGTATACACTCTTTTGTGAATCATTATTACTGCCTTACATATCTATATTTATTGGATTATAGCAATAGATCCTATTTGGTATTTCTCTTTGTATGTGCTATGCAGTATATCCACAATTTCATTCCTGAATGCTTGGGCTATGAAAAGTTAAATATCAGAACAAGAAATACAGAACAGATTTACATACAAGGCTTTAATCCTCTGTCACCAGCAAGGGACACACGTCACATGGGTCAAACCCTCTCATCTCTAATAAAACTTCCTGCTATAAAATCAATTTTGTTTGAAACTAATCTACCAGCACCTACTTATTTTTTGGTTTATTGACTGGTCTATGTTTTTCCATTCTTTTAGTTTTCCTCCTTTTACCCCTGTGTAAACAGACCATAGTTAAATTTTACTTTTCAATCTAGTTTGATAATCTAGTCTTAACTGGAGAAACTAGTCTTTAGTTAGTTGTGGGTTAATGGTATCACGGATTTTATTCTAGCACTTTGTTCAGTAGTTTGTATTTGTTCCACTTTTAATGTTTTCTCCTTCCTTACGTTCTTCTGAACTGATTATTTCTCCCAGTTTGTTTATTTCCCCTTCACTGGTTTTGAAGTTACACTCTCTATTTTTGTTCTCTTAGCAGTGCCTGTAAGTGTTAATACAGATACTTAACAGAGTCAGTCTCTCTATCCTCCTGGCAAACAATACAAGCATTTTTTAATGCTTTAACTCAAATCAATCCCCTTGTAACTTAAATGCTATTTTAGTTATATATTGTTAAAATATTTTTGATAAGTACCAAAAATAAGAGATTATTTTTATTATACAATCTTTGCTTGTTTCACTTCATCCATTTACCATTTTCTTTGCTAATCATTCCGTCTTGTATCTCAGACCTTTCTTCTGGAATCATTTTGCTTCGCCCACAGCCAGGCCTTTTAAAAGTGGTTGTCAACCCTAGCTATATACTTATATAACTTGGTATGTTCAGGTCCCATCCAAGATGAAATAAGAAATTCTAGGGAGGAGCCCAAGCATATATACTTCAAAAGCTCCTCCAGATGATTCTAATACACACAGCTAGGGTTGAAAACCCCTGCCTTAGCTCCTTGAGTGATGGATGATGGTAGTAAATTCTGTTTATCTGAAAGTCTTTATTTTGTGCTAGTTCTTAGAAGACAGTTTATCTGTTTACTATGGCTCACAATTTTTTTCTCTTGGCACTTTGAAGTCTTGCTTTTGCCATTGCTTAGAGTATAATAAGTCTTTCCTTTGTAGAGTAATGGGTGTTTTCTCTGCAGGGGCTTTGGCAGTCCACAGGTTTGCTAGGTATGGCCACTAGGTGTCAGATTATTTTCCATCATCCTGATCTGGATGTGTGATGTTGGCTGATGAGGCATGGTACCTTTCACCAGTACGGAAAAATTCAAATACTTTTGCCTATTATCTCCTTCTAGACATATGCTAAAATTGACTTTCTTAATATCTATCTTCAAATTCACTAATTTTCTTTTTAGCTGTTTGTAATTTCAGTTATTTTCATTTTTAGAAGTTAATTTTTTTCAAAGATGCCCATTTTTGATAGTCTCTTATACACCTTGGTCTTATTATCAATTGCTTCTTTTAATTCTATGTACTTTGTATTGTATATCTGCTAATTCCAGTAGAAATGTTTGAGGGTCTTGTTCTGCTATTTTCCACCTGCTCTCATTCATGGTGCCTTAATACTATATATATTTTATAATTTTTTATTGTAAGTTCATATCTGTTGGAACTCTATCTATGGAAATTCTTTGGGGCCCAGTTGAAGATAATTTACATTATTTCTTGCCTGAAACCTGGAAGGACTACCAACCGAGATCCAGTTTAAATTAGAATTCTTGGCTTGTAATCTTTCAGATGACATAGATTATGGATTTAGGCAACAAATCTACAAAAGGACTGGGAGATTCTTCCACTCATCTTCCCTTACTTTCTTATAATACATATAAAGTACTTTAAAACACCTTTTCATATCCAGCATTTTTTAGGTGTTCAGGGTATCTAATCTGTTGCAAGGCTGGAAAGAGAAGTCTACATTTAATAGTTTGTAGAATATTTCTTCTATAGTTCTATCAAAGGTTAAATTACTCTGAATTTTCAAATAATGAAACTCAAATAAATTAATTATAGTACCAATATACAAGAATCCATTCAATTCCTTGTATTGATAAGCTGTGTCTATTTAAATCTCCTATACTATACAAATTCAGTGCAAATTATTACCTTTTTAACACTTGCGGAAAAATCAGCTACTATTTTCAAAATATTGTTGGTTTCAGGAAAGTCCTTACAAATATAAGGTTCTTCAGCACATATTACCCTGATTGCCAGGCCAGGACCTAAAGAAAAGAGTAACAGTGGTATTTAATATAAGTTTGATTTTAAAAAAATGTAACATAAAAATGTATTTCAAAATATAAAATCCTTCCAAAAATTAAAATCCACCTGACATCGTAAGTTTTCTCCAATTTTGAGGTATAATTGACATATAACCATTGTAAGTTTTTTTAGTATTTAATTTCAAATATAGCTATTAGTTTCTCTTCCAACTCATATTTCAGAATGCCTCAATTCTCTTTACAATAATTTCTCCTACCTTTTTATAGTCCTTGTATTAAGTGTCACAAAATTTCCCAATAAAATATTTTTAATTCACATTATGTGCTCATCTGTTTAAAAATTTTAAAAAGAGAATTTTCAAACATACACAAAAGTAAAGAGGTCATGGTAATGAACCACCTTATTATTATTCATTACTCAGGCTCACCTCCTGACCTGATTTTAGAAGAAGAGTATGCTGTTTAAAAATACAAAAAAACCAACATACAATGAGAGTGTTTACTTCTAAAAGATATGAACTGGTATTTCTATTACACCAAATACTTGAAAGGATAAAAACACAAGATACATGGATCTAAGAAAAAAGGATTATGTTCCTTTACTAGAACAACAGAAAAGGTATCCCTTGAGATGCTTAGTTATATACAAAATCTTAAATATGTCCCATTAATCCCTTGGTTTCATTCCTCATCTTCAAACAGCTTAATATAAGTAGTGCACCTATTTTTTAAAAGCAACTAAATTATTTTTGCTAATGGATCTTACATAATAGAAATCCCAACACATAAAATAAACTTCAAAAAAGTTACATGACCTCTGTTAAATGATGACCAAGATACAGGACCACTTGGCCTCCCTCCCTTATATTCACACACAATCCTTTGCCAACAAAAATGTTAAGAGACTGAACATCTTAATTACTAGACTTGAAGTTCATTGTATAAACAGGGCTTATCACCACATGAGTTATACCTTTGTGACACTGTTTATGGAGGCAATATAGTAGTAAAGTGCACAGACTCTGAGGTGAGATTATTGGGCCTAGAATCCTACCTCAAAACCTAATCTGCCTAACTTTTAGCAAATTAGCCTCTGTCTCTAAATTTTCTCATCTATAAAACAAGATATTATAGTAATTTCTATTGTGAGGATCAAATAAGACAATATGAGAAATTAATATATAACAGATGCCTAATGTATATGAGTAACTCAAGAAATGTTAACTATTATTAAATATTTTAATTTAATTAGACCATTCTCTCAACTCATCACCTAATGACTATTAGAGAGCTAGAAACTGAGGTGTAAAGCTCGCCCAAGCTCAAGAACTCATAACAGGTTACAACTCTTAGTTCTAATTTTATAAATAAATACCATCACTAATCAATTATTTTTCTATATGACAGTAAATGAGTTTTAAGTTTTCATGAATTAGTTACAATCAGCATTATGCAAAGAAGTGGTTCATTTATTCAGATACATCAGTCATGAGAATAAGGATTTCAGAGAACTGAGTTCAGCCCTGTCTTCCACGGAATACATCATGGTAGTAGAAAGAATATACAAAACCCAGCTGTAACACTAAGAATTCTGTGACAGTGTTATTAAAATATCTCTGTGCTGTCTGTTTTTTTCTCATATGATGGCAATGTTATATGCCAGACTTACAGGGATAGTTTAACACTTACATAAATAACAATGAAAAGTGAGTATTTAATAAAATAAAGTATACATAGTAAGTACTAAAAGAATATTTATTCCCTATCAAAACTTTTCTGTCAAAATACATATTCCCTGAGATTTCAAATTATTTAAAAATTATCTGAACTGGTTTTTCTTCAACATGAAGGTCTAATGACAAACAATTTAATTCTATTTTATACCTGGAAATGGATGCCTGGACACTAACTCTTCTGGAAGTCCAAGTTCTCTGCCTAAAATTCTTACTTCATCTTTATGAAAATCTTTCAGAGGTTCTATTACTTTCCCCTATGGGGGCAAAAAGTCAATTAATACAAATTAGCAACTAAAATGACATGGAAAACAGAGCAATGAATTAATGGCTTTTCCTGTTGTCTTTCACCTTAGACTAAAAAGTCATTTTTGTATTGAAGTATTTTCTCTTAAGCACTTATAAAAAATTAGATGACTATTTCAGTGATATAATTTCTGTTTGAAACACATTTTAAACATAACCCTTTTAAACATAAATAAATCAGGGCACTCCTACCCACTATCTCTGATCTAGTTCTCATCAGAATACAAGATAGTTAGAAAATATCATATTAGTGTTTCAAAATTAAAACTCTCCAAATGATAACATCAAGAAGGTAAAAAACAACTCACAGAAGGCAAAATCATGTATTTGACTAAAGATTTGTAATCAGAATTTATAAAGAACATTTACAATTCAATTAAAAAAGATAAACCAACTTAAAAATGGGCAAAAGATCTTAACAGATATTTTTCCAAAGAAGATAAGACATATGGGGCCAATAAGCACATAAAGATGATCGACAGCATTAGCTATAAGGGAAATGCAAATCACAACCACAATGAGGTGCCACTTTGCATCCAATAAGATGCCTAAAATAAAGAGACAGAGAATTCACACCCATTAGGATGGTTACAAAAAAAAGAAAACAACAGGTGTCGGCAAGGTGTGGAGAAATGGGATCCCTTGTGCATTGATGGTGGGATTATACTATATAGTATAACTGCTATGGAAATATTAAAGAAATACCTCAAAAAATTAAAAACAGAACTACCATATGATCCAGCAATCCCATTTCTTGGTATATACACAAACGAACTGAAAGCAGGGTCTCCAAGAGGTATTTGTAAAACCATGTTCACAGCAGCACAATTCACAATAACCAAAAAATGGAAGGGACCCAAAAGCCCACTGACAGAAAAATGAATAGACAAAATGTATATACACATAGAAGAGAATATTATTCAGCTTTAAAAAAAAAAAGAAATCTTGTCACATGCTAAAATATAGATGAACCTTCAGAACCTATGCTAAGTGAAAAAAGCCAGCACAAAAAGACAAATACTGTATATGAGCTACCTACAGGAGTCAAATTCACAGAAACAGAAAGCAAAATAATGGTTACCAGGGTTTTGGAAGAAGAAGAAAAGGACAGCTGTTGTTCAATGGGTATAGTTTCAGTTTTACCAGTTGAAAAAGTTATGGAGATATGTTTTACACAATGCAAACATATGTAACACTACAGAATTACACACTTTAAAAGGGGTAAGGGAGGGAGAGAGGGGAAAATGCTTTATGGGAAAGCTCTCCTAAGTTTTTACCTCTTCTCTCAGCTTTCTGATAAGCTCTGTGTCATTGTGATGAGTTTTGATGAGTTCAGCTTTTCCACTTGCAACAAGGGATGCACTTTCAATTAGATCAGGCCGTAAAGTACCTTGGGCAAGAAAAACCTCCTCTGGTTTCAGGTTCATTTCTCCAATTACTTCATTAGCAATCTATAAACAACAGGAGGTACAACAGCCTCTTAAGAAATGAATTTTTTTAAAAAGAAAAAAACAGGACCTTTTATACTTTCAGCTAAATTTCCCAGAGTCCTTTTGCAATACTGACCAGGATGTGAAATCCACCAACTCCCAAAATAAACTCCTTTAAGAACATATGCTTTAACATGATTCAAAAGATATGCAAACATTCCCTTTAAGAGACTGAAAACTAGTCAATGCAATACCCAAAGAACTAAAGTCTAATATCAAATGAAAATACCTATACTTAAACAGTTAAAACAACAGTCTGGTGACATAAAATATGTATGTTCTTTAAAACACAGAACAGTTTCTACTAGTCAGTGTAATAGCAATATATACTAAAACTCTGCTCAAAAAATAATTCAAATTAATCAGCAAATTTGGCTATAGGGTATAACAAGGAAACCCAAATACTAAAATTCACATCAAAAATAGGATACATTAAGGATAAAAAGATACCTTAACAAAAGTATCACCAATGATTTTTCTTTTTTCCTCAGGACTTGTAGTCATATTTAATGTTTTGCTAATTCTTTTTCGTGGAGTTCTGTCTTCATCTGATATTGGTAGAGTTGTTGTTCCATTGTAGAATGAATGAGCAGCGTTTATCACTGAGGAAGAGAAAAAAACATGTTGTAAACTAATAAGTTCGTTTAAAATCATAAATAACAGGTCAAACTACAGAAAGAAAACCTAGTTAGATCTTTTGATTCCCCTTAATTTGCCTATATATTACAGTACTACAAATCATAATTGTTAACAGAGTCCAGGCACAGGTACTCATTAAATTTTGTTCTTTTGAGACTCCAGGGGCATTTAATGATCTAGAGCCATGATATCATAAATTATGCTGGTTAGTTTCCCGCTATTCAGTGTGCTACCAGGGCAAGAGGCAAACAAAAACTGCAGCAAGTAGCACAGCCCCAGGGAAGTCAAAGCAGTGGTTCATATACGGAGATCAAGGTCTCCAGAATTATACACTGACTAATGTCTTAAAAAAGTGATGTATGTGAATGCATTTTTAGTGATCCTTGGCTTTTTAATATTTAAAGAGCAAGGTACTTAAAAATCGACTAAGATCTCTTTTTGGTAGTAAGGCTGAATAAGTGGTGGACTTCACCATATGACAAGGCAGCTGGTTATTTCAATGAGGGACCACCAACACCAGTGAATCTGTAGGTCTTTCTCTTAAGCTGTCACTTATCCCACAGATGACACATCCAATCTCCTGCCATCAGCTTTCTGGTAGAGAACACATGAGGTGATGGAGGAAGGGAGTCACCATTCAATATACAGATTTTTACTTAATTCTAATGTTTTTTCATGTAGAATTTTACTTCCACTCCCAACTACAACTGGTATTAATATGCCGAAGTCCAAGTCTCTCTTGTTTAGCCTCTCCAGAGGATAAATCCACAGTCTTCTGATGCAGAGGGATATCAACAGTTTGGTTCTGTGTTAAGGAAAAGGATCTGTTTCTCATATTTTCAACCAATCTGTTTTATGTTCACACCCAGAGAACCATGCCCCACAGGGAAGACAATATTTCCAATTCCTGAGCCTCCCTAAAAGTCTTGCTTTTCATTGACTCCAGCACTCATTACCCCACCTCAAGATTTTGGAGTCCTTTATTCTACTCTATCAGTTACTAGGGACAGATGCAGATTTTATGGAGCTGAAACTGGTACAAACTTCTACAAACTTTTCTCCAAGAAAAAGAATAACAATGAGGTATTTTAAAAATCACCAGTTAGTACGAACTTACCTATACTGGGACACAACTGTGTAAGTTACATATATACTACTAAACACAAACTAAGCGTATTCCCAACTCAACTTTCCCTAGGCCTAATCCTAAAATGCCTGCAGCTACTCCAACATAACCCAAAAGAGAATAAGAGTGGAACCACAAAATGTACTTAACTACAAATTGTTGAAATATCTTACTCACAAACTGCACAAAAATATGTGACCATGTAAAGACCACTAGGGTACCTCCCAGGACCTTGGAAAGGCTTGGCTAGTGAGGAGTCCTGAAATTTAAGCTTCATTAGGTTATGATGGAAAATCTACATTATTCATCTGCTTTCACTTCCAACATTTGTTAAAACCATTAGCTTACTATCGTCTCCTCTATTCCTTGTCCTTGAACCTTACACTTGGTTTTATGTCTGTGCTGTTATTTTGGTGGTTTCAAAAAGAGAAAGAAATAGACTCATCTTAACTTCATATTTAAACTACAAGCCTTCATATTACATTCAATATTTTGGCATCAATTCCAATTAATTCAATAACATGTATGGTTGTATCATTAAACTACAGACTTGATTTCACTATAACTATTAATTATACCTTGTTTTTAAAAAGTATAAAAGATATCCACAAATGTAAATGCAGTTAAGGCCTAAAAAGTTTACTAGTGGACTTTCAAAAAAAATTACTATACTCTTAACAAATAAGGCATAGAAGGAACATATCTCAACATTATAAAGGCCATGTATCACAAGCCCACAGTTAATATAATACTCAATGGTGAAAGGTTGAAAGCTTTTCCTTTAAGACTGGGAATAAAACACGGATGCCCACTCTCACCACTCCTATTCAACATAGTACTGGAATAGAAGTCCTAGCTAGAGCAATCCAGCAGGAAGAAAAAAAAAAGAAAAAACAAAACAATGAAAAGGTATGAGAATTGGAAAGGAAGAAGTAAAATTATTTGCAGAAGACAAAATAATTTTATATACAGAAAACTGTTAGATCCAACAAATGAATTCAGTAAAGTTGCAGAATACAAAATTAGCACATGAAAATCAGTAGCATTTCTATACACTAATTTTCTGAAAAATAAAGAAATAGATCCCATTTACAACAGTATCAAAACAATAAATACTTAGGAATAAATTTAACTAAAGAGGTGAAAGATCTCTACTATGAAAGCTACAAGATGTGAATGAAAGAAATCAAAGGCACAAATAAATGGAAAGGTATCCCATGTTCATGGATTGGAAGAATATTGTTAAAATAGCAATACTACCAAAAGCTATCTACAGATCTAGTGCAGTTCTTATAAGATTTTAATGGCACATTTTATTACAGAACTACAAAAAAAAAGCTCCTAAAACTTATACAAAATCAAAAATGACCCTGAAGTGTCAGAGAACTCCTGAGAAAAACGAAGCAAGAGGCATTACACTTCCTGATTTCAAGCTGTACTATAAAGCTAAGTCATCAAAAAAAGTATGGTACTAGTTTTAAAAACAGACAAATAAACCAATGAAACAGAATCGCCACGCTGTGGTCAGCTAATGTTTGACAACAGAGCCAAAAATACTCAATGGAGAAAAGACAGTCTCTCCAATAAATACTGCTGGGAAAACTGGATAATCTCACATGTACAAAATGAAACTGAACTGATATCTTACAACAATCACAAAATTTAACTCAAAATGGACTAAAAATCTAAAACTATGCAACTCCTAGTAGAAAATAATAGGAATAAAGCTCCTTGACATGGGTCTTAATAACGATTTTTTTGGGATATGATGCCAAAGCACATGGAGCAAAATAAAAAATAAACAAGTGGGACCACATCAAACTATAAAACTAATCAGCAAAGTGAAATAACCTATGGAATGGGAAAAAATGTTTGCAAACTATGTATCTGATAAGTAGTTAATATCCAAAATATATAAATATAACTAAATAGCAAAAAAAAAAATAACCCAATTAAAAAATGGGCAAAGGACTTGAATATGCATTTCTCCAAGTGTATGGAAGGCCAACAAGTACATGAAAAGATGTCCAATAGTTATTAGGAAAATGCAAATTAAAATTACAGTGAGATATCAACTCCAATGTATCAGAATGGTCATCATTAAAAAGACAAGAGAGAACAAATTCTGGCATGGATATGGAGAAAAGGGAACCCTTGTGTGTTGCTAGTGACATTGTAAATTCATACAGCCACTATGGAAAACAGTATGGAAGAGCCTCAAAAAGTTAAAAACAGAACTTCCATATAATCCAGCAATTCCACTTCTAGGAATATGTCCAAAGAAAACAAAAACACTAACTGGAAGAAATATCTGCACACACACACACCCCATGTTCATAGCAGTATTATTTACAAAAGCCAAGACATGGAAATAACCTAAGTGTCCGCTGATGGATGAATGGATAAAGAAGTCATGATATATATTTACAATGGAATATTTCTCAGCCCTAAAAAGCAAGGAGATCCTGACATTCGCATCAACATGGATAGAACTTAGAGGCATTATGTAAACGGGATAAATCAGACTGAGAAAGACAGCTACTACATGATCTCACATGTGGAATCTTAAAAAAAAAAAAAACTCATAGAAAGAGATCAGACTATTGCTTAACAGAGGTGGAGGGTGGGGGGAGGGGAAATCGGAGGAAGGTAGTCAAAAGGTGCAAACTTTCAGTTATAAATAAATAGTAAGGACGTAATGTAAAAACATGATTATAGCTAACACTGCTGTATGATAAAAGGAAAGTTGTTAAGAGATTAAATCTTACGAATTTTCATCACAAGATTCTTTTCCCTTTCTTTCCTTTTTATTACTTCTATATGTAAAGATAAATTATAGCTGAATCTGTTTTTGTAATTACTCCACAATGTGTATAAATGAAATCATCATGCTGTATGTCTTAAACTTACATAGTGATGTATGTTAATTATTCTCAATAAAACTAGAAAAAGTGACTATTGACTTTTCACTCCTCTTCTCTGTATAAGTCTGTTTGCAAAGTAATTTTTACCTCTTGTAAGAAGGCTTGGATATTTTCATGCATAAATAGTATTATGAATGTGAAAAGGTAACTTAAAAAAAGAGACTGAGTAGAAGACAACAGAATAATAGTTCGAAAATGGTAACATGACCTATATATAACATTAGCAGTAATCAACAGTTTTAAAATTTATACTGAGGGACCCCTTTTGAACCAGAAGTAATTATTATGTAAAAATAAAAAACATTTTCAACTGTGAGCTTATTGGAAAAATGGTACTTGGTTAATAAGGTCATGTGCTCACTTAAACCAGAATGTTTTATTTGATATGTTAAACAAGTCCTAACATGTGAATTAACTTTTCTGGGGTTTATAAATACCTTTGACCTGAATTCCAAGCTTTTTGAGGGCCTCTTCTACAGACTGGCTTTCACGTTTTCTCATAAAGCCATTATCAATGTGCACAGCAATGACTTGATCTTGATTCAAAGCACGATTCAGCAAAGCTGTACAAACTGTTGAGTCTACTCCACCACTGAGTAAAACCTACAAGGTGAAATTAAAGAAAAATCAAATTGAGTGACATAAGCAACAATAAATAAACATTATCAGCTTCAATCATCACCTAAAAACAGTTTTATATCAAAGTTCTGTATGGATACTGAAAATGCATTCTGAAACACTGCAACTCACAAAGCACAGGACTACCCAATCAACATTTTGGGACTATGTTGAGGAAGACAGCTCTGAATTCTAGTATTATTGACATAAATTTGTTGACTTTCAGATGTAAACTGCTTACCAACACTTTCGATGTGCCTACTCTCTCCTTGATCTCTCGAATGCACTCCAGTTCTCTGTTCTGCACAGTGAATGTCCCACTGCACCCAGCAATATCATAGAGGAAATTCTTCAGTATTGCTTTACCATTTTCTGTAAGGCCAACTTCAGGGTGGAACTGTGCTCCATATAATTTTTTAGATTCATTTGCTATACCTTTTTAGAAAAAATAATCACAAATTTAAATTCTTTCATGTTGAAAAGAGTCAACTAGTACCCAATTAGTAGCCACTCTGTCCTAACAAGTGAAAAGCTGACTACTGCTCTCAGCAAGACTGGCAGGTGAATACACAACTTACCAGAGCAGAAATCATGAGTGCAAACCTCCACAGGAACCAATGCCAAGATAGCAGAACCTGAACTATAACCAATGAACTGCTGGAGGCTCACTATCATACATGAAAATATGATAGTACCACTATCATACATGAAAGTTGACAGTGAATATCAGAGAAAAATCCCTGAGCAGGATAAATACCACACAAATTCCTCACAATTTCTTCCTCTATAAATGTGAAAATTGATACAAATTAGTACATTTTTAGCTATAGGGGAAAAAATACATAATATAAATAAAAACTACATTGCCATGATCTTTCTTTTATAAAGGTCTTTATGTGGCAACTATTAAACTATAAGACAGTCAAATAATTCCTAAAAGGATTATTTTCCACCCAGTACCCTCACTTCTCCACCCAGGTTACTTCAATTGTTGTGTCTATTTAATGCAACAACTCAATTTTGGTGCTTAGTTCCATATGGTTTTCACATGCAATGTGCAGCTACCAATTTTTTATATTAGAAGAACTTAGTATATATTAGACCTCCTGTCAGAATATTCTAAGTGTTTCTTTTTTGAATACTATTAACCACAATATAACTTCACTGACTTAACGAATGTTTCTTTTTTTAATAATATTCTTTCTTTTAATATTGAGGTACATACAATAAAATGCACAAATCTTAGTGTACAGGTTAATAAATTTTGATGTATATTTACACTCATGTAACTATCACCCAGATCAAGATTATCAAACATTCTCACTAATTTCTTCCCTATTCTCACTACTTCACCCATCCACCACTCTTTTCCCTATGGCAACCAGCAGTCTGACTAATGTGTTGCTGACAAATTACTATCTACTAAGCAGCAGATGTTAGGCTAGATGTTCTATACTCTGCTTGCATTACCTGATTTATACTCTGAGATAGCAACAAGGCTTACCTGAACTCACAGCTAGTTTAGTTAAATCAGGCCAGGTAAGCTCCCAAATTCAATCTCATTCTACTATACCAAAGAACCTCACACTTTCTTTACTTGGCTTCAAGAACAACACTCTCTCAGTTCATTTCATATTTCCCACTTTGCTCCTTCTCAATCTTCTTTGTTGGTTCCTTCTCATCTTATCCACCTCTTATCATACAGGAAAGTTGCCCAGTGCTCATCTTCTAAATCTCTTATTTATATAAATGATCTCTAACACTCATGACTTTAAATTCTACCCATATGATATACACTCCCAAGTTTATACCTCCAGCCCAGTTTTCTCCGCTACAGTCCAGACACATAGACACAAAAACTGCCTACTCACACCAGCATTTCTTGAATTTAACATGCAAAGCCAAACTCCTACATTCTTTTCCATCAGGTAAATAGGAACTTTATCACTCTACAGTTGCTCAAGTTAAAAAACTTGGGAGTGGGGGCGGAGCCAGGATGGCGGTGTGAGTAGAGCAGTGGAAATCTCCTCCCAAAAACACATAGAGCTATGAAAATATAACAAAGAAAAATCTTCCTAAAATAGAGACCACAGGACACAGGACAACATCCAGACCACATCCACACCTGCAAGGAACCAGCGCCTTGCGAAGGGGGTAAGATACAAGCCCCGGCCCGGCGGGACCCGAGCGCCCCTCCCCCCGGCTCCCGGTGGGTGGAGAGAAACCGGAGCGGTTTTTTTTTTTTTTTTTGGCGAGCGCTTTTTGGAAGCCTTAGAGGGACGGGCCCCCGTTGCTGGGGAGGTAGGGTGGCGGGACCGGTGAGCAGGTGCCTGGGAACGGCGCTGGAGGACAAAGAACACCCCGCTTTTCTCCCTGCGGGACCGGCGGGCGGGTGCCTGAGACCGGCACTTGAGGACAGAGGAAATCGCGCGTTTTTCCCCCTTTTTTTTTCCTGTTTTCTGCGACTGCTTTTTGGAAGCCTAAAAGGGACAGGGACCCCGGTGCTAGGGAGGCAGGGCGGCGGGACTGGTGAGCGGGTGCCTGGGACCGGCACCTGAGGACAAAGAATATCCCGCGTTTTTCCCTGTGGGACCGGTGGGTGGGTGCCTGAGACCGGCACCTGAGGACGGAAGAAATCGCGCGTTTTTCCCCTTTTTTTTCTCTCTTTTTGGCGAGTGCTTTTTGGAAGCCTTGAAGGGACAGGGACCCCGGTGCTAGGGAGGCAGGGCGGCGGGACTGGTGAGCGGGTGCCTGGGACCAGTGCCTGAGGACAAAGAATATCGAGCGTTCCTTCCCTGCGGGACCGGTGGGTGGGTGCTTTTTGGAAGCCTTGAAAGGACAGGGACCCTGGTGCTAGGGAGACAGGGCAGCAGGACCAGTGAGCGGGTGCCTGGGACCGGCACCTGAGGACAAAAAAAAAAAAAAATCACTTCTTTTTTCCTTTTTGTTGCTGTTGTTGTTTTGGTTTGGAGAGTGCTTTTTGGAAGTCTTAAAGGGGCAGGACAGGTCACTTAGACCAGAGGCAGGGAATCTGGGGATCTCTGGGCACTCTAACCCCCTGGGCAGCAGGGAGCACAGAGGCCCCTTACGGAGATAAATAGCCTCCTGGCCGCTCCCCCTCCAACGGGGCTCCACCATTTTGGAGGAACAGCCCCAGCCAGGCCAAGCCCACAGCAACAGCGGAGATAAACCCCAAAGCAACTGGGCAGGAAGCAGAAGCCCTGTCTGCGCACAGCTGCCCAGCACAAGCCACTAGAGGTCGCTATTCTCCCAGGAAAAGGCTACAAACCAACAAGAAGGGAAGCTTTTCCAGCGGTCACTTGTACCAGCTCTGCAAACTATCTCTATCACCATGAAAAGGCAAAACTACAGGCAGACAAAGATCACAGAGACAACACCTGAGAAGGAGACAGACCTAACTAGTCCTCCTGAAAAAGAATTCAAAATAAAAATCATGAACATGCTGACAGAGATGCAGAAAAAAATGCAAGAGCAATGGGATGAGATGCAGAGAAAAATGCAAGAGCAGTGGGATGAAGTCCGGAAGGAGATCACAGATGTCAGGAAAGAGATCACAGAAGTGAAACAATCCCTGGAAGGATTTATAAGCAGAATGGATAAGATGCAAGAGGCCATTGAAGGAATAGAAGCCAGAGAACAGGAACGTATAGAAGCTGACAGAGAGAGAGATAAAAGGATCTCCAGGAATGAAACAACACTAAGAGAAATATGTGACCAATACAAAAGGAAAAACATTCGTATTATAGGGATACCAGAAGAGGAAGAAAGAGGAAAAGGGATAGAAAGTGTCTTTGAAGAAATAATTGCTGAAAACTTCCCCAAACTGGGGGAGGAAATAATCGAACAGACCATGGAATTATACAGAACCCCCAACAAAAAGGATCCAAGGAGGACAACACCAAGACACATAATAATTAAAATGGCAAGGATCAAGGACAAGGAAAGAGTTTTAAAGGCAGCTAGAGAGAAAAAGGTCACCTATAAAGGAAAACCAATCAGGCTAACATCAGACTTCTCAACAGAAACCCTACAGGCCAGAAGAGAATGGCATGATATACTTAATGCAATGAAACAGAAGGGCCTTGAACCAAGGATACTGTATCCAGCACGACTATCATTTAAATATGATGGTGGGATCAAACAATTCCCAGACAAGCAAAAGCTGAGGGAATTTGCTTCCCACAAACCACCTCTACAGGGCATCCTACAGGGACTGCTCTAGATGGGAGCACCCCGAAAAAGAGCACAGAACAAAACACACAACATATGAAGAATGGAGGAGGAGGAATAAGAAGGGAGAGAAGAAAAGAATCTCCAGACAGTGTATATAACAGCTCAATAAGCGAGCTAAGTTAGGCAGTAAGATACTAAAGAAGCTAACCTTGAACCTTTGGTAACCACGAATCTAAAGCCTGCAATGGCAATAAGTACATATCTTTCAATAGTCACCCTAAATGTAAATGGACTTAATGCACCAATCAAAAGACATAGAGTAATAGAATGGATAAAAAAGCAAGACCCATCTATATGCTGCTTACAAGAAACTCACCTTAAACCCAAAGATAAGCATAGACTAAAAGTCAAGGGATGGAAAAACATATTTCAGGCAAACAACAGTGAGAAGAAAGCAGGGGTTGCAGTACTAATATCAGACAAAATAGACTTCAAAACAAAGAAAGTAACAAGAGATAAAGAAGGCCACTACATAATGATAAAGGGCTCAGTCCAACAAGAGGATATAACCATTCTAAATATATATGCACCCAATACAGGAGCACCAGCATATGTGAAGCAAATACTAACAGAACTAAAGAGGGAAATAGACTGCAATGCATTCATTGTAGGAGACTTCAACACACCACTCACCCCAAAGGATAGATCCACCGGGCAGAAAATAAGTAAAGACACACAGGCACTGAACAACGCACTAGAACAGATGGACCTAATAGACATCTATAGAACTTTACATCCAAAAGCAACAGGATATACATTCTTCTCAAGTGCACATGGAACATTCTCCAGAATAGACCACATACTAGCTCACAAAAAGAGCCTCAGTAAATTCCACAATATTGAAATCCTACCAACCAATTTTTCAGACCACAAAGGTATGAAAGTAGAAATAAATTCTACAAAGAAAACAAAAAGGCTCACAAACACATGGAGGCTTAACAACATGCTACTAAATAATCAATGGATCAATGAACAAATCAAAATAGAGATCAAGGAATATATAGAAACAAATGACAACAACAACACTAAGCCCCAACTTCTGTGGGATGCAGCGAAAGCAGTCTTAAGAGGAAAGTATATAGCAATCCAGGCACACTTGAAGAAGGAAGAACAATCCCAAATGAATAGTCTAACATCACAATTATTAAAACTGGAAAAAGAAGAACAAATGAGGCCTAAAGTCAGCAGAAGGAGGGACATAATAAAGATCAGAGAAGAAATAAACAAAATTGAGAAGAATAAAACAATAGCAAAAATCAACGAAACCAAGAGCTGGTTCTTTGAGAAAATAAACAAAATAGATAAGCCTCTAGCCCAACTTATTAAGAGAAAAAGAGAGTCAACACAAATCAACATAATCAGAAATGAGAATGGAAAAATCACGACAGACTCCACAGAAATACAAAGAATTATTAAAGACTACTATGAAAACCTATATGCCAACAAGCTGGAAAACCTAGAAGAAATGGACAACTTCCTAGAAAAATACAACCTCCCAAGACTGACCAAGGAAGAAACACAAAAGTTAAACAAACCAATTACAAGCAAAGAAATTGAAACAGTAATCAAAAAACTACCCAAGAACAAAACCCCGGGGCCGGACGGATTTACCTCGGAATTTTATCAGACACACAGAGAAGACATAATACCCATTCTCCTTAAAGTGTTCCACAAAATAGAAGAAGAGGGAATACTCCCAAACTCATTCTATGAAGCCAACATCACCCTAATACCAAAACCAGGAAAAGACCCCACCAAAAAAGAAAATTACAGACCAATATCCCTGATGAATGTAGATGCAAAAATACTCAATAAAATATTAGCAAACAGAATTCAACAGTATATCAAAAGGATCATACACCATGACCAAGTGGGGTTCATCCCAGGGATGCAAGGATGGTACAACATTCGAAAATCCATCAACATCATCCACCACATCAACAAAAAGAAAGACAAAAACCACATGATCATCTCCATAGATGCTGAAAAAGCATTTGACAAAATTCAACATCCATTCATGATAAAAACTCTCAGCAAAATGGGAATAGAGGGCAAGTACCTCAACATAATAAAGGCCATATATGATAAACCCACAGCCAGCATTATATTGAACAGCGAGAAGCTGAAAGCATTTCCACTGAGATCGGGAACCAGACAGGGATGCCCACTCTCCCCACTGTTAAAATATTTAACATAGTACTGGAGGTCCTAGCCACGGCAATCAGACAAAACAAAGAAATACAAGGAATCCAGATTGGTAAAGAAGAAGTTAAACTGTCACTATTTGCAGATGATATGATACTGTACATAAAAAACCCTAAAGACTCCACTCCAAAACTACTAGAACTGATATCGGAATACAGCAAAGTTGCAGGATACAAAATCAACACACAGAAATCTGTAGCTTTCCTATACACTAACAACGAATCAATAGAAAGAGAAATCAGGAAAACAATTCCATTCACCATTGCATCAAAAAGAATAAAATACCTAGGAATAAACCTAACCAAGGAAGTGAAAGACTTATACTCTGAAAACTACAAGTCACTCTTAAGAGAAATTAGAGGGGACACTAATAAATGGAAACTCATCCCATGCTCATGGCTAGGAAGAATTAATATCGTCAAAATGGCCATCCTGCCCAAAGCAATATACAGATTTGATGCAATCCCTCTCAAATTACCAGCAACATTCTTCAATGAATTGGAACAAATAATTCAAAAATTCATATGGAAACACCAAAGACCCCGAATAGCCAAAGCAATCCTGAAAAAGAAGAATAAAGTAGGGGGGATCTCACTCCCCAACTTCAAGCTCTACTACAAAGCCATAGTAATCAAGACAATTTGGTACTGGCACAAGAACAGAGCCACAGACCAGTGGAACAGATTAGAGACCCCAGAAATTAACCCAAATATATATGGTCAATTAATATTTGATAAAGGAGCCATGGACATACAATGGCAAAATGACAGTCTCTTCAACAGATGGTGCTGGCAAAACTGGACAGCTACATGTAGGAGAATGAAACTGGACCATTGTCTAACCCCATATACAAAGGTAAACTCAAAATGGATCAAAGACCTGAATGTAAGGCATGAAACCATTAAACTCTTGGAAAAAAACATAGGCAAAAACCTCTTAGACATAAACATGAGTGATCTCTTCTTGAACATATCTCCCCGGGCAAGGAAAACAACAGCAAAAATGAGCAAGTGGGACTACATTAAGCTGAAAAGCTTCTGTACAGCGAAAGACACCATCAATAGAACAAAAAGGAACCCTACAGTATGGGAGAATATATTTGAAAATGACAGATCCGATAAAGGCTTGACGTCCAGAATATATAAAGAGCTCACACGCCTCAACAAACAAAAAACAAATAACCCAATTAAAAAATGGGCAGAGGAACTGAACAGACAGTTCTCCAAAAAAGAAATACAGATGGCCAAGAGACACATGAAAAGATGCTCCACATCGCTAATTATCAGAGAAATGCAAATTAAAACTACAATGAGGTATCACCTCACACCAGTAAGGATAGCTGCCATCCAAAAGACAAACAACAACAAATGTTGGCGAGGCTGTGGAGAAAGGGGAACCCTCCTACACTGCTGGTGGGAATGTAAATTATTTCAACCATTGTGGAAAGCAGTTTGGAGGTTCATCAAAATGCTCAAAACAGACCTACCTTTTGACCCAGGAATCCCACTCCTAGGAATTTACCCTAAGAACGCAGCAATCAAGTTTGAGAAAGACAGATGCACCCCTATGTTTATCGCAGCACTATTTACAATAGCCAAGAAGTGGAAGCAACCTAAATGTCCATCGGTAGATGAATGGATAAAGAAGATATGGTACATATACACAATGGAATACTACTCAGCCATAAGAAGTGGAAAAATCCAACCATTTGCAGCAACATGGATGGAGCTGGGGAGTATTATGCTCAGTGAAATAAGCCAAGCGGAGAAAGAGAAATACCAAATGATGTCACTCATCTGAGGAGTATAGGAACAAAGGAAAAACTGAAGGAACAAAACAGCAGTGAAGTTACAGAACCCAAAAATGGACTAACAGGTACCAAAGGGAAAGGAACTGGGGAGGATGGGTGGGCAGGGAGGGATAAGGGGGGGGAGAAAAAGGGGGTTATTAAGATTAGCATGCATGGGGGGGAGGGAGCAAGGGGAGGGTGGGCTGCACAACACAGAGAGGACAAGTAGTGACTCTACAACATTTTGCTAAGCTGATGGACAGTAACCGTAATGTGGTTGTTAGGGGGGACCTGATATAGGGGAGAGCATAGTAAACATAGTATTCTTCATGTAAGTGTAGATTAAAAATTTAAAAAAAAAAAAAAAGAAAGAAGGAAAAGGGGGATTACTCCTTAACAGGATAAAACTATTGGTAAATCAAAGATCAACGCATGCTTTAAATATCCTTAATGTTGATCACTTAAAGGGTGTCAGATGATCAGCTATGGAGGTACTCTTTTCTGATAATATTCCTTTCTCTTAATTAAAAAAAAAAGCAGTTACTGTGTGCTGACCTCCAATGAGTTCTGCACAGTGGTATAGAGGGCATGTCAAAGTGTGGGCAAAGGGTCTGTTTGTTTCTATGCAGGAGATCAAGGCCTAGCTTGGATACCCAGAAAATGAACTAAGATACGATATGAGGAGGAGCTTCCGGCATCAGCACTCTCTGGAGGACTTGTGCCGGGGGATGATCATCAAAAAGCCTCCACAGGGATTCGGACGATGCTGCGGTTGTGGCTGCATCCAGCCCACCATCTCCTGGACTTGCCATAAGAATGAGGAGGGAGATGTCTAGGCTGGCATGTGCATACAGTGAGACAACGAATTTGACCGGATCTGTACTGTTGGAACTCAACCAGGAGTTGGGAGGGGTGCAAGTTGTAGCACTCCAAAATCTCATGACTATAGACTATCTATGGTTAAAAGAACATATGGGATGTGAACAGATCCCAGAAATGGGCTGCTTTAATTTGTCTGATGGTTCAAGTACAGTTGGACAATATCCATCATATCATAGATAAATTTTCACAAATGCCTAGGGTGCCTAAATGGTTTTCTTGGCTTCACTGGAGATGGATGGTAATTATAGATTTGCTTTGTTTATGTCCCCGTATTCCTATTATGTTAATATATGTGTGCAAATTAGTTAGTAGTTTAAAACCTATACATACTTAAGGTACTATACAAGAAGATATGTCAAAGAAATAATCAATCCTCCCAAGTTTCCTTCGTATGCTACATCTATAGCTTTTCTTCTTCCTTCCTAATTACAACCCTTAAATAGAATTCGTGCCTCATATCGAATTTACCGAGTATCATAATTCCTCCAGGTGGTAAAGATACCTTGAGACAAGTGCTGGGCATAGAAGCCACAGGGCATAAATCTGCAAAGAAGTAAAAAGCTAACCTTTGCAAACAATATGGCTTCTCTCTCACTTACCAACTTTACATTTCCCTGTATGGCCCCGGAAGATGACTGGTTAGCCAGAGACGGGTAAGATTCCTCAAGGGAGGAACAACCTAAGACAGGCACAGTCACAGGGGGGCCATCAGGTGAGAATTTGGGGATCAACAGAGGTGAGGCTCAGAACCTCACCCCCCCTGCTTTGAGAGAAATCTTCTGCATCCGTGGATGTCTTGATACCCTTGTCTAGCCTGGATTAATACTTAGTCCATAGGCACACACCTGATCATCTGATCATCTACATTTGCCTTCTTACAGCACTAAACTATGTTTTCTACCTTTATCTTGCATCTACCTACCACTTCAGCATTTTATTAAAAATAAAAATAATAATAATAGTAGGAGAAATGGGGGATCAACATATAGATCAAGTACAAAAATCAAACGAATATTCATATTTGACCTGATGGTTTATAGGTCATATTGCATGATCAAAACCGAAAGTTTCTGTGATGACTGCCCTTGTACTGTTCACCATGTAAGAATTTATTCACTATGTAAGAATTCGTTCACCATGTAAGAACTTGTACGTTATGCTTCAGAAGATTGGAGACTGACGAGAATTAGGCTTGAGATGGATTAATGATTGTACATTGAGCGTTGACCCCCCTATACTGAATTTTACTGTTGTTAACAACCATTTGATCAATAAATATGAGAGATGCCCTCTCAAAAAAAAAAAACAAAAAAACTTGGGAGTTAAAACTCGATTATACTCCCTTTCCCACTACACATGTAATCCCAAAACCAAATCCTTTGTTTCTCCTTTCAAAACATATTATAATTCAATCTAACTTCCAGTTTCTAGTCTGGCATGTAAGCAGATAGAAGACGCCACTCTGTCCTAACAAGTGAAAAGCCGACTACTGCTCTCAGCAAGACTGACAGGTGAATACACAACTTATCAGAGCAGAAATCATGAGTGCAAACCTCCACAGGAACCAGTGCCAAGATAGCAAAGCTGAACTATAACCAATGAACTGCTGGAAGCTCACTATAGACAAGTCTGAGAGAGAAAAACTCCAGAAGGACCCAGTTACCAGAGGCCCCAACATTTTTGTGAATTTTACCTCTGGGAACTTGACTAAGTTCTCACAGTGAATATCAGAGAAAAATCCCTGAGCAGGATAAATGCCAAAACTACACATAGGCATATCATTTTCAAACTACAGAAAATCAAAGATAAAGCAAAAAATCTTGAAAGAAGACAGCGGGGTAATAAAAACCTTACCTACAGAGTAGCAAAGATAAGAATTACATCTGACATCTCCTCAGAAACCATGGAAGCAAGAAGAGAATGGCATGAAATATTTTAAGTATTGAAAGAAATATACATTCTTCTCAAGCACATATGGAATAGTCTCCAGGATACTTCATACATTAGGCCACAAAACAAGTCATAATCAATTTAAGATTAAAATAATACCAAGCATCTTTTCCAACAATGGTAAGAAACCAGAAATCAATTACAAGAAGAAATCTAGAAAATTAACAAATATGTGGAGATCAAACAACATGCTTCCAAAAAAGCCAATGGGTCAACAAAGAAATTAAAAGAGAAATTTTTTAAATCTTGAGACAAATAAAAAGGGAAATACAATGAAAACTTATGGGATGTAGAAAAAGCAATTCTAACCAGAAGTTTACAAAGATTAACAACTTTGTCAAAGAAATGAAATAACTCAAACAACCTAAATTTATGCCTCAAGAAACTAGAAAAAGAAGAAACTAAGCCCAAAACTAGTAGAGAGATAAAATTAAAAAGATCAGAATGGAAATAAATGAAAGTAACAAAAAAATAAAAATAAAACAGAAAAGATGAACAAAACTAAGAACTGTTTTTTTAAAAAAATAGAAATAGAAGAAAAACCTTTAGCCAGACTTGCTAAGGACAAAAGAGAGGATTCAAATAAAATTAGAAATGGAAGGGGAGAAAGTACAACTGATAATATGCAAATACAAAGAATCATAAGACACTACTATGAACAAATAAACCCCAATAAATTGGATAACCTAGAATACATACATAAATTCCTAGAAACAGATAACCTACCAGGACTGAATCATTAAAAAAACAGAAAATTGAAAATACCAATTATAAGTAAGGAGACTAAGTACCATCCAACACCAATTAAAAGATATCAGGAGTAGCTGTATTAATGTCAGAACAGACTTCAGCCAAGCAAGGTTATCAGGAATAAAGAGAGGCATACATAATAATAACGGGGTCACTTCTTAAAGAAGACATTATAATCCTCAATGTGTATGCACTTAATATCAAAGCATCAAAATGTATGAGGCAAAACTGAATCACAGGAAGAAATAGACTAAAAGTTAAATAATTAAACTATTGTTGGACACTTCCGCATACCTCCATCAGAAATGGATAGACCCAGCAGGCAGAACATCAGCAAGAACTAGCTGCACTCAACAATACCCTCAGTCAACTGGAAACAATGGGACATCTACAGTTAGCTTCGTCCAACAGCAGCATACACATTCTTCTCAAGCTCACGTGGAACATTTACGAAGGTAGAAAATATTCTGAGCCACAAAATAGCCTAACAAATTAAAAAGAATAGAAATGCATATGTCTCATATTCCCATTGTGGTCTGAGAGTAAACTAGAAATCAAGAACAGAAAGACAGCAGGAAAATCCAAAAATAAGCAGAGATTAGACACACTTCTAAATAACACATGGGTGAAAGAAGAAATCTTGAGAGAAATTAATCATTTTGAATTAAATGAGAATGAAAACACAATTTAATCAAAATTGGTAGGATGCAGCATACAATATTGTGATTTATAAGAAATATATATCTGGTTGGATAGTGACTGCAGTGGGGTATGGGAGTGGCTCGATAATATGGGTGAAAGTAGTAACCACATTGTTTTTCATACAAAACCTTCGTAAGAGTGTTTATCAATGATACCTTAATAAAAACAAAGAAACACACAAACAAATATATATATCTGGTGTTCATCTAGGGTTGCTGATTCACAGCTCCCAAAACTTAGGAATTTCCTAAGACAAGACAGCTTAAAATTGTCTCTTATGTTATGTTAATATGTAACTTTTGAAATACCCTTAAGGATGGGAGTTGGTTGCTAGGGTAGTCAATTGTGTAATTAGTGGGTTGTAACTTTCAGTTTCACCTCCCTGACCTCCAGGGAGGAGAGCTGGCAGGAGGCTGAATGAGTCACCGGCCTGCAATGATTTAATCAGTCTGCCTTTGTGATGAAGCCTCCATAAATGGCATTTAGAGAAAGTCTACATTGGTGAACACATGGAAGTTTGGGGAGAGTAGCATGCTTGGAGAGAGAACGGAGGTTCCTGGCCCTTTCTCCACACCTTGCTGTATACCCATCTCTTCCATCTGGCTGTTCCTGAGTTATACCTTTTATAATAAACCAGTAAGTAAAATGTTTCTCTGAGTTCTCTGTAAGCCACTCAAGCCAATGAATAATCAAAGCTGAGAAGGGGTTGTGGGAACCTCTGATATTATAGCCAGCTGATCAGAAATACAGGTAACAAGCAGGGCTTGCACCTGAAATCTGAAGTCCAAGGTGGGGGGTCCTTAGAACCTCCAATCTATAGTTGGTCAGAAGCATAGGTGATAATCTGAGCTTGCAAGTGGTGTCAAAAGTGAGTGTAGGGAGGTAAGGGGGGGTATGGTCTTGTGAAACTGAGCTCTCAACCTGTGGAATCTGATGCTATCTCTAGGTACATAGTGTCAGAATTGAGTTGACACTTCTCAGACACCTTGCTGGTGTACAAGAACTGTTTGTTCGTGTGAGGAAATGCTACCTCTCCCAACTCCCCGCACATTGGAAACTGGCCTCAGAACACCAAAAGACAGCAAAAACGGTGCTCAAAGGGAAATTTATAGCACTGAATTCATAATTAGAAAATCAAGAAGATTTAAAAATCAACCATCTAAGCTTCCACCTTATGACATGAGAAAAAGTTGGGCAAATTAAATCCAAATAAACAGAAGAAAAGAAATTATTAAAATTAAGAGATCAATGAAATTGAAAATAAGAAATAAAGAGGAAAAAACAAAATCAAGAAAACCAAAAGACAGTTCCTTGAAAAGACAGTATCATCAATAAGCCTCTACCAACCTAAGGAAAAAAGAGAGGATGCAAATTATTACTAATATCAGAAATAAAAGAATGGACATAACTATAGATCCCATGGACATTAAAATAATAAAGGAATAGTATGAACAATTCTATGCCCATAAATTTTATAACATAGATGGAAGAATTATTAGAAAGACACAATTTACCAAAATGCTTACAAGAAATGGATAATCTGAATAGGTCTAAATCTCAATAGGCTTATATCTGTTGAAGAAATGAAATGATCATATCAAAAGGTACAGAATATACATATGAAAAAAACCAGTACCCATTCATGATTAAAATTTCAGTAAACTAGGAATACAGCATTTCTTCAGCCTGATAAAGCACATCTTCTAAAAACCTACAGCTACAATCATACCCAACAGTAAGAAATTCAAGACTTTCCAACAAAGATCAAGAGTAAGGTAAGGATGTGCCTTCTCCCCACAGCTTTTTCAAAACCATATTATAAGTCCTAGCTAATAAAATAAGAGAAGAAAAAGAAATAAAAGGTATACAGGTTGGGAAAAAATAAAACCATCTTTGTTTGCAGATGACACGATCATCTAAATTTGAAAGAATCAACAAAAAAAAATTTAGAGTAAGTGATCACAGCAGGTTTATAGGAAACAAGGTTCATATGCAAATGTTCACTGCTTCCTGTATACCAGCAATGAACAAATAGACTCTGAAATTAAAAACACAATTAACAACCCTACAAATGAAATACTTGAGTATAAATCTAACAAAATATGTACAGAGCTATATGAGAATTCAATCACTCCTTACCTCTTCTACCTCTACCACCCTGTTCCTCACACAATATAATGACTCCTCTCCTGGTCACTATAAGAGATTCCTAAATGGTCTTCCTGCTTCTATGACTCACCCTTTTTTCTCCTCACTGTAGCTAGGGTAATCCAAAAATTAGATCATGTCTCTCCTTTGTTCAAAAACCTCACCTCACAATGGCCTCAAAGGTCCTGTGCTCCTCTCTGACCTCATATTCTACTACTTTCCCCCATGCTTACTCTGGGGCAACCATGCAGACTCCTTTCTGTTCCTCAAACATGGTCCACCCTGGGAGCTTTATACTGCTATTTCCCCCAAATATCCAGAAAGATCAGCACTTCCTTCCTTCACGTCCAATATCATCTTATATGGATACTCTCCCTGAACATCCTATGTAAAACAGTAACAACCCTAAACACACACATCACACAAACACTCTTCTCTTCCCCTATTTATTTTTTCAGTGCACTTAAATACTGACACAGGACATATTCTGTATTTGTATATTCTGTCCCAACCCTCCCTAACTAGAATGTTAAACAGAGATTTTATGCATTTTGTTTATTAGTGTATCCTTGGCACCTAGAACTGTGTCTGGCATATAGTAGATATTCAAATAACTGCTGAATGAATAAAAATACATAAGCCATCTACCAACATTAATCTCCCAGGAATCAAAAACATTACAGTATGAAAGCCATTCTTGATCATTTCTGTACTAATGTATTAGTCTGTTAAGTAACAGCAGGTAGATTACTCAACTCAGTTTATTCATAACAAATCTTTTGTTCATTTTATTTGGGTGTGGTTTTTCAAACAAAAAGACCTTTATTGATAAACCCATTTTCTTTTCTCATTTCCAGGATTACTGGTGATTACTCACACTACAGTTATTCCAGTAAGCAAGTTAAAAATCACAAATTGCCAGAAAATCAATTCAAAAAAGTAGAGAATATGGCTTTAGAGCGTGAGTTTAAAACTTTCTACAGTTAGAGAATAAAAATCTTTGGCTCTGTAGAACACATACATACGGTCCCTGTTTTTTATTACAATCCTTTTTTAATATAAAAATCATTCTTAGTTCCCGAATTTACAAAAACAGGTTGTCTTAGTTCCTGAACATACAAAACCAGGCTAAATGGATTTGACCAGAAGGCAGTTTGACAACCCTGGTTCCGAGAAATGTCCTAATTTAGTCTGGTGTTTTGCAGACAACCAAGATACATGCCTAAGAATACCTAAGAAAGGCATTAAAAAAGGCAATTAAGAAAGCATGCTACATGGACAATTCTCAAATTTTTCCTGAGTTATAAAAGTGTAGGTTTGTCTTATGCCCGAAAAACTTTTATTAGGATGAACATTATTCAAAGTATTTCAAAGCAAACCGAAAGTGACTTCTAGATAATCCTCCAAATAAATTTCTTTCATAAATTAATGGTTGAGCTTATGACATTTATACTATCTTTTCTAAGAAAACCCAAAACAGTACCTCATACAGAATATATTTAGACTCTTAAAAGTTTTTAAAAATGAAATCTACAAGTTTTAAGATTTTTACCTGCCACAATGTTCCCAGAACGTGCCACAACTTTGAATCCATCAGCTACTTTGTCTACACTATCTCCATGGGTAAGCAAAACAATTTCTTCCTTCTGAAGGCCCCTAAGCATACAAGAAATAAAACACAACACATAAAAATCTTTATTAAAAACATGATTAATGGGTTTAGCTTTACTTTTTCCAGCTTTACTGAGATATGAAAGACATTTAATTAACACTGTGTAAGTCTAAAGTATACAACATAGTGATTTGATCTACATATGCACTTAAATGATTACCACATAAGGTTAGTTAACACATCCATCACTTTTGTGGTGAGAACATTTAAGATCTACTCTCAGCAACTTTCAAGTATACAATACAGTGTTAACTGTAATAATCAGGCCTGTACATTAGATCCCTAGAACTTATTCATCCTATAACTGAGTTTGTTCTTTTGCTTAGAAATATTAGATTGCCATATGTATAAATCAAGAAAACAGAAAAAAGTATGTAACAGTGCAACATTGCTGGAATTTACTGTCAATAAAAGAATATTAAATATCAAAAAAGGTAACCTATAAAAATCTGAAAATCTCAAAACAAATATAAAAATGATGATATAACCACACCAAAAAAAATAATAATTTCAAGAGGCTATAAAATAATAATTTTAATATATCTCTACTGGGATTTATCTTAAGAACAGAAGGCATTTCCAAGATATGGAAGCAACCTAACTGCCCATCAGTAGATGAAGGGATAAAGATAATGGGGTACATATACACAATGGAATATTATTCAGCCATAAAAGAAAAGAAATCCTACCATTTGCAACAACATGGATGGAGCTGGAGGGTATTATGCTCAGTGAAATAAGCCTGGCAGAGAAAGACAAGTGCCAAATGACTTCACTCATTTGCAGCAGACTCACAGACTCCCGAGAAGGAACTAGTGGTTGCCAGAGGGAAGGAGTTGGGAAGGGTGACTGAGAAGGGAGAAGGGGATTAAGAGCCACTATAATTCACAATCACAGTATCAGTAGATCACAGGGAAGACAGTACGGCACAGAGAAGACAAGTAATGACTCCACAACATCTTACTACACTGACAGACAGTGACTGTAATGGGTGAAGGTGAGGGCTTGATAATATGGATGAATGTTGAAACCACAATGTTGTTCCTGTGAAACCTTCATAAGACTGTATATCAATGATACTTTCATAAAAAAAAAAAAAAACAGAAGGCATTTCAGTGATCTTAATACTTCATTCAGTAGTCTATATCGGTAAGTAACAGTACTACTAATAATATTGTTACTTTGTAGCTATATATATATATAAATACACGTAAGTTATGGGTTAAAACAAATACCAAATAATATAATTAGGAACTGAGATTTTCAGCCTCAGAGTAAGAAGACATAAAATCTAAAGAGGTAAAAACCCTACAATCTTTCATTTTAATTAGAAATAACAGTGTACACTAATGATTTTGTTTTCTTTCAAAAAGAATACATATCGCCTAACTCCTTCACCAATTTTTAAATAGTTATAACACCTAATCTATTATCATCTACCAATAAAATCAATTAGTACATTTGCTGTATCAAAAAGATAATACACCAAGCACAGTTATGCTCAACACAGAGAAAGTAGAGGGAAACACAACACATATTTAGTAATATGTAATACTGTATGTTATATTTATATATGTATAATAGTAATATTTAGTCCAACAAATTGGTAGTTTGCTAAGTACCCATCAGCAACATGGTCAGGGAAGAGGTATATAAATGCATTTGGTAAATGCAGGGCATTATTCATTTGCCTTACCTGGTACACTAATGTTTAGAATCACATTCCACCAAAGAGTGAAAAGGAAAAACTACAAATGTTGGGATCACAATACACAATCCCACAAAGGAGTCCAACACTGCACAGGTGCATGTTAATTATGTCATAAGGGCTTTCTTTACTTCTAATTACCATCACCACCACCCTCTGCTGTCTTGACACTAACTGAAATTATACCTTTGGCCATTACTGTGGCTTTAATTAGAATTACAGAATCTCCAGTTTTGAAGAATAACAATCCCAACTTTAAATAATCTACTACTATTCTTATTCATCTAAAAATATCTACAATACCTGAATAATGAGCATGTGTTATCCACACTAATACTGAAGACTCCATCTTCTCTAACACTTTTTTTGTGCACAGTTCCTCCAAATACTTTATTCATCATCTGTTCAAAGAGAAAATAAATCGATGTTAATATAAATCATAAGAAAATTGCCCATTTTCTTATGCTAATTTAATAATTTGTATTCCTGTTTTCACTATATGTTGTGTTTGTGCCCCCAAAATAAAAGGAGTTTCATAAAGGCAGATAACTTGGTGTTATCTTATATAATTATACAGTTATTAAAAGGTATAATTATAAAACAAAACTAGATTAGAAATTTAACCTGATGTTAATTCCTGTTAAACACAGGCAGACTTTGCATTTGATGTATTTTAAATAGTTCACCTGTTAAAAATAGAGATTTCCTTAATATTTACATGTGAGGTTTATTTAAAATCATTTAAAAAGGTATTATGAGCTTAGAAAAAGCTAAAGCAGACAATAAGAAGAGCTGTGATATTAAAACTAGACAGGTATAAATTTCTCCAAGCCATTTAATCTTTGGCCCCAAATGAACAGTCTGAAACCCTGCAAAAGGCTGTGCTATGAAAATGGGATAAGCAAGAAAATCTGGTCTTCCTATTAAATTCAAAATCCCCTAGACCTATAGACTCTTTTATTTCAAATGGAATCTTGATTCTGTCCCACCTTGTGTCAATTAACCTTCTTTTCTTGTTTATCATTTACATTTGCCCAAAACCCCCTCCACCACCCAACATAAATACACACAAGATTTTCACAAATATTAAGTCTGCATTGATAGAATCACAACTCAATTTGCTATGTCTGTTCCATAAAAGGTGTCATAAGATATCCATCATACAAGTACCACAACGTAATAAAGGCCATATATGACAAACCCACAGCCAACATCATACTTAACAATGAGAAGCTGAAAGCCTTTCCTTTAAGATCAGGAACAAGACAAGGATGCCCACTCTCTCCACTTTTATTCAACACAGTTCTGGAGGTCCTTGCCACGGCAATCAGACAACACATAGAAATAAAAGGCATCCAGATTGGTAAAGAAAAAGTTAAACTGTCCCTGTTTGCAGATGACATGATATTGTACATAAAAAACCCTAAAGAACCCACTCCAAAACTACTAGATCTAATATCGGAATTCAGCAAAGTTGCAGGATACAAAATAAATACACAGAAATCTGTTGCATTCCTATACACTAATGATGAACTAGCAGAAAGAAAAATCAGGAAGAAATTCCATTCACAATTGCATCAAAAAGCATAAAATACCTAGGAATAAACCTAATGAAGGACGTGAAAGACCTATAATTTGAAAAGTACAAGACACTGTAAGAGAAGTTAAAGAAGATACCAATAAATGGAAACACATCCCGTGCTCATGGATAGGAAGAATTAATATTGTCAAAATGGCCACCCTGCCAAAAGCAATCTACAGATTCAATGCAATTCCTATCAAAATACCAATAACATTCTTCAAAGAACTAGAGAAAATAGTTCTAAAATTCATATGGAACCACAGAAAACTCTGAATAGCCAAAGCAATCCTAAGAAGGAAGAATAAAGCTGGGGGGATTACCCTCCCCCGACTTCAAGTTCCACTACAAAGCCACAATAATCAAGACAATTTGGTACCGGCACAAGAACAGACCTATAGGCCAATATAACAGACTGGAGAGCCCAGATATAAACCCAAACATATATGGTCAATTAATATATGATAAAGGATCCATGGATATACAATGGGGAAATAACAGCCTCTTCAATAGCTGTTGTTGGCAAAACTGGACAGCTACATGTAAGAGAAATAAACTGGATTACTGTCTAACCCCATACACAAAAGTAAACTAAAAATGGATCAAAGACCTGAATGTAAGTCATGAAACCATAAAACTTTGAGAAGACAACATAGACAAACATCTCCTGAATACATATGATCAACTTCTTCCTGAACGCATCTCCTCGAGCAAGGGAAACAAAAGCGAAAATGAACACATGGGACTATATCAAACTAAAAAGCTTCTGTACGTTAAAGGACAGCATCAACAGAACAAAAAGGCATCCTACAGTATGGGAGAATATATTTGTAAATGACATACCCAACAAGGGGTTAACATCCAAAATATATAAAGAACTCAAATGCCTCAACACCCTAAAAGCAAATACCCCTATTAAAATATGGGCAGAGGATATGAACAGACAATTCTCCAAAGAAGAAATTCAGATGGCCAGCAGGCACATGAAAAGATGCTCCACATCACTAATTATCAGGGAAATGCAAATTAAAACCACAATGAGGTATCACCTCACACCAGTTAGGATGGCCAGTATGGAAAAGACTAAGAACAACAAATGCTGGCAAGGATGCAGAGAAAGGGGAAGCCTCCTACACTGCTGGTGTGAATGTAAGCCAGTTCAACCATTGTGGAAAGCAATATGGAGGTTCCTCAAAAAACTAAAAATAGAAATACCATTTGACCTGGGAATTCTATTCCTAGGAATTTACCCAAAGAATACAAGTTCTCAGATTCAAAAAGACATACACACCCCTAAGTTTATTGCAGCACTATTTACTATAGCCAAGATATGGAAGCAACCTAAGTATCCATCAGTAGATGAATGGATAAAGGAGATGTGGTATGTCATCAGCCATAAGAAAGAAACAAATTCTACCATTTGGCAACAACATGTATGGAGCTAGAGGATATTATGCTCAGTGAAATAAGCCAGGCAGATAAAGATAAGTACTAAATGATTTCCCTCATTTGTGGAGTATAACAACAAAGCGAAACTGGAGGAACAAAACAACAACAGACTCACAGACTCCAAGAAGGGACTAGAAGGGACTAGATATCCAATGGGGATGGGTGGGGGAGGGCAAGTGGGGAGGGAGGACATTTAAATTGAGGGGCATTACGACAGGCACACATGGTGTGGGGCGGTATCATGGGGAAGGCAGTGTAGCACTGAGAAGGCAAATAGTGACTCTATGGCATCTTACTATACTGATGGGCAGTGACTGCAATGGGCATGGGGGGGACACAATAATATGGATGAATGTAGTAACCACATTGTTTTTTCATGTGAAACCTTCATAAGAGTGTATATCAATAATACCTTAATAAAAAAAAAAAGACATTTGCTATAACAATACATGATACAGGTTGACCCAGCCCCAACAGAAGAGCAGGCAGAGGGCTAAATAAATGTTCATTCTTATAATGCACAGTGGCACATTCTTCAACACCATCAGCAAATACTGCCCCCTATATTCTTCTCTTAGACATACACAATAAACCTTGCAATAAACGTTTGGGTTAAGTCCAGCAAGAAAAGCTTGCTGACCCTTGCTTGCACCTAGTAATCCTAAACTAAAGACTCAGACATAAAACGCTTCCCAAAGCACATTAACTACCATGCAGTTTAGGAAACATTGCTCCTGTCTAATCAGTCCCCTTGCCTGTAGTCTGGCCCATCTTCTAATCTATATTCTAGAGATCGGCCAATGCTAGGTACTAAAATGTAAATATGATTGTGTTAGTCCATTTTTAGTTTTTCAATGGCACCCTAGCATCTACAGCAGGGGGTGGTAAATTTTTCCTGTAAAGAGCCAGAGAACATATTTTTAGCCTTTGCAGGGCCTACTGTCTCTGAAGGAACTATGCAACTCTTGCCATTGTAGCATAAAACATTTATGAACAATACTTAAAGGAATGGATATGGCTGTATTCCAATAAAGCTTTAGTTATAGGCACTGAAGTTTGAATTTCACTTAATTTTCACAAGTCACAAAGATGTAATTCTTTTTTTTTAAATTTTATCCCAACCATTTAAAAAGGTAAAAACTATTCTTAGCTCACAGATCATACAAAAGCAGGCAGTGGGCTAAATTTGGCAGTAAGCTGTAGTTTGCTAACTCTCTGTCCAAGGATGAAGTCCAAGTCCCTTATATTGAACAAAGACTTTTTTTATATGTACCCACTCTAATCTCACCTCTCATCTTCCTGCTCATTCTTTACTCCAGCTATCCAAGCTAGTGTAATTTCAAAAACTGACCATGTTTCCTCCCCATGTCTTCAGGTGTATTCACTGTCCCAGGTATCTAACAAAGTATGTGACCCAGAGCAGTTATTCAAATTTGCTGGATGAGAAATGAATGCTTTCTGCTATATACTCAGTGAACCTTGTGCATCTCTGCCTCTCCTAATTTGCTGTTCTTAATTAGAAGATAGCTGAATGGTCAACATAACCAAAGCTGTTGGAACTCAACATAGTTTAAAAGCCCACAAAGTCTAAGTTAAAGATTTACACAAAGCCAAGGGCTTGCAGTAAAATTTAAAGCTATCTCACCTATTCAGAAGACTTTCCTGCTTATTTTAGGTTCCTGACTATGCTAATTAAGGTTAAAAGTGTAAGAGGTTGACCAACCAGCTAAGTGTGTGTTTGTAAGAGGAGGGATAACTTTACATATTATAAAACAATTTACTTTCTTGTTAAATTTTTGTTTTAAATTGTATTCTATTTTGACTTAAGGAAATGCTTCTCAGTATGGACTTCTGATAACCCCGAAGTACCAAATACCCTGGAGAAGCCCAGGTAGTACTCCAGGTCTACCAACCCAATCAGATAAGTTTCTCTTTCACCATCTCTATGCCAACCTTTTACAAGAAGGTTTAGATTTGGGAGGGAGAAAGGAAAGGAAATTCTGCTAATAAAAATAATTTGACAAAACCTTGTGGGAGTGTATAAAGAAACCAAATGTATGTAATAAACATACTTCTTAGAATGCTTGGAAAAAAAAAAGAAACCAAATGAAATTTTAAAGCATGAAGAGACAAATCACAATCTATAATATGTAATTGGCAAAAGTATCCAAGATACATAACACAATAAACAGAAACAATGGGGAAAAATCATGAACAAGCTTTTACAATAAAGCATATACTAATGGCAAATAAACATAAAATCTTACAATAAGGAAAATGAACATCAAGACTTCATGTGACCCCATTTAACACCTCTTCAGATATGCAAAACAAAAACAAAAACGAAAAACCCTGATCATACGGACAAAGGGGAGCCCTCCTACACTGCTGGTGGGAATGTAAGCCAGTTCAACCATTGTGGAAAGCAATATGGAAATTCCTCAAAACTAAAAGTAGAAATACCATTTGACCTGGGAATCCCACTCCTTGAAATTTACCCGAAGAATACAACTTCTCAGATTCAAAAAGACATATGTACTCCTATGTTTATTGCAGCACTTTTTACAATAGCCAAGATATGGAAGCAACCTAAGTGTCCATCAGTAGATGAATGGATAAAGAAGATGTGGTACATATACACAATGGAATACTATTCAGCCATAAGAAAGAAACAAATCCTACAATTTGCAACAGCATGGATACAGCTGGAGGACATTATGCTCAGTAAAATAAGCCAGGCAGAGAAAGACAAGTGCCAAATGATTTCCCTCACTTGTGGAGTATAACAATGAAGCAAAACTGAAGGAACAAAATAGCAGCGGACTCAGAGACTCCAA
Organism: Manis javanica; assembly: GCF_040802235.1. Taxonomy (NCBI): domain Eukaryota; kingdom Metazoa; phylum Chordata; class Mammalia; order Pholidota; family Manidae; genus Manis; species Manis javanica. Next base: position 147,758,537 of record NC_133158.1, read on the forward strand.
GAATGAACTAGTGGTTACCAGAGGGGAGGGGTGTGGAGGGCGGGTGGTGAGGGAGGGAGAAGGGGACTGAGGGGTATTATGTTTAGTACACATGGTGTAGGGGATCACCGGGAACACAGTGTAGCACAGAGAAGGCACATAGTGAATCTGTGGCATCTTACTACACTGATGGACAGTGACTACATTGGGGTATGGGTGGGGACTTGATAATATGGGTAAATGTAGTAACCACATTGTTTTTACATGTGAAACCTTCATAAGAGTGTATATCAATAATACCTTAATAAAAAAATAAAAAATATAAAAAAAACCCTGATCATGTCAAGGTGTGGCACGGATACAGGGCACAAGGAATTTTTATTTACTGCTGTGGGAATATAATTTGGAGGGAAATATTACCTAGTGAGGCTGAGACTCAGAATTTCAACTCATGGCTATCCTTGAGAAAAGTTTTGTATATGTTTAACACTGGAAGAAAAGTATAAAAATATTGATGGTAATACTGTCTATTATAGAAAAAAACTGGAAAAAGACCAGGAATACTAACAGTGGAATGTATAATTTGTGCGATATTCAAACAATAAATTCAATAGTGGAAATAACTTACAATTAAATCTATTAACATGAATTAATCTCAGAACCAAAGCTGAAAATATACATTCAGTAGGATTTTATTTACATAAAGATCAATGGGCAAAAACTAAACAATACATTACATTACTTAGAGATAAAAACGAGTATAAATCTACAAATTCAGGAAGAGTTTTACTTCTGGTGGGAAGAGAGAAGAATGTGAATGGAGAAAAGTACAAAGGGAGTTTCAAAATTTCTAATATTCTATTCCTTAAGCTAAGGCAGAGGGCAAGGGGAGGGGTCAATGAGTAGAGATAAAGGGAGCAATGAGCAGGACAGACTTTTTTCTTGTAAAGCAAAGAATTACCAGGAAGCAATGAGGAAGGCTCTGATAAGGGAGTCTAATGGGAAAAGATGGTACACATGACACTGAAATTACTAAAATTTCAGGATGGCATGGAGGAGCATGGGGGCCAAAGGTACAAAATAGAGTGAGACCTTTGGTGCTAAAATTACCCAAACTATAGTCACTAAGAAGTGGCAGTCCTTTACAAACAGCTTATTAGCTAGATGGTATCATCTACATTAGTATTTTATGAAAAGAGAGTAATTTCTGCCCAAAGGACCAAGATTAGCCTATTCCATTATCCTACTATAAAAGTTCAGAAGACATAAAAATGTATAGAAGACATTGATATACTAAAAAATGTAAAATTTTTTATTTTGCTCTGAGTATTTTAATAATACTCAGAGGTATTATTCTGGCTACCAAAAGATCCCTAGCAATTGACAGAAAAACGTGGTCTTACAATTACATGGGGAACCGACATAATGGAGAAACAGTCAGCCATTATCACTTAAAGAAGTATTTTCCAGACCTATTTCACTGTCCTAAAAAAAAAAAATCTCATGAGACTTTTCCTTACAAAATGTTATAATGCCTCTCAGTATATTAAAAACCATTTAATTATATGTTGTGCTATATGATTAATATTGACTACTCTGGCAAGGGAGATCAATACATTATGTAAATACTATATTCTAAGGCAAAGGTATATTTTGCCAATTTCCAATGTTCAACTCAATCAGGATGCAGGCTATTCTAAGAAAACATATTCATTCAAATACAAAATGAGAAAATCTAAAATTATTATCCATGTCAAATTCATAATCACCATTTAGCTTTTCAGAGAACATTTATGTAAAAGGCTCTTTTTCCTCTCTCAAATGCTTGTTGCCTAGAGAAGAAAATAGATTTTGTACTTTGTACTTCACATATTTTTAGGGATCAGTATTTCCTCTAAATCAAAGAGGAAAACTGTAACAATTAGCAAGAAACAAAATCTGGTAAAGCTGTTTTACAGACCAGTGATTTCTAATATTCTGTTCTTGTATCAAGAATAGGAATAATAAAAACATTCACATTCTATGTCAATATTGACTTATGTTTCTTTCCTTTACTGAAAGCTTCAGTCACCTAGAAGAAAATATACTAATTTGTTCACTTTCTACCTTTTAAACAGCTTCCCTCTGTGCAATATCCATATCAAAGCACAAGTTTCAATCAGCTTAAAAAAAAAAAAAGACTCACTTTGCCCATTTACTAAAATTTCAAATTAGCCTCAATCCAAGGCCTTAAAACAACTCAGTAATTGAGAGAAAAATACAGCATCTTTATAATAAAGCCATACATGTAAGAAATTGAAAATTAACTGGTAACTCTCAATAATCAATAGGAAGGACCAGAATTACCTTGAAGAAATTAAAAACCGGTATTTTAATTAATACCAATTCCATTTTGGTCAATTAGGATCTAAAAATTAGATTAATTCTGTTTGTATTCTGACCCTGTCCTCCCTTCTACTTTAGTAGTACTAAAGCCAAAAGGTGAAAAGAGGGCAAGATAATTCACAAATAAGTGAATCCATAGTCACTATATTTGGCTCTTCTTATCATAGCACAAAATTCTGGGTTTAAATAAAAGTATCTTGTTTCTGATACAAAAAGAAAAATACTGTAACATGTCAGTTATTAACAATACTATATCATTCAGAGAATACTCTTCTAGCTATCTCAATTTTCAGATGATCTGGTTAAATAAGGTACATTGTTAAAATAATCTCAACCAGAAAATAATTTTGCTTACAACCACCAGGGATAACTTTTCTTAAATGTATTTATTTATATTTCTACCTGTTAGTAAATAGATCTTACTGAATGAATCATTCTTTGATAAGTGAGAATTTAGCATGTTACTGGCTCAATATTCTATCATATTAATCAATAATCACATTCTACTTGTCTGGAAAACCTGTATTACTTAAAAATACAGCAAAAAAGGTAGCAGAGCAGCCAGAAGAGATGTCTAAACATTAGTTCATAGAAGAATAGGTTATTGAAAGACTTCAATTAGTCCCTATTTTATCTTGCTTTGATACAATTCCAAGGTACATATATTTATTAACATTACAGTGGAGACACTAGGCAGATACCAACTTAACCAATTGATCAAAATTATCAACAACTGTCATGCACAAATTGACTTTGTGTGCCTCCTAATGAGATGCTCTAAGTAGAACACACTATCACTTCTGTGGTACTCCTGCCAAAAAATACATAATCTGAATTTAACAAGGAGGAAACTTCAAACAAATCAAACTGAGAGATAGTCTACTGAGTAACTAGAAAATATATTTTTTTAAAACCTGTAAGATCATAAAAGAGAAGGAAGGACTGAGGAATAGTTCCAAACTAAAGGAATCTAAAGAGACAACTAAATACAACACATGGTCATAGATTGGATCTGGGATTTATAAGGGACATTAATGAGAACAACAGTGAAATGTGAATGGAAGTATATGGATTAGATGCTAACACTGAATAAATGCTAACTTCCTGATTTCTATAGTTGTATTGTGGTTATGTAGGAGAGTCCTAGTATTTAGGAAATACCACAAGTAATGAGATATCATGAATGCAACTTATACTCAAATGGTTAAAAATGTCAACTATGATGGAACTGAGTAAAAGTACACTGAAGCTGTGTAGCTGTGTGTACTATTTCTGCAACTTGTGTAAATCTGAATATTGATATTTTTTCATGAACAATGTTTTGTTGTATGATGTAATATAGCTACTTTTCTGAAACTAGATTCCTAGATTCCCACTTGCGCAGTTCTGCCATACTAGTGCAGCAATTCACACAGTTGTAATATACACAAATTAGTCATATAACTAAATATCCTAAATTATCTAAAGACAGAAAACACTAATATATAGGAGTCACAAACATAATAAAATTAAGTCAACTATTAAAGCAAATTCACAGATGTACCTGCATGCCATAGCAAATTCCAAGAACAGGCTTGCCAAGAGTGAATATTGCTGGATCAAACCAGGGAGCATCTTCTGCATACACAGAATTGGGTCCTCCAGAGATGATAATAGCTCTGCAGATTTAAGAATGAGAGTCAGTGAAGAATCTCTAACTGCTAATCATTATACAAAGTCTATCCCCTTTCTCCCTTTTAGCACTGAGGAAGACTCAATACAGATTCAGAGATTTTGTTCTAATTTTGGTAGGCTGGAGCAGATCCAGATTCTATCATAGCTAATTAATATCCTCTTACAAAACTTAGTTGTTTTTATTCTATTGCAGTGTGTGGAAGTCTATCAATTCAACAGTCACTTGTTAACAAGCAGAAACTTCAAATATATAAATACCAATGTTTCTATCTGTGGTAAGCATGAATTTGTTTTCATTGTTTTCCTCATCAATGGAGGAAATAAATGAGAATTCTAAAAGGAGATAGAGAAAATATAATCCTTCTGGAAGGCAAGGAGCAAAGCAGGTCACAGAAGGACAACTGAAGGTATTATGATGGTCCTGAATGACTCAAAACAGAACACTACAACAAGTGACGGCAAAATATGAAGAATTACCTAACTTTGTCTGTTTAAAACCTATCCAACATTCCCAACAGCTTTACCTGATACCCAAGAAAGGGGGCTAATAAATGAATTTTGCCAAATGTCCTGCTCTCAGAACCCAGGTAAACACTGTCACTTAGCTACATTACAACTTAGAGGATTCTATGTGTTAACTTGGGAGTTGAACTAACATAAAGGAAGCTGCAAACTAAAGTCTATGCTCCTCACCTAGACACTGACACATCTAATTTGGCCATTAGCATTCACTCAAAAAAAGTTAGGATATTTTAGTGTTATGAATTTCACATAAAAATTCAGATTTCTAGATTCTCTTTAGGAAAAAAGAGAAGAAAATCTGGCAATACTGGGCCTTCACTGTTGCCTGGCTACAAATAACTGGAGTAAGAGGGAGACTTGAACCTTCAGACTATGCATGCTTTCCAGTTTGCTACCAATGATCACTTAACAGTACAGGCATACTTATGCCCTAGACCCAATTTAAAGTACCCTCAAACTCATTTTAAGTTTGCTTTTGCAGATATCTTGCTTTATCTCTATTTCTAAGGGAAAATCCATTCCAAGATCTCACCAAAAGCTACTTAGAAATTTAGATTACAGTTCACTTTATAATTAATGGCTGTCTGTCACATACAATCTAAAGTTCTAGGCTTATAATACACCCAGAAGAATAATATAACAAACATCAAATTCACAAGAATTACTCAGAAACCTAAGGCATTTTTTTAAAATAACAATTTAAGTGAGTTCAAAAACGCCATTCTTTGAATTTTGTGCCAGGAACATGAATTATGGTATACATTATGTTTGTTAGCCTATCTCCTGTCAGATGATAAATCTGACATCTTTAAGATAACAATTCAAAGAGGTATGGCGCTAAGCCCTAAGGGTAGATATGTAATGTAATTCCTTAAAATTGCATTAGCTAAAATTCTATAAAAATACTTAACAATAAAAGACCTCTAGAATTTCAGTATATACTTAGTTTTATGAAGGATAACCACCATGGAACTGATCAGCATTCTTCTTCATAATCTGCTAAACAACTCAAGGCTGTAAGATTAATACAATTAAAAAGAAAAGGCAAAGGACTTACTAGTTAAGGATAAAACTCAAGCAGTACTTACAGCAATTATGAAAATTCTTATCTCAGTAAGTCTTGAGAAGAGCTAATCACTCATTCTGAGTCTTCTAGTCTACCCTGCTCTTATTTTGAAACTAACTTGCAATTCAAGGCTCAGTAAGCCACAAAGCATTCTAAGAAGAGATAGGTTAAGAAGCCTCTCATGCCATAAAACTAACATTTATTGGAGGAAAGGGTGTTCATATAGATGTCTTAGCAGAAAGAATGACAGTAAGAAAAACCACAGTGCTGTAGTGCCTGTTCTCCTATACAATAAAGAACCTCTAGGCACAAGCAGGATTGAGGAACTGTTTAGAATAAGGTGACAGAAAAAACAAATAGACTTCTATTGCCAAGCATTTGGCTACTCTATTCTAAAACTTTGAGTCTAGGTTATTTGCTGGGGATTTTTTGTCTGTTTTGAGTCGGGGGGACCGGTAAAGGAGCTTGAATTTGACAGAGAGCCACAGCGGTCTTTTGATTCCTGTAAAACTGGTTCTTGCTGACAAATCAAGACAGTTGAATTAGATAAACTCAGGGTCCCTTCTTACTCTAAAATTCCAGTTTAAAAGACATAGCTGTTTTTAATCTCTATCTTAAGACAAGAACAGAATTAAATTTAAACCTGCCTCTTCTGATTTCCAATTCACTCTATTTCAGAAACAAGAATCACAGGATAATGTGCACATGTCTGAAAGGTCTTTAAAAGTTAACCGTTTTTTCTAATGGAAAAAAAATAAGTTTTTAAAAAATTAAACACATTCTATTTTGTAAGAAACATAGCAGAAACATTTAAGATCCAATTAAGGATATAAACTGCAGTTACTGGCTTTAGATAACACTCTTAAGAAAGAACATTAATTCCATGAGAAAAGGCATAGAATTAATCAGAAATAGCTCTTAAAAGAAGAAACTATAAAAAAATTGACTGTCGTTTTGATTAGTTCTAAGTATAAATATGCAAACTATGGAATTAGCCCTTTTTTTAGGCTTAGAAATTCTTCATATTTTAGTAAATAGTCTTTTGGAATAGGAAGCAAGAGATTCATTGGAGTAGACTCCTCACTGAGGTATTCTAGCCACAGTATATATTCCTGTAATCCAATGCTCTGGAATGCATAAATGAATGACCATGACAGTCAAATCTAAGTCTGACCCAGAAATCCTATAGAACATAAAATATTTAAATGGTAAATTCTTATAACTGCAATTAGAATTAAGGTAATCTAACCAACCACTTTTTTCCTTTAATTTGCTTTTTTAATCAGGAGCATGGGAACCTTCTTGTAAAACTACTGCATGTCTTATGTTCATAAAAAAATGCAGTGCCCAAGAAAATAAATATTAAGATATCCCACAATCTAAGTTTAATCTCCTCATATAAACATAAGTGAAAAGTTTACCGGAATCCTTGCTCTTTTATGGCAAAAGCTGGCGTTTCCAAGGGGAAGATTTCAGACTGTACAAACAGTTCCCGCACTCTTCGGTCTATGATTTTCCCATACTGAGCACCAGCATCCAGAATGACAATAGCTCCTTCGTAGTGGTGGTGGCCATCCTTAAGGTCTCCTCCAGCATTCTCCAGCTGCAAAGTTAATACAAATGGTATCTTAATTACAAAAATTCAACCTATTTTAAAAAAAGGTCATCACTGTCGTCTCCAAAGTTACACAGGAACAAACTGGTAACAGGACTTTCTGAGTTGCCAATTTAAAATACTTCTTTTAAAAAGAGAAGATTTTTATAGTATACTTATATACGGCATAAACACTTTAATAAAGCTACCATAATTTACCATAATCATTTACTGACTACATGATAGTTACTCTATGTATTATACATCTTATGTGCCGTATCTAATAGGATGAGCATACAACCCAGCAGTGCCAATATATAGGCCTGGTTTATGCTTGTCATACTGGTATTATTATTAATAGTGGATTCTCCAAATCTCAGAAGCATCCCAGTTCAGACAACAAATTATATGGTGACTCTAATCTAACAGTTACAGCACTCTTATGAGGGTCATTATCAATGGGAAACTGAAACTTTGTTGCCAGATCAAAAGCATGCCCAAATTCACTTTATTAGGATTTTTTGTATTTACCTGAAGAATATGATGCATCTAACCTATAACATTAAAAAAATTTTAAGGGGTTCTTAATCTTATCTCTGTCAAGTGTACACTGTTAACAACCTTCTGGAAAGCAATTTGAGGAAACATAAAATTTTTAACCATATACACCGAAATATTTTCTTGGAACTGGCTTCAAAACAATGCAAAAGCCTACGTGGGTATGGACAAAATAAGATTGCCTATGTACTGAAATCACTGAAGTTAGGTGATAGATCATGGATGTACAATCTTATGAATGATTCACATTAGCAACATTGTGGTTACAACATTCACCCATATTATCAAGTCTCCCCCACATACCCCATTACAGTCACTGTCCATCAGTATAGTAAAATGCTATAGAGTCACTACTTGTCTTCCCGGTGCTATACTGTCTTCCCAGTGACCCCCTATATTATGTGTGCTAATCATAATACTGCTTAATCTCCTTCTTTCTCCCTTCCCGCCCGCCCTCCACACCAGACTGCCTTTCTCTTTGGTAACTGCTAGTGCCTTCTTGGAGTGTGTGAGTCTGCTGCTATTTTGTTCCTTCAGTTTTGCTTTGTTCTTATACTCCACAGATGAGTGAAATCATTTGCTACTTGTCTTTCTCCACCTGGCTTATTTCACTAAGCATAATACCCTCTAGCTCCATCCATGTTGTTGCAAATGGTAAAATTTGTTTTCTTCTTATGGATGAATAATATTCCATTGTGTATATGTACCACTTCTTCTTTATCCATTCATCTACTGATGGGACACTTAGGTTGCTTCCATGTCTTCACTATTGTACATAGGGGTGCAATAAACATAAGGGTGCATATATCTTTTTGAATCATGGATCTTTTCTTCTTTGGGTGAAGTCCTAGGAGTAAAATTCCTGAGCCAAATGGTCTTTCTATTTTTAGTTTTTTGAGGAACCTCCATATTGCTTTCCACATAGTTGAACAAATCTACAGTCCCACCAGCAATATAGGAGGAGGGTTGCCCTTTCTCCGTATCCTCGCTAGCATTTGTTGTTCTTTGTCTTTTGCATGTTGGCCATACTAACTGGTGTGAGGCGATATCTCATTGTAGTTTTAATTTGCGTTTCTCTGATAATTAGTGATGTGGAGCACCTTTTCATATACCTGTTGGCCATCTGAATTTCTTCTCTGGAGAAGTGTCTGTTTAGATCCTCCACCCATTTTTTAACCAGGTTATTTGCTTTTTGGGTGTTGAGGCATGTGAGCTCGCTATGTATTTTGGATGTTAACCCCTTATAGGATGTGTCATTTATAAATATATTTTCCCACACTTTAGGGTGCCTTTTTATTCTGCTAATGGTGTCCTTTGCTGTACAGAAATTTTTTAGTTTGATGTAGTCCCATTTGTTTATTTTTGCTTTTGTTTCCCTTGCCCAAGGAGATGCATTCAGGAAAAAGTTGCTCATGTTTATATTCAAGAGACTTTTGCCTATGTTTTCTTCTAAGAGTTTTATGGTTTCATGACTTACATTCAAGTCTTTGATCCATTTCGAGTTTACTTTTGTGTATAGGGTTAGAAAGTAATCCAGTTTAATTTTCTTACATGTAGCTGTCCAGTTTTGCCAACACCAGTTGTTAGAGGCTGTCATTTTCCCATTGTATATCGTGGCTCCTTTATCATATATTAATTGGCCATATATGTGTTGGTTTATATCTGGACTCTCTATTCTACTCAACTGATGTATGGGTCTGTTCATGTGCCAGTACCAAATTGTCTTGATTACTGTGGCTTTGTAGTAGAGCTTGAAGCTGGGGAGCATAATCCCCCTAGCTTTATTCTTCATTCTCAGGATTGCTTTGGCTATTCGGGGTCTTTGGTGGTTCCATATGAATTTTACAACAGTTCTAGTTCGTTGAAGAATGCTGTTGGTATTTTGATAGGGATTGCATTGAATCTGTAGATTGCTTTAGGCAGGATGGTCATTTCGACAATATCAATTCTTCCTATCCATGAGCATGGGATGTATTTCATTTATTGGTGTCTTCTTTAATTTCTCTCATGAGTGTCTTGTAGTTTTCAGGGCATAGGTCTCTTCCCTCCTTGGTTAGGTTTATTCCCAGGTATTTTATTCTTTTTTTTTTTTTTTTTTTTTTAAGGAGAGCAAGGCAAAGGCTTTTATTTAGAGAGAAAGCCAGAGGACAGAGCTCCCGGCTCAGGCCAGGAGGGGACAAGAGAGCCCCTATTTTATTCTTTTTGATGAAATTTGTTTCCTGATTTCTCTTTCTGCTAGTTCATCATTAGTATATAGGAATGCACCAGATTTCTGTGTATTAATTTTGTATCCTGCAACTTTGCTGAATTCAGTTATTAGCTTTAGTAATTTTGGAGTGGATTCTTGAGGGTATTTTAATATGATATCATGTCATCTGCAAACAGTGATACTTTGACTTCTTCCTTACCAATCTGGATGCCTTTTATTTCTTTGTGCTGACTGCCATTGCTAGGACCTCCAGTACTACGTTGAATGAAAGTGGGGAAAGTGGGCATCCTTGTCTTGTTCCCGATCTTAAAGGAAAAGCTTTCAGCTTTTCACTGTTAAGTATGATGTTGGCTGTGGGTTTGTCATATATGGCCTTTATTATGTTGAGGTACTTGACCTCTATACACATTTTGTTGAGAGCTTTTATCATGAATGGGTGTTGAATATTGTCAGATGCTTTTTCAGCATCTATGGAGATGATCACGTGATTTTTGTCATTCTTTTCGTTGATGTGATGGATGACATTGATGGATTTCCAAATATTGTTCCATCTTTGCATTCCTGGAATAAATCCTTCTTGATCATGATGGATGATTGTTTTGATGTATTTTTGAATTCAGTTTGCTAATATTTCATTGAGTATATTTTGCATCTATGTTCATCAGGGATATTGGTCTGTAATTTCCATTTTTTGTGGTGTCTTTGCTTAGTTTTGATATTAGACTGATGCTGGCTTCACAGAATGAGTTTGGAAGTATTCCTTCCTCTTCTATTTCTTTGAAAACTTTAAGGAGGATAGGTATTAGATCTTTCCGAAATGTCTGGTAAAACTCAGTGGTGAAGCTATCTAGTTCAGTTTGTTCTTAGATAGTTTTTTGATTACCAATTCAATTTCATTGCTGGTAATTGGTCTGTCCAGATTTTGTTTCTTCTTGCATCAGTCTTGGAACATTGTATTTTTCTAGAAAGTTGTCCATTTTTCTAGATTTTCCAATTTGTTAGCATGTAATTTTTCATAGTATTCTCTAATAATTCTTTGTATTTCTGTGCTGTCCCTAGTTATTTTTCCTTTCTCTTTTCTGATTCTGTTTATGTGTATAGACCCTCTTTTTTCTTGATAAGTCTGGCTAGCAGTTCATTTATTTTGTTTATTTTCTCAAAGAACCAGCTCTTGGTTTCATTAATTCTTTCTATTGTTTTATTCTTCTCAATTTTATTTATTTCTTCTCTGCTATTTATGATGTCCCTCCTTGTACTGACTTTGGGCCTCATTTGTTCTTCTTTTTCTAGTTTCCTTAATTGTGAGTTTAGACTGTTCATTTGGCATTGTTGTTCTTTCTTGAGATAGGCCTGTATTGATATATGCCTTTCTCTTAGAACTGCCTTGGCTGTGTATGACAGAAGTTGGGGTGTTGAGCTGTTATTTTCATTTGTCTCAATATATTGCTTGAGGTGCTTTAATTTGGTCATGGATCCACTGATTATTTAGGAGCACATTGTTAAGCCTCCATGTGCTTGTGAGGCTTTTTGTTTTCTTCGCATAATTTATCTAGTTTCTTATCTTTGTGGTCTGAGAAGTTGGCTGGTACAATTTCAATCTTTTTAATTAACTGAGGCTCTTTTTGTGGCCTAGTATGTGATCTATTCTGGAAAATATTCCATGTGCACTTGAGAAGAATGTGAATACTGTTACTTTCGGGTGGAGTGTTCTGTAGATGTCTGTTAGGTCTATCTGTCCAATATGCTGTTCAGTGCCTCTGTCTCCTTACTTATTTTCTGTCTGGTTGATCTGTCTTTTGGAGTAGAGTGTTGAAGTCTCCTAAAATGAATGCATTGCATTCTATTTCCCCCTTTATTTCTATTAGTATTTGTTGCACATACTTGGGTGCTCCTATGTTGGCTGCATAGATATTTATAATGGTTATATCCTCTTGTTGGACTGACCCCTTTACCAATGTCCTTTGTCTCTTGTTACTTTCTTTGTTTTGAAGTCTATTTTTTCTGATACAAGTATTGCAACTCCTGTTTTTTTCTCCCTATTGTTTGCATGAAATATCTACCATCCCTTCACTTTTACAGTCTGTGTATGTCTTTGGGTTTGAAGTGAGTCTCTTGTAGGCATCATATAGATGGGTCTTGCTTTTTTATACAATCTGTAACATCCGTAGCTCTATGTCTTTTGATTGGTGCATTCAGACCACTTACATTTAAGGTGATTATCAAAAGATAAGTACTTACTGCCATTGCAGGCTTTGGATTCGTCATTACCAAAGTTTCAAGTGCAGCTTCTTTATTATCTAACAGTCTAATTTAACTCGCTTATTATGCTATTACAGTCTAAAGATTCTATTATTTCTCCCTTATTTTTCTTCTTCCTTCATTCTTTATATGTTAGGTGTCATTTTCTGTACTCTTTGTATATCCCTTGACTGACTTTGTGGGTAGCTGATTTAATTTTGTATTTCCTTAGTAATTGATTGGTCTACTTCCTTTCCTGTGGTTTTATTTTCTGTGGTGACCACTAGCCTTAGGAGCTCTTCCATCTAGAGCAGTCCCTTTAAAATACACTGTAGAGATGGTTTGTGGGAGGTAAATTACCTCAACTTTTGCTTATCTGGAAATTGTTTAATCCCTCCTTCAAATTTAAATGATAATCTTGCCAGATAAAGTATTCTTGGTTTGAGGCCTTTCTGTTTCATTGCATCAAATGTATCATGCCTTTCCCTTCTGGCTTATAAGGTTTCTGCTGAGAAGTCTGATGATGATAGCCTGATGGGTTTTCCTTTGTAGGTGATCTTTTTTCTCTCTGGCTGCTTTTAATACTCTGTCATTGTCCTTGATCTTTGCCATTTTAATTATTATATGTCTTGGTGTTGTCTTCCTTGGGTCCCTTGTGTTGGGAGATCTGTGCACCTCCATGGCCTGCAAGACTATTTACTTCCCCAGACTGGGGAAGTTTTCAGCAATTATTTCTTTGAAGACATTTTCTATTCCTTTTTCTCTTTCTTCTTCTGGCACCCCAATAATGCAAATATTGTTCCATTTGGGTTAGTCAAAGAGTTGTCTTATTATTCTTTCATTCTTAGAGATCCTTTTTCTCTCTGTGCCTCAGCTTCTTTGTGTTTCTATTCTCTAATTTCTATTCCATTTACCATCTCCTGTACCTCTTCTAGTCTGCTTTTAAATTCCTCCATTGTATGTTTCATTTCAGATACTGTATTTTTCAAAGTTGCTATCTCTTTCTTCAATTCATCCCTGAGGTCTTGAATATTTTTCTGTAGCTTCATTAGCATGCTTATGATTTTTATTTTGAAATCTTTATCAGGAAGATTGGTAATTTCAGTTTCACTTATCCTTCTTTTCAGTGTTTGAGGGATTTTGGATTGAACAAGCTTCTGTCTTTTCAGAATCCTATGGGTTAATGTGGAATAATAGCTCTGTGTAGGCATCGCCCTCTAGTGCCTGACAGGAGGAAAGAGCTCTTTCCTGCTTCCCCGCTGCAATGTCTGACTCCACTGTCAGGGCCAGTAAGCCGAACGCACAAGGACCAGCCTCTTGGATATGCCCCTGTAGCTGCTGTAGGCAGGGCTGCCCTCTGGCTGGCCTGGCACAATGTCAAGGGCAGTAGGTTTGCAAGCCAGTGCAAGCTGAGAGGAAGAAGCGGCAGGCTGTGTGACATGGTGGGGGGACTTTGGGGCTGTGTTGCCAGCTGGGGGATGGAACGCCTGAAGCTCCCAAAAGTTCCCAACGTGCTGAGCTGAATGCACCGGAACAATTTTGTCCACCTGTCCTTTCTCCTGAGCAGCAAACTCTGTGTAATCCTTGCCCCTGTAGCAACCCTCACTGTTGGGAAGTCTTTCAACCCACCTTTCTTTTGTCCCAGAGCAGCCGGTTGTGGGTACCTGTTCTCCACCAGTGGCTGTAATCTCAGTCTCTCTGAGTATTCTGCCTGTCTTTATATTACAACCTCTTTAATCTCCATATCACTATGCAATATGGGTTCATGCTCCTGGAGTAGATCTCCAGGGTTGGGTATTTAGCAGTCCTGGGCTTCTACTCCCTCCCTGCTCTGTTTCTCTTGCTCCCACCGGTGAGCTGGGGTCGGGGGAGGGCTTGGGTACTGCTGGGTAACAGCTTTGTTACTTTCCCCTTTCCTTTGAGATCTTCTCTTTTGCCCAGATGTAGGCCATCTGACGTAGTCTTCCTTCTGGTCACTCTTTAAGGATTAGTTGTATTTGCTGTATTTTCCTATTATATGTGCTTTTGGGAGGAGATTTCTGCCTCACTTCTCACACCGCCACCTTTTTTCCCCTCTGACATTGTGTTTATTTTAATCTAATCTGTTTTTGTATATTTTACATAAGCAAAGACTTACCCTCGAAATTCACTTGGAGGAAGCCTATACAATATGATCCCATTTTAAAATATTTCATGTACAAGTGAAAGAGTATGTGTGCAAGTATGAAAAAGAAACATTTGTATATGTATCAGAATATTAATAGAGGTTGTATCTGAGTGGTGAAACTACAGGTGATTTTAATTTTTTTTTCTTTCTTTATACTGTTCAGTATGTTCTAAATGTTTATAATAAATACATTTTTGGATTTCTGCCCCTTCTTGTTACAAAATTTGCACATTAAAAAAAAGCTTACACTAGTACTTTAGGTACTTGTGTTAACCTTTTCCATCCTTCTTCCCTCTCCATTTATGTGAAAAAATAAATTCAGACCTCATACCACTACTAATAATTCTGCTGCAGTAATGAAAAAAGCAACAAAGTTATCTACAGAGGGGAATTTATAAGAGGGACCTAACCTAACCATCTGCCAGAACTAACTCAGATCACAAAAATGAAGGCTTTAATTGTATGAATACTGAGCAATACACAAAAATCAGATCATAGAAAGAAGTTGTTTATGGAATATATTAGGGCAAGAACTGCTAAAACTTTCTCCTTTCAGACCTTTGCCCTTAGTGTATGCACACACACATTCTCCTTTAAAGAGTTTACCTAAAATTCCTTAATCTATTTTTTGTAAATAATGACAGTATTTTTGAAAGACAACTATGTTATTATGTAAATTTCTCAGATTCAGTCCCATTATCACCTTGCAATTTTTACTAAATCCAAGTACAGCCAGTTTTTTACATTACAGGCAGAGTTCTCACTTGGTATGATTCTGATATGCACGAATTTCAGTTATCATGGTTTCTACCAAGGTTTAGTTAACTGACTCCAGGCCCCAACAACATGTATCAAATTTCAGTTGCCATTATATTAATTGTAATTACATAAAGTACAAACTTTGCTGCTAGCTCTTCAGTCTACAAATCATCACATAAATAACAGATGAACATCCCTAATATAAGTTGGTCTCAGGGATGGCAGTGCAGCATGGAGAATACAGCCAATGGTTCTGTAAACATCTTCCTATATTGACAGATAGTAACCGCACTAGCTGGGGTGAGGATTTAGAAATGTGTGTAACTGTTGAACCACTGTGTTGTATACCTGAAACCAATGTAAGACTGTATATCAGCTATACTTCAATAATAAAAAAAGTAGTAACAGATGAACATCATCATCTGTGACCAGTCATGTCCATTCTTTCAGTCTGTTAGCTACTGGTCACTGCACAGCAAGCAGCCACCAGTGCAGTCCTGTTGCCTCCTTGACACTTAATGGTAAGTCCACATACATTGTACACATGGATAATCCAGAAAGTGGACTAACCAAAAAAGATGAAAGTGCAGCGAAGTAACAAGAACAAAAAAGACAATGCTGGAAGTGAAATTCAAATCTAGTGTAAGCGGAGTTACAAAAGAAAGAGCCGGCCAGGGCACTGCTGACACTATCACTGTGAACCCCTCTAGATGTGCAGCCAGAGGAAGTTAGAGAAGGCAAACTTACCAACATCAATGAGGAAAGTGGCTGTGATGAAAAGGATGATAATGTCCCAGAGGAAGTGACTCCAGGAAAATACTTCAAATTAAAGAAACTCTTGGAGATATTTCATGACATTCAAAGTACAAAGAACAAAATATTGAAAGCCATCAAGTCATAGAAAACATGCAAAGGCAAATACTGTTTAAACTACTTGATAAGATTTTTTAACAAAGAAATAAAACAATTCTCAATGTTTCTAATATTTTAAGTTATACTATACTAAATAGCAGTTTTACCATTTCACTATGCATTTACAATTAACAGTAAGAATTACTATTTAACAAAATTTTAAAGCCACAAAACCATTGTAATTTTCCCACTGATTATTCAAATAGCTTGGCACAGGTTCAGCTTGCATGATCATTTTTTCATTTATTATTGTACCGTGAGGACTGCCTATGCCTAAGTCAACTCATTTTCACTTAAAAAATGCATTTTAAAAGAAAATGTTATGCTGTTTTGTTTAAATGTTCAATCACATAAGGCCAGAGGTCACTGAATCCTTGCCTCACTTCTTTCTGCCTTAGCTATTAAATTCACTATACTCTAGCACAAAGCTTCAACTCAGGAGAAAGCAAAATGGTCACCAGTAATAAATGAAAAAGTTCCTTTGCCTCAAAACCTTGAATCTACTTACTCCTATTCACATACAGTTCTGAAGTGTTAATAACTTCCAAACTTTCAACTGATTAGAAAAAGTACCCTAATAAAAAAAGCTGTTAGATAATCACATCAATAGTAGAGACAAATAAAATCCAGTATCACAAGACAAAAATCTATTACATCTATTTATAAAATCTATGAAAAAGACAAAAGCCTAAAGGTTTAAGATTAACACCCCTCTCAACTGACCTGTCATCATCATAAAATAAATGATGTTCATAAAGCTATCTTGTAAGTTATCAAAAAAACAGTATTAAGGAAAAAAACTAAACCATATTCAGCACCCAATTTAAGATAAGGCAAAAGAATCTGCCAGATTCTTTGAAGATGGAGGTGGCATTTTTTGATCTTCCTGAATCCCTACATATCATTGAGCAACCAGGTATCAACACCAAAAACTAAGACATTTACCATATAACTAAATGGTAAATTACCTCCCAACCCCCACCAAGAACCCCAGAATACTACTAGTTTGTGGTGGGAACAAACTACCAAATCTGGTGCTTTAACATCTGTGTGAGAGGCAACTCGGCCTCATTACAGAACTTGGTAACGGGAGAATTCTGAAAGAGCCAGAGAGTACTAGCTAGCAAGTGTAGGGGCCAATTCCAGAACAGCAGCTGCACTCGGAGGAAGCGTGCCTACTCCAGTGGTATATGGGTGGCAAGAGACCCAAGGGAAGGCCTAAAACAGTAAAGAGCTATAGCCCTGTGAACTTTCAAAACTAACTAGCCAGAGCTCCTTTCCAGGACAGGGCTCATAATGAGGAGCAACTGCTGGAAGCGGTATCAAAATTAAGCAGGATTAGGACAAGGAAGAAGCAAAACAGAAGGCCCAGACTAAAGATGGGAGAGGGATCACAGCCAGGAATCCTCAGAAAATGAGCTGCCAGAATTTCAGCATAAGAGGGAGCTCTATAAAGTCATAAAAGTTATCTGAACCAAGATTCCTTCTAAAAATACTGAAAAATTAAATTCATATAAAAGAAACCAAATTATGTAAGTTAAATCCTATACAATGTTACTAAAAGAAAAAAAAGAGGAAATAAGGGATAGAATAACATCTCTACAAGACAGACATAAACAAATCAAAACTAGAATATATTTCAAGTTAGTTTTAAAGTATTAAGAAAATTATACAAAGCATGAAAAAATATGAGCCAAAATTAGACTATGAATCCAAAATGACCAATCCTAAAACATACTCTTAAAGTATTGAGCTTTCAAGAAAAAAACGATGAACATTTAGGATAACAAGTACAAAACTTCATCAATACACTTATTCAGACAGTTGCTCTTTAAAAAGACTTTTACTTTAGAAGCCTTCAGTTGTCAAAATAAAAGTTTTAGGGGTAAAAGAGATTTTTAAAACACCCACCCACATTTTAGTGATCTAGGATACTTAACTATGAAGAATAATCCTTTTATTACCAAAAGGTTACTGGAATTTGACCATACTTACTTACCTAATCTCGCAATTCTTATCTAAACTCTGAAACAGTTGAACACTTTTTTCACAGAATTATCCAACTCCTCTGGTACTTTACAAATGTCGGTCAACTTCACTGAAATTTTTTCTAAGAGACCATCATGTCACATACAATAAAGAATGAAGTCTGAGCCTATGATTAAAGTACTAAATCGACGTTATGGATTCTCTAGGTCTTCACCCTTCATATGCTTGTTTTATCCTCTTTTATTTTGAAAAAAGCTTAAAGTACAGAAAAGTTGAAAATATGGTACAATGAACACCACCCTCCACCTAAATTCAGGAATTAGTAACATTTTGCCAAATTTATCATTTCCAACTATATATATTTCTTCCCCTAAACTACCAAAAAGTAAATTGTAGATATTTAAGTCTCCCAGAAGCTTTTCAGCATGTACCTCCTACAAATGGGGACATTCTCCTACATAATTAACAATACAATGCTCACACACAAGAAACTTAACAACTTAACACTGATAGTATCTACACACAAATTTCCCCAAATGTCACAAATAATGTATTTTATGGTTTAAAAAAAATAAAATTCCAGGGCCCTAGCAAGAACCACACACTTTGCATACACATTGCCATGTTGCTGTTGAAGGGTCCCCAGCAGTAAGATGGCAAACTTCCGGCTTCTCTTCGGGGGTCCTCAGTTCCCGCTGGCGTCACCTGAAGCCCAATCACCTCTCGCCCCCCTCCCAATCCCAGCACCTAGCCAACAGCCACCAGCCCCATAGAAGTGACACCTCAATCAATTCATGCCCCTTCCTATATAACCCAGCACCTTTCCCTAAAAAAGAGGAACTCTCCGGTGAATTGCTGCTATGTGTCGCTCCTTTCCTTTCATTGGTGCCGAAACCTGGGAGACGGGACACCCCAACTGGGCCCCGTCTTCCACCCGACACCAGCAGCAGCTTGCCCTCGTCCTCTTTTTCCGGCACTGGCTCATCACACTCACCACTCCTCTCTGGCCTTTAGGTAAGTTTTCCCTCCGGAGTGGGCCACTCTTCTCCGAGCTATCGCAGTGCCATTGACCGTGATCGTCCGGGAAGGCCCTGACGCTCGGGGATGAGGAGGGAACGCTCCCAGCCTCAGGCCTTCACGGCTGCGGCGGACCCTCAGGCCCCTCCTCCGACAGCCATAAATCCCCACCTCAAGACTTTACGGCTGCGGCGGACGCTCAGGCCCCTCCTCTGACAGTCATAAATCCCCGCCTCAGGCCTTCACGGCTGCGGCCGACTCTCAGGCACCCCTTTACAACAGCCATAAACGAGGTGACTCCTTTGTGGATGAGAACGCTCCCTTTTCCCCCCCTCCTCCTTCTGCTCCGTCCGCCGAAAATGCCTAGCGCTAGGTACCTCGTGACTCCGGCACTCTGCCTTCTTAGGGAAGTCTGGGTGACGACCCACACTTCCTAAGAAATTCCGACTCGTATACGAGTTTCCGCAGACCACCAAGGATCACTGGGGACACCCTTTGTCTCCTTGTGGTCTGCTTTCAGTCCGAGGATCTCCGTTCGTCTTCCCCTGTTTGTCTCCTTCTCTGTCCTTTAGCCATGGGAGCCTCCTCATCCCTCCCTGAAGGTTCACCTCTTGAATGCCTGCTTAAGCATCTGGCTACCCTCTCCCTGATGCCTGATATATAACCAAAACTTCTCCGTAAATATTGCTCCCAAGATTGACCGACATACCCCCTAGACAATAACAACCAATGGCCCGCAGGGGGAACTCTTGATCCTAACATCACTCGGGATCTTTTTAACTACTGCCAGCGCCTGAAAAAATGGAAGGAGATTCCCTATATCGAAGCTTTCCACCTCCTCCTACCCCCCCACCTCCTCACAAGTTCTCCTAGCCTGCAAGCCGCCGCCCCCGCAGAAGCCTCCCGTTCACTCCCTTCCCCTTCTTCTCCTACAACAGCCCTTCTCCCTTCCTCCCCCACCATCTCCTCCCCCATCTCACCTCCTCCGCCTTCGTCCCCGCAGATTAAGCCTGAGCCTTTCAGCCCCCCCTTTAACTAGGTCCCAAGGGCCTCCTCCGTCTTTGCCCTCATCACCTGTTTCTCCCCTGTTAGGGACCGCCTTTATCTTCTCACATGTTTGTAGAGAGAATGGGAAAGCACCTCCCCCCATGTCTGAACGCAGCATGGGAAAGCACAAGCTAAACAAAAACTGGTGCAGTCCTTAGAAGTTATCTGTCCACAAAAACATGTGCAGTCCTTAGAAGTTATCTGTCCACAAAAACATATCTTGCCAAGACTCCTCGCTCTGAAAATAGGGAGACCTTAAAGATATGTAGAAACACCGCCCCTGCTTCTCCCTGCTTCTAGCTATGCCCTTCCCCCACTTGCCAATGTGGCAGGAATAGAAAACAACGCATTCCATAAGCAATTAACTGCAGCCCTGCTGTAGCTCAATTAGTAGAGCATGGAACTCTTAACCTCAGAGTCATGAGTTCAAGCCCAACTAAAGAAGCAGAGGCAAGCAGCTGGGCTGTTAGCTGGCGACATGTGGGTCCAATTCTATCTTTCTTTATTTTCTTTGCCCCCCCTTCTGCACTTCAGGACCTGCTCGACTAGGCATGGCTAGACCACGTCACTCCCCCACAGACTGAGCCAGAACCCTTCAGTTCCCCTCAGACTTGGTCCCGAGGGCCTCCCAAAATTATCACCCCCCTCTGGGAAGTAGCAAGATCCGAAGGCATCGTGCGCGTTCACATCCCTTTCTCCTTAGGAGATTTAGCCCAACTAGAGAAACGCCTAAGTTCCTTTTCCACTGATCCCACGACATACATCAGGGAGTTTCAATAGACCCTCCAGTCTTACAGCCTCACACATCATGACATTTTCATGCTCCTGGCCAATACTCTCCTCCCTGAAGAGCGTAGACGAGTTTGGGACTTCGCCCAAACGTACGCTACCGAAACCCACAAGACTGACCCCACCTATCCCCCTGGCCCCACTGCTGTCCCTGAACAAGACCTGCACTGAGATTATAACACCGCCATGAGTCTCTGCTCTCAAATATTTTTGCCTCCTGCTTAATAGCAGGTCTGAAAAAGGCAGCTCGTAAAGTAGTCAATTTTCAAAAGCTCCAAGACATAATTCAAAAGAGAGATGAAACCCCCTCCGAGTTCTTGGACAGACTCACTCAAGCCCTATTACAGTATACCAGCCTACACCCAGAAACACTTAAAGGAAGACATGTCCTTATGACATACTTCCTAGCTCAAAGCTACCCCGACATTAAAGCTAAACTCAAAAAGTTAGAACAGGGCCCCGCTACCCCACAGACTGAGATCCTAACAGTAGCCTTTAAAGTCTTCCATAACCGGAAGGAGGAGAAAGAACGCGGTAAACAAACGGCTGATCAGGCCAATTTCCACATGTTGGCCCAGCTGATAAAACCACAACCTGGGCGCCTCTCTACAGACAAGTCCCCCCTCTTTTCAAGTGCGGAAAAGAGGGACATTGGTCAAGGGCGTGCCCCTCCCCCAGATCTCCTACCACCCCATGCCCCAGATGCCACAAAAAGGGCCACTGGGGGTCTGATTGCCCAAGCACCCAAAGGGGAGGCTGGATGAACAACCCCCATCCTAAGCCCGCCATAGTGGGGCTGGCAGAAGAAGACTGATCGGGCCCTGGGGCTTCTCGCCCGACCATTTCCATCACCAAACAGGAGCCCAGGGTTACTTTAACAGTAGACGGTCGCCCCATCTCCTTCCTCCTAGATACAGGAGCCACCTTCTCAGTCTTGTGAGAATACCGGGGCCCTACCACGCCAGCCATTACTCCTATAGTCGGGGTAGGAGGTAAACAGATTTTCCCATTAAAACCCCTCCCCCCCTTTTATGCACAATCCTAGACAGTCTCATACCTTTCTCCCACTCCTTCCTAGTTATGCCCCAGTGTCCCATCCTTTTACTAGGACGAGACAACCTTTCCCTCCTCCACGTTTCCATAACTATATCCACTCCCACAGCCCCCAGTACTCCCTTTCTGATGGCCCTCATAGCCGACAACCCCCCTCTACCCAATGAAAGCTCCGGTTCCGCCCTCATACACCCTGTAAATCCCAAAGTTTGGGACATTACAAGCCCCTCCGTGGCCCTATGTCCCCCTGCCTCTATCAAATTACGTGACCCCTCTCAGTATATCTGTCAGGCCCAATACCCCCTAACCACTTCAGCCCTCATAGGCCTCCAACCCATCATTCAAGATCTCTTAAACATAAATTACCTCAGACCCACTCACTCCCCATTTAATACCCCCATATTAGCTGTTAAAAAAAACCAACGGATCTTTCCGCCTTGTCCAAGACCTTCACCTCATCAACATGGCCGTTGTCCCTATCCATCCCTTAGTTCCAAATCCATACAGCCTTTTATCGCAGATCCCTGCCTCAGCATCCCACTTCTCAGTCCTAGATCTCAAAGACCCATTTTTCTATCCCTCTAGACCCCTGCTCCCATGATTTTTTCATCTTCACCTGGATGGACCCATACACAAGACATTCTAAACAACTCACTTGGACAGTTTTGCCACAAAGCTTCCGAGATAGTCCCCATATTTTTAGACAGGTCCTAGCTCAGGACCTCAAACAGTTTCATAATGATCACTCCAAGTCCACCTTATAATACACAGACAATCTTCTACTCTGCAGTCTCTCGTGGGAACAGTCTCAACTTGACACTGCCTCCCTACTTAACCTTTTAGCTTCCAGAAGTTACCAAGTATCCCCTGTCAAAGCTCAAATCTCTTCCCCTTCTGTCACTTACCTCAGATTCCTTCTATCTCAACAAAGAAAGTCCATTACCTTAGACAGAAAATAGCTCCTCTCTGACCTGCCCATTCCCAAAACCAGGACAGAAATCCTTTCCTTTCTAAGCCTAGCTAGATATTTTAGAGCATAGATCCCTAACTTCTCCCTGCTCCCTGTTGGCAAGACCCCTATACGACCTCAGCAAGAGTCCCCCTAAAAAACCATTATCCTCCTCACCCCGACACTCCTTCATTAAGCTCCATCAAGCCCTTGTAGAAGCCCCAGCTCTCCATCTTCCTGATTTGTTGAAGCCCTTCTCATTATACATTCATGAGAGGTCCAGTCAAGCTCTAGAGTCCTAAGCCAATATTATGGCCCATCCTTTGCCCCAGTGGCTTATCTCTCCAAGCAATTAGACCCCACAGTTCAGGGATGGGCCCCCTGCCTACGAGCATTAGCTGCTAGACAGCTCTTGCAGAAGGCAGCTCATAAACTGACATTCAGGGCGCCCCTTACCATTCTGTCCCCACATTACCTAAAAGATCTCTTAACCTACAAAAGTTTACAGACTCTCCCTCCTTCCAGACTCCTGACCTTACTGTCCTCTTTCCTCCAAAATCCCATTCACCCCCTTTGCCATCCATATCCGAATCATGACTTTTTCCTCCTTTACTGCTCTCTTGCTTTTTTCCTCATTCTTATTGTCTTCCCCGCCACCCCAGCCTCCTTTGTATGGCGATTCAAAGTCAGACAGACTTACACACAGCATCAAACAAAAGTTACTGCCCTCATTGCCACACCAGACTGCCCTCTGAAAAGCTGCTCTGAGCCTTTATACCTCCACTTTCCTCCCTCCACCGAAGTGTTCACTAGCAGCTACCCTTATTCTCCCTACCTCTGCTTCCTCTATGACCAAAAACAAGCCTATTGCAGGCGATAGCCAGACACCTACAGGAGATGTCCCTACTGGTCTTGTGCAATTCACTACATGAGTAACTTCCAGTACCCACAGTATTACTCCTCCAACCGTTTCATGAAATATCCCAACGGCTCATTCTCCTTATCAATCCCAGATCCTTGGGACTCTTGATGAGCTGCCAGAGTCACAGCCTCAGTTTACTATGAGGGGGGGTGTCCTCGACCACCCACGGTACCCTTCATATCTCTCAAAAGTATGTTCCCTCTCATTCCCAGATCTCTCAAGTTGCATCAGATAGCATTCTGAAAAAGTCATTATCCAAACTCTTGACGGCGCCTCTTTATCTTCTTATCCCCGCCCCTCTTCTCATTTCTCCTACTCTTCGTGACAGCTCATTCAGGACACCACCATCTTTCTCAACCACACCCTTAACACCGCCAATTGTTTCTTGTGTGCATCACTACAGCGCCCACTGCTGGCCGCCGTGCCCCTTAATATTTCCAACTACTCCTTCCATGCAGAAAGACAACCCCTCTGCCCCTTGGCAGACATACCCCTATGGGAACCAGAATACGCAGATAATCTCACCATCCACCACTGTGTAGGCCCAACTCCACCCCCCCTCCAGTGCACTTCACTGCCTCTCTATCTACACCCCTACCTCCGGCTCTAAGACTTTTACGCAACCGGGACACTTCTTTTGGTGTAATGGCAGTCTTTTCAACTCACTGCCTCTCAACTCCGATACACCCTGCATTCTCGTCACCCTAATCCCACAGTTAACACTTTACAGCATGGCAGAATTCCTTGAGCTCCAATCTCCCTTGCCCTCACGCACAAAAAGAGCTGCTTTCCTTCCCATCATGGTCAGTAGCTCTTTGATCACCTCAGCCATTGGGGCAGGGTTTTCGGGAGAAGCCTTGGGTCACTCTCTATGGGCAGTTAGAGATCTCAACGCCAAACTTGAGGGAGCCCTGACATCCACTGCCGATTCTCTAGCCTCTCTCCAAAGACAGGTCACTTCACTAGCTAAAGTCACCCTTCAAAACCGGCGGGCCCTAGATCTGCTTACAGCCGAGAAGGTCGGCACCTGCGTCTTCCTCTGGAAAGAGTGCTGCTATTCCGGCATTGTAGAAACTAACATTACCAAACTCACCGACCTTGCCTCCAGCCTCCACTCTGCTTCCAATTCCAACCCATTCTCTTCAATACTAACAAACCCCCTCCTCACCTAGCTCTAGCCCATTGCAGGCCCCATAATAATCATTCTTCTCGCCTGTCTCTTCTTACCCTGTATAATAAAGTTCATCAAATCCCAAGTCGGAAAAATCTCTAATCAAGCTTTCAACCAGCTTTTACTGAGGAACTACCAGCTTCTGGCCACAGAAGATCCCTCACCCTCACGTGACCTCCTCACCACATGCTGAGATGGACCCCTCTCTCCACTGGAAACTGTTCCTGGAAACAATGGCCGCAGACGCCTGGCTCCTGACACCCATATCCTCTTGGCACCATTGGAATCAACAGGTCCTCAACCTATGGTTACAGGGAACCTTCATTGATTTCCAAACCTGAAGAAGTCCACATCTACTCGTCCTTACTGCGGGGAGTCCGATCAACCCTTTCCTCCCAATCCTCAAGCCCTCACTCCCTTCTCCGCCCCTGTTCAGCAGGAAGCAGCCAGAGAGAAAGCAATGTCCACAAACCCATAGAGGAGAAAGGGGGGAATGAAGGGTCCCCACCAGTAAGATGGCAAACTTCCGGCTTCTCTTCGGGGTCCTCAGTTCCCGCTGGCGCCACCTGAAGCCCAATCACCTCTCGCCCCCCTCCCAATCCCAGCACCTAGCCAACAGCCACCAGCCCCGTAGAAGTGACACCTCAATCAATTCATGCCCCTTCCTATATAACCCAGCACCTTTCCCTAAAAAAGCGGAACTCTCCGGTGAATTGCTGCTATGTGTCGCTCCTTTCCTTTCAGTTGTCTCCTTTAATCTAGAACTATTTACCTCTTTACCTTTTTTATGGTCTTTTGTAACACTGACATTTTTTAAAAGTGCAGACCAGCTTTTTGTGGAATGCGCAAAAACCAGAATCTACGATTCTGTTTTTTGTTGCCCTACGATTAGATTTCAGATAAACATTTTTGGTAACAATTTTATATTAGTGATGTTATATCATGACTCCTCCTGATGTGATACAATGGTAATAACACAATGTATACAGTGTCATTTGTTCTACTGCTGATACAGACTTTGATCACTTGGTTAACATGACTGTGTGCTTCAAAGAAAAAAAAATCCAATTCAAGTCCTTGCTGTGTATAAAATCCCACAGGGACTTCCCCTTAGAATACAGTTCAATGAAATCCAAAATACTTTCCAAGCCCCTTGAGACCCTGGCCTACTCTTCAGCTTAAAATGCTCTTTAAACTCTCCATAGTCCAACAGAGAAGTATACTTGTCCTCTCTGGCTAAAAAATCCCAGTATGGATGAATCAGTCTCAAACATGTCAACTGGAAAAAAATCAAACATCTCTGAAATCACACTGTAGGCCAATGACAGCTGTCACTGCCGTAGTCACAGTTTTGTACAATTTGACAGAAAATCCCCTAAGGGAAAGAGATTCCTGGAGTCCTTAGAGCAGAAACATGACTCAAAGGTTCAGGAAAAGAAATGTAGGTGAGCTTGGCTAAATATCATCTACAATAGACTTGCTGGAGCTTTATGTTAATTATGACACCAAGTATGTCATACCTTTATGTACTCTATGAGTAGCTGAGTAAGATCTCTGGGAAGTGTAATGGCTTGTTATTCCTAGTAGAAATGTTAAGGGCAACCCCTTAACATTTCAGTCAGCAAAAACTTAAAAACCACTTGAAGAAAGATTAAGTTCTGGTTATTACCTGAAAAACTTCCATTGACATCTTCTGGTAAGATCAAGGAAGTGCTATTGTCAAAACTTGCAGAATGAGTTGTCAATGGCCTGGAAAAATATCCAGAAGTAACTAAGTACTCTCAAGAAATGCTGAATCATCAAAATCTTTGATGGCATAGAAGATGTGTAGCAAAACTGGACCTGGACAACTCAAGCCAAAAAAAAGTAATTTAGAAGAGTCAGACTGACTGTGAAGATGGTTTAGAAATACCAAAAACTAATTTATTTGATATATATATAGACACATATCTTTTATCTGTGTAGAAGTGGTATATGGATTCTAAAAAATGTCTAAGTATCTCATAATATATATATATGAATTCTAAGTGCAATTATTGAATATCGGAAACAGACAGTTGTTCACTTTATGTAATAAATGTATAAAATGCCTTTAGGAAATAATGTTGTAACTGAGAGAAATCCAAAAGCAATCAGACATCTCTTGTTGCAATAATATACAATACTAAATATACATTTAGTTGTATAAGCAATCCTTACCAATCCACTGTTTCATGTTGCCTAAATTACGATCACTGACATTTGTCCTGTATTTCCTATAATTTCACCATATTGGTAGATATTAAACACTGTAAACAAAAACTGGTAGATATTAAACACCATAAACAAAAATTCTGACCACTCAATTTGAGTTCATTTTTCTCAATCTCCTTTCAGTATGCAATCCATAAACTTGTATTGGAATTCCTTCAATAATGTACTATATTTTTAAGTTTTCAGTGTTCAGTAGGTTTGGGAAATACAAATCCCTACTGACACACAGTGTTGTCTTGGCCTTTTACTGCTCCTGGCTTCATGACTTCATAGAGAAAACTCCCTAATGATATTTCAAGCTAGTAGATACTTACAGTTCCTAGTTTGTTTCTACATGTTACATGACAAGCCATAATAATCTTCATATTGTTTCTGATTTCATTCGTTATTCTCCTTTACAGAACCAATTTGTACTTCTGATTAAAATTTCACCTTCTTTTGAATAACCAACTATTTTTCTTAATTCTTCAGTCATTCCAAATCTTCTTCTACCCTATCTATAAGGTGCCAACAGCCCTTTTCAGGTTCAAGTGGGCACCATTCCTGAGCACAATGAATACAGTCTGAATGTCTCTCTAAATCAATGAATTACAAAGCAGTTTAGCTTGCACTAAGATTCTAGTATCCATTTAAAGACAACCAGACCCCACACACAAACCCTCACCATAGAAGTTGAGGAATCCCATCTTTTCAGATAAACTAACAATTATAATGCATTTTAACTTAAATAAATCAACACTGGATAAGAAAATAAAACTACAACATTTTATCATCTTTCTCTTCTAACTTTAGGGGAAATAAAAATTTACTCCAGTATACAATCTTTAATATCAATTTTTAAGCCTCTGAAATCAATAATTATTTTCCCTTGGATTTCAATTATCCTAAAGAGGTCTTTCCAGAAAGTTTTAAAAAAGTTATTTGCTTGACAAACTATACTTATGTAGTCCATTAAATAACGAAGAAAATTTAGCACCACTGGCTAAAATCAAAGCACACTATTCTTTACCTCATGATCTTTAAATCCAAAAGTTTACTAGTGTTTTTCCACTCAAAGAAAAATTGAGTGGATTGTATTATTATCTCTAAATAAATCTAAAACATTGTTACTTAGCTCGAATCAACCTTTTTGTTTTAAAGTTAACAGTGTACACACACATCACTTACTAACAACTCATACTCTAAAAGTACTGGAATGAAAAGTTAACTATGTTCAGTCTCATTATTTCTGTTCAATTTTACTCCTCCCAGATTTTTTTAATGTTGATCTTTAGTTTACTCTGAATTTCTATTGTCACTGAGATTATCTTAACAAAAAATATTTCTATTGAGGGTGTGTACACATGTGTGCAGCCTGTTCACATGAACAAGGACCAACGTTCCTTGCAAAGAAGCAAGGAAACAGAAATGATAGACTTATCCCCAAACTTCATTGCCTCCCTTCAGTTCATTTTCCCATACTATCAGTATTCTAAAAACGACCTCAAGATGACATTCTTCATACAGAAATAAAAAGAGCTATCTCTTCCTACATATAGAGTTTGTGAATAGATCAATTTTACCTTTCATATAATCATTATTTCTAAAATACACTTAAGAACTAATTTTAGTTTAGAAGGAATCCAGCCATTTTTTAAAATTCAAATATAGCTGATATAAAGTATTACCTTGATTTCAGGTATACAACACAGCGGTTCAACAGTTACATTATTAAATCCTTACCCCCTAACTAATGCTATTGAGATTTTGTGCCTACTTATTCCTTTCACCCTTTCCACCCACCCACCCAAACACTCGCCCACAGTAACCACCAGGCACTTCTCAGTATCTATGACTCTACTGCTGTTTTGTTCATTCTGTTTTGCTGTTTTTAGATTCCACAAATAAGTGAAATCAAATGGTATTTGTCTTTCTCTGCCTGGCTTATTTCACTTCGCATAATACCCTCTAAGTCCATCCATGTTGTCATAAATGGCAGGATTTCTTTTCTTTTTTATGGCTGAATAACATTCCATTGTGTATATGTGCCACATCTTCTTTATCCATTCTATCTATTGATGGACACTTTAGTAGCTTCTGTGTCTTTGCTATTGTAAATAATGCGACAATAAGCAGGGGTGCATATATCTTTTTGAATCAGAGATTTTGTTTTCTTCAGGTAAATTCCTAGAAGTGGGTCATATGGTATTTCCAATTTTAGTTTTTTGAGGTACCTCTGTATCATTTTCCATAGTGGCTGCCCAATTTACATTCCCACCAACAGAGTAGGAAGGTTCCCATTTCTCCACATCCATGCCAAAACTTGTCATTTCTTGTGTTTAGGATAGTGGCCATTCTGACTGGTGTGAGGGAATATCTCAGTGTGGTTTTGATTTGCATTTCCCTGATGACTAATGATGTGGAACATCTTTTCATGTGCCTGTTGGCCATCTGTATTTCTTCCTTGGAGTAATGTCTGTTCAGATCCTCTACCCAATTTTTAACAGGTTATTCGTTTTTTTCGTGTTGAGTCATATGAGTTCTTTATATATTTTGGAAGTTAACCCCTTATTAGATAAATCATTTATGAATATATTCTTCCATAATGTAGATTGCCTTTTTGTTCGGCTGATGGTGTCCTTTTCTGTATAAAAGCTTTTTAGTTTCATATAGACCCACTTGTTCATTTTTATTTCCCTTGCCCAGGGAGATATGTCCAGAAAAAAATTCTTCATACTTATGTTAAAGAGATTTCTACCTATGTTATATTCTAAGAGTTTTATGGTTTCATGTTTTACATTCAGATCTTGATCCATTTCCAGTGTATGTTTGTGTATGGAGTTAGGCAGTAATCCAGTTTCATTCTCCTGCATGTAGCTGTCCAGTTTTCCCATTGAAGAGGCTGTCTTTTCCCCATTGTGTATTCACAGCTTCTTTATCATATGTTAATTGACCATATATGAGTGGGTTTATATAGAGGCTCCCTATTTTGTTCTACTGATCCATGATTCCATTCTTGTGCCACCACCATATTGTTTTGATTACCACAGTTGTATAGTATAGCTTGAAGTCATGGAGTGTAATATCCCAGCTTTGTTCTTTGTCAGGATTGCTTTAGCTATTCAGTGTCTTTTCTTATTCCATATTAATTTTAGGATTATTTGCTCCAGTTCATTGAAAAAGGTAATTGGTATTTTGATATAGCTTGCATGAAATCTGTAAATTGCTTTGGGCAGGATAGCCACTTTGACAGTACCAGTTCTTTCTATCCATAAGCATGGGATAGATTTCCATTTATTTGTGTCTTGTTTAACTTCTCTCATCATCTCCTATTAGTTTTCAAAGTACAGGTCTTTCATTTCCTTGGTTAGGTTTGTTCCTAGGTATTTTATTCTTTTTGATGCAATTGTAAATGGAATTGTTTTTCCTGATTTCTCTTTCTTCTAGTTCATTGCTACTATATAGGAATGCAACAGATTTCTGTGTATCCCACAACTTTGCTGAATCTAGTTATTAGTTCTAAAGATTTTTTGGTGGAGTCTTTCAGGTTTCCTATATATAATACCATGTCATCTGCAAGTAGTGACAGTTTAACTTCTTCCTTACCAATCTGGGTGCCTTTTATCTCTTTGTGTTATCTGCTTGTCATGGCTAGGATCTCCAATACTATGCTGAATAAAAGTGGTGAGAGTGACACCACTAAGTATGATGTTACCTGTGGGTCTGTCATATAGGGCCTTTATTATGTTGAGTTACATACCTTCTACACCCATTTTGTTGAGAGTTTTTTTTATCATCTATGGATGTTGAATATTTTCAAATGCTTTCTCAGCATCTATTGAAATGATTATGTGGTTTTTATCCTTTTTTTTTAATGTGGTGTGTTACACTGACTTATTTATGAATATTGTACCATCTTTGCATCCCTGGAATAAACCCCACTTGGTCATAATAGATGAACTTTTTGATGTATTTTTGAATTTGGTTTGCTAATATTTTTTGAGGATTTTTGCATCTATATTCAACAGGGACATTGATCTAAAATTTTCTTTTTTGTAGTGACTTTGATTCTGGTTTTGAGTGATGCTGGCTTCACAGAATGAGTTTGGAAGTATGCCCTCCTCTTCTACCTTTTGGAATACTATAAGAACAATGGGTATTAGCTCTTCTTTAAATGTTTGGCAGAATTCAACTGTGAAGCCATCTGGAGTTGTACTTGTTCGGAGTATTTCGATTACCAATTCAACTTCATTTCTGATAATTGGTCTGTTCAAATTTTCTGTTTCTTCATGGGTCAGTGATGGAAGGTTGTACTTTTCTAGGAACTTTCCTATTTCTTCTAGGTTGCCCAATTTATTGGCATATATTTTTTCACAGAATTCTCTAATAATTCTTTGAATTTATCAGTGTCAGTTTTAACTATTCCTTTTTCATTTCCAATTTTATTTGTGTCCCCTCTTTTTCTTGTTAAGTCTGGCCAGGGATGTGTCTATTTTGTTTATCTTCTCAAAGAACCAGTACTTGGTTTCACTGATTTTTTTTCTATTGCTTTATTCCTGTCTCTTTTATTTCAGCTCTGATCTTTATTATGTTCCTTCTACTAACTTCGGGCTTTATTTGTTCTTTTTCTAGTTTCTTTAATTGTGAGTTTAGACTATTTGGGATTGTTCTTGTTTCTTGAGGTAGGTCTGTATCGCTATGTACTTCCGTCTTAGAACTGCTTTTGTGGTGTGCCACATTTTGAACTGTTGTATTTTTGTTTTCATGTCTCCATGTACTGCTTAACATCTGTTTTTATTTGTTCATTGACCCATTGATTATTTAGAAGTATGTTGTTTAGCCTTCCATGTGTTTGTGAATTTTTTCTTCATGTGATTCATTTCTAGTGTCATACCACTATGATCTGAAAAGATGCCCGACAAAATTTCAATCTTTTTTAATTTATTGAGGGACTTTTTGTGTCCAATATGTGATCTGTTCTGGAGAATGTTCTGTGTGGACTTAAGAAAAATATGTATCCTGCTGCTTTTGGGTGGAATGTTCTGTAGATGTCTGTCAAGTCCATCTGATATAGTGTGTTGTTCAGTGCCTCTGTTTCCTTATCTATTTTCTGCCTGGTTAAACTGTCCATTGATGTAAGTGGTATGCTAAAGTCTCCTAATATGACTGAGTTACAATTTTTTCCTCCTTTTAGTTCTATATTTGTTTTACATATTTAGGTGCTTCCATGTTGGGTGCACGGTTATTTGTAACAGTTATATCCCTCTTCTTGGACTGACCTGTCATGTAATGTCCTTCTTTGTCTCTTGTTTGTTTGTTTCTGTTTTGAAGTCTATTTTGTCTAAGTACTGCTACACCTGCTTTTCTCTCCCTATATTTGCATGAAATATCTTTTTCTATCCCTTCATTTTCAGTCTTTGTATGTCTACATCTGAAATGAGTATTTTGTAGGCAACATATAGACCAGTCTTATTTCCTTATCCATTCTATCATCCTATGTCTTTTAATTGGTGCATTCAGTCCATTTACATTTAAGGTAATTATTGATAGGTATGTACTTATTGCCACTTTATTGCTTTCTGGTGTGCATGTCTATTATGGGCTTTAGGTTTGTAGTTACCATAAGATTCATTGTTTTCTAAATATATAACAGTCTATATTAAGCTGATGGTTACTCTATTTCAAACACAATCTAAAAGTACTTTTTTATTCTTCCTTCTTCCCAATTAATGCACGTCATATTGTGCATTTTTTGTGTATCCCTTGACTACTTTTGTGTATAGTTTATTTTACTATTTTTTTTTTAACTTCGCACTTGCTTAGTAAGTACGGTCTACTACTTTTCCTGTTGGCTTATTTTCACTGATGAAAAATATTCAGGCTTAAGAACATTTCCATCTATGTAAGTCCCTTTATCATATCCTGTAAGGCTAGTTTAGTGGAGGTGGTAAATTCTTTTAACTTTTGTTTATCTGGAAAACTTTTAATCTCTCTTTTAATTCTGAATGATTCATGGTTGAAGGTCTTTCTGTTTCAATACATTAAATATTTCATGTCACTCCCTTCTGGCCTGTCAAGTTCCTGCTGAGAAATCTGCTGATAGCTTTATTAAGTTTCCCTTATAAGTAATTGTCTGTCTTGCTCTTGCTACCCTTAATACTCTACCTTTAATCTTGCCATTTCAATTATTATATGTCTTCATATTGTCTTCCCGCTGTTCCTTTTTTTAGGGGCTCTCTGTGTTTCTAGGACCTGGCTGTCTATTTCCTTCCCCAGATTGGGTAAATTTTCAGCAATTATTTCTTCAAAGAGATTTTCTACTCCTGTCTCTCTCTCCTCTTTCTGGTATCCCTGTTAATGCAAATATTGATTTATTTGGAGTTGTCACACAGCTTTCTTAGCATCCTCTCATTTCTAGAGATTCTTTTCTCTCTCTGTTCCTCTGCTTCACTGTTCCTTTTCTCCAATTTCCATGTCATTGATTGTCTTCTCTACTTGCAGCAATCTTTTATTCATTCCTTCCATTGTATTTTTCATTTCAGTTACTGTATTCTTCAGTTCTGACTGGCTTTTTTTCAAATCTTCTATCTCTTTGTTGAAGTCCTCCATGAGATCATCAATTCCTTTTTATAGTCAGTGAGCATATTTGTAACTGTTACTTTGGAATCTTTTTCAAGATGATTGGTAATCTCTGTTTCATTTATCCTTCTTTATGGTGTTTTATACTGTTCTTTTGTTTGGAACATATTCCTCTGCCTCCTCATTTTGTCTGGGTTGCTGTGTTTTTCCCTTTGTATTAGATAGATCCACTATGTCTCCTGGTCTAGAGAGTAATGCTTTTTTGAAGAAGGCATCCTGTGGTGCCCAGCAGCTCAAGACTCTTTGCTCAACAGTGCCTGGTTCTCCTTTGCAGTAAAGACACAGCTGGTGGTGGTGGGCTGTGGGAGGGGTCACCTTCCTATCTGTTTAGCAGTGGCAGATCTTTGTCAATAGGAGCTGAAAGGTCACCTCAGCAAGCCCTTGTGAACCCAACAGTGGAGCTTCTGCTGGGATCATTGTGAGCAGGGCTGCCCTGTGTCTGCCAGTTGGCAATGGCAGCTCTGCTGGGCCTGCGGGGCAGGTGTACAGGGGAGCATAGTGTGGGGATGGGGAGCAAGAGTGGGGCTAGGTTTCCAGTGAGGAGGAAGGAGTATTTGGAGCTGGATCCCACAAGCACCTCTGTAATTGGGCTTAGACAGGACCAGGTAATCTGGGAAAGCCTCCCTTTACATGCCAGGGAGCAAAGTCTGATGCTGCTGGGCACAGTGTGGGGATGGTGGAATGCATAGGGAAGCACCTCAGGGCTGAGCTGCCATCAAGGGGGATGGAGCACTTATGGCTGACTACTGTGAGCACCCAACCAGCTGGTCTGAGGGGGGACTAAGGAAGTATACTCCACCTGCCCTTTTTCCTCCAGAGAGAACTCCCTCCTCCAGCCTTGCTCCTCCAGCATCCTTCCTGCTGCTGGTATATCTTTCAAACTGCCGCCTCTGTGTCAGGCCTCAGTGGGACTAATGGAGTGTGCCTGCCTTCCACAAGAAACAGGAGTCTCAGCCTCCCAGAAAAGGGATGT
The DNA here is from genome assembly GCF_040802235.1 of Manis javanica. Classification (NCBI taxonomy): domain Eukaryota; kingdom Metazoa; phylum Chordata; class Mammalia; order Pholidota; family Manidae; genus Manis; species Manis javanica. The sequence goes on from NC_133158.1 coordinate 147,793,381, forward strand.
ATACATTCCTAAGAAAAAAACTATGATCTTTAAGAAGTAGAATGTCTCAATTTTGCAGGTATTTAGCACATGGCCTACTTTTCAAGATGTTACTATTACACTTTACAAACCCAGTCTTCTTTCTACATGTGGCCCTTTCTACTACAGTGTATGCCTGAAGTACACTTTGTTACAAATAAAAATGAACTAATAAAACTTAAACAATTAACAAAATTAGAGAAACTAATGAGAAGGAATAAAGCCTGCATTCTGCCTTTCCAATATGAACTCTACCACAAGTAACCAACAGTTAATGAAAGTTCCTTATAAAGAAATTCCAGAAAAAACAGAAGTAGAATAACACCATTTTGCAATTCCTTATAAAATAATGGATCTAAGCTACTGTGGTCAGCAAAATGGCCAGGGCTGGTCTGCAAACATTTAGTTACTAGTTCATAATAAAAAAGGTACATGAATTTTATTTAAGTATTCATACACATTTAACAAGTTGACAGAGTAATTGTATTTCTTTTGAATCTACAATAAAATTTGAGAGCTGTTTTCTTTCTTAGATCTTTAAACTTCATTTCTCTAAAATTTTATTGTGTTTTACAAAAATAGCCATCATCCATGGATTAGAAATTTTTAAAAAAATGGATCCGTTATTGAACACGTGTGAGAAGCACTGCTAGGCATTAGCTATTAAAACTATTAGGTGAAAGACTGCTGAAAATCTTCATAATGGATATATAAGTTGGCAACAACTAAATTAACTGATCAATCTCAACATACAAAAATAGAGACTAAGCATTTGAAACTCATACTGTGAAACACAAAGTAAACATACAAAGGAAAATTTTGTTTATAACTGCTGAGCTGGATGATAGGGACATTATATGCTTTGCCCTACTTGTGCATATGTTTTATTTTCCATATGTAACAGACTACATTACTGGTCCTAATTCCTCACTATTCGCAATAGCCATGACTTCTCCCATGTGATTTTACAGTCTGTCCTACTATAGGTTGAATATATGTCCTCACTCTTGGCACTGGGCTCAACTATAAGACTTGCTTTGGTCAATGTAATGAAGACAGAAGTGAGAGTATGGCAAGGCTTAAGCAATCTGAATGTTTCCACTTGCCTGCTGTGCTTCTGCCATGATCAAGAAAACAGCATAAGGCTACTGATTCCAGAAGAAGAGAGTGGTGGAACTCAGCAATGCTGAGCTGACCCAAAAACTCCTGTGCAAGAAATGAGTATCATATCTTTTTGAAATGTGTCTAGTACCAGCTAAGGTGAAATTTTACAACAACTATTTAACACCAAAGCATCCATGTCAAGTTGTAAATCAATAATATACATACTATGATTCTGCTTTCCCTGGCCATATATAGCAGAATATATGTAGGAATGTATGGCAAAATTGTACAAAATGGCTATAATCATGCTTAGCTGTTTTGACCTTGTCTTTAAGACATGCATTACACCGATTCTTCAGCTTTAGAGATGAAAATATGAATGCATACTTACGTTTTTTTTTTTAAGGGGTAACTAATGAAGGAAAGACATCAGGGAAGAAACCCTTATAGAGGTAATACTAATTAACCTCTGGAGAGCTAGGCCTGATGAACCCAAGATGTGCCGCCTGGTCAGGATAACATGCCTCATAGTCAAACTGATAGGAATTTTCTTGCCAAATACCTGAAAACAGTTTTTATTTGAAAATACTGCATTAATGCCAAAGTTGCATTTTTAAAAATCCAACCTTATTAAATACAGAGTGCTTCCAATTCTATTTATTTTCATCAGTTTTAATGTCAAATTATTTTCAAGTTTAAGTTTCAGATTGCTGCTATCAAATAAACAGGTTCATTTCTACTGGTACATATTTTCATTTTTATAAAGCCAATCTGAAGTAGCCTGTTTGCCCATAAACCACATACTATTTCTAATAAAATACAGATGAATAAGGTACTCTTTAAAATATCCTTAAGGATAAAATATTACAATGAAATTTTGTTTTTAAGTTTGTTCTCCCGTACCAAGGTTTATCTCTCCTAGGCATGAAATAGCCTATTATCACAGCCTAAATAGTCCAAATTATAGGAAATGGGAAATATCAAAACCTAATAGGGACTATCCTTTGATCCAGAAATTCCAATCCCAGGTATTTATCCAAAAGAAATGAACACCTGTGTCCACAAAACTGGAAATAATGTAAATGGCCATCAACATGTGAATGGATAAACAAATTATCCTATATAGTGGAATACTACACAATAAAAATGAGCAAACTACTAATACACACCACAGGATAAATCTCAAAAACATTATCTTGAGTAAAAGAAGCCAGAATCATTGTATGATTCCATTATTATAAAGTTCAAAAACAGACGAAATGAGTTATGGTTATAGAAATCCTAACAGTGGTTGTTGCTGGAAGAGCAGTGGGGCTACCAAGGAGCAAGAGTGATGAAAATGCTCTTTATCTTGGAGTAACAGTTACATGGGTATATATACTTGTCAAAACTCCAACTGTACACTTAAAAATCTGTGCACCTCACAAATGTACATTTTACCTCAATAAAAACAAGTGAACACCTATTAGTGACCTTTTCAAACTACTGTTTCTCTCCAAAAACTGAAAGACATTGCTACTATATGCAACTATTTCCCTCAGCCTTCAGAGCCCTGGATGGTAGAGCTCTACCACGGTGTCAATAACAGGGCCAACACTCACTCAAACCTAAAAGCCACTCCTTCATAAAACCAAGTATCTATAAGGTTAAATCCATTTAAGTGGATTAATTAATCACCCATTAAAAATTTATAAAACTTTTCAGTTTAACTCAAGCTTTATCAACTCAAAGTGTACCAGTTACCTTTAAATGAATTATTGTACCAGTCTAACATTCTAAGTCTTGTGCCTTATTTCACCCAGTCAGATGTTGGAGTTGGGAGGAACACATTCACCGTTCATTACAATAATGCAGCAATATGAAAATCTCCCACTAAAATGTAGCTTAGGATCTCACATCAAAAACTGATCACATAAAGCAAGTACAGTAAAAATTATATCCTACCCCATTCTATGAGATCAGTACTGTCCCAAAACTAAAGCCAATGACATCGCAAGAAAACTGCAAGCCATTAACTCTTATGAATATAGACAAAAAACTCAAAAAAATTGGTAGAACCAAATCCAGCCACATAACAAAAAGGATTAGACATCATGACCAATTAAGAATTATCCCAAGAATGCAAGTTTGGTTTAACGTACAAAAGTCAATCTAATATACTACATCAATAGAATAAGGTACAAAAACCATATGGTCATCTGTACATAGAAAAAGCATTTGTCAAAATCCAACATCTTTTTATAATAAAAACTCAATAAATATTTTCATAATAAAAAACATTTTCAATGTTTATATATATGCATTTATTCAGAATAACCTTTTTATAATAAAAACACTAGGAATAGAAGGGAACTCCCTCAGCCTGATAGGAGGCACTTAGGAAAAATCCACAGCTAACATCATTCTTAATAGTCAAAGACTAAATGCTTTCCCCCTAAGAACAAGGATTTCTACCCTTGCAACTTCTACTCAAAACTGTAGTAGAAGTATTAGCCAGGGCAATTAAGCAAGAAAAGAAGATGAAGGCATCCACAGTGGAAAGGAAAAAGTAAAATCAACTCTCTTTGCAGATAACATGATCTCATTATAAAGAGAATCCTAAGGGTTCCACTAAAATACTATTAGAATGAGTAAATTCAATAAGACTGAAGGATACAAATAAATATATGATAATCAATTGTACCTCTGTGCAATTGCAATGAATAATCCAAACATATAATTAGGATAATTCCATCTACAACAGCATAAAAAAGAATAAAACAAGTTGACTAGAGAAGTGTAACACATACTTGAAAAGCTATGCAACATTGTTGGAAGACTAAAGAAGATGAGTACATGGGAAAATATCCCATGTATGGATCAGAAAATATTGTTAAGATAGTACTACTCTGTATGTTGATCCACAGATTCAACATAATCTCTATCAGAATCCTAGCTGGCTTTCTTGCAGAAATTGATAAGCTTATCCTCAAATTCACACAGAATTTCAAAGGATCTAGAACAGTCTGAACAAACTGAAAAAGAACAAAGTTGGAGAACTCATATGTCGTAGTTTCAAAACTTAACTACAAAGCTACAAAATCAAGACAATGTGATATTGGCATAAGGACAGACATATAGATGAGTGGAACAGAATTGAGAGTCCAAAAATAAACGGTCAGTTGATTTCCAGTAAGAGTGCCAAGGGCATTTAAAAACAAGTCTTTTTTTAAAAAATTGTACAACTAGATAGCCACAAACAAAAGAATAAAGTTGGTACCTTGTAACATATACAAAAATTAGGTCAAAATGAATCAAAGACCTAAATATAAGAGCTAAAACCCTAAAATTTTTAGAAGAAAACATAAGCAATGATACAAATCTTCATGATTTTAAATTAGAAAATGTTTCTTAAATAGGAACAAAAGCACAAGTAACAAAAGAAAAAACTGAACTTCACCAAAATTAAAAGCTTTTCTGCATAAGGAGACACCACTAATAAGTGAAAGATCCCACAGAATGGCAGAAAATACCTCAAATTGTATTTCTGTTGAGAGACTTGTCACTAGAATAAAGAAATCTTACAACCTAATAGATGGACAAATAATGCACCTTCAAAATGGCAAAAGATCTGAATAGACTTATCTTCAAAGAAAATAAACAAATGGCCAATAAGCAGATGGACAAATGTTTAACATAATCAGTCATTAGGGAGGGCAATGCAAATCAAAACCACAGTGAGATACACTTTCATACTATGATGGATATCATCAAAAAGACAATTGTCAACAAGGATGTAGAGAAACTGGAACCTTGTTCACTACTAACAGAAATGTAAAATACTGCAGCCACTGTAGAAAAGTCTGATAAGTCACCAAATGGTTAAACACAGAATTACTACATGACCAGCAATTTCACATCTAGATACACACCCAAGAGAAATGAAAATTTATGTCTACACAAAAACTTGTACAGGAATATTCATAGAAGTATTATCCACAATTCCAAAGAGTGCCAACAACCAATGTCACTCAACTGATGAATAAATAAAAGGTGGTAAACCTATACAATAGAACATTATTCAGTAATAAAAAGGAATAAGGTACTTACACATGCTATGAGACAGATAAACTCTGAAACATTACACTAAGAAGCCAATCAGAAAAGATTATATAAGATTCTAGTCATACAAAATGTCCAAAGTAGGAAAATCTATAGAGACAGAAAACAGTTAGTGGTTGCCTACAGTTAGGAAGGAGAGGCAGTGAGGAAATGAGGACTGACTGCTACAAGGTACAGGATTTCTTTTAGAGATGATGAGACTATTCTAAAAATGACTGTGGTAATATATATACTAAGAACCACTGAATTATGCCCTTTAAATGGGCGAATTTTATGGTATGTGAGTTATATCTCAATAGAGGTGTTATAAAAATAGTTTTTAAGACAAGTGAATGGTAGAATCAAGGTGGTGGACACAGATGTTGACTAAAACTTCTTTTACCTATTTGTTTATTTGAAAATGTTCATGTCAAAGGTGGAAAAAAATCACAGCATAAAAATGTTACTATTAACCACTGATATTCAAGATGGCGGCGTGAGAGGTGAGACGGAGAATTCCTCCCAAAAACCACAGAGAGTATGAAAATGTAGTTAATTGATACTACTAACCCTAAAACAACAACAAGAAAGAAAGCTGAACCAGACTGCATACAGACCTCACGAACAGGGCAGACCTCATGAAACAGGGTAACATAGGAAAGCCTTAATCCGGTGGTACCCAAGCCCTTCCCCCACCCCAGCTCACTGGTGGGAAAGAAACACAGCGGGGAGGGGGTGGAAGCCTGGGACTGCTGAACACCCAGCCCTGGAGATATGCTTTGGAAGCAGAAACCTACACTGTGTGGTGCTCTGGATGTTGGGGAGCTCAAACAGGTGGAGTGCTTGAGAGACAGATTGCGGTCATTTGTGGAGGAGGGGATCCACAGCAGGCCACTCTGGGACAAGGGAAGGGCAGGCGGTCTGAGAGGCTTCCTAGCAGCAAGAGGGCTGCTGAAGGAGCGAGGTTTGCACGGTGCTTGCTGCGACGGGGAGGGGAGAGCTGGGCAAGGTTATCTGGGCACGCTCTGCCCAGCTGGTTGGGACGTTGAGGAGCTTCAGGCACCCCATCCCCCTGGCTGCCTGCTTAGCTCCAAGGCCCCCAACTGTGATACGCAGCCTGCTGCACCTTCCTCCTAGCCTGCCAACACCGTTTCACAAACCTGCAGTCACTGTGCTGGCATGAGGATAGCCAGAGGGAGGCCCTGTCTACAACAGCTAGAGATGCAAAGCACAGAGGCTTACACCTGTGTGCTTGACCCACTGGCTCTGACACCGGACACAGGTACCGCAGACGGGATTCAGGAAACAGATGCTTTCTCCCACAAGGCAACAGCTCCGCTCCCCGTCGACCCTCAACCTCACTCTAGGGGCTGGGCAGCTCCAGAGACTGGAGCTTCTGGGCACTAGTGGGCACCACACAGAAATATGAAATGTCAGCAGAACATGGTTCAGACCAAAATTTCACAAACCCCAGAAAGAGGGTCAAATGAAACTGAACTCACCAATCTGTCTGACAGTTCAAAATAAAGAGCATAAACATGCTTATGGAGATACAAAAAATCTTCAAGAACTCAGGAACGAATTTAAGTCAGAGATTCAATCATTAAGAAATTCCATATCTGAAATGAAACATACAATGGAGGGATTTAAAAGCAGATTAGATGTAGTAGAAGAGAAGGTAAATGGAATAGAAATTAGAGAAGAGGAATACAAAGAAGCTGAGGCACAAAGAGAAAAAAGAATCTCTAAGAATGAAAGAATATTGAGAGAACTGTGTGATGAATCCAAACAGAACAGAATTCGTATTATGGGGGTACCAGAAGAAGAGAGAGAAAAAAAGGATAGAAAGTGTCATTGAGGAGGTAATTGCTGAAAACTTCCCCAGTCTGGGGAAGGAGATAGTCTCTAAAGCCATGGAGTTGCACAGATCTCCCAACACAAGGGACCCAAGGAAGACAACATCAAGACATATAATAATTAAAATGGCGAAGATCAAGGATAAAGACAGACTTCTAAAAGCAGCTAGAGAGAGAAAAAAAGATCACATACAAAGGAAAACCATTCAGGCTATTATCAGTCTTCTCAACAGAAACCTTACAGGCCAGAAGGGAGTGGCAAGATATACTTAATGCAATGAAGCAGAAGGGCCTTGAACCAAGAATACTATAACTGGCAAGGTTATCATTTAAATTTGAAGGAGAGATTAAACAATTTTCAGATAAGAAAAAGTTGAGAGAATTTACCTCCCCAAAACCACCTTTACAGTGCATTTTGGAGGGACTCCTATAGATGGAAGCATTCCTAAGGCTAAACACATGTCACCCAAGGGATAGACAAAGAGTACAGAATATGATTCATAACATACAAAGAATGGAGGAGAAAAAAAAAGAGAACCTTCAGGTTGTGTTTCTAATAGCACACAAAGTAAGTTAAATTAGACTGTTAGATAGTAAAGGAATTACCCTTGAACCTTTGGTAACCACAAATCTAAAGTCTGCCATGGCAATAAGTACATACCTATTGATAATCGATAATCACAATAAATATAAATGGACTGAATGCACCAATCAAAAGACACTGACTCACTGTATGGATTAAAAAACAAGATCCATCTATATGCTGTCTATAAGAGACTCACTTCAAACCCAAAGACATACACAGACTGAAAGTAAAGGGATGGAAAAAGATATTTCATGCAACTAGCAGGGAGAAAAAAGGAGGAGTTGCAGTACTTATATCAGACAAAACAGACTTGAAAACAAAGAAAGTAACAAGATACAAAGAAGGACATTACATCCCGATAAAGGGATCAGTCCAACAAGAGGATATAACTGTTATAAATATCTATGCACCCAACACAGGATCACCTACATATGTGAAACAACTACGAACAGAATTAAAGGGGGAAAGAGAATGCAATGCATTCATTTTAGGAGACTTCAACACACCACTCACTCCAAAGGACAGATCAACCAGACAGAAAATAAGTAAAAAGACAGAGGCACTGAACAATGTATAAGAAGAGATGGACCTAATGGACATCTACAGAACACTCCATCCCAAAACAACAGGATACACATTCTTCTCAAGCGCACATGGAACATTTTCAAGAAGAGATCACATACTAGGCCACAAAAAGAACCTCAGTAAATTCAAAAAGACTGAAATTGTACCAACCAGCTTCTCAGATCACAAAGGTATGAAACTAGTAGTAAATTACACAAAGAAAACGAAAAAGCCCACAAACACTTGGAGGCTTAATAACATGTTCCTAAATAATCAATGATCAATGACCAAATAAAAACAGAGATCAAGAAATATATGGAGACAAATGACAACAATGATTCAAAAAACACAAAATCTGTGGGATGCAGCAAAGGCCATGCTAAGAGGGAAATACATTGCAATACAGGTCTACCTCAGGAAAGAACAATCCCAAATGAACAGTCTAAACTCACAATTAATGAAACTAGAAAAGGAAGAACAAATAAGGCCCAAAGTCAGTAAAAGGATGAACATAATAAAGATTAAAGCAGAAATAAATAAAATTGAGAAGAATAAAACACTAGAAAGAATTAATGAAAGCAGGAGCTGGTTCTTCGAGAAACTAAACAAAATAGATAAACCCCTAGCCATACTTATCAAGAAAAAGAGTCTACACACATAAACAGAATCAGAAATGAGAAAGGAAAAATCACTATGGACAACACAGAAATACAAAGAATTATGAGAGAATACTATGAAAAATTGTATGGTAACTGAATAACCTAGAAGAAATGGACAACTTTCTAGAAAAAAACAACCTTCCAAGGCTGACCCAGAAAGAAACAGAAAATCTGAATAGACCTTTTACTACCAAAGAAATTGAACTGGTAATCAAAAAACTACCTAAGAACAAAATCCCTGAACCAGATGGCTTCACTGCTGAATTTCATCAAAGATTTACTGAAGAACTAGTACTCATTCTTCTTAAAGTTTTCCAAAAAATAGAAGAGGAGGGAATACTTCCAAACTCATTCTATGAGGCCAACATCACTCTAATGCCAAAACCAGGCAAAGACCCCACCAAAAAAGAAAATTACAGACCAATAAACCCGATGAACGTAGATGCAAAAATATTCAACAAAATATTAGCAAACTGAATTCAAAAATACATCAAAAAGATCATCCATCATGATCAAGTGGGATTCATCCCAGGGATGCAAGGATGGTACAACATTTGAAAATCCATCAACATCATCCACCCATCAACAAAAAGAATGACAAAAACCACATGATCATCTCCATAGATGCTGAAAAAGCATTTGACAAAATTCAACAACCATTCATGATAAAAACTCTCAACAAAATGGGTATAGAGGGCAAGTACCTCAACATAATAAACGCCATATATGACAAACCCACAGCCAACATTATACATAACAAGAAGAAGTTGAAAGCTTTTCCTTTAAGATTGGGAACAAGACAAGGATGCCCACTCTCTCCACTTTTATTCAACACAGTTCTGGAGGTCCTTGCCACGGCAATCAGACAACACACAGAAATAAAAGGCATCCAGATTGGTAAAGAAAAAGTTAAACTGTCCCTGTTTGCAGATGGCATGATATTGTACATAAAAAACCCTGAAGAATCCACTCCAAAACTACTAGATCTAATATCGGAATTCAGCAAAGTTGCAGGATACCATATCAATACACAGAAATCTGTTGCATTCCTATACACTAACGATAAACTAGCAGAAAGAGAAACCAGGAAAACAATTCCTTTCACAATTGCATCAAAAAGAATAAAATACTTAGGAATAAACCTAACCAAGGAAGTGAAAGACCTATACCCTGAAAACTATGGGACACTCTTAAAAGAAATCAAAGAAGACACTAATAAATGGAAATTCATCCCATGCTCTTGGCTAGGAAACATTAATATTGGCAAAATTGCCATCCTGCCTAAAGCAATCTACAGATTCAATGCAATATCTATAAAATACCTACAGCATTCTTCAATGAACTAGAGCAAATAGTTCTAAAATTCATATAGAAAGACAAAAGACCCCGAACAGCCAAAGCAATCCTGAAAAGGAAGGATAAAGCACAGGGAATTATGCTCCCTGTCTTCAAGCTCTACTACAAAGCCTAGTAATCAGTACAATTTGGTACTAGCACAAGAACAGACCCATAGACCAGTGGAACAGAATAGAGAGTCCAGATATAAACTCAAGCATATATGGTCAATAAATATATGATAAAGGAGACGTGGATATACAATGGGGAAATGACAGCCTCTTCAACAACTGGTGTTGGCAAAACTGGACAGCTACATGTAAGAGAATGGAACTGGATTATTGTCTAACCCCATACACTAAACTAAACTCAAAATGGATCAAAGTCCTGAATGTAAGTTATGAAACCATAAAACTCTTAGAAAAAAATATAGGCAAAAATCTATTGGACATAAACATGAGCAACTTCTTCATGAACATATCTCCCCGGGCAAGGGAAACAAAAGCAAAAATGAACAAGTGGCACTATATCAAACTAAAAAGCTTCTGCATGCAAAGGATACCATCAGTAGAAAAAAAAGACATCCTACAGTATGGGAGAATATATTTGTAAATGACATATCTGATAAGGGGTTGACATCCAAATTATATAAAGAGCTCATGCACCTCAACAAACAAAAAGCAAATAATCCTATTAAAAAATGGGCAGAGGATCTGAACAGAGACTTCTCCAAATAAGAAATTCAGATGGCCAACAGACACATGAAAAGATGCTCCACATTGCTAATCATCAGAGAAATGCAAATTAAAACCACAATGAGATATCACCTCACACCAGTAAGGATCGCTACAATCCCAAAGACAAACAACAGCAAATGTTGTTGAGGATGTGGAGAAAGGGGAACCCTCTTACACTGCTGGTGGGAATGTAAACTAGTTCAACCATTGTGGAAAGCAGTATGGAGGTTCCTCAAAAAACTAAACATAGAAATACCATTTGACCCAGGAATTCCACTCCTAGGAATTTACCCTAAGAATGCAGCAGCCCAGTTTGAAAAAGACATATGCACACCTTTGTTTATCGCAGCACTATTGCCAAGAAATGGAAGCAACCTAAGTGTCCATCAGTAGATGAATGGATAAAGAAGATGTGGTACATATACACAATGGAATATTATTCAGCCATAAGAAGAAAATGAAATCTACCATTTGCAACAACATGGATGTAGCTAGAGGGTATTATGCTCAGTGAAATAAGCCTGGCAGAGAAAGACAAGTATCAGATGATTTCACCTATCTGTGGAGTATAACAACAAAGCAAAAACTGAAGGAACAAAACAGCAGCAGACTCACAGAACCCAACATTGGACTAAGAGTTACCAAAGGGAAAGGGACTAGAGAGGGTGCGTGGGAAGGGAGAGATAAGGGGGGAAATGGGGCATTATGATTAGCACACATAATGTAGGGGTGTAGGGACATGGAAAGGCAGTATATACAGAGAAGACAAGTAGTGATTCTATAGCATCTTACTACACTGATGGACAATGACTGTAATGGGGTATGCTGGGGGGACTTGATAATGGGTGAGTCTAGTAACCATAATGTTGTTCAAGTAATTGAACATTAGTGATATCAAAATTAAAAAATTTAAAAAATATATTACTATTACCTATAGTCAATGATTCTATAACATCTTACTAACTTGACAGTTAGTAACCACACTAGAGGGGGTGATGATTTAATAACATGGGTAACTGTAGAACCACTGTGTTATATATCTGAAAGTAACAAGATTGTGTATCGATGATACTTCAATAAAAGTTATTATTACTAATAACATGTCAAAATAATAATTTATCTACAAGTATTTCTATTCATCTAAAGTTTTCCAAGTTAATTAGGGATTGTTCATTGAAAGTTTGTCCAAAGCTGAATTTCAGAATTCTTGAGTCCTAGGTTTACATTTATAATGAGACTCAAAGGATAAGAATTACTAAGACTAGTTCTCCAAATTACAAAGTGAAAGTGATTTATATTTACATAGTTCTCTGTGAATTTTGAGATAAAAAAGATTCTGTTTCCTGACAGCAAACTTGTAACTAACAATTTACATGTCCAGGCAATTTAAAAGTTTGGAAACATCCTCTGCATATGTCATGGCAGATTAGAGCAGATTATTTTACCTTTTGGTCAGTTTCAACATTGCTGGTTCTCAACTTTAAGAAAATGAGTATTCTGACACTCAGTTTTTAAGAATTTTAAAAATAATTCTCTAGCATAGTTATTAACTCAGAAAACTAATCTAATGCATACACATTAGGCTTGAATTTTACCAAATTTTAAATACATGTCACTAGAGAAATCAAGATCCAAACTCAGGGCAATATGTGTTCTGTAACTGAAGTGATTATATGGCCCAGTTTGCCCAGTACTCCCCTAACTTACACCTGTTATTCCCATATTCCACCTAGCTTAACGTTTGCCACAAATTTTTAATTTTTAACATATCATTATGAATAACTGCACTCAAGTAATACAGGATGGTTTTGCTATACTCACTTTATTTTTCCATCTTCTGCCATGCTTTGTCTAGTACAGTGTGGAGTACAGGTACAATGAACAGAGTTCACACCTTAGCTTCCCGTTCAATCCTAAAGCCAACACCTCGCTCTCTTTCCTGACAAAATGAAGTACACCTGCACACTAGCAACCAGAGGCAGCTGATTCTATCCAGTCTTGGGTGTTAGTAGGTGAAATGTCTGACATTGCTGCTCCTGCTAGCCACTTACGGTACCTACCAGCAGTGCCACAGACAATCCTCAGCCTGACAGATGCACAAAACCTCCAGGACACCATCAGCTGAGTCAGTGGGAAATGTGTTTGTGAAATACATGCAGGAAAGAGATGCTGTGTGTTCTGTATAATGTACAGAGATTAATCTAAACACTCTTACTATAGGATTTTTGCTATTTATTTACTATATTGTGTGAATCCACAATTACTTAGTTTAGTAACATTTTGTTATGCAGTAATTATTATAAACTCAAATTATTTTTAGTACCTCCTTTTATGCCCAGTCCACACATAGAATATATGGTCACACTACTATATAACCAAACACCTTATTCTCTATCACATTACACTGTTCTTTATTAGGGAGTGTATAGACATAACTACATAAACCATCTCCTCGCCTTCAAATCCATGAACCTGAAACCACAGCTAGGATCCATGAACAAGAAAACCAACTAATATTATATTACTAGTACTACAGTAAAGCTATTTTTGTGATAAAATTACAAGATTCTATGATACAATTACTTTTTGTTGATTTACAAACTGCTTCAGAATTATGTTTAAACTCTGAGGACTTCATCTGAGTTTTTAAACAGAGTTTAAGTTAAAGGAGGCAGGAACCAGTTTAAGTACCATAACAGAAGGAAATTTTATCATTGTGGTTAGGAGATAGTTATTCATTACTTCAAACAGCATACTTTGGAATATAATTCATCAAATAGCCTCTTAAAAAGTATCAAATACATTTAAACAAGTATAGGACAAGTCCACATTTTTTAAATAAATTCTTAAAAGACAGTTATTTTCCTTAAGTGACAGGTTGGCCCAAGTTAAAGGCAAGGTCATCTGAGGTTCCTGGAGGCATTTCAAAACCTTCCAAGTCTAAAAACACAAAACAATTTAAAAACAAAAAAACATCCCTTCTGTCTACAACAGTGCTTCCATTCTGGATGACTAACTTAACAGATGGAACAAAATCTGAAGCAAAAAAAAAAATCAATTTTGATCTTTGAAAAAAATGTACTGTGTAGGGTTATTATAAAAGGATAGTTGTTTAATTCTCGATATATCCCAGACATAAATTTCAGGTTACCTTTCTATTCGATTCAAAACTTCAATTTAAAAATGCGAAATTTAAATTTGAACATTAGATGGCCTTAAAAACTCTACATCACATGGAATCAGTGTTTATAAAACATCTTTAACCCAAGATATACCCTAGTCAACATTCAGTGAAGGTAGTAGAGTAGGTCTCACTTTTACTCCAACCAAAAGAGTTGCTTAGATAAAAAAAAAAAGTGCGAAACTTGACAAGTATCCCAAAGAACTATACTCTGGGAATCCTGCCTTAATAAAACTGAAAAAAAGTCACTATGTCTAATACTTGATGTATACATATACTCTTCATATACAACAATAAATAGTTGTAAAAATTTTTTTAAAGAAAATATAAACAACATAGGTAGTCAGCTTAATAAGATCTTAACTTAAGTAAATAACACTATATTTGCTCCTTAATTAAGGAAACAATAATCTCTGCTTTGGATGGTTAATCAAAGTAGTCCAGAAGAAAAAGGAAAGCTAGGTTTTAATCCCAGCTATATTTTTTCAGTTGAGGAAGCTAGAAATCATAAGGGGTCCTTTCCAGCTCTAAAATGATACTTTGTGGATAAAACTAATGAAAACAGCCCAATACTTCTAGAGATTTTAGTTCTCTCCCTAGTTTCCATCACGCAAAAATGTCATTTTAGAAAATCCTGATAAAAAGCAATAGGTACCAGAATAGGAATTAAGATCAACTCATTCCCCACTTTATGAACGAGGATTTGCACACAACTGTCTCAGAGGCACCATCGATTTACAAAGTGAGTATGGATACAATACTTGTATTTCACTTCAGAGGCAAAGGCAGTTCAGTGGTAAACTATGGAAAACAGATTCCTACTCAGATTTCCAGATGGCCCTCTTAGAAATATCTTATTTCACCTACTTTATTATGCATATTCCCCCATATTTAGGCATCTCTTTACTTGAAACATGTATAATAATCAATGGTATATCATGGTTTAATTGTAGGGATTTTTTCCCCTTAAGAGTGAATGAAATAGTCATTGATTTGAGGAAATATGTTATTTGTCTGGGTAGCTGCTCTTGAGAATGCTCCAATTCAGCGCACATCTGATTGTTAATATAGTCAAAAACACGTTTGATTATACTATAAACAAAATGGACCTTGAAATAAAAACACATCAATAAGCAATTCACCTGAGTCTCAAATATACCAAACGGGTAAAGATTCTTTTTAAAATGCAAATTGACAAAAATAAACATCAACTAGGGGAGGAAAAAGTGTATATTCTACACTCCTGAGATAAAGTAATTTGGAAGCTGAATCGAACTTTTCGCTGTCACTTAATTCTGTGAAAATAACCTCAAATCACAACTGTAAATTAGGTTTCAATCTTTCTAATAGCACAGTCATTTCCTATACCAGCACAAAGACGAATCTTTCCGAAGAGTTGTAAGGCTCAAAATTAAAGAGAGAAAATAAAGTGCTTTGCAACTTAAACAGTGTACAGGAAAGCTGTACAAGAAAGTTTACACTGGCTTCTGAGATCAGACACTGAAGGTTTGAGTGCCATTCAATACCTCTTTAATCCCGAAAAAAAGCTCCAACTAGTCTGAGCATCAGCTTCCTCAGTTAAAAAAGTGTATGAGCCACTTTATACTCCTTACTCCTATGTTTAACAATTACTTTCGAATGTTTACAAGGTACTAAGCAATCATTTACGGAGAGGACCCAAAAATATTTGATACTTAGAAACCATCTTTGTAAGAGAATAATGTCTGAATAAGGCACTACAACCTGATTCAGGATACCAATTCCCGCCTGACATTTAAAATCCACACACCTGAATGAAGCTTAGTGAATTTCTTAAATCCAGGCTCTGAACATCATAGAGAATATACGCCTTGCTCAAGTAAACTGCAATTCAAACCTGCAGTTTCCCGCTGGCAAAACTGATTTTGGGAGGGTCTCAATGAACTCCAAGCCAACTAAAAGTTTAACACAGAAGTGAAAGCGAAGGTGCTCAGTGCAGAAACAAGACGAAAGAGGGTCCTAAGAAAAATGTGAGTTGGAGAGGACGAGAGCGCAGAACGACCCAACGTGCTCTCCGCACACCACGTTAGCAACTTTTTGCAACAGCCCGGGACTCCCGACTTCCCCCGGGCGTGGCGGCAGCGGCTCGCGTCCCGGGTAAGGCTCCCACTGCGGGCAGGGATCCACCGCAAACGCACACGTAAAATGAGGAGCGAGATGAATCGGGGGCGGGCTTGGCCTCACTTCCCTCGGAGATGGGGGAGGGGAACGGAGCAAGCGACCCGCGGGCCACTGGCCAGACGCGGGGGGAGGAGGGCCGACCGCGGGACCGGTGGGGGAGGTGCTGCCGCCACTCAGCCCAGGGGGCGGCCGGCCTCGCCCCCGCGGACCCCCAAGCGGGCGAGAGGCATCGCGGCTGGCCTCACCGAGGACAGGCGGGACGCGGGGTGGCGGGAAGACGCGAGGACAACCAGCCCGAACGCCGCACGCGAGGCCCTAACTCTGCCCTGCCTTCGGCGGGCCCCAGGAGATCCGCAAAAGGCCCTGAGCCTCCCGAAGAGACGGGGTGAAGACTGAAAAGGCCCCCACACACCCCCCGCCTGCCTCCCTGCCTCCGCCCTGCGGCTGCTCTCCACGGGCTCCGCGCCCCACAGCGGCGCGGGGGAGGCGGGGGCCAGCGGCGCGGCCGCGGGAAGCTGAAGCCCTCCCCGACGCCCGCAGATCGGAGGGCGCAGGAACCCTGAAGCTCAGACAAAATCAACAAAGCACCTGCCGCTCCGGATGAGAAAACATGCCACAGGCCCCGACCGGGGGCTCTCCGACGCGCCACTGCCCGGGCCGCAGGGCTGCGCTGACGGGCGGGGGGGGGAGGCGGCGGGAAGGGCCCCGCGCCGCGGCTGCCCGGCCCGCGAGCCTCACCTCCTCCTGGAGGCGGTAAGGCCGGGACCCCCATGCCAGAAACTGACCTTGGAGTCTCCGTTGCACAGAGCCATCGGGGCCGGGGCCGGGGCTACGGCGGCGAAAGTATGAGACGGGGCGGGAGAGGGCCGGTGAGGTCAACGCCGCGGGCCGGGTCTGAGGAGGAGGCCTTGGCGAAGAGCGGACCGGCACGGAGAGGAGCTGGCCGCGGGCGAAGCGCCGAATCCAGCAGCAGCCGCGGAGCGCGGGCCCCAGCGCCGCGGGAGAGGAGACCAGCAGCGCGCACGCTGCCCCCGCCTCCTGCTTCCGCCCCGGCCGGCCACTGGGCGGAGCCAGAGCCCGTTTGGCTAGGCTGCGGAGCCGCGGGCTCCCCCCGTGCGGCCGCCGCCGCCAAACAAGCCCTCCTCGGGAGGAGGGGCCTTCGGCGCCAGGCCCGCCCTTCGGGGGAGGAAACCCGCCCTGTCTTTGGTCGGCCGGCCCACGGGAAGAGAGGGCCTGAGGCTTCTGGACCCGCCCCCAGCACCGAGATCCGCCCCCTAGGGAAGGAACCTACCCTACCCCCGCACAGTGTAGCTGTCAGAGGAGCCCGCAGTAGCCCGCGTTCCGCCGGTCCCTCCCGCCGCCGCGCGGGCCCGGACCCTCGGAGGAGGGGCCTGTGGCGGTAGCCCCACCCCCGCCTATAGGCCCGCCCTCCGAGGAAACCCCAAGCCTCAGAAGGCTTGGAGTAGGCCCTCCAGTCTGCAGCCTTTGACTGCTGCAAGAAGCTGGAGGCACGGAGTGGGAATCCCCCACGAAAGATGGACCTCTGGGGGAACTCAGCCGGTGGCGCCACCCCCATCTCAGGTTGAGAGAGATGGGGGAGGCCAAGGCTGCTTTGAAGGGTTTTGGGGCGACATCTCAAGGGACGTCAAAGTGATATTTGATCCCATAGATTCCTCAAAAGTTCTACAGCAGGTGCAGAATTTCCAAAAGAAATGGGTTTGGGAGCAGCAGTCTGGTGGGAAACTGGGCCGAGGTCATGAAAGTCTGTGAAGCAATGTTTTCATTTGAATTGTCGGAAAGGGGCTGCAGTCCTTCTCCCTATTTCTTGGCACCCATGAAGACGAGGTATTACTTTTAATTTGGGCACCTGGGGGCTTAAGTCGGTGTTGCAGAATAAATAACACTTGGAACTGCTTCCAGGTAACCAAGATTTTTAACAAACTCTTAGTTATTTTAACAGAGCCGACATTTGCTGAGCGCATGCTGTGTCAGACTCTAGTCCAGGTATTAAGGAATCACAGTGCGATAACCCTGGCTTCCAAAAACTCATTTTATTCTAACCAATCCCATCTAGTAGTTAAGTAGGATTGATGTCTTTATCCATCTTTTACTAATGAGGAAATTGAGGCTCGTTGAGATAACGTGCCTCTGCCTCTGGGTATAGGAGTAAGAAGAAAAGAATAGATTCTTATTATTCAAATACAATAGGAACAAAAGGCCCAAGGCCCTAGTGGACCTCTGACTTAATGAAAATTTACTCTTTTTTGAGCTGAGAAATGGATACCTCAACTTTCTAAAGCCATGGATACTGTAAGGTTCTCTTGGTAGATCTGTATGAATAATCCATAGAACAGGGTCGATCCAATAGGAAGGCCTCAACTTGTATGAACAGCCACCCAGAATGTGATGTGATATGGAGGATTATGAAATGGCTAAATTAAATCTATAGTAATATATAGTTTAGATATATTCTAGTGGTCACATGTGTTTATAAAGACTATTAGCATGTACCAGAATCCTCGTATTTCAAATTTTTTTCCCGCAACTTTTGTCTCTGTTGACCCCTCCCTCTTTCTTAAACTTAGGTGTGGGGAAGTTGGGTTCCTATGGCCAGGATCCTCAGTGAACTTAAACCACCTGATGATGTGACTGGCCTGTTGCTAGGCTACCACTGCCACACCTTTAGGCAATATAAGCTATTATTGCGCTACATAGAGAGCTCGGCCCAGTGGTTTGGGCGGAGGCAGAGACGCTAGTGCTCAACCTACCGCCAGAGAACAAGCCTGGTAATAAACCCTTTCACCCCAAAGAACGTTTTGCTGCCAGTTTCTTTGGTCACACTGAATCCATAGCGAACTTGCCCAGGGCTGAAACATTGGCAAGACACTAGGTTTCACTTACTTTGTGTTGTAGAAGTGTCTTGGTCCCTGTTCCTCAATCCTACAGGAAAAAGCTTAAATGTTGGTTTTCTTCCGTATTTCCATTTTAAATCTCTTCTCACCTTATTCTTCACCTGTCTTCCCCTGAGCCACTTGTTTTAAAATATAAACTTGTTTTAAATATCCTTAATAGGCTCTATGTCCTGAGAGCTCTCACTTCTGAGCTCCAGATCCATGTTACTCCATCCCAAATTAGATGTTCAGTGGCATGTTGGGCCCAATCTCAACAAGTCCAGAACAAAACTTCCCAAATTTTTATGCCCAATCTCACCGACACCATGATATTGGAGGGAAAATATTCAGTTTTTAAGCCATGAGCTGTACTTTTTCATAGGTACCCTTTATCAAGTTGAGAAAGTTCCTTTCGGTTCCTATTTTGCTGAGAGTTTTCATCAGGACTGGATATTGTCAAATGCTTTTTCTATGTATATTGAGACTTATATGTTTTTTTCTTTTTGCAGTTTGTTAAAGTGGTAAATTACATTGATTGATTTTTGAATGTTAAACCATCCCTACATTCCTGTCAAACTTAAAGTAATCATGATGCATTTTCCTTTATATATATTGCATTGGAGTTGCCAAAACTTTGGTTTGGGATATTTGCATAAGGAATATCCATGTTTGTGAGGAATATTAGATTGCAGTTGACTGGTTTTCATGTAAGTGTAATGTCAGCCTCAAATAATAAAGTTGAGAATTTGTGTAGAATTATTTCTTCAACAGTTGGTATAGAATTGATTTTATTTCTTCCTTGAAAGTTTGGTAGTATTCATCAGTGAAGTCATCTGATTCTGAAGTTTTTTTTGTAATGAGGCTTTTAACTACAAATTCAATTTTAAAAAATAGATACAGAGCTCTTCAGGTTATCTATTTTCTGAGTGAGCTTTGGCTATTTGTGTCTTTCAAGAAATTTGTGAATTTTCTCTGTAGTTTTCCTCATCAGTCTGGCTAGTTTACCGATTGTATTGGTCCTCTCAAAGAATAGTTCTTAGATACATATGTAGTTTTTCTGCTTTCTGTTTCCTTGACTTCATGTTTAATTTGCTCATTCTAGTTTCTTTTTTTTCATAACAACAGGATGAGAAGTATGGAATGCTTCACAAATTTGCATGTCATCCTTGCTTAGGGGCCATACTAGACTTCTCTGTATTGTTCCAATTTTAGTATATGTGCTGCCCAAACGAGCACTTTTTCTAGTTTCTTAAGTTGGAATCTAAGAGCACTTATTTGAGACCTTCTTTTGTAATGAGGTACTTACCTCTATGAACTTCCTGTGAAATATTACTGTAGTGATATCTCACAAATTCTGATATATCATCTTTTCATTTTCATTCTGTTCTAGTGTCTAATTTCCCTTTTTAGTTCATCTTCGGCCCATGGGTTATTTAAAAACATGTTATTTACTTTACAAATGTTTGAGGATTTTCCAGAGATCTGTTACTGGTTCTAATTTAATTTCCTTGTTCTTAGAGAAAATATTTTTGTATTACTTGAATCCATTTAAATTTACTAATATTTGTTTTATGATTAAGAATATGGTCTATCTTGGTTAATGTTCTGTGTGTACTTGAAAAGAATGTGCATTCTGCTGTTGTTGAAAGGCATGTCCTATAAATGGCAAAAAGGTCAAGTTGGTTGATAGTATTGTTCAAGAATGTTATTTCTTGCTGATTTTCTGTTCATTTGTTCTATCAGTGACTGAGAGAGGGATACTAAAATCTCCAACTAAAATTGTGATTTTATCAACTGCTCCTTGTAGTTCTATAAGCCTTTGCTTCATGTATTTTGAAGTTCTGTTATTAGGGTCATAAATATATAGAATTGTTATCGATCACTTTATCATTATGAAAAATGATATTCTTTATCTCTGATAATATTCTTTACTTTGACATTTACTTCATCCAATATTAAAATATCATGCGTACTTTGACTGGTCTTGGATGATACATCTTTTGCAATCCTTTAACCTACTGGTGTCTTTTTGTTTAAAGTGTTTCATGTAGGCAGCAAAAAATGAGGTCTTATTTTTTTGTCTGATTGCCAATTTCTTTTAATTGTATGTTTAGATGATGATTTATACTTAATGTGATTATTGATATAGTTAGGTTTGTGTCTATATAAGGATTCTCAAGGTGGCAAGCTGGGGCAATTGAAGGGCTCATCTCTTTTGTTGCCTCTCAGTGGTCACTGTCCTATGATGTTTGATATCTAGTATTTTGAAACCATTGCTTCATATATTTTGTCTGAGTAATTTTTTTTAATTGTTTCAGGCAAAAGGATAAATCCCATTCCTGTAACTCCATATGTGGCAGAAGTAAAAGTCTGGCCTCTTTTCATGATTAGTTGAGGCATCTTAAATGTATACGGTTTTCCTTCCTTTATTTGTCTTATACTTCTTTTCATTAAGGGTGAAGATTGCCCTGAATTCAGAACAACTTAGGCAACATAGAATAGTGATGCCAATACTTAGAAATGTAATTATGTGGTTTGTGGAGTCAACACATGTTTTGAGAAACATTTGATAAAATTCACAGATAGAAATTTTATAGGACTTCAGATTTGGTGAGTATCATATTATAAAGTATTTATTTCTAGAATAACCCATGGTCATCTTATTTCATCTTTAAAAATGAATAATATTTTAAATGTCCCACTAACAAAAAAATTAACTTTTAACTTATGAAAAATATTAGATGTCAACTTAAAATGTGGAAGGAAGTACAAAGTTTTTCAAAATCCTTTTAGGATGGTACATGAATTTTGTTTGTTTTTAATTGAAAACAACTGTTTTAAAATAATTCTGATCATATATCCCTCTCTCGGAATCTTCTTAATGGCTCCCCATTGCTCTCAGGATAAACTCCAAACTTCTAATAGGGCTTATTTGGTACTTGCAGATTTGGCCAACACATCTTCACTTTCAGCCTGCTCTCTAGCCACTGCCACCCTTAATCAATTGTCTAGCCATATTAAACTGCTTCAGTTCCATAAACATGACATGCTCTGTGTTGACTCAAGCCTTTTGCACATAAATATATTCTATAATATTTCTATTCTCTTCCCTACAACTTTGAAGTCTTGGGTTAGATATCTGTTCCTCTTTTGTGCTCCTATAATCCTTCCTCTTCATTAGTACTCACTGTCCTCTACTGTATTTACCTGTTCACTTGTGTCTCTACACAGAAAATGCCTGGAGTAGTATCATCCTGCTAACAAAGAGCAAACCTATCACCCAGATACTGGTTTCTAAATACCATTGTCCGTCAAGACAAATCAGGACTTCTTGGAAAAAAGCTTGACTTCAGAACTAAGGCAAGGACAAAGTGAGCAGGAACATCTTTTTGTGCCAGGAAGTAAGGAAATGCTCAGAGAATGATGGGGATAGGTCAGAGGGACACAGAAGTTATTTTGAAAGGACTTTTACTGCCCAAATCTGGGACAATATATCAAAATAAGTAGTGATAGTAAACAGATTATATCCACTGATTAAATTAGGAGTGCATCAGTCTGATGATACAGATTGATTATTTACTGGTGAGAAAACCCTTAGAATGTGAATGAATAAAAGTCAAAGGAATACTTGGATTAGAAAATCGTCATTTTGCATCCATCACAGATATAATAAATTCAAGCAAGAATCATCAATGGGTGGTAGGACTTGTGAATGAAAGATGGATCTAGAATAGGGTTTTCTTTTACATGGTCTCAAAGTATTGCTCTACA
Source organism: Manis javanica (assembly GCF_040802235.1). NCBI lineage: Eukaryota > Metazoa > Chordata > Mammalia > Pholidota > Manidae > Manis > Manis javanica. The sequence goes on from NC_133158.1 coordinate 147,816,323, forward strand.
AACTAATCATTAATTATACAAGGAAAAAGAGTAACTTTGTAGTGGAGAAAACTAAAGACCCCTCCTTACTCAACTGATCGAAATTAACATCAACAGTAATGAACAAATGAGCATTGTGTGTCACCTGACAGATGCAGTGAGTACAGCCCAGTATTACTTCATGGTGTCTTGCAGAAAGTGCATAATCCAACCATGAGTAAACATCAGGCAAACCCAAATGGAAGCACATGCCAGAAAATAATGGGTCTGTAATTGTTCCAATTAAAATTGTAACAAATACCCTAAAACCTAGTGACTTAAAACAACATTTTTGTTACAGTTTGGAAAAGGTTCAGCAGGGGCAGCTCTTCTCTGCCTTAATGTGCAGCTGGTGCAGCCCATGGCCTGGCTCCACCAGGTCTCAGCTAGAGAGGTACAAAGGTTGGGAGCTAGATTCATGTGAAGGCTTTCCCACTCACATCTCTGATAGCTCAGCAGGGAGACTCCACCAGCTGAGGGTTGGAATAGTTGTAACCCGTCTAGCATCTCTACCTCTCTGCGGTCTCTCAGCTTCAGGGTAACTGGATTTCCAAATGTCAGCTCACAACTCTAAGGGAAAGAGAGATTTTTGTGGAAGAGAGAGCCAGGTATATATATCACATTTTGTTTATCCATTCATCTGTTGACAGGCATTTCGGTGGCTTCCACCTCTTAGCTATTGTGAATAATGCTGCTATTATAGTGTTGGTATATTAAATCAAAAATATCAGAATGAAACCTGGTAACTCATAAAATAGCTTTCAGGAAGGATGAGGAAATACAGGCTTCAAAATGCAGTGTGCTTTCTGTTTTTGTGTAAGTAATGATAACACTTTCAATGGAATGTTTAAACAGGACTATATGCTGTTTTCATATATTAAAATCACTTATCTTCACATAATGTCCATGAATTTAGTATTCTGGCAATAAGCATCATAATACTTATACAAGTACAGGGCTCAATTTGTAAACAATGGCTTGATGTTTTAAAATTTCAACATATTCCTAGTAGTCAGCTCCACATTCACTGCCTCAATTCAACCAAGATGCCACAAATTTGAGATGACTAGAAAAAAACAGTGTGGCTCAACTTTAGTTAAGGACTGTTACAAAACTTTTCCTGAAAGGAGAAACTTCATAGTCTGCCTTTCCAAAGCTACTCCCATTTTATCTAAGATTTCTTTTCCTGGGGGTGGTGGTAGTTGCCCAAAGTTAAGTAGCTTCTCTGGGAACAACTTGGTGGAAAAGATAGGTAACTAGTTAATCAGCATTTCAAAAGACAACTTTTAAAAAGTGAAAGTGCATTGTAAAGATACCCAAAAGAATTTCAGGGTGGGACAAACATGCTTACCCAATATTCACTGAATGTCCTTTCTCTCTCCACTTCCCAGTCTCCCACTCACACATTTGTTAACTGTTTCTCCAACTTCCTCCATCCCTTAGCCAATTAAACACATCATCTTTTGTCCTAGTGTTCATTCTCATATTCTCTGTGCCTTTCAACTGGCTACAGTATATACATGAAAAGAATGTTTGGTTGTAGGGGGTTGTGTTTCTTTTTACTTACTTATATAGAATTAAATAATACATTTGAAAGTACTTTCTACGTGATAAAGCACTTTACAAAATTTTTCTTATTTTCAGAGTATATTCCCATGCCTCACACATTGTAGGTACCCAATAGATGGTTATCAAATGATATAGTAAAGCATTATATATTCTGTTTTATTTTTACAACCATGTACATTAGAGGATGAAAAGAAGGGGAAATTTTTCCAGCAAAAATACAGGTATTTTAATCTCTAAAATGTATGGAGCACATTATATGTAATAAATTAAAACACACCAAAATTCCAATTACAAAAGGGGGAAAAATTCACAAATTAGGCACTATAAATAATAAAGATATTTTGGTGTCACATTCCCATTTTCTTAAGTCCCATAAAATAACAGAAGAAATATTTAGAAGCAAAATATGGCAATATTGGAAAACCAGATAGATAAGCAGAGAAAAATGTTGCTCCTAGGGATGCAAAATGGCACAACTACCTTAGAAACACTTGGCCATTTCTTGTAAAGTTAAATATATGTTCTCATATGACTCAGCAATCCTATCCTAGGTAATTTCCCAAAAGAAATGAAAACTTAACATTTACACAAAAACCTATATGCAAGTGTTTATAGTGACTTTATTCAAAATTGCTAAAAACTGTAAATAATCCAAATGTCCTTAAACTGCTCCGTGGGTAAACAAACGCTGGTATATCCTTATAATGAAAACCAACTCAGCCAAAACACAAGAAGGGGCAGTGGAACAGAGAGAACTATCAAAAAAGATGACACATAAATGAATCTCAATGCATTATGCTGACTCAAAGAAGCCAGACTTAAAAAGTTACTTACTGTATGATTCCATTCATATGACATTTTGGAAAAAGCAAAACTATAGGGAGAAAAAAAACAGATCACTGGTTGACAGAGGCTGGTGGTGGATGGAGAGGTTGCCTTCAAACAAGCACAAGGGAATTTGTTGAAGTGATAAACTGTTTCGTATTTTGATTGTGAGGTGGTGGTTACACAACTGGTCAAAATACTTCGTATTTATCAAAACTCATAAAGCTGTACACTAAAAGTTTACTGTATTTAAATTATGCCTCAATAAACCTGACTATTTTGCAGCCCTCTTCCCCAAAAAAACGCAATTAAAAAATTCTGAGGACTATATAGATGTATACATATTACAGTGAACTTGAAAACCAGTTGAGCAATTTGCAACCACACATAGTTATACAAAGAGGCCACTAGATGGTGGTACTAGATTTTGTAATTGAGCCCAAGAGAAGTTGGATGTTTAGAAATCACAAGCCTGGCAGTCCAGCAGTTTTTTGGAAAATTTCCCATAAATTCACGGCTCGAACTCCTGCTGTCTTGCCTTGGGCTGCATTAGTTTCTGTATTTTTGCTAAGCCCGGTCTCCTAGCCTTCCACTGATTCTGGAAGGCCATCAATATCCTTCCAGTAAAATTCTGTCTGCTCTGTTTTTGTTCCTATTTTTTATTTTGTTTTCTGAAACAGATTGAATAACAGAACTAATAATGGCTGTTAATTTATTTTTTGTTTTTCTTTTTTTCATTACGGAGAATTTTGAACATGTACAATATAAACAGGATGGTATAATGAATCTCTTACATACCCTCACCAAAGTTCAATAGTCATTGATAATCTGCTACTCTTAATTTATCAAACTTCCACCACCCCAATCCTCAATTGTTTTTTACAGTCCTTTTTAATTAGATAAAGTTTAAATATTTTTTTAATGCATAGACTTTTTAAAAAATAATCTTATTTTTTTAAAGCAGTTTTAGGTTCACAGCAAAATTAAGTGGTAAGTACAGAGAATTCCCATATCCCCCATTCCCCACTCATGCATAGCCTCCCCCATTATCAATATCCCACAGAGTGATACATTTGTTACAATTAATGAATCTCACTGACACATCATTATCACACAAAGTCCATAGCTTACATGAGAGTTGACTGTTGGTGTACATTCTACAGGTTTGAACAAATGTATTATGACATGTATGCACCATTATAGCATCATACCGAGTTGTTACTCTACCCTAGACATCCTCTGTGTTCCACCTATTCATATCTCCTTCTCACTAATCCCTGGCAAAATGCACAGATTTTAACTGCACAATTCCAGTTTTTTTCCAAGGACCTAGTTTGGAAGTTTCCAAAACATAAAGCAAAAAGAAAAAGGAAAATCATAAGAGAAAACTTAAGAGATAAATCCAGTCAATGACAAAAAGTTTACTCGGAATTCCAGGAGTTAATAAAGAGGAAAGAAAGAAAAGAAAAAATAGAATATATTATAAAAGAAAATTTCCCTAAATTCAAGATATGGAACTTTGTTCAAAAAGGCCTAATAAATGTTGAATAAGATTAATAAAAAAAATACATGTACGTGTCTTCATACATTATGGTGAAAATTCTGAACTCTATGAAAATGCCACAATCTTCCAGAAAGAAAAAACAAGAAATGAGCAAAAGAACAAAAATGGATTAATATTAAGTAACAATAATATAAATTCATATATTTTTGAGCTTCAGCCTCCAAATGACAAGAAAAAGAAAATATTTTAAAATATATATCATAAACATGAACATATGCTTTTATCATTAAAAGAATACAAAATAATTCTGTATTTTATCATATTGATATAGACTGATAAGTTTGATAACAAAGTTGATGAGGTGCAAACAGGCAATTAATCAGTTAACAGTATAAATAGGTATAAAACTTTTAGAAGGGCTATTTGGCAATATTATCACACTTTAAATATACATTTTCACCCAGAAATTTCACCTCTAAAATATATCTGTATATATATATATGTGTGTGTATATATATTATACATATATACGTAATTTGGGAGTGAAAAGTTTGGGGAAAACAAACCACCAAACTAAAAACCTTAAAGAACCTAACTAGTCATCGGTATTATCAGTGTAAGACTGGTAGGTAATTTTACCAAATCCATACAATGGATTCTGATAGGCCTAGCATGGACCTGGTGTTCACTCTCACGGTGGTTCAAGCATGTGCAGTGGAGAATGGAGAAAGTAGGGGGTGCGGCAACTGAACGCAAGAAAAGAGTCATGGAAAGACAGTTTTGTTTTGACAATTTCACCAGCTTCACCAGAACACATCAATAAGGGAAGATGAGTTTCCTAAAAGAATATTATCAGAAGGGGGCAGAGGCACAGAGTGTGCAAAAAGAACAGCTGTTTATGACAGTACTGACTGAAGTTCCTGCGCAGTATCAGTCTTGTTCTCACAGTGGTAGTGACAGTTGTCTGCACGTTTACTGAGGGCCTGGTAAGGGGATCACTCCCAGATTTATAGAGCAGCAGGGAGGACATGTCTGTGTTCCATGTGGAGTCAGTAAAGGTAGCTCAATTTGGGGCTAGGGAATGCACTTCCAACATAGCTTACATACCTGGTTTGCAAGTTGGTGCTGTCGACTGGGAGTTCGGCCTAAATGGAGAACAACAGGTCTTAGCTACCCTCTAGGTAGTTCTTCCCTTAGTACATGGGACTCAGTTCCGCAAGTGACTCTCTCAAGAGACATAAGTGACCACTGACAGATTCTTAAGACCTTAGTCCAGTATCACCTCAGTTTAATTCTACTGATCAGACATAGAACCTAGATTCAAGGAAAGAAAAATGACAAAGACTTTGGAAGCTACATTTTAAGACTGACACATCAGATTCAGGAAGAACAATTTCAGTTATTTATGTGTCCTCTAAAAAGCCTTGAGAATTTACATATTACATTAAGTGTGACCAACTGACTTACTATATGTAATAATATCTGGCATCACATTATATTGCCTTTTACACTAAATTAAACCAAGATTGCACTATATTCCGTATCAGAATTTCATGACCCATCCTTCACCTCCAGCCTACTTTTGGTCAAAATTCAGTTCCTAAAAGAGAGGACTTACCAAGAGGGATTTGGTCTCTTGTTGATGCAATAGTATCAATTGAATGTAAGCTCTGTAAAGCCATAAAGTAACATTTAAACTCTGGCAGATAGTGGAGAAATGCATAAAGAATGAGGATAATCATAAATATCATGAGACATTTATCTATTTGTATCTAAGATTTTAGTCAGAGAACACCTAACCAGAATAAATAACAAGGATCAATATGATCAATTCTAGGTAACCAAGTAGCTAATTTCTTTAAGAATTAACTATCTTTTTTTGATGGATACAAGACATATTAGATAGTATATGGACTCCCTTGGCTGGCCTATAAATAGTTGAGGGTGATTATATTACTTTGGATGACTTAGACAACACATTTATAATAGTCTGTTGAATTTCTTACTTTGTTCTTTGTGTCTGTCAGTATGATCACATATTTTGGTTAGAAACTGCTAGTCACTGTATACCCCTGTGTACTGTACTCCTCTTGGTAAATTAACTGAGGTTTTAAAAACAATGAGATTTTGAATATTTGAAAAGGCAGGATGACCTGTCCAGAGTACAAGTCATGGTTAATGTGGTAAGTACATGAGATGCACCTCCACCTTTGGCACCTCCACTTGAGTTAAGCCAGAAATGTACCATTTCCTTAATGAATATTTCTCAACTGAAAAAATTCTTCAAACTGCAAATAAATTATTACAATTTTCTGAATAATTGAAGAAAACTTCCCTGAGCTGAAGAAAGATTTTTATTTTCAGATTGAAATGATTCACTGATCCCCAGTTTTAGGGTTTTAAAATCTATCTGCAAATTCTTTGATGCTCCTCCCTTCAAGAAGGAATTTTATTGTCTTTTCCTTCAGTGTATGCTGATTTAGTGACATGCTTCTAATTAAGAAAATATGGTAGAAGTGTGATAGTATTTTTGAGGCTCTGTCAGAAAAGCATTGTAACTTCCTCCTTACTCTTTCTCATAGATCACCTGCTCTGGGAGAAGCCAGCTGCCCTAACACCTAAAGCAGCTCTATACAGAGATTCCATGGCAAGGAACTGAGGCCTCCTGCCATAGCCATGTGAGTGACCATCTTGGAAGTGGATCCTCCAGCCCCAGTCAAAAGCTCTGATATCTTCACTGCAACCTCGTAAGAGATCCTGAGCCAGAATCATCCAGTTAGCCAGTTCTGAATAGCTAACAGCAACTGTGAGATAAAATGTTTGTTGTTTTAAGGTGCTAAATTTCAAAGTAATATGTAACCCAGCAATATATAATGTATTAAGATTAAAAAAAAGAGCACATCCAGAAATTAAAACCTTGTAAGCATCAGACAGAACAAGCTGCTTACAAAGAAACAAAATCAGATGAAAATTGATTTCTTCTTAGTAATAGTGGAAGCTGAAAGTCAACAACTACAGTGTTTTGACAAGAAAAGATTCAGATTACCTATACATCCTATCTTTAAAAATAATGGGAGAAATTCTCTACCTATATTAAAAATGGAAAAGAATTTAATCATGACTACACCAAGATCTTATGGGCAAGATAAACAGTACAGAAAAAGCTATTTAGCAATATTTAAGTTAAATATAACTAAATGGAGACAGTATGAGAATTTTAATGTGTTGTAAAACCAGTCTTGAAATAGAAATAATTTCCATTTATATAGCTAAGTATTAAACTTTCTAATACATAATTCATCGCTCAACAAATTTTTACATGTAACTTACTATGCATACGTACTTTAAATAAAGTTTCAGCAAGTTCATGGACCTTTAAAGCCCACAAATGGAACCTCTCGAGACCTATCATTCCTTGGAGTTCTAAAAAATTTCCTGAAACATTGTATAAAAAATTTTTCAGAAATGTAGTATTTATAGTTTGGTTTCCTGTCTAAATTCTAAGCTACATTTAACATTAAAGTGTGTAACGTTTTGTAGTCAAAGTTTAAGGTCCATTTTTAGGAAACCAACGTTTTTTTCTTAATCATTTTAAGATGGAAGAGTTATTTCAACATTGGACTCTTTGGAGGAGGCCAGCAATAACACCTCTTAAACGGTGTGAGGTTTGGCATGTCTCTTATAGGTGTTTTTTTTTCAGTATTTATAGTTATCCAAAGAATATATATGTTACCTGAAAAACTTTTTATAGATCGTTATTTTCTATACATTACAAATAACGCTATTGGTCCCCTAACGTTATTCTCTCTTATTTCAATGATGCATACATATTGAGTTAACATGAACAAAATTTTAGTATTTGGCTTTTACAAAACCGTTAACGGTAGCTCGAAAAGTGTAATGTAACGAGTTCTATAATTCCAATCCACCCAACATAACTAGTCACCCAGACCCGTTTCCCTCCTCTTCTTTCACCACATTGGGAAAAAGGGACTACAGAGAAACCTAGCGCCTCTTGAGAGCCTAGCGCCTCATTACAGAAACATGTTCGCACAAGACACCTTTTTCCATTTAGCCAGGCCTTTCACTACCCTTTTTGAGACACAAAGCGCCCTTTGCCTGCTAATAAGGCAATTTCGTAAACTTCAATCCTCCTCCGTATTTCTGCCTAGCCCATGAATGCAGCGGCGTCGCACAATACCCAGCCTGGAGCTTGCGCTTTGCCCAGCTACGGCAGCTTCAGAGGCTGCACCGTTATGTCCGCCAGGGCGCGGGCGCCGACTTGGCGCCAACCGCCCTCACGTGGGCGCGCAGGTCCAATCACCGAGGCCCACGCTTTCCAGTTGGCCGCATGCGCTCACAGAGCCGGCGCTCCCGCGGCGCCCGGCTCAGGGCGCATGGTGCTCCCCCGTTAATCTTCCCATGAGGTCCCGGCCACCAGGGTTGCGGGTTCCTATCCAGCCTTGTTTCTGAACTCGGCCATGGGAGCGTGTCCTGATTGGCTTTCCCCGGCGGGGACAGGACTCATTTGAGACCAGGACCACTTCCGGAAGCGCGAGGCCGGAAGTTATCTGGTATCTCTGGAGCCCGGGGTACAAAGTGTAGTCGGCTTCTTTGGTGGCCGTGAGAGCTGGCGGTTGGTCGGGAGACTAGCCGCTCAGTCTCGCCGCTGCTTAGGGGCGCGGTTCCGTCGTAGCACCACGGCCCCTTCCTCCCAGCCCCGAGCCCGGCGCGGCTGCCCGGGAGGCTCCTTCAGATTCCTTGACGCCGCGCCAAGGGGCGCCTACCTGGCATCGCCTGGGCCTCCAGCCAGGGGACTGGCTCCCAGTTTCAGCACTCCAGGCCACAGTAAGAAGTGCCCTTATCACCCTGCGCCCTGTCGCCCTCCCTGAACCATCGGGACTCTGGTCCAGAGCGACAGCCTCGGACCTGGGACTAGAAGGATCCAAGACGCTCAGCCTTGGCCCCCCACAGACGGAGCTCTGCATCGTCTCCGATATGTCACCCACCATTTCCCACAAGGACAACAGTCGGCAACGACGACCAGGGACTTTCAACCATTCTCTGGATATGAAGAGCGGTCCTCTGCCTCCGGGGGGCTGGGATGACAGACATCCGGACTTGGTGGGGGTGGAAGGGGACAAAGAAGCTCTTCTGCGGGATACCGACTCTGGTGATTTCTCAAAAACCCCACGGAGCTGCCGGGCCGAATTAAGCAGCATTTTGCTGTTGCTTTTTCTTTACGTTCTTCAGGGCATTCCACTGGGTCTGGCGGGAAGCATCCCACTCATTTTGCAAAGCAAAAATGTTAGCTATACAGATCAAGCTTTCTTCAGCTTCGTCTTCTGGCCCTTCAGTCTCAAATTGCTCTGGGCCCCGTTGGTTGATGCTGTTTACTTTAGGAACTTCGGACGTCGAAAATCTTGGCTTGTCCCTACACAGTATACATTGGGACTCTTCATGATATATTTATCCACTCAGGTGGACCGTTTGCTCGGGAACACTGATGGCCGAAACCCCGATGTCGTTGCTCTTACCGTGACTTTCTTTTTGTTTGAATTCCTGGCTGCCACTCAGGACATCGCTGTGGATGGTTGGGCGTTAACTATGTTATCCCGTGAAAACGTGGGTTATGCTTCTACTTGCAATTCAGTTGGCCAAACAGCGGGCTACTTTTTGGGCAATGTATTGTTTTTGGCCCTTGAATCCGCCGACTTTTGTAACAAATATTTGCGGTTTCAGCCTCAATCCAGGGGAATCGTTACTCTTTCAGGTAGTGTATTTAAACTATTACGCTGTTAGATTTATTATTTTATGTCTATGAATACTTTTGACAGCGTGTGTGATGTTGGAGGAAAGCTTATTTAATTTACTGGAAGTCATTTCATGAGAGATTACCTAGGTAAGTTTTCTGTTATACTAAAATGAGCTCCAGCCAAAATGACATTGAAGCAATCAAAAATTGGCCATTTACTGCAGTGAGCAGGGAGAGGCAACCCATTCAGTAACATTGTTGGGTAGTGGCAAACAGCACTCTCAGTCTAGGGATCCGTTGGCACTTGCTTGATAGAGATGCACATATTTTATTAAAGTCTGGCTAGTATGAAGACACAAATCCAGTCTGACTCCCATGGATCACATTTCCCTTTTTTCTTTTGTTGGGTTGAGATTTCTAGCTCCATGCTTTCTGGTTCATTTCTCCCCCTACTTTTATACCAGGAGTCTTCTAGCCTTGCAGTTATGCAATAGGTTTAATTCATTCAAGCATTAATAAGTTGGCTGAATGACAGAGTTCTCGGGATTTCCTATGAATAAAGCAGTCCCACCGACAAGGAATAGGAGAGATGAACATTTTAGGGGAGCTCAGGGTTGCCATCCATTAACTGCTTGTGGGAGTCAGCCTTCATACATAGATAACACTTGACTTTCTTGAATTACAAGATTGCAAGAAGTGGATAAGTGGAGTTCCACGATCCACAACACCAGGTGAAAATGCACTGAAACAGCAAAGTACAAAAGATTCAGGACAGTGCTTATAGTGTTGATAGTATCTGAAGCCATAATTGTGGGGAATGGGTTTGGGAAATGGTGCTGAAAGAAAGGTTGCAACCAAATTAGTAAGATTTCTTTCAATTGTTGTGAGAAAGAGTTTGAAGTTTCTCCAGTAAGAAATTTGAAGTTCTATAACATTTACCCTTTTTCTGCATGAGTAAATACATGTCCCTGTAAAGTGTTATGAGTGTCTTTAAGAAAAAACTTTACTAACAACTAAAACAAGTAAGATTACCAAATATTAGGAACAACCAAATCAGGAGTATAGTAGAATTCTGCATTCCGGTAGTGATGATTAATTTAGGTGATTCCCTTTTGAAATTTAAACAGTTGGATTTACTGTTTAGTATCTTCCCAGTACTAGTTTGAGGATTCTCAACAGAGTAAAAATCAGGGGTAGGTATATGGTGAGGAAAGTGTAAGTGTAAGGGTTATGTCATAGTATTTCGTGAGTGGGGGCAGATATGCAGTTGAAATCTTACCACCCTCTCTACACTCCTAGACCCTGTAAGGAGCCCCCTTTATACCTCTTCAAAACTGCTAGTGAGCCACTAACTGATGAAATGATAAATCTATTTTTACTCAGTCAGTTTGAGTCCAAAAATGATTGAGAGACACTGCTTTGTACCAGACAGGTTTGTCTCTGGGTGTTCTGGGGTCCCACTCCCGCTTTATGGATAAATTTTCTGTCGAGAAATACTTTGTGAATGCATCATATCAGCACCTTGCTGCTTTTCATTTTGTACTGGGACTGTTCATTTCACAAAGGAGGACTAGTGCAATGATAGGTTATTTAACATGGGGAAGTCTCAGTAGAGAAGTCAAGATTTAAGGGGCTATTGAAACTAAATTACTTACTAGGTGTATTAGAACTTTCTCTTAAGTATGATGTAAGTGATTGATAAAACATCATTCCAGAGAATGCCATTATGCATACAAGATAATGATATCCTAACTTAGCCACAACTATTCCCTACTGGGAAAATCAAAATTGTGCCATTGGATTTTTGTTTACACTGACTTTTTATTTTGAATAGCTGTTTGGTCTGTGATAGTTGAACTTTGTTCTCTAGAAAGTTGTAGAAATAGCTTAGTGTTTAAATTTCTATCTGTAGTGGACTGCTGTTTTTGGTTTAAACATTTTAGTAAAAGAGTTGAGTTCCTGCGTTTTCATTCTCCATCTTATGACTGCACATAACACATTTAGTTTTGTACTTTCTAGAATTTATTAATAGTACAACTAAGAAAAGCCAGTGGTTTTCAGGAATTTTTAAAAACGTAGAATTATGAAGGAAATACAGTTGCTTAGGTTATAAATCAAGAGCCAAATACTAAGGCAGATGTTTAGAAAATCAGAAAATTGAAAGACATAATTTGTTAAATTCTCAAATAATATTCTGTGATTAACATTTTTAGTTACAGATGCATAGAAATGGAATATATTGAGAAAGAACAATTTTTGCCTTCTAGAAAGCAATCTAAATAGTAATTTAGAACAATAAGGTAAGATGAGAGTAAAATGAGACACAAAACTTTGATTATGCTGATTGGCTTTTGGGTACCTTCAGGGATCCAGGACAGTAGTAAACCCAGAAGTGGCTTTTTCTGTGCTGCCCTGTTTGGTTTTCAAAGATCTTTAGTAGCAAAAAGAGACCACCTTTTAAGCTGCAAGGAAGGATTCAAGTAACCCAGAAGAACGTAGAGATGAGAACATAAAGTTTTATGACTTGAGAGGATTGTATATTTCAATTCCTTCATTCAGTTTTTTTAATAATTTAAGATCCAAATTTTTAAAAATAATAAAAGATTCTAATTTTTATTTTTATTCTGGTAGTGACTGAACCAGTTTACATTCCCACCAACAGTGCATGAGGGTTCCCTTTTCTCCACATCCTTACCAATACTTGTTATTTTTGTCTTTTTGATACTAAGTATTCTGACTGGAGTGAGGTGATACCATTGTAGTTTTGATTTGCCTTCTGAAGATTAGTGAGGTTGAGCATCTTTTCATGTGTCTGTTGGCCATCTATATGTCTTCAGAAAAATGTCTATGCAAGTCCTCTGGATTTTTTAACTGGATTTTTTTGGGGGGTTACTGAATTGTATGAGTTCTTTATATAGTTTGGGTATTAACCCCTTGTTGGATATATCATTTGCAAATGTGATTTTGCATTTGGTGGGTTGCGTTTTCATTTTTTGATGGTTTCCTTTGCTGTACAGAAGCTTTTTAGTTTGATGTAATCTCACTTGTTTATTTTTATTTTATTTTCCTTACCTAGGAAGATATATCCAGCAAAAAATTTCTAATGCAATATTCAAGAGTTTATTGCTTGTTTTCTTATAGGAGTTTTATGGTTTCAGGTCTTATATTTAGCTCTTCAATCCATTTCTAGTTTATTTTTGTATATGGTATAAGATAAGGCTCAGTTCATTAATTTTATAGGTGAGGAAACTGAGGTCAAGTGGTTAGAGTATTCAAGAGAAGCTGAAAATTACTCTTTTGTTTATGGGCTAATTTTAAAAACACTTTTTAGACTCATATAAAATGTCTTTAGGCCACTCCTAGCCTGTTAACTGGTAGTTGAGGCCTGTTCCTCTAGAAGCAGTGTTAATGAACAGAAATGATTGGGATATATAAAAGAACAGGATATTTGGGTTTGAGGGCAGGGAGCAGGTTAGTCTGATACAGGAGAAGGGAGCTAAATATATTAGATCTTATAAATCAGTTTGTTTATAGTTAGGCAAGCACATATAGGAGCCAGTAAGAGAAAAAGGACATGCTGCTTTGAAAAACTGATTTCTCCAAGTATGAAGCTAATCAAACAGGTGATGATAATAGTAAAAACAGTATTTGTAAGACATTCGTGCTTTGAACTAGGAAGCAAGTAGAACCAAATAATTATTACATTACAGACAGATTTCTTTGTCTTTCTTGAAGAAGTACTCAATATATTTTATGTGACTAGAAATGCTGTTTAGAATTTGGGGAGCATTAACTGACCCATTTTAGGTAAGCCAGTTATTCTGTAAGCTGTGATACATTCTTTAGCATCTATATTTAGGTTTAAAACATTCTCTTACATTCTCAAAAGATAAAATTATAGAGATAAAGAACAGATCAGTGGTTGCTAGGGATTGTGGGTGAGGAGAAGGAGTCTATAAATGGATAGCACAAGGGAGATTTGGGGAGTGATAAAACTGTATCTGGAGTATGGTGGTCTGAAATTTATATACGTGTTAAAATTCATAGAAGTGTACACCAAAGAACTTAGTTTACTGTATAATCATTTAAAAAGTAAGATTTATGAAAATTTAAAAAAAGCGAACTCATTACCCTTAAAAGTTCATCTCTGGGTAAGTATCATACAAAGTATATAATATAAAATCCTTGAGTTTAGCTTCCCTTTTGGCCTTGAATGGAACGGTTCATAAATTAGGTGATGGTTTTTACATCTCAGTATAGACAAATGGAGAAAATTTTAATTCTAAATGTTATGGCCGTGGTAGTAAAGTGAGATAAATGGGGTAATACTGGGAAGGATTAGGTATTAAAAAAATGGAGCCCACACCCCAGAAGAAAGATCTTAAAGCCTTTTTTCTAAAACAAAGCAAAAGAGAAATGGTACTGTGTGCTTTCTTTGTCCAGTAAAGAACTGCAAAAGTGCTTTTGTATGAAGAGTCAATTTACAAAATACACTGCGGATCAAAACATTTCGTTTGGCATATATTTTACTCTGAATTTTATTCTGATTTTATTCAAATGTAATTAGAGACCAGTTGAATTGGCTTTTATTATGTAAATTTACCATATGTATACAATTCATTAAGAGTTTCTTAATTTCATTGATAGCTTTCCTGAAAACTACAATTTAATTTGAGAAAGCAAAATAAACTTACCTAATAAAAGGAGTTCTGTTCCTAGAGAATTAAAAATATAAAACCACTGATTTCACCTGTTGTTTTAGGCATAATTTTGGATAAATACAGCATTTTATACATGTTCTTTAATTTCATTTTTTTTAAACATTCCATTTTTATAATTTGGGGTTTATATTTTACATTGTATACAATATATTAATGCAATCTATACATAAGTGTTCATGCTGAAACATTTTTATGGATGGGGTACTATTCAAAAAGCAAGATGTTACTTTTCACTATTTCCATTCCTTAGTTCAGTGTCATCTCGTTTTTTTTTTAATTTCATTCATTCCCCTCACTTTTGAACACACTGCTCATTAGCTAAAGTCCAGTGGTCAGCAATTAAAGCTAAAAAGAATAGGTGATTTCAACATACCTAAAGATTTCTGTCTGTTTTGATTGCTTTATATTATTTTGTATTTGAGACCCACATTTCTTATAAAAATTTTTTTACTTTAAAAATAATTACAGATTCCTAGGAGGTTGCAGAGAAATACATAGTGAAATCCTATGTACCCTTTCCCCAGCCATCTCCATTGTTAACATCTTAAATAACCATAGTACAATATCAAAACCAAGACATTGACATTGGTAAATTCATGACCTTATTCAGATTTTACCAGTTAACCGTATGCTTATTTGTGTGTGTGTCCATGCATTCATGTGTGTAGCTCTGTGAATTTCATCATGTGTAGCCTTGTATAACCACCCTCGCCACAATCAAAATACTCTACCATCACAAGATTCCTTTGTGTTGCCTCTTCATAGTTATATCGATTTCCTCTTCCTCAGATCTAATCCTTGGCAGCCACTAATCTGTTTTCCATCTCTTATCTAATTATGCTATTTCAGAAATGTTGCTTAGGGAAATTACGAATAAGTATCCTTTGGAGATTGGCTGTTTTCCCTCAGCATAATTTCTTATGGTTCATCCAAGTTCTTGCATGTGCCAGTGATTTGTTTGTTTTTATTGTTGAGAAGTATTCCATTTGTTAGACATACCACAGTTTATTTTGCTACTCACCCATTGAAGGAGATTTAGGAAGCTTCCAGTTTTGGCTATCATTGTGTGACAATAAGTTTTCATTTCTCTGAGATAAGTGCCCAGTAATGGGAATAGTGCTTTATGGTTAAGTCAATTTTTAGTTTTTAAAGAAACTGTCAAAAACTTTTTTTCAAATGGCTATACCATTTTATCTTCCTACCAGCAATATATGAGTGATCCAGTTTCTCTGCGTCCTTGCCAGCATTTGATGTTATACTTACTTTCACTTTAGCTATTCTGATGTGCCCTCCATCTTCATATGACAGTTTGAAATGCTCATTGTCAACTGTTTTATAAAAATCTGAATTCAGCTTGCCAAAGAGATTTAAGGGTGTCAGGGTATAGATTGTATAAGAGTTGAGTGCAAGAAGTTCCTTTCACAGCATCAGAGTATAGATATATATGTTTAATTAAAATGGATTTTGTGCCTGATCAGAACATAGTAAAAAAAAAAATAGTGATTCACTTCTATCTATTCAGTGATAAAGGCCCAGAATTAGCATGAAATGGAAGCACTGAATCTATTGACCTTTTAGCTTCAGTCTTGCATCCTGGGCTGAGTATCAGCCAAGAGTTTTGAGATAATATGGCTTCTAATAGCAAGACAGCTGCTTAATCTGGTCCTTGATTGAAGAAACAATTTCTATTTTGGAGAAAAACTTCACATTGTTGGAGTTAATGAGAAGGTATGTGATCTCAAACACAGCACCTTCCTAAGGGAGTAGAAAGATTTCAAAAATAGCTTTATATTTACTGGATTGTTACATGTTGTCTTTTAAAAACCTAATCCACAAATAAGATCTGACTATTATATAATCAAAACAGCATTTTCTGGGACTGCTCTAACAGCATGGATTTTTTTTTAAATTAAGGTATCATTGATATACAATCGTACGAAGGTTTCACATGAGCAACATTGTGGTTTCAACATTCATCCCTATTAAGTCCCCTCCACCCCATTGCAAACACTGTCCGTCAGCATAGTAAGATGCTATAGAGTCACTACTTGTCTTTTCTGTGTTATACTGCCTTCCCTGTTACCTACCTACATTGTGTGTGCTAATTATAAACAGCATGGATATTGAGCAAATGCTTTAGAGAGGTTTGTGGACTAGAAGGAAGGTCTGTTTCTGCTGAGACAGCTGGTGACCCAGGATCAGATACATAATATTTCAATTTCAGTTTCCTCCGCTGTGAAAGTGAGAGTGTTGAACTGGATTATGGGTGTCTAAAGTCCCTTCATGCTCTAACTTGTAGAGAGCTGTGTTAAAAACAAGGAGGTAAAAGCAAGTCCTGACAGTTACTTAGAAAAGAAACTGAGAGTGTGTTTTATTGCACTGACTTCTGAAGGACTGAAGTTAATATCCACAGTGTGCATTTGAAAATCTGGTCTCAGACAAGGATGGCATATCAGACCATGCTTCTTTTTTTTTTTAATTTTTTAATTTTGATATCATTAATGTACAATTACTTGAACAACATTATGGTTATTAGACTCCCCCATTATCGAGTCCCAACCACATACCCCATTACAGTCACTGTCCATCAGTGTACTAAGATGCTGTAGAATCACTACTTGTCTTCTCTGTATATACTGCCTTTCCCATGTCCCCCAGCCCCTACATTATGTGTGCTAATTGTAATGCCCCATTTTCCCCCTTATCTCTCCCCACCCATCCTCCCCAGTCCATTTCCCTTTGGTAACTGTTTGTCCATTCTTGGGTTCTGTGAGTCTGCTGCTGTTTTGTTCCTTCAGTTTTTGCTTTGTTGTTATACTCCACAGATAAGTGAAATCATTTGATACTTGTCTTTCTCTTCCAGGCTTATTTCACTGAGCCTAATACTCTCTAGCTCCATCCATGTTGTTGCAAATGGTAGGATTTGTTTTCTTCTTATGGCTGAATAATATTCTATTGTGTATATGTACCACATCTTCTTTATCCATTCATCTACTGATGGACATTTAGGTTGCTTCCATTTCTTGGCTATTGTAAATAGTGCTGTGATAAACATAGGGGTGCATCAGACCATGCTTCTTAATTTTCTGTCTCTTCTAATGGTATAAGAAAGTGAACCTGTACCACAGAGGCACTGAGGCCCCAGTTCAAAGCCTTGAAAATGAAGTTTTTTTGAAGTCTAATGTTTTACCTTAAAACTTCTTGGGATTTTTGTTTTCTCCATAATATTTTTTTCATTAAAATGTTTCCTTATGAGTTATTGAATAAAATGAATTCTTTAGGAGAATGGACCATGTTTATTCACCCTGTGGGTTTGTATACCCTCTGACATGGAGAGATGGAAGTGGGGAGGGGAAATTCAAGTAGCCAGTTTAAAGAAATATGCTCAGTTATCTATGTTCCAGATTTCATAGCTGGAACTAAAATAGGTACCTTTTTCAGGTGTATCTAGTTGATAGGAAAGAGAGCCTACTTGGTTGGTGCAGTATAATGGAGTGCAGTATGATCTGTGTAGCATAATGGAAGACATTCTTGCTTTAAAATCAGATCTGAGTTTGAATCCCACCTCTGACTCTTATTGGCTTGTGATTCTGTTTCCTTGTGTATAGAGTAGGAATAATAGTGCTTAACTTCGAGAGTGACTTTGAGATTTACTGCTCTGTTCTGTGTTGGCATAATAGCACTTGGGTGCCAGCTATTATAACCTTGTTTTAGGTGAATTGTTACATGCTCTTAAATTGTGTTTGTGGGACTACTAGATAAGATCTAGTAGTCAATTCAGAATTTTCAGTTTGTCTTATAGAAGGTCTTTGCTCAGAAGTCATGCTTGTGAAACTTGAACTTCAGCTTTGACATCTTGATCATACATGTATACATCATAGTGCTTTTGCAGATAAAATACATAAATCAAAGTTGACCAAAATAATAATGAAATACCTAGATTATGTTTGGTAATACTATCTTTACAGTGGTAGGTACATCAGATGATGGGTGGCATTCTCGCATCAAAGCAATGTTAATAAACAATAGCAAGTTGTCTAATGGTCAGTATTTATGGTAATTGCATTCATAAAACTTGTTAATATAGTTTCTGGCAGTGGCTAAACCTCTTTCTTAGCTATTAGCTTCGTTCTTCTTTCCATGTGAGCTATGAAAAGCCTTGAAATTAAGACTCTGAGTGATGCGGTTAACTACTTCCTTCTTTCACATGTCCTGCTTTTTTTCCAAAGTACAAGAAATTAGAAATAATCTTATCTACAAACAATACTGAAACCTGTTAAACTTGTTCTTGTTATTTTTTTCTCTTGGTATTATGATCAAGGAGCTTAAATTCTAGATGAAGATTTTGTTCCTTAAAACTGGGAGCACATACTAAGCAAACTAAAACTTTTTTTACATAGAGAACTAGAACTCTTAAAGTAGTACAGAACTGAAAACCTTTTATTTTTCACATGATGTGTATAAAGAGACCATTAATTGAAATTTCTAATGGCAGTGAAAGTAATATGGTTTTTTTTCAGCTGATTTAAAACAATGTTGAACAAAAAAAAACTTTCTGAATGATGATTATATTGTAGATGAAATTCTGTAAACAAGCCATTATTTGTCACATTTCACAGATGAAACTAAGAATGCAAAAATAATGAATGTTAGCCTTACTTACAAAAATTTTATTAAATTGTTGGTCATTCCTTTTGAACTAGATTACAAAACACTAGAAATTAAATGTTTTGATGAACTTTAATCAGTAAGACATATATATTACTGCATTCTAAAATGGATATCTTTGCATTTAAGAATGTTTCATGGTTTTCTTCTGATATCTAAAAGTAGTTATAAATTCCCCATTTATAATAAATAATAAATTTTCCCAAAAAGAATTTGCCTCCGATTATAGAGTCCATATATGTTTAAAGCATTTAGCTTCTTTAATTGTGTAACTTGAATATCAGGGCCTTGTTTTTGGCTAGGCTTGTGTAGACTAAAATAATTAGCCAGTTCTGGTAGATTCTTACTTCAACATTAATTTTTTTTTAAGTTTTTACATAGACCATGTGATGTAAAGAAGAGTATAAAGCCCAAACTCAGAAGATTTGGATTCAAGTTCTACCTTTTAATAATTTGACTTTTGGCAAAGACTTAAATATCCTGAGCCTCTTTCTCATGTCTATTTAGTAATAATGCCTGCATTGCCTTTCTCATGTGTTTGCTATGAAAATCAAATGTGATAACATATAAGAAAGCATTTAAATAGTAAGGTGAAATTGCTCTAAACAAACAATGCTATATGCTTGCATTGTAAGTAAGGTTCAAGTAGTGATCACCTTCAACTAGCACAGCAGTGGAGCAAGACTGAAAACACAGGAGAACCCTGACTTGTTTTTGAAAAGGGTGACTAGCCTCCATGAACTCCATGTTGTGCTACATGAGCAATAAAATAAAAGGTAAACCTATAAAACCAATTAGAAAGCCTCTCGGATTGTCTAGCGAAGTCCTCTTGTTTTACAAATGAAGAAAAGGGTTGTCAACTGTTCTGTAGTGGCAAGCCAGGATGTATTTTTCAGGATGGTTAAGGAGATACCTGAAATTAGTTGTATAAGGTATCAAATCACAATTTTACCACCAACTTGGAATGTAACTCAGGCAACATACCCTCTCTAAGCCTGTTTCTACAGCTGTAGTCTGGGGCTAGTAATAACCTAATCTGTTGGTTGTTTTAGTAAAGGAAATGATACATGTGAAATGCTTAGCACAGTTAGGACACATGGTGTGAATTCAATAAATGGTACCTCTATTTTTACTATTATTTTTAGCTATTACATAGAATCTTCTAGGATATAATCACTCCCTCTGCTTCATTTGTTCAAAATAATGGCTGATGGTCCAGCAATCTTCCACTAAAACAGAAACAACACAAACAGGGCTCATGTGACCCCACTGTGTACCTACAGGTGTGAGGAAATTGCTTCTGTATCATGGTATTAAAGAAGTGGCTCTTAAACAGATTTAAACATTAGAAAGTTTAAAAACAAAAGTTGGAAAATCTAATATAAATGATTATCTAAGTTGTCATAACTTAATAAAGAACTGAAATGACTTAGGTACTTAAGAGTGACTGATGGATCTTGTGAAATCATCTGTTACTCCTAGTACTTCTTGAATAAAATGACATTCTAGATTTTGTTTCATTGAGCCCCACTAAATATCTGTAATCCTTTTTCCTTCTTAGGCATCATTGTTTTGTGTCTATTGTAATGTACATTTAACAGAACCAGGACTGTCTTGTTCATCTTCTGTGCCTGGTATAGTGCCTTGAACATGATAGGCACCCAAGTGTTGATTTTTTTTAACATATTTTAGTTGAGGAAAAGTTGGATAAACAGAAGTATTTATTATCAATGAAGATACATCATTTCAAAATGTAATTATAGATTTTAACATGTTTAATTTCAGATTTCCTTTTTTTCTGGGGAACTGTATTTTTGATAACAACAACTCTAGTTGCCCTTCTGAAAAAAGAAAACAAAGAAGTGTCAGTAGGAAAAGAAGAAACACAGGGGATCACAGATACTTACAAACTACTTTTTGCAATCATAAAAATGCCAGCAGTTATGACATTTTGCCTTTTGATCCTGACTGCAAAGGTAAGAGATTTATGAAGCAATTTACTCTTCTATTATAATTACCATTATCATGGAATACTTCCGTTTTCTTTTTGTATCATAAGTCCTTTCCACTACTTTTAGAATTTAATAAAAATAATACTTTCTGTCTATTAAATATGTTTTAAAAGGTGTGATGACATCAAATATAATTTCAAGGTAAGCTAAATGTCTTGTGATCTTGAATTATACAAACTTGGAATAATTCCAGTGTGAAATTTTATTTAATAAATGATATTAGTGCTTAGTATGGAAATGAATGCCTTGAAAAAAGAATAGCTCTCTACTGTTATAAAAAGTATGCTTTTAATGTCAGAGGTAGTAAAATGATTTACTTAGAGTATGATCCAAGCAGCAGGAGCTTGCTGGGCCCATAACCAAAGATATAGAAATGTAGGAATATTTGACATCTATTTGAAAATCAATTGAATATTATTATTTTAATGTTGGAAGGAAATATACCATCAGACAAATGGGGGTTTTGGTGACTTTTATTTTATTCTGTACATTTTCTGTATTAAGATGTCCTAATTTTATAGTTGTAAGACATTTTAAAGATTATGCTAGAAGAAAGGTGAGCAAATTTTGTTATAGTGAGCTATTCCTAAATTCTAAATCAGTTGTAGGAGTTTCATATTATATATTTAAGCCTATCTACATTAACACTTTATAGCTATCTTCTGAGAAACCTGAAGTAAAAATTGTAGCCTCATTGTTTTGAAAAGTGAGTTTTTCCTCCTCTCTAGATAGAGAGGGTTAAATTTAAGGAAACATTAAAAAGCTTTAAACAAGGAACTTAAGTTTCAACTTTATGTGGAAAATTTTCAGGAAGGTAGTATTATCATCTGATTATATCACTTAGAGGTAACCATTATTAATATTTTGACATATTTCTGTCCAGCTCCCTTTCCCCCCATGTGTATATACATGTGTATGTACATGGATTTTACATGTATACACATAATCAATACATTAATTATAATTTTATATTAATATATATTTATATACATACAAGTAGTTTAAAAGTAGAATTGTATCATACTATATGTAATTTCTTATCTTGTTTTTGTCTTATTATTTCATATTCCTGTATCATTAAATAATTGAAAACATACTTTTAATAGCTATGTAATTGTCACAGTGTATAAGGGCTCATAATTCCCTCAGTCATTTTTCTGCTGTTGTATATTTAGTTTTCATATGTTTTTAATGGTAAAAATGCACTAGTGAAATTTTTATGCATAAGTCTTTAATTGTTGTTTTCAATATTTCTAGTAGATTCTTTAATGGACAATTAGTTGGTCAGTGAATATGACTGCAAATTACTTTCTAAAAGATTATAATAATTTATACTGTCTCCAGCAATGTATAAGAAGGTGATTCTAGAATTCCATGTTCCCCTTTTAAAGTAAACCCCACCAAAAGTTGTCTCCTAACTTTTAATACCATAGATTAGATTTCCCTGCTCTTGAGTTTTATATAAATGGAATATCCAGTATTGTATTCTTATGTCTGGCTCTTGTATTCCTTTTCTCAAAATTATATTTGTATAATTTATCCATATCATAGCAATAGTTTGTTCATCTCCCTGCTTATAAATTCCACTGTATGAATATATCACAGCTAATCCATTCTATCAGCTGATGTTTAAGTTATGTCTACCTTTGAAGTATTATGAGTAGTGCTTTTACAAACACTCATGTATATTACATGGTGCACATTTCTGATTGATAAATACCTAGAAATAGAATTACTGGGGCATAAGAAATACATTACTATATTCTGCCAGTGTTCCACAGGATTTGGATTTTCCCTACCTTCATCAGTGTAAGAGAGTTCCAGTTGCTTCACAGTCTTGAAAATATATACATTATCTTTTTAAAATGTAGTCTTTCTGACAGGTGTGTAGTGGCATCTCATTACAGTTATTATTTACACTTCCCTGGTGACTAAAGAAGTTGAGTATCTTGTCATATGGTATTAGCCATTTGAATATCCAGAGTTGCCTTTTTCTTTAACTTTGTAGAATTTTTATTTTTTATATGTGCCTTGATATGAGTTTTTTGTTAGATATGTGTATTGCACCGTCTCCTACTATAGTACTTTTAAGACAGAGCAATGTTGAAGTTAGTTTACATATTTAATTTTTATAAAAAGAATTGGTAAAATATAAGTGAAATCATTTTTTGGACTTTAGTGAAATATCTTTGACCTTTACTTTTTTTATGGTGAACTTTGCTCTTTGGCTCCATTCCAAGAAGTGAAAGTAAGTAGTATTTGTCATTCCTTTAAAAACATTTTTATTTGAAATAGTTTCACACTTGTTGAAAATTTACTTGTATATTGAAAATATTTCCATGTATCTGTACCTAAACGCTCTAGTTGTTAACATTTAGTGCCATTTTCTTCTTCCTGTAAATTTGTGTTTCTTTACAGATTCTGAAATACTTGAGAGTAATTTGTATATGTCATACCTCTTTATTCATAAACAACTTATGTGTTTCCTTCTTAAGAAGTCTTATTTGGACTTTGTTCTTACAAAGATTTTTCTTACAAAGCCACAAGTTAATGAAAAATCGGGAAATTTTAAATTGAAGCAATACTGTTATCTGTTATGTAATCTGAATTATCTATTATCGTATCTGAATTTTACCAGTTGTCCCAGTAACAGCTTTTATGACGTTATTTTCTCCTGGTCACGAATCCAAGCCAGGATCACTCATTACATTTCATTGGTATGAGCTTTTCTTTGCCTTTCATGACCTGGACATTTTAAAGAGTACAGGCCAATTATTCTGTAGAATGGCCTTCTACTTATGTTTGTCTGTTTCTTTAGGGTTAGGTTCAGATTATTCAAGTATATCAGGAATGTCAGAAGTAATACTGTGATACCTTCAGGAAATTACATCAGGAGCCTTATGTTCCTTTATCCCATTAACTCTTGTTAACTCATTACTTTGTTCACTTATAAAGTTACTATTTTTGCTTTTGTAATCAAAAACTAGTTTATGGGGAGAAACTTTGAGATTATCTAAATATCTTACTTCACCTCAAAACGTACACTTACCACATTCAGTATCGTTAGTCATTTTGTAGTTTTTAAGAATGAAACTAACTGTACTTTCTCTTCCCATCTTATTTAGCTCCTCAAATATGGTTTCTTGGAATTATTTTTGAAACATTAGATGGCTTTTGGAAATTTTATTATGGTTAATCAGAAATCATCAAAAATGTGTATATGTGGCAGCAGGGTTTCATTTTAACCAGACTTATTTGGAGTCAATTAAAAGCTTCCTTTAAAACTTAAAACATACAAATTAATAAGTCTGGATTTGGACACTTTATTATAAGAGATTGAACTTTTATAAATGGGAATATAGTTGTAATTAGAGCCATCTACACAGTTCTAAGAGTGCTGAATTTTTAGTTGTTTCACTGAATATTGTTGGTAGTCCATAGGGCAAAGTGTGCCTTCTGTAAATTGATTGTTATACCAACATGATTGATGTAATAATATGATAGATACTTGCAACTGGCAGGGGTCAGTATTGAGACTGAGGTTCTTGAAGGATTCACATGTGCTTGGAGGACAATATTTCATAAGTCACAAAATAAGATATCTCTTTGTTTTTCTATTGCAGATTGGTTTTTCAGCAGCAGATGCAGTAACAGGACTGAAATTGGTAGAAGAGGGAGTTCCCAAAGAGCATTTAGCCTTATTGGCAGTTCCAATGGTTCCTTTGCAGATAATATTACCTCTGATTATCAGCAAATACACTGCAGGTCCCCAGCCACTAAACGTGTTTTACAAAGCCATGCCCTACAGGTAAAAATAAAATAAAACCTTACTAAATAAGGTTAAATGAGAACATTCATCAGTATCACTAATATCTTTGTGTAGAGTATTATTGGAAAAAGGCTTGAAAAGCATTTTTAATTTCAATATCATCTTTGTGCACTTTTTATCTCTTTTTAACCTCGTAACAAATCTTAAACATAGGTTTCTTTCATATGGTAAGCACAGAGATTTCTGTTTTTGCTGTTGTTTGTAAGCTAAAATGAAAGTCAACTCTAGTTTCTTTCTTCTTCAATAGATTATTGCTTGGATTAGAATATGCCCTGTTAGTTTGGTGGACTCCTAAAGTAGGCCATCAAGGGGGATTCCCTGTGTATTACTACATTACGGTGCTGCTAAGCTATGCATTACATCAGGTAAGCTTGCTGTGGTTTTCTCAGGAAATAACTGTTCTGTGTAAAACAAATTATAAGGTTTAAGCATGAATTTGATGCTGAAGAAATTATTTGGCAGTGAATTTTAAACTTCTGGCTTTTAATAACTTCTATCAACTCCTCATTTTGTTTTTAACTGAAATACAAAATGTGTGGCCACTGGATAATCTCAGTAATTCTTTGCATACAGTTGTATCATTTAGGAGAACTCCATAATGGATCATGTTTGTAAAATCCTTGGGGCTACAGTGTCAAATATAATTTTTTTCTGTTTTGCATGTACTTAGTTCATGTTAGACATAAAATAAAAGTTAAAAGAAGTGCTTTAGCTTAGTAAATGCTTCATTATCTGTGTAGGTAAAGGAAAACTATGATGCAGTAGTCCAAAAATTATTTGTATGGCTTTGTATATCATTAGAGAATTTTCCAAAGTGGATTCACTGAAACTCAGATTACTAGATGCTTTTTGGGAGAAAAGGTACAAGGCTGAGTAAATTTGAGAAATGATGCATGACATTCTCCTTCTTTAGGTAGCATGTTAATCATTCCTTCAACAAATTTACACTTATTCTATGTTAGAAGCATTTTAAGTGCTAAGGTATAACAGTGAATAAATCATACCACAATTCCTGCCCTTAAGGAGTTTATGTCCTACAAGTTCTTAGAAGGCCTACTGTAAAAGGGACTTCTCTAATTTTGTGACTTAGTGTTTCTCAGTCTTATTTTATTTTGGAACTCCTTTTTCTGAGACCCCATGGAACAGTATTCAAAGGAATGCTATTTTTATTTTTTTTTTTTCATTTTTTAATTGAGCAAGGCTGCTTTATTTCTGCAAGAAGTGAGTTTCATTTTGACAATCAGGGATTAGAATAAGGGGGGCCCAATGCCCAGGAAAGGATGGTCACAAAGGGGATGACAGGAAATGGCTATTGTGGGTTAACCTTATCAGAATTCTCCAGGAACTGACCTGTTGGCTTATACAGTTTGGGTGTCAGGTGTCACTTTCCTGGGTAAGGAGTAAACATTCCATCTAGGCATCAGGACATCCCAGGTCTTAGCTCAAGAGTCTTCATTCATAAGAGAGGGCCAGGGCTCCAGAAGAGCTGGTCAAGAACACTGGAAAGTAAGATTTTCTGCTTCCCAAGCTTGCCTAAGCCTGAGGCTGACCACTGACCTAGGGCTGCGTTGTTTTAATGTTGCTCTCTGAGATAACCAAAGAGGCTTGGGCTAAGAACTGTGACTCCTCCTCTAGTGTTTTGTGTTCAAAATAGAACCAATGTCCTGCAGAGACAGAATGGGGAGAGTAGAACTGCCTCTGCTGCTTTCAGTGTTCCCTCTAGTCACCACGTCTACCTGGTAGGGTAGAAGGAACACTGACTTAAGCACCCAGGCATTGAGTTCCAGGTTGGACATTTGTTGGTGGTATTACCTTGGATGTAGGAATGCTATTTTTAAAATACAGTTTGTTTCCATGTTCCTAAATGGAAGGTTAATTCTTGCCTCTTAAGGTGATTTTTCTCTTTAGTTTGGCATAAAAATTTTGAAATGTAATTTTTCTTCTATATATGTAGAAGGAAATTATATATATATAAAATGATACAACATGTTGCTTTGCATATTGGAGTGTTTACATGTATAATTCATACATGTATACATATACACATATATTTAGCTATACAAATATGGGGTTTTGCTTATTGCTATATGTATCTTTTAATGACACTTCATTTGTCATTTTCTCTTTTGAGCCTTCCTTTGATTATTTGTGATAAAATTAATTGTTCATTTATTTAGGCCTCAGTAGCATAATCTGTCTATAATACTTATTGAATTCCATCATAATTATTCCCTATTTTCCCAGCCTAGAATAAGTTCTTGAAGGGCAGAGAGAGACTATGTCTTAGTCATCTTTGTATTGTCATGATGTAACTAAAACCTGGCCTATAGTAGGTGCTCAATGAATGTTCATTGACTTGAGTTTAGTAAGAGTCATGAAAATTAATTTTCAGGTGTATGATTTTGATGTTCTTAATTCAGATCATAACTTTATAAAGTCTTATTGTACTAAAATGTTTTACATTTTCCTTACAGGTTACATTGTACAGCATGTATGTTTCCATAATGGCATTCAATGCAAAGGTTAGTGATCCACTTATTGGAGGAACATATATGACCCTTTTAAATACTGTGTCCAATCTGGGAGGAAACTGGCCCTCTACAGTAGCTCTGTGGCTGGTAGATCCCCTAACATTGGAAGAATGTGTTGGAGCATCAAACCAGAATTGTCAAACACCTGATGCTGTTGAGGTAAGTATGTTGTAATTTTAGATAACATTAAGCTAATATTAAGATATCAATTTCCTCATTTTGCCTCAAGAGATACTTTATCTTTTTAAAAAAATCATGTCTGCCCATACTTCCCAGTATAGAAATCTCATAATTTTTCTTTTCCATTGTAGTTAAGGGTTATAACACACTCAAATCAACACGAGTAGCTCACTTGAAGGTCCTTAGTGAGGGGAAAGCAATCTTTCCTCCACCTTGAGGATCACAGTCCTGCATGATAGACACTTGTAAATGCATAATTAATAGCTAAGTTTTATAATGACAGAAAAAGAAAAGGAAAATTCCATTGGCTGTTCATATAATCATATAGCTAACACTGAAGTGATGACTAGTTTATTGGTAAGTTTTTTCGAAATAACACTAGCCTACTTCTAGAGTGGACTTATTGGAAATTTCCTCACATTTCCCAAACATGAAAAGCTATATCTTGAAAATGAGTTTTGTTTACAGCAAGAGCTGAAGTTGTGTTTAATCGCATTAGTAGCATTACAGAGGCAAGATGCATTAACATGTTTTCCCATGTGAAGTGAAAGAAATGTTGAAATACTTTAACAAAAGCATATTTTGATTAATCCTTTAAATTGTAAAATAGTAACATTTAAATTGCTGAGTCCTTTCATTTTTGAAATTGTGGAATATTTATTCTAATTTTATTTTTAAAGCTTTGCAAAAAGCTTGGAGGTTCCTGTGTTACAGCCCTGGACGGTTATTACGTGGAGTCCATTATTTGTGTCTTTATCGGATTTGGTTGGTGGTTCTTTCTTGGTCCAAAATTTAAAAAGTTACAAGATGAAGGACCATCCTCATGGAAGTGCAAAAGAAGCAATTAATGCTTTCACTACTGGACATTCTAGAAAGGTAACTAGTTTTAATTCAGAGAGCTATGATAATTGGTGCACAGGAGTATAAAATACTATTTTAAAGAAGGAAATTGTTACTATAAAATGCCAAATGGTTAAAAATAGAGACTTCTCTTTATATATTGGATTATATTTTTCCTTGCCTTGTCAATATGTGTAAAGTTAAGGTCAGGAAACTGGTTCTAAAATAACTGTTCTGGCCTTGTAATTTGATTTATGTATTTTTAATTTACTGACCAAAATCTGTTTTGAACTGCAGTGCAGTAGTCATGGGTGGTACCATGCAGTCAAGTATTGTTATCAGTACCTATCATTTGAGCTGTATTTAAATTTTTGGTAAAATATATTAAATGGAACAAAGCTTGATGTTTGGGTTCTAGCTACAACTAGTCTGGCCTTGTTGATAGTTAAATCTGGTTTTGAATTGCAAACTGGTTAAATTCTATGTGGAATTTGCTAAGGAGAATGTAGATGCCATTTTAGTTATTTTTGTGACCATTGCCACATTGTACTAATGAATATGTGTTAAAAAGACTATTTTAAATATATTTCCTGCTTTTGTAAGCATAAAAAATTTATAAGATTATTCAAACTATTTTTTATAAAATGAAAGCTGTGATTTTTAATTTATTGATTCCCTGCCCCCCTTCCCCACCCTTTTGGAAGGTATTTGGATTCCTTGTTAACGTTTACCCTAAAGCTTACTTATGTCTTTTTGTCATAGTGCTTCATGGCACACCGCTCATAAGGGGACCAAATTTAGTGCTGTATGTATGTTCATGGAAAAATATTTAAAATAAAATTGAACATTTTTCTTCAAGTAGATTTTTTTTTTTTGTATTACTGAGAGAATAAACAGTAAAGCTTCAGATTATGTAAGATACAAATGAATAATATAATTTTAAAGACAAGGGCTTTAAAGGGAGACAGGCATTTTGTGCCTTTAACAAATTAAATCGTGTTGGAAGAATTTTTCTTAATTAAGCACTTTACTAGTGAGAAAGATCTTAAAATTATACCAAATCAAGTACTGTATTTCTGCTTACTAAAACATAGTTTGTTTATAAACTATAGTTCCCAGTGAAGAATTACTATCCTAGGAGAATTAAGCTTTTGAGTACTTTGGCAATTTCCAAGATATTATGTATACCTGGTAATAAGATTCTTTGCAAACTTTGTGTTGTTTATAACTCTGACTCCTTAGAGATTACATAAATCTTTCACAAAAAAAGATAAAGATGAACTTTAGTAATTTTATCTTTGTGGGAATGTACATACTAACTTCTGATTTTGTTAATTTTATGACATAGGTTGAATTTTAGAGTGGGGTTTTTTATAAGTAATGGAGGATAAAATGGATAAAATGGGTGGGAGAAAATGGCTCTCAGCATCTGAAGAAGGACAGAGGCAGTGGCCTCTAGAACTCATGCATTGCCATTAGAAAACCTGTGTTGGGCATCGATGTCAGAGCCTAAAGAATCACCTGGAAAATCACCCTAGAAACAAGGAGACTACACCAAACCGTAGACTACAGTACTTCGTCACATGGATTGTCCATTGTCTTGTATTATCATCTAAATGTTTACTTCAATAAAGAAAAAAAAACATTTAACTCTCATGTGAAATGTATTTTAATTTTTAATTTTTCGATTTAAGAAGCTCACACTACCATAATTACCTTTTATTTCTTCCCCATTCATATTATTACAAATTATACATACTTTGAAATATATGTTCAACTCTGCAATTGTTAATCACATGAAATATTAAGATATATTTTAGGCCTTTAACTGTAAGAGTCATTATTTGTATTTGCTCTAGAAATTAAGTTATTTTCAACTGTAGTCATTTGGCTATTTGGGTACATGCTTGTTATGAATGCCAGAAATGACTTGTTAGTAGCTATGTACAACTATGTAGCATGTATTGATCATTGATGGCATTTTGCAAATGATCTACTTGATTCTGTGGCTCTGTTATAAATCAGTAGTATTAGAAAATACTACTTATTTTTTGTATGTTTTTCATAATACTAATAGTATCTTGATAAGTTATACCTTGGAGTATGAACCTTAACTCTTTCAATTTAGTATATATTTACTTGCTAATATCAGTTTAAACATTTCTCTGTGTTAATATCTCCATTTGCACATTGGTTGTAACCTGTATATATCTGAGTTTGAGAAGCTCTTGTAAGATTAGCTCTGACTAAAACTAAAAACTATATCTGTTGTAAATATTTAATTTTGCCTAATCAGTCATAAATTGTTCAACAACTAAAACAGATCTCCCTATTTTGTAAAAACTTTAAACCTTTCAAATCTAAATCTATTACTTGATTTCATCCCTGTAGTATGAGGGTTTTTAACCTAAACAGATGTTAGTGGGGTTGTGAAATTTCTGAATAGCTTGCAAAACTCTAAATGTGTAATTATTGTCTTTCTGGAGAGAGCTCGTGTTAAAGAGTTTTTAATGGGTTGTGATCCAAAACACTCTCAAAGCCATTGCCTATTGAATGTGGGCTGTGAATTATAAACATAAATTTTAAATAATTGTGGTCTAAGTATTTAAAACAACTTGAAAACAATGTTAAAAGAAAAATCCATGATGAAAACTGGAAAATCTCTGTTTGTAATACTGAACTTGAACCTTGAGGGATTTATAGCAGATAATACAAAAGTGGTAGGAGAAGGGTGTAAGGGTGAATTTTATCCCACAAAAGACATATCTTAGTCATATAATCCCTTTTTTCATATGAATCACTTCTATTTTGCCCTGTTAACAGAAACCCAAAAATGCATGCTGTTTTATATTAAATATTAAATATTTGTTTTTCTGTTTGGGGATCATGTTTATTCATGTAGTTGAAAGGATGAGCAAAACTATATAACACAGACCAGCTAAAAGAAAAGAACTAACTTCTTGGGAACATTCCATGCTGATTTCCAAAATGTATTTTATCTTAGTATTAGAGAAAGAAAATAAACTTTAAAAGAATTCCATTATAATTAGGATTAGTATATTAAATAGCCATTTTAGTTACAGAATGGAAGGTGATAAGAGTGCATTATAATTATTGAGACCTTTCAACCTATGTGTTTGGTAGACAGCAAGGCATAATTACTTGATTTTTCTCTTAGCAGATTTAAAATACCTATTAGAGACCATGTTCTTTTCCACTACAGCTTGATCTGCCTGACTTAACAGTGCCAAATTTTTTTATGTAATTACTGTTTAGTTTGGGAGTGAGAGCCTTTCTGTTTCCTACTTGTCAAAACTGCTCTTAGAATCTTTATTTTACTCCTCTAAGTTGTCAGCAAGGTAAGTGGACATGGGGAGCTAATATTCCTTTCTGGAATTCTGTTTTAGTAGAGACAAGTCCTGTATCAGGGTAGAATAGTTCATATAGAGGACTCATGCCCTCTCCCTTAAGTAAACAGAAACTTTTATTTGAGTGCTTGATTATAAAGATTGTTTTAAACAAGGTTTTTTTTGGGGGGTGGGAGGAAACGGGGCAGACATTTTGTATGAGGAAATAGTTTTATGTGGCAAAATGAAAATTTAAGATTACTCATAGTTACTGTTAAAAAATTTTTGCCATGTATATAATTTTAAAAATCATATTAAAATATCAGCAACATTAATTTGCATAGTTTATATAAAATCTTGAAGCACTGAGAAAAAGGTTGCTATAGTTTAATAGCTTTTTGTCAATATAGAAAACTTAATAACAATTTTGTGTGAATAATAAGCACAACTGAAATGAACAAAGGTACTGATACAATTCTTAGGGAATTATAAGTCTAAAATTTAGTTACAATAAATTAGTCACAATGATAAAATACAGATATCAAAGCCTCTTTCATCCAAGTGGTCTTAAATGTTGGGAAAAATTTACTTTTTATAGCTTTATAGTTAATGAAATTGACATTTTTATCACATCTATAAAATTAAGAAAATATAAAATTGGGACAAAATTCTGATATTTTAAAAATTAGTTTGGCTTAGTTGATAAATTGATAGATTAGCACTATCAGGTTTTATCAGTGAGTATACTGTATCTATTGTCTTAAGGTACTGTCTTCAGGAATGTGTAAAACCAAAAAAATACTAAGTGTTGAAATCTGTTATTGCTGAGGTCTGTGATATTGCACCCAAGTACAGTTTTGAATTAAAAATGCACAGTGCAAAGTCATTTGTTAAATCATTTTTGGAATATCTAGCATGTGCTTTGATAGCTTAGCATATTTAAGTGTTTTAGTATATGTGAAATGTTTATTTGGTTAATTTATTTAAAAATGTGTATTATTTGTTAAATACGCACTGTTGAAATTTTTGTAATCTGAAATAAATTCTGTAGATTTTTACATAAAGGATTTAAATGCTCAAAATGCTTCACAATTGATCTCTAAAAAATAAAACATTAATGAAATATCTTGTATTCATTTTTAAGTAATAACCAAATTTACCTTCATATCATTCATATTGAAATTATCTAGATAGACATTATATAATTAAAGAAAACAGAGTAATTTCAAGTGATGTACACTTACCACCAAACTTTTTTTTCCCTTTTTTATGAAGCCACCCTGAATTATTGGTGTACTTTTTATTAGTAACCTGGGTGAAAGGGAAGGTAGGCAGAGGCACAACACTTTCCCTTCAGGGAGATGATGTGTGGATAGTTTGGGGTTAAAGAATTTCAATGGAAACATTACAAAATCTGTTAATTTTTTTTTTGAACATTTGTTTTTGGATATGGGCTTTTCCAGTAGTTAGAATTCTGAAGAATGTCTTTAAAAGATAGTTTGGGGTAATAGAGAAAGTATTTTGCTTCTGCACAGATAGAGCTTTCTGACCAAATTTTACTGAAACTTGGGACCTGCGCTGAAAGAAGCCTTTGAAGTTGAACTGTGACTGAATAGAGAGAAAACCACCCACAATGCATTAGTTTGTGAGGGCTGTCATAACAAAATACTATAGACTGGGTGGCTTAAACAACTGAAATATATTTTCTCACAGTTCTGGAGGCTGGAAGTCCAAGATTTGGAAGTCCAGGATGTCAAGTTTGTTTTCTCCTGAGGCCTCTATCTTTGGTTTGGACCCTGCTGCCTTCTTGCTGAGTCCTCACATGACCCTTCATCTATGCACACACATCCCTAGTGTGTCTTCCTCCTATAAGGATACCAGTCCTACTGGATTAGGGCCCTGCCCTTATGACTTCCCTTAACCTGAATTACTTCTGTAAAAGCCCTATCTCCAAATACAGTCACACTGTGGGTTAGGGATTCAACATATGAATTTGGGGAGAACACAGTCTAGTCACTACCAGAGATATTTTCTTTGATATGCACATTTCAGGTGAAGATGAGACCTGGGACAATGGAGGCCTGTCTGGATTGTAAATCTGAAGACAAAGGGTTTATCTTCCCCCAAAAGATTTACTGATATTCCAAAGGATCAAGGATCCTTTCCTAAGAGAACTTCTTTACGTTAAGGAGATAAGATTTCCTTTGTCTGGAAGAGAGCATGACTTCTGTACAGCTGTCCTGTATAGCCAACCAGGTTCATATTTTGGCATTCCCCACCTACCGTACAAAGTACAGGATATGTAGTAGGCTTTTATCAATCTGATTAGCTCTTACTAGTCTGGCTCTCACTGGTCACCACAGAGGTAAGAATTGGAGTGTGGGAAACTAGTATGGTCATTAGACGGAACTAATGATTAAATCTATCCCAGGTCCAGAAACTTACTGTGTGCTTTTCAGTACAATCTGAAAAAATATACCTTAACACACATGCTTTATCAGTTATTTCTTGAAATTGTATTCTGCTTAATTCAGATTTTTTGGTTACATTATGGCCAGAAGCCTGAGATAATGAAAACCTCATTCTTAGAACCAGTAGAATAATTCAGCCTCAAGTAATCAGACATCTCCTTTTATGTTTTCCCCTAGTTAAAAGGGGACAAACTGCCCAAGTATTTCCATTTTAAGGTGATAATTAAAAAGTCCACTACTGTGAGTAGGAATTGTAAAACTAATACTGCAGTGTGATGTGTAAGCTGGCAAAAATCAGGTTTATGTGAAGAAATCAGACCCTATATGTCAGTAAATAAAAATTACTACAAAAACAGAAATAACTTGGTTTGAAAAAATGGTGAAACCATTTCAAAATAACATAGTTTTCCAAACATTTTTACTTGTGTTTTAGGTAATAACTCCTGACAAAAAAAGATTTTTTTATTCACTTTTTTTTCCAGTCAAGAAAAGATTTTTCTAATGAACAGAAATTGCCTGTACTGAGAGACTGACTCATAGATGGGTTACTGTGGGGAAAATGGAAGTTCCTATGGCCAGGTACTACTTGATGATGTAATTGGCCTACTGCTAGGCTACTGTTTCTACACCTGTAGGCAATAAGCTATTATGGGCTGAGTTACTATATAAAGAGTTCTGCCTAGTGCTCTGTGTGGAGGCAGAGACGGAGGAGGGTTATGGACCTGCAGACAGTTGGATGCAGACGTGATTCTAGTGCTCAACCTATCACAAGAAGAATAAAGCTGGATATAAGCCCTTTTACCCCAAGAACGTTCCAGTGTCATTCCTTACTCTGACTGAATCCATAGTGAACGTGCCTGGGGCTGAAACCCTCAGGCAAGACAGTCATAATGTATATATAGTCAAAGTATGCCAAATTGATTTTTTCAGATTATAAAATTAGAAGATTTTGGCTAGTGTTGTCCATCTATTCTTCCTCCAAAACCACATTTCTATTGATTTAATGAAGGTAGTATCCTGTGGGTCCTCCCAGAAAACATTCAAATAATGGATTCCCTGGTTTTATGTAGTAACTCCATTCTAACACTCCTGTCTTCCATTGGTCCATTCTGCAGTATTCTGCCAAAACAGTTCTAGCATCTCCACTTCGTTAACTGTAGTGTAGCTACCACAGTGTCATAGCTTAATGAACCTTTCCACACACATACTAGAAGAGTCTCAAGATGTCCTTCACAGAATGCCCACCCGCCACACATTCTGCTAACCCGAACCAATAGCTATAAGATTCACCTCCACAACTGTTCTCTCAGCCCTTGCTGGAATATTGAAGCTTGGTTCTCTAATTTTCTCCATGAATAAGATATTGCTTACTTTCACAGGTTTGGCACACCTCCGCTCAGGTTATGCTGAGACTAAACTTGTTAATGGCCTAGAAGCAACTAGTGGAGGCTGAGCAGACCCCAGAGGCTTTTGTTATCCTAAGCTGAAGTTACCAGGAAGCAGAAACTGATAGCCATAAACTATGAGGAAGATAACAGAGTTACTGAAGTTCCTGTGTTTCTACAATAATGCAACTTTATGTTTGTGGTCCCAGCAAAGTTATTACTAATACTGTTTTACACTGAAAAGTATCCAGATATTGATCTTAAGTTATGTGGTCACCCTAGTGATAGAGAAGAGGATAAGGAAGCCAATCTCATACTGGGAACAAAATAAGGAAAATGGAAGAGGAAAAGCTATGGTCATGTTGGTTGGGAAGCATTAGCATGAAGACTCTCACACCCCTGATGATGTGATTCCTAGAACTTCACTGGGGCCATTTTTCAGTAACTAGGTTCCTGTTTTGCCAAGATTTCTAGTATACTAATTTTATGAGTTACCTTTCTTTTTCTTTCTTTTTATTTTGGTATCATTAGTGAACAATTACATGAGCAACAATATGGTTACTAGATTCCCCTATCATCAAGTCCCCCCCCCCCCCACATAACCCATTACAGTCACTCTCCATCAGCGTAGTAAGAGGCTATAGAGTCACTACTCATCTTCTCTGTATATACTGCCTTTCCCGTGACCCCCCTCCCCCCCGGCTACATTATGTGTGCTAATTGTAAAGCCCCCTTTTTCCCCCTTCTCTCTCCCCACCCATCCTCCCCAGTCCCTTTCCCTTTGGTAACTGTTAGTCCATTCTTCGGTTCTGTGAGTCTGCTGCTGTTTTATTCCTTCAGTTTTTGCAATGTTCTTATATTCCACAGATGACTGAAATCATTTGATACTTGTCTTTCTCCATCTGGCTTATTTCACTGAGCATAATACCCTCTAGCTACATCCATGTTGTTGCAAATGGTAGGATTTGTTTTCTTCTTATGGCTGAATAATATTCCATTGTGTATATATACCACATCTTTATCCATTCATCTACTGATGGACACTTAGGTTGCTTCCATTTCTTGGCTATTGTAAACAGTGCTGCGATAAACATAGGGGTGCATCTGTCTTTTTCAAACTGGGCTGCTGCATTCTTAGGGTAAATTCCTAGGAGTGGAATTCCTGGGTCAAATGGTATTTCTATGTTTAGTTTTTTGAGGAACCTCCTCCATACTGCTTTCCACAATGGTTGAACTAATTTACATTCCCACCAACAGTGTAGGAGGGTTCCTCTTTCTCCATATCCTCACCAACATTTGTTGTTGTCTTTTTGATGGTGGTCATCCTAACTAGTGTGAGGTAATATCTCGTAGTTTTAATTTGCATTTCTCTGATGATTAGCGATGTGGAGCATCTTTTCATGTGCTTGTTGGCCATCTGAATTTCTCTTTGGAGAAGTGCCTGTTCAAATCCTCTGCCCATTTTTTAATTGAATTATTTGCTTTTTGCTAGTTGAGGTGTGTGAGACATTACATATTTTGGATGTCAACCCTCTATCAGATATGTCATTTATGAATATATTCTCCCATACTGTAGGATGCCTTTTTGTTCTATTGGTGGTGTCCTTAGCTGTACAGAAGCTTTTCAGCTTGATATAGTCCCACTTGTTCATTTTTGCTTTTGTTTTCCTTGCCCAGGGAGATATGTTCATGAAGAAGTTGCTCATGTTTATGTCCAAGAGATTTTTGCCTATGCTTTTTTCTAACAGTTTTATAGTTTCATGTATGGCTTACATTCAGGTCTTTGATCCATTTCAAATTTACTTTTGTGTATGGGTAAGACAATGATCCAGTTTCATTCTCTTACATGTAGCTGTCCAGTTTTGCCAAAACCAGCTGTTGAAGAGGCTGTCATTTCCCCATTGTATGTTCATGGTTCCTTTATCGTATATTAATCGACCACATATGTTTGGGTTAATATACCTGCATATAGATTTTTTAATGCATATATTTTAAAAATAGAATATTACTTTAAACCTGCCTTTTCAAATTTTTTGTTATGATGAAAATCACTTTTCAAAGTTATTTTCATGTAATTTTTAAATGGCTTATTCTATCACATGCCTACATCACAATTAATTCAACGAATCCCTTGCTGTTTGATGATTAGATATGTCCAATGTTTGGTTTTGAGAGGCATTGCTCCTGGAGGAGTAATTATTTTCTTCACAATATAATTCCAAAAGTGTAACTGATGGGTCTGAGTGTATGTACATTTTAAAGTTTTTAATATGTATTACAGAGTTGCTTCCCTGATAAGTTGTACCATCTAGAGTACCACAGGACAATCATTCCCTGGAAATCATTCATTTTAATCTTTGCTAAATTCACAGGTGATCAAGGGGATTCTTTTTCTTTTTTCTTATTTTATTTGAATTAATGATAGGCTAGTTTGTATTACCAATTGGTCACTTCCATTACTTCTCTAGTTAAATAATGTAGGCGAGTTAACTTTAGCACTTCAATTTTCCTCATCGCTGCTGGGCTGCAGGGACAGCGTGGAAACAGAGGTTCTGGCCCATGTCTGGGGGCGCCGGGCCAGGTCCAGCGGTCACGCGGCTCTCTGCGTCCCTCAGTCATAGGTCCGCTCGCAGACTGATTCCCTAGCGCTCATTTCCCGGTCGGCGCAGAGCTGCCTGGAGGGTCCCCTCACCTTCCCCAGCGCGGGTCTCCCAGCCCGGCCGCCCGGCCAGCGAGCTGTGCTAATACTTTTACGTGAATTTTACATATTCTATTCTTAATCCTCATAGTAATATTTGAAAGAATACTGTTATTATCCCCATTTTATCAGTATAGAAACAGTGGCTATTTAATAGAGATAAATTCTTCACATCTTCGTGGAAAGATGAAACTCTGACACTGTGGTTCAGTGTGTCTTATTCCAGTGTGACCTCGTGTTCCTTACAGCACCAAGATCGTGCTGTGCCTGCTGAGTGACAGTGCTCTCCGTTAGGATCCTCCTCCTTGATCAGTTCGGTTAATAGCTCTTCAGAGAGCTGCTCAAGACTACTTCTGTAAATACAGCCTTTAGCACGAGCTCTGCAGAGCTCGGTACCTGATGGTAATTATTCCTGTTTACTCAGAAGTCTGCACAAACATCCACTCATAAGCTGGGAGGTAATGGGTGATCACCCATATTGGCATTTTTTGTTTTCAGGCTGCAGACTACCTCCTTCCTTGATCATGTTCAAAATATACCAACACATTCCTATTGGGAGAACCTCCTCTCATTGCTCAGAAAGGGCCCTGTCTCGGTGGGCAAGGACTTCCTACTGGGATCCCCTTTGGGGGATTAAATTATGAATTTAAATAGTAGTTAATCAAAGAAAGAAGAAACAAGACTGTCCTTTTCTCTCCTGTTGCCATGTAGGTACTACTTTCTCATCTTAGTCTTCCCTGTTTCCTCACTGCCTAGATCTCCTCCCTCGTCCATCACTGGAAACCAGGTTGAATCCAGCAGTGACAAAAATCTCTGAACCATCTCAGCTGCAGCTAATCCACTGGTTGCTGATTGACTGAAAGGACAGCTTCTCCCTTTTAGACCATTTTTACAAAGTCACCAATGAATCATGCATCATTGCACAAATGGCCACTGGGTCTGCTTCTCCAAGAGACTAATGTTACCAAAGTAGAAGCAGTTGTGCTTTTCCACAGAAAAGTTGCTAGAAAGTTGCACAAATTTTCCACAGCTGTGCAGGACTGCCTCTGGAGTGGTGGTGCAAAGCTGGAGTTTATCAAATTATCTGAAATACTCTGTTCTGACCTCCCTCCCAGAGGAGGAATGCCTCGGGCTTCTTCACCCCAGCATCTCTGTCTTCCTCCCCATGGAGTACCTTCCCCAGCCTCCCAGTCTCTAGGATGTCTAAGAGCAAGATGTCATGTGGAATAAGAAACAACTGTCCAAAGATTTAGTAATGAAATAATTTGATCAATCATGTCATTTAAAGTGAAAAATTTACTTTCATCTGAATTATTCAAAACTTATAAATTCAATTTTTTTTTGTAACTTCAGTTGTACAGATCATTGGCTCAAGTTATTATGGGTGAGTAGAGATTGCCTACAATTTTAAATATAATAGGTCCAACATATAAGAATTTCATTCTGAAATCCTGTACTCAGTGAATGTCAATCCCCTCTCAGGAATATATGGAATAAGGAGGAAAAATGGCTCATTGTGACTTTGAGTAGTTTAGACAGTCTTCAGTGGTTTATGTGAGCACTTATTTTTTTGCATATGATTAGTTAATATTCTTCAATGCCTGTAATGATCAATGCTTTTAGGAATGGCCATTTCTTTGGTTATCCTTATGCTCTTAGCATCATGGCGCATACAGCCATGGCACTCAGTAAAAATGTACTTTGTGATTGATTTTAAAAAATATGAAATTCTAGTGGGTGAATTAAATAAATACCAACTTCTCTTACTGACTACTAACAATAATAGTATCATATATTCTCACAGAATGCTAACAGGAGGACTTTGGTGAGAAAGTTTTGCACTTTCTCAAATATAAGCAAACAATGAACTATTTAAAAACCCTAACTTACATTAAATGCAGCTGTTCCTTAATTGCCCTGATAAAACCCCTCAGTTTGGATATTATAAGTGGGACTTCTCTAAAAATAAGCAAGAATTCAAAATTGGCCACAAATAAGCTAGAGCAGAATAAATGTAAAATGTGGCTCCCTGCCATCTTGCAATGTTCTTACAGTAAATGGGAAGTGCCGCGCCCCCTTCCTTAACTATTCCTTGGCTGATGGCTTTCTTGAAAATACATTTTCCTAGAGAATCCCCCAAAAACAGTTCTTTCCTTAAAAGGATGTGTGCTTTTGCTGGAGAGGGTTGATTTGGGAAGAGGATGAAAGAAATGGGAAGGACAAGAAAGACCTCCAAGTGGTGCAGAGAAGGGAGCCGGGAGAATTTATATTTGTTGAGTCCCTATTTTGGCTAAAGGCTAACATTTGATAAAAGTTTTACACTGTTAGGTGATAATATTGTCATTTTATAGATGAGAAAATCTATGAAAGATTAACTAAGTTGCCTGAATTCACTTTTTTTTTAACAAAAGGAAAAACTTGAAGTTAACAGATTGAAACAGAACAGAATACTCATGGAGAATGAGGACCTGTGATGCTCCTCTTTATCAGTCTGCAGAGCAGGTCACCCAGGGTTGGATTTCTCTGGGGCAGCCCAAAGCTCTACACTCCAGCTTCATCTCCTTTAACCTATGTCCTATTAACAAAGGATGACATTTTTAGGACCATAATCAGAGGGGGAGCCTCACATGGGAATACCCCTGTGAAAGGCAGCACATAGCTTTCAATTAGCACTCAAATGTTACTAAGAATTGTGTCACTATATTTATCAAGTATATATCAGGTACCTCACAGATAATTTCTATTTGATCCACAATAAATGTTGTTTCCTTAAAAATACATATTCTTAAAAAAGATTATTTCCATTTTAAATATGAAGCAATTATAATTTAGAATAAATAAATATCACATACAAAGTGGAGCAGCCAATATTTGATATCAAGTCTCTGTTCTTAAATCTAGTAGGAATCATTTGTCAGTGTCACATGTGAAATTAAAAACAAGTAATATCTAGATGTTTATTAGGGTTTTTTTTTTCCACATAGGCCCAGAGGGTTAGTGTTATTTTGATAAGTTTACTCTTATTTCCCCATTCTCAGCACACATGCTTTCCAGTTTTGACTCCATGTTTAGATGCAGAAGTGGACCCGAATTAATCTAGATTGATCAGCATGCCCCATCTTGTTGGCCATAGTTATGGGTTCAAGATGGGCACATATGCAAATGAGAGCCAATGAAACATGAGATAATGTTTGGGCTTCTGGGAGAGAGAAACTTTCCTAACTCACTTCCTGTGGATTTGATGCATGAGATTGTGAGGTCTGGAGCAGCAGTTACTTCGTGATGGTCAGAATGAGTCTAAAGCTGCCAGGGTTCATCCCCCAGAGGATGAGAATGAAGGACAG
The DNA here is from genome assembly GCF_040802235.1 of Manis javanica. Lineage (NCBI taxonomy): Eukaryota > Metazoa > Chordata > Mammalia > Pholidota > Manidae > Manis > Manis javanica. The sequence continues at coordinate 147,858,020 of NC_133158.1, forward strand.
AGCTAAGGGAAATAAGTCAGAGAAAGATAAATACTGTATGAACTCATTTATATGTGGATTCTAAAAATAAAATGTAAAAAAGCTCATAGCTAAGTGTTATAAGCCAGAGGAGAGATGAATCCCGATGGCTACTTGTCTCTGAATCAAGCTGCCCCAGAAGATAACATTACTGAAAGATTCTGGAATTCTATGAGACAACAGTTTCCTTTTTGCTCATGGCAACTTGAGTTTTCTATTGCTTCCAAGTGAACAAATCCTGGTATTTTAATTTCACTCAAAAATCACTAACCTTAAAAACAATAATTGGCAAGCTCTCTACACTAAATATAAGGACTTCTGTATAGGAAAAGTTATAATTTGGAAAACAAGGTTTCACACAGCAAAACAAAATTATAACACATAAAACGGCAGAATTAGTGTCCAGACTAAATAAAGAATTCTTAAAATCAGTATGATATAGACAAAAAAAAACACATTTATTTTTGCAATAAAACTGGCATGTGTACACAAAATATATTTAACAGAACATAAAAACTATGGAAAGGAGTTAAATAAAAAGTGAAGTTTTCCTGTTAACACCCACCTCAAGTCCATTCTCCAAAGATAGGTATTTTTAATCCTTTCTCTTTGTTATTTTGGTGGTTATACCAAAATGTACACTAAAAAATACAGTTTTTTCATTAAAACATCCAACCTGAATGTTCCATACACATTACATAGCCTACAGCCCATTCCCCACTAAACATGTTCACTTGGGGACTGTGGGCTCTCCAGCTGCAGGACTCCTGAGTGCCTTAGAAAAGCCTTTTTCTTCTCACTTTGGTCTTCAGCCTTCCAGTGTGATTTCCAAAACCTTGTCGAGATGATCAGTGCACTGACATCAGCCCACCCCATTTTCAGTGTTACTTTGGATTCAGTGTCAGTGGTACACACTTATTTTTATTTCCATGGAATCTAAGCAAGAGAGGTAGATAAGTTCCCCCAGTCTGTCACTTGGAGGCTATGGTAGGAAGAATCCTTAGATGGCCCCAAACTCTTGGTCTCTGGTGTATCCACTCCTTCCAGTTATTCAGTCAACACACTCCTTCTGGCTATTCACTATTGCTAAAGTCATTTTGAAGTTGTAAGTAAAATCCCAAATCAACTCACCTTAAGATTGGCTAGATGAGCCTCATCTAACCATACTAGCCCTTTAAAATTGAGTCTAAAGGTAAGAGATGGAGGAAGCCAGCAAGCATGGGAAGGATTTCTGGCTTGAAAATGGGAGAGGCCAAGTGACAAGGAATGCAGGTGATCTCTAGCAGCTGAGAGTGGCTCCCATATGATAGCCAACAAGGAAACAGGTCCTCAGTCCTACAACTGCAAGGAATGGAATTCTATAAACAACTTGAATGAATGGAAGTGGAGTATTCCTCAAAGCTTTTAGAAGAGAAGTCAGCCTAGCTGCTCTTGATTTGAATTTTTAAGTCATAAGCAGAAAACCCAGCCACATCATGCCTGGACTTCAGAACTGTGCACCTAATAAATGAGTGTTGTTTTAAGTCACTGAGTTTGTGGTAATTTATTACATAGCAGTAGAAAACAAATAAAGTCCAACTTTAAATACCAACCTTACTTCTTCTGTACTTTTTAAAAGCTCCACAAATATTTCTGATGTGCCTCTGAGGTTTGGGTGCTGGAATTGCACTCCACAGTAGCTTTCTGTTTATTGCTTGTTTCCTGAAAGCAAGTCTCCAGTGGTAGACTGGTTAGTGAGGAAGCACCATAGGACTAGAGTTTCAGGGTCACATTCTTTTCTTGCAAGGGGAGATTCTGCAGTAGTCTTAGAAGCCTTGAAGGTTGAGAAAAGTTGAGAGGAGTGTCTAGATGGTGAATTTTTTGTCATATTAAGTTTTAAACATTCACTCATTCAAAAAGCATCTGTGGGCACTGACAATACTGTAAGCACAATAGTCTATGGGATAAAACTCATGCAAACAAATAATCAGAGCACCATGAAGTAAATGCTGTTCAATTCCTTGCTACACAAAGTATGATGCACTTGGAGGTATTTATCAGTGTTTAATCTTAGACCTCACACCAGACCTACTGACTCAAAATCTGCATGTTAACAAGACACCTGGGTGATCTGTAAGCCACTGCTGTTTGAGCAGCACTTCCATAACATTCTAATGCTGAAATTAAAAGAGCTCAAATGACAATGAGGATAACTACTAGCTCCACCTAAAAGGTCTAGTCTTATTCCTGCAAAGAGGCACCAGACGCAAAATCTGCTTTGTCTTAATGCCTTTTGAAAATTCATAGTGAATGGGAATTTGGGGCAAGAAAGTTTCAAGACTAGATTGCTTTAAGAAATAGCAGAATTCAAATTATTATAGAAGACAGAATAAGACAAATATCCCAAGCACTGACTAGAGTAAACCAAAAATGCGTTCTGGCAAAAAGAGAAAAGTCAGCTTCAGTCTTACATATTATTAAGTATAGTCAAGGGAGGGATATTCTCTATCTCTTAGAAATTAGTGTGATGATGTTATTGATTACTAATAGTATAGCTATTATCTTTGGCTAGTGGTTTAACTCTTAACTTTATCCACACACACACAAGATGTTTCTTACAACACTAATGTTGTGCTTTCCAAATTTGCAACACATTTAATTTATTACATTCTCCATATAGTTCAGCTTATTTTCAGACGAATAAATTGCTTTGATTTGTCCTAAAAAAAAAAAAAAGAATGGAGAGTTTATAAAGAGATGGAAGTGGAAGAGAGAAAGTATGTAGGTGAGCAATAATGGGATAGAACACCAGAAAAGTAAATCTAAAGACTAAACTTAGACCATTATTGCAATATAATAGGTGCATCAGTGTGAGTAGTTTATATATCACTTCCATGCATGAATTGCTTGGAAGTTATTGAGATGAAAACCTAGTGTGATAAATGCCTACTGAATCTGAACTCTCAAATTAAGTGAACTCTCATTAATTGCTTTTACACACTGAACCAAACTGACCTTTCCAGATGTACTACTCAGATGGAACATGATTGAAGAGACATGAACATATAATTAACTTAGAATACCACCAATCTGAAAAATTGCTTTTCTACATTTGGAATGACCATTAATTTCTTGAGGATAGATGTTGATATTTCTTTTGAACTCCAAATTACTTTGTACCACAATGCAATACCTATTAAAATACCAATGGTATTTTTCAATGAACTAGAAAAAATCCTGAAATTTATATGGAACCACAAAAGATCCCTAATAGCCAAAGCAATCTTGAGAAAGAAGAACAAAACTGGAAGTATCACACTTTCTGACTTCAAGGTATGCAACAAAGTTACAGTGATTAAAACAGTATGGTACTGGTACAAGAACAGACCCATAGATCAGTGAAACAGAATAAAGAGCCCAGAAATAAACTCACACATATTTAATCAATTAATATATGACAAAGGAAGTATGAATATACAATGGGGAAAGAAAGACAGTCTGTTCAATAAATAGTGTTGGGAAAACTGGACAGCTACATGTAAGAGAATGAAACTGGATAACTGTCATATACAATACACAAAAATAAACTCTAAGTTAGGTAAAGACCTAAATGTGACACATCAAACCATAAAACCCTAAGACGAAAACATAGGCAAGAGTCTCATGAACATCAGCATGAGACATTTTTTCTGGATGTGTCTCTCTGGCAAGAAAGCAAAGCAAAAATAAACAAGTAGGATTACATCGAGCTAAAAAGCTCCTGCACAGCAAAGGACACCATCAATAAAACAAAAAGGCAAAGAGGGAGAACATATTTGCAAATGATATAACCAACAAGAGGCTTTTACCCAAAAAATAAAGAAAACATACAACTCAGCACCAAAAAAACAAATAATCCAATTTTAATTGGGCAGAGGACCTGAATAGACATTTTTCCAAAGAAGAAATACAGATGGCCAACAGGCACATGAAAAGATGCTCCACATCACTAATCATCAGGGAAATGCAAATCAAAACCATAATGAGACATCACCTTACACCAGTCAAAATGGTCACTATCTAAAAGACAAAATATAACAAGCATTGGTGAGGCTGTGGAAAAAAGGGAACCCTTCTACACTGTTGGTGGGAATATAAATAGGTCCAGCCACTGTGGAAAATCATATGGAGTTTTCTCAAAAAAGTAAACATAGAAATGCCATACAACCCAGCAATTTCACTTCTGGAAACTTACCTAAGGAAAAATTCATTTCTGATTCAAAAAGATATATCCACACCTATGTTCATTGCAGCATTATTTACAATAACAAAGATATGGAAGCAACCTAAGTGTCCATCAGTAGATGAGTGGATAAAGAAGATGTGGTACATATATACAGTGAATGATTACTCAGCCAATAAAAAGAAAGAAATCTTTCCATTTGTGACAACATAGATGGACATTGAGGGTATCATGCTGAGTGAAATCAGCCAGGAAGAGAAAATCGAATACTATGTGATTTCACTTATGTGTGGAATCTAAAAAAATAAGACAAATAAAAAAGAAATAGACCCATAAATGTTGGTTCCCATAGGGAAGAGGGCAGGAGAGTGGAACTGTGAAGAGGATAAAGAGGTACAGACTGCAAATTGTAAAATAAATTAGTCATAGGAATGGCAGTACAACATAGAGAATATAACCAATAATACTGTAATATCTTCATGTGGTAATGGGGGCAACTACATTTATGGTGGCAAGTAAATATATAATTATCAAGTAACTATATTGTATATCTGAAACCAATATAACATTGTATATCAACTTTATTCAATACAAAATTTCTTTGTACCATACAAAAGCATGTTTCCAATAAATTCTTATTGATTAATAATTAAATAACAAGATGCCATGGAAAATATTTGGACATGCTGGTTTTAGTCTCTTAATAGGTGGTTTGAACCTAAGTCTTTACATCCTGACTTGCCCTTGACTCACACATCTGCCAACCTGTTAAATTAAGCCTTGGGTTTCTAGTGGTTCGTGGTAATTATCTGAAACTCATCTTTTTATTTCCAATCATTCCTGCATTGATAAGGCTCATTCTAAGAGGTTTCAGAATTGTGCTACTGGATCTTTTGATAGTTTTTATCAGAACATACTCCTTCACGTGGTCCCAGAAACCAAACCTCTTGTCCCGGCTTGCCATTTGACACCCAATTCAACCTGCTAACTATATCTATGGTAGTTTGACTTTGGCAAACTATTTTGAAGCATTTTAGTTCTAATTTTCCTATTGACATTGATTTTAAAGAAGCATTATTAACTATTAATAATTCATAGCCGTAGGCAAAAAAGTAATGGGCAAATCCTCGTTCCCCTTCCACATTCCTCCAAAATCATGGATACTGTTAGATAAAAGCAAGAAGAAAATTGCATTTTTGAGCCTTGTAAAGCCTTGATTTCATTGCCTATGTAATTTAAAACTGATAGACCAGACTTCCTCCCAGTCTTTCTCAGTAGCTGAGATATCAGACACTATACACATTTTATTTTGTTTAGCGGAAATGTAAAATAGTAGAAACATGACAACTGAAGGTGTCTTCTAAATAGATGGGAATGATTTCTACAAACATAGAGATATTTGATCTACTCTGGTGGTTTCCTGTCATATGTAACTCCGTAGTCCCTGTACCTCATTAAATTTGTTTTGGGTCAATGATTAGACTGAGAGAGCAATAACATTGAGTTAAACCATCTCTAAGGAAGAATATTGTGTTTCATGATGTTATTTGCACCTAAGAATTAACTGTTGCTCAGAACATTAAAGCAAATAATCATATACAGCTTCTTTAGAGTATAGTAGTGATTCTCCCCTATTTCTGCCACCAAGTTTTAAAATGGAATACATTTAACTTTAAGTTTCATATTAAAGAGTCATAACTGCTTTCAAAAAAGGTACCTGGTACAATCTAAAGTCATTTTGTATTGTATTGCCGTGTAACTAAAAGATTCCAGTACGTTATAGATTCAACTAAAATATTATACTAATATTGGCTGAGTTCTTGTATCTTCTGTTTTTTTGGGCTGTTCTCATTCTGAAAGAAATGGTTTTGTTGTGAGATAATACTGAAGGCAACCAAATTATGCCTGAATGACTTTCTGGCAGAAACATTAGTACTGGAGCTTGCTGTAGTGAAAATCGACTTTTTTATGCAACTTAATTAACTATTATCTCCCCTTCTCTTCATGTAGTAAAATTAAATCAAGTTTCTTTCTTAAATGATGTAAATACAGTCTCAGTATGGAAAAATTGGGGACATCCCTTTAATAAATATTAAACAGTTTATAAATTTCTTACTCTGCCAACATTTTTAAAAGTACCTTTTAGGACAGTTTTATAGAGTTATCCAGAAAGATGCATTTATTTTAGAAAGAAAATCATTAATTTCAGGGGGGGAAATTTTCCTTTAAATATATAATTTGACAGTTCATGAAAAATATGTGCTATGTAGTTTTTTCTTAAAACTGATATCTCAAACTACATTATCCTCACTTCAGAATATAATTATTTTGTAGACTGAATGAATTTATAAAAGAGATGTAAATTTCTTAAAAAGAATCTGACACACCTTAGTTCAAGACAAAAAACAACTAAAAGAGCATTCTCTTTTCTTGTGGTATTATTAGTATTTAACAATTATTTGGGTACAGGGAGCCTTTCTCAAATGCTACAACAAATCAAGTAATAAAGAAACTCATTAAGACATCTTGCATTTTAGATATGTTTGAACATGGTATATTTTATAAGTACTGATGAATATAAGAAAAATGAAATAATCAATGTAAATATCAAAAAGATGACATAGAATTCCCTTAGTTGCAAATGGCATGATTATATAATTATAAATATGAGAGATTCTAGTGAAAATAACTTACAGAATGAATAAGAGAACTAGGTACAGTGCTGTATACCAGTTGTTTATATATAATGATAATGTTTTACTCTATACTAGTAATAAATATATAGAAATTACAATTTAAAATATTCCACTCATTAAAGACATGGAGGGAACTTAAATACATATTACTAAGAAGCCAATCTTAAAGGCAACAAACTGTATGATTCAAATTATATGATATTCTGGAAAAGGCAAAACTGTGGAAATAGTATTATCCGTGGTTGTCATGGGTTGGTGTGCAGTGGGGAGTGAGAATAGGGGAGCATAGAAGACTGTTAAGGAAGTGCAAATACAATAATGATAGATATATGTCATTACACATTTGTCCAAACCCATAGAATGTACATCAAAAGTGAAGCATTATGTGAACTATGGACTTTGGGTGGTTATGATCTGTTAGTCTACAATCATCAATAACAAATATGGGGAATGTTGATAATGGGGAAAGCAATCCCTGTGTGGGGACAAAAGGTATATGAGGAATCTCTGTACTTTCCCTTCAATTTTATTATGAACCCCGGCCTTTATCAAATCAGCCCACATCGGATACTTGAGACCTTCACGGGGCCCTTTGTACCTCTCCTTTCAGTCATAGCCTGTACTTCCTTTTATGCTTTTATTGTTTCAACCTCCCCCAGATGTGCTGAAGTACGAGTAGCCTCACTTATGGGTTGCCCTTTGTGGAGGCAAGAATAGTCACTAGGGACCCAAAGAGAGATGGGGGAGCTGTATGCAGCACCATATTTCTCATTCCTATGTGAACAACTCCTCATCAGGGCCCTGGGGGTCCTTATTATAGATGGTATTTTTCATGCCCAGCTCCTGTAACTCCTGTTGGAGCTGGAGCTCTGCATATGTATTCCAGCTAGCGGGTAAGTATCATAAATCACCCTGATTAGGCCAAACTGTCCTGATAGCTGCTGTCAGCCAATCCAGAAGCACCTGATTCCTGAGGTGTGATGGGCGCTTTCCAACTGCTGCCAGAGAGAACAGTGAGTCATCAGGGAAGCCAGTATACCCATTTCAGAACCCAACATAACCATGTTTTCCACCCCTGTATCCCAGAAATGCAAAAGCATATAGGCAGAGGTGCTGATAGCTTCTGCCAAAACCGGATGCTCAGGTCCACCAGCTCATCCTGGGTATAGGTGAGGAGCATGGAGCGCTCCACAACCTGGGGAGGAGGAGTCTCCTTCCCCTGAGGAGCCCGCGGTTGTTGTGTTTTTATTTTCTTACAATGGGGGCAGGCCTTTAATATGGGAGAGGCTGGTGCCTTGGGAGGTAGCCTTGGCAATAATTCGGCCTCTGCCCCACCCCCTTTTCCTCCCCTGACATCTCCTCTACCATCTCCCAGGGCTGAAGGCACTGCTCTTTCCTCCCCCTCCCCCACAACCTCCTGCAGTACAGATTCTCCTGCTGCCTCTTCCTGTGCTGCTGACATATCTCTCAGGAGTGCCACCCATCTTCTCAATAACTGTCTCTCTTCCTTAAGGGCATCCCATAGGCCATCACCCAGCTCCTCCAAGTGATGCTGAAGTGTGTCTCTATCCTCGATAACCCTTTCCACTATCTCAAGAAACAAAAATCCCACAATCCCAGCTGATACACAGCTGCTCAGGGCCTCTAAGCAGTCTTCTATCTCACAGAGGGCTAATTCCATGGCCTCCATTCTCTCCACCCTTCCCCAGTCCTGCAGAAGGCTCCACCCCTCTAGAAGGTGCTTTACCCTAGACAAATTCCCATTTGGGGGCTCCCCAGTTGTGAAGTCCCATGGGTAGGGGTCTCCCAAGTCAAGCTGCACCCTCCACTGCTGTAGTCACTGGGGCATCCCTACTATCTATGGGGTGGTGGGGGTTCCAGGTATCTTCCCACCATCTCTAGGGGCAGCCCACCCAAGATTCACATATATGAAGACAGATTTTGGGTTCAGAGGTCTTGCCGACTACCACCAGATGTATCTCTTGGGGGAAAATATTTTCCCAGCCAGGGGCAAATTATCTTTGATACTGAAATCAGGCTAAGGGAGTAATAAAGTGGAAAAAGCTCATGTAATACTTATAAGCAGTCATCCACTTGTGTTCTCCTGTGTCTCTTATGAGCCCACTGTAAAAAGGGACCCCACCAAACCTCACCTGTCCAGATATGCCCTCACTCCCCCATGTAATTACCTATTGATATGGAAATGGACTACTTCTCTCCACCTCTTGGAAACACCTATGGATATGGAGATGCACCAAGGCCAGGTGAAAGATTCTGGAAATACTGCAATTTTACCTACAAACATGCTTTTAGAAGGGAATATTTAATGTTCTTCAAATGGAAAGTCTCTTAAAATTAATACAACCTTTCAATACATTCTATTAGAATCTCACTATATCAATAAAATATAGGCATAGAGTTAGAAAAACATGTCAGTGTTACAGAGAGAATCTAGAACTCAGTTTATGTGAGGATTTATTGTATGGCTAGTTGGTCTTTCTATTCAGAGAAGCATGGACATGTGCTTTGAAATGATGTCCCTGTCCCCACACATTATACAAAAATGAATTACAGATGAAATAATGACTTAAATATAAAACATAAAACAGGAGGCAGAGCCAGGATGGTGGCGTGAGTAGAGCAGTGGAAATCTCCTCCCAAAAACACATAGAGCTATGAAAATATAACAAAGAAAACTCTTCCTAAAATAGAGACCAGAGGACACAGGACAACATCCAGACCACATCCACACCTGCAAGAACCCAGCGCCTTGCGAAAGGGGTAAGATACAAGCCCCAGCCCGGCGGGAGCCGAGCGCCCCTCCCCCCAGCTCCTGGCGGGTGGAAAGAAACCGGAGCGGTTTTTTTTTTGGCGAGTGCTTTTTGGAAGCCTTAAAGGGACAGGGACCCTGTTGCTAGGGAGGCAGGGTGGTGGGACCGGTGAGCAGGTGCCTGAGACCGGTGCCTGAGGACGGAGGAAATCGCATGTTTTTCCCCTTTTTTTTTCTCTTTTTGGCGAGTGCTTTTTGGAAGCCTTAAAGGGACAGGGACCTTGGTGCTAGGCAGGCAGAGCAGCAGGAGCACTGAGCGGGTGCCTGGGACCAGCGTCTGAAGACAAAGAATATCACGCGTTTTTCCCTGCGGGAGTGGTAGGCGGGTACCTGAGACTGGCACCTGAGGACGGAGGAAATTGCGCATTTTTCCCTTTTTTTCCCCTCTTTTTGGCGAGTGCTTTTTGGAAGCCTTAAAGGGACAGGGACCCCGATGCTAGGGAGGCAGAGCAGCAGGACCGGTGAGCGGGTGCCTGGGACCAGAGTCTGAAGACAAAGAATATCGCGCGTTTTTCCCTGCAGGACTGGTGGGCGGGTGCTTTTTGAAAGCCTTGAAGGGACAGGGACAATGGTGCTAGGGAGGCAGGGCAGCAGGACCAGTGAGCGGGTGCCTGGGACCGGCGCCTGAGGAAAAAAAAAAAAATCACGTGTTTTTTCCGTTTTGTTTTTTTTTTTCTGTTCCCTCTCTCGTTGCTGTTGTTGTTTTGGTTTGGAGAGTGCTTTTTGGAAGTCTTAAAGGGGCAGGACAGGACACTTAGACAAGAGGCAGGGAATGTGGGGATCTCTGGGCACTCTAACCCCCTGGGCAACAGGGAGCACAGAGGCCCCTTACGGAGATAAATAGCCTCCCGGCCACTCCCCCTCCAACGGGGCTCCACCACTTTGGAGGAGCAGCCCCAGCCAGGCCACGCCCACAGCAACAGGAGAGATAAACTCCATAGCAAACGAGCAGGTAGCAGAAGCCCTGCCTGCGCACAGCTGACTTGCATAAGCCACTAGAGGTCGCTATTCTCGCAGGAGAGGAAGGCCACAAACCAACAAGAAGGGAAGCTCTTCCAGCGGTCACTTGTACCAGCTCTGCAAACTATCTCTATCACCATGAAAAGGCAAAACTACAGGTAGACAAAGATCACAGAGACAACACCTGAGAAGGAGACAGACCTAACCAGTCCTCCTGAAAAAGAATTCAAAATAAAAATCATGAACATGCTGACAGAGATGCAGATAAAAATGCAAGAGCAATGGGATGAGATGCAGAGAAAAATGCAAGAGCAATGGGATGAAGTCTGGAGGGAGATCACAGATGTCAGGAAGGAGATCACAGAAGTGAAACAATCCCTGGAAGGATTTATAAGCAGAATGGATAAGATGCAACAGGCCATTGAAGGAATAGAAGCCAGAGAACAGGAATGTATAGAAGCTGACATAAAGAGAGATAAAAGGATCTCCAGGAATGAAACAACACTAAGAGAACTGTGTGACCAAGCCAAAAGGAATAATATTTGTATTATAGGGGTACCAGAAGAAGAAGAAGGAGGAAAAGGGATAGAAAGTCTCTCTGAAGAAATAATTGCTGAAAATTTCCCCAAACTGGGAGAGGAAATAATCGAACAGACCATGGAATTACACAGAACCCCCAACAGAAAGGATCCAAGGAGGACAACACCAAGACACATAGTAATTAAAATGGCAAGGATCAAGGACAAGGAAAGAGTTTTAAAGGCAGCTAGAGAGAAAAAGGTCACCTATAAAGGAAAACACATCAGGCTAACATCAGACTTCTCGACAGAAACCCTACAGGCCAGAAGAGAATGGCATGATATACTTAATGCAATGAAACAGAAGGGCCTTGAACCAAGGATACTGTATCCAGCACGACTATCATTTAAATATGATGGTGGGATTAAACAATTCCCAGACAAGCAAAAGCTGAGGAATTTTGCTTCCCACAAACCACCTCTACAGGGCATCCTACAGGGACTGCTCTAGATGGGAGCACTCCTAAAAAGAGCACAGAAAAAAACACACAACATATGAAGAATGGAGGAGGAGGAATAAGAAGGGAGAGAAGAAAAGAATCTCCAGACAGGGTATATAACAGCTCACTAAGCGAGCTAAGTTAGGCAGTAAGATACTAAAGAAGCTAACCTTGAACCTTTGGTAACCACGAATCTAAAGCCTGAAATGGCAATAAGTACATATCTCTCAATAGTCACCCTAAATGTAAATGGACTTAATGCACCAATCAAAAGACACAGACTAATAGAATGGATAAAAAAGCAAGACCCATCTATATGCTGCTTACAAGAAACTCACCTTAAACCCAAAGACAAGCATAGACGAAAAGTCAAGGGATGGAAAAACATATTTCATGCAAACAACAGTGAGAAGAAAGCAGGGGTTGCAGTACTAATATCAGACAAAATAGACTTCAAAACAAAGAAAGTAACAAGAGATAAAGAAGGATACTACATAATGATAAAGGGCTCAGTCCAACAAGAGGATATAACCATTCTAAATATATATGCACCCAATACAGGAGCACCAGCATATGTGAAGCAAATACTAACAGAACTAAAGAGGGAAATAGACTGCAATGCATTCATTTTAGGAGACTTCAACACACCACTCACCCCAAAGGATAGATCCACCGGGCAGAAAATAAGTAAGGACACACAGGCACTGAACAACACACTAGAACAGATGGACCTAATACACATCTATAGAACTCTACATCCAAAAGCAACAGGATATACATTCTTCTCAAGTGCACATGGAACACTCTCCAGAATAGACCACATACTAGCTCACAAAAAGAGCCTCAGTAAATTCCAAAATATTGAAATTCTACCAACCAATTTTTCAGACCACAAAGGTATAAAAGTAGAAATAAATTGTACAAAGAAAACGAAAAGGCTCACAAACACATGGAGGCTTTAGAATATGCTCCTAAATAATCAATGGATCAATGAACAAATCAAAATAGAGATCAAGGAATATATAGAAACAAATGACAACAACACTAAGCCCCAACTTTTGTCGGACGCAGCGAAAGCGGTCTTAAGAGGAAAGTATATAGCAATCCAGGCACACTTGAAGAAGGAAGAACAAACCCAAATGAATAGTCTAACATCACAATTATCGAAACTGGAAAAAGAAGAACAAATAAGGCCTAAAGTCAGCAGAAGGAGGGACATAATAAAGATCAGAGAAGAAATAAACAAAATTGAGAAGAATAAAACAATAGCAAAAATCAACGAAACCAAGAGCTGGTTCTTTGAGAAAATAAACAAAATAGATAAGCCTCTAGCCCAACTTATTAAGAGAAAAAGAATCAACACAAATCAACATCAACAGAAATGAGAATGGAAAAATCACGGCAGACTCCACAGAAATACAAAGAATTATTAAAGACTACTATGAAAACCTATATGCCAACAAGCTGGAAAACCTAGAAGAAATGGACAACTTCCTAGAAAAATACAACCTCCCAAGACTGACCAAGGAAGAAACACAAAAGTTAAACAAACCAATTACGAGCAAAGAAATTGAAATGGTAATCAAAAAACTACCCAAGAACAAAACCCCGGGGCCAGACGGATTTACCTCGGAATTTTATCAGACACACAGAGAAGACATAATACCCATTCTCCTTAAAGTGTTCCAAAAAATACAAGAAGAGGGAATACTCCCAAACTCATTCTATGAAGCCAACATCACCCTAATACCAAAACCAGGCAAAGACCCCACCAAAAAAGAAAATTACAGACCAATATCCCTGATGAATGTAGATGCAAAAATACTCAATAAAATATTAGCAAACAGAATTCAACAGTATATCAAAAGGATCATACACCATGACCAAGTGGGGTTCATCCCAGAGATGCAAGGATGGTACAACATTCGAAAATCCATCAACATCATCCACCACATCAACAAAAAGAAAGACAAAAACCACATGATCATCTCCATAGATGCTGAAAAAGCATTTGACAAAATTCAACATCCATTCATGATAAAAACTCTCAGCAAAATGGGAATAGAGGGCAAGTACTTCAACATAATAAAGGCCATATATGATAAACCCACAGCCAGCATTATACTGAATAGCGAGAAGCTGAAAGCATTTCCACTGAGATCAGGAACCAGACAGGGATGCCCACTCTCCCCACTGCTATTTAACATAGTACTGGAGGTCCTAGCCATGGCAATCAGACAAAACAAAGAAATACAAGGAATCCAGATTTGTAAAGAAGAAGTTAAACTGTCACTATTTGCAGATGATATGATACTGTACATAAAAATCCCTAAAGAATCCACTCCAAAACTACTAGAACTGATATCGGAATACAGCAAAGTTGCAGGATACAAAATTAACACAGAGAAATCTGTAGCTTTCCTATACACTAACAATGAATCAATAGAAAGAGAAATCAGGAAAACAATTCCATTCACCATTGCATCAAAAAGAATAAAATACCTAGGAATAAACCTAACCAAAGAAGTGAAAGACTTATACTCTGAAAACTACAAGTCACTCTTAAGAGAAATTAAAGGGGACACTAATAAATGGAAACTCATCCCATGCTCATGGCTAGGAAGAATTAATATCCTCAAAATGGCCATCCTGCCCAAAGCAATACACAGATTTGATGCAATCCCTATCAAATTACCAGCAACATTCTTCAATGAATTGGAACAAATAATTCAAAAATTCATATGGAAACACCAAAGACCCCGAATAGCCAAAGCAATCCTGAAAAAGAAGAATAAAGTAGGGGGGATCTCACTCCCCAACTTCAAGCTCTACTACAAAGCCATAGTAATCAAGACAATTTGGTACTGGCACAAGAACAGAGCCACAGACCAGTAGAACAGATTAGAGACTCCAGAAATTAACCCAAACAAATGTGGTCAATTAATATTTGATAAAGGAGCCATGGACATACAATGGGGAAATGACAATCTCTTCAACAGATGGTGTTGGCAAAACTGGACAGCTACATGTAGGAGAATGAAACTGGACCATTGTCTAACCCCATATACAAAGGTAAACTCAAAATGGATCAAAGACCTGAATGTAAGTCATGAAACCATTAAACTCTTGGAAAAAAACATAGGCAAAAACCTCTTAGACATAAACATGAGTGACCTCTTCTTGAACATATCTCCCCGGGCAAGGAGAACAACAGCAAAAATGAGCAAGTGGGACTACATTAAGCTGAAAAGCTTCTGTACAGCGAAAGACACCATCAATAGAACAAAAAGGAACCTTACAGTATGGGAGAATATATTTGAAAATGACAGATCCGATAAAGGCTTGACGTCCAGAATATATAAAGAGCTCACACACCTCAACAAACAAAAAACAAATAACCCAATTAAAACATGGGCAGAGGAACTGAACAGACAGTTCTCTAAAAAAGAAATACAGATGGCCAAGAGACACATGAAAAGATGCTCCACATCGCTAATTATCAGAGAAATGCAAATTAAAACTACAATGAGGTATCACCTCACACCAGTAAGGATGGCTGCCATCCAAAAGACAAACAACAACAAATGTTGGCGAGGCTGTGGAGAAAGGGGAACCCTCCTACACTGCTGGTGGGAATGTAAATTAGTTCAACCATTGTGGAAAGCAGTTTGGAGGTTCATCAAAATGCTCAAAACAGACCTACCAGTTGACCCAGGAATTCCACTCCTAGGAATTTACCCTAAGAACGCAGCAATCAAGTTTGAGAAAGACAGATGCACCCCTATGTTTATCGCAGCATTATTTACAATAGCCAAGAATTGGAAGCAACCTTAATGTCCATCGGTAGATGAATGGATAAAGAAGATGTGGTACATATACACAATGGAATACTACTCAGCCATAAGAAGTGGAAAAATCCAACCATTTGCAGCAACATGGATGGAGCTGGAGAGTATTATGCTCAGTGAAATAAGCCAAGTGGAGAAAGAGAAATACCAAATGATTTCACTCATCTGAGGAGTATAAGAACAAAGGAAAAACTGAAGGAACAAAACAGCAGAGGAATTACAGAACCCAAAAATGGAGTAACAGGTATCAAAGTGAAAGGAACTGGGAAGGATGGGTGGGCAGGAGGGATAAGGGGGGGGAAGAAGAAGGGGTGTATTAAGATTAGCATGCATGGGGGGAGGGAGAAAGGGGAGGGTGGGCTGCACAACACAGAGAGGACAAGTAGGGATTCTACAACATTTTGCTAAGCTGATGGACAGTAACCATAATGTGGTTGTTAGGGAGGACCTGATATAGGGGAGAGCATAGTAAACATAGTACTCTTCATGTAAGTGTAGATTAAAGATTAAAAAAAAAAAAAAGAAACAAAGAAAGAAAGAAAAGGGGGATTACTCCTTGATAGGATAAAACTATTGGTAAATCAAAGATCAACGCATGCTTTAAATATCCTTAATGTTGATCACTTAAAGGGTGTCAGATGATCAGCTATGGAGGAACTCTTTTCTGATAATATTCCTTTCTCTTAATAAAAAAAAAAAAAAAAGGCAGTCCCTGTGTGCTGACCTCCACTGAGTTCTGCACAGTCATATAGAGGGCATGTCAAAGTGTGGGCAAAGAGTCTGTTTGTTTCTATGCAGAAGATCAAGGCCTAGCTGGAATACCCAGAAAATGAACTAAGATACGATATGAGGAGGAGCTTCCGGCATCAGCACTCTCTGGAGGACTCGTGCCGGGGGATGATCATCAAAAAGCCTCCACAGGGATCCGGGCGATGCTGCGGTTGTGGCTGCGTCCACCCCACCGTTTCCTGGACTTGCCATTGGAATGAGGAGGGAGATGTCTAGGCTGGCATGTGCATACAGTGAGACAACGTATTTGAGTGGATCTGTACTATTGGAACTCAACCAGGAGTTGGGAGGGGTGCAAGTTGTAGCACTCCAAAATCTTATGACTATAGACTATCTACGGTTAAAAGAACATATGGGATGTGAACAGATTGCAGAAATGGGCTGCTTTTAACTTGTCTGATTTTTCTCAGACTGTTCAAGTACAGTAGGACAATATCCATCATATCATAGACAAATTTTCACAAATGCCTAGGGTGCCTAAATGGTTTTCTTGGCTTCACTGGAGATGGATGGTAATTATAGATTTGCTTTGTTTATGTCACCGTATTCCTATTATGTTAATATGTGTGTGCAGATTAGTTAGTAGTTTAAAACCTATACATACTGAAGGTACTCTACAAGAAGATATGTCAAAGAAATAATCAATCCTCCCATGTTTTCTTCCATATGCTACCTCTATAGGTTTTCTTCTTCCTTCCTAATTACAACCCTTAAATAGAATTCATGCCTCATATCGAATTTACCGAGCATCATAATTCCTCCAGGTGGTAAAGATACCTCGAGACAAGTGCTGGGCATAGAAGCCACAGGGCATAAATCTGCAAAGAAGTAAAAAGCTAACCTTTTCAAACAATATGGCTTCTCTCTCACTTACCAACTTTACATTTCCCTGTATGGCCCCGAAAGATGACTGGTTAGCCAGAGACGGTAAGATTCCTCAAGGGAGGAACAACCTAAGACGGGCACAGTCGCAGGGGGGCCATCAGGTGAGAAATTGGGGATCAACAGAGGTGAGGCTCAGAACCTCATTCCCCTGCTTTTAGAGAAATCTTCTGCATCCGTGGATGTTTCGCTGCCCTTGTCTAGCTTGGATTAATACTTAGTCCATAGGCACACACCTGATCATCTACAATTGCTCTCCTACAACACTAAACTATGTTTTCTACCTTTATCTTGCATCTACCTACCACTTCAGCATTTTATTAAAAATAAAAATAATAATAATAATAAAGGGAGAAATGTGGGATCCACATATAAATCAAGTATAAAAATCAAACGAATATTCATATTTGACCTGATTGTTTATAGTTCATAATGCGTGATCAAAACCGAATGTTTCTGTGATGAATGCCCTTGTACTGTTCACCATGTAAGAATTTATTCACTATGTAAGAATTCGTTCACCATGTAAGAACTTGTTCGTTATGCTTCAGAAGATTGAAGACTGACGAGAATTAGGCTTGAGATGGATTAATGATTGTACATTGAGCATTGACCCCCCTATACTGAATTTTATTGTTGTTAACAACCATTTGATCAATAAATATGAGAGATGCCCTCTCAAAAAAAAAAACATAAAACAAAAAAATCTTGCAATTAATTCTTTGTAAATACATGTGTAACTTAAGGATGAGGGAAATCTTTTTAACTAAGACCAGGAAAACCAAAAGCTTTCAAAGTAAAGATAGACATATTTTAATATTAAAAATGTAAATTTTAATGGCACTAATTAATAGAAAACAACTGTTGCAAAAAGAGATGCATTCCATATGACATATGAAAGACTAATACTTAATATGTAGTAAGTACTATCATAAACACATAGGAAAATGATGCAGTCCATAGAAATATAGACAAATGATATGAATGAATAATTCACAGAAAACAAATACAAATAACAACAGACAGGTGAAAAGCTGGTTGGATTCACTACTGGTCAGAAAACTGCAAATTAAAATGAAAGCAAAGAAGCACTTTAATTATCAAACAGAAACAGTCAAATAGAGCGAAGGCCCACCCTGGTGGTGGTGCTATTCTGAAATACCTCAGCACTTGTTGGTAAAAAGCTTCTGCCCCAAGCTCTCTGCCTCTCCCTTTGCCTCTTTGATCTTTCTTGCCCTGTCTTGTGTGGTCACGGGGGGCCGCCACAGTCACTTTCCCAGTGCTGTTGGCTCCACAGGTGGGGTGGGCACACCCAGGACTAGGAGGCCTGGAGGCAAGGCGAGGGCCTGAGGGAACATTAGAGGTCAGGAATGTCCAGGAGGCTGATCTTTGCTCTCTTTGTTCCTGTTGGTTTTCATCACACTTCATGGAACAAGTTTATTAATACTCAGCGACCACCTACCAAACACCAAGGTATTGGAAACACTGACTTTTGAGTGTTAAAGCTCTTTATAATGCTTGCTCAGTGCTAAGTTCCATTTTAAACATTCATTAATCAATTTGAAGATCATAATCATCAACATCATCATTTCACAGAAAACAAAACTGGAGCCACATTATGTAAAAATTAAGCAAAGGGTTTTTGACACTTACTTCGATTAAACTTCCTGCTGGGAATAACTAGAAACACTGAACTTGCTGTAAAAGCAGTTGCGGTGTGGGGAGTTCTGCTTTAGGGGTTTAGAGAGCTATCAAGATCATGAAGAAATATTATATCAAGATACAGGAGAGGATAGAAATCCTCTGAGACAGGTAAGTATTAAAGCCACTTTTGCCCTTAAGGCTTTTGACATTATAATTGAGGAAGTTGGAAGACTTAGTATTTATGACAGTATTCAAGTACTGAAGATAACAAAAATTAGAGACATTTGAAAAAAAAGGAATAAAAAGGCTCTAATAAGCCCCCGTGTTTTAAGGAGCTCTGGGTATCTAGAGAACTGCACAGTAGGAATGGAAAAAAGGGACAGCATCAGTGAAGATTCAAGTTAACTGTATTCTAGATAAATCTTAGCTCTTAATATTGGAATCAGATGGTTTCAGATGGCCAGTGCAACCAGATGCCTGGAAAAAGTTATAATTGTAGGCCCCAAATTATTTCTAAATATATTTTATCAAATTTCTGTGATATAATATGCCAGGCATACAAGAATTCAAGAAGTAAAGAATCTGAAAAAAAGACATTAGAAATAATTCCAGATATTAGAAGATCAGACACAGAAAGCTATAAAGATCATATACTTAATAATAACTAATCTTTTAGAAACTATAGTTATCAGCAGTAACTAGATGGAAAGGTAACCAAATATTTATTATGATGGGATTTAATTATTTGTATATTTGCCTCTAGAAAATGTGGCTTTTATGTTCAGAAAAAAAAAATCCCAGGGGTTACATCATTAAAAAATAAATACAAGGAAAGTATTATGGTAGAGCTCAGAAATCTAACATATTTAACTACCATTTATTAGATATATGTTCTTGGTTCTGAGATTTGATCCCCTTACGTTTTAATTTCCTCACTTGAAAACAAGAAGTAATACCTAATTCAAATGGCATTGGGTTGAAGGTCATGAAGTACACACTTGACAAAGAGTAAGTGTTTAAAAAGGGGCAGATATTATAGAATCATTTACAATATTTAAAAATTTTTTGGGCAATAAACAGAAGTAAATTTTTATGACATTTTACATTAATTTATGACTCCAAGTAATTTTCTGGACATTGCTGAGTAAAACTCTGGAGGTTTTAGAATCTAAAACAAGCTAAAGGGCTCAGATTTTATATTATGTGCACATGAAAATTAATGGACATTTACACACATGGGGAAAATCTGATCACATTTCAGAAGAGATACCTGGTGGCGGAGTGGAGAACAGACTAGAAGTTGCCAAGAGTAGAAGCAATGTGATGAGATATGCTTACGGGGCAGGGCTTGAGGACAAAGGTAAGGGTCTGAGCTAGGTTATAGTGAAGATGGTGAGGGGAAGCTGAGTTCTTGAGCCACTGCAGTTCTGTTCGTGAAAAACCCAGATGTCCTCATCTATTGACGAGATTATGTTTAAAAAATGTTAATCCAGACTTTCTTCCATTTTCCCCCCTCAATTTTTATGGAAGGTGATAGCAGTATGGCATTCTTCATTCATACATAAATGGAAAATCCTCCAATGGGAAAGAAGGTAGTTTTTTTTCAGTGATGGTTGGAGAATGGGCAATGATGATTGAAGGGATAACGATATATTTGCATAGAACTTTGTAGTTGACAAACTGCTTTTACATTGTTTTATTTTTATCTTTCGTGAGTCTTATGTGATCAATAGCGTCATAACTGTGTTCCCAGTTTAAATGTGTGTAATCTCAGGTCTAGAAAATTTTAAATGACTTACTTATGATTATCCCACAAGTTAATGACAAATCGAGACTCAAGATTATGTATTCTGAGTTTACATCCAGTGCAGGTAAAACACGTACACTCACAAAAGAAATCATCGAATCACTGTAGAGGGTGGAAACAACAGTTTATATATAATTTCTTGGTTTGAGAATTCCTCACCATTCAGATGATTTAAATTTCAACTCAACACACCCACTTGTGGTGCAATGGTTTTTACTTTTTATTCTATCTAGAACCCTGTAGCATTCGTCTTCAAGTGGTTGGATATTTTAAAAAATTACAGTTCTGCTGAAAGTGTTTTAAACGTAAACCTCAATACTACCTCTGTACCACTCAGAAACCCAAGGTCATATTTCTTAGTCCCACTGGACATTGAAACTGCATCTGCCACCCGTTAGGTCTTACAACCATGTCCAAGTTTTTCCTGTCTAGTCTGGTGGCAGCTCTTGAGTTTATAATAGGGTTTCAGTTTACTTGACTTTCATCACTAGAGGATATACCTTCCTTTCCTTTAGACTCTTTCACATATTTCAAATTTTGTTTCATTTTAATTCAGCATTTCTTGTGTGTTGTTGTCAGAGAAGCTCAATAGTAAGTCAAGTCAATGTTAAGGCATTTCAGTTCTAAACAATTGTATTCAGTGTAAAGCATGTTTGACTTCTACATTTTTTTAATTATTAAATTCTTCTTTGTGGGTTACTCTGGTCAATTTTTATAAATGACATATGGACTACTTAAAACAAATGAAATCTCTGTACATTAATGTCAGTTTATTTAAGTTAGGTTTGCTCCTCCAATTTAATTTAAAAACTTTATTCTTGATATGCTAGGCTGGGAATTCTGTTAAATTCTCTTCTCATCATTATTATATATGTGTTTATTTCCTTTTATATTTTCAATAATTTTTGTATTATACTTCATTAATATATTTGATTCTATTTTCCAAGTAAAAAGCAATCCTATATACCTCATTCATGTTTAAAACCTTAATTCTAATGACTCATTTTAATATTCTGAATCCTCCATTCTTTGCCCTTGTATATGATAGACTTTTGAATACATTTAAAGATTCCAAGTCAATATTAAGTGTGTCTCTTATGGACACCATATGGTTTCCTTTGTTTTTTGTACCCTCACTGATATGAATGTGGTATTTGTATGTTTGCTATTGTCATAGTGGATGTTTGGACTTTGTTCATCTCATATTATACTTAACAGATTTGTTTCTAAAATTTTTCACTATATATCTTTTGATACATAATTTTAACTTTTTAAATTCACTCTGATAATTTAGAAGGAATATATGTTATATTTTTCTTTCATAAGTATATACCCATGTTTCTGAATTAGTAGATTTAAAAACCCAAGCAATATATATTGTCCCTCTATTCATCTTTATAGAGGTTATAGTTTGCCAACTTTTATACATCCATGTTTTTCTAGCCAAGTATAATCTCCTCTTTCAGTTAATGTTGGTAATTATATGTTCCCCCAAAGTAAACAATTTCTTAATATTTTCTTCTATATTGTATGTATTAGTAGTATCCTTTTTTTTCTTGATTAGTCTTGCTTTTAGAGGTCTATTTTACTGCTTTTACTATTGATTTACCATAAAAATCTGATTCCTAGATTTTATCTATCAAGCCTACAACTCTTTTAAAAATGTATTACATTGTTTTCTCCTTTTATCTGTTATTTTGTCCCTCTTGCCTTTTTATGTTTGTATGCCCTTTTTTCTAACTTCTTCAGGTCTATGCATTTCTCACTGAGGACTGTAAGTGCACTTCAGAGCAGCTTTGCCCTTAATCTCCTGAATTTTGATGTATATGACTTTACTGTTGGCATTTTCTGAATATGCAGTATTTAGAGTTTTAAATTTCCTCTTTGGCCAAAGAATTATCAAAGATAAATTACTGTTTTTATATTTCATTTAATTAGCTTCTTAAAAACTTTTTAGAATTAATTACTAGTCTATTTTCTATGGTCAGACTATGCCATCTGCTCAATTTCTACTTTGTGTATTTCATAAAAGTTTCTCAGCATTGTAAGATCATCTGACAATACTGTGTATTCTGTTTGTAGTTTAGACATTTTTTTTCTTTCTTTCTAACAATCTATATTAACCAAGATTAAGTGCTTTAAAAAAAAGCAATAGTGATAGTGGCTTTACTGAAATAATAGTTTATTTCTTGTTCCTGCAACAGCCTCACGTGGTTACGATTTGTCTGGTGATCTGCTCTAATAAATGGATCAGGCATCCAACTTCCTTTTGCCTCCCAAAGGCAGTACCCCTCCAAGGGCAGCGGTGCACCAATTCTTATCTGTTGGCAACTGAACCATGAGCTTGCGGTAGACTGTATTAGCTGTATTACCTACCACACTGTTACTTCAGTTGTATTATTCACAGCAAGACTTTCTCAATGGAGGAAACAGTACCCGCCATAGGACCTTAGAGTCCCTATTGTATTCTCTACACCTTCTTAGCAGACTAGGAAAATGAGACAGTGGAGAGAATTGTCAGGAAGCTTCTTTTAGCAGTAGCCAAGCCTGGAGGTGGCATATATCATTCTGCCTGCATTTCATTGGTCAAAACTCACCTGACCGTGTAATGTAAATGTAAATGTAAAGGAAGCTGGAAATATACAGGGTAGCTGAATGCCAAGAGGTAAAAAATGGATTTTTGTGAGCATAGTAGTCTCTGACATAACTTTCTCTGTATGTTCCTTTCCCCACGATCATCATAGGAATACTTAAAGCACTTCTTGTGGTTTTGTTGCTGTTTTCTAATTTCCATATCATTGATTGTCTCCTCTACTTGCAGCAATCTAGTATTCCTTCCCTCCATTGTATATTTCATTTCAGTTACTGTATTCCTCAGCTATAACTGGCTCTTTTTCAGCTCTTGTATCTCTTTGTTGAAGTCCTTCCTGAGATTGTCAATATGAGTTTTCACTTGGAAATCTTTATCAAGAAGATTGGTGATAAATCTGATAATTTGTGAAAATTAGCTAAATCTGTTTCATTTAGCCCTCTTTCTGGTATCATATCCTATAGTTTTGTTTAGAACATATTCCTCTGCCTCCTCATTTTCTCAGGGTTTCTTTGTCTCTTCCTTTGTGTTAGGTGGATCCACTATGCTTCCTGATCTAGAGCGTAATGGCTTTATGAAGAAGGCATCCTGTGGTGCCCAGAAGTTCAGAACTCTTTCCTCTCCAGTGCCTGGTTCTCCCTTGCTGTGCAGCCCCAGTTGCTGTTGATGTGCAGTGGGTGCGGTCACCTTTTTGTCTGTCTGCCAGCAGTGGTTTCTCTCAGCCTGCTGAAGTGAGAGGGTAATAGTTTGGGGAGCAAGGAAGTTATGACATGACCCCCAGATCCTGAGGCACATAGGTGCTTTGGTCATCTCAAGGCACTATTGCTGTTGGGCAGCCAATCTGGGGAGATCTCCATGCATGCTTGTGAGACTTCAACCTGGAGAGTTCTTGACTCTGATCAAGAAAGAATTCATGAACAGGTCTTATAAATATAGGTAAGGAAAGAATTCATTAAAGCAAGAATAGTAGTGAATGGCAGCAACTGTGCATGCAGTAGAGAGCGAGGAAGAACAGAGGGAGAAAAGGAAACTTCACTGAACTCCTGCTCAGCATGGGAAAGATCCTTTGCCAACTCCTGAAGCCAGGGTCACCTGTTGTCCATTGTCCATTTGGTATATGTGCATGGTGTGGGAAATAAGCCCCTACCACCCCAGGATATGGGGGAGCAGCAGGACACTGGATGGGTGAGATTATGTTCTGAGAACTTCCCCAAAGGACAGAAAAAATTTTGGGCAGGTGACTAAAGAGTATGATTGTACAGCTACAGTTCCATCCTGGTCACCCAGGTGATGGGAAATTGCAAGCCTAAATCAGAGATCTCAGTAGCCCTTCACTACTTGTCTGAAGCAGAACAGAGAGAGTAAGACTGCTCAAGTCTAGAAAATTGAATGAAATAGCAAAGTAACAAAGAGGCTTACTACTGAGAAAGGGATGTCTTACTAACCTCCCAAGAGGCTTAGAGGAGAGCATAGACAAAACACAGTAATTTGAGCAGCAAGGAGGCTTTATCTGAGGCAAAGTACACACTCAGAGAAAGGGGAGTGTGGGTAGCCTCAGACAAGAGACATGCTTAAAGGCTAAGGTTTGGTGTCTTTTAAGGATTTCAAGAATGAGGCATAGAGCCAGGGAGGTGTAGGCTTGACATGTGGTCTCATGATGTCTATCTCTGGTGAGAGACATTATGTCATCATCCATAGTCAGTCCTCTAGATAAACTTAATACAAGGAATCTATTGATCCTGTTCTTCTCCAAGATAGGGGTTACCCTCAAGAAGTGGAAACATATTTAGGACTGCTTGCCCTGCCTTAAGATAGGGTCAGTTGCTGGCTAATTACCATAAAGTATCTTAGGAATCTTACCTCCTAACTCCCCGTTTTTAAAATGGAACCTTAGCTTTAAGATGGAGTCCCTCCTGTTCTTACTATACTATTTATATCCAGGCATTTTTCATCATAGGCAGGAAAAATTAATCATGATGCTTGTCCCATGTCCCTGCTCTACCTATTATAAATTACCATAGACGGGGGGCTTAAACAACAAACATGTATTTCTCACAATTTTGGAGGCTGGGAGGTCTAAGACCAAAGTGCAGACATACGCAGTTTCTGCAGAGAGCCCTTCTTCTGGTTTGCAGACTGCCGCATTCCCCCTGTGTGCTCACATGGAGGAGAGAAGGGGCCCTTGTCTCTCTTCTTCTTGTAAAGATGAATCCCATCGTGGGGGCTCTACCCTCATCCTCATCTAAACTCAGATACATCCCAAAGACCTCACCTCCTAATACTATCACATTGGGGTTGGAATTTCAACATATGAATTGGGGAAGTGGGACACAAACATTCGGTCCATACAAGGAGTATTTCAGAAAAGTGTAAGGGTTGACTTTGAAATTGGAAAGAAGTCTGGAAACTAGGATAATTTTGTGAGGGGTTCCCACTAAATATTATTATTTTTCACCCTTGTGTTCCTGGAACATTCACATTAACATCCAGTTAAATTTTTTAAATTGTAATACCACCTACTCAATATCAAACTTCAATTTTTACTGAAGTCTATTACAGATACAATCTTTGTGTTCATGGTATTCTGCAGCATTAAGGTGTGGGCAGTGAATCTGAGTATGACTTTTCATGCATACCTCTCTACCCCCATAGGCAGCATATGCAGTGTCACCAGCAGCAAAAGGAACATTGTTCCTTGGTGGACCTAACCTAGGAGAATGTTAAATCCAATCAATCGGTCTGCAGAAATCCTGGGGCAAGCACTACATTTATTACATCAGTGGTTAGTTGGACAATGCTGAAAGATTACTGAGAAGGACATTTTGAGAAATTTGGAGAACTTAGAGATACCCAGGTGGCAGATATTTAGGATATTGCAAAATGGACTTTCAGAAAGAAGGGAGAATGGATTGAACTGTCTTCAACTAGGACAGTGAGGATGGGAGCAGAAAGGAGGTGGAAAGAGATACAGGATGTTGGAAAAGTAAAAGAAGCAGAATTGGGCATGTAATTGCCCATGAAAAAAATCTTACTTTTTCCACTTATTAACTAATGCTTTTCAAACTCTATTAATATACAGAACTTTTGTTTTTATTTTAAGTAGGGATTAAGGATTTGGGTTATAATGTATCTTTTTAGTTGAATTTTTCCCAATGATTTGAGTTTCCCTCTCACTGGAAATATATAGGGGTTTATGTGATTTAGCTGATGGCCTTTACGGAAGGCAGTTTTGTGGTTAGGTGTCTGATAGAGGCCAACTGACTGAGTTGAATTCCAGCACAGCATCCCAGCTCACAACTTCTTGGCTGGGTGACCTTGGCTATTGGCTTACTCTGCGCATTATTTCTTCTTTAAAATTGGGGTTAATAATAGTGTCTACCTCATACAGTTGCTTCAAGGATCAAGGGAGTTAAGATGTGAAAAGTACTTAGAACAAGTAAGCAGGTCTAAGTGTTAGTTACAGTCATTTACTTTCTATTTGCTACACTACTGAGGCAATACATTCCTTGAAGGTACTATTCATAACATGTTAGGAATACAACATAACTCTATTTTGACTTTTAAAGTTAATATGTGCATAAAGTCAACAAAAAATACCAACGGTATGCCTGTACTGTCCATTATGGTAGACAGTAGCCCCATGTGACAATTTAATTCGAATAATATTAAAAATTTAGTCCCTTAGTTGCACTAGCTCCAATTCAAGCACTCGAGTCACATGTGGCTCTAATTAGCTAGAAAACTGGACAGTGCAGAAATAGAAATAGCTATTCATCATGGTGAAATAGCTATTAGAGCTGACAGTGAAATGCTCCATCCCATGTTCACTCCAGTCCCTCTCTCCAGGGGCAGTCACTGTGACAGGTATCTTGTGTAGCCTTTAAGGACACACACACACACACACACACACACACACACACACACACACACACACACACACACACTTCTGTTTACACAAATCATTTTTTTTTACCCGATCATTTGCACCATCCTGCACCTTATTTTTGCTTTAAAATATACTATTGATTTCTTGAACAGTCAGTTCTCCACATTTAATCAATGAACAGTTCAAAGATTTAGAGCATATGATATGGGACCAGGCAGAAGGAACGAACAACTTCCGTTTCCTTTGTGCACGGCAGATGCAGAACCCACGCTAAGGCTGGGCCAAATGAAGCCACCAACCCATAATCGGGTGCCCACCAGCAGGGCAGGGAGCCCTTCGGCCCCTGTCCCTGTGCCACGAGGTCTCCGCGGGGCATCCCTGTAGGGGTGTCTCCTACGAGTTGGGAGGCCCGCCCGCAAGCGACCGAAGGAGCGAAGGGCCGGCCACCCACCGCTCCCAGGCTGCCGAGAGCGGGACTCCGCCTCCCACCCGCGCGCACCGCCGCCAACAGCCGGGGGCCAAGGATCCCCGCAGTCCGCCCGGAGCGCGGCGCCCCCTGCCGTCCGTTCAGGGAGCCCGACGCGGGCTCGCGGAAGCCGGGAACATGGCGGGGCGGCCCGCGGCCCCCGCCTCGCCGCCGCCGGACCGGGACCGTGCGGCGCCCAATGTGGTGGCGCGGATCTCGCAGTGGGCCGACGACCACCTGCGTCTCGTCCGGGTACCGCCGTCCCGCCTTCCGGGCAGTGGTGGGCGCTGGGCCTCGCGGCGCGAGCCTGGGGGACCGCGGGCCAGGCCGGCGGCCGGGGAGCGCCGAGGGCCGCGGCGCCCGGGGGGCGTGTGTGCCGGCGGCGGGGGCGCGGCCCGCGGGGCAGGGAGGCGGCCGGCGCGGCCTGAGGACTGCCGCCCGCGAGCGGGGCCTGGGC
The DNA here is from genome assembly GCF_040802235.1 of Manis javanica. Classification (NCBI taxonomy): domain Eukaryota; kingdom Metazoa; phylum Chordata; class Mammalia; order Pholidota; family Manidae; genus Manis; species Manis javanica. The sequence continues at coordinate 147,886,112 of NC_133158.1, forward strand.
GCGCCTCGGAGAGCGAGACGCCGCGGCGCCCGCGGGTCCCTTAGGGCAGTTTGGGAGGAGGGGCAGAGGAGACCAGGGCAGGCGCGGCACGAAGGGGCTGTAGCCCGGGGAGAGTTCTTTTGGTTTGTAAGCGAAGTGAGAGGCCACTGGAGTTCGAGCAGGGGAGGGACATCTTAGATGACCAGGTGAGCGAGGACTGTGGCCAAGCCTCGGTTGGGGTGTGGATGGTTTAGGTGTGGGATACAGAGAGGAATTATGGGGACTTCCCGCTGGGTGGATGGGGGTGAAAGTTGCTTGTAGGGAGGAGCTGGGGGTAAAAGATTTGTTGGGAAAATCAGAATTTTTTCAACATGTGAACTTGAAGATGGTCATTAGACTTCTAAACGGAGTTCTAGATGTTGTCTAGGCAACTGGATATAGGACTCTGGTATTGAAGGGAGATCAGAACAAGACGTCTAACTTGGGAACGAGCTACATAAACCTTAAGGAGTATTTAAAGCTTGTATGCATCTTGGAGTGAGTCAAAAGCTAAGGACAGAGTCCTGGAACTGAAACCTGAGAATTCTACCATTTATGATTTGGGGATTAAGTCAGCGAAGACTAGGAAGGACCAGTGAGGAAGGAGAAGGAAAATTAGGAAAGCCAGGTGTTCTAGAGGCCAAGTGAAGATAAAATTCTCAGAAAGATTGATTTTACTTTGTTAAATTCTGCTGAGAAGTTGAGTAGGATCATCAGCTTTGCAAGTACTCTGCGGTCAAGTGGCACAAGGGCCTCCTAGGACCATGTCTGTTTCATTCACGGGTGCATCTCCATCCTTAGTGTACTGCCTACCACTTAGTGCTAGATAAACAGTTGTGGCATTAATGAATGCTAGATGCCTATGTGTTAATTGACAAGGGCTTGGTTCTTACAGTTAAGCAGGAACCATGCCTGCACTGTTTAAAATTGAAAAATGACCTGAGCAGGATTGAGAGAGGAAACTTTAAATGAGCACATGGATATTTTGCTCCAAATAAGCCAATCACAGAATGTACTCTTGTATTATTTTCAACTTCATTTCTTATATACCTAGTCGTGTTTATTTAAGGAAAGCATGTTAGATAACTTGCTGAGGGAGTTAAATTTTTTGCTGAATTCCTTTAGGCTTATTTCAGTTTAAATGAAGCACTTGAAAAACACTGCTAATTTTTCTCAACTGTTTACCCACATATATTTCCCAAAGTGTTATATTTTAAGGTTTTGGTGATAAAGTGTTCTACCAAATATTTAAATTCCCACCATAGACTCAGGGTTACATGAATTACTGTGGGCATTGCACAAGGGGTTTTGGACCCATGCATGTGTTGAAGGAACTTGTGGTTACAGTAATACAATTGTTTTCTATAGAGAACAATGTTACGTATATAATTATTGTGCATGCCAAATTTGGAGAAAAAAGGAAGGATTAATTAGTAGGTGGACAGTTTTTTGGAAGAAATGGCCTTTAGTTGAAGGATGTGTCTTTTTTGTACAGTTAGGTATAGGAAGACAGTCTTCTTTTTTCCCTTCTGATTAGTACTTCTGCTATTGTGAGTAGTAATTACTGAGATTTAATCATTAAATCTCTTTCTGAAGAGTATCAGCACCGTAATGACCATAGCCGGAATAATGTTACTTCTAAGAAGTGTTCGAATGGTAAGTTAAAAAATGAAGAAAGCATTATGATGAGCAGTAGACAATTTTTTCTCACTTCAGTTTTTATCTCAAGCAGTGTATCATTTTGTTATTCATATTAGAAGCTTTTAAATAGTATTTTAGAACAATGAACGTTTTTTAAGATCTTGGTTTAAAAATTAACACCTCCACAGGATATTATGAAAAATAATTGCACAGCCTGTTTCCTTAATCACTTCATGTGTAAAAAGAAATCTGAAGAGGATTTGGTTTGCTAGAATGCTGTAATCACTAAGTTTGCATTTTAGACATTTTGAAATATCTCAAAACTTTTCTATAGTGGTTTTACATTTAGACCATAGTTGAAATATGTCTCAGTGCTAATTTATGCTTCATCAGATTTGCAACAATCAGGAAGGTCTATTTTCAGTGAATAAAGCAAGATGTACAATGTGAAAAAAAACAGTTTATGCTTTCGGTTAGCACTTTTTTGCCCTTCCAATATTTTAATAGTCATTGTGGAATCCACTTGATAATGCAGGATTTATAAATTTATAAGGATTTGTTTACATAACTGATTGTTGCCATAGGGTGTAATTTTACTGTCATATTACAATCTGACATGGATTTATTGCATCTCTGTATATTTAATTCCTACATTTATTATGTGTATATCATTTAATATTATTATTGACTACCTAGCATTATTCTACTATACTACATGTTTCCAGCTGTTGCCTTTTCCCCTGACTCCAGTGTCAGAACTTTTATCTTTTTTTTATTAATGCCTTGAACTCATTTTTCACCTTATATCTAATAGGCTTTCTTATAACATTTCCGTGATTTTGTAAGTGACTCATGTTTAGCTTTTATATATATATGTATATATATATATAAATTTGTAGAATGGAACTTTCGAAACTTCAATTCTCTTCATTTTACTTTTTTCGTTATCTTATAATATGTATGTTCCATGACATTTGTATTTTGAAGGTTTCACAGTTGTCTAAATATTAAATGATCTGATTAAGAGTTTAGATGAAAATAGTGCTGAGGTATCATTTCTCGTGTTAGCCCTTAAAAATACATGAATAATGTTGCTTCGGGTTCAACACTGGTGGGGGCTGTGAGGGAAGAGTGAAGAGAGGGAGTTAGTACTTTTTTGGTAGCCTTGTCATACTTTCATTTTGAGCTCACAGTTAACTGAAGCCTCGAAATTTTTTTCATGTATGCTGCTATTAACTGATTCTCCTTTACCCTTGATTAGTTTTGGGGAGTACAGCAGATGTTTATATTTTAGCCTGTCATTCTAGTTGTCAAGATCTTTTTAAATACTTACTCTGGCTTTTAGTATTCATACCCTTCCAAGCACCATCAGACTATGCTGTTTGATCCTTATGTTCTCATTCAAATCAGTGATGATCACATTAAACTGTAGTGGATCCAGGTCAGAGGTTCATTGCTTATTCCTAGAATGCCCCCTCCCTTTAACATTGGTTAACTCAGCAGTGCCACCTTAGTGATATCACAACACCATATTGGGAGTCATCTGTGTGAACATTAGCCCACATTTCTCTGTTTTTCCCAGCCTTTTCACAAATAACTTTTGAAAGTGACTCACTTAAAAGTGTACATGGTTTGGTTTAAAATTTCTCCTCTCTTTGTATTCTGCATATTCCACATTCTTGACTTAATGCAGGTAACAGATCCAGAATTCTTTCCCCCCAAATATTTTCAGAAAAATTTCGTAACACTCATCTACCTTTTCACTAGATTTACCAGTTGTTAACATTTTGCCACAATTGTGCTTTCTCTGTCTCCAAAACCATTTGAAATCAAGTTGTAGACATCAGGAAACTTGCTCTAAATACTTTTTAGTGTGCTTTGTAAGAACATTTTCCTACATAATCACATTAATACAACCACATCTAGTAAATTTAACATTTTTGCAGAAATATCTAAAATACAGTCCATATTGGGATTTATTTTCTCAAAATATCCTTTGTAGCTATTTTTTCCCAGTCTAAGATTCCATCACAGATTATGCATTATATTTAGTTGCCATGTCTCTTTGGTTTTCTTTAATCTAGAATATTTACTTATATTTTTTAACTTTGTTCTTCATAAGTCCAATTCAGCTATTTTATAGAATGTTCCACAATCCAGTTTGCATGTTTCCTCATAAGATTTACTGTAAACAGGAAGGTGATGGTGTATACTTAGTTTTGTATTGCACCAAGGCTCCTCATGTCAATTTGTCTTCTAACATCATCATGTATAATACAATTAATAACCCCTTTCTACCATCTAATCCTCAGTCCCTATTAAAATTCCTTGATTGCCTTAATGATTTCTTTTTTAAATACGTGATCTGTTTAAATCAGGATTCAGGTGGTCCATATATCGCATTTGTTTGTTGTATCTCTTAAACCTTATATATTTTATAAGGGTCTATCACTCCTCACCTGCATTTTTCCCCCCAGGCCATTAATTTGTTAGAGCAGCCAAGTCATTCCGTTGACTGTTCCACATTCCGGATTTACCTGCTACGATATTTTTCTTGTGTGGACTTTTTTTCTTTTTCAGTTCAACTTAACTGTCTTAAGAAGTTGGATACTAATTTATCCTCTGCGTATGTGATGCTCTTAACTAGTCATGTGTATGAATAAAAATAGTTCCTGTAGTATTGTTAATGTGGAGACGTAGTTACAAAGTTTTGACTAACTCCATGGCATTAGGTATTTAAATAAATTCATGTTAGCCATTTAAAAATTTTTTTTTTTGGCTTTTCTCTCCTACAAGATAAAAAATAAGGAAAAAAATCTTATTGATTGAGAATTCTAATTTAACTTCACTCTGCTTTGTTTAGGTTCTCCCAGCAGTACAAGCATGATTATATTTTTTTCTATAGAATAGGATGGTGACTGTTTAACCAGATTTGTGTGGGGCCAGGCACAGATTATACTCACTGCTTTTTGATGAATTGTTTCCTGTTTTGAGGATGTAAGCTTTTAGAAGTACCATTTAATGTTCTCTATATAGTAGCCTGGAATAGTAAAATAGTGACAAAAGAACTAAATAATGTTCTTATAAACACTTGATTAAATCAGACTAAAATATTAATATAAAACTAAGGACTAAGTTAAAATTTTTCTGATTATGTCTTCTTAAATGTTTAGATAACAATCTGACATACTTAATTTTGAAATGACAATAATAAAATATTATATTTTTCTCCTTGTAAATCAACAGACATCAAAGTTTACGAGTTCTTCAGATATTCCACTAGAATTTGTAAGGAGGAATGTCAAACTTCGTGGACGAGTACGCCGAATAACTGAGAATGGTTTAGAGATTGAACATATTCCCATTACTTTACCTATTATATCTTCTTGGAGAAGTAAGTAAAGTGCAAGAATAATATGACTAAATAACTATTTTAGTGTTCCTTTATTAGAAGTTATTTGTAAAATAGCAGAAACATTTTTAACTTTTAATAACTCTCCGTTATCTGTGAGAGAAATTCCAAGTTCTTGGCCTTACATACAAGGAACTGTTTAATTTGGCTCTACATTTCCTTTCTTCCTTCCCTCTTTTCTTTTTATTCTGCCACTCAGTATTTCATTCAGGAATTCAAGTATTCACTCTGCTAATATTGAGCAGCTATTATGTCTAGGCTCTATATTGGCTGTGCAGTGCTGAGTGGAACAAACAAGACCACGCTATCCCTTGGAGCTTTGCAGTCTAGTGGAAGATAGACAACAAACAAATGAAAATTGTCCTAACAACCTTGAAGAAAAGGAACAAGGCACTAGGATGAGAATTACTGGGGGTCACAAGAAGGGGAAACCTACACATTCAAAGTGATCAGAGGAAGCCTCATTGAAGAGTTGTTATTTAATCAGAGACCTGAAGAATGAGAGAAGGCTAGCTAGGAAGAGCATGCATAGAAATGAGCTGGGAACTTTTGATAATCCATAAGAAGACTCGTGTAGCTGGGGCCTAGGGATGAAGGGGACAAGAGGCACCAAAGGAGATTGAAGAGCTGGGAGTGGGGCTGGGGCCACAATTCCCATTTCTCCCTGCTTCATGTCAGAGACCCCAGCCACACAGCCCTTCCTGCTGCTTCCATGTGCTCTCATAGGCATAGTTCTTTGCTCAGAGCCCCTTGGCTCCTGTTAAATTCTGATTGATTCTTTAGTATCCTGCTCAAATATCAGCTCTTCTGTGAAGCTTTCTTTAATTAATATATATATTATTAATATATATATATATATACACACACACATCTGGAAGGTTTAAAGGAAAAATATAAATTGGTTAAGCCACAAATACTGTTCTAAAGCTTACTGAAGTGGAATTTTGAAATTATGTCTTATGTTACATACTTGTATTACTTTAAATGTACTCATATTGTTTTAAAGAAAACTTGAATACAGGCAAAAATGGATATTGAGAGAGTCTGGATATTTGAAAATAAACATAATCAGTTGTTTTTTGGGAATGAGATGACTTTGAAATTTGCTTTTGCAGCATGGTATTAAAGCTAAATTTTTTTCTACCTCACCTTTTTTAGAAGAGCCGTGTGGTGTTCTGCTGGTTAAATTGGCTGGAGTAGAACTCACTGAATCTGGGAAGGTGTGGTTGCAAAAAGAGCTAAAACCTTCCCAATTACTGTGGTTCCAACTTCTTGGAAAGGAGAATTCAGCACTGTTTTGCTATCTTTTAGTGAATAAGGTAAGTCGTATGAAGAAACAATGACCAATATATCATGGGCCTGAAGTTTTGTCTTTTTAAACCACTAATAGTGATTATGTATAGAGAGCCAGGTGTTTCACATATAAATTTTGTTATAAAATTCTACTTATAGATGTTTATTATGGAAAAAATAGAAAATTAATAAAAAGGAAACATACTGAAAGTTTTTAATGATTCTGGACATTGCTAATTTAAGTAATATCTTTATACGTTTATTTATGTATGAGTATATTATATCACTTGTTATTAGAAACCCCTTGTTCAGTGAGATTTGTCACCTGGAAAGTACAAAGAGCAAGGGTGTTTTCTGACGGTAAATATTGCTCAGTTTTTGAACTTGAAAGTTGAGCATATTTAAGTTATGATGCATAGTCAGTCAGCTGATTGCCTCAGTAGTTTTCTTAAACCGCTATGATTGGTTGTAGTCACCGTGTAACTGGAGATGCTGCTGACTTTCACTGGTGTCCTGAGTTCTCAGATGTGCCTTACTCTAAATTCCTTCTGGTGGATGATTACTGAGAAAGAATACAGAAGAATTAGTTGACATGGTTGAGAACAGTTTGTTTTTCTTATTTTTAATATCCTTTATTATATAACAAACAATAACCTGAAGATAATCTGACATTAGAGCAATTAAAATTGCAACCATTATAGTTCTTAAAAATTCTTTGAATTCTTAATAGAAAGTGTTATGAAATCTATTAATTTTGCATGTCCAAATCTCATTTATTTCTTTCAAAATGAGAATTATTCAACACTGGTTGAAGCATCTTACGTATATAAAATTATATAAAAGGTGCTGAAAGCCTAACAAAAGTATTACCTTCTCCTTTAAGTTAAGGAGTATATTTTATTTACCCCTAAAACCACCCAATGGAATCATTGTTTTTATTCCCATTTACAGGTGGGACTCAGGGTAACTAAGTGGAAAAGCCTGTATTCAGCTCAGCTTTTCATGGTTCCTGAGCCCTCCCTTCACCCTCCCTTCACCCTATATACTTTACAGTACTTCCTAGAAGGTGACCAAATGATGCTATATGCATATTGTGGTAATTTACCTCTGTTGGATTTTACTAATGTATGAGGTTGAATTTTAATTATTCTGAATTTGGTTTAAGGGAATGAGCTCCTAAAATTTAAAAGACTAAGAAAAATATAATAAACCTTTGGTGAATCAGAAACTCCAGAGACCAAGAGAGCTCTGAAATAAAGGGTTTATTGAGCCTTTGCAGATGCTCGCCAGATAAGGACTGGGTCCTGGGGCAGGAATTTTCTGCTTCACCAGCAGCACAGCCAATTCACAGAAACAACTTGTCCACCAGACTCAAGAAACAGGATATTTATAAGGTGTCTTAAATAAAGTTCTTTAAAATTTTCATTGGCTATAGATAAAGAAGATGGACTCATGCAAACTGGGGAAGGTCCAGGGATAAGTATATAGTCCATAGGGAAGGCTCATGGATTGGTTGCTGGTGATAGTTAGATGCTTGTCATATGCTATTCACACTCAAGAGGGACGCAGTGGTTCTGGGGACCCTTTAGATAATTGTTGAAGTGACTCATCCAGGAATGTGGAGTGTCTGGTTACCTATGGCCTATTACTGATAATAAGTAATGGCCTATTTTTTTCCCCCGACTAATTTACAGTATGAAGGAGCTCCTGCTTAGCTAATCCTATAGCCCTTGTGAGACTTTAACCTCAAGATTAATTTTAACAAAGAACTAATAATTTTTTGAAATGTAGTTGCTAACAATATTGTATTGGTTTCAAGTATACAACATAGTGATTCAATAATTATGTATATTATTAAATGCTCACAGGTTAAGTGTAGTTACCATCATGTCAACATACAAAGATGTTACCAATATTATTGACTATATTCCCTATGCTGTACTTTCATCCCCCTGAAAACTTTATTTTATAATTGGAAGTTTGCACCTATTTATCCCATTCTCCTATCTCCCTGTCCTGCCCCCACAAGGCAATCACTAGTCTACATTCCGTGTTATAAGAAATGTTAAAGGAACTGCTTTAAGAGGAAAAGAAAAGGCCATAACTAGAAGTGAGAAAATTATGAAGGGAAAAAATTTCACTGGTAAAAGGAAACATGTGACAAAGGCAGTAGACCAATCACACAGAAGCTAGTAGGAAGGTTAAAGGACAAAATTGGTAAAATCAATGACATCTAAAAATTAGTTAAGGGAATAACTAAATAAAAAGGTACAAAAGAAATGTGGAGGAGAGGGAGTAAAAAATGTGGTGTTGTTAAAGCATTAATATTTTAATAGCTTCATTAGACAATGTACAGTTAAATTCTAAAAGTGCGAAAATGCCAGGTTTAAAGGAGACATCAAAAGGAATAAAGTAACCTTTTGTTCCTAAAATGCAGTAACTTTTGGTACATGAATATAAGGAGTTAATAAACACAGTTTTAAAGAGTGATAAGTAAAATACTTAGGAATAAACCTAACCAAGGAAGTGAAAGACCTATACCCGGAAAACTATAAGACTCTCTTAAGAGAAATTGAAGAAGACACTAATAAATGGAAATACATCCCATGCTCTTGGGTAGGAAGACTTAATATTGACAAAATGGCCATCCTGCCTAAAGCAATCTACAGATTCAATGCAATCCCTATCAAAAAACTGACAGCATTCTTCAACGAACTGGAACAAATAGTTCTAAAATTCATATGGAACCACAAAAGACCCCGAGTAGCCAAAGCAATCCTGAGAAGGAAGAATAAAGCAGGGGGGATCTTGCTTCCCAACTTCAAGCTGTATTACAAAGCCACAGTAATCCAGACAATTTGGTACTGGCACAAGAACAGACTATAGACCAGTGAAACAGAATAGAGGGTCCAGAGATTAACCCATGCATATATGGTGAATTAATATCTGATAAAGGAGCTAAGGATATACAATGGGGAAATGACAGCCTTTTCAACAGCTCGTGTTTACAAAACTGGACAGCTACATGTAAGAGAATGAAACTGGATCATTGTCTAACCCCATACACAAAAGTAAACTTGAAATGGATCAAAGACAATGTAAGTCATGAAACCATAAAACTCTTAGAAAAAAACAGAGGCAAAAATCTCTTGGACATAAACATGAGCAACTTCTTCATGAACATATCTCCCCGGGCAAGAGAAACAAAAGCAAAAATGTACAAGTGGGACTTTATCAAACTGAAAAGCTTCTGTACAGCAAAGGACACCATCAATGGAACAAAAAGGCATCCTACAGTATGGGAGAATATATTCGTAAATGACATATCTGATAAGGGGTTGACATCCAAAGTATATAAAGAGCTCATGCACCTCAACAAACAAAAAGCAAATAATCCAATTAAAAAATGGGCAGAGGAACAGAACAGACACTTCTCAAAGAAGAAATTCAGATGGCCAATAGGCATGTAAAAAGATGCTCCACATCCCTAATCATCATAGAAATGCAAATTAAAACCACAGTAAGATATCACCTCACACCAGTAAGGATGGCCACCATCAAAAAGACAAACAACAACAAATGTTGGTGAGTATGTGGAGAAAGGAGAACCCTCCTACACTGCTGGTGGTAATGTAAATTAGTTCAACCATTGTGGAAAGCAGCATGGAGGAGGTTCCTCAAAAAACTCAAAATAGAAATAGCATTTGAACCAGAAATTCCACTCCTAGGAATTTTCCCTAAGAATGCAGTAGCCCAGTTTGAAAAAGACAGATGCACTCCTATGTTTATCACAGCACTATTTACAATAGCCAAGAAATGGAAGCAACCTAAGTGTCCATCAGTAGATGAATGGATAAAGAAGATGTGGTACATATACACAATGGAATATTATTCAGCCATAAAAAGAAAACAAATCCTACCATTTGCAACAACATGGATGGAGCTAGAGGGTACTATGCTCAGTGAAATAAGCCAGGCAAGAAAGAAAGACAACTATCAAATGATTTCACCCATCTGTGGAGTATAAGAGCAAAGCAAAAACTGAAGGAACAAAACAGTAGCAGACTCACAGAACCCAAGATTGAACTAACAGTTATTACCAAAGGGAAAGGGACTGTGGAGGATGGGTGGGAAGAGAGAGATAAGGGGGAAAAGGGGGCATTATGATTAGCACACATAATGTAGGGTGGGGGGTGGAGGGGCGGTGCACAGGGAAGGCAGTACAACACAAGATGATTGTACTGTGTACTGATTCTATAGCATCTTACTACGCTGATGGACAGTGACTGTAATGGAGTATGTGGAGGGGACTTGATAATGGGGGGAATCTAGTAATCACAATATTGCTCTTGGATTGTATATTAATGATACCAACATAAAAGAAAGAAATCAAGTGTGATAAGGAAAAATTCTGAGATGTCCTAACATTGACATAAGATGTCTCTCATGGGAGAGCATGAGAGAGACAGGGGAAGGTAATCAGGGAAGGGAAGGTGATCATCAGGGGGATGAAAGTACAGCATAGGGAATATAGTCAATGATATTGGTAACATCTTTGTATGTTGACATGATGGTAGTAACTTGTTACACTTAACCTGTGAGCATTTAGCAATATATATAATTGTTGAATCACTATGTTGCACACTTGAAACCAATATAATATTGTTAGCAACTACATTTCAAAAAATTATTAGTTCTTTGTTAAAATTAATCTTTAAGTTAAAGTCTCACGAGGGCTATAGGATTAGCTAAGCAGGAGCTCCTTCATACTGTAAATTAGTAGGGGGAAAATCCTATTTGTATTGTTTCATTAAGAAGGAAGGTATTTCATGAAATGAAATTTGCAGAAGGATGAAGATTCAAGGGCCAGGCCTATGTTTTATGTTAGTTGTGTGTGTGTGTGTAAAGCATTTTAAAATGGATATAGATGCCAGTGCCTTCCTAAACACATGAAATTATGAAGCTAATTTAACAGCTTAGTGATGATTTAGTTGACTTTGGATTTGTCAACTTTTTAGTTAGTTTATTTTGCTGTGGCCTCCTGTCATTATGCATATCTTGGGTGCTCCATTCTCCCTCTAAACAATGAACAAACCCCAAATCGCTTTTCATTCTCTGTTACTTCTATGCCTCTTTGGGTTAGGGGACCAATGAGCTTATGGGGGAACTGTGTTCTAAAAGAGGGTCAACTTTGAGTCAGTTGAAATGTAATGAAATTTGTAATGTAATGCAATTCCTGGACTTAGCATTAGCTGTGCTAAGCTCTTGGGGAACCCTTTTGCATTGTTTTTCTTTTCTCAGGAGGAGTAAAGCTGCTGAGTGACTGATTTTGAAGTGAGTAAGATGTTATCAGTATAGTAGCAATTATCTTAAATAATTGGTTTCTGTCATTTTTTTGTTCAAGGGTAGATATTTTAATGTGAATCTGAATGAAGAAATTTTGAGAAGAGGCCTTGGCAAAACCGTTCTTGTTAAAGGGCTAAATTATGATTCTAAAATCTATTGGAAAATTCACAGAAACTTACTTAAAGCTGAATTAACAGCCTTGAAAAAAGGAGAAGGAATGTGGAAGGAAGAATCTGAAAAGGAAACTTATTTGGAAAAATTCAAAGGTTCCTGGAGAGAAATATGGAAAAAAGACAGTTATTTAAAAAAAATTGGATCAGATTTCAACTTGAAAAAAGGAAGTTATTATGACAAATTTAGACAGACTTATGAAACATGGAAAGACAGCATGAATAACTACTCTTTACTACTGAAGTTCAGAGAACTTATAAGTCGCATACACTTTCGTAGAAAAGGGTGAAATATTCCAAGAGGGCTAGAGGTGATCTACTCTGAAAGGAGCAAAATATGTAAATATATAGATATGTTTCATTGAGTTGAAATGGAAATTTCATCAGTGATCAAAGGTGCATTCTAATGGTATTTAAATATTTCAGAGATGCTTATTATAAATGTAATATCAGAATAATTTAAACAAATTATGATTCATGTAATAGGCTTTTAGGAAAAATGAAACATTCTATTAAAGGTTACCAGGTTGGAAGATATACATGTCGTGCTAATATTTGAAGAGGGAGTTTAACTATTGGCCAAATAGTGTTCTTTTAGTTATTTTGGGAAGCCATATTTAATTTTGTTTAAAAGGAATGTTTTTAAAAATTTTATCAGTTTTGCTTGCTTATAATAAAGTACTCTCTTTATACATCATGTCTGAGCCTACTCTTTTCTCCCAACTGCTTTCTAACTGCTTGCAAATTTGGATTAGAGCTACAAGACGTCACTTAGATCATTTGTAATAATAAAGAATGGCTAATTTCTACCTGTTGTTAGAAGAGAGAGATAATCCTAAGGATAAAAACAATGTGTTGAGGATGGCAGCACAGAGGATAGGATGAAAAGGTTGCCTTAGGATACTGTTGAGTCCCTGAAGTAGCCAATCCTTGAAGCTATCTTGCCACACAGTTTCTCATGTGAGGTAGTAAAGTTCTTGATTTTTAAAAGCCAGTTTAAGTTGGTTTGAGGATTTGACATACATAATTGCTGCTAGAATCATCCTGACAGTATAAGCCTCTTTCACAGCACCAGCAATAATATACTAACATCCACAATGTCTACAGTTTTTCTTAACGGTTTGTTATACTGAAGTCAGAGGTATTATTTCATTCAAATAATTGACTCCTACTAGAATCAGTAATACAGAATGAGAAGTTCACTGCTGCTGCTTGGTTAAAACAAAGTGGATTTCCCAACATTTTCTAACTGAACATTAAGTTTTAGGTCCCAAATTTTCCAAAGATTCTTTTTTTGTATGTGATTTTATTTCATCACCTTTGGAGTAGGATATGAGGTTACATCCTAGTTTTTATTCCCTGGGTCTAATGCCTCCAAACCTTTTTGTTTTAAGGGAATATTTTATTTTTATTTACAGAGATTTAACAAGAGTAGATTTAAACTAGTTTTAGGGCAAGTTCTTGAGCCGCCTCTGTCCTAGTTTGCCTCCCAGAGATGTCAGATCTTATACATAACCACTGTGGTTAGTTCCGATGACCTGTACCAGCTCCGCTAGTGGGTCCCTATCTTCCCAGTTAAGCCATGTGAAGGTGAGGCTGTTCTTTCTGTGTACTGGACAGCCTGGTCTAACTTTGCCTTTGAGGATGTAGTAGGGAACCCTAATTTTATGGACAGGGTGGGCAAGAAGAAAGTGGACCAGTGGGACTTCTACCATGTGCAGTCACTGTTAGCTGAATATTCTTATTCTCCGCTTAGGTAGTGGCAATTTGAACACCTCCATGAAGGTTAGGACAAATCCCGTTGGCCAGTAATGTTCTTCCTGTTCCTCCACAACCTCTGCTTTTCAGACTTTTGTCTTTGGTGTCTAGTAGACCAGTTTGTTTCATGAACCAAGGGCAAGGTGAACCAGATAATTGCAGAGAGGCTGGATCTTTGTTGGTGGAGATGGTTATATCGGGGCCATCAGAGAAAATGGAAAAGTTCCTTTTAGGCTGAATTTCTGACCAAAGCCCAGGTCCTTTGTCTTTCTCAAGAAGAAATTTACTACTTGTTGGTCTCTTGTCTTTAAAACAGCAGGGTCCAATCACCTTTTCCCTCTGGTCTTCTGTCCTTTTGTTATTATGAATCTAAAAAGTAAACCAGTCAGTCATTTTACCAGCAAAAACAAGTTTTTTTCGAGAATAGCAGAGAATTGCAATCTGGGATATGCAAGCTACTGCAGAACCATAGGCATGTCCTGGAAACAAAGGAGAGGAACACTCTTTTATAGAGGAAGGGGTGTAGTTAGGAGGGCTGTTTCTAAGCCAAAAGTCCATTGGAGTGAACTGGAAGTTCCCTGTATCATGGCTTCTCATTGGCTGGGCTGTAGCAGGGAGGCAGAAGGTGGAAGCAGTATAGAAAAGTGTGGCATCTGTCTCTTCTGGTGGGATCTGAGATTGATGAGTGGTGGGCATGTGAGCATCTGTAGGCCTCCTGACACCATGTCAGTGAGGTTTCCCTTAGTTAATATTCACAGTATGTTGAGTATTTAGACGTCTCTTTTTACTTTTAAAATATATTTCTATCAAATATCTATTTCTTACTGTGTTTCAAAAGGATTGGATTTTTATGGTCCACATTTACCATCTATTTTCTTAGATCCACATTTCCTTTCTGGGGTTTTATTTATCATTTTCCAGTCATACTTCTTATGTATGAAATGTTAACAGCAACACCAACTTTATCACAATGTTGAACAAAACTTGGCCAAAGAGGAAGAACTATGGCCATACGTATATGATCCAGCACTGTCATTATTTGGCAGCTTTTATTTTGGCAGATAAAAGCATATCTCAGCAACACCCAGAGATGGAAACAACCAACCAAAGTCTCCTAACATTTTGCTTTCTGTTTGTGGTGCTGATGTCTCTGTTCCATCCATGAGATTGTCCAAAGGCTGAATCTTCTCTAGCTTATGTGGTCATCACAGTATTGGACCATGAGGCCTCTAGAGGGCCTCCGTGTCATAGTTCCCAGGTTCGGGAGGTTTCTTAACTATTTCTTTCCCCACGTGCTTGATTTCCGAGGCTGTGTAGTTCACAGCCTTTACAGCCTTTTACTGCTGGATCCCACCATCTGTGATAGTAAGGACGCATAGGTTTGCATGTGGAAGGAGTGGGCTTAATCACTCCACTTGTGCGTGTGTGTGTGTGTGTGTGTGTGTGTGTGTGTGTGTGTGTGTGTGTGTGTAGTATTGGTAAGGCTGCTTCAGTCTTTTCACTTAACATGGTGTCAGTTCAACAGACAGGAAACATGTATTCTTAAGTGATGGGAATATGGGCTATCCACCAGGTACTTCCTCTATCTTGCTTCATTTTATCATGCTTCTTTCACCTTGTCTCAGGAAAATGAGAGGCTGACTGGCTCAGTAGCTTAGCAAATGTCAGGGAAGAATCATGACTTCCCAACTTAGTGGAAACAGGATATATGGTGTACTCAGTCTTGTGGAAAAGGGAGTGAAGTGCTAATATCAAGTCTCCTGTGTGAATGGGAGAGAGAAAGGATGATTGCTGCCCCCAGGACCTAACTCTCTTAACTCCACCAAGATTTCTTAACATCTCGGTCGTGAAATCTGAATCAGCTTGGCTCATCCCACCACTGGGAAAGCCTGGGGAATCTGCTGCCTGAAATGCCATCTGCTAAAAACTTGTCTCAAAAATTAGGGCCACTGATTCCCTGCTCTCTCTCATGTTATGCTGCTCTCTCTGGTAACTGTGAGTAGGAAAGATCCCAGTCAGTATCTCACACCAACCCTGGTATGCTTGAAAACCTGCTTTAGGAGAACTAACTGCACCTGAGGCAGCCGGTAATGCTGTGCCAGGAGTTTCATCCTCTGCTGGATTTCTGCAGATCATTCGGTTCCTCACTAAGGTGAAGTCTGTGTGGAGGAGGACAAACGATCTGCCCCTCTAGGTACTTGGCTGAGATACCCCTGTAATAAAAGAGGAATTGACAGGAGAAAAACAAACAGAACTTTAATAACACATATACCTCCTACATACCTCAGGAAAACTAACCCCGGAAATGGTCTCCTGTATACAAGGGATACCCAGTAAAATGAACCCCCCAAAATGGCCCAAGCCAAACTAACTCCCCAAAATAACCTTTCTAGCTAAAGACAAAAGATGTTGGGGGTGAGAGGGGCTAGTTTTGGGAGGTCCCCTGGAAAAGCAGAGTAAACAAGGGTAAGATTGTTATGCAGATTTAAGTCCTCGCCTTCATTGAAAAATCTCTAGAGATTTAGAGTCAGATTTAGTTTTCCTATTATAGACAGGGAGATGCCCTCACAAATGGAGATTTCCCTTATAAATGTAAATTGATCTTACAAAAGGGTAACTTTCACTTGGTTTTCAGAGTATTTCCTGTGTCTGCAGTTTCTTAAAAATAATCAGCTCAAGGATAATCTTTATGCCAAGAAAGTCTATTTTGGGGTGGAAATGTTTGCATCTTTGAGATATGGGTCCCTCTCTGGGATAGCCTAACTCCATGTGTTGTCAAGGGGTATGTTGGTCAGTGTGTTCCAAATCCAGCTGTTGTATATGACATTGATTTGAAGACAATGACTTCATAAAGGGACAGCATGTTTCAGGAAGCCAAGCAACAGCAGCATTTCACAAATCAGGGCACCAGCAGAATCCTTACTGCGTAAGCCACTATTAAAAGGGGTGGCAGATGTTCTAAGGAGCAGCAGCTGCTGTTCCTGTAGCTGGGGTAGAGATAGTTTTCCTGCTCTTTTCTGTGGTGTGGGAAGGAAAAAAGTTCTCCTCAACCCTCTTAGAGTTCCTGGCTGGGTCTGGAAATTAAATTGACAAAGACAGATTCTCAGTAGAAAAGTGTACAGATTTATTAAATACAAGTTTTGTGACACTAGACCTTTGTAAGGGAGTAAAGACCCAAAGAAACAGACCTGGGTATTTTACGCTAGGTTTGATGAAGGGTGCACAGTGTGGAGGAACATGGGAGGCTAAGGAGTATGAGGTAAGTGTAGTGAACTGGGGGAAATTTAGGAAGGCATCTTTGTTAGGCTTCTTAGTGTCCCCTAGTCTTTGGAAATAAGGATGCCCCTCCCTTTCTCCAGCTACAGGGAGAGCACCTGCCCCATGAGTATTTCATGGCCTGCTTCTGGGAAGAAGGATGGGGGAAAGAAGAGGCCAGAGTGACCTTACTGAAAGGAAGGAGCGACACACAGCAGCAATTCACCGGAGAGTTCCACTTTATTGGGGAAAAGTACTAGGTTATATAGGGAGGGACATAAACTGATTGAGGTGTCACGTCAACGGGACTGGTGGCTATTGGCCAGGTGCCGGGATTGGGGGGTGAAAGGAAAGGAGCGACACATAGCAGCAATTCACCGGAGAGTTCCGCTTTATTAGGGAAAGGTGCTGGGTTATATAGGATGGGGCATAGGGTGATTGTGGTGTTACTTCTACGGGGCTGGTGGCTGTTGGCTAGGTGCTGGGATTGGGAGGGGGGCGAGAGGTGATTGGGCTTCAGGTGGCGCCGGCGGGAACCGAGGACCCCGAAAAGAAGCCGGAAGTTCGCCATCTTACTGGTGGGGACCCTTCATTCCCCCCTTTCTCCTCTATGGGTTTGTGGACGTTGCTTTCTCTCTGACTGCTTCCTGCTGAACAGGGGCGGAGAAGGGAGTGAGGGTTTGAGGATTGGGAGGAAAGGGTTGATAGGACTCCCCACAGTAAGGACGAGTAGATGTGGACTTCTTCAGGTTGGAAATCAATGAAGGTTCCCTGTAACCATAGGTTGAGGACCTGTTGATTCCAATGGTGCTAAGAGGATATGGGTATCAGGAGACAGGCGTCTGCGGCCATTGTTTCCAGGAACAGTTTCTAGCGGAGAGAGGGGTCCATCTCAGCATGTGGTGAGGAGGTCACGTGAGGGTGAGGGGTCTTCCGTGGCCAGAAGCTGGTAGTTCCTGAGTAAAAGCTGGTTGAAAGCTTGATTAGAGATTTTTCCGACTTGGGATTTGATGAACTTTATTATACAGGGTAAGAAGAGACAGACGAGAAGAATGATTATTATGGGGCCTGCAATGGGACAGAGCCAGGTGAGGACGAGAATGGGTTGGAATTGGAAGCAGAGTGGAGACTGGAGGCAAGGTCGGTGAGTTTGGTAATGTCAGTTTCTACAATGCCGGATTCGTTGATGTAATAGCAGCACTCCTCCTGGAGGAAGACGCAGGTGCCGCCCTTCTCGGCTGTAAGCAGATCTAGGGCCCGCCGGTTTTGAAGGGTGACTTTAGCTAGCGAAGTGACCTGTCTTTGGAGAGAGGTTAGAGAATCGGCAGTGGATGTCAGGGCTCCCTCAAGTTTGGCGTTGAGATCTCTAACTGCCTATAGAGAGTGACCCAAGGCTTCTCCCGAAAACCCTGCCCCAATGGCTGAGGTGATCAAAGAGCTACTGACCATGATGGGAAGGAAAGCAGCTCTTTTTGTGCGTGAGGGCAAGGGAGGTTGGAGCTCAAGGAATTCTGCCATGCTGTAAAGTGTTAGGTGTGACGAGAATGCAGGGTGTATTGGAGTTGAGAGGCAGTGAGTTGAAAAGACTGCTATTACACTAAAAGAAGTGTCCCGGTTGCGTCAAAGTCTTAGAGCCGGAGGTAGGGGTGTAGATAGAGAGGCAGTGAAGTGCGCTGGAAGGGGGTGGAGTTGGGCTTACACAGTGGTGGATGGTGAGATTATCTGCGTATTCTGGTTCCCATAGGGGTATGTCTGCCAGGGGGCAGAGGGGTTGTCTTTCTGCATGGAAGGAGTAGTTGGAAATATTAAGGGGCACGGCGGCCAGCAGTGGGCACTGTAGTGATGCGCACAAGAAACAATTGGCTGTGTTAAGGGTGTGGTTGAGAAAGATGGTGGTGTCCTGAATGAGCTGTAATGAAGAGTAGGAGAAATGGGAAGAGGGGTGGGGATAAGAAGATGAAGAGGCGCTATCAAGAGTTTGGATAATGACTTTTTCGGAATGTCTGCTATCTGATGCAACTTGAGAGATCTGGGAATGAGAGGGAACATACTTTCGAGAGATATGAAGGGTACTGTGGGGGGTCGAGGACCCCCCGTAGTAAACTGAGGCTGTGACTCTGGCAGCCCATCGAGAGTCCCAGGGATCTGGGATTGATAAGGAGAATGAGCCATTGGAATATTTCATGAAACGGTTGGAGGAGTAATACTGTGGGTACTGGAAGTTACCTATGTAGTGAATGGCGCAAGACCAGTAGGGACATCTCCTGTAGGTATCTGGCCATCGCCTGCAATAGGCTTGTTTTTGGTCATAGAGGAAGCAGAGGTAGGGAGAATAAGGGTAGCTGCTAGTGAACACTTCAGTGGAGGGAGGAAAGTGGAGGTATAAAGGCTCAGAGCAGCTTTTCAGAGGGCAGTCTGGTGTGGCAATGAGGGCAGTAACTTTTGTTTGATGCTGTGTGTAAGTCTGTCTGACTTTGAATCGCCATACAAAGGAGGCTGGGGTGGTGGGGAAGACAATAGGAATGAGGAAAAAAGCAAGAGAGCAGTAAAGGAGGAAAAAGTCATGATTCGGGTATGATGGCAAAGGGGGTGAACGGGATTTTGGAGGAAAGAGGACAGTAAGGTCAGGAGTCTGGAGGGAGGGAGAGTCTGTAAACTTTTGTAGGTTAAGAGATCTTTTAGGTGATGTGGGGACAGAATGGTAAGGGGCGCTCTGAATGTCAGTTTATGAGCTTCTTTCTGCAAGAGCTGTCTAGTGGCTAATGCTCGTAGGCAGGGGGCCCATCCCCGAACTGTGGGGTCTAATTGCTTGGAGAGATAAGCTACTGGGGCAAAGGATGGGCCATAATATTGGCCTAGGACTCCTAGAGCTTTACTGGACCTCTCATGAATGTATAATGAGAAGGGCTTCGACAAATCAGGAAGATGGAGAGCTGGGGCTTCCACAAGGGCTTGACAGAGCTTAATGAAGGAGTGTTGGGGTGAGGAGGATAATGGTTTTTTAGGGGGGGCTCTTGCTGAGGTCGTGTAGGGGTTTTGCCAACAGGGAGCAGGGAGAAGTTAGGGATTTACGGTCTAAAATATCTAGCCAGGCTTAGAAAGGAAAGGATTTCTGTCTTGGTTTTGGGAATGGGCAGGTCAGAGAGGAGCCATTTTCTGTCTAAGGTAATGGACTTTCTTTGTTGAGATAGAAGGAATCTGAGGTAAGTGACAGGAGGGGAAGAGATTTGAGCTTTGACGGGGGATACTCGGTAACTTCTGGATGCTAGAAGGTTAAGTAGGGAGGCAGTGTCAAGTTGAGACTGTTCTCACGAGAGACTGCAGAGTAGAAGATTGTCCATGTATTATAATAATGTGGACTTGGAGTGATCATGATGAAACTGTTTGAGGTCCTGAGCTAGGACCTGTCTAAAAATATGGGGACTATCTCGGAAGCTTTGTGGCAAAACTGTCCAGGTGAGTTGTTCAGAATGTCTTGTGTATGGGTCCATCCAGGTGAAGATGAAAAAATCTTGGGAGCAGGGGTCTAGAGGGATAGAAAAATGGGTCCTTGAGATCTAGGACTGAGAAGTGGGATGCTGAGGCTGTATGGATTTGGAACTAAGGGATGGATAGGGACAATGGCTATGTTGATGAGGCGAAGGTCTTGGACAAGGCGGCAAGATCCGTTGGTTTTTTAACAGCTAATATGGGGGTATTAAATGGGGAGTGAGTGGGTCTGCTTGAATGATGGGTTGGAGGCCTATGAGGGCTGAAGTGGTTAGGGGGTATTGGGCCTGACAGATATACTGAGAGGGGTCACATAATTTGATAGAGGCAGGGGGACATAGGGCCACGGAGGGGCTTGTAATGTCCCAAACTTTGGGATTTACAGGGTGTATGAGGGCAGAACCGGAGCTTTCATTGGGTAGAGGGGGGTTGTCGGCTATGAGGGCCATCAGAAAGGGAGTACTGGGGGCTGTGGGAGTGGATATAGTTATGGAAACGTGGAGGAGGGAAAGGATGTCTCGTCCTAGTAAAGGGATGGGGCACTGGGGCATAACCAGGAAGGAGTGGGAGAAAGGTATGGGATTGTCTTGGATTGTGCCTAAAAGGGTGGGTGGGGGGTTTAATGGGAAAATCTGTTTACCTCCAACTCTGACTATAGGAGTAATGGCTGGCGTGGTAGGGCCCTGGTATTCTCGCAAGACTGAAAAGGTGGCTCCTGTATCTAGGAGGAAGGAGATGGGGCGACCGTCTACTGTTAAAGTAACCCTGGGCTCCTGTTTGGTGATGGAAATGGTCGGGCGAGAAGCCCCCAGGCCCCGTCAATCTTCTTCTGCCAGCCCCACTACGGTGGGCTTAGGATGGGGGTTGTTCGTCAAGCCTCCCCTTCGGGTGGTTGGGCAATCAGACCCCCAGTGGCCCTTTTTGTGGCATCTGGGGCATGGGGTGGTAGGAGATCTGGGGGAGGGGCACGCCCTTGACCAATGTCCCTCTTTTCCGCACTTGAAACAAGCTCCTGGGGGGGGCTTGTCTGTAGAGGGGCGCCCAGGTTGTGGTTTTATCAGCTGGGCCAACATGTGGAAATTGGCCTGATCAGCTTTTTGTTTACAGCGTTCTTTCTCCTCTTCCCGGTTATGGAAGACTTTAAAAGCCACTGTTAGGATCTCAGTCTGTGGGGTAGCGGGGCCCTGTTCTAACTTTTTGAGTTTAGCTTTAATGTCGGGGTAGCTTTGAGCTAGGAAGTATGTCATAAGGACCTGTCTTCCTTCAGGTGTTTCTGGGTCCAGGCTGGTATACTGTAATAGGGCTTGAGTGAGTCTATCTAAGAACTCGGAGGGGGTTTTGTCTCTCTTTTGAATTATGTCTTGGAGCTTTTGAAAATTGACTACTTTACGAGCTGCCTTTTTTAGACCTGCTATTAAGCAGGAGGCAAAAATATCTCGAGAGTGGAGACCCACAGCGGTGTTATAATCCTAGTGTGGGTCTTGTTTGGGGACAGCAGTGGGACCAGGGGGACAGGTGGGGTCAGTCCTGTGGGTTTCGGTAGCATGCATTTGGGCGAAGTCCCAAGCTCGTCTACACTCCTCAGGGAGGAGAGTATTGGCCAGGAGCATGAAAATGTCATGATGCGTGAGGCTGTAAGACTGGAGGGTCCATTGAAACTCCCTGATGTAGGTCATGGGATCAGTGGAAAAGGAACCTAGGCGTTTCTCTAGTTGGGCTAAATCTCCTAAGGAGAAAGGGACGTGAACGCGCAAGATGCCTTCGGATCCTGCTACCTCCCGGAGCGGGGCGATAATTTTGGGAGGCTCTTGGGACTGAGTCTGAGGGGGACTGAAGGGTTCTGGCTCAGTCTGTGGGGGAGTGACGCGGTCTAGCCGTGCCTAGTCGAGCAGGTCCTGAAGTGCAGAAGGGGGGCAAAGAAAATAAAGAAAGATAGAATCGGACCCACATGTTGCCAGCTAGCAGCCCAGCTGCTTACTTCTGCCGCTCTAGTTGGGCTTGAACTCATGACTCTGAATTAAGAGTCCCATGCTCTACTGAGCTACAGCAGGGCTCCAGTTAATTGCTTATGGAATGCGTTGTTTTCTATTCCTGCCACATCGGCAAGTGGGGGAAGGGCATAGCTAGAAGCAGGGGCGGTGTTTCTACACATCTTCAAGGTCTCCCTATTTTCAGAGTGAGGAGTCTTGGCAAGATATGTTTTTGTGGACAGATAACTTCTAAGGACTGCACCGGTTGTTCTCTAGCTTGTGCTTTCCCATGCTGCGTTCAGACATGGGGGGAGGTGCTTTCCCATTCTCTCTACAAACATGTGAGAAGACAAAGGCGGTCCCTAACAGGGGGCCTAAATCCCCTAAGGAGAAAGGTACGTGAACTTGCACGATGCCTTTGGGTCCCGCCACCTCTCGGAGGGGGGCAATAATTTGGGGAGGGCCCCGGGATCAAGTCTGAGGGGGACGGAAGGGTTCTGGCTCAGTCTGTGGGGGAGAAACAGGTGATGAGGGCAAAGATGGAGGAGGCCCCCGGGACCTAGTTAAAGGGGGCTGAAAGGCTCAGGCTCAATCTGCAGGGGAGGGGCAGGTGAAGGGGGCAAAGGTGGAGGTGGTGAGATGGGGGAGGAGATGGTGGGAGAGGAAGGGTGAAGGGCTGTTGTAGGAGAAGAAGGGGAAGGGAGTGGGCGGGAGGCCTCTGTGGGTGAGGAGGTGGAGGTGGCGGCGATGGCGGAAGAGGGTGGAGGGGTTGTAGGAAGGGGAGGGACTGAAGGAGGAAGCCTGTATGGTGGAGGTTCGTCAGCCAGGTCAAAGGTAATCGAGAGGGACTGGGAGTGTGTGGAGGGGAGGGAGGTGGCCTGCAGGCTAGGAGAACTTGGGGCGGGGAACAGGTGGTGCAGAGGCCGGGATTTTGGGCCAGGAGGAGAAAAGCCTCGACATAGGGAATCTCCTTCCATTTTTTCAGGCGCTGGCAGTAGTGAAAAATCACGAGTGATGTTAGGATCAAGAGTTCCCCCTGCAGGCCATTGGTTGTTATTGTCTAGGGGGTATGTTGGCCAATCTTGGGAGCAGTATTCACAGAGAAGTTTTGGTTATATATCAGGCGTCAGGGAGAGGGTGGCTAGATACTTGAGCAGGCATTCAAGAGGTGAATCTTTAGGGAGGGATGAGGAGGCTCCCATGGCTAAAGGACAGAGAAGGAGACAAACAGGGGAACATGAACTGAGATCTTCGGACTGGGAGCAGACCGCAAGGAGACAAAGGGCGTCTCCGATGATCCTTGGTGGTCTGTGGAAACTCGGATACGAGTCGGAATTTCTTAGGAAGTGTGGGTTGTCACCCAGACTTCTCTAAGAAGGCAGAGTGCCGGAGTCACAAGGTACCTAGTACTAGGAATTTTCAGCGGAAGGAATGGAAGGAGGAGGGGGGAAAAAGGGAGCGTTCTCATCCGCAAAGGAGTCACCTTGTTTATGACTGTTGGAGGAGGGGCCTGAGGGTCCTCTGCAGCCGTGAAGGCCTGAGGCAGGGATTTATGGCTGTTGGAGGAGGGGCCTGAGGGTCCGCCGCAGCCGTGAAGGCCTGAGACGGGGAGAGTTCCCTCCTCGTCCCCAAGCGTCAGGGCCTTGCTGGATGATCACGGTCAATGGCACTGTGATAGCTCGGGGAAGAGCGGCCCACTCCGGGGGAAAATTTACCCAAAGGCCAAAGAGGAGTGGTGAGTGTGAGGAGCCAGCGCCGGAAAAAGAGGACGATGGCAAGCTGCCGCTGGTGTTGGGGGAAGACGGGGCCCAGTTGGGGTGTCCCATCTCCTGGGTTTCGGCACCAAAATGAAAGGAAGGATCGACACACAGCAGCAATTCACCGGAGAGTTCCACTTTATTGGGGAAAAGTACTAGGTTATATAGGGAGGGACATAAGCTGATTGAGGTGTCACTTCAATGGGACTGGTGGCTCTTGGCCAGGTGCCAGGATTGGGGGTGGGGCAAGAGGTGATTGGGCCTCGGGTGGCGCCGGCGGGAACCGAAGACCCGGAAGAGAAGCAGGAAGTTCGCTGTCTTACGGGTGGGGGCCCTTCACTTACTGCTTCTGTTTTCTCTTAAAATCCTTCAGCTTAAAATGTGCAATATACCAAGATGCCATATTTTGGGGTAGTATGTCCTGAGCCACACATCAGCGGTTTACGGTTTCTGTAATGCCATCGTCAAGGCAGCTATTTCAATGAAGACAAATTGGAGAAAGTAATGCAAATGTATGAAAAGATTGAAGAAAAAAAGAAAAGGTTAAAAATTAAAATGTTAACAGAAATTTAAAAATAAGATAGTAAAGCTTAAAAAAATAACTAACTATGCTTCTGTTTCAAAATGGCCATTTAGTGCATTCACTTAACCTCCATTTGAATTACTCAAAATATCAAATAAATGTTAAAATCAGAAAAGGGCATTGTTAGGAAAGAGTATAAAACCTAAATGTGATTTATTCCCACTAGGATGTTTAAACATTTTAACAGTAAGGTATTAACAATGGGCCACGTGGCGGAAGCTGCTCAGGCTGAGAGTGGGGGATGGGGGTATTGAGAAGGGCCTGGCTATACCTGTTTGAGTTTTTAAACCTACCAATAAGAATAAGACAAATGTAAAGGAAAGATATAACGAGCTTAGGCGATGTCCGGGGAAGACTGTGAACCCTGTAGTACTCAGCCAATGAGGAACCAGGGGAGGGACTCGTGCACTAGGAGATAAATTATTGGCGCCAAACTCCCCAGCTGTGCCTGCCCACCAGACACCTGATCTTGCAAGACGGTCATTAAAGCCTTGCTCTGCAGTTCTCTTTGTCTCCGTGTCCACTTACTGAATTTGGACCAGTGAGTGTGTTTCTCACAGCATCATTGATGTAAAATGGGAAGATGCTATTAATCAGCTAGATATTTTAAAGTTTTACAAACTGTGATGAAGTGGAATTGGTTTGAGATACTGATGATTCTAGAGCTCCGTATTCTTCAGGAAAGAAGGTGGGGTTCATCTAGAAGGTAAATCCATGCCCTAGCTGGGACTGTCTGCTATGAATTCCTTTTGGTCAGGTCCAGAGGTAGTTGTTCATGTTCTGGTAGCCTAAGGCCAAATGCCAATGCACTCACTAATAACATGGAGGGGATACTGGTTATCAGTAGTTCAAGGCATGTTCTTATCCTGCTGGTCAGGGATAATGGTGACTCCCAGTCTTGGTAGTCGGTGAATTTCTTGGTCAGTCAATTTAGGTGTCCCTGTTCTGATTTCCAGAAGATTGCTCTTATCTTCCATACCTCTTCAAATATAGGCATTGGGGAGGGTCTGCCTTTGAGAGGCAGACAACTTTAGAAGGCCTTTTCTGTTGATGTGGGTTCATGATCAACTGATTGAGCAATCACAGACTCTTTTTTCTCCCAGAGATTTAATCCTGCATGGCTTTGAAATCTATCGATATATGGGGCAGAAGGTGTGTACTCAGGGTCTGGGAAACCACACTTGTCTCTGTTCCAAGCACTACTGCTTTGCTACTTTTTCACTTTTAAAGGTATCCAGAGCAGTGTTTTTCAACTGTAGGTCATGAACTATTTAGTGAGATGTGAAATTAATTTAATGGGTTGCCACCAGCAATTAAAACAGAAAGAAAAAAGAACAGGGCATAATAAAATATATCAGACTGCTTTGAACATAGCAAAGATAAGTGTTAATTTATTTTTATATATTTGAATGTGTGTACTGGCGTGCTAAGTAAAAGTACACGGGTTACTGAGTGACACTACAGAAACTCTCATTTTCCAGCACACACTTTTGAAGAAGAATGATGAATTTTTTCTCTAAAGTGAGGACAGCAAGTAATTCAGGCATAAATAAGGTTCTTAAAAAATCGAGGTATTAGGATCATTATTTTCTGTTTTGGTTATCAAAACAGCTTGTAGCTATTTTAGCAATGAAGTCGAATAATTAGCGCCCTCTTACGTTCTTCCACACACTGTGCTGTACACCTATCTATTTCAGCGCCTGTCACATTGTAATTATTTATCTACCTGTCTTCTCTCTGATCTAAGGTATAGTGGGTTCTGTAACTCAAACCATACATTATTAAATTTTGGATCATTTCTGCTCCCTCCACAGCATTTAGCCCAGTTTCTTGCTCTTTCAGAACTCTATAAATATTTGTTAGATGAAGGAATGAAAGAGTGAAGTTGAACATTACAATATTGCCTTCTCATTTTTTTCCAATTTTTCCAGTCCAATTTCCCCCATACATCTCATAATCCTATACTACAAAAATTAATCTGCCTTAAATGTTCTGAAAGAACATTTTTTAAACTTGACAAATTTAAAAGTGACACTTATTTTTGATAAACTAAGTTCCCTAAGTATTTAGTTTAAATATGCAAGTAAATGAAACAAAAACTAACATAAGGTTTTGAAATGCAGTTTTTCCTTTTATTACATTTGTGTGGACAAACATAACCATTTGTTTTCTGGTTTAAAAAACAGGTGTTAGTAATAGAGCATGCATACCGCATTAGGATCCCAAACAGCACTGAAATAGATGAATTTTCCTCATGGTACAATTGCCTTTTTTCTCACCAGCTTTCAAAACTTTAGGATTTGCATTTTGTCCTATCAGTTTCTTCCTTCGTTTTTCTCTCTGCAATACAATTTGCTCATTTACCTAACCTTTTTTTCAGTAGCTAGAAAAATGATTTCTGTATTAGATGACTGGTCCAAAATTGGATAGATTATGAAGATACACTTTTCTTTTGATTATGGGATTCTTCAGGAATTCTTACTGTTGGTATGGGAACACAGTATATTCCATAATGGATATTTCCTAGGCCAAAGAAAATACTTCAGTTATATGTATCTCCTACCCAGCAGGCTCTGACCATCTTGTAGATATTGGCACTCTGGGAGGTCGTTCTGGAAACAAAACTCAGAACTGAGCTGTGAAGCTCTTAGGAGGAACGATAAGGGGCTTGTCCTTCTCTGACACTATTGTTTCCTCTGAAATACTTCATTCCCTGCTCCCTAATCCCCAGGAGAAAAAACAGTGAAACAAGTTGGAGAAAAATAGAAAACAGGAGAAGTTCACTTTAATTAGCATGCTTTTTGCCTTTTAAAAAGTATTCATTCTATGCTTGGAACTAAAAAAGTCTCGTGAGAAGTATAACCAGAGTATACTAAAATCTTAGTTGAATTGAAGAACTTAACTTGCAGGCACAACTGTGATTTTATCTTCATCCAGGATTCACAGGATGAATTATATTGCCAAGGTATTAAAGTAGGGAACCTAGAGTTTAGAATTCTGATTTTTAGTTCAAACTCACCCCTGAGTTTTAACCTATATTTTCTCATTTGTGAAGTAAAAAGCACATTTTGCTTGTAATATTTTTGACATTTCCTTGTAAAAGGAGAAGCAGTTATATATAGGCTTGTTATAGAAAAAAATATAAATAGCCCATCTAAAATGGATCATTTAAAAATGTTATTGTCTATTGGTAAAGAGTTTAGACTTAAATTTTTTTCTCAAAAGCCCAAATACATTTTAATGTGTATATTTTATTAGCATTATGGTATAAGCCTTATAGTATAAGTATAGTATAATTGACACTTTTGAGAGTTTATTTTGTACCAGGCATTTTGCTAAGAGCTTCCACACGTGTATTGGATTTATTTATTTTGGAGGCATGCATTTCTTCCATTAACCAATATCATAGCATTGCAAAAATTGTTTATTTTTTAATTTAAGTATTTCTGTGAATTCCCCACATTCCTGAAATGGGTAAAAGATTGCCAAAATAATAATAGTTTGAACTGGGTGTTTAATACATAGGGCTTCATCATACTATTGTACTTTTGTGTAGGTATGAATATTTCTGTGATAAAAAGAGAAAAACACAAAATACAAAACAAAACCACTCTTGTCAAGATCAACTTATGTTCCTTTGTCTGTATCTCCAGCTCAGCATGGCAGTTGGCCACAGATGGGGACACCTACCTTACCAGCTGGGGAGGGAAAGATTGGTGGCACACTGGTCCACCCCCACCCTCACAAGTCCTTCCTGATGGACTCAGGAAATTTCCCTTCATTTTTTATTTCTTGTCATACACAAATAAATCTGTCCAAAGATGCTTACATCCCTCTTTGGTGGCAGATTCAGGAGCGGGCACCATATCTGCCAGAATCCCTTTCTATCTTCATTTGAAAAAAACAGCCTGCTTCCTACCTGGAACAAGTCCTCCCTGAATCCACTGAGTTCCGGTGGGGCTGCTCCTCACAGCTTACCCCACCTTCCTGGCTGGTGGTGCATAGTCAGGCCGTGGCCACACACACACACTCTGCTTGTTGCTGGTCATATTAGTGGACCTATGGAAAGACACATGATCTGAACCAGGTCACTTAGAATCCTTTCCTAAAATCTTATTTACAAACGGTAAAAGCAAGAAAGCCTCTCTTTCCCCCTGAGATCACTAGCTGAGATGATTGAAACTTAGTAATACTTCACTCATTCCACCAGTCTATAGAGGAAGCTCATATGTATGTAATAGGAGAGAATTAAGATAAAAACATTGAGAAAAACAGAGACAGCCTAGGAGCGATGGTGAAAACAAGAGAGAAATGATTCTGAGTTCCCACATCGCTCCTTTCCCCTGTCTTGAGGTGGGAGTATACTGGCCTGTTGCCTCAAGCTCCTGTGACTTTGTTATTTGTATCTAAAAGTCTTGACTAATTAGGTAATAATAGACCTTTAAGGACAGCCACTGCTCTGTCCTTGGGTACTATCTGCATCCAGCTAAGATTTCCCATCTAGAGCAGCGACTGGTTTGTGGCAAGTACTTGAGAAATCTGTTGAAAGGGGGATGACACCTCCTTGATAATTGTTAAGGTTTTTGGTCAATCTCTTGACTTCTGGGTGCACTGATTAAATTAGGGGTAATACTCATCTCCTTCACTCTCTTGCTTTGTGGTTATAACTTAGACTATTGCTAGTTAAATTTGAGTATCTTAAATATGTTTTTTTTGCAACTGCAAGCACCAGTTTTGTACAGCTAGAAAAATCTATTTTCAACACAGATTCCTAGTGCACTTTTCCAAGAAACACTTCACAATATGCAACCCAGCAGGCCCACCACAAGGCACATCAATCATCTTACTGTGTATCAGGCACCTTTTACAGGACTTTCTGTTATCCTGGTTTCAGCGCACATTCTGTATCAAGGCAGAGGTGATACGTAGAAATCTGGCAGCTATTTAGAGGAGAGGCCAAGCAGTGCTGTGCCAGTATAATTAATGAGAGTCATCGCTCTGGAAGCAAGAGGAGAGTGGGGGTTGGGAAGGATGTCTTTCACCGTCAATGGCTTTTAAGAAAAATTGGTGCTTTCATAGACCTTTTTACTGCTGGGAGGAGGTTAAGTCAAAGGACTGCTGTAAAGGGCTTTCTGTAACTCATTGCATAGATGGAGGACCCCCTGTATGGGGAAACAGGGAGGATTCAACCTCAGACTTTTCAGTAGGGCTGATTTCAACATTGAATTGTGCTTTCAGCAGGCATCCCTTACACTTAGAAGAGTGGTCAGTCCTTACAGAAAGATTGTAGCTCACCTGAGCAAACAAATACTCAAAAGAGGTACCATATAGGACTGCACAAAGAAATGTTAACGTAGATCCCATTTTCTCCAATACGTTTGTAACCAGTGAAGGAAGAGGGTGTTGTTTGTTTTATTTTTCTATTCACTCACTGTTCGGTAACCATGGAAGGGTTTGTGTAACCTAGAAAGGGTGTTTACTACCCACTGTCTAATCCTTTTGTTGTTATTCCCACTGATAGTCACAAGCAGGGAAAAACAGTTCTGTCCTCCTTCTAAAAACTTAGCTATGTAACCACAAATATTTTCTTGGTTTTAGTTAGTGATTTTTCTTTTATTAGTTGGGTAAAAAAGAAAAGTAGACACAGAAGGAAAAGCTACATTAAAAGATTTAAGGATATATCCTATGTCCTAAACACTTAAGACCATAATTAAGTATGGATCACACCAATTTCAGATTGGTTAGCTTTGGGAAGAAAGGCCTGGAGATGGGGTTTTAGCTGTATCTGTAATGCTGTATTTAAAAAAGAAGGGGTGAAGGACCAAGAATATTATATGGGTGTTTGTTTAGTACATTGGAATTCTTGCATAATTAAAAAATCATAAAGTTCACAAGATTATGGAAATTGATTAAAACTATCAAAATAAGGAATGCATAATAAACAAGTACTCTTATGAACCTTTTGTCTGAGCCTATTTCAACATTTGCATCTGTGATTTTTCAGAAATGAGAAAGACAAACACAGGAAGTTAGAAGGTGGATAACTTCTGTACTTGTGTGAGCACTTGTATTGGTATCTTTTTTTTTTTGCCTTCCTATTTATCATGAAAATTATCAGCAAAACAAATCTCTGAAAAGCACATGTCTACAAAGCAAAAAGTGAATTGGGGGTTCAAGGGTTATCTATTTAATTTTCTATAAATTGGGGATTTGTCTGCAGGCATAAAAAGAAAAAAGAAAATTTGGGGAAGTTTCTTTGTTTGGATCTAAAGGACCTCATAAATCTTTTTTTCCAAACCGATTCCTTGGTATCCTGGCAGGAAGAAATTCAAGTGACTATTCTGGTGGCTTTTTCTTTTTTTTTTTTGAGTCCAGGATTGCTTTCAGGATAAAGTTTCTTTTAGACCATGGTGCTTTGCTGTGACATTGTAATTGCCTTCGCTGAATTGAATAATACAAATGGCTTGTTTCTATGGTATCGGCTAAGTGGGATGAAAAGGTGAAACCCTAGATTTTGCACAGAGAGGTCACGGTGCTACCACCCCCAACATTAACTGTCCGTCAAAATCCACGCAGCCCAGACCGGCTTTCCAAGCTCGGGCACTCATTGGTAACTTCCTGAGCAAATTGACACATGAAAAAGAAAATGACTTTAGTTTATGTTGTCACTAAGCCCAGAAAATCCCTGCCAAACCCATGCTGCCAGCTTTTTTAGGGCCTTTTTATTGGTGGAGAATTTTAAACTGAAGGTGAGCGAGGAGCAGATCTCGCAGTCCCTTCCAGTCAGGCTTTGAACTAACAATAGGGCAGGTTGAATGAAGTCTGATAAATACAAATCCTGGAATCCCGAAGCCGGAACACACCGTGGCTGCCTGGGTCAGAGGTTGTTACCGTTCCAGGAGCCGCACCAGCTTAGCCACTCTCCCTGTCAGTGGGCTCAGTAATTTACTAGCTTCATTACTATTTAAGCGCCCACCGTGTGCAAACTTTCCTCCGCCAGGCCGTGCTCTAACCCACCGCAGGTTGACCGCCGGAGTCAGCCAGCCGCCGAATTTGATCTGATTGAATAATTGGCCTGTTAACGCTTAGAGGAAGCATCTGGAAGAAGAGATGGTGGGGGGAAATAAAGGCAGAGAGTTAGCTGCACTTCTTCCTCAGTCTTAGCTGCACCTTACTCAAAGCAGGTCTCATTGAGAGGCTGGGAGGGAGGGGGCTCCAGTGTGAGTGTGACTCCGTAACAGATGCTGTTTTCTTAGAATAGTGAAAAATAGGAGGGGAGATAAGATGGGCAGTTCGATATTTTCTTTAAGATTATGGTTCTGACACTTTTTACTTCGGTACAAGCTACATACAGTTTCCATTTCCTGCGCCCTTACCTTCAACTTCGTTTAGCCAAACTGTTTTAATCCTCCCACCACCAAGGCTCTCTGGAACATAGCCCCAAACTGAGTGTCAAGGGGGTGGCCCTGGGTTTGGGAACCTTTGAAACTTGAGGGGCAAAAAGGAGAGACCTCATTCGCAGTGTTTGTGACCTTTGGTGCTGGGGAGACCTGGAAGGGGGTGTACGTAGGTCCACGTCCAGCCCTTGGCCCTCTGCAGCAACCGCTCAGGCCCTTGGAGGCGGTGGGAGCTCCAGTCCACTCTCCCCAGCTCCAGTTCCTGATTTCCTCGGGAGCTGCGGGGCTGGGAGGGAGGGGGCTCCAGTGTGAGCGTGAGGATTTGAATGAGAAAGCAGGTTGTAGCGGCGGCGCCCCTCTCTTCTCAGCCTTTCCCGGAGGGGGGGATTCTGGTGGCTGGTGAGGAGAAGTGCCCGCCCTGGGGGCTTTTTGGCCCCTCGACAGGGTTTTGGAGTTGAGTCATAGGAACCAGTAACTCATCACCGCAGCAGTTTGGAGGTTGCTTCTGTGCCACGGACTCCGAGGAATCCTTCATCTGCCATTGGAACAAAGTTGAGCAGGTCAGTGTTTTTGGGAAACGAGGCGGCGCGAGAAAGAAAAAGAGGACTGGTGTATCATCAGTCCAGGTGTGCAAGTGAGCCGGTGACTCGCGGTCCTGTCTGCAGAACCGGCTGGGACACCCTGGTTAGTAGGACTGTAGTGTTGCTGTGCGTGGGTATCCCCAGACTCCACTGAGGGGAATTGGACCACGGCTGGTCTTCCCGGGGGCGGGGGGAATGTCTCATAATTCAGACGGATGTGCGTGTGTTAAATTCCGCGCCAGAACTTTATTCTCCGGACGCTTACAGTGGTGGGAGGATGAAGCAGTGGTACTTCAGCCCCGCGCGAGGCCACCGGGACCAGCCTCCGACCGCCGGACGCCGCGCAGAGAGGGGGTCCGCCGTTGCCCAGCAAGCGGAGTGCGGTGTCTGTTACACTGGGCGAGTCTCAGGGCTCTTCCTGCGCCCAGTGACCCCACTAAGGACCCTCTCGGAAAAGAGAGGGTGAGCTCAGCACGAGGAGGATTTACTCCATTACCCTTCTGGAATAAACGAGGGGCACTCGAGCGACGCAGCGCAGGGCGGTGAAGGCAAGTCCCGGGCGCTGATCGGCGCGCTGTGCGCCTGCGCCGGGTTCCCATGGCTACGTCGCCGCGAGTCCGAGATGCCACCCGCGCGCCCCCGAGCCTTGTCCCGGGTGAGCGTCTGCGGCGCCCTCACTCCTCCCTGAGACTTTTTCTTTGTTGTTTGTAACTCGGAATCAATTTGTGATCTCATTTTGACGTTAGGTGTTCATCATTAAAGCAATAACTAAACTGGAAAAGAAGAAACTCTCCTCTCCCCTTCCCGGCATTAACTATTTTGATTATAGACGAAGAAAGCGGTGAGAAATTGCTTATTGGGACAGTAATTGAGATCCCTACCCCTTCGAGCTTATGAAAGTGGAGACACATAAAATGTATTTCCTTGCAGGTGAGGCATTAAAAAACAGTTCAGTCGGGTGCTTACTCTGAGTATTAAGGGGAAAGACCTGTGCCTTCGCAGCTCTGCAGGTGGAGAGCGGGGCGTGTAAAACCCGCTGCGCCTGTGTCCTCCTCATGGCATGTTTATGAAAACAAGATGCACTCCAAAATGGACCAAAGTAAAATGCCCTTGAAAAAAAGAACAAAGGTTTTCCTGTAAAAGGTGATTGCTTTTCCAGTTGCCCCCGAGTTTTGGTCACTTCTGGGGTTCATCTTCTGTAGGGAATGTTTCAAGAAACCTTGAGGGAGCTAGTCAGGTTTCTCAGGCCTCTTATTAAGAGTGCCATTTTCCTTTTCTTGAAATTGTCTTTTCAATGCCATCCCTATTTAAAAAATCCCATTTGTATATGCACAGCTTAGCATTTGGCAAGGGTACACATCTTAAGGGATATGTAGAAGGAGCTGTAGTTTCTTTTTGCTTAATTTTTTTAGGCTGTGTCAATATTTGGCTGCATGATTGATGTATCTAGCTGCTATTCAATAAATATTGGTTAGAATTAAGGTAACTAATAAAAGTTTAAAATGGAGTTACTCTTTCTGGGATAAAGTGTAGCATAAAAATACCTTAGATGAATAGGAATACTGCCTTGTACCCTACTTTTAAACATTTTGCCTGCAAGAATAGGTTTATTAATGGTAGACATTTTCAGGCAATATCCTTCCACCATCAGCATCTGAAGACAACATACTATTACTTTTTCAGATGATTAGCAAATAACATGCTGTTAAAGTTCTTACTTCCATCCCATTCATTATAAATGCTTAGACATTATGCAGTCATTCTAGCACAAATGTTAAAAATGTCCAATTAAGTTTTTCTCTTTTATTATAATTACAACAATGAGAAAACTCTTAATTTTCAGGTTCAGATACTTTGTGATCCTATTTGGTGGTTTGTAACTGGCTCCAATTCCCTAATTCTCAGTGACATGTGTTTCTGCTGGTTCTAGGAGATAAACTGCAATTTAGCAGATCATGGGATAATGAGATTGGGAGTGCTTGGGGGAAGGCTGGGAAGAGGTAATGGGAATGAGACAAAGGGAGGGAAGGTTGATGGGCAGAGCCAGGACTTACGGTTGCACAGATTCTTCATAAAAGCTGTTAGTCATTGCTTCTGTTTAATTGACACTGATGTGTGAGAAAATAAACTTATATTTGAATCAGTTTTCTAAGTAATTATAAGGATAAAATTATAAAGAATAAAATGGTGTTTCTGTTGGGGTGCCATACGTAATATGCTAGGAAAACACTTGTTTTCTACTTATTATTCATTTAGTCAACAAATATGCATTGAAAACCATAAGCCACGATAAATCCGGATTCCTGCCTTAAGTGAACTAAGAATTGTGAGTTTTGAAATAATTCTAATGCTGTTTCAGGTTTTCAGGATAAAGGTGTCTATTATGGTAGTCTTAAGGACAGTTTAGTGTTGAGCAGTCATACTTCCAGATTCAGAAACAAATGCTTAAACTCTGATTTGAAAAAAAAAAGACCCTGCACTTTATTTCTAAGCATTTTAGGTAACTGTTTATGTATGTATGGCAAGAAGCATTGTGTGCACCTCTCATACGTTTTTAGTGATGCAGCCCTAAAACTTGCAGTCTTTGCAAGTGCAGTGCTGAGTTTGGGAGGAACAGAGAAACCCTGTAGTTCTGGGGTTCCTTAGATGAAGATAAGGTGAGTGATTCAGTGGTCCTTTGTTCTGGCTCCCTGTTTCATGGCATAATAAACCTCCTGCAGTTCCCTTCTAAGAACAGTGTTGGTCTGCACGCTTGAAGGAACATGACTATTATTTCTCTAAAAGGAAAAAAGAAGGGGTTATAAAATTATGATAGGATAAAAATAATCCAATAGGGCATTTAAACATTTTAACTTTGGAGTTGGAAAAATTTCTAGGCGTTTCTATTGAGTTAGGCTCTGTTGGAATCCATTATAGCCGTGACAAACCCCTGGCATAATACTGACCAAGGTTGACAAACATTTCCTGTGGTCATTCCTGGGACACAGAAGGTTGGGGAGACTGTAGTCTTCTTTACCACCTCATGAGTCTAATAACACTGATCAACTCAGAGAAGCTTGCTGAAGAACATCCACATTTGGTTATTGCTCTTTGTCTAGGAAAATCAGATTCAGCTGTGAATTGTGAACCAAGTGGTGCAGAACTCATTACTTGAACAATGGCTCTCCAGCCTGGGAAGCATGTTTTCTCTTCTGACTAGTAGGGGCTTATTCCAGGCTGGCTGTGCTCACAAGGAAAATCATTTAGACACAGTTCAGTGGACACTCGCTCACATCTCTTTGACACCCGTGACCATTTCTGTTTAAGGAGAAATCCAGTACTGCTGCAGGAGGGTGTGCTGAGTTAGAAGTGCATTTTGAAAAGCCCGTGAAATTTACACAGCTTTGTATTATCATCCAGGTTTCTGTTTTCTGTGCTTCAAAGTAGAAGAGGCAGGATGGATGCTGAAGGAACAATCAAGAGAACTTTTATAGCAAAGTTAAAACATCCTCACCAATTCTTATTTTGGATGTGCGAAACTAAGTGCCTATACCTCATTATTACCACAAAATTACAGAACAGAAAAAGACGAGCCTACCATGTTCATTATAAAAATCAGGAAGCCAGGGTCCAAGGTTGCTAAATGTTGTTCTTAAAGTCATACAGCAAATAAATGGCAGGACTGTGATTAAAATGCCAACTTTCTGATTTCTAATGATCCTGCTGTTGCCTGGGAATCTAGGGTGGGCAGATGTGAAATCCTTGCTCTAGATTTGCTATTTGCAACCATATGAATTTGTTATAGTTGTATAAAAAAAATTAGCAATGCCATGATTTGATTTCAAGAGTGGAATTGACAGTAGACACCCTCTGATTATATATTTGGTCATAAAAATGCATCATAACATGGTGCATATGCATATATGCAAAAGTCTTCTTTCAATTAGTATCTGTTTTGGTTTGAGGAATTCTCACATTAGGATTTAATAAAATGGGGGAGGTTTTCTGGTTATTTAATCAGTAAATACCTTAAGGGGTCTGGAAGAAAGGGAGGAAATAAACATTAATGTATTCCAACTATGTGCCTGGGCATTTATTATATGTCTTTTAAAAAGCCACAATAATCAATAGGCAGGAATTATGTCACTGATGAGGCTGAGAGAGGTTAGTTTCTTGCCCAAGACCTAAGTCAGTATGGAACAGACTTGGAATCTGAGCCCAGGTCTGTCTGTCTCCATGCCCTGTTAATTACATCACATTGCTGTTCAGGGAAAGCAAGACCAAATTATAAAAAAAAACTTGGTTTTCTTTTCAAATTCAGCATTCTATCCAAAAGGACAGACAGGTGGAAGTATTTCTGATCAGCTTTTGTTGAGTGGAAAGGCTGCATTCTCTATATGGAGTTTAGTAGGGTATAAATTCAGGCCAGCTTCCAGAAAAACATTGAAGACTTTGTTTATAAACTGTGTTGGCCATTTGTTTAGAACTGAGTGGTATTTAGGTACTCTTTTGCAGAGGCTCTTCCATATCTAAGTGACCCACTTACCACTTCTGGATTGTTGCCAAAGTGCAGTGGGTCTAAGAGGACCCCTCATGATTTTAATGTGTGTTTTCTGGCATCCCAAGACTTAGATACTAGTTTTATCTTATGTAACAACCTTTGTCCACTTATCTTTCTGAAACAGTATTGAGAGACTTAATGCTAGAATGAACCAGAGGGTATCTTCCTATAATGCTTTCAAACTGGAGATCAGAATCACCTTGGGCAGTTGGTGGAAATGTCTAAACTTATGCCATAAGCTGGAGTTTTGGTGCTCTTAAAATCACTGTGGTGGTGCTGGGAAGTTGAAATTAGGCTCTACTGAGCTGGTTTCAGATTTGTAGTGTTTTTGAACTGGCATACCCATGGAGAAACTGAGACTCTGGGAAGTCCACACTGACATGGCTGAGTTTGGACTTAAACCTTGACATTGCCCTCAGATGTCTGGTCTAGCATTCTTAACATGTTTAAGCATCCCTCTCTCCTGACCCTTCTTTCCTCCCTATGTCTCTGACTCCAGGGGTAAAGAAACAGTTGAAGAAAACTGGGCGCTGAATTCTACTTTGAAGTTCAGTCTTGGCTTAAGGCATTGCACAGGACCCTGGAGGGCTCTCTGGGTTTCCCTCTTCTTGAGTTTTCAGTGGTTTATCCTACCAGCAGCCTCTTCTCTCTGCAGCTGGTCCTTCTGAATTTAACAAGGGATTTACACAACTGTCCAGCCATTCAGCAGCCCCTGCATTAGCTGTTAAGTTGCCACTGGAAGGCGGAAGGATCTAGTTAGTGCCAGCGTATGTGAGTTACTGATTAACTGATCTGAAGCAATCATGGTTTCTCTTTCATCTGCCTTTACTTCCTTGTTGCTAACCCACAAGAACCAAGCATTTGAATTGAACTTCCTGCTTCTCTCTTCTCTCTTCTCTCCCTCTTCAGTTTAACTGAAGGGGTCTTTGCACCTCAGAACAGGACTCCATGGAGTGCTAACGAACCTCTGCAAAACTACCCCTGGTGGGAACTTTGAAGATCTATATGGTTTTTTCAGGGTCAGAATCCTGGGCCAAAAGTTCAGTGAGTTGATTTGCTGTGTAATTGCATGCAGTTGAGTTCTCTAGACCTCCTATTTCTTTTTACAAAACAACTTTTTCTGAACTCTGAGTGATATGGGAGATATCGAAAAGAAAATTTTTTAAAAAGATTTATTTACAGAAGAGGGTAATGTGCTTATATAAGAAGTTAGGATTATATAAAGATCCTCTGATTTTTATTTCAATTTAAAGACTAATGTTTCCTTACAATCATTTGTGTAAAAGAGAAAAAAAGGGAGGGTTGAGGGGGAAAAAAGGGAGGGTTTTCTTGTATGCATAGAGAATATTTCTTGAAGGCTACACAAGAAACTGATAATGTTGGTTGCTGGGATACAGATATCAGAAGTAAACTATTCATTGTACACTTTTTCATGCCTTTTGAATTTTGAAATTTAATAAATAGAATTAAAGTAGAAAAAAGAATATCTGGGTTTCAGTAATAAATAAATGGTAGAAGTAGGGGACTGGGAAATAATTTTAAAGAAAAGCAAAGCAGTTCTCTCTCTTACTATCTGCTTAAGTCTCAAAGTTCACAGTTAGTATTTTTTTTCCCCTGAATTTAGTAATTTTAAAAAATAGTGTTCTTAAAGCTCTTCTGGGTCTCTGTAACAGGGCTGGGGACTTTTTTTGATTTTTCATAATTTTCTTCCCTCTCATAAAACATCATCTATTGGCTGCAGTCAAAGTCAGTGGGCCAATGGGAACAGACTTGTCCCGCTTAGGAGCTCCAGACCTATCTTACGCTGGCAGTGTGTTCATGGAGTGAAGGTTAGAATGTTTCTTTATCCCACACTTTTTATTTTTGCCCATAGAGAAACCCCTGCAATGTGCTATTCTTTTATTTTCCTGAGCAACCTCCGAATGTGAATTAGAGGAATCTTTTCTTCTCAAATTGAAAAAGGAAAAAAAAAAAGGCTTGTATATAAATATTTATTCCCAACCACAGCTTTTCTTGTTTTAAATAGTCTGTGCATTGGAAGTATTTTTTTGTTTATTGGATAAGTCATTAAAATACAGTCTTGAAAGAGAGGGAACACAACCTGTGTACCAACTTCTTTTTCACTTTTCAAAATGGAAATGTGAAGTCTATTATTTAGCATCCAAGTTTCAGTCAAAAGCAAACACTCATCAGGACCAGTTAGTTCTCAGCACGTTCTTGAAAATTTCTCATCTTATATTTGCTGAAGTAAATAAAGTATGTATCTTCCTACCAAATTCTTCTTATTTCATGTTACTTTATATTTGTTGGAAAAGAATTACTAAATTGTATTAATTTCATACTTAACAATCTAAAAACTTAAAGGGGCATTAGTGAAAATACTTCTTCCATCTCTGTACCTCAGCCATCCAGTTCTTTCTCTAACAGACCAACAATGTTAGTTTTTGTGTATTTTTCAGAAAGACATGCATGTTTATAGACATATATATGTACACACAGTAGTCTCCCCTTATCTGCAATTCTGCTTTCTGTAATTTGTTACCCATAGTCAACTGTGGTCTGGGAGCAGGTGCTCCTCCTTCTGACTCAGCAGGTCAATAGTAGCCTCCATCACAACGCCCACATCATTCCCTTCACTCCCTCTCATTGCATAGCCATTTTATCATCTTGTATCATCACCACAAGAAGAAAGGTGAGTACAGTACAATAAAATATTTTGGGAGAGAGATCACATTCAACATAACATTACAGTATAGTTCTATTTTATTATTATTGTTAATCTTATTGTGCTTAATTTATTAATTAAACTTTATCAAAGGTGTGTGTGTATAGGGAAAAACATACAGGGTCCAGTACTACACTGGTTTCCACTGGGGGGTCTTAGAATGTATTCACCATGAATAAGGGGGCTACTGTACATATACATATGGATGCTTTTCCCCCTCCTTTTAAAAATCAAAAGATAATGCACCATTCACATGATTATGTATTTTTTCTTGTAACAATATATTTTGTATATCATTCCATATCCATACACAGAGCTTCTAAATTTTTGTTTTTCTTAGAGCTTTAGTTCACAGCAAAATTGAGGGGAAGGTACAGAGGTTTCTCATATACTCCGTGCCCCCACATAAGCATAGTCTCCTCATTATCAGTATACTCCACCAGAGGGATACATTTGCTACAGTTGATGAACCTATACTGAAGCATCATTCTCACCACAAATTCATGGCCTACGTTATGGTTCACTCTTGGTGTATATGCTACGGGTTTTGACAAGTATATAATGACATGCACCCATCATATGGTATCATACAAAGTATTTTCATTGCCCTAAGAATCCTGTGTCCTGCATATCTGTATATCTCCCACTGTTAAACTCCTGGCAACAATTGATTTCTTTGCTGTCTCCATAGTTTGGCCTTTTCCAGAATGTCATGTAGTTGGAATCATAAAATATGTAGCCTTTTCAGACTGGCTTCTTTCACTTAGTCATATTTAAGTTTCTTCTGCAGCTAATTTCTTTTTAGCACTGAATAATATTCCATTGTCTGGATGGACTACAGTTCATTAATTTTTTTTATTTTGGTATTTTTTTATTTTGTAGATCATTAATCTACAATTACATGAGGAACATTATGTTTACTAGACTCCCCCCTTCACCAGGTCCCCCACACATATCCCAATAATCACTGTCCATCAGCGTAGTAAGACGCTGTAAAATCACTACTTGTCTTCTCTGTGTTGTACAGCCCTCCCAATGCCCCCCCTACATTATACATGCTAATCGTAGGGCCCCCTTTCTTCTTCCCCCCTTCTCCCTCCCTTCCCACCCATTCTCCCCAGTCCCTTTCCCTTTGGTAACTGTTAGTCCATTCTTGGGTTCTGTGATTCTGCTGCTGTTTTATTCCTTCAATATTACTTTGTTCTTATATTCCACATATGAGTGAAATCATTTGGTACTTGTCTGGTACTTGCCTGGCTTATTTCACTGAGTGTAATACCCTCTAGCTCCATCCATGTTGTTGCAAATAGTAGGATTTGTTTTCTTCTTATGGCTGAATAATATTCCATTGTGTATATGTACCACCTCTTCTTTATCCATTCATCTACTGATGGACACTTATGTTGCCTCCATTTCTTGGCTATTGTAAATAGTGCTGCGATAAACATAGGGGTGCATCTGTCTTTTTCAAACTGGGTTGCTGTATTCTTAGAGTAAATTCCTAGGAGTGGAATTCCTGGGTCAAATGGTATTTCTATGTTTAGTTTTTTGAGGAACCACCTCCATAGTGCTTTCCACCATGGTTGAACTAATTTACATTCCCACGAACAGTGTAGGAGGGTTCCCCTTTCTCCACAACCTCGCCAACATTTGTTTGTCTTTTGGATGGTGGCCATCCTAACTGGTGTGAGGTGATATCTCATTGTGGTTTTAGTTTGCATTTCTCTGATAACTAGCGATGTGGAGCATCTTTTCATGTGTCTGTTGGCCATCTGAATTTCTTCTTTGGAGAAGTGTCTGTTCATCTCCTCCCATTTTTTAATTGGATTATTTGCTTTTTGTTTGTTGAGGTGTGTGAGCTCTTTATATATTTTGGATGTCAACCCTTTATCAGATCTGTCATTTATGAATATATTCTCCCATTCTGAGGATGCCTTTTTGTTCTATTGATGGTGTCCTTTGCTGTACAGAAGCTTTTCAGCTTGATATAGTACCACTTGTTCATTTTTGCTTTTGTTTCCTTTGCTCTGGGAGATATGTTCATGAAGAAGCTGCTCATATTTATGTCCAAGAGATTTTTGCCTATGTTTTTTCTAAGAGTTTTATGGTTTCATGACTTACATTCAGGTCTTTGATCCATTTCGAATTTACTTTTGTGTATGGAGTTAGACAATGGTCCAGTTTCATTCTCTTACATGTAGCTGTCCAGTTTTGCCAACACCAGCTGTTCAAGAGGCTGTCATTTCCCCATTGTATGTCCACGGCTCCTTTATCATATATTAATTGACCATATATGTTTGGGTTAATGTATGGAGACTCTATTCTCTTCCACTGGTCTGTGACTCTGTTCTTATGCCAGTACCAAATTTCCTTGATTACTGTAGCTTTGTAGTAGAGCTTAAAGTTGGGGAGCGAGTTTCTCCCCATTTTATTCTTCCTTCTCAGGATTGCTTTATCTATTTGGGGTATTTGGTGTTTCCATATGAATTTTAGAACTATTTGTTCCAAATCATTGAAGAATGCTGTTG
Organism: Manis javanica; assembly: GCF_040802235.1. NCBI lineage: Eukaryota > Metazoa > Chordata > Mammalia > Pholidota > Manidae > Manis > Manis javanica. The sequence goes on from NC_133158.1 coordinate 147,928,575, forward strand.
GTAATTTGATAGGGATTGCATTGTTTCTGTAGATTACTTTAGGCAGGATGGCCATTTTGACAATATTAATTCTTCCTAGCCAAGAGCATGGGATGAGTTTCCAGTTGTTAGTGTCCTCTTTAATTTCTCTTAAGAATGTCTTGTAGTTTTTGGGGTATAGGTCTTTCACTTCCTTGGTTAGGTTTATTCCTAGGTATTTTATTCTTTTTTGATGTAATTGTGAATGGAATTGTTTTCCTGCTTTCTCTTTCTATTAGTTCATTGTTAGTATGTAAGAAAGCCTCAGATTTCTGTGTATTCATTTTGTATCCTGCAACTTTGCTGTGTTCTGATATTCCAGTAGTTTTGAAGTTGAGTCTTTAGGGCTTTTTATGTACAATGTTATGTCACCTGCAGATAGTGACAGTTTGACTTCTTCTTTACCAATCTGAATTCCTTGTATTTCTTTGTTTTGTCTAATTGCCGTGGCTCAGAACCCAGTACTATGTTGAATAACAGTGGGGAGAGTGGGTATCCCTGTCTTATTCCCGATCTTAGAGGAAAAGCTTTCAGCTTCTCACTGTTCTGTATGATGTTGGCTGTGGGTTTTTCATATATGGTCATTATTATGTTGAGGTACTTGCCCTCTGTACCCATTTTGTTGAGAGTTTTTATGATGAATGGATGTTGAATTTTGTCGAATGCTTTTTCAGTGTCTATGGAGATGATCGTGTGTTTTTTGTCCTTATTTTTGTTTACGTGGTGGATGATGTTGATGGATTTTTGAATGTTGTGCCATCCTTGCATCCCTGAGATGAATCCCACTTGGTCATGGTGTATGAACCTCTTGATGATTTTTGAATTCAGTTTGCTATTAATTTGTTGAGTATTTTTGCATCTATGTTCATCAGGGATATTGGTCTTTAGTTTTCTTTTTTGGTGGGGTCTTTGCCTGGTTTTGGTATTAGGGTGATGCCGGCTTCATAGAATGAGTCTGGAAGTATTCCCTCCTCTTCTATTTTGGAAAACTTAAAGGAGAATGGGTATTATGTCTGCTCTGTAGGTCTGATAAAACTCCACGATAAATCCATCTGACCCGGAAGTTTTGCTCTTGGGTAGTTTTTTGATTACCACTTCAGTTTCGTTGATGGTAATTGGTCTGTTTAGATTTTCTGTTTCTTCCTTGGTCAGTCTTGCAAGGTTGTATTTTTCTAGAAAGTTGTCCATTTCTTCTAGGTTTTCCAGCTTGTTAGCATATAATTTTTTGTAGTATTCTCTAATAATTCTTTGTATTTCTGTGGGATCTGTCGTGATTTTTCCTTTCTCATTTCTGATTCTGTTGATGTGTGTAGATTCTCTTTTTCTCTTAATAAGTCTGGCCAGAGGCTTATCTATTTTGTTCAAAGAACGAGCTCTTGGTTTCATTGACTTTTTCTATTTTATTCTTCTCAATTTTATTTATTTCTTCTCTGATCTTTATTATGTCCTTCCTTCTGTTGACTTTAGGCCTCATTTCTTCTTCTATTTCCAATTTTGATAATTATTTCTTTAGCCTATTCATTTGGGATTGTTCTTCCTTCTTTAAATAGGCCTGGATTGCTATATACTTTCTTCTTAAAACTGCTTTCGCTGCATCTCCCAGAAGTTGGGACTTTGTGTTGTTGTTGTCATTTGTTTCCATATATTCCTTGATCTCTATTTTGATTTGGTTGTTGATCCATTGATTATTTAGGAGCATGTTGTTAAGCCTCCATGGGTTTGTGAGCCTTTTTGCTTTCTTTGTACAATTTATTTCTAGTTTTATACTTTTCTGGTGTGAGAAGTTGATTGGTAGAATTTCAGTCTTTTTGAATTTACTGAGGCTCTTTTTGTGGCCTGGTATGTGGTCTATTTTGGAGAATGTTCCATGTGCACTTGAGAAGAATGTGTATCCTATTGCTTTTGGGTGTAGAGTTCTGTAGATGTCTATTAGGTCCATGTGTTCTAGTGTGTTGTTCAGTGCCTCTGTGTCCTTACTTATTTTCTGTCTGGTGGATCTGTCCTTTGGAGTGAGTGGTGTGTTGAAGTCTCCTAAAATAAATTCATTGCCTTCTATTTCCTCCTTTAATTCTGTTAGTATTTATTTTTCGTATGTTGGTGCTCCTGTGTTGGGTGCATATGTATTTATAATGGTTATATCCTCTTGTTGGATTGACCCCTTTATCATTATGTAATTTCCTTCTTTATCTCTTGTGACTTTCTTTGTTTTGAAGTCTGTTTTGTCTGATACTAGTACTACAACACCTGCTTTTTTCTCCTTGTTGTTTGTATGAAATATCTTTTTCCATCCCTTGACTTTTAGTCTGTGCATGTCTTTGGGTTTGAGGTGAGTCTCTTGTAAGCAGCATATAGATGGGTCTTGTTTTTCTATCCATTGTATTACTCTGTGTCTTTTGATTGGTGCATTCAGTACATTTACATTTAGGGTGATTATTGAAAGATATGTACTTATTGCCATTGCAGGCTTTAGGTTTGTGCTTACCAAAGGTTCAAGGTTAGCTTCTTTACTATCTTACTGTTTAACTTAACTCACTTACTGAGCTATTTATTATAAACACTGTCTGATGATTCTTTATTTCTCTCCCTTCTTATTCCTCCTCCTCCATTCTTTATATGTTAGGTGTTTTATTTTGTGCTCTTTTGTGTTTCCTTTGACTGCTTTTGTGGGTAGTTGATTTTATTTTTTTGCCTTTGATTAGTATTTGATTGTTCTGCTTTCTTTGCTGTGATTTTATTTTTTCTGGTGACATGTATTTGGCCTCATGAGTTCTTCCATCTAGAGCAGTCCCTCTAAGATACTCTGTAGAGGTGGTTTGTGGGAGGCAAATTCCCTCAACTTTTGCTTATCTGCGAATTGTTTAATCCCTCCCTCATATGTAAATGATAATTGTGCTGGATACAGTATTCTTGGTTCAAGGCCCTTCTGTTTCATTGCATTAAATATATCATGCAATTTTCTTGTGGCCTGTAAGGTTTTTGTTGAGAAGTCTGATGATAGCCTGATGGGTTTTCCTTTGTAGGTGACCTTTTTTCTCTCTCTGGCTGCCTTTAATACTCTGTCCTTGTCCTTGATTTTGCCGTTTTAATTATTATGTGTCTTGGTGTTGTCCTTCTTGATTCCCTTGTGTTGGGACTTCTGTGTGCTTCGTGGTTTGAGCGACTATTTCCTCCCCCAGTTTGGAGAAGTTTTCAGCAATTATTTCTTCAAATACACTTTCTATCCCTTTTTCTCTCTTCTTCTTCTGGTGCCCCTATAATGCAAATATTGTTCTGTTTGGATTGGTCACACAGTTCTCTTAATATTCTTTCATTCCTGGAGATCCTTTTATCTCTCTCTGCATCAGCTTCTCTGCGTTCCTGTTCTCTGATTTCTATTCCATTAATGGCTCTTGCACCTCATCCATTCTGCTTATAAGTCCTTCCAGAGATTTATTTCTGACTCTCCCTCCTTAGCTCTTGCACATTTCTCTGCAAGTCCATCAGCATGGTTATGACCTTTATTTTGAATTATTTTTCAGGAAGATTGGTTAAGTCTATCTCCCCAGGTTCCCTCTCAGGGGAGGATGTCTGTGTGATTCTGGTCTGGATCAAATTCTTCTGCCTTTTCATGGCCATAGAGGTAGTGGTGGGCAGTTGGCACGTGTGTCAGCTGGGAGAACAAAGGCCCTTCCCGCTTGCTCCTTGCCTTCCTCTCCTGGGATAATGGCGACCCCTAGTGGCTTGTTCTGGGCAACTGCACTCAGACGGGGTCTCTGATTGTTGCCTGGGATGACTGTGGAGGAAGCTCTGTGTGGCTGCTGTGGGTGTGGCTATCCTTAGGCTGCTGCTCTGCTATGGCTGGGCCATGCTGGAGGGGGAACAGGTGGCAGGCTGTTTATCACAGTGAGGGGTCTCAGAGCTGCACTGCTGCCCAGGGGTTAGGGTGCCCAGAGTTCCCCGGGCTAGGCTGAGTGTGCTAGGTCGCTTCCGTCCGGCTGTGAGGTTCCTGTCCCTTTAAGACTTTCAAAAAACACTTGCTTTTCTTTTGTCTCAGGGGCACCGGCTGTGGGAACCTGCTTCCAGGGTTTACTGTTCCATTTCCCTAGTATCCAGCACACCATGCACTGTGTGTCTATGCTCCCAGTGTGGATGGCTAGGGCTGGGTATTTAGCAGTCCTGGGCTCCCTCTCCCTCCCCACTCTGACTCCTCTCCTCCAGCTGGGAGCTGGGGTAGGGGTGATGCTCATTTTCTACTGGGCTGTGGCTTGTATCTTACCCTCTTCGTGAGGTGCTGGGTTCTTGCAGATGTAGATGTAGCCGGGCTATTGTCCTGAATCTTCTGGTCTCTCTTTTAAGAATAGTTTTATTTGTTCTTTTTTCAAAAATATATATGGTTTTGGGAGGAGATTTCCACTGCCCTGCTCACACTGCCATCTTTGCTCCACCTGCCTACAGTTCAGTTTTCTGTTCAGCTGCTGAAGCACATCTTGGCTGCTTCCAAGTATTGGTAGTTAAGAATACAGCTGCTACAAATATCTGTGTGCAGTTTTTTTTTTGTTTGTTCCTATATATATAATTTTCAGCTCCTTTGGGTAAATAGCCAAGGAGCATGATTGCTGGATGGGAGGAGTATGATTAATATTGTAAGAAACTGTCAGACTATCTTCCAAAGTAGCTATGCCATTTTGCATCCCCACCAGCAAGGAGTGTGAGTTCCTGTGTTCCACATTCTTGGCAGCATTTGGTAGTGTTGGTGTTTTGGATTTTGACCATTCTGCTAAGTGTGTAGTGGTATCTTGTTTTACTTTGCATTTCCCTGGTGACAGATGATGTGGAGTATCTTATCATAATGCACTTTTTCAATCTGTATGAGGTGTCTATTAAGATATTTGGTTCATTTTTTAATTGGATTGTTTTCTTATTACTGAGTTTTAAAAGTTCTTTGTATATTTTGGAAAACAGTTCATCAGCTGTGCCTTTTGTATATATTTTCTCCCATTGTTTGTCTTGTCTTCTCATTCTTTTGACACTATCTTTCACAGAGCAGTCATTTTTAACTTTAATGAAGTCTAGCTTATCAATTATTTCTTTCATGGGTAGCACTCTTGGTGTTGTCACTAAAAAGTCATTGACATGTACAAGGTTGTCTAGGTTTTCTCCTATGTTATCTTCTCAAAATTGTTTAGGTTTGCATTTTACATTGCAAGGTCTGTGGTTCATTTTAAATTAATTTTTGTGCAGGATGTAAGGTCTGTATCATTTTCTTTTTTTTCTACTTTTGATTTTTTTATTAAGGTATCATTGATATGCAATCTTATGAAGGTTTCACATGAGCAACATTGTTGTTATTACATTCCCTGCTGTTATCAAGTCATACCCCATTGCAGTCACTGTCCGTCAGTGTAGTAAGATGCTATAAAGTCACTACTTGTCTTCTCTGTGATATACTGCCTTCCCCGTGCCCCCCCCAACACAGTAAGTGTGGTAATCATAATACCCCTTAATTCCCTTCTCCCTCTCTTCCCACCCATCCTCCCCACATACTTTCCCTTTGGTAACCACTAGTCCATTCTTGGGTTCTGTTAGTCTTCTGGTATTTTTTAATTTATTTTAATTTATTATATTTTTTATTAAGGTATGATTGATATACATTCTTATGAAGGTTTCACATGAAAAAATAATGTGGTTACTACATTTATCCATATTATCAAGTCCCCACCCATACCCCAATGCAGACACTGTTCATCAGTGAAACAAGATGCTGCAGATTTGCTATGTGCCTTCTCTGCTACACTGTTCTCACTGTGATCCCCCACACCATGTGTGCTAAACACAATACCCCTCAATCCCCTTCTCCCTCTCTCCCCCCTGCCCTCCCACACTCCTCCCCTTTGGTAACCACTAGTTCATTCTTGGAGTCTCTGAGTCTGCTGCCATTTGTTCCTTCAGTTTTACTTCATTGTTATACTCCACAAATGAGGGAAATCATTTGGCATTTGTCTTTCTCCACATAGCTTATTTCACTGAATATAATGTCCTCCAGCTCCATCCATGTTGTTGCAAATGGTAGAGTTTGTTTCTTTCTTATGGCTAAATAGTATTCTGTTGTGTATATGTACCACTCCTTCTTTATCCATACTTCTACTGAGGACACTTAAGTTGTTTCCATATCTTGGCTATTGTAATAAGTGCTGCAGTAAACATAGGGGTGCATATGCCTTTTAGAATCTGAGAAGTTGTATTCTTTGGGTAAATTCCAAGGAGTGGGATTCCCGGGTCAAATGGTATTTCTATTTTTAGTGTTTTGAGGAATCTCCATATTGCTTTCTACAATGGTTGAACTAGCTTATATTCGCACCAACAGTGTAGGAGGGATCCCCTTTCTCTGCATCCTTGCCAGCATTTATTGTTCTTAGTTTTTTTGATGATGGCCATTCTCACTGGTGGGAGGTGATATTTCATTGTGGTTTTAATTTGCATGTCCCTGATAATTAGTGATGTGGAACATCTTTTCATGTGTCTGCTTGCCATCTGAATTTCTTCTTTGGAGAACTGTCTCTTCATATCCTCTTCCCATTTGTTAATTGGGTTATTTGCTTTTTGGGTTTTGAGGCATGTAAGTTCTTTATATATTTTGGATGTTAACCCCTTGTCGGATATGTCATTTAAAGATATATATTCTCCCATACTGTAGGATGCCTTTTTGTTCTATTGATGGTATCCTTTGCCGTATAGAAACTTTTAGTTTGATGTAATCCCATGAGTTCATTTTTGCTTTTGTTTCCCTTTCTTGAGATGCGTTCAGGAAGAAGTTGCTCATGCTTATATTCAGGAGATGTTTGCCTATGTCGTCTTCTAAGAGTTTTATGATTTCATGACGTACATTGAAGTCTTTAATCCATTTTGAGTTTACTATTGTGTATGGGGTTAGACGATAATCCAGTTTCATTCTCTTGCATGTAGCTGTCCAGTTTTGCCAACACCAGCTGTTGAAGGGGCTGTCATTTCCCCATTGTATGTCCATGGCTCCTTTATCGTATATCAATTGGCCATATATGGTTGAGTTTATATCAGGGCTCTCTAGTCTGTTCTATTCATCTATGGGTCTATTCTTGTGCCAGTACCAAATTGTCTTGATTACTGTGGCTTTGTAGTAGAGCTTGAAGTTGGTAGCATAATTCCCTCTGCTTTATTCTTCCTTCTCAGGATTGCTTAGGCTATTCTGGGTCTTTTGTGGTTCAATATGTACTTTAGGACAATTTTCTCTAGTTCATTGAAGAATGCTGTTGGTATTTTGATAGGAATTGCATTGAACCTGTAGATTGCTTTAGGCAGGATGGCCATTTTAACAATATTAACTCTTCATATGCATGAGCACAGGATGTGTTTCCATTTATTGGTATCTTCTTTAATTTCTTTCATGAGTGTCTTGTAGTTTTCAGAGTATAGGTCTTCAACTTCTTTGGTTAGGTTTATTCCTAGGTATTTTATTCTTTTTGATGCAATTGTGAATGGAATTGTTTTCCTTATTTCTCTCTCTACTAGTTCATTGTTAGTGTATAGGAATGCCACAGATTCCTGTGTATTAATTTTGTATCTTGCAACTTTGCTGAATTCAGATATTAGATCTAGTAGTTTTGGAGTGAATTCTTTAGGGTTTTTATGTACAATATCATGTCATCTGCAAACAGGGAGAGTTTAACTTCTTCCTTTCCAATCTGGATGTCTTTTATTCCTTTGTGTTGTCTGATTGCTGTGGCTAGGAGTTCCAGTACTATGTTGAATAGAAGTAGGGAGAGTGGGTATCCTTGTCTTGTTCCCAATCTTAAAGGAGAAGCTTTCATCTTCTCACTCTTAAGTATAATGTTGGCTGTGTGTTTGTCATATACGGCCTTTATTATGTTGAGGTACTTGCCCTTTGTACCCATTTTGTTGAGAGTTTTTATCATGAATGATGTTGAATTCTGTCAAATGTTTTTTCAGCATCATGGAGATGACCATGTGGTTTTGTCCTTTTTGTTGATGTGGTGGATGATGTTGATGTATTTTCAAATGTTGTACCATCCTTGCATCGCTGGGATGAATCCTACTTTATCATGATGGATGATCTTTTTGATGTATTTTTGAATTCATTTTGCTAATATTTTGTTGAGTATTTTTGCATCTATGTTCATCAGGGTATTGGTTTGTAATTTTCTTTTTTTGTGGTGTCTTTGCCTCGTTTTGGCATTAGAGTGATGCTGGCCTCATAGAATGAGTTTGGAAGTATTCCCTCCTCTTCTATTTTTTGGAAAACTTTAAGAAGAATGAGTATTAGGTCTCCATTAAATCTTTGATGAAATTCAGCAGTGATTTTGTTCTTAGGTAGTTTTTTGATTACCACTTCAATTTTGTTGCTGGTAGTTGGTCTGTTTAGATTTTCTGTTTCTTCCTTGGTCAGCCTTGGAAGATTGTATTTTTCTAGAAAGTTGTCCATTTCTTCTAGATTATCCAATTTGTTAGCATATAATTTTTCATGGTATTCTCTAATAATTCTTTGTATTTCTGTGTTGTCCATAGTGACTTTTCCTTTCTCATTTATGATTCTTGTTTGTGTAGACTCTCTTTTTTTCTTCACAAGTTTGTCTTGGGGTTTATCTATTTTGTTTATTTCCTCAAAGAAACAACTCTTGCTTTCATTGATTCTGTTGTTTTATTCTTCTCAGTTTTATTTCTGCTCTAATCTTTATTATATCCCTCCTTCTAATGACTTTGGGCCTCATTTTTTCTTCTTTTTCTAGTTTCATTTATTGTGAGTTTAGACTGCTTATATGGGATTGGTCTTCTCTCCTGAGGTTGGCCTGTTTCACAATATACTTGCCTCAGCACAGCCTTGGCTATGTCTCATAGATTTTGCTGAATTGAATTATTGTTGTCATTTGTCTCCATATATTGCTTTATCTCTATTTTTATTTGGTCATTGATCCATTGGTTATTTAGGAGCATGTTGTGAAGCCTCCATGTGTTTGTGGGATTTTTCATTTTCTTTGCGTAATTATTTCTAGTTTCATACCTTTGTGGTCTGAGAAACTGGTTGGTACAATTTCAATCTTTTTGAATTTACTGAGGCTCTTTTTGTGGCCTAGTATATGATCTATTCCTGAAAAAGTTCCATGGGTACTTGAGAAGAATGTGTATTCTGCTACTTTTGGGTGTAGAATTCTGTAGATGACTGTTAGGTCCATCTGTTCTAATGTGTTGTTCAGTGCCTCTGTGTCCTTACTTATTTTCTGTCTGTTTGATGTATCTTTTAGAGTTGTCTCCTGTAATGAATACTTTGCATTCTATTTCCCCTTTTAATTCAGTTAGTATTTTTTTCACATATGTAATTGCTCCTGTGTTGGGAGCATAGATATTTATAATGGTTATATCTTCTTGTTGGATTGACCCCTTTATCATTATGTAATGTACTTCTTTGTGTCTTGTGACTTTCTTTGTTTTTGAAGTCTATTTTGTCTGATACAAGTACTGCAACTCCTGCTTTTTTCTCTTTATTAATTGTATGAAATATGTTTTTCTATCCCTTCACTTTTAGTCTGTGTATGTCTTTGAATTTAAAGTGAGTCTCTTGTAGGCAGCATATAGATGGGTCTTGTTTTTTTTATCCATTTAGTGACTCTATGTCTTTTTATTGGTTCATTTTGTCCATTTACATTTAGCATGATTACCGATAGGTATGTACTTATTGCCATTACAGACTTTAGATTCATGGTTACCAAAGGTTCAAGGTTAACTTCCTTACTATCTAAGAGTCTAATTTCACTGACTTAATATGCTATTACAAACAAGCACAATCTAGAGGTTCTTTTCTTTTCCTCCTCCTTTTTCTTTCTCCTCCATTCTTTATATATTAGGTTTCTTATTCTTTACTCTTTGTCTATCCCTTGATTGACTTTGAGGATAGTTAATTTAATTTTGCATTTGCTTAGTAATTAGCTGTTCTACTTTCTTTACTGTGGTTTTATTACCTCTGGTGACAGCTATTAAACCTTAGGAACTCTTCTATCTATAGCAGTCCCTCCAAAATAGACTGTAGAGATGGTTTGTGGGAGGTAAATTCTCTCAGCTTTTGCTTATCTGGAAATTGCTTAATCCCTCCTTCAAATTTAAATGATAATCTCACCAGATAAAGTAATCTTCGTTCCAGGCCCTTCTGCTTCATTGCATTAAATACATCATGCCACTCCCTTCTGGCCTGTAAAGTTTCTGCTGAGAAGTCTGATGTTAGCCTGATGGGCTTTCCTTTGTATGTGATTTTATTTCTCTCTCTGGCTGCTTTTCATAGTCTGTCCTTATGCTTGATCTTTGCCATTTTAATTACTATATGTCTTGATATTGTCTTCCTTGGGTCCCTTGTGTTGGGAGATCTGTGCACCTCCGTGGCCTGAGAGACTATTTCGATTCCCAGACTGGGGAAGTTTTCAGCAATTACCTCCTCAAAGACACTTTCTATCCTTTTCTCTCTCTTCTTCTTCTGGTGCCCCTATAATGCGAATATTGTTCCGTTTGGATTGGTCACACAGTATTCTCAATATTCTTTCATTCTTAGACATTTTTTCTCTCTTTGCCTCAGCTTCTTTGTATTCCTTTTGTCTAGTTTCTATTTCATTTATAATCTCCTCTACCATATCCAATCTGCTTTTAATTCCCTCCATTGTGCTCTTCAATGATTGGATCTCTGACTGGAATTCATTCCAGAGTTCTTGAATATCTTTCCTTATTGCCATTAGCATGCTAATGATTTTTATATTGAACTTCCTTTCAGGAAGAGCCATGAGGTTGATGTCATTTATATCTTTTTCAGGAGTTGTATTAATAATTTTACTTTGAACCAGGTTCCTTTGGCATTTCATATTTGTTTATGTTGCCCTCTAGTGCCCACAAGCTCTACTCTCTGGAACTGCTTATCCCGTGAAGCAATGTCAGGGGTTGCAGAGGAGTGGTATTGGTGCCTGGGGAGAGGAAAGAGCTGTTTCTTGCTTCCCGGCAGCTATGCCTGTCTCCACTGCCTGAACCAGTGGGCTGAGCACACAGGCATAAGCCTCTATGCCTTGCGTTTGCATTTGCTGTAGACAGATCTTCCCTCTGCCTGGCCTAATGCCAGCATAGGGTTTGACAGTTTGTGAGCCAGGTGGGGCTGGCTGGGAGAAAGGCACAGTAGGCTGCCTATCATGGAGGGGGTCCCTGGAGCTGTGTAGACAGCCAAGGAGCTGGAGCACCTGGAAATCGTGAAAGCTCCCAACCTATTGGGCAGAGTGCACCCAGACAATTTTGTCTATGTGTCCTTTCTCCTGAGCAGTAAGCTCTGTGCAATCCTTGCCCCTTTAGCAGCCCTCCTGCTAATGGCTTCCTTGTTTGGAAGTCTCTCAGACCACCTGCCCTTCCTTTGGCCCAGAGCGGCCAGATATGGACCCCTTCTTTCCACAAGTTGCCGGAATCTCAGTCTCTCCAGGAATTCTGCCTGTCTTAGCTTTCCAATCCCCCATTCATGAGAGTATCATGAAAGCACCACGAAATGTAGGTTTGTGCTCCCAGAGCAGATCTCTGGAGTTAGGTATGCAGGAGTCCCAGGCCTCCACTCCCTCACCACTCAGTTTCTCTTCCTCCAGCTGGTGAGCTGGGGTGGTGGAAGGACTTGGGTCCCCCCTGACCACAGCTTTGTTACATTACCCTGTTCCATGAGATCTGCTCTTTTTTCCAGATATATGCAGTCTGGCCCAGTCCTCCTTCCTGGTGCTCTTTCAGGATTAGTTGTATTAATTATATTTTTGTATTATATCCATTTTTTGGAGGAAGCCTCTGTCTCACCTCTCACACCAGCATCTTTAATCTGGAAGTTTCAGTATCTCTGCTGCCATTTTGTTCCTTCAGTTTTTGCTTTTTTTAAAAAAATTTCTTTATTATTTTTATTTTGGTGTCATTAATATACAATTACAAGAGCTATGTTGTTACCAGATTCCCCCCTTTATCAAGTCCCCACCACATACCCCATTACAGTCACTGTCCATCAGCATAGTAAGATGCTATAGAATCACTACTTTTCTTCTCTGTGCTATACTGCCTTCCCCATGCTTCCCCCTCCTCCCCTGCCACACTATGTGTGCTCCTCATAATGCCCCTTTTTCCCCTTATCCCTCCCTTTCCACCCACCCTCTCCAGTCCCTTTCCCTTTGATAACTGTTAGTCCATTCTTGGATTCTGTGAGTCTCCTGCTGTTTTGTTCCTTCAGTTTTTCTTTGTTCTTATACTCCACAGATGAGTGAAATCATTTGTACTTGTCTTTCTGCCTGGCTTATTTTACTGAGCATAATACCCTCTAGCTCCATCCATGTTGTTGCTAATGGTAGGGTTTGTTTTCTTCTTATGGCTGAGTAGTATTCCACTGTGTATATGTACCACATCTTCTTTACCCATTCATCTACTGATGAACACTTAGGTTTGTGTCATTTTCTTGCATGTGGATGTCTAGTTGGTCAGCACTATTTGTTGAAAAGACGGTTTTGCTCCATGATACTACCTTAACTCCTGTGTAAAAGATGAATTGATTCAATTTATGTGGGTCTATTTCTTGGCTGTCTTAGTCTGTTCCATTCATCTATTTATTCTTTTGCCAATTCCAGACTGTCTTGATTGTTGTAGCTTTAGAGTGTACTGAAGTTTGGTAGTGTCAGTCTTTCCATTTTGTTCTTCTTCAATACTGTGTTGGCTATTCTGAGTCCTTTAATTTTTTAAATGGCTACTTATTTTCTGCTGTTCAGATATTCTGAAATTTAACCAGATGAATGGACAACTAGGTTGCTTCTGATTATTTGAAAACAATGGCACAGTAAGTAACCCTATGTATATAACATTACCATATGTTCATGATCAAGTGAGGCCATAGGATATATTTTTGGAAGTGGCATTGCCAAGTCATAAATATGTACACATAATTTTGATAAATATTACCAGTTGGCCTCCATAGAATTTGTACAGTTTTTACTCTTATCAGAATGTATTACTGTGACAATTTTTCCACACCCTTACCAACACAGTTTGCCATCAAACTTCTTGGTTTTCGCTAATCTGATAGGTAAAAATTAGCATCTTGGAATAGATGAAACTTGCTTTTTCTCTTACTTATGGGTGACTTTACAAATGGGTGAGCAGAACCTCAGTGTAGAAGATGTCACCTCATTTTTTCAGGTACAGGTGAAAAGATGAGCTTTGAAGAAGCAGTAAATAGTTTTTTGACAACTGTCTGGTAGAGTAACAGGATCAGCACACTTATTATTTTCTTAAATAATATGAATTTATTTGCTTTTCACACCTTGCTTCCAAATCTCAACATTTTACTTACCTCCTTAGGGCTAGAGAGCTGAAACCTTTGATAGCCCACAGTGCCACCTGTCATGGTGGAATGGTCTCAACATCATACTGCTTGGCTGTCACACTGCTTGGTTCCCAGTTTTGGAATTGAACTTACTTAAGTTCCTTATTGTCCTTTGTGGCTGCATAGATTCTCATCTCCCAGCATTACTGAAGGAGAGGAGAAATATTGGACATTCAGACTTCAGTGGGTTCTGATTGCTGTTTACTTAGATACTCAGGAGATCCCTGCTCTTCCTTGAGTGGGGATGAGAGTCTCATGGAATAATGAAGGATTCTGAGGGCAGCAGTGAGTCAAGACTTGGCTACTAGACTATTGCATCTTCACTCCAGTTCCCATGATTTTAAAGTGAACATATTAGCTACTGAGGGGGATGAAGCTATGCAAGATATAATAGATGAAAACTGGTTGCCAGTGGCTATGAGTAGTTACTTGTTCTATTTTTAGTTTTTTTTTGGTAACCTTTTATTATTCCTCTACTTACCCTGCTGTGTGGTTGGGAAATTTAAATATACACCACATTATAAATTTACAAATAAAACTGTTTGGTTTTATTTCTCTGGCCTCATTAAATGCTTTCTGTGATGACTTTCTTCAGATGGTGACTTCAAATAGGTTGCTTTTTAATTTAAAAATAATCAAGAACTTGTAAATTTGAAGAGAATCATTTAATGTCAAATGCAGCAGGTGTATTTAATTTGCACTATCTCCTCTAGCTTGCAGTTTTTTCCTAGAGCTACTTACAAATTAAGGTTTCAGCCCATGAAAAAGAAATCTGTTTCCACAATTAAAAATATTTTATTAGATTTTTTTAATGCTTGTTTTTTTTGTATCATTAATCTACAATTACATGAGGAGCATTGTTTGCTAGACTCCCCCTTCACCAAGTCCCTCCCACATACCCCATTGCAGTCTCTGTCAGCATAGTAAGATGCTATAGAGTCACTACTTGTCTTCTCTGTGTTGTACAGCCCTCCCTGTGCCCCCCTCATTATACGTGCTAATCATAATGCCCCCTTTCTTTCCCCACCATCCCTCCCTTCCCACCCATCCTCCCCAGTCCCTTTCTCTTTGGCAACTGTTAGTCCATTCTTGGGTTCTGTGAATCTGCTGCTGTTTTGTTCCTTCAGTTTTTGCTTTGTTTTTGTGCTCCACAGATGAGTGAAATAATTTGGTACTTGTCTTTCTCTGCCTGGCTTATTTCACTGAGCATAATACCCTCTAGCTCCAATCATGTTGTTGCAAATGGTAGGATCTGTTTTCTTCTTATGGCTGAATAATATTTGATTGTGTATATGTACCACATCTTCTTTATCCATTCATCTACTAATGGACACTTATGTTGCTTCCATTTCTTGGCTGTTGTAAATAGTGCTGTGATAAACATAGGGGTGCATCTGTCTTTTTCAAACTGGGCTCCTGCATTCTTAGGGTAAATTCCTAGGAGTGGAATTCCTGGGTCAAATGGTATTTCTATTTTGAGCTTTTTGAGGAACCTCCATACTGCTTTCCACAATGGTTGAGCTAATTTACATTCCCACCAACAGTGTAGGAGGGTTCCCCCTTTTCCACAACCTTGCCAACATTTGTTGTTGTTTGTCTTTTGGATGGTGGCACTCTTTACTGGTGTGAGGTGATATCTCATTGTGGTTTTAATTTGCATTTCTCTGATGACTAGTGATGTGGAGCATCTTTTCATGTGTCTGTTGGCCAACTGAATTTCTTCTTTGGAGAGCTGTTCAGCTCCTCTGACCATTTTTTTTATTGGATTATTTGCTTTTTGTTTGTGGAGGTGCATGAGCTCTTTATATATTTTGAATTTAATGCTTTTTTGAACTTGAGAATTCTCATGACCAAATCAGGTTTAATATTCCATCTCCTTTTCTAACTATTGCTGTGATGGCCTTTCACATTTCCTTTGTATAAATTCTGATATTCCTATATTTGCATGTAGCAGAAGAGTTCTGTTGATCAGTTGGTGAGTTAACATCTCTGCTTTCTTTAGATAAACTAAATTTTAATTTTATACCATTATCTTAAACTAAAATCTTTACAAAAGTACTGTTTTAGTTACTGCCATTATCCTTCTAAAGAGAGGTTTCCCTCAGAACTTATATTCTAAATAATTTATACTTAAATATTTTGTGAAATGTTATTTTTCGCAGTTTCCTTATATGTTATTTTTTATATTACATTGCATTTAAATAGCATGTTAATTGGGTATCCCCAGTTCCTTCCTACTAAAATGCCTTTCCCACTTACCTCTCTCTTTTCTTCCCTGTTTTAAACCTACTGATCCTTTGAGATCTGGCTCTAAGCTCCCATCCTCCAGGAACTCTTTCCTGACCACCTTGATTTCTTTTTTTGAGCTCCTATAGTATATGGTACATTTGCTTTCACTTATGTATTCTGCCCTTTTCTGTCCAAGTTGTATATAATTTTTTATTTTTACAAATGCCATATTCTTCCATCTGGATGGTTAGCTTCTTGATGACTAGTACAGTATTCAGGTATCTCTCCATCACCTCAGTTCCAATAGTGCCCTAAGTGTGGCCCAGAACATACTTGTGGGTTATTTTCTTCACAAATGGGAGCATTTATAACTTTTGCAACTTAAAGGTTCTTGAACTCCTATTTTGGAGTTTACAAAAAGGGGACGCACTTTCTCTACTTACCCTGCTGTGTCATTGGAAAAGAGAGAAGATGCTGACTGGAGATTTAATTGTCCTGGTCAAGGCAGATCTCTTGTTGGAGCTGTGTTCATTGCCAGGTGGAAGGGGCAGGGAAAGCAGGTAAAAACTAGGATCCAACACATTCCATGTCTAAGCCTGTTTTTTTCACTGGTGGGTTGGGAAATGGACAGAGACAGTGAATGATGAAATAGGGAAAACTGGGAGGTCTGCCCTTCTGTAGGGGATGCCCTTTCTGGGGCTGAATTTTGGAAATCCTTACAGATGAAGGAACTGTGGACAGAGCTATTCTGAAACCCATTTGTAATATTTAAAAAGTTTGGAAATCACTGATTTAGAGACAATTAGTATAAATCAAGGAATTTTTGGTTTTTAGATCTTCATATATATAGATGACAGTATTGTGAAAAAAATCTGGTGTAAGTGTATCATCAGGAAAAGTGTTTTCAAATGTGATCAGATATGTTAATATTGGGCTACGTTTCAAAACTGGCCACTGACAGTTGAAATTTAATTACCAAACAGTCATTCCTTTTGGTGTTGTGCTTTCAATGTAGTCTTAATTTCCAATTTGCATTTTGTGTCCACTTTTTAAAATGAAAGAATATATTAAAGTGATGGAAAAATGCCAATCCTGACATGAGTATAGGGAAGTGGAAAGAACTGTAAACTGGTAAGTCTAGATTCCATTACTGACTCTGCCGTACCTAGCAGCACATGAGTTCTCTCTTTTTCACTCTCTTATATTCATTATTTATTAGGAAGTGTTTCTGGTGGAATGCATTGTGTTTCCCCAGTTCTTGTCTCCTTGAAGGAAAAAATTCAGTCTAGAGACCAGATAGCAAGAAAAAGCAGTGAGGGCTTTACTGGGTTAAAGCAAAAAGTACACTCTTGAGAAAGGAGAGTGGGCTGCCTGGAAACCAGAGGCAGCCCCTGTATGAGGGTTCAGTTTTGTTTTTTTTTTTCTTAAGATGGCAGGAAATCCTGCCCTGCATCTTATGTAATTTGACAGGTTGGTTGACAGCTCTAGGTTTTATAATCTTTTTCTCAGTGCACAGGAACCTTACTGATAAGTACTAAGCAAAACCCCTGCGAGAGGTGGGGGCAAAAACCACAAAGCTGATTAGATTAGGTGTTATTTTAATGAGGTGGGGTTACTTTTGGACAAGGTCTTTGTAAAGAATCAGGGAAGCCCCTGTGGTATTGGCCTCTTGACAATCCAGGTGTCCTTAACTGGCCTCCTGATAAGCTAGGCATCCTTGACGGTGGAACTGGGAACTAAGGAGGGCTTAGGGTTTGGCCAGGAAGGAGTCTTCCTTGGTGATGGGCTGGCCCTTTCTCCTGCTTCTGTCTGACTAGCTGCCTACTCTAAAAGAAGCACAAGTACATAGACCTTAAGAGTACAATCTTTGGAATTAGAGTTTCTGAGTTCAAATCTCAGTGTTGTCACCTGATAGCTGTGGACCTTAGCAACTTAATGTTTCTGTGCTGCAGTTTCTTTATTTGTGAAATGGAGATGAATAATTATACCCAGCCCTTAAGATCTCTCTAAAGATGAAATAAAAGAAGAATACTTCAAAAATATTTACCACAATACCTGGCACATAAGAAGTACTAAAATATGTCAGCAGTTATTACAAAGGCACTGAGCTAATACATCTTTGGGATAGATCAGGTCCTGATTTGGCTGTGAAACTACAAGATTGTATGGCATTAGATGTGAATTCCCAGGGTTGAATTCTGTTTCTAGCAGTATAGTTTACCAACACTCCTGCTTAAAACAGTTTTGAAATGCTGGATGCGATAGAATATTTTCTTAAATACAATGATTCAGTAAGAAAGTAATGAATTTTCAGGCCAAAAGCTAAGTGAAAACAGGCCTGTTGAACAGCAAGCTGAATTGCATCTAGGATATTTGCCAAACCAGCTTAACCTGAACCTCTGTTTTCATAGCCTTGAGGGCAAAAGGGACGAGAGACAAGGTAAGACTTCTGAGAGGAACCCTTTGGTCTTAAAGCTGGGACTTCAAAAGGCTAAGGGTGAATTAGAATAAAAACAAGACCCAAAATATCTCTATTCTCTTTCCCATCTTCTTGCCTGATTAATTGGTCCTGAGAATTTGTGATCCTAAACCAGCTCTAACATGAATGTGCATATGGAATCAGAATAGCTAAGGTGGTCAGGAAAGCCACAGGATGAAAATTTGATTTAAAGAGCTACTTTGGAAGTGTCCCTGGTACTGAACCGAATTTTCCCCCTCTTTTAGAGGAGTCTGTTTTTATCTCAGGCTTCAGAGAAACCCCACCAATGAAATTAGAAGGAAGATGAGCATTTCTTCATAAAAAAACAAACAAACCATTAAACAGAAAATGTGAACCAAGAACAAGAAACTGTAAAGACTAGCCAAGCTGATTTGAAAAAGAACCAAACAGAACTTGCAAAAATAAAAATAGAAATTGAAAATAACCCAAGGAATGGATTTAACAACAGTTTAATACAAAATGAATATGTAAATATTCAACTGACTGATCTGAAGAAAACTTTCAGATGGCAACAGAGGGGCACAGCAATAAAAAAAAAAGGTTAATCAGTGGGGAAAATAGAGAATTCAGATTCACCATAAGTTTAACTGTAGTTTCAGATGGGGAAAAGAGAAAATGGTAAGGGGCCACATTTAAAGAGATAATGTCTGAGGATTTTGAAGGAACAATAAAAATCATCACTTCACATATTCATTAGGTCATATGAATCCCAGGCAGGATAAATAAAAAGAAATCCACAAATTGACAAAATATAATTAAATTTTGAACACAAAAGAGAAAGAGATCTTAAGTTCAGAGAGAAGAGGCAGTTTATCTTCAAAGATAGGACAAATTATCCTGATAATACAAACCAGAAGACAATAATATCTTACACACAAAGGCAGAAATTAAGGATTTAATTCAGTTTAGTATTTTCTTTCCCTTAAAGCTTAGGATTTTATTTCCATTAAAAATCGTTCAGAACAAGGACAAATGGAGACTTTTCAGACTTAAAAAATCTAAAGAATTTGTACTAGCAAATGGTCACCAGAAGGATATATTTCAGGCAGAAAATTATTCCCAGATGGAAGATGTTAGAAACAAAAAGTAATGAAGAGCAAAGAAAGAGAAAAATCTGTAAGTTAAAGCACATATTGACTGATAGAATAATAAGAATGATGTCTTTAGTGGGAACTAGGTAAAGAAATGATGTAAGTTGGAGAAACAAAAGTAGTTAGTATCTTCTGACATTCTTGTATAGTTGGAGAGGAAGTTAAAAACACTGATTAAATTTAGACTTTGAGTAAATTGTGCATGTTAAAATTCCAAAGACAACTACTAAACACTAGTAAAGGACTGATCAAGTTTCTAGCTAATGGG
Source organism: Manis javanica (assembly GCF_040802235.1). Taxonomy (NCBI): domain Eukaryota; kingdom Metazoa; phylum Chordata; class Mammalia; order Pholidota; family Manidae; genus Manis; species Manis javanica. Next base: position 147,948,071 of record NC_133158.1, read on the forward strand.
GAAAATTGAAGTGAGAAAAATAGTAAATCTCAAAGCCAAGAAAGCTGAGGAAATGTAGAATGGTAAGAAGCAAGGACCAAAAAAGATGTAGAAATAAATCCAAGTGTATCAATCATATAAAATCTAAAGGAAACAAAGATTGTTAGACTGGATGAAAAATGAAAATTCAACTATTTGCTATTGGTAAGAGGCATGTCTAAAATACAGGTATACAGAAAAGTTAAAATAAGAGAAAAAGGTAAATGGGTGATTAAATACTAAAAGAAAGCTGGCAATATTGATGTCAGACAAAATTGACTTTAAATGCTAACACATTTTTAGGGATGAAAATGGTCATACTGGTTTAAAAGTTTCAACACAGAAGAATGATAAATTTGTAAACATCCAGTGTATTAAGCAAAAATTGAGAAAACTACAATGAGAAACCCACATATTCTCAGGAAGATTTTAATATACTTCCTCAGTACTTGATAAAGTGGGAAAAGATCAATTACCACACATAGCACACACAAGGTTTGAACATTACAATTAAGTTGGAGCTGATAGACATGTCAGTTCACTGTAGCTCAAAACTGCAGAATACATGATTTTCAAACATACATAGAATATTTAAAAAAGGACCTCAAACTATGTCATCAAGAAGTCTTAACAGTTATCCAATAATTGGTATCATAAAGACCAGGTCAATAACCACTGCAGTTAAACTACTGATAAAAATATAACTAATCATAGAAAAAGGTTTTAAAGTGATATTTGGATCAAAGAATAAATTGTAATCAAAGTATTTTTAACTGAAAGATCACAAAAATGCTATGAGTTAAAACTTGGGGTTGAGGGAAGCAGCTGAAGCATGTATAAATGCTCATATTAGAAAAGTATACCTGAATTTTGGCTAAATGAAGTTAGAAAAAAAATGCAAAATAGACTCAAAGGAGATCAAAGGGAATAATAGTAACAACTCCATGTTATTCACTGAAAACGATGAATGTTGACAAATTTTGGCACATCTTTGACAAATGTGGTAAGATTGACTTAAAAAGGAGAGAGGCCCAAAAAAATATTAGCAGTAGAAAAGCAGATGTGTTAGATATTAAAAACATAATATTATGAACTATACTATGCTAAAGCATTTGAAAGCTTAGAGAAAATGAAGAAATTTCTGGACAAACATGACCCTCGAACAATACTGGTTTGAACTGCATGGGTTCACTTATATGTGGATTTTTTTCAATAAATATATTGGAAAATTTTTTGAAGATTTGAGACAATTTGAAAAAGCAATTTTTCTCTAGTTTATTTAATTATAAGAATACAGTGTATAATATGTGTAACATACAAAATAGTGCTAATTGCTTATTGATGAGGCTTCTGGTCAACTGTAGGCTATTAGGCAGGTTTCTGGGGAGTCAAAAGTTATACATAGATTTTCAAATGCATGGGGGTGGGGTGGGGAGGGCATCCGTGCCCCAGTCCTTGCTTTGTTCCAGGATCAAATATATAACTTGCCAAAGCTAAATTAGAAAAATGAGAAAGGCTAAATAATTATATAATTTTCAAATAACGTAAACCAGGAAGGTCCAAGCTTAGATGGCTTTATGAGCAACAACATTCTGCCAAACATTCAAGGAAAAAATAATTTCAAACTTGCATAAATCCAGGGAATAGAAATACATTTTATGAGGTTGTCATAACCTTGTTACATAAACCTGTCAATAACAATATGAGAAACAAAAATTATAGGCCAACCTTACATAGAAATATACATGTAAAAATCATAGACAAAACATGAAGCCAAATACAGCAGTTTATAAAAAAAGACAATACATTGTGAACAAATTGGATTGATCCTGCAATTGCAGAATTGATTTAGAAAACTCACCACATTAACAGATTAATGGAGAAATATCAGTAGATGTAAGAAAGTGTCTTATAATGTTTAATATCAAACTATTCAAAAATACTGTTCAGAAAATTGCTTTCTTAATATGATGAAGAATATTTACAAATAACACTACAGCTAACATCACTCTTAATGGTGATACATTAAAAGCATTTTGTTTATCAGGATCCATTTTTCTATTCTATATTTTTCATAGTTTATCATAGTTGGGTGTTTATGTTCTTATTTTTCTTTATGTCATAAAAAATGATGCATTGAACATTTTTGTGCATACATTTTGGTCTATATCTTTTATTTCTTTTTGTTGTATTTCCAGAAGATGAATTACTAAACAAAAATGTATTGACTCTTTCAAGTGCTGGATGTTTTATATACTTTAAACCTACCTTTTCAAATGCAGCAACCATGTGTCTTTGGAGGGTGGACTGTATCTTACTGCTCAACTAGCTCAGAGGATTTTCAGCTCCTGATTGCTTTAAAGAAAAGAAAACACACCAGAAACTTGGGGTTTAGTGTGAGCCTTAAGAAATGAACAAAGTACCCTTTTATTTCTTTCCCTTTGTGTACATTGCTGGGAAGGCGCTAGCTATGGAATTAGACTGTTTGCAGAACCCTTTAACAACCAGTTTGGTGGTGCTTGGGAACCTGTGGGAAGTCCGGGAGGGAACCTGGGTGGAGGGACCCTTACTGACTTGCCCTCTGGGCCTGACCAGGCTTTTGAACTGCTTTAGAAGCTCTGGGACTGGGCCTGGGCCAGAGGAAGGGGAGCTGTACTCCTCACACCCTATGCCTGCATTGTGTAATCCTCTCGATTTGTTTGTCTTAAAATGAATGGAAAAATGAGATAGGGACAGCTTTCTTTGTAATCTTAGCTTTTAACTGGATTTAGTTTGAATTCTCAACTTTTAGAAATACCTGGGCAGAAATGCTCAAATGGGTTGTGTCAGAGGCTGTGAGGTACAGGATACAATTTTGGGACCTTTCCCCTATGCCTTCCTATTTCTAAGCACTTACTGTTTCATGAATATTACTTTCAGAGCCTATTAATTATGTCTCTTATCTCTTAGCAATGCTTAAAGAGCGAGAAATCACTTCTCCATATAAGTTAAATGCTATACTACAAAGGCAATTAACTGCTTCCTCAGGGCTATTTTAATTTTTAATTAAAGATGAATGGATTGGGATATTAGGGGTTGCCCATAATCCTTATTAATAGAATGTGAAATATAAAGGTTGGAAGCTCTGAGACAGCATCTTATTCACTACCACCACTTTTGGCACATAGATGAGGTGACTGAAACCCAGTGGGGTGAAGAGATTTTCCTGACTCAGTTCAGTTAGACGTAGGACTGGGCTGCAGCTCTAGCCTCTTGACTTCCAGTCACATATTTTCCTATTGCTCTTTGATGCCTTAACACATCCCGTGAACTATTTATTCCCCTGCCAACAGCAGGGTGTGTTTATGCATTATGCTTTAATTTCTAGCTCTAGTCTTATATCCTGTTAGCAATTTGGAGAACATATGAGCCCCTCAGACAGTTTTCACAATGACGTCTGGTTAGAAACCTTGGCCTTTGTGTTTTTGAACTTGGTCCAGCCAGCTCAATCAGATTTCATTGCGAAGAACCTTCCCACCATTCGATATTCAAAGGACTGACATGGCTCTGATATCCTTCACTCTGTATACTTCAGAGGTTCCTGGCTGGAGGGACAAGGTATACTTTTTTTGAATAAGTAACATTTGATTTAGTCATCTCCTCTGTCTCTCCTCCTTCAGTTGGTCCACAGTGGAGTTGAATTGAATAGTGGAGGTGGGGAGAATTAGTTTTCTCTGTCATGAGTAGCACAATTTTAGGTTCTTTCCCTAGGGAAGCAGAGTGTCATGGGGAAACTGGGCAGAGTGTAGCCCTGCACTGAGGATGGTGGGTTTAGATCAATACATTTTTGTTTAGTAATTCATCTTCTGGAAATACAACAAAAAGAAATAAAAGATATAGACCAAAATGTATGCACAGTGGGTTTGTAACCTACTGATTCCTCATAACCTCTCTGAACTCATGATTAGCAATACATGAGTCATGGGGCTATTGTAAGGGTCATTATTTTAAAAAGACAAGATAATTTAAAATATTGTATAAATCTTAGAGTGATTTGCAAATAATACTATTAAGAAAGGTTGGGAAGAATGAAGTGGGAGCGTTAATGATTGTGGCAGAGGGGTGGCTGAAGAGAATGGCTGTGGGGCTAGTCGCAGTGGATAAAGAGGTGGAGATAGTAGTCAGCACATGGTAGACAAATCCCTCTATACTTCTGTTGTTTGAATATGTGATGTTCCTCCCACTCCCACAAAGTTCTTCAGGATCTTCCTATTTTCTTCCTTTAGTACAATTTAGAACTCGTATTTCCATATTAACATGGATAGTTCCTTTTATTAGGCCGTTCAAATGACTTGAACATACTTGTAGTGCTTCATAAAACTCATGTTAAAACAGGGCTAGAGATATGCCTCACATTCAAAAATGGCCTAGGGACTTCTAAAGATGAAAATATGATTTCAGGTTTTTCTCTGCTTCAATATATCTTCAAGGGGTATGTGGGAATCTGTAACTCCCAGAACAAAGGACTTGAATGCAGCATATCCTGATGGAAATCCCAAGTAAATATAGAATCTCATTTTGAAACTGTGAGAGGACCAATTAAAAATCTTGTCCAAGGTACCCCAGGTCAGTTGTTAGAGTTGAAACTAGAATAAGAAAGCTTATGACTGACTGGCAGGTGGGTTATCTTTACATTTTGTTCTGCTGACACATTTCATCAGTCTGGACTCTGGTTGTAAGTTATAGAAAATCCAATTTGACATAGTTTAAATAAACAAAAAAGGGAATGTCCTGGCTCATTTGACTAAAAAGTACGGGTATAATAGATGCTGAAAAAGCATTCAACAAAATTCAATATCCATTCATGATAAAAACTCTCAACAAAATGGGTATAGAGGGCAAGTACCTCAACATAATAAAGGCCATATATGATAAAACCACAGCCAACATCATACTGAACAGCAAGAAGCTGAAAGCTTTTCCTTTGAGATCGGGAACAAGACAGGGATGCCCACTCTCCCCACTGTTATTCAACATAGTACTGGAGGTCCTAGCCATGGCAATTAGACAAAACTAAGAAATACAAGGAATCCAGATTGGTAAAGAAGAAGTCAAACTGTCACTATTTGCAGATGACATGATATTGTACATAAAAAACCTTAAAGATTCCACTCCGAAACTACTAGAGCTAATATCGGAATTCAGCAAAGTTGCAGGATACAAAATTAACACACAGAAATATGTGGCTTTCTTATACACTAACAATGAACTAATAGAAAGAGAAATCAGGAAGACAATTCCATTCACAATAGCATCAAAAAGAATAAGATACCTAGGAATAAACCTAACCAAGGAATTGAAAGACCTATACCCTGAAAACTATAAGATACTCTTAAGAGAAATTAAGGAGGTCACTAACAAATGGAAACTCATCCCATGCTCCTGGCTAGGAAGAATTAATATCGTCAAAATGGCCATCCTGCCCAAAGCAATATACAGATTTGATGCAATCCCTATCAAACTACCAACAGCATTCTTCAATGAACTGGAACAAATTGTTCAAAAATTCATATGGAAACACCAGAGACCCCAAATAGCTAAAGCAATCCTGAGAAGGAAGAATGAAGTGGGGGGGGCCCCACTACAAAGCCACAGTAATCAAGACAATTTGGTACTGGCACAAGAACAGAGCCACAGACCAATGGAACAGAATAGAGACTCCAAACATTGACCCAAACATATATGGTCAATTAATATTCGATAAAGGGGCCATGGACATAAAATGGGGAAATGACAGTCTCTTCAACAGTTGGTGCTGGCAAAACTGGACAGCTACATGTAAGAGAATGAAACTGGATCACTGTCTAACCCCATACACAAAAGTAAATTCGAAATGGATCAAAGACCTGAATGTAAGTCATAAAACTATAAAACTCTTAGAAAAAAACAGGCAAAAATCTCTTGGACATAAACACGAGCAACTTCTTCATGAACATATCTTCCCAGGCAAGGGAAACAAAAGCAAAAATGAATAAGTGGGACTATATCAAGCTGAAAAGCTTCTGTACATCAAAGGACACCATCAATAGAACAAAAAGGCGTCCTACAGTATGGGAGAATATATTCATAAATGACAGATCCAATAAAGGGTTGACATCCAAAATATATAAAGGGCTTATGTACCTCCACAAACAAAAAGCAAATAATCCAATTAAAAAAATGGGCAGAGGAACTGAACAGAATTTCTCCAAAGAAGAAATTCAGATGGCCAACAGACACATGCAAAGATGCTCCACATCACTAGTCATCAGAGAAATGCAAATTAAAACCACAATGAGATATCACCTCACACCAGTAAGGATCGCCACCATCCAAAAGACAAACAACAACAAATGTTGGCGAGGTTGTGGAGAAAGGGTACCCCTCCTACACTGTTGGTGGGAATGTAAAATAGTTCAACCAGTGTGGAAAGCAATATGGAGGTTTCTCAAAAAGCCTAAAATAGAAATACCATTTGACCCAGGAATTTCACTTCTAGGAATTTACCCTAAGAATGCAGCAGCCCAGTTTGAAAAAGACAGATGCACCCCTATGTTTATCGCAGCACAGTTTACAATAGCCAAGAAATGGAAGCAACCTAAGTGTCCATCAGTAGATGAATGGATAAAGAAGATGTGGTACATATACACAATGGAATATTATTCAGCCATAAGAAGAAAACAAATCCTACCATTTGCAACAACATGGATGGAGCTAGAGGGTATTATGCTCAGTGAAATAAGCCAGGCAGAGAAAGACAAGCACCAAATGATTTCACTCATCTGTGGAGTATAAGAACAAAGAAAAACTGAAGGAACAAAACAGCAGCAGACTCACAGAACCCAAGAATGGACTAACAGTTACCAAAGGGAAAGGGACTGGGGAGGATGGGTGGGAGGGAGGGATAAGGGCAAAGAAGAAGAAAGGGTGCATTATGATTAGCATGTATAGTGTGTGTGGGGGACACGGGGAGGGCTGTGCAACACAGAGAAGACAAGTAGTGATTCTATAGCATCTTACTACACTGATGGACAGTGACTGTAATGGGGTTTGTGGGGGGGACTTGGTGAAGTGGGGAGCCTAGTAAACATAATGTTCTTCATGTAATTGTAGATTAATGATACCAAAAAAAAAAGTGCAGGGATATACCTAGTTTCAGGTGGTACCTAAATGACATATCAATAGGACTTAGTTTCTTATAATTCCTCTGGACTGGATCCAAGTTCACGTATTTTTCCCTTGTAGTGACAACATGACTGTCCAACTTCACACAGCCTCACAAATTTAAGTCCAATAGAAAAGGAAGTTTGTTTTGTTTAACAATTCAAACAGAAATCCATGCCTGCCTCTTAGTGGTCTGAAAGGGACCATGTGTACCTCTTGTACTATGGCCTGGAGGGTGCAGTTCTCTGATTTGCCAGGCCTGAGCCACATGCCCACCGGAGTCAGGAGATGGTGCTGACATGAGCTGAATCTGTGGACAGGGAGGAGGAGGAGGTGTTTCTCGGGAGAATGCCAGAGGGAGGGACAATGTGCAGACATCGGCCACTGTGGAGCTTTTTCTAAGGGTGTTGTTGCTAAGTGGGTATTGGTGAGGTTTCTCTGTCCTTTGCAGAGTGCTAAAAGCTTTAACAAATGCTTATTACTCAAAAATATTTCCTCCTTTTTCAGTTAAAGGTGTCCTTCCTCCCAGCATTTCTCATGTTTTCTTCATTGGCGGCTTCTTAGTGCTCCAGTTTTCTGATTATTGTATAGTTTGATATTGGCCCTATTAGTCATGTACCTTACACATTTAAATGGCAAAAACAAAGAAATGTAGATTGATTATAAAAGTTACTAATCACTTATAAAATGAGCTTAGGAGCATTTAAACTGTTGAGATATTTAGTCTGATGCATGAATCCCCTCTGTGCTTATATGACTCCTTTTATTATTGCTGCCTTAGAATTTTTGGAATGTGGAGTCTTTGAGCAGACTACAATTTATTTTTCAAATTATACTTATTCTGTAGAAGTATATTTACTGATGTATCTAGAGTGTCACAACATATTAGTATGTTACGTGGAAAAAATAGACTACAAAATGGTAGGTCTGATTTGTATTTAAAAATAAAAATAGACCACAGTGGCCATGGCAGTTGTCTCTGGGTAGTAAGTGGTATCATTCTGTAAGTTTTTTGAGCTTTTCTGTGTGCTCAAGCTCTAAAAATGGATAAAAAATTAATTGTTAAAGATAAAATACATTTGTATAGCACTTCCTATAACTTTAGTATCCACTAAAAAAATCCATATTTATCTTTTTCTAGAGGCAGAATTTGAAACTAGTTTGAATAACAATCAGTTTCCTGAATAATATTTCTTGGTCACTGTAAGTTACTAATTTTGTGAATCATTGCAAGGATTGGGGATCTCTATATCCTATAAAGAGTTCTAATTGTAACATGTATATTACATAGACTAGACCTCTTAGGAGGTGGAGTAAGCATTTTGTAAGCCCAAAGGAAAAGTTAAAAAAAAAAATCAGTTTTAAATGTCTTTGCTTTTGCCTGAATATTGACCAGACGACTTCAAATTTAGCAAAAGGTGCAATGGAAGTCCATTCCTCATGTAATTTAGATGTTTTTTTGAAAAGATATTTTCAACATATGAAAGTATATTTTAGATATTTTCACCCATTGTATTTACACAAATGGAAGCATGAAACAATCAGGAGGAGACCCTGCTTTGTGACTGCTGAGGCTTGGTTTCCTGTCAGACTTATCTAAAAGCTAGCAGTGCTGTCTTGCAAGGCACACATTCTTTCTAGGCCTTAGTTTTCTTCTGGCTATACCATGAGGAGTCTAGATTAGGGGAGCTTCAAAGACCCTTTCAGTTGTTTCTCCTTAGGCAGCACTAGGCCCGAGGCTCATCTAAATCTGGTTGAAGTGCAGACTGGGTTGTGGCACAGCACTGTGTTTCCCTGCCCAGCCCTGCTAACTCCATCCAGTATCTCTGCCACCATCATCTCTAAATTTTGAAATCATTTGCTCTGATTCTGGAGTCCAGAGTGAGCACTTGCTTCCTTCAGTCTCCATCCGGCAGGAATCTAGGAAATGGGGCATTTACTGAAGGCATCATTGATTTTTACTGAGGGCCTGTAGTGTATACATGGCCCAAGTGTGGCCCTTTGATAGCCTGCCTCTACCCTTCAGCAGCAAATAGATGCCAGGGGAAGTAAGACGTGTAAGCAGTTAATCAAAATAAGGAGGCACATAGCCTGGAGGCTATAGGTCTTTTATATATCGACTTAAACTTTTGTGCTCTCGCTCAATTATTTACGTTCTCTGAGCCCTTTCTTCCTAAAATCAACCACCCAGAAGAGTTTCTTCAAGGAGTAAAGATAATGTATTAGAAGAGTCGTTTTTAGCTTTGGCTCCACTTTGGAATTACCTGTGGACCTTTAAAACCCACTGATGCATAAGTCCCATCTGCAGAGATTCTGATGTAATTGGTCTGGGGCATGGCCTGGGAGTTGGGATCCTAAGGCTTCCTAGTTATTGATTACAATGTGTAGTCTGGGTTGAGACCCACTGATGGGGCTTATCACAGTTCATGATGCAGGGCAGGTACTCAGTGATTGGTAGATAGGGTTATGATAGTTTAGTGCATGAGAATACTTTAAGTAAAGTGAGGGAGAGATTCCTGGGGATATTTCAAGAAGACAGTGGCATTTTACCCAGCCTTAAAAAAAAAAGAGCAGTGAGTAGACAGTGTGAGTAGATAGATCTGGAAATTGGAAAGCCTGGTCTAATGATGTGAACCAGTGCTCAAGTCTCTCAGTATTACCTATATCTTTGTGGGTTTGTGTTTGTGTCTTCAGAGTTGAAGGTCCCACCCTCCTCAAATGTAACATGTGAGGATGTTGATTTATATATCTATTGCTATATAACAAATTACCACAAATCTTAGTGTTTTAAAACAACCACAGTTATTTCACTGTTTCTATGGGTCAGAAATACAGATGGGGAAACAGAGGAAATGGTTTGCCTCTGCTCCTGTTATCTGGGGCCACATCTGGAAGACTTGAAGGCTGTGGTGTTTGAATTGTCTGCAGGTTCATTCATTCTTATGTCTATGGTTGGTGTTGGCTGTTGGCTAAGGGCCTAGCTAGGACTATCAACTGGAAGACTCATACCTGGGTTTCCTTACAACTTGGTGGCTGGGTTTCTAGGGCGAGCATCCTGAGAGAAACAGGGATCCAGGCAGAAAGAAGCTGAATTCTTTTTGTGATCTAGTCTTGGAAAATTCCTAGCATCAATTCTAGCTGATTTTATGAGGAATGAGTCATTGAGTTTAGCCATATACAATGAAAGGCAAATTAGATTTTACCAATTAGATGGAGGAAGGTACAAGAATGTGTAAGGACATATTTAAAGCTACCATATTATGTAAAAGTCTAATTCCTTGTAGTCTGTCATGGCTAGAACCTTGGATTTGGAATTTGAAGATATGATTTCAGGTCTCACTGGTACTTTTTCCTAGCAGCATGGGTAAATCACTTATGCTAACACCTTCTTCACTCATTCAGTTAAAGAAGTCAAATGAGAGTCAGGTATGTGTATATGTTTTGCTAACTATAGACAAATGCACATTCTTTCATTCCCTCCTCAGTTCACTAACCTTCTTCCTTGCATTGAGAATGAACATGGAGGGCAAAATAATGACACATGAAACCATAAAATCAAGTTAGTAAGGAAAACTGAGCATGAACACAAACAGGGTTCCATTTAATTCCACCTACCTTAAAATATTTCTAAGGAGGGGAGAAAAAGATGGCAGAGTAGGAAGGCAAGGCAGAAACCACTTCCCCCACACACACCAAGGAAGCAACTTCAGCAAATACAACTAACCCTGAACATGGCTTGAAGACTGCAGAACAGACCACCTATTCCTGGTGAAGGAGACAAGACCACACAGAAAAGGATAAAGTAGCAGAGCCAAGAGCATTTGGGACCCCAGCCTTTCCCCTATCCTAGCCCACAGGTGGGAGGAAGAAGAACAGGGATGGGATAACTGTTCAGAGACTCTGCATACCTGGCCCCAGAGATCTGATCTGGGAACATGAGTCCATACTGCATGCATTGGGGTTTGATGAATAGTGGGAGGGTCACCAGGGAGACTTGGAACACTCTGAGAAGCTGAGACTTCAGCAACTTGTGGGGAACAGGCATGCTTCATTAGTCCACTGAGATCCAACACAGAGGTGGCACTTTGAAAGATTTAAAGATTTACCAGCAGTGGGAGGGGTACCAGAGGGGTGAGTGTTGGACAGAGCTCTCTCTGTAGGAAAAAGGGCAGGTGGGTGACACTTCCCCAGCCCTTCCAGGCCCAACACTTCAGGCAGTCTCAGGAGCCCCAAACACTCCATCCCCTTTGCTAGTGGCTCAGTCCTGAGGTGTTTCTCTGTTCAACCACCCACCCACCCACTCAACCCAGCAGCCTCAGACTTTGCTGACCAGCAAGTGGTGGGTGACATTATTGCTGGGCAGGCGGAGGGAGGCTTTCCCAGCTCTCTGGGCCCTAACTCAGCCCAACTGGGGAGGCACCTGTGTGAGGCAGATCTGAGCACGCCTTCCTCCTAGCTGGAAGCCCATTTTAGTGCCATATGCCCTGCCCTGTGACCATGCACCTATATGTACAGCTGCCTCATGACTACCGTGCACATGACATTAGCCCAGCAAGGCTGCCATTGCTGCAGGGGAGGCAGAGGGTGGCCCCACCCACAATGATCCCAGCTCTCACAAGGGGCTCACAAAGTGCTGGCTGAGGTGAACTGCCATCTGTGGGGGACTAATATAGACCACTGCTGGCAGACAGGCAGAAAGGCAGCCTTGCCCATTGCCCACCAGCAGCAACTAGGGCTCCACTGTAAAGGAGAACCAGGCACTGGAGAGTAAAGAGTCTTGAGCTTCTGGGCACCACAGGATGCCTTCTTTATAAAGCCATTACTCTCTAAACCAGGGAGCATAACAGATCCATCTAATATAGAGAGAAACTCTGACAAAATGAGAAGGCAGAGGAATATGTTCCAAACAAAACTACAGGATGAGACACCAGAAAGGGCAGAATGAAATGGAGATCACAATGTTCTTGATAAAGATTTTAAAGTAACAGTCATAAAATGCTCACTGATCAGAAAAGTATTGAAGATCTCAGGGTGGACTTCAACAGAGAGGTACAAGAGCTGGAAAAAAGCCACTCAGAGCTGAAAAATACAGTAACTTAAATACATTGGATGGAATGAATAATAGATTTCTGCAAGTAGAGGAGACAATCATTTGAGATGGAAATTGGAGAGTGAAGCTGAGAGGAACAGAGATGAAAGAATCCCTAGAAACAAAAGAATGCTAAGAGAGCTGTATGACAACTCCAAATGAAACAATATGTGCATAATAGGGGTACCAGAATGAGAAGAGAGAGACAATGAGGTTGAAAATCTCTTTAAAGAAATAGTTGCCAAAAAATTCTCCAGTCCGGGGAAAGAAATAGACACCCAGGTCCTGGAAGTACAGAGAGCCCCTCACAAAAGGAACCCCAGGAAGACAACACCAAGACATATAATAACTAAAATGACAAAGAGATTAAGGACAAGGAGAGGGTTATTGAAAGCATGCACACACACACAGAGTAAAAGATTATTTATAAGGGAAATCCCATCAGGCTATCAGCAGACTTATCATCAGAAACTTTACAGGTCAGAAGAGAGGGTCATGAAACATTTAATGTATTGAAGCAGGAGGATCTTCAACCAAGCATCCTCTACCCATCAAGATTATCATTCAGATTAGAAGGAGAGATTAAATATTTCCCAAGTAAACAAAGGCTGAAGGAATTTATAATAGCTAAACCAGCATTATAGGATATGTTTAAGGGACCCTATAGAAGGAAAGGTCCCTAAGGCTAAATAGTTTTCACCAGTGAAAATAAACCCACAGTGACAGTAGTAGACCAATTACTTACCAAGCAATTATGAAATTAAAAGTAGTAAAACCAACTATACACAAATTAGTCAAGGGATACAGAAAAAAAATGCAGATCCTGAAATATAATACATAAAATGTGGAGGGAGAAGAAGAAAAAAGTACTTTTAACTTGTGTTTGAAATAGAGTGATCATCAACTTCATATAGACTGTTACATAGTTAGGAGGCTATCCTTGAACCCAGAAACCTAAAGCCTGTAGGAGATACACAAAACATTATAAAAGAAAAATGCAATCACAACACTAAAGAAAACCATCAATAACAAGAGTATAAGATAAAAAAGGGAGAGAGAGGAGCTATAAAAACAGCCAGAAAGCAATTGATAAAGTCAGTAAGTGTATATCTATAATCACCTTAAATGTTAATGGACTGAATGTACCAATAAACAGACACAGAGTGGCAGAATGGATAAAGAAACAAGACCCATCTATACATTGCCTTCAAGAGACTCATTTCAGAAACAGATATAGACAGACTAGAGGTGAAGGGATAGAAGAAAATATTTCTTGTGAACAATAGGGAGAATAAAACAGGAGTAGCAGTATTTATATCAGACAAAATAGATTTCAAATTAAAAGGACAAAGAAGGGCATTACATAATGATAAAGGGGTCAGTCCAACAAGAGGACATAGCCATTATAAATATATATGCACCCAACATAGAAACACCTAAATATGAAAAAAAAAATACTAACAATTACAAGGGGAAATAGATGGCAACACATTCATTTTAGAAGACTTTAACACACCACTCACATCAATAGATCAACCAAACAGAAAATAAATAAGGAAATAGGCACTGAACATTACATTAGATCAGATGGACTTAACAGATATGTACAGAACATTCCACCCAAAAACAGCAGGATACACATTCTTTTCAGGTGTACATGGAATGTTTTCTAGGATATATCACATACTAGGTCACAAAAAGAGCTGAATTAAATTAGACTGAATTAAATTAAATTAAATTCTGAATTTTTTAAATTAAATAAGACTAAATTAAAAAAGACTGAAATTTTATGAAGCAACTTCTCAGACCACAATGGTATGACACTAGAAATTACACAAAGAAAACAAAAATGCTATACAACATACTTGTATATAATCAATGGATCTATGAACAATGAAAACAAATCAACCAATACCTGGAGACAAATGAAAACAAAAACACAACAGTCTGAAATGTGTGGGATGTCACAAAAGCGGTTCTAAGAGGGAAGTATATAGCAATACAGGCCTCAAGAAACAAGAACAATCCCAAATAAACCATCTAAATTCATGAGTAAAGAAACTAGAAAAAGAACAAATGAAACACAAAGTTAGTAGGAGGGACATGATAAAAATGAGAGCAGAAATAGAGAAGAATAAAACAATACAAAAAAAATCAGTGAAACCAAGAGCTGGTTCTTTGAGAAGATACATGAAATAGAAAAATAGACAAACCTCTAGCCAGACTTCAAGAAGAAAAGAGAGTACACAAATAATCAGAAATGAAGAAGGAATAGTCACAATAGAAACCATACAAATACAAAGACTTATTAGAGAATGCTATGAAAAATTATGTGCCAATAAAATGGATGATCTAGAAGAAATGGACAAATTCATAGAAAAGTGCAACCTTGTAAGATTGACCCAGGAAGAAAGAGAAAATCTGAACAACAATTACCAGAAACAAAATGGAATTTGTAAATCAAGAACTCCCAACAAACAAAAATTTCCATGGCCAGATTGCTTCACAGCTAAAGTCTACCAAACATTTAAGAAGAGTACCCCTCCTTCTTAAAGTATTCCAAAAAATAGAAGAGGAGGAAATACTTCCAAACTCATTCTGTGAGACTAGAATCACTCTAACACCAAAACCAAAGATACTACAAAAAAAACTTTAGACCAATATCCCTGTTGAACATAAATGCAAAAATCCTCCACAAAATATTAGCAAACTGAATTCAAAAATACACCAAAAGGATCTTCCATCACAGCCAAGTGGAATTTATTCCAGGAATGCAAGGATGGTGTAATATTCATAAATAAGTCAATGTGATACACCACATTAACAAAAAAGACAAAAATCATATCACCTCAATAGAGGTTGGAAAGGCATCTGACAAAATTCAACATCCATTCCTGATAAAAACTCTCAACAAAACTGGTATAGAGTGTGTGTACTTACCTCAACATAATAAAGGCCATATATGATAAACCCACAGCTGACATCATACTGAATGGTAAAAAGCTGAAAGCTTTTCCTCTAAGATTAAGAACAAGACAAGGATGGATGTCCACTCTCACCTGTCATTCAACATAGTACTTGAGATCCTAGCCATGGCAATCAGATAACACAAAGAGATAAAAGGCACCCAAATTGGTAAAGAAGAAGTTAAACTGTCATTATTTGCAGATGACATGGTATTATACATAGAAAACCCTATTAGAAAGAAAACCAAAAAACCATTAGAACTAATAACTGGATTCAAGAAAGTTGCATGATAAAAAATTAGTACACAGAAATGTGTTTCATTCCTGTGTATACTAACAATGAACAAGCAGAAAGAAAAAGTAGTAAAACAATTCCATCAAAAAGAATAAAATACTTAGGAAAAAACCTATCCAAAAAGGTGAAAGACATATACTCTGAAACTATAAGGCACTTACGAAAGAAATGAAAGAAGACACAAATAAATGGAAATCTATCTCATACTCATGATAGTAAGAATTAGTACTTCTAATACTTGTAATACTAATTAGTACTTCTCTGGCCACCACACAAAACAACTTACAGATTCAATGCAGTCCATATCAAAATACCAATAGCATTTTTCAACAAACTAGAGCAATTAATCCTAAAATTCATATGGAACCACAAAACACCCCAAATAGCCAAAGCAATCCTGAGAAAGAACAAAGCTGGGGGGAATACATCCCTGGCTTCAAGCTCTACTACAAAGCCACAGCAATCAAAACAATTTGGTATTGGCACAAGAGTGGACCCATAGACCAATGGAACAGAACACAGATCCCAGATATGAACCCACACATATATGGTCAATTAATATATGATGAAGGAGCCATGGATATACAATAGGAAATGATAGCCTCTTCAATGACTGGTATTGGGAAAACTGGACAGCTACATGTAAGAGAATGAAACTAGATTACTGTCTAGCTCCATACACAAAAGTAAACTCAAAATGAATTAAGGACCCAAATATAAGATGTGAAGCCATAAAGCTCACAGAAGGAAATATGGGCAGAAATCTCTTTAACATAAGCATATGCAGTTATTTTTCTGGACACATCTTCTCTGGCACAGGACACAAAAAATGAACAAGTGGGACTACATCAAACTTAAAATATTCTGTACAGGCAAGGATACCATCAACACAACAAAAACGCAACCTAGGGTATGGGAGAATACATTCATAAATGATTTATCTGATAAGGGGTTAACATACAAAATATATAAAAAATTCATACTCCTCAACACCCAAAAAACAAAAAACCCAATTAAAAAATGGGGTGGAGGAACTGAACAGACACTACTCCAAAAAAGAAAATACAAATGACCAACAGACACATGAAAAGATGTTCCACATCACTAATCATTAGGGAAATGCAAGTTAAAACTACAATAAAATATCACCACACACCAGTTAGAATGGCCACTTTCCAAAAGATTAGAAACAACAAATGCTGGTGAGGATGTGAAGAAATAGGAACCCTTCTACTCTCTTGGTGGGAATGTCAATTGGTGCAACTGCTGTGGTAAACAGTACAGAGGTTCCTCAAGAAACTAAAAATAGAAATACCATTTGACCCAGTAATTCCACTCCTAGGAATTTACCCATAGAAGACAAATCCCTGATTCAAAACGATATATACACCCCTATGTTAATCGTTGCACTACTTGCAATAGCTAACATATGGGAGCAACCTAAGTGTCCATCAGTAGATGAATGGATGGAGAAGACATGGTATGTATACATGATGGAATATTATTCAGCTACAAAAAGAAAAGAAATCCTGTCATTTGCAACATGGATGGATCTAGAGGGTATTATGCTCAGTGAACTAAGCCAGGTGTAAAGACAAATACCATACGATTTCACTTATTTCTGGTATATAAAAACAAAGCAAAGCAGAATGAACAAAAGAGCAGTAGACTCATAGACACTGAGAAGTGACTAGTGGTTACCAAGTGGGTGCAGTTCGGGTGGGTTATGGGGGAAGGAAAAGGGGATAAAGGTGCACAATGATTTGTAATCATAATATAAATTGATCATGGGACTGTTGAACCACTGTGAAGTACATTTGAAGCCAACTAAGATTGTATAGTAATGACACTTTAATTAAAAAAAAGGTCTCCAATGTCTCGACACCAAAAAGACAAAAAAACCAATTAAAAAATGGGTGGAGGACCTGAATAGACTTTTCTCCAAAGAAGAAATACAAATGGCAAACAGGCACATGAAAAGATGCTCCACATCACTAATCATCAAGGAAATGCAAATCAAAACCACAATTAAATATCACCCCACACCAATTAGAAGGCCCATTATCCAAAAGACAAGAAATCCCAAGTGTTGGCGAGGATGCAGAGAAATCCTACACTGTTCATGGGAATGTAAATTGTTGCAGCGACTGTTCAAAGCAATATGGAGGTTCCTCAAAACACTAGAAATAGAAATACCATATGATCCATTAATTCCACTTCTAGGAATTTACCCAAAGAAAACAAAATCCCTGATTTGAAAAGATACATGCACTCCCATGTGTATTGCTGCAGTATTTACAATAGCAAAATACATAAACAACCTAAGAGTCCATCAGTGGATGAATGGGAAAAGAAGGTATGGCTCATCTACAAAATGGAATATTATTCAACCATAAGAAGAATGGAACCTTGTCATTTGCAACAACATAGATATGCCTAGAGGATATTATGCTCAGTGAAATAAGCCCGGCAGAGAGACAAATACCATATGATTTCATTTATCTGTGGGATATCAAAACAACACAAAACAGAATGAACAAAACAGCAGTAAAGTCAGACACTGTGATGTGACCAGTGGTTACCATGAAGGAGGCGTTGGGGTGATGGGGGCGAAGGGTGAGGGTGATAAAGAGGCACAGTAATTCTCAATCATATATAAGTTGGTCATGGGGATAGTCGTATAGCAGGGAGAATATAACAAATGATTCTGTAACATCTTCCTATGTTGACAGATAGTAATTACATCAGTGGGGGTGAGGATTTAATAATATGGGTAACCATTGAACCATTGTGTTGTATACTTGAAAGCAATATAAAATTTTTATCAATGATGCTTCAATAAAGAAAAATAATTCTAATATAAATACTAAATACGCTTTTTGTAGAATATAGTTACTATTGACATGTCTGAAGTTATTTCCAATACTTGGAAAAAGGTATTATTAAAAATATAGATGTCTTCAAAATGACATCCATGTATGTATATATGTTGTGTGCAGAAATACACATATATATGTAAGTGCATGGAAAAATAACTGGAGTGATAACATTCCAAAGAAAAGTCATTCCAGAAGAGGGACATGAAATGAGAGAAGAGGGGACTTTCAATTTTTTAACAAATGTGATAAATTTCAGTAGTGTTTGAGTTTTGAAAAAAAATTGATGAGCATGTATAACTGCATTTTTTATGTAACTAAATATACTTTTTTAAAAGAAGTGACCTTTGTAGTATGCGGTATTGGATGGACAAAATGGAGACTGTATGGTTAGCTGTTTTCTGTCCCCGCTTATAATTGGGTCCACAGGTGATATTATTCTAGTGTGGGGGAACTCATATTCAACCTGAGTGAGTGGGAGAAGCAGCCAGACTGAGCCAGGCAAGAATGAGGCAAGAGAAGGGGAATTGAGGCATGGAGCCAGGAAAAAGGTAGGATAGGGTGGAATTAAATAAGATCACCAGTGGGGAGAGTTAAGAATGAGCCTTAGGGAATCAAGGAGAAGCACTGGCCAGAGCTTTAGGAGCCTTCACCAGTTGTTCCATTAATGAATAGGCAGCTCTGATAATTTATTTTTTTCAATACGTGGTGACTTCATCTTGGAGTACCTTTACAAAACTTTAGGTTGTTTTAATAGGACAAATGACAAATTGTTTCCCACCTGTGGGTTGCTCATTTTGCCTGGCTTTATTCTGGGACCAGAAAAGAAGTTGGAATTTGAAAAGTTGCTTTAGCCAAATTTTGTGAACAAAGGGAACCTTGTTCAGGGTTATGCACATCAGCTTTTGGAGGAGTTTAATTCATCAGCTTGGATCTCCATTTGTCAAGTCCTTGCTCTAGTTAGCACAGTGTTTCTCTCTCTCTGGAGGGGCAAGCCGTATATACCGGCAGACACTGCTTCTTACTCACCCTGCCTGAAGCCTTCGCTGGCCCTGGTTATGTCAGTACATTCAGCCTGGGAAGATCCAGGCCCTTGTGGTCTCACATGGACACCTGCGAAGAATCCTGAGAGAGGCAAGCTTTATTACCGTGTTTGGCTTATCCATGGCTTCATAGATGCCGTTATCATTTCTTAGATTTCCCTGGATTGCTCATATAGTACAGAGAGATACTGACACAAAATTCAGGAACTGAGAATGAAAGCCACTCTTCTGCTAGTCTTCTCCCCCTGGCAAGTGAAAAGTTACCAGCATTGGCTGATTTGATTCCTGGCGGAATGTGAGTGAGGCCTGGAGCACATAAACCAGTTCTGGAACCTGTTCAGTGATGGTAAACTTATTTTCCCTAGCGACAGCAGTAACTTTGAGCTGTGAGAGCTGCTCATTTGAAAAAGCTACTGCTTGGGTATGTTAAATGGCATTCTACCCCTTGGGAAGACTTGTGGGATATTTCTTAGGCCCTGGGGTTTCCAACTCCATGTGTGATGTATACACTGTATGTGTTGCCCAGTAATGCCGGGTAGCTCCTTGCATTGTTACTATGTGAGTGTGTGGCTGCCGTTTTCCTCAATTCTGTCTCATTCTGTTTCCCTTGACAGGGCAATTTGGTTTTGATGCTGTGCCAGAAACCTGACAATGAGCTACTGGAACTTGGAGAAAAGGACCTGTGTGCAGTACCGCAGGCATTTTCTGGTGGACAACAGTGTGTTTCATGGTGAGCTGCCTTTTGCATTTATGTAGTTGGAGCTTTCATCTTGTTTCTGACAGCACTTTTGTTCTAGCACTCTGGGTGCAAGTACAGCATAACTGTTGGGTTGAACCAAGAGCTTGAGTTAACTTATTTATGGATAATTACCCGAGAAACCCCCTGGACTCATACCCTACAGTTGTAAGCAATGTGCCCAGGCCAACAACCATACTTACCACCTTCTGTGTGTATGTCAGGGCCTTTCCTCTTCTGTGCTTTCATCTCCTGTAATATCCCTTCCTGATGGCTGAAATTTCAGGGGGCTCATGTAGTAAGGGTTCAGTTAATATCTATGGATCACCAATTGGTGCTTATGCCCAGCATGGTGTGTGCCTTTTCTTCCACACATAACAACCGAGCTGGTCAAAGCACTTAACCGTCGCTATCAGGGTGGATTACAGCAGCTGTAAATCAGAGAGTGATCAATATTAGTCATTTTCATGGCTAAGACAAATTGCCTTTACTCTGCTGGCATGTTTATTTTGTGGTAAACAGTCAGGGATAAGCTTGATCAATTCTTTTATCAGGATACCCTTGAGCGAAATTTATTTAAGAGTCCAAGATTTATGTGTTGCAAGAATATTTGGAATAATATCCATCAAAAGCTGGAATTGTAGAGGGTGCAGAGAAATTTCCCAGGGATTGAAGTGCTGTTTAATAATCATGTAGTTGAAGCTGCCTGCAACTTTCTAAGTTGAGGTTTTCTTCCTCAATTTGGTGATGGACTTGTATTTATTATTGCTTTAAATTAAGTTTAAGATAAATTCAACCTTACTTAATTTGTTAAGTAAGTTTTGTTTACTTAATTTTAAGAGTTCACGTTGTTTTTTCACATTCATTATGTCACCTCACTATAGGGCTTTTCTAGGTCAAGGTTGACTTCATCTTACAGGTCAAGAAAGGGAAGCAGAGATGAAATGACTGGCCCAAGTTGGCATAGCTAATTATTAGTAAGGACAGAACTAAAATTCTTGTGTCCACTTTTCCAGGCTGTCCTGGCATTGCAGTGGGGAAGGGCCCTTAGCAGAGGATACATGGGAATCATGCCTTCCGCCCTGCGGCACTGAGTTTTGCTCCGTATTTCTGTGAACCTCAGCTAAGGATCCTCCTGTTCATTGCTATATTTCTCTCACACAAAGTGTTTGCTGTGTGGTATTTTCTGTTACAACTTTATTTGTATTTAAAAAGAATGAATAAGATAATTGAAGTAACGCAGGAGTTAGTAAGAAACAGCTTTCTTTTTTAAAGTCTTGTGCCAATTTTGAAAAAGTTCAGATTTAAATGCCTTCATATATTGTTTAGAATACCTTTGTCCAGAGATCGCAAAGGCCGTCACAGTTTAAGAACAATGTCCTATGCATTCTTATAGTTGTATTACCGTTTAGTATATAACCGTTTTGCAGATACTTATGCTGAAGGCTTGCTGAACATTGTCGTGTTGAATCCTTTCAGCATCTTGGCGGTAGTTATTATTCATCCCATTTATTTTTTTTAAGGATAATGGATAAGTAAATTTTACTTATTTATTTTCTATGGATGTACAATCTTATGTTAGTTTCAAGTATACAACACGGTGGTTCAACAGTTACTTGTATTATTATAGTCATCCCATTTTATGAATAGGGATACTGAGCCTTGGGGAGGTTGGGATGTTGTGATCTAAACTTCCTACTCTGATCTGCCTAACTCCAAAATCCCATTACTTTTTTTTTTTCCAGGCTCCTGTCTCCATTTCAGTGGAGATATTAGCACTCAGATTTAAGTTCAGATTTAAATTCAACAGGATTTGCGCTGCTATTAATACGTGGCATATAGTCCTAGAGCAAGCTATATGATCCTTCAAGATCTCAGTTGTCTCCTCTGGGAAAGGAGCATGCTGGTCTGGATGATTCTGAGGTTGTTTCTAGTTCTAATCTGTGAGATTCTTTGTATTGAAGCACTTTTGAAAATTAAAAACCTACTGCATTTTCTAGGCTACCTTTTCACTAAACGTGAGATACACAAGGGGGCAGTAGAATACCTAAAATGTGAATGGGCTATGTACATTTAAGAATTACTGCAGGGATTTAGAGATAATACCAAATCTTCCCAAGATTAAAAGGAATAAAGCTAATTAGAATTACGAGTCTATTAACTTATAATAAAGCAATAGCTTTAAGTATTTGTGATAGTGTAAACTGTAATTTTGGATTTTTATGCTTAAGGATATGTAATTCAGGAAAGAATGGCTCTGTTCTTAATCTTTATTTACCTCTGCAGAAAGTTAATGTCTGTTAAGATAGGAGGAACTTAATGAGGCTTGTGAGGAGTTTTGGTATATTTTAAGCCAAGGGAACTCTAGTTATAATATAATATCTTTGTACAGGATTTCAGAACATTTCTGAGAAGAGAGAAGACAGGTCATGTTGACTCAAATGTCAGATTTCTTTTGGAGGGACTTCTGGAACATGGGATTAGCGTTCAGAAGCATTTTGCTTATTAGTAGCTTGCTTCTCCTTGTTTGTTTAACCAAATTGATCAAAACAGTAAGAAACACAGTCTCTTCCATTATAAACAGAGAACCATTTTCTCTGCAAGATAATAGACTTCTAGAATATGCAGACTTGGCTGTGCAAATTGCGCCAGCCACACTCTACATACTGTCTTAAGCAATATTCCAAGGAGAAAAGAGCTATATGAAAATGAGGACTATGTGGGCTAAACTGGTCAATAAAAGTAAAAATAAAAGTGTAACATTTGTATATTATTTCATAGTCCAGAGAGCATATTCATAGCCTCATTTTTTGAGTAGAGGAAGTATATTCTTATTAGAAACAATTTAGAAAATTACCCACAATCCCACAACCCAAAGAGAAACACTGTCAAGTCTGTTTCTGCCCCTCTTCTTTCTACTCTTTCATCTTTGCAACAATCTTGATGTAAGAATGGACTATCTGGAAAAGTCAGGAAACGGAGTATGCTGGCCAACAGAAATGAGCTGGTTGAATTGACTTAATTCTGTATTCAGTGAAAGATGTTTTTGTATTTCCCACTTGTCTGTCTTTTGCCCAGATTCTTAAGGAATCAAATGAATCCAAAGGGACTGTACACCTATCAAAGCCAATCGCTGGACTTTTTTTCTTCTTAGCTTTTATTTTCCTAGTATATTTGAAATAGAGAAAAAACTTGGGCAAAGGCTGATTTTTATAGTATGAATCTTGTTTTAATGGCTTATATATTCCCGAGTTATTCTTACTTAAAAATTACCTGTACCCTCAGCTGTTTCTTTTGGTTGCAGTGAATTGCAGTATTTTTTCTGACTTTTGATGCAGATTTTTAAACAATGTATTTGTAACTAATAAATACAATTTCTTATGCACATAAGCATTTCCAAACATTTGAGTTCCTTAATATACTTGGAGGTGACTTAATTATTTTATGCATTGGTAGTTATGTGTCAAAAAAATTAATTACTTTTTAATAATCATCCCAACTTACTGAAATTTATTTCTCTTGCTATCAAGTTACTACTGAATGTTTCTGAATGACCATCACAAATCCAGAAAGGTTTTGAATTATGAGTGTCTCTTATTATCTAAGAAAATAAAATTAAAGATAGTTCTCTTATGAAATATTTATGTAGTGTGTCTTTCCAAAAAATGCTCTATATGTATTTTTACTTTGCCTCATAGCAATCTTCTAATGAAACTAATTAACTTAATTAATTCAATGAATTACTTTTGAATCCAGTCTCCCCCTCCTGGCCAGAGGCCTAGTCAGTGATGTGAGGATAAGAACTTGACTGGCAGTTTATAAAGGAAAGTAGACTGGAATGGGCTCCTGGAGACCAATTTTATTTTCAGGCTTACTACTGTGTAGACTGTCAGCTTAGGGATCCTCAGTTTCCCTATTTCTTACATGAGGGTTTTGCCGGATTTCCAAGTTTCCTATAGCAACAATGTTTGAGGTCTTCGTGGTTAAGCATCAGGAAGGTGTATGGTGAATGGGAATATCTTACAGGCCAGGAATGAGAGGAGAGGCTGGCAAGATTGGTGATAAAGAGGAGGTAAGGTTCCTTTTGACTATAAACTTTGTGCTTAGCTTTGCACTAGCAAAAAGATACATTTCCTTTCTGGGTGAGGTGTGTGTGTTGGGGTGGGGGTGGGGGTGGAGGAATGCTCGTGAGTTCCTGCTGACCATGGAGAGACCCGAGGACAAATGTGATTATATTCATAAAAGGAGAGTCTATAGAGATGTTCCCCCTCCCTGGAATTCTATCTTCACTGGAAAAAAAAGAAGAAGGCAGATCCTGTCTGGTAAATATGAAAAGAAAACGAAATTACACAGAAGTGGATTATGGCTCTCCTTAATTTAGACCAGTTTAGTAGCAAGTTATGACTTTGGCAGTTATGACTTTGGTGTTTGGGGGCATTACTACACTTTATGTTAGTTTCTTTACTGAGCTAAAACCTAGTTCTTCCAGCCAATGACTGTATAAACATCCTCTTCTAAGTCCAGAAAATACCAGTGCATATCTATACAATTCCTATTAATGCAATGATAGTCAAGATATTGGTGAGTTTCACTAAGCTCAGAAGTATTATCTCTTGGAGAGGAACACTGCATGTAAAAGATTTCAAAAACAAGTTGAGAAAAAGAGTTAAAGAAAGCAGATAGGCCTTATGGGAGATGATGTCTTGAGTTAGTGAAATTTTAAAAATTACAACAGAACTAATTTTGGAAGGAGTAGATTCATCTTTAGCCCACCTCAGCCCCACACCCGCCCTGCCATGACCACCAAGGCTGAAAGAATGAAGGAAAGGTATCCTTTCAGGGTTATGATGTTCGCACTCATTTTGCAAATACATCAGAGATAGTAAAGGTTTAAGCAAAAAGGCAGGCATGGCCTGACCCAGGCGCGGCAGCTTGCAGAAGCTGCCCTCCAGACTGGTTGCTTTGGGAGAGTTTTTCCCTATGGGACCAAGTTTTCATGTCATGTTAGTAAAATGCTGCAGTATAGAACAAATGACCTCTAAATTCCTTTCTAAGTACTAGCACTTTGAGAAATTTTTTTTAACCTCCCCTTCTCATCCCACTTTTAAACAGAGGCTATTTGGAGAATTTGCTGTGAATTAACTGACAAAATTGATTTATGCTCTTCTCTCCTTGTTTGCGACAAATCAGAGCCAGCCTTACAAAAGCGGATACTTATGTCTAGTTAGAACACAAAATAAATAACCTTTAGTGTGAGCTGGTATGAAACAAACTTATTCTAGAAACTTTTGGGAACATACACTGTTCCTTTATTTCTTGGACTTAACAGAAAATTCTGAAAAGACTAAGGGAAATGCTTTTTGTTTATTTTAAAGTGTAATTTCCTTTTTTCTCTTTCTCCATGTTGGTCATTCCATTTGTCACAAGTTTATTGGGCATTCTCAACTTAGTGTAGCATGTACATGAAATTGTTTATTTTTCTCCAAGTAATGCTTTTAAAAGTACTCTTTGCAGCATCTTGGATGGATTCTATTACTTTATGGCCACTTGTGGTTATTGAGGGTCTAATCTACTTTAAAACATGAATCTCAAACTTATCTAAATCCCATCTCTTCCCTTACAGGAAGGGCAGGCCTCCCTGGCTATTGAGGGTTGGGGGTGGTGAGTCACATTGCTCTGCTAAACCTCCCCCTGAAGAGGAATTCAAGGCCTAGCTCCTCAGGTTTTGGTACAAGGAAGAGAGCTGGGGACGCAAAGGACTTCGACCCACACCTGGGTACCTGTTTGCATGTCAGTGGTGGTGAGGTGATCCAGACTTCCTCTGGTGCCATCCATCTCCAGGAGGTGTTTCGTCTCACCGTGGACCCCGCTCATCAAGGACTCTGCAGAGAGTATCTGCCTTCTCTGCTCAGCTTCATCTGTTGTCTGTTCCTATTCCCTCTGGCCGAGGCATAGCATTCCTTGCCCTGAGGACACTTGGCAACTGTTTGGCCCCTGCCCTTTCTCTTGTCTCCGTGTTTCTTCACATGGAGTTCCACAGACTGCTACGTACTGTGGAGGATGGGTGGGGCAAGCAGTGGCTCTCGGCAGCCTCCCAGTCCTGCTGAGCACAGTCTCTCTCTCCCTCTTCTTACACTGTTAACGGGGGTGCTCCCATAAGCCTTAAGAAACCTCTGAATCATTCTCCTGTAGTTCTTCCCCGCTTGGCTCTGAAGGTGAGAGGTGCTTCCTCTGATTTTGCCCTACAGAGTGCCATCCTGCCATTCCAGGCTCTAGGCACATAGTGCGAGCTTAGGTAATGTGACTTGAATGTATGGAATCCCACTCCCTGCCCTGGACAGTTCTTCTTGGGCCCCTCTAGAACCACTCCAAGATGGTCCTTGTCCACTCACAGTTTGGATTAGGGTAAGTTAATTTTCCCAAAGGAATTGGTGCTCTTTACTGGGCTTGCTTCTTGCAAGGTTATGTGGCTGGAGTGATCAGAACCAAGCAACAATTATATTTATTAAAATCCGTGTTGAGATGTCTCTGCCCCTTTTCCGCCTTGGGAATTTAATTTGATGGGGAGATTTTGCTGGCTAACCGAACCCAGTGTGATCTTTTTCTCATCATGCTTTCCACCCTCATGGCCATTCACATTCTGTAATGATGGAGGGGATGAAAAGGTGTGGGTAGAGGGCATAGCAAAATGGCAAACTGAAAATCTGGATACTGGGAAGCCCAGGTGGTTGAGAAGTAACAGTGTTCAGTCTTTGAAGCATTCGTTTTAGTTGTTGTCAGATACAAGCCTATTGTTAAATAAGATTTGTGGCCGTCCTTTCCAGTTTGACTCTCAAGGTCCTTCTCTTAAGCTGTGGCCATTGGGAGGCCAACCCAGCAGAAAGGCCCTAGTTTTATTCCTTTATGTTTGGGAATACCAATTTCCTCATTTCTAAGTTAGAAAGAAGAAATAATGTCTAATAAACAGTCAACATTTCCTTTAAATTTGCAGATTTCTCATGTCTTAAATGGTTACTTAGGAAAATTCTTTCCCCTTAAGACCTGTATAACAAATCTAAGCCTTTGTTCCTTAAGCTGCATTTCTGTAATTATAATTAATTTTCCTCTGCTCTCTCATTTTCCCAATTGTTTTTTCCTACTCCGTGCCTCCTGCCTGCACAGAGATTGATGGGAAGATTAAATGTCTTTCCGTGTGAAGATTCAGGGTTCTTCCAGGGCAATGTAATTATTTAATTTAGTTAAACAAAAGATCTAGCTTTTTTTCTTGGGCCACAGCAATAATGATTAGTGATTGTATTTGTAGTCACAAAAACCTCTCATTTCCCATCTACCAAAACAAAGATTAAAAATTGCAGTTTGTCCCTTTATACTGTGTAAATGAAAGTCATCCTAATAGACCTGTGATAACTTATATTTTCTTAGGACTCATTCCTTTCAGAAAGTATATTTGAGGTTATTACAAGTGCAAACTATTGTTTCAAAGGAATATTCATATTTTTTATTGACAGTCCATGGCCTGGTGCGAAGTGATTTCACCCCCTCCAACAGCTTCCAGCTTTTGTCTTCATGCTGATATCTCCCAGCAGTGTGTCTGGCTTAGACTGCCTTTCTGTGCTCTGTACCCAGATGTCTATCTACTCCCCTGATGGCTTCAAGGATGCCTTGCAGGTCTTCAGACTGAATGGATGTGGGGCAGAACTCCCTCTTCCCCACTGCTCCCTGTCTGCCGGGCCCACCTTATCTCATCTGTCCCTTACCTCTTTATGCCGCAGCTACACTGACCTTTGCGTTCCTTTCCCGCAAAGCTTGCCCCTTCTTCACTTAGCTAGCTTTCAACAGCTCCTTTAGCTCTCAGAGTAAAGGTCTCTTTCACAGAGAAGTCTTTTCTGACTCCAGACTACTTCAGGCCCCAGGTTTCTGCTCTCTTGTCCTGGGCATCGCTGCCTCAGAGCCTTATCACCATTGTAATAATATGCTTAATTTCCGGATAACGTGTTTAATTTCTGTCTCCTCCTTTTTCTCAGTTGCAGGATAGCAGTGTTCCTCTTTGTACAGTACATAGTAGAGTGCAGTGCATACAATTGGTGCTCAATAAACTATTGCTGAATGAAATTATTCATCTTATTTTATATGGCAGATAAGAACTGCCCACTGTTCCATTATCTTGGTCTTCTGGTTAAGTTTGGCATTTAATCCTTGTGCCCTGGAGTGTGTTCTTGCACACCTGTTGCTTTGCTTTGGAGAACAAAAGCAAACCCATCAACTGTTTCTTCCTGAGACCCAGAAGGAGAAGACCACTTCTGCTGAGAATCCTAGGGTGCCTTAGAAAAGATTATTACAGATGTATAAACCCATTTCTTGAAAAGAATTTCTTAGAATTTTTGAGTTCATTTAATAATACTTTATAGAATTTCATATTGGTTGTAAATATGTTTAGTGTGTTCAACTCTGCGAAATGGTGGTTTTGCTCATTAAAATAACACTATCAGTAAAAGCTGTTTAATTGTAATATTTTGATATTGTTAAAAATCTCTGCTGCTTGATGACATGATATTGTACATAAAAAACCCTAAAGACTCCACTCCGAAACTACTAGAGCTAATATCGGAATTCAGCAAAGTTGCAGGATACAAAATTAACACACAGAAATCTGTGGCTTTCCTATACACTAACAATGAACTAATAGAAAGAGAAATCAGGAAGACAATTCCATTCACAATAGCATCAAAAAGAATAAGATACCTAGGAATAAACCTAACCAAGGAAGTGAAAGACCTATACCCTGAAAACTATAAGACACTCTTAAGAGAAATTAAAGAGGTCACTAACAAATGGAAACTCATCCCATGCTCCTGGCTAGGAAGAATTAATATCATCAAAATGACCATCCTGCCCAAAGCAATATACAGATACGATGCAATCCCTATCAAACTACCAACAGCATTCTTCAATGAACTGGAACAAATTGTTCAAAAATTCATATGGAAACAGCAGAGACCCCAAATAGCTAAAGCAATCCTGAGAAGGAAGAATGAAGTGGGGGGAATCTCACTCCCCAACTTCAAGCTCTACTACAAAGCCACAGTAATCAAGACAATTTGGTACTGGCACAAGAACAGAGCCACAGACCAATGGAACAGAATAGAGACTCCAAACATTAACCCAAACATATATGGTCAATTAATATTCGATAAAGGGGCCATGGACATACAATGGGGAAATGACAGTCTCTTCAACAGATGGTGCTGGCAAAACTGGACAGCTACATGTAAGAGAATGAAACTGGATCACTGTCTAACCCCATACACAAAAGTAAATTTGAAATGGATCAAAGACTTGAATCTAAGTCATGAAACCATAAAACTCTTAGAAAAAAACATAGGCAAAAATCTCTTAGACATAAACATGAGTGACCTCTTCTTGAACATATCTCTGCAGGCAAGAGAAACAAACGCAAAAATGAACAAATAGGACTATATCAAGCTGAAAAGCTTCTATGCAGCAAAGGACACCATCAATAGAACAAAAAGGTATCCTATAGTATGGGAGAATATATTCATAAATGACAGATCCGATAAAGGGTTGACATCCAAAATATATAAAGAGCTCACACACCTCAACAAACAAAAAGCAAATAATCCAATTAAAAAATGGGCAGAGGAGCTGAATAGACAGTTCTCTAAAGAAGAAATTCAGATGGCCAACAGACACATGAAAAGATGCTCCACATCGCTTGTCATCAGAGAAATGCAAATTAAAATCACAATGAGATATCATCTCACACCAGTAAGGATGGCTACCATCCGAAAGACAAACAACAACAAATGTTGGTGAGGTTGTGGAGAAAGGGGAACCCTCCTACACTGCTGGTGGGAATGTAAATTAGTTCAACCATTGTGGAAAGCAGTATGGAGGTTCCTCAGAATGCGCAAAATAGAAATACCATTTGACCCAGGAATTCCACTTCTAGGAATTTACCCTAAGAATGCAGCACTCCAGTTTGAAAAAGACAGATGCACCCCTATGTTTATCGCTGCACTATTTACAATAGTCAAGATATGGAAACAACCTAAATGTCCATCAGTAGATGAATGGATAAAGAAGATGTGGTACATATACACAATGGAATATTACTCAGCCATAAGAAAAAAACAAATCCTACTATTCACAACAACATGGATGGAGCTAGAGGGTATTATGCTCAGTGAAATAAGCCAGGCAGAGAAAGACAAGTACCAAATGATTTCACTCATATGTGGAGTATAAGAACAAAGAAAAACTGAAGGAACAAAACAGCAGCAGAAGCACAGAACCCAAGAATGGACTAATAGTTACCAAACGGAAGGGGACTGGGGAGGATGGGTGGGAAGGGAGGGATAAGGGTGGGAAAAAAAGAAAGGGGGCATTACGATTAGCATGTATAGTGTGGGGGGGCATGGGGAGGGTTGTGCAACACAGAGAAGACAAGTAGTGATTTTACAGCATCTTACTATGTTGATGGACAGTGACTGTGAATGGGGATGTGGGGGGGACTTGGTGAAGGGGGAAGCCTAGTAAACAATGTCCTTCATGTAATTGTAGATTAACGATACCAAAATAAAAAAAAATCTCTGCTGTTTATGTCTGGAAATGTCAATTTACAGAAGTGGGTGTTGTCTGGGGGAAGGGTAATTCTTACCACAGAAAGCATAGAATAGACCTGTGCCAAAACAAAAGCCCCAGTTTTCTCCCTAAGAAAGGAGGAAAGGAGGCCTGGGGGCATGTGTGAATGATCAAACAGCATAGGGCTTCTTTAAAAGTTAAGAAGATGTACTTTTATTTCAGATTTACAAACAAGAAAAGTGGTCAGAATCTAGGCATTTCATCTAAGAACCTCAAGCAATATGAGAGCACAACCCTGACTTCTAGGTAGGAAAATCAGTCCCAGAATAACACCTACCTGGGTAGGATACATGTAGAATTCATGAAAACACTTGTTGAGTTTTGTTTTGGCTATACTTGACTATTGATCAAAATAGTAGACTGACATTTAACAGTGTTCTCAGAATTTCTCATATGTAAATCTAGAAGATGGTAACTTGTACCTAATTAAAAGGAAGAACAATGAACACACTATTATTTAGTGTCATATTTTTATTCCTTACTAACTTGAAATTGAATGTAAATCATAGCTACAAATGACCATTCTTTGAAATTACACTGGTGTCAGAATTTCAAAGTATTGTGCTTTTAAGTAGAGCAGATGCTTATCTTCTCAGATGTGCAAGCTTTGTTTTTGGTAGGTTGAAAACCCCAGACTTAAGGTGACAAATGTGTATTATTTCTTATTTTTTGAGCATCTAAAAAAATGTTTAATAGCTTCACTGAGATACAAATTACATAGACAAATCACCCATTTAAAATGTATAACTCAGTGGTTTTTAGTGTTTCACATGGTGGTGCAACCATTGTCACAGTCAATCTTAGAACATTTTCATCACCCCAAAAGTAAACCCTGTGCCCATTAGCAGTGTCTCCCCATATAGCTGTATTGCTCCATCCCCCAAAAGCCTTGGGCAACCACAAATGTACTTTCTGTCTCCACAGATTTGTCTTTTTTTAATTTTTTATTTTTTATTAAGGTACGATTGATATACACTCTTAAGGTTTCACATGAAAAAACAATGTGGTTACTACATTTACCCATATTATCAAGTCCCCACCCATACCCCAATACAGTCACTGTCCATCAGTGAAGCAAGATGCTGCAGATTCACTATGTGCCTTCGTGCTGCACTGTTCTCCCCAAGACCCCCACACCATGTGTACTAAACATAATACCCCTCAATTCACTTCTCCCTCCCTTCCACCCACCCTCCCACACTCCTCCCCTTTGGTAACCACTAGTTTATTCTTGGAGTGTCTGAGTCTGATGCCATTTTGTTCCTTCAGTTTTGCTTCATTGTTATACTCCACAAATGAGGGAAATCATTTGGCACTTGTCTTTCTCCGCCTGGCTTATTTCACTGAGCATAATATCCTCCAGCTCCATCCATGTTGTTGGAAATGGTAGGATTTGTTTCTTATGGCTGAATAGTATTCCATTGTGATTATGTACCACATCTTCTTTATCCATTCATCTACAGATGGACACTTAGGTTGCTTTCATATCTTGGCTATTGTAAAAAGTGCTATGATAAACATAGGGGTGCATATGTCTTTTTGGATCTGAGAAGTTGTATTCTTTGGGTAAATTCCAAGGAGTGGGATTCCCGGGTCAAATGGTATTTCTATTTTTAGTTTTTTGAGGAACCTCCAAATTGCTTTCCACAATGGTTGAACTAGCTTACATTTGCACCAGCAGTGTAGGAGGGATCCCCTTTCTCCACATCCTCGCCAGCATTTGTTAGTCTTTTCGATGCTGGCCATCCTTACTGATGTGAGGTGATATCTCGTTTGTGGTTTTAATTTACAATTCCCTGATGGTTAGTGATGTGGAGCATCTTTTCATGTGTCTGCTGGCTATCTGAATTTCTTCTTCAGAGAACTGTCTCTTCATATTCTCTGCCCATTTGTTAATCGGGTTCTTTGCTTTTTGGGTGTTGAAGCGTGTAAGTTCTTTATATATTTTGGATGTTAACTCCTTGTCGGATATGTTGTATACAAATATATTCTCCCATACTGTGGGATGCCTTTTTGTTCTGTTGATGGTGTCCTTTGCCGTACAGAAACTTTTTAGTTTGATGTAGTCCCAGGAGTTCATTTTTGCTTTTGTTTTCCTTTCTGAGGAAGAAGTTGCTCATGCTTATATTCAGGAGATGTTTGCCTATGTTGTCTTCTAAGAGTTTTATGGTTCCATGACTTACATTCAAGTCTTTAATCCATTTTGAGTTTGCTTTTGTGTATGGGGTTAGACAATAATCCAGTTTCATTCTCTTGCATGTAGGTGTCCAGTTTTGCCAACACCAGCTGCTGAAGAGGCTGTCATTTCCCCATTGTATGATAAAGGAAAAGCTTTATCAAATGGCTCCTTTATCATATATTAATTGACCATATATGGTTGGGTTTATATCAGGGCTCTCTAGTCTGTTCCATTGGTCTATGGGTCTGTTCTTATGCCAGTTCCAAATTGTCTTGATTACTGTGGCTTTGTAATAGAGCTTGAAATTGGGGAGCATATTTCCCTCTGCTTTATTCTTCCTTTTCAGGATTGCTTTGGCTATTCAGGGTCTTTTGTGGTTCCATTTGAATTTTAGGACAATTTTCTCTAGTTCGTTGAAGAATGCTTTGGGTGTTTTGATAGGAATTGCATTGAACCTAAAGATTGCATTAGGCAGGATGGCCATTTTGACAATATTAATTCTTCCTATCCATGAGCACGGGATGTGTTTCCATTTATTGCTATCTTCTTTAATTTCTCTCATGAGTGTCTTGTAGTTTTCAGAGTATAGGTCTTTCACTTCCTTGGTTAGGTTTATTCCTAGGTATTTTATTCTTTTTGATGCAATTGTGAATGGAATTGTTTTCCTTATTTCTCTCTCTGCTAGTTCATTGTTAGTGTATAGGAATGCCACACATTTCTGTGTATTAACTTTGTATCCTGCAACTTTGCTGAATTCAGATATTAGATATTAGATCCAGTAGTTTTGGAGTGGATTCTTTAGGGTTTTTTTAATGTACAATACTATGTCATCTGCAAACAGGGACAGTTTAACTTCTTCCTTGCCAGTCTGGATGCCTTTTATTTCTTTGTGTTGTCTGATTGCCATGGCTAGGATGTCTAGTACTATGTTGAACAGAAGTGGGGAAAGAAGGCATTCTTGTCTTGTTCCTGATCTTAAAGAAAGGAAAAGCTTTCAGCTTCTCACTATTAAGTATAATGTTGGCTGTGGGTTTGTCATTTATAGCCTTTATTATGTTGAGGTACTTGCCCTCTATGCACATTTTGTTGAGTTTTTATCATGAATGGATGTTGAATTTTGTTGAATGCTTTTTCAGCATCTATGGAGATGATCATGTGGTTTTTGTCCTTTTTATTGATGTGGTAGATGATGTTGATAGATTTTTGAGTGTTGTGCCATCCTTGCATCCCTGGAATAAGTCCTACTTGATCATGATAGATGATATTTTTGATGTATTTTTGAATTCATTTGCTAATGTTTTGTTGAATGTTTTTGCATGTAAGTTCATCAGGGATGTTGGTCTGTAATTTTCTTTTTTTGTGGTGTCTTTGCCTGGTTTTGGTATTAGAGTAATGCTGGCCTGATAGAATGAGTTTGGAAGTATTCTCCCCTCTTCTATTTTTTAGAAAACTTTAAGAAGAATGCGTATTAGGTCTTCATTAAATGTTTGATAAAATTCAGCGGTGAAGCCATGTGGTCCAGGGGTTTTGTTCTTAGGTAGTTTTTTGATTACCATTTCAGTTTTGTTGCTGGTAATTGGTCTGTTCAGATTTTCTGTTTCTTCCTTGGTCAGCCTAGGACGATTGTATTTTTCTAGAAAGTTGTCCATTTCTTCTAGATTATCCAGTTTGTTAGCATATAATTTTTCATAGTATTCTCTAATAATTCTTTGTATTTCTGTGGTGTCTGTAGTTATTTTTCCTTTCTCATTTCTGATTCTCTAAATGTGTGTAGACTCTTTTTTTCTTCACAAGTTTGGCTTGGGGTTTATCTATTTTGTTTATTTTCTTGAATAACCAACTCTTTCTTTGATTCTTTCTATTGTTTCATTCTCAAGTTTATTTATTTCTGCTCTACTCTTTATTATGTCCCTTCTTCTACTGACTTTGGGCCTCATTTGTTCTTCTTTTTCTAGTTCCATTTATTGTGAGTTTAGACTGATTATATGGGATTGCTCTTCTTTCCTGAGGTAGGCCTGTATTGCCAATATTATTTCATACTTAGAGATCCTTTTTTCTCTCTGTGCCTCAGCTTCTTTGTATTCCTCTTCTCTAGTTTCTATTTCATTTATCGTCTCCTCCACTGTATCCAATCTGCTTTTAATTCCCTCCATTGTGCTCTTCAATGATTGGATCTCCGACCGGAATGGGGAGTTCTTGAATATCTTTCTGTACTTCCATTAGCAAGTTAATGATTTTTGTTTTTCAATTCCCTTTGAGGAAGAGTCATGAGGTCCACGTCATCTTTCTCAGGAGTTACATTAATTTTACTCTGACTAGGTTCCTTTAGCATTTCATATTGGTGTATGGCACCCTCTAGTGTCCAGAAGGTCTACTCTCTGGAACTGCTCAGCCCCTGAAGCAATGTCAGGCTTCAGCAGGGGAGTGGTATTGGTGCCAAGGGGGAGGAAAGAGCTGTTTCCTGATTCCTGGCAGCTATGTCTGTTTCCACTGCCTGAACCAATGGGCCAAGCACACAGGCATAAGCCTCTATGCCTTGCGTTTGCATTTGATGTAGACAGATCTTCTCTCTGCCTGGCCTAATGCCAGCATAGGGTTTGCCGGTTTGCTATCCAGGTGGGGCTTGCCGGGAGAAAGGCGCAGTAGGCTGTGTATCACAGAGTGGGTCCCTGGAGCTGTGTAGCCAGCCAAGGAGCTGGAGCACCTGGAAATCGTGAAAGCTCCCAACCTGCTGGATAGAGTGCCCCTGGACAATTTTGTCTATGTGTCCTTTCCCCTGAGCAGTAAGGTCTGTGCAATCCTTGCCCCTTTAGCAGCCCTCCTGCTAATGGCTTCCTTGTTAGGAAGTTTCTCAGACCGCCCGCCCTTCCTTTGTCCCAGAGCAGCCAGATATGGATCCCTGCTTTCCACAAGCAGCCAGAATCTCAGTCTCTCCAGGAATTCTGCCTGTCCTAGCTTTCCAATCCCCCATTCATGAGAGTATCATGAAAGCACTACGAAATGTAGGTTTGTGCTCCCAGAGCAGATCTCTGGAGTTAGGTATGCAGCAGTCCCAGGCCTCCACTCCCTCCCTGCTCAGTTTCTCTTCCTCCAGCAGGTGAGCTGGGGTGGAGGAAGGGCTTGGGTCCCTCTGGGCCACAGCTTTGGTACGTTACCCTGTTCTGTGAGGTCCGCTCTTTTCTCCAGGTGTAAGCAGTCTGGCACAGTCCTCCTTCCTGGTTCTCTTTCAGGATTAGTTGTGTTAATTATATTTTTCTTTTATATGCACTTTTAGGAGGAAGCCTCTGTCTCATCTCTCACGCCACCATCTTTAATCCCAAATGCATATTATTTCAACAGAAATACAGAATTCATGACTTTGATATTGGTTATTTTCTGCAATGATAGACTATATTGTGCTGAATCTCAAGGAATGGGAAGGGGGTGCATCTCTCTGATAAGATGGATATGGATACAGATAATATATTGAATGTAGAGGAAGCACTAGAATGTGGCAGTCATTTAGGCTTGGGATTTTGTGGATGCTGGTTTTCTTTTTCTTCTTATTTTTGACCTAAGAATTTATTTTCTAACAGTTTTGGAGAAGGCAGATGTCTATAATTACTGCGATAATATTCTTGATTTCTTCTGAGGCCTCTCCCCTTGGCTTGCAGATGGCTGCCTTCTTGCTGTGACCGCACATGGTTATCCCTTCATCTCTGTGTTGTGTCCTAAAATTCTTTTCTATAAGGCTACCTGTCATAGTGCATTAGAGCTCACCCATATAACCTCATTTTATTTTAATTACCTCTTTATGTATTTATTTTCTAAAATTAAGGTATCGTTGACAATCATATGAAGGTTTCACATGAACAAATTGTGGTTTCAACATTCACCCATATTATCAAGTCCCCCCCTACACCCCATTGCAGTCACTGTCCATCAGCATAGTAGGATGCTATAGAATCATTGCTTGTTTTCTCCATGCTGTACTGCCTTC
This sequence comes from Manis javanica, assembly GCF_040802235.1. Taxonomy (NCBI): domain Eukaryota; kingdom Metazoa; phylum Chordata; class Mammalia; order Pholidota; family Manidae; genus Manis; species Manis javanica. Next base: position 147,985,096 of record NC_133158.1, read on the forward strand.
CTGGTGACCTACCTATATTGTGAGTGTTAATTATAGTGCCCTTTAATCTCCTTCTCCCTCCCTCCCCACCCACCCTCCCCAGGGGGCTGCTTTTCTTTTCTTTTCCTTTTATTTATTTATTTTTATTAAGGTATCATTGATATACACTCTTATGAAGGTTTCACATGAAAAACATTGTGGTTACTACATTCACGCATATTATCAAGTCCCCCCCCCCCATAAACCATTGAAGTCACTGTCCGTCAGTGTAGTAAGATGCCACAGAGTCACTACTTGTCCTCTCTGTGCTACACTGTCTTCCCTGTGACCCCCCCACCTCCGCTCAACACTACCCTTCAATTCCCTTCTCCCTCCCTCCGTACCCACCCTCCCACACCCCTCCCCTTTGGTAACCACTAGTCCCTTCTTGGAGTCTGTGAGTCTGCTGCTGTTTTGTTCCTTCAGTTTTGCTTTGTTGTTATACTCCACAAATGAGGTAAATCATTTGGTACTTGTCTTTCTCCGCCTGGCTTATTTTACTGAGCATAATACCCTCTAGCTTCATAGGATGATGCTTTTCTTTAAAATTTTTTTTTCTTCCTTTATTTTTCCTGCTGATAGCAATACAAGTGCACTATAGGAAAGTTGGAGAGTGCAGAAAAGATAAATAGGGAAAGTAGTCAATAATCTCAGTATGTGTTTTAAATCTGCAGTTTCTTAAAGTGATTTGAAAACCAAATATTAAGTAAGTAGTGATTCTCAACTTTAGTTATACTTTGGAACATGCTGGGCTGTGTAAACAGTACTGGTAGTTGGGGCCTCCCTAGGCCCAGTGAATGCGTCTCTGGGGGCTGGGACCTGGGTGTCTTCAGGCACTCATTCATTCACTACTTAGGTCTGTATCTTTCTGTGTATGTCTGTATCTCCACATATTTATCATTAGGTAATTTTGATGCCCTGGGAGGAGTGAGAATCACTGGATGAAAATTGTTGATTGACTAAAATATTGATCTGACTAGTAAACTAAATCAGGCATTGGTTTATAATTATGATTGATTTAATACCATATGTAATTCTCTAGTTTGGGAAAAAGTGATACATTGAAATCGTGATTTTATGCAGAGAAGTTGGGGTGGCTGAGTGATATGCTCAACTTCACATGTTTTTTTTCTTTTCTAACAGATAGATTTCATATTCCTTGTAATGTCATGCTTTCCTAGTGCCCTTAAAATGTGATTTGTCTTAACTTTACAGCTAACATATCTGTTACATAATGCAAAGCTATACCTTTGAGCATTAACTGATTCACAGTGTTGTCCACGGCCTCCTGATGGTAACAGAAATACTTCGGGAAGGTTCTTAACAGGTAACAGGGTACAAATAGTGTTTGTTTTGACTACTCTGTAGTGAGGACTACACTGTTCACAGCAGGATAATTTAAGAATTGATACAGAAATAACTATGAAACAAAGTTTTTGTCTATCCACCTTGGAAAACTAAAAGGTACCTAGAGGCTGAGAGAGCACACACATTTAGTTGCGGGAGGCTAACTTTGTTAGTCCTTGCAGGTGTCTGTTCTACCTCCATCACTCGTGTGAGGAAGCTGATGACCACGGTCCCAGTGTTACTTCTAGAGGTGTCAGAGTTTAGAAGGAGAAATCTTGTTTCTTAGTTCACTCTTGTGATGAATAATACCTCCTTCTTTGCACATGGGGTTGTATGGGGGACACAGAGGAGTTTGGGGCTGATGTTAGGGTAACTAAATTTAGACCTTGTCAGAAAGAATTGGTGGATTCTAAGTTTGAGTGTTCTTGGGGCATCAGGAAATTTTAGGGTTGATGCTGAATCAAGGTTGTTGTTAGAACTGCTGATAGTGGGTTGCTTTACCAGCATTATCTTTTAAGCCTTTCAGCAAGACTGTTTTACAGTTGAGACTCAGAGAGGTAACCAATTTGCCACAAATCACATTGTTAGATTGTGGTGTTCAAACCCATGTATTTTTCTAATTGAAGTATCATTGATATACAATCTTAAATTGCTTTCAAGTATACAACATGCTGGTTTAACAGTTATCCGTATTATTAAATCCTCACCACCTTCCACCTCCCTGCAGTGTGATTACTATCTGTGAACATAGAAAGATATTACAGAATCATTGGCTATATTTTCCATGCTCAAACCTGTGATTTGTCAGACTCTAAAGTCCAGGGGTTTCCACTATTGTGACACAGTTATATATTACACGAACTTCTTTCTTTTGAAGTAACTGAGGGGGCGAATTTGAGTGTCTTAAGAGCTTTAAGACCTTTTAGAGGCCTCTAGGGGATTCAGACACTGATGAGTTGCCCTCACTGCGAAAGGGGGCCCAGGGAACTGGGTGTGGGGACTTAGAGCTGGTACCAACTGGCATGGTCTTTGGGAATTTGTTGGAAATGCAGACTCAGTCCCACCTGAAACCTACTGAGTTGGAATCTGCATTTTAGGAAGAGTTCCAGGTGATTTGTATACACTGGGCAGTGTGAACTACACTGCTCTGGGAGACCCACTGGGCTTGGGTATGAGTCCTTATGCAGAGGGATTAGTCCCTGTTCTCCAAGGGACAGGTGGAAGAGGGAGTTAGGAAGAGAACTGTTTCCCACCAAATGACACATTGAGAGGGTACATTGAGAGGGTGGATGCTTGTGTGTGATGGGTACAGCTAATGACAGAAACCCCAAATGGTATCCCAATGCTCAGATTTCCAAGTAGGAGACATGAGGGCTGCAAATGCCCAGGTAATTTTCTTTGTTGAATGGGCTTAAAAAATGTGAACCTCCTATGTCTAAAACATAGGAAGACAGAATGAAGAATATAAGCAATCCTAGTGATGCATAGCACCTGAGGACTAGAAAGGACTTGGGAACCCATCAGATTGAGGGATTCTGAATAGAACCTCTAGCTGGGCTTCAGGACATTTGTGAAACCTCAGAAAAAAACCATATTCAGAACACTCTCTTTATGTATATATATATTTGTACATCCATCCCATGAACAAAGTCCCTAATTTTCATCATTTTCAAAGTAGTATGTTAATAAACCTCTGACTAAAACCACTCTCCTTTTATAGTTGGAGGGCAACTGGTGCATATTGATACCAACCATCTAGAGCAGGGTTAATTCTAAAAGCCATCATTCTGCCATTCCAACTCAACTGGCCTTTATGATCTGAGCTAAGTATTATGAAATGCTAAGTGGATTTTCTGTGGATAAATCTTGCAAATCTCTGCATTTTCTGATTATTGGAAATGGTTATATCTTTGTAGCATTGGGATATCATGACAGAAAAGGAATTTCACATGAAAGCATTTCAAAACCTCTATGCACTGGCCAGTTGAGTATGCAAGTGTTCATTGGACAGATGCCAGTGGGCTGAGGGCCCCAGGCACTGGCCTGCTTTTGCCATTACTGGAGGCAGCGTGGCTCCATGAGACAGGGCTTTTCCCCCACCTGGAGGCATTCAACTGACTTTTTTTTTTTTTTTTTTTTTTTTTTTTACATTTTTATTTTATTTTATTTTATTATTTTATTTTTTTATTTTTTTTTTGAGAGGGCATCTCTCATATTTATTGATCAAATGGTTGTTAACAACAATAAAATTCAGTATAGGGGGGTCAATGCTCAATGTACAATCATTAATCCATCTCAAGCCTAATTCTCGTCAGTCTCCAATCTTCTGAAGCATAACGAACAAGTTCTTACATGGTGAACGAATTCTTACAGAGTGAATAAATTCTTACATGGTGAACAGTACAAGGGCATTCATCACAGAAACTTTCGGTTTTGATCATGCAATATGACCTATAAACCATCAGGTCAAATATGAATATTCATTTGATTTTTGTACTTGATTTATATGTTGATCCCACATTTCTCCTATTATTATTATTATTTTTATTTTTAATAAAATGCTGAAGTGGTAGGTAGATGCAAGATAAAGGTAGAAAACATAGTTTAGTGCTGTAAGAAGGCAAATGTAGATGATCAGATGATCAGGTGTGTGCCTATGGACTAAGTATTAATCCAGGCTAGACAAGGGCAGCAAGACATCCATGGATGCAGAAGATTTCTCTCAAAGCAGGGGGGGTGAGGTTCTGAGCCTCACCTCTGTTGATCCCCAAATTCTCACCTGATGGCCCCCCTGCGACTGTGCCTGTCTTAGGTTGTTCCTCCCTTGAGGAATCTTACCCGTCTCTGGCTAACCAGTCATCTTCCGGGGCCATACAGGGAAATGTAAAGTTGGTAAGTGAGAGAGAAGCCATATTGTTTGCAAAGGTTAGCTTTTTACTTCTTTGCAGATTTATGCCCTGTGGCTTCTATGCCCAGCACTTGTCTCGAGGTATCTTTACCACCTGGAGGAATTATGATACTCGGTAAATTCGATATGAGGCACGAATTCTATTTAAGGTTTGTAATTAGGAAGGAAGAAGAAAAGCTATAGATGTAGCATATGAAGGAAACTTGGGAGGATTGATTATTTCTTTGACATATCTTCTTGTATAGTACCTTAAGTATGTATAGGTTTTAAACTACTAACTAATTTGCACACACATATTAACATAATAGGAATACGGTGACATAAACAAAGCAAATCTATAATTACCAGCCATCTCCAGTGAAGCCAAGAAAACCATTTAGGCACCCTAGGCATTTGTGAAAATTTATCTATGATATGATGGATATTTTCCAACTGTACTTGAACCATCAGACAAATTAAAGCAGCCCATTTCTGGGATCTGTTCACATCCCATATGTTCTTTTAACCATAGATAGTCTATAGTCATGAGATTTTGGGGTGCTACAACTTGCACCCCTCCCAACTCCTGGTTGAGTTCCAACAGTACAGATCCGGTCAAATTCGTTGTCTCACTGTATGCACATGCCAGCCTAGACATCTCCCTCCTCCTTCTTATGGCAAGTCCAGGAGACAGTGGGCTGGATGCAGCCACAACAGCAGCATCGTCCGGATCCCTGTGGAGGCTTTTTGATGATCATCCCCCGGCACGAGTCCTCCAGAGAGTGCTGATGCCGGAAGCTCCTCCTCATATCGTATCTTAGTTCATTTTCTGGGTATCCAAGCTAGGCCTTGATCTTCTGCGTAGAAACAAACAGACCCTTTGCCCACACTTTGACATGCCCTCTATACCACTGTGCAGAACTCATTGGAGGTCAGCACACAGTAACTGCTTTTTTTTTTTTTTTTTTTAATTAAGAGAAAGGAATATTATCAGAAAAGAGTACCTCCATAGCTGATCATCTGACACCCTTTAAGTGATCAACATTAAGGATATTTAAAGCATGCGTTGATCTTTGATTTACCAATAGTTTTATCCTGTTAAGGAGTAATCCCCCTTTTCTTTCTTTCTTTCTTTATTTTTTTAAATTTTTAATCTACACTTACCTGAAGAATACTATGTTTACTATGCTCTCCCCTATATCAGGTCCCCCCTAACAACCACATTACGGTTACTGTCCATCAGCTTAGCAAAATGTGGTAGAGTCACTACTTGTCCTCTCTGTGTTGTGCAGCCCACCCTCCCCTTTCTCCCTCCCCCCCATGCATGCTAATCTTAATACCCCCCTTCTTCTTCCCCCCCCTTATCCCTCCCTGCCCACCCATCCTCCCCAGTTCCTTTCCCTTTGGTACCTGTTAGTCCATTTTTGGGTTCTGTAATTCTGCTGCTGTTTTGTTCCTTCAGTTTTTCCTTTGTTCCTATACTCCTCAGATGAGTGAAATCATTTGGTATTTCTCTTTCTCTGCTTGGCTTATTTCACTGAGCATAATACTCTCCAGCTCCATCCATGTTGCTGCAAATGGTTGGATTTTTCCACTTCTTATGGCTGAGTAGTATTCCATTGTGTATATGTACCACATCTTCTTTATCCATTCATCTGCAGATGGACATTTAGGTTGCTTCCGATTCTTGGCTATTGTAAATAGTGCTGCGATAAACATAGGAGTGCATCTGTCTTTCTCAAACTTGATTGCTGCGTTCTTAGGGTAAATTCCTAGGAGTGGAATTCCTGGGTCAAATGGTAGGTCTGTTTTGAGCATTTTGATGCACCTCCATACTGCTTTCCACAATGGTTGAACTAATTTACATTCCCACCAGCAGTGTAGGAGGGTTCCCCTTTCTCCACAGCCTCGCCAACATTTGTTGTTGTTTGTCTTTTGGATGGCAGCTATCCTTACTGGTGTGAGGTGATACCTCATTGTAGTTTTAATTTGCATTTCTCTGATAATTAGCGATGTGGAGCATCTTTTCATGTGTCTCTTGGCCATCTGTATTTCTTTTTTGGAGAACTGTCTGTTCAGTTCCTCTGCCCATTTTTTAATTGGGTTATTTGTTTTTTGTTTGTTGAGGCGTGTGAGCTCTTTATATATTCTGGACGTCAAGCCTTTATCAGATCTGTCATTTTCAAATATATTCTCCCATACTGTAGGGTTCCTTTTTGTTCTATTGATGGTGTCTTTCGCTGTACAGAAGCTTTTCAGCTTAATGTAGTCCCACTTGCTCATTTTTGCTGTTGTTTTCCTTGCCCGGGGAGATATGTTCCAGAAGAGATCACTCATGTTTATGTCTAAGAGGTTTTTGCCTATGTTTTTTTCCAAGAGTTTAATGGTTTCGTGACTTACATTCAGGTCTTTGATCCATTTTGAGTTTACCTTTGTATATGGGGTTAGACAATGGTCCAGTTTCATTCTCCTACATGTAGCTGTCCAGTTTTGCCAGCACCATCTGTTGAAGAGACTGTCATTTTGCCATTGTATGTCCATGGCTCCTTTATCAAATATTAATTGACCATATATGTTTGGGTTAATTTCTGGGGTCTCTAATCTGTTCCACTGGTCTGTGGCTCTGTTCTTGTGCCAGTACCAAATTGTCTTGATTACTATGGCTTTGTAGTAGAGCTTGAAGTTGGGGAGTGAGATCCCCCCTACTTTATTCTTCTTTTTCAGGATTGCTTTGGCTATTCGGGGTCTTTGGTGTTTCCATATGAATTTTTGAATTATTTGTTCCAATTCATTGAAGAATGTTGCTGGTAATTTGAGAGGGATTGCATCAAATTTGTATATTGCTTTCGGCAGGATGGCCATTTTGACGATATTAATTCTTCCTAGCCATGAGCATGGGATGAGTTTCCATTTATTAGTGTCCCCTTTAATTTCTCTTAAGAGTGACTTGTAGTTTTCAGAGTATAAGTCTTTCACTTCCTTGGTTAGGTTTATTCCTAGGTATTTTATTCTTTTTGATGCAATGGTGAATGGAATTGTTTTCCTGATTTCTCTTTCTATTGATTCGTTGTTAGTGTATAGGAAAGCTACAGATTTCTGTGTGTTGATTTTGTATCCTGCAACTTTGCTGTATTCCGATATCAGTTCTAGTAGTTTTGGAGTGGAGTCTTTAGGGTTTTTTATGTACAGTATCATATCATCTGCAAATAGTGACAGTTTAACTTCTTCTTTACCAATCTGGATTCCTTGTATTTCTTTGTTTTGTCTGATTGCCATGGCTAGGACCTCCAATACTATGTTAAATAACAGTGGGGAGAGTGGGCATCCCTGTCTGGTTCCCGATCTCAGTGGAAATGCTTTCAGCTTCTCGCTGTTCAGTATAATGCTGGCTGTGGGTTTATCATATATGGCCTTTATTATGTTGAGGTACTTGCCTTCTATTCCCATTTTGCTGAGAGTTTTTATCATGAATGGATGTTGAATTTTGTCAAATGCTTTTTCAGCATCTATGGAGATGATCATGTGGTTTTTGTCTTTCTTTTTGTTGATGTGGTGGATGATGTTGATGGATTTTCGAATGTTGTACCATCCTTGCATCCCTGGGATGAACCCCACTTGGTCATGGTGTATGATCCTTTTGATATACTGTTGAATTCTGTTTGCTAATATTTTATTGAGTATTTTTGCATCTACATTCATCAGGGATATTGGTCTGTAATTTTCTTTTTTGGTGGGGTCTTTTCCTGGTTTTGGTATTAGGGTGATGTTGGCTTCATAGAATGAGTTTGGGAGTATTCCCTCTTCTTCTATTTTGTGGAACACTTTAAGGAGAATGGGTATTATGTCTTCTCTGTGTGTCTGATAAAATTCCGAGGTAAATCCGTCCGGCCCCGGGGTTTTGTTCTTGGGTAGTTTTTTGATTACTGTTTCAATTTCTTTGCTTGTAATTGGTTTGTTTAACTTTTGTGTTTCTTCCTTGGTCAGTCTTGGGAGGTTGTATTTTTCTAGGAAGTTGTCCATTTCTTCTAGGTTTTCCAGCTTGTTGGCATATAGGTTTTCATAGTAGTCTTTAATAATTCTTTGTATTTCTGTGGAGTCTGTCGTGATTTTTCCATTCTCATTTCTGATTATGTTGATTTGTGTTGACTCTCTTTTTCTCTTAATAAGTTGGGCTAGAGGCTTATCTATTTTGTTTATTTTCTCAAAGAACCAGCTCTTGGTTTCGTTGATTTTTGCTATTGTTTTATTCTTCTCAATTTTGTTTATTTCTTCTCTGATCTTTATTATGTCCCTCCTTCTGCTGACTTTAGGCCTCATTTGTTCTTCTTTTTCCAGTTTTAATAATTGTGATGTTAGACTATTCATTTGGGATTGTTCTTCCTTCTTCAAGTGTGCCTGGATTGCTATATACTTTCCTCTTAAGACTGCTTTCGCTGCATCCCACAGAAGTTGGGGCTTAGTGTTGTTGTTGTCATTTGTTTCTATATATTCCTTGATCTCTATTTTGATTTGTTCATTGATCCATTGATTATTTAGTAGCATGTTGTTAAGCCTCCATGTGTTTGTGAGCCTTTTTGTTTTCTTTGTAGAATTTATTTCTACTTTCATACCTTTGTGGTCTGAAAAATTGGTTGGTAGAATTTCAATATTGTGGAATTTACTGAGGCTCTTTTTGTGAGCTAGTATGTGGTCTATTCTGGAGAATGTTCCATGTGCACTTGAGAAGAATGTATATCCTGTTGCTTTTGGATGTAAAGTTCTATAGATGTCTATTAGGTCCATCTGTTCTAGTGTGTTGTTCAGTGCCTGTGTGTCTTTACTTATTTTCTGCCCGGTGGATCTATCCTTTGGGGTGAGTGGTGTGTTGAAGTCTCCTACAATGAATGCATTGCAGTCTATTTCCCTCTTTAGTTCTGTTAGTATTTGCTTCACATATGCTGCTGCTCCTGTATTGGGTGCATATATATTTAGAATGGTTATATCCTCTTGTTGGACTGAGCCCTTTATCATTATGTAGTGGCCTTCTTTATCTCTTGTTACTTTCTTTGTTTTGAAGTCTATTTTGTCTGATATTAGTACTGCAACCCCTGCTTTCTTCTCACTGTTGTTTGCCTGAAATATGTTTTTCCATCCCTTGACTTTTAGTCTATGCTTATCTTTGGGTTTAAGGTGAGTTTCTTGTAAGCAGCATATAGATGGGTCTTGCTTTTTTATCCATTCTATTAGTCTATGTCTTTTGATTGGTGCATTAAGTCCATTTACATTTAGGGTGACTATTGAGAGATAAGTACTTATTGCCATTGCAGGCTTTAGATTCGTGGTTACCAAAGGTTCCAGGTTAGCTTCTTTAGTATCTTACTGCCTAACTTAGCTCGCTTATTGAGCTGTTATATACACTGTCTGGAGAGTCTTTTCTTCTCTCCCTTCTTATTCCTCCTCCTCCATTCTTCATATGTTGTGTGTTTTGTTCTGTGCTCTTTTTAGGGGTGCTCCCATCTAGAGCAGTCCCTGTAGGATGCCCTGTAGAGGTGGTTTGTGGGAAGCAAATTCCCTCAGCTTTTGCTTGTCTGGGAATTGTTTGATCCCACCATCATATTTAAATGATAGTCGTGCTGGATACAGTATCCTTGGTTCAAGGCCCTTCTGTTTCATTGCATTAAGTATATCATGCCATTCTCTTCTGGCCTGTAGGGTTTCTGTTGAGAAGTCTGATGTTAGCCTGATTGGTTTTCCTTTATAGGTGACCTTTTTCTCTCTAGCTGCCTGTAAAATTCTTTCCTTGTCCTTGATCCTTGCCATTTTAATTATTATGTGTCTTGGTGTTGTCCTCCTTGGATCCTTTCTGTTGGGGGTTCTGTATAATTCCATGGTCTGTTTGATCATTTCTTCCCCCAGTTTGGGGAAGTTTTCAGCAATTATTTCTTCAAAGACACTTTCTATCCCTTTTCCTCTTTCTTCCTCTTCTGGTATCCCTATAATACGAATGTTTTTCCTTTTGTATTGGTCACATATTTCTCTTAGTGTTGTTTCATTCCTGGAGATCCTTTTATCTCTCTCTATGTCAGCTTCTATACGTTCCTGTTCTCTGGCTTCTATTCCTTCAATGGCCTCTTGCATCTTATCCATTCTGCTTATAAATCCTTCCAGGGATTGTTTCACTTCTGTGATCTCTTTCCTGACATCTGTGATCTCCTTCCGGACTTCATCCCACTGCTCTTGCATTTTTCTCTGCATCTCATCCCACTGCTCTTGCATTTTTCTCTGCATCTCATCCCATTGCTCTTGCATTTTTTTCTGCATCTCTGTCAGCATGTTCATGATTTTTATTTTGAATTCTTTTTCAGGAGGACTAGTTAGGTCTGTCTCCTTCTCAGGTGTTGTCTCTGTGATCTTTGTCTGCCTGTAGTTTTGCCTTTTCATGGTGATAGGGATAGTTTGCAGAGCTGGTACAAGTGACCGCTGGAAGAGCTTCCCTTCGTGTTGGTTTGTGGCCTTTTCCTGGGAGAATAGCGACCTCTAGTGGCTTGTGCGGGGCAGCTGTGCGCAGACAGGGCTTCTGCTTCCTGCCCAGTTGCTTTGGGGTTTATCTCCGCTGTTGCTGTGGGCTTGGCCTGGCTGGGGCTGTTCCTCCAAAATGGTGGAGCCCCGTTGGAGGGGGAGCGGCCAGGAGGCTATTTATCTCCGTAAGGGGCCTCTGTGCTCCCTGCTGCCCAGGGGGTTAGAGTGCCCAGAGATCCCCAGATTCCCTGCCTCTGGTCTAAGTGACCTGTCCTGCCCCTTTAAGACTTCCAAAAAGCACTCTCCAAACCAAAACAACAAGCAACAATGAGAGAGGGAACAGAGAGAATGGGAAAAAAGAGAAAAAAAAAAAAAAAAAAAGGAAAAAGCAAGCGATTTTTTTTTTTTTTTTTTTTTTTTTGTCCTCAGGTGCCGGTCCCAGGCACTCGCTCTCTGGTCCTGCTGCCCTGTCTCCCTAGCACCAGGGTCCCTGTCCTTTCAAGGCTTCCAAAAAGCACCCACCCACCGGTCCCGCAGGGAAGGAACGCTCGATATTCTTTGTCCTCAGGCACTGGTCCCAGACACCCGCTCACCAGTTCCGCCGCCCTGCCTCCCTAGCACCGGGGTCCCTGTCCCTTCAAGGCTTCCAAAAAGCACTCGCCAAAAAGAGAGAAAAAAAGGGGAAAAACGCGCGATTTCTTCCGTCCTCAGGTGCCGGTCTCAGGCATCCACCCACCAGTCCCACAGGGAAAAACGCGGGATATTCTTTGTCCTCAGGTGCCGGTCCCAGGCACCCGCTCACCAGTCCCGCCGCCCTGCCTCCCTAGCACCGGGGTCCCTGTCCCTTTTAGGCTTCCAAAAAGCACTCGCAGAAAAGAGAAAAAAAAAGGGGAAAAACGCGCGATTTCCTCTGTCCTCAAGTGCCGGTCTCAGGCACCCGCCCACCGGTCCCGCAGGGAAAAACGGGGGATATTCTTTGTCCTCAGCGCCGGTCCCAGCCACCCGCTCACCAGTCCCGCCACCGTGCCTCCCTAGCACTGGGGTCCCCGTCCCTTCAAGGCTTCCAAAAAGCGCTCGCCAAAAAGAGAAAAAAAAAAAAAAAAAGGGGAAAAACACGCGACCTCCTCCGTCCTCAGGCACCGGTCTCAGGCACCCACCCCCAGGTTTCGCAGGGAGAAACGCGGGATATTCTTTGTCCTCCGGCGCCGTTCCCAGGCACCTCCTCACCGGTCCCGCCACTCTGCCTCCCCAGCAACGGGGGCCCGTCCCTCTAAGGCTTCCAAAAAGCGCTCGCCAAAAAAAAAAAAAAAAAAAAAAACCGCTCCGGTTTCTCTCCACCCGCCGGGAGCCGGGGGGAGGGGCGCTCGGGTCCCGCCGGGCTGGGGCTTGTATCTTACCCCCTTCACAAGGCGCTGGGTTCTTGCAGGTGTGGATGTGGTCTGGATGTTGTCCTGTGTCCTGTGGTCTCTATTTTAGGAAGATTTTTCTTTGTTATATTTTCATAGCTCTATGTGTTTTTGGGAGGAGATTTCCACTGCTCTACTCACGCCGCCATCTTGGCTCCGCCCCTCTCAACTGACTTTTTGTGTCTTCATAGCTAATAAGTGATTATTAATTCTGTGGAGAGCCAGGTGCAGAACTCTACAAATAGAGTAATATAATCCCTGTAACATTTAGGTCAAGCAATGATTTCACTAACTGGTGGAGTGTGGACTCCATGAATGCAAAGGATATTTAGAACTTTCCATTTCTAGGGATAAGGCCTTTAAAGCTGCTGCTCTGTAAAACCACAGATGAACGGTGTTTAATTGTGGGAGTTAACTCTTTAGTCCCTCTTTGAACCCACTAGAAAGTAGGAGGGTCTAGATCTTTGTGAATGTCAGGAGGATGGTTATTTTCCACGGACAAATTCTTAGTCTCTGTTTGTCAACTATCTCAAACTGTGTGTGGGAGCAGATTTCACAGATGTGTGCTCCTGTTTCAGTTCTGAGAACCCATCTGGGAAATAATATTCTCATATCCTTCTTAGTTTGATCTCTAATTACATTTTTTGATACCTATCCCTTACCATTTCTTCTAAATTATATAAATCAGTACAGATATCTAATATCTGGCAACTGTAGATATTATGTTTCTGATACTAGTAATACAAAGATTTTTCTTGAATACGTAAGTTCTGCATAAATCATAGCTTTAAATTATTTCTAAATTAAGATTAATTTATATGAAGTGATAAAATGTTATTGGATTCTTGTTTATCATCTTTACTATTCATGAAGGAGCAATTCTTTCCTCTTTTCTCCAGGGTCTTTAATAAAATTAGCCTTTGTAACCATTTTCGTGTCGGTTGACTGTGAATGAGGAGGACTAGTGAAGCAGGAAACTAAAATAGTTTTGATGTTTTAATTTTAATACTAATCATTAAGCTATGCTTAATATATACTTAAGTTATATTTTTCACTGATAAACTTACTAGTTTAGTTCTCAGGAACTAAGACTAAATCATTCTTTTTTTTATAATGTGTTTCTGGCTACAGAGCTTTGTTAGATTTTTGAAATTCTTTATATTTGTATGCCGTATTGGGAAACAACTTTGGCAGCTAAAAATCACCTTGATTATTGACAGAAGGCTTACATATATGTGCTCTTAAGCACTTCCCTGCCTATGTGTATAGATTTTTCTTTAAAAGGTAAACATATGGTATCTTGAACATATTTTCACCATTAAGAGAGTATGTGTTTGCTATGAGTACTTAAGAGAGGTGTTTAACATTCATACTTATTTTATTAAAACATTATACTATAATACTCATGTTTATTTTATTATTAAAATATCACACTTTGATATTCATACTTATTTTGGAAGTAGCCCCAGATATTTTAGATAGAATTTTCAGGGTTTGAAAAGCCCTCAGAGACCTCAAAAACTTATTTAATGCTGCTAGTTGGTGAGATCCCCTCTAGAATGAAAGCTGTAGAAAACTGAGACATGACTTTAGGGCCTGGGATATGGGAGATGTCCAGTATGTGAATGGATTAGTAACCTCCCCGATTCTACATGGGAGGATCCTGAGGCCTAGGAAGGCTAAACGGTGGGCCTAAGGTCTGTTAGCAAGCAGGGGGAACTAAGTCCCTGGGCCGTGTTCCAGGGTGTGGTACATACCAGGCCGCACTGTGAGCCCATGTTCACAAGAGTCCTTGGTGTCGTTCTAAGTGGAGGCAGCTCCTCAATTCCCAAGTGCTGGCATGGCTTTCAGTCACTTGTCCCTGCCCAGGGTCCTTATTCTTCAAGCCAGTGGGAGCGCAGGATGTTGCTCCTTCTCTCCTTCATGCCTTAATTGTTGACATAGGTTCTGAGCTGGGGATTCAGCAGCTGACAAAGGAGAAATGGTCCATCTGTGTATGGAGCTTACAACTTCTCCTCTCTTTGCTGTTACTCTGTTCCTCCCTCTGTACTCCACGCCCAAGCTCACGTGGGACTTTTATGTTATGGTAACTTTTTCTTTGGAAACAATTTTATCTTCACAGAAAAGTTACAAGAATGCAACAAAAATCCCCCATATATCCTTTACCCAGATTTACTTACCGTTGACCTTTACCCCATTGCTTTATCATTACCCACTCACACACTCTCTCTACACACGAATACAATTATTTTTTGTGAGTAATTTGAGAATAAGTAGCATACCTCATGGTCCTTTGCCCCTAAATACCTCAGTGTATGTCCTAAGAATAGGGATATTCTCTTATATGAATCATGGCACTGTTACCAACTTAAGTAAATTTAACATCAATAAGACCCTTCAGCTTAGTTTTTTTTTTGTTTTGTTCCTTTCTTTTTGAAAGTTATTTTTTTCCCCTAGCTGATCTCTGTAGGGAAACAGATCTGGGAGAAGGAAAGTAACAGACATGGAGAAAATGTTATGACATCGTAAAGCCTACCAAGTTCCTAGAGTTAAGGCTGGCTTCACGTGTGCAGTCACACAGGGCCCTGTGCTTGGTTTGTTGCTCGACTGTCTTGAAATTCTTAATTTTTGAAAACCCCGTATTTTCATTTTGCACTGGACTCCAAAATTGTGTAGCTGGTCCTACTTAGAGTACTTAGGTACTGCACTGTGAACTTCTGATTCTGATATTGTAGGTCCTGCTGTAGATAAGGAAACTGAAGCTGGCAGGGATTTAAAATAATTTGACTCAGATTGCTGAGCTACCTGTGGGCCCAAGAATTGAACTCAGGCCTTCCTGATACCATATACAATGGCTGTCACATCATTTCCAACTACTCCATGTCCCCGCCCCCATTGTGTTTAGTGATAATTTCTGGATTTGGAAATGACCTGTTTTTTCCCTTTTTCTCCTAAGGAATTCTACCTTCTTTTGATACCATAGTCTGTCTCATCCTAAATCCCTGGGCTGAAGTGTCCATGAGAAGACCATTTGGAGAGCTTTAATAAGTCATGATTGTCTCAAGGGACGTGCCCATGAGTAGTCTCCATCTCAGTCTTTTCCCTGTCTTACAGAGAAAAGGCTGCCTGTGGCCATTCCTTCATTTATACTTCCCCCATAACACAACTGCAGCAACTGGTTCTGTGTCCCCAGCTTTTGGAGTCCCATTGTCATCCTTTGGAGTCTAGGTCCTGCCTTATTCCCAGTGCCTTCCTGGGAACTGGAGAACTATCTGGAGTGGGAGTTTCTTGTTAGGGTGAGTCTTCCTGTTCTCAGACCTCGTTGGTGCTCGCGACTGGCTGGATCCGTTTTAGACCCAGGGAATACACCAGTGAACACGGATACATTCCTGCTCTCAAGGAGTTTATGTTGTGGTCCTCCCTGTTGCTATGTCTGATCTACCTGTTTGGCAGAAAAAAATTAATAAATCAGTACTGTTTTTGAGAAAACAAAGATAAGAAAGGCTAAAGAAATGAAATTATTTGACTTGGGGAAGAGAGACTGCAAAAGTGTTAGTATATTTAAAAATTCACGGTTGAAGTTGTGGAGAACAGCCGCTTTCTATTTCAAGGGAAAGAAGCAAAAGAGTCAGTTTTTCATTTCCGTAGAGTAATTTAGGTTAGGAATTTACACTCTTGTGATATGGAAATGCACTGTCGCATTGGAAGAGTCAGTAAATGCGATCTCTGTCCTTGGTTTTCTTCCAGAAACAGGGGTGCTGTTTCTCTGTCCAGGTCATTTAAGGAAATTCTTTCCCTAAAGGTCATATTTAGTTATTAAAATGTCTTCCCCAGGCATTCCAGGATTACGTTTTCAGAGGCGTGCATCTCCTGTGCTGTCCTCCAGGGCATTCATGGCGGTCCAGCTCTCCTGGAAACCTGCCTCCTGTTCTTGGGAGGGTCTCCAGCCCGCCGCGCGCAGACAGCCCTGAAGACCGCTGGGGGTGGGGTGACCTTGATGAGCAAAAGGAGCCTAGAGTTTGGTCCTTCCTTCCCCTGGCCTGTGGGAGGCTTTCCAGAGATGGGCTGCTCAGTGTTGGGCTTGAGCTACTGTGGCTACTGACTCTGTATTCAGGGAGTCTGGATTGTTCCCAGCTCTCTGTACTCAGAAGAGCATTGTTCAGAAGGAGTTATTTAATATTCTAGAATCTCCTTCTCCCCTTTCCCTCAGTCCTCACTACTTACGGTTACCTTTTTTGGCATTCCTCATGGGACCAGGCTGTATGTGCAGTGCTCCGTATTACCAGGTAAGTGGCTTTGCTTTATGACGACCACATGTACCTCCTGTTTGAATGCACATAGTGTAATCTCTATTTAACTGGCTGTTAGCTAAGTCATGCCAGGGCAAGTAATATCATTTATCTTTTATTAGACCCAGAGATGTCAGATTAAGGCATGGTAAATGGCCTTTATTAAAATATCAGATATGAAAAGCGTGGTTATTATATAAGCAAACAGTCCTCCATTAGGTGGAGTGTACAAATACTTAAGGTTTATTCTGGACGTTTACACTACAGCTGTTCCCTGCCAGGGCGGAGGTAAAGGGGCTTCTCGGTTGCAGGGAACGAGTGCTTCGCGAGTGCTGTGGGGGAGTCTGAGTGTGTTACTACTTACATTATGAGAATTTAATTAAAGCTTCCACCCTTAGAGTAGCTACTTGTTTTAGTATGTGTCACTGTCAACAACCATTAGAGATTCCCATGTGCCCACCTACCTGGTTAATTCTCCTCTGTTAATGTTATAATGAATACTGATCAGAACTAATGGTAGATATTCCACCAGTTGATGCTGATTTGTAAAGTCTGTGCACCTTTATTTATATCTGGATATGTGCTCATGAAACCCAAATGTTGGTTGAATTTTCACATTTCCCATCTCCACCAACAACAGGTCAGGTGCTGTATGTGTTCACTGGCCTCAAGCTCCTGGGTTTCTTATAGAGCCTGTGAATGAAATCTTGCCCGTGAGGTCTCAGTGGTTTTGTGGTTAGCTCAAACTGAAATCAAGCTCTGAGCCTACCAAGGGTTTTATTTTGAATTATACTGACATCTTCATCAAACTGACAGTGACGTGCCTGTAAATTTTATGCCAACCTGTAAAATTTAAAGTGACATGACCAATAAATAATCACGTCTTTCAGAAAAAAGAAAAATTTAAAGCCAAGAGTCTTGAAGAGGAGATCAATAAATCATCAAGGAGGCATCATTTCAGGGAGGCAGTCAGGCTAAAGGGTGGTTCATCTCTGTCCTGTGAAAGAGAGCAAAATTAAATTTGGGTAATAGTCGGTGCATTTTGGGATTCAGGTGCTTAAAAATGTGCAACAATTACTGCCCAGTGATGAGTGTCAGGTTTTAAATATAGGGCAAGTCCAGACTGGCTTATTTGACAAGCATATGTGATTTATAGGACCTGTTCTATATCACTGGAATATACAGTTATTTCTCTCCAGTGATGAATAAGAGCCAGGTTAGGCCTGCTACCTAAATAAAACCCTTGTTTACGCCGTTCCTAGGATGGGTTTAGCAGGCACAGGATGGACGCCCGCAGCCCGCCGGCTCTGCCTTTCCTCTTGGCTGCAATCTGTGGAGTACACTTGGGTTTGTGACTTAAGTTTTTGGTTTTACTCTGGTTACCAATTCTTGCAATAATATGCTAAGTATGCATGCACAGTGTGTGGGAAGAACACTGTGTTTGGATTAGAAAACTCAGTTTCAGGTCATTTTTCCCCATGTGCTAGTTTTGTGATCTCAGGCAAGTCATGGAGAGCCTCCAAGTCTCATTTCCTCTCCATTGAAAGCAGGATGACCCACTTCTGTAGTTGTCAGGTACCTGTTTCCGAAAGGACTTTGTAAGGGGTAGGATGTAGAGGGCGAGATTATCATTTTTACTTCTGTTGAGCATTTAGGTACATTGCATACCTCTTTGTGGAGTGCCTTCATTTTTCTTTTGAAAATGAACTCATGTTCCATTTTGTTCCATGACTTGATGCAAAGATGTAGCAATTGTCTAAATAGCCCCAACAGGGTTTTCAGAGCTTCGTATAATAGTGATTTCCTTAAATGCATTGGTGATGAATAGGCCTAGGTGTATACTGTGCTGGTTTGTTTGAACTGATAGATGATCCTTATTCTTTTTAATCCATTTAACTCCAAATTTGCAATGACTGCAGCAGCTTTAATCTAGTGAGTTGAGTCCATTGAAAATACAGAGAGCAGATTTCCAGTACCATCCATAGATTAATAGACACTCAGAGGCCAAAGTCTCTACTCTTCAGTTTGCTACTTTTCTTTTTCTTAGCTCTGTGACTGGCACAGGTGTAGTAATGGCATGGTGCTGCCCCTACTTCAGAATCAGAGATTGCTCAGGATAGCTAGTTGAGTACAGGTAGCCTTGAGTGGTGCCCAGTGTCCCCAGAATGATCTGGAACAGCAAAGAAGGGGGGAGCCAGAGAGAATGCCACAGTGGTAGGTACTCTCTATCTTATGGAAGCAAAAGTGCTTGCTTATCCTGGAAACATCTCCCTGGAGAATCCACTTGGCAATTTTCCTGCACCTGGCTCTGTGTCCTTGTATGTATTTATAGGATTCAACCCCTTGATACTTAGAGGGGTTTCATGCGTTTGTGTAATTACACTGGTGTTTTGCTATATGACTTTAATTCAGGATTTGGGTTTCCTGTGTAGTTGAGTGCACAGTGAAATTTCCTAAAAGGAATTAAGTGCCAGTAGCTCTGTTTATTGTTCTAAAGGCTCTCAGATGAAACACTGTATTGCATGATACAAATGGCATGCTCAGCATCTCCATGCTGCCTTATCTGGTGAAGAGCACTAGTACTAGAGACAAACTGAGGGGTTTCAAATCCCAGGGCTGTCAGTCATTTGTTGTGCCAGCTCAGGGAGATTGTTTAACTTCTCTCTGCCTCAGTTTCCACATCTGAAACTAGAGAAAGGATTATACCTAATGCACTCATAGGAGGCAGTGTGAAGATTAAATAAGGCATGCACAGTGCTAGAAGCAGTGTCTGAAAACATAGTGCATGCTTCGTAAATGTTAGTAACCCTCAAAGTTCTCTATTGTTTCTATACACCAGTGGGAAGGGATTATCTCTTCCCTAGTTCAGTGTTACTAAAAGCTGGCTAGTCTTTAAAAAATGTCACTTTTTTTCTGAATTAATGAAATGTTGGTTCTAAATAATTTTAGTTAAATTTCAGAAGAAAAACACCTTGAGATCCCTTTGTTAACCTTTTTCAGATATTTTTCTAGTCTTTCATTCTGTTTCTATATATGTATATTTTACATAATTAAAATCACATTGCATATCTAGTTTGTATCCTCTTTTCACAGTGTGTCAAACATTCTCCAGGTACTTGTAGTATTTTAAAAACATTGTTAATGGCTAGAAAGTATTCCAAAACATGAATGTATATGTAGTTATTCCCTTGTTGAAAGGCACTTAGATTGTTGGTAGTTATTCCTTGTTATGACTAATGCTAAGGAAAGATCCTTGCATATAGGTTTTTGTATTTCTGATGATTGCTTTATGGTAGCTTTCCAGCAGTAATTGTCACTAGCTAAGTGTAAACATTTTTACAAATCGTACTGCATCTTTCCTGATGACTTTTCATTAAGCTTCTTAACAATTTCTGCTCTCAATTTTCAATTGGTCAGCAGTCTGTGAAAGTTCCTGTGAAATCTACCCTTTACCAAGCTATCTAGGTGCTTAGAGGAAAGGGTGGGGCTGGCTGGGCGCCCCGAAGGCTCTTTCGCAGGGAAGCTGCTCTCCCCTGCTTTTGCACTGCTTTACATCTTGTGAAGAAAACTGAGTATGTTAAAAAGTGAATGCGTAATTTGGGATTACAGGTTTACAGACTGTTTTTCTTATTAAGCATCTCTGTGTTCCTATGCCAGAGGCACTAACAGCTGGCATTGTGTGGGAATAGCCTCTAACTGGGGAAAGTGAGGACTTCTGCAGTTAGGCCTGAAGTCTTGCAGATGGTTCCCTTGACCTGAAGCATGGAGCCCGTGGGAAGGGCGGGTGGGAAGGGCCAGCTGGGATTCGGCTTGGTCTGAATCCTCGTGCGAGCTTGGATATCTTGTCCAACTTGGATCTGTTTCCTTACCTTTAAAATACGTGTTCTCATATATCTCCTTGCAGAATTTTCATGATGACTAGAGAAAGTAATGTTTGTGTAGTGTGGTGTTTGGTAAAATGGTGGCTTTAATAAAAATTGTCTCATGAAGTGACATAGCTTCCATGTGTGTGACTAACTGGACCTAGGAGTTTTGGGGCAGATACATGCCATGCTTTTGCCCTGAGTTGGTCTTGATTCAAAGTTATGGGACTGGTGATATGGAGGTGTGTGGGGGGAGGGTAAAGTGTAGAACCTCTTCAGTGGGAGACTCAATTAAATGAAGTTCCGTTACACCGGTGATTGGAGTGGCCGTTCCCTTCCAGCTATTAAGTACCTACCTGTCCAGGTGCTGCGTCGGCTCTTGGTCTCCACGAGCTTACTTACTCCTTAGACATACCTGGTGAGGTGGGTACTGCCGTGGAGGGGTCCCCTCACTTGGGTTGTCAGATTTAACAAATAAAAATACAGGAAAATTGCATGGGACATACTTATACTAAAAATGTTTGTCGTTTATCTGAAATTCACATTTAACTGGGCATCCTATTTTATCTGGCCACCTACTCCTAACTTCCCATGATCCTGCAGTGAGCATAGGAGAAAGCTGAGACTTGAACTTTCCTCCATCTGACTCGGAAGCCCACGCTGTGACCTGTTACTCTGTGATACTTCTTTAAGAAATCAGAAGTAGAAGTCAGGTGTGAGAGGTGAGGAAATGCTGTCAGATAGCTTAAAGTCCTTTACCTGTAAACTTCGAAGCTGACCTTGGAGGCATTGTTCCCTATATTTCACCTGTTTGGAAAGATAATTCCATATTAGGTCTAATTTAAAACTGGAGAAAGGTAATGCGGGTTTCTAAGATATGTAATGTATATACCAAGTCCTGTGCTCAAACTAATCTGGAAAAGTCCAATCTTTTCAAATGAAGGTTTCATGTAAGAAGTTAAGGCTTCTGAAGCTATAGAGTTATTGAGGTGACCTGTCAGAGCAGCATCACTGCCCACCAAAGTCTGTCAGCCTAGACTTGACATTACGTGGGATGTTCTGTTGGCAAAATCCTGGGGGTTAGTCAGGGGCCATGTGTCACCCATCCAGTACCTCTGTCAACCTTAGTATAGGTACACTGGGCTCCAAAAACCCTTGAATGTTCTTTGATGGTCCAATGCATACTCATGGGCTATGCCTACTCTTTAAAAGCCCACCCACCTGCCCTGTGGAGCTGCTGTGTGCTCCCCCTGGGTGTGGCTTGGCCTTTGAAGGTGCCCCATTCAAGATGAATCTGAGGCAGGGCCAATCCTACAGCATTGGGCTCCATATCAGACCGTCATGCCAATCTTCTCAGGGAGGAGCCTGGGCGAGTTTTCAGGATGAGCTGGGTGAAGCCCTTGGAAGGAGGAGCCCCTTGTGCATGAGGAGCGTGAGTGGCAGTCTGCTCCTGTCTCTCTCCCGATTCCTTCGTGTTGCCGTCACAGTAACGTGGACGGAGATCTTTGAAAGGAAAGGGGAGGGGAGGTTTTCCAAACTTTCGTTTCCATCTTTTTCTGGATTGAGTGGGAAATTTACACAAAAATTCTTTTTGCTTTTTGGGTATTGTTGATTCTAGGAAGTTGAAGGAACTAGAAATCCATCACTTGGCACCAATTTTGTGTTATGGGAACACTGTTGCCTTGTTGTGTAAGATTATCTGGGAGTATTAATCATTTGAATAATTTAACAGGAGTGGGTAGTTCTGAGATACCTCAAGTTTTGGGGTGCCACTCTGTGTTCAAAGTACTGATCAGTTCAGATTAAACAATGAAGTCCACTGCTTTTCTGGGTTGATGTAAAGGATTTCAAAACTAATAACGATAGTGCAATAATGGTAATATAAAATAATTGTGGTTCTGACCACTTTATGTGTATTAAATTAATTCTTGCAAGAACACTTTGAAGTGGAAACTCTTATGCCCATTGCACAAATAAGGAAACAAAGGGGCAGAGAATTTAACTTGCCTAGGGTCACACACACGGTTGGTGGCATAAGCAGGATTTGAACCCAGACAGATGAGTTCCTAACGTCTTAACTGCTATTTTGTATAGTTGTGTACATATATGTATGTTAGGGACAATCTTGCAAGAAGGATATTCTGTTTGTGTACCTCCCATCACACCACTGGAATTTAAATTTCTCAAGAGTATTTAAGAGTACATGATGGGGTTTGCAAATTGGCTGAGGGGTGTGCCACTTGGGAGACACATGAATGGGAATTGGGGTAGACTTAACTGGGAAAAGCTGGGTAGGTCGGCAGGCTGTGCTGGGTGGTCCCGATGGGAAATGGAGTAGAGGAATTCATGTTGGCATGTACACAGTGGGAGGTGCTGGGAGTCTCAGGGGCTACAGCTGAAACTGGGGAGAAGAAAATGGCAAGAGGGTTTGATATTAGAGAATTCTGAGATTAGGGGAGTTGATGCTTAGGATGGAGTGACCTAGTTACAACTCTTAGCTGTAGACTAGTAGTAAATTGCTTGTGAAAAATCTTCCTCTTGGTCTGTCTACTTATCATCTATAAAGAAGTTGATTAAAGCATGCAAATAACGTTGACATGTACTTTTAGGAAAACTGTAGTCTAATAATGTGCTTGCTCATTCACTAAACACTGTTTTTTTCAGACCCATTCATACTGCTTACCTTGCCCATAAGGCTGTGATTTTACCTGAGAAGTAGCCCCTCACTTCCTGTGTTTTGAAACTGTAATCTCATTCATTCTAAGTTGGAAACATTCCAGTCTTTTCTGTGATCACTGCTGTGTTTGTGGAACCAGGACAAAAATCAAGGAAAAGCTTCAACACTGTCAGTTTATACGTGCCTAACCTGATCAGCCCAAAAGTATTGTACTGTGTGAAGGACTACCCGTGGCTTCTTTTTTAATGGATTGTTTTTGCCTCAAATGGAGTGATGTTTGCTTCCCGAGAGTGTGCGTGTCTCTGTGTGTGTGCATGTTCATTTTCTGCATTCAGCCTGCGTCACTACCATGGCAATCAGTGTTTCTCAGTGGCCTCTGTAGGTGAGGAGGGTTCTTTGATGGTTAAAGACCTCCACTTCCCAGATATTAAATGTGCATAATGCCTTGAGGGCTTTAAGCACTATGCTAAGCATGCATGTCTCATACCCAGAGTAGCCACAGCGCCTGCATTCCTGCAATAGCGGCAGCCCTGAGCAGATGCTGCCAGTGCTCTTGTCTGCCTGTGCTTTTCACTTTGGGACAAAGTTCTATAATCATATCTCATGGATTTGTTTTCTCCACACTATAAAGGCTGAATTGTGAAGATCTCATCATGCCATAAAGGGCAGCTAAGCCATGGTCTTGGGGCTGCTAAAGATTTCTTTGCCTTTTTTCTTTTCCTTTTTTCGAGATGTATATCAGGAAAAGGCTTTGCCTTTAGAGAGAAATTTTACTGCACTTGCTAATAATGTATAATAATATAAAATTTAATGGCAGACCTTGAAGTGTATAAAAACTTAAGTCCAGAAAAAGGTAAGAGTTATACTACTAATTTTAAGGTAAGTGTAATGGTCCTAGAAAAAGATGGTATACATTTCTTATTTTATTTCATGTTTAGTTAAGTTTAAAGATTCATTTAACTCTTGACAGTATGTTTGAGATATTTCAGTATGAGATGAAAAGGTAATAAAGTGGGGCTGTTTTTTCTTGCAAATGTGTACTTTGTAATGGTAGAGTTTGCATGCTAATGAATTGGAAGTACATTATTAGAATAAAATGGTCAGTGACAAAACCATTTATATTCTTAGGCTACAAGTCAAGGATACAGACATGCTTAAAAATTTCATTTGTCTGACACTTACAGTGGGTTTTAATTTGAACATTATCAAGTCTTATTCAGTTTGAATAATGATGAATAAAGGTATTTTAACTTTACATTAAAATGGACAGAATGATTCCCAGTTTGTATCAATTAAAAATTGTACAGTGAAAATAATTAGCTTTGTACAATGAAGTGGTATAACTATTTAGCATAGATAAAATGGAGGCAGAATCCATGTATCATGTTCTTAGAGCCTGTCAGGTCCAGTAGCATGAGAGAAACACTTGAAAGTATGAGTTAGGGAGATCAGGAATTTAAAATATATAGAGATTGTTCTTGTAAGAAATGTTCCTGTGTGGTTAGATGAGTAAATGATATGTCAAGAAATGTTTTCTAGAGTTATTTGCAAACTGAGATACTTATGTTATTTCAGATTATTCATGTGTGTCCACTCAAATATAACTTCATCGTGTCAGTGCTCCATCTGAGAACCTGTCTTATGATCGCTGCTACTTTGCAGTATTGACTTTGATGTGCCATGTTCACTGTAGCAGCATTGATGCTTGATTTTTATTCAAAATGTAAATTAGACGATGGTTGACACTTCCTGAGTATAATTGAATTTTCTAAGCCTCAGGAAGGACCTTTTAACAAAAATAGGGCAGGATTTGGGTAACTAAATATGCAGTTTGTCAGAAAGATTTTCCATTTAGAGTTTTGTCTTTTAATATGTTTGGAAACTCTTTTGTATGCCAAATGTAGGAATAAACTGAATTGCATAGCATACTCTCAGGATTGTCTTGCATAATATACATCATGGAAGTAGTGGTGAAAGTGACAGAAGTCACTTTTGCCATATAAAATAATCTTTAAACTTAAAGTTATACTTCAATTCTTACTCATTGTGGAAATCTGAATGCATTTCTCTAGTCATACAAGCTTTTAATGTTGACAAATGTAAGGTGTCTTGTTTCAAGGTAGATGTCTTCACATACAGATGATCTTACTAGAGGTTTTTTAAAATAAGCACATATCTCATATTTAACAGATTTTCAGTTATTTAGTTTAATAATCCATTTTGCTGAGTGAAAAATTCACTGGCTATACATCTTGGTATTAAATTTATAAATCTTAGTGCGTAGCAAGACTATTTTTAAATACATGTTTTTCTGAATTCCAGGTCAGTTTTAAATGGAACATCTTAAATTATACAGATGAACTCTATTTCAAAGTGTGTGAAATTAATAGATTCGGAATTTATATGAAACAGTAATATGAGTGGAAGTGGTTTCAACTGATGGGAATGCAAAGTTGAAAAATGTTTGTTCAGACCCAAGAGAAGAAACCTGAGTTTTGATGGTATATCCTTAGTCTTAAAGTGTGTAAGAAGTATATGAAGTATAAAACTCATGTTTGCTCCTACATCTTGTATTTATACATATACTTAGGAAATTATGATTATGATCATTGACCTCAAAATTTAGTGTGATATACTAAATATCTGAGAGAGTCATTGCAGTGATTCTTAAAACAACACTATGTAGGGGACTTGAACTACAGCATAAAAACAGAAGTCAGTGCAAGCTTCAGGCACGTAAGGCAAGTGTTTTCATAATCTTTTTATGTCTGTGAACTCCAACTTCCTTTTTAGTAACTAGAGATAAAATTACTTCCTTGCTGCAGGGGGGCCATCAGGTGATAAATTGGGGATCAACAGAGGTGAGGCTCAGAACCTCACCCCCCCTGTTTTGAGAGAAATCTTCTGCATCCGTGGATGTTTTGCTGCCCTTGTCTAGCTTGGATTAATACTTAGTCCATAGGCACACACCTGATCATCTACATTTGCCCTCTTACAGCACTAAACTATGTTTTCTACCTTTATCTTGCATCTACCTACCACTTCAGCATTTTATTAAAAATAAAAAAAATAATAATACTAAAGGGAGAAATGTGGGATCCACATATAAATCAAGTATAAAAATCAAACAAATATTCATATTTGACCTGATTGTTTATAGTGCATAATGCATGATCAAAACCGAAAGTTTCTGTGATGAATGCCCTTGTACTGTTCACCATGTAAGAATTTATTCACTATGTAAGAATTCATTCACCATGTAAGAACTTGTTCATTATGCTTCAGAAGATTGGAGACTGACGAGAACTAGGCTTGAGATGGATTAATGATTGTGCATTGAGCATTGACCCCCCTATATAGAATTTTATTGTTGTTAACAACCATTTGATCAATAAATATGAGAGATGCCCTCTCAAAAAAAAAATTACTTCCTTGCTGACTTCACAATGTTGCTGTAAGAATTACTGAAAGCATTTGGGATGTGGAAAAGGGCTACAGAAATGTAATAGGATATGATCATAGAAATAAAGGTAATGCACATTTCCTTTACTTTAACTGAAAAGCCATTGTATTTATTTTGGAATGCAAATAGAAAACACTTTGACCTAAAACTTTGGTAGCTCTGCTACTAATTTTCCTCTTGGCTTAGTGTGACCGATATGCCAGCAGTGTGCGCAGTGTGTAGGCATGCCTTATGGAGGGGGCTGATGTCAGTGCAGGAGTGAGTAGTCCTAGCTTTCTAGATATGGAAGAAGCCATAGCAATTTCACTTTGTTTTAAGGAGAGAAAACAGGCTGAAAATTTTCTCCAAGACGTGGAGTAGACCTGTGGCTGGAATCAGTACTCCGGTTTCCAGATCAGTACTCTTCTCAGTTATGCAGATTTTTGCTTCTTCGAGGTGCTAAACATTTAGATACTTGTGATTTCTCTTATTGTGCCATTTATTATTTATCCAAGGCCATGTTTAGGGAGGGGAAAATTGAGAGTTGCCTGTTGAATCCTTTGCTGCTAGTGGTGCAATCAAAGATAACATTGAATGCTTTATATACACGTGTTGGTTGGGGCTTTGAAGATGAGAAGTATTAACCTCCTTGTCAATAACTCATGATACAGTGTGGAGGCAGGCTTATATCACTAAGTATGGTAGCACTGTGACAGAGAAGCATTCTGGTGGGACCGTGAATGTGGAGAAGTCAGCAAAGGATTTCTAGTGATGACATTTGAAATGAGCTTTGAATAAGAAGGATTACAGTAGGTGGATAAGCAAGGATTGAAGATGAAGAAGTAGTCAAGGGCCAGTTGTTATCATAAAGACCTCATATAATGCAGATTAAGAAATGTGGACATTATCACCTCCCCTTTCCCAAAAAGCAGAAGGCTTTAAGATGGAGAAAGATGAATCCGATTCAAATTTTAGAAAGATCTCTCTGACAATGGTTAGCAAATTGAGGGGAGAGGTGAGGCTGGAACACGAGACCAGAAGCCTCTTGCAATAAATAAGTGAAATACAATAGTCCCAACTCATTTCTTAGCTGACATAGATCTTTCATGAGAAAACACAGCACTCTCAAGTCCACATTTGCCCCTGATCGAAGCTATGCTAGAATTCACATACTTTTTCCTCAGCATATACTTTTTAATCCAGTCACTGTTTTGTAGTTGAGGTAAATAAGCTGCAAGTAGGTGATTACCTGATATGAAATAAAAAATTTCTGCTCTATTAGACAGATTGTGCTTAGTTATGAGTATTTCTTTTTCTTTTACAGAGAACAAAAATTATTTCCACAGGAAGCTCAGATTATCCCAACTCAGCCTTTTTTTAGGTTATGGTACATTTGTTGAAATGTTGTCATGTTGCTTGCATCATCAGTCCAAATATAACATTAGAGTAGAGAGGTCACTGGCCATTCCTTGGTATTTCACTATGCTAAAAATGGCTATTTCCCTTTAATGAAAAAGATGATGCCCAGGATACTGTATACTTTATTCTGTTCCACAGATCCATTGGTTCAGAACTAGATTGTTAGGGCAAGTTCTCCATCATTGTTCCTATTCATAACTGTTTGGCTCTTTTCATGTATTTTCTGGTCTGGATAGATTTTAGAAATAGCCTGTCTAGTCCCAAAAGTAATCTAGTCCCCTGAGTAGGGATTTTTGATTGGAATTGCATTGAATTTATAGAATAGCTGAGCAGCACTGACTTCAAGACACTGAGGCCTCCCTTTCAGGAACATAGAATTCACCATATTTGAGGTCTTCCTTTATGTCAGAAAAGATCCAGAGTTTTCTTGCTGTAAGATATGCACATTTCTTACTAGGTTTATTTTTGTGGTTTTAGTTGGTGTTGTGCTTAGTTTTTTTTCAGTTACATTTTCTTTTAAAAACAGTTGAAAATTTTAAGTACGGTAGTATCGAAGAACTAGAACAATAAGTATGGTCCCTCTTTCAGCCCTCTTCACCTCTTTGCTAAATAAGCTATTTTTAATTCTCTTTTTAGGATTTTAGTGTTATTTTGATATCTCTAAATGATGCACTTATACTGCTACCTACTGGCGTTTCAATTTTTGATATTATCTATTGATTTTCTCTATGGAAGATGAGGAATTAACCCACTTACACTGCTCCCCTCTCCATCTCTCAGTGACTCCATGGGTTGGCTACCTTTGTACCTTTAGTAATTTGCTTACACTTTTGCTTTTTGCTCTGCCAAATACAAATACTCCACCTAGTGACCACAGCACTCGCCTTGCCCTCACTTACCCGTCCTTAATTCTGTCTGATGTAATTTTCCCACTCTTTTTCTGTACTTATAATTACTCCATGTTTTGATCATAGGTTGTTTTTAAATGTTTAATATCAATAAGCAAAGTTTACATACTATGACTACATAAAATTGCATGAGAGCAAAGTAATCATTCAAGTCAATCTTAATTAAGGATATTGCTTCAGAAGATGATATCTGAGGAAAAGGAAAGATTCTGGAGATTTCTATATCAGATGGTGGCATTAAGCTTATTAAAAAAAGTCTCCAATAATTTTGACAATTAGCAATCTTCATCATAACTCAGTGAGGTGAGTGTAGTTATCTCTATTTTTGGGATGAGGAACCTGAGGCCCAGAGAGAGTAAAATAACTTCCCTAGGTCATACTGTCATTGGTAGAGCTAACATTTGAATCCCGTTGGCTGACTTTGGAGCCTAGACTTGCAGCCATGTCCCCTTGCTTAATGCTATTGTTGCTTTCTTGGAGGTAGTAAGATATATAAGCAGGACTCAATTCATTGCCTTCTCTGTATTAAAAAAAACCAAAACCCCTACCATCTCTATAAAGACATTTCAACTTAGCTTCTGCTTTCTGCATATGCCTTTCCACAGCTGACAGGTTGGCCTGACTTTCCCTTGAGTAAATGGACCTGCCAATGAGTACTTCTGGAGTGAGAGACAGAGAGTGGTGTGGTGGAGCCCACAGGGCGGGGTGTAGGGTAGCAGTGAGGGGTATGAATGATTAGGGTGGAACCAGATTATGCAAGGTTTTTAACATCCCTCTGGAGAGTTTGGGCTGAATCTAGTGAAGAAGGGGAGAAGATGATAAGCTTTGGAGGGGATGATTATATACAAGTGGTACTTTAAGTAAAAAATGTACTGTGAAGGATTGATTCAACAAGCCAAAGATAAAGAGTCCTGCCGTCTTCTGGAGAAATTGGTTCAGGCATCTCAAGGCCATGAACCCTAGTCATTGAAGTTTTGACAAATGAGTCATTACTGTCTCTACTTACTTGTCAGCAAAACAGAAGCTACCATGAGAGAGCTTGAGTTACTTCAGTGTCTCTTTGAAGAAAGTGGAATGATTGTTTCTATTGATCTGTTTAAGAATAAGTCATGGCTGTAGATGTGTGTAACAAGGTTTTCATCTAATCCAGTGACCTGTTGCTTCTTGCTTTGCTTTAAAATCAATGTCACTATTGACTGTTTTTCCAGGGAGGGTGTGAAAAGATAAAACTTGGGAGAATATACAGAGGTCTGAGACCACCCACTCCAACGCAGATACGAAATCAGGAGAAAAGAACAGAAGAAATAAGACAGCTCTAAAGGGCAATTTTTTTTGCTCTCTCTTTTATAGTTTCTCTTTGTTCATTTTCCCCCCCTCATTATCATTTGCCTTTTATTCTCTATTTTGAATATCCAAAGTTATACTTGATGACTGTTAAAAAAAGCAATATTGACTTATATTAAATACTGGATGAAGCTTCTTGCCTTTCTCACTCCTCAGGTATAACCGTGGTTGATATCTTTGGCACATGGATTTGCATGCTTCCAAGAGTGTGTATGTGCATGCACACATATACAGAAAGGAGTCACAGCATTAGTGCAGGTCTCACAGGGAATTCAATTTTTATGTGCTCAACAAGGAGAATAAAAAATATAAATTGTGTGGGCCAGTCCCTGACCCACCTTCCTGATCCTACTCATTGAGCCCCAGAATGAACATGAAATAGGACTTAATCTATACTTAGTAATTAAATGCCTCTCATCCAGTGAGCGTTATCCTGATGTTGAGGTTTTTAAGGTTAATTTCAGTTATTTTATACTTTCCTTATTCTCCCACTTTTGTGTTTAGAAAATTTACTCATTCCTTTTCTCAGGTTTTCACTGATGTTTTGAAAAATGAAAAGGCCAGAAAGAACTAGGAAAATGAGAGAAGACAGGAATGGGGAGCATAATAAACAAAAATACACCAAATTTGGTGGTGGTGGAAGGGAGAGGGACCATGCCTCAAATTCTTAGTTACCACTTAATTTTAATCTTATTTAATAAATGTGGCCGGCCAATCCTCTCATTTGGTCATAGTAAATAGTCATTCTGAACCTTATTTTATATTCTCTCACTGTTTACTTTTTTCTGGCTCAAATTTCCTCTTTTCCTGAAGAATGGTGAATGGAAGCAAGGTTCACACAAAGGGGAAAAAGAAGAATAAAACTAATGAAGAATATAGTGTTCCTTCTACTGTGTTTCAATTCCCACTGGTGTCTTGTGATTTCTCCTCGATGAAGTCTTCTTTTTTGTTTTGCCCTAGTTTTCTCATTTCCTTTTGTCTTTTCAGAGAAATTAAATTGAGAATGCATTTGATTTATAAAGCCACATACAAGTCATGAAGATAAGAACCAGTAGTTGGTAATGGCTCTGACATGCATCAGCTCTAAGACATGGAGCAGTTGCCCACCCTTGGTGTTGTGGACCTTTTTGAGATGCTTTCCATGCATTTTCTTACTCAAATCCCAGAGGATTGTCTTTAAGAACAAAACCCAAGCAGCACAAATATTGGCAGTCCTGGCAGAAGCCCTGAGGATCATGGAAAAAAACCAAATTGATGAAGTTCTGACATTGTCAGCTCTCAGTGCAGATAGCGTCAGCAGGTCTTGGTTAACATGCTCTTTGTTGCCACAAAATGGGTAGATATGACCCTGTTGGAAGAGACATCAGTTTTGGTCACTAAAAGGGTGGTGGGGAAATTGTCATAGGATAATGAACAGTGACAGAATGGGAAATGGGTTCCATCAGGAACAGGTCAAGGTTAAGAGGCTGGACATATTGTTTCTTGGTTAAACCATCCAGCTTTATAATTGTGTGATTTGTAGCTATTATTTTTCTGTTTGTTTATTTTCTTTGACTAATGTGTATTTTTTAAATGCACTGTTGTATTGTGCTACTTCTTTATCCTGTCTCATTTATTCTGTCTCCCTGACACAATTCTTAGTTTACACTCCTTTCCTCAACCTCTCATTTACTCAATACATTACTTATTTTCTTTTTTTATTTATATGGCTGGGACCTTTCCCCATTCTCACATGCAAATTATTCTTTTTTATTTTATCATTTTTTTTATAACCTCCAATGAGAGAAGAGAAACACTGAAGGCAGGGAGAGCACCAGGATTTCTTCAGTGCTTTGGTATAGTTGAGGAGACTATAGGATTTGGAATAAAATGACAGCAAAAGACAGCCAAAAGTTGTAATATCAGCTTAGATTTTTAGGTAATCACATGGGTCAATTTCTCTGGCACTCATTTTAAAAACAAGGATTCTGTATTTTAAAGAGTTGTGAGGATTGAATGGGGGCTGGCATGAGTAATCTTCCCCAGCGCTCAGTACATAGGCCTTCAGCACATTACGTCCTTCTCCTGACAGTGCATGCCTGCTCAGCTTAGTATCTGTGTTCCACACACGCATGTCCTCTGTGTCCCATCGCTTCCTTTCTGTCAGGTTGACAACCTGTATCAGTTTTCTATTTGTAATTTTCCTCTCGTCCTTGTAGACTTACCTTTTTACGTAGCTACTCTACAATCAAAACCAAAAATAAGTCAAGCATATGGTAAATGTGTGAAAGAAAAACAAAAGGAAGCAAAAAGTTAAATCCTTAGGTGATTTTAATTAGCAAAATAGCTTATTTAGATGCAGAAACAAATTATGCACTCAATCCTGATAATCACAGTTTACCAACAGTATTTAGTATCCCCCGTGAAGAACTAATATTTGATTATTTGTGTAATTTCTTTCATGCTAAGTCTTTCAAATCCAAAAGCTGTGCTTCTAGTTACTTAGACCTATAGCACGTTGTTACCTTACTAAAGGTAACTTCTAAATGTTAGGTCTTCTGCAGACCAAACATGATATTTTAACAGAATACAAGGAAGAGGACTAAAAAATTGTTAATTTTTACAAACTCAGTTAAAAAAATGAGAGAGTTTTTTGCCATACCTGATTGGCAAAGGTTAATTAAAGATGATATACAGTGTTAACAGAGGTGTGTGAAAATGGAGATTTTATACACTGCTTGTGGGAAACCTGAGTTAGTATTTCTGGAGGGTAGTTTGGCAGTAGACAAACCCTTTGTCTTGGAAACTTTACTTCCAGAAACTAGTCCTATTAAAGTATTTGCACATTTGTGCGGAGATATAGTGATAGGAATGTTTACTGCAGTATTTTTTTTTGTGTGTGATGGCAAGAAAAGTGGAACAGCCTAAATGTACACTAGTAAATAACTGACTTTTTAAAATGATAGCACATCTCTACCATGGGGACAATGCAGCTACTTGCAATGTTGTGAAGATCTATGTTGATTGACATGAGACGGTGCTCATGATTATAGTCAATGGAGAAATATATTCCTGTTTTTCTAAATGCCTTAATGTATGCACAACAGAAAGGTGAAATAAACTAAAAAATATATGCCTCAAAATAGTGATAGCAGTTATCTTTGACAAGGGATTAGGTATGATTTATTTTCTTTTTTATACATTTGTAATTAGCATATATTACATTTATAATCAGAAAAAATCAAATCTACTTAAAAATTGAGTTATATAAATAATCTTTTACTGTCCCACAGCTCTTCTCTGATGAGGGCAGTGCTATTCAGAGCCCCTTGAGGTGGTCTCCTACCCCCGCCGCCTCTCCCTCCGGTTGCTGCTCCAAAGGCAGACCTAATTGCCTTCTCTTGAGTCCTTTTGCTTCAGGCCATACACAAGTCCTTTCCCAATGCTTATCTTTGCGGCCTCTCCTTTCACTCCTTTGCTTCTTTACTACCTAACCATTCAGAACAAGTTGTTCTTTCTTGAAGGTACCCTTTGCTTTTTCTGATATACCCCTGTCTAAAATATGGTCTTTTCTGCCTCAATTGCATGGTAAACTCATCTTCTTTGTCTGTTATAGTTCAATGCAAACTACACTGGACCTGCACACAGGATGTATTGGTGAAGGTAATGCTAGCTGCTGTAACAGATAATGCTCTGTATCTTAGGGGCCAAATACCAGTGTCTTACTGCTCTCATAGTCTTAATGCAGGGGCTCCCACTCAAGGGGCTCTCTTCCAGGTGGTGATTCAGTCACTCAGGCTCCTTGTTTTATGGTTCAGCTGTTGTCAACATATGACTCACAAGTTACCCTAGGTGTGTCTTATATACTTCCTAAGTTACCCCTAGGTATGTCTTCTCTGCAGCCAACTAAAAGGGGAAGAGAAAATAGAGAATCATATGAGGAGATTTTTATGAGGAAGTTTTAATAGGCAAGGCCTCAGTTCTTCTAGCTAGACCCAAGCACTTAGCAATGCCTAACTGCCAAGGGGCCTGGGAGGTGTAATCTGGAGTGAGCCCTGACGGAGGAGGAAATGAGTTTTGGTGAACACATAGTAATCACTACCTAGTAGGCAGAAGCTCAGATCCTAGCTCCACCCCTAGCTGTGTGATGACTCAAAGTTCTTTATTTGAGCCTTGGTTTTCTCATTTGTAAAGTGAGAATAATTAAGACCTACTCATTATTACTAAGAGTTGGCATGAGGATTAAATTTTGAGTCATCATGCATGAAATATTCTGAAATATACAAATACAAGGGAGACACTTTCACGAACACAGATCTCACTGTGCTGCATTTTTAGAAATGTACCTGACCCCTGGATTTGACCAGGAATTGACAAACTATATCCTGTGGATCCAACCTGGCCAGCCACCAGTTTTTGTAAATAAAGCTTTATTTGAACACAGCCATGCTCAATAGGTTACAGATTTTCTAAGTCTGCTTTTGTACTATGCACAAAGGTGAGAGATTGCCACAGAGACTGTATGGCCCCTAAAGCCTAAAACATTTACTATCTGACTCTACAGAAAACATCTGCCAACATTTGGAGTAGACTGTGAGTGTCTGAGGTCTTACTCATTTGTATACAGTACAGTGTCTGAGATGTGGCAGATGCTCAGGGAATATTTACTCAGGGGCTAAAATCTCTTTTTAGAACACTGTAGTTCAGAAATTATGTGGCCCGAAGGCAATTTCAGTAGGAGAGATACCTCCCTCCTGGACTAGGTGAGGGCCTAAGTTTCCTTTGCACTCTTTGAATCACTGAATAGCCATGATAATCAGACAGCCTGAGTTCAGTCCCAGCTGAATCCCCTCTACTGTGCTGTTTTTGCCAGGTTCTTTTCTAAGTGTAAGCAGGTGCCCCTTGTCATCCTTGTAATTGATACAGTCATCAGACTAGTTTCTGATGCATCATTGTTGAGCTCATGGGTGGCACATAATAACTGAATGAGTATTGCAGGGAGTAAAAGGACTGGACTGAGGAATGCTTTGATACTATGAGCATGCTGTCTCATTAATGTTTGCTTCTGCTTGTTATGTAGCCTGACTTTTGCTAGTTTGAAGACATAATAGCCTCAGCAATAGTGGTGTAAAATTGATAGTCACTCTTCCCTCTGATTGGCAAATTAAGAATTTATGTCAACTGATCAGTAAAAATTCAGCATTTAGCATGTAGCAATATTAAGCTAAATGATGGAGAGAGGAGGTTCATTGAGTTAACATTTATCAGTGGCCAACTAGCTGTTAATGCATCATGCATTCTACAAGGTGCCAAGGACAGTAGGATAAATAAGCTGCACTCTCTGCTTCAGGCACATGTACTTTATTGGGAGAAGATACAAAACGAATGTACCAATCCCTCCTTACCTTTGAGAGAGGGAGAATTTTGCTGTGAGATAGTATTTTTATAGACAGTAATATCTGGAGCAAAAATCTCTTCAGCTGGAATAATCAGGAGGTTGAATACTTTGGCTGGTTTTTGGAAAGTTGGGGAGAGAGGCAGAAGAGAATAAAAGATTTCAGCACGTAGTTAATGATGGAACTGGGTCAAGATTTGCTTCCCCATGCATATTCTTAGTTAACGCAAATCTAACCAAAGGCACTTGTCTAAATTGATTAAGTCACATGTTACAGAAGAGGTGTGTTTGCAGCTATGTTTAGTCCATACATTTTTGTAGTGTTCTCTTGTTGTTTTTGAGCAGTTACCTTTGAAAAGAATAAAGAAACACATGTATTTAGAAAACCTTTGTAAAATTTAGCCATTAAAAATACCAGAGTATGTTACCCCAAGAAATTTGCAGAACACGGACGAAGTCTCACTCCACTTGGCATCGTTGGAATCTATATGTAGTCAGTGCTCAATAATTGTTTATTGATAAAATAGATTTCTGCAATTGGAATGAAAGATTTAATACCCCTTTTAATTATTACAAAAAAGAAATATGTAAATGGGAAGCAAAGATCAGTGAACAATTCAGATTTCTCATTGGGGCTGGGATACTTGGTTGCAATGCATTCTCTGCTCTCTCTCACCTCATTTGGCTCTTCTTAGGCTTATGATAATTTCTTTTTTAATCACGCAGTAGTTCCTCTTATTCTAGTGAATGTCCCTGTCATAACCTCATCTAAGTAGGACACAGATGATGGACCTCAGCCAGTCTATGGAGGCTGACAGTTCCTGTTGGGGTCTGTTGTTGGGCTTTCCCTATAAATTCTGCTGATTCACTAATTCACTGCTGATTGCCTCCTGTTCTTCAATATGCCAGTTCTTCATGTGGTATTATGTTTGAAGGCTCCAGGCAGGTAGGGGTTTGGCTATAAAAATGTTCCGCAAAGCACATCAGACCTTTGTTATTTGGTAAATTTCATATGAAATTCAATTACCTATGAAGTTATCCTAGGGGAGCCACTCATCCTAAGGTAACATAGGAAAAGGGAAAATCGTGTATTTATTTTCCAATAAAGGATTTTTTTAAAAGAGCATGTTGATTTTCTTTTAATAATGTAAAACCCAAATGCACAAAAGATGAGTAAAACCATGAGACTGATATGGGTGAATGGGTAGACGGACTTTTTTAGGACTCTCCTTTCTCCTGCAGCAGTTGAAATAAAGTTCAGTTGCAGCTGTAGTTAAATCACCTCTAATATTAAGATGGAGTACATGTTCCTCAGGGAAAGAAACAGTGCCATTTTCTTTTGTATTCCTGTACTTTTTAGTACACTGCTGTGTATGTGGTAGGTTTCCAAGGACTGTTAATTATTGAAAAATCCTTATTGTAGGAGACCTTTCAAATGCCTTCAGTTTCTGCAGCATTTTTAAGAATTTCAGAATTTCTTCTGAAGCCAGCTTGGAGATAGAATAGATTGGTAAAAGTGACTGTTGACTTCTGAAAAGAATATAGTCCCCTTAAAGATGGTGGTTCAGAATGCCATAGGTCTGCACTTTTAGGAAAAGTCTGACTTTGAGTTGTGTTCAGCCTGTTAGGCACTTAGGATCACTGCACAGAGCAAGCAGTGCCTTTA
Source organism: Manis javanica (assembly GCF_040802235.1). Classification (NCBI taxonomy): domain Eukaryota; kingdom Metazoa; phylum Chordata; class Mammalia; order Pholidota; family Manidae; genus Manis; species Manis javanica. The sequence goes on from NC_133158.1 coordinate 148,022,234, forward strand.
TCATCTGGGTTTAGATGACTTCTCAAAAACTCCATTCATTCTAGGAGACATCTGGCACCCCTGGTCATGGGTTATAGGATGAATCTGAAGATGTATAGATAACTATCTGAAGAAATGCTTTCCATGGTAAGTAAGAGAAATCACATAGTAGGCACTGGATAGACTAGTGTCAAATGAAGCAGAAGGTCCTTTTCCCTAATGATCGACTGATGTTGGAAAAAGCTTAGGAGTGAATGAACATCTCACTCTGGCATGTAGTCAGGAACAGTAAAGGAATACTGTGCAGTTTTGAGCTCAGGCAGGCTCCTTGGTTCTTAAGATATCCCCCCTTATTCTCTGGGACTAGGAAGTTAACTGACTGTGCCTGATGTCCTCCATAGTCTTCAGTCTGTTGCTTCGTGATGCTGCAAGGAAGCTGGAAAGGCTTGGTTCCTAGCGACTGATGGGCTGTGATGGGCTCCGCACATCCCCAAGCAGTGGTGATGGGGTAGCTAGGGAGGCAGTTTGGGTTTTATCTTTGTGAATGTGGTACTTTTTCTTTGACTGAGCTTTTACCCACAACAAGCAGATAAGTTGGCTCCGTAGTCTGCTGGACAATTTTGTGTTTTAAGTAAGACTAATTTCTTAATCACTTCTGAAAGAGAAGCTATAACGTTGAACTGTGATTGTTTTTGGCAGGCAGCCAGGGAGAAAGAGCACAGTTAAATGCGTGACTGCTTTCAAAATATGAAAGGTATACTGCTAGGTAGGGTTATTTAACCATTGGATCAAGACAGACTGAAGTGGTCACGTCAAAGATGAACAGAGATTAACTATAGTAACAAGCATCTTTAAAAGCAAGTTCATTTTTTAAGGAATAGTCTTTACTAAGTTGTTTTGTACTTTACTGATGAAGCTTAAGGGGTAAATAATGGGAATTGATTGGGATTATCTCAGTTTTTCCTCAGAAGTATGGTTTCATATTTTACAATTCAATGAAATATTTTGAAATATGAGAGGAAAAATTTTTATGTCCTATTACCCCCCTAGGTTCTCTGGCCCTGTAAATTGGATTAACAAAAGACAGAATAATGAGAAAAAGCATTGAGATTTATTTAATGTATGTTTTATTTGACACAGGAGTCTTTACAAGGAAATGAAAATCTAAAGAAGCAGTTAAGCCTGAATGTTTTTATACTAGATTTGATAAACAGTGGGAAAATGTGTTAGAACAAAAGGGCATGAGCTAAGGGTAATAAACTGGGGGAAACGTATCCGACCCATTGTTTGGGTTCCTCTTAGCATCTTCTCTCTTCACAGAATGCTCCTTATAAGGAGTTTTAGAGAGGGTACCCCTCTTCAAGAAAAAACTTTTGTCTATTTTCTACCACCGCCAGGACTCCACTGCTGCCTTCTTTTCCCCATGCATTTGATGTCTGACTTGGGGGCTGGCTATGTTGGGAAATAACTACTTCTTTTATCAGTTATATGTAGTATTCTTTGATTCCTATTTATGCCCTGGGTGTAGGTAATGGATTATTTTATTTGCTCTTCTTTGGTTGATATGTGGACAGATCTGGATTCCGGCAGTTTCTATTATCTGCGAGCATTCTGAAAGATTGCTCCAATAAAAGACTGATCCAGTAAAATAAAAAGGTGCAACCAAAAAATAGTGACCCAAGGGGAATATTTTAGATAGGATCTAAGAGAAGACCTTTATAAGAGGTGACACTTGAGTAGAAGTCTGAACAAGCTGAGGGAGTGAGTCATGTAATAGCTGAAGGGAGAGTGTTCTCTGAAGAGGACCGAGTAAATGTGAAGGGCTGTGGCATTTACTGGGGCCAAGAAGGTGTTTTTAAGGAACAGCAAGGGAGGCCATGGCAGTGGAGGCAAAATCAATGATAGGAGAAGTAGTAGGACATGGAGTCAAAGCAGTGGTAAGACCATGGGATTTAGATTTTTTCTAAGGGTAGTTGGAAGCCAGTGGAGGGGTGTGGCAGTGCCCTTCCGAGATACCTCTTCTGTACTGGAGAAGTTGGGCTTTCTAAGACTTGAGAGAAACAGGGAGACCAGTTAACTGTGTTATTATTATATGAGACGTTGGTGGCCTAGACCTGAGTGGTTCATGGGTAGATTATGAGAAGTGTTCAGATTTAGAATAAACTTGAAGGGTTGACTTGAAGGCACTTTCTGATTAGTTGAATGTGGGATGTGCAGGAGAACTATGCAGGGCAAATGGGGTGAGGATGCCATTTTCTGAGATGGGAAGACTTGGTCGAAGAGCAGTGTTGTGGGAGTGGAGGCAGGGAGGTGTGTGTATATGACAGGATTTCTTTGTTTGGCACGTTAGTATGGAAATGTCTGTCAGACATCTATGTAGGTGGAGATTTTAATAGGCAGTTTGAATGCTCGATTCTGGACCTCAGGAGAGTGGTCAGAGCTTTGTAGATATACATTTTGGAATTACCAGCATATTTAAAATGATGCTACTTGCTAAAGTCACTAAGGAGTGAGTGAAGGAGGAAGGTCCCAGACTGAGTTCTGGGTTTCTCCAGATTTACGGCTCTGGGAAGGTTTATTCTTTACTCAGCAAAGAAAGCCAAGGCGCGCTGGCTAGTGCGCTGTGAGGAACACCGAGGAGATGCGGTGACCCAGGAGCCGCGGAGCCCCTTCGAGGAGGGTTGTGGTCAGCTGGGTCAGATGCCCCGTGGAGCTCAGTGCGGTGAATACTGAGAAGTGGCCATTGGATTTGGCGACACGGAGGCTATGTGCCTGCTTGATCAGTACGGTTTCAGGGAGAGGTGGGGACGACGGCGTGGTGGGAATAGATGAAAGTGAAAGTGGGAGGGAATGAAGTAGGGACAGACAACCGTTTTTGAGGAGTTTTCCCCTACAGATATGTAGAGACATGGGGAGATCACTAGAAAAGGATGTGGGGTCAAAGTATGGAATATTTTAAGGGACTTTTAAAAAAAATTAAGGTATCATTGATATTCAATCTTATGAAGGTTTCACATGAGCAACATTGTGATTTCAACATTCACCCCTATTATCAAGTACCCTCCCACACCCATCAGCGTAGTAAGATGCTATAGTCATTTCTTGTCTTCTCCTTGCTGTCCTGCCCTCCCTGCGACCTACCTGTATTGTGAATGCGAATTTTAATGACCTTATGGGACTTTTTATAGCACACTTGAAGACTGTGATGAACAAGTAAAAAGAAAACAAGGTGATAATGCAGGAGGGATGGGAAGCAGTGTATGTGGAATACAGGTAAAAATGGTGGGTGGGATGAGGAATTTCTTTGCCTATTTCTCCTGTTGGTGAAATTAGAAGCAAAGTTAGCTCAGAGTGGGAAAGGTACTGGAGATTTTAAGAGAAAAGTTTCGTAGAAGTCATTTTGGAGTATGATAGAATGAACTGAGAAGGGATATGAGGGCCTATTTGGAAAATGAGGAATAATTAAAAAATTGGCCTTGTTTCTGTATTTTGTTCTAACCAACTGAGTGCAGGCTCAGACGAGATGGGGAAGAGGACACTAATGTATTAGGGTGAGGGAGAAGTAGGGAGAAGGATAATGTGTGTGTGCAAGGCTGTGGAAGAATGCCGGGTAAAGAGGGCCACCAAGGACGCATATGGACAACAAAAAGGAAAAAAAGCTGATGGTTTGGCATTTCTGACGGGCTCAGGCAGTTGGGATACTAGAAAGGAAGAAAAAACAAAAGCAGTGCTGGTAGTCTAGTGGAAACTTGAAGTGGTGATATTAAGAATTACACAGTTAGTGATAATTGTATAATTAGAAATCTGGGGTGGGATCATTGAGGTGGGTAGAGAGCAAGATTACTGGTGGTCCAGGAACAAAAATGCAGAGTGTTGTGTGTATTATCCACTATTAAGGCAAGGTCACCAGGAATGCTGACAGGGCAAAAGTGGAGCGTGTTGCAGAGATTGTCAGCTAATGAGAGCGAGGGCCTGAGAGGGCAGTGTGTGGCTGCAGTGAGGTGGGGCTGCAGGTGTGATGAGCAGGGTGTGTGCTTTGTTTATAGGTGTGTATGGTGGGAGTGGGGATCAGTGGTCTGAAAACATCAGCAAGGGGGACAAGTAAATGAGGTGAAGCACTAAGTTATCTTCCTGCGTATAGGCTCTTTACAAATGGTGCATGATATCTGGTACTAAATGTTTGGTGAATAAATGATCTTGAAAATGCAGCGATGTGTTCAGAGTGGGCTCAGAAAATGTGAATGTGTTCAGTAGGATCCCAAACAATAAACACAGCAATTCTCTCCTTTTACTAACCTGAAAGGGAATTCTGGACTCCTCTAACTGAATGTGGATTTTCCCTACTGACCCTAGAGGACCCTAGTGGATAATAATCTTAGTCTAGCCATCTATGCTGTGCTAGCTTCTTTGGGTGGTAGTTAAATGATACAGTGCAAATGTAGATTATCAGCAATCTATAAAATGATGAGATCTAAGAAGTTTAACATGGTGCTTTTTGGTTTAGATATTATAGCTATATGAGAGATCAAACAGCACGAGTGATTAAAGTTAACTGGCTCCCTATTGCCCAAACTCTCCTGGAATGCCTGGAAAAAGAGAAGTAAGGTTAGATGGAAAGTCACATAAATGCTAACATCGCTCTTGGGCTTTGCTCTGTCCTTCTGCTCACTGCAAATGATTTGATCGTTATGTTTGCTGAGAAAGTTGAGTTAATAAGCTTGTTCTGCATGGTTAACTGCATGGCTCCAAAGTCTCTGAGGCATAACTTACATATTTTTAGAGATTCCTTGAGGGAGGAAAACCTAGGAAGTTAGGACTTGAAAAATGGAAAGCAATAGATACTCAGGTATCCTTTTGGTTTATCCTAGGTAAGAATTGATCATTTCCAAAGACTGATTAAGAAATAACGCTTCAGAGAAGATAATTGGAACATCTAATCTACCTGTCAATGAGTAGAAGAAGAAAGCAGGGATTTCTTATATTAATGTTTCATATGAGATCAGCTGGTAATTTCATATTGAAACAGAAAGCAATCCAAAAGTGGGGTGAATGAGATTGGAGGATGTTTAATCAACATCTTAGTTTACTTACTGAAGGACATTAAGCTCTAGTGGTTTTTTTAATATTAAGATATTCTTATTAATTTAAAAAATTATATTAAAAAATGCTGTCTTGCCAATGGGTTTCAGCCCAGGGCAAGTTTGCTATGGACTCAGTGTGACCAGAAAAAATGACAGCAAAACGTTCTTGGGGTGAAAGGGTTATACCCAACTTTATTTCCAGGTGGCAGTTCAGTCACTAAAATCCTGTTCACGCAGAGCGACTCTGCATGCAGCAAGCTGGTCTCTGCCTCTGGGCCTCTCTGCACAGTCATCCCACACAGTCATCCTCTGGGCCTCTGTCCTCAGTGCTGCCACCACTTCAGCCTCTGCTCTGCTCTCTTGCAGCCTTGCAGCCCTGCCACAGTGGTATGCCCAGAGCACTGGGCGGAGTTCTTTTTATAGAGTCAACAGCTATGTATTGCCCACAAGTGTGCAGTGAGCTAGTCAGCCAGGGCCAGGTGAGAATTCTGGCCACAGGAACACTCACTCATTTTATCCACATATGCTAATCACTAGAAATTTTAGTACAGAATTATAGGCAGACCTTGTTTTATTGTGCTTCACATTACTGTGCTTCACAGATTCTCTGTTTTTTACAAATTGAAGGTTTGTGGCAACCCTGTGTTGAACAAGTCTATCAGTACCATTTTTCCAACAGCATTTGCTCACTTTGTGTCTAATGTTTCTGTGTCACATTTTAATAATTCTTGCAATATTTAAAACTTTTTTGTTGTTGCTATATTTGTTTTGGTGATCTGCCAGCAGTGATCTTTGATGTTACTATTGTAATTGTGGGGTGCTATGAACCACGTCCATATGAGATGGTGAACTTAATTGATAAATACTGCATGTGTTCTCTCTGATTCATCCAGCCACCATGACCCCATCTCTCTCCCTCAGGCCTCTATTCCATGAGAGATACTAATATTGAAATTAGGCTAATTAACAGCCCTAAAATAGCCTTTAAGTGATCAAGTAAAAGGAAGAGTGACATCTTTCACTTTAAATCAAAGACTAGAAATGGTTAAAGTTAGTGAGGAAGGCATGTTGAAAGTCTAGAAAGGCTGAAAGGTAAGCCTTTTGTGTCAAACAGTTAGCCAAGTTGTGATTGCACAGGATATGTTCTTGCAGGAAATTGAAAGTGCTCCTTCAGTGAACACACAAATAATGAGAAGGAGAAAACAGCTTTATTGCTGAGATGAAGAAAGTTTGAGTAGTCTGGGTAGAAGATCAGTCCAGCCGGAGCGTTCCCTTAAGCCAAAGCCTAATCCAGAGCAAGGCCCTGACTCCCTTCAATTCTATGAAGGCTGAGAGGGGTGAGGAAGCTGCAGAAGGAAAGTTGGAAGCTAGCAGAGGTTCATGAGGTTTAAGGGAAAAAGCTGTCTCCATAACATAAAAGTGCAGGTGAAGCAGCAAGTGCTGATGGCACAAGTTATCCAGATGATTGAGCTGAGATAAGTAATGAAGGTGATGATGCTACACAACAGATTTTCAGTGTAGATGAAACACCCTTCTACTGAAAGAAGGTGCCATCTAGGACTTTCATTGCTATAGAGGAGAAGTCAACACCTGGATTCAAAGCTTCAAAGGAGAGGTTGACTCTTGTTAGGGGCTAATGCAGCTGGTGACTTTAAATTGAAGTCAATGTTCATTGACCATCCTGGGAGTCCTAGGGCCCTTCAGAATTATGCTAAATATACGGTGTCTGTGCCCTATAAATAGAACAACAAAGCCTGGATGATGGTACAGCTGTTTACAACATGGTTTGTAGAATATTTTAAGCCTGCTCTTGAGACCAGCTCAGCAAAGAAGATTGCTTTCAAAATATTACTGCTCACTAATAGTGCACCTGGTCACCCAAGAGTTCTGATGGAGATGTACAATAGATTAATGTTGCTTTCATGTCTGCTAGCTCTTCTGGATTATTCTGAATCATCCTGGATCAAGGAGTCATTTTGACTTTCAAGTCTTATTATTTAAGAAATACATTTCATAAGGCTATTGCTACCATAGTTAGTGATTCCTGTAATGCATCTGGGCAAAGTAAAATGAAAACATTCTGGGAAGGATTCACCATTCTAGAGGCCATTTATTTACTTTTTAATTTAAAAATTTTATTGAAGTATCACTGACATACAATCTTTGTTGGTCTCAAATATACAACAGAGTGGTTCAACAGTTACCCCTTCTATTAAATTCTGACCCTCTCTAGTACAGTTAGTATCCAGTACAATTACTCTCTGTACTAAAAAGATGTTACAGAATCATTGACTATATTCTCCATGCTTGACTACTATTCCTGTGACCAACTTATATTATGATTGAGAAGTTTTGTGCCCCTTTATCCCCTCACCCTTACAACCCACCCACTCCAACCCCTCCCCATGGTAGCCACTAGCCCCTCCTCCGTGTCTGTGTGTCTATTGCTGTTTTGTTCATTTTGTTTTTAGTTTCCACAAACAAGTGAAATGATATGGTATTTGTCTTTCTCTGCCTGGCATATTTCACCCAGTGTAATACCCTCTAGATCCATCCATGTTGTTGCAAATGGCAGGATTTCATTTTTTTTAAATGGCTGAATAATATTCCATTGTGTATATATACCACATTTTCTTTATGCATTCATCTATTGATGGCCACTTAAGTTTCTTCCATGTCTTGGCTATTGTGAATAATGCAGTGATAAACATAGGGGTGCATATATCTTTTTATCAGGGATTTTGTTTTCTTTGGGTAAATTCCTAGAATTGGAATTATTGAATTGAATGGTATTTCTATTTTTAGTTTTTTGAGGAAACTCCATACTGCTTTTCACAGCAGGTGTACCACTGGAAAAATAAACTGCAACTTTCTGGAAAGGATTCACCATTCTAGATGCCATTTACAACATTTAGAACTCATGGGAAGAGGTCCAATATCAATATGAACAGGAGTTTGGAAGAAGCTGATTCCAGCCCTCATGGATGACTTTGAGCAGTTCAGGACTTCAGTGAAGGAAGTCACTGCAGATGTAGTGGAAAAAGGAAGAGAGCTAGAATTGGAAGAGTAGCCTGAAGATGAGACAGATTTGCAATCTCATGATGAAACTTGATTGGATGATGAGTGGCTTCTGTGGGTGAGCAAAGTGGTCTCTTGAGATGGAATCTATTCCTGGTGAAGATGCTGTGAAGATTGTTGAAATACTGACTAAGGGTTTAGAATATTGACATAAACTTAGTTGATAAAATAGTGGCAGGATTTGAGAGGATTAACTTTAGTTTTGAAAGAATGTGGGTTAAAAAGGCTATCAAACACTGTCAGGCTACAGAAAAATCGTAGATGATGGGAAGAATCAACTGATGTGGCAAACTTCATTGTTTTTTTGTAAGAAATTGCTGCAGCCATTACCCTGATCAGTCAGCAGCCACCACCTGATCAGTCAGTAGCCATCAACAACAGTGAGGCAAGATCCTCCACCAGCCAAAAGATTGCAACTTGCTGAAACTTCAGACGATGGTTAGCATTTTTAAATTAAGGTATGAGCATTGTTTTTTTTAAAGACATAATGCTATGGTACACTTAATAGACTACAGCATAGTATAAACATAACTTATGTGCACTGGGAAACCAAAAATTCGTATGATTGCTTTATTTTAATATTAGCTTTGTTTTGGTATTCTGGAATTGGAGCCTCAATATATCCTCCAAGGTTTGCCTATACATGAACTGAAATATAAAAATTCTTTGTTGAGCTATACTTCTCCACCCTTTGTAGGTATTCACGATTGACATTTTGGTGTATATCTTTGCTAACTTTACCCTATGTACATGCAAACATATACCATCTTAACAATACAAAAAATTCTTTATTATATGTTCTTTCTGATTAGTTGGTTTTGCTTTATTTTCTTTATGTTATACATGTTCATATATCTTTGTGAGCATATACATCTGCCTCTTTCTTTTTAATAACTATTGTTTCCAATACAACTACATCATAGTTTAAGAAACTAGCTCTCTATTAATGGATATTTAAGTTTTTTTGCTGTAAAATCATGCTGCAGACATTCATTTGCATATGCCTTTGTACCCTTGTATATATAGTGTGTGAATTCTAAGAATTGAAGTTGCTGGCTTGAAGAATAGGGAAATTTGGATAGATGTGACTATTTCTGTAGTCTATGAAAATGCGTATTTACCCACACTGTACTCAACACTGGATGTCAGCCTTTTAAATCCAGCCAACAGTGTAGCAGCAATGTTTTAATCTGCACTTCTGGAATCAGTAGCATTGTTTGCCACCTTCTCATGTGTATTGCTGATTTCCTCTTCTATATATTGTCTATGTCCTGCAACAATTTTCATATCAGGTAATCTTTATGTTTTTGATTTATGATAGCTCATTGAATGTGAGACAAATGCAATATCTGTCACATATTAAAAATATATGAACACATTTTCTTTTCATTTCTGAATTTATTCGTCTGTTTTGCCATTTTTTCAGGTTTAAAGAAATATTTCTCTATACTCTGAAACCAATATAAGATTGTGTATCAATGATACTTCAATTAAAAATGTAAAAGGAATACTTCTCTTTGGTGATTTAAGGCTAATCCAGGCTTCCAAATTACATTTGATTTGAGAGGCCTCTGGCCCCGTGACCATAGTAATCCCCCTGCCGGGTCTGCCAGCAGTCATGTCCTCCCACAGGCTCTCCAGAGGAGGACCCAGTGAGTGCTCATTTGTGGCAGTCGTAGATGATCGTGTCACTTACAGGCAGTGTGTTTCAGTGGTAGGAGCACAGACTTAGATCGAGAAGTTCTTGGTCTGGCTTCTTTTTTCCTACTGTACACTAATCTGTGTCATCTTTAGTAAGTGTCACTTCTGAAATAGGGATCAAATTTGTGTCTCATAGGACTGTTGTGATAGTCATGGTAGAATGACTGCAAAATGGTATAAGCTATAAAGGGCTCTATACATATTTTTATTAGTAATATGACAGGTCTTTGGGGAAGACTAGAGGAAGTTGCTGAAATATGACACTCTCCTCCCCATGCCTCCCTGTATCACACATTCGGAGTCTTATTAATTCTACTTAATAGACTTTGGAATTGTTCTCTTTTCCTCCACTCCCACTGCAGTCGTCCCAATCCAAATCAGAGCTCGGCTACAGATGGGCCAGCTGAGTAGCTGGCCAGGCTGCTGTGTGGTGACGGAGTGCTGAAATGACCAGGACCATGGGGTGGAGAACACTGGCTGTACGTCCCTGGGGTGGAGAAGGGAGAGCTGTGGCCGCCACCACCTTGAGCAGGGCTTTTCTGAGCAGGGTGTGTACAGGGTGTGCACTGTACCCCTGTGGTCTGCACAGCCAGCCCCCCACACGGGGGTCCTGCCTGAGAGTACTTGCTTGGCAGGTCCCCGGGCCTCCTTGTGAGGACAAGGTCTGCTGAGTGACGTGGTTTGTTCTGTTGATCAGGACATTACTTGGGGGCCAACCAGATTTCCACAGAGCCGTGGAGGAGAGGCCTCTTTGCCTCCCGTTCCTCAAGCAGTTTCAGATGTATCTCTCAGTCAGTGGTAAACAAATACGTGAAGACCCCAAATCATGAGCCTGCATGTCTCAGTTCTGCCCTTTTCTGAGACTCTCCTTGTGCACCTGGGTCTCTCTGGTTGAACTCTCGGGCCCACCCTTGTGCTCCCAAATTATCCTCCAAGCCACAGTCAGGCTCATCTTAAGAAAAGGCCAATTTCATCCTGCCACTTCCCTGCTTAAAAGTCTTCAGTGGATTTATGTTTATTTTAGGATGAAAACCAAGATCTTTCGTGTGCCTGAGGCCCTAGGAGGCTGGCCCTGCTTCACCTCCCACCTTGTTTTCACCGTGCTCCTGTACCTGCCCATCCCTTGTCATGATCTCCCACCTGCCCTTTTCTTGGCTAATTGCTGCTTAGCCTGAGCTCATATTAAATGCCACCTCTTCAGAGAAGCCTTTCCTGGCAGCCCAGACTCTATCAGGTCTCCTGTAATTTGCTTTGTCTCTCTATCCTGCTCTTTTTCAGCACTTTGGACACATGTTATAAAATCCTTCATTGTCTCATTTGTTGTAAATTTTCGCTCACTCTTGTTTAATGAGAACAGGCATTCTGTCCTGCTCACTGTCCTATTGAGCCTTAGCTCCCAGAAATACATCTTGTACACAGTAGACACTATTTGCTGAAAGGTAGAATGGATGACTAAATAACTGTGGCACTCTGGGAAATTTAAACATGACCAGGCCTTTCTCCCGCTCGGCTGAACATTTGCTGGGGAATTGAGGCCTTTGCAAAGGAGGAGCCTCCTTTTGTGGGGACCAAGGTGGAGGCCTGTAATCATACTGAGGCTATAAATGGTCCCACCTACCCTAAAGCTGCCTTTTTATGACTTCCCTTTTGAGGCAACCAACATCTTATGGGGATGGCCTTCATCCTGTTTTTGTTTCTTTATTGACTTGATGAGTATAAGAGGGCTATGACCCTATGGATACAGTCTCCTGAGCTTTGACCTATGGATGCTACTCCTAGGGTTGGGGACTTTAAGATGACTGTGTCATTGATTAAATCATGTTATTTCTCTCATTTGACCCAAGGGTTAAATTTTCAAGTCTTCTGAGCTTTCAGTTTGAAAACATGTACTCTATTTCTCTTTTATTGCCTTCTGGTAAGCTTTGCAGGCTGAAGATACAAATTGCTTCTTCCCAGAGTCCTGCCAAAATTCCTCTGCTACATAGAATGAGGACAGTCAATACCAAGGAAATGGAAGAGAACAGGTTAAATTCCCAGGATGTAATAAGACTCTAGCTTTGTGATAGTCTTAGAAATTCTTACAGTACTCAATTAGATAGGCCAATAGTTGCTTAAAATCTACTTGCTGAATGGATAAAAGAGCAATGTTTACTCTTTCTTACTTTCAGATAACTATTTCTTTTTCTCTTATCTCAGGGTTTAAGATTTTTAAAAACAACTTTATTTTTTAAAGACTTCTGAAATTCTGTTAAGTCGTAGAGTGAGGTGCAGGGTAAATTTAAGTGCTTGCTAGTCATCAATTGAAACCTTTCTATGTCAAAAACTATGTGGGCATTGTTTTACCAGGAGTCTTTGGACTGTAGTTTTTTCCTAAAGCTGTATGTACGTCTTTATTTCTCTCTGATCTAAATTGACTGCTTTGTTGGTCTGCAAAGGAAATGCAGTTTCCTGTTAATTATGTCCTTTGATGTATCTAAAAGATTCTGCAAGTTTGGGAGAAAGGGGTTTAGGAAAATTTGCCTTGGCTTGGTAGTGCTGTCCCCGGGAACATACTTATTTTAAAGCACTTTTGAATGAAGTGGTCAAGCATCTTTCATCTTGGGACTGTTTAAGTGTTTGTAGGGAGTTATTTAAATTGTTAGGAGTACAAATGCTTGTTGTTACACTGGGTGGGAGAGAACATCCATTTTCCTTATTGACTCTCAGGTTAAGAATGCATGCATTTTCTATTAGCTAAGCTTTTACATCCTCAGTCTGCCAAATAGGAAAAGCAAATGAGGTTGGCCCTGCATGATACTGCATTTACACAGAATTGTTTCACCCTCTGGGAGGAGATTCGGAGATCAACAATGAAGGTGATGGTTAATTTTGCACAGCTGCAGCAAGTCTCAGCTGTGTATCAGTATTTGTTCTGATGAAGCATTCTATTTGTGAGATATGAGTCACTAAGGCTAGCCCATATCCAAGAGATGGGGAACTGGACTTACGTCTCCATGACAGGAGTGTCAAAGACTTTTGTGGATGTATTTTAAAACCACCGCAGGTATGTATTGTAAGGTCCTTTGTCCTTCATTGCTCCATTAAGGCCTTTATCAAAAGCCAGCCCACCAAAACTGAGTCAAAGACTATCAGAGGCACAGTGTGTTTGTTCCTGGGTTTATGTTTTCGGACTTATTGTCATATCAAGGGCGTGAGTTTGGGGCAGGAGAAAGGTCATGCGGGAAATGAGGCTGGCTGGTTAGGGGGACTGCTCCAGAGGGACTTGCTTTAGGTTCTCTGTTTGTGCCTGTGTTTTCCAAATTGGGGTGACTTTACCTTCAGTCGTTTAGACAGAAAAAGGGCTGGTCCTAAAGGCCAGATTTACTTCGTGGTATTTGGGGACTCAAGGAACTGAAATACAATTTCTTACACTTGTAAAGTGTCAAACAAAAATCTTTAAAGGATTTGAGTATGTGATTTGGGAGGTGAGAGGTACACATTGCAAAGGGTGCTACTGTTGTCATTGTGGAGAAGGGGAGAGGGTGAGGTGGTCTATGAGGCCAGCTAGCCTCCAGGATGTCATCTGAAAGGTTGCTGTGAGAGCCAGGCTTAGAGGTGAGGGCTGGGGGCAGTGAGGGCAGAGAGGGAGGAGTCCAGGAGGGGGCAGTGAGGGTGTGCAGTGTAGGAGAATGGAAGAGCTGGTGGTGATGAGGTGGCTGCAGCCAGCGGAGGTTGGTGATGCCGCCCATTCATGAGACTGAGACCAGGAGGAAGGACAATGTGCAGGCAGCTATGTTAATCATTTCTTTTGTATGTCACCCATTTCTTTGATTTTCTGGGTTCTGGTGCTTTCATACTTGGGGCCTTCATGGACCCTTGGGGACTGACTGCCTTGCCCGGGTCAGCTAATTCCTAGAGATAGTTAACCACCCACCCGGGGGGGCAGTTTTCATATACAAACCAACCCATCCAGAGTCCCCATCCGCGCTTGGCTCCTTTACCCATCTATTCCACCAGGTCACTTTTTACCTGCCCTAATCACCCCAAGACCAGGCACCAGGCAACTGGGAATAGCCTCTGAGCCCCAAAGCCTGTTAAAATCACCCCAGCTAGCCAACCCCAAGCCTGCTTGCACTGCCCTGCCTGTTCCTTCATGTGGAAATACAGTAAAGGCTCTTGCCCACCTTCCCCTCCACCCCCAAGCCCATCCCTCTGCCTCTGGGTGGACCCAGCCACTCCCCTGTGTGTCCTGCCTGCAGCTCAGTGCCTTCTGGTTCTTAGGAACAGGACACATGAAACGTCTTCCTTATGATGGTCATTTCTGTGTCTTTGTGTCTTGCCATACATAACAGGATTTTAAAATGAATCCCAGGGACACTTAAAACAGTGGGGCTGATGGCGAGTTTGATTTTACACTTGAAGTGTTGTGGTACTGGGATATCTGGCTTGAAATGTCGGACAGCAATTGGACATAAGGATTTGGGGCTTTAAAGGGAAAAGGTCTCAGCATTTCCTTACCATTCTGTCTTACAGGGCTGCTGTGGGCAAGGTGAGATCATGTAGGAGAAAGGGCTTTGAAAATTATGAAGTGCTATGTAGATAAAAAGGATTCTTATTTTATCACTTTCCTTTACAGTCTGGGGCCCTGTACTGTTGAAATAACCGTGCTTCACTGAGGATAAGTGAAAAGGGTATTTTGCCTTATCCCCTTGTTTGCCAATCTCTGTTCAGACAGAAGCTTTTATAGGAGTTCCACTGGCTGTATGTTGCAGCCACCATACTGCTTTGGGTCTGATTTTTCAAAAAAGTAGCCTGTCCTAACAGTGAAAGAGGGGAATATTAGAAAGTGAACATTTTCTTTTGTTCCAATCCAGCAATAGTAATTGGCTATGTAAAGAAAGAATAAACTAAACATGATTTAGCATAAAGTCAAGCTTTGAATTTCCTTTCTTATAAATTCTTATCCTTGTTTTCCTGAAAAAAATGTTTTTTCCATTGCATATTTTTTGGAATCAGTGTTTTTAGACTTGTTAAATTCACTTCCAGTGTTTCTCAAATTGGGGATTAAATAGTTATGGGCCCCGGAGACCACAGATAGAAAATGATTAGGGCTCTGACTTTGGAAAGTGGGACCATGTAATCCCCATCATGTCCCTTCATCTTCCCATAGCTTTGTGTTTGTCTCCTCCTGTGTTACTAGGCATTACCTCTGTGATTAGGCCTGTTAACATCATTATCGATCTTTCATTGCAGTGACTCTGTTTTTTCTTTGAACCGCAAATCAAAAAACGTACTCCAACAATGGAAACCAATGCACTATGTGACCTCAAGTTACTCTTCTGGGCCTTGTAACAATCAGAAACTGGCAGGATCTTCTAGGTACAACATGCCACTGGATGGGCAGGACTGGCTAACAAAAGGAGAAGAAAATAAAAATCCCTTACTTAAATAGATCTTAGTATCTGACTTCCATTTATTTCTTCCTTCTTCATTCATATATTTATTCATTTTTTCAGTAAGTACTCACCAAACATATCTTCCTTGACAAGTACTGTTGTATACACAGGGTAATGCAATGGTGAGCAAAACCAGACATGAACACTGCCATCACGGAACTTACATGCTATCAGGTGGCAGGCATGTTGGCAAGTCTAATGAAATGGTAATGCACAATACAACTAATGGAATGATTTTGAGCAAGATTAATTTCATGGGAGCTGTATCACAATGCCAGGCCATTCTGAAGAATGAATGCCGGTAGACACACAGACACTTAATTATCTATTGTTGATAACAAATTACTCCCAAATGTATAGCCCTTTATAACATTTCAGTTTCTCTGTCAGGAATTCAGCAATGTCTTGGCTGGGTGGTTCTGGCTTGGGGTGTCTCATGAGATTACAGTCAGATATCAGCTGAGACTGCAGTCTTCTGAAGGTTTGACTGGGGTTAGAGGATTTTCATTCATGTGGCTTTCAAGTTGTTGCTGGTGGGAGGCCTCAGTACTCCACAGTGCTGCTTGAGTGTCTTCATGACATGATGACTGGCTAACCCCAGAGTGGAATGATCCAGGAAACCAAGTTGGAAGATGCAAGGCCCTTTACAACCTAGCCTCCGAAGTCACACTGTCATTTCTAATATACTCTGTGGACTGCCTGATTCATTGTGGGAGGAGGCTATACAAAAATATAAATACCAGGAGTCAAGGCCATCTTGACTATCTGGCAGGGTGGACTCTCTTGGAGGTTGGCTCCCATATATCTTTTCAGGATTAGATCCTGGTATACAAAACATGAATTCTAAGTAACAGTGTCTTAAAACAAGGTAAGAATTCATTTTCCTACACGTAAAAATTCTGAGGATGGTTAGTCCAGAACTAGTGTGGCAATTCTGGGACTTTCCAGGTCTCAGGCATCTTTTATCTTTCATCTGAACCACTGTTAAGACTTTTGTAATTATAAAGCTGTGTTATAGAAGGGAGAAGGATGGCGGTATAAGAGAAAGAACTAGCTTCTTGTTCAAGGAGGCTTTGTGCATACAAGATGGCTCTTCCAGCCATAAAATCTGCATTGGGATAGCAGGAAGGGTCAAGAACTAAAGGGCGCCTGTTAATTGAATCAGCCCCCTTTTAGAAAAACTTTCATAGGAAGCCACTCATGAACTTGTACTTACATCACACTGGCCAGAACTTAGTCACATGATCCCTCATGTGTGCAAAGGAGACTGGGAAATATTTTTAAGTTAGGCACATGGCCACAATGTGCTTGTAGAAGCAATGAGCAGTATCTGCCAGAGGTGAAAGAGAAAACCAAGTCATCTCATGCTCTTTGCTTCTTGTGTAGATTGTTGACTACTACATCCACCCTTGCTGTTAATAACAAATAGAACTTGCAAGTATGTGATTCTGATCACATGGGCCATTATTTTTAGGGAAACACATAACAAAATAAAGCCAAAATGTGTATTTCCCTAGATGAAATGATTTCTATGGTCCCAATGTTTGAGAGCCATTTTACCAGAAGAATTTGTTTTCTTTAGTGCACAGAAATTCAAATACTGTACAGTTCCTATATATGAGTGGTTCTCCATGTGAATTTCCTGTCTTTGTGCAAGTGTTTGACACCTTCCAAAATGAACAGAGAATATGTGTGCATCCTATTCTGTACTTCGTAATTGGGTTAGCTAATTATCATGGATTTTTTTTTTTTTTTGCTTGTTTTCCAAAGCCTTATCTCTCTGAACCAGAAAATAGGGATGTTTTGGTCTCAGTTCTGCATTGAGTTCTAATTCCCTGCTTATTTTAAAAGCCCAAACATAAATTTAGTGTTAAAAGAGTTTTGGGAAAAGGCAAAAATCTCTTACCTATCAAGGGAGGTAGATGGTTACTTAGAATAAATTGTAAGATTAATCACAAGGGATAAGAGGGGCTTTAGATGAGTGATTCTTAGGCTATATTCCCATCAAATAAAATTTGGTGAGCTAAGCTAAGGTTAGTTAGTTCATATTTGGTAAATACAGTTTCTCTTAACCCTTACTACCCAAATTGTAGAAAAATCTAAGTTAAAGGAAGGATACTCTTATGCATTAAAAGAATTTTTTTTTGTATCTGTTCCGTTTGTGTACAGACAGTTACAACGGAACAGGTGGCCAGAAATATTAATGGGAAAAGCCCTAATAGCTAATCATACTTGGTTGATTTCTTTGTTGACATTTTGGCCAATTATCTGCTGTGTAATTATGACTGTTGTGTATGATGGAGTTGTGTGCATGAGCACTCCTCAGAGCCTGGGTTGTATAGCACAAAGCATGCTATGACCTGCTATTGCTCTGCCCCTCATGCCCTGATAGTCTTTCCTGCCTGAGGGGAGGGGGTTCTGTGACCTTTGGGAAGTGCATTGCACCCTCCTGTTGCCACTGGACTGAATGTCACTTTAATACAGAAGTCACCCCAGAGTGGAGTCCCTTAGGCTTCTTTCGATGAAAGTGATGGTGCCCTTGCTGATAAAGATGAAGTTTTATCTCAAAGTTGTAGATGGGTTGTAATGAACATGTTTTAGGAAGTGCAGCCATGTTCTAGAATGTATTGATAGGGAATTATGTAACTGGGAAGCAAAATATATAAACAGTTATGAAATAAGTTAGATAATTTGGGGTGAAAACAATCAGGATATGGACGATACAGCTGTAGACCATAGAATGAAAGGTACACTCAAGCTGCTCAGGGCCATTTTAGTTTGCATGTAAGCCTGGCCTACCAATCAGACACCAAGCATTTACTCTGTCTCTAGTGTGTACTCAGCTGGCTGGAGACTGCTACACACCAAAAACTGACTCTAATGTTTTGTGAAGATATCCACAAGCAAAGGTCACTGGGTGTACCAGCTGTGAGAGCTGCAGCTGAAGTAAACAGAAGAATGGCTAATTCCTGGACCACATAGCCACCCACCCCACTTCACAGCTTGCTTGCATTTGCTGTTTCATTTGTTGAAAGGAGCAAGAGGTGAAAGTTGCAGTAAAAAAACAAATGTGATGGTGGAGAGAACATGGAAGAGCCTGCAATCTATCCCAAGAAGCTTTTTTTCCCCTTCGTTTTCCTTGTACTGAAGAATGCTGTCATTTTAGATCCAAAGTGACTCCTGGGCCTCGGGAAGCAGTTCAGTGCGGATGCAGGAATCTCCATCACTTCTTGGTTGTGTGACCTCGGGGAAGTTAGTTTATGCCTCAGTGTCCTCTACTGTAAGAAGAGATTACAGTACTTGCTTACAGGGTGGGTTTGATTATTCAGTGACGACAGGCATGCCAAGCACTGTGAATAGTACATTGTGAGTGCATGCTAAGTGCCACTTCTTTTAGCAGCTACTTTTTCTTTTTTATTATTGTTAATGCTTTTGCTATTCTTGTGACTGGAAAAAAAGACAATTGACCCATTTATATTGACACCCTTCAGCAAGATCTGGTGAATCTTTGAATTAGTGGTTTTATTAAGATTTTTGGCTGATCTAAACAGGATTAATATCTGGCCTAGTGTTTTAATAACTTCTCTGCCAGAAAAGCAGTGTTTTTGAGGGTTCAGTATGAATTTTCTATTAGCAGGATTCAGGTGCCGTAAACTTGAGTTTTAATGAGGATCTCCTACCCCCAAATTTTGATCACAATGGATCAGAATATTAGGAACACAAGGTTAGGGATATGTGGAAATACAAGCAGTATAACATTTGTGACCATTTAAGTCTAAGAACAGATCTATAAAGACCGGTCACAGGAAACACTGAGTCAAGTTCTCGATTTTTAATTAGGAAAAAAAAAGTCAGGGCCAGTGAAATGATCTGAAAATATATTTGTTTTTGTGGTTCATTTTTTAGATTGAAAATTTTAAAAATATATTCCAGGAGACACATGTGCTGTAGGGCTCAAGTAGTTGTAAGCAGTGAAGTTCATTCTTATTGCAGAAACATTATGGTCCCCATTTCAAAATCTAACTTGGGTTCCACCTCTTATTAGCCTGTAATATTTAGTTATATTTAGAGGAAGCATAGAAAGCACCAAATCTTAAGAGATTTAGAAAGATTTTGTGAAATTGGCAAAAGTATCTGCTACCAAGTGTTGCCTAATGAATTTATTTGTTGACATTTAATCTGGAGGCTTGGGAAAGGATCTACAACATTCAGGAAGAAATGTTAGCATGCTAAAAAGGCAGGAGAGAGATACTCTCCCTGGGCCATTCTGAAAGGCGGCACTGTTAAATAATGGGAATTCCCCAGTGACTTAGTCTTTAGTCTTAATGACTTACTTACATAATCATGGAGATTTTGAACTAACAGTCTAATAATTTACTACTCTGGGGTGACAAAGCATGAGTTTTTATGTAATGTGTAGAGATCTTACATAAAACATGACCTTTTGAAGAGAAATAGCCCATCTGTTTCAAAGATGCCAGCAGGCAGCATTACACGTTAGCAGTGGATATTTCCCTGGGACCATGGCTGTTGAATGGCCACAAAAGCCTCCTCGTTTCATTCTTAACTTCATTCCAACCCATTCTTTACTCTCAGCTGGGGTGGCATTTGTAGAAATGATTCCCATTTATGGGTCACTCTCCACTTAGAGCCCTTTAGTGGCTTCAGAGCCCTCAAAGGAATTCCAGAGTGTTATTGCATCCTTTTTCTCAATTTTTATTTTTATTCCACCTTACCACTTTATTATCTGTATATCTTGGGTAGCAAGTCAACTCAAGGATGGGCAGGCTTCCCAAGAGACTGGAGCTAAGAGCACAGGCAGCCCTCAAGGCCCAACTCTGATCTCTGTGGCTCTCCCTGCCACTGCCACACTCTCTTTTTCTGTGGGCTGTCTTTTTCTGCTTTGGCACACTGAGCAGTGACCATTCCACAACTCCCTGGTTCCAATCTCATTCCTGCAAGTGATGTGCAGAGATGGAGACTAGGTTTTCAGCCCTATTGCAAGTTCCTGGAAAGTATGTCAGATGGATTGGAGTAAAGTGGGCTCCCTGGTGCTCCCTTGAGCCAGGAAGATGGTCACAGGGCCAGTACTGGCTGTGAAAGCAGGCTGTCATTTGCAGGGTGGGAGTGTTCACAGTGCTCCCAGATAAAAACACAAGGAACTCATTTAGATACTCAACATTTGACACCCCTCCAACCTCCACCCTAAAAATTACTCTCCGATGTCTTCAGAGAGACTTGGGCTTTTATCTTTGGTACAAAAGACTGTGATTGCCATCTACATGGTTTATTTCTGAGAAATTTAAATGCAACCAAAAATTTACCTTTCCAACCAGGTTGTGTATATTGTGGATTTTTTCATTTATTCATTTGTTTAGCAAAGATTTGTTACATGGATTATTGAAGATGCTATAATATAGAGATGCATGGAATATAATATGTAAAGTTAGTTTATTTTTTTGAGGAAACTAATGTTTTATGTTTAATCTTTATTTGTTGGCTTGTCCAGGGTTATAATTCTTTATTCACTGATATATTCCCCCAGATCTTGTTCCATCATTATGGTTGACAGTCAAACCCTTTACTCAGTTGCCTGTGCAGATGCCTCTGACTTTTCAGAAGTTTTATGCACTCTAAGTTATGTGTAGAAGAGGCATGTTGGGAAAATAGAAAACTTCCAACAGCTTTGTTGCATGGTATTATAAATTTGACATTAATTAAATAATAGGAAATAGGTTTTATATAATCTGAGAAGCCAGAGGCTTTAAGATTATGGACATGGCAATTCCCCCACATCATTTCTAGAGTTGGAGGTAGCTCAAAGTTCACAACTTTACAAATAAACATTTACATGCAAAGGCAAAAGCCATAGTTTAAGTCCAAAATGAAGTCACAGTTGGGTTGCTTTGGGAAAACAAGGGTGAGATTTGATGGCAAAGTTCTGCATGTCCAAAGTTTAGGTAGAAGAGTCTAAAAGGAATTTTGCCTTTTATCAGGCTTAAGTTTAGCTTTTTGGGAGAACTGGTACTGGTGGAGGACTTGTGCATGGTTGAAGGTGGAGCATTGGATTTTTAAAAGTTCATTAATGGGAACTACTGAAGGGGTTATATCACTGGATTTCTTAAGGTGATAGTGGATAAAAAGTAAGATAACCCTACAAAGAGACCTGTAGGTGAACATATTTGTTGAGTATTTAAAACCACGTTCTCCTGTAGTAAAGGAGGGAGCATACTTGAACTTGAACTTGAACTCTAAAATCAGAATACTTAAAAAAAAGTCATTTGGAGAGCTGTGCCATGATAACCAATAGCCAATGGGTAAGGAGAAGAAAGTTGTAACCTGCTAACACATATCATCAGCACGTGTGCTGAAGCTCAGAATGATTTTTACTCTCAAGCTTCAATTTGAGAATCAGTTCTGAATTCTTAACTGTCGAGCCCCTTCTTTCCTTTGTGCCTTGATTAGTGTTCCCAAGGATGTAAGAAAGCTGTTCATAAGAAATGGTATGCTAATATCATAAAAGAGCCCAATTTGAACATATTTTGAGATGGTACGTTATCTATGCAGTTGGGATTTGAAAGGTTACTTTTAAATCCACTGAATCAACCATACCCAAGTAGTTGAGAAGTTGTTTGGTTTAAAATGTGCTGTTGATGCATGCTAATTATGGCAAAGTTAATCTCCTGATCTTTAGTATTAACTACAGGTCTATCCTGTCCTTTATGGAGAGATGCAGGAATTAATTAATATGACTTCTGTCTGAGAAAATAAATGCGATGAGATGTGTAACTATTTATAAAACACGTTTTCCACAGCAGAAAACAGAAGTGCTACTTGAATGTAGGCTATCTTCCTGTTTGAAGGAAAAAGTAATATGAACTTTGAATCCAGTCCTCAGTGACAATGACATTTTGCTCCTCCGAAGGCCTTTTCTAATCTTGTGGTAGGACAGGACCTAGCATGTTGTTCTAGTAATGCTATCCTGGTCAGATTCATACACAACTTTCTCCTATTTCCTTTTTACTTGATGTTGTATTGAAGGGCTGGCCAGCATTAAAGGTCTAGCCACTTCTGGAACTGACTCCAGGAAGTGGACCTCTGATGTTGGGCTCTTTAGTTCTAAAACTAGTCAGTTTTATTTTTATTTTTTTTCCAGACCATTAATCGTTTTTTTTCAGTTTTATTATTATTTTTTAAGCAATTTTTTACAATCAGACCACACATTTAGCTCTAAAAGTTCCAGACCTTAAGTTGGGAGGAAAAAGCTGCTGAGATTTGTTATGACACTTAAGGGTACAGTTTAAGTTCTATGTATAACAGTTAAAGTTAGACAAATTGCATAGGTGATTGACTGTTCTGGTTTTGTTTTGTTCAGTGTTCAGGCCATCATGGACTGATAACTTTGTAGAATACAATGAAAGTCAAATAGAAGTAACATAAGAAGACAGGCTCCAAATTTTTATTAGATTTAACAGATATAAAATTTGTCAAATATTATAAAGGTATCTAAATTCTTTCAATTTCTGCACTTATCTCAGTTTGGACCTATTACAACTGGTTTGCAAATGTACATGGGTCCTGTGGTTCCACTTTGAGACACCAAATCGAATTATTTAGTTGAAGTTGGAAAAGTTAAATCATAGACAGAGGCTCCCATTTAAAAAATTTCCCAGCATTGCATCTTGGTTTAATTTGTTATTTTAATATCATTGTCCCAAACAACAGTTTCCTTTTTTCTAACAGATCCTCGATCAGGTAAATCCTACTCAAGGGAAGTTGGAGCATCTGCCCAGTCCAAGTGAATCTTGATCGGAGTAGGCATTCCAGTTTGCTTTGAATGATTGGTGTAGGTAGGGATACATGACACAAGTCTGGCCAAAAGAGATGTGAGTGAAGTCAGGGTACTTACCAGAAAGTTTTCTTTTCTTTTAAAAAGATGCAAAGAAATGACATAAGGACGTGATGCCTGAAGCTGCTACAGCCATCTGGCAACCTATCAGTTTAGGAAGAAATTTGAATTTTCAGTGAATTCTTGAATGACTACATAAGCTGGGTTACTACCTTTTATACTTATTATGTAGGATTAAAAACAAAAAGATCTTCAGTATTTAAGCAAATTTTAGTTGATCTTTTACTTGGGCAACCCAAAGCATCTAAACAGTAATTTAGGAGTAGTTTGATGCATGTATTTTAATAATGAGTTCCATTTGTTAAGGAAAAGCAATACTTGATTAGATGCCTTAAAAATCAATTTTCCATGCAGTGCTGTACCCCAAGGCATGACCTTCCATCAGGTGGTAGCTCCTAGACTCGCATCAAAAATCCTACAAGAAATAAACATGGATCTTTGTAGGATTTGCTTTGTATGCCAAACATTTAAGCAGCAGCACATGTCAGAAAAAACAAGATGTACTACAGCCTTAAACACTTTTTGTTTTGAGATGTGTTTTTAACCTTCGGGTGGGATAGGTTAAAATCAAGTCTGAATCTTTTGTTTTGAGTGTTGAAGGAGAATGCACAATGTACGTGACCCTCTCAGAACAGGTTGTAGGATTTAGATTATCAACAACTGCTGAAAACTCTGACTGAAGGGATGCATGTTTTTTTTGTTTTTTGCTTTTCCCCTGGGCACACTGCTCCCAGCATTTAAAGTTGACTGAAATGCCCAGGTGGAGAAAGACAGAAACTGCAGTGGTTATGAAATACTCAATGGTGTAAAAAGAGCTACAACCAGGCATTTTGGGAGTTAAAGTGTTTGAGAAGAGGATGAAGAGGAAAAAGGACATGAATTAAAATTATGAAATGAATGGCTCTTCAGGAGTCTAACATTATTATGTGTCAGGCATTGTTCTAAGCACTTTTCTTGTATTAGTTAATTTAAACATCAGTGAAGCAGATACCATTATCATGCCCTGCTACAGTTGGAGGACAAGAGTCCACATTAATAACTTGTCTGAAGTCCACACCCTCCAAAGTCTATGCTCTTACCATTTAACTAGTCTTTCCATATGGGATATTTCAACTGTTCAGACAAGTACAGAAATTAGTATAAGAATCACCCAGGTATCCAACGTTCAGAGATCAACTCTTTCTGCAATTGTCTGAGCACCTCTCCCTGCTCCCATCTGCTCCCACCCCTTCATTTAGTCTGCATTTCCCTGCAAGTGCTTGGAAGCACCTACTGCCCAGTGTTGGTCCTGGTGACTTGCTGCCCGCAGGTCCAGCCTCTTGCACCACTGGGAGCCTGATGGGAAGAACAGAAGGGTGATGCCACTATTGACCTGGTGTTGGCGGGTAAAAGAGGCTTTGTCTTGTTCGGTGCTACCCTGACCAGTGCTTATTCCTCATTTGCGGGTAATCAGAAGGCGGCGCAGTTGAGTTTTGTGTTGCCGCTGCTTACACACAGGTGCTTCATATTAGCACAACACACACTGTGTTTTTTGCCTGGAGGGGCAGTGACTAGTCCTTTTGATTTACCTTATATCCGCTTTTGGTTGTGTACATCCTATTTTCTCTGAGCTGTTTTGATGCCAGGAAGTTAGGTTGATCATTTTGGAAGGATTATGTGAAGTTATTTTAACAGTTAAATTAATTTGAATTGAAATACAGGCTTTCCTTAATTGAAATAAGGCTAATAGGAAGTAGAGATCAATAAGTCTATTTTATCCTTAGTAATTGATACTTTTAGAACAACTCAAAGGAATTTGGAGAAGACTTGGATTTCAGCCCATAGCCCCCTATATTTATATATGTTTACCTTAAATTTAAAAAAATGGTGGAGTCAGGAATGTATCAATGTGGAGTCTCGGTTATAACTTATCCTTTGATTTATTCATCATCTATTTATTGAGTGTTCACTGACAGGTATGGGGGAATATAGCAGTA
Organism: Manis javanica; assembly: GCF_040802235.1. Lineage (NCBI taxonomy): Eukaryota > Metazoa > Chordata > Mammalia > Pholidota > Manidae > Manis > Manis javanica. The sequence goes on from NC_133158.1 coordinate 148,047,393, forward strand.
ATAAACACAGATAAAAACTATTAACCTCATGGACCTTACATTCTAGGGAGAAACAAATAAAACAAGGTTATGACATTTAAAATACATAGCCTCTTGGAGCATGTACAGTTTTGGTGTATGATATATTTGAGAAACTGGGCATCTTGGTATCTTTAGCAGTGAGCTATATAGAACACATCTTTCTTCCCCGTTGGCCCCATGAGTAGAACTGACTGTTGCAAAAAAGGGAGATACTTAAGAGTTCTTTGTACTCAAGAAGGGGAACTGCTGAGTCTGGAAATATTTTATGGTAGTCATTGCCATCATTGGCAATATTAGCAATGAAAGTGAATGTGATATTTCTCCTCCAGGGAATAATTTTAATGTATGTGTGTTTAAGTGGGATAAGACAAGGAGATCAGCCTAGAAATCATATTACAAGTTGGAAATGAGCTTTTTATTAGTATCAAAAATCCAAATGGGGATTATTTACCTAATGTAATTGCCATGAGCATTCATAATATTAATATTATAGATCATATGAAGCCTATCCTCTTTAGTTTACTAGTAAAAGATGCTCATAAATCAGATAAAATATCACCAGGAATTTTTTTTTCCTTTTGTAAAATCTTCCTGTAAGCAGAACCCTTAAAAATCTTTTGTGATCAAGCGTTTTGAAGTGCCTACATGGCATGCCTTTACAGAGACACAGTTCAGCTGACATAGGCACAGTCCTCTGAGAATATAGATGAGAAAGCAGAAAATTGCATTTTAAAAACTGCATTTTGCTTTGGGCAATATTTAATCTCCAAAGATAAGCTGCTTTACAGATTACAGATAATTTGCTCATGGATATGATGATGTCTCTGAGAAGTAATAGATACTGGATTCATTTGCCCTGAATAATTCCAAATTCTGGATAAAGCCTGGAAATTGATTTAAAGATGTGATTTTGTTGAGAGAGAGAGAAAGTAGTATGTTCTAAAGTGGGTTGCAATAGGGCACTTTGTAACAAAAAATCAGCTATATTTGTGGGGTTTCCACTTGAAACTTTGTGATAACTGGAATATTTCTGCCACTGAGAAGAGCTCTTTTCCAGTACAGTATTATTGTTTGCTGATATGACCCTTAAGCCACTTCCCCCACTGGGCAGAGCTGATGGTCACTGTGAAACTACTGAAAGGTGCCTTATGTGAGCCAAGCTGGCCAGGGAGGCTGAAATCTTGGATCTACATTTCAAGAACAGAAGGAAGTGTACATTGGTTGGAAATGTGATTTCAGTTAAATGAACCCTGTGGATTATCTTCATGTTCCTGAGTTGAGTACTTAAAAACAAAAGCGAGTCCTCTGGTCACTTGCTCACCTAGGATGGCTTGTTTCAATGATCAATCGTGGTAATTGTTTCGTAACTGCTGGCAGATGCTTCTGCATTATTCATCAAAAGTTTCTTCTATCATTAGAATCACACTGTTTTGACAGTGCTGCAAATGTTTTCTGAGGTTTAAAGAAGATGAAGGCCCAGTTGGTGCTTTTTTGATCTTTCAGATTGAGACTGTGAGGATAAACTCTGATGTTTGAATTGCCCTTGTTCTGCTACAGGAAAAGAATTTCTGATTACAGTACTTATATCAGCAATTGGAGTGCTGAATCAGTTGCAAAAATTCAAAATAGCATGCAGACTGGGACATATTTGTCCTGTGAATAAGTTTTTAGAGAAGCAGCATCATGGGCTGAGTCTGTACATTGTTCATCCCCACACCGAATGTCGTGTTCCAGGGCAGGGGGAGCAGGCACCCTGCCTCTCCAGCGTGTTGGCTTGTACTGCTGCCTGAGTGACGTTTTTTTTTTTCTTAACTGAAATCCTATTGCTTCAGTAGGTGCATGAATCATGTTTAAATGCAACATACCTTGAATTTGGTAGTGATCCTATCACTGTATGGGGGCTGACACAGTCACTTATATGCAAGAGCACCATCCCATTTTCAGGCTTGTAACTTAGCATTTTGGGGGGCATCTTCTCTGGTTCTACTGTGCTCTTGTGAATCTACCAAATTATCAGAATTGTTTTCTATATTATGTTTTGCCCTGGCTTGAAGTCAGGTGTCCCTGACTTCAATGTAGATCAGTATTATTTTTTTTTTTTTTTTTTTTTTATCATTTAAAATTAAATTTATTTTAATTTAATTAAATTTAAAAGTGAAACGTTTGTGTTGGGCCCACAGAATATTTTCCCCTTGTTCCACGGGGAATAATGAGACCTACATTCTCTTTCCCTTCTCAAAGATGTATTAGATTATGCTAAGTGGATGGGCCTTTACAATCTCCTCTACATTTTATTTATTTATTTAAAAACTTTTTTTATTTGCTATCATTAATGTACAATTACATGAACAACCTTATGGTTACTAGACTCCCCCTATTTCTCCTCTACATTTTAGCGCAAAATACCAACCAAGTTAATAAACTGGAACAAAGCATGTAACATTAAGAAAAGCAACTAGACAAATAGATGGATATTTCACTTATAAGATTGTCTATAAAGAAATTATATCAGAGATTAATTCCTCAAACATTTTCCTTTAATGAATTAAGAAAGAACTAGTGAGGCAAGTATAATGACATCGAAACATCCAGGCAAGCAGAACACACATTTAAAGGTGAGAACCATCAAAATACAGATTAATCTATGAAAAGAATTCTACCATTTCAAGTCATTTTAAAAAATAGACTAAATAAATTCATCCCAGAACATGTACAGCTACTTACAAAATGTGGTTATACTCAGTATAATATATTGCCTTAAAATGTATTTTTCAGAGCATTGTATTAACATAACTAAGATGGTATTGACCAAGAAAACTCTAATTACACCGCTGAAGCCTTATATTGTTTCCCCGGGTTTGAAAGCACAAGTATTGTACTTTAAGTATGGAAAACCTGAAAAATGCCTTATTTCTTCTCTGAGTCACTTTCAAATTCCTTTTATTCAGAGTACCCACCAATTAAGTGCCCGATGTAGCCATGAGGCTGAGGAAAGAAAGGAAGGAAGGGAAGAGAGGGCGAGGGGAACCCATGCATTCAAACCAACGTTATCATTCAGTTGTGTTACCTGGGAATTATACTCACATTCCACAGTACTTTCTTTCCCAAATATTTTTGGGAAATTTGTGTTTGGAAAGATAGTTTCTTGGCAGCAGATGCACAGGTTAGACCATCACTGATACCTGTGCATCCCATACATGATACAGGTTTAGGTCTGGACTTTAGAGGTTACCAAGTGTTCATTTTTTTTTTTTTTTTTTTTTTTTTTTTTTGAGAGGGCATCTCTCATATTTATTGATCAAATGGTTGTTAACAACAATAAAATTCAGTATAGGGGGGTCAATGCTCAATGTACAATCATTAATCCATCTCAAGCCTAATTCTCGTCAGTCTCCAATCTTCTGAAGCATAACGAACAAGTTCTTACATGGTGAACGAATTCTTACAGAGTGAATAAATTCTTACATGGTGAACAGTACAAGGGCAGTCATCACAGAAACTTTCGGTTTTGATCATGCAATATGACCTATAAACCATCAGGTCAAATATGAATATTCATTTGATTTTTGTACTTGATTTATATGTTGATCCCACATTTCTCCTATTATTATTATTATTTTTATTTTTAATAAAATGCTGAAGTGGTAGGTAGATGCAAGATAAAGGTAGAAAACATAGTTTAGTGCTGTAAGAAGGCAAATGTAGATGATCAGATGATCAGGTGTGTGCCTATGGACTAAGTATTAATCCAGGCTAGACAAGGGCAGCAAGACATCCACGGATGCAGAAGATTTCTCTCAAAGCAGGGGGGGTGAGGTTCTGAGCCTCACCTCTGTTGATCCCCAAATTCTCACCTGATGGCCCCCCTGCGACTGTGCCTGTCTTAGGTTGTTCCTCCCTTGAGGAATCTTACCCGTCTCTGGCTAACCAGTCATCTTCCGGGGCCATACAGGGAAATGTAAAGTTGGTAAGTGAGAGAGAAGCCATATTGTTTGCAAAGGTTAGCTTTTTACTTCTTTGCAGATTTATGCCCTGTGGCTTCTATGCCCAGCACTTGTCTCGAGGTATCTTTACCACCTGGAGGAATTATGATACTCGGTAAATTCGATATGAGGCACGAATTCTATTTAAAGTTTGTAATTACGAAGGAAGAAGAAAAGCTATAGATGTAGCATATGAAGGAAACTTGGGAGGATTGATTATTTCTTTGACATATCTTCTTGAATAGTACCTTAAGTATGTATAGGTTTTAAACTACTAACTAATTTGCACACACATATTGACATAATAGGAATACGGTGACATAAACAAAGCAAATCTATAATTACCATCCATCTCCAGTGAAGCCAAGAAAACCATTTAGGCACCCTAGGCATTTGTGAAAATTTATCTATGATATGATGGATATTTTCCAACTGTACTTGAACCATCAGACAAATTAAAGCAGCCCATTTCTGGGATCTGTTCACATCCCATATGTTCTTTTAACCATAGATAGTCTATAGTCATGAGATTTTGGGGTGCTACAACTTGCACCCCTCCCAACTCCTGGTTGAGTTCCAACAGTACAGATCCAGTCAAATTCGTTGTCTCACTGTATGCACATGCCAGCCTAGACATCTCCCTCCTCCTTCTTATGGCAAGTCCAGGAGATGGTGGGCTGGATGCAGCCACAACCGCAGCATCGTCCGGATCCCTGTGGAGGCTTTTTGATGATCATCCCCCGGCACGAGTCCTCCAGAGAGTGCTGATGCCGGAAGCTCCTCCTCATATCGTATCTTAGTTCATTTTCTGGGTATCCAAGCTAGGCCTTGATCTTCTGCGTAGAAACAAACAGACCCTTTGCCCACACTTTGACATGCCCTCTATACCACTGTGCAGAACTCATTGGAGGTCAGCACACAGTAACTGCTTTTTTTTTTTTTTTTTAATTAAGAGAAAGGAATATTATCAGAAAAGAGTACCTCCATAGCTGATCATCTGACACCCTTTAAGTGATCAACATTAAGGATATTTAAAGCATGCGTTGATCTTTGATTTACCAATAGTTTTATCCTGTTAAGGAGTAATCCCCCTTTTCTTTCTTTCTTTCTTTTTTTTTTTTTTAAATTTTTAATCTACACTTACCTGAAGAATACTATGTTTACTATGCTCTCCCCTATATCAGGTCCCCCCTAACAACCACATTACGGTTACTGTCCATCAGCTTAGCAAAATGTTGTAGAGTCACTACTTGTCCTCTCTGTGTTGTGCAGCCCACCCTCCCCTTTCTCCCTCCCCCCCATGCATGCTAATCTTAATACCCCCCTTCTTCTTCCCCCCCCTTATCCCTCCCTGCCCACCCATCCTCCCCAGTTCCTTTCCCTTTGGTACCTGTTAGTCCATTTTTGGGTTCTGTAATTCTGCTGCTGTTTTGTTCCTTCAGTTTTTCCTTTGTTCCTATACTCCTCAGATGAGTGAAATCATTTGGTATTTCTCTTTCTCCGCTTGGCTTATTTCACTGAGCATAATACTCTCCAGCTCCATCCATGTTGCTGCAAATGGTTGGATTTTTCCACTTCTTATGGCTGAGTAGTATTCCATTGTGTATATGTACCACATCTTCTTTATCCATTCATCTACAGATGGACATTTAGGTTGCTTCCAATTCTTGGCTATTGTAAATAGTGCTGCGATAAACATAGGAGTGCATCTGTCTTTCTCAAACTTGATTGCTGCGTTCTTAGGGTAAATTCCTAGGAGTGGAATTCCTGGGTCAAATGGTAGGTCTGTTTTGAGCATTTTGATGCACCTCCATACTGCTTTCCACAATGGTTGAACTAATTTACATTCCCACCAGCAGTGTAGGAGGGTTCCCCTTTCTCCACAGCCTCGCCAACATTTGTTGTTGTTTGTCTTTTGGATGGCAGCTATCCTTACTGGTGTGAGGTGATACCTCATTGTAGTTTTAATTTGCATTTCTCTGATAATTAGCGATGTGGAGCATCTTTTCATGTGTCTCTTGGCCATCTGTATTTCTTTTTTGGAGAACTGTCTGTTCAGTTCCTCTGCCCATTTTTTAATTGGGTTATTTGTTTTTTGTTTGTTGAGGCGTGTGAGCTCTTTATATATTCTGGACGTCAAGCCTTTATCAGATCTGTCATTTTCAAATATATTCTCCCATACTGTAGGGTTCCTTTTTGTTCTATTGATGGTGTCTTTCGCTGTACAGAAGCTTTTCAGCTTAATGTAGTCCCACTTGCTCATTTTTGCTGTTGTTTTCCTTGCCCGGGGAGATATGTTCAAGAAGAGATCACTCATGTTTATGTCTAAGAGGTTTTTGCCTATGTTTTTTTCCAAGAGTTTAATGGTTTCGTGACTTACATTCAGGTCTTTGATCCATTTTGAGTTTACCTTTGTATATGGGGTTAGACAATGGTCCAGTTTCATTCTCCTACATGTAGCTGTCCAGTTTTGCCAGCACCATCTGTTGAAGAGACTGTCATTTTGCCATTGTATGTCCATGGCTCCTTTATCAAATATTAATTGACCATATATGTTTGGGTTAATTTCTGGGGTCTCTAATCTGTTCCACTGGTCTGTGGCTCTGTTCTTGTGCCAGTACCAAATTGTCTTGATTACTATGGCTTTGTAGTAGAGCTTGAAGTTGGGGAGTGAGATCCCCCCTACTTTATTCTTCTTTTTCAGGATTGCTTTGGCTATTCGGGGTCTTTGGTGTTTCCATATGAATTTTTGAATTATTTGTTCCAATTCATTGAAGAATGTTGCTGGTAATTTGAGAGGGATTGCATCAAATTTGTATATTGCTTTCGGCAGGATGGCCATTTTGACGATATTAATTCTTCCTAGCCATGAGCATGGGATGAGTTTCCATTTATTAGTGTCCCCTTTAATTTCTCTTAAGAGTGACTTGTAGTTTTCAGAGTATAAGTCTTTCACTTCCTTGGTTAGGTTTATTCCTAGGTATTTTATTCTTTTTGATGCAATGGTGAATGGAATTGTTTTCCTGATTTCTCTTTCTATTGATTCGTTGTTAGTGTATAGGAAAGCTACAGATTTCTGTGTGTTGATTTTGTATCCTGCAACTTTGCTGTATTCCGATATCAGTTCTAGTAGTTTTGGAGTGGAGTCTTTAGGGTTTTTTATGTACAGTATCATATCATCTGCAAATAGTGACAGTTTAACTTCTTCTTTACCAATCTGGATTCCTTGTATTTCTTTGTTTTGTCTGATTGCCGTGGCTAGGACCTCCAGTACTATGTTAAATAACAGTGGGGAGAGTGGGCATCCCTGTCTGGTTCCCGATCTCAGTGGAAATGCTTTCAGCTTCTCGCTGTTCAGTATAATGCTGGCTGTGGGTTTATCATATATGGCCTTTATTATGTTGAGGTACTTGCCCTCTATTCCCATTTTGCTGAGAGTTTTTATCATGAATGGATGTTGAATTTTGTCAAATGCTTTTTCAGCATCTATGGAGATGATCATGTGGTTTTTGTCTTTCTTTTTGTTGATGTGGTGGATGATGTTGATGGATTTTCGAATGTTGTACCATCCTTGCATCCCTGGGATGAACCCCACTTGGTCATGGTGTATGATCCTTTTGATATACTGTTGAATTCTGTTTGCTAATATTTTATTGAGTATTTTTGCATCTACGTTCATCAGGGATATTGGTCTGTAATTTTCTTTTTTGGTGGGGTCTTTGCCTGGTTTTGGTATTAGGGTGATGTTGGCTTCATAGAATGAGTTTGGGAGTATTCCCTCTTCTTCTATTTTGTGGAACACTTTAAGGAGAATGGGTATTATGTCTTCTCTGTGTGTCTGATAAAATTCCGAGGTAAATCCGTCCGGCCCCGGGGTTTTGTTCTTGGGTAGTTTTTTGATTACTGTTTCAATTTCTTTGCTTGTAATTGGTTTGTTTAACTTTTGTGTTTCTTCCTTGGTCAGTCTTGGGAGGTTGTATTTTTCTAGGAAGTTGTCCATTTCTTCTAGGTTTTCCAGCTTGTTGGCATATAGGTTTTCATAGTAGTCTTTAATAATTCTTTGTATTTCTGTGGAGTCTGTCGTGATTTTTCCATTCTCATTTCTGATTATGTTGATTTGTGTTGACTCTCTTTTTCTCTTAATAAGTTGGGCTAGAGGCTTATCTATTTTGTTTATTTTCTCAAAGAACCAGCTCTTGGTTTCGTTGATTTTTGCTATTGTTTTATTCTTCTCAATTTTGTTTATTTCTTCTCTGATCTTTATTATGTCCCTCCTTCTGCTGACTTTAGGCCTCATTTGTTCTTCTTTTTCCAGTTTTAATAATTGTGATGTTAGACTATTCATTTGGGATTGTTCTTCCTTCTTCAAGTGTGCCTGGATTGCTATATACTTTCCTTTTAAGACTGCTTTCGCTGCATCCCACAGAAGTTGGGGCTTAGTGTTGTTGTTGTCATTTGTTTCTATATATTCCTTGATCTCTATTTTGATTTGTTCATTGATCCATTGATTATTTAGTAGCATGTTGTTAAGCCTCCATGTGTTTGTGAGCCTTTTTGTTTTCTTTGTAGAATTTATTTCTACTTTCATACCTTTGTGGTCTGAAAAATTGGTTGGTAGAATTTCAATATTGTGGAATTTACTGAGGCTCTTTTTGTGAGCTAGTATGTGGTCTATTCTGGAGAATGTTCCATGTGCACTTGAGAAGAATGTATATCCTGTTGCTTTTGGATGTAAAGTTCTATAGATGTCTATTAGGTCCATCTGTTCTAGTGTGTTGTTCAGTGCCTGTGTGTCTTTACTTATTTTCTGCCCGGTGGATCTATCCTTTGGGGTGAGTGGTGTGTTGAAGTCTCCTACAATGAATGCATTGCAGTCTATTTCCCTCTTTAGTTCTGTTAGTATTTGCTTCACATATGCTGGTGCTCCTGTATTGGGTGCATATATATTTAGAATGGTTATATCCTCTTGTTGGACTAAGCCCTTTATCATTATGTAGTGGCCTTCTTTATCTCTTGTTACTTTCTTTGTTTTGAAGTCTATTTTGTCTGATATTAGTACTGCAACCCCTGCTTTCTTCTCACTGTTGTTTGCCTGAAATATGTTTTTCCATCCCTTGACTTTTAGTCTATGCTTATCTTTGGGTTTAAGGTGAGTTTCTTGTAAGCAGCATATAGATGGGTCTTGCTTTTTTATCCATTCTATTACTCTATGTCTTTTGATTGGTGCATTAAGTCCATTTACATTTAGGGTGACTATTGAAAGATATGTACTTATTGCCATTGCAGGCTTTAGATTCGTGGTTACCAAAGGTTCAAGGTTAGCTTCTTTAGTATCTTACTGCCTAACTTAGCTCGCTTATTGAGCTGTTATATACACTGTCTGGAGAGTCTTTTCTTCTCTCCCTTCTTATTCCTCCTCCTCCCTTCTTCATATGTTGTGTGTTTTGTTCTGTGCTCTTTTTAGGGGTGCTCCCATCTAGAGCAGTCCCTGTAGGATGCCCTGTAGAGGTGGTTTGTGGGAAGCAAATTCCCTCAGCTTTTGCTTGTCTGGGAATTGTTTGATCCCACCATCATATTTAAATGATAGTCGTGCTGGATACAGTATCCTTGGTTCAAGGCCCTTCTGTTTCATTGCATTAAGTATATCATGCCATTCTCTTCTGGCCTGTAGGGTTTCTGTTGAGAAGTCTGATGTTAGCCTGATTGGTTTTCCTTTATAGGTGACCTTTTTCTCTCTAGCTGCCTTTAACACTCTTTCCTTGTCCTTGATCCTTGCCATTTTAATTATTATGTGTCTTGGTGTTGTCCTCCTTGGATCCTTTCTGTTGGGGGTTCTGTATAATTCCATGGTCTGTTCGATTATTTCCTCCCCCAGTTTGGGGAAGTTTTCAGCAATTATTTCTTCAAAGACACTTTCTATCCCTTTTCCTCTTTCTTCCTCTTCTGGTATCCCTATAATACGAATGTTTTTCCTTTTGTATTGGTCACATATTTCTCTTAGTGTTGTTTCATTCCTGGAGATCCTTTTATCTCTCTCTATGTCAGCTTCTATACGTTCCTGTTCTCTGGCTTCTATTCCTTCAATGGCCTCTTGCATCTTATCCATTCTGCTTATAAATCCTTCCAGGGATTGTTTCACTTCTGTGATCTCTTTCCTGACATCTGTGATCTCCTTCCGGACTTCATCCCACTGCTCTTGCATTTTTCTCTGCATCTCATCCCACTGCTCTTGCATTTTTCTCTGCATCTCATCCCATTGCTCTTGCATTTTTTTCTGCATCTCTGTCAGCATGTTCATGATTTTTATTTTGAATTCTTTTTCAGGAGGACTAGTTAGGTCTGTCTCCTTCTCAGGTGTTGTCTCTGTGATCTTTGTCTGCCTGTAGTTTTGCCTTTTCATGGTGATAGAGATAGTCTGCAGAGCTGGTACAAGTGACCGCTGGAAGAGCTTCCCTTCTTGTTGGTTTGTAGCCTTTTCCTGGGAGAATAGCGACCTCTAGTGGCTTGTGCTGGGCAGCTGTGCGCAGACAGGGCTTCTGCTTCCTGCCCAGTTGCTTTGGGGTTTATCTCCACTGTTGCTGTGGGCTTGGCCTGGCTGGGGCTGTTCCTCCAAAATGGTGGAGCCCCGTTAGAGGGGGAGCAGCCAGGAGACTATTTATCTCCGTAAGGGGCCTCTGTGCTCCCTGCTGCCCAGGGGGTTAGAGTGCCCAGAGATCCCCAGATTCCCTGCTTCTGGTCTAAGTGACCTGTCCTGCCCCTTTAAGATTTCCAAAAAGCACTCTCCAAACCAAAACAACAACAGCAACAATGAGAGAGGGAACAGAAAGGAAAAAAAAAAGAAAAAACACGCGATTTTTTTTTTTTCCTCAGGTGCCGGTCCCAGGCACCCGCGCACTGGTCCTGCTGCCCTGTCTCCCTAGCACCAGGGTCCCTGTCCTTTCAAGGCTTCCAAAAAGCACCCACCCACCGGTCCCGCAGGGAAGGAACGCTCAATATTCTTGGTCCTCAGGCACTGGTCCCACGCACCCGCTCACCAGTCCCGCCGCCCTGCCTCCCTAGCACCGGGGTCCCTGTCCCTTCAAGGCTTCCAAAAAGCACTTGGCAAAAAGAGAGAAAAAAAAGGGGAAAAACGCGCGATTTCTTCCGTCCTCAGGTGCTGGTCTCAGGCACCCACCCACCGGTCCCACAGGGAAAAATGCGGGATATTCTTTGTCCTCAGGTGCCGGTCCCAGGCACCCGCTCACCAGTCCCGCCGCCCTGCCTCCCTAGCACCGGGGTCCCTGTCCCTTTTAGGCTTCCAAAAAGCACTCGCAGAAAAGAGAAAAAAAAAAGGGGAAAAACGCGCGATTTCCTCTGTCCTCAAGTGCCGGTCTCAGGCACCCGCCCACCGGTCCCGCAGGGAAAAACGGGGGATATTCTTTGTCCTCAGGCGCCGGTCCCAGCCACCCGCTCACCAGTCCCGCCACCGTGCCTCCCTAGCACTGGGGTCCCCGTCCCTTCAAGGCTTCCAAAAAGCGCTTGCCAAAAAGAGAAAAAAAAAAAAAAAAAGGGGAAAAACGCGCGACCTCCTCCGTCCTCAGGCACCGGTCTCAGGCACCCGCCCCCAGGTCTCGCAGGGAGAAACGCGGGATATTCTTTGTCCTCCGGCGCCGTTCCCAGGCACCTCCTCACCGGTCCCGCCACCCTGCCTCCCCAGCAACGGGGGCCCGTCCCTCTAAGGCTTCCAAAAAGCGCTCACCAAAAAAAAAACTGCTCCGGTTTCTCTCCACCCGCCGGGAGCCGGGGGGAGGGGCGCTCGGGTCCCGCCGGGCTGGGGCTTGTATCTTACCCCCTTCACAAGGCGCTGGGTTCTTGCAGGTGTGGATGTGGTCTGGATGTTGTCCTGTGTCCTGTGGTCTCTATTTTAGGAAGATTTTTCTTTGTTATATTTTCATAGCTCTATGTGTTTTTGGGAGGAGATTTCCACTGCTCTACTCACGCCGCCATCTTGGCTCCCGCCCCCGATCAGTATTATTTTTAATAACAAATTTGCATCTGGATTTTTGAGTTAGACAATAAATTTTAGAAGTAAAATATTTTTCCTTTTAAACTAAAAATTAGAAGTTTTGTGATGACAAATATTTTAAATTCTAAAAATTTCTTCTGTCATACTAAAGCATTTGTCTTTTAATTTTCAGTTCTCTTTTTCGGTTCTTATTCCACATGGGAAAATTGCATGTTAGATGGTTAACAAAATAAAAACAGTTATTTTTTTATTTAAAAATACTACTTTTTAACTACAAAAAAAAGGGGGGGTGGAAACACAGAAGAAAATACAGAAGAATATGAATCATCTGTAATCCTGTAGTTCAGAAACATCTGTACTTGGCAGTTTGGTATAAAGCCTATAGTCTTTTCTCCTTTTCCCATGATGTGTACTACACAAATGTAATTTGTAAGGTTAGAGCCTTACCTTTGTGTGATTCACTACAGTGTAGGAGTTGGAGAAAAGTAAATACAGGTGACAGATACCAAATGAGGGGTGAATCATCAGAAAAACTGAAAGGGCCAAAATAATGCTGTCTCACTGATGATATGGTAAAATCTTATGAACCGCCCAAGACCTGCTGTAGGCAGTTTGCCTATATTGAACTTGGAGTTCTGGAAGAATATAATATTTTGATTGGATAAGTTCTTTAGCTAGCTGGGTGGCTCTGCTATACTCTGAAAGGGCTAATAAAACACTTTGAAAGGAAATTATGTTCTTCATTATTAGCACAAATGACAATTTGATTACTACTTAAGCTAATGTTATCATTTTTCACCATTTGTATCGACTCCTAGTCAAATCTTGGGGTTAAATGATAAAAATCACTGTTTCTGAGATCGACACAAATCACTCCCCAGTTTTTATTCATAAAATACTCTTTTGTTTCTTTTCATGGCAATAGATGAGTTGGAGATGTCTTTTAAAGCTGTTCAGGAACCACAAATTCATTAATGTAATGGGCAAAAATGCATAGCATAACTGCTGTGTGCCAGGCACACTACTCTGGGCACAGGAAAACATGGGTGAATAAAACATGTACTTATGAAGCTTACATTTTACTGGGCAGTGGCAGAAAACCGAGAAGTAAATGGCTGTTAATAATAGATGACTGAGGGGCCTCTTCAGATTGGATGATCATGACCTCCCCCTTGGGTTACTTAATCTTAAACCTGAATTTCAAGAAGAACTCACCCATGCAAAACTCTGAGTTGGTGGGGGGAAGCATTCCAGGGAGAGGGAGCAGTGAGTGCACAGTGTGTTGGGGAACTCCGAGGAGCCTGGAGGTCAGTTAGGAGAAATGGGACAGAGTGAAGAGTTTGCAATTAATTTTACATCCTGCGAGAGGTAGTTGGATTGTTTTGAAAAGTTTAATTGACATTTAAAAAGTACCATTCTTCTACTCTGTCGGTGTGAATGTAAACTGGTTCAACCATTGTGGAAAGCAATATAGAGGTTCCTCAAAAAAACTGAAAATAGAAATACTGTTTGACCCAGGAATTGCATTCCTAGGAATTTACCTGAAGAAAACAAAATCCCTGATTTGAAAAGACATATGCACCCCTATGTTTATTGCTGCACTATTTACAATAGCCAAGATATGGAAGCAGCCTAAGTGTCCATCAGCAGATGAATGGATAAAGAAGATGCAGTACATATACACAATGGAGTATTATTCAGCCATAAAAAGAAAATAAATCCTAATCATTTGCAGCAATGAATGTAGCTAGAGGGTATTATGCTCGGTGAAACAAGCCAGGTGGAGAAAGACAAATACCAAATAATTTCACTCATTTGTGGAGTATAACAACAAAGCAAAATTGAAGGAACAAAACAGCAGCAGACTCACAGATTCCAAGAAGGGACTAACAGTCACCAAAGGGAAGGGATTGGGGAGGGTAGATGGGGAGGGAGGGAGAAGGGGATCAGAGGCACTATAATTAGCACTCACAGTATAGGTAGGTCATGGGGAAGGCAGTACAGCACAGAGAAGACAAGTAGTGACTCTGTGGCACCTTGCTACGCTGATGGACAGTGACTGCAATGGGGTATGTGTGTGGGGGGGCTTGATAATATGGGTGAATGTTGGAACCACAATGCACAATGTTGTTCATGTAAACCGTTGTAAGATTGTATATCAGTGATACTTTAATAAAAAAGTACTACATCAACTATGACATGGAGAATCATTGATGGCAGAGGGCGGCGAGGCCAGCTTCAAATGCAGGTCCCACAGCTTTCTGTTTGCTTCATCATGTTTGCCGTTGGCAGATTTCAAAGGTATGGCAATATTTCATTTGCTTGCTCTTACAAGTATGTGTGATTTTAGAGTAAATATAACATTTTCCATATGTTTTTAAGTTTTTTTCAAAGCAGTACTTGCTCATGGCAAAGACAAAATTCCTCAGCAATGCAGAAGGCTTTAAGGAGGGCATTAAAGTCCCCTTGTCTTTTCCTCTGTAAGTACCATTCCCTTTCCACAAATTTCAGAAGTTTTCTAAGACTATATATATATATGTAAAAACTCAACTAGAAGCATCATGCTGTAAATATTATTTTGTAGCTCCCCACCTCTCTCCCAGTTGTATATCTTAGAATTCTGTCTTGGCAAATTTAGATCAATAATATTCTTTTTAATAACATTTTGATTTATGGTTAACCTGCAATTTAGTTAATGTGGCCTCATGGACATTAGATTATTCCTCGTTTGTTTTTAGACATTTACAAACAAGATGTCAGTGATCAGCCATGTGTCTTTATTTTTTTGTTTCCTCATGCCAGTTCTGTATAAGATAAATCCCTAGCATTATGATTGCAAGGTCAAAATGCATGCTTGTTTTAAGTTCAAATAAATATTGCCAAATTGCTTCAGATAAAGTCACCTAATTTATAGCCTTATTATGGGCCTCTCAACTTCATCCACAATAATTTCTTTTAACATTAAAATTTGTGCTTATCCAATAAGGCTTCTCTCTCACTTACTAACTTTACATCTCCCTGTATGGCCCCGGAAGATGACTGGTTAGCCAGAGACGGGTAAGATTCCTCAAGGGAGGAACAACCTAAGACAGGCACAGTCGCAGGGGGGCCATCAGGTGAGAAATTGGGGATTAACATAGGTGAGGCTTAGAACCTCACCCCCCGCTGTTTTGAGAGAAATCTTCTGCATCCGTGGATGTTTTATTGCCCTTGTCTAGCTTGGATTAACACTTAGTCTACAGGCACACACCTGATCATCTACATTTGCTCTCTTACAACACTAAACTATGTTTTCTACCTTTATCTTGCATCTACCTACCACTTCAGCATTTTATTAAAAATAATAATAATAAAGAGAGAAATGTGGTATCCACATATAAATCAAGTATAAAAATTAAATGAATATTCATATTTGAACTGATTGTTTATAGTTCATAATGCATGATCAAAACCAAAAGTTTCTGTGATGACTGCCCTTGTACTGTTCACCATGTAACTTATTCACTATGTAAGAATTTGTTCTCCATGTAAGAACTTGTTCGTTATGCTTCAGAAGATTGGAGACTGACGAAAATTAGGCTTGGGGTGGATTAATGATTGTGCATTGAGCATTGACTGCCCTATACAGAATTTTATTGTTGTTAACAACCATTTGATCAATAAATATGAGAGATGCCCTCTCAAAAAAAAAATTTGTGCTTATCAGGTGAAATACTGATATTTCACTTCAAATTGAAATGTTTTACCATGACTAATGTTAAGCATTTTCTATTATATATTTCTGGTCATTTCTTCTGTAAATTGTCTCTATCTTCTTTTGCCTATTTTTAGTTTTTTTTCCTTTTTGACTGCAGGAACCCCTTATATCATGGATATTAATCCTTTATTTGTACTGTGTCTTTGCAAATATTTTCTCCTAACCTGTTTGCTTATTTTGAATTTTGTTTTTGGTTTGTATAGATATTTTTACATGCAGTTAAACCTACTTTCCATTAGGACTTCTGCCCTTTACATGTGTTATAGAAGGGTGGGATCCTTACTCTGGAAAAGCTTCTAAGAGGACAGACTTAGTCATATGGTGTTGCTTTTGTGTTTAAAATTGTAATAGTGTGGTGGCTGAAATATAGGTCCTGCCTTCCACTGGCCTCCCAGTGTCACGTACGACTCCCCAGTGTTCTGTGTTGCTGACGTGAAGGTGCTCCTGGTGGTCATCATCTTTCCTCCCCATCTCCTGCTTTTTCCTGGACTTCAGCTCTTTCTTACCTGTTGGTTCTGTCCTGCCATTTCTCTTTTTCACCATCAAAAGTTTTGCTTCCAGATGTTCCTTCTTGTCCCTGCCAATATTCTATTTAATAATTCCTACTCTTTTGATCAATCCCTCTGCCCTCCATGATATTTTTTCTGTCCCTTGTAATCTTCCCATGATTTACTTGAAATACCCCACCAACTACAGGGTCATCACGGGGCACTTCTCAGCACTGTTTATTCTTGCTTGGTGGTCAGCTTTGTGCTGCTGAGTAAGTGGGTGAATGTTTGTGTTCACACACATATGTGTGTGTTACTGTGTGTAATTATTTCTGCGTGCAGACAGACTTAAGAATTCTTTTTAATCTGCATAGTTACAGTTATAATGTTGGCCTGTTTTGGGGGAATTGACTCTTTAGAAAACTTTATAGCACATCTGCTCTGATTATATATGCAAATATAGCTTAAAAGAAGTTTTCAGTTTTTTAAAAAGCTTTCTCCCATTTTTAGATTTTTCTACTTTAAAAAATGATTTTAAGATCTATAGTGCAGTGATTTGGGGTCGCAACTCCAATCAAAATGTAACAAGCTGTGATGAATGTGCAGTTACTCAGTGATGTTTATGTGGCATTAAATTTTAAAGAGAAAAAACAGGGAAAGCTTATGATATTAGGACCAGAGGTTGGATGAGGATAAATGATTTAAAAAAAAATAAACCTAAGGAATTCTCCCAGGCATTTTCTTTACCACACTGAGACCTGGAGACCTGTTTTTATGTGTTTTAGCATGAATTTTCTTTTTCCATAGAAACACCTGCCGCAGAAATAAGGTGCCTGCTTAAATGCCATACAACTGAGTTTCCAACTGCCTGTGGCTGGAAGGTGCCAGGCGTGTTTCAGCTCAGCAGGTAGTCTCTGACACCTTCCACTTTTGGAGCAAGGAAGGCTTGGTGGGAGGGACACTTTGTTTTCTGGAGAAAATGTGATTTCTTCCTTCATTTGCTGTTGTTTGGTTCTTAGGTGGAGAGCCTTAAAGGCACATAAAAAGTAGGACTTCTGTGGACCAAATTAGGAAAGTTCAAGTGAGATAGTTATGTTTACCTGACCTCTCTGTTTTGAACAAAAAGAACCAACTCTATAAACAAACAGTGAAGAAAATAGGGGCTTGAGTGTAAGAATTGGGAACCGTTGGGGGCATATGAATTGATGGAGTACAGAATAGACATTTTCTTTTAAAGTGCAATTAAAATAAATGCAGGAGGCAGGTGGAAAGTGTGCACAGTGACTTGAAGAAATGAATGTGACAAGAACAACCTCAACAAATATTTATGTCAGTTTGTGTAACACGCTGTGTGTACCCTGTAGAGGTATTTTGTTTTTCAAAAAGATGATTCTGGATGGGGTGTAAGTGAGGTCAGATAAAATGCTGGTTAGTTACTAAGGCTCAGAACTAAGAAAGCACCTCTGTCCTATTTAGCAGCTATGTGTAAACTGGAACAGATCTGAAATTGAGAGGTGTTGAGCATCCTTCAAGGAGATAAGAGGTTATAGAGAAACAGTCGATAATGATTATTTGAATGTTGGAAATTCCTATCTTTTAACTCCTGCCTTAACTGGGCTATTTCACGTTTTATCAGTTGGGGACAAAAACCTTGTGCTAATGTCCTAATATGCAACTGAGCAGAAAGTCTCCTTTGCTTCTTCCATTTAAGTGACTGAAGTAAGCCCCTGGAAAACAGACTGGCTCCTGTGACCACATGCTAAGCAAGTAAGGCGAGCTGTAATGATGCAGGTGAGCTGTAGTGATGCCGGTGAGTTGTAATTATGCCGGGGAGCTGTAGTTTCCAACTTTAATGGCCTTCAGAATTATGTGGGAGAGCTTTTAAAATGCAGATTCTCAAGCAACAAGGATTTCTGGAAATGGGGTCTAGGAGTCTGTATTTTAGAGAAAGCCAAAATTGCAGACCATTTGCTGCCACAGGAGAAGTTGGATTTCTCCAAGGACTGCACTCAATTTCTGTCTCCTAACAGCAAAGTACACTCTCATTTTGACCTAAACACCATTCAAACAATAAGCTATCATTTTAAATTTTATGTGTGGTATGGTGAACTTTTTTTTTTTAAACATTCTGACATGACTGTTTGTGGGACTAAGAGAAGATATTTTGCTGGCTTTGGGGAAGGTTGAGCCTCACTCGGATAGCTGATTAAATTGCCCTTGCCCAGTGTCACTCAAGAAACATCCAAGATGATTAGGAGTAAGCAGTAAGTGAACTGGCTTTCTAGTTACTATGAACAAGAATTAAAGTCTAATTTTTTATATGGTGAACAGAATATTTGTACTCCATTTAAAATAATCACAACTACCACTTACATTTTCTAAATTTTGGGAGAAAAGTGTACACAGATCTAGAACAAGCAATTTTTTAAAAAGTGCACCAAGTGCTCTTACTATGATCTTCAGGAGTGAGTTTCAAATTCTGTCTCCTCTGGAGTTCACCTCCACACATTCCCTCCTTAGTCCTTATTTTTTGCATCCCATCCGCTATGTTACTGTTAATTTTTACATACTATTTAGCAGTCTTGTCATGAAGTAGTGTCACCATGATACATAAGGTTTCTAAAAGCTGAACCTGGAATATTATAGACTCCTACTATTTGGCAGAAGGGGTCTTAGAAGGCAGCAACTGATTCCTCATTTTTATAGATCAGAAAATTAGAATAAGACTGTTTAAAAGTCTTCCCAGTGATGAGCCAATTAGTGGCCTAGACAGAACATGAAGGCAGACATTCCGTGTAGTGAAATAAAGAGAAAGCTGCCCAGGAATTTAGGGTGCCTGGTTTCAATCCTTGGCTCTGCCATTTACTAGCTTGATTACCTCAGGCAAGTTCTTCACTTCTCTGCCTCAATGAGATGCAATTAATTATCTCTACTTATTTCAAAGAGATAGTAAGAGGAGTGAGCCAATATGTCAATAGCCTTAACTTTGGATACAAAGTAGAATCTCTGGGCATATTAAGCAAAAAAATGAATAACAAAAAAATCCAGCTGCCAACTCCACCCCAAGAGATGCTGATTTAATTGGTATGCGGTAGGGCTTTGTGATCAACACTTTTAATAAGGTCTCCAAGAGATTTTAATGTACAGCCAGGGTAAAGAACCATGAAAAAACTTGTTAGATGGCTCTAAGGCCAGTATTTCTTGTGGTCTGGGATTGTTGTTCCTGAACAGTATAATGTCATATCACTGAATAAATGATGGAACAGGATCTGTAGTTTTTTTATATATATGTATTTTATAATAAACCATATTGTGGAATGGTGGTGACACTGTAGTTTCTGATTTCATGTTGAAGTAGAAAACTCTCTACATATTAGATGGGACTAAATTTACAATTTTAAAATTCATATCCCCCTTCATCATGGGATAACATTATATAAAACCAATAAAACCATATTGTTATGAACTCCTATTTGTATTTCACTTGTTTTCCAGGTCTAACAATTATGGAACAGAAACAATTGTTGACTATAAATAGGTCTCATTGAAAAAGATGTTGTCTGAGAAGACTTTAATAAAATCTAAGAAAAGGTTCTGACATTTAAAAATTACTGATTAATTCCTCTCCCCCTTTCTTTGAACTAAATCTCCGTGTATGTATTTATCAACTTTGCAAATATTTCGACTATGTGCTTATAAGGTTTGCAAACAAGTCCCAAAACATTACTTGTTTAGAAGCCAGTTAGTTTCTAAGAGCCTTTCAAATAATCTTATCTTCTCCAGAGGAGTGATTTAGGCATTGGAAAAAAATTAGTAAACTACACATTGTTTGCTCTTCACTGGGAAGAATCACGACTTAACAGTGGAGCTCTCTTTGGTTATTTGTAAGCATATTTATTCCTAAAATGGTGTGATTTGATTTTTAGGCTCAACTACTGGCAAGGAAAAACTTTTCAGGTGAAGCAGTTCTCTGTGAAGAGCAGCTGCATTTTATGTAAAATCATTAAAAAATCCATGTCTTTAGTAAAATATCCAGATGTTAATCAGAGGTTTTTTTTTTCTTTAAAGTTGTCTGAAAGGCTTTTGGATGGATTGGAATTTTGTCTTCTTGAGAGATAAAATAATATTTATGGAAGCTAGATCAGCTGTTTTATAGACTCACAGAACTTAAAGGAAAATGTAGTTTTAGGGTGAGGGAAGTGGCATATTCAGAGGTACACCATGACCTTCTGAAGACGGTACAGCCAGTTAGTGAGAGAGCCCGAACCGGACCTCTTCGCTCCCTCTCCTTCTGGTTGTGGGCCCTTGGACAGCCTCTGTCATTCGACGGCACTGCCCGTCAGCAAGGTGTCTCAGTGCTCACTACGTCCTGGGTCCCAGGTGTGTTTTGTTCTGTGCTGAGACTCAAACATACACTTTACTTCTGCTTTGATGATTTTGGGAAATTCCTTTTCTTTTCTTTGAGAGAAATATTATTTGCATTATTTGGCATTTTCCCACATACAGATGAAATTGTTTTCAGAAGCTAATCCCTTTCAATCATTTAGATTTACTCTAATCTCTGAAACCTAGCAAAAAAAATCAATTCACTCAAGAACGTTTTTGCTGAAAAGGTTCTCTTGCAAAGGATCTGGAATTTTTTTTTTTTTTTTACCTGCTAATGCACAGCTTGGTGTCCCAGAATAGATGCAGTTACAAAAGAGCACAAGCACTATTCTTGTGTGGCCTTAGCACAGGCAGGTTGTGACCATGTGTATCAGAAGTTTTCTCAAGGTGACATTTAGAGCAGAGAATGAGCAGAATCCCAGATATTCTTATGACTATTGGAGGTGATTTTGCTTGTTGACCTTTTCAAGAATGGAGCTAGAAAATATATGCAGATATACATATACACACACACACGCACACACAAACATGCATATGTACATACACAGATACTTATACATCTGTGTGTGTCTATATGCTTCTGTTTATTTGTTTCCCTTCCTCCTCATTCTTACTGATTAAATTTTAATTTTGAACGTGTAGGATATTGAGAGGTCACTCCCTTCCTTATCCTTTCTACTTGATTCTCTCCCATCCTTATAAATAACCAGCTTGTTTTCTGGGCTGTCTTTCTTGTGTTTTCTTTTTTGTATGATACAGACACTTGTATATTTTTAAAAAGTCCCATTCTTTTCTAACACAAAAAGTAGCATACCATATATATGCTTCCGTATGCTTGGCTTTTTTCATTTACTAATATCTCCTGGAAATTCATAGAGATCTTCTTTATTATCTTTTTTCTTTTTTTTACTGAAGTATCATTGATATACAATCTTATATTGGTTTCAGATTTATAACATAGTGGTTCAACAGGTACCCATATTATTAACTGGGTAAGAATTATTTTTGAATCCTTAGCCACACTAGTGCAGTTACTATCTGTCAACATAGGAAGATGTTACAGAATCATTGGTTATATTCTCCATGCTGTTCTATCCCTGTGACCAACTTATATATTATGATTGAGAAGATTTGTGCCCCTTTGTGCCCCTCACCCTCCCACCAACCCATATCAAGCCCTCCCCCATGGTAACCACCAGTTACTTCTCAATGTCTGTGAGTCTACTGTTGTTCTGTTCATTTTGTATTGTTTTCAGATTCCACAAATAATTGAAATCATATGGTATTTGTCTTTCTCTGCCTGGCTTATTTCACTGAGCAAAATACCCTCCAGGTCCATCCATGTTGTTGCAAATGGCAGGACTTCTTTTCTTTTTATGGCTGAATAATATTCCACTGTGTGTATGTACCACCTCTGCTTTATTCATTCATCTACTGATGGACAGGTTGCTTCCATATCTTGGCTCTTGTAAATAGTGCTGTGATAAACATAGGGGTGCATATGTCTTTTTGAATCAGGGATCTTATTTTCTTCAGATAAATTCCTAGGAGTGGAATTACTGGGTCAAATTGTATTTCTATTTTTAGTTTTTTGAGGACCCTCCCTACTGCTTTCTACAACAGTTGAACCAATTGACATTCTCACCAACAGTGTAGGAGGGTTCCCATTTCTCCACATCCATGCCAACACTTATTATTTCTTGTCTTTTGGATGGTAGCCATTCTGACTGGTGTGAGGTGATATCTCACTGTGGTTTTGATTTGCATTTCCCTAATGATTAGTGATGTGGAGCATCTTTTCAGTGCCTGTTGGCCATCTGTATTTCTTCTTTGGAAAAATATCTGTTCAGGTCCTCTGCCCATTTTCTTAATAGATCTTCTTTATTATCTTTTACAATTACATATAGTAGTCCAGTGTGTGTATGTGTCTGTCTGTCTGTCTGTCTGTCTGTCTATCTATCTATCTATCTATCTATCTATCTATCTATCTATCTATCTATCTATATTAATTCAACCAGTTTCCCGTCCAGGATAATTTTTACCCTAAGTGGCACTGGAAGAGTTTAATGTGATGTGAGGGAGGGGGAGGAGGAAACAAAAACAAATGAACACTCATTATGGGACCCTCAAAAACGTTATGCTGAGTGAAAGAACCCAGACACAAAAGACCACATGTTGTATGATTTTCATTTGCATGAAATACCCAGAAAGCCCCAGCTATAGAGGCAGAAAGTAGGTTAATGGACTGTAGGTGAAAATGGGATGTGACTGCAAATGGATATGAGGTTTCTTCTTGGGGTGATGGAAATATTCTAAAATGAGATCACCACACAACTCTGTACTATACTGAAGTCATTTAATGGTACAGTTAAAACAGGTGAATTTTAATGTATATACATTATACCAATGTAAAGCTGTTAAAAAAAAGAAAATCACCAGGTGGCACATATGACATTCCTCACAGAATGGTATTATCTCTGATTTAAAGAGTTAAACCCTCTTAGATGTCATATGTACTTAGTGGAAATGTTGGAATCTCCCCCTAAGTGATACATACTTTCTGTTATGATACTTCAAATAAGGAGTGTATCTTTTTACAACATTTTCTGATTGAAGGATTTAGTGAATTGATAATTCACAAGGAAATTTACTTAAACTGACTGTGGTAGAAACTATGGATTTAAGGCTTTTAAAGACTGGAATGCCAAAGGACTTTGTAGACCACTTTGCTACACTTCTCATTTTACAGATGAAACTCTGTTAAGAGTTTTAAAACTCTAATTATGTAATAAAGTTAGAAATACAGTCCTCTACTCATCTGTTGTGCTCTTTAAATATTTATGCTATTCTGTTAAGCAGCTATTAAAATAATAATTATTAAGACTGTGTAGAAACATGGAAAGCTCTTTATAACACAAATGAAAAAAAGCAGAGTGCCAAATGACTTAAATATCATGATTGCAACCAGTATGTTAAATTTGTGTACATACTGAAGTCTGGAGCGTAATAGACGAAAACACAATGTTATATGGTGGGCTGATAGGCATTTCTTCCTTAATAATCCTAAATCTTGTTGCATTGAATCCAAATAAACTTTTTTTCTAAAATAAAACTGCTACCATAGGGAGAATGTGGGATCAAAGGGATTGTATACATGGTGGTAGCTGTCCGAGTTTGTGACCTGCATTTGCAGATTTTCCCCAGACACTTTCCAACACTGGAAATGTATGTGGTAAGGTTGTATCATTCTAAGTCACTGGAGCCTTCCTTTGTTCCCTTGTTTCTCATCCTATTTTATGGAATCGAGAATGGCTTTTATAGGGCATAGCAACTGTCTGTCCTGAAGGCAGAACATAAAGAAATTGGCTTACGCTGACACTTGGTGATTTAAATGACACTGGAAGAATATTTTGTCTCCAACATTGAATGAGTTACAAAGAATGAAGGTATTCCTTCTCTACTTAGCTTCACAGCTCAATGGACTGTCTACTGTCAAGTTTGAGGAAGGGAGAAGTGGGCAGGTAATTCTCATGATGCCACTGGACTTGATTTTTCAGTTGGACTCTAATGAAATGACTTTTCTGTGTGATGGGGAGCATCGTGGAGGAAGCTTAAAGCAGCTGCATAAACAATTGAAGCAGCACATTGTCTCCAACCCTAGCTCTGCCAAGTGCATTTCCATCACATGTACTTGTCTACGGCAGTGGATGATGTGGAGTCTTAGCCCATGGCTGAGTTGTTGGGGTAAATGTGAAGCTAGTGAATATTTAATATAATGCTTAATACACTCCTTCACTGATTGCATATGACTTTCTGAAATGTTCGGTTTTCTCTGAATGATGCTTGCTGAATTGTAGGTGGTATTTATTAGCTCAAATAATTTATTCCACTTCTATATCACTGCTTTTCCTGTTAAAATGTTGAGATGTTAGAGCGATAGCAGTTCCATCTCAGGGGAAACAAATGGGATTGTGAAAAGAAAAGAGAAGGAAGGATCATTGTGAACAAAGCAGAGGACACTGTCAGATGTACAGGCGGTCCTTGCTGTTAGATCTCCGATGGTACCGTTAATTCAGTTTTTCACTCTGCTCTAAACAATTCATTTTATTCTCTCTTTTCAAAGAGACACATTCCTGAATTATGTCTTTTATTTTGCCAATCCTTTGCTCAGACGTATCTAGTGAATCTCTCATTGCCAATGGATTAAAATCTTACTATATCATGTATCAGCATCCCCAACCCCTACATCGTAGTCTTATCTAGCCTGTGGAATCATATATCCTGTCAATTTCCTTTTGAGTCACTCTTCCAAAGATGGAGACCCATCTTTCCCTACCCTCTGATTATACCTACTTTTTCCTGTCCCCATGTCTTCACTGTTATATTAGCTTACTTCTCTGCATTCCAGCCCACTGTATTTTCCTTTTTCTGTGGACTCCTAGAGTATTTCTGCCTTTATGTCTGATTTGGCACTTATTTTTAAAGATTTCAATAATAAAACTATAATAGCTGCCATTTATAGTGTTTATGTTCTTCCAGGCACTGTTTTCAGTACTTTACTTGAATTAAGTCATTCAATCCTGAACAATAATTCAAGAGGTAAATAATAATATTACCCACATTTTATAGGTAGGGAAATGGAGGCACAGAGGGATTACATGATTTGCCCAAGGTCTAACAGCCACTAAGTGGCATATCTAAAATTCAGTTCAGGTGTCTGCATCTAGAGTCTGTTCTTGACCACAGCTCCTATCATTAATGTTATCTTTTTAGGTGTTTTATTCTCTTAAAATTTAATCCCTTTAAGTCAAAGACAAAGTCTCTGTGTTCTTTGCTTTTTGCATTACATAGCCCTGTGCCTGGAACAAAGAGTTGCTCTTTGTTCATCTGTTTATTGATATGACCTATTGTTGGTGTTTAATGAAGTTCTAGTAGATTTTTCTGGGAGTTTGAGCTTGGTTATTTCGACCTGATGATTTTATCTTGATACATTGACTCTGTATGTTCTCCCTGTAATTATTGGTATGAGATAGTCAATGAGGCTGTTAGAATTCAAATCTGTTCCTTCATTACCAAAGTGAATGGTGCTCAGGTGGGTGAATTTACTAATGTGTGTGAAGACAAATCTCAAATTTTCTGTGCTTTAAAGTAAGCATTCTAAGTTTATGTTTGTTTTCTTAAGCAGTATTTTTATTACTTGGGATTTGACACATCAGATAAAAGGAGTAAGAGCAACCTGTGCACCATTTTGCAATAACAAATCTTAAAATCACACTAAGTTTTATGCAGTTCTGCCTTGATTTCATTGGGGGAAGAAAAGGCTCTTCATGGAGAAAATAGTGAAGGTTGGTTACGTTGAAGTTAATGTTAGTGTATACCCTGAGCATACAATTTTAAACTTCGGGATCAAATTATTTTTCCCAGTAAAGACAAGGTACTTAGCCAGAAAAGCTGCAATCTAATGTTGTTGAAGTTTACTTACTGTGTTTATCTGTTTCTAATGGCATACTGCTTGATAAGATAGGTACTCAGAGCTGATGTTTCTATTGCCCTAGTGTTACATATATGTTTGTGTGTTAGTTGGTGAAATAAAAACTGTCTCTGTTTTTTATTTAATAAAAGAGTATTTGGAAGAGTATTGCAAAACTCACAGAATCAAGGGGCAAATGGAATGATATGATTTGTCAACCTCAGGAAGAGTGATATGACAACTGTGGCATCTTGGGGTGTTCAACCATGAGCATCTCTTAAGTCTTGGCCATTGAAATGGCTCAGTTCTGTTTTCATTCAGTGCTCCACTTAGGATCTGTGCTCCGTGGAAGGGGGTCAGATTTGCTCTAAGCTTAAGTCAGGTGCCTATTTTTTAGTTGGGGTGATTGACAGGCTGCCAAAGACACAGGCAAAGGGAAAGGAGTATTTCCAGTTACCAAAGAAGGGGAAACAGGAAACACCAACAGGTGCCCACTTCTAACAGATTCATCTAAAAGCAGAGGGAATTTCAGTGATAGTTTTAACTTGGAAAATAAGTGATTTGGATACTATTTGAATTTAATCACCAAGCTATTCCTCTAGATGGACAATCCTGGCAGTTAAATTCATCAACATATTTTTATGTTCAATTGTGACAACTTGAATTTTTCTGATCAGTGATATTTATTTAGCTATTTTTTCAAATATACACAAAACACAACAAACAGTATGAACCCATATTTAACTTACCCAATTCAGCAATTATTAATGTTTTGCCAGTTTTGTTTCTGTTGACTGCATTTAAAGCATTATCGTAAGAAGTTTTTACAACTGGCTACATAAAAACAGATTTATTTATATTTAAAAAATTGCAATATAGTTGATACACAAGTATATTGGTTTCAAGTATACAACACAGATTCAACAGTTACACACATTATTAAATCATCACCTTCAACTAGTGCAGTTATTTTCTGTCAACACAGAAAAATGTTATAGAACCATTGACTATATTCTCCATGCTGCACTTCCATCCCCATGACCAACTTATATTAGGATTGAGATTTTTGTGCCCCTTTATCCTCCATGCCAATCCATCCTAATCCCTCCCTCATGGTAACCATGAGTTACTTCTCAGTGTCTATGAGTCTACTGCTGTTTTGTTCATTTGTTTTGTCTTGTTTTGTTTTTAGATTCCACAGATAAGTGAAATAATATGGTATTTGTCTTTCTCTGCCTGGCTTATTTCACTCAGCATAATACCCTCTAGGTCCATTCATGTTGTCACAAATGGCAGGATTTCTTCCTTCTTAATTGCTGAATAATATTCCATTGTGTATATTTACCATGTCTTCTTTACCTTGTCTCTTGGTGGACACTTAGGTTGCTTCCATATCTGGGCTGTTTTAACAGTGCAGTGATAAACACAGGGGTGCATGTGTCTTTTTGAATCACGGATCTTGTTTTTGCTGGGTAAATTCCTAGAAGTGGAGTTACTGAGTCAAATGGTATTTCTGTTTTTAGTGTTTTGAAGAACCTCCATACTGCTTTCTGGTTGCACCAATTTGCATTCCCACCAACGATGTAGGATGGTTCCCATTTCTTCACATCCTCATCAACGCTTATTATTTTTTGTCTTTTGGATGGTGGCCATCCTAAGTGGTGTGAGTCCAATGCCTCACTGTGGTTTTGATTTGCATTTCCCTGATACTTAGTGATGTGGGGTATCTTTCCATGTGTCTGTTTGCTGTCTGTATTTCTCCTATGGAAAAATATCTGTTCAAGTCCTCTGCCCATCTTCTAATTCGGTTATTTGTTTTTTGGCATTGATTCTTATGTTTTGGATGTTAACTACTTATTGGATAAATCATTTATGAATATATTCTCCCATACTCTAGGTTGCCTCTTTTGAAAAATACTCACAGGATGCAGGCTGAGAACTTGCTCTATGAACTTAAACCCAAGTATCAAATGATCATTTGTCTCATACCAAAAAATATATTACCAGTTGGAACAAAAGATGGTGCAACAGTTATGCATTGATTACCTGAAAGTAGAATTTTGTATCACCCAGTGATTTGTTTACTGGCTTTGTCGGATGAGTTAATGCCTTAGCAACTCTCTTTCCAGATTACCTATATTAAATTTGTCTCTGGTCCTTAGAGTCAGAGGTTTTATTAGACAGTAAAGTTTCTAAACGCCAGTCAGTGTGTGCATTGTATAAGAGCTGAATGTGCTCTAATCTCTTCTGCAGTTGAAAGATGCATGAGTGTAATGCAGTCCGGGACACAGATGATCAAACTGAAACGTGGTACCAAAGGGCTTGTGCGGCTCTTTTACCTGGATGAGCACCGGACCCGCCTGCGATGGAGACCCTCTAGGAAGAGTGAGAAGGCAAAAAGTAAGACCAACCTTTGAATTCTTTGCTTGGCTTGACATAGTAACACATGGGTTATATTGAGTTGGCTCTGTGGGAGCTTCAGATCTGTGGAACTTTCATAATTTTGGAAGTTTTGGAGTCAGTTGTTAAAAAATGTTAAGAGACTGAATAAATGATCATTTTGCTTTTTAATTTCTTTGGAAAATTTAAATCCATAAAAGTTTTCTTGTCCATTAATTCTCTAATTAATTCTGTCATTTCCCCTGTGTTGGGAGACATGATTATTTTTTGTTGTTGAAATAGAGGCTTTATAGCCTGACTCCCTTTATTTTCATATAAAAGGCGAAGGATATAATAAATCCAGTGAACTTTAAGATGTATGCCATATTCTGAACACAGTTAATTGATTAGTGAATTGACAAAATTTGCTTTAATATCAAGGTTTGATGGAACTCCTCCTTAGGGCCTCTTTCCCACAATGTTTACACTCAGCACCAGGTCCATGTTGGGTCTTCTATCTCCTTCCTTCCTGTTCTCACAGGAACCTCCTTGGTCCAGGGTCTCTTCACCTTTCTGATGGCCCATCGGGAAGTCCCCTAACCAACTTCATTTTGCTAGTCTCTCTGCTTTCATCAGTTAAGATGCTTCTTCAAGTAACAGAAGGCCCCACTGAATGAGGCTTACATGATAAACAAATTTCTATTTCACTACCAAGAAACTCAGGGATGGTAGCCCGAGGCTGGGCACGCTGACTCTGCGGTCCTGTCTGGCTGGGTGCTCCTGGCTCTGTCCCTGTGTGTTGGTGGTGTAATCAAGGAAGCACAGAGGCTTTAGCTGTTCTCAGCCTCACAGCTGATGGGACAGTGAGGACGCAGAAAGGGGCCTGCACTTCTGGCGCTTCCTTTTTAGGAGAGAGCCCCTTTGCAATCCTTCCCTCAAAGTGGACTGCCCCATGTCTCCCTGGTTTGAACTGGGTTACATTCCCACATCTAACTCAATTTAAAAAATAGGAATGGGGCTACACCAATGGCTTAGACCTGCCAGACCTTGCCCTGGAGCTGGGCAGAGGCTCATCTTCTTGTGAGACATGTAGGAATGAGGATACGGGAAGAAAATCAGACCCTGCCAGTAACTCAGAGTGGTTGGTGTATACGGGCAGTCAGGCAGGTTGCAGCACTTCTAATTCATGCTTAAAAACAAACAAGCACAGAGACAACACATGCCATTTTAGGGTAAAGTAACCATCCCTGCCAGGGCTTCTCTGAGCCAAACTTGCACAGTTGCTCTACCACCTGAGGGACACCCCCCTGTGGTCTGTCACCGCAGGCTCTTCCCAGACTCTGCCTACCGCTCTGGCTCTGGGCCCCTTTGCCCTTGCTTGAGCTTTCCAGCCCTGCGTAAACGTTCTGCTCAGTGCCCCTGGGGTGGACCTTAGGTCTCCACGTCTGTGGGCCCCTCCCCTCCGGCTGCCCCTTGTTCTTCCCCGCCTTGCTAAGTGCTGCCTTACCGTCATCATGGCAGCATTCTCTCTGTAAACACCAGCCACATTTAATTTAACTATGCTATTCAGTTTCCACCAAATGTTTTTTCCTTTCAATTTTCAGCTGTCATCTTACGCACATTGTAAAACACCAAAGTTGGCTCTAGGCCTTTGTTTTCCCTGTGTAGCTATGTAAAGTATATATTTAACATATTCATAGCCCTCTTTTCCTACTGTCCTTCATGCCCTGATGGGCATATCTATATTCCTATCATGCATTTTAACCTGTCCTGACTCAGTGTCTGGGAGGATACGGCCCAGGCCGTCCAGGAAGGTAAAGTGGTATGTGGAGAAGGCTCCTAGCAGGAAATGATAGGGCTTGTCTCTCACATTTGGACTTAATACCACAACTCACAGAATTTGTTCACACTTCTTTTTAAGATGCTTCTGCTTTTCTTTTTTCTTAATCCATACATGTACCTTCACCTGCCATGTAACTGTGTGGTTCACTTCCCTCACAGTACTTATTGACTCCATTTACAAAGTCACCGAGGGTCGGCAGTCTGAAATATTCCACAGACAAGCCGAGGGGAACTTTGATCCCAGCTGCTGCTTCACCATCTACCATGGCAACCATATGGAGTCCCTGGACCTCATCACCTCCAACCCCGAGGAGGCCCGCACCTGGATCACAGGCCTCAAGTACCTGATGGCCGGCATCAGCGACGAGGACTCCCTGGCCAAACGGCAGAGGACGCATGAGCAATATCCTCTCTGGAGCTTTAATTTTGAGCTCAGTGCATGTATATGTGTGTGTGTGTTAGACTATGCTTACATTTTTCCCATGATTTTGAGGCTTAAAGCCACATCGCTTTTGGTCTCTTCCTTTACTCTTAGCACCCTTCTGTCCCCTCTGCACTCTCACCCCAAGTAAATGAATGCATAGAAACATAAGCTTGCATAAACCCAGAAGCAGATGTCCTGTGAGGAGACTGCGTTTGGCTCCACAGACTGTGACATCTCCAAGTGCAGCCTAAAGTCTCCTGAGAGAGATGAGGTAACCGGGAAAGTGTGTGTTTGGATTAGAAAAAATCCTACTTCGTTATAAAGTCTGTTTACTTTTAACAAGCACTTTTTGAGCTCTAATTAATGTACCAGGTATTAAGCTCTTTGAAGCTTTTCCTCTAATTTAATTTACAGTTTGGATACTGAACTGATTAATATTCAGGGGGAAGTTATTATTTACTTATTAACATTTACCCTCCTTAAATTGACAGTCAAGAAACTGGAGTTGGAGTGTCATTTTTGATGAAACCCATTCTTGTGGTCCCTCAGTGCTGATAAATGATTAACGTGCTTGGTGTAAAGACACCTCTTCTGCTGGGCTGAGCTGGGCATGTGACACGACCTTTCTGTCCTCAATTTCCTTATCTATAAAGTGAGATCGTAGATTTGTCAACTGTTTTGGTTCCCTTCCTCACATTTTGAATGGACTTAGAAAACATGTGCTCCCATGTACCCAGGGATAGTACGACGTCCTTGTTGGGATGTGTGCCCTACATTTTTTCTTGGAATGGTGACAAATTTGTGCTGCTCCAGTTATCATGCCTCACCCAGGGTGTTGTTGGAGCCGAGTGGACATATGTAGCCCATGGAAGGGTTTTGACAGTGGGAAGGTCTGAGCTGATCAGCCGTGGTGTTATTGCAATATTCACAGCATGGAGATAGTGAAACTGGGATTCATAAATAAATAAAACACAAACATAGGAAGTAACTTTTTCTGCTTATTCTGTTATTTTGGTTCTTTACTCCTTTATATTTGGTGAAAAAGCAAACAAATACTGAATCTATAAGAATGCTGATACCAGAAAGTATAAGCCACAAAACCATACTAACAGTGTCTCAAATAATAAAGAATATTCATTTCTGATGAACAAGGGATGTGAGATGGGGCAGTCCCACGGTTGGTTAAGCAGTGGTTCACTGATGTCCTCAGAGACCTGGATTCTGCCATTCTCAGCATGTTGCTTGGTCTGTCCGCTGGCTGCCCTTGCTCTGAGAGAGCTGCAGCAGCTCCAGACATAGCCCTGCTCACGGGGAGTAAAGTTTCTTCTCATAATTTTTTTTCAAGAGCAAAGAAAAACTTTCCAGGGGCCCTGGAAAAGGCTCTTGCCTTTAGATGGAAATACTGTTGCAGGCCTATTCTTAAACTAGTCTCTGACAAGAGAAATGAACATAATTGAACTTTGATGTCAGGACTCTTTGCATTCTTAAAGACTAAAGACTCCAAGGAGTTTTTGTTTATCTGAGTTTCATCTATTGACATTCTGTCATATTAGAAATATGAGAATTAAAATAATTTGTTAATTCATTTAAAATTACAAACTATTACATGTTAACATATTTTTATGTGAAAGGTAACTATTTTTCAAAGCAAAACAAATTAGTGAAAAGAGCAGCATTGCTTTACTCTTTTGCAAGTCTCTGTAATGTCTGTTAATAGAAAGCATGGATTCTCCTATCTGCTTTGGCATTCATTCTGTTGTGATGTGTCATGTTGGTTGATATTCATGAGGAAAATCTACCCTCCTCACACAGATGAATAGTTGGAAAAGGGGGGGGGGTACTTCATCATTATTGGGTCCCCTTAGACTATACTTTGAGGATGGCTGAACTAAGGCCAATCACCTCCCACTCTATTAAGGCTCATGGTTCTTGGCTATCTCTCTCCATAGGGGAGACAGTTAATTCCAGAAATCACTATCTTTACCCAGTTAACTAGGACAAATTCACAATATTCTAGAGCCCTTAGCTACTTGTGTATGTACCTGTCATAATCCTTGAAGTGGACAGAGAAATGGGCATATATTACGGAATCCTTGTTGGCTTCTGTCATTATTTTCTTCATTTTTTTAATGGTGGCAAAAATTCCCCCTTTATTAGATGGTACTAGTTGTATGAGAAATACATGCTTCTTGCAGTAAAGCCAAAGAATACCGAGCTGCATAAAGAAAAAGTCATTATTTTTTCCCCCTGTCCATCAATGTTATACTTTCTTTTCTAGGTTTACTTCTGGGAAAGTTTGATGCACACTGTCATACACTTTTTTCCTGCCCATTTTTGAATAAAGTTGTTTTTCATTGTTGACTTTTGGAGCTGTATGTATCCTGGTTATTGATCCCTTGTCAGATAAATGATTTGCAAATATTTTCTTCCATTCTGGTAGTATAGCCACCCCCACTCTCTCCTGGTGACTGTTTGCATGGACTATTTTTTTCCACCTTTTCGCTTTCAATCCATTTGTGTTGACTCTCAAGTGAGTTTTTTTGTTTTTTGTGTTTTTTTTGTAGGCAGCATATAGTTGGGTCATGATTTTATCCTGTTTTTTTTTAAAAAAATATGTTTTAATCTGTCTTTTGATTGGAGAGTTTAGTCCATTTATATTTAAAGTAATTAATGATAAAAAGGTTCTTGCTTTTGCCATTTTGCTTTGTTTTCTATATATGCCTCATGTTTTAGTCACCCCATTCTCTATATTACTGTCTTTTTGTGTGTGTTTAGGTGACTTTTTTAGTGAAATGTTCCTTTTGTGTATATTTTATAGCTCTTTTCTTTGTGGTTAAATCCATGGGGATTATATTTAACATCGTGAAATTATAATACTCTTAATTTGAATTTATACCAGCTTAGCTCAATAGTGTTTCGAACCTGATTTGTTTGTCCATCTATTTGATTTGTTTGTTCACTGGCAGTAGAAAGCTTTCATATTCAAATTAATCAAGTTGACAACTGAAGGATTTCATATTCTGAGCATATGCTTTCTAGAAAACAAGTGTACCCCAGAACTGCACAGAGGAGTAATTTTACAAGAAATGTAGAAGTAAGTGAAATTTCTGTTGGGAGTAAGAAAGAAAAAAAGGAAAGTAATGAATAATAAAGAAAAAGCTGATGTCAAAAACAGGGACAGTTATGTTGAGTCAGGGAACCACTCTCATATGGAATTGTGAGAATTTGATAGGGTTTTAGATAATATCTTAATAACAGAATGACATTCTTGATTGGACATACATTTAATTATATTGTGGAGAACAGCTTGAGGATGTTCATTATTATTTACATTTCAGTTAGGCCTGAACATTTCACCTGTGAATGAGTAATGAGAAGTGGCTATATGAAAAAACCCATCCAGTAAGAAGTGTAGTCCAGGTTATTCCTGCAGTGCTTAGATGCCGCTGGAAGTGATACAGAGTTGTGTTAAAGGTGTTGCACTGCCTGGGGTTCAGCCCCAGCTCTGCCATCTAATGTGTAACTTTAGGTGAATTACTTAAACTCCTTTGCCTCAGAGTCCTCCTCATCTGTAACATGGCAGTGATGTTAATCATAGTGCCTACCCTATGTGGCTGTGTGAAGATCAAGCGAGTTGATGTATACAAAGTGCTTAGAACACTGTCTAGCACATATTAAATACTTTATAAATAATTGCTACTGTTACTGCTAAAGGGAGGTAAAGATTGGCAAACATTTACTTTCCTGTTCAGGTACATTAAAGTCAGAAATCTCAGTTGGTGGCCTCAGTGTACAAAGGTGATGGTGCTGGAGTCTAGTCTCAGCTTTTCTCCATCAGATCATTCTCCTCCATGGTTCCCCCACCTTATCTCTGTACCCTATGAGAGAAATTATTACACTGAGAAGATTTGAGGTAGTCCTTTATTGGATTTTGTAAACTAAAGCCTTATGCCTTCCCTTATACCTGAGGCCCTGCAAATTATAGCTTGTTGGGCACATATGGTCTACTACCTATTTTTTGTATGGGCTCCTGAGCTAAGAATGGGTTTTCAGTGGTTGAAAAAAATCAAAAGAGGAACATTTTGTGACATGTAAAAATTATGTGAGATTCAAATTTCAGTATCCATGAAGTTTTGTTGGAACCCAACCATGCCGGTTCGTTTATGTGTCATCTATAGCTGCTTTGTGTAGCAATAGCAGAGGTGAGCAGTTGCAGTTGAGACCAAATGGCCTGCAAAACCTAAAATACTTACTTTCAGGCTCTTTACAGAAAATGCTTGCCCACCCCTGCACCAGACACTACCTACCATTCAGTACTTTACATTTCCCTAGAGTTTCTTGACAGAAAATATGAGGCCATAACTTTTATTTAGGTTTTACTCTCCCAGCTTTTCTTTGCAGAATGATTATTTCTGTTCTTAAGTTTATCACGTTAAGGCTATGAGTCATTAATTCAGCATGTTCTTGGGCACTCCTGTCTTAATTATGAAGAACAACTTTACGCTGTCAGAATACTTTTACCTGCAATTGTATCTTTTGCCATGTGTACTGTTACTGGGAGGGGATGGCTTTTCCTTTTATGAAATCTTGGAGTCGGAGGGGACATCAGGGTCATCTAGTTGTGCTCGCTGGCAGAGGGGGAGAAATGGAAGCCCCAAGAAGTGACATATGTGACCCACTGCCAAGGGGCCATGTCAACATAGAATCAGAGCTGAGACATGTTCTTGGCCTGATTCTACTTCTGTTTCCGCCTTACCGCCCCCACATCCCCTAGACCAGCTGTCAAGGCCAGCTCGTGTGTTGACATGAAGGCCTTGCAGCCACAGTCCCACCCTGAAGGGCTTGGATCTGTAGAGTCCTCCCCGTACGATTGGCTTGTCTTTGCCTCTTCTCTGGAGAAGTCCTTGAGAGGCTTTGCTAAATAATCATCAAATCAAAGGATGAAAATATTGCTGCAGTTGGAGTCATTTCATCACTTCTTTGAACTCTGGCAAAATACTCTGTGGGGCACAGAACAATGTCTATAGTCAAAAGAAATGGAGCTCATGGAATGGGTGCTGTGTATCCAGAAAACTGAAGAAATGAGATTCAGGAACTTGCCACTAGTTGCCCTAATTGTTTTACTGTTTTGATTCTTCAGTTATTTTTCCTCTAGTCCTGGGTCACCCTTTAACTTCCAGGTATCATATAATATATGAGGTCCTGCCAGAACTCTTAAGGGGAAAAATTAAATTGGAAAGAACTGCGATGGCTATTTTCAAATGTTATAAAAGGAACAAAATGTGAAACAAAGTATTTACAATCTGAAAATCACCTCTATTTAACCCTAGAAGAAATAAGACTTTTAACTTTCTCGTTGTTTTTAGTATCTAATATAATCTCCTACAGCCATAATTTGAATCATGTAAGAAATGTGAATGTGTGGTTACCACTGGGAGGTTAGTTAATATCTTAACTTAAAATGAAAATCTCTAAGTTTGATGTCACCTGCTTGATAAACAAATATTACCCATGGACCCTTTCCTCTGACCTCCCATTTTTCCATTTGTTGGTTCTAAACCTGTACCTTTCCCTTTGATTCTCTGGTTTCTTTCCATCACCTTTGCTTTCCCTTTTGCTACCCTTTGAATTTTGTAGGTCAACTTGGTTTTCTAAGTATACTCACAATTCCTGCCTTCTATAATTTACCCCCCATTTAACTATAAATCATCCATTAAAAAAATCCTCTGGTAAGCTTGGAATTGTAAATTCATCCACTTGTTACTATTTATTCTGCTGCCCTGCTATGTAAAACTACCCAAGACTCATCCTTCTGAGGTGTCTTAAAATCTCAGTTCACAGGATATAACTCCTTTGTATCTAAACTCAGCTTCATATGCTCAGTCACCTAGTATCATACCCATGTTTTGAAGGCAACCTGTAGCATATCAAGCTTGGAGTTAATATTATTGTTCTGGATTTAGAAGTTTGGGGCTATTAGTTAAGAACCATCAAAGCTGGTAATAGGAAGACAAACATATTATATAGAGACAGGCCTTTTGTGTAGGAGAGAAGAGTACTAGACCAGGTTGCAAGAGATGTGGTTTCTTACTAACCCTTACCAGATATCTTCTTCTCCCCTAGTTTTGTGTCCTTGTACGAACAAGGAACTAAACTAGATGGTCTAAATTTCCAAATGTAGGAGTGGGACTGAGAAAAAGGAACCGGGAAGATCATGTAGCATGGGGCATTATAAAAAAGGTAGAAAGATACTAAATGAAAGGTCATAGAGGGAGAAGATAAGGCCTAAATTTGGTGTATTTGGGGTTTCATCACAACATAGAGATTCTTTAACAGATTGGATAAGAAGTTTGAGTTAAACAAGCTCTCAAAATAATACAGTTTGACTTCCATTTCACAGTAAAGGGAATCCCCTGCATGTGCCCTGCATGTGCCCTCTGCTCCATTCCTTTCTTTGCTGCTGTTGACACTCTAAGAAGCTCACCAGAGCACATGCATTGCAGGGCTTCCTTGGAAGACTTTCTTCTCCAGCTCAGGGCTAATGATAAATGTCCTTGTGAGCATGCTATTAGAGAGCAGATTTTATTTTGTAAAAAACAGAAGTGTTTTTCTTGACCTTTCTGCACGTGGGTGAAACAGACCTTTGAGGAAGCTGATAAGAATGGTGACGGCTTTTTGAATATTGAAGAGATACATCAATTGATGCATAAACTAAATGTCAATCTGCCCCGGAGAAAAGTCAGACAAATGTTTCAGGTACGTTTTAACAGTTGGGGTGGCCTTATGTAAAGTACACGTTGGAGGTTAATGATGTCCTTAGGTATTTCCAAGGCTATTTTGTTGTGTTGGAGGCTAGTATTACCTGCTCTGTATTGTCTTATTTTGCTTTGATGGAGAGACACATTCATTTCATCAAGGATAAAAAAAAACCTCCCTAAACTTAACATGTATCTGCAATTTTACTTCCTAAAATGCTTTTTTATTGTTATTGCTATTTTCAGGTAATATAGTTGACCCTTGAACAACACTGGTTTGAACTGTGTGGGTCCACTTATATGTGGATTTTTTTTCTATAAATATATTAGAAAATTTTTGGAGATTGTGACAATTTGAAAAAACATTTTATTTTTTCTATTGTTGGAGTAAAGTATATAATACATGTAACAAACAAAATAAGTGTTACTCAACTGTGTATGTTATCAGGAAGGCTTCTAGTCAACAGTAAGCTTTTAGTAGTGAGGTTTTTGGACAAGTCAAAAGTTATATATGGATTTTCACCTGTTTATTTAGTGGGGGGGTGGGCTCTGCCCCAACCACTGCATTTTTCAAGTGTCAACTGTAATTATAAGCCCTTTGCTTGACATTTAAACAATGGAATAAATGCAATGAAGTCCCTTAGAGGGGATGATAATATCTCATGTGCCTACCTCACAGAGCTGTGGTGAGGGTCAGAATAATGACTAACATGAAGTATGGGGGTTCTTCAAAAAACTAAGAATAGAAATACTCTACAGCCCAGTAATCCCACTTCTAGGAATTTACCCAAAGAAGACAAAATCCCTGATTTGAAAAGATATATACACACATTTATTGCCACATTATTTACAATAGCCAAGGTAAGGTAGCAACCAAAGTGCCCATCAGTAGATGAATGGGTAAAGAAGATGTGGTACATATGCACACTGGACTATTATTCAGCTACAAAAAAGAAAGAAATCATGACATTTGTGACAACATGGTATTAATTTAGGAAAGGCTTTCATTTGGAGATAAGGTATAGCTTAATCTGTTTTATAATGATTTTCTATTCTAAATGACTAGGTAGGTGATATTTTATACATGTAAAAATAAGCATGTGGGTGATATTTTATGATGTTTAATGTTTTGTGCTTTTGTTTTCTAACCACTTGTTCTTAGAGGCAGTAAGTACTGAAACCACCTTAGGTATGAGTTGCAACTATGAGTGGGAAATGGAGGATGGCTCCTTTCTGTGACCACTTACAGGGGTCCTGTCCTTGGGAAGCTCTTGGCTGGAGATGGTTTGCTTTGAGGGGAACTTGGTGCCATTTGCACTGTAGAACAACATAAGAGAAAGGAAAGAAGAGGAAGGAAGGATATAGTCTATAGAAGGAACCCCAAAGATGGAGAAAATACTGCAGGATAAATGCATTGCCACAAATATAAAGAATTGCCTTTAAATTGTATGGAAAGTTTGCCATGTTCCTGGCCTTCCGTGTGACATCTCATTTTTACCCTGTTGTAAGCTCCATCTGTTCCTTTTCACGGGAGGTATTCATAGTTCTGAAGAGAAGCTGCTGATTAAATAAGAAAGGCCAAGCTTAAAGAGGAGGGCAACATCCACACCTAGAAAAATAGTGACTTTTTTGTGCACTTTTTGGAAAGATAAAGATATATAATACCAAGTATTTTAGGGAGCAAACCAGGAAATGTTTAGGTCAAATGTCTTAAGTGTTGAAAGTAAAATTTTAGACAAGTTTTAAGAAAACCTTCAGGGGCTTTTTTATGACTTTAAAGACTTATCAAAAGTGACTGAATAAGCAGTTGGGCTTGACATGTGTGGAACATTTCCACTGTAGGCCTTGCATTTGGCAGGTTCTGTTAATACTCATGGTGGGAGTGACAGGGCCAAAGACCTTAGTCTTACCCCAGGAACATTCTCTTTCTCCTGAATGAGTTGCTGGTACAGGCATTAAAGTCATCTGAGAATGTTCTTTGCCTTTTTGTTGCAGAGTAAGATTCAAATGATTTTTTAAAATTATCTTTTAGGGTATAGCTAGCTTCTTTTGAAGTCCTTAGATGCTATTGTTTTAACTTCAGAATTTTACTGTTCTTAATTGTTTAGGAAATTAATTACAAGGAAGTCTTGAAAAATGTTTCATCTTTGAATGCAGGGTTAAACGTTTTGAAACAAGATTATGGCAGAAATATGAACATTGGACTCTTTTCTTAAGATGCAAAGACTCTCCAACCAAGAGCCTCACACACCAAAAATGCTGATATTCCATAGGCCAATCTACCTCTACCTTTAAGAGGATAGAAGGCAACAGCAATCAGCCTCACCAAAAAACCGTGTATGATTTGAATATTGAGTCAAAGTGTGTTCTCATAATTGACCCAAGGTCAGCAAACTTTCAAAATACACATTATTTTTTATGAGAACCTTACCTTTGAAGGCTCTGTTAACACTGCATAACAACTGACCCTCCGGGTCCTTTTCCCCTTGGGTCTGAACACTGGTCTTGGTAGTGTAGAAGGAGGGAAAGGAATATGAAGCTGTTTGCACAGAGCTTGTAGTATCATCTATAGATTGTGGAAACAAGGTTGTAGAAAAAAAAATACAGCAAAAAAAACCCAAACCAAAACAACAACAAAAACCCACATAATAATCGAATGTATTTCACAAAATTGCTGCATTTCCAAATGCCATTTATTCTTTGTCAATTTTTGTTCAGTTACAACCATGTTCACTTAAAACGAAGATCATGTACAGACAGTGACTGCAGTGGGAGGGGGTGAGGATTTGATAATATGGGTGAATGTTGAAGCCACTGTGTTATTTATGTGAAACCATGATACCTTAATATAAAAAAAAGATCACGTAAGTGGATTTGTTGCATATTATTGGCCATTTTAGGGTTTTATGACACATTCAGCCAATTGAAAGGATCTTGCTCAGTAATTACTAAAAACAAAGTAATTTCAACTAGAAATCAGTCTGAAAGTACTTCTGTGGAGGGGAAGCAGGGAGGTTCCAATGGTGCAGATTGCTGTGGGAGCTGTAAGCTATCTATGCCGAACTAAGAGAGAGTCAGTTGTATTTAAAAATTACATTGGAGTGAATTATAGTTCAGAAGCTGATAAGAGACTGGTATTTTTCAACATGCATTACATATATCTTCTCTCTTTTGTTCATGATGCGTCTTATCCAAGATATCTCTTTTCTCATTAGTTTCTTTAAAAGATCAGCTTTTGGTTTAATTGCTCAACTTTGATGTTGTATCTGTTTTTTGTTTCATTGCTTTCTGCTTTTGTTTATAATTGTTTCCTTCTATTTTCTTTAGCTTAATTTTTTTCTAGCTTTTTGAATTACTAGCTTATCTGTTTTTAACCTACTTTGCTTTCTAATAAATTGAAAACTTCAGGTTTCCTCTAATTATTGCTTTAACTTACCACACAAGTTTTGGTATGTAGTGTGTGTATGTTTACTTCTATATATTTAATTTCCTATTTAGAAATATGTTATTTCTAGACAGTTTTTTAAAAGCTTTCTTTGTTGATTTACTAGTTTAGTGTGATCAGAGAAATTGGTTTTTATAAGGATTCTTCTTTATAATATGAAACCTTTTGTGGCCTAATACATACTCTGTTTTAATTGATCCAGGTGTTCAGGATAAGTATGAAATATGTCCTAGCCTTCTCATACTGTTTCTTATTTGCAGTACTTATTCTGCCTTGTTTTTTCTATGCCTCTTTCAGGAAGCTGATACAGATGAGAATCAGGGAACTTTGACATTTGAAGAGTTCTGTGTTTTTTACAAAATG
This sequence comes from Manis javanica, assembly GCF_040802235.1. Taxonomy (NCBI): domain Eukaryota; kingdom Metazoa; phylum Chordata; class Mammalia; order Pholidota; family Manidae; genus Manis; species Manis javanica. Next base: position 148,088,711 of record NC_133158.1, read on the forward strand.
ATGTCATTGAGACGGGACCTTTATTTGTTGCTCTTGAGCTACAGTGACAAGAAAGATCACCTAACTGTGGAAGAACTGGCCCAGTTTTTGAAGGTGGAACAAAAGGTACTATTAGACTGTTGAATTGAATGTTTACTTAAAAATACTTGTGAAAGTTACATGGGTTTCTCCTGGGGTTGGATATAGGTGTACTTTAAATTAAGGATAGAAGGGCAAATATCACAATTCCACAAAAATCTTACCTGTAAGTTATTTAAAACATGTTTCCAGTAGGTTTTAAGAGGGAGTTTCATCTTTTAATGCTGTCTATCATATAGTTACACAATATTTTTTACCTTAAATATGCTGAGTATGGGTATGCATATTTTTCCACAAAGTAGAGAATATTTACTTATGTGTATCATTTTAGATACAATAGTAATGTGTTTTTTATACTAATGATATAGCTAGGTATTTTTGATATAATTCTTAACTGTCAATATAGTAATTCATTTATAATTCTGATAGAAAATTGGCATTTGACCATGTGAGAAGGCTAAGTAAATTTAGTCCTGATTAGCAAAGGGAATTCCTACATATATTTAAATTAAGACCTTTTAATTCTAATACTATATAGACTGAATTGTCAGCCAGGCTAGTCATTTTATATTGCTTTTTTTTCTTATTGCCTTAAACTGTTTCTCACTAAATTAGAAAAACAAATGAATATACCTCTGTTTTTCCTAGCTTTATTGAAGTGAACTTGACAAATTAAAATTGTACCATGTGAGGTTTTGATATATGTTTACATTATGAAATGATTACCACACCATACATTGTGAAATAATTACCATAATCAAGCTAATTAACATATGCATCACTTCACATAGTTGTAATTTTGTGTGTGTGGGAAGAACAGTTAAGATCAACACTCTTAAAAAATGTCAAATATATAATATAGTCACCATGCTATACATTAGGGCTCTGGAACTTATTCATCCCATGTAAATGAACTTTTATACTTTGAACTAATATTATCTCCTTTCCCCAAGTCCCTGGCAACCAACATTCTACTCTCTGCTTTTATGATTTTGACTTTGTTAGATTCCAAATAGAAGGGAGATCATTTGTCTTTCTGACATTTCACTTAGTATAATTTACTCTTCATTTTAAACATATTGTTGCAAACTGCAGGAATTATTTAATCAGTCATCCTACATAAAGGAATCTCTATAAAAACCCCTCAGCCATGAGGTTTGGAGAACTTCTGGTTGGTGAGCACATGGAAATGCTGGGAAAGGGGTGTCCTAAGAGGGCAAGGAAGCCCCAAACACCTTTCTCAATAATTTGTCTTATTCATGTCTATGCACTTGGCTGTTCCTGAATTGTATACTTTATAATAAACCAGTAATAGTGAGTGAAGCACTTTTCCAAGTTCTGGATATCATTCTGGTGAGTCATGTAAACTGAGTCATGGGAACTGACAATGACTGACAATGACATTCACCTTGACTAAACTCTAGGCAGACTCTTCTGAGCCCTTTTAGGAACAGGCCCTGTCCTTGAGCCTTGTCCTCAAGAGTCCAATTGTAGCAAGAATTCTGCTAAATCAGATTAACCAGAACCCTCATCCTCCATACCTGCTGACCTCAGCATCTCATAAAATTCCTTCTTTCTCTGTCCCCCAGGTGATACCTTATTTCAGTGAGAATTCTCTTAGGTCAATTTAGCAGAATCTGCTCCTAACCCTGACCCCCACCCTGCTCCTTGGCTATAAATTCCTACTCGTCTTTCCTGTATGTAGAACTGAACTATTCTGTACTGAGTTCTCTTTTCCCCTATTGCAATAGTTACTGACTAAATCTGGTTTTATTGCTTTTGCTGCTGTCCAGTTCTTTTTTTTCTTTGACAGAAACTTTGGTCAAAAGTTTTGACCAGATTTGTTGTAGGCCAAGAGAAATGGAAGTAGCCTGAACACTTCGTTTGTGGCTGAAGTGGGGACACTCAGTATGGGACTGAGCCCTTAACCTGCAGGGTCTAATGCTAACTCCAGGTAGTGCCAGACCTGAATTGCATCCAGTTAGTGTCAGAAACTTGGTTGGTGTCAGAAAAATTATACTAGACTTGGTAATATTTTACTTTATCCCATTACCGCAGTCACATCAATTTTAGGAATAACAGATTCAAATTTTATGAATTTTGTTTTTGCTTTCTTAAGGATTAAGTTAGCAAAATGTTTATCAAAATCACCTATTTTAATTCACTTGATAATTTGGCACAGGCAGTGATTCTCCATTAGCAAAGTCAGTTATAAGAAAGAAAATGGGAATGGAGTAACAGAAGAAGTTTCCGCCCTCCAGGAATATGTACTCCTGTGTTTCTTGCTCTTACACCCACTTTTCCATTCTCACCTGGAAAACTCCTCATAGTACAATGGGAAGAGCATTAGGTCAGGATCCCAGAAGACCTACATTCCCTACTGTGCAAGCTTTGGAGAATCCTGGGCAGGTCAGTTACTGTTGTTTCTCAACCTTGGTTTCCTGATCTGTACAAAGGGGAGCTGATGCCTGCCTCTCCTATCTCACAATGTCAAATTGAAGATTGACTGTGATGATGAATGTGAAAATCCTTTGACATAGATATTCAAAAGCTAAGTTTAATTAAAAATTAAATTTAAAATGTTTAAAGCCACTGACTTCAAATTCATCTGGGCAGGTGGAATTAACCCAACCTTTTGAATAGCAATCGTCGATGTTACTTGCTAAAGGGCATATGTTTCCTCCCTCCTTCTGATTATGTTGACATTCACCCAGTAAATTTTAGTTGGGGAAAACAGAAATTAGTGTTCTGTGACATCTGCTGTTGGCAGTTGACTGCCTGTATCCAGTTTAATTTTCAAATTGGCTTGAAGCTACATTATGGACATGACCTGAGAGAAATTTTAAAAAATTATCATGCATGAAGAGGCATAAAATATAAAGGAAAAAATTAGAGTCTTGAAACTTTATATTTCTAATTTATCAAACACCATAAAATTAATGTCAGGTACAAACTAGGAAAATATTTGCAACATACAAAGAGAGAAATAGTGAATTTCCTTAATATGGAAAGTGCTCTAATAGACTATGGAGGAAAAAAGTGGAAAGCCAATACAAACATGAACAAAACATTTGAAACATATACAAAATTTTGCAAGTCAATAGCCTATAAAAATGTTCACCCTTTATTAATAATTAAAAAATACAAAATAAAACCAACAGACCATTTTTTACCCTCCAAATTAGTAAGGTTAAAAAAAAAACTACCAACATGGTGTCCATTTCTTCTATTTCTGGTGGAATTGCAGAGTAGTACAATCTTTCTAGAAGACAGTTTTATTATTCATAGAATTTTATATAATTTATAAAACTCTGACCAATCCATTTATTTATAGAAATTCATCATAAGGAAATAATTGTGTACAGAAAAAAAAGTAAAGTTGTGCATTTCAGCACTCTTCGAAGTAGAGAAAAATCTAAATGTGCAGCAACAGAGTCATTAGTCAAGAGTTTTGTGGGGTTTTGAGTTTTAAATCAGGATTTTCACAATGGAACAAATGTCAGGCAATTTGATGATCCATATGGCAGTAATTCATTCATTTCTAATGACATAAGATTGGTGTGGACACTGGAGTATTCAACTTTTACAGATTTATTCACTTGTGAAATGAAATATCGCTACTGGCCACAAATGCTGTTGAGGATAATGTGAAATCAAATATTTGTCCACAGGTCAGATTTTTATTTCACTGAAGATCTCTGAAAATTGAATTTATGCCCTTGACAAGTCTAAATGCTCTCTGATTATGACTTTCATCCTTAAAATATGGATGTACCAAGGGAAATTCTCACTGAATTTTATATCCATGAAGAAGTGCCAATTAAGCAAGAAGCCAGGTAGTTAAGGTTTCTCTTTCATCACTTCCTTGCATCCGCAGATAAAATCATGGACATCCATTATTCTTGGGTGCCAAAGTATTAGGTTTGCATGAGATTTTCTTGTTTCATTTTTTCTTCCTGTGTTTGGCAAAAAACAACATACATCTCCAGAGTTCCTACTCATTTTCTTGGCACTGGAGAAAATATGTTTTGTGCTCAGTCCTTTTCAGAGTTTAGGTTCAGGAATGATCATTTCATATCATTTCATTCCTCAACCTCCTTGACTTCCTACTGTAGCAAGCCTCTACCCTCTTTATCCATCCCTTTCACATGGCTTAAGGAGCAAGGAACAGAAGGCAGGTCTATTGAAGCACACGTAGAGTCTGATAAGGCTCCTTGCTGCTAGCAAAGAGCAAAGGCTACTTCCACGGATAAGTCAGAAGCAGACTTCTATTTATATAGCACTTTCCTCTGAAATGTGTGTGGATGGTTAATTCCATGGGAATTTTTACAGTTTTTCTCATTCCATGCTGGAGGGCCCTTTTCTTATTGTAACTTTGTTTATCTGATACAGATCTATACATTATCCCTTTGCGGTGTTCCTAACAGTTTCCCCTTTTGCTGCTTTATTCTTTCTGCAAAAAATAGTCCCTTGATTCTTCTGACCTAGTTACCACTGCCATGTGTGCCCTCTTCTTTAATTGCCCTTTACTGAATCCCCGTAATGGTTCATGAGAGTCATGGTCACTCTGACCTAATTTCTCTTTGATGAAAAATAATTGTAAACTCTTATTTGCTTATAACTACCCCTTTCTGGTGCTAGGGTACTTTTATCTTTTATCTTTTTTATTATTTATTTATTTATATTTTTAGCATTTTCCTTATTATAAAAATCATTCCTTTAAGAGTCTTTTCTGTATTTGTTTCATTTATTTAATTATTCACAATTAAAGCAGTTGAGAGACTTTTCAGAGTGATTACATCTTGTAATGTTCATATGCTGCCTTGAATATAGTTCCCAAAATATACTTTTTGTGAAATAGTCATATATTCAAATGCTTGGAAGCAGTGGTTTGATTTTAGGATGAATTAGAGGTATAGCCATTTTGTTACTGTGATGGTTTTATGCAGTTGAAAACTGAATGGCCATTGATTTAGAGATATTTCTTCACTCCCTCTTGGAATCACCTGAATATACAGTGAAGAGAATTCCCCTCTGTGAAACCACAAGGACAAAGAGAACAGGAGAGCAAGCAGAGCCAGTAAAGTCTTGAAACTTGTCTGATCTAAAGGAGACCCCAGAGCACTGAAACTGAAGCCCACAGAGCAAGAAACCACAACCCAACTTCAGTTGCCCAGGAGAACCCCAGAAAATGTCAAGAATTCATTACATGATATTCTTGAAAATAGGACAGGGTTGAAAACACAAGCATTGGTTGCAAGTCTGATTAAGATGTAGTTAGGACTCAAGACCCTCTCCCCTGATTCTTGCAGAACGGCCACTGTCCCTCCTCCACCCGGCGTAAAAGTGCAAGTGGAGGTTGGAGAAGGACGGGCCAGAAAGAGGTAGACTAGGGTGCAGCTGGCCCAGCGGGTGCCCTCCTGCAAGCGGGGACTGTGGCCATGCCTCATAAACATGGTGGCAGTGACTCCCATATCCCTGTGTGCATGGGCCTTCACAATGTGGCCTCTTCTCCTCCCATCAAGAAGTCGAGTTTCTTTTCCCTTGAATCTGGACTGGCGCTGTGACTTTTTTTTTGACTAAGATTTTGGGAGAAATGATGTGCAAGGAAACTAGGCCTTAGGGAGCCTTGGTGACTCTGTTCTTGTCCTGTTGGAACTGTGAGACTTTGTGGAGAAAGCAGGCTAGCCGCTTGAGGATGAGAGAGCACACAGTGAAAGAGGCCCATCCAACAGTCAGCAGCAACCACAGGCATGTGAGGGAGGCCATCTTAGACTGTCAGGATGTAGGCACGTGATCAGATGCCTGCTGTCACTTGAGGAACCCCTGGTGAGAACAGCAGAATAACTGTCCAGTGGAACCCAGTCCCGCTTACCATCCTACACAACTGTGATTTAAAAAAAGGGTTGTTTTGAGGTGAGGCTTAGAACCTCACCCCCGCTGTTTTGAGAGAAATCTTCTGCATCCGTGGATGTTTTGTTGCCCTTGTCTAGCTTGGATTAATACTTAGTCTACAGGCACACACCTGATCATCTACATTTGCCTTCTCACAGCACTAAACTATGTTTTCTACCTTTATCTTGCATCTACCTACCACTTCAGCATTTTATTAAAAAATATATATAATAATAATAAATAATAATAATGGAGAAATGTGGGATTCATATATAAATCAAGTATAAAAATCAAACGAATAATCATATTTGACCTGATTGTTTATAGTTCATGATGCGTGATCAAAACCGAAGTGTCTGTGATGACTGCCCTTGCACTGTTCACCATGTAAGAACTTATTCACTATGTAAGAACTTGTTCACCATGTAAAAACTTGTTCATTATGCTTCAGAAGATTGGAGACTGTTGAGAATTAGGGCTTGGGGTTGATTAATGATTGTGCATCGAGTCCCCTATACAGAATTTTATTGTTGTTAACAACCATATGATCAATAAATATGAGAGATGCCCTCTCAAAAAAAATAAAAATAAAAAATAAAAAAATAACAAAAATAAAAAAAGGGTTGTTTTAAAGTCTGTACATTTTGGGTGGCTTGTTTCACAAAAATAGATAATGAATACAAGGATTAAGGGAACATCTGCTTTCTGAAGTGTGAGACCCTTAGCCCTTTTCCAAATACTCAGTTTCTAGGTTTATCCCTTCCAGGCAGGAAAATGGAAAAATTCCCTTAGGGGATTATTATAAGCTATAGTAGGTTGAATAGTGGCCCCAAAAGATATGTCCAAGTCCTAACTCCCAGTACCTGCGAGTGTGACCTTATTTGGATAAAAGGTCTTTGCAGTTGGAATTAAGATATTGAGATAATCCTTACTTTAGGGTGGCCCTTAAATCCAATGTAAGTGACAGAAAAGAAGGCCTAGACACACAGAAGAAGGCTATGTGAAGACAGAGGTGGAGACTAGTTAAAAAGCCTCAGGCCAAGGTCACCAAGATCTGCCAGCAGCCACCAGAAGCAAGGAGAGGGGAATGGAACGGCTTCCCCCTCAGGGGCTTTAGAGGAAACTGGCCCTGCTGACTCCTTGATTTTGAACTTCTGGCCTCCAGAACTGAGAGAGAATACATTTTTTGTTGTTTTAAGCTGCCAAGTTTGTGGTGATTTGTTAGAGCAGCCCTAGGAAACTATCATACCAACTCAAGAAAAAAAAAGATATTTACATCAGACATTACTCCTAATAAAATAGTACAGCCAGAGAATTGTACAGTTAAGCCTACTAGCCAATAAGCTCGGCTCACACAGAGCCTCCAATCGGTTCACTATTGACTTGGTTTAAAATGTTTCAAAATAGTAAAGTTGAAAACGGGTTTTAAATAGCCAAAGCTTACCACAGGTATGAGGAAATCCTCTATTATAGAAAACAGACCAAGGCTAATGAATAGAATCAAGAAGCTTGGAGGAAATAGAGGCAATAAAGAAAGAAGGAAACATTTCAAAATGGATTAATACCATCAGAGTAATAAAAGCGAAGTTGTAGCCATGAAGCAAGAGCAACATGCCATGGAAAAGAAGGTTCAGAGAAGAAATGTCAGAGGACTAAGCTTAATAGATGGCTTAGAAGATAAAGTGAGAAAATTGCCCAGAAAGTAGAACAAACAACAAAAATGGAAAATAGAAAAGGTAAGGAAGTTAGTAGATTGATCCAGAAGATCCATTATCTGAATAACAGGAGTTACAGAAAAAGATAAGGCAAAATAGAAGAGAAGAAATCAAATAAATAATAGAAAAAGTGATCAGCATGGAAAGATAGGAATCTGTAAATTGGCAAGGCCGACTTAGTGCCAGCCGCAGTGAATGTAAAAAGATTCCACAGAGACAAATCCTGGTGACATTTCTCAATGTCAAGGATAAAGTGAAACCCTGAAAGCTTGCAGAAAAGAAAAAAAGCGGTAATCAAATTAACAAAAACAGGTCCTGTGAAGGGATTGGAATCAACATGGCATCATTCTTAATAGCAACTCTGGTAACCAAAACATACAGAAGCAAAGATTTCTGACCTAGAATTTTCAGCCTGCCTAACGTGTTAACCAAATGCTTGTGCAGGATAAAACACAAATAAAACACATGTGAGAAATAGTTTACTTTCTGAGTGGTCTTTGATGAGAGTGACAGAATGAAGTCAGGACCAAAGATGAATAAAATTCTAGACTCCAACCAGCCTGGAAAAAGGAGAACCTTCATAGGGGTGAAAAAACGATCGGAATTCATAAAGTATCTCCTGCCTTTGTTAATGTGGAAAATAACACTGGGGGACCATTAGAGTCATGGGGAAGAACTGAAGAATTTGTGATAGTGGTGTTAAAAATTAACCAATAAATAATAATTGCAGCAATTAACAAACAAAAAACATGTAAGAAAAGAAACACAATCTTTACACAACAGACTTGGTGTTCGATATTTGCATAGTCAGAATAATTTAAACACTGAATAATAATTTAATAAAAATTAAAAATTGTCCTGGGTGGTGCTATAGGGGAGAAAGTTAGTTTTGCTGGCCCAGATGAGCTAAATATTTATCTAACACAAAAAAGTCAATACATGATGTTAAAAGTGTACAAAACAGAAAATAGCATCAACATAATAGTCAGCAATATAAAGACTAATTCCGAAAGAAATATCTAGAAACGTTGGCATATTTCTTTTGGAGACTGGTTCTGAGTATAGAAGGGGAGTTTTGTGTTTAGTCATAAGCACCGTAGTTTTGACTTAACCTGATTATGGGTATATTACTTTGATAAAAATTAATTGAAAAGAGTTTAGTGATATTAAAATTCTTTTAATTATATCATGATTTTGTTCTTGGTGTGCTTTGGAAATCATTGCTATAAGAAATATAGTTACTTACTCCTTCTAACTTTGTTTTGAAATTGCACTCCCTGGGAAAGCTTTACTAGAAAACTTGCAAGGAGTCTGGGGATAAAAACTGAATGTCAAAATATGAGTGTTTTAAAGATCTGTGATTTTGGTATTTGTAACTAGTCAGTCCATCCAAAATGGATTAGCTTTTCTCTTTTGGATAAAATTAAAGAATTCAAGCAAACAAGGGAAAGAGAATGAAGTCCAATCTGGAAAAATCAAGGAAGTCAAATTATAAATACTGATTTGAAAATTGCAAAAATCTCAAAAGTTAAGTTCAGATTCAGGAGTTTCAGCTATACTGAAAAAAACAATTTTGAAAGTAAGCATTTCAGTTTTTTGGTGGAAATAATGAAAATACACAGATAATAGATATAATGTAAAAGAAAAAGCTATGGATTTGAAGTCAGAAGGTTGAAATTTGAACCTTGGTTCCGCCTCTTACTGGTTTTGTGGCTTTGGTTGGGGGTAGTTAACCTTTCTCAGCATCAGTTTTACTATTTTAAAATGGGTATAAAAATATTAAATTTACAAGACTGTTGTAAGAACTACTTAAGATTATGCATGTAAATGACTTTTATAAACTATATAGCATTGAGAGCATTATACAAATGTAAAGGGTCATTACTAAAATAAGTACATTTTTCCATAAGTTCTAGTTGTCTGGTGTAGTAAAAACAGCTCTCAGTGTTGGAGACAGCAGTCTCAAATGTTGATAGGAAACAAAACTTTCAAATGAGCTCCACGGGAAATAAGGCTAGAGTAGGGAGAAGTTTTCAATTTCACCTTACAAAATGTCAAATAGGAAGTAAAACAAGGGGAAAAAAGGACAATAAAGAACATTAACCTATATTGTACCTTCATTTTTAACAGTAAAATTGTACAGTACCTTTTTAAATGAGGTCTAAAAAATTCAACTGTGTAAAACACAGGATTTTGCTATTGGGAGGTTAAATTAGATTAGGAATTGGGGATGGGAGCTGACTGATGCTTACATTTCAATTTTCATTATTATGAAGCTTACTGTATTTCACTAGATTAATCCTTAATACTTGAATTTTGGTAGATAGTGGATTATTTCCCATGAATTCTTATATGGTACCCAGAAAATTGTGAGCTTCCTAGAATTCCTGCTGATATTTTCACCAGTTGAATGAATACTTTGCACATAATGATGCTTTTTGTTAACATATTCTGCTTTGTGTCTTGAACTAGTAACATGTTCTCTGCTAGTCTGTAATTAGCTTCATCTCAGGATGAGAGTTTTCTGGTTATTTTTAAATGTCATGGGCTCCTGGTAGGCCATTTCTGAACAAATGGCCTCACAAATCAAATAAAGCGCAATGTAAACTTAGTCTTCCCATGGCACAATTTTTATCAATTTGATTCTTTTATTTTGTGAGACATTATTTATCTTTGAGACTGCATGTAATAAATCTCTCTAGTGTATAGCAGACAAATTATTGAGCTGCTCAAAGCCTGTCTGGGTCAGTAGAGTTTCTGCAGGTATTTGCAGGTGTCGTCTTGTAATATAGGCTCTGAATGGAGGAAGGACTGTAAAATTTCCTCAAAGGATGCGTTATTCATCGTGCAGCTAGTTTGGAGAGGAAAAAGACACTCTCTATTCTTTCAGACAGGCAAAATAACCGTATAATAGACTTTCTTTTCTCCTGCAAAAAGAATAAGTGCTATTAAATGGAATGTTTAAAAAAATTGTATTCACTAAGTATAAGTTCTGAACCTAAGCGAAAATAGAATTTTGAGAAATACTGAAATATGAAATACTGGCTCACAAGATGAGCTTCCTCTATCATCATTAGTCTTTTAAAATGTCACTGTTTACTGTTGGAACTCAACCAGGAGTTGGGAGGGGTGCAAGTTGTAGCACTCCAAAATCTCATGACTATAGACTATCTATGGTTAAAAGAACATATGGGATGTGAACAGATCCCAGAAATGGGCTGCTTTAATTTGTCTGATGGTTCAAGTACAGTTGGACAATATCCATCATATCATAGATAAATTTTCACAAATGCCTAGGGTGCCTAAATGGTTTTCTTGGCTTCACTGGAGATGGATGGTAATTATAGATTTGCTTTGTTTATGTCACCGTATTCCTATTATGTTAATATGTGTGTACAAATTAGTTAGTAGTTTAAAACCTATACATACTTAAGGTACTCTACAAGAAGATATGTCAAAGAAATAATCAATCCTCCCAAGTTTCCTTCATATGCTACATCTATAGCTTTTCTTCTTCCTTCCTAATTACAACCCTTAAATAGAATTCGTGCCTCATATCGAATTTACCGAGTATCAAAATTCCTCCAGGTGGTAAAGATAGCTCGAGACAAGTGCTGGGCATAGAAGCCACAGGGCATAAATCTGCAAAGAAGTAAAAAGCTAACCTTTGCAAACAATATGGCTTCTCTCTCACTTAGCAACTTTACATTTCCCTGTATGGCCCCGGAAGATGACTGGTTAGCCAGAGACGGGTAAGATTCCTCAAGGGAGGAACAACCTAAGACAGGCACAGTCGCAGGGGGGCCATCAGGTGAGAATTTGGGGATCAACAGAGGTGAGGCTCAGAACCTCACCCCCCCTGCTTTGAGAGAAATCTTCTGCATCCGTGGATGTCTTGCTGCCCTTGTCTAGCCTGGATTAATACTTAGTCCATAGGCACACACCTGATCATCTGATCATCTACATTTGCCTTCTTACAGCACTAAACTATGTTTTCTACCTTTATCTTGCATCTACCTACCACTTCAGCATTTTATTAAAAATAAAAATAATAATAATAATAGGAGAAATGTGGGATCAACATATAAATCAAGTACAAAAATCAAACGAATATTCATATTTGACCTGATTGTTTATAGGTCATATTGCATGATCAAAACCGAAAGTTTCTGTGATGAATGCCCTTGTACTGTTCACCATGTAAGAATTTATTCACTATGTAAGAATTCGTTCACCATGTAAGAACTTGTTCGTTATGCTTCAGAAGATTGGAGACTGACGAGAATTAGGCTTGAGATGGATTAATGATTGTACATTGAGCGTTGACCCCCCTATACTGAATTTTATTGTTGTTAACAACCATTTGATCAATAAATATGAGAGATGCCCTCTCAAAAAAAAAAAAAGTCACTGTTAGACTGTGGGGGGGCTCAATGGATTTTTGATCAAAATATCATATCCTTTTTGTTGCTACTTAATTAAATTATTCTTGAAGAGTTTACTTTTCCCAGTGATAGTAGGTGTGTAATGTTCATGCAGCAGCTTTGAGAATAACTCAGTAATAATAGCATGCACTGCCTTTTTACAAATATATTTTTATTTTTATTTTGGTATCATTAATGTACAATTACATGAGCAACTTTATGGTTACTATACACTGCCTTTTTGATGCCACACATTGTTCTTACAAATATTAATTCATTTAATCCTCACAACTACCTTATAAGGTAGCCACAGAGAACGTGAAGTACTCATTCAAGATCACACTGTTAATAATAAGAGCTAGCTGATTTGGACACAAGCAGTCTAGTTCCAGAATTCTTTGTTATGCTGGCGGCCTCACCTGGTTTCTATTTTTTTTTTCTCTTTCTAACCTTTGTGTTCTTGAATCACCATGGCAGACTGCTCTTGTGGTTCAGTAGAAAGATCTATAGATACACACACAGGAGGACTTACTTAGAACATTCTATTTTCGTAGGGAATTCTTTCTTTCTATGTATATTTATGAATGGCAAACATCAGTGTTTATGTAGAAAACATTCATTTGCAGGTAGCTACTAGCTTATAGTGAGTGGATTTTCAACAATGGATTTGTATTGATGATTGGTTTAATTTAATTTTATTGCTTCATGGAGAATACTGTCTTGTAGTTGAAGGGCTGTTTTCACTGATGAAATCTGAAAGATATATGGGAAGATTGAAAGCATGATCATTTTCCAAAAACAAAGTATCTATAACACTTGCAGTCTCAAAACATTGCTTTTGCCTGTATCAAGACTCCTCAAAAACTCAGTATGCTTTCTTACCATAGAGGGGAAATATCTCAGGAAATTGCAGGTACACTCTACTAATGTTCTATTTTGTTTAGATGACTAATGTGACGACAGACTATTGTCTTGACATCATAAGGAAATTTGAAGTTTCAGAAGAAAATAAGGTGAAAAATGTTCTTGGCATAGAAGGTAAGAGACCAATATTCCTAAATTTTCATTTCTCAATTCAGTGTGCTAAATTAAATTCTAGCAATTTTTAGGAAAAGAAATCAGGAGATACCCATGGAATCACACATGATGCAGAGAAAACCCACAACACGCTCATTTTCCTATAAAACAGATGCCATGATGCTGCTGTTTCTCTTACCTCTGCAGCGAGGCTGCACATTTTCCACTCCAAGACAGTCAACTTTGTGCCACTATGTATATGACTGATGCCAAGAAATATTAGGACTTCTCTCAAATGGCTAATTTTTTGAAATAGCCTCAACCTGATAATTTCATGAAGGGAAATTTCATTCTAAAATAAGTAATCGATGAAACTGCTGACTTGGAAGTATACATTTCTTTAACTTGTTTTACCTAGTTGGTAGTGGTGAAGTGGTTATGGGAACCTCATGTTTCATTAATAAAACCAGCTCATTTTATAGTTGAGAAAAGTGAGGCTCAAAGAAATTAATATGCCATATCAGGATTTAGCTCCTAGTATTATTCAAAACAATATGAATATAGGTACATGTACGTAGGAGTTAGCTGTATTTAAAATCTGTAGGGAAATAAGTTGCAGGCTGCTGCCCCAGAGTTTATGGGCACACCCCACTGCCCCCAAGAACATCCAAAGGCATGGTTCATCTTACTGGTTTTGATTATCAGCTTCCTATTTCCCACACTCTGGTGCTCAGCGTGGAGATACCATGTGTTCAGTAGCATCCTCCCAAACCAGTTTATCGTCAAATAATCACACCCCGAATTTAGTCCATGACAAACTTTTGACCTGCTACCTCGAGTATGGCACTGACAATACCACTTTTCAAATTAACCCAGTAACCTATGAAATCGCTGGTTGATCAGTGTTCCACTCAGTTTAAGTGGCATTAACACTGCATCAGTTGCCCATCAGGTCCCACTGGGAGACTGTGACTTGAGTTCAGGAGTTACTGAATAGCTTTGCAGTATGTCCCCTCTCACAGTCAATCAAATTCTTAAAAAGTCTCCTTATTTTTCTGCAGATTGTGTTTAAACCACTACTCCCCAAAGTCATATTTCAGTTTTTGACACTATGTGACCTGAAGCAAATCTGTCATTGCCCCAGTCTTCTCTGCAATGGCTGTCCTGAGGGTGAATAAGATAATCACTGTGAACATACTTTGATCTCTTTTGTCCCTGTTAGAGTCTGTTAAGTACATAATGCTTTGAAAGCTATAGTGCTTCACTCTTCTTCCTCCAAAGGCTTCACAAACTTCATGCGGAGTCCTGCTTGTGACGTATTTAACCCACTGCACCATGAAGTGTCCCAGGACATGGATCAGCCCCTATGCAACTACTACATCGCTTCCTCTCACAACACATACCTGACTGGGGACCAGCTCCTCTCTCAGTCCAAAGTGGACATGTATGCCCGGGTGCTACAGGAGGGCTGTCGCTGCGTGGAAGGTATGTGCTTCTGTCGAAGCTCTGGTGTGCCTTGGTGAATGTGTCCTTTAGTCAGTCAGGCGAATCTAGTATATGCATGAAGACTTAAAATATGCACTCACACTAATCATTTTTCTGCTCATTGTAAAGTCATTCTTAACTGATAATGATTTTTGGTTCCTCCTTACTGTCCAGTGAGATGGAAGAGAGATATGTAGTAGAAGTTAGGAAGCATACCTTGGGTTGCTGTAAAATTGGGATGAAAATGAAAATTTTTCCAAGAAAGATATTTTTGATTAAACAATGACAAAAACAGTTGTTCAGGATAACTATTCATTTTCAAGGTATTTCATGGTCTATCAATCAGCCAACGTTTATTAAATTTCTTGTAGGTTCCTTAAGAGTGAGGACACAGATGTTACACAAGGTTTCTGTTTTCAAGGAGCTCACAGTTTAATAGACTGGGTGGACAATAAAAACAATGATACAGAGTAAAAATTCCACCAGTTGGCTTATTTACATGGTAAAGAGTAGTGATAAGGAGAGTAAGGTGTGAGGTAAAATGCAATGAGAAATCAGCTAGGTTGGGAAGGTAGACATGAGTCAGCCATGAAGGGTTTTGAATGCTGTGGTGAGAAATTTCAACTTCAGCTTTTGGTAACAAGGGTCCACTGAAGGATTTTAATACCTATAGTGATATGACCAGACTTACAGTTTAGAAAGATCACTTTGACAGCAGTGTAGGAGGATAGTATTTTTTAGAATGTCTTTGTGGAGGGGGAGGGGAGATGAAGCTAGGTCAGGGAGAATGGTGGGAAGTGTTAAAACCTAAAATTTTCCCAAGTAAGTTTGAAGATGTAATTGGCTTTATTAAGCAATTCATGAATTGGACATTATCTTCTCTAGCAAGTACACAGATGCTCTGAGGAATTGTATAGAATGAAAGGTTTTTATAGACAAAGGATGGAGGAAAAGTTATTAGCAAAAGAACAGAAGGGATTGTTTCAGGCAAGGTCACTTCCTCTTGAGGGAAAGCAGAGGGACTTAGAATGTAGATCTTTTAGAGAAGATGGGGAGGACTGATGTGACATCATCTTATTGATGAGGCTCACCAGAAAATACTTGACTTACTATATTTCTGGGGGAGTTTGAAACTGTAGTTAGGTTTAGATATTAAGCCCTGGTTTGGTGACTTGACTTGGCAGAATTGATACCACATTGGGCCTGTGTCTTTCTTTATAACAGAAGGATTATAAAAATTTAGTTTAAGTGGAAAGAGAGATGATTATTTAGATATTAAAGAAGTAAACTTAACAAGACTTGGTGAGAGAAGTGAAGGATGTAAAGAATGAAGAGGAGAGCTAGAATGAATGGATGGTGCCACTATATACTATGGGGAATCTGAGAGGAAGGGCGTTCATGAGTTCAGTTTTCCATTTGTTGAGTGTATACTCATTTGTAACATTTACATGGACATTTTTATCAGTCAGTTGGATAACAATATCTGAACTCAATGGAAGGATCCAGGCAAGATAAAGATCTCATAATTCTGAATTTTTTATGTAGTAGTTAAAATCAAGAAAGTACACAAGATCACTAACAGCCGGAAGTGGAAAAGAGATTGAGGCCTGAGGACTTAAGTAATTGAACATTTTGAAGTAGGAAGAGCAAGGGCAACCAACAGGGACAACTAACATAAATGTTCATTTAGATCTAAGGGATGAAATGGGCAAAAATGTCCCATGCAACAGAGAAGTCAAATAGTGTAAAAAGTAAGTATCCAATCTGGTTGCATTTAGTAGTTGGGAGATTATTGGTATCCTTTGTTGTAGTTTTGGTCATGTGTTAGTGGGAAGGTGGGAATGGCTGATTTGGGTTAGTGACTTGGCATTGAATGATACAGGGCTGGGTAGGCTCTGAGACTTGGAAGAGGGGGACATGAGATTGGGTTGTTTTTCCAGGGGATAAGGGGACAAGAGATTTTTGAAAGCGTTCATGCCTTTCTTTTTCAGGAAAGTAGGAGAGAGCATCATCCACTAAATATAAAGTGGGTGGACATTAGTCTGGGGGTTTGAGAAGATCAGCAAACAGTCAGAAAGGAGCTGATGAGGTAAATTAGGGAAGACAGCCTAGCTAATTTCAAAAACAGTCTTCAAAAAGAAAAGTCTTTTTGTTATGCAAAAACTGCATCCTTACTCCCCATTTCCAACTGATTAGATATTGGAGCATTAGAGACAGTTTATAGAATTGATCCAAGCCTCTGGATTTCTAGGTTGTATGTAATATTTTCAAGGCGTTGGTGAGTGCTTTTTAAAGTAACTGGCGGTCCATGAGCCTAAAAAAGGAAATGAAATGGATAAGAGGCCATAACATGAGGTTAAGAGACTAGAAGACCTGAATACATAGAAATATGGAGAACGTTGTCATCACACAAACAAAACAAGAACAGAGTTGTTATCACAAGGTGGAATTTTGAATATAGTTACAGGTGATAACCGTATCTAGGGCATGTCAGGGTGAACATGATTGAAGCAGCGTAAAGAAGGGATTGTTAGCATTGAGAAGGTCAAGGTTAAGCTATTGAGTAGGTTGCCCACATGGACTTTTAACTCATAAAGGATGCTGACAAGATTAAAATTTTTTTAAATGAAAAGATTAAAAATTAGAGATTAAAAACTGTAAACCAGATACTTAAATACAAAAAGGAATATTATAGGAAAGGCACTTGGAAGATGCCATAAGGTAGAGTTGGATAAAGTAAGATTCTAAAGGGGAGATTTTTTTCCACAAATGTAAAGCAGTTGTTTAAAAGTAGCAATAAAGGCCTAGAAAATGTCTCCTAGAGAATGTATACAAAAAAAGCATCTATGGAGAAAGGAAGTTGTGTCCTCCACAGTGAACTGGTTGCTAATCAAGATAAGGAGATCAAGGGAAAATCCCAAAAAGAACCTGATTATGAAAGGGAGTTTGTTTATGGAGGTTCCATGGAGCAAAGGGGAATTGCTTTATAGTAGGATTAGAAGTGGAGAACAGGTTGTTCTTGGGTGGTGGAGCAGGGTAGGGAAATGAATAAAGCAGTAGGATGATGAGGTAAGACAGGTAACTGCATGGGCCTTTCTTTGTCAAATAGTTTCTGGCATGTTATGAAGATCAACTAACGTATTTTAAAAATGGACAGGCATTAAAAACTATCTGCACACAGAGCCATTAGGACCACTACAAATTTAGTGCTCTCGAAATCTATGTTTCAAGGCATGGCATTTTTGCAGCAGGTACAGAGAATACTTACAATAATGACTGACAATTGAGTAGCTTAAGCAGCTGAATAATGAAGTTGCTTATAAAATATCAATATAAAGAAAAACCTTCCAAGCAACTAAAGGTCTTGAGGTGATATTCTGCTCTCAGCCATTATTCAACCTTTTGTTCACTCAGCACTCAACACGTGTTACGAGTCTGACATGCACAGAGGCCCTGGGCACACACCCTCACTGGGTACATGATGATGGGTGCCTGTCATTTGAAATGGTGATATTTTCTTGGGGGCCAAGTAGAGAAAATGGCTCCTAATGACTCCATGAAGTAATAGTCAACTCTAGGTAGTTTTGTAATTTTGTTATTTCTGTGTCCTATACTCTATTTCTTTTGCTTTTCAGGTTCTATAGTTACCTAGTCGTCTCTTCTTCGGTTTCTCTGTCCAGATCAGTGTCCTACCCAGGCCCAACTGTGTTCCCGTGAACAACTCCTCATACTGAACCAAAACTTGTAACCCTCCAACTTTGTTTGGGATATTAAGAAGTAAAGTTATCTGATTAAGATAGTTTATAGTCAGATACAAATAATTTTTAGTCTTAGCTTTTTTCAGGGGTCTTTTAATTTTAAAATGAGAGCATTTAGAAATTGTGTGCAGTAGATATTGAACCCAGGCTTTCTCTTGTGCATTCTTTCTCCCTGTCTTCCAGTCACCAGAGTAGCTACTTGACCCTTCTTATCTAAAAGGTTGCCTGCTCCATCTATCACACAAACTGAGAATATGCATGCTGTGGTGTAGTTTCAAAAGGCATGTGGCCTCTCAAATACCTCTGCAGCACTTTGTATCAGGAAATTCCTCCCCTGTTATTTGGTTTGCAGTACTTACTCCTGGAATCATCTATGACTGGACAGTGACAGCCAAGCTGCTACTTCTGGAAGGATTTTGTTGAGGAGAAGGATTATATTTATCTGGGAGACTTGGTCTGCTTTGTCCTTGATCTGTTTTCTGTTTGAAATCGTGGTTGTCAACTTGGCTTTGAATGTACTGTAGGAACAGGGGAACTGCGATGATTTCAGCCCCTTTTGTGACTAGATCCTGGTTAAGTGCTTTCAATACATTCTTATTTAATTCTTAAAGCATTAAGGGAAATGGAGTAATCTCCTTCAGAGGATACCTCAACACGAGGCAGGGTGAGTGCTTCAAGATCCTGTAGCTTGGAACCTGGGATTTGAACCCAAGTTTGTCTGACCCCTCCACTCCATTGTTCTCCAAAACCCCTGTATGCTTTTTAGAGGAGCAAACACTGAATGGCATGACCAAATTAAGGGAGGTCAAATGAGGGCTATCAGGTCATATAAGGAAGGCTGGAGAAAGTGAAGTATGAAGGGGAGGTTGGCTTTAAAAGAAGGAATTTGCTTGACTCATGATTATAAGTACCACCTAAATATTTAGGTGTTCTTGAAGACTTGGAATCTGATGATATCATCTCTTCTTCTCTCCTAATAATTTCTGTCATCCCTGTGCTTTGAAGATTTTGGTTCACATCCAAAGCTTGGGCCTGTAGACAATAGTGAATGTATATACCCGGGGGTACTTTTATCTGTCTTGGGTCCACATGAAGTTTTTTTTCCAAGTAGACCCATTTTATTTTCTCAGGTAAGACATTTATATGCTAACAGGTATGAAAGGATATAGAGAATAGTCTCCCTCCTTTGCCTGTCTCTCTACGCTTGATTCTTCTTCCCAGGTGACAACATTGTTAACGAGTCCTTTCATCCTTCTAGAGATAATCTGTGCATATCCCAGCAACTAGTTCTATACATCTTCTTCCTTCCCACATACACACCATTTTTCAGTTTTCTTAAGGAAAATCCCAACCATAGGCCAAAGTAGAGAGAACAATACAGTGACCCCACTCTGTGCCCATCTCCCGGCTTCAACTGCTGTCAGCTCACGGCCAGTCCCGTGTCAGCTGTACACCCACTCACTTCTTGCTCCCACTGCATTACTTTGAAACAAATCCTAACCACCTTTATGATTTCATTCATAAATATCTCAGAATGGACCTCAAGCATGTAAGGACTCTCTTAAAAGACCACAGTCACAATATTATCATCAGATGAAGCTGTTTTTACTCTTAAACAGCTGCAACTATATTTAAAAAGCCTTATTAATAGAATGTAACAGGTCATGGATTGAATATTTCAGGTCTCACAGATGTTTTTCTGAAACAGCTATTGCCAAGTATGGTGCTTAGAGAGAGAGAGTAATGATTCCAGACAGTTTCTTCATGGTATTGCGACCTGAAGAATCTCTCCACTTTCAAACTTCTATTTTGATAATTTGTTTTCCATCTTCATTAGCTCAGCTGCAGTAATGTCTTTGGTTAGGATGTGTATGGTGTCTTGGGGAAGACTAATAAGTCTTTTTTGGTGAAGTGGGCTTGTCAGCAAATAAAAATGATAACATTTTTTTACATGCCCTTTCATTCCCTTTTTCGGCCCAAGTTACTTAATAAATATGGATGTTCTGTCTAGGGGATTTTCTCTCTCATTATGGAACTGATGTTACATCGCTGCTGTGATCAGTTTACATCCCTTCCTGTTACCTCTGGGAGGACTATCAGGGTAGAACATTTTTAAGTCCCATTCTGAAAAATTGTCATATTAGCTGCTCAGCAGGCCTTCAGAACTGGCCAGCTCTTTGTCACAGCACTTTTGGGGGCCGCTAATGTGTGATCTGATTGAAAAGTGGGCCCTGGTTATTTTGTGGCTAAGGGAATTGGTTAGAGCGTTTCTACCTTGCCAACATTCCCATTACAGCATTAGCTCTTACAGGAAACTTCACTGCCATTTGAACTTGGCTGCAGACATCTCGTTAGGTTGGGAGTGTTGCTATCCTCATTTAACATTAACATTAATAAGTGATAAAATTGACTTAAATAGTGAACATGAGGGGACCCATCCTCGACTATGGATATTGTGCCTGTCATAAATATTGGTGGAACAGCATTTCTTTCATGACCAGTGTAGTTTTAAGAGCTATTTTTATGATAATCAAGTCAGGCCAGGCATTGCCTCAACTATATTCATTCCTAAAGCATATTAGTTCAATAATGAGGAAACTTGTTATGCCCTTTTTCCTCCAAAAGGGGGTGAAATCAGGGTATGAATTGTTCAAATTATATATTTTTGAAACATCTGTTCATTTTTTCCACATTTATATCCAAAGACAAGGAGTGTCAAATATGTGCTCAGAATGGATGGAGCGTCTTTCCTGAGAAGATATCTTCAATACGTTTGACCTCATTTGCAGGCACAGGGGAACAGTACAGCAGTGTCTGAGAGTACCCCCAAACCTTTGGTCTTCTCAGCAGCATCTTTTTTTTTCAGCTTTGTTTCTAACATTCCTATGGCATTAATCTTGGAGTTCTTACTCCTTTTATTTTTTCCAATTTTTTTCAGTAAAGATATTTGAACAGCCAATGTTTAATCAGAGAGCAGAACGAATAGCATATACATAGCCTACATATCCTCTCTATATCTCTAAGTATCTGTGAGAGATTGATTGACTTTAAGGAATGGGCTTATATGAGCATGAGGATTGCCGAATTGGAAGTCTGCAGAGCAGGCCAACAGGCTGGAGACTTAGGTAGGAATGGGTGTTATAATCCTGAGGAGAATTCTTTCTTCAGAAGATGGTAGTCTGTGCTGTTGCAGCCTTCATCTGGCTGGGTCAGACCCACCCACACTTGGAGAGTAATCTGATTTAAAGTCTACTGATTTAAATGTTATCACATCTAAAGAATATCCTTGCAGCAACATTTAGACTGGTGTTTGCCCAAACAACTGAGCATCATTACCTAAAAACGCTGACACATAAAATTAACCATCAGATGACATCATGGTTATGTTGAACAATTTGGAAGTGATAAGGAAAATATTCAACACAGCCGTCAAGGTCAGCAAACCACTTTTTTCCTCTGGTTGGCAAAGCACTCCCAGCTCCCTGCTCCCCTCCTTCAGGCTCCTCTTTTGCCTTGCACGTGCTGAAATGCCACATAGCAAAATAATATAAATTGCTCCCCTTGCTTGTGCTCAAGGCTCAGACCTTGGGAGATTACTCCCCTCTGAGCCCTCTGCTGTGAAATAAACCTCAGCACTCCAGGACCTCCGAGTGCCACTTGGTTCTTCCGTCAGTGACTCAGTCCAGGTTTTCCAATATTTTCCATAACAAAAGTTTTGGAGGGAAATGGGAGATATAATCTCCTGGGATAATATACAAAGCACACATTTAAGGATGGTGCTACTAAAATAGAGAACAGGTGTAGTCTTAACTGAAAGGCAGAGTTTCAACTGGCATTCCATTAGCCAAACTCAACTGCAGAATTGTTTGATTTTGGCCATATTGTAAAAATTAAAAATGGATTAATTGCCACTATTTAAAAAATTGGGAAAATTCAAAGCAGGAAGATGTAGATTTTTTTACTTTTCTCAGATCTAGTGACCAGGGTCCTTATTCCCACTTAGCAGTGATTGACTCACAGTTTGAAGTAGTTATTTCCTTTTGACACATACTTGCTGTTGGCCTGCTGGTAATTGTTAGCTTACCTAACAGTAACATAAATGAGTACACCTGCTAGCTCCTCTTGGCGTTTGAGTTTGTGACCCCATACCATAAAGAAGGGCGATGTCATGAGAGTCGGCAAAGTTTTTTGGGGGAACCTATATTAGCCTTGATTGGGGTTTAGATAAGCAATGTGAAAGAAAACATTTCAATTGATCTTAAATGGAAGAAGCAAAGGAGTGGGTTGTAAGTGAGAAAACTTGCCTAACTAGGAGAACAAATGTGTGTAGGAGAAAATAAGGTTGATTTGTCAGACAGGAGCTAGGAAAATAAGTCAGGCAACACCAATTCCTTTCACAGTTAAACCTGAAATCTCAGAGTCCTAAAACAACTCAGATTTCTTTCTTGCTTAAATAAAATCCAAAATAGGTGTTCCTAATGGATGAGTCTTTTAAGCAGTGATTGAGGGGTCCAGGCTCCTCCATCTTGTGGCTATGCCACCTTCAATACATGCCTTTTAAAGTCACAGAAAAGGAGAGAGTATGGGTGACTGTGTAGGACAGGTTTTTATACACCAGACCTAGAAGTGATTCACATGGTTTTTGCTTACATTGCAGTGGCCACGTCCTATGGCAAGGGGAGGCTGGGCAATATTGTCCAGCTGTGTGCTGGGGCAAAAGAGAATACAGGCTTAGCAAACAGTAGCCAGCCTCTAGCACAAGTGATAGAGACCTTGGATCATGCAGGCAGGGGCTACTGTAGGATATTCATTAATAAATTTAGCACATAGCTGTTGACTACATACTGTGTATGTGTTGGATGCTGGTTATGCACAGAGTAGGCTTTTGAGCAAAGGAACAACATTGTGAAAGCAGTGTTTTGAGAAATTAGTCTAAGTGGCAGAGCATAAAACAAGGGAAGGCAAACTCTTAAGTGAGGGAGGATGGTGAGGAAGCTGTTTTCTCCAGCGGGAAGCCAATGAGGTTGTCCATGCACATAGCAATATTAATATGATCAATAATAAGAATAGTAACTATGTGTCAGGTGGTATTGTAAGCAGCTTTATGTGTACAACACTCAAAATTATGATGCAAGTGCTACCATCATTTCCTTTTTATAGATAGGGAAGCAGGGCTTTTAAAATTTGCCCATATTCACATAAATGTTGGCAGGGCCTCAGGATTTGAACCTAGAAAGGCAATTTTATTTTATAACTATTGTGGAATTAATAAAATAGAAATAAATCTAATGGAAACATAATGAGTTTAAGTGAACAGTAATGAAAGACTGTTACTGAGTTGAGCAGGCCACTGTGAAGCACTAAAAGGCCTTAGTAAACTGAAGAAGAGCTGAAATTAGATAAACAATATGTTAAGAAATGTCGCTATTCTTGGGTACACTTGATTGGATTCAGATCAGTTTTTAGTGATAGTTCTCCATAAGTGCTAGGCTACTTGTGAATATGAAATCTTTGTTAACTGTAAATGCTCAGAAACCAATCATTTATGATCTTTATTCCCTTATTGTGATAAGTATGCCAGAACACCCATTTCTCTTTGTCATCTTTGTCGTGATCATAATACACATAATCTCAAATAATAAACTAAAAGTATTTGTCTGATATTTCCAGAAATATTAGTGAACACCAGAAGCTTTGGGTTGTTGACGTGAAGTTCTGTTTTTGGCAGTTGACTGCTGGGATGGCCCAGATGGAGAGCCAGTGGTACACCATGGCTATACTCTCACTTCAAAAATCCTCTTCAGAGATGTTGTGGAGACCATCAACAAGCATGCCTTTGTGAAGAATGAGTAAGTATAGCAACATCCAGGAGCGAAGCTGGCACACAGAGCAGCAGCTGGTGTAACATGGCTACAGAACCAGCCGTTCATCCTTGGAGTCTGCATTGCCCTTTCTGCTACCCTACTTCTTTCCTTCCTTTCCAACAAAACACTGTGAACAAATAATGTGGGCTCCCTGTTTGTACTTTCCCATTCTCCGTTTATTCCTTACCCCATTCCTTCTGAAGATGTTGCCTCCTCAAAGCATGTTCTTACAAAGAGTGGCCTCAAAATTTCCAACCCTGGCATACACAGTGTGTCCATGAAATCTGGAAATACAGGTCACTATATATAATAAAGAGTTTATTGCTATTGTATTACAATACAGTAAAATAATATCTAGGTTTCCAGAATTGCTGGATGTCATGTATATATTGAAATGTCTAGTGACCTTGTGCTACATGACCTCTCCTTGGCATTTGATAATGGTGACTATTTTCTCCTCAATACTTTTTTTAGGGGGGGTGGAATTTTATTAGAACTTTCTGTTCTCTATTGCTATTATTGCTTCTCACCTTTTTTGGCCTCTGGTCTTCTATACCATTTTCTTACTCTTGTAATAGTCACTATTTTCTAAGTCATTGCTCTTGGTCTACTTCTTGGTTATTTGTCTAATTATGTGTCCAGAACTCAGTTTCAGAGCTATATAGAAAAATTCTAAGTAGAAATGCATCTGAATATCTCAGAGGTACTTCAGAATCAACAAATGTCATTATTTGTTTAGGTATTTATTCATGCCTACTGTAAGCCAGGCATGCCGTAATAGGTGCCGGGAGCCACAGCACTGAACGAAAGGTGTGGCTCCTACCATCCTGGGACTTACACCCCAGACTGAAGTCAGCATCTCATCCTGCCAAACCTCTTCTTGCTCTGTCTCCTCTTAGTTAAGGGTAGCACTGTCTACCAGGGGCTTCAGCACAAAACTGGAAGTCTTTATGGATTCAGCCAGTTCTTGTCAATTCTACTTCAATTGTCTTTTGACTCCATTGCCTTCTCTTCATTTTCATTTCCCGTTTGTTCGTCTTCCACACTGGTACATTTTTTTTTCTGTCTGGAAATATAAGCACAGTGTAATTCTTGTCTTAAAGTCCTTCAAAAGCTCCCTGTAGTACAGAGCTGTGTCTTCCATGCTGGTCAAGGCCTGGACCCTCCTTCTCTTCCATGCTGTCTTCAGCCACTGCTCCTCAGAGACTTAGGCTTCTCCTTTCATTGGCTGTCTTCTAGATTCCCCAGTGATCCCAGTTCCTTCACCACCTCCTGCCCTTGCATATGCTGTTCTCTCTGGCTGCAACACCCTTCCCCACTACTCCACCCGCCTGATTCTTGCTCATCCTGTAAGACTGCTTATGGACTGTCCTCTGGCAAATGTACTGACACTCCCAGCTGATGTAAATTCTCCTTTTCTCTGTTCTTAGCACCCTGAGCGTATTTCTATCAAATCATACAGCACTCTCTCACAACTTGTTGGTTACTTGCCTTCTTTTAAGTCTTTAAAACCATGAACTCATTGAAAATATGGGGTTATGTGTCATTCATTCTTTACTGTCTAGCAAGTGCCTGAAATCTCCAAGAAAGGCGTTTTGAACTAAAAGAAGCAAATTAAAATTGCAATTGTGTAAATAAATTATATAGAATTTAGTAGCCTTTAAAAATTCTAATATTTGGTCTTCTAATTAATCATGAGGTTAACATGCTATTCTTAGCACGAAACTCTTGCTGCATGGCACATTTAGTTTGTAGTGACTTCTGTGTGGAAGACTCAGGTGCTGAATTCTGAAGGATCTTTTCTACCCTGATTGATTGCTACTAGTCTTAGCCAAGATTTTGCCTTTGTTTTCCAATATGCAAAATGGGGTGTTGAGAAGACCTGCTACCTATATACCTTAAAAGATTCTCTGGTGACTCAACAATGCTTATTTCAAATTTGGAAATCCTTAGGAGGAAAGCACTTCAAATTAAAACAGTACACTTGTTTAGCACATTTCTAAAGTTCAGTCTTTTTCCTTTCTTCCTTAAGTTTTAGTTGCGTCTTAGCAGCAGGGTTTCTCAACCTTAACACTGTTGACATTTTGGACCAGGTAATTCCTTGTGGGGAACTATATTGCACATTGTCAGATGGTTGGACAGCATCCTTGACTTCTACGACTTCTACCCACTAACTGTCAGTAGCAGTCTCTCATACTGTGCCCACCAAAAATGTGTCTTCAGACATTGACAAGTATCCTTTGGGAGGGGTCCTGCACCATCCCCCTGCCCGCCCCCACCGACTACCGCTGTTGAGAAGCACTGCTTTATACTAAGCATCATTAGGCACTAATAAGCTTTTTATAAACAGATTGACAATTTAAAAAATCATTGTTTGAGTTCCCTGATGTGATTGCATAGACAACTCAGGGTTGCTAGTTTGTTATTTTTCTTTTTTTCTAATACCCTGGGGTGAAATATGTGAGGATACAAGAGCAGATTATAGGCAGATTACCCAAACAACTTCAGTCACAAGGGCTCATCTTTTATATTACCTTTGGCATCAGCTTTTACCAATGAGGGTAGGATATAATTTCAGGAGGTCACAGTCCATATTGTGGAGCTTGGGTGTGTCATATAAGCCCAGAAGTAATTTTTTTTCTCCACACAGATATATTAGGCAATTTATATGTTGGTATGTATACTCTAGAAAAAATATGTTGCCTATTATTGCAGAAGATATGTGATGATGTAACAGAGAAAAAAATCAAAATAAACCTTAATTAAGCAGTAAAATGAGGTAATCAGCCCCAGTTCCCTCTCTGCCTCTCCACCAACTCCTGGGGCTGTCTTTGATAATCACTCTGCTGGGGCCTCCCAGTCTGTGCAGAAACCTGAGTGCTGGCAGAGAATGAATGATTGCTTTTTTCCTTTCCTTTCTGAAAGTAAAGACTAGTATATAATTCTATACGAATGATTTTGAAATACCTGACATAGGATGCTTATAAAACACAACATTCCATTATGGTATTTTATCTTCAACAGTAATTTTCAGTTGGGTATTGATTATATGTTTATAGAGTAAATATCTATATGTAATGACATTCAGTAGTCTCTTAGATGTTTCTAGACTTTAGAAAAAAGAACATAAAATTTCATTTATATGCATGTTCTTTCTTTAGGCTGATCTCTCAATTTTTTTTCTGTTTTTTTCTTTTTAAGGGACATAATGTATGTACCATTTTTTGTGTGTGATGCAAAATATTAGACTAAGTCACCCCATGTGAATGGGTATTTTGTTCAGCCATTATGCCTGGCAAAGTACACTTGGTCAGAGGGTTTTTTTAAAAAAAAATACGTCTCGTTTCTCTCATTTTGGAAGCATTTTAATCATCACCCCTCTCACAAATACTGTCACCAGGATTGTAGTAATATAATGAATACACCATGGTTTCTAAAAATGCCTGTGAGTTGCCTGTCCCTGCTGCCTGTAGACTGTTGCTGTCCTCACAGGTTCCCAGTCATTCTGTCTATCGAGAATCACTGCAGCATCCAGCAGCAAAGGAAGATAGCTCAGTACCTGAAAGGAATATTCCGAGACAAGCTGGACCTGTCGTCTGCAGACACAGGAGAGACCAAGCAGCTGCCAAGCCCTCAAAGTCTGAAAGGCAAAATCCTAGTGAAGGTAAAGAATTCAAGGAACAGTAAGAGGCAGAATGACCAGTTCAGCCCTCTCTCCCTTAAGGACTAAAACCTGTTTTATCAAAAGAACAATAATTAGAGTCAGTACATAAAGGGTTGTGTCTGCACCTGATTCCAATTTATTTATAGTCATACCTTCAGAAAAAGCTTGCTATTGACTGACTGTGTACCCTGGGATTTGTTTTGATGAAGCAAGATCATCAATACTGTAAGCCAAGTGTTTAATAGTTTAGTCTGCAATAGTTCACAATGGAGAGAAATGCATGTATAGGAGCGTGGGATACAAGGGAGGAGAAGGTTCCTTGTGTCCATATCTGAAAACATTTCTTTCAGATTCTTCTCTCCCATTTCAAGCTCCAATAACTGTCAAAAAAAAAAAATGCCTTCACGGTTGGTCCGTCTTGGTTATGTAAGTGAGAGCTCTCTTCAAAGAGGAGCACAGGCCCAGACAGTGCCCACAGGACTTGTGTGTCTGCAAAGGAGCAGTAGGCGAATAGAATGACATTTTATAAGAAGATCTCCTGAGGGAGGAAACTTACTACCTGCAGTGAATATTTTTAATGCAAGAAATAACCAGAAAGTGATGTGAGATTTCAGATCACTGACTTTATGGTTCTACTTAATTCCAGTTAATTTTATGTGTTTGGACCAAAACCACCTTGGAGAGTTGTATTGTTTTGAGACTAAAAACCTAAGGAAGAGCAGTAGGGCATTAATATTCAAACTGGGTTATATTTTACTTAAAAGTGGTGTGTACAAAAAAACCAAGTATCACATAGGAGGCAAAGGAAAGTCAAAGAAATGGTTGATGAAAAATTATTGCTCATTTCATAACAATACTTTAAATGGGGGCTTTAAGGCAGGGCAGCAAATGGGAAAAATGTGAAGTATTCATTTTTGGAATTGGTGAAAACTTGTTTTCCTGTCAGTTAAGTGATAATTATAGACTGAATCCATCAAAGAGGCATTGTGGGGCATTTGTATGTAGGAAAGCATTTTGAATAAAAGCTCCAAATAATGCAAAAGATAACATTAAGGCCAATTTTTCTGAATTCTTGCTAAAGCACTCTGGGTGAAAACTGATTCCTGGATTAGAAAGCTAAATGTCACCTTTATAGCCCTACAACTGTTTCCGTATTTCCTGAATAGTCCTTAGCCAGCAGTCAGAAGGTTAGATACAGAATAAATCCATTTGGTTGAAATCTTTCCCTTTTCCATAGTGGAACTTCAGGTAGGTATTTGATGGGAACCGAGTCCCTTCTGCATAACTGGACTTTGGGTCATTTGGCAACAGATGTCCTGGGGCTGATGGGCACCGGGGTGGATTGGAGCCACAATATCTGAGGCTCTCATTGGAAGGAGTGGTAGCTATCTGGACTGTGCGTGTTTCAAGGGACTTTTTGCTTGACCCCATTTGCAAGTAGTAACTTCTCTAGACTTTGAGATTTCCTAGATCCATGGACCAGCCCACATCCATTTGCAGAAAATACAAGAGAACTAATTTTGCTCTGTTCCTTAGCATCAGAGCAATCTCTGATCCAAAAAGCAACATTTGTTTCACTACATACCACTTTGGAAATAGACAAATTATTTATTATTATAATTATAATATACTTTTTTCCAAACACACATTGCTATATATTTATACATATACATATGTCATATGTGTGTATACACATGTATATGTGTGTCCTGAAAAGTAAACAGAAAGTTGCCTTTAAACAAAAATAATAAGCTTGGAATTTTTCATAGACCTTTATTGCTGAAAGAAACATTAATTATCTGGTCCAAGCTTCCAACTTTTTACAGATGTGAATCACAGAGTTTTTACCACCCTCCTGGGGCCATGCAGCTTGGAGGTGAGAAGTAACTATAGTTCTAGGTAACTTGCAATGTTTCCATGTACTATGGGCCAATTATTCTAATTCTTGAGTCTAACTCCCATATGAAATGGTATATAGATCAGAAAGGGATACCTAGAAGGTACCTGAACATTCTTTGTTTATATCTACGCTGGACCACAGCTAAGTTCCTTAAGTCCCATTAACTTCTCCTGAAATGTATCCTATAATTTTCCTTAGGAGTAACACTATTGATAAGGGGCTTTAAGAAACAATGTTCTGTTGTATTGCTTTTCTTCCTATATGCCTGGATAAAGTATCTTTTGAGAAGCAGGAATGTGGAGAAGATAAGGCCCTCATGGTTTTTAATTCAGTTTTAAAAGGACTGAAAATGAGAATACCATGTGGATGCTCTGAGAAGGCTGCCTTTCTTTATTCCCTTGCCCACGGCCCCACCTACGGGAAGGGGGAGGGCAGCTTAGTGTGGCCCCCTGCCTACTCAGGACTGCCTGCTCATCACTGTCACACTCTCCTGGCCACTCTGTGGTGTCAGGACTCTTCATATCACTCAGGGATTGCCATTCCTTACTCACTGATACTAGTTCTCATTTGTTAGCTTTGTTCTATCGAACATTTAAAAAAGATACTGAGTTTTGATGCAATTTCAAATGAGGAAATTGCTATCACTATTATTTTAAGTGTCTGTGTGCAAGTCCATCTTGGTGTCTGCCATTATGCCCAAAAGGTATAACTAAAGGAGGGTGTTCACTTGATGTCTGTAAGTTTCTGATTGTGTCTGGTTACCACTTAATTGAGAACCTTATTTCTGGTGCTGCCATATCACCATAGCTACTCTCCAATGCCCTCTAAAACAGAGAAAAATCAACTCATTTTATAGAAGCCTTTTGTGTCAATAAGACAATATATAGATGTAAATGCTTTAATTCTAAGCTTTCTTGTTAATTGTTGATACACAGGAGAAAGCAAAAACTTGTTTTGCCATATTTACTTATATTCATAATATATGTACATATCCATATGTCGACTTGCCTCTATATTGTGGAAAGGACAGAAAAAGGTGTAGGTTTCACTTTGCAAATAGCACATACAAATAAGAAATAAAATACGTACTCATACAAAGGGAAGTTATATCCCACCTTTTTAATCCTATAAACATCCTTCTGTAAATTAAATGAAGTGTTAAGTATCCAAACCCCCAAAGTGTGGATTCTTCATACAGATTTTATTTTCATTACATAAATGACTTGATTGAAACTATTACTCTGCTCAGTACCCAAGGTCAAGAGCTTTGGCTATCAGGGAGGGCATGTGAAAACTGGGAGGGAGAGTTCTCAGAAAATCTGACTATGCGGGTGGCCTTGTGGAGGGAGACAGTGGCTGAGGAGGAGGTCCAGAATGCTGGAGGGGGGCCAATAATGGTTTGGGAAGCAGAACACTGGAAGTCCCTGGAGCTCAAGTTTAGAGATCAGACTAGGTAGTAGTCTGGGATGATATTTAGAATTTTATCATTATTTTTGGCTGCCAAGTAGATGAAGCTCCTTCCATGTTTAAGGAATTCCCCCAATCCTTGTATTTTAAGGAATTCCCCACCTGGTGTTAAAAATGCTGGACATGTGCTTTTGCAGCCTCTTTTAGAGCTAGGGTGCGGGCACATGGTTTAGATGCCAACAATCACATGAACCTGCCTCAGACATCAAATCAGAAACAGAAACTAGTGATCATGGTGAAGGGTGGTGGAAGTGGTGGCAGCTATGTTTAGGGCTCAAGGGCACATCTCTGGCAGGAGTCCTTGGGGTCTGTGGTGTGGATAATGGAATTGAAAGCATGAGGTCTGTGCTTAGTTGTGTTGGAAATGGTATATTCAGTGTATTAGTTCTGCCCCATAATTTTGGTTGGTGATCCTAGTAGTTACCTACAGCTGCATAACAAATCACCCCCAAACTTAGCATCTTAAAACAACAAACCTTTATTACCCAATAGTTGCTGTAGGTTGGGAATCTGGGTGTGCTTAGCTGGGTCCTTGGCTTAAGTCCTCTCATGGGGCCACAGCTGAGGTATCGGCTGCCGTCATCTCAAGGCTTGCCAGGGGAGAATCCACTGCCAACATCCCTTTAGTGGCTGCCGGCAGGTGCCTGTTCCTTACCGGCTACTGGCCAGAGACCTCCCTCAGTTCCGTGCAGTGTGGGCCTCTCCATAGCATAGCTCAGAACATCAAAGCCGAGAAGGATAACAAGAGAGAATGAGTTCTCTAGGAGGAGAGGAGAGGTGAGCAAGAAAGAAGCCACACTCTTTCTGTAATCTAACCTCAGAAGTGACATCCCATCACTTTTGCTGTACTCCATTTATTAGAGGTGGATGACTAGGTCCAGCCCACACTCACAGGAAGGGATTGCAGAAGGGCCTGAATACCAGGAGGTAGGAAACGCTGGGAGAGTTTTAGAGGCTGCCTCACACAGTGGCCTTGGCCACTTAGCTGCAGGGCCTGATTTTGCCCCACCTGCTTCTCTAGGAGATTCTAGGAACCATTCAACTTCCTATCAATGTTCTTTCTGCTTACAATTAAGATGCCCTAGTAAGATCCAAATGCTGAATTGCCTAGAAACCCTTACCAGGTCCCTGGACTTGCCCTCTGCCTCTGCCTTTTTTTTTCTTTTTTTTACTTCTACATTTTCTGAATATAAATTGGGAAATGTAGAAAAGGAAAAAATGGCATCACCCATAACACTATTACCCAGAGATACTCGTAATAATATACCATATTTCTTGCCAGAGTTTTTCTGAGTTTATCCATCAGTGAGATCATGGGTGTGTGTGTGTTTGTGTGTGTGTGTGTATTTTATATATATATATATATATATATATATATAAAACTTAGGTTTTCTACCATGTTACTGTAAGAGTAAATTATACATTTATACATTTGTGGTCAAAAAGCCCCTGATTTCTAAAGGATGGTAAGTAGTCATGAGGCCATGTTTCAGCCAGGCAGGAGTCTCATCGCATCTTCGGTGACAGAGAGCTTGTCATGCAGAGGACACAGCAAGTCCGAGGTGAGGGTGCATTTCACCTGGTCAGGAGAATACACCACTCTTAAGGGCATGAAATGGGTGATGCATACTATGATGAGTCCCATAGTCTCAAAAGGGGAAGCCTGGGCTAATTTTTATTTGTAAATATAGTGTCCCCAGTTAATTATATTTAATTGAAAGTAATAAAACTGTCTGTTTTTGGAAGTCTATCCCCCCCTTGTTTTGTCCCACATTCAAGCTATGTATCTTCTAGTCAGTCTGAGTCCTGATTAACCAAGGGATACCACATTTTATTTTCATTTCTTACTTTTTAAAAATTATTTTTAATATTGTTAAAAAGCATATAACAAAATTTACCACCCAACTTAACTATTTTAAGTGCATAGTTCAGTTGTGTTAAGGACATTCACACTGCTGTGTATTCTTTTCATTTTGCAAAACTGAAACTCCATACCATCGAATAACTCCCTGCTCTCCCCTCCCCTCAGCCCTGGTAACCACTATCTGTTCTACCTCCTAGTCTATGAATTGACTACTCTGGGTGCCTGATGTAAGTGGAATCATACAGTATTTGTCCTTTTGTGACTAGGTTATTTCAATTAGCTTAAGTTCCTCCATATTTAACCACATTACAACATGTCAGAATTTTCCCTTCCGTTTAAGGCCAAATAACATCCCATTGTATGCAAATGCCACATTTTGCTTTGTCAATTACCAATTCATCTGTCCACAGACACTTGGGTTGCTTCCACATTTTGGCTATCATGAATTTATTTTTATTTTAAAATCAGGTGTTTTGTTGTGTTTCAGGGCAAGAAGTTGCCATATCATCTTGGGGATGATGCAGAGGAAGGGGAAGTCTCCGATGAAGATAGTGCAGATGAAATTGAAGATGAGTGCAAGTTCAAGCTCCACTATGTAAGTTACAGGCATGGCCGTCGTTTGTACCCTCCCTGTGCTGCAGTAAAAGATGGGGCTGTGTGGCATCCTCCCAATAAACTGGCTATGATGTGAAAAGGATACTTAACTGAAAATTACTTTGTGTGCTGGCACACACACACTCAAATGTTTGAGTGAATGAGTTGAGGATTCTTGTGTCTTAGAGTTAGAAGAATATTAGTGGTTAACCCATCTGACCCTCTCTCTGGGGACACATCCGCTCCTATTATAACTTGGTCAGAACTCAAATAGTGGTTGGAAATGTCACTGACTTTGATGAAATAAACTGGTCTAGCATCATTTCCCCTGCTTGCTGCTAGCAGCCCCTCTGTGCTGTCTGCCAAGGCTGGCTCACACAACCGGGTCTGCTTCATTAGGATGCCTGTCCCTCTGTAAGGAAATGTACCCTGGAGCAGAGGATTGCCAAGCTCTTCCAGACACACATGCAACTCTTGACTAAATCTTTAATTTGACACATCTTATATAAAAAGGTGTACAATAGTCATCTGTATGGTGCTTCAGACCCCTATCCTAAATTAAACAGCTGCCTTTGTAGAAAAGCACCATTTAGTCACTTAATCCAGAAGAAATACAAACCTGGTGGCCACGTAAAGTTTAAAGAGGAACCTCCTTCATGGGGGACTAGGATTTCTCACCCTCCTTCACTGCTGCCACCTTCTACAACTCATTGTCAGGGGCACAGGACAATCTGAGTGTAGAGCTGTGGACAAACTGAAGGTTCCTCACCTGGATTCTCACCTGGCCGTGGCTGGCTTGCTCACTACACATGTGTGGACAATACATCATTACTGACTCTATATAAAGAGCCCTGCCCAGTGCTCTGCGCTACACGGTGGGGTAGTTGAAAGGCTGCAGGAGAGCAGAGCAGAGGCTGAAGTGGTGGCAGCGCCAAGGACAGAGACTGGGATGGCTGTGCGGGCAGAGGCCCAGAGGCAGAGACTGGCTTGCTGCATGCAGACTCGCTCTGAGTGAATGGGATTCTAGTGACTAACGTGCCACTGTGGAAATAAAGTTGGGTATAACCCTTTCACCCCAAGAATGTTCTACTGTCATTTCTTTGGTCAAAACTGAATCCATAGTGAACTTGCCTGGGGCTGAAACCCATTGGCAAGACAAGCACCCACTTATGTTAGTTTGTTAAAGGGTTACAATTTCACTGCTAGAGCAAAGCAGGATTCCCCTAGATGTCAGGACTATTATTCTGCCCTCTAAACATCAGGAGAAGTTTGTGTAAAATCCTATTTACATTATTGCCCTGAATTCAGTTATTATATAGTTAAAAACGGTTGTCTTGTAGATGATAGTAATCATGACGGCTTCCTTAGGCCCCAAAGGGAGCCACATTACTAGAGAACCAGCAACAGAGTCCGGACAGCCGAAGTCTCAGATGTGTCTGTTTTGGCTTTCATATACTTTAAAAGGGATGAAGTGGAAAAGATTCAGCTTAAAGTGAAATAGAAAAATTACCATCTGTATTAATTAATTAGTAGTTTATTTTAACTCAGTTAAAACCACCAACTAATAGGGCATATGGTCACAGAAAATTCATCCTAACAGATTTCCATAAGTGAAAATATAGTTAATATTTTAAATAGCTTCTTTCTTACACTTCCAGATATTTGTTGTTTTTGTAATTACTTACATATGATCATGGAAATTTAGCTCTGTTTTTCTGGCTTGATTTTATAAACCAGATTTTAATCTCTGATTTTCATTATGTATACTTATATACATATGTGCATACACACACACACACACATATATATTTGATTGCATCTTATTTGCAAAATAAGTTGGTAGCTTCATCATAGTCTATCATTTGAAAGCAGGGAACAGAGAGGCTTGACTAAATTTTGTGCTTAGAGAATGCTGTTTTTTTTGCTGAAAATGAGTAGTGGAAACTTAGGCATTGTCCCAGTGTAGTCATTTATTGCTGTGAGTAAGAACCAAGTTCTAGATCCAACTAGTTACATAATTTTTCTTCTAATTTCAATGAGCCTCCTGACTATGATTACTAAAGAGAGTTAGCCATAGTTTTATGGAAACAAATCAGTAATTTCACCTGTAAAAATATCCAATTGGGTTCCTCTCATTTTCAAAATCTTAGTTGGCTTCTAGGAACCCATACAGGTGGGTGGCTTAGAACATAATTACATAAAGATAGGGTATTTCATTTAGATTCTTTGATTTGGGCCTAGGTAAAAGCAGAAAGCCCCTCCCCTTAATTGTAAAGTTTTACAGGTGTCTCTTTGTTACACTTCAGGAGAGAAAATACATAAACCAACATTCTAGTGGAAAGTATCCTTACTTCACTTTTTCAAATCTTTTTTCTCTACTTTGGACCTCTTTTGAGAAAAGGCAATTCTGTACTTAGAAAACCAAAGTGTTATCCTATAATCAGTCAATTTATAGTCCTGTTGTCAGCAGAGGGCTCAAATGCCTTATCTGAGTGTCGAATGTAAATTGCCTCATTTAAAATGAATGCCTGATCATATGTCTGTAGAAAGATGTACTGTGCATAGTTTATGTGCAACCAATAATTGCCTTAGAGGAAGTCTTAACCTCAGTTTTAAGTTAACAGAATGTGGTTAGATTTATAAATTATATTTGAATTATTGTAGTAAAGATTTTAGCGTAGCATTCATGGATACTGTAATAACTCGTGAGGCTTATACAAGATTTGTTTGCACGTTCAGCAAATAGTTATTGAGCATCTTCTGTTACTCAAAAGGGCAGATGAGGCCCTCATGTTGAGGGTGTTGGGGCATATATCAGTAAAGAAAACAGACAAAAATCTTTGCCTTCATGAACTTTTACATTAACGGAAGAATGGAAGGATAGACAAGAATAAAACAACTAAGTAACATATATAGCGTACTAGGCAGTGTTAAGTGCAAAAAGAAAAAAGGGAGGGAAGAAATGGAAAAAAGTGTCATGTGTATATATGTGTGCATATGTCAGCATGTGTGGAGGGTCTATTGAAGTCTTAGATGGGATGCCTGGAAAGGTCTCGCAGTGAAGGTGACATTTGAGCCAAGACCTAGAAGTGAAGAGTTAGCCATGCTGCTCTCAGGAGGAATGTCCCAGTCAGAGGGAGCAGCAACTGTAAAGGTCAGAAGCAGGCTTTGTGGCTCGCCCAGCATCGCTCTGGGGCTGGAAGCAAGACCCTCACACAGTCTTCTTGCTCCTCTGCCTCCTGTCCCTTGTAATTAAGGGATTCAAATCATACCAAAAGTTTTTTGCTTACATCATAAAGGCTTTCTGTTGTTGAATTAATTGAATCCTTTAAGCTTCTGCCTCATTATTTTGTCATTTGAGCCATAGAGAAAAACTGGCCCATGATGTATAAACCACAAGGGAAAACCGGTGTGTTTAGTGACCCAAGAAACATGCACCTCAAAGACAAGGGACAGAGTCCTTTCAACCACAGTGCAGTCATCTCACAGATTTGGTCAGTGAGGTCAGCTCACCATTGTTCATCTTTACAGGGTCCTTTCATACAGTGTGCCTTATGGATTCTCCACCCCTGTATTTCAGCTTCACTGATATTTTCCCTTTCCTGCTGAGTTATTCAGTATTTTTTTCTTGTACTCCCTGAATCTATATTCAGCCAGCCTCTTAGGCACAAATATCAGCTATCTCCTACATGGCTCATCCCATAAACATGAAGCCTTCCAACAAGTTTAAATGAGCCCTAGGACAGCGTGTATATCTCACACTACACATACTCATTGTTTTCCTCTCTTCTCACTACTTCAGCTACAAATCCATCTTCTTCCCTTAGTTATTCATTTGATGATTTTTGAGCCATTTTGAGATTCATGGATTTAAGACTTGTCAGCAGTCATAGAAGGGATGAGTGACCTCCTGAGGTTGTGACTGTTACTGAAAGCATACACTCAGACACTCTGCCCACACACTGAACATGCTGTTGCATTCTGGCAGCAAGGAGGGGGAATGGAAAAGGTGACCTGGAAGATCTCTGGAAGATTCTGATTGTTTCTCATACACTGTGCAACTTCTGCCATCCTGCTTAAAGAGTTAAGGTGGTGCATATTTAAGGTCTAACAATGTGTATGTTATATATATGTATATTTTCCCTTGTATTTTAGAGGTGTTGTCTTCTTGGGATTACTATTGCTGAGAAGTCTCCGATCAGTCTATTTTGCTTTCCTTGGTGGTCATCTCTTTCTATCCTCATTGTTCTGTACTTTCACGATTAAATGGCTAGGGATGGACTTATTTTTTTAACACTCAGTATTCATTTCCTACTAGAGAACTCATGTTTTCTTTCATTCTAGAAAATTCTAAGCCATTTTTTTCTTTGATTGTTGTGTATTTTTTCTTTGAGCAAATGTTCTGTTCCATTTCCTCAGCCCTCTTTTTTGAGAAGTCCTGTTGCATTTATGTTGGAATCTGTCCCTTACATCTCTTAATTATTTTTTAATTTTGTTCTTCAATATTTTCTCTATCTCTGTGCTGGCTTCTGGGTACTGTTTATGGTATTAATTTTGAATTCATGAATTTTCTTTTTGTGCCTGGTCTAGAGTTTAACCCAGCGAGCTATTGTTCTTTTAATTCTAATTCTATACTGTTTATTTACAAAATTTATTATTGATTCCTTTTTATGGGTACTTGTTCTTATTTCATTATCTGGCTTCTTAATCTCTTGCTTTCTTCTGATATATTTTTTTCATATATTTGAGCATCTAACTATACTAATTTTAAAGTGAAATTGTGTATTCCCATTCTGTGTGTTGATGTCTTTGCCACTCAGTCTTGGCATTAGTTTTCCAGTTTAAGAATTTTGAGTTAAAGGTTCAATTTTGAATGGAATATTTTTTCCTTCCATTCTCTTTCTGTACTCACCCTTCTTATCTAGTGATTATGGGACTGCTTCCATCTGAACTCCGAGCACTCCCCACACACACCCAGGCCCCACATTCCTAACCAGACCTTATTAATTTCTTATCATCCTGCAAGGACCCTTGCAGGGACCCTACCCCAGTTTTCTTGGTTTCATGTTGTAAGACCAATTCTAATCTCTCACAGCATATGGGGAACTTTTAGTCTTTTCTTACAAAATAAGATATAAATTCTTGGCCACCTCTACCTTCTTTGAATATAGAACTCAATTACATTTATGATTGTGATGATTTTGTTTATTTTTGACCAAGGTTATAATTTTTCTCTTTGTAAATTCTTCTATCATTGGGGGGGCTCAAAACATGAATGTATATGGCCATATATAAACCCTCATATATGTAGAGATGTACATGCCCAGACTCACATACATTTTGGATTATATTTTTCTTTTGCTTTTTTAAATTGCATTGTATGAAGAATGATTCCTTTAATAAGATTTAAAAATGTTTCACATCTCTAAAGACACATCACTTTTTGCTACTTTGCTGACATTGCAATGTTATTTTTATTTATTTATTTATTTTATTTTGGTATCATTAATCTACACTTACATGAAGAACATTATGTTCAGTAGGCTCCCCTCTTCAAATACTCCCCACAAACCCCATTTACAGTCACTGTCCATCAGCGTAGTAAGATGCTGTAGAATCACTACTTGTCTTCTATATGTTGCACAGCCCTCCCTGTGTCACCCCACACATTATACATGCTAATCGTTATGCCCCCTTTCTTTTTCCCCACTCTTATCCCTCCCTTCCCACCCATCCTCCCCAGTCCCTTTCCCTTTGGTAACTGTTAGTCCAATCTTGGGTTCTGTGATTCTGCTGCTGTTTTGTTCCTTCAGTTTTTCTTTGTTCTTATACTCCACATATGAGTGAAATCATTTGGTACTTGTCTTTCTCCACCTGGCTTATTTCACTGAGCATAATACCCTCTAGCTCCATCTATGTTGTTGCAAATGGTAGGATTTGTTTTCTTCTTATGGCTGAATAATATTCCATTGTGTATATGTATCACATCTTCTTTATCCATTCATCTACTGATGGACATTTAGGTTGCTTCCATTTCTTGGCTATTGTAAATAGTGCTGCGATAAACATAGGGGTGCATATGTCTTTTTCAAACTGGGCTGCTGCATTCTAAGGGTAAATTCCTAGAAGTGGAATTCCTGGGTCAAATGGTATTTCTATTTTGAGCATTTTGAGGAACCACCATACTGCTTTCCACAATGGTTGAACTAATTTTCATTCCCACCAACACTGTAGGAGGGTTCCCCTTTCTCCACAACCTCGTCAACATTTGTTGTTTGTCTTTTGGATGGTGGTGATCCTTACTGGTGTGAGGTGATATCTCATTGTGGTTTTAATTTGCATTTCTCTGATGATTAGCGATGTGGAGCATCTTTTCACATGTCTGTTGGCCATCTGAATTTCTTCTTTAGAGAACTGTCTATTCAGTCTCTGCCCATTTTTTAATTGGATTATTTGCTTTTCGTTTGTGGAGGTGCATAAGCCCTTTATATATTTTGGATGTCAACCCTTTATTGGATCTGTCATTTATGAATATATTCTCCCATACTATAGGATGCCTTTTTGTTCTATTGATGGTGTCCTTTGCTGTACAGAAGCTTTTCAGCTTGATATAGTCCCACTTGTTCATGTTTGCTTTTGTTTCCCTTGCCTGGGGAGATATGTTCATGAAGAAGTTACTCATATTTATGGCTAAGAGATTTTTGCCTGTGTTTTTTTCTAAGAGTTTGATGGTTTCATGACTTACATTCAGGTCTTTGATCCATTTCGAATTTACTTTTGTGTATGGGATTAGACAGTGATCCAGTTTCATTCTCTTACATGTAGCTGTCCAGTTTTGCCAGCACCATCTGTTGAAGAGACTGTCATTTCCCCATTGTATGTCCATGGCTCCTTTATCATATATTAACTGACCATATATGTTTGGGTCAATGTTTGGAGTCTCAATTCTGTTCCACTGGTCTGTGGTCTGTTCTTGTGCCAGTACCAAATTGTCTTGATTACTGTGGCTTTGTAGCAGAGCTTGAAGTTAGAGAGCGAGATCCCCCTCACTTTGTTCTTCCTTCTCAGGTTTGCTTTGGCTATTCGGGGTCTTTTGTTGTTCCATATGAATTTTTAAACTATTTGTTCCAGTTCGTTGAAGAATGCTGTTGGTAATTTGATAGGGATTGCATGAAATCTGTATATTGCTTTGGGCAGGATGGCCATTTTGACAATATTAATTCTTCCTAGCCAGGAGCATGGGATGAGTTTCCATTTGTTAGTGTCCTCTTTGATTTCTCTTAAGAGTGTTTTATAGTTTTCAGGGTATAGGTCTTTTAGTTCTTTGATAAGGTTTACTCCTAAGTATTTTATTCTTTTTTGATGCTATTGTGAATGGAATTGTTTTCCTGATTTCTCTTTCTATTAGTTCATTGTTAGTGCATAGGAAAGCCACAGATTTCTGTGTGTTAATTTGTATCCTGCAACTTTGCTGAATTCCGATATTAGTTCTAGTAGTTTTGGAGTGGAGTCTTTAGGGTTTTTTATGTACAGTATCATGTCATCTGCAAATAGTGACAGTTTGATTTATTCTTTACCAATCTGGATTCCTGTATTTCCTTGTTTTGTCTAATTGCTGTGGCTAGGACCTCCAGTACTGTGTTGAATAACTGTGGGGAGAGTGGGCATCCCTGTCTTTGTTCCCAATCTAGGAGGAAAAGCTTTCAGCTTCTCACTGTTCAGTGTTATGTTGGCTATGGGTTTATCATATATGGCATTTATTATGTTGAGGTACTTGCCCTCTATACCCATTTTATTGAGAGTTTTATCATGAATGAATATTGAATTTTGTTGAATGCTTTTTCTGCATCTATGGAGATGATCATGCGGTTTTTGTCCTTTTTGTTTATGTGGTGGATGATGTTGAAGGATTTCTAAATGTTGTACCATCCTTGCATCCCTGGGATGAATCCCACTTGGTCATGATGTGTGATCCTTTTGATGTATTTTTTAATTCAGTTTGCTAATATTTTGTTGAGTATTTTTGCATCTATGTTCATCAGGGATATTGGTCTGTAGTTTTCATTTTTGGTGGGGTCTTTGCCTGGTTTTCTTATTAGGGTGATGTTGGCTTCATAGAATGAGTTTGGGAGTATTCCCTCCTCTTCTATTTTTTGGAAAACTTTAAGGAGAATGGGTATTATATCTTCTCTGTATGTCTGATAAAATTCCAAGGTAAATCCCTCTGGCCCAGGGGTTTTGTTCTTGGGTAGTTTTTTGATTACTGCTTCAATTTCATTGCTGGTAATTGGTTTGTTTAGATTTTCTGTTTCTTCCTTGGTCAGTCTTGGAAGGTTGTGTTTTTCTAGGAAGTTGTCCATTTCTTCTAGGTTTTCTTGCTTGTTAGCATATAGGTTTTCATAGTATTCTCTAATAATTCTTTGTATTTTTGTGGGGTCCATCATGATTTTTCCTTTCTCGTTTCTGATTCTGTTGATGTGTGTTCACTCTCTTTTTCTCTTAATAAGTCTGGCTAGAGGCTTATCTATTTTGTTTATTTTCTCAAAGAACCAGCTCTTGGTTTCATTGATTTTTTCTATGGTTTTATTTTTCTCAATTTTATTTATTTCTTCTCTGATCTTTATTATGTCCCTCCTTCTGCTGACTTTAGGCCTCATTTGTTCTTCTTTTTCCAATTTCAATAATTGTGATATTAGAGTATTCATTTGGGATTGTTATTCCTTCTTTAAATATGCCTGGATTGCTATATACTTTCCTATTAAGACTGCTTTCGCTACATCCCACAGAAGTTGTGTTGTTGTCATTTGTTTCCATATATTGCATGATCTCTATTTTGATTTGGTCATTGATTATTTAGGAGCATGTTGTTAAGCCTCCATGTGTTTATGAGCCTTTTTGCTTTCTTTGTACAGTTTATTTCTAGTTTTATACCTTTGTGGTCTGAAAAGTTGGTTGGTAGGATTTCAGTCTTTCTGAATTTACTGAGGCTCTTTTTGTGGCTGAGTATGTGGTCCATTCTGGAGAATGTTCCATGTGCACTTGAGAAGAATGTGTATCCTGTTGCTTTTGGATGTAGAGTTCTATAGATGTCTATTAGGTCCATCTGTTCCAGTGTGTTGTTCAGTGCCTCTGTGTCCTTACTTATTTTCTGTCTGGTGGATCTATCCTTTGGAGTGAGTGGTGTGTTGAAGTCTCATAAAATGAATGCATTGCATTCTATTTCCTCCTTTAATTCTGTTAGTATTTGCTTCACATATGCTGGTGCTCCTGTATTGGGTACATATATATTTATAATGGTTATATCCTCTTGTTGGACTGACCCCTTTATCATTATGTAATGTCCTTCTTTATCTCTTGTCACTTTCTTTGTTTTGAAGTCTATTTTGTCTGATACTAGTACTGCAACACCTGCTTTTTTCTCCCTGTTGTTTGCATGAAATATCTTTTTCCATCCCTTGACTTTTAGTCTGTGCATATCTTTGGGTTTGAGGTGCGTCTCTTGTAAGCAGCATATAGATGGATCTTGCTTTTTTACTTGTTCTATTACTCTGTGTCTTTTGATTGGTGCATTCAGTCCATTTACATTTAGGGTGATTATTGAAAAATATGTACTTATTGCCATTGCAGGCTTTAGGTTCGTGGTTACCAAAGGTTCAAGGTTAGCTTCTTTACTATCTTACTGTCTAACTTAACTCGCTTACTGAGCTATTATAAACACTGTCTGATGGTTCTTTATTTCTCTCCCTTCTTATTCCTCCTCCTCTATTCTTCATATGTTGGGTGTTTTGTTCTGTGCTCTTTTGTGTTTCCTTTGACTGCTTTTGTGGGTAGTTGATTTTATTTTTTGCCTTTAGTTAGTATTTGGTTGGTCTGCTTTCTTTGCCATGATTTTGTTTTCTCTGATGACATCTATTTAGCCTTAGGAGTGCTCCCATCTAGAGCAGTCCCTCTAAAATACCCTGTAGATGTGGTTTGTGGGAGGCAAATTTCCTCAACTTTTGCTTGTCTGGGAGTTGTTTAATCCCTCCTTCATATTTAAATAATAATCGTGCTGGATACAGTATTCTTGGTTCAAGGCCCTTCTGTTTCTTTGCATTAAATATATCATGCCATTCTTTTCTGGC
Organism: Manis javanica; assembly: GCF_040802235.1. Lineage (NCBI taxonomy): Eukaryota > Metazoa > Chordata > Mammalia > Pholidota > Manidae > Manis > Manis javanica. The sequence continues at coordinate 148,132,560 of NC_133158.1, forward strand.
CTGTAAGGTTTCTGTTGAGAAGTCTGATGATAGCCTGATTGATTTTCCTTAGTAGATGACCTTTTTTCTCTCTCTGACTACCTTTAATACCCTGTCCTTTTCCTTGATTTTGCCATTTTAATTATTATGTGTCTCAGTGTTATCCTCTTTGGGTCCCTTGTGTTGGCAGTTTTGTGTGCTTCCGTGGTCTGAGTGACTATTTCCTCCCTCAGTTTTGGGAAGTTTTCAGCAATTATTTCTTCAAAGACACTTTCTTTCCCTTTTTCTCTCTCTTCTTCTTCTGGTACCCCTATAATGTGGATATTGTTCTGTTTTGATTGGTCACACAGTTCTCTTAATATTCTTTCATTCCTGGAGATCCTTTTATCTATCTCTGCATCATCTTCTCTGCATTCCTGTTCTCTGATTTCTATTCCATTAACAGCCTCTTGCATCCCGTCCATTCTGCTTTTATGTCCTTCCAGAGATTGTTTTATTTCTGTATTCTCTCTCTGTACTTGCTCCTTTAGCTCTTGCATATTTGTCTGCAGATCCATCAGCATGGTTATGACCTTTATTTTGAATTCTGTTTCAGGGATGTAACCATTGGTTACATCTGTCTCCCCAGGCCCTCTCTCAGGGGTTGTCTGGACTATTTTGGACTGGACTAAATTCTTCTGCCTTTTCATGGTGATAGCAGTGGCTGTAGGCAGGTAGTGGGTGTGTCAGCTGGGAGAAGAAAGTCTTTTCCTGCTTGCTGGTCGCCTTGCCCTTCTCCACTGCCTGTGATGGTTACCCGCACTCCTGGAGCAGACACCAGTTTCATCCCCTAAGCTGCTGTGGGCGGGGTCTCTGTCAGAGCAGCGCAGAGCCCTGCGGGGAGTGACAGATGCGCTGGGTGCACTCTCCTGTGAAAGTTATGCTCCTGCCAGGCAGCTGTATGCTGGCAGTGGCCTTTGGGTTTGGCCTGGGTGGCTGTGTGCCAGGCTGGGGTTTTTGGTGGCTGCTGGGGGTGCAGCTGCTCTTGGGCTGCTCCTCTGCCACTGCCGCCGGCTCCTGTGGGCCACTCCCAGGCCCCTCTGGTGCCACTGCAGGTGTGTGCAGGCTGCTCCCGTGCTCCTCTGGTGCCGCTGCCGGTGCACGCAGGTTGCTCCCAGGCTGCTCTGTCGCCACCACCGTCGTCTCGCGCGGGCCTCTCCTGGGCCCCTCTGGTGGCGCTGCTGCTGGCGTGCGTGGTCCGCACTCGGGCCCCTCTGGCGCTGCTGCAGGTACGTGCAGGCCGCTCCTGGGCCCCTCTGGTGCTGCCGCCGTCAGCATGCGTGGGCCACTCCCAAGCGGCTCAGTTTCCTCCGCCACGGGCTCGCATGAGCCACTCCCAGTCCCCTCTTGTGCTGCCGCTGCGGGCTCATGCAGGCCGCTCTGTCGTTGCTGCTGCCGGCTCACACAGGCCAGTCCTGGGCTGCTCAGGCGCCACTGCTGTGGGCTTGCACGGGCCGCTCTGTCGCCGCCCCCACCATCTCACACAGGCCTGTCCCAGGCTGCTTTGCCGCCGCTGCCGTGGGCTCGCGTGGGCCACTCCCAGGCTCCTCTGGCGCCACTGGCCCCGGTGCGCGCTGCTACTCTCCCACTACTTGGCTGGTGTGTTGGGGTCCGCTCCAGTTGGGGGAATGACTGGAGGCTGCTTATTGCCGTGAGGTGCTTCAGAGCTGCGCTTCTGCCCAGGGGTTTAGGTTGCCTAGAGTTCCCTGGGATTCCCAGCTGCTGGGCTGAGTGTGCTGGGACAACTTCATCCAGCTGTGGGGTCCCTGTCCCTTTAAGACTTGCAAAAAGCACTCGCTTTTCTTTTGTCTCAGGGTGTTGGTTGTGTGGACCTGCTCGTAGGTTTTGCTTTTCTGTTTCTCTAATATCCAGCACCCTGTGCACCATGTCTGCACTCCCGGTGAAGATTTCTAGAGCTGGTTATTTAGCAGTCCTGGGCTTTCACTCCCTCCCTGTTCTGGCTCCTTTCTACCTGCCGGGGTCTGGGGTAGGGGGGTGTTCAGGTCCCACTCAGACGTGGCTTGTATCTTACCCCCTTTGTGTGATGCTGAGCTCTCGCAGATGTAGATGTATCCTGGCTATTGTACTGTATCCACTGGTGTCTCTTTTAGAAATAGTTGTATTTGTTGTATTTTCAAAAATATATATGTTTTTGGGATATTTCCACTGAACTACTCATGCTGCCATCTTGGCTCCCTTCTCTGTAATGTTATTTTTTTATACATTAGCTAAAACCAGCATTTAAATACTTAACATTTAGAGTTCTTACTAATAAGCACCTATAGTATGCTAAGGACTTCACTTAGAGGATTTCATTTTATTCCTATAACCATGGGATTGGGGTAGAAACTCATTAAGAGTATTTTATAGATTAGGAAGATGGGATTGTGAGAGACAAATGACTTGTCCAGGATCATGGCTACATGAACTTTCTAGAATTACAATAGCTCCCATACTTCATCATTTATTAGGGTTTGATTAAATTAAAGAAATTTTGAGTTTTGTACAACAATCTCCTAATTGCATATTACATAAGTAGTATCACATGAAATTTCCAAGAAGTGCCTTTAAGCTTCCCAGAACTACCAAAACTTTTCTAGTCAATGTGATTAGTTCAGATGAGAAAAAGTATAAGGACTATCCTTGAACTTAGGGATGATATTAATTGTGTATGGTACTTCAGATTTGTGTTTTTGAGGGAGTTCATCTAGCTGCAGAAATACACATCACACTGGAAGCAAATAATGAATAACAAACTTAAACTGTTAGGTCATATGGTATTAACTTAGCAGAATGTGGGTTCAGCGGGAAGAGGACTCAGAGTGGGCTGGAATACCGGGGGGCACGTCAGATGAGAGACTACAGTAGAGTCATCAAACACACATGCTCTGGAGCCAAACAGCCTGAGTTCAAAACCTGGCTTAGTCAACTGTGGGACCTAGAGGTCCTCATTGACCTCTTTACCCTCATTTTCTAAATGGACATCATCATAACACCTCAAAATGTTATTGCAGCTTTCTGTCTGTCTGCCGCATTCAGAGGCTGAATTCGCAGTCCTGTGGAGGGGCTGCCTGCTTGGCTCTGAGCTGGTAGAAGGTGGTGTCCTCTCCTGGCTGCCCTTGTGAAGGAGCAGATCTACAGCACCAGGGGACTCCCGTGACCCCACATGAGTGTACTGTGTGACAGCCCATATAATCTTGAGAATTCTAAAGTCCAGAAATCTCTCTCCTGATCTTCCTGAGGATTTCTGTTTAATTAAAAGAGCTGTTGCTATTTGGAAACATATTGAAATACGCTGAAAGAGTAAGGATTTGAAACTCTGATTCTTACTGATAGCAACTGAATCAATAGGCTTTTTATTGTAAGAACAGGTGATTTCTCCCATTTGGAACTACAAGTCACTCTTATCCTCTGCCATTTTTGTATAAATTTGACTTTTAATGTACTAAAGGAATGAAATCATTATTTAACTCAGATGCGGGTGGCTGAGAAACAGCTGTCCTTCAGTCCAAGGCCTTCAGTTACCAGGCTGGGAAAGCTCTGAACCTTCACAAAGGGCAGCTAATGTATTATCCTTCTGTCTGCAGACTCTAGCTCAGAGGGCAGTGGGGAGACAATCTGGGATGGTGATATAGTCCAGTGCTTTTTTTTTCTTAAAGCAAAGGTCTTCAACTTTGGCTGCACATTGGAATGACAGAGGAGCTTTCAAAAGTCCTAATGCCCAGGCCCCAGCCCAGAGATTTCCATGTAATGGGTCTGGGTGAGGCCTGGGATGGTGGACCACTCCCTGCCTAGTGACTCCAGTGTGCAGGGGAGTAGAGCCCCACTGTTTGAGAGGACCCTTCTTTACGGGGCAGCCACTCCAATCCAGTCCCTCCCCTTCCTGCTGCCGCCCGGTCTAGAGAGAGCGCGGTTCTGGGCAGCCCTCTGCTTTTCCAGTGATCCTTCTGTGTATGCTGGAGACAAAACAAGAATGTTTGTGTGTTTGGTTTATTTATTCGTGGTAGATGTTCCTAGGTCAGATTTCCCTCTTAGAACCAGGATTTGGGGACCCTGATTACTTCTGCGAGAGGGGGAATGACTGCAGACTGCACTGAAGGACCACCCCCCTCCCCCACCTCTCTGCACCTGTCTCCTCCTGGAGCAGGGAACAAGGAGCCCGATGCTGGCGGCTTTCAGCGGTGGTCCCTGCTGCAGCTGCGCGGTGGCCGCCTGGCTGGTTGCGAGGTCAAGGGTCTCAGCTTTCCTTCAGCAGTGCTATTAGATTCCAGGACAGAATGATAACATATTAATGAAACCTCAGTTGCACATTTATTTGTTCTCCATGGCTGCTAATTTTCTTGTGCTGTAAATCACAGAGAAGGAAAAGATCAACAGACATAAATATTCCTTTAGTAAGTCCCAGTGGTTAGACGATATGAAGTGAATAATTGTAGCCTATGTATTAAGCATTCATTATTTTACCTTACCTTCACCAGTCAGCTCAGCTTGGTATTTTTAGCCTTGCTGACAGCGCAAGTGCCTGGACATAATGGCCACAGTTCATCTCGCCGTCTCTGCTCATTGTGCCGCCCCTGAGCCAGGGAAGGAAGCTGGTGTTTACTAGGGGCATTCTCTGTGCCCTGGGCACACAGGTGGCCTTACAAGCCTTTTTGTCCTTGTGACAAATGTGCTCCCTGCCCAGCTCTGGGTCTTTTGATCAAATATGGTAGGAGTTCAAGACCTGGAGTTTCTTTTCTTGGATATGCTTCTGACCTTTAAGTGGAACCTACTATTTTCTACAGAGGGATTGTGGAGAAATATTTCTCAGGTGTCATATAGGAATAGTGGTTGTTTAAAACACAAGCCTGCTTGTGATTAATTTGACTTGAGAATTTCTCTCTTCCTGTATAGAAAGGATGGCTGCAGCATTATTTGTTGGAATAGGCACAGAATTTGGGATTGGAAGTCTTAGGTTCAAATCCCAGTTCAGCCACTTCATAGGCATGTATGTTTGGACAAGCTGAATCTTTCTGCCTCTGTATCATTGTGAGTAGATTCCGCTAACCCTAGTGTACCTTCATGGGTATTAGGTGACTCAAATGAAGTGCTGTTAAGTGACAGTACTAGTGAAGCTTAGCACAATATTACAGTCTCAGGTGCTTTTTCTAAATTCCCCTGTGTTCTTTTTCCATGTGGTTACTAGTTCTTACCAATACTGTTTGTCTTCTCCCTGCTTTTACTCATGTTGGAATGCTGTCACCCTCCTCTTTACCAGATCAACTCTTATTCATTGTAGAGGGTTGGTTTGCAGGTGCTGAAAGATACTTCCAAGTTCTGTCCCCCTGGTACTAATGAATGTGTCCTTTTTGGAAAAAGAGTCTTTGCAGATGTAGTTAACATGAGGCTCTTGAGGTGAGGTCATCTTGGATTAATCATGTGGGCCTTAAAAATCCAATGGCAAGTGTTCTCATAAGAAGAGGGGAAGACACAGAAGAAGGCCATGTGAAGAGAGGGGCACAGGCTGCAGTTACATGGGGCCTAGGAATGCTTGGAGCCGCCGTAAACTAGCAGAAGAAGGGAGGATCTTTCCCTAGATCTTTCACAAGGGAGGGTAGCCCTGCCAACACCTTGATTCCATTCTTCGGGCCTCTAGAACTCTGAGAGAATCAATTTCTATTGTTTTAGGCTCTCAGATTTGTGGTAACTGTCACAGCAACCACAGGAAGTCAATGCACTCATCTTCTAAGGCTTGTCTCAGGTGTCCTCTGTTCCTGGAAGTCTCTCCCACTTTCTCAAGGCTGAATGAGGTGCCCTCCCCTGTATGCCTGTGACATACCTTGCCTCTGTGTCTCCTTGTCCCAGCTCGTGCTGGGACAAGAATGTGTCTGTCTGCTCCGTAACTCTGAGGGTTCTGTGACCGTGTCCTTGTGCCTCATTTATGTTTCTCACCTAGCATATAGCAGCTCAGGATATCTTTGTTTAATACAAAATGAATTTTGCTCTCCAGCTCTCATCTTTATTGAGTCCCCACCAGCACATCAGCCTAGCTTCTTGGTGCTTGCAGTGAGAACTAGTGTGTCTGGCTTTTCCTATGTGGACATCTTTCCTCTTTCTGTGCATACTGCCAGGTTAATATTATTTCAAAACTGTAAATCAGACACTACCTGCCCAGAGACCCTTAGCAGCTCCACACAACTTTTTCAAGTTTTACCACCACCTGGCCCCAAAGTACATTTCCAGCCTTATCTGCCACTAGCCTCCTCCATAAACTCATGCTCTAGGAAAGGAATCTGTTTTCCAGGGCCTTAAAGGACATGTGTTACTAATGTAAAACTTTTGCAAGAACTATGGATGACAGGAGAGCCCTTCTCTTCATCACTGCTGATGTCTCACCGTGCAGAGCCCTGGTCATTTCCCTCTCTTCTCTGTAGCCTTCTGGGCTGTGCTGTTTCTCTGTGCTTTTGTAGGCATCTGCATAGACCAGGGTAGGATATCTGGGGACATATGCCTTTGTGGAGTAATAGAGTATTTACTCCTGATGTCAAGAGCCAGCTCTTCCCCATCTTTGCTTCCCCTTCACGGCCTGAGGGCCTCCAGTGGAGTGCAGTGCCTCATTAACTGGGTATATTAAAGATATTCAAGCATGTGATATTAATGCAGGGAAATTTAGCAACCTATCCTGATGTAGGCTTTTTCCCCAAATTTCCCTTAGGGCATTTGTATTTTTTCTAATAAGATTTTATGAAAATGAATGCATTACTGGGAAACCTCCCAGTTCTCCAGGGTTTAAATAATGATCTCTTAATAACAACTTCGTAAGTGGAAAACAGGCCTTAAGCTTCTGGTGAGGAATATGGGAACTGTTCTTACGGAGGACAACCCCTTTCCTTACCTTTGGGTGGCTGGCCTTTGCCAAGCGGCCGAAGAATTTCTGGAAAGGTGTTGGATCTACAGAGAGGTGAAGGGAGCAGAGAGCAGAGTCTGGTTCCATAGGTTTCAGGCAGAGCAAGGTGGCCAAAAAATTATGCTCAGGAAGATTTCAAGGAAACCTAAAAATTGACCCTTGACCACCTAAAAATTGCATAAATCATCATCTGGACATAGGCATAACTTTAGTATCAAAACATTTGAAATTAGCAATTACAGTGATAAATCATGGCTCAGGTCAGTAGTGAGTTCCCTCTGATTACACAGTGGGACTAGAGAAAGTACTTTTATCTCAAGATAATCCTCAATTCCAGAAATTTCCATAGCACTTTTTTCCCCCTCAGTGAAGGAAGTGATTTTTTTCAAATAGCATATTTTTTTCTCGTATTTACCTGTGTAGGTGCAGAAAATCTACTATCCAAAAACTCTCTATGGCCTTCTGTCTATCAAAGGTGTAAAGTAGCATCGTGGGAAGGGTTTATGAGCCGGAGTTTGAATCCTGCCTCAGTTACATGCTCGCTTTGTAACCTTGAGCAATTTACTTAATTTCTGTAAGCATCAGATTCTGGACATCTCTGTAATGAAAATTTTATAAGTAATAAGATTTTATAAAATTCTTGAGAGTTGAATGCAGTCATTGTAGTCATTTTATGGGGTTGGTATGTGTGGGGGAAGGACCAAAATGGTACAATGAGCTTAACATTTTATAGGTAATTAAGAGAATCAAATTATAGTAGCAGTGTTGGCTGGAATGAAAGGTGTGTTTTAATTCTGCTTCTTAAGGGAAGTCATCTCCATTGCTTAATTCTTTGCAGAATAATGGGACTACTGAGCACCAGGTGGAATCTTTCATAAGGAAAAAACTGGAGTCACTGTTAAAAGAATCTCAAATTCGAGACAAAGAAGATCCTGATAGTTTCACAGTGCGCGCGCTACTGAAGGCCACACATGAAGGCTTAAATGCACACCTGAAGCAGGTATACGGTTCCCTCTTGTATGTGTCCTTCAACAGGAAAAAGAAAGCATCTCGTACTTGTTTCTTATCATTTGTCATCTGTGAAATGCTTTCCCCATTTCTTCCGTTTATATCCTCATATTGCTTGAAAAACAAAAGTCCCCTATTGCAAGATGATGTGAGAAAGAGTTAGAACTGGGTTGGGATGGGAGGTGGTAATGACTCAAGTACTCCAGTGGGACCTTCAGGCAAAACCCAGTGCCCCTGGACTTGTCTTCCCCATGCATATTCAGGTGAGGGAAGAAGCTCAGACCCATGTACTTGACCCTCCCACGTCTCCACATTCAACAGGCTTCCATGGCGTGTTGTTTGGACCTCCTGAATGTGTCTCCCATCTGTCGCTCTTCTTCTTTAAGGCTGTGTCGACCTTAAGTCCAGTGTTCTCTCTCCTCTAGACTACTCTTGCTCCCCTCTAACCTAATCTCTACTCTGAATCATCACAATGTTTTAAAAATTGAAATCCAGTCATGTCACTCAACTGTTTGGAATTCTTTGGTGGCTTCCCATTATGCTTGGTAATAAATGACAAACTGCATCCAGGCTTCCAGCGACTGACATCACTGCCTCCTTGCCTACCTTTCCAGTGTCAGGTCTTCCCAGTCATACCACCTCCCACAATGGTCAAGCCAGCCACAATTGTTTATATGCTGTGGTCTTCCTCACATTCCTTTCCTCTGCCTGGAATAATTCATTCCTACATCTGCTCTAGCTAACTTCTAATTAGTTTTTTAAATTCCACCTTCAATATGATGTCTTAAATGAGTCCTGCCTTAACTGCTGGACTAGGTTAGCTCTCTCCTTTATTGTCAGATAAACACTGTCTGACACTGTTGTCCACAGTGGCGTATTATAGCTTTTCTTCTCTGAATTTTTTGAAGGGATGTGGAGTGGGAGAAGCTGGGGAGGCAGAGTAAGCCAGAGAGGAGACAGAGCTACCCAGAATCTGTTTAATCACTAACTAGCTTGGTAACTTTTGTCTAACTTGACTAACTTCAGTTTTTATCTGTAAAATTGGGTTTAATCATACTTATCTCTGAGGATGGTTGTATATATTAAATGAGACTATAAGTAATGTATGTAACATAAAGCCGAGGCATAGCAAGTGCCCACTGAATATGACGATCATATGCCTAAACTTGCCTGACCAGCCCTGCTGCACACCTATTGTCCCAGCTATTGTTAAAAGTGCCCCCTCTTTCACTCTTACAAGGGTTCTGTTTTAGACATTAAGCAGCATGGTTCCCCTACCAATACATGGGCTATTAGAAGTAGAAAGGAACTCAGAGGAGGTGTCCATTCTTTGATTTTTACAGATAAGAAAACAGATTGAGTGAATGGGTTTACCAAAGGACATGTAGCTACTTCGTATCAGAACTGGCTCTCCTCACTTGGAGAGCATTGTTACTTCTATAACTACATCTGGCTACCTTCATAATTCCATAGTTTTTGAACAGTTAATGATGAGCTTCAACTGATTGTAAAAGGCAGTCAAAATACATAAACCAGTCAACTAAAATTACCCTGTAAGCCCCCTATCCTCACCCCTCCAGAATTTTCTGAACTGCCTCTTTTCCCTGACCAATTCTCAGTCTTCCCCTCTCTGTGCCCCAAATTACATCTTGGATTACTCTCTGTGGATATATTTAGATGCCTTCCCTGGCCTTTGGATTTTAAATGTTTTTGTTCATTCACATTTATTCCATTTATGTGGTTCTTTGTTTAGCTAGAAGTCCTGGGAGGACAGGGACTGCGGATCTCCCTTTATACCTTGTCATTGGTGGTGAACCAGTCAATACATATTTTTAGGGATGAATTGAAAAAGAACCTTAAACCTTTGAGCAGGGTAGCTTTTCTGTCCCCTAATAATAAGCTCAAGCAAGAAGATCTCTGTCCTGGAAAATTAACCCACGTGAGGAAAAATTCAGCCGCTACAATACTTCTTTCCAATGCTCATCACAGAATTATTTCAATGAACAGATATGCTCTGCTATAGTTTTTAAAGAAAAACAATTTTATTACCTCATAGATATGCTTGGATCTTATTTATTTTTAATGTTTTAAAACCTCAAATAGCAGTATCTAATCTATCAAATTATTTTACTCAACAGAATTGGCTCTTAATGACTTTGGTCCTTTTTTCAGAATTAAATCTACTTTTAACTGAAGATAATTTATTCCCACTCAGAGCATTCAGAAAAATATGTGCTGTGCTGTGGAGAGCCTTGTAAATTGGCACTGGAAGGGCCTGCCAGCTGAGAGGCCCTTGAACTCGGCTCTGGGAAGCTGTTGGCAGCTGCTGTCTCCTGGCTGGTTCCCAGGCCTCTTCACGCCAGTGCCCTCCTCTCGTGAGCCAGACACAGCAACCTTTGGACTAGTGAAGGGTTGGGGCAGCAAGAAACAAGCAGGACCAGCTTGCTGCCCACCTTGAGGCAGACAGAGTGAGGGTCGCCCTGCCACCCCTTTAGAACTAAGGAAAAAAACAAGAGCAAAGAGGACAATTGCTTATAATATGCTTTATTTACTCAGCACCCAGATGTGAAAGAAAGTGGAAAGAAATCACATGGACGGTCTCTCATGACCAACTTTGGAAAACATAAGGTATGAATTAAGAGGGCAAATGTGAATAACTTAATTAAAAGAATCTGGAAGGTAATGGGAATATCATCATGATCTTGGAATAACTAAAAATTCCTTAAATAGGACCCCAGAAAAGGGAAGAGTTGATAATAAACTGCTTTAAAACTTAAGAACCTCTAGTCATCAAAATTATCAAAAAGCGAGTGGCATATGGGAAAGAATATTTTTAATACACAAAATCCAACAATGAACTTGTATCCTGAACATATAAAGAATTTCTATAAATCAATAAGACAAGCACCCTAAACTTCTAAAAAACAGGTAAAAGACTTAAATGGTGCTTTATGAAAGAAGACATCCAAATGGCCAATATGGAACAGGTAGGTGCTCTCACCATTATCAATTCCCTAGGAAATGCAAATTAAAATAACATGAGATTCCATATACACCCATCACAACAGCAAGCAAAAAGATTGACAACACCAAGTATCAGGATGTTGAGTGACTTGAACTCCACTAAAGGGAATGTGCATTTGTGCAACTACTTTGGCACACAGTTTCTCACTGTCTGCGAAGTCTGCGCTAGGCACTGTGTCCATATCAGTTCAATTGTTAGATACATGTCATGAGACTGAAACAACAATGTTTATAGGGTTGTTACTTGTACAAGGAGGAAATAGTTCAAATGTCCATTAAAAATTGTTTATTCACATAAGGGAATATTTATCAGCAAGGAGAATGACAAAATTACAACTATATGCGATATGTGATCTTCATAAACATGACATTGAGCAAAAGAAGCCACAGCCAGGAGAATAGATGCAATTTGGTTCCATTTATATGAAGTAAAAAAACAGGCAAAAAAAGAATTCTATGTGGGAAAAGTGAGGATAGTAGTTACTACCTTTGGGGAGAAGGTAATGACTGAATGGGAGAATCGGGTCTTTTGGGCAGATAATATTCCATTTCCTCATTTGGGTGATTTCACTTTGTGGAAAGTCATCATACTGAGCACGTATGATTTTTACACTTTTCTAAATGTATGTTATACTTCAATAAAGAGATAAACATGTTATAAAGGAAATCAGCTATTGGATGGTGACCTTCATGCACGAAGCTCCTGTAAGGTCATTTCTTGTACTTGAAAGACTTGTATCTGGAATTTCCTGCCTCATCAATAAGATAATGTATTAAAAGTTTGAACAAAGAAGTCATTATATTGAAAAAAAACAAAAACAACCATAGTGTTCACTTATAAAGATTGCTTAAATGATGACTTTTTTCATGTAATGGACAATTATGCAGCCATTAAAAGGTGATCATTCTGAAGAGTTCAACATGTAAAACATGAAGCAAAAAAAGATGAAAATTTGATTATATGGTATGATAAGATGTCTCTTATCATATGATAAGAATGATATGTAAAGAAAAGACACCATCATATTTTCTGTTATTGGTGATTCATTACTTATTTCCACTTTTTACACTTTACATTTAAAAATGAACTTTAAAAGGACAGATTATTGTAACAATTCAAATTGCCAACTATATGTGGAATTAGACTTATTTCATTTCTTGATCACAGCAACCCATTTAGATTAAAACTATCTTCCAAAGTAAATCTTTTAGGGAGTACTTTAGCTACTATAGATTAGAATTTATTATGCCTCAAGTCATAAGAATGAATGTCCATGAGATTATTTATAGATTATTTTTTGAAATATTAGTAGTATTTGAAGTATAAACTTATGTAGCTTACAGAATTACTTTCCATGCCATAGAATTTAATTATCACAACAGTAATAATCCTTTAAACTAGGTGTTATTGTCCTGCTCTTTTAAAAACCTAGAGGCTAGAGAGGTTAGCCCACTTACCAGCTTGGTGAGAGGCCAAGCTGGAACATGAGCTGATCAGATGCTGGGGTTCCCACTGCATGCACACTGGTTTTCTCATGGCATAAATAACACCTGAGAAGGTTCCAGACTAAATTGGTACCTCACTGTTAGTCTAATAGAGTTGAGTTTGTTTATGCCAACAGTGTAGCTTTTTAAAAAAAAATTTGTTGAGTATGAAAATATTTAGAAAGTGATATGCTCCCATGGTAATGTGGGGATGGAGTGCCTTTGCCTTTCTAAGCTACAATTTCCAGGTGTCCAAGGCACTCTCTCTGAAGGTCTTACCTTTGGGGAGGCTGTATTTTTGGTGGCATTGTTTTCTGCAATTACTAGGGTTGTATTGTTGAGGTATGTGCTGCCAAATACTGGGATTATCTCCAATGTGGTGGGGATGAAACCACATCATTCCAGAAAGGCTTTGTGCCTTTCTGCTAATTGGTTCAGGAGATAACCTGATTAGTCCTGCAACCTTTCAGTCTGAATCCTGTGGGTAACAATTTTCCTTCTGCTGCTAGAAATTAAAATTGGTCAAGATCGCAAAAGAGAAGTTTGATTTAAATGGTTATTTGAGTGCATACTGATGAAAAGCAAAAATGGTAGTTGTTCATTTAAAATAGTATTACTTTTTTAAATCAAATTTTCTTTTTATAAGTCAATAAGAATAGGTAGCTTCCTGTACATAAGGGCATTTTATCCCTTATAATCATTTAAATAGATAGTACAACTTTGACCCTACTCCTCACAGACGTCTTCAATGTATGACTAATAAAGTCTTTCTAAGGACTACATTTGTGTGTGAGCTATAAATCAAGGTTAGGGCATAAAACCCTCACTTATGCCTCATTATTTTAATATAATTATGGCTATAGGCATGCTTTTTATGGTGAGGCAAGCTAAAAATATTTGGTCAATTTCTTTTTCCTGCAAGTTATTGCCCATGTGTGTGGGTATTATAAGGCCCAGTCAATTCTCTATATGTTGTAGATACACCTGATGCAGTGAATTTGTTTACTGTGATTTTTCCAGCAGAAAACCACAAAATCACGGTGTAAGTCTTATAGTACTGATGATGAGGAGGACGCACAGCAGAATCCAGGCAAGGAGACTGGCCAGCTGTACAGGTAGGAAAGCATCCCACAGTTCTTGCCCGGACTTCTGGGCCTCTCCATCCCCATCAGTTTGGGAGCTTCAGCTGTATAGGTCGAGAACTCTGGATCACATGTAAAGTGCTCAGTATGGTGGGACAGGTGAAAATCAACTGGCTGTGAGATGATAATGCACATAGGGTGCTTACACTGTGCCTGGTGCAGAGTGAGCTCTTAATAAGTGCTCGTCGGAGCAGTTTTCAGGTACAAGCTGTCTTCAGAGAAGAGAGAGAGGCCACATGAACTATAGAGAGGGCTCTCATTGGAGGGGAAAGGAGAAGATGGATAGTAAGCATGTGTTAAGAACCAGGGATCTGAAATCAGCCAGACTTCAAACTCTTGTTCCTCCAAGTTTAACTTGGGGCAAGATAGGCTCCTTATTTGTAACTATTTCCTAGGACATTGTATGGATTAAAGGAATTAACCTACTTAGCCTGATAAGCCTTACCACAATTAGCTAAGTGCTCAAAAATATTTGCTGCTGTTTTTCTTTATTACTACCAGTAGAATTTGGAATGAGTAAAATGACCATATTTTCAGAAACCAAATTGTGACGCATGATTTGATATAGGATTTTCTGAAAGTTTATATATATATATATATATATATAGCAAGTCTCACAGTGATAGGACATAAGTTATCTCATAGACTGACATATAAATACATGCATGTGTGTGACCACATACACCCCTGTGCCTTTATTGAAAGACTGAAATTAAATGAAGTTTGAGGCATAGAGGTCCTATAGAAATGGATGATATTTAATGTTTAGTTAAATCATATATTTGAGCTTCACTTGAACAGAATGTTCATACATAGGATAGTAACTAAGGACAGAGGGGATGTGTGTGTCCCTACACTTAGGGAACAGAAAATTCAGTGTAGTATGGTCAAGAATATAGTAGAAGTAGGACTATCTTCAGGAGATTTCTGCTCTAAATGCTCTCATATACAAGTTTGAGAAAGGCTCAACTCTGAATCACAGAGATAGGGAAAGGGCAGTGTTCTAAGAAAGCCATGATAATCTTCTCTTTTTATATTGAAGTATTGTTGATATATAGTCTTATACTCATATTATTAAATCCTCACCCCAACTAGTGCAGTTGCTATCTGTCAACACAGGAAGATATTACAGAATCATTGGCTATATTCTCCATGTTGTCTTTCTATCCCTGTGACCAATTTATATAATGATTGAGAATTTTTGTGCCCCTTTATCCCCCTCCCCACTCACCGACTCCTACACCTCCCACACGGAACTGCCAGTCACTTCTCAGTATCTGTTTGAATCTACTGGTGTTTTGTTCATTTTGTTTTGCTTTGTTTTTATGTTCCACAAGTAAGTGAAATCATACAGTATTTGTCTTTCTCTACCTGGAAAGCTACAATAATATTAGCATAAGCAAATAAGACATCATTACAGGTATCACATGAAATCATGTTGCATGCTGCTCTTCTTGGGTGAATTACAGATTTTTACATACTAGCTATCAAGACGTAAGCATCTCTGATGGTGTCCTTTTGAGACTTGAATAAACTAATTCACTTCCAGGATAAGATTTTTAAAAAGCAAACTTTATGCAGAATTTCCATATATCTTGGAGGTCTTGGAGTTTTATTTGTAATTTCTAGGCAAGACCTCCTCACATTGATTTATAATCCTTAGCCTTCTCAACATCAGATTTCCACCAATAGCTGTAGAATTTCCTTATTATATGGTAAAGGAGGAACATACACTCTTCCTTCCTATTGATTTTTTTATTCCAGTCTATGCCAATGTCTCCTTTCTTGGCAAAATTTTGGTTCATCCAGCCTTAGTTATTTTACTGAATATATATAAGTACCATTAGGGTAAGGATTTTTGTCTGATTTTTTCACTGTTTTATTACCAGTACGTTCTCAATAAATACTCATTGAGTATCTCATCAATAAGATAATGTATTAAAAGGTTGAACAAAGAAGTCATTATATTAAAAAAAACAAAAACAACCATAGTGTTCACTTATAAAGATTGCTTAAACGATGACTTTTTTCATGTAATGGACAATTATGCAGCCATTAAAAGGTGATCATTCTGAAGAGTTCAACATGTAAAACATGAAGCAAAAAAAGATGAAAATTTGATTATATGGTATGATAAGATGTCTGGAACAGTCTCATCACACCAAAGAGAAACTCCGCTTTCAGCCACTCCCATCTCTCTCTCTTCCAGGCTGTGGCATCAGCCAATCCACTTCCCTGTGTCTGTAGATTTGCCTTTTCTGGGTCTTGGATATAAATGTATGTACTCATACAGTATTTGGTCTTTTGTGTCTGACTCTTTTCACTTAGTGTAGTATTTTCAAGACTCATCCATGTTGTAGCATGTACCAGCATTTCATTCCTTTTTATTGTTGAATAATATTTCATTATATGAAGTATACTATGTTTTATGTATCCATTCATTAGCTGAAGGACATTTATAGTTTTCACTTTTTGGTTATTATGATTAATGCTGTTCTGAACATTCATGTGTAAGTTTTTATGTGGATATATATTTTTCTTTCTCTTGAGTATGTCCTTAAAAGTGTAATTGCTAAGTAATGCAGTAACGCTGATTAACTTTTTGAGGAACTGCCACACTATTTTATTTTTGCAAAGCAGTTGTACCATTTTATATTCCCTCAGCAATGTATGTGAATTCCAATTTCTCTTCATCTTTGCCAATTTATAGTTGTTGCCTGCCTTTCTGGTTATAACCATCCTAGGTGGGGAGTGGAATCTCATCGAAGTTTTGATTTGATTTCCCCAATGACTAATAATGTTGACTGTTTTTTCATATTCTTATTGGCCATTTGTGTATCTTCTTTGGCAAGGAGTAGAGTTTTTGATAGATTTCTCCTAGAGGAGAAAATTGTTTATGTGAAGAGAATGTCATAGTCCATGGAGCCCTTTACTGTGGTGAAGTATGGTGATAGAATTTGTAAAGTTGTAGAGGAGATCCTAGCAGTGGTTTATAAATGAGAACAAAGTTGTGGATATTTAAGAAAGTTGAGGAATACAGAAAAAGCATGAAGAAGAAACTAAAAATCACTTGTAATTATACCTCAAAAATATAATCACTGTGGAAATGTTGGTATATTTCCTGGTAGACATATAAATTCTTGTGCCCCACAATGCAGTGCTGCTATTCCTTTAGTCTAGGGTCTCCTCCTGCCAAGAGTAGATCCCTGGTGAATGCTGGTGTTTACTCCCTCTCTGGGTAGCAGTGGGAATCAAATCCTTCACAGCAGAACCCACAAATACCGGAGGAGAGACTGGTTCGTGGCTGAGCAGTGAATCAAACCACATGAGTAGGGTGTTGGAGTGAAGGAATGCTGAACTAGGACTCACGCTTGGGTTCTAACCTTGGCCCCATGAGGAGCAGGTACAGCAGGTGGAATAACCAAAAGCCCAAACCTCTTCCAGCTCTAAAGTTCATGAGTCCCGGGTGTGTATTTCACAGGCTGGGTCGCCGAAGGAAAACCATGAAGCTCTGCCGAGAGCTCTCTGATTTGGTTGTGTATACAAACTCCGTGGCAGCCCAGGACATTGTGGATGATGGTAAGGACTGAGCTTTTTCTTCTGGATAAATCCTTGACCTTCGTTTGTCAATTGTTATTTAATCTTTGTTAGCCAGCACCCATTTCTAGAACAGTGTGGAATACTACTTGAGTGTCAGGGAACTGCCTGTCAGCACAAAGCTTAGCTCCCAGGGAGGGCTGTGTTGATTACTGTGATTGCCTGATTGGCTAGAGGTCAGAGGAGCTTCCTACAGGGCAGGAGAGGACTTTATTTTTATACAAAGACAAATACATCACAGCAAGTTCTTCCCCAAAGCTTGAGCCTTAGAGACTGACCTGGTTTGATAGCCAGGTCACAGAGGGCCATTCCCAGTGTGAATGACCAGAAGAAGACATTTTAATTGGCTAAAGTAACACCTTGAAAAGGCCACATTTTTTCATTGGAAATTTTGATTTTTATGAAAGTAACTGAATCCACAGAATGTCAAGTTTTAACAAAAAAGGCAGAAATTTCAGAAGTGCTGACTATTACTGTTTTTCACCTGTCAGTTGCCATATTGAGAAATTCTAGTCACAGTTCTTACCCTGGGCTTTTCTGCTAGTTGCTCTTTTCCCCCTTATGCTCTTCTCTTTTCATTTCAGTTTTCTTCAGTTAATGAATGCTTATAGAAATAAACTGCTCATGTGTCTTTTCAATCTAATTTTAATTTTAGTGGAAATAAAATGTGAATCAGAATATCCCATTTTCTCAACAAATCTTAGTAAAGGGAAAACAACATTGTGGTGAATCTTATGTCTTCAAGAAACCTCCACCTTCTTCCCTCAGATCTCTTTATTCTCCCCATTCTGCAAGTGTATCTTTTTCTGTCAGCAAATTTTCTTACCTTTGGTGTTTTGTTCTTTCTTCAAATGGTGACAATTATAAAAAATCTAAATTAATTTCACATGTAAGAACATAGAAACTGTAGGGTTCACAGCAAGTGAACAATATATTCTTATTACTGCCAATAGCTAGAAAATAAATTCGAGGTGGTTTATGGACTTAAAGGTATATTTGATTTGGAGAAATAAAATTTCTAATAAATGCCTTTGGAGATCATAATCCTTTTAGCTTAATGGAAAATAATGTTGAGTACTATTTAGCTCTTGAATTTCAGTTGTTTTGGTCTGTGTGTGTGTGTGTGCACGTGTACGTATATAGCAACAAAATGAGCAATAGATAATGAATGCATGGTTTATCCTAATACAGAGAAACTCAACTCTATTAATAGACTAATTGATATGTGCCTGATTAGCAAGGTTATCTTAATTGTAACACAGTGTGCATATTTAAGTGGAGAGACAAAGTAAAATAGTGGGAGTGATTATAGTGCTACTACATCTGAATGTGGCCTTGTCAAAAAGACTGTATTTTCCACTTCATGTTCAAAGTACTCATTAAAAACATGAAAAAAAAGATCGTTTTTAGTATAAAATATATAAACTATGTTAATAACTTATGTCAATAAAATATGCATGATAAGGAAAGAATCTATATGAGGGAAATCAGATTAAAACCTCCTTCTCTAATTTCTTTGCCTCCCACTTGTATTTCTGGCTGTTCCAAGGTCCAACTCTGAAGTGTAGTAGTTGTTAAGTTATTTGGCCAGCATTTACTGTCTGAGGGGATATATCCCTGAGGATAGCAGGGGCCATGGGAGACTATTTTCACTAATAAACATGTAGTCTGGGTACAATTCAGGCCCAGCTGGCCCAGCAAGATTCTAGTTCAACTCCCCAGTTTCATGGGCCGTGTCCCTCAGTCTGTGTTTGACACTCTCAGTGTGTCAGAGTATGCACTGGAATGGGATGGGGCTCTGGGAAAGTTTGGGTCTGTAGGCCAAAAGCCTGGCTTCTTCGGACTGGTCCAGAGGACATACCGGTGGTCATTTTTGGGGTGGACTGTTGAGTTTGGTGAAGGGGTTGGAGGAGGGAGGCATTGTAGACGTGGAACAAAAGATGGGGTTGGAAGAAAAGGTAGAATATTAAATATTTGGAGGTATATTCCATCATGACCTGCAAACTTTCCGCTTCCTTGGCCCTGGATTGACCCCGCCCAATGATGGTCCAGGCAGAAACTTGAATATAGGTTTCCTGTTACTTTCCCTCCCTTTGTTTTTTCCATTGTTTATAAGCCTGGCTTGGTGGATGATTGTTCTTGTTTTGAAACTTTATTTTTGTGCTATTTTGAGCTCTTTTTCTATCATTATTCCTTCTCCCAAATAAATTTTGATTGCTTCCATAATTCTATTCAAATTAATGTTAAACCTCAATATTTGACTTTTGGGATTGCTTTTATTTTTACCGTTATTTTCTTGGACCCTAAATGCTGTCTGTTATGATGTGTTTCACATGTGTGCTTTTTAGATAAATGCCTTCAGTGAATGTCTTCCTATTATCAGGAATAAGTTACATAGATAATTTTATTTATCCATAACTGTCTATATCTGGCAAAGCTGTTCTGTTAGAATCATGCACCTAAAAAATAATTTTCCTGCCTGCCTTCTTCATACTAGCCAGATAGACATGAATGAGAGAGATGATTGAACACTTGAGAGAACATGGACCCCAAAATAAGCAGTTATCCCAGCAGGATGCACAACTCTGATTGGGCCTGAAAATGGCAAGAGTCACAAGATGGGATTTTACGGTCTTTCTTAGTGAAGAGCTACCTCTATTCTGTTCAAATTCAGTCTTTTGCTCTGCCTTTTACTATGGGTATGCTCTGACATATTATGAGGTCTTTTGTGACTAGTGTTTCTTTGGCTGTAGTTCTCACTTTTCTTTTTTCTTTATTAAAACCTGGCAGGAACCACAGGAAATGTGTTATCATTCAGTGAAACAAGAGCACATCAGGTGGTTCAGCAGAAATCAGAGCAGTTCATGATTTACAACCAAAAGCAGCTCACGAGGATTTACCCCTCTGCCTACCGCATTGACTCCAGTAACTTCAATCCCCTGCCCTACTGGAACGCTGGTTGCCAGCTAGGTGTGTACGCCTCCCGAAGGAACAGTTCTCTATCTCTACTCGGTGCTGCTGTCTTGCCTAATTCTCTCAAACTTTGAACTTGCACAGTGGCGCTGAACTACCAGTCTGAAGGACGAATCATGCAGTTAAATCGAGCCAAATTCAAGACAAATGGCAACTGTGGCTATGTCCTCAAACCCCAGCAAATGTGCAAAGGTGTGTGTCAATTTTGCACTCATTTGTCTGACTGAGTGCAGGGGCCCTCTATTGAAGGAACTCTCTGTAAAGTATGATGTTCCAGTATTTTGCAACCTGATTTTTTACCAAAGAGATAGGTTAAGGTGTTGGAATATAAATTAGGACTCTTTCACACAACTGTTTAGCACGATGTTTAAAATTCTTTCATTAGGTCATGCATATAAAGATGGACAGGATAGCAATGGGATGTTATCTGAAATCCAGTGCCAGGGCATGATATTCACTGGGCATTAGTTACAAAATTGTACTGCCTCCTAAGGCCTGAGTCGTATCTTTCAGAGACTCTTATTTAAAAAGTCCTGAACTAGAGATCAAACTAAGAAGAAAAAGTTTTTATAGCTATCCTTAGAAAAAACAGAAA
The DNA here is from genome assembly GCF_040802235.1 of Manis javanica. Lineage (NCBI taxonomy): Eukaryota > Metazoa > Chordata > Mammalia > Pholidota > Manidae > Manis > Manis javanica. The sequence continues at coordinate 148,153,288 of NC_133158.1, forward strand.
CAAAAGCAAAGCTCTCTTAGGGTGTGTGAGTCTGAAGCCTGCTGGCAAAATTAAAATAACTACCTGAAATAATTTTATCAAGCCTTTTTAGTCAGTGTAGTTCAATTACAAAACAGTGCTAATAAGAAAGAAAAGATAATGTAATGCTAGATCAAAAAAACACATTTTTTTGGTTCTGCTCATTAAAATTCTCCAAATGGGATTTTTAACAACTCAGGCAAAAAATTGTTGACAGATATGCCTTCTGGGTTGTATGCTTTGTAAATATATGTTTTTTGCTTTGCCATCTATACTTGAAATAGTTTAGGTTAGAAAATTATTTGAATCTGATGTAACTGCTCCCCTTCTCAATACTATTGGCTATTCTCTATATTATTCAAATAAATTATTCCTCTTTCCCCTTGCCTCTCATAATCACGCAGACACTTGAATGAAATTGGTGCATTCCTCTGACCTTTGGAGGAATGGGTTATAACAAAAACCATGGTGTGGAAATGCCAGCTGGCGTTGCCCTTAAGCAAACCACAGTAGTAGTTGTGTGATAATTTCTTTGCTCTAAGAAACATTAGTAATTCAGCATTTGTAGTATTTGCGTTTTACAGTTTTGTGTTGCTACCTTAGAGTTTGACCTCCACTTTACTTGGCTTAGGTACTTTCAACCCTTTCTCTGGTGATCCACTTCCTGCCAACCCCAAAAAGCAGCTCATCCTGAAAGTGATCAGTGGACAGCAGCTCCCCAAACCTCCAGACTCCATGTTTGGAGACCGAGGCGAGGTAAGCTTTGTATGGCCAAGTGATTCTTTATGTGGTTATTTTGTTGTGTTTACATTTCATCTGAAATGTCTTGGGGGTGGGGCGTGTGTGTGTGTTACTGAGCACTGTGTGTGTGTGTGTGTGTGTTACTGAGCACTGACCTCAGCTCCTCAAATATTAACTGACTGACTGGCAAAGTACCACAAAGCTTTCTGTAGTGCAGTGTACCATCTGTTTTGGAGGCATGCATGCATGCGTTCCAATTTACAATTCAAGACTGATGCTGGTGATGCTAAAATTGAGGTGCATAGGACAATTGTATTATTACCTGAAACACTGCAAGCTGAGCATCTTAATCTGCCATCTACAGTCCTCAACCCCTCCAACCCTCATCTCTGCACAGCAGCCACCTGCCTCCCTGGCCACATGCTGACCCTTGTCATCACTTGAAGCATCTAGGCAGGATTTTAAACTGTCTGCTTCTGTAGCTGCAGCCTCCTTTTTCCAGAACTTTTATCCCATTATTCCCATAACACCTGGCTTGGCCTGTTTTCTCCCTACCCGTCAGCCCCTCCTATGCTTGTGTCCTTCCTCTCAGGAGGGGTCCATCATTGCATTTCCTTGCCACTCCCACCTGTTAAACCAGCGTTTCTGTATCTTGAGTGTTTATGGGGGAACGTGTGGCTCCACAGTCTGGTTCTACCATAAAGTCCTTGCTTCAAATTTCAACTGGCCCTTGTGCTGCACTGCCATCTGGCTCTACAGTATTAGCCCTTGGCCCCTTCTCCACAGTGGCTACTTCCTACCCTCTTCTCACACACTTACCTCATCTCTTTCTTTTTCATCTTCAAAGAATGGCACCATGTCCTACTGCTCAGAAGAAAATAAGAGCTTCTGATGGGACCATTTCTTACGTCTCTATTGTCCCCAGCTAACGTGAGCTGCCACCACCTCTTATCAGGCTTGCTGCAGTGGGCTCCCAGTTCACTGGTCTCTCTGCTTCCATTCTCTCTTACAGCAGGAATAATTGTCTTGGCAGTATTGAAAAGTTTACCTTTACTTCTCCCTTTTCTCTTTATTTTCTGCAAAAAGGAAGACTCACTTCATCTTTTTTCTCCCATACTTCTTATTAAAAAAGTTTTAAACCTCAGAAAAATTGCAAGAATAGTAAAATGAGCACCATATCTCCAGTGCCTAGATTCACCAGTTAAAATTATTAAATTTTCTTAACATTTGCTTTCTCTCCTCTTGTATATGTAGGTGTGTATACATAGCTGTACACCTACATATATATGTGCACATACATAGATGTGCATATACCCATGAGAGAGAGAAAAATATAACACGTTTTAAAAATTAATTATACACACACACATTTGCTTTTCTTTTCAGTCATTTGAGAGTAAGTTGTTGACATCATGACCTTTGACCCCTAAATATTTTAGCGTTTATCTCTTAAAAACAAGGACATTCTGCATAACCAGTCATTACACTCGTGATATGTAATATTGGTGTAATAAAATTACTAATATAAACTCTATATTCAACTTTCCCCAGTTTTCCCCAAACTGTCCTTGTATCTTCTTTTTTTTGGATTCAGAATCTAATCATGGGTCACATATTGCTATGAGTTGTCATTTCTCTTTTGTCTTTTAAATTCCAAAACAGTTCTCCAACTTTTTTGTTTTGTTTTCATCATAATGACATTTAAAAATTTGTCCAAGCCAGTTGTTTCCAGAATGTCCTTCAGTTTGAATTTACCTATTTTGTCATCATTAGAATCAAAATAAATATATCTGGTAGGAATACTACATGGACAGTGTTCAGTGCATTTTATCAGGAGCCACACGATTTTAGTTTGTCCTGTGATTGATAATGCTACTCGGAGAAGGGGATTTCTTGCATATTTTTTCATTGTATAGATCTCTTTACCTTTGTATTAATATACAGTGTGTAGAATTAGAGTCATTTTTCTGTCTATTTTCACAGTAAATATCTAATCCCAACCCACCCAATGGGTTTATGATATATTCCCCTTTATGTTTAAATTAATATGTTATAATTGAACATTATGTCTATGTAACAGAACTTTGTTCTTTTTTCATTGCTGTGTAGTATTCATTAAATAAATATTCCACAATTCATCCATCCTACTCATCATAGACACTTAGATTGTTCCTAGTGTGTGACTCTTATGAATATAGCTGCTCTGAGCATAGACAAAACCTCTCATTTGTGTTGAATATATATCTTGAACTGGAGTTATATGTTCCTTGAATAAAGTTTATGTGGTATTAATGAATATTGGCAAACAAAAATTTGATCTTTTATTTCTGTTTCATGTATCTGAATCTGTTGTACCCGCTACAGTTACTCTTTACCACTAAGTACCACATGAAATAGGTTGCTGTTGAAATATGGACATTATGAACAATGTTCTCAAATTAATTAACATATGTGTAGAAATCTATTAGTTGTAATAATACTCTTTATTTACATAGATTATTGATCCTTTTGTTGAAGTTGAAATTATTGGATTACCAGTGGATTGTTGTAAAGATCAAACCCGTGTAGTAGATGACAATGGTAAGATGATAATCTGCTTACTTTTACTGAGAATGATCTAGAAATAAAATCTGCAGTGAAAAGGAAAAATTTGTCTACATGGAAGAGAAACAAATCTCTAAAACCCATAACTGTCATCTGAGTTTATGTTAAGATGTTCTCAACCCAAAAAACTAGGTAATAGTGGGATTCCATGCATGGTATGTTTTGATAGATATTGTAATCTAGGCTCTCATGACTTTTGCTTTTGAAGCAAATTTTTTTCTAATAAAAAGAATGAGTGACATTTTAAAGGACTAGGTTAAAACTTCATTTGGGAAAATGCCTCCATTATATTTTTATAGTGTCTTTTCATGACATGAGATGCTTCAAATCCCTCATTCATGAAGCCTACATGGCTTGAAGATTTCTCATTGTTTTCTGGAGCATGTAAAGTTATAAAGGCAAGCACAGCCTGCTCAGGCAGGTTTAGTTCTGGAATATGTATATATGCTAGATGGACAGCATCCTTACATTTTGGCCACAATGTAAAAAAGCCTTCTCTACCCAAGCCTCATGTCCTTTTCTCTGTAGTCTCCTAAAATTGTGTTTGTTTATACATTTGACAAACATTATTGCATACTTGGTTATTCTCAATTTCTAGCTATTAATACTCTAAAACAAATTTAAATCACCATCCTTAGAACATTTGAGAAATTAGAGGTTCATGGACCTTAAGAGGAGTTTTTCTAAGTGCTAGTTTAAAGAAAGAGATTTGGGGGTTCAAGAGGAGTGTAAACCAGTTTATTTAGGAAATGACATGCTTAAGGAAAGCAAATCTCCTATATTGCATTTCCCTACCAATGCTCAATAGTTTTGTTAGTCTCGGAAGGAACTGAGAGGACATCACTAAGTGAGCAAAAAGATCATCTTTCCTCTCTTTCAGGAGGGGCATCTCAACGATTTTCAGTCTGTAATTATTTCATTAGCTGAGGCATTTAATAGAGTGAGATGGGTGATGCTTCTTGAATGCATATATTTAATCAAATGTGTGCATTTTATTTCCTTTCTATTTTTAGAAAGGCAAAACTAACTTATAGGGTGCTTGAACTTCTATTAGTTTATAAAGTTATTTTATCTCAGATAATTTGAGCAAGAAACATAAATGTATTTTTATGTTTTAGAATTTGAGTCGAATTATATACCTTTCTATTTATTTTCTGTAGCTATGAAAAATATATCATCTTTCACATATTAAGGTCTTGCTTCATGAGAAGCCACTGGAAATCAATAGTGCACAGTCTAATTAGGTCTGTAACGAATTGTGTGACCTCAGCCACATTATTTTATCTAAACATCAATTTTCTGAACTATAAAATGAGTTATAAATACTTATCTTTCCTACTTTAAAGAAGAGCATGTATTTTTTGTGTAAGTTTTAAAAGTTATATGTTTTTGAAAGCCAGTAATATATATATATACTTTTTAATTAGAAAAAAGCAAAACCCTGCCCTGCCACTCTTAGAATTGCTGCAAAAACTAAATAGGATGATATATGTGCGGTAGCCTTCCAACCTGCAAGCACCTTCTAAAATGCTTCTTGGTGACTATTACAGCAGCAGGTTCTTTTGTGGGTGAGATTCATGATTCTGTTGGGGTGGGTCATGCTTTGTCTTTGCTAAAATATTGTTCTTCGATCATTACTAGAGATACTTTCTGAATTTATTGAAGCATTCTGAATATTGTCTAAAAGAGTGTTCTCTAAAGGGCAGTTTGGCATCCAAGATTATTAGAATTGATATAATCATTTACAGGCAATTTTCTTGCCAATTATTTTCTAGCAGTGGGGTAAATTCTGAAGCTTTAGTTCAGCAAGGCATCCTGGAGTGGCTCAGTAGTCTTCATGAGTTTAATAACCGTTGCAAGCGATTTTCACCATCTGCTTTGCAGATGTTGTGCCCAGTTCTTTTTGCCAAGCCCTTTGCTTTTCTGATTTTTCTTTTTCTGTTTCTCTGAGGATTTAACCCTGTGTGGGAAGAAACCCTGACATTTACAGTGCACATGCCAGAAATAGCTTTAGTTCGGTTCCTTGTGTGGGACCATGATCCTATTGGACGAGATTTTGTTGGGCAAAGAACTGTGACCTTCAGCAGCTTAGTGCCTGGTAGGTATGGGTTGGCCTTTTCTCTCTAAACTGACCATTCTGTTTTCTTTGGAAGATTTAAAACATGATACAGAATATATACAACGTATGGCATATGATATATAAGATATGTGTTATATGAGTGTTAATGTGCTTTGTGAAATTTAAAGAATTATAATAAAGTCAGGTACTTAATTCAGTTGCACCCATGGGAAAACCGAATGCAAGTTTGACTAAAAAGAAACTACTTTCTCTACTTTTATCAGGCTACCGGCATGTCTATTTGGAAGGACTGACAGAAGCATCCATATTTGTCCACATAACAATCAATGAAATCTATGGAAAGGTGAGAAAGATTAGAGGGCTTAAAGCCCCATACAGCAATAGTATGGTCCTTAACAAATTTATTTTTTGACTAATTGCATAAAAGGAATGTACATCTTGACAAGCTGCTCTTCAGCAGAAAACTAGGGATGCCCAGCAAGCCTGCTGTGCTGTCCTGCTGTCGGGTCCTCCTCCACGTGTGCTCCTCCCACTGTGTAGGGATATGCACTCGTTTCCTCCATCTAAGGCTTTTCTGGGTGTAAGAGCGAACTACTGTTCTCTTAGATAATCATTCATTTGGCTAAAACAATGTAGATAGAACTAAACATTGAATTTTATTTTAAATCCTTAAGACTCAGCTGGTTGCAGTGGGAAATGTATCTCAGATGTTTGGTGAATTGTCTGATGGTTATGTACTAATCAGGATGCTTATGTGATCCATTTCTAAGCAGGATGCATTCATTTGGTGCCATTGTATTTAACTGAAGAACTCAAACTCATGTAGGACTATAAAGCCTCTCACAAGACTTAAAAGACAGTGACCACAAAAATGTATTCTAGATCTGTCTTGATGCTGCTCTCTTCTTTGCAGAACTTCCTTGAGGTGTACAAATCAATATGTTGCCCTTCGGTCATGCCAAGTAATGGAGACTCAGACAGTAGAATGAATTTTCAAGGCCAGATGTAATTTGGAGGGACTGTAAGAACATTGAATAAGGCCCAGGAATGTCCAATGCTCTTTATTAAAAAGTCTACATAGTTTGAAGCTTCTCCTACAGAAAGAGGACATTGCCTCAGTTTCCTTATCTGTCAATGTGGGGTAAAAATAATACCTATTTCATAAATTAATAAATGTTATCCCTAAACAACTGCCTGGCATGTATTAAAATGTGCAAAAATATTGGCAAATTTTAATAGTATTATGACTACAAGCCAATTGGCTAGAGAGTGGACTGATTCAGCCTGAATTAGGAGATACATGTTAATTCTCGTATCAGTTGGCTGGGGGTGCACTAAGGGTTCTAGTTTCTGAGAGATGTTTTAGTCTGTGGCTTTGTGTTTACACCTAGGTTTCTGTTCATGCTACTTGCTAAGATCTTCCCTCTGGCCTAAATGCACACAAATGTAAATGATAAAAAAATGATCCTTGAATTTCTAGGAATCCCAGTTTAATTAACTACTATCTCTAGCATTTATCATGCTGGTGGGAAACAAAATTCAGATTTGTTGAAAACTTGAGCCAGAAATAAATTAAAATATGAAGAAGAAAGTGTTCCATAGGCTTTCTTTTCTCTCTCTTAAACAAATATCCACTTATAAGTCATATATTATTGATTACTTCTAAGGTGTGTTTGGGCTGAGATGCATAAGCCACAGTGAGCTGTGGCGAGTTGAGCAATGGATGAACCTGTGACTAAAAATCACCAAAAGTGGAAGAAAGGGTTTATTGAAGCAGATGCATTTTTATTCTGTTTTCACTTGTGCCACCCTCTTGAATGAGCCCACACTGTGCTTTTGTTTTTCCCTTGCAGTGGAGCCCTTTAATACTCAACCCCAGTTATACTATATTGCACTTTCTAGGAGCTACAAAGGTAGTTTCTCAGCATGGTGCTTTGTTCTTGCTGACGTATTTCTTTTTAAAATGCTTATGGCAGCATGCTCTCATCTCACTCCATTTTCCCTTCTTACCACTTTGAAACATACCTCTGTTGCTTTAGGTGGCTAAAGTCTGTAATGGTCTGTTAACTGTGTAAACTTTTCCTACTAGCTTGTGGTCTTTGGGTAGGAAACTTCTGGGAAAGCTTGGTTGTGACAATGGAAGGCTGCCTTCCTCACAAAGTAAGGTGGATGAGGCATGCATGACATTGTGCAAACATGCTGTGAGCTTGTTTTCCTGGTTTGAATATGCATTTGAATGGCTGTAAAAAATTGCATTTTGCATCCATTTTTCATGGAGCTATCATTTAAAAGGCCACTTGTTGACACAGCAGCATTGGCTTAACTTGTAGTGGTCTTTTTGTGTCTTCAGAACAGACAGCTCCAAGGTCTGAAGGGATTATTCAACAAGAATCCCAGGTGTGGTTCTTCAGAAAACAATTCCCATTATGTTCGGAAACGATCCATTGGAGATAGAATTCTGCGACGCACAGCCAGTGCTCCGGCCAAAGGCAGAAAAAAGAGCAAAATGGGCTTCCAAGATATGGTAGAGATAAAGGATTCTGTGTCTGAGGCTGCAAGAGATCCAGATGGCATCCTGCGGAGGACCACACGGAGCTTGCAAGCGCGCCCTGTCTCTATGCCTGTGGACAGAAGTCTTCTGGGGGCTCTGTCACTGCCTGTTTCTGAAATTGCCAAAGACACTGATGGAAAAGAAAACTCTCTAGGTAAGACGCTGTTAAGTTTCTCTAAGAATAAATCATTTTAAGCCGCATTTTGATCCCAGATTACCATTATGACATGCTTGATATTTTACAATCAAAATAAAATATACTGCAAAATAAATAGTTTTTAATGCTATTTTTTAGACCAGATTTTAAACTTAGGGAAGAGGGTAGTAGAAGAGCTATTTCCTAGTCACCTAAAACCTTTAAATAACATTGTCATCTGAAACTGACAATGAGGGCTGGGAGAACATCAGGTGTAATGGCATGGAGCCCATGGGCTGATGAGGTACAGTAGAGGGACAGAAGAGATCTTGGTTTTCCAAGAGGGTACAATATTTATTTGATCTGAGGTTGATTAGAATTTTGATCTTTCTTAGGTTGAATATAGTTGTGTTTCTTTCCCTACCATACTGACACATTTCTGCAGTTGGAAATGTCATGGAGAAAGAGAAAAAGCCAACTGTTAAAAACAAGCCACCTTTTCCTCTTAAGAAATCTTTGTTTCCTCAAGAGGTAGCTTGGGTAATGTTCTGCCGTGGCCTCACTGCCCTGGTTCCTGAAGCTGGCCAACAAGGAAGCATGTATGCAGCTCCTGTCCAGGGACCCACTCCCCAAGCTCAGGGACCAGGCCTTGCCCATCTTTTTTCTAATCTGAGCATAACGTTTCACTCATGTCAAGGACCTGATAAAGAGTGATGCCTGCTTTTGCAAGGTACCAAAGAGCTCTTAACTTATTTTGAGGATTCTTTTCCCCACTCTATTCTTGATAATTTAAGCACCAAAACTGTGTGCATTTGGCATCTCTGCAACTAATGTGTGTTAATTAAATCAGAATAATCTTAGACAAATATAATGTGATACCTGCTTACTTAAGCAAAATTCTCCTTTTCTCACAGGATCTAATTTCAATGGTCTCTTTTCTCACAAACACCATTTGCTTGTATTGATTTTTATGGTAAGATATTCTGTGGAGACAAACCAATTTTTGAATTGTTTATTTGAAAGAGAAAAAGGGAGTTTAAAAGTTGGAAATTTTGCTAAGAGCAGTGTCAGAGATGAAATGTGTGCTTTTAAAATTTATTTCAAAATTCCATTTTGGGGAGGAAATAAAGCTATACTCAAAAGAAATTGATAACAGTTAACCCAGAAAGCAATATTGAGGGGATGTCTCTTTCTGCCCTTTAATAAACAGCTATATAAGTTTATTATTTACTTGTAAATATGGAGTAAGATATAGCCATGCAATATAGTCAATGTATAAATTAGAAAAAAACTGAATGAAGGAAATGTGGAATATGAAATTCTCTATATAATTTTGTCCCTCTACAAAAGCATACAGTGGGTACCTCTGAGTGACATCATAGGATTTTTAATTTCTTTATAATTATTGTGTTTATGAAATTAAAACAATTTTTATTAAGATATCATTGATATACACTCTTATGAAGGTTTCACCTGAAAAACATTGTGGTTACTACATTCACCCATATTATCAAGTCCTCCCCATACCCCATTGAAGTCACTGTCCATCAGTGTAGTAAGATTCCACAGAGTCACTACTTGTCTTCTCTGTGCTATCACTGTCTTCCCTGTGACTCCCCAACACCATGTGTACCAATCATAATACCCCTCAATCCCCTTCTCGCTCTCTCCCCACCCACCCTTCCCTTTGGTAACTGCTAGTCCCTTCTTAGAGTCTGTGAGTCTGCTGATGTTTTGTTCCTTCAGTCTTGCTTCGTTGTTGCACTCAACAAATGAGGGAAATCATTTGGTACTTGTCTTTCTCTGCCTGTCTTATTTCACTGAGCATAATACCCTCTAGCTCCATCCATGGTGTTGTAAACGGTAGTATTTGTTTTCTTCTTATGGCTGAATAGTATTCCATTGTGTATATGTACCACATCTTCTTTATCCATTCATTTACTGATGGACACTTAGGTTGCTTCCATATCTTTGCTATGTAAATAGTGCTGTAGTAAACATCGGGATACATATGTCTTTTTTGAATCTGAGAAGTTGTTTTCTTTGGGTAAATTTCTAGGAGAGGAATTCCTGGGTCAAATGATATTTGTATTTTTCATTTTTTGAGGAACCTCCATATTGCTTTCCACAATGGTTTATCAAATTTTTATGACTGTTTAGTTAGGAAAAATAATAACTTACGTGTATGCTTCTTCTTTTATGTCATGACTGAAAGCATTAAAAGACTATTAAAATAGTCTGATCAAGAATAATTAAATATCTTATATTGTCCTAGTACTATGCTAAGCATGGTGGGATGCCCCCATTACTGTGAATTGTGTTTTTATAGTTTGCCTTAGCACGTGATAACTTACTGCCTCTTTTAGGGGAGAGTGCAATGTGAAATTTGTGTATTAAAAGCAAGAATACAACTAACAAAACATTAAATATTAGCAATGGCATAGAATTGGTGACCAAATGTTTTTACTATCTCCAGGTCAACTGATACTGATATTTTAATTCACTTATTGCAACTTCCAGTTTGTTTTAGAAGTAAATTTGTTAAATTACCTCTTTTGCCAAAATGTTTTTAAAAATAATATGATTTGTTTTTACTAATATGTGTATAACTTTGAAAGCTTACAGTGTCTTGCTTACAGATACCACAATATTTTGTTTAACAGAGCTGTCTTGTTCTATTTTTATTGCCATGCTTCTGTGTAGTACAAATCTGAATAGGAAACAACTTAAGGTAATCCTCACTGTAAAAGTATGGTAACTCATTGACATTCTTTTTCTGAAAATGAATATTACATCCTTAGCTGATGTAATAGATATTCAAAGGAAAGCTTCAGTGAAATTTCTATAAATATATTTTACCATTTATTCATCACAGACACTTTGTTGCAAACCTATGCAATCCATAATTATATTCTGTCACAATGTAACAGATTTACATTTTCCATTTGTCTGTCTGAAGACAACCATGAGTGTTTGCATGTCCTACATAAATGTTGTTTGTTTCATTCAGCAGAAGAAAAGGATGGCAGAAGAAAAGGGAAGGCAAGTATAAAAGACCAACATTTTCCATATTTCACCAAAAAGTTATCCTCTTCCTCTAGTGCTCTCCTCCACAAAGATACCAGCCAAGGGGACTCTGCTGTTTCTTTTGTCAGTGTGTCAATCACAAGAGAACAACTGGGAGTGCCAGGTCCTAATGGGGGGAGAGTCAAACCAAATGTGTCAAGTTGCCAGGAACACCAGTGCCCCAACAAATCCCTGTCTCCGAGGCAGCATTCAGCTCTTGATTGTGCAGTTAACCTAACCAAGGAAAATGGAAATGCTGGGGGCTTTGTGGTAGGGAAAAGCACCTTGACAGGAAGCATCCTTTCTCAAAGCAATATGGAGATTAAGAACCTGGAAGGCAATTGGGGTAAGGGCAGAGCTTCAACATCCTTTTCTTTGTCAGATGTCTCTACACTCTGTTCCAACATACCTGACTTGCACTCTACTGCCATTCTGCAGGAGAGTCAGATTTCCCAACTTATTGACAATGTCACTTTAACAAATGAGAATGAGCCAGGCAGTTCCATCTCAGCACTGATTGGCCAGTTTGATGAGGCCAGTGATCAGGCTGACCTCACAGTTGTTTCTCATCTTCATGGCACCAGTGTGATGCCAGGCCATCCTCCCTTGCCCACACTGGACCCAGAAATGCCCTTCAAGCCTGGCTTTCCCAAGGAAAAACCCAAGTCATCCCTCCTGTGCTCATCTCCCAAGCTGACTGCATTCTCGAGCCCCGAGACCACCAAACGCTCATCACACACAGTTGTTTGTGCAACTGCTTGCACTCCTGTCTCTAAAACCAAACCCAATGACAACCTTTCTGGTAAGGCCAAGACCAGGGCCATGGAAAGCAACCAGCCTCATTTCTCCAATACTTCTCATTGCTGGTTACCACAAAGTCTCATGAATGGAAAAGAATGGGCAATAGTGAAGAATCAAAGCCCTACCATGTCCACTGACTTGACACTGGAAGGTATAATCGCTGACCCCACCCTCTGCTTAAATTCTGGAGAGAGCAGTCTCGTGGAAATGGATGGAGACTCAGAAAATCTGTCTATAACAACCTGTGAATACAGGAGAGAGGGCATAAGTCACCTCTCTTCTCCTTTAAAAGTGAAATACAGTCAGGATGTGGTGGAACATTTTCAGAGAGGTCTGAGAAATGGATACTGTAAAGAGACTCTCCACCCTTCAGTCTCTGAAGTATTCAATAATATTCAAGATGTCAAAAATCAAAGTATTTCTTGTCTAGTCTTTCAGGGTGCTGGTATTATTCATAACAATTTCTCAAATTCAGATGCAAAAATGAACCAGACCTGTGCACCTCTGTGTAGTGCTCCAGATATGCATGCCCCTGTACCTGTGCCATCCACACATCCTCCTCTGCCTACTCTGAAGCTGCCCAGTCCTTGCAAATCCAAAAGTCTGGGGGACCTAACATCAGAGGACATTGCCTGCAATTTTGAAAGCAAGTACCAGTGTATTAGTAAGAGTTTTATTACAACTGGCATTAGAGATAAGAAGGGTGAGACTATAAAAACGAAGTCACTAGAGTCTAAAGATGCCCTGACTGAGCAGCTGCGGAAGCTGGTGTCCTTTGACCAAGAAGATGACTGCCAAGTGCTGTATTCAAAGCAGGACGCCAGTCAACTCCCCAGGGCTCTGGTCAGAAAGTTGTCATCCAGAAGCCAGAGCAGAGTGCGCAATATTGCCAGTCGTGCCAAGGAAAAGCAAGAAGCCAACAAGCAAAAGAGTGTGAACCCCAGCCACGTAGGAGGAGTGGTTCTCCGAAACAAGCCCTCTGCACCCCCGCTGGCGGGGAACCGGCACTCCACCGGCTCATACATCGCAGGCTATCTGAGGAGCTCCAAAGGTGGGGGCCTAGAGGGTCGGGGCCTCCCTGAGGGGGCGTGCGCTGCCCTGCGCTCCAGCTATGTCGACCAGTTTTGTTCAGATACTTCTGTTTTGCAGACTGAAGGAAGCAGTGATGATAAACCAGAAATTTATTTTCTTTTGAGACTGTGAATTATATACAGCTACATTTTCAATGTTTACAAGGTATTCTGTAGAGTTGTCAGTTTTCAGCTTTCAGTAAATATGGTCCTTGGCTTTGAAATGATTTTAAATGTATTTTTAAACTTGTACTTTGGTCTCCCTTTGAACTCCGTGTGTTCTTCCTGTTTATGTGTTTGTATATAGATTTGGATGACATTTCCCACATAGTATGATCTTTCTCCCCGGAGGCAAAAACTCTGTTGGTATGAAATGTGTGCATGCCCTAGATGTGAAACTTCTCAGCAGCTTGGGTTATGGTGTCCCTGTGTTTCACCAAGATGCTCTTTACTGTGTGTCCTCAGATCACAGTCACAAATGTAGTCATTTATACTCTAACCCTTGAGTTAATTAAGAGACTTTGCAAAGGATGAAGGGATGGATTCTTTATTTTAAAGCCATTGTCACCTTTCCTAAATTTCCTTCTTTATTGAGAAGCCCAGATACATTTTTATAATTCAGTTAGAAGATTAAAATAGGTACTTTATTACCTTTTAAGATTTCTCCACTGCACCCCACCCGTAATGAGAGTTCAAGGAGATTCATAGCTGCTCCTCTATACCCTCTCATTTTAGAGTAGGCTGTGAGGGCATGAGGAATGAAGCAAACTTCTGTATATAAGAACAAAACTGTTTGTTTTACATAAATTTTGTTACATATTTTTGCTAATGGCTTTGTATGTAACAAGAACATAGTTGCCAAGCTCTTTGTTGTACTTTTGAATATTCTGATTAAATTACAGACTGCTGATAATGACTTTCAGAATGAGGGACTTCCATGTTAGTGACAATAGTTGCACAGACTGAAAACTTTCCCCAAAGCTTTCAAGAAAAAAATATATTTTCACATTATAAAATCCAAGTGAAGAGATAGTTAGAAGAAATCTTTTTCCTTCAGGGAACCGAGTAACTATTTTAGTACCAACATACATTATTCTCACTGTGAATCCATTTTTTAATTGCATGTTCAGATATCCCTCTTTGCTTTTTTGTAACATTAATTGCAATGATGGTCTTCTTGGAATTCATGGAAATACAATTAAAGCAGATTTTTTTAAACACTTGGTGATTTTCTTTTTTCTTTTTCAACTGAAGTTCATGTGATGACTGTTGAGTGAGGGACCCAGAGTGCTAGGAGTTTCCTTTTCATCCCTTTGTAGCCAAAGAGAGAACTTCTATAAGGGACAGTTTTGAGCAACAATTTATGTCTCTGAGTGTTTTCATTATGCTTTAAAGACCTATTTATAAGGTGAGTTGAAGAGAAATCAAATGCAATGAGTTTCTTTGCATTTGGTGTTGATATTGCTGGTTGGAAAATAACCCTTCCCTGATGGGTAGGGGTAGCTGTGGGCATGTGGAAAGGTAGGCAAGATGCTGTGCTTGGCAATCAGACTACCTGAAGCTCTGATTGTGGGAGGGGAGAGTGCAGAGGAAAGCAGTCAGACTGGTTGCTCTCAGTCCCCAACTCTAAACTTTTCCCCAGTGTTGAGGGGCTTTCCCTCCTTCGACAAGCCATGGGATGTGGTTGGGGTAGGAGTAAAATGGTGAAAGGGGAGGGACACATTTTCATCCCCTCAGAGAGCCTGACACATTTTTTGTCTTGTGGGTTTTGAACCTGCAAAGTTCCATTCTTAGACTTTGGCTTGTTTTTAAAGTTTCCCTGTTTTAAAAGAGATTGATATGATGTAAAGATGTTGAAATTCATTTGCAAAGGATCAAACCTAGCTGCCGTTCAACAGAATCTGTATTCTTTAAAAAAAAAATCTTCAGGAGTTTACATTTGGATGTCAACCCTATCTCAAAATGATCTAGTAGTAGCTTAAATGGTTGGCACCAAGCGATGGGTTATCACAACCCCCCAGGTATCCATGTATATCTGTCACCTATATGTGCAGTATTCTTGTACTGATAGGATTTAGGAAGAGAACAGAAAGTGACTTCATGATCACTATTTGGGATTGCCTAATAACACAGAGGAAACAGTAAAGCTCAAATTTTACTATAAGCTTTCTGTGCTCAGATTAGACTCCTGATCAGGGTTTCACTTGTTAAAAGGATAGATCAGGGACTCAGCCACAAAGAAATCACACAGCGAGTAAGATCTCAAGCAAGAGATATTAACAAGCTTTCTAATTTTTATTCTTTTGAGAACTAGAGAGTTCAGGAAGTCCCCAGTCTCTGTGAAGAGCAAGCTCTGTGGAGTTCCAACATTTCTCATTTGACTTCTTTCTTAGAGGCTGGGTGGAATATTCCAAGGCCGAGCAGTGACAGGTAGCTGAGAAAGTTGCCTAGGACAGTAGCCCAAGAGGACAGAAGTGAAGCTCCTTAACGTAAATCTGATCAAGCCATCTTTCCCACTTAACACCCTTAGTGGATCCCCATCCCTTACAGAATGAGTTTCCATAGCCTCGCATGCAACGTCATCTTCAATTTGGTGCCCTTGTCTCTTTCTAAGCCTTGTCTCCTTTGCCTTAGAATATGCCCTTTCCTCCCTTGCCCACTACATTTTCCAAGATGTAGCCTAGAGAATCCTTTCCTCTAGAAACCCTCCTCTGATTGTCATCTCCTCTTCCCTGGTTGTCCCCAGTCGATCAAGAATTACCCAATTCCATTTGGTGGCTTCTGATTCCACTCCACTGAATCAGTCTATTTACTTCCTTTTCCACTAGACTTAGACGTCTCTGGGGGGTTATGCCTCATGCCTTTCACCTAGCTCAAACCCTGGTACCTGTTTGCAGTCAGTAAACGTTTGATAAATTGAATAAAATAACTTAGGGAAAATTTGAGTGAAAGCATGTGTCTGATGTCTGTTTGCGGTGTGCATAGAAGGAATAAGAACACAGAATCTTGTTCCAGGAAATTTGTATGGTGATGACTGATTTCTCTTTGCTTCCCTTTAATTCTCTCATTTCCCTGTTTCAGTCCAGCCCATCCTTTTCTCTCCCTTTTAATTTAGTATCTATTCAGTCATTTACTATGAGTAAGAATAGCTGATTTTTGTTAAGCATTCTGCAACTTAAAAATAATTTTATGTGTAGTACATTTCATTGGCTCCTTAAAACAGTTTTGTGAAGGAATGAGGTCATGTCAATTTCATAGGTCTGAAAATGAATCTGAGTGAACATGTGATTTCCCCAAGATCATGAGAACTAGGAAATGCTAAGCAAGGGTAACCCAACTCCTACTTTGGCCCTCTTTCCCCTGCATATAATTGCCTTTCCTGAAGACTTTAGTAAACAGCATCCACCCTGGGCTAGGCACCAAGCTGGGTGCTAGGATTATAACAATAGGGACTTGTCTTTAGGAAGCCACTGGCTCGTAGACATGCTAAGATATAACATACTGGTTTTGTTCCAAATGTCCAGACAATTAGAAACATTACATGTGGTAGTTGAAAATATAAGGAAAGAGGATTAGAAAGTTACCTTTGTTGCTGTACATGTGATATCCTTGAGTAACCCACTATTTAAAAATTCATAAATTTCATTTTTTAGAGAAGTTTTAGGTTTACAGCAAAATTAAGCAGGAGTCACAGCTTTCCCATGTGCTTTCATATGCTCTCATCGCCCCACCCCCTGCACCCCACAACCTCTACAGGCACAGCTTCCTCCACTACCCACATCATCCACTACAGTGGGTACATTATTATAATTAGTGACACTCCACTAATTATACATTGGACACCCCAAGTCCATAGTCTACATTACATCATTATAACCCCAAGTCCATAGTTTACATTAGGGTTCACTTTTGGTGTTGTACATTCTATGGTTTTTACAAAAGTATAATTATATGTATCCACCATTGGAGTAGTGTCAAGTAGCAAGCAAACTATAGGCTTCATGATTGCAGCTGGTCCCAAGATCATAGCTGATACTGATCAACTCCCTCACCTGTCACTCATTCTAATTTCTCTCAGCATTTCAGCTGCTCTAGGTTGCTTGCCTAGTATTTTGAGTCTCTCATCTCTGGTAGATGTGACCCCTTGGTTACTTTCCTTTGTCCAGTAGGTAATAGTTGGTGTGAGTGTCCATTTAGAACTATCACTGGGCACAGAATCACCAAAAGGTGCCTCAGTGAGCCTTACAATCCAGATATACTCATGTTTGCCCCCACTGCATAGCAACAACCCTAGCTTCTCATGATTTAAGGGTCCATTCAACCAGTCAGTACAGTAATTCCTGTCCACTGGCATGAGGAGTTCAAAGTAGTTCAGCTTCAAGTTCAGTGAAACTGTTTCTAGGAAGCAATGCCTTCCTGAGAATCACAGTCTCTAACACAGCAGATATAAGATGACAAGGACAGAAAGTACAAATTCTGCAAGTGAGTCATTGAGAGAGTTGGTGAGATGGGCTGATCCCAGTTCCACCCCTTCATTCTTTGAGCCTCAGCTTTTGGATCCATATGTGGCATCTGGATCTGCCACCATGCCGCTTTGTTCCCTGTGTATGGTGCCTGCAGTGGATTGACCAAGGAGAGAAGCTGGCTGAAACCAGAAAACAGATCATCCTATCTACCTGGCTGTTGAGAGCTTCCTTGGGGCTCTACCTTTTCTTTCAGAGTCACTCCTGAGAAGGGCTGTGTTGGGGCAGTGATCCATTCCTATAGAACCCCAATGTAGCATACTAAACTGTCTTAGAATTGGGTTTAAGAGCTTTCCTTCTCAGTCAGTTGGTTATTGGGAATTTCCCTTGAGGCCATAGGTGTGACACCAGCACAATAGAAGTGGGTGCAATGAAGTTCTAGGCCAACAAGTCATTTTTTTTGCATAGTCTGGACTACTTAAGTCTTCTCCTAAATACACCTTCTCCTTCATACAATAGTTATTTCTATACCTCTCAATATTCTGGGAGTTTCTGTTATCACCAAGCTCATGATGGGGACTTCCAACTGACAGTTACTTGGTGTATCATAGTCAGGTTCTCAGGCTTTACTTCAGAAGGTATGTCCCTTCATTTTCCAGACCAGTGAACTCCTAGAAATTTCACTGATGGAGCAGTCTCCTTAATTATCAAGGACTTAACCACCTACCTTCTGGCATAATATGTGTTTTATGAGGGCATTCAAATTACTTGACCTGTTCTCCTTATTAAGTCCAATTAGTAAAATGTCAATCAGTATAGAAGGCTGGCTGGCATGGTTGCACTGTACAATATCAAGGTGATTGAGATCACTAGAGAGCAGACCATGACAGACGACAGGAAAATTAACACAGACCTAGGAAAGACAGTGAAAATTTACTGCTATCCTTGCAATGAACAGGTGAACTGCTTTTGATCTTCTCTGTTGATGAGAATCAGGAGTAAAGTATTCAGCAAAACAGTAGTCACAAATGAAGTGACTATTGTTCAAATGAAGGTCATATCTAGAACAGAAACACTGTGGATATCACTTTAAGTTTATAGTCTACTGGCATCCACCATGATCCATATGATATTTTTGCAGAGGCTAGATAAGGTGAGATGAATAGGTATACTATAGGAATTACCATTTTTAAGTCTTTTAAGTCTTTGTTGGTACTAATTTCTGTGCTTCCTCCTGGGAGTTGATGTTGCTTCTGATATACTATCCTGGCCTGGAGGAAAGAGTCATTTTACCTCTTTTTCATAATATACTTTAATTCATAGCTTAGGAAACCGGAGGCCAACTTCTAAGTATATTTGTCCCTTTAGACATTTAGAGATTAGAGAAATAGCTGCAGAATGGGTCCTTGAATTTATTGGATCCATTGTGAGATGGGCTTGAGCCCAACCATCATTCACAGTCTGGCATCTATAAAGCTCCAGTTTCAGCTGGAGAACCATGGTAGTGTTTTGGGTTCCCTGACACAAGTGTCAGCTGTGACTTCATTATGACCATCCTCAGGAGGGCTGAGTATTTCTTTTCCTTGAGTGCACAATTACTCTAGCAAATTTGCCAGGCTTGCGGTGGCACTGCGAAACCCAGCTTTCCCTTCAGTCAATGGTTGCTGGATCTGTGAACTTAGATCTAGTAACTAGAAATTGCAAATTTACATTAGATTGTCTAACATCAGTCTTATGGTCACCAGATTTCAATTATTTTCTGTTGTACAAATCAAAACCCTAGTTCAGTGGTGCTCAAACTTTAGCGTGCATGCAAATCACCTAGAGTGTTAATTAACACAAAGAACATTAGACCACATCCTCAGAATTTCTATGTCAGTAGATCTTGGAAAGGATGTGAGAATTTTCATTCCAAGTAAGTTCCTGGGTGATGCTAAAGCTGCTGATCTTAGGACCAGACTTGAAACCATGGCTCTGCATGATTGGTTGGTTGTTACCTTTGGGAAAACCTTCATCAGTCAGGTGTAATAATGGATTCACTTTGGGCCAAGGAAGCTTGATTGCCATTCTGGCCATACTACTCAATATGGTGATTATGTGCACCCCACCTCTGCCTTTCCAGAACCCCATTATTCCCATTGATACTAAAAAGCCCAGTGTAGGCCGGGATCTTCCACTGTTGGCCTTGGCCTGAAGAGGACAGCCAACAGTGAGTTTCTCAGTGATGTTGGCGTCCCATCAGCGGTGCATTTCTCAGTGAGGAGAGTGTCTCCTGGGCCCTCCTTGGAGATATACTCAGGTGGTGGGTGTGTGTGTATCCTTTTTCCTGAGCCTTCAGACCCCTTCCTCATTACTCTGCCAAGGAAGTTCCAACAAATCCACTTCAATTTACTGATCCATTATGAATCCAGGCTTTTAAGGGTTATTCCAGCTTACTCTTAGACTGGTACACATTAAATGTTATTAGGAAATTAAGACTTGCTGCACATTAAGTTCCAAGTTATGGATGAATTGTCTATTTCAATGAGTTCTCTCCTGTTCAGTCTTAAGTTCCACTTCTCTGGCCTATCCTCCTCAAGACCTACCCCCACAAGTGGTGCTATGTTATGCTCCCTGCTTGATGTATTCATGACTTAGCACCTGCCTTGCAACCATCTATGACTTTCACAGAATGCCTTAAATGACAATTAGCTGCCCCAAACCTATCAAGGATTTCAATCCCATCAGAAGTAGCCAACCACTGCAAAAGTCCTATAATTATAATTACCCCCATATTGATCAACTGTAGTGGCAACTTGATATCCCAAGTCTCAACCTCCACCTTATACCAATCAACAACAAGTGAGAGCATTGGTAATACTGATGCTATAGCATGCCTGCTGTTATTACCAACTCCTTCTGGCACCAATTATCTCAGGCTGGGTTTCTGAGGGCATAGCTTCTGTGCTAGTGTTTTCTTGAGGTACAGTCCCAGGAAAGCCAGAGTAAGGGGGAAAGAAAACTCAAGAAAGAAGGGAGAGAAACTACACAGAGTATTGCCAGGCTGGCCATGGCTTCAAGACAAACATAGCTGGTTGCCCAGTCGTATGGGACATTTCTAGAGAGTGCTTTTCAGAAAGTCCATTACAGGCAGGAATGACAAAGAAACTGCTAGTCTCTTGTCTTTCATTGTCGAAATCTGCCTCCTTAGACTGTAAACTTTCCCACCTTTCCAGCTGTGTCGCCCAGCCTTTCCCAGCTGCTCTGAGAAAGCCAGAGCCTCCAAGGATCCTGTCTGGCAAGTGTGCAGACCTGGTGCTTTCACCTTGTGAGCTGGGCTTGTACACGGGGACTCCCTGGTCAGTGGGGGTGGCAGTGGCCATAGCAACTGGGATGTGAAACTGTGGATCAGGTGGGATGCCTTGCGGGGGCTGTGCTGGCTGGGAAGCGCGGGACAGAACTGTGGTGCTGGTGGTGGCAGGCCTAGTGGGGATGGTGCATAAATTGGGCCCAGCTCAGCCAGTCTATTTTTCCAGTTGTTAAAATACAAATCAAAAGCCTATTGAGAAGCACTTTCAATACTGAGAATACTGTATTTTAATTTCAATACTGAAGTTAAAAAATACAAGTAAAGATTGAGCCAAATTCCTTAACTTTAAGAAGTTTACAAAATATTTTGTGCAATATAAATATAAATAGGTAATATTAACATAATGTGCTAAATTATGATAGATGAAAACAGGGTGCATAGACAGGGGCCACTAGCTCTGTGGGGCTGGGCAGGGAAAATTTCTGGGAGGCAGGACCAGCTTCATGCTCATGCAACCAGTAGGTCAGCACCCCGATGCTTAGAAGTGTCCATGCCTGGGGCTTGATGCTTTGTGGTCTGTTTTTGAAATTCGTAGTTGTTTTATCATTGTGTCTCTTGTAAGTGAAGTCCAGCGGGGCAGTGGAGCATATGCCAGGAGCTCGGAGCCTCAGCTCAGCGCAGTCCCACCTTCTGCTCCCTCTCAGAAGGGTTTTAAGGGTTATTCGGACTGGTACACATTGAATGTTATTAGGAAATTAAGACTTGCTACACATTAAGTTTCAAGTTATGGATTAATTGGTCCCCCCAAGAGGGGTTCTCAGTGGTCCATTCTCACCTTCTTGGAGCCAAGGGGCAGTGCAGGCAGGGGGAAGCCTGCATGCTGCCATGACCCCTCATCCCCAGCACAGCTCAGGGCTCTGGAGCAAGGAGAATCAAGGTCAGGCTGTGCCCCATAGTGTCTTGGGGTGGGGCAAGGTAGCCGTCA
This sequence comes from Manis javanica, assembly GCF_040802235.1. Lineage (NCBI taxonomy): Eukaryota > Metazoa > Chordata > Mammalia > Pholidota > Manidae > Manis > Manis javanica. Next base: position 148,175,092 of record NC_133158.1, read on the forward strand.
TCCTCACCCTGTGCTGGCAGCACTGCAGGCATGTTTTGTAGGCAGTCAGTGGGGGGTGCTCTCCCACCCTCTGTTCAGGTACCAAGTGTGTCCCTATGCGGAGGCCTTTGGCTGTATGACAGGTACATTGACTTCTCTACCCTCATTTCACTTTGCACTGGACCCAGAAAATTATTTGATCAGCCCTGCCTGTAGGTAATGAGTCTGGAGCTGATTCTTGAATAGGAACTTTCCTGGTGAAAAGGATGGGGAAGGGGCTGAAAGGATCTCTAAGAAGAGGGAACAAATATGTGAAGCAAAACAATGTCACCATGTAGCTAGAAAATGCTTTTTAAAAATCTGTCTTGAACATCTTGGTGAATGGTGGTTCCATTTCCTGAGATGGGGAGGAGAGGAGGGTATGGGTGGGTCAGGGTAGAGTTCCTTTTTGGCCCTGACAAATTGAGATTCCTACTAGACATCCGTTTGGAGTCATCATGTTGATAGAGTCCGGAGTGTCTGGCAGAGGTCAGGGCTCAATATAGTTTGGGAATCTCTGGCACATGTAGCAGAAAGCCATGGGATCAGGCTAAGTTTCCCAGGGAGAGGACATAGATCAGAGAAGGGGACCCAGAATACCCTTGTTTGAGTTGATGAGCAGAAGAGGAAGAACCAGAAAAGGAGCTGAGGAGCATCCGGTACAGAAGGAGGAAACTCAGGTGAGTGTCATGGAAGAAAAAGGTGAGAGGGTTTTAAGAAGGAAGTCTGCACACAGTTTGAAAAGTTTCAAGTAAGTATTGGAAGGTCAAGTTATTTCCTACAAAATGTGAAATTTTAAGCCTTTCTAGCACAATTGGCAGGTCTGACAAGGCTGGAAACCCATTCTGCATGGGAAAAACCAGCTGCAGGCCCAGAGCCTGTGCCCATCTGTGGGTGGGCCTGGGCTCTCCAGCTTCCCATCCTCCCATCCAGTCCTTCTTTTATTAATGTCTCCCTGATTATTAGGTTTGTCAGTCCTCATTTATCATAATGCTTACATCGCTGAGTGTCCCACAGGAGAGCACTGTTTCTCTATGCATAGGTTTCTCCATCAAAGCCAGGAAAACAAAAGGTAGCCTGAAAAAGCTGTGTGTTTAAAAGCAAAATTGAAGAGAGCATATTTCTATGTGGAAGTAATGAATTGTCTGTGTGCTTAAGAAGGAAACAAAGCCTCTTCAAAAGCAACAGCTCTGCCTGTTTTACTCAATTATAATCCATTACCTTCTTGGCTTCTGTAGGCTTTTGAGTCAACCCTGCTCTAAATTCCTTTGCAAATTTTGTTTCCAGAACAAATATTTCTCAAATGTTCTCATGATGTTACTTTTCCCATTCAGTTACTTTTCCTATTCAGTTAACCTCAGTGAGTCCTGACCTTTGGTGTCCGTATTCTGTGAACACAATAGGAACTGGTTGAGGAGGTTTTTCACATCTAAATTCACACTTAGGAGCATTTATCCATTGTCTTCCACTGACTCCTCCCAGTTATCAATTTGGTACCAAGTGTTACCTGCACCAAGGCCCTGACATCCCCAGTTCAAATCAAATTTGACCCAAATGACCATTTTCTAATCATTCCACATGCAGGAGACCATCTTGAGAACAAGGCAAAGAGTGTCTGCACAGCAGGAAGGTTTACTCTGGTCCCTCCCAGAGCCCTGCCACTAGGGGGGCTGCCACCAGCCTCAGGGGCGGCGTGAGCCATGTGGCTCTGCACCTGATGATCTGAGCCTTCTCGCCATCCCTTCCCTGCGGTCAGTTCCTCACCTTGCCACCGATGCCCTAGTCATCACTTCCTGGTGACAGGAAGGTCCTATTTCTGGGTACTGATTATGTTAAGTCATAATAGTGTTATAAGTTAGAAGCTTCATCTTCCAGAAGGGGAAACTAATCTATTTAGTCAAATCTTTTGCTGCAGATTCAAATCAGTGTCATCTTGTGGTTAAAAGCTTCATCTCTGGGCCATACTGCTTGCAATCAAATCCCATTTTTGCCATTTGTTTTACTGTCATCTGTTAAAACAGGAATAATAGTAAATTTACCTCATATGTTGTGAGGATATATGAATTAATGTGCAAAGTCCTTGATTAATAGTGGTTGGCATATAAAAAATGCTCAAATTTTTGCTGACTATAATATGTCATTTATTATTATTATTATTATGGCAGACTTTTCCATCTTCTTTCCATTTAGCTTTTGTGGACCACTGGGCTGATTAAATTTTTTCTATTTGGAGTACCATCCCAAATTCTTCCACAAAATTTTCTGATTCATGCACAATTCCCTATACCCACCCTTTCCTGCAGAGAAGTTTCTATTAATAATTTATAGCCACCTGCATATTATTAGAAGATATATAATACCTATATTCATCTATAGTGAAACACATTTATAATTTATTATCAGAAATTAATAGAGGAAATCACTCACATATATCAAAATCTTTCACTTGTTAACAGTCACATTTTTCTTCACTTATAAACCCTTCAATCAGTTCTTTACTCTGAATTCCTTTGACATTTAAGATTGAATATGGTCATTTTGCATTGTTCTTCATGCTGTTTTGTGATTTTTTTTACATCTAGTTTCTTATTTCCATTTTGCTTTTCACAACAAAACCATGGCTTGCTTTGAACCTTGTATGATTTCAGAGGGCTAATCAGTATTCTGGATATTTTCACATTTGCTCCCTCACTATCTTTCATCTTCAGTGACTATTTTAGTGCATGTTTGTGTAATTTAATGTTTTAAACTTATTTTTCAACTTTTGTTGCAAAAAGCACAAGTAATTCCTACATATCCTTCACACAGATCCCCCACCTGTTGACACCTTACATAACCACAGTATAATTATACAAAATAGGAAGCTAATATTGATTTAGTACTATTAACTTATCTATGGTCTTTATTCCAATGTTATCAATTGTCCCACTTATGGCATTTTTCTGGATGAGATTCCAATCCAGGATTCCACATCGCGTTTAGCTGACATGTCTTCTTGGTCTCCTACAATTTGTAAAAGTTCCCTAGCCTTTGTTTTCTTTCATGGCCTTGACACTTTAAAGAGTATTGGCCAGTTATTTTGTAAAATGTCCCTGTTTTGGTCTGTCTGATATTTTCTCATGATTAAATCCAGGTTATGCATTGTTGACAAAATTCCACATACCTGATGCAATGCCACTTCACTGGGAATAGGGAGGCCTCTTCCACTGGTAAAGAAAACTCATCAGAAGTTAGGACCTCAGTGTCCCCAGCTGTGTCACAGGGTCCCCACATATCCCTGTGCTGGCTTACAGGATACCATTCTATGCCCTCACTTCAACATGAGCCACTCTGTGAGGTTGGGAGTTCAATTTGTGCTGTAATTCAGTTAATCACAGAATGCGGTTCTGCCTTTGACTTTCAGCAATCTCAGCCCTGCAGCTGCAAGAGCTGGGGTCCTTCAGAGCACACACACGTCATTTATGTGGTGTCTGAGCTGGGAATTTGAATCTGTGAAATCATCCTTTTTTTTTTTTTTTCACCACTTTGTCCAGCAATATTTAGGAGTAACCAGCCATCCTCATATTTGTTAGATTTCCAAAAATGTTTGAAAGTATCATATACAGTTATCCAGCATCTTGTTTCTTATAAGTGGTTGATGAGGAGTATCCAGTGCAGACATTTTGCGTATCTCTATTGTCGGATCCTGCCGTGGACTATCAGTGCTCTATTTACTACTGGATATAGAGTCATTGCCATCTTTAATCAGATTAGAGAGCCAATTCCAGAAATACTAGAATCAATTTAGAAAATTCATCTGTAAAATTCTGTTCCTCTAGAACCACTCTTGGTACCAAAATGTCTGTGTTCATCAGGGTTCTCCAGAAAATAAGAACCGACAGTGTGTATATGAAAGAATTGGCTTGTATGATTATGGAAGCTAAGAAACCCAGACCCAGGAGAGCCGATGGTATCGTCTCAGTCCAACTCCAAGCCCAAGAGCCAGAGAAGACTGATGTCTCAGCCTGAAGATAGTAAGGCAGAGAGAATTTTTATTACTCAGCCTGTTTATTCCAGTTAGGTCTTCAACAGATTGGACAAGGCCAGCCACACTGGAGAGGGCAAGCTGCTTTACTCAGTCTACTAATTCAAATGTTAATTTCACTTAGAAACACAAATATACCCACAAATAATGTATAACCAAATATCTTGGCACCCAATGGACCAGTCAAGTTAACACATAAAATTAACCCATTATACCTTCTCAGCATATCAAATCAGGAAGCAATGATACCATTTTGTCTGATTACTCATGTTTACTTAGATAAGGCAGAGACTTCCAAGTTTCTCTGCTGTAACATTACTGTTTTCATATCTGGTACTTGTGGGGAGATATTTGAGACTATATAAATATATATAGTATTCTGGTAAGAATTCACTACTCTCATTATTTATTTTGTTTCTCAACTTGTCCTAAATTTGAATGTTAGGAACTTCTCTTTAAATCATATTTAAATAACTTCTATTTAGGAATTCTCATGTTCAGATATATAAGATTAGCATAAATAACAAGACTTCTCTATGATTATAGCATTATAGATGTATTTGCATAGAAATCTCTGAAGTACTTTTTACTCTAAAAAAACATTTAATTTAAAGATTCTACACAAAATAATAGGAACTTAATAGCAGAAAAAAATAAAACAGCAAACAAAATGACCCCTCCCTACTACCAGCAATTTATTTTATTCTTGCAGATCAATAACTGTTAATGGGAACTTTGTTGAAATGTGAGAAAGACATTCTTACCAGCTAGAGATTCTATTTCGGTAAAATGTGAAGAAACATGAAAACACTGACATTTGCAAGTAACTTGTATGGATTTGATTTTATGAATAATATATAGCATTTAGTGCTCTTATACTTTTTATAACTCATTCATTTATATCACAAAATTTTAAAGCTGAAAGAGCTTAATATACCATCTATATTTATTGGTTTCTTTCACTTCAAGTGCTAGAAAGCAATTCTAGCTATCTCATCCCCAAATGAATTCTTTGAAAGGATACAAAGTAACTTGTAGAACTGGGGGAAATGACTAAGGGATCTGGCTCAGAAAAGACAGGTGTTGGAGGGGCTGCAGGAATCCATAAGGAAGGGATTAATGAGCAGACCTTCTGAAGAGCCTCTTCCTCTCTGAAAATAGTCTTTGTGTGATTCCAGTCAATGTTCAAATCTCCAGGACAGAGCAAGTAATGTGCCCTGATTGACAATCCCCAAAAGACTGGGTCATTTGGGGAGGGATAGTGTCTTGACTTGGGGTTCCCTAGATTCTGACTCTCAGACAAGGATTCAAGAGCAAGCAATCCTTTTAAGAGCTGATCCTAGAGTTTTATTTGGGAGTGGAGAACAGAGGCAGGGAAGGGAAAGAAGCCAATAAAAGATGTGTTGACAAAGCAGTTCCCATTCTGGGCAGCTAGAGCTTAGTCTCACAGGAAGACAGTTCAGAACACACATCGGAGTTATCTACACTGAATGATAGGAAGCTAGGATATTTTCCAACATACGTATTTACATGAGTTGAGGGCTCCTGAGACATTAACTCTTGGGTACTTCTGGCTTGCTCTGTATGTGAATTGAGCATGCTATTATAACTAGCCCAAAGTTCTCAGGCAGAGTCTTAGGAGTTTGCAATGAGTGGCTTTCTGTGTGAGTGGAAGTGGTGATGAGAAGACATGGTGGGGGAATGCACATGTCTGCTGCAGTGGTTTCCTTATGCAAAACTGGGATGTTTTTACTAGAAGATGGAGATGAGCTGGGGAGGCAAAAATGGTAGGCATGCATTTCAGTTGAATGCCACCCTCTCATTTTACAGAAATAGTTGTTTGCAGGTCAAATTGCAATTAGAATGCTTTCAGCTGCAAGTAGGAGCGTGTCAAACTACAAGTGGCTGAAAGAATGGAGATTAGACCAGGCACAATAGGTTTCAAAATGCTGTGGCAAAAGCAACCTCCATCGGTGGCTTAACACAACAGAAGTTTATTTCTCACTCATGCCAAGTCGGCTGAGGGTTCAGGCAGCTCCTTACAGCAGCTGTGTTTAGGCATTCATTGGCTCATCATCTCAGGCTGCTTGGAGTTTGGGCTCCTCCGTAAATGTACATACCTCCCTGATTACCACTGCGGGGAAGAGCAGCAAGGAGTCAGCACTGGGCATGGCACACAGCCCTTCTGGTTACATTTCATCCCAAGGCACAGAGCCATGCTTTGGTGGCAGGGAAGTGCTGTGCTCTGTGTGTCTGCAAGTGGAGAGAAACGGGACATTGGCAACCGGAGACATAAGTATTCCCAAGGGTTTATTCTTTCCCCAAGAGAAAATCTGGGGTAGGTAGTCCCAGGGCTGTTTCAGTGGCTCAGCAATTATTGAAGCCTCAGATGCTTGCAGTCTCTCAGTCTGGCATCCCTGATTCATCAGGCACATCTTTTTCTCATGAGAGGAATACAGCAGCTCCACATTTACATCCTCTCACATTAGTATCCAAACACAGGAAGAGATGGAAGGGACCTCTCTCTTTTGTAATCAGGTATGGTGGGGCCTCCTTGCCTGTCAGTGCTTCCCACAACCACCCTTCATCAGTGAAGAAAATCTTGCCTCACAACAAGCTTCTCATTACACCTCACTAGTCAGAACTAGTTATATGGAATCAGCCTGGCTGCGAGGGAGATGGCAAAGTGAGCATCTGACATTTTCATTCTCTCATGAGAAGCAGGCCCTGCCAGCTTAGAAAAAGAGGCAGGGGAATGGTTGTTGGGATCAAAATCAACAGGATACCACGTGTCTGCCACACACAACAGCATCTTCTAGGTCCGAATATAGAAAAATCAAATATTTGCCCCAGGTCACCATGTTAAAACATGACTTCCTAAGCTCTTATCACGTGGGACTCTGAATCACTACTGCTGATGGCAGAGTTGGACTCAATCACAACCTCCGGAGAAAATTGATTATTTCCTGAGATCTAATATCAAGCACCTCCTGGGAACAAGTCTGTTTGGCTGATTAGATGAAAAATGATGGCTCTGGCTTGATAATTCAGAACAATTCAAAATAAGTTTCTACTACACAGTTTTTCAGAACTCAATAAAAATGGTAGACTGCAGATGAGTAGGAAACAGGGCCTTAATTGTGAAATTTTCCCTCCTGAAAGACACACCACAACTCGGCTTATTTTTCAACAGAACAGATTCTCAGACACTAGGGAAAATTGAAAGACACTAAATAATTAGTTACTGTGTATTTTAGAATCATACACATTATCTGGGACTTTAATCACAGTTAAAAATTAGAAGAGATGGTAGCAGAGACTTCTTCCTGTTTTCAAATATCAGCTGTCTAACAGTTTCCAGTTAAATTGCTTATGATGACAACAGAAGAAAAGAGATTGCAATACATCAAAAGTGAAAACTTAAAAACAATTATAATAAATGGGAAGAACGTCCCTAAGTTTAAAGCAAATGGAGCTGGACTAAAAAAAATATTCCCATTTAGTCTTTTATTCTGAAAACAAAGACAGTTTAAAAACATTAGAACATGTTTTCTATCCCCTCTGTCTGCCTCAGGGATCCAGAGTCTGCCCCAAACACAAAAGACATTTGCTTCTCTAAGAAGTCTAGAAATATTCTTCCCCAATCTCTTCTTCTCCTAGATTATTTCAGAGATATTAATCTGCCACCTCAAAAATTCAGCTCAGGAAGTTTGTAAGTTAGTTCCCAGAATGCAGTGTGCCATCACCAATCACAAGTCAGGCATGGAGAGAGGAGGTTGGGTAGAAAGGATCCTGGGGGCTGTGCATGTGTGACCCATGTCAGAGACACTGTGTGTGAACTTGCTTGTTTTAGGTGTGCAATATCTGATGACTAACATTTACTGAGTGCCTACTCTGGGCCATGCACTATTTTAAACGCTTTATATGAATCAACCAGTAACCCTCACAAGAACCCCATGAAGTAGACACTATTATTATTTATTCTCATTTATAATTCTCATGGGATTTGAATCTAGAGAATCTAAACCAATTCTATACTCTTAATTACATTTCTGTATGGTTCTTAAAATATATATAGTGAAACAATTTGTTTGCATTGATGTGCATATTTATGTAGGTATAGACAAATATGTACATACATATGTTTGTCAACTGATCAATGTGAAGATATAGAAAGGCATGAGCTGAATAATATTCCATTGTGTATATGTTCCACATCTTCTTTATCCATTCATCTACTGATGGACACTTAGGTTGCTTCCATTTCTTGGCTATTGTAAATAGTGCTGTGATAAACATAGGGGTTCATCTGTCTTTTTCAAACTGGGCTGCTGCATTCTTAGGGTAAATTCCTAGTAGTGGAATTCCTGGGTCAAATGGTATTTCTATTTTTTTTTTTTTGAGAGGGCATCTCTCATATTTATTGATCAAATGGTTGTTAACAACAATAAAATTCTGTATAGGAGAATCAATGTTCAATGCACAGTCATTAATTCACCCCTAGCCTAATTCTCGTCAGTCTCCAATCTTCTGAAGCATAACGAACAAGTTCTTACATGGTGAACAAATTCTTACTTAGTGAGTAAGTTCTTACATGGTGAACAGTACAAGGGCAGTCATCACAAAAACTTTCGGTTTTGATCACTCATTATGAACTATAAACAATCAGGTCAATTATGAATATTTGTTTGATTTTTATACTTGATTTATATGTGGATCCCACATTTCTCCTTTTATTATTATTATTATGTTTTTTTAAAATAAGATGCTGAAGTGGTAGGTAGATGCAAGATAAAGGTAGAAAACATAGTTTAGTGTTGTAAGAGAGCAAATGTAGATGATCAGGTGTCTGCCTGTAGACTATGTGTTAATCCAAGCTAGACAAGGGCAATAATACATCCACGGGTGCAGAAGATTTCTCTCAAAACAGGGGGGTGAGGTTCTAAGCCTCACCTCTGTTGATCCCCAATTTCTCACCTGATGGCCCCCCTGCGACTGTGCCTGTCTTAGGTTGTTCTTCCCTTGAGGAATCTTACCCGTCTCTGGCTAGCCAGTCATCTCCGGGGCCATACAAGGAAATGTAAAGTTGGTAAGTGAGAGATAAGCCATATTCTTTGAAAAGCTTAGCTTTTTACTTCTTTGCAGATTTATGCCCTGTGGCTTCTATGCCCAGCATTTCTCTTGAGGTATCTTTACCACTTGGAGGGGTTATGATACTCGGTGAATTCAATATGAGGCACGAATTCTATTTAAGGGTTGTAATTAGGCAGGAAGAAGAAAAGCTATAGAGGTAGCAGATGGAAGAAAACATGGGAAGATTGATTATTTCTTTGACATATCTTCTTGTAGATTAACTTAAGCATGTATAGGTTTTAAACTCCTAATTAAATTGCACACACATTAACATAATAGGAATACAGTTACATAACCAAAGCAGATCTATATGGTATTTCTATTTTGAGCTTTTTGAGGAACCTCCATACTGCTTTCCATAGTGGTTGAACTAATTTACATTCCCACCAGCAGTGTAGGAGGGTTCCCCTTTCTCCACAACCTTGCCAAAATGGAATATTATTCATCCATAAGAAGAAAACAAATCCTATCATTTGCAACAACACGAATGGAGCTAGAGGGTATTATGCTTAGTGAAATAAGCCAGGCGGAGAAAGATAAGTACCAAATGATTTCACTCATATGTGGAGTATAAGAACAAAGAAAAACTGAAGGAACAAAACAGCAGCAGAATCACAGAACCCAAGAATGGACTAACAGTTACCAAAGGGAAAGGGACTGGGGAGAATGGGAGGGAAGGAAGGGATAAGGGCGGGGAAAAAGAAAGGGGGTATTACGATTAGCAGGTATAATGTGTGTGGGGGTCATGGGGAGGGCTGTGCATAGAAGACAAGTAGTGATTCTACAACATCTTACTATGCTGATGGACAGTGACTATAATGGGGTTTCTGGGGGGGACTTGGTGAAGGGGGGACCCTAGTAAACATAATGTTCTTCATGTCATTGTAGATTAATGATAACAAAAAAAAATTTAAAAAAAGAAAGGCACGAGCTAATAAGTTGATGCTAATATGGTAAAGGCTGGGGTAGGGGATATATTTATATAAGTATGATCTGTCTTTCAACCTAGGGGCCCCAAATATAGAGAAAATAGGTGAGAAGACCCATGTAAAGAGACAGATAAAGATGGACACTCACACTGGGTAAAATACTACTAGACCTGGCTCCTGGCCCTGCCTGCATTGTCATACTAGTCAGTTAATGGTGTTATAATCTTAAGTAAATAATATAATCTCAAGTATAATCTACCTCAGGAACAAATAACTTTTATGGACTGCCTTTATCTCAGAATTCTATAAAGGGGCATCTCTACTTGTCATCTGCAAAGAAGTGTAGGAAAACTGCTCTGCCCTATCAGCTGTATGTTTTCCAGACCTCATTGCGTACTAAGACCCAAGGAGAGCTGATAGGACTTCTCTCACCCTCCCTTTTCCCTTTTTGTTCTTTGAGGGTAAAGAGGAGCATGTAGGGGGGCATCAGAGAGTGAGACAAATAAATATCTTTTCAATCATACCTACCTTTATGTTTGTTTTCAGGTCTTAAGTTACTGTGGATAGTGACAATGATAGAAAAATGTAAGCTTGTATGTATTTTAAAACCCTGGAAGGATAAAATTGGTTACATAAAACTTCAAAATTTATAAAAAGAAAAAAATGAAGAAAGAAAATACAAAACGAAGTGTGAAGGAAAAATATCAAGGGGAGGTAAGATTGCATAGGTAAGTCTGAAGTAGTTCATACTCATGATGATTGTGAGTGACTCTTGGACTGGATTCAAGTCTAAGAGAGAGATGTATGGGAGCTATCTAAAATGAAGTGACTTAGAAAGACTGAAAACAAAAGGAATAAAAAATGTATCCCAGGCAAATAATGGTTAAGGGCATGTTCCTTGTCTTCATTGACTGATTGCAGGGGAGCCCACAGGTATTCCAAGGACAGCCTAAGCAGTGCAGAGCCATCATGGGTTCTTAATTTGGGATTTATGAACTTGGATGCCAAAACAATTTTATCTTTATTTTCACCAATCTCTAACAGAAATTCAGTATTTCTTTCAAACACTACATCATCAAAACATAGTAACTAAAAGTATCTGAATTCTTTTGAATACTTCCACCCCTTTCTCCTATGTTAAAAATCTTAAGGAATGCAATAGACAGAAAACCAAAACAAACAAATAAACAAGCTCTGTTTGGCTTCCGGGTCCCAATTCCAAAGTGTGTGGGTGGAGGAGGGGGTTTTCCCATGCATGACACCAAGCAATTCTCAAATAACAATAGGGTGTTCAACAATTCAACTCAGTTCTGACACTATCTGCCTGGAGACAGCACCAGATCACCCAGATTAAGGACTCAGTCCTACAAAATTGCCCTCCAACTCCCACTCCAGATGCCATTCACAAGCTCCAGCTGTTGCTTGTGCTTCTGACTGACGCCAACCTGCTGAGAGCTCCCTTGCGCACTATGTGAGAACTCAACCCGGGAAAGGGTTCTTAACTGGTTGAGAAAGGATGCATGAGCAGGCTGAGCAGGTACAAACAAAAAAGGTCTTTTAAAAAGGCCAAAGCACACCCTCCAGGAGGGAGTACAGCTGTACTCCAGAGAGGAGCAGCCCAGGGGAATTCTGGTTGTGTGGTCTTACAGCTAGAGTTCAAGTAGGGGGTGGAATATTCATAGGGTTAGGCAGGGTATTCTCAGGAAAGGAAGGGGACTTCTGGGAAACAGGGTGACACCCTCTTTTTGTCCTTAGATGTTCTGCCTTGGAACTGTCATAGCACCAGTGTGGTTTTTAGTATACAAATGAGTGCATAGCGTATTTTGAGCTGAACTCAGGGTCAACCTTACCATGTTGGAACTAGCCAGTTTTGGTAGGTCTGTTATCTATAATCTCACTCCCCACATCCTTCCAGAATGTTTAGGATATAAACAAACATCTAACTGAATGTAAACACTAGCCAAAGTTCCCAACAGCCTTCCTGCTTATGTCTGGCTGTCTACCTACCGTAACAGAGCGGCTCACAGAATTCAGAAAAACACCTACCTTTACCAGTTTAAATAAGAATACTGTAAAGATACAAGTTAACAGCCAGAAGAAGAGATACATAGGGTAAGATCCCAAATAAAGGAGCTCTGTCCTCATGGAGCTCAGGACCTGGCTCAGTGGTGCATTGACACATTCTGGTTCCCCAAGCATGGAAACCCTCTCTGACAGGAAAGCAGGATGCAAAAAGGAGAGAGAGCAAAATGGTCTTCTCATGGGTTTTTGTGAAGGCTTCATTGTGTTGTCATGATTGACAAAATCATTGGCTGTTGGCTGATTTTAATCTCTAGCTCTTCCAACCTCTCCTCTCCCAGGGGTTGGGGGATTGGAGCTCAGAGGTCCTGCCCTCTAATCACATGGTTGGTGCCCCTGGTAGCCTACCCCTACCCCTGGGTGGGCTCTGAAAGACTCCATTAACATAACAAAACACCCATTTGACGTTTATGTCTTTTTATGTCTGAAGTCTTTTTTAGGAATGTGGACGAAGACCAAATATACCTGAGAAATATTTTTTGGTCATCTGAATGGCCAGATATGTATTTCTTATAACTCACACACAAGGAAACAAAAAGGTCATAGCAACAATGGCAATCAAATAGAAAATAAAAGGAAAAAGTGATTCAATTCCAAATAGCCACTAAAAATATTAAATGCTTATTCAACCAGTCCTATATAAGAAAGCTAAAATATTTTAATGAAGGACATAGATGGCTTGATTAGGGAGACAGAGTGGCTGAAAGGAAGATTCAATTTTGCGGAACTGTCTGTGGGGAAAATGCAAGTTCCAATGGCAGGATCCTCACCTGACCCTGAGCTTGATGATGTAACTGGCCTCCTGCTGGGCTAATGCCTCCACATCCTAGGTAATGAGCCAGTACTGACTGAGTCACTGGATAAAGAGTTCTGCAGAGACAGAGGTGGGTTACGGACCTGCAGACTGCTGGATGCAGACATGATCCTAGTGCTCGAGCTACCTCTGGGAGAATGAAGCCAGATATAAACCCTTTTATCCTAGGAACATTTCATTGTCATTTCTCAGTCTAGTTGAATCCATAGTGAACTTGCCCAGGGCTGAAACCCTCAGGCAACACACTGTGCATCTCCCTTCCTATTATATAAACACAAAATATAAACCCATCACATAACAATGTTAAAAAAAAAAAAACAAGGAAAGAACAAAAATTTCAGAATGATCTTAATGATCTATGTATGGACGTTTTTTAAATAAAGAAAAGTGATGAAGAGGGTCAAATCTATGTTGAAAGTATGTATTTTAAAAGAAATCATTTACAAATAGGCTAATTTGCTATGGGGGTGAGGGTAGAGTTGAGGAATAGGTGTCTTCCTAGCTTACATTTTAAATCTAAATAAGTTTCAGATATTAAAGTTATAAATATAAAAAATAGAACCATATAAGCTGCAGAATATAATGTAGGTGGATGTTTATATAGATTCAAGGTAGAGGAGTCCCTACTCAGACACCAAAGGTAGAAACAATAAGGTACAATAAAAAGATTTGATGTCATGGAGATTTAATTCTTCAGGACATAAAAAACACGTTAAAATATACAGACAAGTGAAAACTAAGAGAAAAAAATGTTCGCAGCATTTATGGAACACAAGGGGTTAATAATCTGCACAGAGAGCTCTCATTTGTCAGTGAGAACAAGGCAAGTGCCCCACAAAACAGCACCTGCGAAGGAAACAGCCATTAAATTGGTGATACATTTTCCAACGTACAATGAAAGAAATTCAAAACAATACAGTGAGCTACTTTCTCCAATGATTGTGTTGACAAAGTAGGTCTTTATTTTGAAGACCATAGCTAATAATCAAGGAAAGATTTTTACTTATTGCTGGTAGATACATAAATTAACCTTTGTGGAGAGCAGTTCAAAAAATTTGTCCAAAGTTATTATAAGAAAAAATATTCACATTACTTGGCCAAGTAAAGAAAAAGTTATTTCATAAAATGATTTACATTGTAAGTATATATGAAAATTACACATAACTGAACAAAGAATATGTTATAAGCAATACAAATTACTCCCTAATGAGAAGTAAAAACAATTTAATAGGTAGTAGTTCTTTCAGTAATTATAATCTACTGTACCTAATGTTGTCTTTTCCCCATAAAAATTTTAAATTATCACTAATATTACTGATTTAAATATCACTGATTTAAACCAGGGGCTTAAATTTCTTATATTTGCACACCATAATGTAAGATACATAAAGGGGGAATGATTTACTGCAACTTTATGAATACCCTCTATCCTCATACCATGAAGCCTTTTACCCAGAGAAAAAAGAAGGGAGGGGGGAGAAAAGATCCATTCTACGCTACATAGTATAGTTATTATAAAATATATTATTTGTATAATTTAAGGGTTAGTAAACTAATTGAAAGATATCTCCAGTATTATGCATTTTATAGTGTGGTAGAAGTTATATGCAACTGCAGACAGGCAATTATCCCTTTTTTGCAGCCTGGAAGAATATGTCCTCATTTTTGTCAGTTCCATTCCATTTCTTTTATGCTGGTGTTCCCTATTCTTTCTTCATCAAGAATATAATTCTAGGTCACGCTAACCTGAACATGTTGGGGATTATCAATATTCAGTTCTGTTATCTTGCCTTGCAAGGTAAGAGAATGAGAGCAAATATTAAGTTAGCTTATGTGCAACATATACCTTTAAAGATAGCAAACTGAATCTGTATGAAGTAATTCTCTGACTGCAAATATGTGCTGGTCCCCAGTGTTGCCAATTCTTGGTGTACTATGAAATATATAAGCTGGTGTGCCAATGAGAAATAAACCCCCATTTCCATGACATAGAAGAAAGCACGTCGGTGGGAGGTAAGCTCCTGCTTTTCAATGTAGCAATCCCAGGGGACATGGCCTTTCATGGTTAATTTTATGTGTGAACTTGCCTGGACCAGGGGATGCCCAGATATCCAGTTAAACATTATTTCTGGGTGTGTTCATGAAGGTGTTTCTGGAATAGATTCACATTTGATTTGGTGGACTGAGTAAAACAGATCCCCCAACCCTTAGTGTGGGTGGGCATCATCCAATCTGTTAAGGGTCTGAATAGAACAAAAATGTAGAGGAAGTCTGAATTATCTCTCTGCCTGACTGTTGAGCTGGACTTTCTTCTATGCCCTCAGCACTCTTAGTTCTCAGACTTTCAGACTTGAACTGGATTCTACACTATTGGCTCTCTAGTCTTGGGACACCACTGCTAGATACTGACATATCATCCATAATTTTCCAGAAGAAACTGAGATGCAAATTCTGAAAATGTTCACACATTCCAAACTATGGAGATGCTAATAACTGTGTCCATTGGGTTAACCCAGGCAAAACAGGATACCACCTGGGGTTGAGGAACCATAGGTAGAGATGTAGGAAAAGAAACCGGGGTTGATCATTAGAAACCAGATGAGCTGGACTATCAGTTTTTTAGACTTGTACCCAACATGCCAGGCATGGTTGTGCTGCCATGAGTTCAAAGGGGTCAGTGCCCTGGAATGTTCAGACTGGTATTGAGAGTGGATGAATAAGCTGGGACACCACCTAAGGTATAATTCTGAAAACAGACACTAAATCCAATAGAGTTCCTACAGAGGGATCTGAACTGCCTGTACCCTAAAGTGATATTTGACATTGATGAGCCATCTCAGGTATCATTCCCCTGGGTGCTTCCTCCTCTCCCCACCCCTCTAGCTTCAACTTCTAGAATTGGCTCAATTCAAGTACCTGAGGCTCAGATGACATCATCCTTTCTGAAAACTTTGGTTTACTAAATACTTCAGGGTCTTCGCCTAAATATTAAAGGAACAATGAGAAAAAAAAAAAGCTCATTGCTTCCCAGCACTAATTCTTCTCATTGGGTTTTTTATTTGAGGGGGTCTTCAGATCTGTTTTTGGGTTTGTATGGGAAAAATAAAAGACCTTTATGAAAAGATAGTATAATTCCAAGTCAGGGGATTTGAGGGGAAAATAGGATTTAGGGTTTATCAAAACTTGAAAGCTGAAAACAAAAAGTGATTTTAGTTTCTGAAATAAACTCTGGATCTGAGGGGTAGGTGTGATTCTGAAATTTCAAATCTGTGTAAAACCAGTACTCTTTCCAAAAGCCTTCTTACCTGTGGTGTAATTTGTCTTATAGTGCCATTTGTTCAAAGGACAATGGAAGACGGTTTTGTTTTTGTTTTTGTTTTTTTTAAGAACAAACTTCTGAAGTGGGTGAAAATTTTCAAATTTCACCAAACATTTCTTCAAAAGTTACTAGTAACCCCTGAGCTCTGAGCTAAAATGGGTAAATACATGAATGGTAATTTCTTGGTCTTGCTGGGTATAAAAGCATGCTGGTAGGTGCCCAGGCAATGCGAAGCAGAAAACTGGCAAGTGGACATCTCATTTTCTATGCAACTCATGTTTCTACTTTATTCACTCTGGAAACTTGTTTAACACATTTAATATATTAGAGTAAATAATTTCAAAAAAATTTCCATAATTATGCATAATATTATGAACAAAAGTAATTGAAAAACACCAAGAGTATTTTTTTAAATTACCCATTTGAAAATTGAGCTTTAAGAGTTCACATTAAATATAGAAACTTGGAATAAAAAAAGTTTATAGAACCTATGTAATTGAAGAGGTCTATGAATGAGTGGGTGGGAGCACAGTTTGGTATTGTTGACTGAGCATCAGTGTAAGAACTAGACAGAGTTCTTTTCTAATTGCCACCACAGTTTGAGTTTTGTAGCAAGAGGATGCTTTAGTCCAGGGGTTCTTGAACAGTCTATGAACTAGCAGTGACATGGACTGAATTGGGTGCCTCTCTCCTCCACCGGAAAAGATACCTAGAGTCTTTAGAGGTAACCAAGTTAAAATGAGGTCATTGGAGTGAGTCTAAATCCAATAGGACTGGTGTCCTTGTAAAAAGGGACATTTGGACCCACAGATAGACATGCATAAAAGAGAAATAACATGAACAGACACAGGGAGAAGATGGTCATCTACAAGCCAGGAGGGGGATTTGGAACAGATTCTCCCTCTCAACCCTCAGAAGGAACCAGCCCTGCGGACACCTTGCTTTTGCATTTCTAGCTTCCAGACTGTTACACAATAAGACACCGCTGTGGCACTTTGTTACGGCAGCCCTAGTGAATGAATGCAGGCGGTTAGTGCATATTATTTTACAACTGTGTACAAGATTTTGTGTGTTTGTGAGTGGAAGAACACATTTTTCCTCCTTTCCCTTCCTCTTCCTACCACTGGACAAAGTGCTAGGATAATGGAAGGAAACGGGTTCTTTAGAAAGCATTATCTTAAATAGGCAGAAGTGGGTCAATGTCCTGGGAAAGGGGTCACTGTTTTCAGTTTCATATTGGAGAAGGGGTATTATCAGAGACTCCTGATTGAGGAAGACGAGATAAGCCCCAGAAGGATGCCCACATTCTGCTGAGAATTTTTGGCAGGCAAGATGCCTCTCTACTGCCCCTGTGGGAATGGGGTGGGCAAAATCCTCAATGAGAAGTCTCAAAGCTGTGGGTAGTGGAGGAAGGGGAAAAGCCAGCCCTGTAGCAATGAAGGTACAGGGCTTTTTCCAGACCAGGAGGGCTCTGCTCCAGAATGGAGTGTGATATAAATTCATTAAATGCACCATAAATGGACTATGAGAGCATTTGGAAATAGTCTTGTCTGGGACCTAGGGTGGTGCATGATGACCTGTGCTATGAGGGGAGTAAAGAAACTCTGGGGGTACTTAGGGCAGTTCTACCTCTGAGGATGGAGACTGTGGTGACAAAATGAGATTGCTGGGTCTGCTGCATTCAAGGCAAGTCCTTTCCCCAAAGGCAGTCTGTCTAGAAATCACTCAATTAGCAAACCTCTAGAATTGATTCACATTGACATTTTTGTTTGTTTGAGGGCTAGACATCTGAATCCTTGATCATTTATTGGTGGTAATGGACTGTTTAATCTACTCTTTTTCCCTATCACATATCACACAGTTACAGAAAAGAATCTTAACAATCTAAAGATTTCTCTCTTGGATCTATTCTGATCAAAGAAGACATTTTGAGATCTATTTACCACCAAAAGTGTTTTGTGTGAGATTAAAAAGTCTAAGACTAGTCCACTGTCACCTGCAGAGGCATTGGCAATCCAAGATACATAACAGATGGATACTAAACAGAATTTGAACCCAACATTCAGTCTAATAAAAGGCCAGCTGGGATACCTTCAAGTTTATAAAGTTTGTTTGAAGGTAGGACCAAGCCAGGGCTCAGAACGCAGAACGCTCTCCTATTCATTTGCAGTTTGGTGGGGGAGAGGGTCTGCTATTTCTCAGGAGGCTGACCTTATCTCCTATGGGAGCTTAAAAGCTTTGATTCCAAAATCAGCAAGAGTTCCCTCTACTCTCTTACTCTCCCTAGGGGGAGAGAGAGAGAGATAAACAGATGAATACTTGAAAGTGAGGGTTTAGGGATTCAGTGATTCTTCCTCTGAGGTGTGTGGGGAGATTTTTACCATTCCGAATCAGGGAGGAAATGCATCCCTTGTAAAGAACTTAATCTGAAGCCAGCAGTATTCAGATGAGGACTGAAAATGTTATACTGGAAACAGAGTGCCCTATGGGGTGTACTGGTATGGCAGAGGGCGTGCTGGTGGTGCAGAGCTGTGTCTAAGCTCTTGGTCCCGGGACACTGCTACAAGTCTAGAGACTGAACGGTGTAGGCCAAGGTGGGGAGAAACCTCAATACCTCTTCACCCACAGGTGGGGTTAGGGAGGGATACTGGTCTCCGTGAAGACTGAGAGATTTCCATGGAGGGGGCATATCAGAGTGGGTCTGTTTGCTCCTTTTCTCACTGGTGGAAACACGCGTAAGAACACACTGGAGGTGCACAGGATTTCTGGGCACTGTGAAAGTGCTCATTACCAGGAAGCTATCACATCTCAAATGCAGACATCCATGAACTCCTCTTTACCTCCCTAGATGCTTTGCCCAGGAACCATCTAGATGGCATTTGGTAAAGGGCTGACTATCTGAACATACAAAGAAAATATTCTACAGGCAAAAAATGAAAGAGGAACCTCTTTGGTGTGAAAAGATCCTTGGAAAAGATAAAGCTGGAGTAGGAGAGGGGGTTTCCCTGCTCAGGTGGTGGCTATGTGGATGTGTGAAGGGTTAAGAACTTAGGTTCAACCCCAGTCAGAAGTCAAATCTGAGGGAATGCACTGTTTGGTATATGCTTTTGGATTCTGTATGTGTTATGAGCTAACAGTAAGACAATTGAGGTCTAGACTTTACATTTTCCATGAGAAGCCAATAATACTAGAGTGTCAGGAAGATGTGTGATCTTCTCCCTAGGGGACATACAGCTTGAAAGACGATGTAATTTGAGAACCATTACTTGAATTATGGTTCTTGTATTTTCCCTTGCCAGCTGTTATAGCTGGGGACAGAGGATGCTGAAAGGTATGATGGCCACCATTGGATGTAGCCTACTCTGTGCTGGGTTCATGTACACATAACCCCTTATTAATCCTCACAAAACTCCAGGAGGTAGATATTATCACCTCTATTTTCATAATGAAGGATTTGGAGCTCTACAAGTTTAAATGATTTAACCAAGGTCAACAGTGGATCAACCATGGTGAAGAGCTTGGATTCAGATTGAGTTCTGCCCTCGTCCACAGCCCTGTCCGGGTTCTGTTCCTCTTACCACACTGTCTCCTTGGATGTATGAGTGTGTGTGCGTGTGTGTGTAAAGAGTCTTCTTTTGAGTAGAATGGTACTACTCACATGGCTAGAGGCTAGATGCCTTTCTTCCTTAGGCTTTCACCTTGGCAGCTTTGGGACAAAACTACATGGTTAATCCCCACCTCTATATTGAAGGTTCAAGTGAGGCTCAAAGCTGGGATTGTCTTGTCGAATTATTTTGTTAACCATCTTTATCGAGCAAGGAACTTTTAAAATGCATTATTCCTCTGAATATATTTATGTGAGGAACACTGAGTGAATTCAGTGGGAGACTGAAAGGGTTTGGGGGCCTTCACCAGAAATGTTGATTTATATGCACATATTTTGCCAAGTGAGATTTGTAAATTATAATATTTTATTCAATCCTTTTCTTTTGAGTCATGCAAAATATTCTTGAAACTATTCCTTGAAAATAATTTCATTGTGTCAAAGAGCTAAGGCTGTGGAGGGGATAGTATGAGGTCTGTTGCTGAGGGGAGAATGAAATAACCTTTAGTGAAAATTGAATCCAAATGGCTACAGATGATGGAGTTGACGTTGTGTCATTTAGCTTGTTTCACCACTGTGCTTTTCAGAATCTCCTGCAGCAACAGTGGTAAACAAAACCTTTGAAAATGTTGCTTCTCAGAGGTCTTACCATCACAGGAAAGAAATCTGAGTCTAGCCATTCTTGCCTCCGTTTGCTAAGATCAGAATTTCATTGGCTTGTCCGTTTTATGTTGTGCTTATGAACATATTTAACAAGTTGGTTCTCAGTACTTCTTCTTTCCTCAGTGTAAACACTGACCACTTTCATGGGTGGAAACATTGATATTCTTTTAAATTTGTTAAGGTCTTTGCATCTATTCTATCTTGCAAAGTTGGGCTTAGTCATCACATTATGTTGGGAATGCAAGATGGAGCTTTTCTCATTTCTCAGTCAATGTTTAACATGCTTTATTTAGTGGCAGAAAGCAAAGAATGCAGTGGTAGATGATTCCTGAGAGCTCTGAAATCCAGAAAAATTTCCTGGGAATTCTGAAACAGATTTTTTATGTTTCTTTTAATTTATGAGCTGAGGAAGTGATCAATATTAATATTCAAGGGGCTTGAATAGGAAACTATGTCAGGGAAAATTATTTTTGGTTCTTGATGACCAGTAATGAGACAATTGTACCATATTTACTCATATTTTTCTCTACACAGGCATTTCTGTCCATTTCTCACCTCCTCACCCTTCCCAGCTCCTACCAACTATGCCTCTAGTTTGAGGATAAAATCTGTGTCTCCTCGGAACCTGCTACATTTTTCTAGTTTAGGTTCTGTAGTTGACAACAGCACCAGATGATGCGTGGAAGCCTTTGTGAGAGCAGCTGAAGATACCAGAAACTTCCTGTTCCTGGAGTGTTTCCTAAGAGTTGCCAAGTTGGGTAATTTCTTAGCATATATGGCTTCCTTCTCTGGGGTCCCCTGGCCATTGGTTATATTTGAAGGCATTTTTAACTTGCATGATTTCTCCTCACTGCCCCACTATAGTTGTAAAATACTTTAGTTAAAGGGGAATTATTACTTAAATAAATGCAGAACACTCCTGGATCTGCCTCTTCATGTTTATTCACATGGAATAAACCTAGTTCTGTTCAGAATATCCATAGTCAAAAAATGCAGGGTTTATATTCCCTCATGTCTCAGGTTTACAAATGTTCCTATGTTGTCAAGGCTCCTCTTCCAGAGGAGTTGAAATGATATTTGGGTATGCCAAAGTTATATTTTTAAAAGTGTAGGAGATTCTTGGTTTTTAGTTTCTTACAATAAACATTAGGAGTGTTCTAAGCTGAGGGTATTCTGTTAATTCTCACTTAATATTCCTTTCTTTCTTTTCTTAAGTTATATTAGATCTTCTCACCATTCCCAGGAAAAACAATAGCTGTTTTTTTTCTAAGTGTCCCTTCTATATCTGCAGTTTCTGCCGATTTCTATCCAGGTTCTCTACTGGTTATAGTAGAAATCATAAGGCTGATGGGTAAATATCTGTTTGGGTTTTAGAAGCAGGCCCATAAAGGGGTTAAATAGCACAGAGAACATTGAAACCAAAGTAATAAAGGAGAGAAAAATGTTAATGCATGCCAGACAGCAGTAACAAACCATGTAATAAATAGTAAATGTTTTAGTCCAGTTGAGATGCTCTAACAAAATACTGCCAACTGGGTTGCTTGTAAACAACAGAAATGTATTACTCACAATTCTGGAGGCTGGGAGGTCCAAGATCAAGGCACCAGTGGATTCAGTGTCTGGGGGGATCTGCTTTCTAGCTCATAAAGCAGCTGTTTTCTCATTATAACTACACATGGAAGGGGCCAGGGTGCTCTCTGGGGCCTCTTTTTTTAAGAGCAATACTTTCACAGGGGCTCCACCTTCATAACCCAATCGTCTCCCAAAGCCCACCTCCAGATACCTGTAAACTGGGGGTTAGGTTTATGGCATATGACTTTTGAGGGAACACAAACATTGAATCTATTGCAGTAGGGAATTAAAATAAGATGTATTTCTCCAGAGCTTATTTCTTTAGTATCTCAAGACTGAACTTTTGAAAGACACACAAGAAAAATTCCCTTTACTAAGGACTTAATATAATGGAAATCTCTTCAGTATTTCAGTATCTAGTAAACTATCTATCCCCTGCCAGACTGAGGAGCCTCAAAAAAAATATCAGGCTGAAGAGGGGTCTGTAAAGTATGCAAACTGAAGCATATAAAGAAAACAAAGTTGCAAATGTGGACACAAATGTTAGAAAAATGTAGGTCTCAGTGAAGAGTTTTAACATATATGTAATTCGAATCCCAAAAGGAGAGGGAACATCCCAAAGGAATCGGACAGAAATATTTGAAGTTATAATGGCTACAAGTTTTCAAACCTCCAAAAGAGATCAAGTCAATAATTGAAAGGGTCCATAAATTACAAATGAAATAAAAATTTCAGACCTCAGTCACATAATAATAATGCTGAAAATCAAAAACTAAAAGCGCATCTTAAAAACAACAAAGACACATTCCTTTCAAGGGTCAGCAGTAAGACCTGACCACAGACTTAAAAAAGCAAAAACAAAAAACCCAATAAAAACCTGGGGACAACTGAATGAAATTTTTAAAGCACTCAAAATATTTTTGCCAACCTAGAATTCTATTTACAACCAGGGACAGTGAAAGTGAATGAATGGTTTTTTTTTTAGACAAACAAAACTCAAGAAAATTCATTGCCAAAATTCCATTTATTTATTTATTAAACACTATATGCCAAGAACTATGCTAGGCAGTATTTATAAATCATTTTTCTTAAATCCAATAACAAATCAATGAAGCAATATTATAATTATTACCATTTTGTACATGAGAAAACTGTGACTCATAAAGTTTAAGACCAAAAACAATTAAGTTGCAGAGTTAGCTTTCAAGTCCCTAACCTCAGAATCCATATTTTTAATTATGTTACTATAATTGTGTTCAGGAGATGATGGATCATACAATTGTAAATGCATTGATTCAGTCCCTGAGTGCCTTGAATCTCTCAAACCTTTTGGGAATGTCAGCGGTTTGTGCTTTGACATAGTTAGGTTTTTAAGAATGCAGTGCTCTATCACAGATCCATCACTAAACCTAATTTCTTTGCTCATTCATTCTTTTATTTATTTTGAGAGCCCATTCTGTGCCAGATACTTCGATAGACATAAGTATTATATTTTTATAAGCATAATTTTATAGGCCTAAACATCATACTCACTGTCCTTAAGTAGCACTTGGCATAGTAGGAAATACAGATAAAAGCATAAATTACAATGTAATACCATAAATGTTATAACAACTGTCAGTAGCTGGCATTACTGGGCACTTATCAAATCCAAAGTATTGTTTCACCCCACCCCCCAGCTTTATTGAGGTATAATTGGTATGCAAAAAACTGCACACAGTTAATATATTCAATTTGGTGAGTTTGGACATATGTATGAATTTATGTTATAATCAAGGTAATAAACATATCTATCACCTCCAAAAGTTTCATTTTGCCATTCACCCCCACCCCGCTTCTTTTTGGTAAGAAGAACTAGACCTACCCTCTCAACAAATTTTTAGGTGTATAATAATTTGTTAAATACAGGCACTGTGTCAGACAGTAGATCTTTGGAACTTACTCCTGTTGCATAACTGTAACTTTATACTCACTGAACAATGACTACCTAGCTCTCCCTGCCCCCATCCCCTGGTAACTATTCTACTGTCTACTTTGGCAACCAGAACATGGAGAGGCTCAGGGGTATACTGTTAGGAAGCAGCTTATATAGTGAGAAAACAGTGACTTTATTCTTCATAGAGATTGATTACAGTATTACAGTTGTCAGTAGTTACCTCATATCAACTATGGGAAATGGCTCAAGTTTTACTTGTCATTTGCAGGGACACAAGCAAGAAATGATCCAGATCAAGTTAGTATTGCAAAATACACTGAATTAAGCTTTGTTTGCATAACTAAACAGCTGGGAATTTTCAAGGTTGGTCTCCATTTGTTTCTGATTTTAACAAGTACCAATTACCTATTTTTACTATTGTTTTCTTTACTTTTGATGTCATATCCAGGAAATCATTGCTGAGACTAAGCTTTTTCCTTCTAATGTTGGGATGATGATTTTTAAGAAAATAAGATTTAGATTCTGGACATTCCTAAGGAACAGGGTCAGGGTATTAAGATGTATAGGGAGATCAAATAACGTATTTGAGATTTTTCCGGTTGGTTCTTTGATATGTAAGCAAGAAGGATGAAAAAAAGGCAGCTAGAGGGAGGGAATGTTTGAATATTATGACTTTTTGCTGTCATGGGCTTGGTTTTTACTTTTGAGAAATTGCATTTCACTTTGAAACCTCACATGTTGCTATGATAAAATGGGTGGGTCACTTCACCTTGGAAGAATAATATAAATCATTTCAACTTTGCAAAGCAAGTACTTTGTTTTCTCTTAAAGTGAAGATAAGTTCTTGCCAAAAGGAAGGAAAAATCGTTAGAGTGTTTAATTTTTCTCTGACAATGTCTGTCATTTATTAGTATTCTTTGAATGAATTGTCCTTTGATTTTATTTTGGATGGGGTGAGATGATTTTTAAGACCCAGGGAAGAGTTGATGTTGCAACTTGAATCCAAAGGCAGAAGTCCCTCTTCCTTATGGAAAATCAATCTTTTTTTCCAAAATCCTTCAACTGATTGATAAGGCTTACTCACATTATGGAGTGTAATCTGCTCTACTCAAAGTCTACTGATTTTAATGTTAGCCATCTGAAAAATACCTTCACAACAAAATCCAGTTGTGTTTGATCAACTACCTGGGTATCATAGTATATATTATGTATCTTTCTCATTTCCACTATATCCTATCCATAGGAGCAGGTGGCTTTGTATATTAATTACCACTATTTTCAGGATATATACCATTGGTTACATGAGCCAAAAGCCCATATTTCAATGGTATTCTTAGGTGTTAATTTAACTCCCTTTCCCTAACATATTTTTAGTCTTTCTGCCCTGTCATGACAATACTCAGACTATTTAGATTCTACATGCTTATACAGCATGAAATACTGTCTCATCTTTAGGGTCATTTACTTCACTAAAAACGTAATTCTAATTATAATTGGAGAAACATTTACTGAAAAACTGAAAAACAAGAAGTATACCCTCCATCATAGCAAACAATTGAAGAATTAATTGTATGTAAAAGCTTATGGGTTCAAAATACACTTGAAATACTAAAATAGCAGCCCTTTGAGAGTCAAATTCCTCAAAACTAGTTTCAATCTCATAACTACAAAGACTTTTAACAGAAAAATCATTAGTAAAAACTATTATACAAACTTGTCAAAGTGACCTACTGATTAAAATTCCTTATGCCATAATGGTGTACTTATGTCAACTATAGTTTCAAAATGCAACTTCTATTTTAGAAAAATTACTGTATTTCTGTAACCATGGCCTTATAATTACATTTCTTTACATGCAAAATTATCTTATATAAGCATGATAGACACCCATGAAATAAAAACAGTATGTAGTGTTACCTGCAATTATTTTAATTTTAATTTTATTATGTTTACAAATTCTTTGCTTAATTCTGTACTTAATGGATAACATTGATAATATATTCTTAATCACAAGATAGTAGGACATCAATGTTAGTTATGAATATATAGACTATGAAATACTAACTTTGATTCATTATATGATTTCAACACTGACTTAAAACCGGGAAAATTTTATCTATTAGAACTTGAGAATCAAATAGTATGACTCATAGACCTTCTCAGCAGTATATTAGTCTCATCAAAAGATGTGCTCTACTCATGAGCTGTGCTATCTTTAGATTTAAAAAGACAGATTTAAATCAAGCTATGTTAACATTCACAAGACCTGATACTTGTTAAGGACAGTGCTTCAAAATCTTGATGCAATCCTTGAAATGGCACCTATGGAATATTTCAAAAGCTGATCTGCATCCATACTCTAAATTAACTGAGGAGCTCATATAACATTAACCTTTTCAGTTAAACATTGAGAGCTTAAATTCCTCCTCAATGTCATGCCCAATTAGCTACAGCACCAGAACCACTAGTGTCTTATCAGCAATTCTAACACCAGTTAGCAACTTTCAATTTAAATTTCTGGTTCTATTTTTACACTACCACCCTTGATCAAAACACTTGAAGTAACCAAACACCCAGCCCCTTTAGAGAGAAAAGGAAGTGAAATGTATTTGCCTCTTTCATTACCTTACAATATTAGAATTACCTATTGTAATCTTGATTATATTTCCAACAATCCGTTCCTCTTACCAAACCGTTTTATTAAGAACTACATAATCCATTACATTCCAGCAGTGAGTAGTCTAATTACTCTTAAAACAACTAAAGTTAATTCATAGCCACTGAGGACAAACTTGATCTCTAATATTTATGTGACTTGTTTTATTTATTGGGACTACAGACCTGCCAGTTGTGCTATTCCAGACATTTTCCACAATCACTCAAATCTCAATAACCCTACAAATTGCAGTCCTACTAAATCAGCAGAAACAGTTATTACTGGTTTCCTTTATAAGACCAAAACCTCATTTTACATTTTGTAACCCAAGGAACATCTTTTATACTTATTCCTATGTTGGTAGTCAACCAACAGCCCTTGCTGTGCAGCTTATAGCAAATGTTACAGCTGGTCATCTATTAATTCACCTAATGAGAGGAGGCCCTATTGCCAGTTAACCCATTGGTACTCTCAATTGAATTTGTTATTTTAGTTCTTTCTACAGATTTAGAGTTAGGCATAGCTTTAATTCCATATGATTTCATTCTCTTAGGAAATATATCAAGACTCATCAAAAATATACTTAGAAAACATATACTCATATAGGAAACCAATCTCTTAGCCATTAACAGAAGCAGTATTGATCTTATTACCTATTAATTATCTCAGGATTGATTAATGATTCCACTTCAATCTTATTAATAGTAGGAATATTAACCATCACATTAACAATATACTAATGATGATGAGACATTGTGTAAGAGTGTATTTCCCAAGATTGTTGCACACAACAATTGTACAAAATGGCATTGATATGGAAAAATATCTCTTCATTCTGTCAGAAGCATTTTTCTGTTTTCTCAAACTTAACCCTATGCCAGATGTTGGCAGATCCTGAGCAGCAACATATATTTATTTACCTAAATAAAAATGCCATTATTGCACTTTTCAATCCTTCCAGCTTCTCACATTCTTATTACTTGAGCCCACCACTATCAAATAGCAGGAAATCACAAACATATAATACAACCAGTATTTATCACCGCTGCTGTAGGAGTTTACGTTATTATAAACTTCAGAATAATATGAAAGAGATTCACTGTTTCTGACAACATCTATAGCTCACCATTTTTTAGAGAGAGAAGGTGTCATGGATAAGATGTCATTGGTGCTCTTAATGGGTCAACTAAAATTTTATTTCATCTTATCAGCATTTTGGGTTTGAAGCTGCCACCTGATAGTGTCCCTTTGTAAATGTTATGTAACTATTCCTTTATGTATCAGTTTATTGATGAGGAGCCTACTTTTTAAGTATTCACAGTATAACTGGCTTCAAATCAACTACTTTTTACACAAACTCAAGAGTGCTTTAATACAATCACTAGAATTAATACACTATTCATTTATTTATTAGTAATGATTACAATCTCATCATCACAGAAATGTATTCATAGAAAATCAAGTCCAATCTGGGATGACCCATTAGGATCTGCTTGCCTACCATATTCAGTAACATTCTTCATAGAGGCAATTACATTCTTACTATTTGATTCCGAAATTATGCTGCTTTGATCACTACCTTGGGCTTTCCACCTACAAATTATAATCCACCTACAAACTATGCTTATTATAGTATATGTTCTCATTCCACTCTCAGCCAACCCACAAATGAATCAGGGATACTTGAAGAAGAATGGGCCTCAGTAGGAAGTCTTGCTTTCATTTTTACATTCTTTCATCATTGTCTTAACAAGTATCATGTCAACACATTATTTTAAAAACTCTGCTGAACACCCTGACATGGGAAAGTGCCCTGTGGTACCAACTGTGCCCCACTCACGCCCCTTCAGGGCTACTCTAGGGCCAGATGCATCTCTGAATGCACATATTTTGACTGTTTCTTCTTGCTGAAGAAGTCAATACAATCAAGGGTGGCCTCTGCCCACAATGTGAGCAGATAAGAAATGCAGGACAGGTGGGCCTCCTGCCTGCCCTTAGCCCTTTTCCAGGGCTCCTTGCCTTTCTCCAGGTCTGTTGAATCCTCATCCTTACAGACTCTTCTACTCCAAGTCATTTCCTCAGCAGCAAGGGCTTCCTGCATTGCCTTGCTCCCCAGACCCCTCAGAGAAATGGGAACCTAATTATCTCAGCTCTGTCTTATTGTGCCCAGTGACCACAGGTTAGCGATACTGAGAAATCTAAACCTTCTTAGAGCCCCAGGTCAAGTGAACCAATACAAATCTATCCAGTTCATTTTACATCTAAGCAAATATACCAGTTATCAAATCTGACTTCCATTCCTTTGGATTCTAATATCAGAGTGAGATAACTACACACAGAACTGTAAGAACACTCTCAAAGTGTGCCTGGCAGTTTGGAATCACTTATCCACCCCCTGACTTTCTTAGAAATCCTTTTCTCCTTTCACTTACAACCAAAAGACAATAGAAACAGACATTATGGGGAGAATCCTTATAGGGAGAGGCTCTCCTTTCAAAGGCCAGTTGCGGGTAGACAAGCTGGTGTGGACCCAGCTTGTTTAGTGCTCGCAGCCCCTTCTCCCTGCCCTTTTGGGTCTGTCATTTTGGTTGACTTGCTGTCACCTTCTTCCTCCAGTTTCCTCTCAAGGAAGGATCCACTAAGAGCTGATGTCAGTCACGTGTATCTCAGCATGAAGGGAAGTCCTCAGTGACCTTTCGTCTCCTAAGGACAGTAGGCCTGGTCTCTGTTGGACATCTCATTCCTTGGTAGTGTGTCAGTGCAAGAGGGATGCTTTGGCTGGGCTCACCCTAGTCCCAGTCCTTACAGCGGCTAAGGCAGCCATTCTAGGTGTGGCCCTTGGTTGGACAGCATCAGCAACATCTGGGCACTTGTTCGGAATGCTCACATGTTGCTCACACCACATCTCCTGAGAAGTTTGGGAAGGTGACGGGGAGGCAGCGATGTGGAATCTCCCTCAGGTTTGGGAACTACTGCCCAGAATCACCACCATCCGCCCCATCTAAGGCCAGCAGGCCTAGTTGCTCTGACGGTATCTATTGTACAAAGTTATTATGTGTGGAAAATTTGTTGTAATCATATGAACAAAGCACTGGGAAGGGCCCAGGGATTAATATTTGCGATTATGGGAGACCCTGGGATTAATTTTTTGTGATGAATAGTACTTTGTAATGGGATTTTATGCGCCTAAGAGAAGATGATTTGCTAATGGAATTAAGAGCACAAACCAGGGAAATGCTCATCTATTTGGGAGCCTGAATTTGCATTTAAACAATGAATAGGCTAATTACAGCTTGATCCGTTCAAGTGCAAGACTTCCTTATTCTCTTCTCAACCAGTGTTATCCTGTCCTTGGAAGTAATGAAACTGTATTTCTTTTAAAATGCTCGGAGACCCACCAGACTGATACTTGTTCTCAAATAAGGAAAACTTGCAGGATTTTATAATTTTGAAAATCCTCAAATCTAGCATCAGAAAACAGAAACCATCAACAACAATGAGGAAAGGAAGGAGAAAGAAAGAGGGAGAGAGATGTTGATGGTACAAAAGGCATAACTGGGGAGAGAAACCCAAACAGTGGTGGAGAGTCCTTGCGGGAGAGGGGTGAGAAAGGGTGGGAGAGGGGCTGGGAGACACTGCCGTGGAGAAAAAGTGCTACATGTCTCTGTTTCCAAACTTTAAAATTATTAGGTGGTTAAATGGCTTCCCATGTATTTTATATATTAAAGTTAAAATGCTGAACTAAGACCAAGAGATGTAAGATGAGAGGAGGAAAGAAGAAAGCAGGGGAAAGAGGTGGAGGGGCAGTATGGACATCATAAATAATAACAACTTTATTGCTTCACAGTATCTGTTTACAAAACACTTCTTTCTCATAATACTGTGATGGAGGCAGAGGTTAGCAATATTCACTCCATTTTGTACAGTAGGAGACTGTATGAAAGACCACTGAGGTCCCAAGGCAGTGGTCAGGGATGTGTCAGGTACCCAGCAAGTGATGGAACCCTACTGTAGAGATAAAAGGAGACCAATCGATGACAGGAAGCAAACGCTATTTATTCAGAGCTTGTTCTAGCCAGGGAGGCAGCCACTGCCCTTGTGCTCTGGCAGAGACTCAAAGATAGGCAGAGGAGTGGAAAGCTTTAAGTGGAAAAAGGGAAGACTTCAGGGGTGCCCTGATTGGAGGCAGTTGGCAGAGGAAGCTGGAGGCGGGCATCCAGTACATATCTGGCTTTCTATAGTTGATCCTAAGTTGGAAACAGACAAATATTAGGGAAGCTGCCAGTTATTAATCAGGTTCTGGACTTTTTGAACCAATTGTTATAGGGATAATTGTTTTTCTTCCTGGATTTTACTGAAGATAGCTGTCTGACCTCCTGTAAGTCTGTCATAGATAACAGGCTGGCTTCCTGGCCTGGTTAATGTAGAAAATGGGCTGGTTTCTGCACGTTGTGGGTCAGGGTTCTATGTTATATATTATCTGGCCATTGTCCATTTGTACATTTAGTCTCTCATTCCCGAGCCCTTTTTTATTTTATTTATATTTTTAAGTAAGACAAAACTTATGTCCTGGTGGGTAGAATTGCAATATTTCCAGAATCTCTCCCCTGACTTTAGTGAATCTCCAAACAATAGGTGTTTCCAAGGGTTGGAGAGAAGTAGTTCATCTTCATATTAATAAGTAATTACAGGGGCGAGCAAGGGCTTGTCTGGACCTGGAGAGGTTGGGCGGGGTCTCTTCTGCAGCCGGGTCGTGAGAGACACAGGAGAGCAGAAGTGAACTGCTTGTAAGAAATACACAGATTTCTCCCACTTTATTTCTCCCTTTGACTGATTTCAGTTTCAAAGGTATTTTGCCCTGGGATTTTCTCCCTGGGGTCAGTCAGTCCTCCACTTTGCTATTTTGCCCAAGGCTATTCTGGAGGGTTCTGGAGCAGCCTTTCTCTGGGTATGTAGATCTTAAGAGCGCCAGCTAGTTCTGTCAGGCAGGTAAATGGATATGAGCAGGATGGAGAGAGAATTAAGGGCAGTAAAGCCAACTACAGGGGACTCAGAGTTAACCAGTTAAAAGTAGAAACCCAGAAAAGACTCAGAGTTAATGAGTTAATCAATTAAAGCTCAAAAGGCCAGGAGCAGCTTGGCCTGGAATGCTTGAATATTCCCCAGATAAAGAAAAGTATCTGAGCACAGCCCATGTCTTCATTGTGTCAATTAGATCATGCCATTGTAAGATTTACTCTGACCTGCTAAAAGGCCCAGCTATAAATGGCATAATAAAGATGGGGAGATTCCACCTTAAAGCTGAAATTGCATTTTAAAACCCAAGAAATTAAGAAGTAAAGTTCTTAACTTACTCTCTAGCGAACAGACAATAACTCGGCCCACCTTGGAGGCAGAGCGGTCAGTCTGAATTGATGATATGCTCCCAGACCAGAAAGCTGGATCCTGGGAGGGGACCAGAGCAGTAAATTTCTTGTGTTAAAAATAATTTTGCAGAATACATGGAGGACTGATAAGAAACTCAATGTCTCAACAAAGATAAACATCTTGAGACCACTTAACAAGTGCACACGCCTAGCCTTTTGTCACATTCCTAAAAATATCCTTAAAAGGGAGAACCCCCAACCTTTCAGCGTGCTCCTCTCTCTGAGGTTGCCAGAAGCCTAAGTGCGTAGTCTTAAACTTTCTCCAACCTTTCAGGGTGCCTCTCCACCCTGAGGTCATCCGCACTTTTCCTCTTTAAGTAACTTTAAATAAAATTTTTAATCTGCTCCACTACTGTGTCTCTGCCCTTCAGTTCTTTGTTGCGGAGGAAACAAGAACTGAAGAAAATAAACAATGCCCCCTAAAAGTTCCATATTAACATTTTATTGGAAGTTAGTAAGTGTAACTCCGGGGAAAGGAAATCCTGGGGCAAAATACCTCTAAAACCAAAATCAAAGGGAGAAATAAAGTTTAAAACCCGTTTATTGCTTACAAACTGCAGTCTGGGGCCACCTCTTTTTCTCCTACTCAGGCAGAAGCAAGCAAGGGCCTCTATCTAACCTCTCAGGTTCAGATAAACCCTCAGTTGACCAGGTAAACCCACTGATATGGAGATGAACTTCTCTCCATCCCGGAGTAATTCCTGTTGATATGCAAATGCTCTGAAGCCACGCGAGATATTCTGGAAATATTACAATTTTACCCACAGCAAGGACAAATTCTTTTTGGCTCCTTGGATACCAAGCCTGTGCCTTTATTGAAATGCAATGAATTAACAACTTTTTGGGCCTATTTGTGCTCAGACTGGATGGATGGCCACCTACCTCAGCTCTGATTTCCTAATCAGCTGCTCCAGCCCCAGGTCTGAGTTTGCAATGCAACAAGGGACTGCTGAAGGCACCCCCTCTCCACCCACCCCTGGAAGGGTCCTGGATGGCAGCCTCCTCAAACTTGCCCAGATCATCTCTCCTGTTAACCAAGGCAGAATTACTGATGCAACAGGTAACAGGTAATTGAAACAATTAGCATACTCATATTACGGAAATTTCTCCCTTTCCCAATTAGGAGGGAATTAAGGGATTTTGAAGTGCAAGGCCAGGCTGCCTTTGGCCGTTTTGGTCTGAAGTGGGAGGAGAGAGGAAGTGAGGGAGCTCTTTGCAGAGAAGCTTCTGCTTTGGTCTGAAGCCATGTCCCTACCCATTGGTGTTGGCAGTTGCCACGTGTGATGCAAGCAAAGCCCCAGTAACCTGACACGCTGCCCCAAATGTCAGCAATTTGAATAGCCTGTCAACATAGAAACAAGAAAACCCATTCAAGAGGCAAAGTGTTTATGTGGGATCAAAGAATTGCAATTCAGAGTACACAGATTCAGGTAGAAACTCAAAATAGTCCTGATGAGATTAAGCATTTTTATGGAAAAAAAAGAAGATTAGGTACACTCTTATTTATTTATTTATTTATTATTATTATTATTTTAGGTATGCTGTTTTAAAGAAGAGGTCACTGATGCTGACAAGCAGGGTTAGATTTGCACTTCATTGATTGGTTAGACAAAGAGGTCAGTAGGCAAAAGTTCACTTTTATCAGTCTTTACAAACAGGATTGTCTTGTTCTTGCTCCCTTCTTGGAATGTTGGCAATCTGGCCTAGTTCAAAGGTTGAAAAACAGGATGTTCGAGGCAGTTCCTCTGAAATGGCTGCTGTGGCTCCATTTGAACATAGCTTACTTAGGTCATTGTGATGCCGGGGTTCTTGTTTGCGGAGCCAAAGAATGAGCTTCACAAACAGTCAAGGTAGGAGAGCAAGGTACAGGCTTTTATTTAGAAATAAAGTGAAAGGACAGAGCTCCCGGTTCATGCCAGGAGGGCACAAGAGAGTCTGTAGTGGTGCCTTGTCTAGAGGGTTTTATAGGCAAGGAGCTGTGTCTTCAAAGCAAGGAGGCCTCCTGCACAGTAGTTCACAAGCTGACCAGGGTGCACTTGTGCAACGGATATTACCTAGAACCTTTCAGGATCTGAAAGAAGGTTTTTCTGTAAAAGCCCTTCATGCTGTAGCCAGTCAGAGCTCTCAGCTATTTGATACTGTGAGAAACGTGCTCACTGGCCCAAACTTAGGTAAAGAGAACAGCAGAGCAGTGTTTTAATGACGGTCTTTCAAGATTGGAAGTCCAGTGAGCAGGCACACTCAGGGCAGTTACAACAAGCAGTTCATTCCTTAGCCTGTGAGTTCCCCCCCCGCCCGGTTCCTTACAGGCAGAGGACCATGGGGTTCACTTTCCCGGATGTTGCCTGTTAGGCTGGAGAAAGGAAAAACAAGGACATGCAAACAGACCAGAGAGATGCCATAGGGGAAGAACAGACCAGACCCCAAAATCTGTGCCGTATATGGAAAGGGGACAGCTCTCCCTGAATTCCATCCTGATGTGCCAACTAAGACCCAGATGTCAGCCTCCTCCCTCTTGGAAAGAAGAAAGTTTCTAGTTGTCTATTATGTCACCTTTAGCCAATCATACCTTTCCACACCCCCTAGGATAGCTTGCCCACTCCTCCCCCTCCTAATCCCTTATAAGCGCCCACCTCCCTAACCGTGTGTGACTTCTCTGGCCTCTGGCAAGAAGGCCACCGAACCTCACCCGGGGGTATTTAAATAAATTACCTGGCCCTTTCTTGCCTCTCTTTGCCTGCTTATTCTGGCTAGAATTTATCTTACATTGCCAAAACAAATTATATCTATATTAGGCTTTTTTTTACATTTGTCTTAATTTCATTGGCTGGTTTAAAACTTTTTCTCCATTTTTTTTCTTTCAAAGAGATATACAGCCCCCTCTTTCTTTTCTTAATCTCCCTCCCCCTCCCAGCCGGAGTGACTCCCTGGTACATGTTCTGACATGTAGACTTCTTGCTAATATCTTTTTGTTTAAACATTAATTCTTCTGGAAATAAATCACATATAGTTTTATGCCATTTCTAACAGCACCATGTTCCATGTTCACACTGGCCTCCTTACCATTCTCAAAAGTGCCACATTCTTCCATACACAGGGCCTCCCAACATGCTGTTTCCCTGCCTCCAATGCTTTACTTCCTCACTCAGCTGGATGCTACACTTCCTTCTAATGGGCTTAACCTGATAAAGAAAATAACATTTTTCAACACGGCCGATAGAGCTAACAGGAGAATCTCAGCCCCCGCCTCAGGAACCTTCCAGGTTCTTCTGCCCTGCTTGCCACACACACCAAACTGCCATGTATATGGAAGTAGAAAAGTATAAATTGCTCCCCTTGCCTGTGCTCGGGGCTCAGACCTTTGGAGATCACTCTCCTCTGAGCCCACCTGTGTGAAAAATAAACCTCTTACCCTCCAGGATCTCCGAGCACTGCTTGGTTCTTCTGTTGGGCGATTCAGTCCAGGTTCTGTAACATTTGGTTCCCTGAAGGGGAAACCCAATCACGCTGGTCCATTGTTGCCACCAGTTTGGGGCAACAGCGGGGCAGTGACGGACCAGGCGCGGACCAGGCGATCATAACGGAGAAGCGTGCCCTGCCTAATCTTTTGGCAGTCTCCCGGCTCAGACTGCCCTGCTCCGCTGTTCCCACTGGACTGAAGGAGACTTGGCAGGTGAGGACCTGGTTCTGACAAAGAATTACAGTAATGCCTGGGACCTCTGACCCAGTCAGACCCATCTGTCGGGGTGGTAGGGGAGCCTGATCACCTCCTAGAGACTTCTTAGAAGTCACAGGTAGGGACTCCCAGGGAGGGAGTATTTAGAATCTGGTCTGAGTGTGTGAGTGATTGTACAGAGCAACTGAAACTATTCAGTCTGTACTAAATCTGATTCCACAGCCTGCACTACGGAATCCGAATGGGCCCTTTGCCGTATTTGCGGTCAGCTGCCACTATATAATGGTGACTCAGCTTCGGCTGACCTGGTCTGGAACTTATACAGGTGCACCTTAGTCAAGGCTGACCAAATTCTCCACAAGAAGAACAAACAGAAGGGCATCTGACTGGTCTCCTATCTGAAGGGGGCACCCTCTCCCTTGTCTGTCTTTGTGGCACCGTTACACAGACACGTCATGGGGTCAGGAAAGAGCAAACTCACAGTTCTCGACACCATGATCAGAAATTTCAGAAATGGGTTTCTGGGGGACAATGGAGTAAAAATGACTCTCACAGGTTGAAAATCCTGTGTGAATCTAAATGGCCCACCTTTGGTATATGATGGCCTCCGTAAGGAACCCTAGATGTCCCAAAAGTTCGCCAAGTCTGGCGGGTAATCACTGGAGATTCAGGTCACCCTGATCAGTTCCCATATATTGGCTCCTGATTAGGAATTGCCCAGACCCTTCCCCCTTGGGTGCAATTCGCTTGCAATAGGCAAAGACAAGGTAGGGTCTTTGTCACCTTGACAAAGCAGCCTACAGAAGGCCAATGGAAGCCTGAGCCTCCACAAATTCTTGCTAGTGATCCAGAGGAGGAATCAGTATTGCCTTGACTTTATGCATCCCCAAGGCTGTCAGCACGCAGTCCCCTGGTCCCAGACATTCTGCCACCATCAGTCTCCCCGCCACCTCCAGGTCCAGTGGACTCACTCTTCCCCAGACCAGCAGACAGACTGCACCCTGACAGGGTTCAGGCACCCTTCAGATGCCAGTTTGAGAGACACGGGAGCCTGAGAAGTGTGATGAAGATGGGACCATCCAGCCTGGCTGGTCCATGCTTTACTATCAACCCTTCTCCATGACTGACCTCCTCAATTGGAAACACAACACCCAGTCATACTTGGAGAAGCCACAAGCCCTGGTTGATCTCATGGAGTCCCTCTTCCAAACCCATTGGCTGACCTGGGAAGACTGCCAACAGCTTCTCCACACCTTATTCACTATGGAAGAAAGAAGGCAGATTATCAGAGGGGCCCACCAATACCTGCAAGAATGCATGCCAGATGGGGTCCTTGATTGGGGTGGATGGGCTGAAATTGCTGTCCCTGAGGAGCACCACAGGTGGGATTTCACCACAACTGAGGGACAGCACCAGATCCACTGATATCAGGAAGCCCTCCTCGAAGGGATCAAAGCCGGGTCCAAAAAGCCCATGAACATGACCAAAATATCTTCAGTCACCCAACAATTAGGAGAGTCTCCTGGGGACTGTTATGAGAGGCTGTGTGAAGCTTGTCACATCTATACCCTCTTTGATCCCGAGTCACAAGAGAGCCGGCAAATGGACAACATCTCATTCGTGGCCCAAGCTGCCCTGGATATCAGACGGAAGCTCCAGAAACTTGAATGCTTCACTGGGATGAACATCACCCAGCTGACTGAAATTGCCAACAAAGTATATTTGAACAGAGAAGTTTGGCTGACAGGGAGGGTGAAAAATGATTGAAGAGAAAGGTCAGTCTCCTGGCAGCTTCCCTAAAGGAAAGGGATGACCAAAAGGCAGAAAGAAACTTACTGTCAAGAGTGGGGACCCCTAGCCAGGGACCAGTGTACTTACTGTAAAGAGAAGAGGCATTGGAAGAACAAGTGCCCCAACTGAGGGAAGGCCCTGAAGCCCAGTCATTACCGGAAGAACCTCACTGTGAGAAATTCATTGGCTTGCTAGGAACAGACTCAGATTGACAATTACCAGGCTCTCTCTCATTCTCAGCCCCCATGAGCCCATGGTCAAAATGAAAGTGGGGGCCAAAACATGACTTTTATGGTTGACACAGGGGCAGAACATTCTGTGGTCACCCTCCCCATAGCCCCCTTCAGTGGAAGGACTGCAGCTATTCTGGGAGCCACCGGGACAAAAGCAGTTCAGCAGCACTTCTGCCAAGCCCGACAATGTGAACTTGGGGGCCCCAAGGTCCAACATGAATTTCTCTACCTACCTGAGTGCCCCATTCCCCTCCTCAGATGAGATGTACTCTCAAAACTTAGAGCCCAAGTAACTTTTGAACCCACTGGACATACCAGCCTCAAGCTAAATCCAGGGCAAGAAGAGCCAGGGTCCCTCATACTGGCAATAACCACACCCAGGGAAGAGGAGTGGAGGCTATTCTGTGCCCAGGCCCCCTCAAGCAGCCCACCTGAGTTCAGAGCTACCTTCCCCTCTGTGTGGGCGGAAGACAACCCACATGGACTTGCCCATAACTGAGCCCCCGTCATTGTAGAATTGACTCTGGGGACCCAGCCACAGAGACAGTACCCCCTTTCATAAGAGGCAAAAGTAGGCATCCAAGAACACCTGATCAGATTCAGAGAAGCAGGCATTCTAGTCGAGTGCCAGTTGCCCTGGAACACCCCACTCCTACCAGTCAAGAAGCCAGGAGGAGAGTACCAGCCTGTTCAAGACCTGTGAGCCATCAAGAAGCTGACTGTCTTTTTGCATCCAGTGGTTTCAAACCTGTTTACTCTCCTCAGCCAGATCCCAGGGTCTGCCAAGTGATTCACTTGCCTAGACCTAAAGGATGCTTTTTTCTGCCTCTGGCTGGCCCCCCAGAGCCAGCCCTTGCTTGCCTTTGAATGGAGTGAACCGGACACGGATACGGGGCTGCAGATGCAGTTAACATGGACGCAGCTGCCACAAGGGCTCAAGAACTCACCCACTCTCTTTGGAGAGGCATTGGCTGAAGACCTTGCCAGCTTTCCAAGGGAAGCCATGTGCTGCACCCTCCTGCAGTATGTAAATTACTTCTTCCTTGCCAGTGATATCCAAGAGAACTGTAGGAGGGCATGAAGGCCCTCGTGCAACTCCTGTCAGGCTTGGGATACCAAGGCTCATGGAAAAAGGCACAAATTTGCCAGCAGCAAGTGTGGTACTTAGGCTTCCTCCTCACCCAGGGAAGAGGCACTAGGGCCAGAGAGGAAAAGAGTCATTACCTCCTTACCCCAGCCCCAGACAAAGAGGGGCCTATGAGAATTCCTGGGGGCTGCAGGGTTCTGCCAGATTTGGATTCCTGGATTCTTGGCAATAGCAGGACCCCTCCACAGCCTCCTGGGGGGGCCAGACAAAGAGCTGCCTGTCTGAACAGAAGAGGCAAGAACCACCTTCCTGGAAATAAAGGCTGCTTTAGGACAGGCACCAGCCCTAGGCCTGCCAGATACAGAAAAGCCCTTCAATCTCCTCGTACATGCAAAGGAAAAGGTGGCCCTTGGGGATCTCACACAGACTGTTGGCCCCTGGCAGCAGTCGGTCACATACTTGTCAAAGAGACTGGATGCAGTTGTGGTAAGATGGCCACCCTGCCTCGGGGTGCTAGTGACCACAGTTCTACTTATTAAGGAGGCAAACTTACCCTGGGACTAGAACTGAATATCAAGGTTCCCATACTGTCGTGCCCCTCATGAACACACAGGGATACCACTTCCTCTCCAATTCTTGGCTAGTGCAATACCAAGGGCTTCTCTGTGAAAACCTGCGGGTCACTCTGGAAACAGTACAGACACTGAATCCAGCAACATTCCTCCCCACCAAAGAGGGGAAACCAGATCATGACTGTTTTGGGGGAACTGATGAAGTCTACGTGAGTTGTCTGGATTGTGGGATCAAGCAATACAGACAGAATCCAGAATTCAGACTATTTAGTGATGGCAGCAGT
Source organism: Manis javanica (assembly GCF_040802235.1). Classification (NCBI taxonomy): domain Eukaryota; kingdom Metazoa; phylum Chordata; class Mammalia; order Pholidota; family Manidae; genus Manis; species Manis javanica. The sequence goes on from NC_133158.1 coordinate 148,214,908, forward strand.
TACTTAGAAGAAAGTATCTGGAGAGTAGATTATTCAGTGACCACTGTCACTGAGGTCTTAGAAGCTAAAGACGTACCGCCCATATGGTCAGCACAACGGGCCAAATTACTTGCTTTAATCCAAGCCCTCACCATCAGCGAGAGCAAGCGAGTCAATATCTACACCAAGTCCCGATATGCCTTTGCCACTGTACACATACATGGGGCAATCTATAAGGAAAGAAGTCTCCTCACTACAGCAGGAAAAACAATCAAGAACAAGGAAGAGATACTGAAACTCCTCTAGGCTGTTTGGCTCCCAGAAGAAGTAGCAATTCTACATTGCAAAGGACACCAAAAGGGAAATGACCCTATAACACAGGGGAATTGGCTGGCAGATGAAGCAGCTAGAGCATCAGCCTTTAAGGAGACAGGTGAAGCTCCTTCCCTCACAATGGCCCTAACACCCCCAGTGAAGGCCCCTCCACCCAAATACAATGAAAAGGAGAAAGACTGGGCCATGGCTGAAGGAGCCACCCTAGACACCTCTTTGTCCCAACTGCAACAGGAAGGCATCTAGTCAGCAAGTACCATCAGCTCACCCATCTAGGAAGGACTGCAGTGGAAGCCCTCCTCAAGAAACAATACTACATCAGCCAGTTGCCACACACTAGGGCAACAAGTGCATAGTGTGTGACTTGTGCCAGGAATAATGCTCAATCTGTGCCACAACCCCCGCCAGGTATCCAAAGGGCAGGAGCTGTCCCCTTTGAAGACCTAGCAGAAACTTACTGTGCCCCCACAGAATTTTTTGCCTGTGTGAAGTGTTGCCTTCTGATGCCTCCAGATGAGCTGGACAGGTTTATACATGCTGGTCTTCCTCACCCCTGACATGTCTGTCTGGTCTAACCAAGAGGTTGAACAAGCTCTCAGCCCCTTTCCAAGGATAGAAAAGTGGGTGGCTCTAAGCATGATTTTGTTGGGTGTGGGAACACTTGCAGGAATTGGAACAGGGGCAGCTAGCTTAGGCTCTTCACTCCATTTTTATCACAAACTTTCTCAAGAACTAAATGAAGACATGAAAAAGTTTGCAGGCTCCCTCCTTTCCCTGCAAGGTCAGATTAATTCGCTTGTGGCAGTCGTACTACAAAACCAATGAGCCCTAGACCTGCTCACAGCTAAAAAGGGAGGAACTGTGTATTCCTAGGGGAAGAGTGCTGTTATTATGTGAAACAATTAAGAATAGTAGCTACAAAAATAAAAAAACTGAAAGAAAGAATATTAAAAAGGAGAAAGGAATTAGAGACTGGGGAGATGTGGGGGAGTCAGCCAGTGGTCCTCCTGGTTGTTCTCATTGGCTGGGCCCCTCATCTCCATCCTCCTCCTCATCACTATAGGCCCCTGTGTACTAAGTGCCCTCATAAAGTTCACAGAAAACACTGTTCTGTTACATATTGAGCCACCACTTGCATACTGGCTCTGCTAGGCTATTGGGCTGTCATAAATCAGGATGATGCCCCCTGAAAACAAAATGTTTAGAGGGGCATCAGAGGGGGCAGTGAGAAGGGAAATAACATTTTCAACATGGCCAATAGGGCTAACAGGAGAACCTCAGCCCCCTCCTTGGGATCCTTCTGGGTTCTTCCGCCCTGCTTGCCGTGCTTGCCAAAGTGCCACTTATACGGAAGTAGAGAAGTATAAATTGCTCCCCTTGCCTGTGCTCAGGGCTCAGACCTTTGGAGATCACTCTCCTCTGAGCCCACCAATCTGAAATAAACCTCCTGCCCCCCAGGACCTCTGAGTGCCACTTGGTTCCTCCATCGGGCGATCCAGTCCAGGTTCTGTAACAAACCATCACTTCCCTGGATACCCTTTTTCTCAGTCTGGTATGTTCCTTTGTTTTTCACTCTCCTGGTGCCCTGTATTTTTCCTTTGAAATGTTTGTGCAGTGAAGGAAAAATTTTCCTCAAGCTTCTTAGCCTCCCTTCCTGGGACTGAAAATTAAACTGACAAAGAGAGATTAAGAGAAGAAAAGCATACACACTTATTTAAGTTTTATATGACACAGGATCCTTCTTAAGGAAATGAAGACCTAAGGAAATGGCTAAACCTGCATGTTTTTATTATAGGTCTGATGAAGTCTGGAAAGTCATGGAAAGATGTGATAGTGTTATGGGCTGAGTTTATTCACCTCGGTCCTTGTCTCGGCTGCAACAAAGAATTGAAAGGCAGAGACAGTTTTATTTGAAATAAAAGTGAAAGTTTTATTTGAAATAAAAATGAAAGTTTTATTTGAATACACTCCAAGGGAGGAGTTGGCCAGAGTCAAGGTAGATAACAGCAAAAAAGAGAAGTCTGATAGTGTTATGGGTTGAGTTTATTCACCTCGGTCCTTGTCTCTGCTGCAACAAAGAATTGAAAGGCAGAGACAGTTTTATTTAAAATAAAAATGAAAGCTTTATTTGAATACACTCCAAGGGTAGAGTGGGCCAGAGTCAAGGTAGACAAAGGCAGGAAAGGGAAGCTCATTGAACTCCTGCTCAGCATTGGATAAATCCCTTGCCAACTCCTAAAGCCAGGGTCACCTGGTGTCCAGTGTCCACTTGAGTCTGCATGGCATGGGTACTAAGTCCCTACCTCTTCAGGATTTGGGGGAGCTGCAGAGCACTGAATGGGGTGAGATTATGTTCTGAGAACTTCCCAAAGCAAAGAAAGGAGATTTTCAGGCAGGCTACTAAAGAGCAAGATTGTACAGCTGCAGTCTTGTTGGGTCACCCAGGTGACGGGAACTTGCAAGCCCAAATCAGAGCTCTCAGCAGCCTCTCCCCACTAATATGGAGTAGAACAGAGAAAGTGACCCACTTGAAGAAAGGGGAGTGTGGGCAACCTCAAAGAAGAAGCACGCTTAAGCTTTTGGGGTCTGGGGTTTTATAAGGCCTGTTTGGGTAGGAGTCAGCATAAGGCATGACATATTAAGATGATTCATAATTCCTTGAAGTTTTGTCTTAATAATAGGGTTATTTAGGTGACTATGTAGTCCAGGTCTCAGTATTTTTTATCCACATGTGTTTATTTACACTTCAGAAGTCTGTCTCCTGTCCTGGTTACATGTTACTTGATTAAGGGGATGGAAGAAGAGAAAGACAGCATTGAGATTAAGTTAAAGAATAAGGTGGGCCTTTTTGCAGGCTAAGTAGATTTTATAATGGCATGATCTACTGGTACAATTAAGACATGAGCTGTTTGTTCTCTGATACTTTTCTTTATCTGGGGAATATCTGGACATTCCAAGTCACTCCTGGCCTTTGGAACTTCAACTAATTAACACATTAATTTTGCAAGTCCTTTCTGGCTCTCTGGTTTTATCTTGTTAACTTTTTGAGTCCCTTTTAGTGGGCTCCGCTAGCTGTATTCTCTCTCCACCCACTCATATTTTATCTTTCTGCCTAACAATAGGACAAAGGTAAGCTAAATGTAGGAAATAGGAAATTTTACCAGGGTCTGTTGGTTCAGATTTCTCTCTGTCCCTTGTCTTTGGAGATAGGTAAGGACATGCCTTTACTCAGGTATAAGGAGGGCACCCCTCACATGAGGGTTTTGTGGCCTGCTTCAGGAAAAGTCAGAAAGTCCTTTCTGAATATGCCATTTCTCAAATTCCTGCAGCTTGAAATGTTCAGTGTACCAAGGTACCACGTTTTGTGTTGGTGTGCTGTGAACCCCATTGTTAGGCTGGAGGAAGGAAAAACAAGGACATGCAAACAGACCAGAGAGATGCCATAGGGGGAGAACAGACCAGACCCCAAGGTCTGTGCCTTATATGGAAAGGGGACAGCTCTTCCTGAATTCCATCCTTCTGATGTGCCAACTAAGACCTGGATGTCAGCCTCCTCCCTCTTGGAAGGAAAAAAAGTTTCTAGTTGTCTATTATGTCACCTTTAGCCAATCATTCCTCTCCACACCCCCTAGGATAGCTTGCCCACTCCTCCCCCTCCTATCCCTTATAAGCCCCCACCTCCTTGACCGGGTGTGACTTCCCCGGCCTGTAGTACCCAGACCGCAGAACATCACCCAGTAGTAGCATTCAACTAAACTACCTGGCCCTTTGTTGCCTCTCTTCGCCTGCTTATTTCAGCTAATTTTTTCTTACACCCATCACTTATCCCAGTTCAAATTGTTGGGGTGATGAGTTTGCTCTCCTTGGTCCTTGTCCCCTCTGCAAAAAATAACTGAAGGGCAGAAGCATGGCAGTGAGGCAGAATGAAAGTTTTATTTGAATATGCTCTAAGGGGGAAAGAGGCTAGAGTCAATCAAGGTAGATAAAAGGTTTATGGCTTATCTGGAGTAGGAAAGAGGGAGTGAAGATTTATGCTTCAAGTCTGGGAAACAGAATAGAATAGCAAAGTGCCCAAGACACTGCTGAAAGAGCACAGAGACAAAGTATAATAAGTTGAGCAGTAAAAAGACTTTTGAAAATAGTGCGGGCAACCTCAGAGAAGAGGTGTGCCTAAGGTTTTCAAGAACGGGGCAAAGGTAAAGGGTAGGGGGTGTAGGCTCTCAGGGAGTCTCATATCATGATTCTATCTCTGGTGAGAGACAATATGTCATTGTCCATAGGTAGTCCTCTAGGTAATTCTGTGGACAAACCTTTTGTTTCTTTATAAGACAGTGGCCACTCTCAAGTATTGAGAACACATCAGTTAAGACTGCTTGCCTTGCCTTAAGATAACTCATTTACTAATTACCAAAGAATGCTAGCCTAACTTTCCAATTCTGTTTCAAAAGTGGAATCTTAGCCTTAGGTGAATTCTCTTGTTCTTAGTATGCTAATCGTGGCATTTTTCAGGAAAATTAATCACAATACTTGTCCCTTGTCTCTGCCCTATGGCACCTGCATTAGCTAGAGCAAGCCTCCAGGTCAGCTCAGAATCAGAGTATGTGAAAAGAACTCACACTGTAGAGGGCCTGAGTCCTTTCTGGCTTTCTGGCTTAATCTGATTAACTCTGAGTTCTTGGTGGGTCCCATCCTCTTTTCATTCCACTCATATCTGTCTTTCTGCTTAACAAAATTAGTATCTATTTGTGTGATTGTTTGTTTTAGTATCTGCCTCACCCATCAGACTGTAAACTTTCTGGGGGCAAGGACCATGTCTACCTCTCCTGCTGAATGCCACCACAGTGCCTGACAGAGCACAGTGCTTGGCACAATAGACACATAATACATTTTTTCTGAATGAATGAAAAACACAATAAAAATTCTGGTACTGCTCTCTTCTGCTCAGTCTGATTCCCCGTGGACTAATCCAACTGCTGGAGTGTCTTTTCTCTGTTCCAATATACTCTACTCAGGTCCTCCAAGTTGGCATGTTCTCTGCCTGAAGAACAACCTACATCCTTCTCTCAGAGACCTCATAGCTGTGTGCCCCAGTTCTTCTCATTCTCTTCCTAGTGCTTGCCTGTGTCCCTCATCAAACCTTCATTCCTTATTCTGTCATTTGTCTTTATTCTCTATATAGGGAGGGATGTTTGAGACTCCAGCAGTCCTTTTTTTTGTCATTTAAAAATGAGCTGTGCATCACATTACAAAGACTGAAGGAGCAACCGCTCAACTAAGGGTGCAATCAGCTTGTGCTCTGAGCAGGACAGCCATGTCTATGCATAACCTTGACATTTGTGCACTGGCAACAGCTGAAAAGATGGTCTCACTGCTGTGAGCACAGATCTGGTAGGGACTAGCTCTCAAGCTAGTAAGTGTATTGTTTGCTGCTTTCTGGAGCAGGTACTGTTAGGGCTGCTTCTGCAAAGCTCCAGGGGTCTCTATTTACATAGAATACAATGTTTGTGGCTCCTTCTCTGAGTTTGCAATGTTTAGGAGGTGCTGTTGTGCGTTCCTATTGATGCATCATTCCAGCGCTTGTGTAAGGATAAAAAAAAGTAGCCCTCCTTTGTGGTTCTGTGGCTTTCTGAGTCTGGGCCCTTAAATCAAATAGGCAATGACTTTATCAAGCTACAAGTATAAAGTACCCCATAGGAATGCCTTAATTTTCCAAAACAATTAATCTGATAACCAGCAACCAGACTGAAATGATTATATTAGAAAGAAAGAAATAAAGAAAGAGAGAGAGAGAGAGAGAGAGAGAGAGAGAGGAGAGAGAGAGAGAGAGAGAAAAAAAAAAAAAAAAAAAAAGAAAGAAAGAAAAAAAGAAAGAAAGAAAGAAAGAAAGAAAGAAAGAAAGAAAAAAAGAAAAAAAGAAAAAAAGAAAGAAAGAAAGGAAGGAAGGAAGGAAGGAAGGAAGGAAGGAAGGAAGGAAGGAAGGAAGGAAGGAAGGAAGAAAGAAAGAAAGAAAGAAAGAAAGAAAGAAAGAAAGAAAGAAAGAAAGAAAGAAAAAAAGAAAGAAAGAAAGAAAGAAAGAAAGAAAGAAAGAAAGAAAGAAAGAAAGAAAGAAAGAAAGAAAGAAAGAAAGAAAGAAAGAAAGAAAGAAAGAAAGAAAGAAAGAAAGAAAGAAAGAAAGAAAGAAAGAAAAAGAAAATCTCTCTAAACCTCCATCTAATCATTTTGTAAGTCTGTAAGTCTGTCAGGACTTTTTTTCACCATTTTGTAAGTCTGTCAGGACTTTTTTTCACTCTTGATTTTAGCATTTGAGTATGTGTGTTTCCTTCTTCTTCCAAACAGGATACATTTCAAATTCATCTGGGATTTAGATCATGGGGAGAGCCTTGTAAAATGACATGGGCTAAGCAGGGTGAGAATGGCAGCCTGGGAAAAGAAAGACAGTGGGTTCCCCTGCTACATTTTTGTTGGGAATATTTTCCACTTGTGCACAGAATAGAAAATCTAAATGACTATTCTCAAAATGCTTATGGATAAAATATATGGATGGTTAGTTAGGTCCTGATGGAAAAGTCTCAGGGGTATGTGTAAGACAACTTGAAATTCAGCCAAATCCTTCCAACATAGGGCTAGATCATGGATCGGAAATATCAGTTAGGAGTCTCTTAGAGTAATTCTGGAAAAATATTATGAGTCCTGAATCAAGGAATTGCCATATAGCAAAGATTCACTGAAGCTGTGAGGACCTGCGACAGAAACTTCTAGTTGGCTACTTAGGGGCCATTCCAATGCACTTCTATTAACTACTTCCCATTACAGTAGCTGAGAAAAGCCAAATGCTCACTATGCAGCCTCCCTTGCAGCTACAGTTTTTTTGGTATGACCTGGTTCTGTCTGTTGAGGCAAGAGAAAAGGAGAGAAGACCATCATGACAGCTATTTTTTTCCTTCCTCATATTATGCAGCTGTCCACTCCTCCTGGCTTTGGACATGCTCATGTAGACCTGATGCCTGCATTTGCAATGACCATTCTGTGATCATGTGAGGAAGTGAGGAATAGAACAGGACATGTTGCCCTGGTAGAGATTGGCCAAGTGGGGTGCTGACATCAGGTATTGTGGTCAGCTAGCCAAGCAGGACATGTTAAGAAACCACTCCTTAGAATGGCCAGCCTGAGAAACAAAGGGAGTTTCTGATTCCAGCCCAGCCCTAGCAACAAGTCCTAGGCAACCAGGTGGACTTCCTCCTTTCCAGTGCTTATAATCCCCTAGACACCACCACCCAAACAGCTGTCTCTCTTGGAGCTCCTCCTGATTAGTGGGAGCTATCTTCTTTTCACTCCTCATTAAAGGCTTTGCTGGTCGCTCTATACTCTTGTCTGTTGGCTTAATTCTTCATCACCTCCAAGATACCATCCTGGGAAAAACAGCATCTCAGCCAGTAACAGAAGGTCATGAAAACTGCAGAGATGTTGATCAGCATCTCCACCCTGTGTTGCTTTTGAGTCAGTTTTAGACCTACTAAGTTCAGATTTAATTTCTTTGTAGTTTAAGATACTTTTAGCTCTTTGTTATTGTTGTTATTATTGTTATTTGCAGCCTAAATCATTCCTAATTGATACAGGACATATGGTTTTCACTAGCCTGTGGAATCAATGAACACTGATAAGGGAAAGCATGGGTTTCTAGCTCCATCATTTACTAGCTATGTGAACTTGAGCAAGGTAATATACATCTTGGAACATGAATTTCCTCATGTGTTAAATAAGCGAATTGGGCAAATGGATCTAAGGTCATACTGTGAAAAAAAAAAAACAGTGCCCTAATACCCTAGAGGTTAAAAAAAAAATAAGGGCAGAAATACAGAATATACTTTAGGGACAACCAAAGGAGACATATGCTCTTAATGTTCCATAGATTGGGTTTAGTTGCCCCAGATGTGACCCAGCATTGTGCAACAAGGAATTTATCCATGGGAGCTCTGTTCTTGCCTAGAGCTTACCTCAGAATATGACACCATCTGCAGCATGTCAGAGGGAGTTTTCTTGTTGCTTTAATATATAATTAGTGGCTGCATCTTACTGTCACTGTCGGCTCTGAGGATGTGGTCTCTGTGGAGACTGCAGCATCTAAAGCTTTGACTGGATGGCTACCATGGCAACGGCTATATTCCTAGCACTGGGGATGTGCTTGTTTTTCTAAAAGCCAAGCATTGGCCTTCTAGTCTGGGGGAAAATATGCTTTCTCGTTCCTGTGTCCTGCCACAGAGCTCTCTAGCCTTACTATTAGTCAGTAGTTATACAACAACTAGACAACTGGTTTTAAGCTACAGTGTAGAAGTTTTTGGGGTGGCACTTCTCTGGGCAGATGCTCATTTGGATAAAATATCCTGGATCTAGTAAAGTACAGCTTCTAAAGGAAAAGAAAGGGATTTGAAGATACACATCCCCTTCTTAGAAAAGCAGGTTTCTATGGAGGCCATTGGCTGAATTTAGCCCTGTCAAGAAGTGAGCACTCTTCTTGTAAAATGTTGGATTCAGGAGGATTTTTAACTGTTTTAGGTTGCTTAGAAGCTTCAATGCATATATACAACTTTCTTTCCACAGAGGTTTAACCACGGTCTGATCATCCCAGTGGTTCACTTTGTTCAGCTCTGGCATTCACCAGCCCCACCCCTCACCCTTCTCTTGCAGGCTAGGCTGCCAGGGCTGGAAGAGCCAAGAAAACTGCTGGAAGCCCACACCTATGTAAAATTTTGAACAACCGAAGTTCCTTGAGTTTTCTCTCTGACCAAGTAAGGGGCTCTGGAAGATCTGTATTTTTTCTGTCTATGAAGGATTCAGATATAATAGTATCTCCAGTTTAGAGAAATAACAGCCATGTCCTATTTGGTTGTTTATACCCAGTGCCTGGCATTATGGGTGAGAGAGCAGTGGGGATACCACTGCTACTAAATAAACTAATCTAAATAGAGATTATTTCTGGGATTGGAGCTTTGGGGACAGGTCTAGAATACTGGGGGGTGGGGGGGATAGGACCACCAGGAGTCTGTTTGCATGTGAAAATAAGAAACCTACTGGGGCAGAACTTCTCTTGAAGTGTAATGAGTCAGCACAAGCTATGCCCAAATTTATGGTCTCAGTCATCAAAATGGCAGGGTAGTTGTGACAATAGAATGGTGCCTGAACCTCATTTATCCTCTGGATATCTGAAGCTTTGGTAGAGAGCAGCAGCTATTAATGAAAACCAAAGTAAAATAGAAAGAACTCTTTTCACACAAACATTTGACAGGACCAAGATATTTGGCCTGCTCTGGCACAGAGTGGACTCAGCCACAGTTGAAGAAAGGCATGGAATGCTAAGTAGGTGCCAGCAGGCTCAGCCTCAGCACTAAGTAGTATAAGGAAAAGTAGTCTAACAGGGGCAACCGCCTGGGAAGAGGGACTGGAAATAATCTCCAGTCTGGATCTCAGTAGCTGGTGCAGGCAAAAGGACTTATTCATGAGCAAACATGAGACCCATGAGGACTCTCACAAACGTAGGAAAATAATTTCAAGGATACAGAAGGTCTAGCCATAGTGGTCCAGCACCAGAAAAATATAACTCAGTTGGCTACTGATCCTGGGCTGGCATGGCCCGGGCAAAGCATTTGTACAGGTATCCACTTCTAATACACCGTGATCGGTGCCATGACAGGAGGAATAGCAAAACATAGTGAGAACATACGAGAGACCCCCTCAAATCGAACTGTAAAGGTTAATGGAAGCTTCTGAGAACAGATGATTTTGCAAGTCAGCCTGAAAGGACAGGAACTGGTTAAGTAAAAAGGGTCAGGAAGAGCATTCTGAGTAGAAGAAAGCACATGTGTCAGGGCAGAGAGGCAAGAGGCATGATGCAAGGAGGGATTGTAAGTTGCCGGGTAAGAGTAGAACTTAGGTTGCCTGTGGGAGAGTGGAGTGGTGGGAGGAGATATAGGAGGGTGGTGACCATGTAGGCAGATGACAAACTGAGAAAGACTTCTGGTGGCATATCAAGGAGTTTGGGCTTAACTTCAAGGCAAGAATTTTCAGTTGGGGGACTGACATGCTTAATTTCCTTTTTGGAGAACTACTTCTAGCAGTGATATGTGGGCCAATGAGCTAGAGATTTGGAGACTCATTAGGAGGTTCTTATAGCAGGTATAGCAAAATTATGAGAACCGGAATTAACAAGCTATAATATTACAGGTGTTTCTTCAGAGAAGGTCAAACTGTTAAGGATGTAATGCAGTTTCCACAAGTGTAAGGGGCATTGTGAGACTCTGCGAATGTAAAGGTGTTCCTTGGGGGTACATAGGTGGGTTCAGATCCCAAAGTCTCCACTGACTGACCAAGGTGTCCTCAGTAAGATATATATGCCAGCTGTCTGAGTCTACATTTTGTTCGTTTATAAAATGTAAATAATGCTACTGACCTCAGGTAGCTGTGAGAGCTGAATGAAACATGAGGTATGTGAAGATTTGCTCATAAGTAGATTAAGATGTATGACTTCCTTTTCCTGCTCTTTTCATGACATACATATGAAAACTTACACTGTGGCTACCTAAATCTAAGTACTAGTTGTTATTTACAGCAAATTACCTCCCCATTTAAATACTACTATGCAGAAATAACTCTCCCAAAAAGCTCAGGAAAGATGTTGAAGCAATAAGCAGTTGTCATATCCCCTTGTGATTTTTATGCCTAGTGAATATAAATTTGATAAATCAAAGAGATAGATTTTTCTAAAATGTACTTCCTAGCGACCTTTTTCTAAGGCTTTATCACCATAATTTTAAAGAAGATGGAAATATGAAAAAATATTTTCTTTGAAACCAAAGGATGCATCTGAGGATTCTGGATATTTTTAACCAGATACAACAGTTTAACACACATTATATTAGCAGTCTCATTTTGTATTTGAGACTTTGATGGGGAATAGATCCTCCAGGTAATGGAATAAGGAGCACTTTCAGTTCTAAGAAGTCCAAAGCTGAATTCTGATAAAAACTATTCTCCAACTTGTTCATGGTGGAGGAACATTAAATAAAAATTGTTTGAGCAGTGAAAACAACCATCATAATCCCCTGGAAACACAAACTGCTGAAGCCCAGTTCTAGATTTTCTGATTCAGTAGGTCTGGGGTGGGTCCCGGGCTTTGCATTTCTAACAAGTCTCCAGGGGATGCTTGTATTAGTCCCCTTGGGCTGCGATGACAAAACATTATAGACTAGGTGGCTAAAACAACAGAAATTTATTTTCTCATAGTTCTTGAGGCTAGGAAATCCAGGAAAAAAGTGCCAGCTAGTTGCTGGTTAGGACTCTCTTTCTCGCTGACAGACAGCAGCCTTCTTGCTGTGTTGTCACATGGAAGAGAGAGTATATATGAGTCTCCGTTTATTTTTCTTATAAGGGCACTAATCCTATCATAAGGGCCCACCTTATGACCTCATCTAGCCTCCGTTAGCTCCCAAAGGCCTGATCTCCAAATACCATCATATAGGGGTTTTGGCTTCAACATAAAAATTTTAAAAAGGACACATATTCAGTCTGTAACATTCCATCCTCACTCCCCCAATTTCATACCCTTCTTGCATGCAAAATACATTCATTCCATCCCAATAGCCCCCAAAAGTTTTAACTCATTCCAGTATCAGTTCTAAAGTCTAAAGTCCAAAGTCTTATTTAAATATCATCTAAATCAAGTGAGACTTCTGGTATGATTTAACCTGAGGCAAAACTCCTCTTCACTGTGAACCTATGAAGTCAGAAAAGTTATGTGCTTCCCACATACAATGGTAAGTCAGGCATAGGATAGACAATCACATTCCAAAAGAAGAAACTGGAAGGGAGAAGGGATGATGGATCCCAAGCAAGTCCAGACCTTGGCAGGACAAATTCCGTGAGATCTGAAGGCTTACATATAATCCTCTTTGGTTTGATGCTCTAGCCTTCAGGCCCCCTGGGGTGTCAGTGTCACCTCCATAGCTCACGTAGGTGGCCAGCACCGGGTATCACCTCTGTAGCTTCCTGAAAGGGACCCCCTCAACCCTCTGAAACTGGGGAAGAAATGGCCTCGAGCCTGCTTTGAGAATGGCAGCCCAGATGATATCTGAATCAACTTCAGGGTCATTCTGCCTTTTCTTGAGGAATAAAGAATGCTTGCAGCTGGATAGCTCTGTTTGTATTGTTTGGTCTGTCCTATAGAATCCCGAAAGTCTGATCGTCTTCTTTCATTAGTTCCATTTTTTCTCTCCCCTATATTCCCAGATGGTAATGTGTCTGCTGGTGTAATCCCGTCTCCATTCCTGCTTTCTTCAGAGATGACTGAAGTCCATAAGTCATGCCATGGCCTCCTATTATTGAGCCACACCATTAGTGTGTTCTTTTCAGAACAAGTTTTCTCTTTTTTTTTTCAGTAAAAGGCTGAGAAATTTCAAAATCCCCAAGTTTTGGTTCTTTTTTGCTTAATAATTCCTTTCTTAATTCATCTTTTACTATAAGTAATCAGGAGGAACCAAATCACTTTTTCAACATTTTGCTTAGAAATCTCAGTTTAATGTCCAATTTCATCATTCACAAATTCTACCTTCCACAAAATACTAGCACACAGTTCAGCCAAGCCAAGTTCTTTGCACTTCATAACAAAGATCACCTTTTGTGGGTAAAACTGTAATATTTCCAGAATCTCTCACCTGGCTTTAGTACTTCTTCATATCAATAGGTGTTTCCAAGGGGTGGAGAGAGGTATTCTGTCTCCATATCAGTGGTTGATTACAAGGGAAAGCAAGGGCATATCTGGATTGGTTGTGTGGGGGCTCTTCTGCTGCAGCCGGGTTGCAAGAGACGTGGGATGACTGCTTGTAAGAAATAAATGGAGAATACCATTCTCCCTTTGACTGATTTCAGTCTCAAAGGTTTTTTGTCCCGGGATTTCCCCTTGGAGTTACATCTTGTGGTAGTCAGCAGGACCTCTAAACCTGAAATCTGTCTAAATGGGTGGGACCCTTGGGCAGGCTGCCTCTAGGGATGATGGGGAGGCCCCAGCAGATGCAGCAGTAGAGGGTGCAGCTTCACTCAGTAACGCCCTGTATGTGGGGCTTCCAATTGGGGAGCCCCTAGTGGGGAATTGGTCTAGGGCAAAGCACCTCCTAGACAGGTGGGGCCTTCCCCAGAATTGGGGAAGAGTAGAAACACCAGAAGCTACAGAATTAGTCCTCTGTCAGATAGAAGACTGCTTAGAGGCCCTGAGCAGCTGTGCAGCAGCTGGCATTGTAGGATCTGTTTTTGTGGAGATAGTGGAAAGTGTTATTGAGGTGAGAGGGTTATCAAGGACAGAGAGAGGGTTGTCGAGGAGAAAGAGAGGGTTATTGAGGAAAGAGAGAGATTTCAGAAAGAGAGAGACACACTTCAGCATCGCTTGGAGGAGCTGGGTGATGACCTTAAGGAAGAGACACAGTTATTGAGGAGACAGGTCATGCTCCTGGAAGATTCCTTAGCAGCAGCTAGGGGGAGGCAGCAGGAGAGTCTGCATAGAAGAAGGTTGTGGGGGAGCAGGACGAAGAGCGGTGCCTTCAGCTCTGGAGATGGTAGAGGAGGTGTTGGGAGAGGATGAGGGGGTCGGGCTGAGGGCCGATGTGTTGCTGAAGCCACTGCCCAAGTCACCAGCCTCTCCCATATTTAAGGCCTGCTTGGTTGTACTTAAGAAATTAAAAACACAGCAACTGTGGGCTCCTGACGGGGAGGAGCCACCTCCTCCCCAGATTGTGGAGCACTCTGTGCTCTGACCCAATAACCAGGATGAGCTGGTGGACATGAGTGTCCAGTATTGACAGAAGCCATTGGAACCTCTGCCTAGGCTTTTGTGTCTTGGGATATGGGGGTGGAAAACATTGTTATGTCAGGTTCTGAAATGAGTAGACTGGCTTTGCTGATGACTCACCCTTCTCTCTGGCAGCAGTTACAAAGTGCCCGTCACACCTCAGGGAATCAGGTGCTTCTGGACTGGCTGACAGCAGCGTCAGGGCAGTTTGACCTAATCAGGGTGATTTACCATACTTACCCACTAGTTGTAAAATGCATGCAGAGCTCCAGTAGGTGCTGAGGGAATTGGGCAAGAAAAATATCATTTTTAATATGAACCCCAAGGGCCCCAATGAAGTTGTTCACTGTAGGAATGAGAAATCTGGTGCTCCATAGAGCTCTCTCATCTCTCTTTGGGTTCGTAGTGACTATTCTTGCCTGCCCCCCACATAGGACAGCCCTTAAGTGAGGCTACTCGTACTTTAGCAGTTCTGGGGGAGGTTGAAAAAAATAAGAGCCCAGAAGGAAGTATGGGCTATGACTGAAAGGAGAGGTGCAAAAGGCCCCGTGAAGGTCTTGAGGACCCAGATGTGGGTTAATTTGATAATGGCCAGGGTAGTGAAAGAAAACCTTGATGGGCAGCCCAAAAGAATCTTGTTAGAACTCTGTCAACAATTAAAGCCAGAGCAGCAGTTCCAGCCGCTGAGTTCCAGGACATGGAAGTCAGAGGCAAAGCCCCATGTCTGGCAGGTGTTCATGCAAGACTTCCTGGGGGACAGTACTCAGACTCTGCCTGGACTCTCACCCCAAGAGGACAATGATTGGGGGTTGTGTTTTGACTGAGGGGAGGATCAAAGTCCCCACCTTGGGGGACATGGTGGGAGCCAGAGGCCACACGTTTAATTGTATTCATTGGTCCTCAGTTAATGTGCAGTATGTCCTGGCCCTGGGACATAGCAGATGAATTCTCCATGATTTATTATCACCCAGAGGGTTTTCCAGGGACATCCCTCCTACTGTTCACAGAGTGGGGCTGAGTGGAACAAGCCCCAGTCCCCTTGGGAATAGGGTGTCTAATACTGTGTGTGATGTTACACTCATGTCTGATTACCTTACAGATAAATGTAGCATTTTTGCAAGAGGTTTTGGGTCTTGTAGGCTACTGGAGAGTGTTTATTCTGCACTTGGCACAAATTCTGAAGCCCTTATGACATTTGGTACAAAAGCGCATCAGGTGGGGATGGCATGAAATGTGTGCATTTACTTCTGCTGTTGCAAAATGGACAGTCAAGGCCATGAAGGTCTTCAGTAAGACAGACCCATCAGGGCTCTGTAAGCTGGATGTCCATGTGACTGAAGATGGGTGGGGCTGGGTCTCAGCAGCACCTTGTAGATGATTTGCCTTTTGCATTGTCCCAAGTGCATTGGCTAGCAGCACAGCCTGCTCGGGCAGAAGACAATGTACACTGTAGCCTGTCAGTGGGGCCTGCCTTTGACCTTTGAAGAGGTCAGCAGAGTCCTGTCAGAAGTGCACTGTATGACTAAGTCCCAGAGAAACCTGGAGACTACATGGCCTTGAACATTTTAACACATGGATCAACGATGCCTGGCCCTTCTGGAATCTCATTGACAAGGCCTGGAAGCTGGACTCCTGTGTATTTCTGGAGTAACAGCAGAGTGGCCCCCAAAGATGACAGTAGTGTAATAAAAAAGGCCAGAAGGTAAGAGCATCTTACTGGGGGGTTTTGTCTTACCATTGTGGCCAGTGCATGTGCCTCCTGTAGCCCTACATATAGACCCATCAGTAACCCCCACAGGGAGAGGGGTGAAAGTCTGCTATACTAGACCAGAACGAGGTCCCATTCTTGCCACTGCCCTGTCATAGGACCATTCTCTTGCATGTATCCTACCTGATGGACAAGATTTCCCTATGCTGGTGTCATTAAACATGTATAAGGTTATTTTTTTCTATAGTCTTTGTGGCCTGGATGAGCCCCTTGGCTGCAACTGCCATGTGATGATTGCTCTGACCTCCTTACCTGATCAGCTACTGACTGCCTGTGGAATGGGTGAGCTATGGACTTAATCTGCCTAGGACTTTGAAGTTAACTGAAGCCTCTGGCTTGAGGATTATCATTATTTTATTGCTGTTGCTATTGTATGTTATTAGTCTGGTTACAATGTTCCAGTTTTCTTACCCATGGGCCATTGTGGAAGATGGGGAATGTGTAGATTGTGAGGCGAGATTTCTGGAGGTGTGGCCTGTGGGTAAAATTGTAGTATTTCCAGAATCTCTCACCTGGTTTTAGTGCATCTGCATATCAATAGGTGTTTCTAAGGAGTGGAGAGAGTAGTTCATCTACATATCAATAGGTAATTACAAGGGTGTGTGAAGGCATATCTGGACGGGAGAGGTTAGTTGCAGCTCTTCTGCTGGTCAAGAGAGAGACAGGACAACTGTTTGTAAGAAATAAACAGGTTTCTTAAATTTTATTTCTCCCTTTGATTTCAGCTTCAAAGGTATTTTGCCCCCAGAATTATACCTTTCCTCCATTTTTTCATCATCTGTTTCTCATTTGTGTCTGAAATCTCACCAGTATGGCCTTTACAGCCCATATTTCTATGAATTTCCTGTTCATAACAATTCAACATATGAATTTTGGAGGGACACAAACATTCTGTCCATAACAATTTGCTGGTCTGGAGACCACACTGAGAGTCATAGAACTTAGGTCAACCGTTGCATTTTATCTTACAGATTTCCCAGATCGCACTAAATAGTCTTATGAAACCACAGTCTTCCCCAAGCCTTCCAATCTCTATTACTCTTAGGCTTGATCATGTTGAGTCCTGTTTTGTGTCCTGTGCTTAAAGGATCCCATTCTAGCCCCTCTCTGACCTCACACCTCCCCATGGGCAAGGAGTCCATGAGCCAGATGATATGCCACCATGGAGCCTGTGTCTCCATTCCTCTGGGTTCCTGGGATGCTTGAATTCCCCATCCAAAAGGCCCTGAATCATTTCTTGACTCTTTTCCCAGAATGGGCTGATAGCATGAGAAAGGGGCAGATCTAGACAATAACAAGCATGGAATTCTGAGGATCCTGAGAATTCCAGATAATTCTACCTTTGAACCTTATCTTCTGCATCATCATGAAGGTGTATTTGTCAAGAGAAAGGACAGAACATTTTTAAGCCCCTTTTTATTCAGCCTGATTTACATCTTTTAAGTATTTATACAAACATTTGTATGAAAGTCCTTTTGTGCTCTTGCCCTGGGCTCCACAAATGTTGACAGCTTGCCTCAACTAATAATAAAAGAGTCAGTAAAAGTCACCCAACATCTCTAAACTTATATAAAACACTATATATCTTTATACGCTTCATACAATTCTACTCAAATTGTGGCCCCCAGACTGGGAGCATCACTATCAACTGGGAGATTGTTAGAAATGCAGATCCTCGGACCTCACCCCAGATGTATGGAATCAGAGTCTGGGGGTGCAGCCAAGGCAAGTGTGCTTCACCAAGCTCTCCAGATGATTTCTGATGCCTGCTAAAATTTCAGAATCATTACACTAGATCATTGCTGCTCAAATTTTAATGTGCATTGAACCCCCCAGGGGATTTGGTTAAAATGCAGTTTCCGATTCTAGGTTGGCACCTGACATTCTTCCGTTTCAAGAGGCTCTCAGTGATGCCATTACTACTTTGTTCTCTTCGTTTTAAGTAACAAGGTGTAACTCCCCAGGGAAAATCCCATGGCAAAATACCTTTGAAACCGAAATCAGTCAAAGGGAGAAATAAAGTGGGAGAAACCCATTTATTTCTTACAAGCATGTATAAGGTTATTTTTTTCTATAGTCTTTGTGGCCTGGATGAGCCCCCTGGCTGCAACTGCCATGTGATGATTGCTCTGACCTCCTTACCTGATCAGCTACTGACTGCCTGTGGAATGGGTGAGCTATGGACTTAATCTGCCTAGGACTTTGAAGCTAACTGAAGCCTCTGGCTTGAGGATTATCATTATTTTATTGCTGTTGCTATTGTATGTTATTAGTCTGGTTACAATGTTCCAGTTTTCTTACCCATGGGCCATTGTGGAAGATGGGGACCAGTCATGATACTTCCAAACCATGTTTGTGGGTATGATTTTACCATAAATGGCACATCTGTCTTGAACTATTATTCCACCTGTAGCTGAAACTTAATCTTGGATAATGCAGGGCTATTATTTGAGTGCCTGGGCTTTCAGGGTCAAATCCACATCCCACATCTCCTGTGACCCGGCTGCAGCAGAAGAGACCCCACCCAATCTCTCCAGTCCAGATATGCCCTCACACACCCTTGTAATTACCTATTGATTTGGAGATGGACTAAAGCCAGGTGAGAGATTCTGGAAATATTGCAATTTTACCCACACAAGGCTAGACCTCTCCAGACTGTAGCAATAATTAGGGTATGGAAGGATGAATAGTCCATTGTTTTTGTGCATCAGACCCATCTTCTAATGTGACCCCAGCCCATGAAATTTGTGTTTTTGAACAGAGTATTGTGACCAGAAGTTGGGTGGGAAGGAGACTTTCCTGCTATAAGAAAGCATCCCCTGTACCCACTGTAATATTAGAGTCCCAGGTCTTGCTTCCTGGCAGTGCCAATGGGAGGTAGGGTGACTTCACAAAAGAAAAACCATGTAATGCTGCATCTAGGTCAGTAGGGTCACTGCAGCCCCACAGAGATCCCAACCTGGAAGACCAATGAGGACAAAAGATGTCATAAGGCCCAAGGGCCAGATAGGCTCCCCTTCTCCATGCCTTGGTACTGGGGAAAACTGAGATGGACTGAGGTTAAGTTCTGCACTGCCTGAGGTGGGGGTTCAGATTCTGAAAATACCTTTAAATTGAGCTATAGAAAAAAATAAGTGTTGGTATTTCCTGAATGCCTGATTATTTGGACTGACATTAGTTCCCATTAAGTGTATGTATTAGTGTGCTGGGGCTGCCATAACAAAATACCACAGCTGAGTGGTTTAAACAGCAGAAATTTTTTTTTCTGTTCTGGAGGCTAGAAGTCCAGTCAAGGTGTCACAGGTGTCGTTCTCCTGAGGCCTCCCACCTTGGCTTGCAGATGGTCACCTTCTCAGAAATGTTGAAGTAAACAAGAATCATGGAGAATAATTTGATGAAGGGAAGATTTGAAACCCTTCATGTTTGTAGCATCACCTGGTGCTATGGGCCAAATTGTGTTCCCCCACCCAAAATTCATAGGTGGAAGTCCTAATCCACAATTACCTAATCCCCAAGGTGATGGTAATTGGAGATGGGGCATTTGAGAGGTAATTAGGATTAGATGAGGTCCTGGTCCTTATGAAGGCATTAGTGGCTTTATAGGAAGAGGAAGAGAGACACACTGAGAAGGCAGCCATCTGCAAGCCAGGAAGGCGGCCCTCACCAGAAACAGAGTATGACATGTTGAACCTTCAGACCGTGAGAAAGGTCTGTTGTTTAATGCATCCAATCTATGGTATTTTGTTACAGCAGTCAGGGAAGACTAATATACCTGGCCTCAAATCCAAGGAATTCCCTGGGAAGGAGACGCTTTATGACCAGTATTTCTGACTCACGCACATGAAAAGAAGAGTGGGATTTTAAGAGCCCAAATGTTAGAACAGTGATCAAGTTAGCCTGTCAGTGCGGATAATCTTTATTCCCAATGACAGGTTTTAAAGCTACCTGAGCATGAAACCTTAATTTTTATCAACTGATGATTAGAATAAAGAATCTTCTGGGATTGTTTAAGGTCCAATGCACTGGGGGTAATCCATGGATCTCAACTGTCATTGTTAGTCCCAGATGGGACAAGTAACCTTTGACATACTACCAGGTCGCTGTTCAACCATTCCTGGTGGTGAAGCCTATGCTCATTTGTTCAGAGCATGTGGAAGTCTGAAGAAAAGGAATGACAGAGAACTGTAGATTTTTCAGCATAACTGGTGTCAAAGAGCATGATTTTTGGAAAGCTTGAAGATGAATAATGTAGGAATAGTATACTATGCTAAGAAATTTCTGCACTACCCTGCCAGTATAATGTGATCTAATAACAGTTTTATGCAGTAGATGGAAAGATGGGATTTGGGTCTGAAAGTCATTTTCGCAGCAATGGGATAATGGGTTACAGTGGGACTCAGGGCTTTAATTAGTCATAGGGACATTTCTCCTCAGTTCTGACCAATCTCAGGCCCCAATTCTTTCTCTTTGTTTTTAAAGCTACATTACTGGTGTGTGATTGACACTTAAAAAAAGAGAAAAGTTTGGGGATAATTATACATTCATGAAATCATGAAGTCCAGAGACATATCCATCACTCTCCCATTTCCTCCCACCCCCTATGTTGTTATTAATATTGTTATTATAATTACTATTGTGATAAAAATATTTTACCACAAGATCTACCATTTCAGAAAATTTCAAGTATATAATATATATTACAGTATTTATTGTTAGCTGTAGGCAGTATGCTTTACAGCAGATCTCTAGAACTTATTTATCTTAAATAACTGAAACTTTGTACTTTTTGCCATCACCTCCCTGTTTTCCTTGCTCCACAGCTGGTGGCAATCCCCATTATTCTCTCTGCTTCCATAAGTCAGACTATTTTAGATTTGATATGTAAATGAGATCATACAGTATTTGTCTTTTGTTTGGCTTATTTCTCTTAGCATAATGTCCTCCAGGTCCATGTTGTCACAAATGACAGGATTTCCTCTTTTTAAGGCTCAATAGCATTCCATTGTATGTTTATATCACATCTTCCATATCTGTTTATCTGCCCATGGATATTTATGTGTTTCCATATCTTAGCTGTTGTGAATAATGCTGCCATAAACCTGGGATCATAAACAGGTATCTCTTCAAGATACTAATTTCAATTCTTTTAGATACATACCTACAAGTGGGATTGCTGGACCATATGGTAGTTTTATATTTCATTTTTGGAGAAATCTCCATACTTTTTTCCATATTGGCTGCACCAGTTTGTCTTACCAATAGGCCAGGGCTCCCTTTTCTCCACATCCTTGCCAACACTTGTTATCTTTTGTTTTTGATTTTAATAATAATCATCCTGTGTATAAAGAGGTATCTTGTGGTTTTGATTTGTATTTCCATGATGACTAGTGATGCTGAGCACCTTTTCAAGCACCTGTTGGTCTATGTCTTCTTTGGAGAACTGTATATTTAGTCCTGTACCCAATTTCTTAGTTATTTGATTTTTTGCAACTGAGTTGTCAGAACTCCTTACATATTTTAGGAATTAACCTGTCATCAGATATATGGTTTGCAAATATTTTCTTCCATTTTTTAGGTTGCCTTTTCATTTTGTTAATGGTTTTCTTTGCTGTGTGGACATTTTTAGTTTGATGCACTTGTTTATTTTGTTTTTTGTACCTATGCTTTCAGTGTCAAATCCAAAAAATCATTGTCAAGACTGATGTCAAGGAGCTTACCCCCTATGTTTACTTCTAGGAGTTTTATAGTTTCAAACTTTATGGTTAAATCTTCAATCCATTTTTAGTTGATTTTTGTGGATGGTATAACATAGGCATCCAATTTCATGCCTTTTTTATATGGCTATCTGGTTTTCCAAATACTACTTATTGAAGAGACTGTCCTTTCTACATTTTGTATTCTTGGTTCTCTATCAAAGATTAGTTGACTGTATATCTGTGGGTTCATTTCTGTGTTCTCTACTCTGTTCTATCGGTCAGTGTGTCTGTTTTTCTGCTTCTACTATACTTGAGCGCAGGAGCTCAGCTCCTGGCAGGTTCATACTGGATTCTGTGAGACTGAAGAACAATAAGGCTGTCGAATTCATACCAAACTTTATTCTCCTGGCAGCCAGTTGAGTGCTGATATCACATCCACAGCATCTGCATGTAGGAAGGCTGTAATCCACAGTCCACATAGAGCATGAGGCCAGGGTTGTTACATAGGAACACAGACAATAGTGACCCATTGCCAATAGTGACCTGAGTCTGCATAGGCTCAGTAGATAGGCCTGAGGTCATGATGCATGCACACTGTGGGGAGGCATGAGACAGCACAGCATGTACCAAATGGGCAAGTAGGTCAGGGTCAGGCACACACCCTGGCATGGGAATTCCATTTTTCCTACATGTGCTTTTTTGATTACTATAGTTTCATAATGTAATTTGAAATAAAATAATGTGATGCCTCCAGTTTTGTTATTTTTCAAGATTGCTTGAACTATCTGGGTCTTCTGTGATCCCATATGAATTTTAAGATTTTTTGTTCTATTTCTGTAAAAATGCTATCAAGACTTTGATAGGGATTGCATTGAATATTAGATCACTTTGTTTAGTATGGACATTTTAACAGTATGAATTCTTCCAACCCATGAAAATGGAATGTCTTTCCATTTATTTGTGTCGTCTTCAATTTCTTGCATTAATATTTAATAGTTTTCAGTGTACAGGTTTTTCACCTTCTTGGCTAAATTTATTTCTAAGTATTTGATTCTTTTTGATACTATTGTAAACGCAATTGCTATTTTTCAGATAATTCATTGTTAGTATATAGAAACACAACTGATTTTTGTATGCTGATTTTGTTTCCTGTAACTTCACCTAAGTTGTTCATTAGTCCTAATAGTTTTTTGAGGAATTCTTTAGGGTTTTCTCTATATGATCGTATTATCTTTCAAACAGATAATTTTACTTCTTCCTTTCCATCAGAACCCAATTCTTATTCTAAGAAAGCACAGGCAAAACAAGGTAGTTTAAAATTGGAAGAAGTTAAATATAATTCCTAGCTTGGTCAGATCCATCTTACCTATTTCCTACTTAGTCTAGGGACACCTGTTTTCTGCCTGCATGTCTGGGCTGGGCACTGGTATCTTTTCCGTTTTTTTTTTTTTTCTCTTTCCCCATCCAGGTTCTCCCATGCATGGCAGATATGTCTTCTTATAACCCCTTAGTTCTATTACACATTATTGTGTACCAGTCATGATACTTCCAAACCATGTTTGTGGGTATGATTTTACCATAAATGGCACATCTGTCTTGAACTATTATTCCACCTGTAGCTGAAACTTAATCTTGGATAATGCAGGGCTATTATTTGAGTGCCTGGGCTTTCAGGGTCAAATCCAAAAAATCATTGTCCAGACTAATGTCAAGGAGCTTACCCTCTATGTTTACTTCTAGGAGTTTTATAGTTTCAGATCTCATGGTTGAGTCTTCAATTCATTTCTAGCTGATATTTGTGTATGGTATAAGGGGCTAGTCACTTTTGGGATTTTTCTCAGATAAATTTGGGATCCCTCCCTTTCATCCCATCTAGATTGTGTAGATGTGGATGGTGGGGGATGGTTTAGAGGGCACTGTGTGGGTGGAAATGTCCTTGAGTGGCATCCACTGTTGATGTAAGTTATCTTTTTTCTTATCAGCATTTATCCCCAGGCATTTACTAAGGGGGCAAATCTTTCAAATGGCTTCCAGTCAATACCAGTGGCTGTGTTTCTTAATGTAGAAGATATGAGGCTCTTGTGGGCCAGCCTCTTCTATAACTCATGGGAAAAAAACTGGGCACCAGCTGAGGGCAGTAGGAAGTGTCCATTTAGCTGCCCTAGCCCGTTGCCTTCATCCCACATTCATTATCCCATGTTGCTGCCCCTCGCCATGAGTGTTGTCGTAGAGATCCTGAGTGCTTACCCATACCCTGCTCATTTATCTTTCCAGGCATGTAGGAAGATTGCAGTTAGGCAGGGTTATGTGACTAGTTCTGGCCATGCACTGTGAAAGGAAGAGGTCTGTCAGTTCTGGGCCAAAGCATTTAATTGCCAAGTGCAAGACACTCTATCTAGGACTTTCTTTTCCTGTTGCAGAGACCAAGATCGCCTTATGTTTCCAATAGAACAGGTGCAGGAATAGCGGGGCCTCTCTCAGACTAAGCCCTGTGAGATGGTGTAGCCCTGAGCCTCTCCCTGACTTGTCTCTTTTGTGTAATGTGAGCAGCAAATAAATGTTTGTGGTGTTACGCCTCGGGGATGTAGAGTATTGTTATTGTTATTACTGTTAGTGAGTTACCAGTTATTGCGATATTACCTACCATCTCTTGATGAACACAGATGGCATGGAATTCCTGTAGGGCTCTAGACAGTAAACATCATCCTGCCATTTCCACTCTAGTGGCTTGAGGATGCCTTAAAGAAGTGGCCCCATCCTTTGACTTCAACTAGGGTAGACTTGAAATGGTAGGAGTCTCTCTTCCAGTATGTTTAGAAATAACACATGATGTTAATTCGTAAGTACAGGAAAATCTCAACCTGAACATTCATATGATCGGGGGAAGGCAATGAAAAACGTTAGGAAGAAACAGTACTAAGAACAGAGGCCCTGGTGTCATATAACTGTGGGCTCTCCATTAGTATTGCTTCTTCCCAACTTCTTTCATTGCCTTCTCCCTGATCATTTGGGTGCTCAGGTTAATTGAAATTTTCCTGTACTAATGAATTAGCATCAATTTATGTGCTATTCTAAATAGACCACAAGAGAGAAATAATTTGCTGCATTCACTATTAGCACGTGATAAGTAGTTACAGAAGAGTTCATCAGTTTTTGACAGTTATAGAGGAATTTTGCTAGGCATGTGACTATTAATTATCTTAAAGAATAAACCCACTAGAAGTGAAGAAATTAAGAAATAAGGGAAACCACTGTTTAGTCATGCTTTGTACCTGGTGTTTCCTTGACCTTTTCCTATATGGGGACTTCTCAGCCTTACAACAGCCCTATGAGTCAGGCATGCTGTTATTCCTGCTTTTAGAGATGAGAGAGCTAAGGCTAAGAAAGGCCAAATAGCCTAAAGTCGAACATTTTACAAGCAGCAGAGTCAGGATTTAGCCCCAACCCCTTTAACTCCAAAGACCAAGCTATAAACAGTAGGTAACTGAATACTCAAATTAGAAATCTTAATAAGTCCCAGGCACATGAAGGATTTCAATGAGGTCAAAGTCACATGGTCGATTAAATACACTTTATGTTATTCTGACACATCTATGAAAGGAATATTTTCAAAGGAGGCAATAAAAAGAAAAGCAATTTGGCTTTTGGTATTTTAACCATCATTTTAGACCAAAAGTCAGGATATTACTATGCCTACATTGCTGAGATTTCTTGGAGAACTTACTTATTCTGATCAAATTGCACATTGATTAATCTGATCAGATGAAGAAAACAAAATCATCCTAGCACAAGGTGATTTAAATACATACTTGTTAGCTAAGTGGAAAATTTATGAAAAAAGGAGTTTTAGAAAGAAGACCCTAAAGTATAGATACAATACACTAAACATAGATTTGATAGGAGAATCCTACTTGAATTAAGAAAAACCATTAATAACTAGAAGAAAAATTTTATAATGTATCTAAAATATTATATATCTTTAAATCATTCTAAAATAGAACCAGGTTAGCCCTTAATATCAGTTTGAGAGTCAGTTGTAGAGAATGAAAGGAGATAAAGAGATGTATGCTACTGCTTTGAATAGGGACTTATTTTAGTGGATTATTCATATTAATAAATAATTGTCTCAATCCAGTGAACTAATCCTCATAGGATGCCCTCTTACTTTGATTTTGTTCAGTGCTTTTTGCAGTGAAACAAAGTAACAAAATGAATGCTTTTATTATTAGTGCCATTTCAGACTATTGAATTATTGATATAGTATAGAAATCACACTGTTTCCATGGCACCAGCCATTCAGGTCAATGAAAAATAAGATGAGCATGTTATTGTAATTCAATATTATATTTCTTTGCAATGTGTACAAGATTTCTGAACCCATGCCTTGGGTCATGTATTCCTTGCCCTATAAGCTAATAGCAGTTTTCTTATTTTGGTGAGTTAATCCTCAGTGAATAACTTGAAAAAGCCACATGAATTAATTTTATTTAAATACATTCCTATCGGGAGAAAATAATTCTTATTTATGTAAATATTCAAGCTAATGAAAGAATCCCAAGAAATGTTAGGATGATCATGCCATTTGAGGTGAGAATTGAAATGTTTGTTACCATTCAGTTTTAAGATATGACCTTTCCTCTTTGCCCCTTGACCACTGTCTTGCTTTATTACCAACATTTGTAGGAAATAAGTTTGGGAAAAATTTTAGCATACGAACAACCATCTGAAACCAAAAACTTTCTGCACATGAAATGAAGGGTATTAACTACTGAGTGAGAATATCATTCTGTAGGTTGACAAAGAATTTTAATATGTGTATAGCTACTGTTCTCTGTAAGTCAGCAAAAAGTGCTACCTCTGACAGGCAGGGATGTAGCTGGGCAGACAAAGGACACTTTTCCAAGGTCAGTGGACTCACATCAGAAACAGCCACAGCTCCTTTGCCTACCTAATTAAGTTGCCCTTGGACACTTGATTTAGCATATTGAATCCCTATTATGAGCAAATGATTGTGCTTGATGTATGTCTGCATTAGCAGGAGAGAGCAATTGAGGTCAAGGAAAAAATCTTTTGAGTTTATAAATACTTTGGGTGTCCTCTAGTATCATACTGTTGGTGTGCTGCTGAAGAAGGCTATGGCTTCCCTCAAGGTCACATTGTTGCTATGATGTTGCAAAGTTTGGGCTACCACACATGCCTCCTGAATTTCAGTTCAACTCTATTTCCACTCCATCACCTGTCTCCCCAGATGTCTGCTTTTTGCTTGGTTTGCACAGTAAACAGATGGTTCCTCCCTACCTCTTATTTAACTCATTGGTCATGGCATCTTGGATGTTAGCCATGCTGTATCTTTGCAGTAATGAACTTAGGTCTCTCCATTCTTCCCCCAAATGTTAAAGCATTTTGATATTTAGCTATCAAGAAAGGTTCATGAGAGCACAATGGTCACACCTCACGCAGGTCAGTTACAGACTTTAAGGGTCTCACTTTCCTCCTGGGCAGGGCACAGCCCCGGGCATTCTACACAGCTGGTTTTCCAAGCACAGAGATGAAGTAAGGGAATGGAGACGGCTGCCCCTTCTCACTCTCTGGACCCATCTGCTCCTTCTCACTCTCTACTGCTGTGCATTTCCTAGTGCCAGAGGGCCTGGCTAGAGCCACACCACAATGGGGAGCAGACTCCCTCAGGGCTTTTGTAGATTGAGCTGGGGTTCTGCTAGATGAGTGTATTTTTAGGACCTATTTGAGGCTCTTTGCAAAAAAGGCTTCTGATTTTCTTACAAAAACAAAATAAAATAAACAGTAAGCTAAAAAAGCAACCCTTATACTTGTTTCCAGTATTTCATTGTCAAAGAAGACCTCCCCAGAAAAAAGTCCAGTTCCACAGTGTAATAATGAAATTGCTATTTGAGTTATAGTCACTGCATCCAAGGATCATTTCTGACTGAGTCCCATGTAAACCTAAGCATGTCAGTGATGATATTTTAGAAATAAGTGTTATACTCTAGTTTAAATGAAAAATATCTCTTAATTCACCCACATTTTAAAGAGCAAGATAATAATTCAAAATTAAAGGAATACGACAGTCATTAACTACCTTATTACTTTTGAATATCCCCTCTAAAACTTATGCTTAAGAAGTTCTTCCAAAAACTCAGCTAAGTGGGAGAGTAGGTATTTCCAACAATATGGTTCAAGAATGTTCTTCAGGTATATGGGTCAGATTCCAGATGAAAACATACTAACTGAACAGTTTACAATTGTGAGAATTTTTATTGTGGATTCACATCAATAAACATCCAAAAGAAACAGATGGCAGAAGTATTTGTGTACATGCAAAGCTCTTAGAATAGAAAGATGTAAATATTTATATATATATTTTATATTTAAGAATACAGGGAAAAAAATGACAGCTTTGCCCCTGGTTTGTAGTCCCAGTTCTGTCAGTAAGGTCTGCATTTTCATCTGCAAGACTTTACACTAAAGTTCGAGGCCAAAATGATAACATTAACAAACCATGTGGTAAGTGCAAAAAAACCCCACAACCACCCCCAAACTCAAAACAAACTCTGAACAACAAGAGGGCTGTGAATTTAACTAGTGAAAAGATTCCATACTAAAAATAATTATAGTTAGCATTAGAATAAAATAATTAAAATGTTCACCAGTGAGTGACTTTAAAGATTGATATATTTGCCTTTGGGCCTCTCAAAACTGTAAGCCAGGTCCCTTCTGTTCTGTCATTGAAGCTATTTTCTACTTTCTAGTGAATTATTATTCTTTGATTTATTAGTGTATATATATATATATGTGTGTGTGTGTGTGTGTGTGTGTGTGTGTGTACAAAGGACAATGTAAGAAGCCTTGTTTTTCTATTCCTTTATGTACAAGTTGATAAAGAATGCCAAATATTATGAAAAGAGGGAAACAAGGGAATGTATGCATTAATTAATAGCAAAACATTTGTGTCCTTTGTTTTAGCAAGATGAATGTGTTAACAATTGTTCTTTTTTATTCTTTACTGATTAAACAAACTCAGAAAATAATCATGCACAATATATGTTGATTTATTCATTTTAGCCTCATTATTTTTTTAAAGAAGGTAATTATATAAAGTATACTCTCTAATGGAAATTTACAACGGTACAGTTGACTGAGAAAACTCATTTTATATATTACATTCTGAAGATTGGCATATTCTAATTTCAATACTACAATATCATATCTCAGAAAGGATGTGAGAACTGCCTGACGAGGTGGAAAGTGACTGAGTCTTTTTGTCCAGGGGCTGGGGGTGGGGGTGGAAATACCAGGGTTGGGTGGAAAGGGCAATCTGGAATGGAGGAGATGTGAGCCATGAGTACGGGTAGCTGGGGACGGGGGAGTGTTCTTATTGTGCCCCACATTCCCTGGACGGACCATTGCCTTTCCCAAAGCCATGCCGGGCAGGATAATGGCAGAGTCAGCTCTCTGGCTGGAAGTGCGGGACAACATCAAGCACTGTAGTCTGGCTGTCAGTAGGAGTGGTTGAAAGCAGGTGCAGCCTTGTGCCAGACCCCGAATGTTCCCTCCTTCCCCTGCTCTCCTCTTCGAGAACAGGATTACTACTGAGGCAGCTATGGAGAAAGAGCAGCGCCTGGGGAGGAAGCATGGGGTCTCCGTGAGGGGCAGCATCACTTGGTGTGTTGGAGGGGGTGGATGGAATGGGTAAGGACTGAGCCTACAATGAAAAAAGGAGAATTAAAAAAAAAAAAAGACAAAACTCATCTAATGGCCCTAGAGAAGTAGTGTTTTAATAGCAACACTGAACACAGAGTACTGAAGGGAGAGAAATTCAATAAATGAAATGTGTCTGTGAAATAAAGATATTCTCTGTCATGTAAGGCTTTAAAAGTATCCACTTTGACAACACTGCTGAAAAAATTATATAGGCTGGAAGAGAAATATAAACTCAGCACTCTAGGAAATAAGTACAATTATTGTCTAAAAAAGCAGTATCATGGGCACATGTATTTATTTACATGGAAACAAGTCTTCTACACATTCAGAACTAAAGCTGAAGATGATATTGTCCTGCACATATGACACTGCACACACCTACACATGTATGGTGCTCACAAATACCTACTCTTCACAGCTTCCATCCTGCCTCTGGGCTGGCTCCATGTAGCCAAAAGAAGGTGGCAGAAGAGACACCGTGTGACTTGAGGCTGGGGTAGAAGACATCTTATAGCTTCTGCTTTGGTTTCTTGGAATGCTTACTCTGGTGAAAATGAGCAGCTAAGTTTGAATGTATTGAGAATGCCATGCTGAGACTGTCTAAGCTGGCAATATGGAGAAGAAGCCACATGGAAGCAGGGCGCAGCTATTGCAGTCATCTCAGCCGAGGTACGAGACATGTGACTGAAGGAACCATCTGGGTTATCTAGCCCCATTGAGCCTTCAGATGACTTCAGTCTCAGCCATCATCTGACTGTAATTGCATTGGAGACCCCAAGTGGCAACTGCTCATGTAAATTGGGTCATCATATAAAATCATAAGAGATAATAATGAGTTGTTGATATACACCATGGGATTTTGAGGTGTTTTCTTATAAAGCAATAAACTGAAGTAATTGGTAGATTGATTGCAAAAATGGCCCTGATTGTCCATCTCTGTATGAGTCTGTGTCCTTTGCAACATGAATTTGTAGCTCATTTAATCAAGATGTGGGATCTGTTTCCTCATCCTTTGAGTCTGCACTGGCCTTGTGGCTTTGCCCATTAGAACATAGCAAAAATGTGGCAGTTCTGAGCCCAAGTTCCGCAAAGCATTTTATACTTCGGTGTTTGCTCTCTTGGAACTCTGACTACCATGAAAACAAGTCCAGGCTAGTGCGTTGTAAGGTTATAGAACAGGTCAAGCAGAAAATAGAAAAGACTAATAGCAACCCTAGTCATTCTTGAGGGTAGCTTAACGATGATTCCTAAAACAGAGCCAGTAAACAAAAGAAAATTGTAACGCCATTTCATTTCTGACAGGAAAATCCTAAGTAAAATACTAGATAATGAGAGTCAATTATATACTATAGAAATATAATATTATCTAGTATTTATTCCAGGAATGAAAGACTAACTTAAAATCAGAAAATCTGTCACTGGAATGAACCCACTAACAGAAAGAATTTGATAAATTTTAACATCTTTGATGGGATAAAGTACCCCGCAGTAAAGGAAACTCCCTTAACTTGATAAATACTATGTATGAAAACTCTACAGAAAATGTATTTAACAGAAAAACTTGAAATACATTCCCTTTTAGTTCAGGAACAGCAAAATCATATGGCACATGAGCACTGCTTACTAGTCTACAAGTATTTAACGGTTCAGGCTACTGCAGAGAGATAAGAAATAGAACTGAGAGATAAAGGAAGTGCAAACTTGTCATTATTTGCATATAATATAATCACTGAAAACACAGCACAACAAATTGACAAACTCTTAGTATAATAAGAGTTCCGAAGTTTGCTGGTTTAAGATAATCTATAGCAATAATTTACTAGAAAACACTATGGAAAAACAGAGGCAAAACAAAAATTATAAAGTAGTAAGTAAGTAATAGCCTACAAAGAATGCAGAAAATTGTTTATAATAAAAAATTCTTAAACCATATAAGAGACATAGAATAGAACTGAATAATTGGAGAGTTATAACATTTTTATGACAAGGTGACCATATTGTAAAGATATGTATTATACCCAAGTTAATCTGTACACTTAACACAATTGTAATAAAAAGTTCTTGTGATGTTAGAGTGGAGAAGATTTTCTTAAACATGATGCTAAAATTACAAAACTAAGGTGAAAAAACTGGTAGATTTAATTATATCTAAATTAAGGATTTCTATTTAATAAAGAACACTAACAGCAATTTCAACAGAATGAGGATGAGCTTGGAGAAGGTATATGCTGGATATTAACAAGGGATTACTGCCTATGATATACAATGAGCAAATCAATAAACAAAAGAAAATCGTCAAAAGAAATGAAGAAGCAATCCACAAAAGGACAAATCTAAATGAGTAACGGGCTTGTGAAGGGAAGTCCAATTTTAGTAGTAATCAGAGAAATGCAAGTGGAAACAGTAACAAGACCCACTTTACAATCATCAGATTGACAAAAAAAAAAAGGAATTTGGATAATACCAAGGGCAGACAAACAGGAATTCTCATGCACCCTTCCTGGGCATGTAAAGGAGCAACCTCTGAAGAGCAGTACAGCATTGGTACTTAGTAATATGCAGTGGGTGCAGACAATGGAATACTACACAGCAGTCAGGGGTAACATATTACATTGTGTAGATGTAATGATACACACATATATACAATAAAAAGGAGGAACCTGAATGACATATATAATTCAATACTATTTGTATAAATTGAAATCATATTCACATATCTTTCCAAGACATACATAGATCCAAGGATATATATTAAACACATGAGAATTCATGCCTGTGGGGCAGAGGGAAGTGAAGTAAGTGCATAGGTAAGGTTATGATGGGGAAACATACAGAATTAAAACAACAAAAGAACTTTGCATGGCTTGATGATGCTAGAAAACCTGAAACTGAAGAATATTATAGTCAGTTCTCTCCGTCCACTCTCCTAAAGTAGAATAATAACAAAACAAAGTAAGGAGTGTGCAGCCCGGGTCCATGAGGCCAAGGGAGGAGTTTGAGTGCAGGAGAAGGTGCTGCCTAGGAGTCCCTGGAGCTTGCCCAGCCAGCCTCCTGCTCCCATTCAGGGCCCTGTGGCAGGGCGGTGAGTTGAGAGGAATTGAGGAGGGCTCAGCCAATTCCACCAGGCATCCACACTTACCAAGCTCAAACCTGATTTTTAAGTTTCTTTCTGCAAGCCCTGTATCTGAGTGAATTGTTAATGAAAAATGGGAATAATTTGATACTAAACATATTAGAACTAAACTAAACAGGTTAGAGCTCACTGTTCTGGCATGGTGTCTTAGCTCAAGCTGCTGTAACAAAGTACCATAGATGGGGTGGTTTAAAAAGAACAAAGATTTATTTCTTACAGTTCTGGAGGCTTGAAGTCAAAGAGGAGGGCACCAGCATGGCTGGGTTCTGGTGAGGCCCTAGTTCAGTCTGGTTGCAGACTGCTTGTCTTTTCATTCAATGTGACCTCACAGAGAGAGGGAGCAAGCTCACTTGTAACTCTTATAAAGGTACTAATCCCATTCATGAGAACTTTATTCTTGTGACCTCATCTAATTCTAATCACCTCCTAAAGGCCCCACTTTCTAATACTGTCACATTGCGGGGTAGGATTTCATTATATGAATATTTGGGGGACACTAATATTCAGTCCACACACATGGCATATAGACTCACTGGCAGCATCTCCCAGGGCAATCCATAGAGAGCATTCCAGACCTCTCTTTCCAAAAGAGAACTGTCGGACCCATGCAGTATTTTATTTGGCTGTCCTCTTTTCTGTCCCCTTATCTTAGAGGGTTCCTCTCCATATCAGAGCAGCATATCCAGAGACCTGCATGCAGGGGTGAAGTGGGCTTTGGCCCACAGCTTTGCACAGGACTTGGTATCCAAACACAGATTAGTCCCTAAAGGGGCATGAGAACATCCCAGTAATTTGTTCTGACAAAAGCTGGATTAAACATTCCAGGTCATTTGGTGCTCAGTGTGGCTCATTTAGACATAACCCGAATCCACAGGCATCTGGCTTGTATTTTTGGAGAGCGAACCAGTATGAGAGACAGCACCAAGGCGACTCTGCAAGTATGGGAGATAGGAAGTCAAAAACCCTAGATTCCTCTGCCACCCAGCACTGGGATAGACACTATTTATGTATCATTTAATGTAGCCAACTTGTTAGGTTCTCTTAGATGGGCATAGCATTCCAAGAGAACATGAATTTGCTTGTTCTTTTTAAAATATAGACTTCAAAGTGCTATTATTAATACAAGCATTTCTATCAAAGATGTCATATCTCATTTAAAAAAATTTCAAATATCAAATTTCTGTTGTCTTTACTATTTTATATTCAGGAATATTGTGTTATTCATTACACAGCATGTGTTATTGGATTCCTCAGGATTTCATACATTTCAGCAACTTCTAATGGTCTTTGTAAACAACATACCTCACTTGCAGAAAATGAAACCGTTTGGTCATTTTAAATACAGAGCAGCCCCCACTGCATTTTTGTCTTTTAAAATTTGTTTTTCTTTTAAGCTAAGTGGTTCTGTTCTTTTTCTTTTAAAATTCAACTTAATGAGGACTTAAGACCTTTTCCCCCTGTGACATCAGTTTCAAACTGGCTTTTTGTCTTTCATTTTTCTGAAGCATTTTTGATAGTGGGGATGGCTGCATAAAGCTAATGAGCTAGATACATTTTCCCCCTATTTACTTCAGTTGAGCAGCTTTATACCTGCTTAATAGTCCATAGTATACAAACAACTGAATTATATTGCAAATTGTTTTCAGATTTGAATTACTTAACAAAGTTCTATACGTGTTTTTTTAAAGGGGGATTAAAAACAAGAACAGTGGAAGCCCTTAAATATCAATTTAGAATTCTTGCTGAAAAGTCAGTAAGTGAAATAAATCATAAATCAGCCTGATTGCCCATCAAATGATAGATTGACTTCCCCTTTGTGGATATGTTAAAGCTGTTCTCATTGCATTTTCTCTCCTATCCTCTGAACACTTGCATGAGATGTTATTTTAGTGACTATATATAAAGCCAGCTACATGAGCACATGTGTAATGTTCTGATGTTGCAAGGAACCTTAGCAGTTACTGGTCCAGTTGACCACTAAATAAAGTGCCCGAAATTTTCTAAAATTAGAGGATGTCTCTGAAGCCAGGGTTAGAAGTTATTGAGACTGCTCTCCTTGCAATGAAATAGACATTTCAGTATTCTAAATCAAAGGATTTTGTCATCCCTTTCTTCACAGTGCTAAGAAATATCCTTATATTGTTTCTAGCTGTCAAAAGTGAGAACTAAAAACCTGAAAAGCCCTGGAAATCAAGGTGGCAGAACTGGTTTGCTGACAGGATACAGTAGAAAGGTTTTGCTCATACCTTGTCAATCTTTGGCAGATATGCAGTGGATGATCCAGTAGAGAACAGTAGTGCTGGGTAGGTAGTCTCATCCTTTTTTAGTCTTTCTTCAGAGCAGAAATTTTTGGTCTATTGTGTTTGTCAATGATAATTCTCTTAACTCATTCAGGACAATCAGAGATGCGGTTCTCTTCTCTAGAAGAACTATAGAGATCATCTCAACACAATCTTCAGTCAAAGAGCTGAGTAAGATATTTGGCAGGTGTTACAGTTTCTCTTCTCTCAGTGTATTTGTCTTCTGGGAAAGAGGTACATAGATCTTTCTGTAATTTGCTTACAAACAGTTGTTACAGTATAAAAACGTCCTTTTGTTCCCCAAGGAAGAGAAAAATAATTACATGGTCATGTTAGATTGTCCTAGGATTGCAAAGAGTCTTTTCTAACATTCTATCCCTTGATTTTATCAATTGGTAAACCAATGTCTGATACATTCTTTGATGCATAAAATATCTCTTATTTGACCAGTGAAGACTAAATACAGATGGATAATTATGACTGACTATTTATAAAGTCTACTGTGTTTACTCAGGTTGTCCAGATGATGACAGATAATGTATTCTATGATCATTTAGCACCTAATTTAGGACCTTAGTCTTTTAAGCATGGAATGTTCATTGGGAGGTCAGGGTGTTGCATCTATTAAAATCAAGAATTTAAATCATAATAGCAATATGCCCTTGAATTCCATATCCTTTCACCTTCCGGGGCAACCTAACTTTCTCAAAAGACCATATTACCCTGTGTTATATCCCTGACAGACAACCATCCTTCCTATTCATGAACTTATTGGAGACCAGAAGCTTACTACCTCCTAAGGCAGGGGTTAAGGGGATGATGCTGCAAAAATGTGGAAAAGTGGATGTAGGGAGTGATGGAGAGTGTGTAATATACATATAGGAAATCATGCTTGAAGACTGGGATTTTAGAGTTTAAATTTGAGCAATAGAATTATTCTGGATATTCACAGGTCTGGGGCCACCCAGGTATGGATGACTGAAGTGAATGGAGCCTAATAAATTAACTGAAGTTCCCAGCATTTTGGAGATGGGATCTTCCCTATTGGGTAAGTCTACTGTGCAGGCTCAGGTTGTCCATATGATGGCAGAAGTAGTTGGGGTAGAAAGTGTCAAAGAGTCAATGCACATTGGAAAAAAACCTGAAGGTCAGTAATTGCCATTAAGAAAAAAAAAGGGAAAGGAAAAGGGTCAGCAAACTTGTTGCCCCTCTATGTGCTATTAGGATGACTTCCCATTTCTCATTCACATATTTTTCCTACATGAAGATTATTACTGAAATTCTCTTTCCCGAACTCCATTCACCTAGGTGCATTCCAAGAACTGAAGGCTTTTCCAAGAACAACTGGGTGTAACACTAGAGAAAAGCCACCATGAACCTTTTCTGCATACCCTTGGCAGCAAAACACTTGCATTGTGAAGGTTGATCCACTCAGTTTTATGAACCCCAGGGAAAAGAAACAAAAACAAAACAAAACAAAAAAACTCTTCCTCTATAGAAAGAGATATTTAGTTTCACAAGGCAGTGAACATTTTTAAAGACTATATGGTTTGGGGGAAAAAAATGTAACATGGAAAGGTTATATGTTTTGTTGTGGATATAATTTTGATAAAAAAGTTTGTTGATTACATTATCTATG
Organism: Manis javanica; assembly: GCF_040802235.1. Taxonomy (NCBI): domain Eukaryota; kingdom Metazoa; phylum Chordata; class Mammalia; order Pholidota; family Manidae; genus Manis; species Manis javanica. Next base: position 148,251,306 of record NC_133158.1, read on the forward strand.
TCCAATGATGGGCTATGTGCATGGTCTCCAAACTATGGTGCATGATATCCTCCAAATCTTGGACCAAGTCTGAAAAAAACAGTGTTGATTTTGCTGCCAGCTTTTAAATTCTATCTTCTGCAAATAACAGGGCTTGGTTTGCTTACTGAAACACTTTATACAAATGCCAGGGTGCTCTCTCCTTATGAGGAAGACCTACATGTGTTTTAAATATAGATAAGTAGAAATGCTTAAACTGTAGAATGTCAAGGCAAGGGTACCTGCATTGGCCGAAGGTTGAATTTCCAAGATATCTGAATATGCTCTGCCTAAGTTTGATTTTGGTGAGAACTGCATACACCAAATAAAGCAGTGATGCTCCCCAAATATTCTGTATGCTCTCCTACTTTTCCTAGTTTTGCAAGGTGGTTAAAACCATGTATCTGGTTTTGGCCAACAGAGAAAAGAAGATAGATGTGTTTGTTTTAATGTGTTTATTTTCTTTTAACTAAGGGCAGGAGGTGGGGAGTGCTGTGGGCCCTTCACATTCTCTCCTGCTCTGTTGCATGCATCCTGGAAGCCAAGATGGGGGAAACCTGTGTCTCTAAGTCACCATATGGAGGAAATGTTACCTCAGGGAACTTTAAATAAGCAAGGAAATACGTTGTCACATTAAGCCATTGAGATTTTTTTTTGGTATCATTAATATAAAATCACATGGGCAACATTGTGGTTACTAGAATCCCCCCTTATCAAGTCCCCACCACATACCCCATTACAGTTACTGTCCATCAGTTTAGTAAGATGCTATAGAGTCACTACTTGTCTTCTCTGTGTTGTACTGCCTTTCCCATGACCGCCCTCCCTGCCTACATTATGTGTGCTAATCATAATGTTCCTTTTTCCCCTTATCCCCCGCTTCCCACCTATCCTCCCCAGGCCCTTTTCCTTTGGTAACTGTTAGTTCATTCTTGGATTCTGTGAGTCTGCTGCTGTTTTGTTCCTTTAGTTTTTGCTTTATTTTCATGCTCCAAAGATGAGTGAAATCATTTGGTACTTGCCTTTCTCTGCTTGGCTTATTTCACTGAGCATATTACCCTCTAGCTTCATCCATGTTGTTGCATATGGTAGGATTTGTTTTCTTCTTATGGCTGAATAGTATTCCATTGTGTATATGTACCACATCTTCTTTATCCATTCATCTACTGATGGACACTGAGGTTGCTTCCATTTCTTGGCTGCTATAAATAGTGCTGCAGTAAACATAGGGGTTCATATGTCTTTTTGAAACTGGGATCCTACATTCTTAGGGTAAATTCCTAGGAGTGGAATTCCAGAGTCAAACGGCATTTCTATTTTGAGTTTTTTGAGGAACCTCCATACTGCTTTCCACAATGGTTGGACTAGTTTACATTCCCACCAGCAGTGTAGGAGGGTTCCCCTTTCTCCACATCCTCTCCAACATTTGTTGTTCCCAGTCTTTTCTATGTTGGCCATCGTAACTGGTGTGAGGTGATATCTCACTGTGGTTTTAATTTTCATTTCCCTAATAATTAGTGATGTGGAGCATCTTCTCATGTGCCTGTTGGCCATCTGAATTTCTCCTTTGGAGAAGAGTCTGTTCATATCCTCCACCCATTTTTTAATAGGGTTATTTGCTTTTTTGGTGTTGAGGCATGTGAGATCTTTATATATTTTGGATGTTAACCCCTTGTCGGATAAATATATTGTTCCATACTGTAGGATGCCTTTTTGTTCTGCTGATGGTGTTCTTTGCTATACAGAAGCTTTTTAGCATGATGTAGTCCCATTTGTTCATTTTTTATTTTGTTTCCCTTGCTCAAAGAGATGCATTGAGGAAAAAGTTGCTCATGTTTATATTCAAGAGATTTTTGCTTATGTTTTCTTCTAAGAGTTTTATGGTTTCATGACTTACATTCAGGTCTTTGATCCATTTTGAGTTTACTTTTGTGTATGGAGATAGACAATAATCCAGTTTCATTCTCTTGCATGGAGCTCTCCAGTTTTGCCAACACCAGTTGCTGAAGAGGCTGTCATTTCTCCATTGTATATCCATGGCTCCTTTATCATATATTAATTGACCATATATGCTTGGGTTTATATCTGGGCTCTCTAGTCTGTTCCATTGGTCTGTGGATCTGTTCTTGTACCAGTACCAAATTGTCTTGATTACTGTGGCTTTGTAGTAGAGCTTGAAATTGGGGTGCATAATTCCCCCCAGCTTTATTCTTCCTTCTCAGGATTGATTTGGCTATTTGAGGTCTTTGGTGCTTCCACATGAATTTTAGAACTGTTTGCTCGAGTTCATTGAAGAATGCTATTGGTATTTTGATAGGAATTGCATAGAATCTGTAGATTGCTTTAGGCAGGATGGCCATTTTGACACTATTAATTCTTCCTATCCATGAACACGTGATGAATTTCCATATATTGGTATCTAATTTCTCTGATGAGTGTCCTGTAGTTTTCAGAGTATAGGTCTTTCACTTTCTTTGTTATGTTTATTCATAGGTATTTTATTCTTTTTGATGCAGTTGTGAATGGAATTGTTTTCCTGATTTCTCTTTCTGCTAGTTCATTTTTAGTGTATAGGAATGCAACAGATTTCTGTGTATTAATTTTATATCCTGCAATTTTGCTGAATTTAGATATTAGATCTAGTAGTTTTGATGTGGATTCTTTAGGGTTTTTTACGTATAATATAACATAATCTGCAAACAGTAGCAGTTTAACTTTTTCCTTGCCAATTTGGATGCCTTTTAGTTCTTTGTGTTGTCTGATTGCCATGGCTATGACCTCTAGAACTATGTTAAATAAAAGTGAGGAGAGTGGGTATCCTTGTCTTGTTCCTGATCTTAAAGGAAAAGCTTTCAGCTTCTCTCTGTTAAGTACAATGTTAGCTGTGGGTTTGTCATATATGTCCTTTTTTTATGTAGAGGTGCTTGCCCTTTATACCCATTTTGTTGAAAGTTTTTATCATGAATGGATGTTGAATTTTGTTGAATGCTTATTCAACATCTATGGAGATGATCACATGGTTTTTGTCCTTTTTGTTGATGTGGTGGATGATGTTGATGGATTTTTGAGTGTTGTACCATCCTTGCATCCCTGTAATAAATCCTACTTGATCATACTGGATGATCTTTTTGATGTACTTTTTAATTCGGTTTGCTAATATTTTGTTGGGCATTTTTGCATGTATGTGCATTAGGGATATTGGTCTGTAATTTTCTTTTTTTGTGGGGTCATTGCCTGGTTTGGTATTAGATTGATGCTGGCCTTGTAGAATGACTTTGGAAGTATTCCCTTGTTTTCTACTTTTTGGAAAACCTTAAGGAGGATGGATATTAGGTCTTTACTAACTGATAAAATTCAGCAGTGAAACCATCTGGTCCAGGGATTTTGGTTTTAGGTAGTTTTTTTGATTACCACTTCAATTTCTTTGCTGGTAATTGGTATAATCAGATTTTTTGTTTCTTCCTGGGTCAGCCTTGGAAGGTTGTATTTTTCTAGAAAGTTGTCCATTTCTTCTTTCTAGGTTATCCAGTTGGTCAGCATATAATTTTTCATAGTATTCTCTCATAATTCTTTATTTTTCTGTGGTGTCAGTAGTGAGTTTCATTTCTTATATTTGATTCTGTTTATGTGTGTAGACTCCCTTTTTTCTTTATACGTCTGGCTAGGGGTTTATTTATTTTGTTTATTTTCTTAAAGAACCAACTCATGCTTTCATTGTTTCTTTCTATTGTTTTATTCTTCTCAATTCTAGTTATTTGTGCTGTAATCTTTATTATGTACCTCCTTCTATGACTTTGTGTCTCATTTGTTCTTCTTTTTCTAGTTTCATTACTTGTGAGTTTAGAGTGTTCATATGGGATTGTTCTTCTCTCCTGAGGTAGGTCTCTATTGCAGTATGTTTCCCTCTTAGCACGGCCTTCACTGCATCCCACAGATTTTGCGGTGTTGAATTATTGTTGTTATTTGTCTCCATATATTGCTTGATCTCTGTTTTTATTTGGTCATTGATCCATTGGTTATTTAGGAGCATGTTGTGAAGCCTCCATGTGTTTGTGGGCTTTTTCATTTTCTTTGTGTAATTTATTTCTAGTTTCATACCTTTGTGGTCTGAGAAGCTGGTTGGTACAATTTAAATCTTTTTGAATTTACTGAGGCTCTTATCGTGGCCTAGTATATGATCTATTCTGGAAAATGTTCCATGTGCTCTTGAGAAGAATGTATATTCTGTTGCTTTTGTATGGAGTGTTCTGTAGATGTCTGTTAGGTCCATGTGTTCTAATACATTGTTCAGTGCCTCTGTATCCTTACTTATTTTCTGTCTGGTTGTTCTGTCCTTTGGAGTAAGTGGTGTGTTGAAGTATCCTAAAATGAATGCATTGCATTCTATTTCCCCTTTTAATTCTGTTAGTATTTGTTTAACATAAGTAGGTGATCCTGTGTTGGGTACATAGATATTTATAATAGTTATATCCTCTTGTTGGACTGATCCCTTTATCATTATGTAATGTCCTTCTTTGCCTCTTGTTACTGTCTTTGTTTTGAAGTCTATTTTGTCTGATACAAGTACTGCAACTCCTGCTTTTTTCTCCCTATTAGTTGCATGAAATATCTTTTTCCATCCCTTTGATTTCAGTCTCTGTATGTCTTTGGGTTTTAAATGAATCTCTTATAGGCAGCATATAGATGGGTCTTGTTTTTTATCCATTCAGTGACTCTATGTCTTTTGATTGGTGCATTCAGACCATTTACATTTAGCATACTTATCAATAGGTATATACTTATTGCCATTGCAGGCTTTAGATTTGTGGTTACCAAAGGTTCAAGAGTAATTCCCTTACTATCTAACAGTCTAATTTAACTCACTTCATATGCTATTACAAAGACAACCTAAAGGTTCTTTTTCCCCCTCCATTTTCTTCCTCCTCCATTCTTTGCATATTAGGTGTCATATTCTGTACTCTTTGTCTATCCCTTGATTGACTTTGGGGGTAATTGATTTTATTTTGCATCTGCTTAGTAATTAATTGTTCTACTTTCTTTGCTGTGGTTTTATTTCCCCTGGTGACAGCTACTTAGCCTTAGGAATACTTCCATCTACAGCAGTCCCTCCAAAACGCACTCTAGAGGTGGTTTGTGGGAGGTAAATTCTCTCAGCTTTTGCTTATCTGGAAATTGTTTAATCTCTCCTTCAAATTTAAATGATAATCTTGCCGGGTAGAGTATTCTTGGTTTGAGGCCCTTCTACTTCATTGAATTAAATATATCATGCAACTCCCTTCTGGCCTGTAAGGTTTCTGTTGAGAAGTCTGACGAGAGCCTGATGGGTTTTCCTTTGTATGTGATCTTTTTTCTCTCTCTAGCTGCTTGTGAAAGTCTGTCCTTATCCTTGATCTTTGCCATTTTAATTATTATATATCTTGGTGTTGTCATCCTTGGGTCCCTTGTGTTGGGAGATCTGTGCACCCCTATGGCTTGAGAGACTATGTCCTTCCCCAGATTGGGGAAGTTTTTAGCAATTACCTTCTCAAAAACACTTTCTATCTCTTTTCCCCTCTCTTCTTCTTCTGGTGCCCCTATAATGCGAATATTGTTCTGTTTGTATTGGTCACACAGTTCTCAATATTCTTTCATTCTTAGAGATTCTTTTTTCTCTCTGTTTCTCAGCTTTTTTATTCCTCTTCTCTAATTTCTATTGCATTTAGTATCTCTTCTACTACATCTAATCTGCTTTTAATACCTCCTTTGTATGTTTAATTTCAGATATGGAATTTCTTAATGTTTGAATCTTCACCCTAAATTCGTCCCTGAGTTTCTTGAATATTTTTCTGTATCTCCATGAGCATGTTTGTGATTTTTTATTTGAACTCTCTTTCAGGAAGACTGACGAGGTCAGTTTCATTTGGCCGTTTTTCTAGTGTTTCTGAGATTTTTGTTTGAACGAGGTTCCTTTGATGTTTCATATTTGTATGTGGTGCCCTCTAGTGCCCAGAAGCTCTAATCTCTGGAGCTGCTCAGCCCCTGGAGTGATTTTGGGTGTTGCAGGGGAGGGGAGCTGATGCCTGGGGGAAGGAAAGAGCTGTTTCCTGCTTCCAGGCTGCAGTGCCTGTCTCCACTGTCAGAACCAGCGGGCCGAGCACAGAGGTATATGCCTCTGTGCTTTGTGTCTGTAGCTGCATTAGGTGGGGCCTTCCTCTGGCTTGTCTGACACCAGGGCAGGGAGTACCAGTTTGCAAGCCAGTGCCGGCAGGCCAGGAGGAAGGTGCAGCAGGCTGCGTATCACATTGGGTGGCCTCATTGTTGAATAGCCAGCTAGGGGTGGTGGAGTGCCTGAAGTTCCTGCAAGTTCCCAACCTGCTGGGCAGAGCACGCCCGGACATCCTTGTCCACCAATCCCTTCTCCCGCACAGCAAGCTCCGTGCAAACCCCGCCCCTTCAGCAGCCCTCTCACTGCTAGGAAGCCTCTCATACCACTGGCCTTTCCTTTGTCCCAGGGTGGCTGGATGTGGATCCCTGTCCTCCAGAAATCACTGGAAAATCAGTCTCTCCAAGTATTCCACCTGTCTTAACTTTCCAACCCCACTAATCTTTAGAGTACCATGCAATGTAGGTTTGTGCTCCAAAGCAGATCTCCAGGGCTGGGTGTTCAGCAGTCCTAGACTCCCACCCCCTCCCTGCTCTGTTTTTCTCCCTCCCACCAGTGAGCTGGGGTGGGGGAAGGGCTTGGGTCCCACTGGATCAAGGCTTTGGTACTTACCCTGTTTCATGAGGTCTACTCTGTTCTCCAGGTGTATGCAGTCTGGTGCAACCTTCTTTCATGTTGCTCTTTTAGGATTAGTTGTATTAAATATGTTTTCATATTATAATTGGTTTTGGGAGGAGTTCTCTGTCTCACTTCTCATGCCACCATCTTGAATCTCCTAGACGAGTTCTAAGCCATTGAGATTTGAAGATTTGTGATACTTTGTCAGAATAGTCCAGTTATTTTGACTAATAAATCACTCAGCCAGGGACTTTATTGTGTGGGAATTGAAAGTCCAAAAAGAATATGGTTTAGATCTCTTTATGTCTCCTTCAATCTCTGGTTTCTTTTTAGTCTAGCCCATCAAAAGATATCTTAGTTACTAAAGATTTGCTGAGGAAATTGGACATTTTGTCTAAAATGAAATTTTTGGTATTAGTTTTAGTTATCATGGTGCTATTAATACTCTAAAACAGAATTGACTATCAGAAAAGTGAGAAATTTAATTTTTTAGGAGGCTGTAGAGAAATGGAATAGATAATTAAATTGAGGTGACACGACTAAAACATTGCAGAGGCTTCTCTTGTGGTAAAAATGGCCACTCTATTGTTATCTTTAGTATTAAACCTAGGACATTAAACAGAGATTCTTCCATTTCTTCATTTCTCCTCTTTTTCTGTGGCACAAAGGGTTGCTTTAGCTGTTTGCATCTTGTAGAATCTTGTTTGCATTCCAAGTGGAATAAGGAATCTGTCCCTTCCTGAGGATTTCCACCATGTACAGACATTCCACCTTTCCCCATTTGTCTCACCTGAGGGTTTCAGCCCTGGACAAATTCACTCTGGATTCACTGAAACCCAATAACAGCAACAGAACATTGTGGGTGAAAAGGCGCTTATACCAAGCTTTATTCTCACTGCAGCAGGTTGTGCACTAGAATCCCACAGGCTCCATCTCTGCCTCTGGCTCAGCCTCTGCCATTGCCTCCAGCCTCTCCTCTCTTCTCTTCTGCTCTCTTGCTCTCTTCTCTAGCTCTGCTCTTAGCACTGGGGGAACTTTTTATATTAACACAGGCAATAATGGCTTATCACCAACAGGTATGCAAGCACGCGCCTGTGGAGCACAGTAGAAATTATATCATTGCACACAAACAGTAGATAGATTAGGATCAGGTGAGGATCCTGGCCATGGAACCTCCATTTTCCCTACACCCTTTAATACCCATCACAAAATTCTGTTTATCCCCTGCATCTGTTATAATCTTATTTATTTGATTCCTTAACTGAAGTAAGTTCCTTGAAATAAAGTTATTTCTTTGGTTGTGTTGGTTGTATCTAGTACAGTGCCAGGATGTAGGCCGCCCCCCCCATACACACACACCCAGATATTTACTGAACCAATGATGGACAAAAATTATAGCCTTTGGGTCTGTCTTTCTTTGTTCTTTTTAAAGTCATACTTGATTTTATAAAAGATGAGAGAGGTATATCCCCAAACCTAGAGCCATTTTTCATCATTCATTTAATTTAATAACACATAAAGCAAAAGAGTTCTAATATTTGTTTCCTTTAATGATGAGCACATATTCCATTCACAGTTAGAATTAGTTTGACCACGAGTACTTTGAAGCAAGTGCTGGAGACAAAATTCCTAGTAACAATGAGTGTCTTCATATACATGCTTTTTAGGTGCCACACATTGTTCTAAATTCTCTATTTGAATGATCTCATTTCATCTTCATGACATCTTTGTCATAAAGGTACTACTGTATTCTCAACTTCTAGATTAGAAATTTTTCAAAAAGAGAGCTCAGTACCTTCCTTAGCATGGTAGTCAGGCTGCAGAATCTGTACTCCCTACACAGGAATGGTCGTGGATGGAAGGAGCCTGTCCCTCAAATATACTCAGAATTGAAATGGTTCTTAAACATTCTCTTTAAAACATTGTTGTCAAAGCACCATCATGTTTCTCCTTGAACACTTTCAATGAGAAACAGCTCACTACCTCATGAAGTAGACTACTCCATCTTCTGACAAAGTTCAAATTTTCTAAAAGCTCTTCCAAATGTTGAACAAAAATCTTTACTGTCCATGTTCCTATTTCTTCCCTTTGGCATATGAAACAGTTCCAGTCTTTCCTCCATCTGATGGTCCTTGTGACACAGGACACCATCATCAGGGGCCTCCTGAGTCCTCCCTTCTTCAAGTTGTCCACCCCTACTTTCCTGACACAGGCACTCAGCAGCTCTCTGACCCTGCACCTGTTGCCCCACCTCTGGCTGCTTGATATTCTCTTCTCTCCTGTCCCTGACTTCTGTTGCTTCAGGACCTCTTCCTGCTCCTCTGTGTATTTTTTCAGGTTCACATTAAGGCATTTAGACCAGAAAATATGTAGGCTGCTCCCCCCATCTCAATTTCAAAGTAAGTGCTGTATGATGTTTTATGATAAATATAAATAAGTCTAGAGAAAGTTCTGATTTTTCCCTATGATAATTACTTTAATGTTTTACAAAATAAAATGAATGCTAATTCTTTCCAAAATATTTCTTTTTGACACCACAATGATTAGATATAAACTTTGCTTATTTGGTAAGCAAAATGTTTTTATCCCCTCTACCAACTGATTTTTTTTTTTTTTAAATGCTGGGCTCTTAAATGGTGTAAGCAATGAGATCCGATCAGCTCAGTTAGGTCAGGACTGTGCCTGCTTGGCAGGTCCCTGAGCTAGGCTGCTGTTCAGTCAGTCTCCTTGGTCCAGCCTGCTGTTTCAGCGTTTCAGGGCTAAGTGGTGCCAAATGGCTAACTGTGGCTGGAATCCCAGAGAGGGCACAGAGCCTGGCATGTAGATTGCATGGCTGTTCATAATACATGTGTCTATACAGACCACTGGAGTACTCGCTTACTGCCTCAGGCTATACCATGATTAATTCCTTCACTTTGAAATGAGATACACTCAGTGAAGTCCAAACTAACTCATGTCGCCAGCCCCTCCAGGGCTCTCAGGTCTTCACAGGCCAGGGTGCAGTGGGCCATGTGGGTGGGCCAGGCCACTCCAGGGTCTGCAGGTGGCAAGGGTGGGAGAAGCCAGCTGGCTCTCTACCATCAGGGGATCTGCATCCTCCTCTCGACTGTGGGGGGTGTGCCTGCTGGGAACTGTTGGACGGTGCTGAGATGTCTATGACTTTATTTAGAATTTCAGTGATATCTATTTAGATGTATCTATTTTTGCTAATCTTGTCATTGTTTTTCCAAGGAGGTAAGATTTGTCTGTAGAAATAGCCCATGAATTCTCCATGTGAAAATACACATAGAAACACAGAAAGACCCTGGAGAGCCATGTATTGGGCCCTAATCTACCCTGATGCTCGCATGCTAACTGGAGGGTCCCTGGGTGGCACACCTGAGTGTCCTGAGTGCTTCCCTAGAGCCTCCTGTTCTTGTGCTGTGCCTGTGACACCTGATGTTTGCTACAGGGCAGCCTGTCAAGTTGCCCAGTATCAGAGAGCTTGTTTCCAAAGATGCGAAGAGGCTGGCAGACTGGGGAGAAAATGTAGGCTGCTTTTATTTTCATGCCCAGGAGTAATCACACAGAAAGGCAGCACACTGGGCATTTTTCCCCACAGCAGCAGATGGCACTGCTGGTGGGGAAGGCATGAAGCCTCTAGCCTCCACTTCCTTCTCCCTGTAAAGCACAAGGCACTAAAGTTAAATCAGGCATTACTCTTTTTTACATTGGAAATGCTGTGGAGTTTGAATTGTGGATTCAATGGCTCTTAAAGAGAGTACCCCGGGGGCTCCAAATGCTGCCAGATGGCAGGGGAGCTGTGCAGGGGGCCGGCAGGGGCTGCCTGTGGCAGAGACAGCACCATGGGAGGAAGCCAGCCATACACATCTCCAACTCCAGGCTTTCCTCATCTTCCTGGAGTTAGTTTTTGTGTTTGGTTGGATTCCCTGCCCAGAGTTGACTCAGAGATCTCACCAGGCCTTTTGGATGGTGGGACCCATTCATAGGACACTTGCCAGGCCCCTGGTGTTCAGCCGGGTTATTCAGGTCTGTGGTTCGTACCCTATGACCTCTCCTCTCCTTTCCTCTTCCGCTTCTCCCTCCTTCCACTCCTCCTCCGATTAGGGGCCTGGGTTGGGGGGGTGCTGGAGAAGCTGCTGGTCTATGAAAGCCTTGAGGTGGGGGAGTGTGGGAGGAAATGAACAGAGGGAGAAGAGAGACTCTGTCAGAAATTAGAGGAAGCCTGGTTGCCTCTCGGAGGAGCCACGGCTGTCTGGGGGCGGGGATGGGACCCAGTTCTGCGCCCATTTCCAGAGGATCTGAGCTAATCTGGTACTCTCTTTGGGGCCCCTCTCCGTCTTGCAGTAGTTCAGAATATCTCACCTTCCCCCAGCACCCACTGGACATCTGTCTGTCTACTCGCCCACACCTCCACCCAACAAACAAAGATGGACCTTCTACTGTCTGCTGATGCTACGCCATATGCCGGATGAGAAAGCTGGAACAGGGGAGTATTACCTAGGGTGAGTTTCCACGTGTGCCTGACCTCCAGAATCCCCTCAGGAGCTCTCAGAAATTCAGTGTTCCTGGTGCCACCCCACACCTATTAACTCTGAATCTCCAGATGTGAGGCCTGGGAATGTCTGTCTTAACATCTCCCCTAAATTTGGAGGTTTGCTTGGGCTTGAGAACCACCTGGTGGGAGGCCGGTCACAGTCACAATGACAGATAAGCTAGTGTCTTAGTCACAGGTGCAAGTTGAGTCCCTGGACTAAGTTCTCTGGGTGCTCACACCATTCTGGAGGAGTGGGGAGAGGTACGCAGAGGAGGTGACATGCAATAGATCATAGAGGGATAAGTAGTTTTCCAACAAGATATTGGTGCAAGGAAACTAGCACCAGAAAGAGCACTCACAAAAGCATGGAGGAGTTCAAGGACTGGCGGGGAGTTCACTGTTGAGGGTGGATGGGGCGCCCCTTGTATGCAGAAGCAGTGAGTCCTATATTGGGTCACATGAGCAGTAGTGCATGTTTTGGGGGAGAGTAGATAGCTTTATTCTGAGATTTCTATAAGATGCCACAGGGTGCCATTCAAGGGAAAATGGGAAATATGTTTGAAATCCAGAACATTCTCTGACTGGAAACATAATTTGGGGAACAAGAGAATATGGTTAGACACAGAAACTGCTGGGCATCTGTGCAGCAACCTATGGGAAAAGCTGCAAAATGGGCTCAGGACTCCAGCTGGGAACCCCAAGCTAAAACTCTTGAGGGGACCCAGGAACCCTTTTTGGACATAGCTTTCAAAGGCCCTGCCCATCCACAGTCGCTTCAAGGGCCTCTGCAGCACGTGCGGTGAGCCTTTGCAGTGTGGCGTCCTCCACTGCCCCCAGCAGGCCAGGGCTGGGGACACGGTGTGGCTACCGACTGAGCACCTCTACCTCGCCATTCTTCCAATGAAGAGCTGATGCCAGGGCACAGTACCTGCTCACTCATTAATTTATTTGGCAAACACTTACTGAGCATCTGCTGTATGCCAGGCATTGTGCTTGGCTTGGTGGAGATGAGGCTAAGAACCCCCTCCCTGAGTGTGTGTTTACTTATGCCAGTGATGCTATTTTTATAAAGCTCTGTGTCCTCTCCTTTATTTTTCTTTTCAAGTGTCACAGTGTAAGTGTCCTGCCACTAAAATGTGCTAGGGGTTGAATAAACTCAAATGAGTAAGGAAAATCAGAAGAAACCATTTTTACGTACCCTATTTTTAACAAAGGATTTTAATGTGTTTAGGGTGTAAGTCATTCCCCAGGAGAGCTCCACTTGAGAACAATTGCTTGAATAAAGCCATTAGCTCTGAATTATTTTTTTGGATAACAAAAACTTTTAGTGAACAATGATAATATAATAATAATAAAAGATGTACTGGAAGATGCCTTGTGTTAAAAGAGAAAAAAATCTCAGACATTTTTTATGCTATGTCTGGTCTTTATACAAAAACCTGCCAGTTTCCTGCTGTTTTTAGTCAATTTCACAGTGGGGAAGAGAGAAAGGCTGATGGCTTAGGGAAACAAGTTGGAAGTTGGTAGCACAATTACTGAAAACATTCCTCTAAAGGAGAGCTTTTTAGTTGTGGCTAAACACATGGAAATAAAAAGCAACTAGAAGTGTAAGTGCCTGTATGGGGGGTAGGATTGCCAGGTGATGTTGTGGAAAGTACAGCCCCTAGGGAGGGTTACGAGGCTGTTGTTTTGAAGAAACAGGGAATTTTAGGCATTCAAAATGACCCTAAGTTTGCAACTTTAGGCATCCAAAATGACTCTAAGAGTGCAAACATTGCTATCCTTCTGTTTGGAGAGAAGTGTGCAGTGTCCAGATCAAGGTGGGGCATCTAGGGGTTGAGTGAGCTCACCTGGATTCTCGCCCTAGCACTGTCAGTACTCTGTACCCAATGCAGGTCTCAATGACTATTTATTGCATGAATAATTTGCTTGCATTTTGGTAATATTAATATTAACAAATTCTCTAAAACAATGATGGTCCTGGCAGTATGACCATTTTCCCAGAATTTAGGCTATTAGCATAAAACCCAGGAGGAACTTAATTGAATTATTCTTCCTCATTTCTGTGTCTAGATGTTTCTAAAGGGGAAGGGACTATTTAAGTTAATAAACTCCAACACTTGACCCTCATTGCCAGTAGGTATGTCTTGGATTTCACCAAAGGAATGTCACTAAAAGATGGGTGCTGAGGAATTTGACACCATACAGTTTGGCCTAAATGCTGGAACAGAGCCAGCTATTTGGATGTGACAAACAACCACATTAAAATCTGAAATGCGGCACAGTGGGGTGAATGGCAAAGGAGACACAAGATCGCAGTGCAAGAAGCCAAGATGTCTGTGGGGGTTATTTTCCCCTGGTTACTGCCTCAGAAAGGGAAGGAGGCAGGGGATGTTTAAAATGTTGATAAATGAAAACAGGACTCTTTCCTGGCCATTGAACAGGCCAACTCCCCTGTAGCTGGGAGTCTGTTTCTGATCTATATCATAAATAGGGTTCATGGTGTTTCTATCAACCAAGGCATGCCACTCTTTAGAGGTCTATTGGAATATGTGTCTGAAATATTTCTTGTACAATGGTATCAATAAAAAAAGAAATGGTAAAGGGAAAGACTGATCCATAATCTTACTACATTAACTGACCAACTGTTTTTATTTACTGTGTTCTTTTCCAGCTCTTTTCCATATGCATGTGTTCAAGGACAGCTCCTGACTGGTCCAACTGGCCATTTGGACCATCTGTGGCACAGCTGGTCCTGCGCTGTCCCCACACGGCTTCCTTCCCCCTTTATTAGTGTCTAACACTCCCAGTGTTCTTCCCAGAGGCCAGAATGTTTATGGCTTACATATGGTCCCCATTTCCCTTTTCCAATGGGATTCTGGCAACCTACCATCTCCAGCCTTTCCAGGCCCCGCTTTTATCCAGCAAAGCTGTTTACTCACATACAAAAGTTAGTGTTTTTTCTGGGAAAGCAGGGTGTGGGGTGCAGTAGTTTCTTCTCCTTAGTGTGTGCATAGGAAATCCTACCAAATTGCCCTATATTTTGATGTATTCTAAGGCAATATCTATTCTATTTCACTATATGACTCCAGAAATCAATCCATAATACCCTTAAGTTCAAATATCTTACTTTGTTTTATCTTTTTCCTATTTTTGGATAGTTGTATCACCATCCCAAATAATGCTGAAATAAACATTTGTAACCTGTTCTTTCTTTTGGGTTATTTTTCTTAATCAGTTAACCTTAATTCCTAAGGTTAAATCCCATGACTGGGATTATGAATCTAGGAAATTAAATTTATTTTGGTTTTTACCAAGATACAATGGAAACTTGGACGTGTCCGTGGCTTACTGGTCGGCAGACAGACCATCATGATGGGTTTATTGAAATACTTCCGTTTTATGGGGTGGGGAGCACCGTTCCCTGTGTTTATGGGCAAGTTTATCGGGGCAGAGAGTGGACTGACTGGCCCTGACGTGGGCTCTCTTTGGGCGGCCTTTCACTGAGGCTCTGTGAACACAGAGGCGAGCGTGGAAAATATCGTGTGACTAAAAAATAGGCATCCTGTCATTTATTTTAGCACATTTGAATCTTTATGTGTGATGCTCACTATAGTCTCTAAGGATTGGCTGGATTACCTTTCTGCCTGGGCTTTATTTTGAAGAAATTTGGGGAAAAATAATTTCTACTTTTCCTCCAAATATAGTACTGAATGAAGTCATTTGCTTGAATATTATGTTCAATTAATTGGTCAAAGCCCGGGTAGAGAATCTCCTTGGTGATCCCCTGGTGGACACAGTGTGACCTCACCTCACGTGGCAAGGGGGTCCCATGGGGCTGCGGAGGTCATGGCGGCAGCAGGTGCTGCTCAGCTGAGAACAGCAGGGTAGAGCCATGGCTTCAAGGAAGACCCAAGAGGAGGAAAAGTGTCGGCAAAGCCAGGAAGTCCTCGCCTGGGAGGCCAGACACCTCGGCAGCAGAGCCACAGCCAGCGTGGGGACAAAACGGCTACAGAGGTCAGACTCTCTCCTTTGTTCTACCTGGTGGGAGGTGGGTCAGCAGAAAGCCTGGAATAGCAGGCAGCCTCATCCCGAGGTAGTGTTCACACAAAGGACTCACTCTGTGCCTGGGGTTTAGAAATAATCCTCTGGCTTTCAGAAATAAACAAGTATAATGAAAGCGGAAGCCATGGTGAAGCTAGTTAACGGATTATGAGTATTCACATAAACGTGTGCAAATGTCTGAGATTCAGGGGTAAGAATTTTGAATTTAGGAATGTTTTCTTACACAGGGAAGAAAACACTACTGCAAACAAATGAGATTTCATGCCTTGTTAGTTTATCTTGTTAATCACAAATTGCAAAATCTTTTACCACTTACCTATGAAATTAATGGGAGAGAAAGCCTCCAGTATTAGTCAGCTAGGGCTGCCAAAACAGAGCACCACACACTGAGTGGTTTAAATGACAGAAATCAATTTCCTCACAGTTGTGGATGCTGGAAGTTAAAGATTAAGGTGTGTCAGTAGGATTGGTTTCTTTTGAGGCCTCTTTTGGCTTGTAGATGGCTGGGTTCACGTTGTCTATGCACGATGTTTCCTGTGTGTGTGTGTGTGTGTGTGTGTGTGTGTGTGTGTGTGTGTGTGCATGATTAGTGTCCACCTGGATGACCTTAATGACCTCTTTAAAGACCTGTCTCCAAATACAGTTACATTCTGAGGGTTAGTATGAATTTTGAGAGAACACAATTCAGCCCACCCCCTTTCTTCATGAGACTTTGGAGAACATTCTAAAGGTGTGTAGATATTATGTGGTTAAAGAGTAGATTAAAAAAAAATTCCTGCCAACTCTGTGTGCAGAACTTGGCTAGGTCTAATAGGGGACGATGGTGGAGAAGTTGGAGTCCTTTTCAAAATGAAGTTAAAATGAGTTGGAAGAGAGAAATAACTTTTAAAAAGTGAAAGCGAAAGTATACTTTATAACAATTTACTAAAATGAATGTCAGTTGTGAAAGGAGGAGACACTCATGGGGGTTGGAATTTCCAAGATGGATTTTGTACAAGAGTTAGATATTTAGTAAGAACACAGTATGCTGTCTCTTCCCATCCCTGCTTCTTTCTCAAGCTCTACCAATTCCAGACCTGTGTTACATATTTTGGTGGCTTAATTAGAACAGAAAGTCTAGGATCTGGTGGTTTCTCTGTACAAAGTGGGAGGAAAGTTTTCTTCTTTTTTGCCTTCATCCATTTCTTTTCTGTTTACTTAATTGTCCTTATCTCATTTTCTTCTATAAAAGAAATAGCACAGTACACACCACCAGAAAACTTTTATGCCTAGTATCACATGCATTAGTCTCTCTTAGTTGACCAGAAAGTTATCTGAATACCTAGAATTTACAGACAAAAGTAGAGTGTCTGAACTAAGCAAAAATGGTTATTTTTCCTTGGAGGAGAAGTCCCAGACTGAACACCTACATGAATTTAGGAACTGATTAAAAAGGCCATTCACCTTGAAGTCAAACACAATTATTTCCTAAATGTTGTCTACTAATATGGGCTAAGCTTGCATTACACTTTGGATGAAAGCATGCAAAAATATGAACAGGAACACAATCCAGAGCCTTCAAGTGAGCAAAGTGAAGCAGATAATGGAGGTTAGGGTATCAGCAGACTTTTCTTATACTGACATTAAAATGTCATTTCTGCATTTCTAGTAGTTTCCAGGGTCGAAGAAAAGTTTCACAGATGTGCCATTTGGATTGACACAATCTGATTTGCCTTGACCCAGAAAGAATTTACCAGTGCTAATTTTGGCTACTGGTTTGGTGCTTTTATCACAAACTAGATTCTTTTCCCTGAAACACAATAATTTTTTCTCTATAGTATCTATCAAATTATTCCTACCAACCAGGCCTCTAGCACATGGAAGAAAGAATGAATGAACATAATTTCTGAATACTACATTCTGGAGAGTGCTGGAAAAAACACTTCTGGGCCTCAAAGACTCTGCTAAAATGCCTGAAATTCTTCTATTCAGCAAACATCTGTTGAGTACCTGCTATGTGCTAGGCATTGTGCTAGGTGATATGATCAGAAAGATGAAAAATACATGACTCTACACTCAAGAAGCTCACATTTTGGTGGAAGAAATGATCAAACATCTTAATGTTATACAATGTTGATGGTACTGTAATAGAGATATACACAAAGTGATCTAGAAACCCAGGATAGAAAGTAATTAACTCTGAGGAGTTAGTTGCCCACTAGGTTAGTATGCAGAGCAGGTGAGGCTTGAGCTGGGGCTTGAAGGGAGTGGGAGTTTACAAGGCAGAGAACAGAGGGAAAGATGAGACAGGCAGGTGACAACATAATGACAGCAGAAAAGCATAAAATGCATATGATCAGCGCACACTGTCCCAGTGAACACGGAAGCAACTTAAATGCTGGACACCACAGGGAATTGTAAGTGCATTACTAAGTATTCATGCGGTAGTCTATTACGTCACCCTTTTAGACGATGTCTACAAAGAAGTGTTAATGTCATAGGAAGTGTGTGTGCTATCATGTGAAGACAGAAAGAAGGGAATATAATTGTCGGTTTGGAATGAGTTCCTCTTTACATACATAAAATCTAGAAGAAAAAGGTACGGTACATATTGCTCTTTGCTACTTTCTGTTTTTTGAATGCTACTTTTATGAGTTTACAATGTTTCAATAGAAAAATGTAAAGTCAGAAAAAAGTAAAGAAAGTGAATGGTAGGTTCCACAATGAAGCCTCAAATGGTTGTAGCTGGAGCTCAGGACAGGGAAATGCGGCAGGCTGGCCACACCGCTGCGGTCACGCATCCTGTAGCTAAGAGGGAATCACCGTAACTCCAGTTTTGTGCTGAGCACTGACGAGCCTGCTGAAACAGAACGACGACTCCTAAGGGATGAAATACTAAGGTCTTATCACACGTTAGTTCTTTGCTTTGAGTTACGTGGTGCTGGGCCCATAAATACTGAGGATGGGATTTTCTGATTCTGTTGCCCCTTGATAAGCACAACAGGGCAGTTTTCCCCTCCAGAGCTGGAGGAGATTACAGCTGCTTTTATTGAACACCCAGAGAATGCCTGGCTTGCATTTATATCAACGTATTTATTCCATTTTATTTTTCTACCTGCATCTAAGTCAGTTTTGACAAGGTAAATATGCACACGTTCATGCTGTAACAGCTTTTCTGGCAGAGCTGAGCGTTAGTGGAGAGGGACATGGGCCTTTTAGGTTTTGACAGAGACAAAAGGGCAAAGGTTTAAGCTGTTTTTTGCCATTATGGAGTGCCATGGTGGAACACTCTGGGAATCAGGGGGGGGGGGGGTCTGTGGGGAGACCCTCAGAAGAACTTATCAGTGCTAATTTTGCCTACTTGTTTGGTGCTTTTTATAGAACCGAGATTGTCTTTTCCTGAAACAGAGTAATTTTTCTCTACAGTAACTGTCAAATTATTAGTGCCACCTAGGCCTCTAGCACAGAGGTTCAAAGTTCAAGGGGTAAAGGTGGAGGGATCCTCAGCTCACACACGTTGCCTTCATCTCAGGTTTTTCTAGGGCTGGAAATGAAAACTGTAGCAGAGCCATATTGTCATTTGACATCAGTGTGTCTAACCTACTCGATTTTATTAAAGCCAGTGCAAAAGAAAAAAAAAACCCAAAACAAAAACAAAGGATGATACATCCTGACATTGATAAGAGTGCATCTTTGTGCTCGCGGGCCTTTCATTACCTCAGGCCAGGCGGGCGCAGTGCCCCAGAGGCCCCCTGCTCCTGCACTTCTCATGTCACCCCATGGAAAGCCAAGGCTTGGGAGAATGGCGGGCCTCCTCCTCACTCCCGCCTGCGTCCTCGGGTCCTCAGCGTATGGCCACAGGCTTCCCTGAGAGAAAAGCAGAGAGGCCCGAATTTGTGCTGGTGGTTTAAGGGGCATGTCAGGTGCTTCAGATGCTCCAGTAACGAAAGACCCCCGCCTAGTGTGCAGCTGTGCAGAAGGGTGATTGCTAGGAGTGGTTACAGTGAGACTCTGCAAAAAGAAATTAGCACCTCACTATGACCCAATTAAATCTGCAGAAGTATGAATCTGAAAAGAACTTATTATCTGTGAATGAAAAAACTGGACTCCAAAGGTTCAAGGGACTTAACCAAAGTCTCTTTGCTAGTCGGTGGCAGAGCGGGAACTAAAACTCCCCCCGGACTCTACTTGAGTTGCCATCCCATCTTACATCACTGTGGTTCCATTATTTCTATTAGTAATATGATATTACCCTCCCCTTTTCCTCTTTTAATAGAGTGCATAAATACATGTCTGAAATTTTTTTGCAGTGTGGATTCCAATGAAGTCCTTTCTTAGACTACAGTTACTGCAAACTGACTGAGCGGCTGAAGCTGAAATGCTGGCAGCGCTTCTCCCCAGACAGTTAGAATACATAATGGAGATGGAAATTTCCAAGACCTACATCCCCAAGCCCAGACTGCTCTCCCCTCACTCACTGAAATATAAAAGAAAACCAGCAAGATTCATAAAATTGAACCCAAATAAATACTCATCCTTCTCCTTCTTCCATTCTGGTTCCTACAGAATAATATGTGGTGCTCTTTGCATTGGCCCTAACATATTAAAGTGCATATATGAGAGACAGAGTGTGTGTGAGCATCGTGTGAAGTGTGTGTGCATGAGAGTGTGACTGTGTGTGATTGTGTGTGTCATCATATGTGTAAGGGCATGAGTCTTGTGTGTGAAATGTGTGTGTGACTCGAGTGTGTGGGAGTGTAGTACACCTGAGTGCATGAATAGGTGTGTGAGTGTGTGAGACTCTGTGAGAAGTGTGCGGATGTGTGTGCATTTAGATGCAAATGGGAGCTGAGATATGTATTTCTTTTGAAAACAAATCAAGCTTCCGTAGACCTAGTTATGACACACCGATTCTCAGCGCTCTTCAGAGGGGAAATTGTGTTCATGTTGACAGTAGAGCTTTCAAAATAGTGCTTTTAATAGGCTGAAGGCACATCACCAGTATTTAGGTTTGACATGGTCAGGAAAACATTTGCCTTCATTTCTTTTTTTTTTCTTTTTTTATTGAAGTGTTATTCAAATACAGTCTTATATTGGTTTCAGATATATAATACAGTGGTTTAACAGTTACCCTTATTATTAAATCCTCACCCCCACTAATACAGTTACTATTTGTCAACATAGGAAGATGTTACAGAATCACTGACTCTATTTTCCATGCTGTACTACCATCCCTGTGACCAACTTACATTACGATTGAGAAATTTTGTGTCCCTTTATTCCCCTCACCCTCCATACCCATCCACTCCAACCCCTCCCCCATGGTAACCACTAGTCACTTCTCAGTGTCTATGAGTCTATTGCTATTTTGTTCCTTCTGTTTTGCTATGTTTTTATATTCCACAAATAAGTGAAATCATATGGTATTTGTCTTTCTCTACCTGGCTTATTTCACTGAGCATAATACCCTCTACGTCCATCTATGTTGTTGGAAATGGCAGGATTTCTCTTTTATTATGGCTGAATAATATTCTATTGTGTATATGTACCACTTCTTTATGCATTCACCTACTGATGGACACTTAGGTTGCTTCCATATTTTGGCTATCATAAGTAATGTAGTGATATGCATAGGGGTGCATATATCTTTTTCAATCAGGGATTTTGATTTTGGGGGTTAAATTCCTAGAAGTGGAATTACTGGGTCAAATAGTATTTCTATTTTTAGTTTTTTGAGAAACCTCTGTAGTAGTTTCCACAATGGTTGTACCAATGTATTCCCAACAACAGTGTAGGAGGGTTCCCATTTCTCCACATTCTAGCTAACACTTATTATTTCTTGTTTTCTGGAGAGTGGCCATTCTGACTGGTGTGAGGTAATATCACAGTGTGGTTTTAATTTGCATTTCCCTAATGTTTAGTGATGTGGAGCATCTTTTCATGTGCCTGTTGGACATATGTATTTCTTTTTCGGAGGAGCCACTTTTTAATCAGGTTATTTGTTCTTTGGGTGTTGGGGCATGAAATTCTTTATATATCTTGGATGTTAACACTTTATTGGATGAATATTTTACAAATATATTCTCCTATACTATAGGATGCCTTTCTGTTCTGCTGATGCTGCCCTTTGCTGTACAGAAGATCTTTAGTTTGATGTAGTCCCACTTGATCATTTCTTATTTTGTTTCCCTTGCCCAGGGAGATGTGTCCAAGGAAAAATTGGTCATGCTTATGTTCAAGAGATTTTTGCCTATGTTTTCTTCTAAGGGTTTTATGCTTTCATGTCTTATATATAAGTCAAAGATCCTTTTCAAGTTTACTTGTGTGTATGGAGTTAGGCAGTAATCCAGTTTCATTCTCTTGCATGTAGCTGTCCAGTTTTCCCAATACTGGGTGTTGGAGAGACTCTCTTTTCCCCATATTCATGGCTTCTTTATTCTATATTCATTGTCCATTTATGTCTATGTTTTTTTTCTGGGCCCTCTGTTCTGTTCCATTGATTTATGGGTTTGCCTTCATTTCTTAGCTCTTCCAAGTTTTGTTATAAGTACCCAAGCACATATGAAAGACCAATATTTTACTTTCAAATACAGCAAAGGCCTTATTTACAAGAAAGATACTCATCTGTTCTTGCCTTCCTTCATTTCATATTCCACACTTCAGCCAAAATCACTTCAAATCTGCTATTGGGTTTGTCACTCCCTACTTAAGTATCTTTAATTGGTTCTGTAGAGAACAAATACTGTTTTACGTACCCAGTTCACTCCCTGCTTCCAACTGATTTTCGTTCAGCTCCACATCCCTACTCTCTAAGCTCAAATGCTGCAGCGCCAAAGCCAGAGATGGACACTGACCAGCTTAAGCCCATCACCCTCTCCAGTCTCTCAGCAACTCTCCTGTCCATGGTTATTGGCTCAAGGCTGGCTTAGCAGGAGCTGTAGGAGTGCATCTCAGGACCCTTTCTTGAAATGCTGGGACCATGACATACTTTCTTTCAGGAGGGAACTGAGGCAGATGCAACCCTAGGAACCACTGGCATCTGAAACCAGGACAGGGAACAGCCTTGGGAGGCATTGATCCTTCTGAAATTGAAGGGATGAGAAAGAATCTGACTCTTTAGTGACTAATGAGCTATTGATTACAACAGTCTTGAAACTCACCTACTTCAGGATTCTCTGGGAGACTGGAGCTCCCTGGAGGAGAGAGCAGGTGCCCATCTTACCCACTACCCTCCTTGCTCAGCTTCCTTTGCCTCCTGCCTGGAGACATCTCTGCATAGAAAGTGAGCTGCAGTCTCTATTCATGCATGCTTCTAACTTAAGAGGACATCTGGCAGGTTCTCCTGGACACTCCTTCCCTGTGCTCTTCCCTGGAGGGATGAGCCTGTGAGATTCTGTCACTCAGCTGCATCGCATCCAGATCAGGAGACTGATGCCAGGGCCCTCCCTGCAGGCCCTTCTAGACTCTCCAAGAGATGATCTTTGAACCCCCTTCCTTGGTTCCAGAGTTCGAGGAACCAGCACTTCCTCTCTATGCTTCTTTACTTTGATGATTTCCCTCTAGATTTCAAATCTTTTCCTTACATAGACATGGAAGTAAATGACAGTCTGGGGGTGACCTTGTGAATCTTTCAGTAATTTTCACAGAATGTTTCCAGAGCTCTTCTTTAGGATATGAGGACATTATTACCGATTACCATCAGCATTGGGACATAAATAAAAAAACTTGATACAAGAAGAAAAATATCATTTGATGTCCTGTTATATATCTCAAGACTAAAGATACATGTTCAAGACATTAACTGTGAAAATATTTTTAACTGACAAATTTTAGATGCACACATTTCATAAATTGACAAATACTCATGGATTTCAGAAGGACTTTGTTGAATAAAAAGTAGAAGTTGCAAATTCATTTGGTTTAAGCAGATAATATGAATGAGTTGTAATGGGTCGTGCGTGTAAAATAATAGAGAGTATTGGGGAGTGTGGTAATTCAGAGATACCATGTTCTGTCTAAAAAGATCAGCTGTCACTTAATTCCAGAGATTTTATTTTCTGAAGAAACATGGGCCTAAAATTAGAAGATATTATTTCTCAAAAGAAACTGGAAATTCATTTTCTAATGTAAAGTGCTCCAAATTTTTAATGATGGTGAATAATTCAATAAAAAAACATACTGGATAGGCTTACCTAGCCAAACTTGGTGTTTGGACCAACAGTTTATCACCTCTGAGAAAGTGCTGTGTAAATATTAGGTGCTATGATGATGGAGGTGATGGATGCTGTTTGAATGTTTTCTAAACAATGCTTTGAAATAATAACTGCATTTCAGTCACCCAGAAAATAACAATCTCATCTCATTCTCCTGATGCTAATTTAACCTCTCCATGGTGGCCTTTGCAGGAAGGTAGACAGTCTCTGCAGTGATTGGGGGCTAACACTTAACTCCTTGAGCAGTAGTTTGCTGTACCCCAAGCAACAGACCCAGCCTGCCCTTCATCAAAAGGTGGTAGGAGCTGCGTGGTCCTCTTCATTTGCATATCACTGTCCTTCAACAAAGGAGATGCGATGGGTGGAGGGAAGGATGGAAAATAAATGACCCAGTAGATAAGATCACATGCGATCTTATCAACAAATGAATGAATAGAGTATCATGGTTATATTCAAATCCATTTATTTTTATCAAATGATTTAAAAATTCAGTCTGATATTTTCAGTTCAATGAACCCCATGCTATGGAAATGATTTTTGTAAACGTCTCTGAGGCCTTGAGGCTTTTGTTTCAGCTTCATAAAGAACCACTAATACAATGTTCTGAGTTTTGCCCTCCAAATCAATTTATGTGACAACTTTAGAATAATTGCTTATAAGATATGCAGAGAAAGACTCTGAGGCAGTGGTTCCAGATGAGAGCTTTTTCTAACACGCGAGCATCCAGACTGTCAACCCAATGGCTTCTAGCAGTCTTACTTTCTGGAGCCCTTCCTTGTCTTTCTAGAATCTGTCCCACTAGTAGTGAAAATAAAGTATTCCTGAATTCATTTGCTTTATATTAACTCCTTTAAGTGGCAAAAGGGTGGGAGGCTGCTGCTTGGAGTTTTCCCTTTCCATTCTTGTTCATCGATTGCCTGTGTCTGTCTCTCCCCTTTATAACTGTGCTTGTGCATACATGCACATACTACACACATGCACACACACACTCACACTCAAGCATCCACAAATTCCAAGAGTCTCATTTTACCTCTAGACTGCTACTGAGAGGATGTCTTGTTGGGCAATGCTCACAAGGGCTTGAAGAAGGGGGAAAAGGAAAAGATCAACAGAGAGCATAATTCTCATCAGGTTTAAAGTTAATCTTTTAGAGTCATTCTATTTTACTTAGAAATAACTTTTCACGAGAAGGAATGCCTTTGGCGATGTTTCTAACTGTGGAAGAGTCTATATTGGCTTTTTATACAGGTTGGCTTGTTTACTCATTCAAGTAATGTTTCTTGAACCTCTTATAAGAGTCAGTGGAAATAGAACAACAACAAAAGAACCAAAACATCCACCTTTCCAGTGGCTGTAAGTGAATTAGAATAAAAACAGTGAGGTTATCTCAGAGGGCAAATTATAAGCAGCTGAGCGGAAAGAGCAAAAACCCATGACGAACAGGATTTTTATTTTAAGTGCACAAATGCTGTTTTCTATAACAAAACATAGGTTCTTACTTTAAAAATCACAATCTTAAAGAATGGGGAAGGACAAAGAAGGATCGGCAAAGAGTGAGAATGCATCCTCGCATCTACCATTTACTAGTGTTAAAGATAAATTGAGACATATTACAAAAAACTTACTTAAAAGAGTTTATTTGAGCAAAAATCAATTCAAATCAGCACCCAATTTAGCAGATACAAAGGAGCTCTGAGGAGGAGCTGTGCAACTGAAAGACATTTATAGGCAGAAGAGATCAGGAATGAGAACAATATAGTAGGCAAAATACCCTGGGTTGGTGATTGCGAAGTCACTTTCCTCTAGGGGTCATCAGGGGTCTTTCAGGCAGATGATCTCGCTGGTGCTGAGTTGGGGATTCTGGACTGAGTGGTTAAAATTCCCATTTCGGGGACAGCCAAAACTGTAACTGAGGCTTGGTTTGGTGACATGGGGCTTAGCACAGGTGACTCCATTCTGGGCCTGTTGTCTTAATTTCAACACCAGCCTTGCCATATTGGGAGGGCCCCTTTCTTCCCTACTAGCATCATCTCTTGTAAAGTGGGGTTAGTCCCTAACCACCGGATGGGACTATGGTGGAATTTAGATAATGTGATCTCAGGCAAAAACATTTTGTCCCCTGTAAGGTGCTACAGAAAATATTAAACTTGGGAGGAGTTGGGAAGAGCTGGGGAGGGAGGGAAGGCATGGGGAGACAAACACAACAAACGAGATGGCCCCGGGGAGAGGCACTGGCCCTGGCAATCACAGTACCTGATTTCCTAGCGCTTGGATGAGATCATGGCGGAAGGAGCCCCTGGAGCGGTGATATCCTCACTACCCTGTGTAACGCTTGGGTATCTCTGATTAAGTTTCAGCTCTGGACAGGCACCTAGGAGAACCAATCTGCCTTCCAAACTCACTCAACAGCCGGGTAACACTGGTAAGTCCTGCACTACACTGGGTCTCCAAATTTCAAGTGATTGGCTGTGAAATGCTTCTGAAGCTTAGGTGGCTGGAGGCGGGAGGTAGGCGGACACCTACCTGTCTAGAGCAGGTGATGCCTTCCTCTCTAGATGCTGCAAGTATCCTCACACCAGTGTCTACTTTGCCTTCTTTTGGGGTTTGAAAGATTCAGTGCAGTACAGTTTTATGTGCTCTAAAGAAAACATGAGAAATAGAGAATGTGTTGTAGCGAAGATGTATATATCAGATTATAAAATCAGAGAGTGGCAAGGGGCCCTAGAGACCAATGAAGCCAAGCTCCACATTTTGTAGGTGGAAGCAGGCTGCAGTGACACACCCCATCTCACCTGCCTCCGAAATGCTTGGCATGTTCTTTGCCTTTTATTCACCCCCACTGTGACTGCCTATGTGGTCTATAAATAAGCTTATCTTTGATCCATAAAGTTGAATTTATATGTCCATCTGTTTATCAAAAAGGACTATTAGTTTTATCTAATATTAAAGGTTTGTTGTACTCATTCCACATGTGCAGATCCATGTGTGTGCATTTGTGCACATACCTGTGTGCACATAGGTACATGTGTGTGTCTTGTTACCCAGCTGTGAGGGACGATCTGGCTCACTTCAATCGTGGTTCAGGCAAGAGGGAGCAGTCACTGCTCTAAATGGATAGTAAAAGACTGGTAGGTGAACTCAACCTGAGGTAACCAGGACCTGTAGAGTCATTTTGGTTTTTCAGTCTTTTGTAATATTTGACTTCATTTCATTTATGTTTCCATTTCAATTTCAAACTCTATTTAAAGTTCTTTTCCTCCCCCAGAGGTCACATTTGTCTATGGTTTTCCGGGTTTGTGTGTTGGCTGTGGGGGGTGTTGAGATGGGCATCTGTCCTTTATAAGCCCTGCTTTCTTTTCTAAGCCAAGCCCCTCTGCTGCTTTGGGACAGAGGGGGCGGGGGGGAGGCAATGAGTGAAGGTGCCACTGCCTCCCTGGGGGTTGGAGTTGTCCTCGCTGCTGCTCCCGGGCTGATCCAGGCTGCCAGCCCCACGCCTCCCTGCATCTGGCTGGCCGGGGTCACTGCCTCTCCTGCGGGTGCTGCTGCTGTAGGCTGTCCCACACTGGCACTCCCTGCTGCCCTGAGGAGGGGGTGGGGTTGCTCCTGCCAGGCCTCCTCCACCACACCCCTCAGCCCCCAAACAGCATTCAGCTCAGCTGTTGTCTGAGATGACCGGTCCATCTTCGAGGAGACCTGGTGCCCTTGTCTCTGACAACGGAGAAGTGTGGGCCACTCCGCTGCTCTCCCCTCTCCAGCCCCAGTTCACTTCTCTTGTCCCCTATGGGGGGTAGAGCAGCAAGTTGGGGCTTAGCAGACATGGTCCAGGGAGTGAACTGCTCTCCAGTTTCTTGCAGACACTCCATCTTAATAAAAGGCTTCCCTTGCAACCGCCTCACTTGACTTCGGAGAGTAAATAATGCCTGACTCCTTGGGCACTGCATTCTCCCAAAGGACAGGCTTCTTCCCACTTCATGTCTAATGTGACAGGGAGGTGGCATGCCTTTGAGGTCAAGTTGGTTCTGGGAACAGCCTGTGAGCCTGCATGCCCGGCTACAGGCTCCAACTGAGGGCTGATGATATCAGATCTCTAACCAAGAAACATCCTTTAGTGCCTTTGTTCTTGGTCTGAGCCTCTGCCACAAGTCTGGGACACCAGGAAAAAATGCCTCTTTACTTTCTGTTGCACAGCCATTTGCTCTGCTCTCTGTCAAAGAACTCAAATCAAGACCCCTCGTGGTTCAAGGTGAGAAATGCAGTCAAGAATCCCACTGATATTGCCAGCACATAATTCAGAGGTATGGATTTCAGTTTTAATGAGTAAATGTGTCCAATTTTCTCTACAATTTCTGTATTTGTATAAAAAGCTAAATTTTGCCTTAGTACATTGTTTCTGTGTTTTTAACTCTGAAGAGAAATTTCCAAGAAATAAGATTTTCAGCATAAATTTAGTTTGTTGTAAATAATGACTGGTAATTTAACATTTGTTTGTTTTAATTAATTACTCAAAGATTCTGTAGCCAGGAGAACTGAGAGCTGTTCAAGGAGATCCAGTTGGATCAGTCAATGGCCGAGGAGGGCTAGGTTCTAAGGCTACTGACACAGGGGGGCTTTCTACCACACTGGGGCTCACAGATTTCGTACTGTAAGTGCTAAAACCTGCACAAATCATCCTGAGGCCTGAACCCCAAATTTGGTGGTTTAATTGCATGGCAAGTCTACCCACATTAAGTGCAAGGCAGCAGGTAACATTCCTTGAAGTTTATGTGATGGTCTGTTAATTATTTTGGTGCAAGTGTCTACATGGAACATATGAGCCCATTGTCAATACTTTTGCAATGATGTAAGATTCCTGCAGTGATGCAGAAATACAGAAATGATGGCTCCAGTGAATTTCAATGGAAAATATACATGCTTTTAGTGGTGGCCAGCCAAGTGCCATCACTACTCATAGACAGAGAGAAGATTGTTTCCAATCTTCTGCACACATGGATTTAATTGCAGGCTCCATTTCTATGTGTACACCGTTGAGGAACTTGTGAGGGCAGACACTTGTGTATTGAATGACCAAACACAGGTTTTAAAAACGTTTTAATATCTGGCTTCATTAACTTTTAGCCGACACATAAATAAGTTCTTTTTTGGATTAAAAGTGGGTGGGGGACATAGTCAAAAAGATTGATGGGAGGGAGCAATATTCCTAATTGCCTCTTCATGGAGTATAAGCAATAATTTTGTTAAAGGCCTCTCTCTGAAAAGAGGGAAGGATGGTATTCATTCACTTCTCAGACATTTCAGGGACCCAGAGATGCCTGGTGTCACGGTGGCTCTCATTTCCCAAATCTCCAAAGCGGAGCATAAATAGAATCAAGAAGCCTCGTGGTCATGGAGGTAAACAAGGCTGCTGATCTTGAAGTAGAAGCAGCCCGGTACAGGTCAGCCAGCAAATGGGTGAAGAATAAGTGAAAGATCCTAGACAGATGCTTGGAAACCAACCATTTAGGGATGCAGTGACCGGCCATCTTGATGTCTGAACTTCAAAAATTACCCTAATTCTTCCTCAGAGAGACACCCAGATTACGGATGGCCTCCATAGCTCCTCCTTCGCTTCGTGTGGGCGATGCCCCAGCCTCCACAGCTGTAGATGGTTCTTTCTCCCAGTGTGTGCGTTTGTCAGGCGCTGTCTTCCGCAGCCATCACGCCGTGTCTTCTAAAGAAAGACCAGAGTCCTACCCAGCACAGGGCAGGGCCTGGTCCTTCAGAGGGACCTGTGTTAGTCGGCTCGGGCTGCCATCACAGAACTCCACTGGTGGCTTCAACAACAGGCCTTACATTTCTTACAGTCCTGGAGGCTAGAAGTCCACAGTGGACTGAATGTTTGTGTCCCCACCAAATTTGTATGTTGAAACCTTGATTCCAATGTGATGGTATTAGAAGCTGGGGCCTTTTGAAGGTAACAGGGTCATGAGGATGGAGGCCTCATGTATGGGGTGAGCACCCTTACAGGAGGCCAGAAAGCTAGCTCCACTGTGTGAGGATGTAATAGGAAGCTGGCAGTCTGCAAACACCCTGGGAAAGGCCTGCACCCAACTTTGCGGGCACCCTGCACTCAGTCTTCCAGCCCCCAGGGATACATTCCTGTTCTTTATAAGCCACCCAGTCCATGGTACTCAATTCTAACAGCCCACACTGAAGATGAAGTCAGAGCTCCAGGTGTGCAAACTCAGTCCTGGTGAGAGCTCTTCCCCTGGCTTGCGGGCGATGCCTGCTTGCTGTGTACTGACGTGGCCTGCCCTTTGTGTGCAGAGGGGAGCGTGCAAGGAAGGAGGCGCCCCGTGTCTCTGCCTCTTCTCATAAGGTTAGTAATCCTACTGGGCTAGGGCTCCACCCTTATGGCCTCCTTTAACCTTAATTACCTCCTTATAGGTCCTGTCTCCAAATATAGTCACACTGGCAGATTAGGGCTTCAACATATGAACACTGGAGATAGACAGCTCAGGACCCATGTGGAACTTCCATGTGAATTGATGTCTGCCCTTGCTCTGTGGGGCTGATAACTTCGTCTCTCATCTGACTTAACGCATTCTGGGATTCACCTCCCAGACTTTTACAACAGGCTTTATCCACACATCAGCTTTAGCCCCTCACCTGCCTCCTTCCTGCACACACTGCCTCCTCTGTGGTCTCAGATCCCCCTACTATGCTAGGACTGAGAAAGATTTAATCTCTACTCTTGCAATTCACAACAGACTAGAAAATTCACAATTCAAAATTCACAAAATTCAATATTCATACTCTAACAAGAAAACCCCAAAGTGTTTTATTACACAGTAGACTTTGATAGCAAAATATTTGTGAATAAATCTTACCCCTTTGGAAACTTTAAACCTCCTCCTGTTGGGGGCGATGCATTTATTCATTCCTACATTCATGCAGCAGTCATGTATGTTCTTCACAGAGAGAGTTTAAGTGCCTGTGGAGGGCCAACCAGGTGAGAAAGGAAAGTCAGGCAGGGGTCAGGTAATGAAGGCCTGGTGTTCCGTGCTGAAGACTTTGTTCTGCTGGTAACGGCGGAGGCACGGGCGGAGGGAGTGTTTCCTGTGACTCTGGAGTTGCTGAGCCCACGTGAGGGCGAGGGAGGGCTCTGGAATGACTCTGGGCTTCTGGCTGGTGAGCCTGAGGGCCTTTCTCTGAGAAGGGGAATGCAGAAGCCAGAGCAGGTCTCTGGGACGGGTGACAGTTTGCTCTTGGAGCGTGGAAGTTGAGAGGCCCTGGGGACATGCAGGTGGGGGGTCTGAGGGTCTGTGTCTCCACTGAGCCTGGGGGCTCGAGAAACTCACTCTTCCTTCTTGCCCTCTGCCTCTTCAGTACTGACTCCTGTCTGAGAACCTTTCTCCTTCCAACCAGCTGGTTGTCAGGCCGTCTCTGGACTCCTTCCCTCCTGAGGGCCTTGGGGGACTCCTCCCCTGCAGAGTCATTTTTATTCACCAGATCCATTTTGGCTTTGGCCTCCAAGTGTGACTATATTGTCACAATTTCTGTTGTCCTGCCCAGATTACCAGGCCCTCTCCTTCTACGTGCCCATGGGGGACTCAGCTGTCCTGTCCCAAGCCGTTTCTGCTTCAGGATGGACAGCCAGCTGCATCTCTTCACCCCCTAATGGTACCTTTGATAAAACACTGCGGAGCCCCTTAGCTCTTCCAGATACAGACCCTCTCTGGGGACATTTAGGCCCTGAGAAAGCAGGGAGAGAACACAAGGATGCTGCCATCACAAAGCCTTTTTGGAAAGTAGACCCAGCAGGACAAATAAATACATGATAAAGAATCAAGCCTCAGGAGCTCTGGGCCCTTTCCCAGAGCGAAGAGTACAGAAACCAGGCCAGGTCTTTGAAATGCATTATTGGCCTATTCATCATTTTGTCAGACTGGGACCAGAGACTCCCTTATTTCAGACTGGTGGAAACATAAACTGGAAGGCCCTGTGTTAGAATTGCAATATTAACAATAACAACAGTAATAGTTAATATTTATTACAGTTATTATGTGCCAGGCATTAAGCATATTCCATATATTACCTTATTTTATCCTCACAATGAGGCTATGAGGCACACACTGTCCTCATTCCTGTTTTACAGGATGAAGACACGGTGCTTAGGCACATACTCCTATGTGCCTCTCACAGCTTAGTGGTGGTGGAACTGGACTCCAAGCCTGGCTGCTCAGCTCGGGTGTTGCTTGTGTAGTGGGACGAATAGTGTCGCCCCAGAATTCATGTCTACTTGGAACCTCAGAATGTGACATAATTTGGAAAAGAGGTCTTGGCAGATTTTAGTAGTTAAGGTTCAGTCACACTAGGTTTGGATGGGCCCTAAACCCAGTAACTGGTCTCCTTACAACACAGCTGGGTGTAGACATGAAAGTCCACAGAGGGGAAGGCCATGTGAAGATCGAGACAGATGGGAGTGATGCGTCTACAAGCCAAGGAATGTGAAGGATCGTTGCAACCACCCAACTCTAGGATGATTCTCCCTTCGAGCCTCAGGAAGGAACCAGTCCTGCTGCCACCTTGGTTTCGGACGTCCGGCCTTCACAACTGTGAACTGTGAGACCGTACCTTCTTGCTGTTTTAAGCCACCCGATTTGTGGTACTTTACTATATAATACCCCTAGGACATTAATACACCATACTATGGCTGAATGGTTAATTTCCCAAATCATTTCCTAATACTCAAAAAGATCTGGTTTTCCAGATACTAGCCATCTTTCTCCATTTCAAATGTCATGGATGTCTTGATTTCACAAAGCTTATTTTAATACAGCCTCATTTCCTCCCTCATGCAAATCCCCTGGTTTAGTTATGTGTAAGTGTGCCATCTAGCGGCATGAAGCGAGAAGTGCATGCTATTTTTGGAAATGGCCAAGTGTATGATTTATATAGTCTCTATATGCTCCCTGAAGAATATTAGACAGAAAATCCTGCAGTAGAACTTCCCTAAATACCTGTTGTAGTGACATGGAGTCATTTAAGTCATTTATCAAAATCTTATCAAGGTTTTAAAAGGTAAAATTAAAACATTTATTTTAAGTCAGACTTAAGGCAGAAAAGAGCTTTTTCTGTATTTTTTCATTTGTCTGTACAATTCAGAGTTTATGAAGTAGCTTGCATTAACTCTTCTGTGAATATTTTATAGTCTTGTTGTAAGTTAAAGACCACACAGTTTTTCTTTTCTTTTTTTTATCAGAGCAATGCTGTGAGATGGATATTTTTATCTTATTTGTAGAGATGGAGAAATTGAGCCAGAGCAACTTGCTCCAAATTACATAAAGAATAATATCGCCAAAAATTAACCCAAGACTATTATACTGTTTTGGCCACTGAGCTGCTATACTTTAGTCACATAATGCTGCTAGTTTAAATAGTGAGTGCTTGTTGCACTGTTGGTCAAAATTGCCCAGTCCTTGATGAGGAGCATACTATCTCCACTAAAGTATTGTTCACATGGGAAAAAGGTCAAATGTGTTTTACACTTATTGGCAGAAAATACTTCTACAGAAAATGTAGGTCATGCTGTTTTACTTTCCTGGAAAAAAAAAATTAAAGATGGTTCTAGAGCTTCAATAGTAAAGGCCCACTTCCTAAATACATTCTTAGAATAAGAATTTAGAAGAAAAGAATAGAAATGATGAAAATACCCATTTATATTTGTGGTTTAGATTGAGTGGGTGACAAAGTACTCCTATTTCTATTGGTGTATGAGTACCTCGATTAGTTACATCTTTCAGGGAATTGTTATTTGGGTATATCTTGTAAAAAGGGAGGTGGAAGACTCTATTTGAATGTTTCCATTGGTTAAAAACAATTCTAAAATGTATCATTGAGGTATTTTAGAATTTAGAATTTCCAGAAATTTCTGAATAAAATGAATTGGGGAAAAATTGTTTTAGTATTTAGAGCTCTTTCTTTTAGGATAAGTTAACATTTTGCTGAACTATGACACATACTCATACAAAGTTGACATAAACCAGCTAGTTGGAGCCAAGAGAATATTAATCTTCTTATGCTGTTGGCTTCCTCAAAATCTTAGTGTTCTCTCCTTGAAATGTGAATTTCCTCCAATTTCAAGAAACAGCAAGTTTAAGAGGGCCTCTGAGAAACTTATCTTCCCACCAGCAAGGGGAATGAATATTTTTAAATGATGAATCTGCTTTAGCTGTATTAGACTTATGTAGGAAACTGGGATTAGGACGTTGGAGGAGGTGAGGGGTATCTACTCATTACAGTAGTTGAAATGATTAATATTGACCTTTATGCCAGGATCTGAACATGTTTCCTTGATTGTTTAAAAGTTAATTCCATCTCCAGGAAGATATAATTGAATTTTTTAATAGTGCTGAAACTGCCTGGCCAAAAACTAAACTCCCCCCTGCCCCATTTTCTTACGTGTTCTTGTCAAAAATATAAGATACCTGTTCTGCTCAATTGGTATGCCTTTCAAATGGTGAGATGAAATGCATTTTACTAGTTACTTTGTTTTTTTAAACAAAAAGTTGGTTTCTTTGTAGAAATTGGTAAGATGGTTCTAAAATTCAAATGGAATTACAAAATAACTAGATTAGCCAAAACAGTCTTGAAAAAGAACAAGTTTGGAAGACTCACACTTCCCAATTTCAAACCTACAGCAAAATGATGGTAATCAAGACCGTGTAGTACTGGCACAAGGACAGATATACAGAAAACTGGAAAAGAATTGAGATTTCTAGAAAGAACCCATATATTAATGGAGCTTTGAGAAAGGTACCAAGGCCATTCAATGTAGAAATAAAAGTCTTTTCAATAAATGGTGGTGGGACAACTGGAGAGCCACAAGCAAAATAATGAAGTCAGACCCTTACTTCACATCACACAAAAAAGTTAACTCAAAATGGATTAGAGACCTAAACAGAAGAGCTAAAACTTCAAAACTCTTAGGAGAAGAAAACATAAGCTCCCAAAGAAAAACAGATAAATAGGGCTTTATCAAAATTAAAACTTCTGTGCTTCAAAGGATACCAAGAATATGAAAAAAACCCTCCAGAATGGAAGGAAGTACTACAATTTGTGTAGCTGGTAAGCAGCTAGTAGCCAGAATATATAAAGAATCCTTAAAATTCAACAATAAAAAATAACCTAATTTTAAAATGGCAAAGGATCTGAATAGACATTTCTCCAAGGAAGATATATAAATGGTCAGTAAGCACGTGAAAAGATGGTCAATATTATTAGTTATTATGAAAATTCTAATGAAAATCATGAGATACCACTTTATACCCATTAGGATGGCTAGAATCAAAGTCAGATAATAACAAGTGTTGATGAGGATGTGGAGAAATTAAAACCATCATACAAAGCTGGTGGGAATGTAAGATGGTGAAATCACTTTGAAAAACAGTCTAGCAGTTCCCCAAATGATTTAATATAGAGTTATCATATGACCCAGAGCTTCCACTCCCATGTATATACCCAAAAAAAATTAAAACATAATCTAGAGAAAAATTTGTACGTGAATGTCCTTTGAAGTATTATCCTTAATAGTCAAAGGTGGAAACAGCCCAGATAGCCATCAACTGCTGAATGAATAAAATGTGATACATGCATATAATGAAATATTATTCATTTATAGAAAGGAATGAAGTACTAATGCATGTTCTAACAGATATGAATGTTGAAAACATTATGATAAGTGAATGAAACAGTCACAAGAGATCCCATATCATATGACACCACTTATATATAATGTCTAGAACAGGGAATCTACAGAAGCAGAAAATAGATTAGTGGTTGTCTAGGTCTGGGAGTGAACTGGCAGGTAGGAGGTGATAGTTGAAGGGTGTGGGGTTTCCTGTAGAAGTGATGAAAAGGTTCTAAAATTGACTGTGCTGATGGTTGCACATATCTAATATACTAAAAACCATTAATTATACACTTTAAATGGGTGAATTGTATGTTATGTGAACTATTATCTCTAAGCTGTTTAGAAAAATACAGTGATATTAGTAATTTTAGTAATTTAATTAGCTCTCATTTCTCTAAGATTTAATGTTGTTATAGGGAGAATATTTTACAGTGTTAAGAGGCACAGTCACATTTAGCCTACATAAATAGGATAATTTTTCTACATGGAAATAGAATGATAGTGGATTGTGCTACATCCAACACTGCCTTTTTGTAATGATAAGTGAAATATTTCACCAAATCTCCCCGGGCTGCTCCTCCTGGCAGCTCCCTTGGCACCTCACGCCTGGAATGCTACAACTCTTCCTCTGCTCTCCCCCACCTCTTCTAAGCTTTCTTCCCTGAAGCCCTACCTGGAGCCCAGATAAGACCTTTAGAGGCCCAGGGACTGAGGATGTGATGGTCACATACTCCTTATCTCTCTTCTTACATAATTCAACATGAAGTATCACTCATCTGTAAAAGATACAAGTCACATCTAGGTTGAAACACACTTTGGTTTGCAAAATCCTAGATAAACTTGGCAAAGTTTAATATTTTTCCTTTTGTGGGGGACCCTGCTTTGCTTATATCCTGTAATACTTAATTTTCTTCTTAGATCATGCACCTGAGTTTGCCATGCTGATCTTCCTCAAAATTAATATAAGGGGCCTCATTCCACCTCACTCTTCTCCTCCACCCTCAGCCTCACCTGACAAATGTTCCTTCTTTCTCCATGACAAACTCATGCATTTGTCTCCTCTGAAATGGCTACTGACTCTCTCTGATGAGCCCCTAACCAGCAGTTCTCTAAGGCCCAGCCCAAATCATGCCTCCTCCAAGGACAGAAACACTTTTTTAAACCCCACTTTTCTTGACTCATGTACAATGAATAACATGTGTTTTATTTTTGTTTATTAGTAACTGAAAATCTGAAAAAGCCAGGTAGCTTTCTATAACACAATTCAAGTCTCTTTTTAAGTACTTCATTTTAGAGGCCTTATGATCTGAAGGATATAGACATTGGAAATATTTCTTGGTAAAACAAAATTAAAAAATCAAGAAAGATTTTCTTGAACAACTTTCCCTGGATGATGCATGGACTGTTAAAGCAGTATTTTTTAGACTGATTACACTTGGCAGAGTTTTCTTTGGGGAATATTTTAGACTCATGTACAAGGAATAATTTTTACACTGAAACTCGCATCTAACTTATTTGATGTTTCTATTTTCTCAGAGATGTTAGCAAACATAAAAATGAAAAAATATTGGTGTATATCAAAAAGAATATTTTTGATCTAGCATTTTTACTAGAAACACATCATTGCTTTATAATACAGAAAGCCAATTATTTTACATTCACAACAGAATTGTTTAAATCACATAGCATCAAGAAAAGCACTCAAAAAGAATAAAAATGATTGACAAAAGACTCAGATTGCTCTTATACTATACATTCTAGCTTAGAAATTTTCTGATTTTGCAGAAAGGCTGTTTCCTTTCATTCCTTCTTCCCAGAGATATAGGATGTTTTTGGTGGGAGGGACCAGTTACTTATGAAATTTTTATGGGATATTCCTGCCCCTCTAGTTCTTTCTTTATGACTGGATTTCAGTTTCTGCTACAGACATGTTACATGATGATGGGAATTGATCATTCATTATGGCTGTGAAAGGAAAAAAAAAAAGAAAGCTTAATCTGTCTTTGTGCTTAGTATGGTAAAAATAGTAGGTACTGAACTAGTTCCCAATGGAGGTGCCACTTAACCCAATGCTGCAAAGTCTCTAATCTACTTTAATATCACTCCTGTAGATAATGTGAAATTAACATGTGCTAGTTAATTCAAGTTCTAAAACTAGATTTTCCCTGAGAATCCACACTGCATGGGTAATCTGCTACTAGAATATCTGCCTTGGGGAGTCTGGGGAAAAAGAGGGTGGAGTAGGAAGGTGAGGTGGAGACCTCCTCCCACACACACACCAAGGGAGCAGCTACAGCAAATACAACTGACCCTGAACATGACCTGAGACTGCAGAACCTGGTAAAGAAAGAAAACCACACAAAGCAGGGTGAAGTGTCGGAGCCATGATGACTTGGGATCCCAGCCTTTCCCCCATCCCACCCCACAAGTGGGAGAGGAAAAGAGATGGGAGGGTATGCACACCTGGCCCTGGAGATCTGCTCTGGGAACATGAGTCCATGTTGCACTAGGCTCTGGTGATTAATGGGGCTGGGTACCAGGAAGAGTTGGAGCACTCTGGGAGGCTGACACTCCACACAGTTGCAGAGGACAGGCACGCTGGTTGGGTGCTTGTGGGAGCCGTAGATGCGCCAGCCCCTTCACTGGCTGCTCAGCCCTGCAGTGTGCTTCTCTATGTATCTGCCCACCTGCCTGGATGGTCTGCTTGGCTCAGCAGTGGTCAGACTTTGCTGTCTGGCAGGTGGAGGGAGGATTTCCCAGCTTTTCTGGCCCTCTCTCAGCCCAACTGGGGAGGCGGTTACTGGAGCCAACTCCAAATGCTCCTTCCTTCTTGTTAGCAGCCCAGCCCTGCACAAAGATCTCCTGTGTGCCTGCCCTGCCCACCCCGTTAGCCCATCAGTAGTGCTGCCATTGCTTTAGGGCAAGGAGAGGGTGGCCCCACCCACAGCATCCCAGCAGAAGCTCTGATGCATGGCTCACAAAGTACAAAGAGGGAGCTGTCAGCCTCTGCTGACAGAGACCAGCCAACAGGCAGAAAGGTAGCCCCACCCACAGCCCACCAAACAGCAATTGGGGCTCCACTGCAAAGGAGAACCAGGCCCTGGTGAGCAAAGAGTCTTGTGCTTCTGGGCACCACAGGGTGCCTTCCTCATATAGCCATTACTTTCTAAACCAGGAGGTGTAGTGTATCTATGTAATACAAAGGAAGAAACCCAGAAACCCAGACAAAATACATTCCAACCAAAAGAACAGGATATGACACCAGAAAGAGGGCTAAATGAAGTAAAGATTCCCAATCTTCTTGATAAAGATTTCAAAGTAACAGTCATAAAGTTTCTCACTGACCTGTGGAGAAGAATTGATGATCTCAGGGAGGACTTCAACAAAGAGACAGAAGATTTCAAAAAGTGCCACTCAGAGCTGAAGAATACAGTAACTGAAATGAAAGAATACAATGGAGGGAATGAATAATAGATGGCTACAAGCAGACAATCAATGAGATGGAAATTAGAGAACAGCAACACAACAAGGCTGAGAATAGAGAAAACAACAATTTCCAAAAAAGAGAGGATGCTAATAGAGCCATGAGACAACTGCAAATGACATTATTCACATAATAGGGGCACCAGAAGGAGAGGAGAGAGACAAAGGAGTAGAAAGTCTCTTTGAAGATATAATGGCTGTAAACTTCCCCAATGTGGGGAAAGCAGACAACCCCTAACAAAGGAACCCCAGGAAGACAACACCAAGGCATACAGTACTTAAAATGGTAAAGATTAAAGATAAAGAGAGAATTTTAAAAGCAGCAAGAGAGAGGTAGACAGTTACCTATAAGGGAAACCCCATCAGGTCATTGGTAGTTTTCTCATCAGAAACTTAATAACCCAGAAAAGAGTGGCATGAAATATTTAATGCATTGAAATGGAAGAATCTATAACCAAGTATCCTCTACCCAGCAAGGTTATTATTCAGAATTGAAGGAGAGAGAAACATTTCTCAAATAAGTGAAAGTTAAAAGAATTCACCACCACTAAACTGGCCTTAAGGATATGTTGAAAGGTCTTCTATAGATGGAAATGTTCTTAAGCCTAAATATTTTACACCAGTGAAAATAAACCCACAGTAAAGGTGGTAGACCAAGTCCTTACTAAGCAAGTATGAAGTTCAAATCAAAAGTAGTAAAATCAGCTGTGCTTGAAATCAGTCAAGGGGTACATAAAAAATGTAGATTATGACATCTAATACATAAAGCATGGAGGTGGAAGAAGAATAAAAAATAAGTACTTTTAGGTTGTGTTTGAAATAGACAGTAAAGAGAACCTGGTGTGGGGACACTAGTTAGAGTCTCTGGGGTCTTATAGGCTATTTGTAAGGACTATGTCTTTTCCTCTCAGAGAAATTAGGAGCCAGCACAGGGTTTTGAGTAGAGAAGTGATATAACCTGATTTATATTAGGATCATTCTGATGGTTGGCTTGAAAGTAGTCTTGACGACTGGGCTGGAAGCAGTTTCACTGGCTAGGAGGCTCCTGCGGGAATCCAAGAGAGAGGGATGCTAGTCACCCAGGCAGTGGGGATGTGGGGAGCTGTGTCACAGTTAGGGCTGATTAGGTTCGCTGATGGGTTGGACAGGAGGTATGCGGAAGCAGAGGAACCAGCAGTGGTTCCCAAGACTTTTAGCCTACGGATCTGGAAAGTGAAATTGCCATCAGCCAAAAAATAGAAGACTATGGATGGAGAAGTTTTGAAGGAAATAAAGTAAGTGTGGGAGTGTCTTGAAATATATAAACTGCTATAAAAATGTCAGCCAACAGAGTTTGCATGTTTATAAAGTCTATGTAATTCAGCATGTGCTTAGTGTAGAGTGTTGCTTTTTGCCCAACTTCCTCTTATTTAAATTTCCCAGTTTCTAATGATCACGCCACACACCATGCCAGAAATCTGCTTTCATTGTCGTCTGAATGCTACCTGTCTGCCCTCAGCCTCCCACCCTGCCCAGGTCCAACAAGGTGCTGAGGTAAAAATTCTTTCAAAGATGGAATCACAGGGTTTGCACTTGTTGACTGGCAAGGAAGCTTGCTGTCTGCTTGCTTATGAAATCACTTTAAAAGCAAAATGTGGTTTCTGTCACCAGTTTGCCTCCAGTGGTCATCAGTAACATGAGAAGTTTATTGAGGCTGGGTTTCCCTGGGTCTGATATGCCAGGCTCTCATTCAGGTTTAAGATTTCTCTATCTTAGAGTCTTTACAGCAAAATCTATTGGTGCCCAAAAGATAAATGATATGTCCCATATCAGTGTACTGTGCTGAGCTGGGATGCACCCTGAAGCTACTAAGAAGGGGAAAATGAAACTCTTCGAAACACCATATACTTGTTTACTTTGAAAATAAATAGCATGCTTTCTTTCTGGGTATGATGATATAATAGGGACCAGATTCAATCTCCAACATAAAAAAAGATGATCAGACAAAACATATGAAACAAAGTCTTCTGTGCATTACTAAGAGGCAGTACAGGATGGTGATCCTTGAGAAAAGGACAATCAGATCAGTCAGATACGCTCTGCAACTGACCTAACCGGCTGCCCGAAGGCATTTCTAGGTTGCAAAGCTGAGAAGTCTGGCTGCACTGCAAACACAGAAATCAGAATTCTGGGAGAATAGGTGCCTAGATTTACGGGACAGAGCACTGGAGGAGAGAGCTACACACAGAGCTCCTGACACAATCAGATGGGGCTTCTCTAGGCTTTGTCTGAGTCCCAATCTGCACCTCCATGAGAAGAAACCCCCACAGGTGAGGAAGAAACCCTCAGAGAGCATAATTCAGACACTTCCCAGAGGGCACGCTGGGCTGGGAATAGTACATATTCCCACCAGTGGGGTGGCCTTGTAAAGCCTGGGTATTGAGTAGACTTTGAAGAAGGGTGTTAGCACTGACTGACAGTTTCTCCTGATCTATCCTGATGAACTTTAAAAGCAAGTTTCAAAAGGGTAAAACTGATCCTAATTAACTACATGCTAGAGTTAAGTCCAATACTCCTTAAAGTGATACAACAAGCCTCAGTACCCCCAAAATGTAAATGCACAATATCTAGCATCCAATACAAATTACCAGGTCTATTAGTTTCCTAGGGCTGCTGTAACAAGGAGCAGAAACCAGGTGGCTTGAAACAACAGAAATGGATCCCTTCACAGTACTGGAGGCTAGAAGTATGAACTCAGGGTGTCACAGCAGCATGCTTCCTCTGAACTGTGGGTAGACTCTCCCTTGCCTCTCCCCAGCTTCTGGCGGCCATCAGTCCTTGGTGTTCCCTGGCTGACAGCTGCGCCCCTCCAGTCTCTGCCTCTGCTGTCCTGGGATGTCCCCTTGTGTGTCTCTGTCTACTCCTCTTCTTATAAAGACAACAGTCATATTGGTTAAAGGTCCATGCTCCTCCCGTAGGACATCTTAACTAGTAATATTAGCAACAACCCATGTTCTGAGGTACCGGGAACTTCAGCATATCTTTTCAGGGGACAAAATTCATCCCACAACACCAGGCACACAGAGGAGCTGGAAAATATGACCCATAACCAGGAGAAAAATAAATCAGTAGAAACAGAGTAGGAACTACTGAGATGATGGGATCAACAGACACAGATGCTACAACTATAATAAAAATGCTCCATATGCTCCATTCTGGATAGTTTTTAGGACAATATATTCTTTTGGATTAGTTTTATATAATTCCATTTAATCTCTGTCATAGCATTAAGGAGAGAGGTAAGTATGGTAAATCATAAAGTAATCTCTAAAAAACTCTGTCAATGTGAGTTATGGAAATTTTCAGAACTACTTTCTCATCTCTAAAGTGGGAATAGTAATACTTCACAGATAAGTTGTGATGATTAAATGAAATTTTTGGAAATAACTTGGTATATAATTACATAAATAAATAGTAGCAATTATTATTGCTAATACTGAAAGCTGAGGGAATGACCAGAGCAATCACAGGTCATATGGACGTATGATGGATGAGGGTGAACACAGTCAGTGTAAGAAGAGATTTGATTTATGGATTTAGTAAGAACTTTGCTAATTCAGATAAGTTGGGATAAGGAAAAAGTCAAATCTAACTGGGTGAGCAGTCTTAATCAGAATATTTTTGAAGAAATGGATTTTGATTACCTTTAAGTACATGCAGTCATTGGAACCAGGCTATAAAGTTTTGCCTTGTAGATATCCTTAAGGGATTGGCTTTAATGGTTACATAAAAGGATCTTTCATTAGCATAACAAGGCTTTCAGTTGCCATAAAGTGATTTTTTCCATAAACAGTTTGTTTTCTTTAGCGGTTTCTGGAACCATCTGACTAGAACAGCCATGAGGCAATTCTTTCATGGTCCCCAGCACCAGCTGAGCATTGCAGGCTTGGCCATCAGGGCACCTGTGTCCTTGGGAGCCTTTCCATGAGTGCCTAGTTTCTGGTGTCAATTGCTTCTTTCCAGTTTCCCAGTCTGTGGTGGTAGCTGCTTCCT
Source organism: Manis javanica (assembly GCF_040802235.1). Taxonomy (NCBI): domain Eukaryota; kingdom Metazoa; phylum Chordata; class Mammalia; order Pholidota; family Manidae; genus Manis; species Manis javanica. The sequence goes on from NC_133158.1 coordinate 148,294,064, forward strand.
GCAGTTACTAAACTCTGGGTTATTTGGGTGTGCTCTCTTTCGCTCTTCCAGTGTTCCAACAACCATCTAACCAAGTTCCTGAATCAAATCCCCTCTGTTTTAAACACCCAGCACATGTTATCTTGACTGGATCCCAGCTGATACCATTCACCAGGAGAAACAGCTGGTACCAATGAGAGAGATGCCAAAGACAGCCGAGGGTCGGTAACTAGCAAAAAGCGATGGGACTGTCTGGGAGAAAGTAATTAGACGGTGGATTTCTAGGACAATCAACTAGCTCAGCTGATGACTGCGCTTTGGCAGGGGGCATTATCATATCACCCCGGCCAGCGTTTCCTGCTCCCCAGCTGAGCAGCCTTGCAGAAGTCTCATCCACTATTTAGGATGGGGGTTTTCAGTTTGCAAAATGTGAGGATTAGTCTAGGTGAATTCTCTGCTTCCCTTCAGCTGTTGGTTTCTCTTGGACTAGCTGACAGTTTTGCTGAGGGCCAGTTCAGAAAAGCTATCATGTTTTGTTCCAGGTGCTAAGTGAAGATATGATTAGGAAAGCAGGATGATCTGAACTTATGGCAGCGCTGCCTCCTGGACAGGTAACAGAAAGGTTCTGTAAAGTTCCTGTCAGGTTCAGATGAGACGAGTGAGCCAGGGGAAGCAGCCCGTGTCAGACTTGGGAAAAAGCACTGCCACACTGTAAGGAACACAGCACAGAGCAGCAGGTGACATGTCAGTATATTGTGTTTGAATGGTGGTTGTCCAAAAAATGTGAGAGCAAAATGACATTATAACCAGAAAGCTAAGTAAGTTGCTGGGATGGTAGAAAAGTAGACACTGGGCTGGTCTCCTGAATGTGGTGTCATTAAAATGACTATGTGTTTGTCTTCCCATGTGTAAAACATAATGCCTTTTCCAAATAAGTGGCACAGGAAGGAATAAGGTCTATTTGTTTAACATTCTTCACAGAACCAGTCTTTTTAGAGTCTGTTGTTTCAAGAGGCAGCTCCATCTCCTTGATTTTAATGTAATTAATGTGGGAAGAAGAGGGTTTGCACATGTTCCTGGGAATTGCTGGGGAAGTGCATGCATCCTAGGCTGCGGTGGGCTTCTGTTTTATATTGTGATGTGAGGTAACCCAAGCAAAGCCTTATATCCTCAGCAGGTAAAGACGATGTTTTAGGAACTGAAGAGATCTGGGACTCTGGAAAACATCATTTGCAATTAGCTGGAAGGTGGCCCAGCTGCCTGGCTTTCAGGTGGTCAGTTAATATGAAAAAGCATCTGCTGGATATTGAACACCTGTGACAGTGATCATATCCTGGGTATTGGTCAACAGAAAATTAAGTCATTTCAGTGTGGGTTAGATGTTGCTGGTATTTAACTTCCATGGGCCTGATTATTTTTCTGGTCTTGACATAAGCATTCAGAGGACTTGAAACTGTTCTTTCAAGGCTGCATGTGAGTAAGGCTGAAGGAGCTGCCACCCGTCTTCAGCCTGCATCACCTCCTGAGCCAACCCACCCCTAAACCATGGCTGTCAGCTGCTCACAAGTGATTCCCCAGGTGGCTGTAGCTTGGAGCGGAGGGAACCAGAGTGGTAGACACAGGGGATCGGAGCTACCTGCTCAAGAAGCTTGCTTCTGCCCTTGGATCTCCCTCATTTCTGACCCCAGAGATACCATTTCCATCTTGTGTTGAAATGCTGCCATGCCCACTGAGCATTATGACTCAGTGGGTCTGACAGGACCAAGCCCATGCTGAGCAGGTCCGCATGCACAGTCACTTAGTGCCCCAGAGCTAAGTGCTCATTCTCTCCCAGAGGTCAGGAGCAAATGAGGTATTTTTCAAAAGGTGTCTAGTTCTCCCCTGCATGGCCCTGCTCTGGAGCCCTGGGCCTGCGCCATCTTCTTCCACTGCGGCTCCGCACAGCATCTCCCCACCACCAGCACTTCTAACACCTAAGGTCTGGTGCTCAGAGGCCCAGGTGGCAGGGCTACTTGTGCTACCACAGACTGATTCTTGTCCTCTAGTGATTAGAAGAGGAAAGAACATCTGTGGCAATTAGTGGCCACACACCACGTACCTGAGGCTGTATTAACCTTCTCTAGAAAAATATATATCTGGCATTTGGGGCTATTTTCTGGTTGACTTTTCAACAGTCCATTCTAGAATCCATCTGGTTTCTGCATGGGCCAGACTGGGGAATTAAATGAACATAGGATGGTGACCACCACCCCTGCATCCTTTAGATCCTTAGGGCGGCATTGATTCTTGCCATCCCCCCACATCTGGGATGTGATATTTTTTGAAATTTGAGGGTGGACAGTTTTAGAGGCTTCAATTTGACCTCCCCACCATGATAGACCTTATTTCACAGGCTGAGGCCCCCATGTGGACACTACACCCTCTGGCTCAGGGATTGATTAAGCATGCAGATCCCATTCATAAATTCAGGAACCAGGTAAATGCTCACTTGGTGAGTTTTCAGACTCAGTGGACTTCATCTGTTCCACCAGAACCCCCTCACCCAAGGGGAGGTCCATGTTGACACTTCAGCTACCTGGGCATCAGCGTTATCTCAGACCCTATGTCTGACAGGCTCCCTTTCTGCCTAAGCTGGGCAGAAGGCACAGCCTGCAAAGACCTATCAGGAAATGCTTCACACAAAACCAAACCAAATCACATGAGTTGCCACAAATCGGGAATATATAGCAAATGTTGAAAGAATGGCACTGAAAATCTCGGCTGCAAGAACCAGAAGGAGAACACTGGTGCTGAAGACCTAAGGCCCCTAAATACAGCATATTCCTGGAGTGGATTCTCTGGGGATTTATATGTAAAAAGAAATCTGCTAATTATCAGTAGAAGTACATTGTCATTTTATTCATAAAAAATATCTCTACCCCCTCAAAAGAATCTCAGACATTTCTACAAAATCAAAACAAATAACTCATTGGAACTTAATCATATTGAACTGACAAGCACAGATCCAGGGGAAACAGAGTTATGAGCAAATGATGAAGTGTCAGCTTCAGTTCACTTTCACCCTGAAGTGTGTGTTGCCCTTGACAGTTTTAATAACTATTTCTAAGTTGTAGAGCTTTGTGCTGTTTGGCTCTTAGTTAAATTGGCTCCCTGTGAAGGGAATATATGCTAATGCTCATGTTCCAAATGCTTTCAAAGCAGCCTAGTGGTATTATGTCTCATGTTCGTTTATATTCGATAATTATAAATGTTGATGTGTTTCTTCTAATATGTATTCACCACATATGTTGCTTTCTGAAAGACTAAAGCAGTGGCTCTTTATTGGAAATGGCATTAATAGCGTTTTCTAACCTGCATATTGATACGCACCTTTGGGTGATACATATAACCAGTGTTTGCAGACATATGTGTACACTGTACCCATTTTGAGGTCCATATGCAGAATAGAAGACCCACTTGTATTTCCAAACAGACTGCTTTCAAAACTCTCAGGACTCTCAGCTTTGGCTTCAGCAGAGCAGAATGTGCTCAACAGAAGCTGGGCCTGTTGCTCTTGACTGTCTTTCATGGTAATGAGGGTCACCGGTGTTGGAAGGAATGTCAAAAGTCATCAGGTGACAGGAAGATCCCAATCCTTTCACCAGGTTTATCCGGTTCACGTGGGGAGCTTAAAAATGCATATGCCTCTGTCCTTATGTGGGTCTAGTAAATCAGAATATCTGAAAGAAGGCCTTGAAAAACATCAGCCAGATCTGGGAATTGCTGATCTGGTCCAACCACCTCCATGATGTTGTTAAGTCTTCATATGTCGAGTCAGAAGTAAGTAGTTCCTGTTAAAACTCATTATCTTTAGTTAACATTTGGTTGTTGAGCTATTTGTGAATGTTCCCGCATGGATAGACCAGAACCATTGATTTTTATCTGCCAGGATATCATGTCCTGTTATCTCAGAATCCTCCCACAGAGCCTTCTTGTGCAAAACCACAGCATGACGTAGTTTGGGTCACATGAATTAATGCACTAGATTTCAGATATTTTTGTTTTCAGGCAAAGAGGGGAAAAATAAATAAATGTCATTCAGGAGAGAAGGACCAGGTCTTATTTTTCTTATGCCTAAACATCAGTTAGATCTGTGTGGTGGAGGGGAACCAAGGGGAGCCGAGGTACTCAGAGACTAATGCATCCTAGTTTCACGACAAACTGGAACCATCTCTGTTTATCCTTAACATTGTGCACAATCACCAAATAACTTTAACCAGTTGCCTTTATGTGTAGAGAAAGCATAAAGCTGCTTTACTCTTGTTCTATGTAGTACAATTTGGGGGTACCCTGAGGAGATTGTCCACGTTGCCTAGATCGTCTTCTCCCAACCCATTTGACTAAACAGAAGGAGCCTCTGGCTTCTTCCCTACACATTTTGGTCTTTTTAGGTTTCTGTTGTTAGTGTAGGGATATAGGTAGGTTTGTATCCTTGAAGGACATGCATTTCCCCGGGTCCATTCCACCCTATTTTTATTTATAACAAATTATTAGAGACATTAAAAAAAAGTTCATCTTATTCCCTATTTAAGTCTTCTCATGCTTTCTCAAAATATGTGAAACATGATACTCCAAACAAAGTGACTCTGAGCTCAACGTTTCAAATGTGCTGGGGTAACCCAGGGAGTGTTGTCTCCTCCCTGGGCTGGAGGCCCCAGGCTCTCCCAGGAGTGGAAGAAAGTCTTCTTTCCTGCACTGTAGCTGGGGCCTGGCAGAAGGAAGGGCCGCACTTACCTAGAACCCTAAGTGCTTACATGACTTGGCGTAGGTATATTTTACATGCATGATACCCTTGCTCCTGGGCCTGCACTAAGCTACACATTAAAAAGGTTTTTATTGCCCCTGAGTCCTGAAGTGCAGGCCCTTTACCTGACTCTGTGGACGTGTTTTGTCTTTTTCTCCATTTTCTTAGGTCCTGATCTTTTTGTTCTTCTTTTCTTTTCCCAGGTCCACCTCCCCTGTGGCATCTGACCAATCCCTACTGATGACTTAGCTCTTCTGGGTGGTAGGCAAGAGAGAAAGGAAACATTTGGAAGAGGAGGAGAGGTTAGGAATGGGCAGAGGAAAGATTTTGACATGGGTCACTGTTTTAAGACCCATCTCAAGTGCCACCTCCTCCCCAAAGTCTTCTGGGATGATGATGCCACTCCTCACAGCTCTGGTGTACTTGCACCTTTCCCACAGTACAAGTCCAACAGAAAGCTAAACTGAAATTCTATAAATGACTGACATTTATCCCATTTCTGAATGAATGCCAACAATTAAAAGCTATGTTGGACTTTGGCTCCCAGCTTCATCATGTAGCATTTAATAATACTCGCACTCCACAACCCCTACCCCAGCCCTCCTGTACTGGCTACAAATTTGTTTTTTCCTGTCAATCATGTGGATATTATCCCTATGGCATGTGCACTAGGTAATAGAGATGGGATGGATTGAAGTTAGAAAGGTGTAGATTATATAGCTAACTGTGATGTCCTTAACTTTGTAATGCCTTTCTTTACTCTGAATCTTTGCAATTCAAATTGAATTAAAGGTAAGACACTGGACTCATTAATACTGAAATATTGGGCTCATTTTGTCCACAAATAGTAAAACTGAGCTCATTTAGGAAGTCATGCTTGCAATTTTCTGCAGTTAAAAACTATCAGCAACAATGCTGAGATATCAACTGTAGGGGTTCTCTGTTATCCAGTGTTACTACCAGAATGAACTGAGGATTTGCAATCTGCGCACTAGAGGGTGTAATACACCAAAAGCAGCTTTCTCAAGGAGAGCTGGGCAGAATCAAGTGCAACAAATCTGACCGAGATTTCAGGAGGCTAGCTGCCAGACTTGCTAGGGCAGAGCCATCTTTTCATAGATCAAAGAATTATTTACTAGGCAAGTCAATAAATCAGAACAGTTTTTAAATTGTTTCTCTAACTTAAACATAAATGTTCACTGGAGGAAGACAGAAAACTAATAGAAATACCTTAAAATATAAAGAACAGTTTAATTCACTTATAGTATCCACATCTGGAACCAAACATGATTAATAACAGGTTTAACCACAAGAACTTGCTGAGAGCTGAACACTCTTAAGCAGCAAAACTACAATTTCATAAGGTTTAACTTAATATTTTAGTGTCTATTTTTCCTATGCATATATAATGATAATAACTTGCTCATCACTTGGTATTATATAGAGACTGTGTATTATTAGCATACACGTATGAATAAATTACTTACTAATTTACATGTCGGCTTTGCATATTATGTGGATTAAAGATTATTGTCAAAGTTTTGAAAAATAATTTTAAGGGAAATGAATTCTCAGTTCAAAGTTTATTTGAAATCACCATTTTCCTTTGCTGTGATTTTTTTTTTCTAGCTGCTGAAGAGCAATAAAAAGGTAACGGTCAATAGGTGTCAGTGGAGTGACCGCTCTTGTATTAAGCATTGTGTGGAACAGAGAATAAAAAGCAATGGTTTTTGATTTCAAGGAGTTCCGAATCTAGCTGGGGAAATGAGATTAATAGTATTACAGGAAAGAATGAAAATACCAGTGCATGGCCGGCTAATGTTGTTGTAGACCCTAAGTGCTGGAGAAGCTCAGGAAAGAAAGGAATAAGGATTCGTTGAAGTTTTCCAACAGGCTTCCTGGAAGAAGCAGTATTTAGAATGCAGATTTAGGAAGGCAGGGGTGGTACCTAACTTTCTCATTACTGCACATCCAGGCTCCAGTGTTAGGCCTGGAATGCACTTGACTTTAAAAAAATGTCCGTGCCTCTACCCTCTATCCTTTGTATATAAGGACCGTGATACTGTCCTCTGGACAAAGGATGTGTCATTGAAAATATTTTCCAGTACTACCAAAGGAGGCCGTTCACTTTTGTATGGGATTTTCCTTTTATTAGAAAGGTAGTTAGGTTCTAGAACTCTGTCTTGAGCCACAGGTAAGAGTGAAGGTCATTTGACTCTTGTTGCAGTTGAACATTTAACCTTGTCTTCTTAAGCATGGATGAGCTGATCTGCCATAGAATTTAATACATAAAGTATGTTCAACAAAAATGTATCATGTCTGGAAATGATAAAGAAATTAGTGAAATATTGGAATATTTCACTAATACTCTCATATTTCCTTATCTAAAGATTTCCTTTTCTTGAGTGATCCAGAATAAAAGCAAAAAGCAATAAGAGAATTTTTAAGGGTTGGGAAGATGTATGGTTATGGATTTTTCACTCTATATTTTCTTAAAAAATCCTAACACAAAATCCTGTTCTGAATGAAATGGGGAAGCTAGAATGAAAATTACAATGCAGGGCTAGCCAGACATCCAAAATACCTTATAGATTTCAAAACTACATTCTGGTTTTAATTTTTTCATGGTATATGAGCAGTGCTGGCTTTAGGCCATGCAGCCTCTTAAGTTGGAAACCTCCTGCCAGGCAGAACTGCTGGAAGTTATTAGAGCCACCAGTTTCATCAATACATGGGTCTCCTGGACTATATTCTTTGCATGGGCCTGGGGCCTAGATAAAGCACTTATATTGGATGCATTTAAATTTTGTGACCCAGTAACCACATTTCCCAACTTTAAGGGCCATACAAAAGCATAACCAGCTTTATCCAAGATACAAAATCTGGCTGGTTTACTGTGTTGTACACAAAACACTAACATAGCTTAAACATTTAAACATTAATATTAACCAGTACATTAGGAACCGCAATCTCCTACTAGATTAAATGTTAATGAATGGTAGTGATGGTAGAAAACAAGAACACAATGCAATTTCCTGAAATGTTAATGGAGCTGAGGAATATAGTTGTTGCAGGAGGAACACTGCTTGGAGAGTTGAGTTCTTATGTGCAATGGCTACTAATGAGCTCTTTGTCCTTTGGTGGGTTCCTGTTTTTTATTTTTTTTGCCTCACTTTCCTTATCTGTTAAATGGGTAGGTTGAACTAGGCAATCTGAGATCTTTTGTTGCTTTTCTTATAATAGCTTGCTCAATATATTTTAGGTGTATTGCTGAAACCATCTGTGTACATCAGCCTTGAAAAAAGGGTAGGCTTCCGGTTGAGGAAAAATGTACAATACATATTTCATCCACATTTTCACCCAGAAACAGTGCTACTAAAAATGAATCAAATTTCTAATATTGTGTACCTTTTGCTTAAACATATTTGATGGTTTTCTTCTTGTCAGCTTGGTTTTACTGAATGCAACTGAGAAACATAATGGACCTGTCTTGTCTGTATTACATCTTGTTAATTTGGAAAAAATCTCAGGGAATTTGGTGGAGAGGCTGGTGTGAGCCATTTTAGGTGTGAGATGCAGTGAAAGCTGAAATAGGAAAAGGGGAGTTTATATTTTACATTTTGTTTGGATTAGATGTTTGGAAATCGGACTTTGCAGTAGCCAAAACTCTGTAATAGGGGGAAACAAAGTGCTATCGCTAAGCTAATGTCCCCATGCATTCACATTACCTTTCTACCATCACATATTTCTAGTTTTGGCCTGAGTAACTACTAGCACAGAGAATTCTTCATTTGATGTCTGTTTATCAGAGTGATGTCACATTTCTCTGACCAGGAGCCATTGTTAGACACAAGTTTCTTGACTTAAGGATCATGGTGTGTACGATATATGCATATATGTGGGTGAGAGAATCTAAATACATAAAGTAATAGCAGACTTCATCAGATGTCAGTTATTTCAGAATTGTATTGTATCTACTTCTGTTCTTACCGCACTTATACCCTAGATTTTGGTTTTGGTCTTGGTGATTTTTCTTCTTTGGATTTACCTGACTAGACAAGCATGAAATGAATTTCTCATTGCATTTTACTAATGTCAGGAATTCTTGCAGCTCAGTGTCCCTGATTAGTAACAGTCTACACTCTAGGGACTGGTAGAGGCTGCTTCATCCAGTGCCCAGGACCCTTTCATTCCACCAGCTGCCCTGAGTATTCATGCTGCCAGTCCACAGCTGAGTCCTTCCCCAGGCACTGCTCTTGGTCAAAGGGGCTGATCTTGCCCCAGGAGCCATCTCCTCCCAAGGGCAGACCACATCCAAAGAACAGTCAGTGTGGAGGTACAAAGACCTGGTCCCCTTGCCTCAAGTTTGCACCACCCTGAAGGCTGCCCCAGCTCCATGGCTTCCATAGTATTCGCTGCAGCTGACTAAGACCTTGGTCACAACCACATCACAGTTCAACCTTTCTCTCTACCTAGTCCCACATCTCTTTCTGTTTACTGGGACTGTTGCTCAGAGGCCCCAGCAAGCCTTCTGCATGCTCATCTTAGACTCAAAGTCTGTTTCCCTGGCTGACCAAAGACAGGACCATTCTCCCATTTAATGGTGTGAGCTTCCCCTATGTCCACATTGAAGAGGAACTCTTCTGGAAAAGTTGATATTGGCTGTCTGAAATCTTAACACAGTAAATTCACATTAAATTTCACTCTATTATGTAGCAGCTTTTATTTTTTTAAATAAATGGGTATGGTTTTATGATTGCGGAGTAAAAATGAAAGTATCCTTAAAACCTCTTCCCCTCTTTTGATATATTGGAGCAGTCCTTTAAAAATTACAAGATACTGCTCAGTATGATAGTCATTGCCTCTTTTAATAGTATATCTATATGATTTATCCATTAATCTTTCTTGTCTTCATTAGAATGAAAAATTAAAATATTTGATATTGGTTTCATAAGAAATCATTAATGTTGATAAACACATATGTAACTGGATTATTTTTCTTGTGAGTCATTGTTGTGACTCAAACCACAACCATAAGAAATAATGAACATTTCAAAGAGATAGCTTAAACTGGTGCTAATTAGTACTAGTCCATATGCCCATGCCTTGTACTTTGTATGAAAAGTCCATTTTTCTAAATGTTTAGGAGGGTTTCTTTTTGGATCACAATTGAACTTAGTAACTTTCATCTGCCTTTTAACCAAGCCCAAAGAGATATTCAGCTGATATTGTTGATACCTGCCTCTTAAAGAAAATACTGTTTTTTCTAGGATTATGATCTCTTGCTACATTTAAAATTAGCCAACAAAACAAAGTGGACTTTATGTCAGTGTGACACTGAGAAATTTCAACTGATATATATATCTACCATCTCTCTATATAAATAACATATCGAAATTCTTTTTCTCTATTCCTAAGTAGAGGAATTCATAACTTTGTAATATCTTTTATGAAACAAAATCATGACTCTTCAGTACTAAAATCAAGATGCATTTAAAAATTTTAGGCTGAAGATCCTAAAATTGTGCATGGAATGCAATATCTGAAATTTTTCCGTTTAGTTAATTCCAAGCCCAAGGTGTTCACAGCCCAGCATAGTCCACATAATGGATGCCTTCCTTTATCAGATGCCAGCTCTCTGTATGTGGATACTGTGAAAGTCACGGAGTTGTTCAAGTTGGAGCAAGGAAACACCGTATTGTTAGCATCCACTATGAAGGCATTTCCAGTTTAAAAAGCCTGGTGCTGCCCTTATGGAGCTAGCAGAGACCATTATGGCTATGGGCATGTGAAACAGAGCCAGCTGTTCAAATAGCGTGTGAAACACATCTACTATTTACAGAGTGAGAGAGTAGTCTTGTAAAAGACTTACACTGGGCTTCCATAAGGTGTTTTGGAACCACCCATGTCTCTGCTTGAGTGTCAAAGATGAAGAGGACTCTGGGTAGAAGTTTCAGAAAATAATTTCTGGTTTGTCCTGTCTCTGTCTGGATTGATCAGTTCTTTTTTCTGGGGCTAATTCTGGCTCTTTTAAGTTCCATTTCTGTCTCTTAAAGCCAGTGAAGGAAACTGGGTATTAAAAACAAATTGCACTAATGCTGATGTTTAAGGGAATAAAATGCCCTTCAAAATATGTAAATTATAATTCATTATATAAATGTATAAATGGAGAATCATGTAAGTATTTGTCAGAGTTATGAGGTATTACAAATGCATTATTAATATTTGAGGCAAGGGGTGTGGGCTATGTCTGCCATCCTGATGAAACCTGTCTGGTATGTATACAAACTGAGTTGGTCATCATTGTTTTAGGGCCTTTTACCTTTTTGCTTCAGAAAAGGTTTTGGGTCAGAAAAAAGAGTGATTGCTTACAGTCAAATAACTTAGGTAAATTCTTGTTTAAATTGGTTTCTTCACTGTAGAACTTCTTAGAGTCTTTTACATGAACATGTATTATGAGCATTCAAGAAAGGGATATCATATGTAACACTTTGTAAATTACTTGATCACAAAATCTTTTTTTACACAAAACCAAATCAGAAACAAAAAGGAATAGTCACAATGGAGACCACAGAAATACAAAGAATTATTAACGAATTCTATGAAAAATTATATGGCAATAAACTGGACAACCTAGAAGAAATGAACAAGTTCCTAGAAAAGTACAACCTTCCAAGGTCGACCCAGGATGAAACAGAAAACCTGAGCACACCAATTACCAGTAACAAAAATTGTATTGGTAATAAAAATACTCCCCAAAAATCAAGCAGGATCAGAGGCTTCACAGCTGAATTATACCAAACATTAAAGAAAAGTTAATACCCATCCTTCTGAAAGCATTCCAAAAAGTAGAAGAGGAGGGAATACTTTCAAATCATTCTATGAAACCAGCATCACTCTAATCCCAAAACCAGGCAAAGACACCAAAAAAAAGAAAGAAAATTGCAGACCAATATCCCTGGTGAACATAGATGTAAAAATCTTCCACAAAATATTAGCAAACCAAATTAAAAAATACATCAAAAGGAACATCCATCATGACCAAGTGGAATTTATTCCAGGGATACAAGGGTAGTATCATATTCATAAATCAGTCAACATCATACACCACATTAACAAAAAGAAGAATAAAAACCACATGATCATCTCAATAAATGCTGAGAAAGCATTTGACAATATTCAACGTCCATTCATGATAAAAACTCTCAACAAAATGGGTATAGAGCAAACATACATCAACATAATAAGGGCCATATATGACAAACTCACAGCTAGCATCATATTCAATGGTGAAAAGCTGAAAGCTTTTCCTCTAAGATTAGGAGAAAGACACGGATATCCACCCTCACCACTTTATTCAACACAGCACTAGAGGTCCTAGCCATGACAATCAGACAAGACAAAAAGAGAAAAGGCATCCAAAAGGTAAGGAAGAAGTTAAATTGTCACTATTTGCAGATGACATTACATTATACAGAAAACACTAAAGACTCCACCAAAAAATCTATTAGAACTTATAACTGAATTCAGCAAAGCTGCAGGATACAAAATTAATACAAAGAAATCTGCTTTGTTCCTCTATACTATCAATGATATAGCAGAAAGAGAAATAAGGAAAACAGCTCCTTTCACAATTGTCAAAAAGAATAAAACACCTAGGAATAAATCTAACCAAATAGGTAAAAGATCTGTACTCTTAAAACTATATGGCATTCATGATAGAAATGAAAGAAGACACAAATAAATGGAAATCTATTCCATGCTCATGGCTAGGAAGAATTAATATCATCAAAACGGCCATCCTTCCCAAAGCAATTTACAGACTCAGTGCAATTCCTATCAAAACACCAAAAGCATTTTTCAATGAAGCAGAGCAAATAATCCTAAAATTCATATGGAACCACAAAACACCCTGAATAGCCAAAACAACTGGGAAAGAAGAACAAAGCTGGTGGCATTATGCCCCTGACTTCAAGCTATCCTACACAGCTATAATAATCAAAACAGTATGGTACCAGCACAAGAACATACCCAAAGACCCATGGAACAGAATAGAAATCCCAGATATAAACCTATGCACATATGATCAATTAATATATGATAAAAGGACCTTGAATGCACAATGGGGAAAAGACAGTCTTTTCAATACTGGTATTGGGAAAAATGGACATCTACATGCAAGAGAATTAAACTGGATTATTGTTTAATTCCACACACAAAAGTAAATCCAAAATGGACTAAGGACCTAGATATAAGACATGAAACCATAAAACTTTTAGAAGAAAAAACATAAGCAAAGATATCTTGAATGTAAGCATGAGCAATTTTTTCCTTGACACCTCTCCTCTGGCAAGGAAAACAAAAATAAAAAATGAACACATGGGACTACATCAAACTAAAAATATTCTGTGCAGCAAAGGATACCATTAATGGAACAAAAAAGCAACCTACAGTATGGGAAAATATATTCATTAATGATTCATCTGATAAGGGGTTAACATCCAAAATATATAAAGAACTGATATGCCTCAACACACCAAAAAAATCAAATAATATGATTAAAACAATGGGCAGAGGACCTGAACAGACTTTTCTCCAAAGGAGAAATATGAATGGCTAACAGGCACATGAAAAGATTGTCCACATCACTAATCATCAGGGAAATACAAATTAAAACCACAATAAGCTATCACCTCACACCAGTTAGAATGACCACTATCCAAAAGACAAAAAATAACAAGTGTTGGAGAGGATGTGGAGAAAAGGGAAGACTGTTGGTAGGATGGTAAATTGGTGCAGCCACTGTGGATATAGTGTGGAGGTTCCTCAGAAAACTAAAAATAGAAATATCATTTGACCCAGTAATTCCACTTCTAGGAATTTACTCCCCAACAACCAAATCCCTGATTCAAAAAGATACATGCACTCCTATGTTTATTGCTACATTTTTACAAAAATAGGCAAGAAAATGGAAGCAACCAAAGTGTCCATCCATAGATGAATGGATAAAGAAGAAGTACATATACACAGCAGAATGTTATACAGTCACATAAAAGAAAGAAATCCTGCTATTTGTGACTACATGAATGGACCTAGAGGGTATTGTGCTAAGTGAAAGACACCAGGCAGAGAAAGACAAATACCACATGATTTCACTAATTTGTGGAATATAAAGACAAAACAAAACAAAATAAACAAAATAGTAGTAGACTCATAGACACTAAGAAGTTACTGGTAGTTACCATGGGGGAGGATGTGGGGGTGGGGAAGGTGAGGGGGATATAAGGGCACAAAAATTTTCAGTCACAATATAAGTTGGTCATAGGGATGTTAGTACAGCATGAGAATACAGCCAATGATTCTGCAACATTTTTCTATGTTGACAGTAACTGGGCTAGATTTAATAATATGGGTAACTAGTGACCCTCTGAAACTAGCAGTTGAAACTAATATAAGATTGTATATCAGCTATGTTTCAATAAAAAATAAAAAAGAAGTCAGTCACAAAATAAAATTGTTTATTTTTCTGTGTGCACAATTCAATTAGTATCTATTAGAAAGAGGGATTTGTGGATCAGCTTTGGAAATTCTGACCTATTGTTTTGTCTTTGAATATAATATTTTTAAAAGCTGTTCTAGCTTTGTAAAATGAATTAGAAACTTTGGTGTTTTTTTCTTCCAATGCTTTGAAAAGTTGCTATAATAATGCAAATAATTCGTATCTCTTTCAATTCCTTCTGGCAAAATGGCCCAGACAGCAAGTCTTCTCACATTTAAGGATTGGTGAGAATTATTTGTTGAGCAACACATTTTCTTGTTCTCCTTTTTTAAAAAACACTTTGTTAAGCAACATAATTTTTTGCATGTTTGATTTCCTAACCAGCAAACAAGCAATTCAAGGGACACAAGAAGATAAAAGATTAATGATGGTATGAGTAAACTGGGCATTCTGGAACTACCCTTGTTCGTCATGGAGGCATGCTGACCTTTAGTGGCCTCAGCAGTCCACATGGAGGCAGGGGTGTGTTAGGTCACAGAAACCTCCCAGCAGCCAGGTGCCTGATATCACCTTCTGTGCTGGGAGAGTGTAGGTGTGTCTGTATCAGTTCTCAGGGGCCTGTACTAAAAAAATGCAAATCTATTTTATTTAAACCATGTTTCCAAGACCTATCTTCTGAGTTCCAGATTTTAATGTTTTTGAGTACCACTTTGCAGCACCAAGGTATCTAACTGTAGCTCTGGGAGTGAGGGGGCATTCCCCCCATCACCCCCAAGAACAGGTTCCCTATGAATCCAGTGAACCCAAAGTAAGACAACGGGAAGGACAGTTTGGGTTAAGGGTTTTTTTCCCTTACAGCTTGCTTGGGTTTGCTAGCCAGGCCCTGCACTGTCCACTCTTATGGCTGCAGCGCATGCTCCTCCCCCTGCCTGCCCCTTCTGGCTGGAACTCCATGGGTGGGTCCATGGTGATTGATGGGCACCAGACCAATTAGGTACAAGGAATGGAGGGGAGGAGAGAATGGCTGTTTTCTCTCCCCACTTTGCCCCAGATTGACCAGAGGCTCTGCTGCTGTAAACATCCATTTGGTATGTAAATGAACTAAGGCCAGGTGGGAAATACTGGGAATTCTGGGTGAAAACTTCCCTTTACCCTACAATAATATTTATAAAATATCTTATACATAATCTAGTTTTTAATTTCTTACTGTGCTGTCACACCTACTCAAGGTCTTGATGAAACAGGCCTGGTTATGGTTTACTATAATATGGTTATTGATCAACATTTATGCTTTTCTATTTATTGAAATCACTGTTGAAAATCTATGCTGTTGAAATAAAGTTTTAGGCCCAAGATGGAGACACTCCTTCCCAGGGTGTCACATCAGCAAAGCAAACTTTTGGATCCTGTAAATGCAGTGCTTGACCAGAAACACAGTATATCCAGACAGCCAGTCTCTAAACACCAACCTAACGCTGGGCTAGGTATTTACTTCCTTGTTCATTATCTTTCTAAACTAGGTCATGCAACCCCGGCCAGGCAGGGCCTGTTTCCCCGTTGCTGCTTCTGTAAACTCCACTCCTGCCCAATATCCACGGCAGATCCCGCACTGCCTGTAAGGAACTGCACTCCCCACCCTGGATTGCTTTCCCTTGGATAAAGGACATCAAGCTTGTTACTAAATTGTTCTTGTTTTGTCATTTGACAATGCTTTTGCAACAAATGATCTATTTCATCATCTTTTTAAAATCCTACTTCTCAATAGACTCTGAACACTAAAGTCATGTCTTTTCCATCTTTCCATCCCATGTCACCAGCACAGCACCTTACTCAAGGTGGACATTTACAAAATATGGTGAAGTCATGTCTGTAGATCAGTGTTGTCTTTCTTTTTAGCCTCATCCTGCACATGTTAGTGTGATATAATAAGAAGTATATATTTGGTTTTTTCTGGTGTCTTGCAAGAGATCCTAAAATCCTTGGAACTACCTGAGTGATGGGGTGAGGGGAGCATCTTAAGTTATTCATAACAGACCCCTTTCAACTATACCGAATTTATGCTAATGAGGTGACTCTTGAGGGTGGGGCTGGTTGCCAGGGGACTCAACCTTGTGATTAGAAGGTTGGAACTTTCAACCCCACCCCTTAATCTCCTGGGAGGGGAAAGTGGGGGAGCGGGGCTGAAGATTGAGTTAATCACCAATGGCCAATGCTTTAATCAACTATGCCTGCGTATGAAGTAATGAAGCCTCCATAAAAATCCTCAACAACAGAGTTCAGAGAGCTTCTAGGCTGATGAATTACACAATGTGCTGAGAGGATGGTGCACCCAGAGGGCGTGCAATCCTGGGTGCTGCCCGACACTTTGCTCTGTGCATCTCTTCCTTCTGGCTGTTCCTGAGTTACATGCTTTATAATAAACCCGAGATAGCAAATGAACTGTTTTCCTGAGTTTTTGAGCCAGTCTAGGAAGTTATCGGACCTGAGGAGGGGGTCGTGGGAATCTCTATTTATAGGCAGTCGGTTAGAAGTACAGAAAGCCCAGACTTGAAATTGGTGTCTGAAGTAGAGGTAGTCTTATGGAACTGAACTTTTAACCCATGGGGTCTGCACTAATTCTGGGTAGTGTCAGAACTGAATTGTAGGTCACAAGAGTTGGAGAATTGGTTGATGTGGGAAAACCCACACACATTTGGTGTCAAAGGTATTCTGTGAGTAGAAACAGACCTAGTATTAGTAATAGCTGTCATTTACCATGCCAGTTATTTTGCCAATGCTCACTATATATTGTTTCTATTTCCAGTGATCTTTTAAGATAATACCGTTTGCACCATTTTACAAATGAGAAAACCAAGACTTAAATACTTATCAAGGGTTATTTTGTTAATAAATTGGGTTTTCAGTTGTCTTTGACACCCATTCCCTGCCTCCTCTCCCCTACCTGCCCATACTAGGCTACTACTAGATGCTTCTATAACCACATACAATCTATCATGGTCAATTTATTCAGTAAATATATACTGAGTGACTCCTGTGGTGCCATTATTCTGCAGGATGTTGTGTGTGAGAACATACTGGAGAATAATAATAAAAGGAGCAAATACTCATTTAATCCTCACAAAATAGGTATTTATTGTTCTCCTTTCACAGAGGAGGGCAATGAGGCACAGGGTGGCTATGTAATTGTCCAAGACTTCCCAGCTAATGACTGGCAAAGCCAGGATATCTGACTCCACAGTTCAACTGCTTCTTCTAAATCCCTTATTCAGTGTGTTTGCAGTCTAATTTGGAAACAAAACAAACATACATGATACATTTCATAAAGCCCATACACATTTGAAAGAATGTGTTAAAAACTTCATATGCAAGAGATTCAAGATAGAAAAATATCTTCATGGATCTCACATGCTGTTTTCATGAGCTGCTATTCATTCAGTAGCTAATAAAGATCAGTTCAGTTCCTTGACTTAACTACAAATTCTTCAGTGACTTTTTAACATCATCTTCTGATTGAAATTCTCTAAATAAAAGACATTCCCATCATTACCATTCCTACCACTACTGATCTCAAAAAGACGAAGACCAAGACGGTCACATTTGAGCCTCTGGATACAATACAATATCTTTGGTGAAATGCAGTTGGCTCATTTAGACATAGTTCTGCTCAAAATAACCTAGATGGGCTGAATGGAATTTATTGCATTACTAATGTTCTAAAGGCAGATTTCCTAGAAATAACTCACCCATTAAACTCTACTTTAACAAGAGGCTACTTGATAGCATAGAATGAACTGGAATGCTTTATAGCTAGAGATTTCCAAACCATAAATACTTCCATCCCTGGGTAAATGGGTTAGAAATATTTATGAGGCACTCTGCATTTTTATCACCTCTGCAATGGAATACAGCAATTTCATCATGACCACATTCTACCTCTGCCCTAACTCTATGCTGGTGATGCACTCCTTAGCATATCATAGTGACTCCTTAGTGAGGGGTACTTTGACATTCAGAGAGGAATAAAGGGGAATATATTGCATAGAAGTTTTTGAAACTGGTTATTTTTTAACAATATTCTCTCCTTTGCTAAACTAATTCCAATAGTTAATTTCAGAACAATGTCAGTGTAGGCTTTTGAAAAGATGGTTGCCTAGTAATTTAATTTAATTCCTGAGATGGTATTACAAATTTATTTTTCTTTCTCATAGAGAAGAATGTTCACCTGGGCCTGGAAAATTCCAGATTACTGATATCTGGGATAGGGTGCAAGACTTACCATTTTTAAGTTAGCTTTGTTTTTCTTTCCCCCTGTTTTTTTTTGAGAAGGAAGCATATGGAAGTGACTGCTTTAAAGGTATCTCTTTAAAGATGTCAAAAGGTCAGATTTAAAACTTGAACACATTATGCTCTTGATTATGGTCTCTGTCTCTCTTCCTTGTTAGAAGAGTATTCAGAGAAAGCTGATATTCGATTTTATATTACTTTTATAAGAATGATAATTTTGTTTTTGTGTAAATGTTGCATGCTTTTAATTTTAAAATTTAAACAATTCAAAAATGCACAGAGAAGAAACCTTAAAAAATGAATTAGGAAAGACACATAGGTTACATTAGCTAATATAGGTAAGAGTTCAAAAAGTCTAAAATATGAAAAATACATTAAGTAGCATATACACTTATTTTAAATTATTTAATTTTAGAAACAGTGTGTAAAAATCTGGTTAGTCAACCATCAAATTTAATTCTACATTCATAATGAATGAGACATACATTGTTAAAAATAAAATTTGTAGATGACCTTATATTAAATGTTAGTTTCAGATTTTTCTAGTTCCTATTTTTTTAAGGAGATATTCTTTGTATTAATTAAAATTATTTATTGTTGTTAAGCATCCATGAGCAAAGTATTTTGTTAACCACAATGATAAGTAAGACATGGTGACAGAGACTGGGTAGGGACTCATCAAAGCTATTCCTGTTTCTTAGACACATGGCTAGACTACCTTTCTTGGTCTCCCTTAGCATTAGGTATACACATGTGACTGAATTCTGACCAGTGGTATGTGGGTAGATTGACACACATCACCTTTATGGAGAGCCTAGAAGGTCTTCCTTGTATTTTTGAAGAGGCTCTTTTTAATTTCCTTCTTTCTAGTGGAAGATTTGAAGGCCTGGGGTTATTAGCAGGGGCCACTGGATGGATAAACCCTAGTTCCCTGAATGTCCATAAGGAGCAGAGCCCCCCATCACCAGCCCCGCTGGTTTCTGACAGAGGCAATAAGCTTTGGTGTGTAGAGTCACAGAGACAGTAGAGCTGTTTGTTTTTTACAGCTCTTTTCTTATCCTAAGCTAAGATTTCTCAGCCTTCTACTATTGATTTATTGGACCAGATAACTCTGCTGTGGGGCTATGTTGTAGGATGTTAGCAGCATCTCTGGCCTTTACTCACTGGATGCCAATAGTACCAATCATCATAATAAAAAATGTCTCCAGATATTCCAAATTTCCCTTTGGGGGAAAAACTGCCCCTGGCTGAGGACCACTGGCCCAGTACAGTAATATGCTTCTTGTTCTTAAAAGTTTTACACAGTCTCCTTCTTTTTTATCTAATGAATTTCTGAAAAATCTCTTTGGAATCAAATGTCTGAAAGGTGAACCATGCATTTACATGTTATAAACAGCTTTGTTAAACAAAAAAATGGAAAAGAAGATTAAATCCTTTAATTGCCATTGCATTTAGCAACACCTTATGAAGACGTTGAAGCAATTTTTACATCTTTTTAAACTTCATATTTTTCCTTCACAGTCAAACCCACACTTGACCAGCTGAAGTCCAAATGAACTGTGAACTGCAGTTAATGAGTTATCAAATAAGGCACATAGAATGACTTCGATTTGTGTAACAATTTTACAAGGCCTGGGCTTTTTGTTTCTATAAGGTGCATTGCAATTTTCCATTTTCCACTCATTTTTATGAATTAGGGAAAATATTAAAATAATTGAATAAATATCTCTGTATAGACAAAAATGGCTGGATAGCCAAAATGCAACTGGTGACATTTAAAAAGATTTGCTATGGGAATTGAATGATGTATGTATTTGTCCCTGATGTACAAAAGTCTGATTTTACTTTGATATTCTTTAATCTTAACCCATTTTCCCTATGCCTAATTTCTCTCTGTTCATTACCACTTTTCCATCTCAAATTCTGGACTAGCCGTATGGTGTTTGGACTACTTACCTGGCTTCAACATCGGCATCCTCGTCTCAGTACCTAGCATCTGATCTTTCACACCAGACACCTTGGATGTTTAAGGCAGTTTGCTCTCCTCCGCCCAAGACAAACACTTGCCTGGGCTCACCTTCTGTTGGCCCCTGCTTGTTAGAGAGGCATAGAGGGTTGGTTGGATGCTTGATAATCCAAAAATAAAGAGGGCAGAGTCCTTGCTCTTTTAGGAGCATGTAACCAGTGGTGGAGGTAGGTGCAGACAAAAATCATCCTTGGAAGAATTCCATGAAAAGAAGGATATGATGGAGCTACTATAAATTCAAGCTGAGACAATGGGGTTGAAGTGTATTAATTCCAAATGCATCCTGGTGGAGATAGTTAAAAGAAATTCTCTACAAGAGCCAGCAGCACATAGCTGATGGAGGGCCTTATTTAAACTCCAGCCACGGGCATGGTCTCCCTTAATCATAACTGATTGGAGCACAAGAAAGCATTGCAATTAAAATTCATATTTCTGAGCTCTTGGGAATGATTAATTTTGCTGAGTTGTTGAATTCAGTAGTTCATCCTTGGTTTAATCATCTGATATTAGTACAGCAGAGTGATTAAAAACCAAAGACCCTTGAGTCAGACCACCTGTGTTAGGATTTCAGCTCTGCCCTGTGCCTCCTGTATGACTTTTGCCACATAATTTAACCTCCTTAGCCTTGGCTTTCTTATCTATAAAACTGGGATAAGAAACTGTATTTGATAGGGTTTTGTGAGAATTAAATGGGTTAATGCATGTCATGTGTCTAGAATAATGCCTGACACCTAATAAGGCTCTTGTTAATTGTCATATTTTATCAGTATTTATTTGTCATACCTTATAGAATTCATTTATTCTTTCCAGCAATGTATAATAGGCACTGATGATTTTATTTTTGTAAAAATCACTTTTGTAATTATGATGCTTTGTTTTATATAGTAACTCAGTCCCAATAAATCCCTCCATCTTTTTATTCTGTTATTAACATGTTACTAGATTTGTCATTTTCATATGATTTCTAGAGATGCCTTAAAAATCATTCTAGAGTTCTGAAGAGGGAAAAGCCTTTGATGGACTATCTTTCTTTCCTTTAGTTAAAAAATTTTTTACTCTATTACTGCAGACTCTGGCTGTTCATTTTATTTCCTTCCTATGCTGTTAAATTTTCCTGATTTTTAAAAAATAAGAATAAATGCACCTCTTACAAAACACACAAATCCCTCAAATTCCTCTGCTGATAACATACTTTTCTCATGTTTTCCTTGGTCATGTGCAGTTTTGATTTCCCTCAGCACCTTGAGTGTGAGGGATGGATGGCAATGCCTGGAATCTTATGACCTAGGTTAAGAGGCCGCAGGAGGCATGAGCAGACATGAGTCACCATCAAGCAATTGTATTGCAACTACCTGCACCACCTCACTGTGCAGTAGCCCCTTGGCAGTCAACTTCATGTGGGCAACGTAAATGTCATTCTTCTCCCCTGGCATAAAATAACCACATTTTTAGAAAATATTTTTTGGAGAAGAGATAGGATTTAGAGATTAGAATTATTTATCCCAGAGACAATTACTATGGAAGGCTTCAAGTTTATGAGGGGTTGTTATGCAGAGAATAGGAACCAGCTGTTCCCCATTTCTAAGGAATCCCGAAGAGAGGGCTACCCTTCAGCATGAAGTAATTAGGTTGGGTATGAAGAGGAATTCCTGATGGTGAGAGTGAAATGCTGCAAGGAACCTCTTAGAAGAATACCTTAAAATCTGAAAGAACTCCAAATATAGACCGAGTCTCCTGGAAAACTCTCCACATTTGAAATCTATAAACACTTTGTACTTTTATGAAATGTAAAATTATGTATCTACATTCCTCATCAGGCATCCCTAGCATCTTCAGTGATTGCATGTTCGTGGTGGTGTGTTTTGTATGCATTTCCTACAGATGGTATGAAATTCGTACTTTGTCTGTTCATATGGTTCTAGTGATGCAGTCTGGGGAAGTAGAGTCATGTTGGCTGTGAAGTCAACTATTCCTGGGCAGGCATCCCGGCTCTGCTATTTTGATTCTGAGATATCTCTCTCGATATTTAGTTTTCTATAATAAAGGAGAATAATTAAGGAATAAACCAGTCAGTATATCTGGGGCACAAATACAATGCTAGCACATATTAGTTAAGATACTTAAGAGTATATCATTTATATATGTATACATGCATTAAATAGGAGTACTTTGTAGGAAAGAACTCCAACATATGGGATACAAAATTCCCTGAGCAGACACATAAGTATATAGTATCTTACATTAAAATCTTTGTCCTACAAAAAGTGTCACTGCATGATTCATTTTAAAAGCAAAATACCACCTGGAAATTTAAAAATTCTCTCAAACAATTCATTGGTCAAAGAGAAGAATCAAAAGTAAACTGTCAGAATGTCTACAAAATGTCATTAATTAAAAATTATGTGTCCAACCCAGGGGATATAGTTAAAACTGTGTGTGGAAGAATAGTATATAATCTTAAATGTTTTCATGGGTGAACAAGAATAAATAAATTAAGTACCACATTTAAAAAATTAGACAAAGAACAAGGTGATATACCTAAGAAAAGTTGAAGAAAAGAACAACTAAATTAAAAGCAAAAATTAATGAAATATAAAACAGGAAAACCAGAAACCTGAAAAATAAATTCAAAGGCTGGTTCTCTGAAGAACTAGTTAAAAGGAGAAAAACACAATTATAGAAAATAAGAAATGATATGGGGAAATGACCACAGATACAGAGGAAAATGAAATAGTTGACTTATTTAACCAAATACTGACGTGAAGTGGAATAATTTTTTAGGGAAAGGTAAATTGCTTAAACCATCCTCAGAAGAAGGCCACTTACTATATTCAGAGACCATTTACTGCAAAAGAAACATAATAATATAATACTGTTAAAAGCACTAATGCTTTCTTAATGAAAGCATTGCTCTAACTGATGCAATTATAAATGTAGGGGGAAGAAAAGAGAGAGAGAGATTGGAAAAGAGGTAAAATTATTGTTTGTAGGGGATGATTTGTATATCCAAACCTAAGAAAATCAACTGAAAAATTCCTATTGACCATATGCAAGTTTGGTAAGTTGCTTGCATACAAATTCATATAAAAAAGTTTAGTGCGGAAAAATATATTTATGTAACAACCACTAAATATTTTTAAAAAGTAATAAACTTAAGAAGAAATGTGCAAGAAATCTTGACTAAATGGAAAAGCATCTTGTGTTCTTGAAAGGATGGATTGAATATTATAACATCTCACATATACCTAAATTAATCCCTATACTTAATTCAGCTTGATTAAAAATAACATCAGTTTTTCCTTTTCTTTTACTTTCATTTTTTGTTTTGGAATGAAGTTAAGTGATTTGAAAATTCAAGAAAAGATTTAACATTCCAGGATGGTAAAAATAATTCTGAAAATAGTAATAAAGGGGGACAAGATGTGGATTTTTTTTATTAAGGTATCATTGATATACAATCTTATGAAGGTTTCACATGAGCAACATTACGGTTACTACATTCACCCATATAATCAAGTTCCCTACCCCAACACCTCTTTGCAGTCACTGTCCATCAGCGTAGCGAGGTGCTATAGAGTCACTACTTCTCTTCTTTGTGCTGTACTGCCTTCCCTGTGACCCCCCTACATTACAAGATATGCGGATTTTTAAACATATTTTTAAACTGGTCTATTTAAAACATATTGTTCCTAGGGTGTGAAAAGACAGATCACTGATAAAAGCTAGCAAGTCAAGAAACAGACTCAATTCTATATCTCACCAGGAGTTTGGGTTGCATGGGTGTATGCACTTGTCAAAACTCTGCATACAGTTAAGATCTGTGCATTTAACTTCATAAAAAGTTTATGTTAAAAGAAAAGTCTATTGATATGTATTAGACTCTAGTTCAGTGACATTCATGCTGAAATATTCAGAGGGAAGTGTGCTGACATCACAATTTATTTTGAAACAAATCAGAAAATCAGAAAACTCAGAA
The DNA here is from genome assembly GCF_040802235.1 of Manis javanica. Classification (NCBI taxonomy): domain Eukaryota; kingdom Metazoa; phylum Chordata; class Mammalia; order Pholidota; family Manidae; genus Manis; species Manis javanica. The sequence continues at coordinate 148,318,611 of NC_133158.1, forward strand.
AAATAAGATGGACTGGTGATGTCTGTGGGGGGGGTGCATATATGGGAAACTGTGTAATTATGTAAAATTATCTTAACATTGCTGTATGTTGAAATCTCTTAATAAAGTATTTGAAAAATAGATTAAAAGCACAGAGAAATACAATAAAGATAAAAGTGCAAATATTTAGGTTATAACTTTATAGAATTAAAAATTTTGCTCCTATTAGAATAGTTTCAGGAACCAGAATGCCAGGTCAGGGGAGCAAGGATTGGGTGTAGAGAACAGGGTTTCAGGTCACAGAAGGGTCACAAGTGCAGTCACTGTACCAGAGGGCATGTTGTGCAGGCCAAGGGTGTCTCTGTTCTTCAAGCATGGTGATTATTCACTCTTCTGAATTTTGTGTGTAGGTGTTCCTTTATATCTAAAAGCTTTAGGCTTTAGAATGATTTATTCAGGAGTTCTGAGTAATTTATAAAGTGCTATCATTTAACTATTTGTCTTTGGTGATTTGTTGCTACTCAACACTATATTTATACTTCACAAAGATGTGTGGAGTGGGTGTTGGAGGAGTATCATTATTCCGTTTTACTGTAAACAGGGTTTTGAAAAATTGGGGACTCAGCCCAGCTCCCAGCAGGAGTAACTTTGCCAGCACGTGGAGAGAACCAGCCAGCTCTCTCAGCCTTAAAGATGCACTTAGACTCTGATGGGTAAATTTGGGGCTTCTTTTATTTGGAGTGTGAGGGTGTGAGAGGGTGTATATGTTTTGGTGGTGAAAGGCAAATACTGGAAATTCAATTCCGCAGATTTGAGAGCTCTCAGGGAGTGGAGAGTGTTAAAGAAAACAGTTTATAGAATATGTTTACATCTGAATATATTTCTTCAGCATATATACTTTGTTAAACATATCATCTTTGATGTCACCCTTTTGTGTCTTGAAAAATTGCCATTTGAAATATGGAAATGCTATTGCATAGTTTCTGTGAAGAACCCTGTCTTTTGGTTTAAATTTACTTCATTGACAACATCGTGGGCTTTTTCAACCCTGTGCCCTCTTGTTTCCCCATCAGAAACAAGCACTGGAAAGCTTTCAAGGATGGAGGTCACCCAGCTCTTACACATCGTTCCCACTGGACATTATTTCCATGAGGTGTGAGTATATAATTAGAAGAGGGTCAGCAAATAAGATTTTAAGGAATATAATTATATAAGCAGAAAAGTAATTTCAGGCAAGTTTGTAAAATGTGGGTGTTTAGGAAAGGAGCAGTTCCAGCTGCTTTAAACCACATCCTCAGTTCCAGCTGCCTTAAAACCCTTTTCAGAAACTCACAAAGCTCTACCTCATGTGCATTTACTTAGCAACTCTGTGCTTGGTGCATTACATATCTTGCCACTTAATACTCACCACAACCCTAGAAATTAGGCCTTATCTCCATTTTATAGATAAAGAAACCGAGGCCAAGAGAGTTAAGTCATGTTAAAGCATGTTTTCAAAAAATAAAATAAGGGCTCTCAGGCAAATAGAAGAAGGACATGTATCAAATATTTTATTGAATTCCTTAACTAAGGAGGGAAAAAGATGTCATGATCAGTTCAAAGAGCATTTAAGAAGCTAGTGTATTTAACAGCAACTTAAATGTTAGAATGCGATTGCTGAGTTAAATACAGATCTGGTTAATGGCTAGCAGGCAACAGATATTTGGGGTTATCTGCTCCATTGGGTGGAAATTGTTTGCATCCCTACCAGACAAAAATATGCAATCTAGCAAGTGAATTCCCTAAGTATGTGAACTTTAATCAGTAATATAAATGAGATGAACTAAGTATAGGCCTCAACAATGCTTGAGTGACCATTGTCCCTACAAGATACTGAAAGGATCTGCTCCCACCTTTCTGTTTTATTTCCAGGTTGTGCATTTTTTCTGACTTGCCCTCAGGTGCCACAAATATTAGCAGAGCTGAGGTGCAAACCCCTGACTGCACAGCCCTGTATTCAACTCTTTGCTATGATTATAAGATGTTAGTTTTTTATTTTTATTTTTTATTTTAACAGTGTTGGAATCTATCAGATCTGTGCAGCCAATTCTCTCTCACAGCCAAGGCATCTCTGAAATACAAGGATTCTCTGGGTGGTGAAACCATCCAACTGGGTCAATAAATATTAATCTGAAGTAGTAACACCTTTTGTTTCTGCATTAGTGCAGATTTCTGAGGACAATTACAAACATGAGCACTGCTATGAAAACATAACACTGAAACATCACTTTATTTTTACCTCTGTCCTCATCTATATTAAAACATTTGAGAAACAAGAAAGACTTTGGCTGAAAGAATATTCTATAAACTGTGTGGCAAAGTCAGGACGCTGGTAGCAGTAGCTTGAAGTTGAGGGAATATCTCTTGGGATGAGAAGTGGATACACAGATGCCCACATTTGGGCACTCCTCTGCCAGACTTTTTTTTTTCAACTTCTTTTCAATGCTAGGGATAGGGGTCTCCAAACTGGGTTGCATAAAAAGGATGTCATATGCAATCACTGAACGTATCATGTTATGTGTCATATAAAATCACTGAACACATCATGTTATGTGTCATACATAATCACTGAACATGTCACCATGACACCATGTCACCGTGATGAGGTCATGGAGACCAGGAAAGCTGGTGGTCACCAGGAAGGTGCCAGACTCGGGGTCAGGGGGCTGACTCTGAAGGTAGAAAAGTCACCCCATCTTCCTATGCTTTAGTTTGATTTCTTCTATGTATGTGTGGATGGACTAGGTGGGAGGTTTCCAAACTGTTAAAGCACCACAACTAATAACAGATGAGAGAAACACTGGTTAAAGGGAGTAAGGAGAGAAAGCCCTATGGAAGGTCCTGCCTTCTTGCTACCGCATCTCTTCCTTCCCTTATGGAAAAATCCAGGGCTGGCTACAAAATTTGCAGGGCCCAAGCAAGGTGTAGCTTCAAAAATGCTATTAAAAAAAATAGCAAAAAAAGTGACATTAAATATGCTAAAATAGAAAGCTTCTTCCTTTAAAAATATTTGGTGACTTATAAAATGTAGCAGGTATAGTCATGATACATGGGTAATGACAAACTTACATATTGCAGAAAATATTTTTGGTGTCATTGTCTTATGTAATACAATGTATAAAAATAATTTTTTATCTTGATTGTTCCTAAGATGTTTCGTTGGCTCACTTTTCTGCAAGTTATATATAGTACATTGGCAAATTTATATTTTTGACAAATTCATTTTATAATTGAAAGTAATAGTAGTCACTCATTGCAAATGCAAGATAGCAATAAATTTTTGATAATTTTTAAGTTTAAGAAGATTTTTTTGCTGATATACCTGTTACTGGAGAGCTATTAAGACCATTTTCTAGGTGGTAAAATATTAGGATAAATTTCTGAAAATTTATATCAAAATGTAAATTTTAGTACATTTAGAGCTGATCATTCTTGTGTAACAATTTTTCTAGAAAAAGATTTAACCCTCCATACAAATCTGTCTTGTGTTAAGTCTGATTTTAATTTTAAATTTATACAATGGCATTTTGATATTTCTTCTGACATTTTCTGTAACTTGTGGAGGTCGTACAGGAAGTCAAAGGTAGCTTCATGATTTGTATATAATTCAAAATGTTTGTTATGCCTTCTATTGCTCTATTTTCAACTATAAGGAAAAAATTAAGTTAAACATTGTCTACTTAATACTTGCTCATCCAAAGTTTCATATGACAATAGTGTTATTTTCTAAGCCTGTGGATATTTTGTTTTGCAAGGTTGCAGCAGTTTTAAAACTAGACATTCTCTCGTTGGCTGCTGAAATGGTGCCTCTTCACCAGCAACTTCTGTCTAGGAATGCTGGCGGCTGTCACTACCACCATTCTGAGTCCGGGTCCCAGCCTGGCTCCACAACCCCGCTCCCCGCGGCTCTGGAATGTCGCAGCCTCTGATAGGCACTCAGGGCGCTCTGCTGTGCGTCCGCTGTTTGTAGTCATCGCAGCCTGAGCCTGCACCTGGACTGGCTGCCGCAGGACCATTACAGAGCGCGCTCACTGCCTCCAGGGCCCGCCTCTGCTTCTGTGCATGCTCCATCAACTCTGAAGAAACCGAAATTCAGAGATATAATTATTAAGAACTTCAAGAGACTGAAAGCAGGGGATCCTTCTCAGCATGAAGCCCTAAATAACTGTGCAGGTCATTTAGGAACTCAAGAAGCTGATTCTGGAAAGGACTCTCAGGATTCTGTAAATGCACATGACTTTGTGATTTCACTTAAGCGACTCTGTCAGACTCATCTTCCTGTATCATGAAAGCTATTTTTCTGATATATTTTTCAAGGAATCAATATTTAATGTTTGGGTAGATGAGAATAAGCCTACAAGACTAAGAATGACCAGTTGGAAATGGGAAAAGATGCCACAGAAGCCAAGAGAAGAAAGAATTTCAAGAAACATAAAGTAACCAGTAGAGTCAAGTGACACCAAGATGTCATCAGTAAGATCAGGATTGAAAAATTTCCAAATAGATATAACATGATATTAGAAATAATTTATTTCAAAGGAGAAATGCAGGCTGAAGCCAAATCAGAAGTGCATCGATAACAAGTGGAGTTGAAAAATGCTCTCCAGCAATCTCCCTTACGCTGTTGCCTGAGGATCAGTCACTATGGTCCCTCTAAGACGACCCTCAGGAATGACTGTGGGTGCATGGGCACACGTGTGTGGTGGGGTGGGCATCTGGTTCTTTGTAGATGTTGCTTTCATTGCTCTTCATCCCTACTTATCATGGTTTAATGATAATAACTACCATGTACTGGGAACCTACAACATGTTAGAGATATCCTGTTATCTCTAATTCTGTAACAGTCCTAATAAGGCATTCCTCTCATTTTGCAAATAAAGAAATATACTCTGAGTACATGTGACTTGCTTGAGTTCACACAGCTGTTACCAGAGCTGGCATTCAGGCTTGAGCCCAAGTGCCTGCCTCTCTGCTCTCAGTGCTGCTTTCTGTTCTGAGCCGCCCTGTCTGTTCTGAGACATGTGAGGAGTTCCAGGGAAAGTCACGTGGGCTATAATCCTTTGTTACCTCTTATTCACTAGTCTCAATATACTTCACATTTTGGACACCTCAGATTAGATAAACCTTGCTCAATACATTAGACTGCAATTTGCTGAATCCTTTGATTGGACTTAGAACAAATAAATTTCTCTACATAGCAGTTTCATCAACAAAAGTTGATAAAATGGGTAGGCATCCCACCCATCAAAGCCACATTCGTTGGACCCCTCAGAGATGCACCACCCTACTCTCAAGGTATCTTGCCCCATATACCCTCTTCTTGAGTATTCAAGCACTGCCCTGGTTTGCTTCCCTATTAACTCTTATCTGGATTATTACAATAGCCTCTTAACAAGTCTCTCTGCATCTTTCCTTGCTGCCAATCACAGTAGCCAGAATGAACTTTAAAATTGTAGGTCAGATCATGTTACTTATCTCTCACAAACCTTCCATGGCTCTGTTTTCTTCAGAGAAAAATACGGCATTCGAACAATGGCTGATAAAGCCCTCCTTACTCACTTGTCTGACCTCTTCCCTTCCTGCTCTCCTCCTTGCTTAACTGTGCTGGGACCACATTAAATCATTGCTTTTCTAAAATTGTGCTAGAAAAAGCCAGTTTTAGGATCAGCCTAATTACTAACTTTAATTGGCCCTACTTTTTTTTTCTCTTTTCATAGCACTTACCACCTTTCTGAATATAATTGGGTGGGTAGGGATCTCTGTTTGTTCATGTATCTCAAGTGCCTAGAATGGTGTCTAGCATATAGCAGGTGCTCAGTAAACACTTCTTTTAAAAACAGAACTTTTCAACTTTATTACTATTTGCCTGGCATTTCTCAAAGTCCTGTTAGGACTCCCTCCCCTTTTTTGCCTTGGGGGCCTGGAGGTGCTTCTCTAGAACTTTCTTGTTTTAAGAACTAATTGAATCTAAAAAAAATTGAGATATAATTCACATACCATAAAATTCACTGTTTTAAAATGTACAATTCAGTGGTTTAAGTATATTCACAAGATTGTGCAACCATCGCAAACTAATCAAGAGCATCTTCATCACTGTGCAGAAAGACTCCACACTGCTTAGCAGTCACTCCCCATGCCCACCTCCCCCAGCCCCTGGCAACCATAATCTACTTTCTGTCTCTATGGATTTGTCTGTTCTGGACATTTCATATCAATGGAATCACACAATACAATATGGCTTTTTTCATTTAGCGTAATTTTTTCAAGGTTCAACCATGTTGTACCACATACCAGAACTTCATTCCTTTTTATGGCTGAATAATATTTACATTGTATGAATATACAACATTTAGTTTATCCTTTAATCAGTTTTCACTTTTTCTCTATTATGAATAATGCTGCTATGAACATTTGTATACAAGTTTTGTCTGAACATCTGTTTTCAATTCTCTTGGGTAGACACATAAGAATAGAATTACTGTCTAATAAGGTAAAATTCTATATTTAACATTCTGAGGAATTGCAAAACTGTTTTTCAAAGTGGCTATACCATTTTACATCCTCCCAGCATTGTATGAGGGTTCTGATTTCTCCACATCTTTGACAACATTTGTTACTGGCTGTCTTTCTTATTATAGCCATCTTAGTGAGGGTGAAGTTGTATCTCATGGTTTTGATTTGCATTTTCCTAATGACTAATGATTTGAGTATATTTTCATGTGCTTATTGGTCACTTGTGTATCTTCTTTGGATAAATGTCTATTCAAATTCTTGGCTTGTTTCTACATTGGGTTGCCTTTTTATTGTTGAGTTTTAAGGGTTTTTAAAAATACTGTGGGTACTAAATGCTGATCAGTTATATGATTTGCAAAAAGGTTTTCCTATTCTGTAGATTGCCTTCTTAAAATCTTGATGAAGGCCAATTTATCTATATTTTCTTTGATTGCTTGTACTTTAGGTGTATCTAATAAACTATTGCCTGCTTTACCTTTATGTTTCTTCTGATTTTATAGTTTTAGCTCATATTTATATCTTTGATGCATGTTGAATTAATTTTTATATATGGTATGAGGTAGTGGTCCACCCTCATTTCTTTTGCATGTGGGAAACTATTTGTCCTAGTGTCATATGTTGAAAAGTCTATTCTTTTCCTAAGATATTGTCTTGGCACCTTTATGCCTGTACCACATATTCTTGATTACTGTAGCTTTGTAGTAAGTTTTGAAATCAGTAAGTGTGAATCCTCCAACTTTCTTTTTCCTCTTCAAGATTGTTTGGATTATCAAGGGCCCCTTGCAGTTCCAAATGAGTTTTAATATCATGTTTTCCATTTCTGCAAAAAAAAAAAGCCATTGGTATTTTGATTTGAATACACTGAATTTGTAGATTGCTTGGGTAGTATTGACATACCTAACCTTCTTGGTATTTCAGTCAACATGGACTGTCTTTCCATTAATTTGGATCTTCTTTAATTTCCTTCAGCAGTGTTAGTTAGTCTTCAATTACAATCCTTTAATCTTTGGTTGAATTTATTCCTAAGTATTTTCCTCCTTTCAATGCTATTGTAAATGTCATTACTTTTCTTAATTTTTGAACTAAACTGTTTACTGTGTAGAAATAGAACTGATTTTTCTGTGTTCATCTTGCAAGCTCACTGAATTTGATTATTAGCTCCAACAATTTTGGGGGAGCATTCTTTAGGATTTTCTCTCTATAGAATCATGTCATCTGCAAATAGAGATAATTTAATCTCTTCTTTTCCAATGAAAATAGATGCCTTTACTTGGTTTTCTTGCCTAATTCTCCTCGCTACAACCTCCAGTACAACACTGAATCATAGTGTGAGAGAGGACATCCTTGTTTTGTTCATGATGCCAGGGTGGAAGCCTCTATTCTTGCGCCATTAAGGAAGACAATAGCTATGGAATTTTTGTAGAATCACTTTATGAGGTTGAGGAAATTCCCTTTTATTTCTAATTGACTGTTTTTACCTTGAAATGGTGTTGGCTTTTGTGAAATGCCTTTTCTGTATCTTCTGAGATGATATGTGGGTTTTGTTTTTTATTTTATTAATATTGGGTATTACATTAATTGGTATTTCAATGTTGTGTTGACTTTGCATTCCTGGGATAAATCCACTCAGTCATGGCATGTATTTTTTATATGTTGCTGGATTTGGTTTTTCAGTTTACTGTTGAGAAATTTCCCACTTATATTCATTAGAGAAATTGGTCTATGGCTTTCTTTTTTAAAAATACCTTTGGTTTGTGTATTAGGATGTCACAGGTCTCATAGGATGAACTGAGAAGTTTCCCTCCTCTTCAATTTCTGGGAAGAGTTTTTAAAGTGTCAGTGTTAATCCTTCTTTAATTGTTTGACAGAATTCACTAGCAAAGCCATCAGTTTCTAGGTTTTTCTTTGCGGAACATCTCCTGATTATGACTTCCATCTCTTCACTTGTTACTCTTTAATTTCTATTAAAATTTTCTATTTATTTTTGAGTCAGTTTTGTAGTTTGTGCCTTTATAGGAATTTGTCCACTTAATCTACCATGTTCAAGTCTATCTACTATAATTCCAGACACTGATAGCTAATATGTGAAAGTGAAGAATTCTGATTTATTTTGAATAGTCAAATATTTGAATTTTTTTGTTTAAGTACCTTAGATGAATCTCATGTTACAAGAGCCAAATTTTCAAAGAAGTATATAAAATAGAAATATAAAATGCACCTGAATGGTATGCCCTAAGAGGAAAATGAGAAAATGGTCAAATATAGGCCCTTGGATTTATGAATTTAATGTGAAACAGTCTATTAATGAATAAAACAATTTTCCTGAATAAATATCATAAAAGTTTTTTAAAATTTATGGATAGGATACCGAGGAAATAAGATTCTAGATTGAACACTATTCTGATATTTGGGTAATACATATTCATTGAGTTAGTTTTGCTTTTTCCCCCCTCACTCTTTCTATAGAAAACTAAGAAAAATAAATGATAAGTTATAAAGTAAAATCTCTCCTCAAAAACCCACCTTGATACGATAATGTTAATAATAGCCAATTTCATATCAAAAAAGAGAGCTTAAGATAATTAAAATGGCAATAAGTAAACCTTTTCATGAATTCTATTTTCACCCATTTTAGGGAAATTATTTTACCCTACTATGTATGTTTGTTTGTTCTTTGGAGGGTAATTCACTGTTTCTTTTGAATATCTTTCTTTTTCTTGCCTTAAGATAGTGTTCATTTGAACCTATGCAATTAAAAATTTCAGTATTCAAATGAGCTTAATCACCATTTTTTTCTTTTCTCTACCTCTCTCTCTTTCTTGCCCTCAATTAACCTTTGTTCAATATGTAACTATTTAATATTGAAAAAAATACTTGACTTTACCAGGGACTTTGTTATATAGATAGTTCATATTCTGTTTTCTTACCTGGTATAGCCAGGCTTTTTTTTTTCAATAGTAAATTGTACATAGGGAAATAAAGAGAGCAATAACAATTTGGCTTAAATGACAAGTGTGCAATAAACTTAACAGCTTTTGGTGGCACACTCTAATCTATAAGTATATGACTTGCGGTCGAAAATAACATGTTCTTCTTTCTTATGTGGGTGGTAGCATGCTGAATTAATATAACAGCAAGGAGTTCAGTGTGGGTGAAGAATCAGTGCAAATGGGAAAGTAGAGAGATGAGGCCTTTTATGTGTCTTAACCAGGAGTTCATACCTTTCTTTATTCTCTAGGAGATCCATTGGTGGATTTTGATCAGTGATGAGACATGGTCATTTGCAGGGAAACATCACTCTTGGAGTGCTATGGGGATGCAATCGGACAGACAAGTCTTATCTTATAGAGGAGGACACTGTTATTGTTTGGTGGATTTTTTGGGAAGTTGGCCACAGGGTCATTTTGCAAAACTTTTCCACACAGATCCCCAAATTAAAGTTATTCCAAAAAACTGAGAATATAGAGCATAGTCTACATCATGATACATAAATTAGGTTGGACTTTAGAAATGGAGTGTCCTATTTTTATAATTGCTAATAAAAGCAACAAGCTTGTGACTGAGTTCTGAAAATTCTAGGTAATACCATAGCCTTAATTGTTTTAATTTCTAGTACATTTATATGAAAATTTTCTGTTTTTGGAATGGTTCATAGGCAGGGACACCATTTAATTTATTGTATCTTTTGTATGCTGTTAGGTAGTAAAGAACTGTCTTCATTTCACGTAGCTTCTTCAGTTCATATTTAGGATGCTTGTTCTATGGGTAGGAATTCCTATCCTCATTTTAAAGTTGAAGAGACTGATGCCCAGCTTGAGCAATTTGGCCTTCATTACAGAAATAGCAGAGTTGGAATTTGAAGTCAAGTCTCTCCAACTCAGGGTCCTTTCTTTCCAACATATCACCCTCCCTCTTTCTTAGAACTTGTCTAACTGTGATGGTATTTTCCCTCTGTATACCCCCTTCACCATATATTTTCTTCATGTTTTTGTCTGAAGGCATTGGGTGAATTAAAAATCTGCTGTCTCTGGGTTGCAATAACACAGCTTGGTTAATTATTTAGGTCATGTAGCCCCTTGTTTCCTCCATAAAGAAGAGCCAGAGTTCTTTCTGATGCCTTACATCACCCTGCAGACAATTGGCAGCCAAGAGAGGGGCAGCTGCCACACTCTTCAGATCTCTCGCTATTTAAAGTTCGAAGAGACACTGGATAACAATAACGAAGAGGTAAGCGTGGCCCTAAACACCTCACCCAACAACAGTAAGAATGGCTGAAAAAGGTAAGTTTGAGGCCTCACACCCTCTTGGCAAAAAAGGCCCAGGCTCCTTCCTTGTTTTCTTTTATGTTCCCCAGCATTTGGTGCTTCTCAGTTATTCTGAAGAATGTGATATCTCTGGCAAGAGAGCATTAATCAATAGTGTGGCTGCAAAAAATGCATTAGATGTACAATTTATGGACCGTGTCTAATGTGTTATGAATTATTTTGAAAGGATCAAACAAACAAAAGAGAATTTGTTCAAACTTGTTTTGAAAGATGAGTTAGAAGTCAATTATTCTCCAGTATTGTACTAAATTTGAGATATTGTGGTGTGCTGGACCAATGAGAACTAAGGATATTTGGATTTTGTGTCAGATCTGTTACTAAATGACCCTGTGAGTTTGGGGAAGTTCTTCTACCTCTCTGAACCTGTTTTCTGACTCTTAAATGAAAATAAACAAAATGGTTTAAGTCATCTCTAATGTGTTTTGTATCTGAATTTCTTTTTTTTCTGGTTTTAAAACATTTTTTATATTTAAGAAAAATGATTGACTCTAATATGACAGAGTGGGCTGAATACATACTGTGTCCAAGAAACAGTTTTTAAAGGCTTACAGGCATTGTCGCTTTTATCCTGACAGCAGTATTATGAGATATGCAGTATTGTCATCATTTCCATCTTATTGGTAAGGAAACTGAGGCATAGCACAGTTTAGAGAGTTGCCTGCAATTACTCTAGAGAGTGACAGCACCAGGTTTTGAACCCAGACAGTCTTAAGGGCACAGGGTCTTCAAAAATACTTACAGGTGTCACTCTTTGGACATGCTGAGAAATGGATAGAGTTAAGCATTTTGAAATAACACTTCATATTTAAAAAGAGGTTTTGTGCTTATTTGTGTTATTAATATTAGTGACATATACAAAGTATGATGTGTTTCTCTATATTCCTATTTCAAAACAATGCTACAGATTATGATAAATCTTAAAATATGAGTGTTGAAAGAGCACCAATGTGATATATGAGTGCTAAAATGCACAGTCAACTGTATTGTTTTGCAAGGAATAATAAATAAGGAGATATATACTTTTAGGGCTTTATTATATGTAAACTTTAGAACTGTATTAAAATATGCTTGTATAAATGTTTACAAATGCTCAATTAAAATATCAGTACTAATTTTTAAGTTCTCTGATATTGGGAAAAATACTAAGTCACATATATGAATAGTTCAAAGGAAATTACTGCTATGTCTTTCCACTATAATGGCACCTTAATTCATAAAAAGACTCTCATCCAAATGAGAGTGAAGGGCATATCATAATGTTCACCTTATCCTTAAAGCAATACCATATGGCAGATAAAGAGAAGGGGGTTTTTGTCATTTAGTGAATGCTTTGTTCAAAGTCACAGTAGATGGAGGCAGAAGGAAAGCCCATTGAATTTGCACGAGTTAAGAGAGACTCCAACATTTTGGAAACAGAGATTTAAACTATTAAAATTCATTTTTGTCTTCAGAAAGTTTGCTTTTATAAGAAAGTCTTCTAATTTTAGAAGTGCCTCATTTCCTGATGATTTTATTTTAATAGCATAAAAAAACTTCACATTTTAAAATGATGGGAATTTTAATAGGAATGAAATTGCTAAGAATATGCACTCTCTTTGTTAGATAATGGCATAAAATATAATTGTACTTTTCAATTAAGAATATAACTGAGTCCTTAACATGGGGACATTAATTCTATAAGAAGTTTTTCTGTGCTTTTCTTGAGTCTTTGTGCTTGATGTGTGTGTGTGTGTGTGTGTGTGTGTGAAAGAACAAGATTGAGATGCAGTAAATATTTTAAAAAGGTACTTTCATAAATTGCTTTTTACATGTAAGGGTACAAATAGGATCCATAGGAGGAATATAATATTAATGTCTTTTATGCGCATGTTGAATCAGTGTTGGTTGCTGTATTAAACAAGTTTAAAAAATAAAATCTCTTTTCTCTAGACAAGAATGATTGTATGAGGTATAATGCTTTCCTTTCTTTATGATATTTAAAATTAAAGTCAGCTATCATGGCTTAGGACAATTTTCAACACCTCTCCCTCTGTTAAGATTACTTAGTTTAGTAGGAATTACCTCAGAGTCATTTTCAGTTGTTTCTCTGTAAACAGCTGCTCTCTGTGTTATTGAACAAATGCATGAATGTGTTCTGTATACACTAAACACACACACAAGGTGGTTAGGGTTTACAAAGCCTTTGCACCTAGGACTTATCATTTGATCCTCACAATAACTCTGGGAGTTACATTTCACAAGTTTCATCGTCTCTATTTTACAAATACAGAAGTTCAAGCTCATTACTGCCCAAGGTCACGTAACTGTTAAAAACTGGTTTGAACACAGGTCTTCCATTCTAAATCCCTAGGTTTGTAGAAAAGAAAATAATGGTCATGTTTTATGGGTCTAACAACAGAGTGTATTTTTTTCTCTTAATGTTACCAGATTCTTTTTATACTCTTGATTCAGAAGATTTAATGCCAAAATGGCCTACCTAATCTGTTTTCTTTTGTTTTATTTTCTTGCAGAGTTTATATCATCACGCCTTGTAGTCCCTATTCTCCTCTTGATTGGCTGGATCGTGGGCTGCATAGTAATGGTTTATGTTGTCTTCTCTTAGGAAGGTAAAATTTTCAATACTTGAATATGTTTATTCATAAAGAGCACACATTACACCAGAAATAATCTTTTCTGTTTTACTAATGGAGTATTTTACCGTGCAGGCAAGAAGACTACAGATTGAATCATTTAGAAGAATTAAGAAAAGCATGAACATGACAGACTAAATGTTTCTCATGTAAATGACAGCGATGTTTGACATCACTTTATAAACTCTGATTTGTAAACTGGTACTTTGGTGTGCATGAGGATCTTTTCAGGAACTTATTTAAAATTCTGGGTGCAAATAAGAACTATCAGAAAATATAGATGAAATTTTCTATAACTTGGGAATAGGAAAATGTTCCTAACCATGACTAAAAACACATAAGCAACAGGGAAAAAGTCTGCTAAATTAAATTACATTGAATTTTTTTATCTCTATCCCTTGCTCCCCCCCACAAAAAACTGTAGAAAAAATAAGCTAGAGACAAGAAAAGTTAGTTCACAGAAAACAAAATGTATATGTAGACCTGGCCCTAGCCTCTTGCTCATAACAAGAGAACTGTGATTAAAACTGCCCTGAAGAGTCATTGCTCGCCTATCAGGAGGGAAAAAATGAAGATATTGGACAATGTATGTGTTGGTAAGGCTACAGGCAAGTAAGCACTCTCACATACTGTCTTCAGAAATTCAAAATGGCATGACACTTCCAGGGGTGTTAGCAGTCAGTATCTACCAAATTACATATGCACTTAACTTTTGACCCAGCTATCCTTCTTTTAAGAATATTGTGATTTCCACAGATACCCTGGTACAAACACAAAATGGCATATGCACAAGTGTATTAATTATGGCACAATTTGTTATAGCAGAACCCTGGAAACAAGCCAAATGTCCATTGGAGACTGCCTGAGTGAACTGTGGTCTATCTACCTACTGGCGTACTTAGGCAGCTGTAAACAGGAGTGAAGGGGGCCTCTGTACACTGATGTGACATCATCTCCAGGTCAAAGTGTTAAGTGAAAATCCAGGCACAGGAAAATATATGCCACCTTTCATATAAAAAAGGAAAGTCTATATCAATATACTTGTTCTTATTTCAAGGACTCAATATTCTTTTCTCCAGCACTTTAAGACAGACTATAACATTTTTAAACAGAAATAGAAATGAATTTTTCTAAAATCAGTATTTTATTTTCATGTTTCCACATCCAACCTGATCATTTTCTCAGAGAACAAAGAAAGCTTCGTGCAGTGGAAAGAACAGTGGAAGTCAGATTGTTTCATCCTAACTTGGGAGTTCTTTGAGAAGTTAATCTCTCTAACCTTAGTTTTCTCAGTTATAAGAGGAATAATAATATTTTTATGGGATTGTTGTGAGGGATGCAGTGTCTTCTAAATCTGCCTAATCTGAATCAACTGAGTCATTTGTTAAAAGTACAGATTCTCAAGCTCTTTTTCTGGAAAGTTTATTTAAGTAGGTCTAGAGAAGGCCTATTAATTTCTCAGGTGATTTTTATTATCACAGAAATTTGGAAAACATACCTATAATGTGCATGTATGTATTAGTCTGTGATACATATAAACACTGATCCATGACAGCTTATATTGGTAAATCCCAACTATTTTTCTGTTTATTGCTGTAACAAAATGTTAGCCTTTTATCACAGTATGTTATGTAATGTTACATTATATTTTTACACTACACAAAGTATAATGAATATGTAATATTATCTATCCACTGATATTTTCATATATGTGAGTTTTATTTTTTCCATTAAACTGAAGCCCCTTATGGGTGAATCTATTTCTCATCTTTCTGACTCATAGACTATAGTTCAAAAGAGACAACCAATAAATCTGTATCAAATGAGTAATTAATTATTTCCTCTTCACATATTCTTGAAAATACATTGTTGATGTTCTAACTTTGAACTTTGAATGTGTCACTGGAATAATTTCAGTTAGGTTGGAATTACCAAAGAAGTGATTAGGTGATCTGGGAACAATAGTTCCACCAGGTGATGGCATCAGATTCCACAAGGCATAGAATCTTACATGTTTTTAAATTTCTAAAATCTTCAGTTTACATAATATCAAAGCACAGATTAATTATTTGAGAAGAAGATTATGATGAGTTAACTGTTCTTACAATTTTTGACCGCATTAATGCCTAGTCTTACAGCAACATATGGGGCACTCTGTGCCCCTCAACCTCCCCAGGACACGTGCCAATGCCAGAACTGAGAAAAACTGCTTTCGCTATCCTTACTAGGACATAAAACAAAAACTTCTTGAAGAAAGCTTTTTATTACTCTCTCTGCCTGGGAAAAGAGATAAATTCCAGTGAGTCCTGAAATGACTAAGGAAACTCTTCATGAGCTGGTAAAGCCTGGTGAGCTGAGCAATTTCCCAGAGGGCAGACTCATGGGGGAGAGATTCCTGGGCCCAGATGTAATGGTTATAAGTAATATCCATCTAAAGGTCATGTAATAAAATAAAATTGCTTTTATTTTTTGAAGAAAGTATTCTCAATTTTTATTTATTTTATTATTATTATTATGTATTTATTATCCCTTAGTTTTGCTTTTTGTGTTTTTCAGACATATCTTCCCTCTTTTCCTCTCTTTTCTTTCTTCTTTGGACAAACAGAATAGCTTCTCTCAAAACATAAATATACATTAGCCTAAGATCCCTTTAGAGGAAAGAAAAGAACACCAGAAGCAGAATAATATTATGAGTTGGAAATTTCCTAGAGAATGAGATGGTTGAATGCTTTAGTTTTATTCCACTCTCTTTTGAAAGTGATTTCTTGGTTTGCAAAAGTGAGATGAGCATGCAATTTCTTATAAATTGCTTGAATAAATCATGAGCAGGCACAGGGCTGTTTTTTTTTTTTTTTTGAAGCACAGGAGTATTCCAGGGTTTAAGACTTTGGCTATTATCCTAGATTTAAGCCCATTTTCAGTCATTTCCTTAGGCTGTGTATATATGCCCTTATAAATTCAAAATTCCAAATGACACAAGTATGTATCTGACAAAGTTCTTTTTGGAGCTTATGCCTATGAATATTACCGGAAATAGGATACTGATTGGAATCTCGATAATGAATGAAATGGGGTCATGGAGAAGCCATTTTGAGTTGTGAGTTACCTGCCCTGCAAATTGCTTCAGAAGTGGAGAGTAAATGGAAATAGGCCTTTTAGTGGTGTGAATACGGATGGGCTCAAAGCCACTGCACAGGCATCTTGCTTGTTTTCTCTCATCCCTAGCATGTTATGGTATACTCAGGTGGGATGCATTTTGATTTAGAAAATGCAGTCCCTTATTCTAATAAACCTGCAGGTAATTTCACCAGGATGTTATAGACATTGGGCGTATTCCTCATTTAGCTTGCTCAAGGTAGAAACTTGCTTTGGAGCCTATTGGGGATAGTTGGATAGATTGCTTTAGAGTCAGAATATGATTGCCTCTTCAAGAATATGGCCAGATTCACCCAATTTGGTTTTTCCCTTTGCTTTCTGCCCTTGTCTTTTTATTTAATATTCTCTCACTTCTCTTCCGCTTCTCATATGTATGTTGTTACATGTAATCAACAATTCTTTTCTTGGTCTCAGTAGACTGCAGGGAGCAATAGGATCACCTTAATAACAGTAATGCAAACTTCCCTCATCTTCTCTTCCTCCTGATGAGGAACCAAGGAGGGTCTCATGAGGAGTTATAAGATGTCTGTTCCCTCTAGGCCCTCCTTCTCCTCTGCAGGGTGGCCCTGCAGATGGTCTCCCTTCGCGCCCCATCTCTCCCGTCGCGGCCTCATGCACCGTGTGGTGGTCTGTGGTCAGTTGCTGCCTGTGGGGTTCTAAAGCGCAGCTGCCCAGCAGCCATGTGCCTCAGAGCTTGACTGAATAGCTGTTCCTATTCTTATTCTCAGCCACCCCCTCCTTCCCCAGGACTCAGGCAGACAAACAGGGCGGGCCGGACAGACTCAAGTGGCACCTGACCCGCTGACTCCACAATCGCTGTGTCAAGCTCCTCAAGCCTGGCTCCATCTTTGTCAAAGACGGGTTCCTGCAGGAGGCCCTCGGGTTTATGCAAGCAGGCTTTCAGTTGATTTGCCCCATCGTGATACCAAACCTGCCGAGAACTGTTTGGATCCCACTGCCAGTCAGGCTAACATCTGGATTTTCAGAGTCTTTTGATAAAAATAAGGGGGGCCAGTGATAATTTAAAACAAAATACTAGTCTCAACCCACCCAACTGATTTCAAAACCAGTGGATTCATCTACAGCGTGAAGAGCCCTGCTTTAGAATTCAGTTGTCATGCAATAAAACGGATATGGGAGCTGCGAAAGTCTCACTGGGGGTTGTCTGGTGCATGTCTCTAGAAATTGATGATTTAAAAAATTTTCGAGTTTAGAGACTGCTTCACAGTTGTGGGATTTAAATATGATGCAACAATACCCCCAAAAGTAATCCTTTAGAAGACTTTTCTTCTTTTAAATCCACATCTACATAAATTCACTTCAGAGAAAAAATAAATCAATGGGCATTTCAGTGGTGACTCTCATCCAGGAATTGAGAGGCATAAAACAGCAGTAGCAGCAACAACTCATTAATCTTTGTACCTTTATGGCCACAGATAGTGACAAGGAAAACTTATGAGAAGAAAAGTGGTGGTTTGTGTAAACATGTCAGGTAATAGAAGCGAAGTAGAGTCAAAGCAGAAAGCAAGGCTTTGTGATGCATTATCTCAAGGAAAGCAGACCTGGGTCAAGTGTGGGGCACAGCTCAGTGTTACATTTTCAAACTGTATCTGAGTTTCTTTTGATGTCACATTAAGATATTTAGCTACTGGGAAGTGTTTGAAACTCATTCCCTGAGATAATTTTACTTAACAGTTATCAACTAAAATTGCTTTTTGTAGGACAAGGCCACGCGAGGTAGTGATGATGTTGGAGGAGCATCCCAAGCCTGTTAAAGGTCTGGGAACTCATCTTTGTCACAAGAAAGAACTCAGAGACAAAGAGCATTAAGCCAAGCAATAAGAAGCCTTTATTTAAAGTGAAAGTAACCACCACCCACTCAGACAGGAGTGTGGGCAACCTCAAAGGAGTGAGGAGACACAGAAAGTGTGCTAGGGTTTGGGTTTTTATAGGGCCTTTAAATATAGGTTGGTATGCATGTGATTAATATTTGCTTTGAGGTTTTGTCTTAAAAATAGTGTTGTCTAGATGACTGATGATTTGTATCTTGGCATTTTTTATTCATCAAAGTTGACATTTTGGTTCGCTTACGCCCCAGAGGTCTGTTCTTTGTCCTGGGTACAATATTACCTAATTGATTAATGTGACTGGAAGAAGAAAAAATAGCACGTTAAGGAATAAACTAGGTTTTTGTTTGTAGGCAAAAATATTTTATAGTGGCATGATGCTTATGCTATGTCCCTGTCTCTACTTCAGTGAAAGTGTTAGTGTTCTGCTGATGAATCCTCTTAGTCTAAGAAAACAGTAAAGGAAGTTTGACTCAATACTCAGCCCTAGAAAAACTGTTGGAATTCCTCTGCTCTTGGGATAGGTGGTGCTTGAGTTAGAGACCGACTATCGGAAAAGGATTATAAGACTGTAAAGGCTCAGTAATCATCAATCCTGTTGCAGTTAATCAGACTGATTTCTGACAAAACTACTTGATATATCGTGTTTTTTTCTTCCTTGTATGTCTGCCCATCCATTGGTTGATAAAAGATCATAAGAGAGGTTTGTTTTTTCTAGCAAGTTGAGAAATGTTTTCATACAACCAGACCAGAAAGTATTTACTGCTTTCTAGTAATCCACTACTGTCGCTAGTGCTCCCTCTAAGTTCTATCTAAAGGAATTTTAATCACTTAGTAGAGAAAATAAAGTCTGTGTAGGATGTGTGTGTGATGTGAAAAATAAATTTGGCAAATAAGCTTCCTTCTTTTTATAACTATTTTGCATCTCTGGGCATTTTTTTACTCTAATAGTTCTCAAAATTTGGTCTCTGGGTAAGTAGAGTCAGCCTCACTTGGAAACCTGTTAGGCATGCATATACTTGGACTTTAGGGCTATTGAATCAAAAGCTCTGGGGCTGGGGCCCAGCCACTGGTGTTTTAGAAGTCCTCTAGGTGATGCTGATACATACGTGCTCACATCTGAGAATCACTGTCTCCAAGCCATCTTCTAACTCTTCCTAAAATATCTCAGCTTGAGAACATATCAATAAAAACCTGACACAGTCTGTTTTTTGAAATTGATGAATTTCTTTCTAAAAGATTACAGAAAAGGTTTTGCTATCTTCCTGAATCTAGCTCTAATTTAGTTGTGGTGAACACCATGTTAGTACATTCATTGATAATTCAGGGGTCACAAATTCACATTCTTTTGGGGACAGCAAGGTAGCATAGGCAAGGGATGCAAAACCAACACAGGAAGATAGAGGATCATGACAACTGTGTGAACAAAAGGAGAACTTACTCAAATTCATTGAAATTCTTATTTAAAAGAATATTTCTGGTAAAACGGAACATGTCTGTCTACACGTCTACAACTTTTGGTTTACTCTGTAGTCAGTAAGACTTAGTCTACTTAAGTCTTGTCTTGCCAGTGGGTTTCAGCCTCGGACAAGTTCACTATGGATTCAATGTGACCAAAGAAATGACAGTAGAATGTTCTTGGGGTAAAAGAGTTATACCCAATTTTATTTCCATGGTGGCAGGTCAGTCACTAGAATCCCATCACTCAGAGCGAGTCTGCATGCAGCAAGCCGGCTCTGCCTCTGGACCCCTCTGCCTGCACAGCCATCCCTCTGGGCCCCTCTGCCTTCACAGCTGTCCCACACAGCAGTCCTCTGGGCCTCTCTGTCCACACAGCCATCCTTTGCGCCCCTCTGCCTGCACAGTCGTCCTCTGGGCCTCTGTCCTCAGTGCTGCCACCACTCCAGCCTCTGCTCTGCTCTCCTGCAGCCTTTCAGCTATGCCACCTATTGCACAGAGCACTTGGCAGAACTCTTTATATAGTCATTAATGACGTATTGCCTGTGTAGTGAGTGAGCCCACCAGGGCCAGGTGAGAATCTTAACCACAGGAACTTTCATTTTATCCACAAGTCTAGTCTCAAGAAAAAGGATTTGTAAATAGTGACTTTAGTTTTGATTGCTGTTGGAATTACATATTTTTAGATATATGGACCTCAGAATTAATAAAAGAAAATAAAAATGTATACTGTAGTGAAGTTTTTGATTTGAGTTAGACTTTAGGAAACCAAAGTGAGGTCTATAACAAGGTTTAAACACTTATGCAGGCTTTGAGATCTTCTTATAACTTGATTTCCTCTCCTCATCTGATTTCACTTAGCATTAAGTTAAGAAATATATGCAAGAGCTAAATACAAGACAGCTGACACTTGAAAGAAATCAAAGCATGGAGAGGCAGAGAAACTAACATAAGATACATATTTTTTTGATCTAAGATCACCATTGAACAAGACTCTTGGGCTTTTGGATAAAAGTTAATATAAGTAAAGCAAGTGTTACTGATTTCCTTTCATCTAATGAAAATTTAGAAAAGGAAATGATATTTCTGTTTCTTTTTTTTCCCTTCCAAGAGAATAATACATTGGCTTTCCTGTTAGCACATTTCCCCCTCACCTTCACTTTAGCACTTGAAAAGTAGACATTTATTTCTTTTTAGCTTAATGAATATATTTATTTTGTTGGGCTTCTGGAAACTATATTATAAAACTAAGTAAAATTCAGATTTAGGCTTTCTGTTATTGTTTTCTTTCAAACAAAATTATATACATGTTTTTAAACTCGTATGTTTAAGTTCTAATCACAGTGAAATTCTCTGCATCCCGGTATTCTCAAACATGAAGTAGATAAAATTCTGAAAGTTCACCTAAGAAATCGGCCAGTTGTAGAGCTGAAATCTGAGTCATTCCTTTCTGAAACTTATCTTTCTTCCTCTGTTCTCATTTTTAACCAAAACATGGATCATACATTCAAATGCCTGCGGGGCCAGGGAAAGAATACAGCTAGTCGAGTGGAGACTATGGTGATTTGGAAATAGATGCCCCGTCTGAAAGCAGGAAGCTGCTATCAGCTGGAACAGATGTTTGGTATGTAAGAACTGAAGACTAATGTTACCAAATCTTCCAATTTTCAAGAGAAACTGAAAATATCTCATGTTAAAATGTGATTAAATGTGAAATCTCTGTATGTAAAATGACGTCTATTAATCTTAAAAAATGGCATTTGGGCCAGACACAATGTTCTATGGTTATGTCCTCAGAGCTAGCACTTAATCACCTCTTTCTCTGGTGGCTACGGGGATGATGGGTGCAGGATGGAGCCTTTCTCTGAAGTATTGGTCCATGAGCCAGAGCTCCCTGAAAAATATTTTTCAAAGGTTACAGTCCTGGTACCCACTGTCAGGTGGCTCTTGCACAAAGGGCCTGGCTGGTAGGGCGTCCCTTGCAGAGATTGAACTCATACAGCTAAGTCTTCAATAAACCCTTGTATGGACATTAGAAAGGTGACCAACTCTCCCAGTTTCTGTATCTATGGCATGGGAGAAAATATAGACAAACCATCTATCTGATAAAGGATTAATATCCAAAATATATAGGGACTCCTACAATTTTAGCAACAAAACCAAATAACCCAATTAAAAAGTGGGCAAAGGAACTGAATAAACATTTCTCCAAAGAAGATATACAAATGCCTAACAGGAATATGGAAAGGTGTTCAACATAACTAATCAACAGGAAAATGTAAATCAAAATCACAGTGAGATATCACCTCACATCTCTTAGGATGCCTATTTAAAAAGCATATATATATATATATATATATATGTTTGGCAAGGCTGTGAAGAAGAGGGAACCCGTGGATACTATTGGTGGGAATGTGAGCTAATACAGCCACTATAGAAAACAGTATAGAGCTTCCTTAAAAAATTAGAAATAGAACTACCCTGTGTTCAGCAATCCCACTTCTGGGCATATATCTGAAGGAAATGAAATCACTAAGAGAGATACCTGCACTCCCATATCATCACAGCATTATCGCAATAGTCAAGATATAGAAGTAACTTAAATATCCATGGACAGAGGAATGGATAAAGAAGATGGGGTATATACATACCATAAAATATTAGTCTTTTAAAAGAAGAAAATCCTGTCACTTGTGACAACATGGATGAACTGGAGGGTGTTATGCTAAGTAAAATAAGTCAGACACAGAAGGACAAATGCTACATGGTAATACTTATATGAAGAATCTATAATAGACAAACTCGTAGAAGTAGAGAGTAGAATGGTGGTTGCCAGGGACTAGGGAAAGCTTATAAAGTTTTGGTTATGCAAGATGAATAAGCCCTAGAAATCTACTGTGCAACACAGTCCCTATAGTAAACAATTCTGTACTGTATAGTTAAAAGTTTTCTAAGAGGGTAGATCTCATGTTAAATGTTCTTATCACATACAAGAAAACTAATAAATAAAGAGGACATGATGGATATGTTTATGGCACAGGTTGTGGTGAAGATTTTATGGATGCATACTTATCACCAAATTCATCAAGTTGTAGGTATTAAGTATATACAGCCTTTTGTGTGTCAATCATACCTCAATAAAATGGTTTGGAATCATGTAATTATACAAAGTTGCAATATTCACTTATTTTGACCTATAAAAATGGCAACTTCTTAAGGTATTATATCACAAATTTTGAAAACAATTATTAAACCTAAATAATAAAGTTTTATTTAAAGGCAAAAAATATATATATATGTACTTGACCAGAAACAATTTATATGGAACTGTTAGGGATTCTGATACCATTTGAAGATTGTTCCATATTTTAGGGATTTGGATGTGTCCGGTTAAATTCAATTTAATAACAACAATTTAGTCTACTATGTGCCAGATACAGTTCTAGGTGCTTGGAATAGATCAGTGCATAAAATGTCTTTTTTATTAAAAGATTCCTACTTTCGTGAAGGGCAATTTACATTGTAATCCAGAGAAATGGACTATTTGGATTCCATCAGTTTTTCTACTGTGTCCTTTCTCTGTTCCAGAATCCGACGCAGGATACGGCATGGAACCAAGTTGTCACATCTCCTTAGACCCCAATCTGACATTTTCTCGATTTTGCCTTTGTGTTTTATGACCTGGCCACTTTTGAGGAGCACTGATCAGGTGTTTTGTACACTCTCTTTCAATTTGATTGTGTGATACTTTTTCCTAATCGTACCTAGATTATAGATTTGGGAGATGAATACTGCAGAGATGATGTGCCTTTCTCAACACATTCTATGGGAGGGACATGACATCAACACATTACCAGTGATGCAACTGTGACCACATGGTTGAGGGTGTCTAGGTTTCTCCACTGTAAAGTTAATGTTTCATTCCTTCCATGTACTGTTCCTTAAAAGGCAATCTCGAGCAGTACACTCAACAGATGAGGAATTAAGCTTCACCTTCTGAAGGGAAGAATATCAAAGAATTTGTGGATATAGGATAAAAATCTCTACAGTAATTAATAAATATTTGGGGAGAGATGCTTTGCAGGTATGCAGATATCCTGTTTCTACTTAACATTTAGCATTAATTGGTGGATCTTGCCTGTAGAAGTTATTACTGTGGTATTATAATGGCGATTTTCCACTTCCCTCCTTACTTCCACATTTATTAACTGGAAATTCTTTTGCAAGGGGGGTTTATCTCTTCTCACCACTGTATTTATGTATTTTATTATTTATTTATATTAATATGGACTTATAGGTTCCCCCCCCCTTTGGATTCCCAATACCATTGTTATTTTGTTGCTCAAATTGTTCCTGTTTTAGCCATTGAAAAGTCTTTCAACCTTGCTCTGATGCCCTTTTGAAGTGTCCTAATTTTTTAGAGCACTTCCTTCCTCTCTGATTCTCTAAAATGCTGCAGACTCATCCTGCATTTTCTGTGACCAGCCAGCCATAGAAATAGCCATGTCCCCAAGGAGCCCTGGTACCTTGTGCCGGAGAAGAATTATCTAGAAACCAGGATCTGGGCACTAGGTGGACTCACTACTACTGGGATATCACAGATTCTTGACCCTCTTAGCAGGCAGGGCAAGAAATGGTGGTGTATTGTATTACTAACCCAAGTGGATGAGTTTCCTACACTGCTGTAACAAATTACCACAAACTAAAAAAACAATTCATCATCTTACAGCTGTGGAGGAACTGAAATGGATTTCAGTGGGCTAAGATCAGGATGTTGGCAGGGTTGTGGTACTTCTGGAGGCTGTAGGAGAGAATTCATTTCCCTGCTTTTTCCATCTTCTAGAGACTCCTGCATTTCTTAGCTCATGGCCCCTTCTTCCATATTCAAATTCAGCCTTATAGTATCTTCAAAACCACGTTGCATCACTGTGATACTCTGTTTTTGTTGTCACATCTCCTCCTCTGACTCTTTAAAGGACTGCTGTGATTATATTGAACTCACTCAGATAATTCAAACTAATTTGCCATCTCAAGGTTCTAAACTTCAATCACATCCACAAAATCCCCTTTGCCACATAAGGTAACACATCACAGTTTCCAAGGATTAGAGTGAGGACATCTTTGTGAAGGGATCATTCTCCCACCTATCACAGCACATATACACAGGAACTACATTTTTTATGTATCTACCTGTCTGCATATATACTAAAATAAACATGAGATCATACAGGCATCTGGATCTATTTTGATGATAGAACCAATTTGATTTCCAGTTAGACTGGATGCAAGGCATGAAAGAAAGAGAGGAGTCCAGGTATGACTTATGGTTTTGACCTGAGCAATTGGAAAAGAGGAAGGCTGTGGGCAAAGTAGCTCTTGCCAGAAAGATCAATAATTTAGTTTTGGGAATGGTGAGTTTTAGATTTCATGAGACATACAAGTGGAGCTGTTGACTAGGAATATGTGTTTGGAATTTTAGAGGGAGGACGGAGCTGGAGATATAAATTTTGGAACTATGAGCACATATATAGCATATAATGCATGAATGAGGTTACCAAAGATGGGAGTGCGGGTAAACAAGAGGTCCAAGGTCTAAGTCCTGGCACGTTCCAACATTAAGAGATTTTAGGAAGGAGGAAAGTGAAGGAGGGTGTATGTTCAAAAAGGTGGACTTTAGCCGCATAGAAAGTTTGTTTTTTGATGGATATGTAATTTTAAAATGCACACTGAATACTGGTAGGAAGAATACAAGGTATTTAAAAAAAGTAGGATATCATTTTATTATATCAAATAAAATATCTCCCTCAGTCTCAGTTGAAATTAGTACTTCCATGGTTGTTGCTCACAGAAAAAAACAGTGAAAATATCACCAGACTTATACTCATTATTTATCCAAATAGCTAGGCTCAAGGGTTCAACTAAGATTTATTCTAACCCATTAATACCAAAAGCATGAGTTACTGTAGAACTTCACTTTGACCTGGTCTCAGTATCACACACAGTCTTGCTCTTTTGTCCAGACTTTTGGATTGCAAGGAGTCTTAGAAGAACTAAAACACAGGGCAGTCAGTTCCCCAATTTCTTGGACCTACAAGGCAATCAAGGCTGATTTCAGCTGTTCTGTGAGGCAGATAGTCAGGGAGGAACCACTCTTCAAAAGGTAATTGCTTCAAGTGCTATAAGTTCTCTGAAACTCAGAACATGTCCTACAGAACTGTAGAGATATCCTTATTAACAATCTTTTCCTCCAATTCTCACAGCACTAATTATGTGTATGGAAACATAAACAAAAGGTATTAAGGGCAAGATTACAACAAATAATCCTTTCCACCTCAGTATAAAAATATCCATTCAGGGGTAGAGAAAAGCAGAGTCAAAATAATTGCTGATTACAAAATGAGTCATAATATTGGTCCATTGACTGGAGATGTAAATGTAATTTCCTCTTAAACTATCCCATGGGTTGCAATTTAGCAGTATTAGGCTATGATAACCATATGAGTTTATCTAGGTACTTTCCTATTTAATTTAGCAACTATCTCAAGAGGAGTGGGCTGTGGGGAATCAGCATGAATACAGATTGCTAACAGATGAAGCTTGGGCAGAATCTTGCCTCAACTGGCATTTAAGGTTCCCCAAACTACCAAGTCAGATAGTGGTTACTGGGTCCACTTTAAGCCCAAGGGGATGTCAAATATCTTCCAGGCATTTGTAAGTTTGGTGTGTGTGTGTGTGTGTGTGTGCGTGTGTGTGTGTGCATGTATATCATATGGGAACTCAAAGGAACTCAGATGATTCCTTAATATTGGCCAGCACATACATGATTCTAGTAGAAATTATTCTGCCATGAGCGATCAAGTGAGTGGTGTTGATGCACCTAACAGAGCGTTCTGTAACATTTAGCAAAAGTAAAAACTGCTTTCCAAGTCTGTTTTTCTTGAACCAGAAGACTGTAAAACCACTTAAGAATATAAGACTTTCCATACCATCTGACATCCTACAGTGAAGTGACAATGCCTCTGCAACTGATGAGTAGGTTTTAAAATAGAATGAAGCTTTTATAAATCTCTAAGTCATTAAGCTGCATCTCTTTTTGTTTAATTTGGAAATAAAGGTTTATGGCTCAAGCTAAATGTATTCCTAATGGTACATTAAAAGTCTATGGACATATAAAGGTCTATTGTGTGGGACATTTCTGTTTAATACCAAAAGTGTTTGTAAGTAGACATTGAGAACTGACTGGTGGTTGCCACAGTGGGGCAGAAGGGTAATTTAGGTGAATGGGATAAAGAAGCACAAAATCTCAAGTATAATATAAATTAATCACATGGATGAAAATACAGCATAGAGAATATAGTCAGTAATTCTGTAATATCTCTCTGCATTGACAGTAGTAACCACACTAGTTTAGGTGAGCTCTTTTTAATGTAAATAACTCTCAAATCATTATGTTGTGTACTTGAAACCAATATAATACTACATATCAACTATACTTCAATTCTTTAAAAAGTGTCTATGAAATGCTAATGACAATTATTTTCAAATAAGTTGATATATGCATGATGCTATGGCTATCTGCCCTTGAAAAATGTGGGAGAATGCTGTATTTGTTTGCAAATGTATGAAAATACAGAGGCCATCACTGGTTCTGTGCCCTGAAGCATGTGTGTGTAGATGTAACCTAGAGATTTCACTTTCCTTTAATGAGCTGGTTGAGTGTATGAAACTGTGTGGGGTGTTATTGAAGAATCTATTTTTATTTTTGCCCGTATTTTTAGCTTGAGGTAACTAGGTTGAAAAAAATGAACCAGTAGACCAAATAGAATAATTATGAATCCAAATGAGGTTTTGATGTAGATTTTTTGTGAATAGTTTCATGGGACGTTAATCATTGTTGCATGGCAAAAGGGCTTCATGATTGAATAAGTGTGGGAAAAGCTGAGCTTAGTAAAGTTGAATAGATTTCTTTATTGAGAGATTACTCAGAATTTTTTATATGATAATATACCTTTTGAATCTCTAAGAAAGGGGCATATATGAATACACACATATATATATATGAATATATGTGTGTGTGTATATATATATGTATATATATATACTTTAAAATCTTTGTGCTTCCCAGTTCTGGCATTTAGTTGCACATTTAGATGGCTGTGATTTTATCCTAGTTACTTAACTTCCCTGGACTTATTTTCTTCCTTTCTTAAATTAAGAGACTGAACCAGATGACCTTTCAGCGCTTTTGCAGCTCAAAGAACTCAAGTTTCTGCTTTGTGGTGGGATCTCATTAACCTTGTAGACATCAACCACAAAATGTATACTAAATATATATTTATGATACTTAATGATACATTATGGATCTACAAACCATGAATTTACATAAACCCTCTTTCAGCTGTAAATCAGCTTTTTAAAATAGCAAATGGTTACTGAGATTACTTCTTCCACTATTTGGCTCAAAACAATTCATATACAGTACTTTAACTGGTATTCCTAATTCTTTTTTCCAGGATTTGGGGTGAGTCTGTGGCAAGAAGTCCTCTTTGTTTTAGGTTACCATCATAAAGCAGCTCTGTCTTCTGATTCAAACGCCTGAGGTTCCTGGCCCTTCCCTTAGCCATCATGAGCTCCGTTCTCTTTGACTCCCTAGACCACCCCATAGCATGCCCCGTGGCCTTGTCGAAAGTGGATTCAAATCCTTGGTGGGTCTCCGAATAATTTGCCTTCCCAGGGATTTCTGGTTCCAGGACAAAGACTGAACAATGTCTTTCCCTTTGAAGTCCAAAGACAAGATAGGGTCTGAATTCATTTAGGCACAGTTCTCTCAGTGTGGACCGATATCTCAGTGGCTCATATTACCATGTAAGCCCCCTGTTTGGATGCCATAGCATTACCTTCTAGGGTGATAAGTGTTTATTTTATTGTCATTTTATTGGTTCAGCCACAAGATGGCATTCTTTTTGTACATTTTTCCCTTTGGCTCAACCATCTCCTGGGACATCAGTATCTTTGAGGCACTCTTCATTCTGTACAGTTTATGGCAACAACTAATCAAGATGAAACAGATGACTATTTTCTTGCCAGTATCAACTAAAATGAATGAGCTGTTTCAGTTGAGAGGAACGTTATCCATTAAGCATAATGTTTTAGTTTACTTTCAGTATCTGCTTCAAAAATAAAGTTCAGAAGAATCTCACACCAAAAAACCACAACTTTTTTTAGAAGAATAGGCAAGAATTGAAAAAGATCCTCGATAATATCATCTGTCTAGTAAAACTTAACATTTTAAAGAAAAATGGTGTGAATATAATGATGGCATTGATTCTCCTCTTTTGGAAAAAACATGTAATATATATATTTATGTCCTGGAGAGTACCAGCTTGTGGTCGACCAAGCAGTATGGATGCTTAGCAGATGACTGTGATATTGCTCCAAACATTCTGCTTCCTTCTCAGTGGGAGCCAAGAATATGGTCTAGTTTATAACTTCTGGTTCCTTCTTTTCAATATGCATCCCTACCCATTCCCTAAGGAAAACAACAAATGAATACAATCAAAAGCAAATATTTCTTCTTCTGCTCTTTGTTGGGTCAATTCGTGATAACTAGAAAAGAATTATCAGTTTTTTAAATAAAAAGGAAAACTACAGTAATAAAATGAATTTCTTCTATATTGCCCACACACTAAATTGTCTGGGCCAATCTGTGGGGGTAATTATGACTTCCTAACCTTCTCAGAATAGCCTGCGTATGTTCCACTTTGTCCCAGAACAATACCCTCATCTGCTGGCATGCTGGCTTGCTATTTCATCAGGAAGGCATGCTTGGCTTCTCATAGGATTGAATGCAATGATTCCTTCCTGGGAGTAATGACCCCTAAGGGTGTCCTAGAAATGGGCAACCTGTGGCTTGATCTGAGTGGTGTGATGTTTCTTGGAGCTAATCCATCATTCTTTGTTCCCATGTAATGTTCAGCTACTTGTAGTTTCCTTGCTTACTCTTCTCAATACCTCTTCCTTCATGTGTACACAGAACAGCTATCTTGGGCCACCTTCCTAGTGTATAAGTTGAATAGGACAGAGTAAGATGGGTGAGCAAGTTGCAGGATACCTTAGAGGCAAGGCTAACTTGTGCAAAACTGTGAAGTAGTTGAACAGGGAAAAAGACAAGGAAGAGAAGGCTTTTTAAAAAGTCCTTTCCAGAATTGCCTCCTGCCATTTCCTCCAAATTTTAAGACACTCTCCATGCACACACATACACTCACATCCCATTCTTTGCTCTATCTTGGCCTCTTCCGAATTCCCTTTATGTTCTCTGCTGACAAGCAATCCTTCCTACATTTTAATTTTTTTTCTCCATGAGATCCACTGATAATAACAAAAGGTATGCTCTCTCTCTCTCTATTATTTGTCTCCTCTACAGTACTCAAAACCAAAAACCTTAAGAACTATATAGAAGTAGAGAAAAAAAGTTATAATAGAAGAATTGTTAGTGTAGAAGTCAGTGCTTTGTGATAAGAGGCCCAGATTTGATGAGACAAAGAATCACTCTTAAAAGTAAAGCATTGCAGTGGCAGTCACACAAATTTGCTGCTATGAATTTTACTTAGAATTTTCTGTCAATACCATTTTTTTTGGATCTGGAAAAAGCAGACAAATCATTTTATTAAATAATGACCTAAATAAAAATTTACACTCTCTTTTCTTCCGATATTACATATATGTGAATGCATTTTGCCTTGAAACGTCCCTTTGTTAACATCAGAATGCTTCATAATAAGCATCTTATTTTAAGGGCATTTAGATGTGAGAGCTTTGAAGAGGTCCCAATTTGTGGTATTGATAGACCTGTTATGACTTTTTAGACTCTTAACTGTTTTCCAAGATTTAATTATTTTGCTCAGATCTTTGGCTCGTTAGCCAAGTATGTTTGGTAAGGTTTTATGTTACATCTGCTGACCAAATAAGCTGGTTTCTTTATTGCAAACATATTAATACAGGTTTCCACAGCAAGAGGAGGGCCAGCAGTCCCCCATGGCACCTCTCTGTCACTGCTGTGAGCTGCTGCAGGGAACAGGCAGTGCCTGAGGTCATTATAAAGGCAGCATTTCTCCCGTGGCCAGAGTCCAAAGGACACTGTGCCTCTCACAAGAAGGCTGGACAGGACCCAGGGAGAGGCAAATGCAAGATCAAGGGGTTAGGAAAACCTCCACAAAGATGGGCTAAGAATGAGGTTTGGGAAGGTCAGGGCTACAGGTTGATAAAGAGCCTGTAACAGTTGCCTGATAGACAGAAGTTTGTGTATTAAATTTCTGAATGGAGAGCAAGGTGGCTGTTCCATGACACATAAGAAAAACATTTAAAGATAAGTTATAGACATAGAATGAGCCTTCATCTCAACCCTATTTGCTAAAGATCCTCTTATGGTAGATTCTGAAAAGATATTGCAGCTGTTGCCTTTAGGAGTTAGTCACCTTAAACTGGAGCTAGAGACTATGAGAGCACTTCAAGGCTATGTAGCATAAGGTAAGAATTTAGATCCCAGCATCTCAGACTCCACACTGGTTCCAGATAGGAATATTATTTTTTAGCTGAGAAATAGGGCCTTTTGGCAGATAAAGCTCATGCTCATGAGCTGATAAAATGATCCCAGTGTATTCTCAGTTGCCTTCCCAGGTGACATGAACAGCTGTTACAAAATCCCAGACCTTGATTCATGCCAGACCACAGGCCACTGAGCCCAGAAAACAAAACCATGACTCATGGTGAACATTCACTGCCCCTGAGGGGGATACTGTCTCCATCCCTCTCCCTGTGTCCCCCTCCCCCACTGTGTCTGCCACACACACACACACACACACACACACACACACACACACACACACACACACACACACACTGTGCTATGAGAACTTGGACTCAGTTACCTGGCTGCCCATGTCCTGGTGGAGAGGCCACCTCCACCTGTCCTTGACAGATTCCAAAGATGCTTTACGATCCTCTCCATTTCCCAACACCAGGCAAAGGAATCTGTACCCTGTAAGGAGAGTACATGCTCTAAAATAACCTGGTTTAACCTCCTTTGCCTGATTTTCTTGGGCCCCTGTGTTTGGGGAAGATACCTATTTTGAATCTGATTGTTTCAAGCAATTTGGGGGCTCTTTTTGATCCCCACAGTTGTGTGGAAGCCTTCAGAATCCTATGACCATCATCACAAAAGGGGCTCCATTCCAGCTCTGTGATTCTCTGATTTGAAACTTGGGCACAAGAGGCCCAACTCCTGGATATGATTGTTAAGAATAGTATCCTGAAGATTTTACATTTTAGAAATTTGGAGCAGTGTTGAATATTGGAAAATGAAGCAAATGGTTCAGTGTCAGCCTGG
Source organism: Manis javanica (assembly GCF_040802235.1). Taxonomy (NCBI): domain Eukaryota; kingdom Metazoa; phylum Chordata; class Mammalia; order Pholidota; family Manidae; genus Manis; species Manis javanica. The sequence goes on from NC_133158.1 coordinate 148,350,943, forward strand.
AATTGGAGAAGTAGTTTCAAAAATTCCCCAGGCCCAGGCAGGCAGCAGGGACAAAAGAAGAAGGGGCAGGAGCATGACTGGTGATGTGGACAGCAAGTGGTGACTTACTGGGACGGGGTCTCATCTAAATGTAAGGGGAAAGCTGAAGCTCAGCACCAGCCGACTGCTGCTGTATGAGGAGATGACCCAAGGTGGCTAACTCTGTAATTCCAGAGAAAACATATTTTCCCAGCCCAGGGCAAAATGCCTCTGAAACAGAAATCAGTCAAAGGGGGAAATAAAGTGGGAGAACTCCTCTTATTGCTTACAAGCAGTCGTCCACTTTGGCTCGCCTGTGTCTCTCATGACACGGCTACGAAAAGGACCCCCTTCAACCTCTCCGGTCCAGATATGCCCTTGCTCCCCCTTGTAATTTACCTATTGATTTAGATATGGACTACTTCTCTCCACCTCTTGGAAATAATATTTCTATTATCTCTATTGATATGGAGATGCACTAAGGCCAAGTAGATATTCTGGAAAAATTGTAGTTTTACCCATAGCTCACGCCTCCAGAACTCTCTCCTCACAATCTACTTGCTCCCCATCTTCTGCAATGGCCCCTGTGTGAGAAAACTGGAGCACTGTAACCATACTAATAACATACAATAACAACAGCAATAAAATCATGATAATCCTAAAGCCAGAGAATTCAGCTAAACTCAAAATCCTATGCAGATTAAGTCCATAGCTCGCCTGTACCACAGGTGGTCAGTAGCTGAACGGGTAGGGAGTTTAGAGCAATCATCATGCAGCAGCTGCAGCCAGGGGGTGGGTCTGGGCCACAGGGGCTGTAGAAGAAAATAACCTTAAGAGTGATAAGATACATGTTTTAATAACCCCAATTAGGCAATTCTTATCCATCAGGTAGGATGCATGCAAGAGAGTGGTCCTGTGAAAGGACAGTGGCAGCAATGGGATCTCGTCCTGTATGCCAGATCTTTTGTCCTATATACCCAGTATACCAGACTTTCACCCCACTCCATGTGGGAGTTAAAGATGGGTCGATATATAGGCCTATGGGAGGTATATGCATGGGCCAAAAAGATAAAAACTAAACTTCCCTATAAGATTCCCTTATGTCCAGATGTTTTGGGTACACTACCATGATCTTTGGGGGCCACTCTGCTGTTACTCCAGGAACACACAGGAGGCCAGTGTCCACACCTTTTCCCCAAGATGCCACATGGGCCAGCCATCACTGGTCCATGTGTCAAAATGTCCAGGGCAATGTTCACACAACAGAATCTCCAGGGTTTAACTCAGTTGGGGCTCGCAGCAGGGAGTTGTTCTGCTGGCCAGATCCTGGCTTCAATAACTCCTCTTTGGTTTGCACATACAGCTGTACAGGAGAGGCAGCAATGTGTGTTAGCATGTCCACAGGGCACAAGGTTCATTTTCAGAGCTTCTCATTCAAACACCATAGCAGTGTCCATAAGCGAAATGACCAGCCCTGTAGACTATTGGTGTCTGACTTCAGGCCGGATTTGAACAAGCCATTGTACCTCTCTATTGTGCCTGCCCTGGTAGGGTTATATGAAACTTCTACTTTATTCCTAATTGCTGCACCCATTCTGGTAACACTTGTCCATTAAAGTGGGTGCCTTGATTGCTCTCAATCACCTGTGGCCAGCCACAGGCTGCAAAGAGACACTTTAGGCCCCCTTTGGTGGTTTGCTGATCTGTACAATATGCAGGAAAAGCAACCAACAGTTCAGTAGCTGTGTCCACACAAGTCATGGCATAGTGATATCCTTCTGATATGGTCAGAAGCCCAAGATAGTCTGTCTGCCACCTGACAGGGGTATCAGCCCCTTTATGATTGTCCCGTATTGCTGCGGGACTTGGTGTAAGTCCCTCTTAGAGCACACAATGCACTCTCTCTGGACTCTGCTGACTTCTTCAAAAGTCAATGGCAAGCCCCACTGATGGGCTACAGCCCACATTGTCTTTTGCCCCACATGCAACAAACACTGGTGTTGCCATTGGGCCACATCAGAGGCAGGCTTTCTTCTAGCCAATGCACCTGGGCCAATGTGCCTCTTTCGTCATTCCCTGGGGATGCTGAAGGCAAATGGCCAGTCACATAATATACAGTCACTGTCTTAATCTGACCAGAGGCCCATAGGTCTTGCCACAACTCTTGCCCCCAAAGGGGCCAGTGACCTAACATCAAGTTGGCATAATACTATGCCAGTAGCCATGGGGTCAAGCCCCGATAGACAGCCCAGCTGTCAGTGCAGACAACTATGGGAGAGGGCTCCTGGGTGATCATGAGCCATACTGCCTGCAAGTCAGCCCATTGGCTGCTTTTTCCCTCTCTGTCCTCCATCCATATTGTCTCAGTCTTAAGATGGAAAGCCACAGCCCTCCACTTTGGGGGCTGCCCACAACTGGAGCCATCTGTATACCAAGCATGTTCAGGTATGGGGGCTTTTCCTTCCTGATAAGGACTCACTGCTACCAGTGGCTCAAAAGCAAGTTCTTTCTGATTTCCACTGGTATGTGTCACTAGCCCCAGTAAGCATTGGAGTTCTCCACTTAAGAGGTTACTGGAGAGGGTGCTATGCTGCTGTAAGTATGTGCCTCATTCGGCCAGTGTAGGCCACTCTGTGGCCTTTTGATCCAGTCTTGCACCCACCCCTTGATGGGATATGTGGTTATTACCTTGGTCAGAGCTATTCCAGTGATGGGCTCTGTAACCAGCAAGGCATGGTATGCAGCAGCCCATTGCTTATCTATCAAGGTGTACCAGGCCTCTGGTCCTTTCCATAGTTGTGACCAGAATCCAATAGGTTGGCATGTCCATTCAAGCTGCTGCCAAATACCCCATCCATGACCATCTTTGGTTACATGAACATCTAGCACATGGCCTTGAGTCCATTACATTCAAGGCCTGTATGGCCTTGACTGCTCACTTAGCAGTAGTAAAAGTAGCTGCACATATCTCATCCCCGTCCCACCTGATGCCCTTTCGTACCAACCATTATAAAGGCTTCAGAATTTGTGCCAAGTGTGGGATAAACACCCTCCAGTAGCCCAAAAGACCCAAAAACTCTTGTAATACTGCCACAGTGGTAGTGGTGGGGAAAGCCTGGACCTTGTCTATTACTGCTTCAGGAATAACTTTAGTTTCACCCTACCAGACAACCCCCAAGAACTTTATAGACAAACCAGGTCCCTGAACCTTGGTGCTGTTCACAGCCCATCCTTTCTCCTGTAGAAGTTGCAGCAGTCTAGGAACTGCCCTTCTAAATCTGCAAGAGAATCAGATGTGAGCATAATATCATCAATATAGTAATACAACCACACTGTTTGTGGTTTCTTCCATGTGGCCAAGTCCTGGGCTACAAGTGTGTGACAAATGGTGGGACTGTGGAGGTATCTCTGTGGAAGGACAGGGCCCTGTGGAAGGACAGTGTGAATGTCCACTACAGGCCTTCTCACATGAAGATAAACTGTTCTTGACTTACCTGTGCTATGTCAATAGAGAAGAAAGCATTAGCAAGGTCCACAACATAATGATAAGTCCCTAGTTCATGACTGAGGGTATCCATAAGCGCTCCTATAGAGGGGAGAGCAACATGCAAAGGGGTGTGACTTTATTCAATTCCCTGTAATCCCCGGTCATATGTCAGGAGCCATCTGGCTTTTTGTTGGCCACACCAGGGAATTAAAAGGACTCAGAGTGGGCTTTATGATGTCCACCTTCTTCAACTTCTGTAGAGTTTCTCCAATTTCATTGTGTCTCCCAAGCAATTTATACTGTTTAGTATTTGTCACCCACTGAGGTACAGGCAAAGCTGCAGGTGGATGCTGAGTATGTCCCCTCAAAACTGCCTATACCACCCATACCCTCACTCTGAACTCACCTGCAATGGTCTGTAACCACAGGCGCTGCAGGATATCTACCCCCAAAATATATTCAGGGATGGGAGAAATGTACATAGTACACTCCTTTGTGGGTAAACACCCTATTCCCAGTGGGATTTTGGCATTCTTCGTTGTAATTGCCTTACCCACAAAGCCATGTATCACAGCAGCGACCCCAGGAAAATGCTCCAGGTCGCCATAAATCAGAGAACATTCAGCTCCTGTGTTCACCAGCACCAGGACATGTTGCACATTCACAGGAGACCAGTGAATTGCTAACTTTACATGTGGCTTTTGGTGCCCACCATGTCATCCAAGATGGGGGCCTTGACTCCCCCTCAGTCAAATCATGATGCTTAATCCTCCTCCTATGGGGGTGGATCCTGAGTACTGTCCCCCAGGAAGTCTTGCAGGGACACAGGCTAGACATGGGGCTTTGCCTCCGGCATCCATGTCCTGGACCTCAGCAGCTAGAACTGCTGCTCTAGCTTTAATTGGTGCCACAGTTCTAACAAGATCCTATTGGGATGCCATCAAGTTTTTCTTTCATTCCCTGACCTTTTGTCAGTCAACCCACATCTGGGTTCTCAAGACCTTCGTGGGGCCTTTTGCACCTCTCCTTTCAGTTGTAGTCCATACTTCCCTCCTTACTCTTATTTTTTCAACCTCCCCTAGATCTGCTAAAGTACAAGTAGCCTCACTTATGAGTTACCCTATGTAAGGGGCAAGAATAGTCAGTAGGGACCCAGAGAGAGATGGGGGAGCTGTATGGAGCTCATTTCTCATTCCTATGGTGAACAACTCTTCATTGGGGCCCTGGGGGTCCATGTTATAGATGATATTTTCCATGCCCAACTCCCGTAATACCTACTGGAGCTCTGCATACATTTTCCAGCTAGTGGTCACCTTGGTTAGGTCAAATTGTCCTGATGGCTGCTGTCAGCCAATCCAGAAATGCCTGATTCCTTGAGGTGTGATGGGCACTTTGCAACTGCTGCTGGAGGGAAGGGTGAGTTGTCAGGGAAGCCGGTCTACTCACTTCAGAACCTGACATACAGTGTTTTTCAGCCCCATATCCCAGAGATGCAAAAGCCATCTTTTTGGCAGAGGTTCTGATGGCTTCTGCAGAAACCAGATGCTCATGTCCACCAGCTTATGATGGGTATAGGGACAGAGCATGGAGTGCTCCACAACCTGGGCAGGGGACAGCTCCTCCCCTGAGGAGCCTGCGATTGATGCATTTTTATTTTCTTAATTACAACCGGGCAGGCCTTTAATACAGGAGAAGCTCATGCCTAGGGTGGTGGCTTCAGCAAAATCAGCCCTCGGACCCACCCCCTCATCCTCTCCTGACATCTCCTCTACTATCTCTGGGGCTGAAGGCACTGCTCTTTCCTCCCCCTCCCCAACATTCTCCTGCAATGCGGATTCTCCAGCTGCCTCCTCCATCATTGCTATCACATCTTCCAGGAGCATGACCTGTCTTCTCAATAACTTTCTTTCTTAAGGGCATCCCATAGGCCATCTCTCAGCTCTTCCAAGTGTTATGAAATGTGTCTCTCTCCTGCCAAAGATAGTGGAAGATATCTCCTTCCACTATCTTGAGAAGCAGACATCCCACAATTCCAGCCACTACAGGACCACTCAGGGTCTCTAAGCAGTCTTCTCTCTCAGAGGGCTAATTCCACACCTTCTGGTAATTCCACCCTTCCCCAAGTCTGTGGAAGTCCCCACTCTCCAGGAGGTACTTTACCCTAGACCAATTCCCCACTAGGGGCTCCCCAATTGGAAGCCCCACAGACAGGGGGCTCCTGGGTGAAGCTGCACCCTCCATCACTGCAGCCAGTTGGGCCTCCCCACCATCCACGGCAGGGTGGAGGAGACTGGGTATCTCCCCACCATCTCTAGGGGCAGCCTGTCTAAGGGTCACACCCATGAAGACAGATTTCAGGTTCAGAGGTCCTGCTGACTACTGCCAATGTAACTCTGGAGGGGGATGGGGAGGAGTATTTTCCCAGCCCAGGGCAAAGTACCTTTGAAACCAAAATCAGTCGAAGGGAGAAATAAAGTGGGAGAAGCATGTTTATTGCCGACAAGCAGTTGTCCACTTTTCACCTGTGTCTCTTGTGACCTGGCTGCAAAAAAGGGACCCCACCCAATCTCTCCAGTCCTTAGGGTACAGAAAGACATTGCAGTATAAACATTTTTATTAATGCTTTAAATGGGAATTTCTAAAACACTGCACTCCTATGAATGGAGAAGAGTGAACACCTACACCTACCTCTAAGGCTCTGGGGATATAGCATGATGTTACTGCAAGAGTGAATATTCTTTGAGCATTCTTTCTTCCTTCCTTCTTTGAAAATCCATGCTAATTTTTAATTTTTCTCCATAATATATTTGTGTTTACTTTAATATAAAATGTTTTGAATTGCTTGCCTAGCTGTAACAGAACTTAAATAACGATTTGTAAAATGAATGATTGGCATATAATTTGTACTTCTGGAAGATGTGCCCTGTTAGTTCTGTGGTTTCATGTACTCCAGTGTGAGAAATGCACAGGTAGTCTCATCACATAGGTTCAGTCTCATCACTCCCTTCTCTCCTTATATTTATGAAGCACCTACTATCTTACAGACATCTTATAAACCAACCTGGAAAGTTCAATCAGAGATGCAGGGGCAGAATCTGGAACTCTGGACACATGAAAGTTATGCTCTCTGAGTTACATATTTCATCTTTTTCTCTTTCCAGGGAATCAGTCCTACAGACACTACTCTTGCTTTGATTATCTATTTATTGCTGCATAGACTTAGTGGTTTCAGACAGTAACAATAACTTGTTATTATTGCCTGTCTTAGTTCTGTGAGTGAACTGGACAGTCAGGCTGCTCTTGTGCAAGGTGTCTCTGCTAATGTAGTAGCTGAGTCTAGTGTTCTCTCTCTTGTTGCTTTTTTTTTCTCCTTAATGACTTATTTTGAAGGACTTTTCAGTTCTCCTGGCTTCTGACTCTTTTCACTAAGCAGACATACTGGTGAAATTCTATGGGAAGTCTGCACACACACAGTAAAATAAAGGAGCACTCAGATTCAAAGAGTGCCCTGAAATATCACACTGCTTCAGCAATCAGCTTTCCTTGCCCTCATCATCTGGTGACCCCGAAAGAAGCAAGTTAAGAGATAGTTAGCATTTTTTTTTCTTTTTAAACTCCCAAGCTCCTGGATTTTAGTGAAGAATTTTACTGTGGATTTCAGCTTTTTTTAGAGTTATCACAAAGGCTTCTTCAACAATGACTGATACTGGAGTCACCTCAAGGCCTTCCTCACTATCATGTCTCACAATTACTGTTGCCTATGGCAAGAATCTCAGTGGGCTGTTGGCCAGAACACCTACAGGCTATGTCTCTGACTGGCTTGGCCTTCCTCACACTATGGCAGCTGGGTGCTAATGTCAAACATCCCAAGAGGAAGAAAGCAGGTGGAAGCTGTATTGCCTTTTCTAACTCAGCCTCAGAAGTTCTGTGGTTTCACTGCTGCTGTAGTCTTAGTCAAGGTGGTCACAAGCCCTGCCCTGCTTCAAGAGAACAGGAAACAGAATCCACTTCCTGAAAGGAAGACTGCCACATAATTGGCAGACATGTTTTAAAACCACTAATGCTTCAGCCCTTCCTTTGTGTAGCCCTGAAGGGTCTTCTGAGGGAGGGTTGGGGGCAGCCTCTTCATCTCCACAGTAAAATTCTCAGTATTGCTGATGAACCTTCCTCCTCACTGGGGTCTCAGGTGGCAGAAAATGGGGACAGCAGTGTTATGGTGATTGTCTTAGAACTGGTGGTCAAAGGGACCTGGTCCCATAACTGGGCTACATGTGCTATGTAAATCATTGAAATAATAGACTATTTGAAGCCAGAGTGAAAATGGTAAACCTTCACAGAGCATCAGTTAACTTGAACATTTAAGAAGAGAAAATTATGTAACTCACAGGACATTGAAGATATTAGTTTTATATTATAGCAAATAACCTGAATTTTAAATAATAAAAATAATACTAAGGAAATGTCACTTGCATGGATTCCCGTTGGGAGGCTCCCAGGCTCTTAGTGTCTGCATTCACTTTCCTATTCTATGTCGTTAGGCATCTTTGTGGAATATGTGATGGAGCACCGCTCTCTCTTGACTGTTGAGAATCAAGATGAGAATATTAGCTCTTAGTGGAGGATTCAAGCTTAGGTCTTACTAATTTTAAGATGTGCTTTTTTCATAATTCTCTCTTTCAGGACATTAGAGCAGGAACATTAGCTACTGCTGCTGTGGATTCTTGATTGTTTGTGCCCAGTTGTAAGTCCTCCATGCCCTTGCTTCCCTTAGTACTTTCTTTCTGCCTGACTTTTTGCATTTTTACTATGGACAATACTAGACTGTAGTAGCTATTGTTTATGGAGTTGCTATTTGCTTGTTCATTTTATTTGTTAAGCCTTATTTTCTGTCTACTTCTTCTTATAACAATGACATTTTCTTTTTGTGGGAAATTCTGCCTGATTTTATGTGGTTTTGGCTATACCATCAATCACGCACTCCCACCCCACCACTCTCTAGCAGTTCCCGTCACCTCCCTTGAACACAGATCAAAACATGTAAACTAAATTGAGTCACATCAGGAAACCCACTTTTTTTAGTTTCTATTGCTGCTGTAACAAGTTGCCACAAATGTAGTGCCTTAAAACAACAAAAATGTATTCTCTCAGAATTGTAGAGGTCAGAATCCAAAATTGGTGTCAGCCTGGCTGGTTTCCTTCGGAGGCTGTCAGGGAGAATCTGCTCCTCGTCTTTTCCAGCTCTGACATATTACCTGTATGGCTTGGCTGGTGGCTCTCCATCTTCAAAGCACATCAGTCCAATCTCTGCTTCTGTCATCACATCACCCTCTCCTTGACTGATTCTTTCTGCATCTCTTTGTAATGGATCTTTGTGATCACACTGAACCCACCTAGATAATCCAGGATAATATCCAGTCTCTTCATTTCATCATGTCTGCAAAATTCTATTTGCCAGTAAAAGTAACATATTCTCAGGTTACAGAGATTGAGATGCAGACGTATTTGTGGGGGAAGTCACTTTTCTGTATATAACCACCCTTCTGGGAAAGTAATCCCTCCCAAAGTGGACATGGGATCAAAAAATAAAACTAAAGCCTTCTCTGGGATTATTTTAAGACTGGGAGGAGAAGTTATTTTTCCTGCATGTGGCTAATCTTGAAGAAAATTATGTTGAGTCTGCTGGCAACTATCTTTCCTGTTACATGGAGGAAACTCATCAGGGGGTAATGAAGCCAAGTGATTGAAAATCATAGCCAAGAATATAGAAACAAAGGGCAATGATGATAATATTTGAGGGCCTGTATTCAACTACACTTGAAATCAGACCTAATCCTGACTTCCCAGGTTTAGGAACCAATAAATTCTCTTTGCTTGAGCTGCTTTGAGCTGAATTTCTATACTAATAACTCATCATGAATTTTTCTTAAACAAGAAGAAGGAAAAGGCAGTGAAAGGTAACTCAATTATTTTTCTGCCTTTTTTAAGGGGCATGATAACTATATTTGAATACAAATGAGGGTGAAGCTGTCAAAACAAGTCTATAAACATCATTAGGTTTTGTTTTCCTATGTCTATATTCTATCAAACTACAACAGAGAATAAGAAGCTAACTATATAAAGAAATATGAATGTTCCAGTAACTGGGTGCATTATTGAAATAATGTATTTCTTGACTTTTTACCACTGTTGTCTCATTTCCAAAAGGAAAGAAAAGAATATTTCTCTTTCATAAGAAGTCTATTCTTATAAGCTCCCTTGCCTAGAGGGAAGCTGATGGATTGTCAGCAGCTTTCTGTCTTTCGGGCTTGGAAATCCTTGGTTTGAAAGAGTAGATCCATCAAGAAATTATCATGGACTTGTCCTAAGAGGATGCAGTGTATCGAAGAAAGATGTTTAACAGAAGAAAGAGTGGAAAGAGTGGTCCAACTTCAATGGGAAGACATAGAATGGTGGATCACACAGGCCTCATTCCTTTAAGAGATAGAACTTTTTCCCACCTTGAATGCGGGCTGGCTTTTGGCTTGTTTTGGCCAACAGAATATGGAAGAAATGATGCCTTGTCAGTTTCAGGTCCAGTTTTTTGAGGACTGTCAGCTTCTTTTTACTCCTTTTTGGACTACCCCTTCTTAGGATACAGCCACCATAGAAGCAGCATGGACTAGACCATTAAGTGATAAGAAGCCCCCTGGAGAGGCCCTAGAGGGAGAGAAGACATCTTGGACATTCTAACTCCAGCAGTGCTTCCAGCTAAAAGAAGTTGCATGAATTTTCCCAGTCAATACCATATGGGACAAAGATGAGACTTTCTCGCCAAGGTGCACCCAAAATGAAGAATCAGAAGAAAACATCTGATTGTACTTTAAGCTATTAAGTTTGGGGGTCATTTGTTATGCTGCAAAAGATAACTGAAACAGACTGACTAAGACTGGTGGGAAGAGATTGATGGTGGATGTCATGGTGGCTGAGACTTGCATCTTATTCTGTCTCTATGATGCACTTTTATTCCACAGATCCTGCAAGTGGCAGAACCTTATACTGGAGAATGCTGCATGGTGGTCAGGAGACTGACTGCCATATGCCAGTCATCAGGAGCCATGGAAAAGGTTTCCGTGGCCACATCTGGCACAGAGGGTGGAGATATCGGATGGGTTGGACCTTTGGGGAAGTTCTTTAATAGGACATGTCCCTTTGCTTCTCCTTCCTGTCTGTCTGAAATTCAGATGACATGAGTAGCACTCCAGCAGTCATCTAGAATCATGAGATAATTTGTAAATGAAAATCATGCACTAAAAATGTCAGAGTAGAAAATTGGAAAGGTCCTGGGAATTAGATGACTATGGAGCTGCCATATCTGTACTCCTTACTTCCAGATTTCTTTCACTTGACAGAATAACCATTATTTGTTTAAGCCACTTTAAGTCTCAGTTACATAAAACTGAAGGCATTTCCTAACTGATACATCCTACAAAATGACAGAGGCTACATTTCCCACAGACCTTAGTTGGTTATGGAATGATCCATATTTAACATGATTTAGGAAAGAAAAGAAATGTGATCCTTTCTCAACCTTTGTTTCTTGAAGCAGATCTTTTAGTTACAGGTCTTTGGAAATAACAGCACAAGAACCTATAGAGGCATTATAGCCAATCAGGTTTGTCTTGCCTGAGGGTTTCAGCCCCAGGAAAGTTCACTATGTACTTGGTGAGACTGAGAAATAACAATGGAGTGTTCTTGAGGTAAAAGGGGGTTATACTCAGCTTTATTCTCCCAGCAGTAGGTCAAGCACTAGAATCATATCTGCATTCAGCTGTCTGTAGGTCCATAATCTACCTCCATCTGTGCCCCCACCCAGAGCACTGGGCAGAGTCCTTTGTACAGTGACTCAGTCAACAATAATAGTTCATTGCCTCCCAGTGTGGAAGCATTAGCCTAGCAGTAGACTAAATATATCATCAAGTAGTTTTAGGTCAGGTGAGGATCCTGGCCATAGGAATTTCCATTTTCTCCACAAGATTTCTTATATACACACTGCAGATGTGAGGAAAGCTTGAAATTTAAATAGATGTAAATCATGGTTTGAATCCTAGCTCCTATTTAGGTGACTTAATTTCTCCAAACTGAATATTCCTATGGAAAACAAAACAAAACAAAACCCAAAAACAAAAATGGGGATAAAGTACCTCACTGAGTTCTGGAGATAATTTAATGAAGTACCTCATAAAACACAAATTACACTCTCTGGCATATAGGGAGTCCTCAGTAAATGACATTGTTCTAGACTGTGTATAACGGAGAGAAAGGAAACTTTCACAGAAAAAGAAAAAACTAAGAGCAGAGAGATACCAGTTAGTATCGGTGTGCTAGAGAAGATAAGATTCAGATGTTATGATAATGATTTTTAAAGCTCTGCTTTCTGTAAATCTTCAGAGATACTATATATAACAAGGAGATACTATAGTTAGCAGGTTATTAAACCAGCTACTTAACCAAACACCCAGCTATATGTTCAGGATCTGAAAGCAAACAAAACCTCAAACCTAGGCAACTGTAAAGTAAACAAGCCAGTATGAATGAAGAATTAACTTTCAGTTATTCCTTCAGTAAATATTGATTGAGCATGGAACCCAAGCAGTGGAGAACACGACCCACCAAGACCTACCTAGTGGCAGACGCAGGCAAAATGTGTGTGGATGACAAGTACTGTCGGATACTGAGAAATGTATTAAGAAAACACTAAGTGGCAAAAAGACAGAGAGGGGTCAGAGGTGTGCTTTTTAAAATAGGCTTCTCAGGTCTAAAATAGTATTATCTAAGATAATGTAAATTAAGTATATAGAACTAAAAGTTGCTTGATTACTTATTCTTCAAATGACCATTGGTTTTGTTTGAAGGGTCTTGAGGGGATGCTGATCAATATTTTCTTCTCTATGGAAAGATCTGACACAACAGGTAGTGAATACTTGTTCTACCACTTACTGACAGCCCTTAGACTAGTTATATAATTTCTCCAAGCCTCATTTTCCTTAACCATAAATATGAGACCATGATATCGAATTCACAAGTTCAAAGAGTAAGTTATGTGGAGTGCCTGGCACACTTTCAAAGCTCAAAGAGTATTTGTTCCTTCCTCTTTCCCTGACATGGAATTTAACAAAAAGTAAAGCCAGACAGATCATCTGCAGCAAGACAAGATTTCTGATGGTTGGGGTGATGACTTTGAACTAAGCTTCTGATGGTGTTTGTGGATAACCAAGCCATTTGGAGAGATGAGGCACATATGCGTATCCTTTAATTAGAATAAAGACAATGGGTTGGGTGTAGTTCCTTCACATTCTTTCTAGCTCTGTGGTTCTGAACCTGGTTTCTGCAGTTTCTTCTTCAGACTAGAAGTCAGAGGTTTCCAGATGTGAGTTCACTGACTTTTGCAGGCCCTCCTGAATTAACAGTCATATGAGAACTTGTTATAAAAATAGATCCCCTGGTCCCAGCTCTAGATATTTTGATTCAGTAGATTGGAGCTGAAGCCTAGAAAAGTCACGGATACAGAATTGTATCAAATTCCATTTTAGGTTGGTCTTTTACTTATAATGAAAATCTTTTTTTCTTTGAGACCCTTGTGCAATCTTTGATAATCATTTGCCTTAAATCTGTGTCTTGCCAATGGGTTTCAGCCCCAGGCAAGTTCACTATGGATTCAATGTGACCAAAGAAATGACAGTAGAATGTTTTTCAGGTGAAAGGGGTATGCCCAACTTTATTTCCATGGTGGCAGGTCAATCACTAAAATCTCATTCACTCAGAGCGAGTCTGTGTGCAGCAAGCTGGTTTCTGCCTCTGGGCCTCTTGGCCCACATAGCCATCCTCTGGGCCTCTTTCCTTGGCACTGCCACTACTCCAGCCTCTGCTTTTCTGCTGCCTTGCAGACGTGCCACCATGTTGCTCAGAGCACTGGGAGGAGCTCTTTATATAGAGTCAATAGCAATATACTGCCCACATGTGTGTAGTGAGCTAGCCAACCAGGGCCAGGTGAGAATCCTGACCACAGGAACTTTCATTTTATCCACAATCTGTAAAAGGAAATTAATAAAAAGCTACAGCAGTATTTCCTAACATGCCCTAATACACCTTCCTTGCATAAGTTCTACTTTCATTTCAATCTATTTACTATTTATTCAGAGACAAATTCTCAAGGGCAAATTTAAATTTTCACTTCCATCTTCAAGTGGATTGTGTACAAACCAGTAGGTAATTTCCTAAAACCCTTTTCTTTTTTGAATTTTAGCCTAGAGAAGGAAGCCACTGCCCTTAGCCTGGTATTTAAAATTCATATTTAAAGACCCTGAAAACATGAACTTTTCAGTAATTGCCATTGGTATGATTGGGCAAATAATCGAAAAAAAAGTTAGATCTACACTTCACACTGTACACTGGCCTAAATGCCTAATGGATCAAATATTTAAATAAAAAAATCACATACAATTAACAAACAACACATAGATAAATTCCTTTATAAGATTTGAATAAGGAAGGTCTTTCTATGACTCAGATTCAGAGGCCATAAAAGGTAAACTAAGTTAAACCATAAATTCTGCATGGCAAAAATACAACACCAAAAATATGCTGAAAGACAAACAATAAACTGGGAAAAACATCTCCAGCTCATATTACAAATGGGAACCAATGACCCTAATATAGATAGACCTCTAAGTGAAAAAGTTATGTATTATTTTCTTTTTTTAATTGGCAAGGCACAGGAACAGATACAGAAATGAAAAACAGAAGTGGTCCCTAAAAGTTATGAAAAGATGTTCAAAATTCCTCATAATGAAATAAATCCAAGTTATCAAGGTACCGTTTCTCACCTAGTGGATTGGTAAAATCTAAATTTGCCTTCAGGCAGATTCATTTCTTGCTAGTGGGAATGGATTTGGTTCAACTCCCACGGAGAGCAATTTGACACTAATAATCAAAATTATAGCTGCATTTGCCCTTTGAGCAAGCCCACTTCTGGGTATTTATATTACAGATATTCCTTTTCTTGAGCAAGTGTGTATGAGGTTTTTTGTTCCAGCTTTGTTTGTTGAAACGGTCCAAGTGCCCAGTAAGGGAGGATTAGTTATATATCTGATATACATTCAAATAATGGAATCCTTGCCACTGAAAACATGTGGTCGCCATTTACAAGTATGGACCACCTCCAAGATATGTAGTTCCACAAAGGCAGCAAGGCCCAGAGAAGTGTGTTAGGCTACATTTTGTGTAGTAAGGACAAGGGAAAAAATGTACATTCATACTGCCTTGTATTTGAATTAAAAATCTTTGGAATAAAATTGAGAAAATGGTTGAAGATGAAGGAGCAAGTTGGATTCATGGGTGAGAGGGCATGAAACTCTTGTTTGTTTTGCAATCACCATGTGGTTAATAGTTTTATTTGAAAGAATATATCTGACAATAGTTTTTTAACACTGGTTCTAACAATGGGGCAGGAGACTTTTCACTGTTTTCCTTTCCATACTGTTTTGTTTGTGAACCAGATGAGTGTATTACCCTATCTAAGATATAAAGTAGAATTTAAAAGCCTGTGACAAAGCAACAATGACAGGATCTCATGCGGATAACAGTGTTTTAAATAAAAATAACAGACTAAACTGAGGAAAATGTAGATCATCCCACACCCAATACAGGAGGAATACTAGAAGACTGTGGTTGTCTGGCCAATGGGTTTCAGCCCCCGCAAGTTCGCAATGGATTCAATGTGACCAAAGAAATTGACAGCAAAAGGTTCTTGGGGTGAAAGGGTTATACCCAACTTTATTTCCAGGTGGCAGTTCAGTCACTAAAATCCCATTCACCCAGAGTGAGTCTGCATGCAGCAAGCCGCTCTCTGCCTCTGGGCCCCTCTGCCTGCACAGACATCCTCTGGGCCTCTCTGCTCAGTCGTCCCACACAACCATCCTCTGGGCCTCTGTCCTTGGCACTGCCACCACTCCAGCCTCTGCTCTGCTCTCCTGCAGCCTTGCAGCTGTGCCACCATGTGGTGCCCAGAGCACTGGGCAGAGCTCTTTATAAATGGTCAACAGCCATGTATTGCCCACAGGTGTGCAGTGAGCTAGTCAACCAGGGCCAGGTGAGAATACTGGCCACAGAAACTCTCATTTTATGGTAAACAGTGTGGTAAACAGACTGTAGGGGCTTCAGACAGATTTTCCAGGATGAGAGGGCACCAGCCACGAACCATGCATACTTAAAGATGTTATTTTTTTTTTCCTGAGACAGAGAAATCAATCCAGTGACATGTTATTTGAAACAAGTTCAAAACCACAAAGAAAAGGTGTTACTAGTCCTCAACTGTGTATTTTGGCTGCAAGTAACAAAAAAACCTTTTTACAGTGTTGTAACAGGAGGAAGCAGGCCTCTGACATTGCGTCAGAAACTCAGTAATATCACAAAATTGCTTCCAAAGTCCAAGACATAAACATATGCCTTTTTTAGGAGGATGAAAGGAGGAAAGGAGTGCCAGCCACTGTTTTTATAAGAAAAAAAGAAAAAACAATAACTTTGCCCAAATCCCCAGCACACTTTTCTCTTGCTCATTGGCGTAACTGTGTCACATGGCAATTCCTAAATGTAAGAGCCTAGGCTGGGAAGGTGTTCAGTTCCTGACAGAAGCAGAAGAGTGCTGCAAAGGTGAGTCGGTTAGCTAGTCTGTAATGTCTGTCTGCCTCCTAACGGCAGGCCATGTGGTGATGGACACACTCGACCCATGGCCACTTCAGGTGACCACTTCAGGTGCCACTGCTCCGTGTGCTCCCAGTGTGGGTTATTAGATCCCCAATGGGAGGCTTATTTTAAGGATGATTCCTCCTGTATTAAAGGAGGATGGAATAAGAGATTTCTTTGACTTTCTTGGGCCTCTACCCTTTAGGAACTGCCCAGCTGTTTCCTGCAGCTGTCAAATAATAGTGCTTTTAAAATAGCACTATTGAACCCTCATGCTCATTTTATTTTTATGATATTTTTAACTTTAAAAGTCATTACCAGTAAGCACTTCCATACCCTTTGGAGAAAGTCTGTTCACTGAATATTCTAATGGTCAGTGTGGCACACTCTTCAAGAATCTCTTAATGGTAAGTCTGCCTGGCTTAAGTTAGAATATTTCGTACCTTTGGCAGTTTGGGAGGCAGTTCTGTTCATCTGACTATTAAAGATTTGCACATGACCTTTCAGCCCAATGAAATTAGTGTAAGCAAAGCCTTGTAAAATGGAAGACAATTCTCTTAATCAGGAAATAGAATTTTAATAAGGTGTTTATCTGCCATTGTCCCAAAGCACGCCTTCTCTCAAACAAGTTTATATTACACTGAAAAACGATTTAAATATTTTCCTTATTAAAATTCAGTGTTGAGAATGTTTTGATGACCAGCTTTTTCAAGAAGCTTAACATTGCACAGCCATTCAGAAAACTGATATATATTTTATAACAATCTGGTGCAGGTGGCATTCCAGCATCATGACAGCCACGACAGACTGTCATGTTTGATGACTTTTTGCTAAAGTTCCTTCCAGCTCCATCTCACGTTCCGTGATTCTAAGGTTGTCCATGTTTAAATAGAAGCCACAGTTGATTGAAATTCTGAACTTGCCATTTGTTTGACCTTAAATTCAGGTCTATGCGACCTGATTTCAGGGTGAGAAAGTGCCCTCCCTCAATATTTATTCCAACTGCTTTCTGATATCTGATATTCCTACAAGAGGGGGCAGTTTTTTCATGTCATTATTGAAGGATCCTTCAAATGTAGATTCCCTTGGAAGAGGTATTGTCTAAACTTAATGGGAAATAGCCTTGCTCATTCTAGTGATAGAGTTGGAGTGAGATTCAGGAATGGAAAAACAAAAGGGTGGAAAGAGCCCTTCCCAGGGTATTCTTCACTCATTTCAATACACATTTCTGAAGGGAAGGACAATCATCCACCCTAGAATTCATAGTCTATCTACTCATTTGCTCATTTGACAAGTTTTTATTGAGGAATTGCCATGCAAAAGATGCCTGTTTAAGGAGGATGAAAGAAGGGTCAGTGTTGGAACTGAGAATATCAAAGGCTTGGCAGCAATAGTTGACAATGATTTTAGAGCCAAAGAAGCCTGTGTTTTAATAACATTTAGACATCTCATACTGAAAGCAGATGCAGACTGCGCGGAGTGTGCGTGGTGGACTCACACCCCTGCCTGTCCAGCAGCTCTCCTCACTCCCTGACATGCAACTTGAGCATTTCTGCTCGAGGGATTAGCACCCTCATTGAGTGGCATCCCTTCTGAAGAGCTGCCACTTATGCAGCTTGTTGTTTCACATGAAGACACCTAATGTTCACTTAGTGGTCCAATCACAGACATTGACATCCAACTTCCAACAACAATGTTCCACTGGGCCAAGTGGGGTGGGCTTGGGAGGTGTGCTATCTGGTACCAGAGTTGCAAATTGATATGTCTACAGGAGCACTTAAATGAAGTGACACAGTGGGGACCAAGGTGAACTGCACTAATATGCTTCATCAAAAGGAGACAGCAGCTCTTCAACTCCAGCTTACTGCTGCCCTAATGTTCACATTTTTTTTAAAGAGAGGCCATAAATCTATATTTTTATGGTATTAACTAATTCAAACCTTCAACAATTTGGGAGCCAAACATAACATACCTGTGGGCTGGCTGTCACTATGAAATTCCTGTATTACAACTCTGATTTTGCAGCTTCCTGAGAATTTCATTCATTGATCAAATTTATATTTTTAAAATTTCATTCTATGTAACTGATTTTGGTTTTATACATCAATAGCACAATGGAGGAAGAGCTGAGAGAGAAACATTAAAGGGTTCCAAACCCAAACACCATCCTAGAGATGCACTATAGTTATAGTACAAGTAAATAATGTGCATATTACATTCATTAATGATGAGATCAGTCACTTACTATACTACATTGCCTCTGGTAAGTTACTTAACCTCTGTTTCAATTTCCTCATCTGTAAAATGGGCATATATTAGTATCTACTTTAAAAAGTTTTTGTGAGAACTAAATGAGATAATGCACATAAACTATCATGCAGAAATAATAATACATACTGTTGAGGTTATGAGGGGGACCCAAAACAACACTGCTCTTCATTAGCCCAAGATCTGAACCAGTTAAAATATAATAAAGTTATTCCATGGCAAACTAAAGTATCTCCATTATTAACAATAAGGACTGGGTTGCATGATATAACTTATTCTGACCAATGGCATAGGCTTGCTGACTACCTACCTCCTGTTCTTGGCCTTGCAACAAAATTTTCCTTTCAGAGGAGCAGACACTTAACCCAGGGTACTAATTGCCCTTGGCCCAAGTGCAGAAGAAAGAGACCAGACTTAGTATCTTTGTTCACTCCCACTTTTGATATACTAGCTCCATCTAAATGAGAAATGTTGACCAATAGTAGCACTCCATCTCCACAAGAAGCCAAGGATATTGAAGGTAGGTCCTCCTCAAGGGAAAAAAGGCAAGGAGTAAGGAAGAAGCATTTTCCCTAAGATTTAGTAAGTGTTCAATAAGTGGTACCTATTATTATCATTAATATATAGAACATTGACAATTTTCAGTTTGATAGCTTTTTAATGAATTGCAAGATGAGTCCTCTCCAAATGAATCACTGTATCCCCAAATTGGAATTCCTCAAACTGTGCTCTTTTGGTTGCTATTGGAGCTGGGAAAAATGGATTCTAGGCTCAAATAACTTAGGGAAAATACAGATTAATGAATAAAAGTTTTCTTCACCATAGGACATCTTACAGGTTTTTATATGCTATTGTGCACCTGACATGTTGATAACTATATATATAATGAATGCCTCTATTTCAAATTTATTTGTGCTAGTCCACTTTTCTCCTGGCATATTTACTGACATTCCAGGAAAAAGGTTCTGTGGATGATGATTAAGGAAAGGCTTGTTTACATTAATTTTAAATTGACAATTCATCCAGCTACTTAGGAAAACAACATTAACTATTATATATTGTATATGTCAACTTACACCAACTTACAGCAAACAAAATAAACATATAGAAAACAAAGCAAAGTACATTTTATAAAATGTTCCTGCCTTAAAAAAAAATACACACACACACATATATATATATTTGAACCAGAAAGGCAAAGAAAAGTGGCTAAGCTTATTTTCTCTTAGGCAAAGACTTATTCTTTGGTTTGGATTACCAGTGGCCTTTGTCATCATCAGCCAGGTGTTACTTTCTGTGAGTGGGCTGGGTTCTGCATATGGTACACAATACACCTGTGTTGAAGGAAAGAAGATTTGAATCTGGGGGCCTATCAAATTTATGTTTCTAATTAAAGCCAAAGAGTCTTAAGAAATTAGTTTTGAGCTGGCATTTTATTGTTTTCCTCCCAAAGTTTTCTTTATAATAATAAAAAACCTGGAGGTTACAGACTTCTAATTCCTTGTAATTCTTGTTCCAAATGTTGTATTCATAATTATGTGTTTAAACATTAAATTCTGAATATTTTTTGGTTTCATTCAACCAGTTTACTCTGGCTTTGCACTTGGCTGGTATAGAGGTCTAACCAGATTTTAAAACTGTGGAAAACAATTATTCTTGCAGTTTCTTTGTCTGACACCACGTTTCAACGTTGGTGTTCTTGGTAATTAAAAAAAAATACAGCAACTAATACTTATCGAGTGTGTGCCAAAAACATTATTTCATTTGATCTTCACAAATGTCTTCTTAAAAAGATGCAATTATTTTGCCCATTTTGCAGATGGGAACTGGGGATTATAGGAAGGCCAAATAGGTCCAGACCACCCAGTTTGTACAAAGCAGTGGCTTGTTGGGAACTCCGGCCATCTGTACCACATTCTGTCCCTTAACCATCATGTCCAGTTTAAGAGTACTTGGAGATACAGTTCTTTAAACCCCTATGATTTTTCAAGGTCTTTGCAGAGTCATAAATTTGCGTGAATCCAAACACACTTTGTTTACTGTTCACATGAATGAGTTTATATTTGGTAACTCCCAGGGCTCTCTCTATAATTTAAAAACCACAACATTCAAACTGTCCTGGAAGGGAAAGATTAATAGGAACAATGCTGTTTAATTGGGCCAACATGAGTAGCTGAATAAAAAAAGAAAAAGACTAGTTCATTTGACAATGGGATGCTCTGTGGATGAAAATGCAGATTGTGTTCCTGGGGCTTTAAGTAGAAATGGAAGTGATACATGCCAAAAATTCATGCTGCTCGAAAAAATGATCATGGATACTTTACAACGGAGGCCATGGTAAAATAAAAGCAGAAATGCTAAGGCCTCAGATATCTGAAAACTGCTTTCAAAACATTTGCCACAAATTATGATTTATTGTATATGGGGACCTTTGGGGATGGGACAGGATTTATGCCTTACCTGATATGAATTCTGAAAGGGCACATGATCACAAATGAGGACAAATTACTTCTTCAAATGCAGAAATAGTCCCTCTTTCATTTACGTATGTTGGGGTTTTTATTTTTCCTTCTCTCTGTTGTCAAAGCTATAGAAATGCTATATCATGTGAAACAGATTATCGTCTGTGAAATCATCTGAAAGTATATTAAAGCCACATTGTGACTTGGCATGGAATGTTTCTTACTTTGGGGGTGGGGATATTATAATTCATGATTTTAATAATCAAATATTCAGGAATGAGTATCAAGTTCGATTTTCTAGGAAAAAGACCAAATCATGCTCCCCTGTTCTCCTTTCCTCCCTCTGCCCGCGCAAAAGGTTTTCAAGTAACAGCTTCTTGAGCTTTTACCAAAGCTGCCATCTGAGATACTAACATGCCTGAAATAGAGTTCCTGCCTTCACAGGATGCATGGTTTTATGGAGTATCTCATATGCACATCAAATATCTATCTCACAAAGGAGGACTGTGTCAAGGGCTCTAATAGAGGACTAAAACTTGGTGGGACCCAGAGGAGGCAGTTTAAGCCAGCCTGAGGGTATTATAGATGATGTCATGGAGGAAGAGACATTTGAACTTGTGTTAAAGAATAAGCAAGATTTTGACCAGTAGAAAAAGTATTAATTAGGTAGAAATTTCAAGCTTAAAAATAGCTTAGCAAAAAGGAGTGGTGGGACTTGCAGGTTAAGGCTACATTTCCCAGTTAAAGGTAGGCAAATCTAATTGAAAAACAAAACACAGATATATTTAGTTCAGACTCCACCTGTGTATTGCTAGTATTCAACCCTTGGGTGAAAGATCATAGGGCACGAGTCCACAGCCGACACACCCCACCTACCACTCAGAGCTGCAAATCAGTCTTTTTAGTTACCTTGTCTTAAAATATGAGCAGATAATCAGATACCTGAGAAATCTTAACATAAAAGATATAAACTTTAAAAATAGACTATTTGCAGAAATCAAAACTATGCATGAACACAAAAACATCAAAAGGAAAATTACAATTAATATCCTTAGAGAGATGAAAAAAAGATATTGCACCCTTGAAGCATGAGCAGAATGCTATTATAAATGGAATTTTTTTAAAAAAAGTTCTTTTTTTAAAATATAAACTGTGAGAGCAGATAAAAGAAAATTTTAAAATTAATTTTCTTTTTTAAAAAAAAAGAGAACTCTTAGAAATAAAAAACTGTGAGTGCAGATAAAAGCAAATTTTAAAATTAATTCTGTAAAGTAGAGAAAAACTCCTGTGAAGCAGACAGTATTAGTTTGCTAGGGCTGTCATAACAATGCTACAGACTGGATGCTTAAACAACAGAAATTTATTTTCTCACAGTTGTGAAGGCTAGAAGCTGAACATCAAGCAGCAGAGTTGGTTTCTTTTGAAGCCTCTTTCCTTGGCTTATAGATAGCTATCTTCATGTTCACATAGCATTCTCCCTCCAAGTGTATCTGTGTCCAAACTTCCTTTTCTTATAAGGGCACCAGTCATATTGGATTAGAGCCTCAGTGACCTAAGTGTAATTGAACAGCCTCTTTAGAGACCCTGTCTCCAAATATAGTCACATTCTGAGGTACTGGTGGTTAGGGCTTCAACATATGAGTTTTGAGGAACACAATTTCAGCCTATAATGTAGACCAAAAAGACTTAGGGATGGAAAACTGGAGTGAAAAGTAAAGGATGGTCGACGGCTGTTAAAGAAGATCCAATATCTGAAAAATTGAGCTCCACAATAAAAGAACAGAAAAAAAAAGTGAGGAGAATGTCATTAAGAAGAAATTTAAGAACATTTCCCAGAATTACAATGACCCAAGTTTCAAGATTAAAAGGCACTATGAATATGCAAGAAAATGAATGAAAATAGACTGACACCAAGGCATTTGTATTGTATTGAATTTCATATGAGAGTGTAATAGCCAGGTGAGATGTATGCTCAAATTTATGTAACTGAGCTCTAGCGAGAACCCTACAGGTGATATAAAGGTGAGAGTCTTGGATGATAGTTGGTGGCATACATACTTACATACAATAAAAAGAGTACGAAAGGAGAGTACATAATGTAAGACAGGAAGACATTTTTAGCACCACAGGAGCACCGCTATTTAAGAAATAGTCAGAGGATTAGATGGTTGTGAAAAAAGTGAAAAGAAGTAGCAAAACAGGCAAGAAGAAAACTATAAGACAAGTACTAAGAAGGAAAGATCCAATTAAGGCAAGAGAAAACACAGAAGAGTGGGGATAATTAATAGAACAATAAGCTTGAGATGAGGAGAGAACTTCAGAGGAGGAACGCTAGCTCCTGCAATTCAATAGGATAGAAGAAGAAAAAGACAGATGCAAATACAGTAAGCTTTAACTTAGATGGCAATGAGGAGATACAAGAAACCAAGGGCATCTGCTTAGTGTGAAAAGAAATAGTGGGTTTGGAGGCCAGAGGGAAATAGAGAATGCTTGAAATTAACATGAGAAATAAATATTCCCTTTGTAAAACATGAGAATAAAGATTATTGAGAAAATAGCAAAGGATTTCAGGTAGCTTTGAGGGCTCAAGTGATGTTGGAAACTATGTAATCTGTGTTACATTATTTTCACCAGCAGCCTAAATCTCAGAGTTAAATCCATCAGGCCTCACCACATCTTTAGTTTCCTTGGTGTTCTCCATCTACACTATCACTTCCATGGCATTTATCATTTCCATCCATTACCTTGATGCAAAAATTCCTGTCATCTTCCCCAGCCAGGAGTAGGTAGTGGTGGGTATAGTTACTCAGGATTCACTTGAAAGATTTCTTGTCTTGGATAGATGGGAAGACCTGGTAACTCTAGAAATAGTCCGTGGCTAAATTTCATTCTAGTTGGCACACATACATAAAACAACATTTTTTGAAAGTTGAGAATGACAACTGAGACTGTCGATGACAATAAGATGACAGACAAACTAAGTCAACATGATTTTGTTGTTTACTTCAGAAAAACTGTCTTGGGAAAAGAAAACTAAACTGGTATATAACTTCACTATTTGCTTCAGGAAATTCCTACAAAGTAGTTGGAGATGGCAATTCACTCATCTGGGAAAATTCTTGCTTATCAAACAACTATTTGTGTATCAAGGCTTGTTTCAGGACCTTGGTGTTGCTGTGCCCACCAATTCTAAACTTTTATATAAACTAGCCCTGCTGAATCCCAGTTGGTTCCCCAACTTGAAAGATCTGCCTAAACCCCTGTAAGTATCCACATCTGACTTCCCCATTGCTAAGATTCTGTCAAGGTTCATACTTCGGACTGTTAAACAAGGGAAGTATGTAGAGATAGAGCTGAAGCAAATCATCGAAATTCAGCACTCAGCAGTTCTTGACTGACTCTCTCTCTCAAGGAACAGATTCAAATATTTTCAATTCTCCAAACTTGTATCTACTCTTCTCTGATAGATGACTCATTATAGAAGTTCCTCCCATCTAAACACTCCTCTTGCTGAATTCATTGTATTCTCCTTCACCCTCACCTCCCACAAAAATTCAGTTACAAACATCTGTTGATTCTACCTACTACATGGCTCTCAGGTTCATGTGCTCTTTATCTCCACCACAGCCCATTCTCATCCAGCTCACCGAGCTTCAACAACAGCATCTTAATCCTTTGCCAGTGCTTTCCATCATTTCCACAGCATGGTACCTGTGGTACACAATATTTATATTGCACTGATGTCAAAGGAGATGCTTGCTTATGGCTGGAGACACCTGGACACAGATCTATCTATTGCAGCCTCTTCCTAGCTGTCCCAAAGGATGAAGGGGTTGATATCTTGATGCATCTACAGATGCAGATGGTGTGTCTGTCCTGAACACTTCATAGATATCTTGGTGCCAGATTCATCTTGGTGTGTTAGCATTTTGAGAATTTATTCACCTTACAATACCAATTCTTAGCAGTGTGCCTATCGCATACTAAGTACCTAATAGGTATTGAATTGATACAAACTAATTTCTGCAGCTGATATCTTGAAACACAGATTACTCATGTCACAAAAAGCAGAAACTTTTGGGGATCCATTACACAGCCCTACTTCCATGGACAGTCTCTCAAAGTCCTCTCTTTCCCTCTTCACAAGGCACCTTTTCAATCTTACCTGGAATTCTACTTGTAAGATGCGTGGTATATCACTTAGGCTCCTGGAACATGCTGTGCATTCTTGTATTTCTGAACCCTTTCTTATGTGATGCCCTCCTCTCAGCCTCCCCTCGGGATGCCCTTTATCTTGCTTTTGGCCTGAGGAAACTTGACAATCCTTTAAAACCCAACTGAATGTCACCTCTTCATTTAAATCTTCTCAGAATGAATCTCTCCTTTTTTATGTCTTTCTATAGAACTTGGTTAACAGTCTGTAGTGGAGATTCAAAAAAATCTTGTTAATGGTAACAGAATTCTTGGGGAAGAAATTGCCTTTGTTTGGGGTATGGTCTTAATAATCCCCCAAACAGATAAGAGGAGAGCAAAAGACCTGGCAATAAAATGACTGGCCCAATTGCTGTACGTGAGAAATGAAGAGGAGTTAGTGGGTGCAGTGGGTAGGGAGGTTGAGAGAAACAGCTGAGTGATGCGGCAGAGCAGCCCTAAGGGTAGGGATTGGAACACTGATACTCCATGTTCAGGTGTTTGTGTCATTGTGATGTACATCCTGTCTGCATTTCTAAAGCTTTCAGTGCAGTATGCCACACTGTAAAGCCTCATAAGAGTGAGTTTTTATTTTTATTTTTGAAAGGCACATTTGCTTTGAGAATGGTGGAAATAAAGGTATATTTACAAAGCAGAGTGAAAAACAAGAGGGCAGCAAAGAAGAGCATGAAGGGCTGAAGGTGTTCATGAATTACAGGCGAAACTGGTGATTTAAGTCAATCTTCTCTAGGTCTCAAAAGAGGGCAACACCTTAACTGCTCTCTAGGTGTCACCTCAGTTACAGAAATTATCATAATTCTTTTAGATTATAGATGATTGTAAGTGATATGTATAGTGTCTGGGGACAGGACTACACAGAAACATGGTTGCCTCTGCTCCACTCATGGATATGGAATGGGGATAGGGACAATTCATAGAGGTGGGGTTCTAGGCAGAAAAGCAATGGTGTCTGTGACAATGACTTTCTTCGTGTAACTCAACAGTAATTGTTAATATCACCTATTGGACTCTTGTCTGTAAACGAAAGATCTAACAGCTTAGAGCTTGAATGAAATACTCTGTGTAAAGTACACAGAACTCTACCTGTAATTCAGCAGAGCTCAGAAATAGACTATCTCTTCTTTCCACTCTCCTTTTTCCATTCTCCTTCCCTCTGTTCTTTAAGTCATAAAATTGCCCATACTAGAGACTTGAAAGGAGTAAAAATTTTACAGAATCATATTGTATTTTTTTTAAGATAAGTGACTGAAGGATGAGGCTGCACATGTATTGTAAAAACGAAAGGATCTTCAACTGTTTTTCTATTTCCCATTCTGACTCCTGGGTTAGGCATTGTGGTTAAGGCAGTTAGTCTCAGCAGGTCCTTTTAAAATGCTTTCCTCTGACCTGGGAGGTTAGCATCCAATGACTCCTGAGTGGGGCAGTATTTATTGGAAGAGCCAGCAGGGCCTTGAGGGAATATGATAAGATCAGGTTTGTCACATCTACATGCTCACGAGGCATTCACCTGGCATTTATTAAGATCCTACTCTGCCAGGTGTTGCCTGGGTGCCTGGATTTGAAAAGCTTGCCCTTTCTGCCCATGGGAAGCCTCTGCTTCTGTGCATGGAATGTGTGGGCACAGGAATGGTCCTGTGTGTGAGGGCTGGGTGAGGCCAGAGCAGGGTACTGAGGAAAGCATGCTGTTGAAGTTATGAGAAGGGTGAGCCTCAAAGGCTCAATTTACTTATGCCTTAGAACAGTCCTGATGGTAGAGAACAAAGTATACTCTGCCCTTCAGTGGTTCTGTGATAAGGTCAGGGTGAATATTTCTGTTGTGTCTGTGCTGTTAGGAATCAACTTCAAAACAAAGCACACTGAAAAATTTATGGGGAAGTTTGCATAATATCTTGAAGACAGAAATTGCCTAATAGACACAAGAAACAATGTCCTATTAAGGAAATGAGAACTTTGAATCTAGGCACCATGGGTCTAATCCAATGGTGAAATACAGTATGGGTTCCTGTTGGGCTTTTGTTCTGATTGTCCATGGTAATATACCAATCCCCTAATTTGTCACAGTGAGACTCTGCCCATTTCAGGAAAATACAATGTGGAGCTGCAACAGACTTGAGACATCATCTAGTCCAAGTCCCTCAATTTAGAAGAGAAACTGAAGCATGTGGAGATAAGTAACTTGTCCAAGGTCACAGACTCCTCCATGG
Source organism: Manis javanica (assembly GCF_040802235.1). NCBI lineage: Eukaryota > Metazoa > Chordata > Mammalia > Pholidota > Manidae > Manis > Manis javanica. The sequence continues at coordinate 148,378,314 of NC_133158.1, forward strand.
CAGAACTCTTCCCTTTCGCAGGTGTTAGTAAGAAACAGCAATAAGATTATTTTGATTTTCTATTGTCAATTTATCTATGTATACTCATAAATAAGACATAGATTTTTCTGCTATCTTTTCTCCACTTCTATCAAAACCAAGTTATTTGTTGGTGTTGAGATCCTCTGTGATTCAGGCTCGGATTGTTTGAAATGGAATTCATTACCCTGGGAAATGTGAATTCTTCCCTTTTCTTTGCACCGTTCCTTCTTTTTCTGTAAATAGTTATCTTGACATGGTTTATTACTATGTATTTCAACCATTCCTCTAGCTATTCTTACCATTAGATCTTGATTTTTATTAAGTACCAGGTGGTAGGCAGCTGCTGTGCTCGTTTTTGCTTCATCCTAATTTTTGAGTTCCTTTTTTATTAGCCTGGACTGTTTTGTATAGGCTGTCTTAATGGCTTGGCCTAAATCCAAATTACAAAGTAGGCTTATAATTAGGTAGATGCTTGCCAAATCCAGTTGAGTTCAGAATGAAACATGGCTTTTAAATATTTTTCACTAATTTTCATTACTGGCCTTATATGACAACTTTATTTGTAATCTTGGATTGTTTTAAAAAAAGTTATCTCATAATGATCAAGGCTGGGAATGCCAAGTAATTCTGTTTGTTCTTCATGGTACATAAGACACAGGCATTCAAAGGACAAAGGGATTATTATGTTAGTTTTATACATCTTAATAAAGCTGGTATCTCACAGACATTTATTGCATAAATACCCAGGTTTATTAGTGTTAAGAAAGAAACTGTATCTTCTCTCTATAGACTCAAATGATAGATAATAAATAATCTTTTTAGCTTTCAGGTCATTCTGTGATGAGAGATATTTTAGAAGTCTGTGTTACAACAAATATGGCTTTATTTTGACTGTTGCGTAGCATGTTTGTGAGCTTACTGAGAATTTCCCAGGTTGACAAAGTGTTCACAAAGGTCAGCTCAGATTATCTGCACTGACCCTTAGATGACTTTCCAAAGAAGACCTGGAATCCTAAGAAGTGAGCAATATAAGTTGGTACTTGCCCGGCTGGGCTGAGTCTGGGTTTACAGACCATGTGTTTTCTTGCTTTCTGCTCAGGCTCAGAAGTTCCTTGAGCAGAAAGTCCTTTTGAAGAAATGCTGTTCTAAATAGTGACTCTGTGGCATGATGGGCAGTGACTGTAATGGGGTGTGTGTGGGGGACACGATAACAGAGGTGAATGTAGTAACTACATTGTTTTTTCATGTGAAACCTTCTTAAGAATGTATATTAATGATACCTTTAAGTCTTCTTAATCTTCTTAATAAAAGAAAAATAAATGGAATCATACAATAAATAAATAAATAAATAAATAAATAAATAAATAAATAAATAAATAAATAAAAGAAGAAATGCTGTTCTTTTCACAAATGCCTGAGTAGTGTCTCCAGCTGGCTTACCCTTCTGGGAAATAGGACACATATATACCTCAGCAACAATTCTCTCTGAGGACCTCCTGGAAGTTAGTGTGAAATAATGGTTTGTAGGAAGGATTCTGCTCACTGAATGAATTTCTCTGGATCAGAAGCTAGTCTGATAACCCATGTAATGTTAAGTTGTCTAACACCCATTTTCTTGTACCTCAACTACTGTAAATAATGTTTCCCTATAAAATTAGATTTCCTTTAAAAATTCTAGATCCTTTTAAATATGCTTAACTTGCCCCCATAATCATATTCTGAGGGCATTTAAGAGCCATCAAAAATGCTGATAACATCCTTGAAAAGCTATGGCCATCTCATCACGTTAGGCTACCCTTTCTGCCAATGCTATTCCAGATCCATTTATCTTCCAAGTGAGTGTAGTGACTTGCATGGTTACTATTTTTAAGAATAGGGTTCTAATATATGTTCTATTTTATAGGTGCTTTGCAGAGAAGAACCTACTGAACCATACTGAAATCTATTTTGTGAAAATCTGGGGAATGGTTCTTTGGAGGAACAATGTATGATTGAGCATTATTGATACAGTGTTAAGGTCAATAAAATATTTTAGACTTAAAAAAGTTTTGGTTTTAAAATGTGAAACTCACTGACTATATATCACAATGTAGAATCTGAGTATATTTCAATGTATTTGATATAAAGTAGGGTAGACACCCCTTGCTGACTTCTTGTGCAAAAGTCCTATTTATTTGTCCTGAAGCTTCAGCCTGGCAGTTAGGCTTCAGGCTTTCCACATATCTGGAGATTACGGAAATACTCGCAGGGAACATAGGCTGGGAGATATCATGTTTGCACTCTTCCTTGGCCTCACAAAAGCTTGCCAGTACCTTCCAGAAAAGGACCCATACACTTGTCTGGAACCTAAATTTTTGCAACTGTTGACAAGGGGACACCTCCAGACTGCCTGGTCTGAAAGCCAGCAGGGTTTACAAATATTATCACAGGACTGTATGTATTTGCATGCCTTAAAAGCCTGATGGACTAGCTTCTAATCAGCCTGAAACTAGGTGTTGACTGAGTTCCCTGCCTCTGGAATTCTCACAGGTCATGCACACACTCAAAATGGGCCTATCAAGGATACATTATCTGCTTAAACAATTACAGAGGTTTAAGAGACAACCAAGAGCTAGGATAAGGTTTAATGCTAAGGTTCATCCCCTATACAAGGCTACGCCTCCGAACTGAGGAGACAGATGTATCACCTAATACATAAAAACAAACACAGAGGGCTCTCTTGTCCCCTCCCAGCATGAGCCAGGAGCTCTGTCTGTCCTCTCACTGTATCTCTCAATAAAAGCCTCTCCCTGGCTCTCCTATCTTGACTGTTTGCTAAGTTCATTCTTCAACTCCACAAACAAGAACCCCCACATCAACATGTAACATATACTTCATTAAATATTACATATTAAAACATAAAAAAATCAGAGAGCCAAGCAAAATGAAGAACCAAAGGGATGTGTTCCAAACAAAAGAAAAAGATGAAACCCCAGGAAAAAAATATTGAAATAGAGATAAGTAATTTATCTGGTAAATAGTTCAAAGTAATGGTCATAAAGATGCTCACTGTACTTGGCAGAAGAATGGATGAAACAGTGAGAACTTAACAGACAGAAAATATATGAAAATAACAAACAGAAGTCACAGAACTGATGAATACAGTAACTGGACTGAAAATTGCACTAGCAGGGTTCAACAGCAGACTAGATGAGGCAGAAGAAAGAATCAGTGATCTAGAAGACAGAACAGTAGAACTTACCCAACACAACAGCAAAAACATAATTTTAAAAAGAGGAGACAGACGGGACAACATCAAGCAGATGTTGCAATATGGGGGTCCCAGAAGAGAAAAAGAGAGAAAAGGGCAGAAAACTTATTTGAAGACATAATGGCTGAAAACTTTTAATCTGGGGAAGGACACAGACATCCAGGTCTAGGAAGCCCAGAAGTTCCAAACGAGATGAATCAAAGAGATCCATACCAAGACACATTATAATTACAACGTCAAAAGTTAAAGAGAGAATCTTACAAGTAGGAAGAGAAAAATAATTTGTTACATAAAAGTGAATCCCCATAAGACAATCAACAGATTTCCCAGAAGGAACTTTGTAGGCCAGGAGGGAGTGGCATGATATATTCAAAGTGCTGAGAGTGAAAAAACTTCCAAAGATGCTCTACTCAGCAAGGTTATCATTCAGAATTGAAGAAGAGATAATAAACAATATAGCACCATATATTTCATTATATATAGCATATTATTTATATATATAAAATATTTCTCCCACCTAATAAAAATAAAAGTATTTGTGGGATGTGGGAACACGAGGTATCAATAACATGGTAGTTGGGGTAATGGAAAGATTCCATGCAGGAATCCTGGGCAGTAACAATAGACAGAGCCCCTGAGTCCTGTACAATGCCTTCAGTGTCTGGCATCATCACCCTAAGAGCTGTATCACTGGCGGGGGGGCAGTCACACTGTCCCTTTGGTGGGGATTAGCAGCAGCAGCTCCTTCTGGGGGCACTGGAGCGTAGCTGCTGCATTAGGAATTGGCATTAATAGGAAAAGTCTTTGCAGAAAATTAGAGCCAGAGGGAATTTTTGAATGGTCAAAAATACTGTACTTGGCTCAAAATGGAACATGTGTGTGGCCATGATAGGGCTCAAAAATATTTGGGAGGAAGTTGAGAGGACTGGAAATTTGCTTCTACATGATGAATGGGAGTTAAGACAGAAACGGTTGGTGATGTTTACTATGGCACTTTCTCTACCATCGCTCCCTGCTTTATAAAGAGGGACCTCACAGCATTCCTGATGCATTTTATCTAGTGCTTGAAGCCTTATCTGGTAGAGCTCCAAGCCTTTTCCTGCCCCACCACCCATGGACTTTGTTACTAATTTGCCGGGATTCCCAGAAGAAGGAGGGGCTCCAGCAGAGCACTTTCTATTCAGGAAATAGGTGATTCTGAGGCTGAAATTAAATGGGCCCGTTCACTCAAACATCCCTACTTTTCATTCAACTCCACTATTTCTTTTGTGTTGCCTTGTCCTCCCTTCGAGTACCATTTTCTGCTTCTAATTCAAAGCTCCGTGACAAAATGAGAACCACACTATTAAGCAAGTCTCTCTTGTTCTAGCTTTCTGTCACAATTTTCTAATTATGTCTGTTTATCGTTAGTTTTGCCTCTTAACTTTAATCTATTAATTTTAATCTGGCAAAATATCTTACCACGGGAAAGGACTTAAAAGTTGCTTTATAAAATGACTCAGTAAATGTTTTGGGGTTGTCTTAGCTGGGATGTATAGAAAATATTTTAACAGGTGTGTTTTATGGTAGGATAAGGACAATTATATAAATTTAGCTTGAGGGCCCAAACAGAAAAAAATTTGAGTGATGCAATGCATTGGGTGCTCTAGCAAACCGTGAAGGTACAGTGGTGAAGAAAACAGACACGAGTTCCCATTTACTAGGTCTCCAGTTTCACGTTAGGGTGACCCCACCTTTTGACAGAAAAACAGGCTTTAACATTTTACATGCACTTCCAAAATTTAAACTTTTTAATTTAGATTTCTTGATCCCCAAAATTTGACTCCAAACTACCTTGAGAAGTGAATTTTCTTCTGGTTATATTTAGACAACCCAACTGGCTCTTTGAAGAACTGTCCCAACTACCAACCTTGACTCAGATTAGTCTCTACTTTTAGAATTCCTGTCCTGCTATTTTCCCAAAAAAAAAACATTTGTCCATCTTTTAAAACCTGGCTCTGTGATGCATAAAGTCTTTGCAAGTGTTTGCAAATGGATGTAGTCTCCTCATCTGAATGCCATCAATTCCATCATGATTAAGTTCTGTACTATAGTGATTCTAACTTAAGTTAACCCACTCAAGTTACATTATTCCACACATTGCCACTGTGTGAGTTGGGAAATCATTGTAACATGTTAGAATAAGAATTACAGTCGTCTGTGGAAAAAGTTACAAACGCACAAATATATTAGATCTAAGACACAATCTAAGAAGTCCCCTCGGTTGTGTGTTACTGTAGATGGCCACCCTGGTTTAGCTTACTAGGTTGTGTTGCCCTTGGTCATGGCCAGTGATATGCTGGTAAATGTTGAAGAGAACATTTAAATCAAAGGGAGAAACTGGGAAAAATCAATCAATTAATACAATATCAATTGGCTTGCAAAATTTATGAAAATTTAAAAATTGCCTCTCATTTGCTGGTAAGAGCTGGCTGCAGCAAACACAGGCTGAGCTTTGTTCATTCGTTTTGCTCTACAGAACTCAGTAAGTATTGAAGAAGCTCTGAGAAATGTACATATGGAACTTAGAGGCATTGTACCTTAAAGAATCAGGAATATTATGGTGTTACTACCAAGGACAGCGTGTACTTGCCAGTGTGATGATCTCTGCTTTATCTTTCATGTTTGAGCATTAGGGCAATATGTCTTTTTTATGACATACTCCTCAAGCTGAAGTGCAGAAGTTCCTGAGAACAAAGCAATTCATTAGTTTGCCTAAGGTAAAAATAATACCTATAAATAACCTATCAGGAAAATGCAATGTGCCCAGCGCAGTAAAGTCTCAAAGCTGCTTTATGATTAGTGTTTCTGTGGTCCTGGGTTTCTATTTTCTCAAAGCTTTGCCTAAACAATTTATGTTTTAGCTATGTTAGTGGATAAAGCCATAAATATTTTCCTGACACAGTAGTGCTTAAGAAGGTCCTCTCAGTGGTTAATTAGTTTGCACACGAGATGAAAGATGGGTGATAGACAAGGCTTGTTAAGTGGCAAATACTTGACCTCTGTAAGATGAATTATGTTTATTTTATAAAGGCTAATGTTTGAGTCTTTGTGCAAGTCAATTACCACTATTCACATTAGTTAAGAATAATGACAACTCATGTTTAGTTACTTCAAATTGATGCTGCATGCATATAGTTCACTAACAACAGATAAATAAAGATTAAATATTCTTTGCCTGAATTCTCATAGTTGCATATATTTTGCCTTCGAAGATAATAGCTAAACTTAGGGTAATTTTCAAAAAGTTTAAATAATTGTGAAGTATTATATAATGAATATTTACTTGTATCATGTTTTTCTATAGCTGCTGTAACAAATTACCACAGATTTGATGGCTTAAAACTGTATCACAGTTCTGTAGGTCAGAAGTCTGAGAGGAGTCTCCTCGGACCAAAATAAAGGTTCTAGCAGGGCCCTTCCTCCTGGCTCTAGGAAGAATCTGTTTCTTTGCCTTTCCCAGCTTCTAGAGGCTGCCTGCACACCTTGACTGGTGACCCTGTCTCCTACCTTCAAAATCAGCCACAGCTGGTGGGGTTTTTGCATCGTATCATTCAGAGCTTCTCTCCTGCCTCTGTCTTTATTTTTAGGGACCCTTGTGATTACACTAGGCCTGCCTGGATAGCCCAGGATAATCTCACCTTCTAAAGGCCACTTCTATCTACCACTTTCATTCCTATTGCCCCCCCCAACCTAATATATTCACAGCTTCTGGGAATTAGGATGTGGATGTAGAAGGGAGGCATTTTCTGCCTATTACATACCCAAATGACAAAAATCCACTTACATTTTTACACTTTACCTCTGAGCAAACTATGTTTCAAAGGAGTTAAATACTTTCCCAAGGGTTCTGGGCCAATGCCATTTTCTAAGTTAAGTGAAGATACTTGCATAAACTGTTTATCCCAAATTATCACCTTGCTCAAAACTTCAATTTTGTTTTGAGTATGTTCTTGTTTTTGCTCTTTATGCTTTTGAAGAAATCCTTTGCTATTTGAAGGATTGCATGTTTTGTGCCTTTTCTGTTTCAACAGTGTCTAGTGAGAAAAATGATTTAAAAGGGATCAAGAAAGTGACTCACCTAGAGCAAAATGAAAAGACAAAATGGTAAGAACAAAAACAAAACAAAACTCCAGACTTTTAGCCAAAAGACCTCCTGTTTTTAAAGACTCAGAGTCTTAATTAGTGTCAAGGAAAAGTCAGTGGTCACCTCAGCTATTATATTTCAATGTAGTTGAAAACACAATTTGGCGACTGGTACAGTGTCCTGCCCAGAGAGGTGCCTCTGATTATGACCATTTTGAAGAGGAGGAAATTGAGGCTCCGCAGAGTCCAATGCTTGCCATGGAGCCATTTGGCTGGTCTTTGCTTTGACCCTGTGTGTCCCTGGGTCTATCTGGCTCTTTCTGGATTCAAGTTTTTTTTTTTCCGTGCCACTGTACCCTAGTTCCCTTGCACGATATCTTTCACCATTTCCCAGGAGTTTGGTTTGCAAAACATTCCATCTGTTTGCCTTCTGGTTTTGAGAACGCCTTGATCTTAACTCTGATTTTAATTCTGGGACAATGGAAATGTAGAGATATTAGTTATTTGCTCAGTGCAGTGATTTTGCAAAAGGACTGAACAAGCATAAAATTCTAAATTGCCCACAATTGAATGAATGTTATCCTGATCAACTTATCAGCACCTTCTAGTAAACACAAAAAAATGCCCAAGACTTCTCTGAAAGTAGAATGAAAATGAATAGACTTTGTGAATAGCACAGGATACTCAAATAAGTAAGAAAAGCTATTTTGGGTACAAGACATGTGAAAGAGCCAACTGTGAATGAATAATGAAAAACTGTGTCAACAGTCACCGAGTGCATACTCCCCCTTGCTGTATCTTTCCAAAGTTAGCTTTGCTACATAGAGTAATTATGGAGTTCTTACTGTTTTGTTGCCTAATGTTGTGATGAGGTACACGGAGCCAAAATATTTCCTTGCCTCCTTCTCCAGTTGTCAAAATCCCATCCATACCATCAAATGCAACTTAAGTGTTACTTCCTCCAGAACGTCTTTGGCAAACTAGGAGATAAAATTCCCCTGACTTCTCAAAGTTTGCTTTCTTATCTCTTGGCACAACACACACTCAGCTGCATGTAAATGTGTACACGTTTAATGTTCCTGCAATATTAAAAGTCCAGCTCTTTTCACTTACTGTTATCTTCTACTGGGTCCAACAAAAGATTATCTTCTAATCGGTCCTTTTATGAGTGATACAATGCATCACACATTAAAGATGCCAGATGGCTCATCAATAAATAAATGAATGGATGTGGTAGACAGTGTAGGGCCAACCAAAGAATTATACTTGATCTTGTTTGTCTTTTCTAGCTATTTTTCCTTTTGTTTCTATCATAGTACCTTGAACATAGCTGTTTCACGTGTTTGGCGATATAATTGTTAATGTTATATATATAGACTTAATGTTTCTTTAAAACTAACAAAGAGTAAAGTAAAGTTATAAAAGAAACTGGAAAATAGATGGTTTTTCATTATTTTTTTCTCAGAACACATGTTTCAGCTACAAATAAGTTGATCTTGATAGACTAAAATGCACTTTATAGAGATGCAGAGAGGTTTGAATCAATTTAGGTAGATTTTGGACTTCAGTATACATTGGTTGGTCCCTGGTCTTGTCATTTACTATCTGTGTGGATGTGGACAAATCAGTTGACCTCTGTGCAACTCAAATTCATTGTCTGTATGATAAGTTTACCAATATTAACTCACAGGTTAGTTATATTAAATGGAAACTTTATATAAACAACCTCACAATAGAATAATAAAATTGCTTTTATTTATTTCTGTTATTTTCCATCCTCTTTCATTAGTGACTTTAAATTTTCTTATATGTTAAATCTAACTAAAATGCATACTGTCTTCATTTTGGTCACACAAAATTAAAGTTGACACTCAAATTTTAATATGCACAATGCAATCCAAATGAAATATTTGCAAAGCATTTAAGAAGTATCTAGTATTACTGGTGTTTTGGACATCTGTTGCTATTCCTTTTCCTTCTAGGTCAAAATGGTGCTTTTGTTTGTTTGGGAAATGACCGAAAGCTTCTGGGGCTATGGTAGAGGATCAGTGGTCATTTCTGCAACCTCCCCATGCGTTATCTACAGGGCAGGCACGCTCCTAAATGGGCTAACTGGGTTTTTCTCTAGGATTTGTCAAACATGGAGTGCAGTTAGAGCCTCTCTTACCCTGAAGGAAGTCGAGAATCTTTGAGACTGGGCATGGTTGACCATCATAGATTTCTTTTGGAAGAAAGGCCCAATTACTCATACACAATAGTGTGGATCAACAAAGTCTCCAGTTTCGGCTAAACTAGCATGAGTTTGACTTTCACGCTAGTAAAATATAAGCATATATGAGCAGTGAGGCACCTGGGATTAGCTGTGTTCTGCTGCCTCCTCCCTGCTCGACCTCTGCATTTTAGTATAGGACCTCCCTGGTTAATCATGGGCCCTAAGAGAAGAGCACTTAGGTCTGAGCACTGCATAATTTACTAGCTTCTGTTTCACAGTTATAGGCTATCCTTAACTTCAGTCAGAATTTGGTAAATACTAGGATTTTGTATGGAGGGGGAGACCAGGTAGGAGAGTGTAGCCAGATCAGTCATCCCTTTAGCATTTTCAGAAAAACAAAAACAAATACAAATACAAAAACAAAACCCTCGAGAGCACATGCTTTCTTCTCACAGAATCACTCTGAGCACAGTCAACATTGGCCCACCAAATTCTTCTGCTGTGCGTTAAGCAGTGCGTCAGTGGGTTTGACCTTAATAAGAAATCACCTCTTATACCACCACTCAGGGACATTCTCTATTAATTTTTGGCATATATTCTTCCAACTATTTTTCTATGCAACAATATTTTAACATATCCAACCCTGTATCCTTTCCATATTTTCTCTGGACAAATTTAAACATTCTGCTGTTTTGTTTTCTCCTTCCTATTGCTTTGATGTCATAGATAAAGCTGCCGTGACATCTTACCATTATACCTTTGATGCTGTATTTCAGGGAACACAGAGCATTGATACCATGTTTGTTGTGGGATTTACACCAAGGTAATTGATAATCCAAGTACTTGACCCCATTTTTGTTTTCCTGGATATAGAGTAAACTTTTAGGATACACTATAATTTGAGATGATCAGATCAGAGATGGCACTTGTGTAGCAGTAGAATCAGGTGTTAATATGCCTGATACCTGAAAAAATTATTGTTAGTTTCTGGGTAAAAAGAAAATCCAGAAATATAAAAATTAGTCACAATGGCTAGACTTCCAATCTTTTCACACTGTCCGAGCTGACAGCCCATCCATATTCCAGAGGGAGCCGGTGCTCATTTTTCTGTCAGGTTTCCCTTCACCACCTAGAGGATCTGTTTTGTCAAACAACACAACAGAAGCACAGTGGTTTGGCTCTGGAGTTGGAAAAGATAGTAGTGTTTCTCACTGTAGTAGAGGAAATAACAAGTACAAAGGAGTTGAAATTGAAGACCATGTCATTAAAAAAAAGATTAGAATGCAATTAACATGTGCCACTTTGACACCAGACACATGTGGCTCCTCTCTTCACCTGATCAACTAATGTCAGGCCCTTCAGTCCAGGGCCAGTGCAGAGACACCGGGCCCCTGCTGCGGTCACCTGATTATGTCTCTGACTCCCCACAGCATTTGGGGTATTATCTTATAGCAAAGTTCTTTTCACTGAACTTTGAAAAGAAGTCAGATCAGAAAACTCTGATATCTTGGGAAGAATGGGGTGGTAAAATGAGAAAATATCAGTAAAATATTTTATATTATTCATTTTGAAAAGACTTGGCTTGGAGCTAGTGAGAAGTGTAAGATCACAGAGATAAAAGCTCCATTTGACCTTAATATTTTTCAAGACACAAATGCAGTTTAAATTCACACAGCAGGTAGGGGAGGATGGACTAGGCATACAACAATAGAATAAAAAATGTTTGTTTTTGTTTTATGTTTTTGAGATTGGAACCTGATAAAACTTTCTGATTTGCTAACTTTGAGAGGGTGGTCTTGTTTCCAAATTAATGGTTATTTTTTACTTTGAGAAGTCCATCTGTGACAAGAAAAATGATAAAGGCTTTTGGAAAGACAGTTAAGAACAGCATAGGCCCCAACTTGATAAAACTTGGTCTTTGTTCTTTGGACTATAATGTGGTCTAATTGGACTCAGGCATTTACAGAGCAGTTTTGAAATTATCTTATCCAATGGCTCTTAACTGGGCGACAGAAGAAGGCAAAACTGGACACATTCTCCTTCTCTTGCTGAGGACTACAGACCTATTCTAATTTTATTTTATTTCAGGTGGCAAAAGCAAAGACCCAAAGGAATAGATCAAACGCACAAGGCCACCGTGTCATTAGTGAGAGAACAGGACTAGAACAAGAAAGGACTCTTCTCTCAGGAGATCATCCTTCCCACCTTGCACCGAGAATCCACACAGACACTGCAGCATGGAAGCAGACTCCCTACCAATGGTGTGGCCAAGAGCTTCTTCTAGTTTCATCTCTGAGTTATATCGGCTTCAACCCTTAGTGTCTCGGCTTCTAAACTTTTCTTGAACTGGACTCAGATGTGGTGAAAGTGGATTTATATGTGAGACTACAGGCAGGTCTTATCTGTTGGAACAACTGCAAGCAACTGGGGGTGGTTGAGAAAGACCATCAGGCCCCATATAATTCAACAACAGTGCCATGTACAACCAACGATATCCTCCTGTGTGACGGATGAGCAGGTATTGGTGTTCTGACTTATATCTATCCCTCAGCTCTGGAAAAATCTGATATTTATCGAGACAGGAAATACTAGAAATGCTGTTGACAGGATGGAAATGAAATGATTCAAGGATTGTTCTCTTCAAGTGGGATGCCCTTATTGCTCCAACCACTAATACTACTTAGGAATGTTCTCAGTTTACTTTAAGGAAATATCCCCATAAGTATACTTTGAATTATCCATGATAATGGTGGTAGTGATAAAGGGAGGAAAGGATAAGGATATCCATGGTTAGTTTGAACTACATTTTCAATATTTATAATAACTTTAGGAGGGGCTTGTGGAAATTAGTTTATTAAGATCTCAAGTGAAAAGAGATGGCAATATGTCAGCATGTTCGTAATTGCACTATTTGTAACAGCTCCAAGCTGGAAACTTCTCAAGTGCCTATCAACAATGGAATGGATGGATTGTCAATAGTCACACATTAGACTATTGTTCAGCAAGGAGAATAAAAGATCCACAATCAAATGCAACAATACAGATAAATCTCACAAATGCAATGCTGAGTGAAGAAACCAGGAGCAAAAGAATACATGCTGATTGATTCTATTTACATAAAAGACCAAAACAGGCAAAACTAATGCCTGGTATTAGAAGTCAGGACAGAAGCTGCCCCTGGAGGAGTAAAGTGATGGTGGGAGAAGGGGTTTTTGTTTCTAGGTGCTGGTTACAGGGCTGTGCTCCATTGGAGAAAGTTCAGTGATCTGTACGCTTATGCTTTATGAAATTTTTGTATGTATATTTCAGTTAACTTTTTTGAAAAATGGTAAACAGGCATTTTTCAAGAAGTAGGAAAACCAACACTCATATTTTGGATAGGAATTCCCTCACTTTCATTTTTGTTAGGAAAAATAAGGATTTTTGGAAGTGTACCTCTTTTATAAAATATGAATCAAGTAATGAAAACTAAACTAGGAAAAGAAAGGAATATAAAATCCTCAGGAGATGAGCTCCTATCAGGGACTAAACAGTCCCCCTCCCGAGCTCTACATGAGTTAGAATTTTAGAAGCAGGTCTATGGGAAGCATGAGCCTCTCATTTCCATTCAGAAATGCACTTTCCAAAGCTAGACTCTTGACACAATAGGGTTAGTAAGTAATGGGCTTTCAATTTCAATTTATTATCAAAATATTTCCATCAGATGACAAGCCTGGAAAGATAAGGGGCTGCAGAGCTACATAGATGTCATTTTCCCTTTTGTAAAAGCCACTTCAGAGAAAGATTAATTTTGAAAATCCTTCTTGTAAACCATAAGCCTTATATGACTTTAGACAACTTTCCAGTGGCAATTTTTAACCCAAAGTTTGTATGTACTTAAAGCTTTCCATCAATATGATTTATAAGTTTAAAAAGTCTCAAAGCTTCATCTGTATATCACTTAACAGATCGCAGTTCATAACTGTCTGAAACTTCAATATTCAATGATTACCTATAATAATTACTTAGTCATAAATGTAGTTAATTATTAAATATAAAAATTATTATTTATACATTACTACAAATCTCTTAAAAAGACCAAGTTTTGAGAGAGAGAACAGGAAACTGCTTAGAAAATGGCAGGGAGCCTCAAAATCTCAATATCAGTCCAAGCAGGCACAACAAAAAACGATTTTAGACGTTCTTTAGCCCTAAGAGTGCTTAAAATAAAATGATCTCAGAATGAATGACTGATGATTGGAAAAATTAGTTTAAAATTGCTTAAGTCCCAAGGCCCCAAATTGCATAAGAATTCTTTGGAAGAGTTTTGAAGAAGCATAAATGTTGCAAAAAAAGTAAAACTAAATACTTAGGCAGTGTGTTTTTAACTCTCATATCACTGTTATGCTTTCGATGTTAACTGTATTCTTTAACCTCTCCTTTCTCCCCTACATGAGAGATACCTGTCTACATCAAGTGGCTAACACTGTTTTCAAAAGACAAATCAAACTTGCAGATCATATGAGAAACAGAAATGAACAGTAATACTAATCTTTAGAGATGAAGCATTATTTATACATTGAGAAGTGATCGATTTGATAGACATTAGACCCCCTCGTCCCACTACACCTTTTCCAGAATAACCTTTCTTTTTATTATGATGCTCTCATCTCTGTCCCCTTGCAATCACAGTGACCTCCAGGGCCGATTTTCTCCCAGGGTTCCCCATTTCTGTAGTGTTGGCAAGTCTAGCTAAGGGCTGCACCTCTCCTTCTGAAGATCACCAAATCCGGCATTTCTTCTCTGGATTCATGTATGAATTCTTACGGCAATGAAAGGCTTCTGAAAACTCAGGGGAGTTCTGCAAAGTTCCAATAATCCTGTGAGACAAAAGAAGTTGCCGTCAGCATTTGATACTCAAGTGTGTACCATGTAGTAGTGTAGTAGCTTTTACAGAATTTCTCGATGTAGGCCAAGTGCCTGAATTTGGAATTTATAATATAAAAGGAAATAAAGAAACTGGTAGAATGAATCTGTTCTTTTCATTAATGGAATTTTTAAAGTGGAGAGGTAAAAAAGTATAGGAGTTAAGAGCAAAGACCTTGAAAACAGACTGTATAGTATGAATCTGGTTATGAGTTGTATTTATTCAGCCTCTCCGTGCCTGTTTCCTTTTCTGTAAAATGCATATAATAGTTCTTGCACCTTAAGGCTGTCATGGGGAGTTCATTTATAAACACCCTATATGTGTTCATAAAATAAAAAAACAATTCATATTTGGACTTGTAGTTATAAGAGTTTGGTCAAAGAATAACATCATGATTTTTCACTTGAAAGGGCTCACACACAATTTAAATATAATAGACTTTAAATAGATAATTGTTGATTTATTTTAATATGGAAAATAGCAATTATTTCCTTTTGGTCCAAAAGAACTCCATAGATATCAACAGCTGGATTCAGTCTGAGTAACTGGAAACAGCTGGCAAAGTGCCAACTTCTTATCTCCGACCCCAGTGGGCAAAGACAACACCGGCACCAAGCAGCATTAGAGGGGGAGACAGGTCGGTACAAGGATGCAGAGGAGATGCTTTCGCGTCACCCTGAGCCGCCTCCTTCCCTTTTCTCTCGCAGGGCCCATCCCGCCACACCCACCTTGGGCTGGGGGGAGGGGCCGGGAGGCCAACAGCCCAGGGTGGCGGGAAGACTAGGAGCCAGAGACCGAGGGGTATGCTTCCAGCACGGAGGCCTCCACATTCGGCAGGGGTGCGGGCGTGCGTTCAGTCTCAGCCTTTCTCTCCCCTCTAACCCATTCTCCGCGCAGTGATCAGAGAGGTCTTTGACATTTGAATGAAATTCCATAGCTCCCTAACTTAAACCATTCCAGGGGCTTGAAGGAAATCCAGTCCCCTCTCTCTGGCCTCCAGCGTCCCAACGGCTCCTCATGGTGCGTTTCTCTTCTGGTTCCTCCACAGTCCAAACTACCTGACCTACGCTGCATTCCTCAGACCCACCAAGCTCCCGTTTCTGCCTTAAGGCCTCCACTTCTGCTGACCCCACTCTCTGGAAATTACTCCCCAGGGACTGACAATGGCTAACTCCTCAGCCTTCGTGCCTCTGCTTAAGCACGTCTTAGAGGCTTTCTTCAAACGCTGTCCACCTCCTACTGGTACGAACCCGATCATCACACGTATCGCGGTTGGCAATGATTTGTTCTCCTTTACTCTCTGACGTACCCACTATACTGTAACCTCTATGAGGCCAAAATACTGTGGTTTGCTCCCTGCTGTACTCTCAAAGCCTAGCTTGTGCTTTGCATATTGCAAAGCTCAGCACATACTGAATCAGTGCGCCTGCCTCCAGGCTGTGATTTCAGGTATAGGAGTAACAGAGCATGATGAAGAAAAACACTACTTAGCGTATTTGTTGTTTGTTACTATGGACAAACTGAGGGAAAGCAAGCAATTCCTTTCCCTATCCCCATTCCAGGAAAGAAAGATCTGTATCAAATTTCTAAAAGTCTGATGACCTAATGAGGCACTCAATATTACATCAATTACTTCTCAACCCCCACCCCTCCCCAACGCCTCCCCCAACTCTCCTATTCTTCAAGGAGGATATAAACTTTTGGCTGTATGTTTTTAAAGACTCCTAGAGGAGTCCTAAAGATTAAAAGGAATCTTCCTGGTATGGGGGTGTTGAGGTGGGGTGGAGGCCAGAGCTGAGGAATTTACATCTATTAGTCCACTCAAGAGGAAGAAGGCTGGCCTCCTTAAGGGTGAAGAGGGGCCCAGTAAGAGTGGCTTGTGTGAATGACAAGGACATGCCTCCCACTCTGAGCAATGCTTTAAAAGGGCCTCTGATAGGATGGCATGTGGCTGTCAGGGAGCCTGAACATCAAGGGTGATGACTTCTGAGGCTCTTGCCCTTGGCCACGGGAAGTAAACAGGGCCACCTGACATCAGATGGAGGCCTCAGACCACACGGATGTCAGCAATGACCATGGCAGGCTGGAGGTGGAGGCTAGTCCCTAATTTCTAGGCCCACATGCTGCCTTTGGATTCCTGTATAACCCTAGAAAAGAGTACATTGAGAACTACTGAAATTAAATATCTTACCCCCTGGTTTAGGGTAGGAGCAAAGAGCTTGAATTAATTTGATAAAATAATAATAATAATGATAACAATGTGACATTTTCTTACATCTGAAAGCTCAAAAACAAATTCACTTGATATATGATTAAAAGTGTTAATATATGCAGGAATAAAAAGATTTTAAGTACCAGGGATTTGTATTGTCTGTCATGTTAAGTTCTAGGTTCATGGACTTTAAGTTAGAGAGGAGCTTGATTCATTTAATCCAATCAATTCCCTTCCCATTTCAGGAAGCCCTATCCACAGGCTCAGGGGAGGTCATTATGGTGTCCTGACTGTCCCCCAAACTGAGGAGCAAGCTACCTGATGGACGGGAAAGTGTCTGGGTCTCACTGACTGGAAGAGCTGCTCTTTTTTGTTTTTATTTTATTAAAACTTTTTCAGAAGATCATGTCTGAGATGCAATCACAGGGGGGACAAGTATGTCAGCAAAAAGGTCCCAACTCATAACTTAATTCTACATTTGTCTTAAAAACGTAAAGGAAACTTTAAAAAACACAGCTCAAAAAGAGAAAGTCTTCACAAAACACCACTGGGAGTTGGCAATGTAGCAACATTAAACCTGATGCACTCTCTGCTCTCCATTTCCAGCCAAACGCTTCACTTAGATCATTTGATTAGGAATAATTAGGTCAATGATGTACCAGGGCTTCACTTACTTTCCTAGAACTCGAATTAGTATTTTGTTGTGTATAACATCAAAACTTTAGATGGATGACATAAATAATCTATTTCAAAAAGTGGACACATTATTAATAAAATGGATGTCTTCTCTGAGTGGGATCATATTTCATCAATAGTATATAGAATACTTGCATGAATTTCATGCTATATAAAAACTGTGTAGCTTTTGTGTTGGTGTTTATAATAACAGAAAATTTTTATTGACTATTTCTTAGAGATTTATTTGAAATTTTAGTTTACTATAAAATACTTCTGATATTTATTTCGTTGACACTTACATTAAAAACATAAGAGATACAGAGTTGAACATCATGCGACCAAGAATGGACTTTATATCCTGTAACGTGTCTGATCATTAACTGGATGTTTAAATCACTGAATGAACTTTTTGCAGTTAGTGGGTCCTCTGACAACCTTGTTACTTTTTTTAAATGAATGGCTTGGCTACAAGGTCAACAAGCTTCATTAATGAATAAACTATCCAATCTTTATCCATAACTAATGTCCATGATTTTCTTAAAGTAAGGTCACATTGATCAGAATATGTTCCACTATAAATTCACAAAAAATAAATACCTGAAGAGATTCCTAGGTATGGACTAAAGATTAGCAAGTGTTAACAGGAATTCTGTAAGGCTGGCCAAATCCAAACTGATATTTATAAAATATCAGAAACCAATACTGATATTTAAGGTAAATGGAACCAACATTAGCTTTTGAAAGAGGATTTAGCCTAAACATGCTAAATCAAAAAACAATAAAGAACAAAATAATCATATTACTCAAAAATGTCTACATAAAACACTATAAAGAATGTTATTTCAAAAAGTACTAGAAATTAAACTATGGAAAATATTTCCTGCATTATTGGTGGTTTTAGTTCTATCTAAAGTGCCTTTTTGTTCTGAGTGGAACATAATAAGCAATTTAAGCATCAAAATTAGCACTTTAAAGATTGGTATCATTTTGTCTATTTGTTTGCTTTCAAAAACTTAACAGACCCTTATATATTACATGGAACTATTACATATGAATAACTTTATAAACACATTTACAGATTATACAGTAAATACTATACAACCATTCCCTGAAATGATTGTGGATGGTTAACTAAAACCAGATTTCCAGAACAAAAAAAAAGTCGTTTAAATTGCGGCTCCATTTCTAGAATATCAAGAGGAAATGCTTTTATTTTAAATACTAAAATTTTACAAGTTTATTATAAAGTACAAAAAACTTTAGTTAGGAAGAATAAAATAGTTATATCTTAGGCCTAACATGACGTTATAGTTCATCTTTATATCAAGTATATTTGGCTTTTTGTTTTTAACACTGTGGTTATTTAAGCATAAAGTTGCAAAATCTCCCTCTATTTCAGAAATGTTTCTACATCAAGCACTATGCACAATTTTTCAAAAGCAACTCAATGTCTACCAGTTTTTAAGGTTCTTTAAAAAATATGTTTGACTTTCTTTGTAGAGCCAGGAAGCAGCCTGTTTCCAAAACTAAATGTAACCTCAACCTTTTGCCAAGGAAATCCCTTTACCTCCAGAGAAAATAGTAATTTCCTTGACAAAAGGTTGGTATTCCATTTACCCTTAAAAAACAAAAAACAGAAAACAAAAAAAACCTCACACACTTCTCTTATTATAAATGAAAAATAGTCAAGAGGCAGCTTTTGGACAAGAACAAAGAAAATGAAGGTTACAAATAATTTCACACCTTTATAACAAAATACATATTTTTACAAATAAAAATATTTGCATATCTATAATGAAATTATTTTTAACTTAAAATTGGGGGTAGAAAACAGTTGCATATTTACCTACACTTAACCAGTGATCTGTTATTGACATTTTGAATGATCTGGACATAACAAATGGGTGGCAGAAAACCCTTGACTGTCAGTTCATATGGATTGTTGCAAAGTCTATATACTTTATTCATACTAATTCTTATTCTATTCATATCCTCTTATCTAAAAATAACCTTGGTACTAATTTTCAAATGCATATATGTAATAAGCACTTCATATACATTAACATTAATCCTTCTAGCCACTCTCATGATAATTTAATCCTCATTTTACAGATCAAGATATTGAGACAAGAGGTTAATTACAGCTTGTAACTGGCAGAGCTGTGTTTTGGAACTCATTTCTTACTTCAAAGCTTGCATTTGTTTTTTACCATACAAGTGTAAGAAGACGTTTTCTGAGCTAGTCAGAATAAAAGAATGGAGTGGTGGAAGGCAGGCAATGTATACAAGGAAAGAGAATTAGGAAGAAACAAACAGAAAACCCTAACAAAAAGGCAAAACAAAAAACTCAAAAAGCATCCGCATGGGCAGATCTTTATTGTAGAGATAAATAGCTCCCCAATATTCTAGCTTTGAGGATGTCACCAAACTAATAAACAATGAAACCACTGTAATAGTCATAACAAAAGTCTATCATCAAAAAAAAAAAAAAGGTTAGGTTTTGTTCAGGATATTGTGTTAATAAAGCAGGAATGTAGAAAATATACTTTAAACAAAGAAATTTTAATCCTGTGGTTAAGATAAAAGTATTGAGACAAATTGTAGCTATCAAAAAATTAATTTGCAGCCCCCATTCTCTGAGGATGTCACCTGTACCAGGTATTACAATAATACATAGTTAAATTCACCAGTGTTTATGGATATATGTTTTTGTTCATGAGGGTATGGAAGGAAGAGCTTTAACAAATTAAGACTGCTATCATGGATTGTGTAGGCTTGTAATTGCTTTCTGTTATCCTCAGAATCAGATTCATATACCTTCACTTCTGAAAACTTCAGCAAGGAAAAAGACAACTTTTGAAAATTAAAACTACAAGTTACAAGTCCACACTATAATGGGAATTGATCCAGTGACTTGTTCATTGCCTAGAAAGCAGTGAATCTGGATCTTGGCAAGACCGATTTACCATGGATTATAAACATAATAAGCATACAATGAACAGTTGTTGAGTGACTGAATTTTGAAAGAACTGTTAAGACAAACACCAGATGATGATGATAACAATGATGGTAGCAGAACATGTCGAGTAAATTCTTTAAATTTTATATGTTCTGTTTTATTGCTTCATAATTAAACATGGTTTTTCCCCAGAAGAGAATGATCTGGGCAGAATGTTCTATTTTAGGGAGGGTTTTTAAAACCCAGCCCTTAGTTCTCTTTGTTCCCAAACTCTGTTTTCCAACCACTCGATAAATTTTTCAACTTTTTTTAGACATTGTTGCTAGAGAAGTGTTGTTGTTGATCAGGAAATAAGAGTTGAAGGATTATAGTACCTGGTGAAGGGGTAGCATTAGGAATTTAGTCCTAAATTAGATATACAGGGATCTAGGATTTAACATTTAAACAGTTTAGAGTGATTTTCTTTCAATTCAATGTTTTCTTAGACTTTCTGATTTGAGGAGGACTTCAGATATTTCCGACTGAACCTTCTGCTCTGCAAAACATTTCTCTCCAGCACCCCTGATGCGTTGTTCCCCTGGCCTCTGCTTCAAGGAACTCTCTCCTGAAGCTCTGGTGTTGACATTATTCTCTGTCAGACAACCTCTAATTATTAGAAAGTCTCCCTTTACATTCAACGGAAAGCTTTCTTTGGAACAGCTACTCAATGGTTCTAGGCCTAAGCCTTTCACAGCCTCTTAGAAATGTCTTTCTGCTAACTTTGAGTAGAGTCACTGTTCTGAGGTGACATCTTTACTGGTATCCATCAAGCACTCAGCCTAGGTCACATATATTCCGAAGATAAGAAGAGTCAAGGTTATGCTTGTGCAAACATGACATTTATCCGATGTGTTCTGTTGATCCTATCTATGACCCTCAAAAGAAAGAAAAAAAGAAAGAAGAAAAAACCCAAGACACTGACTTTACAAATTTTATAGAATCAGTTAGAAAAGGCCAATTTCTAGATATGGAAGTAATGGAGCCAATATTAGAGCACTTTGACTACTGTTTAAACCCACTCACCTGAAATTGCCTGGACTGTGAACATCTGTTTTAATGGAGTTGACTGCATACTCTGGCCTATAGGTCCCACACCACACCTGGGGGTGGGAATAGAAGAATGAAAGCAGTGTGCTTAGGTTCAATTAAGGATTGTTTTGGGGGGCAGGCTGGGAGTAAGGCAAACTTCTTATTGCAAAAATTAAGTTGGAATACTGCATTCCCCAAACATTTACTCTTAAAATAATGTTCAGTGATAGTCAATTAGGAATATAATTATCATTAATATGATCTGACAGTTTGTTATACATGATGAAAGTTAGTCAAGTCAAATGCTCTGCTATAATTGATTAAAACAAGAAAACTCAGCATACAATATCTAACTTACTATGAAATTATAACTCAGAATGATTTTCATATCCATCTATCAATCGAGAAAGATACAATACCTGGGCAAAGTTTAAGAAGAATAGTTGTTTGTGATTTAGGTCAAGTCCAGGAAGTAATTTTTCTTCACCATTCTTTTTAACATAATTTTGATAGGCCTAGGCAGTAAAAGAAACAAAAACATGATTAAAATTTCTAAATTTATATATAAATCTATGCAAAGGACATGCAACAGAGTAATTTATCTTTTATATCAGAATCACCATAATAATATACTTAGATATGGCAAACTAAAATTATTTCACAGATTAGGAAGAGTACTAGAATTTACTTACAAATGCTCTAAAAAGAACAGGGTACTGATTAACAGATGGCAAGAACCTAGCCTGTTTCAATCATGTATACTGATCAATAAATGTCAGTTAAATGAATAGATGACTTAAACAAATGATGAAAAAACTTACCTACTTGTTGTTCTATAGATAGATGGATAAGCCTGGCTAGTTGAAAGGAAAGATTGCCAAGGGAGTCTGTAATTGCTATATTTAGTTTAGTCACTAGTCTTAGCAAAACAGATTAACACTAGATGTCCTTTGAGTGATTCTTGCCAAAAGTTAAGGGATTCTCTTAAGATCCCTTAGAGGCCTGGTATCCTATGATTCCAAGATTAAGGATTTGCTATTATTTTAGCCCCCAGAAGACAAAGGCAAAACAGACTGAACCTCAGTTACATGAGGAAGAAGGAATTTAGGTTACTTGAAAGTCAGAAAATGTTCTTAATTATTAAGAATTTATGGACCCTATTGAAAAATGTAGGTTTCCTCTCCTAGATATACTTAAGAAAGGGATAGACAACACACTTTCTGAGATGTGTCACTCCCAATTTAATAAAGTGATCAATCAGTTAAGCCAAAGATACATTTCATTTCTTCCTACTTGCTATAAACATAGATTTATTGAGTCTCTACTATGCAGAGATCCTGGGGATATGGGGAAGACTTGAGCCTGCTCCCTCTTAGGGAGCTCACAGACTATCAGGGGGACAAGACATTCAATGTTGTGACTTCATATGTAATAAAATACTTGCACAATTATAATTTGCTTCACTTTAATAGTTCTGCACTTGTTTTAGGTGAGGATCTATATAGAAGTACCATTAACTCACATTTTGGCCAGATATTTATAGCCAGTGACCCTTAATCTGGCTAAATATTAGAATCATGGGAGTATTACCCAATGCCTTCTACCTACAGGCATGATGGACTGACAGGGACTGGATTTACCCTCCTGCTGAAACAACCAAATGATGAACAAAATATATGAATGGATGGCTTGCATGACCCTGGACATTAGGCAAAAAGGAGAGTGACCTCTGTTAAATGGTAAACAAATAAGATGAGCCCTGTGATTGCCCCAGCTTATTGCCTTGAGCACTTGTAGGCTACAGTGGAGAAGGGAAACTCAGTTGGAGCCTGAGGGGTTCCTTGAATTGAGGAGAAGGAGCTGAGGGTTCAGGGACCCCAAGAACAAGGTGCTGAAAAGGAGAATCTACAGACAGAGAATCTCAAGAGATTAGATGGCCCACCAAGTATTCAGCTAAGTCTGTGAGTATGTGTATGAGCAAACCACTCAAGACTAGGGAAGGAACCACACAACAGGATTAGAGATAAAAATGCCTGGTACTCACACAAGTGAAAATGGAAGACCTCAAGATTCACACAGCAGGGTCTTGCCTCAGCGGTGGAGAATGATTTTCCCTAGGCTGAGCACTACCCTAGCTCTAGCTAACAAGCTGTAAAAGCAAGATCCAAAAGGATCAAACCATTTCTCAGGATGTAACTGTGTCCTAGAATAAACCTCAGGAATATTTATAGAAAACCCAAAAAATCTAGCCCCCAAAGAGGTAAAATACATAATGTCTGGCAGCCAGTAAAACAATTACCGAGGATTCAAAGAAGCAGCAATCTACCATCCCCCAGGACTAGGCTGGGGGTCATTCCTTTGGAAACTTTGCAACAAGCTGAATCTTCCAAGCTTCACAGTCTGACCGTCCACAGTCATTGCCAAGACACAGGCTCACCAGTCATCTTTCCCACACTGCTCTGATGCTTGCCCTTCCCTGACCCAATCACTGAGACTCTACTCCTTTCTTCTAATCTAAACATTTTTATGGTGGACAAATAACATCCCCTACATCTTCATCTACTCCATGGAACACGCCTTCTGTCTTTGTCTTAGAGGAGCCTGGTTCTATCCTGAAGAAACACCTTTGTTCCCTGTACCTTCCCAAGTAAGCCCTTCTTATTGTCCCACATGTGGGCTACTTCCCAGTTTTAGGAAGCACTCAAAACTACCCACATTCCACCTTGTTGTTTCTAAGGCCACTATCCCTCCACTCTTTTGTGGAAACCCCTTCTTTTTCTTATGCACATCATCTACTAGACAATCTTTGAATCCTTGTTCAAATTATCAGATAATGACATCTTTTATGGAGGGTTTGCAGCTGTATCTCCAGCACTGAGAATAGTGCCAAACATGCAGTACAGCCCTCAACATGTATTTGTTGACCACAAGACTCAGTGGAAGGCTAAATGAGATTCTAAGGAATGCTTTATCAGTATGCTCCTCTGGGCATAGAAGTTTGTAAGATTGCAAGGCCATATGCTGAAATCCTATCACTTCAGTCCCTCATTGCATCATTGCAACTGGATGGTGGTTTATGCTGATTATTGTTCCCAAATACTGTGTGTATTTCACCAGCTGTGAAATGGAGAGTCCTGTTTAGTGCATTGATCAATGACTCTGAAATAATCCTTTTTGTGGGGCATCTACTCCAAAAAATTTATTTCAGAGATTACTTCTTAGAAAAATGTTGCCTCCTATGTGGAACTTGCATAACTCTTCATTTCTGCTGATACAACATTCTGTGTTTCCTCTTCTCCCTGACTTCTTGGAACCTTGGAGTCTGCTGTTCAGCTTGACCACTACTGGGTTGCCTCTTCTGGTCAGCACATTTATAACCCCTTTTCTCTTTGTGTATTTTCCATTTTCAATTCATCATTTATTTCTTAGATTATATGTGTCTTATGTGTCTTTTGCAAAAGGTTTTGAATGAGTAATTAAATGTGCAAAATATACACTCAAACCACTGAAATGAAGAAAGTATTAATACTCACTCTGTATGCTTGGCCAATACCTCCATTATCAGCAATGTTTTCTCCCAGTGTATTAATTCCATTGAGCTGTTAAAAAAAGGAAAATAGATGCTGAAAAACTCTAAACTGTTGTATTGTTAGGAAAGCATCAGTAATTCACTTGAGATTGAATATATGAAAACTTTCCAAGAGGATGCTGATGACATACATGTTGTCCACCTGCTAGGTCCCAGGAGAAGTTTCCATACTGGTACACCATGCACTGGGATTGGTCTTTAAAATTATTTGCAGATTGTTGAGTCCACCAGTCAACAAGGTCTCCATCCTTGTTAAAATTTCTTCCTGGAATATATTTATTTAAGTAAAATGGAAATGCATTATATCAAGAATTGCAATAAGATACCTTAATTCAAAGTGCAAGGACTGAAATACCACTGTGTGTGAGAACATTAAATTGGACAGATGATGAGGGAAACTTCTTTCTCATCCAGAGTTGATGAACCTGGACTGCCGGGACCTGCTTTGCTGATAGGCCTTAGTACTATGCAGACATTTCACCCACTTGGCTCTTGACATCTCAGCCGAGGCCACCAGATAAACCATTCCTGAAATCATGCCTTGTTTCTGTTGGATGGTTTTCAGCTGAACCAAGTCTATTTAAATTGATGTTTTGAGATTTAAAAAGGTCAATATTTTTATTCTGGCACTCACTGCATGTCTTAAACCCTTCATGAGACATTGTAGACTCAGAGTTTCCTTCTGCTTCAAGCAGAGAGAGTCGCCTTTCCTCCTGGAACTTTCTGGCTTATGCTAAAAGCACTGATCTTTCCCTTTTCTGAGCTACAGTGGCATTTATATATATCACATGTTTGGACACCTAATTTCACCATGCATTTAATAGTTTCTATGATTAGTGAGTAAGAAAAGGTATGAAGACAAACTACCAGAACTCACATCCTGGCTCTACTGGTTCCTAGTTGTGTAACTTTGAGTAAGTCTTTTATGTGCCCCTACTGTTTTTCTGTTGAAAAAAAAAATGGAAACACTATTAGTACCTAACTGTGAAGACTATGGTATAGTTTAAGTTAACATACACTTAGTAACTCCTTAAAATTGTACCCTTCCTGTTTCCTTTTCTTTCTTTGGCTCTAAAGTTGGGTCTAGTTAAATTCAAAAAGATATATGCACCCCCTATGTTTTCTGCAACAGTATTTACAACAGCCAAGATACCGAAGCTACATGAGTGCCCATCAATAGATGAAAGGATAATGATGTAGTACATGTATAAAATAGAATATTACATTAGTTAGCCATAAAGAAAGCATCACATCTTGCCATTTGTTACAACATGGATGGACCTAGAGGGTATTATGTTAAATGACATAAATCAGAGGAAGACAAATATCACATGATTTCACTTATATGTGGAATATAAAAAAGTAAAACAGATGAACACAAATGAAACAGAAATAGACTCATAAATACAGGGAAGAAACTGGTGGTTGCCATAGGAGAAAGGGGAGGGGAAAGGGGATAGATGAAATAAGTGAAGGTGAGAAAGAGGTACAAATTTCCAATTATAAAATAAATAAGTCATGGGGATGAAAAGTACAGCATAGGGAGTAAAGTCAGTAATATTATAATAATTTTATATGGTGATAGATGGTAACTGTACTTATTGTGGTAAGCATTTCATAATGTATATAATTGCCAGATTGCTATGTTGTATACCCCAAAACAATATGATATTGTATATCAACTATACTTGAATCAAAAATAATAAAAGAACATGATAGAATTTTCCCAAATTTAACAGTCCTAAAAATTGCGTATTACTGATAACAAGCTGTGAAGCTAAAGAAATATTTCTAAGTTATCAGCAAATAAAAACCAAATGTTGATAAATTTTAAAAAGATAAAGTTTGGTCTAGTTAAGGCTTAATTATTTTCACTGAATTATTTTCTTCCTATTTTTTTTTCCACTTGAAACCTGATCTTTGTCATAAGATCAGCGATGACCTCTTTACATATCTCATGTATTTATTTCTATTCTTCTCAAATGTCATTGAAACTTTGTCTTTTTTGCCACTTGGGGTAGCACGTAAACATTTAGAAGCCTATTGTTCGCAAGTCCCTGAACTAGGCAGTAGGTTTAAGATGCAAACAAAGAAATAAACAAAATAAAAAATGAAATGCTTGACCACAAGCAGTTTAAGAGTCTTATGGACACAGTACTTTTTGAATATATATCTGATTTGGACCTTGCCTGTAGAAGTCTGGAGGGATAAGACATAAACAATCATGAAATAAGACCAAACATTATCATTGTTGACAAACATCACGTTTTCTCAATGTGATATTTGTTGTATTCTGTCAGAGTATAAATCACACATTGCTGATCTCACTAATAGAAATTTCTGATCTTCCTGAGCAACAATTTAAAAGGAACACTAAATGTGATTATTAAGCCAATGATACTTATGAATTAATGTGTTTTGTATAGATAAATTGTAGGTATTAAGCAAGTTTAGTAGGACATATCTCAGCCACAGGAAAGAGGCAGCTGCACTGTACCATTGTCATCGAAGCCGTGGGTGATTTCATGTCCTATGACCATGCCGATGCCCCCATAGTTCAAGGAGTTAGACTGCTGGGCACTGAAGAACGGTGGCTGTAGGATGCCAGCTGGGAAAACTACAAGGAAAGAAGATGGTTCGAGGTCATTAGTGGCATTATTCTACGACAGCAGGCCTGGGGTTGGCTTCTTGCTTGCACAGCTGTTTCTAGTATGTTAGTTTTACTTAATAGTATACAAAAATCTTCTGTGATATAAGAAGAATGCAAGTCTTTTATTATTGATGAAAACAAAGAGTTTATCCCAAAGTGGCACCATAGTTTATGATCTATACAGGTATACCTTGTTATATTGTGCTTCACAGATATGGAGAATTCTACAAATGGAAGGTTTGTGGCAATCCTGCGTCCAGCAAGTCTGTCGGTGCCATTTGACGGACAGTGTTCGCTTGCTTTGGCTCTCTGTGTCACATTTTGGTAATTCTTGCAATTTTTCAAACTTTTTCTCTATTATTTTATTTGTTATGGTGACCTGTGATCACTGGTCTTCAATGTTACTATTGTTATTGTTTTGGGGAGCCACGAACCATGCCCATGTAACAGTGTGAACTGAATTGCTAAATGTTGTACGTGTTCTCACTGCTCTACTGACTGGCCATTCCTCTTTCTCTTTCCCTCTCCTCCTTATTTCCTGGGACACATCAATATTGAAATTAGGCCAATTAATAACCCTACATGACCTCTAAGTGTTCAAGTGAAAGAACAGTATTATGTCTTTAGCATTAAATCAAAAGCTATAAATGACTAAACTTACTGAGGCAGGCATGTCAGAACCTGACATAGGCCATGCTAGGCTTCTTGCACCAAACAGCCAAGTTGTGAATGTAAAGGAAATTTTCTTGAAGGAAATAGAAAGTGTTACTTCAGTGAACACATGAATGAAAAGAAAATGAAACAAGCTTTTTGTTGATACGGAGGATTTTAGTTGTCTGGATAGAAGATCAAACCAGCCACAACTTTCTCTTATGCCAAAGCCTAATCCAGAGCAAGGCTCTACCTCTCTTCAATGACATGAAGGCTGAAAAATATTAAGAAGCTGCAGAAGGAAAGTTTGAAGCCAGCAGAGGTTGGTTCATGAGGTTTAAGGAAAGGAGCCATCTCCATAACATAAAAGCACAAGGTGAAGCAGCCAAGTGCTGATAGAGAAGCTGCAGCCAGTTATCCAGAAGACTGAGCTAAGAAGATAATGAAGGTAGCTACACTAAACAACAGAGGTTCAATGTCGATGAAACACTTTTTGGAAAACAGTGCCATCTAGGACTTTCACAGCTAGAGAGGAGAAGTCAATGCCTGCCTTCAAAGCCTTAAGAGACAAGCTGACTGTCTTGTGAGGGACTAATAATGCAGCTGGTGACTTTCAGTTGAAAATGCCAGTGCCCACTGACAATCCTGAGAATCCTAGGACCCTTCAGAATCATGGTAAACTACTTTGTCTGTGCTCTACAAATGGAACAACATAGCCTCTATGACAGCACATCTAGCTTACTGAGTATTTGAAGCCCATTGTTGAGACCTGTTCAGAAAAAAAGATCTTTTCAAAATATTACTGCTCACTGACAATGACCTGGTCACTGAAGAGCTCTGATGGAAATATCCAATGAGATTAATAGTGTTTTCATACCTGCTAAGAAAATATACATTGTACAGCTGCCAGTGGCTCAAGGAGTAATTTCAACTTTCAAGTCTTACTTAAATAAAACAAAACACATTTCATAAGGCTATAGCTGCCATAGACGGTAATTCCTCTGATGGATCTGTGCAAAATAAATTGAAAACCTTCTGGAAAAGATTCACCATCCTAGATACCATGAAGAACATTTGTGATTCATAGCAAGAGGTAAAAATACTAACATTAGCAGGAGTTTGGAAAAAGTTGCATCTAACCATCATGTATGACTTTCAGGGATTCAAGACTTTAATGGAGGAAGTCACTGCAAATGTGGTGGAAATAGCAAAAGAATTAGAATTAGAAGTAGAGTTTGAAGATGTGACTGAATTGCTATAATCTCATGATGAAACTTGAACAGATGAGGAGTTGCTTTTTATGGATGAACAAAAAAAGTGGTATTTTGAGATGGACTCTACTCCTGGAAAAGATGCTGCAAAAATTGTTGAAATGACAACAAAGGATGTAGAGTATCACATAAGCTTAGTTGACAAATCAGTGGAGGGTTTGAGATGATTGACTCCAGTTCTGAAAAGTTTTAATGTGGTTAAAATGCTATCAAATTGCATCAAAGAGCATGCTACAGAAATCTCTTATAAAAGGAAGAGTCAGTCCACAGGGCAAAGTTCATTGCTGTCTTTTCAAGAAATTGCCACAACCACCCCAGCCTTCAGCAACCACCAACTTGCTGAAAGCTCAGATGATGGTTTTACTATTTTTTGAAACATTTTTGAAACAAAGTATTTTTTAATTAAGATATGTACATTGTTTTTATTTAGACACAATGCTATTGCACACTTAATAGACTACAGTGTAGTGTAAACATGGCTTTTAGATGCACTGAGAAATCAGAAAATTAATTTGACTTGCTTTATTGTGATATTTGACTGTGGTGGTCTGGACTGAACCTGCAATATCTCTAAGGTGTGCCTGTGATCGTAATTTACTTTATAGTCACTATTTAGATTGTTTTCTGCTATAATGAGTTCAGGGCAAGAGAAATGATCATCATTCGGAAGGCCTTTCCTATTGCAAATATTTGGGAGAAATAGTTATTTAATAACACACATATTACTTTTAACATTATCTCTAAGATTTTATCCATCATCAATAACTTATTAAATAAACAGAGTCACTCACTCAAAGGTCTCCCCCAATCACATAATCCCACTTTCTTTCCATCAAATATCTATGACTTTTTGTTAACATCCTTATTTATGGTTGTTGTCCTTTTATTTTCTTGTCTGCCCTGCCCTTCGGCCTCTCAAATATTACCCCTTTCAGGGCAGAGATTTGTATTTCTGTACATAATTTGTTTATTTATTTGTTTTTGAGCCCATTTGTTTCCTTAGTTCATTATTAACAGCACCTAAAACTAGCATGGTACCTGGAACATGATAGGTGCTTAGGAAATGTGTTGAACAAATGAATAACCAATGATAAATGAACAAATAAATTAATTTACCATTATGTCCTAAAGACTTTGGCAAATAAATAATAGTTTTCTTATGTCTTCCTTGACGTCTTTATAAATCTGGTAACTTTCTATAGTGAGATGTCTCAGAGACTCTTTACATTTCATGTGTCAAATATCAAACTCATTTCCCCCTGTAAGCCATCACTCTCTTGACTTTAATATTTCTGTTAATGGCATTTGAAAGTTCTCAGTCACCCAAAGCAAACATTTTCTACTCATATTTTTTTTTGCAAAGATGCCTCCACTCTTTTTACAAAGTCTGATACAGTCTACTTAGGGAAAACCTGGGTCACACACCTTCCTCCAGTAGCATCCTTTCTGTTTATCTCCTTTCAAACTCATTTCTTACCTTAAGAATTACTGAATTTCCTGAGTGGTCCTCCTGCTTCCTGTCTCACCCAACTATACTCTATCCTAAACCTAATTTATCCTGGAGGCAGATTAAAGTGCAGCTCTGGTCATTATCATTCCATTGCTGAAACCCATTGGACGGCTTCTCCCTGCTTTCTGGCTAAATGCAGCACCTTCTCTCTGGCCTTTGACTCCCTGCTTGTCTCTTATTTCTTCCCTTGCCTCATGCCTCCCCCTCCCTCATAATTTAGTAATCTGTCTTTCAAGTTTTAAATGCTAGAATTCACTGAACAACTGAAACTATATGTTCTATAATTGGGAAAAAAATCTTTAGTATCAACACCTGTTACATGCAAACCCCTGGATCATTGGTAAGTGGGATACCAAGAATGTAAAAGAAGGAGCCCTGAACTTAAGAAGTTTAAGACCTAGTTAACACAGAGTAGCCAGTGTTCCTTTGTCTTCTGGTAGGGTGAATATGACATAGCCTTGCATGTTATAAGGGATATATATTAGGTATTTACTGATGAGACTTTAAAAATACTCTGGTCAATTTAAGTGCTCAGACTTTAAAATAAATCTGGAGAGTTGCCATAACATTCAAAATGACAAAATAATAAAGAAGTAAAAACTTTTGTCCTTGGAGAATTTTGATGACAGTTATACCTCACATGTAGCTGCCTGAGCTATCAACAGTGCCAGGAAATTATTTTTAACTTAAAGTATAAAAATTATGTGCAGTACTTTATTAACTGAAAGTGAACACTATCTCCCACACTATGTACTTTGATTAAAATCCACCCATTATATAAAATACTCTTATGAAATGTGCTATCAAGACTAAACATTAACTGCAAAGATCCTGCTGCTTTAATTATACCCTGATGTGCCATTCTTCAGGCAACTGATAAGATTTTTATGGCTCATATTAAATACTAGTCTTCAAATTCAGCTTTGCAAATTATGATTTCTTTTACTTTGTCAGCTAAATCTTCATGATGAAGATGTCCCCGTTAACCTTATTGCTATTACTAGTAGACTTCCAACTGTTGATAATAATCAACAGCTTTGTTATGCATTTTTTATGTTCATGATTGTCAACAATTTAGTTAATTAAACAAACCACTGGCCCATGAAACAAGACAGCTTCTTCCTACTTGCCACCTCTTCTCTTCCCTAGTTTATTTTTTAAGGCTGAAAATAATTTAATTTTAGAATTGATATAAAGCTCAAGATTACAATCAGGTAAAATGAATTTTTTGGTGGGAAAAAAATTAAACATTCTTTTTTATATTAAGTGGAACAGCAGTATCTTTGGGAACATTTACTCTTAATTTTCAAGTCTAAAAATAAGATTCCTAGGAATGAGTAAGACAAGTTTAGAAAATTAAGTATATCAAGGTAGTCATAGACCACCCAGGCTGAATATACTAAATAACCCATAGGATTTCCTAAAAAAAAAGTGTGATTGTTAGCGAGAAAGGGTAATGTAGCAGTAATAAGATGTCCCATCTGACTTGATCATTTCCTTGGATAAGACTTTAAAGTTTAATAAGATTACTGAATAGTGCCTGGAACTTAGAGAGAAACATTTGACAAAACATTCCAATGCAACTTTCCATATGGCATGGAAGGCTTCTGTGCAAGGAACAGGAGCCAATGAGTTAAACACTTTTGGTATGACTTCCTGTCCTGGAAGTTGATTTTTTTAAATTAATGTGCAGTTGTGGGGATGCATAAAAAATTGGAATGTAGCCTACATGTGAGTTATGACAAAAAGTGGTGGAAATTGAATTGAAAAGTAGAAATTATTAATATAAACAACTGTTTATATTCTAATAAAAAAAGTTCTTTTTTGCCAAATATAAAAAGACCAATCCCATAAGAAACTGTATGTGATCTACTTTAGGGTATTTGTGTGAATATGGGAGGGTCATTTATGAGATGTGCTATTCTATACCAATTCTAACTATGTAATGCACATTACATCAAATCCACTACAACAGTTTTACAAAAGTTATATATCTGTGTATGTGCGTGCGCACACACACACACACTTCTATCAAGATGGAGATCCAGATCTTCAATTATTTTTAGTAGAGACAATCATCACTTTGAAGATTTAAATAAATTGTCAAGGAGAAAATGTACACATGTCAAAGATTTCTCTTGCATGACACTTCCCCTTTGTCTGAACTGCTTTTCTCAGGATAGAAGCATATGAAAAAAGGCTAATAATTTTCAGATTCCATATTTCCATCAGATGAATTTATCTGGAGAATCTTTTAAAAGGTCCTTCTATTATGAATGCTTATAATAGCCTCTTGATTATTCAGATGATAATTGTCTACTTTGTGAAATGTTAGGCCACTTTTACCTTCTCTTTCCTTTTATTATGTGCTTGTTTAAAGTTTGGTTTGAGGGTATTAAATTCAAAACGAGAACATTCCAAGGTCTTCTTTAATCAAGGACTCTCTGAGATATACCAATTGTCCAGCCAGCTCCCAGGATATGGGGCAATTCAGAGCCAAACAAGGTCCTATCTTAACCTAAACTGCGTAGACCTGATCTAGAGAAGGGATGAAAGGATGAACATAGCAGAACAGTCCTGAAGAGGGTCTGTCTGCTATTCTTGTTGGGGTCAATTAATACCAAGTCTGATAGGGCCCACGGTCTTTCCTGATCTGGATTAAAATGAAGCTATATATCTGAGTGTGTCTTAATGTGGAACCAAAGTGCAGGCTGCCTCACTTTGCTTTGGGATTCCATTAAAGGTTCCTTATCCTGTTTAAGTCCAGCATGAACTATGTCTTACCCCGACGGAACTACTGAATATCAAAAAGAGGTCTTCAAAGTAAAGTATCTCCAGAAATAAAGGCACTTCTAAGAAAAGGTCTGAATGGTCTCTAGGGTGATAGTATAAAGGGTGGAATGCATGGATTCTGAGTTGATCATTAAATAGGCTCATCATTTCATTAGCTGAAAAAGGTATTACCCTAAACTTTGAGCCAATTGATTTTAACCTAATGTACATGACTTACTTTATCTGCATGTTTTATAAAGACAACCTTTTCTGATTACTTTATATAATTCATTTTTATTTTTGTAGCAGAATAAATTCCAGATGGACTAAAGATTTGCTCTAAACATAAAAAACATAAACATACAAGAAGAAAATGTAGATAAGCACTTATTTGAGCTCTTCCTAGGTTTAAAAAGTAATTAGGAAAGATATAATCAAATTTTAAGAGTTGTAATTTCTTTTAAAGTTTGTTTTTTAACCAATGGCAAAAATCTCACAGGATTTTCTCATCATTTCTTATCTAATTAGTAAGAGAATTCAAGAAACATGAAGCTAAAGGCAGATTCTGAGATATAAAAAGAATAGTTTAGAATAGTGCTGAAATGATCTTCCCTCTTGATTTCTCACCACATTCAAAAGACAAGGGCTTGGACTGAGTATGTGGAAAAACTTGCTGTACTACTTGTTTAGAATATCTTTGGTAGTATTGAATCAGTTGGGTGCTTTACTATGTACTAAAAACTGGTGGGAAAAAAATGGGTCCATTTCTGTGATATGTAACAGAGAGTTTAAAGATGTCAAGGTCTTCCCAGAAGAGAAAAGGTGTATCTTTGTTATATCAAGCCATTTAGCTATTTGTCATATCATCCACTCATGTATTAATTTTTGTGTATATTTCTGTAATATTAGGGTAAGTGAACACATGAATATTTTTTAGATCAAAAGTGGTCGAGTAAATATAATTTCACATGGTTTAATTCTATTATGATGAACTTTTCTGAGGCCTTTGGAGTCTTCAAGAAAAAAAAATAAGCATGATGCAGAATAGGACCATCTCCACTAGAGCCAGTGTATAGAATTACTAGAATCATTGGATCTCTGAAAAGTTGATTCCTGGAACCTTAAACAACTTTACAATGATTATGCTTAGAATGCCCTAAAGTCAGCATAACCTTATGGAGACATAAGGCACTTGAAGAAAGTATTTAGAAATAAAATAAAAGTATTTTGAAATAAGATAAAACATTTAGCTACAAATTAGAATATTGTAAAAGAAACAAAATCACTGGATGTGCTTTGTACTAATTTAAAATTTTGCTATTTTAGTGAAAAGAGGTACATGGATGCATGTATGTGTGATAAATAAGCCTGAGCTTTGCTTTCATGGGGAGTACTACAAATTGGTCATGGAATTCACTACAGGTTGCAAACAATAGAAAAATATTAAGAAATTATTTAGGAATAAATCTTACCTATCTGATTTCTGCCTGAAGAATAAAATGCATTGACTACAGCTGCTCCACTTATCCACCTATAGAAAACATAAGAACTGGTTACAAAGGATACAGCATTACCTGATTCAACTGCTCACCATAATTAAAGCATCATTACTATTCCTAGATGAATCTTAACATTCTATTTGAAATGTGATCAACAAATTAAAATTAGCTCACTAGGTGACAGAGCTCATTTGAAAGTATTTCCACTTCTTAAAAAAATCAGACTATATCCAGGTCTGCAATCTGTTATTTCATTTGCATGACTTTTTATGGAGGCATCTGACAGTATGAAACCCATTCAAGTGTGTCTTATCAGAAATTGCAGTGGATTAAGATAATATTGAAATATGTTTAGCTTTATGTCCTGATAGTAGATAACTATGTCAACAATTCTGGAGAATATTGAAGTATAGGTTGTTAAAATTTCAAAATCAAATATATTAAGATTTTTTTACATTCCTAGTTTACAAAGAGCCTTTTTGGGGACTAAGATATCCCCTTGGTAGGTAGTTAGCTTCGTGTAATGTGCTTCTAATTACTGTCATTTAAAACTATTATTTAAAAATGTGATATTTCAGCTAATTGTGCAAAGGTGTGGTTTTATATGACAACTGTGAAATAAAATCCAGTAGATTTGTCTGTGTATACCACACATTAGGCTCTATTGAATCTAGCGATTCTATAAAATACAATTACTGATTTCAGAAGACTCTAGTTTAATTGAGATGAGAGGGACACATAAAAGCTATAATGCAAGACAATAAGAAAATGGAAAAAAGTAGCTCCCAGACAATAGTTCAAGGGCAGTGTTAAGGTAGAGCTGATGTGTCAATGTTCCCAGGTCTTTCTGCTCAGAAGTTATGAAGCCTGCATATCAATAATTGTTGAGCACTTTGTGCAGCAGGAGTAATATCCTCATCTTTATAGTCTATTACACTGAAAAAATGAACTCTGCCTGATTTCAGATAACCTCTTAAATGTCAGCACACATGCATAAACTTCAGACTACTATCTATTACTATCCAACGGCTTTATTGTAGTTATTCTACTTTCAGGGACACAATTAGTGTGGCGATTATAATCCTACTTACAGAAGGAGTTTACAGTAGTTAATACAAAGAGACTAAATTAGAACTATTTCCAGACCTTGCTTTGCAAGGTAAACAGTACAAAGTCACTGCCT
Source organism: Manis javanica (assembly GCF_040802235.1). Taxonomy (NCBI): domain Eukaryota; kingdom Metazoa; phylum Chordata; class Mammalia; order Pholidota; family Manidae; genus Manis; species Manis javanica. Next base: position 148,414,870 of record NC_133158.1, read on the forward strand.
AAATCAGCATTTTAGTTACAATTTTCAGTAGCTACTGTGGGATGTCAGATGTGAGTTCCATTTTGATCTCTTAAAAATAACTGAGGGAAGGCCATACATAACAACTGTCTGATAAGTTTTCATTAACTATGGATTTTATCTCCAATAACATGACCAAAACATTCATATAAACTATTTGGAACTTTCAGAAAGAATCCTGGTAACATTTCTGTGAATTTTTCTTTACAAAGAAAATAAGTGTGCAGATGGATGGTGTGGGTGTGGGAGTGGTTCATCAATGTGTTTCTTCTTTAGTATGATGTTGTTTTAAACAGAGAGAAACATTTTCAGAAAGGATGGTGTGATGGATGTATCAGTGCTTCCTAATTCCATTACAACTGAGTCATCAATATTTTAATTTCTTGCATGTTGATGATTACACTCATACAATCTTATTTATTTCAAGTAAATTCCACTTGCTTCCCACACGATTTGTGATGACTCACAACAAAACATGGACTTGTAAATCCAGGGGTGTGGACTAAAACTGGGAGATCCAAACCTACACAGGACAAGTAGATTTTGTCTGTGTGATCCCAAAGTATGAGACAGAAAATATTTATATAAATAAAATCATGATCAGGAAAAATGATGTATTCGGACTGTGCTTATATACATTTACACAGTTAATTATGACTCAGGTTCAAGTAAGGTTCTAAGTTGTCTGGCAAAAGGGGCAAAATGGAAAAATGCTCATTGTACTCCTGAGGGGAAACGCTGTTCCTTTTGGGGACTTGAGAAAGGTATTTCTGATGCATCGTCAACATTTAGATGGGAATATGGCAGTAGACTTTAAGTGTGAACAGCTTATAATTATTGAAATTTTAATTTCCATAAAAGTTAATATGTTATCAGGTCTCAACTGTTTTAATGTCCAGTTTCTCAATAAGGAACTTTTGATTTAGTGATAGTATACTCTGCATGGACTTCTATGGACAATCTCAAATGATATGCAAAGTTTTTGATATTGAACTCAGGCACAATGCTAGTAATCACACATGAAAGAGTGCCAATCCAAAATGTTTTTTAAAGTAAGTATATTACAGAGGAAAGGAGCTAGATATATGGAATTAATGTTTCAGACAGCAACAGATCTCAAAAGTAGGACACATATGAAGTTTATATTACCCACCCTATGTTTATTGCTTTTGTAAAAATAAATGTCATACCTCTCACTTTAGGACTTTTCTACTATTCTGTTACATTAAGGAGCTGAAGATTGTATTTTGATTAATGTTTGTGACTTTCCAGCAGGAAGGGTTTTACATATTAAAGTGTTCACTGTGCCTCACCTTCAAGTAAACAGGTAGTTATTTATGACCACAGAATTCTCAAAGAAAATAAAAATTATGGTTCTGAGGTTCATAGAGCACTGGTGTGTAGTGTGTGCCTTTTCTTCCTTTAGATCTTTCACTGTGCGTCCTCAGACCACCCCTGGGTAATTACCCAGATTCAAAAGCACAGGACATTTTGTCCCTGGGAATGATCAGAACTTGAAGTACTGTGCTTGGATCATTATATCTTAAAATGATGGTAACACAGCTACAGGCTTAATGCTTAATATCTGTGGTCATTCATGAAATATCTCATCATGTTAATGTAAAAGCTAAATTAAGGCAAAGAAAACATTTCTCAAAATAAATGGTGATACAACAAAAACTAAGTTCTTTTGATTTGGATGCAGTTTTAAAGTTTCAGGAGAAGCTTCCATTTACAGAACACAGGCAAATCTGACCCTGAATAGTAGCACAGAAAAGAGAAAATGCACAGCAGGTAAGAAAACGAAATGGTGGTGATTCTGGCCCTAAACTAAGGGGTAGTCCAGGGTCCCTGAAGATACCTTTAAAGTGCAGAGGCCAGACACAGCAGCTTCCAAGAAGAGGCGTGAGGCCTGAGAGATGAAGAAACTATCACTCTGTTGTTTTGATTTGCACTCCTGCCTCTAGTAGCCTGTGTGGGTAAGACTGTGGGTATGTGTGGTATTAAATGAAAAGTGGGAAAGCAAGAAGTAAAATGTTATTTTTTTAAAAATTTCTGTGATATGATTTTGTCAGGTAAACTTACATTTTGGGACATTCCACAGTAGAACAAAAAAGGGGTCACCATAAGCAGCATGGCCCTCAAAGCTGAACTAACAGTGTGGACAGGAAATGTAAGGTGAAAGACCCTTGAGAGGGGGACCAGGTGTTTTTCTTCCACTTATTACTTGAAGAACCTAAGTGGTGATGAAACAAAAGCACCCAGACATCATTTTTACAGCAGGGAAGAAAAGCAGATGTGGACAGCATGATCTTACAGCCTTTTGGATATAAGAAACCCACTGGATTGCAAAAGTGCATGGAATAAAACTTGTTCACCCACTCAGGTATAACTTAAAACTTACAATAACAAAATTGTTGATATACCTTTCCCGGAAGTGTTCAGTTTCTCATCATCTAGAGGTCTTGAAGCAATTCATTTGAAATCAGCAGTATAAGATAATGGTTTTGTCCCCCTCAAATACCTCTGGAAAGCAGAATTCCCATTTTTTAATTGCATAATCCACTTATTAATATTGTCTTGTTGAGACCTCAAAGTTTTCTCTATACCTTTGTTCATCTTTTAAACCATCCCTCTAAGATAGATGACACCTCCAATTTTCAGCTGAAGAAACTAAGGCACAGCACGGTTATCAAACTATTTTCCCTAATTTATAAATTAAACTTATATAATTTATAAGTTAAATAACAAGTGGGACAAACATGTGTAAACTAAGGAGAAAGAGGATCCTCTCATCTTCCCATCAAATTCCCTACTTCTAAGCTGTTCATCTGCCTCATACATATGATGTATGCCATTCACTACAACGATGAATGCCATTTCCTTGCCAATCTCTTTCAAATGAAAGAGCTTATTTTTATTTGTTTTTCAATATACCAAAATTGGTTATATTTATATACACTAGCAATGAATAATCAAAAAATGAAATAAAGAAAATAACTCCATTTACATTAGTACCAAGAATAAACTATTTAGGCATACACTTAACAAAAGAAGCACAAGACTTGTATATTGAAAACTCATTGAAAGATTAAAGAACACCTAACTATATGGAAAAGATGCCACTTTTGTGGATTAAAAACTTATATTTTTAAACTGAGATATAATTGATATATACCATTATATTAGTTTCAGTTATACAATGTAATGATTTGATGTCTGTATGCACTGCAAAATGACAACCAAAGTAAGGTACTGCTTGTCACCATACAAAGTGACACATTTTCTTTTTTCCTGTGAGAATTTTTAACACTCCTTTGGCAGCTTTCAAACATGCACTGCCAGTATTATTCACAATCATCACCATGCTGTACATTACATCCCTATGAATTATTTATCTTATAATTGGAAGTTTGTATCTCTTGACTTTCTCACACCATATCACTCAATTGCCCCTCTCCTCTGGCAACCACCATTCTTTTCTCTGTATCTATCAGTTTTATTTTGTTTATTCATTTGCTTGGTTTTTTAGGTTCCACATATAATTAAGATTAGACAGTATTTGTCTTTCTCTGTCTGATTTATTTCACTTAGTATAATACCATCATGATCCACTCCTGTTGTTGCAAAGGGCAAGATTTCATTCCTTTTTTTATGGATGGGTAATAGTCAATTGTATATGTATCTATTTGACATCTTCTTTATCTATTCATCTATCCATGGAACCAACACTTTGGTTGTTTTTATATCTTGGCTTTTATAAATGATATTGCAATGAATATAGGGACATATATCTTTCTAAGTTAGTGTTTTTATTATCTTTAGATAAATACCCAGAAGTGGAGTTGCTGTATCATAAGGTAATACTATTTTTAATTTCTGAGGAACCTCCATACTGTTTTCACAGTGACCGCATCAATTTACACTCCCATCAGCAGTGCACAGGGTCCCCTTTTCTCTACGTCTTCACAAACACTTGCCATTTTTTTATGGTAAAAGCCATTATAACTGGTGTGAGGTGATATTTTATTGAGGTTTTGATTTGCATTTTCCTTATGATTAGTAACATTCAGCATTTTTTCATGTGCCTAATGGCACATTTTTCTCATCTGTATGTCTTCTTTGGCAAAATGTCCATTTGGATTCTGTGCCCATTTTTCAACCAGATTGATTGTTCTGAGATGTAGATGTTCTTTGTGTATATTGGATATTAACCGTATTAACCATTATTAGATACACAATTTGCAAATATATTCTTCCATTTGTAGTTCTCTTGTTCTTGCTGTGCAAAAGTTTTTTAGTTTGATGTGGTCCCATTTGTTTATTTTTGCTTTTGCTGCCTTTTTATATAGAGTCAGATCCAAAAATCTTTGCCAAGATGGCTATCAAGGAGCTTACCGCCTATGCTTGCTTTTAGGAGCTTTGTGTTTTCAAGTCTTACATTGAAGTCTTAAATCCATTTTGAGTTAATTCTGTGTATGGTGTAAAATAATAGTCTAGTTTCATTCTTTTGCATGTGGCTGTCCAATTTTCTCCACACCATTTATTAAAGAGATGTGCTTTCCCTATTGTATATTCTTCCCACCTTTTAAACAAATTAATTGATCATATATGCTTTGGCTTATTTCTGGGCTTTCTATTGTGCTTCATTAATCTATGTGTCTACTTTTGTGCCCAAACCATAGTGTTTTGATTACTCTAGCTTTGTAATACAGTTTGAAATCATGAAATATTAGGTATCTTGCTTTGTTCTTCTTTCTCAAGATTGCTTTGGCTATTAGGGGTCTTCTGTGGTTCCATACAAATTTTAGGACTGTGTGTTCTATTTCTGTGAAAAATGCCATTGGGATTTTGATAGGGATTGTATTGAATCTGTAGACTGAAAATATAAACATTTAAACAATATTAATTCTTTCAGTCTATGAGCATGGAATATATTTCAATTTATTTGATACTTCTTCAATTTCTTTCATAAATGTCTTACAGTTTTTAATGTAGAGGTTACTAATTCACCCCCTTGGTTAAATTTATTTCAAACTTCTGGATTCTTTTTGATGCAATTGTAAATGGGATTGTTTTCTTAACTTCTCTTCCTGATAATTTAATGTTAGTGTATAAAAACACAACAGATTTTTGTATGATTTTGTGTCCTGCAACTTTACTGGATTTGTTTATTACTTGTAGCAACTTTTTGGAGGAGTCTTTGGGGTTTTCTGTATATAAAATCATGTCATCTGCAAATAACGATAGTTTTACTTCTTCCCTTCCAATTTGTATGCCTTTTAGTTCTTTTTCTTGCCTAATTGCTCTGGCTAGGACTTCCAACACCTCTTGAATTAAAGTAATGAGAGTAGGCATCCTTTTTCAGAGAAAACACAGCATTTCATGATTGATTATGATGTTAATTGTGGGCTTGTCATATATGGCTTTTATTATGTTGAGGTATACTCCCTCTATATATACATTGTTGAGAGTTTTTTATCATAAATAAATGTTGAATTTTTTCAGATGCTTTCCCACACCTATTAAGATGATCATATGATTTGTACCCTTCATTTTGTAAATGTGATGTATATGTGGATTGATCTGTGGATTTTGAAACATCCTTGCATCCCTGGAATAAATCACACTTGATCTAGGTGTATGGCACTTGTAATATATTGTTGAATTCAGTTTGCTAGTATTTTGCTGAGGTTGTTTGCACCTTTGTTCATCAGGGATATTAACCTCTAATTTTATTTTTTGTTGTGTCCTTGTCTGGTATTGGTATGAGGTTAATGCTGGCCTTGTAAAATCAGCTTTGAAGCATTCTCTCCTCTTCAAATTTTTAGAAGAGCTTGAGAAGGATAGGTATGTAATTTTGATAGAATTTGTCAGTGAAGCCTTCTGATCCTGGACTTTTTTTGGTTGGGAGGTTTTGATTACTGACTCAGTATCCTTACTAGTAACTGGTTTATTCAGATTTTCTATTTCTTCATGATTCAGTCTTATAAGATTGTATGTTTCTAGGAATTTATCTATTTCCTCTAGATTGTATAATTTGTTGGCATAAAATTGCTCACAGTAGTCTTTTATGATCCTTTGTATTTCTTTGGTATCAGTTTTAACTTTTCCTTTATAGTATTGTTTTTATTTATTTGAACATTTTTTTGATGAGTTTAGCTAGCGCTTTGTCAATTTTGTTCATCTTTTCAAAGAACCAGCTCTTAGTTTCATTCATCTTTTCTATTGTCTTTTTAGTCTCTATTTCATTTATTTCCACTCTGATGTCTGTTATTTCCTCCTACTAACATTGGGTTTCATTTGTTCTTTTTCTAGTTTGAGATAGGCCTATAGTGCCATGAACTTTCCTCTGAGAACTGTTTTTGCTGCTATTTTAAGTTATATTTCTATTTTCATTTGTCTCAAGTTATTTTTTAAGTTTCTCCTTTGATTTCTTCATTCACCCATTGATTTTCAGTGCCGTGTTGTTTAAGCTCTACATATTTTTAATTTTTCTAGTTTTTTTCTTATAATTGATTTCCAGTTTCATACCACAGTGGTCAGAAAAGGTGTGTGATATGATTTCAAGCTTTATATTTATTGACTTGTTTTGTAGGTTAACATATGACTTATCTTGGAGAATGTTCCATCTGCATGTATCCGTTCAATCCATGAAGTCTAACATGTCATTTAAAGCTAATGTTTCCTTATTGATTTTCTGCCTGGATGATCTAATCATTGATGTAAGTAGGGGACTTTATACCTAGTATTACTGTATTGATGTTAATCTCTCCCTTTACATTTGTTAGTATTTACTTCTTATATTTAAGCATTCATATGTTGGGTACATAAGTGTTTACATGTCTATCCCCTTCTTTGGTTGATCCTTTTATCATTATGTTATGTCCTTTTTTGAATTTATTACACTCTTTATTTTAAAGTCTATTTGTTGATATAAGTATAGGCACCCCAGCTGTCTTTTGGTTTCCATTTGTGTGTAACATTTTTTTCCATCTCTTTCCTTCAGTTTGCATGTGCCCTTATATCTGAAGTGAGTTTCTTGCAGACAGCATATAGATGAGTCTTGTTTTTTTCCCATTCAGCCACTCTGTGTCTTTTGACTGGAGAATTTAGTGCAATAATTTTATTTGACTTAATTATTAATATGTACTTATTACCATTTTGTTAATTGTTCTCTGGCTGTTTTTTAATGCTTCTTGGGTCTTTTCTTCTTGCTGTCCTCTTTGTAGTTTGATGACTTTATTGTTACGCTTACACTCCTTTCTTACTCTCTTTTGTGTATGCTTTTGCTGTGTGGTTATCAAAAGGCTCTCATGTAACAGAATATATACATTGAGATAGGCCTGTATAGAAATATATATGTTTATTTTAAGTCAGTGACAACTGAAGCTTGGATGCATTCTAAAACTTTACATTTTTACAAACCCTTCCCCTATTTTATGATTTTGATATAACATTTTATGACTTTTTGTGTATCCCTTAGTTATTGTATAGTTTTTTATTACTTCTTATGCTAGCTTGTAAGTGATTAATACACTATTTTTACTATATTTTTACCTTTATTAGTGAGATTTATACTTTCATGTTTTCTTGTTATGAATTAATGCCCTTTCTTTTCAGCTTGAGGAAGTACCTTTAACATTTTTTTATAAGGCTGCTTTAGTGGTGATGTACTCCTTACACTCTTGCTGTCTGAAAAACTCTTTAAATTTATTCATTTTGGAATGATAACCTTGCTCTGTAAAGAGTTATTGCTTATAAGTATTTTCCTTTCAGCCTTTTGAATATATTGTGTCACTCCCTTCTGGCTTGCAAAGTTCCTGTTGAAAATTTACTGCTAGTCTTATTAGTGTTCTCTTGTATGTAACAAGTTGTTTCTCTCTTGCTGCTTCTAAGATTCTTTAACTTTTGATATTTCAATTATAATGTGTTTATGTAGATATTTTTAGGTTCATCTTCTTTGGAACCCTCAGGGCTTCCTGGAACTGGATGTTGGTTTTCTTTTCCAGTTTTGGAAAGTTTTCAGCCATCTTCAAATAAGTTTTCTGCCTCTTTCTTTCTTCTTCTGGGCCCCTACAATGCAAATGTTATTCCTTTTGATGTTGTCCATGGAGTCCTTTATGCTATTTCTACTTTCTTAAGTTCTTTTTTCTTCTTGCTGTTCTATTTAGGTGAGTTCCACTCTCATGTCTTCTAGATCACTGATCTTTTCTTCTGCTTCATCTAATCTGCTATTCAACCACTCCAGGTAATTTTCAATTCAGTTTTTGTATTCATCAGCTGTGACTTCTGTTTGGTACTTTCTTATATTTTCTGTTTCTTTGTTGAAGCTCTCACTGTTTTCATCCCAAGTTTGGTGAGCATCTTTATGACTATTTCTTTGAATTCTTTATCAGGTAAATTACTTATCTCCATTTCATTAAAGCTTTTTTCTGAGATTTTATTTTTTCTTTCATTTGGAACATATTCTTGTTTCCTCATTTTGCTTGGTTTTCTGTGTTTATTTCTATGTAGTAGGTGAAACAGCTATCTCTTCCAGTCCTGAGGACCAGATTTATTTAAGAGATGAAACTTACTTTTCATCCTTGCCCTAGGTCTTTGTTGTCTCTTGAACTTTTGTGATTGTTTAAGCAGACTTGTTTATTCTTGATAGCTTCCAGTTGTTGAGGGTGAGCCATGACCTGTCAGTGTTCCAAATGGAGGGATCTCAATCATCATTAGCTTCAGGCTGATTGGAAACCAAGCATCAGGCAGTAGCTTTTAAGATATGCAAATATATACAATCCTGTGGGACTGTAATTGTAAACACTGCTGACCTCTAGACCAGGGGATGTGCAGATGTCCCCTGGGCAATAATTGCAAAAATCGGAGCTTCAGATGAGTGTATAAGCTCTTTTTTGCGAGGTATGGGCAAGCTGTAGCAAGGCTGAAGGAGACCACAAAGATGGGAATCTTCTGGCCTATGTTCCCTGGGAGCACTTCCATAGTCTCTAGATATGTGGTAAAACAGATTCCTGTCCCTCAGGCTGAAGTTCCAGGACAAGTAAGTAGGTCTTTTTCACAAGAGACTGGATGTGTATTTCAGTCTGTGCTCTGTGTAGTGGTAGCTTGCCAGTAGTTGTCTCTCTGTTTTAGTCCCAGGGGACCTAGGAAAGCAAGTCCCCCTGGCAACCAGAGCCAGGTGATTATAGAGCATCCCCCGTGTGTACTTTGAGCAAGGCAGCAGAAGAGCAGAGGGCTGGGGCACAGGTTGCCAGCTTTCATGGGGCCGGTACTCTCTCTACCTCCCACCTCCCACCATTCCCACCCCACCCTCCGAATCCATGGCACAAGCAATTGTACTGTTTCATGAAGTACAAACTTTTACCCAAAGGCAAAAGCACAGTAGGACCAAAGATCTTCATTAAACTGTTCACTGTTATTGTATAAGAGTTGTTAATGTAACCGAAGGACTCTCAGTGATTTGAGTGATTCACCTGATTGAGAGCTGATAGTCAGTACTCCTATTCTTATATTAAATTGGGAGAGGCCACTTCTTTTTCAGCAAAAAAGCAACAGAAATCACCATTCATTGCCTTCCTAGAAGTAATAGGTGTGTGTGGTTCTGTTTGGCAACAAGGCAATCTTTCTGGTCTTCAATAGCTTTATATGTGTGCACATGCACATGTGTGTGTACCTTCATGTGTGCAATGGGCCAAATTCAGAGAAATTCCCTATTTGGGGGGATATATGGGTGGGTCAATCATTTCTGTCAAAATTTTCTTTTGGTGACTTTTCCTCCTGATTTAGAATAACCTTGGGATCTTTAAAAAAAAGAAAGGAAACCTCTTCCATCTCATACAACCCTTAGCAAAGATGTACCTGACATTGTATCTATCATCTGTCTAGCTTAAAGACAGATGGTAACTCCATGAGAGCAGGGATGCTCCATCTTTTATTCTTTTTTAAAACTGTGATAAGGACACTTACCACAAGATCTACTCTCTTAACACATTTTTAGTGTTATGACACATTATTGTTGACTATAGGTACAATGCTGTGCAACAGATCTCTAGGGCTTATTCATCTTGCTTAACAGAAACTTTGTGCCTGATGTTTTCTCCATATTTGCTCCTCTCCACAGCTCCTGGTAATCATTATTCCATTTTTTGAATTTATGAATTTGACTTTTAGTTCCTTATGTAAGTGGAATCATGCAGTGTTTGTCTTCCTGTGTCTGGTTTATTTTACTTAGTATAATGCTTTCAGGTTCATCCATGTTGTTGCATATTGCATAATTCTCTGCTTTTTAAAGGCTGAATAGTATTCCATTGTGTGCATATGCCACATTTTCTTTATCCGTTCATTGTCAATGGAAGCAGTTAGGTAGTTTCCACATCTTAGCTATTGTGAGTGGTACTACAATGAACATGGGACTGTTAATATCTCTTGGATAGCCTGATTTCAATTCTTTTGGATATATACCCAGAAGCAGGACTTCTGGGTCGTACAGAAGTTCTATTTCTAATTATTTGAGGGACCTCCGTATTGTTATCCAAAGGGGCTCCACCATTGTGCATTCCCACCAGTGGTGTGCAAGTGTTTCAATTTCTTTACATCTGGCCAACACTTATCTCTCTTTTTTCTTTCCCTCAGATAATAGCCCACCTGCCTGGACTGATGTGATATCACATTGTGGTTTTGATCTGCATTTCCCTGATGATTAATGATGTTGAGCATCTTTTCATATATCTGGCAGCCATTTCTTTGTCTTTTTTGGAGAAGTGTCTGTAAGTCCTTAGCTCACTTTTAAATTGGGTTATTGGGTTTTTTGTTATTGAGTTGTAGGGATTCCTTATGTTTTTAGGAGATTAACCCCTTGTCAGATATATGATTTGAAAATATTTTCTCTCATTGCATAGGTAGCTCTGGCATTCTGTTGATTATTTCCTTTGCTGTACAGAAGCTTTTAGTTTGATATAGTCTCAGTTGTTTATTTCATGTTTTGTTCTTAATTGTATCTCTAGGGTTTAGAACAATTCTGGGAACATGACGGGTACTCAATACATATTTGGGCCTTGGCAGATTAGTGGGTCTTCCAAGTCCAAGAGTGCCGACCTTTCTCATCCTGAGACTCTGGGAGGGTGGAGGGGACTAGGCTAAGTGAGGCACTGCTGTCACGCAGGCTGCAGAAGCTGTGTACCCTCTGGGAATTGACCCCTCAAGAGGGTACACTGGGATAAAAGGTTTAGAAATGATTTTGCAAACTTCTCCTCCCAGTTTAAAACTTCAACCTTTAAAACATTTAGCTTCCCTTTCTATTTCTCCTCCCTCTTCTCAAAACAAAACAGAACAAAACCCTCCTTGGGTGCTAATTAAAAAGCAAGTATGTTTTTACTGATAAAATGTGTTTTGCTTATAACCCCAAAACACATTAGAGAACTGCAAAGCTTGTTCATTTAATGGGAGTATAAAAGATGGACATCTAAAATTTTCATCTATTACAACATGTGCAGGACATGAGCACACCAGGGCAGGGAATTAGAATGATTTGTCCATGTTTAGTCCACCTATCTGTTATTACATCTTTCTGGCTGAGTTGTACTTGATGAACTGAACAATGTCTTTTACAAATCTTCCTCATACATCTACACTAATGGACATTCAGTGTCCCAAGTTTCCAGCACTCTCCACACCCAGTTGGACGGGTCCCATCTACTCTATGCATTGTGCTGTCTCATTTTTCCATATAAGTCCTGCATAACTATGGTCCTTTTGATCACCAACTTCACCAATATAAGACTTAATTAGAAAGGAGATTGGTTCTAGAAACCTCCATGAAGGGGAAAAATCAGAAGGGATATTTTAGAAAGAAGTGATGTACTTTACCTCTCAAGAATATGCTCTTTTTCTGTGTGGTCACTTGATGCAGAGAAGCCAAGGAGGAAGACATTTAGAACAATCTAAAGCAATCTGCTCATTTTACAGATAAAGAAATGCATGGCTATTGAAAGGCCACAGGTACTCCCTGTAAGAAGCGGGACACTAACAGAGTGTTAGTAACACATTGCAGTGGCAGAACTACTGTGTCATTTCACAGGGTATTGACCTCCTTGCCATTTTTGGTGGTATTGGTCCCTCAGGAAGAAGCACATAGAGCCACAGCTGCTGGGCTGCCAGCGTCAAGGAGTACCACTTATCCCAGAGGCTACGATCCAATTAGCCCAGATTAGAACAAAAAGCAGGCTTGAAGCAAGGAAGAAGGCAGAAATGAGTGAAGCATTTTGTTTTGTTTTGTTTTTAGTGAATCCTCTGTTCACCTCAATATTAATTTAAATGCTGGCATGCTGTTTCGTGAGAATGTTTTACTGATAAGTAATGGTTTAATTATGGTTTCAAAAAAAGGGTTGTTCTAGCACTTTTGTTTCTGTGTAATAGCACCAACCAGACTCTGCCTTTCATCAGATTTAACTGTTACTTACTTGCTTCTCTCCCTAGATTGTGAGCTCCTGAGGTGAGGGCCACATTTTATTCATCTCTGTCTTCCACAGTGTTCAGCACAGTGCTGTGCACATTGCAGCTGCTCAATAAAATGTTTATTGAGTTGGCTTCTGTCAATGTCAGTGTGTGTGTGTGTGTGTTTTAATGCATAACAACAGGAAAGATGCAGCAATGAAATAAGTCCTTCTAGTTTATGAAAAGTCATTCCATGGCCCAACAGTCATGATTTACAAACACTGCTGCTACCTATCACAATTATAACATACAAAGTTCAATCCTGAGAAACACACAAGTTGAAGGCTAAAAACAAGAAAAGGAATTCATTTTGTTTTGTTTTCGTACATTTTTTCTCTTTAGAGATCTATATAATTGTTCTCTGGGTTTCTGCTTTCTACAAGGGCTAGTCCAGCTAAATGTAGTAAAATGTACCAATGCTATGATTGAAATGTGCGTAAGGTATAGGACAGGCACAAGGCATAGAGAAAATGTGATGGGATGCTCAGGGAGGTAACACTCAAACAGAATCAAACCATGTATAGATTTCTTTTGGATGAACACAGGCAGACAGGATGTTCAAGGGAAAGGACAAGAAAAGGACAATATAGAGCAATGACTTGGAAGTAATTCTGACAGCTGGGCTTTGGGGCGGTGCTGAGGATAGTCTGGAGCTGGAGGAATGAGAGCAGTGGGAGGTGTGTGGAGCCTTGCACACGCTTCACAAGGCAGCAACAGGGATACACTGGAAGGTATTCATCAGGAAATAACATGACAATTTGTGTCTTTAAAAGCCCTCTAGGGCAGTAGCATGGAGCATAAGCTGAATGAATGTGAAATGAGTGTTCATAGATTTAGGAAAAACATTGTAACAGCTCTGTGAACAATGAGAAATGTCTGAATTAAGGTAGTGACAATGGAGGGTAAGACGGAAATCCTCCCATACCTACGTAATACTCAATTAGCAGCTGGTGGATGTAAGCTTGGTGTGTTTTTTTCAGGGGGAAGGGATTTAAGGTAGATACCACATAGGTGTCAGAGATGAGAGAAAGGGTCTAGGATGTAAGATGAGTCCCTGGTTTCTGACTTGGTAGCAGTAAGATGGGAGCTGTTGGTGAATATGAGGATATGGAGAGGAATGATCAATTTTTGCCTAAAATGGAAAATGCTTGAAGGGTCAAAGGAAGGCGTGCTTGGAGATGTTTCATAGCCAGCTAGACGTTTGGGCCTGCAACTCAGCAAATGAACCTGGGACAGATTAAAAAATTCAGTGGCCATAATGACAGTAGAAGATGCCAAGAAGCATACAAGTTTGTTCACTGAGAGCTTGTGGAGCAAGAAAAAAAAAAGTCCAGAAGGTTACTATTTGTTTAATTGAAGTGACTTAAATTAGTTGCTGCCTTGAAAATTTAATACATCATCAATTTTCTATAATACCCTGCAATATAACCATCTTATAATCAATACCTTTCTCATCTCTGTCCCATCAGTTATGAGTATGGACACCTATTTCTCCTGCAGACTTTGGGAGTAAGGACTTGAGTATCTGAAAATGTAAATTCTCTGACTGGTAACAAAAACCATGTGGATAAATGGAAGAAAAACATGTGCCTGAATTTATACAGTGAGCAGTTGAACTTGACAATACATAAAAAAGGAAAAAAAACATAGTGAATCTATTACTATTAAGCAGGTACAAAATAAATCAGAAACTTTCACTGTCAGAAACTTTAATAAAATATGAGGAACTTCCATTATGTTGTGTCCTTTCAGGGGTAGTCCTGAAGACCTGATGCAGTCACTGTCAACAGTGCTGCCAGTATTGCAGAAGATGAAAAATAAATTTTAAGCCTAAATTGCCAAGTTAAAGGCATCATCTTGTAAAAAAATTGCACAAAATTAAAGACAAACATGTATGATTCAATACAAAAAGGAACTAATACTAACTCAGGGGTCCTCACTGGAGGAGGTGGGGTGGTACTTAAAAAGAATACTTAGTACTGAGGTCCCCATCCCCAGGCAAGTACATCACAACACAGGGTGGTGGTGCTGGGGAACCAGTGCTATTTCTGACTCTCCCCAGGTGATTCTAATGTGCAGCCAAAGTTCTGAACCCTTGGCCTCAGTATATAAAGGCAGAAGAGGAGGAAGGAAGAAAAAGCACGCTGGCATGGCAGAGAAGACCTTGGAAGCCAAGCTGCACCTTGATGACTAGCAGAAGCTCATGGAGAAGATCCAAAAAGAACTGGAGAGCTAGCTATACATGTTACTTACCAAACATTCATTAAATTATCATACACAATTGTGGCTTTAGATTATCATAAAGAGAAAATCAACACATATCATGAAAGGGAATGTAAAGTGCAAACTACATGCAAAACGGTTAAAGAACTGGAATTACGTTAACTTCAAAAGAAGACAGCAAGCAATAACTGAACAACGATTTTTAAAATTATGGAGAAATCTGCTGGTGTCACATGGGTTCAGGTTATGTTAGCTAATTTCAGAAAGAATATTTGACAGTATTTCTCTGTAGATACTAACACAGTGCTAACAGTTATTAAATGTAAGTATATGTATTTTTAAAGAAATAAAAATGTTCAGACTTGTAAACTTCTCAGATTAGGAATTTACCCACAGAGTACTCCTTTTGATGACTTTTTTTGTAGATTTCTGGAGGTAGAATTTGACAACCAATTATAATACAAAGCATATGTACTCATTCTCCTTCCTTCTTTTCCAGCTGGGACACTAAACATTCTCTGACATTTGCAGCCCAATTTTTAGCACTGACAATACAACACTTGTAAATCCAGAGACCAGCAAAATAAATCAGTCTCTCTTTTAGGGTATGGTGCAAAACACTGCATAGAGACTGAAATGTATTGGCATTTCCATTTATGAATTTTGTCCAACTTGTACTTGGTTTACTGAGAACTGAACAGTTCTGCCATCAAACAGTCACACTGCACTTTGCACCTTGCTTGGCATAACACTTTTCTCCTGGTGGTACAGTTTCCTATATCATGTCTTTGCTACACTACTGATGTAATGTGATATAATCAAATTTCACCTTTGATTCTCCTAGTTTTCAATGACACCTAGACTTAGTCAGTGTTTATTAAGCTAAAAGTTATTGAAATATTACATTAACAATTAAAAAAATTAACATTAATGTTTAATGTTTAGTTAGCTTAATAACTAAATAAATGAATGTGTGAATAAATGATCACCTCCCTGGCATGTTGCTGTGTCAGTTACCACACAAATTAAGTTAGTATTTTTACTTTTCACTTGCTTACTCATTCACAAATTCAGTTTTAATTGAAAATTTTCTCTGTGTTCAGTACCATACTGAACAGTCAAAAGGAATAGCCCCTGTTCTATAGGAGTGAAGAGCCTAGCAAGAAAAAGTCAGCATAAGCAGTTCTAGGGTTGTGAGTGCACACACATGCTGATTAACATGTTAGAGACGTCTGGGTAACTGAAAAATAAACACTAAACTAACGTTAATAGTTAATATGGAGTACTAATGTCACTAATAAGTGGAGATTATGAACATTTGAAGGCTTTGGAGGAGAACCCTGGTATCCTATATTTAGCTACCACAAGGTTGTAGACATGTTACATGGAGCATATGGAAGAGGATAGAGCTGGGCCACTGACGGACAGAATATAGGTGGGGCTGCAGGCAGAAGATAATTCTTAGTGAGAATGGCCTCAGAGAAGGCTTGAATGAGCTATGGGTCACTCATGCTGAGAAGACAAAGAAATGAGGTAGTCTAAGGACACCTTAATGAAAACATTTTATATTTTGGCTAAATCCCTGACCCATCTTTACTATAACATTCTTAGATACTCTTAGATGTACTCGATAGAAGGAAGACACTGTACTTTTAGACATTATTCTAAATAAGGTTCTTTCTCTTAATCCAGCACAGAGGAGGGAAAAGGACCCTCTTCTGAACAAATATATTAGAAACCAGAATATACATACTCATCCTTGTCCACCTTTTCCCGAAGCTTCTTGAGTTGTTTACTTTGGCTTAACTTCAAATTTTGAATTATGTTCTCAAAGTATTCATCTTCTCTGTAGTTCAACTATATTATATAAAAGATTTTGGGAGAAAATATTAAAACCAGTATCTTCAAAAATTTTGCTAAAAAACATAGGGGCTGTTTTCTTAAGTTTAATCCATTAATAAAGTTAACAGAGAGCATTAAATTTACCAAAAAAGGATTTAATTCCACTTAGCCTAGTTCTATACTGTAGTCCTGCTGCTCTAGCTGAATCACCACTGGAGTCTATTCTTTTGTAATTAATCAAATGAAACCAAGTGTCAGACAAGTTTTACTGTATTGATATTAATTCTTACATGACAGATGAGAGCACATTCTTATTTAGTACCTATTGTGTGCCAGGTACTGTTCTCAGGTATATAGTACACTCTTTTAATCCTTATAATAATATTATGAAGATGGGCAGTTATAAACATTTTAGAGTTGAGGAAACTAAGGCACAATTAAGTTCTCTGCTCAAGGTAATAAGTGATACAGCTGGATCTTGAACCCTAGGAGTCTGATTCTGAGTCTATGCTCTTAGCAAGTTATGATCTGTGGAGCTGAGATTTGAACCCAAGCAGTTCAGCCATGAGTCTATGCTCTCAGCTGCTAGACTCTTGCCACGAGGTCCCTAGGGACTTGCATGCTGTAGCCAGCTCATTCAAAACAAAATAGTCAAGCTTCTCTGCAAATGGAAAGAGGGGAGAGGGTACTATAGGCTAGTAATCAATGGGTCAGGAATCACTGTCATCCCTGGATCTGGGCAAGAACCACCTTGGTGTCACCAGAGTTTCCAGCAGTGCGGTGACCACGAGGGGAGCGACAGGACCCTCAGCTGAGTCTGAAATCAGTATTGGGGGGACGTGAGTCAACTCTATTTTCTTTTCATTGTTAACATTACCAGAAGAGAAGGAAAGAGTTTCCGGTTCTCAGAGTACTTTTGTTTTTAAATAGAGAAGGCATGGCCTGGTTTATCCAGTGGAGGAATAATTAAAAAGGGAATGAAGCCTGAAGACATGGCTTCTTGGGCCTGTATCAGGTGAGATAAGAGCCTGAGCATGGCCTGCTGTTCACTGTGATGTTCACCCCTTGATCCTCTGTAAGGGACACCAGATTTTTTCTTCCGACTCTTAAAATAGAACACATGGAAACCAAAATAACAAAACCAAATACAGACCAGGCCAATTGCACAAAAGGCTAAAACTGAAACAGCCGTAGTAACTGGCTTCAGTGTTCAAGCTCTATATTATAAGGCCTACGTGGCTTTAGGCCATTTCACATAATTTCTGGCAGCCCTTAGCTATAAATGACATTGTCCCCAGCCCTAGGTATCATTAGTGCAGGGTGTTTACAGAGACTGACCTCCACGTATTCATTATTCAGTTTGTCATCATTTGTAACAATGTCATCAGGATAGCCGATTCTTTCTTTAATTGCTAAGGCCTATGAAAATAAAGACATTGCATGTCAAGATGATTATGTAACTTTCAAATGCAAACATTATAATTTGCCCATGCCTAGCAGATAAATAGGTTGATCCATACTGTTTATAAGGAGAGTATCTGACAACAGTTAAATAGAAATATTTGAAAAAGTTTCTGCCTGGAGTTCAAAATACATAAAAAATACTTCTGAAATTTAGTTTCTAACATGCTATTCTCATAGGCTACAGCTTTCCCAAGAAAACCAAAATAAAAACTGACAAGTCATTGTTGCACATGTATTTTATGAACTTTTTTCTCTGAAAGGCTTTTTTTCTTCAATTTTGCGGGAAGGGTAATATTTAGAACTTCCATTCTAGCAGCTTATAATTATCTTTCCACTTCACCGATTTAGCTGAGAAAACGGATATGTGCTTACAGGGTTCGTGCTAATATTCTTCCTGAATATATGTTCCTGGAGTTTTTATGTTCTCCTTTGAACTCCAAAGCTGATGTATACCTATC
The DNA here is from genome assembly GCF_040802235.1 of Manis javanica. Taxonomy (NCBI): domain Eukaryota; kingdom Metazoa; phylum Chordata; class Mammalia; order Pholidota; family Manidae; genus Manis; species Manis javanica. The sequence goes on from NC_133158.1 coordinate 148,433,373, forward strand.
TTCCCACAGTTAGATGAATGACATTAGTTAAATGAGTGGAAATGGATTTTCCTTGTTATACAGCTCATGTGTACCACTTTGCTTAACTACCATTTCTGATTATTATTTTTATTATCTTAAAATTGCTTACATTTTTATTATTTCATTAACATTTATTTACTACTTGCTATTTCTATTTATTTCTCTCCTTTTTCTCAAAGACATGACTTTTGAGTCTATCACATCACATTGCTTTTAAATAATTGAATTAAAATTTTCATATGGAATTAAGCCTGTATCTCTAAGTTATTTTTGTTTACCATCAAACGGATGAGGTTTTGTTACAAATCTATTTCATAAGCCCAGGATTTCCCCAGTGGATCAGACAGGACATGTGTCACTAAGTCAGTTTAGGCCAAGCCCAGTTTCTTATAGGTTTCCACACCATTGACTAATTACAATCATCCCTCTCTGAATGGTTCTTTATTTTCTAGAAGACATTTCCCCAAAGGATGTTCTAAGGGACACAAAGTTTATAGTAGTAGGAGGTAGTACATAACGGATTTATTGCCAAATCTTTGGGTAAATAATATGACAGAAACATTAAGTAGGCTTCTTTATTGCTGTATAAAATTAGGTTATCATAAGTATTCAAGAGGATGAATTAATTAGTGTATTTATTCATTTAATATATGTTCAAGAGTATAACACCATAAGGTGCTGAGGATACAATGTTAGGCAAAAATTTCTGCCCCCAGATAGCTTACCATAAAGATCAATAATAGGCAATGAGTATTAATCTGAAGTGTGTTGTATGATGCCTTAAAATCACACCTTAGATGCATGTAACCTAGTCTAGGGTGGCATTCAGGGAAGCTTTCCTGCAGGAAGTGTTTCCTAAACTCTTTTGACCATGAGATTTCTTTTCATGCAACTTGCAGGTCCTGTAAGACCAACTTGGAAAATGATGAACAGGAACAATCCAACTGGCTGCATGAAATGCAACCATGCCTCGCATAGCTAGAACATAAAAGGAACACATCCAACCTGAACTTCTGGGGGCCTTGTCAAAGTGATGGAAAGATAGCCATCCTGGGGCCCTAAATTCTAGACCTATCTCACTCAGGATTCTGTGATAGCTAAAAAAGACAGTCCTTTCATGTGATTTAATCCTGAATGAGAACTCGATTCCAGCTTGATTCCCTTAGTATAGTAGGTTTATGGCCTCATTATGTATCAGTTCAAAGAATGGTCTGTTCTTCCTGCCACCCTAACTATAGAGGAAATGAGATAGAGCAGGGAAATGGGACAAGGGTCACGCCATTGTAAAATCTACTTAGCCTGTGAAAAAGGCCCAGTTTATTCTTTAACTTAATCTATATGCTATTTTTCCTCCTCTTCAATTAAGTAACTTTGTAACCAGGACTGGAGATAGACCTCTGGAGTATAAATGAACCTATGCAGTTAAAGAATGATGAGATCTGGATCAACACAGTCACCTAAATAACCCTATTCTTATAACAAAACTTCAAAGGAATTATGAATTACCTGTATACAGCATGCCCTGTGCCAACCTCTACCCAAAAAGCCCTATAAAACCCCAACCCCTAAACCCTTAAGTATACCTCCTCTCTGCAGTCGCCTGGCCTCCTTCCTATCTGAGTGTATACTGTCTTATATCAAATAAACTTTCTTGTTGCATAAGCCTACTGCACTTTGTCTCCGAACTTTTTCGTGATAAAGACAAGAACTTGCCAACCTCCACCTCCAGTGACGTCTTTGTCACTTTGCTATTTATTTAGCTTTCTATCCTCAATGGAATCCTTTCTCCCTGTTTTACTTCAGATCGATAGAGAAGTGGAAGTTCTCAAAACATAAACTCACTCTATCCAGTGCTATGCGGCTACCCCAGATTCTGGGGTGGTAGGTGTCAACATAATTCCCCCACTGAACAGATCAAGCAGACACCAGAGGCCAGGTAACCTTGGCTTTAGTAGTTGGGAAGGGATTTGGCCAAAGCCAACCAGGAGTTCAATGAACTTCCCTTTCCTCCCTCTGTTGTTCCTTGCTCTCTGCTGCCTGCAAGGCTGCTGACATTTGCTTCTACTCTTGCTTTAACAAATTCCTTTCTTGCTGGCACTTCTTAGACCTGATCAAGAATTGTTTCCCAATCAGAGTCAAGAGCCCTCCCCTATCTGGGCTGAAGTTTCATCTAGTGTGTAGGGAGAGACCTCCCCAGAGGCGGTGCCCAGCAACAGAACAATCAGGCTGCATATGAATATTGCTCATTAAGTACATACACTTTTCACTGGATATATTCCTTCTAGTTTTACGCAGTTATCAAGGCAAATGATCATAGTACACTTAAACGTAAGATTTCTAAGACATTGCACCTCTGTTAAATAAATATGTATTCTTATTTAACATATTAAAAGCCAGAATTATAGGTGTACGATGTGAATAAATAGTAATGGTTATAAAAAGGCTCCTTCAACATCCCTCTAACTATAGGTCACCTTATAATATTCAAATAATATGCCAGCTTACATTTGCCTATTTAAAATTTAGTATTTTTTTTCCTGAGGTCATAATAAAGAGCAAAGTAGGATACGTTTAAAAAAAAATCAACTGGAAATTTGCATTAAATTTGGCTAGAAATTGGCATTAAAAACTAGAGGCCTTTTAGATATGTTTCAGAAAAAGAGGAAAAATATGAACCACTCATGGTATCTTTTAATTCTTTACTTGTTCACACAAGATTTTCCTCTGAGTTCAGAAATCATTCAAACTTTAGAACTGAACATGGAGAGTCGGAGTTGACAAAGAAATAATAAAAGATGAAAATCATAGAAAAAACTCTTTATCCATGAAGACTGTTCCAGGAAACATTACATCTTGAAGGAGCTTACTTTTATTTTATGCAAGGCTTGATTATATTTTTTTCTGAACTTTCTGAAAATTTCCTCCTTTCTTATAAATACTTTTTTCTTTGATAGTAAAGCCTGTCTTGTTTTTACCTTTTCTTCAGCCTTCTTTTTTGTTTCAGCATCCATCCAAGTGAGGTCATCTAAAGTCTGAATAAAAACTTCCCGGATCTGTGTAATCAAATTCTCAACCTCAAACCAAGAGAAGACAAATTTAGGCCATTAATTGTTTTTTTTTTTTTTGTAACACAAATTTAAAAGTATAGAGCTATAAACCAACTCAATAATATGCTAATAAATATAAGTTTATAGACAAACTGTGATCTAAAGGAATGGGTACATGTGGATATTATATTTTTAAAACAACACTGTTACTACCAACACTAATGACAAAACAGGTCTTAACATAAACATTAATAAAAATATCATCTTTAGAATCCAGTGGTTCCATTATCATAAAAGAACGAACATAAAACATTAGCTGTCATTATCATTAGTAGTTAGTTCAGCAAGAATTAGCATTTCAGAAGTTTCTTTCACCATGTCTTCAGTCTCCATTGTCTTCATTTCAGTAACAATGAGAATTTCAGCAACATTTCTTATACTTCAAATAAACCCTAGTTTATTTTCTAGGGTTTTAAGAAAACACAAATGCTTGGTCAATTTTGTTAACAGAAGAGTTTATAAATGACTCTGTCAACAGAACGTGTGAGTGGGAATGGGTACTCCGCTTTTGGAAAATGGACAGTTGATTTTGGACTAAACAGTATCAGCATCAGAAATATAACCAGACTCCTGGGGGAGGAAGAATGAGGTTCATTGGGAAATAATGGCAAATTATGATTCAGAGGTTCTCTGCCAATTAATAAAGTTTTAGTCAAATTACAGCCTATTGTAATTGCCATCAATGCAAACAGATAACTGGTAGTGTACTGTGCTGAAACATTACCACATGTTTACTCTCTCCAGCAAAGGCTGCTTCCACATAAAGCCTTCCCACAGCATTTTCCATATTTCCATTGACATAGTTTGCACAACGTCTCCAGGTGGCCGTTTCTGATGTTGTGCCATAAAGGGCCTGAGGGAGAGAGAAGGGGAAATGCATTTGACTGGGAGTGGACAGCCAGAGCCTGGCAAGAGCACAGATTTCACAGGGCTCTATCCTTTATGTCTCCTAAGTTCTTGCACTATTCATTGCTTCTCCTCATAAGGCACATTGTTCTTGCCCAAGATAAAAATGTAATCTAGTTGGATTGTTTACTTATATATCATCTGAAAATAAGGTACATTTTCAGTAGCATGTCCCAGTAGAACTCTTGACTGCTACAAGTTAATAACCTTCTTAGACAGCTTTAGAAAACAATGAAACCCAAAACCAAAAAAATAATACTGCTGCATAAACATAAACGTGAAGTAATGTTCAATAAATGTAACAGGGGAGAAATCCAGTATACGAGAAAACACATTCCTGACTTTAAATGTTTTGTTGAACTTCCAGTACTCAGAAAAACTGTATGTGCAAAAATTTAAGTACCAATAAGGGGATTGACTTAGTTAAGGGAAATTTAGTACAACATCATTTTTACATTCTTTAATTAAAATAATTTGTCTACATTTTCTTTCAAAGGGTAAAACCTAAAATTTTCAATCAGAGAGTTATTTCCTTTCCATGACACCAACCAATATGTTTGCTAGTTTCTCTTTACTCAAATCCTCCTGCCCTCACCCCTTACAACAGAACTAAAATGATGTTTAAATAATGTTGGTACAGCCTAAGAAAGGTGGTAAGGTTGTCCCCAGGCAGGTGTGTGCTCAGTGGACTGCCCACATCAAAGTAGCCCATCTGTCTGGATGGCTAGTGTGTTATGAGCACCTGAAAATCAAATGAATTGAGACAGATATCCCTGAATTTACTTGTAACACGCACACAAAAACTAAGCCAGTATTCTTTCAAATAAGCAAATGCCTCTTCTTCCAGGGCAGTCCCATCATAGTGTCAGAGCAGACTATCTAAGGCAGCGAAGCCCATGAAAATTAGCTTTCCTGGACACCATAGCTTAAATATGAGTGAAATAAGCAACACTTGTTTCTAGTTTCTCGGCAAAGTTCACCACATTTTAGCAGTGCGCATGGCAAGCCTTCATAACCATGTATCTCTTTATATTTTAAGTCTTAAGAAAAGAGAGATTTTTTCTTCACCTTGCGGAAAGCATTTCTGGACTCCTTGTAGGTTCGGCTGAGGCTGCTTACAAGATCCATTATGAACCGCCAGGACATTAAATTTTGGAGATCTCTGCATAAAAAAACCCACCACCCAGCAACAGAAAAGATGAGGCTGCAAAGCTTCTAAAGAGTGATATTAAATGTAAACTTTGAGGGCATGGGTACTCTGATATACCTACCTGGGAGAATATTTGGTAAGAATGAGCTTAAGTTTGGTTAAATATTCTGGAGCATAAACTACCACATCTTCCTCATTTGGAATACTAATATTCACAGTTGACATGACTTCATTTGTGAAATTTGACCAGCTGAATGGCTGGAAAAAAGCAGGCATAAAATATTCAATAATTATGCATGTCTCTTCCTGTTTCCAATACTTTATGATAGGGGGTCAGACATGGTTACAGTGTCAGTTCTATCACTGTATAATTACTACAACGATCAATTTGATATGTGATATTTGACCAGGATTTTTCATCCATTGTTCCATTCACTTTTTGATTAAAAATTAGTTCTGCAGCATGTTTATTATTTAGCAGAATCAAACCAACTGTTTAAGAGCAAAAGCAAAGCTAAACATAGAGAAATACACCTAGAAATTAGGTTGAATGTCATCTTGGTCTATCCAATATAAAAACAAAGAAAAAAAGCAATTTGGCTTTAAAAATAAAGCTTCCTTGGTCTTTGCAAAATTTAGACAGATACAAAGTATTTATCCTTTAAAAGTGGATATTAATAAACAATCCATTCATAACAGTCATTCATCTCAGTGTAGATCCTGCTGCAAATGAAAATATACTGTTGTCATAGTAGAAGTATGGGGACATTACAGATACAGTGCAAATGGTCCAGTGAAGCCAAACAAAACACATTTTTAAACTATCAATATTGGGTCTATAGACATGCGGTTTTACCTCAGAAGCTAGGTTTGGAGTTGCCAAAGGATACAATGTTGTGTATTATTTTCTAAATGGGAATGGTGGTTATTCAACCACCAGCAGATATAAGAAAAAAACAGCAGAATTAGATGTAATGCAAATCTTGTTGAAATGCCACATTTCAGTGTTTGAGAACATTTAAGATTAATAGTATCTTAGGTTCTATGATTTTCCATACAGTACATACATGTATGTACTACATATATATATATAAATATAAATATAAATATAAGTGTATAAATGTACTCACAGGTATATAAATATATCAATCACTTACTAAGTATGAGGTGGTATGTACTTTTATTGATTTATTCTGGTGGTTTGGATCATTCTTTCAAAACATATCATTAAACACTTACATTTAAAAGGTCTATGTGAGAAGTTCCTAATTCAATAGGTTATGCCTTTAAAAGTCTTTGTTTACTGTAATTAGTGCCAAAGAGAATTTCATCACTGAATGTGGTCGTTTGTAATTTTCCGGGACATGGCTCCTCTTCTACATCATGTATAACTACTAAACACAAGAATACATGCACAGTCCCAAGAAAAGATTATTAGATATTAGCTAATGAATTACAGCTAAGCAAAAAGATGCCAGTTGCGGCTTATAAATGGAATTTATGAGACAGATTTTTCTTCTTATTTCTTGTGTTCTATTTGTCTATTATTGCTCTGAACACCTCCACAGGTAGCCTTCATGAGAACATGGCAAGTTCTAGGAATAAATTATCCTTGTGAGGAGTTAAAAAGAAATCTAGTGCTTTTATTATTTGACTGTCCATTTCTGATGGCTATATAACGGTCTCTCTGATGGATTTTCAGTTTTAATATTTCCCAAACCCTTTTCTAGAACAGTTCCTAATATAATTACATAGCTACCTTAAAAGGAATTTTATCTTTGAAATTCACTCTAACTAAATATGATACAATGATTTCAAGTAGTTCTGGTCTTGTCATGAAGTCAAATACCTGGTGTCACCTAAATGTATTTTGAACTTCAATTTTTTCAATAAATAAGAATCACTGCATTTTAACAAACGATTTCAATGCTATAATTTTAGAAATGGCACAATAAGAGAGTACTTAAAATTGCTACTTACCTTCCCATTGATCTCTAGTGAAAAGTTATTTTGGATCTGGGCCAATGTCATTTTGTTATAAAGAAGCACTGGGTCATTTCGATCTTCAGGTTTAGTTGTAGCCTATGGATTTCATTTTTAATCATTATTTCAGAACTATGAATTCTTTAGAAAAATATAACTACATGAGGGAAAAAGAAATATGGATAGGTACAACATCATTTGATTTAAGTTCTACTCTGTACTTGTTTTGTAATTTATTTTATCATATATCAAGAAAAAAGTGAAATATGATATTGTCAGTATACTCAACAACAATTATCAAGATTTGGCTGCAGTCAAGTATAAAAATTCTTCAAAAATCTTGTTATACTTTGATAACCACCCAACCACATAAGCAGTATTTGCAGGCTTCTTTCCTTCTGTAGCTAATGGCCAGCTCAGTTGTATCTGTGGTTGTTTCATATTATAATGTTCTTGAATATAGTCATTTCAATTTATCCCTAAAAGACTCTTATTAATGCCATTCCTCTCACCCCTGATTCAGTGTCCCAGTTAAAGTTCAGACAGGGAAGAAAAACCCAATGGTTTCTGCAAGAATTTAAAGCAAGTATGAGAGAGAAAATTCCTAGTATATAGTACAGTTAGGTAGCAAGTTATCAAGGGAGAGTGTTAACCCCTTCTACTATCATGACTGTCTTCTCAGCCTGCCTAACCAATTTAGTACTCTATACTCAACAGCACCGAGTTTTATTTACTTATTTTTTGCTGAATCAAAAAAAAATAAAAGAAAATTACAATAACAACTCCCCAGCTAAGGGCTGGAGTAAAAGAAATTTTAAGTGAGAAGAGACAAAGGTAAAAAAATATAAGTGGGAATTATTTCTCAGTGACATTAGCTCCAATTTCCTCTTTAGGTCACTTACTTATTCATTCATTTTAGAAATTATTTATTGTACATCTCCTTCATGCAATAATATGCTGGATACTGTTAGAGATACATAAGTGATTCAAAGATAACTAATACTCCACCTCAATTTCAGAGTCTAAGAGAAGAAAATTAAGAGACAAATAATTCTGATAAAACTACTACAGAGCTGATCAAAGGAGACATGGTCTGGGAAGGCACAAGTGGTAAAAACCCAGGGTAAGAAGCTGTTCTCCTCTGATAATTCTGTCCCCAACACAGAAGCACATGACTCATCAAACTGCCATTACCCCAGCAGCAGCTCTAAGCAAAATCTGGTTCTGAGGGGAGACTTTTGGTTTCACGTAGCACCAGGAAAACTAAAATTGTCCTAAAAAATCTTTGGTCTTCAAGATTTGGATGGCAGTGGCAAGCAAATGGGGATTTAGGAGTGCAGGTTATTTGCCATGTCAGAGACAGCTCTGCAGCTCCTGGGCTGAACCTGACCATGGGTTCAATCAATAACCTGGATGCAGTTCAGGCAGAGTTCACTTGCTTGAGACTTCAGACCCTGTCAGAAGAACATCAGATAAAGTGCCAACTCAGACTCCAAGGGTTCATCTGGAACCTGAGAAAATTCAAGAACACACTCTTTGGGCTTTGCTGCTAAACTCCTCCTGTCAGATCTCCCTTGACCTCAGCAAGCCAGACAGTATGAACTCAGTGACGTCACACTGTCATGTGGCCACATTCAGTGGTTAATATTTCTTGGCAAAGGGACAGAGACAATCTCTGTGATGCCCTTAAACTTTAAAATAAAGTAAAGTTTTACCTATCAAAACTAAAACAAGTCTGCTGAATAGTTAGCAATCAAGTGTGCCCGGAGACTCAAGAACATTTCCACAACTGTTTCACTATAAATGGTTAAGATTTTGATGTAATCCACTTATAATAGGTAATGTCTCTAGTTTAATTTTTGTCAAACTTAGTATGTCTCCTGGATATCAGAAACTAGTTTACTATAAAATTCTAGTTTTAATTTTAAAAGTCAATTAAAATTGACTCTTGAAGTGAATGATCCATTACTGAACTGTGCATTTTTACCAGTTGGTAAGGAGTTGGACCTTTTATCCTTAAAATAGGATAGGAGAAAGAAAAAAAAGAATGGTTAATGTTCTTCAGTGTATCAGAGAAAATTCAATTTACATTGGCAATTTCTTTTTCCAATTCCATAACTCTATTCATTTCCAAAGACACCTGGTTTTTATCGACAGGCAGTCCTTTTTCCTGAAGAATCAATTCGGCTACAGCAATCATAAAATCCACATATGCTGTACAAGCCTACAAGAAATAAATAACAGTAAATTGTTGGAGAAGCTTCTAAATATGCATCATTGTGACTAAACTTAAAATTTGTTTTCAGTTTGACATTAATTTTTGGTAACAGATAAAGCACAATAGAATAGAAATCCTTTCCTAAATCCTGAAAAAAACTACCTGCATAGATTCTTAGGAAGTCAGTGTATATTTGAATTAGAGAAGAACAATAAAATATCATGTCAAAACTGCTAAGTAATTTATAACCATTTGGTCTGGGAATTTCATAATTTTCCATTTTTAATCAAGTTATTTTAACTTGCCTTAATAAGAATGCAGTTGCAAAACACATGGTAAGCAATAACCCAGTATTTCTTTTTCTCAAATAATACTTCCTTTACCAAATTCCCTTTTCTCAGTTTTCCTCTGCTTGAATATATTCTGTTCATACATCAACTATTCATGCAGAGATGGCCATAAATGCATATAATATTATTAGGATATCTATATTTGTTTCCTCTGGCTAAGCAGTTTTTAAAAATTTTTCTTAATGAGGTTGTGTTCTCATGAGCTCCTCCAACCCAAACTTAATGGGTTTTAGTTAATTCCATAGCTGGCTCCTGCTGCTGTGGAACTTCACTCTAAGATCCCATAAATTTGTACATCAGCTTTCTTCTAAGAACCCAAGCTCTTTCCATTTCATCCTCACATATAGTTTAACTGTGTGAAGGTAAGCTGTAAATTAGTTACATTATCAACCTTCTACAGAATATATGCCTTCCTTATTCAAGTTCAAGTTCACAGTGGCATCATACCAGGATACTGAGTACCACTTTCGTAAATCTCAACTGCTGTCTAGCCATTATTATCATCAGTGATCAAAATAAACTGTGATCTGACCTCATTAAAATTCACTCACAATTCAAATTCCCAGCAGCAGCTTGACAACAGATAACCATGATAGGAGGGCCATGCTGGACAGATTTGGGATGGGTGGGCGCATCTATGCTTCTAAGACTCATTCACTGGGTAAATATGAAGGAAGGCTGTAAGTGCTTAACACTCCCACAGTCAAAAGAGGGTTTTATATCTCTCCTAACTGATTATCAGTAAAAGAGGCATACTTAACAACGTTCACTGTGAATGCAAGGCACACCTGAATTTACAGTGGCCCTTGAAGAGAATCAAACATAAAACGTACAGGGAAATCAAAATGTCTTATCAAGCAAGAACCTAAGCAAAATATATAGTTATTATCAATTTAAAAGTCAAGAGGATGACTTAAAGCAAGGTTTAGCTCCTGGCATTCCATGACCTTTACTAAATGCTAAGCGACAGTGCCCTGGGGAGAGGGCTCTTTCTTTTCATGGAAACCTTGCAATGCTGGGGATCTCGAGCTAGCATCTCTGTCCATGGATCTGTTACCCAAGAGAGCAAAGCATTTCTCAGCTGTGTGTATGTATTAAAAACTTAATCACTAACGTAACAGGGATAACGAATTGTTTTTATGTATATTCTTGCCAACTGCTTTCTTTCCCCATTGAAAGGTAATCAGAATTCTTGTTTCACTTTGAAGTAAACAAGTATGTCTGAGTTCATATCTCATGGGGCCAACTCCAATATATATTCCAAAATATAAGCATTCAATGTTTTGAATTAACTGTATTCCGAATCATACAAATTCATCTGCATTCAACAGGGAATTACTACTGACTGGGAAGGAAATGGTAATTTGAATTCTGCAATATCAATCTACTGAGTCTTTTTTTTTACTCTGTGGGGTTTTTTTTTTTGTTAATGAAGTGAGAAAAACATAACAAGAATGCTTTCCTGCACTTTGTTAACTTTGCAAACTGGTTCTACTCCAGCATTTTTTCTTTACAGATGTATTTAAATACTATAGAACTTGGCATAGGCAAGCACAAGAATTTGGACAATGTTTCTGGTCTAACTGAGCTGTTAAAGTTTTCCAGAAAACTGGAAGCATATGATATCACTAGGTTCGGGGATGCTTGAATATTTAATATGGAATACACTACTTCCTTTAATGAACTCTATTACCTGGCAACTATTCCAACATGACTGATTAAAAGATATCTTAGTATCTTGATTATCTTTCTTGGCTTCCAAATTTATCTGAAAGCTGTCAGAACCTAGGATTATAGCTGCTGTTAAGTCCTTTTTACAAGATATGATTAAAATATTAAGGTTTTAATTTTTCTTCCTTGAGATACTTGTACATAAAATGCCAAATGATAGGAATTGTCATGATTTGGAGCAAAAATAATCAACACGTATTTTAAATATAAATAGTACATTGGCCAAGATCTTATTTAAATTGAAATTCAGTATTTCTTTTTGGTCACCAAGAGAGCAATTGGCTACTAGGACAAGGGCCAATGTCAGTTATCTTTTTGACAGTCAAAAGGCAGCTTTGTTGAGGCCTTGATGTGGTGAATCCTTTATGTGTGTAAGAGTCTATCTATATATCTATGTAGCCCTTCCTTTAAAAATAAAACATTTAAAATGCCAATACTTATAATAGCAGGTTTGAAGATGATAATTGGTTTTAAATGCTTAGGTGAAATCTGTAAAAACAGTTCAGTGGATTTTTAAATTATACACTATCAGTGAGATGATATTTACCAACATCCAAGACAATGAATTGTTACTCTAATTAGAACTATTTTCACTTTGCATGACGAAGCAGTGATGTTTATGAATTGGTTCTGTTCAGAAATAGGGCTCCTCCTGGTTGGAAAAAGGCTGGTGTTTGTTGGAGTTACCAAAGAGAAAGAAAGAAACACCACTTGACTATTGTCCTTCAAACTTTAGTATCTTTGTTAATGTATAACAGCATGACCCAGGGAGGAAGACAGCTTTACAGTTAGATTGGCTGATATTTGTGTGTCTTAGTGTGACAACAACCTATGGGTCATGGTTTCACTTTCAAAGATTCTGTTCTGGGACACCCGGCTTTTACCAATTTTCTGCCTTCCCCTTTCTAGGAAGAAGACTGACATAATGTGGAGCATGAAGTGACTGAGAAGTCACAGAACAATGCTATTCTTAGCTGCAGATGATCAGGGATATTTAATATCATAAAAAAGTTTCCTGAGGGAACACACAGGGGATGCTGAGCAGTTAAGATATATTTCCTAGTAAAAGGGCTTGGAATTTTTCCCCAAGTTAAGCAGCATGTCAGGGTGCAACTGCCAGCTTGGAGAGACTTGCTCCCCACAGAGGAAGTGCAGACATCTGAATCACGCAGACATTCCTAGGGACCGGAAATGAGAAACAGCCCTAATCTAAACAGGACTCAAGCAGGAGAATCCAGGACACAAGAGGATCCACTGTGGACCAGCATGGGGAATCTGGGGCTTTCATCAGGCTATTAATGAGGGAATTCACATGAGAACTTATTGTGTAACTTCTAAGATTTATTGCATGTGTTTGGGAAGCTTCATGTGACTCTTTTTACAACCTGGCTTCAGTCCATCTCAAAAAATTCTGTTGTAAATGCCACACCTGACAAGTCTTGTCATTTTTACCTATTTTTGTTGTATTCAGTAAGTTCCAAGTTCAAAAGCTTCTTTGTATTTTGTTACATACAGATACCTGGACTGTGAAACCTCCTGACTATTAGTCACCTGATGCCCAGAAAGGACAAATGAGGTCAGCAGCTTCCTTAGCAGGACCTATTTCATCAAGTCAACAGAGCAGCAGCCAGAGTGATCTTTTTAAAAATACAAATTAAATCACATCTAAATTATCCACCTACTCTTATGTCTCACCTTGTCCCTTACCACCTTGTTTTATTTCCCTTATAACACTACACCCTGCATTTATCTTATTTCTGTAAGTTCCTGGTTAGTTTGTTGTCCATCTCCTCCCAAGGGAACACAGGTCTCACAAGCACAGACCTTCGCTGTCTTGTTTCCTTGGTATCGCTACTGCCTAGAAAAGTATCTGTCATGTAGTAGAAGCTCAATAAATACCTGTGAAATTTTAAAAATGAAGTGAAATTTTAAGTACATTAAAGAAGTTTCCTTTACTTTCTATGTCATTAGACCTATATTCTCAGTCAAGTCCACAGCAGTTTCTCTCAGCTTGCATTCTGGATACATGGGCAAATAAATCCTCTCTAGGTTTAATTCAGTTCTAGCTCATACCTGCGCATCTAAAGGACAGCACACCACCACCTGTGCTCTCCCTGAGCTCACAGGATTTACCTGGTCTGTGTTTTTTCTTAGACACAAAGATCCTGGCTCATCTCTTCCTGGTTTCAAACCATCCTGGCCATGCTCCAAGTCCTCTATCCTTATCCCTAAAATGTCTCCATTTTTTTTATGAACCCTCATTTTTTTCTAAGGGTATGACTCTGGCCTCCTTTTCTCCCACAAGCCCCACATTCTGTCCTATGGCTTCTAATCTCTAGCTCTCGCCTACTTCCTCAGGCTCTCAGCTCCTACACCAGTGCTTTTCTCATTTTTCTTGTACCCCGGAAACACTCTGTTCAAATAAGTATTTTGTTATGTATAAACGGGTACAACAAATTGTGAGGGTTTGTCTTGAGAGTGTGAAGGCCTGGCTAAACAGAGCCCTGTCACTGGCATGTACAAAGTGGTCTTTGAAAACCACTGCTCTGGCTTAGTCCACCTTCTCAGACAGACCCAGAGCACAAATATATGAGCATATTTTGTGCTCCTAACCTACAGATTTCCTACAAATCAGCCTTGATAAACTGAAGAGCAGAGAAAGGGCAGCTTTGAGACCAATTCCAGTTCATCCCTAAAACAGAGTTCAGAGACTCTTTAGAAGGTGGATGATTACTTAAGAAAAATAGCTCATCATTCCTTTCAGTGAATCAATCAACATACAAGACCTCCTCCTATTAAGTAGCTGGCTGGTTCCATTTAAAAATCCCATGAATGGGTTGATTTTTTGTATAAGCAGTGTGTGTCTTTCACATTGCTTTCCTAGCATAGAACTTCATACCCCTGTGAGGGATAGAATTGTTTCACATCTCACTACTTCTATCCTTTGAAAGAGCAGTGCGTCCTTAAGTGATCTCTTCCAATAATCAGAATATCTCGGATATCCAGTTCTATCTCTTTAACAACAGAGATTCAGCATGAAAAGCTCCTTGATTGACCCATTTGAGAACAATTCCTTCTACCATGACATTTAAGAAGTTCTAATTATTTCCTGGGAAAGGAAGATTTACACAAGAACCACACAAATAAATCCAAACTGGTAAGACATATCAATTTGCTAGTGTACATATTTTATCAGTATTTACACAGATGTCTATACAGTCTTCTGCCTGATATTTGGCCTGTACAACAAGGACTTGGCAGTTTTAGAGTATAAACCCCTGGGAAAAGATGGTGTTTATTATTGTTTGGCAACCTGTGTCATATGCAGGAGCTGGCTTAATTAATATTTTTAAATGGGATTTGCTCTCTAGATTATTTTGTAGAAAAAGCACCATCTAGAAGGAAAGACAGATTGGGAAGCAGAAGACAGGATCAGGGTAAGGTGGGCTACAGTAGCTATTTCTGCTCATCTTCTCATAACAGAGCCCTCTATTCTGTTTCCTCTTGGCCTCTTCCTGAGCCACAGAGATGGGTTACCACTGCCAACTGGTTTTTTCAGAGAACCTGGTTCCCTGGACATGGTACTCAGCAGGAGAGGAGCAGTTGGCTCACTCAGGGCTAATCAGTCCTTTCTTCAGAAACTGACAGACATTAGAAAGGATGAGATTTCTTTATTTTGGAATGGGAAGCTGCCAGTGGTTATCCTTCATGGACAATTAGTGCTGGAGAAGGAAGTCAACACAGAAGAAAGTAAAACTTTGAAAATGGGGAAAGAAGAAAATAGATGACTACACTGAAACCCTAGAACCAGCTGCACCTGATTCCCTGGAACTTCAGTCAGGCAAGAAGCAAAAAAACACTTCTTATAATATTTAAGTTAATCAGAGCTGGTTTCTATTTCTTATAATTAATGTTCCTAACTAACATCTGGGTCTTTCAGTGTGTGACTTCAGCATGCCATTCTATTTCTTTGAGCCTCCATTTCCCCATTTGTAAAATGGGGGTTGAATGAAATCCTCTAATATCCCATTTGCCTCTTAAATTATGTGCATGAGCAACCTTAACTATTAAAGAAAACATATGATTTTGTCATGTAAAAAATATAAGAATATCTATCTTTGGTTTTCTATTGTTTTAGGGCATGTTTCCTCTTCAGGTGAGAGAGAAAGTGAAGAAAATGAAAAGGAACTGAGGGATTTAAGTTTAGAATGATAATCAGAGGGATACAATATGTATTTCTCAAAATATAACATTTAAAACTGCCAAAAGCACAAAAATTCTGCCTTTTGAAAGGCACAAAGAACTTTTAACAAGAGAAAATAGGTTTGTTTTTAAGGAAGGAGGTAAGATACAGTTCTGGAAAAAAGCATTATCCGTTTTCATTATTTAGTGTTGTAATAACACAAGACATTTTACTGTTTTGAATGCCATGCAAATATCATAACAAAAAAATTCTATTCCTAGGGTATCAAAAGCAAAAATATGCTTCTGTGAAGTGGAATGGGCTTTCTTAGTAATTAATTGTAGGTGCTGTTTCAATTGTTCATAAGTCTGGTTTTAGGATTATGGAAGATGACTCCTGAATGATATCCATGAAAGAGGGATCAAAGAGGACCTAGGGAAATGGGCTTAGGTTATAACTTGATCAAGGTCTAGAATGAGGGTCCTTTTGATCCAATAGGGGATGTTACCTCATCCCTAGCCTCTGAGGCATATCTGCAAGACCAGACCACACCAAATCACTGCCTAGAGCAACAGACAAAGAAGCCAGGCTTCTCTGCTTAAAGATAGAGAGCATCTTTCCAGTTAAATAAAAGTTGGTGACCTCATGTCAATACTCAAAACTTCTCTTGGTTATTTCCAATAAAATAATGTGGAACACAAAAGCCTCCAACCCACTGAAGGTGTGAATGTATCTTAAGGAAACTGAGTATAGCAGAGAAATCATAGGAGATGGAAAAGAGGAAAAGGGATACATGATTTGTAAGATGTTTGCAAGATGCTCAGGAAATATATTGCATTCGCTGTTGATGCCTTAGAGCTCCCACTTCTCAAGAATGAAGGTGAAGCAGTAGGATGGGCCTCTGTGAGGACACTGGGTTCTTCTACCTTCCTTCGCTTTCCTCTCGTCCGCCCATCTTCCTCCTTAGTCGTTCACCTATTGATTCACCCACTGACTAACTTAGTCTTTATTTGATGATTTCTAAGGGCCAGAAGCCAAGCTGGGTACTGGGAATAAGTGGAGGAGAAGTGAAACTTGTCACTGCACTCACTAAGTGTATGGTTTTCTAGAAAAAAAAGAAAAGACATTTAATAAAAAGTAGCCACACACCCCTGTGGTATGGGAGCATACAGGTATACTCATCAAGTGAAAGTTCCAGGAGAAGCCTTCATGAGGAACTAAAATTTTAAACTTAGATTTAAAGTGTGATGAGAAAAGAAAGAGGGCTGGAGTGGGGGGGGGGGGCAGTGTGTGGGGAATGACCCAGGCAAAGGGAACAGCATGTTTCAAAGCCTGTAAGTAAGAAAATCAATGAAGACAATGATATGTTGATACAATGATATTCAGATTTCTTCCAGCTTTGTAACTTCTCCACCAGATGTTATTTTGTTTCCCTATCCTTTTTGCCATTTGTTTTTTCATGAAGCAATAGAACACTAAGAAAAAAGCATTCAAGGGAGTTAACTTCTCTCAGAGACAAGAAAGTCATAGAAAAACGAGAATTAACTTTTATTTGACAGCTGGCTGGGATTGCGAATGAAACTGAGGGATTACAGGTGGTGATGGTTGGAAGAGGGTAGCAAACATCATGGAGGAAATAAGGAGAACACTGGGATTTTTTTTGTGGCTACTCATACTATCTTCCAATCCCCCAAAGCCCCAAAAAGAATGGATTTTAGAAGAGGAAGAGGGTAGAGAAATAGTAAGTACTCACTTCAGATGACAATTAAATTTTATCTCATGTGCCAACTCCCTTCAAGTGGTTGCTCTGAGCTTGGAACATCAAATTGAGAAGTACTCTGAGGTCTGAGGTTAGCAGGAAAGAGTACAGAGACCAAACAGCCCTCATTATGGAAGTGGGGCAAGGCAGCAAGCGTGTGTGTGTGTTTGCTAGTCTAATCCAGACCACTGTAGGCACCTCATCTGAGCTGATTAACTCAGTGTGCTGCTGAATTTTTCTCTATCAGCTGCTCATTTAAAGAACTCTGCCAGTATGAAGTACTGCTCTTATTAAGTTGGAATAATATAATGGAAGGAGCAACAGAGAGGAACAAGTTCTACCTCTGGCTCTACTACTGTTTCACTGAGTGTTCTAGGGAAATCCTCTGAGCCTCAGATTTCTCACCCACAAATTCTGTAAGTATATTACTGATTCTAGATTTGATCACCCCTACCTGGTCGTCTTAATGTCAGATCAGAAGGCTCTGGAAGGGTGCTGTGGAGCATGATGTGTTTCCTACCGGACCACTCCCTGATCCTCAGGGGCACCACCCTAGACCATGATTAATGTGTTCATTTTTTAAATGATCCAATTTATTGGGGAAATAAAACATTTAAAACTGACTTTCAAAACGGGTCATCTGACTTAGATACTAAGAATCAAGACACAAATAAGGAATTTTTCAAGTATCCTTGTTTCTAGAAAGACCTTCATTCATTCTGCTGAGATCATTCATTCAATCAAGGGAAGTTCATGCTCATGTGTGATTTTAAGTATCTGGGGTGAGTGAAGAACACGAATGGTTAACTTTAAATTTGGACTTAGTCTTTCTCATTATTTATAAGTTTATGCCAAATGATTCTGTAGTTTTGATTGACTGATTGATTGATTGATTGACTTTTACCTCTTTGTATATTCCAGTGCATTCGTAGTAATCCCTGGAAGGGAGGCCAAGTCGAGGTTGGTCAATCTATAAAAAAATATATACAAAGAAGAAAATAAACCATTCAGTTAATATGGAACAGTTGGGCAAAATACAAGCATGGCTATTTATGGATGAGCAAGATCCTACTGTTCTTGCTGTTTATAAGGGTAACAATCAGACACCGAGTAAATGCAAATTAGGAAATGGTTTCCACACTATTTGGAAGTGTTAAACTGATGGGTAGTTAATCTAGAAGAGTGTGCTGCAGATATTTGGGGAAAACCAAAGAAAGCTTGAATGAAAAATATTCTGGGAAGAATTTTTAATGTGAAACAGAAGGTACAGGTGAACAATAACATGTTAGAATCTAGGACAAGGGAGTTTCTAAGTTACATATTTACAGGACAGTCAGGCCTGAGGAACACTTTCTTTTACTCCAACCCTTAATTGGGATGGGAAAAAATAGGTGGAAAACCTCTATGGTAACACTGGAACTTCTCAGCTAGTGGAAATCTTGCCAGAGATAATTTTTGAGATCCCCTGCCCTACGGGGTTGGAGAAAACTCCTCTTCCATTCTCTCCTGCTCTGCTCAGGTCTTCAGCAGACCCAGCTGCCCCCTGGGTGTGTGGAAAAGGAAACTCAGCTCTGCTCAAGCATGTCTGGTCCACTTTCAGCATCCAGTGGAAACTAACTGGATATATTCAGAGCTTTGTGAGATTGCTGTGATTACTGTGCACTGCATGGTAAGATGGGTACAGGGGCATCATCAGTGGTTAGAGTGAGAAGCCTAGCAGCTGTAAAGAGCCTAGGCCAATACAAAAGAAGCAGAACCCAGAAGATCAGAACAGAAAGGGCCAGAAGGCATCTCTACAGGAAGGGCCTTACTCCTTCTCCAACCTCCCAGCCCTTTATGGGAAATCTTCCTCACGGTGATCATACAGAATGCTGATATTTGAAAGCCAAAGAAGAGAATTTCAGAAGAAGGAAAAGAAGGCCACAACAGAAGAGAGCTGGATTCAATCCTTTTCATGATTTTAATAAAAATGACCATAAAGATTAATGCAGCAGTGACATAAACATAGTTCTGTGACCTGCAACTTTTGGTTTTGTTTCTTTTCCAGGAGACCAAAGACCAACAGCTCTATACATTTCTAGTCCATCCCAGGTGTACTCATAAAATATTAATCTCCTCATAGGTGAATCCTTAGGTAAACCTAAATGAATGGTTCACATCAAAATAAAAAAAAAAGCAATAAAGCTAGTTTAAAAGAATGACACTTATTTACCTTAATTGAGAAAAAAGGTAAAGGTATTCTTTGGTGAGAACCAAAATTATGTTCTCAATATGTTCTTTTTGGAAGCACTCAGGAACTTCCTGACCTGGTTCCAGACCTGCATTACTTATGTAAATGCAACCATGCTCCTTTCCTGAACACACAGAGAAACTGGGTGCATTTTCTAAATAGGAGCCCTTTCATTTCTTTAATTTATTTTATGAAGGGAGTGGTATCTAAAACAAACATAGCAGAAGGAAGAGATGAATGTCTCAAACAAGGCATCAACAAATACTTTCAAAATTGGGAATCCAGGTGTCAGGGACAGAGAATATATTTATTACTATCTTGCTTATGCAGTTCAACTGAGAATTTGCATTACTTCTCAACAGGAGTACCAACAACGTGTGTGGAAGTTTTATTACAATTTAAAGATAAGTTGGGCTATGGGCCACACAAACTTACATGAATTACATGGTTCACAGAATTCTTATCGTCAGTGCCAACAAAAAAACTAATTATGACTTTTTTCCCATATTTGGAATTCAGTTGTGCAATAGATTTCTCAGCTGTCCACGAAGTACCTAAAGCAATGAAAGGGGAAGTATATCTTTAGAAGCCTTAGTGATTAATATGATACTATAATAATAACATAGGTTTCACATGGAAATTATTTTTTTTAAAAAGAAGTAAATTTGTCTTACCATATGTTTGCTCCCAGTTTTTTGTTGCTACTGGCCAATCATATATATCTGGTAACAGTTTGAGTAGAGGTGCTCCACCTCTGCTATCAATAGCAGCTTTTGAAAACAATGAACAATTCATTATGAAGATTTTGCATATTTTGATGTACTCTTAATGAAATAAAATGAAGAGCACTTACATTCATTCAGACAAGATCTGTACAATGTTTTTGCTTTCTGCACTGCTATTATGTCTTCAGTTTTGGGTTCCTGAAGGACATCTGAAATAGGGCGTTTAATAAAATACATCAACATAATCGCTCCTTTGAGGGATTAACATTTTAAATGCAAGTTCCATTAAAAAGCTTGCTTTTTTTTGTATCTAAGTTCTCTCCCTTCCCATTCCAAAACCAACCCCTTACCAGACCATTATTCCTAGTGCCGAACTGGGAGGCAGTTAGCTTCATTAGCCAAATTAAATGAAAGTCTTTTTAAGTATATTATCTTTTTTTTGTGTGTGTGTGTGAACAGTAATATGTGCTTCTCTGCCATAAATAGTTATTTTTTTAATTGAGATTGAAATAATAGTACACAGGAATTTGGAATTTAATATCATAGTCTTCTTGATGGCTGGAAAATAATTATCTTAGTGTGACTGTACTGTTCTTGCTCCAAATAATTGAATGAATTGTTCTTCTTGTTTTGATGTTAGAAAGTAGCAAAAATTGTTTTTCTACAAACTAATTTCTAGAAGAGGGGAATAGAGGTCGGAAGATAGCAGAGGACTAGACATGACTTTTTTCAACTTCCCAGGGACAGTGTCTTAGCTGGGTAGAATAATACACTAACTCTGGGAAGACAAATCTTAGGAACATCTTGGAGCAACTTCAACACAGGGCCAGGGTAGGAAGACCATGGAGATGGTGTTCAGTGGCAATCATTTAGTTTCTTCTGTAAAATGCATAAGAATGCAGTCTCTAGCAGTGATAGAGCCTTACCTACTAATGAATGCAGGCATGCTAAGAGATGCCCATGTATCTGTTTCGGGGTCTACCACTCTCAGTGTGGCTGAGTCATGGTCCACAAGACTTGGAGGGATTGTCATATTCTCTCTTTCATGAAATTCCCTCTAATGACTGAGTTGTATCTTGAAATAAAGGTATATTAAGAGAAAAATCTTTTATGCATAGACACAAACTCCACTAACCTTTCAAAATGACTTCTAATTCATCTCTTAAAATGTCAAAGTTGCTATAACGGGAGCTGGTCTCAGGAATGATGTTGTGTTTCAACCAGCCTCCACAGGCATATTTGAAAAAGTCTGTACAAGGCTCAACAGTGGCATCCATGTTCTGGATCAGGCGAGCAGCTGCAAGGGCAGAGAAAGGACAAGAGGAAATGAAGTGTGTATTTCTGAAGTAATTTGGAGAGGGGAAACAAGACATGCTCCTTCTCCTTTATGATCAAGTCAACTGAACTGATGTTCCTTTTCCTTACTTACATAACTGTTGACTCAGGTGAAATGATGAATACTCTGTGTATAATATTTTTCTTTATTCCTTTCCTTTATTATAATTGGTTGGTCTTATTCCTGAGGTCTAGGTCCTTCCATCCTACATCTCACCCCCTCCTCCAAATAACAGGCTCTTGCTAGTTTCTATCTCAGATGAAATAAAGAATATAGGTCTTCTTTGGCTGTCCTAGGCCTGGGGTTAACACAAGTTCACTCCGATCATTTTAGCTGCTGACTCTGCTCTTCAAGGTACTGGGACTATTAAATGTCTTGGAGACTCTAAGCGATGTGAGATTGTCAGTGGATTTTATCGTTTTGGTAAAGATCTGAAGCAACAGTTATTACTTCTTGGACCTCACTTACAAAATAGTTGCAATTCAGGTTTGACGTCTGACTTGAATTTGTTTATGTAGAGTCTGTCTTCATAAAGCTAGTTAGTTGTTCTTTTGTGTACTCTTACCTTTGAGAACCATGATAAAAACGCAAATCAACCAACATTGAGTATTTACAATGCACAAAACCCTGGCTCTGCTAGGTGCTGCACTTGATAGAAAGCAGCAAGAAATGTGAATCATCACCATTGAAGAGAGGAAAGTGACGTACAGCAGGCCGAATGATTACAATTTCTACACCTGGAACAGTGAGAAAGCCCTCCTGCTGCCCTCCCCACGTTCATTCTCATACAAGTCGAACTGTTTTGCAATGAAGCAAAAGAGCGATTGAGAATTCATCTGTATCATGAGAGTATAAGTCCTCAAAAGAGCTTTAGAAAAATACTTCACTTTCTGAATTAATTAATTAAACACTTGGAACAACTGCTGAGCTGTGTAGATTTTTTTTCAGCTTGGGGGGAATGGTAAATCTGTGTTCCAGCTGAGCCAGTTCTAAGCACCTCCTGGACATGTCTGCTCGGCTACCATTTCAGGCTCCATCTTTTTTAATGCTAAACTCTCTGGGTTGCCTCCATAGCAGTCCTCTCTGGACTTTTATACTTCAGTATAATGCACAGACATTACCACAGTCTCTCAGGTTTGAACTGGGGTAAAACTCTTCATTTCTCCCTCCCCTTTGGGCCTGTCAGGAACTCTTTTGCCTCTTTTCTGTACTCTTTCCATGATCAGTGTCAATCTAGGTAACATCATTATTCTCTTTTGACTAGAAATCACCCAGCCAATCCATTTTGCTAGTACTGTCTTCCTACTTTTATACATTCTGCATATCATTCACCATATAAACTTCACCAAAAAACCCTTTTGCACTGGCCACACACCCTTGCTCAAAAAATGTGAGTGACTTGACATTTCCCACGTTAAATTACAAACTGTTTAGTTGGCCTCTAAATCTTTCCTGATTTAGAATATTTAGAATAAAAATATTGTCCCTTTTTCCCCCTCTCTGTTTTTATACAATGTCTCCGCTCCAACCAGATGTACTACTCCACATGCCACAAACACTGCTGTGATTTCCCACCCTGTGCCTTTGCCTCTGGCCCCCTGGACCTACCCTTTTAACTCCTAGTTCTGTTCCTCCCAAATTATAGCCAGTATTCAAGGCTTAGCCGTGTCCTATCTCTTCCCTGAAGCTCCCAACTCCAAACTTCAGAGAATAGTTCCTTCTTCGAACTCCTGAGAGATCAGTGCCTCACTTAGTCTTTACTGTTTAGATGAGGCTACCTTGGGTTTCTCCTGGTGGGTACCTACTCTGTCTCTAACATTCTGTGGATGTACTTAACCTCTTCATATTCCCATTACCTAGCACCTCAGTAAAGGCATGCGGTTATGTGCATGTGTGATGATGTTACTGAATCATCTAGGAGTCCTTTCACCCCGCCTTCCTCCCCCTTCCCCCTTCCCCTCCCCCTCCCCTGCTCCTGTAGGTCAGGCCAGTTCTCATTTCATGGCCTCCAGAGTCCATCCCATCCACCTAATCCCTACCTTTTCCATTCTATCTCATCCCTCCTTCTCTCCGGCTCTATTTGTACCCTTTCACCCAAGCTATGGCCCCAGGCCTCCCCCTACTCCAATCCATCCCGTGTGCCAGACAGATTAGTGTTGTCATAACATTTCAGCATGCCACTTTTCACTCCAAGATTCTCAATATAAACTGTCTGCAGTCATAATAAAATCCAGATTCCACACCATATTCTAACCTGAATACATCTAGTGAATAGATACTCTCTTTCACTACTTTCTTACTTGTGCCATCTGCCCCAATTACATGAATGTATTTAGTTTCTACTATGAAACACCTTATAGTTCTCTGCTTCTGTAAATTTGACCATGTTGCCTCAACCCTTACTAAAATATCCTTTATTTATTCACATTTAGGAATTCCAGGCATTTTCAAGGCTGAGCTCAAATCCTCCTTCTTCATGAAGAACTATCCTTACAAAGCCCACATCAGTTGGCATCATATTCAATTTTTTGTTGGAAAATCCATTATCTCCTCACACAGACTGTGGTTCTGGTAAAGGAAGGAAGACATTTTTCTTGTCTTTCACAGAGCTTGATGTTATGCTCAATCAAGACTTCTCACTAAAAACTCTAACTTGAAGCCTCATGTAAAGATTCAGAAATTGATCTTTAAAAGGTAGAGAGAAAAAGTAATTCCCTTGAATTCTGAAGGAAATGAAGATATGATGATAGGGAAGTGAAAATAAAGACCCTAAATACATAGAGGATTATCACATAGAGTGAAAAACCAGAGAATTGGAATCTGAGAGAAGTGCTAACTAAAGATGCTCTAAGCATACATTTTCAGCAGTTTTAGGTAACTCTTGTCTTTTAAAATACTTTAAAAAATTTAAATAGAATGTTGTAAAGGGAACTGTCATTTTAGAAGCACTTCTATTTTCTTTCTCTCACTGGGGAAATGGTTGGTTTATGTCCCAGCATCACAAAGAACAATAAACTCCTTAGTTGGGAGAGCAGTGACCAAGGAGCAAGTAGAATGAACAAGGAGAGTAATGAACAAGTCCACTGGAAATACCACATGCCTAGATCTATGATCACAAGGGGAAATCCACGCCATGGGAATGCCATCTGCACTCCCCCATTGCCCACAAGGGAAAAAGATGGTCCCTCCCCTCTCAGGTTGAATGCCTCACTTGACACCCAGTTAAACTACTTACATCTGGACCACAAACCAAAGAAACAGAATCCAAACAATTTGTGACGGACATGCAGGCAAGTGACAGGAAGAGGCAACCTTGCCAACTTCTTCCGGTGCCACTTCTAGCGTTTCCCTTTGACCTGAGAGCTCATCGGAGGAGGGTGCCGCCAATCACTTCAAAGAGAGCCCTCTGTTCTGATGACTATTTCGGGGCCATGGGCCAAGGCAAGTCACAGGCTTGCACTTTTATGCTGGGTCTTTGATCAACCTTCCTTTAATCTCTTATCGTGGGTTTGATTTTCATTTTGCACCTTATCCTCCGGACCTCCTCTGTGCTGACTTTTCTTTGAAGTCAGCGGTAGACTCGTGGGTAGAAAGGCAGTAGGAAACAGACGCGCGACTGTCAAACTGGTTGTAATTGTTTTTATGTTTTGCACTTTGTTTTGAATTACTCAGTCTTTCCACATAACCACACCTGGGCTCTTCAGATGTTTCCTTATCTGTGGGTTTCTGACTTCTGATTAAACAAGTGTGGTTTAAAAACAAATAAAATTATTCACCTTAATAAGTAGATATAAAAAATGATACAGTAAAGGCAAATGTATTGACATGGAATGCTGTTGCTCAGATGTTTATAAAATGAAAGAGAGAGTATATTATGATTTTTAAAA
This sequence comes from Manis javanica, assembly GCF_040802235.1. Lineage (NCBI taxonomy): Eukaryota > Metazoa > Chordata > Mammalia > Pholidota > Manidae > Manis > Manis javanica. Next base: position 148,458,959 of record NC_133158.1, read on the forward strand.
ATCTGTATAAAAACACAGCAAGTCTAAAAGGCATTTACAGTAGTTATAGCCGGATAGAGAGATTATGAGTGTGTTTAATTTTGTATTATCTGCTTATCTTTATTTTCTAATTCATATTAGGTGAGCATTCATTGCTTCTGCAATAAGAAAAAAAGTATTTTTAATTTAAAAAAACAGTCACATAAAGACAAGAAAAGTAATCTATTAATAATGAGCTTATTTCTTATGAATGACAATTCTGAATGTTCTAGGCTGATAGCAAATGACACACCATTTTTTTCCTAACTAATCTTCTTGTAACATTCTCCCAACTTATTTGACTACAGGAATTTAAAAACAAGCTCAACCACCATCTGAGAAATTATTAATTACTTTATTCATTACCAAGGTCTGCTGTATGGATCTGAATAGCAGGTTCTGTGTAAGCTGGGAATATGTTTGGGGTGCCTAAATCAGGCAGTCTTGTTTTGAATCCCTGAGTGCCTCCACTTTTGAGTTATACAAGATTAAGTAATTTTCCCAAGATTAGGCAGCTAATAAATCATGGAGCCCCAGTCCTTGCACTTCGGTGTGTGTGGCTTTGAGCTCACCCTCTTCCCGCCATGCTTTGGACACAGGACACGGGAGCCTGTGAGAGGCAGTGACTTGCATGCTCTCCTTTCCCACTCCTTATCAATAACCCTTTACTTTCCTCTTGCCCAGCCCTCTTCTTGACTTCCTCTCCTTTTTGCCACTCTATAGCTGCAGCTTCCCTCCTTCTCCATGTCAACCTTATCCCCAGAAAGTAGTGGTGAGTCAAAAGCATGAGAAAGCATCAGAACTTGGAGGGTCTGTAAGTGGCCAGAAAGAAGGAAAGGAGAAAAATCAGGTTAATTCTTCCCAGTGGGCAAAGCAGATAGGAAAGTGGAATGAAGGCCGTTCGTACTCAAAAGTATATCTAATTGCACATCTTCTTGAGGTGGAACATGTAGATGGAGTCCTACCTAACCTATCTTTGGATAGAATACACTGTATTACATGAATGAAAATCTCAGTGATAAGTTTGAGAGCAGTACTTTTCAACCCTGACTAATCATGTGAATCATCCTAGAAGCCTGTTAAAGATACAGATGCTTAGGATCCACCCTGGATCAATTAAATAAGAATCTCTCAGGTGGTCAGGGCATTTTTAAAAAATCTTCCTGAATGGTTCTAGCACACAGCCAAGGATGAACCATCAAATCAGACAATAGAGAAACATGGAAAATGAGGACAAGGGAATCCACTATCAGAGTAAAGGTGGGCCCATATTTAGATGAAGGAGGCATATTTCTGCTTGCCTTTTCAGTCTGTAAATGTGAACAGGCTCACAACCCATACTTCTAAGTGCACTTTGGTTCCCTAGGGGCCCCTGGCACAGTACTGCAGGGGGGAACCCACGTGTTTCCCACACAAGCCCACTCTTCCCAGGCCTCCACCCTCCTACACTGATTTCTGCACCGATACCATCCATGACTCAGTTCCCTCGGGTGCTGGAGCTATGGGGTGCAGGGAAAATGCCTCTCCACCTGTCATTGTCTTGAAGGAATCCCAAGGAGGGATCCTTGTGCCTCCAGATGAGATGTCTCTGAGCTTTTACCTCCATGCCTCCATCTCCTTCTCTCAGGAAGCAGAAGGACCCATGGGCCTGGTTTGGGGAAGCTATGATAGTAAAAACTGTACTATGTTCAGAATCACTTCTCTGATGGGCAAGGCTTTGTTGAAAGAACATTTTTGTTGAGCTTGAATTTTCATTCATCTAAGATGAGCTCTCTCTCTTTCAGAAGGTTCCTGGGTCTATCAGGCAATAGATTTGAGGCACAGCTACTCTACCATTTGCCAGACACGATTAGATCTGGTGGAATTCCAGCTACACTGGACCCCTGCTACATATCTATGTCAAGAAGATGCATTCCGTGGTCTGCCTTTGAATGCTGATGACTTCCATGCCAACATCACGGTTTCCCTTTCCTATTTATATGCACTGCTTTCCAATAATATCAATGATTTGCTAACTGAGAATAGGATTTTTGGCATTATACACAAGAAATATTTATACATGTATGTTTTCTGGTCCTACATCTGTGTGTGTGTTTTAAAGAAACTTCTATATGTGTCAAGTGGTTTTAAAGAAACCATCAGTAAAAGAAGGGAAACTTGAAATAAATATGTTTGCCACAATTGTAAATGAATTAAGTTGGACAGTGGATAGCATAAAGCTTTGTGATGTGGCACTTTTTTGTGAATTTAATTTTATTTAGTGTTTGTCCCTATTTAGTAGATCATTAATGTTTTCCCATAAGAATGAATTCATGAGGATTATGAATAGTTGATTCTGGTTATTTGGTGGCATCTAGGTCTAAAGTTACCACTAACATGGAATTAGCAAATACTAAACCATTGACCCTTGGGAGATACAGGGTTATGTTCCTATGAGCTTCTGATCACATGGCATTTTCATCAACAGATCAATACCTAATTTTATTTTGTGTGTGTTTCTGTTTAAAGACATCTTATTTAATATATACCATGATTCATTAATATTGAACTCACAGCCAATAGCACTGTAACTCACACATGAACGAAGCTTACCAACATGGGTCTTTTCTCTATGAGGCACATCACAGCCTTCGTGTGCTTAGCACTCTAGACAACAATTCAGCGCTATTCCTGGGGACCACTTTACACAGTGAAATCCCCAACATAAAAGCACAATAAATGTGAAAAATGTGACACTACACAGAACAAGAGAAGGGCCCTTGTTAGGATCTCCCTGTTGGACTTCAGCTGGGTACACATGTGTAGGATGATTCAAATCTTTCGTCAATCTGCACATGTCTGCAAATAACCCTGAAAGCATCACAAGTTACGAGACTTTGAGGTTGTCAGTACATTTTAGCCGGTAGGTGAATAAGCAAATAGGGAATTTGCAAATGATTAGCATCAACAATACTTTTGTCCATTTTTTTCTTTGAGGCCTTTTTAAATATCTTGGAAAATGTACAAAATAGGCAATAATATTAAGTGGGAATGGAGTCAAATAATTTTTTTCTTCAATTACTGCTTTTTCAAAAACTCCTGGCCACTATATATTTTTGTGTCAAACATTTTAAATTGATTAGGCATCTATTTACAACATGTGCCACATATCTGGCTCCATGGCAAAATTTCTTCACTGACTATTTTTGCTGTGCATGAAAATAAGATTTAGGAATGGTATACAAGTAAAGCTGTTTTCAGCTTGTTCTCTCTCAATCACCCTAAGCCTTTGGCTTTTTGACCCCAACAGCACAACATTTTCATTTTGTTATCTTAAAATCACTATAAACAGCCTGACTGTTCTGGAAGTGTTCAGAAGAGGTTAGAGAAATGTTGGAGCATCCAGAAGCAAATACTCTTGTGAAAACCTTAGGATGCCCATTTTTGACCCAACTTCCCATCCTAAATGTTTGCCTTGTTAAACAGACACTAAGCCTGATAGAATTTACTTGGCAAGTTATGGCAATTTAAAAATGTCCTTTGACAACATTCTGAAAGTATTAGTGACTTCATATCCCTGCAACCACCCTCCTCCCACCATCCCCCAACCAATATTAAGGCAAAGTCAGAACGTTTTGAAAGAACACAAGGAAAATGCAATGTAATCACAACGGGTCACAAAGGAGTCCATTCAAAAGGCAGTAATGTGGAAACTAGAATCTGGGGGACCATTCCTGAAGAGAAAATGATTGAAAATTAGCAAGCACAGAGACTAATGCTAGTAAAAACCAAATGGTCTTCATTACTAACATTCTGGATTCTTCCACAATTCACTCCTCACGGTTAGATGAAATCCCTGTCTCCAAATTTCTTTGTGATACCTTGGTTGAAGAGAGGATGCGGGTGGAGGAATTCCTGATGCTGAATGTAATGCGGTCTGCTAGTTTATCATCCAATCAAATACTTCCTGTCAACCACTGGTTAAATTTCAGCTAAGTCAAGGTCAAGTCTTCCACTGTCTAATTGGTCAGCACCAAGAAAAGCCATCACTATACTACTGTTCAGAAACTGGATTTACGTAAGTAGATCTGAGGGAAGTTTCCAAGCATACTAATTTACTCTGTAGAGCTACAATTGTCAGGAAAGAAGACCTACTTTTTTTGTGTCCTAGCTTGTGGAGTAGTTTGTAATTTTATTTTATGTATACATGTGACCAATTCACCTTGACTGCATAGGCACAAACAGACACATAGACACATGCTTACAAATAGTTAATCTGAAATACATTAGCTATCAGATTTGCAGATAAACTCACTATCAGATTCATATATAGAATGGAAACTGCAGGATTTTCATTTGGGTTCAGCTAAAGATGCTTATTATTAATAATAATAACAGTAATAACAAAGTCAATTTTTGACATGTATCACGCACCAGATACATTAGGCAAAGCACTTTTAAATTCTTTAACACTTGTTCTCATTTAACTCTATATGGTAACTATATTTTTGTCCCCATTTTAGAGCTGTAGAAATTGAGGGTAAGGAATCTGTACCCAAGGTCACACGGGTTGCTAAGCAACCAGCTGAGGTTTGACCTCAAGCAGCCTGGTGACCAAAGTCCGAGCTCTTAACTATGATGCCAAACTGCCTCTCTGGTTTTAATTATTTGTCTTCCTTATAATTGCTCTGTAAAGGAAGGTACATTACCTCTATTTTAAGGAAACCTAGGCACAGAGTTGGTTATGTAGGCAAGGTCACTAATGTGGCTTTAGACAGAGTCTAGCTCTAATTTTGAGCTGTTTTTTCTACAGTATCATTCTGCCATAATGCCAAATAATATTAAAGAAGTTCCAGAAGCTCCACAGAGAGAGGGAGAGAATATGAATTAAATTATACAGCAACCACTGTTTTGTTTTTTGTGGGATTTTTTTTTGATGCCTGATTAAGATTTTAATTGTTCCACAACATGAGTAAAGTTACATGAATTTTTTCCATCTTGTTTCGCCCTGGATTTTACAATTTGTGGAGATAATCACAAAAATCTCAAGTCTAGTGGACCCACAATAATAATTCTTAGTCGGCTCTCCCCAAATTAGTAAAATTCTTCAGCTTTATCTTACTGCCCAAGTAAATGAATGGTTCACAGCCAAGAAAAAACAGTCAATAATTTTCCAGTAGGGATGCCTCCAAACATCACAACCAAAAACATATTCTGTTAATAAATGAAAGCCCCTGAAACTGTGTTACAGTTAAGGTGCCATAAGTCTAAAAATAATTTTTCTTTTTCAGGTCCAATTTGCATTTTGAATACTAAATGAAGCCTTGCTAGCAAAAAGCTATTAGAGATTGCACTGAAATTTAAATACAATATATCACTTAAAATAAGTCATCAGGGCTGCATGGTGATTATAATGTTGATGAATAATAATGTTCCTTTCAAGGAAAGATATAAGGTTAAGAAAAGGCTACGGTGTTCCCTTAGTGACCCTCATCAGGTAGATCTCAGGCTCCCTAGGATGGCAGATGTCTCTGAAAAGGAAGCAACAAGATTACATACCCACATTTCTCCCATTTAAACATTTTGTTATCTTGGATCATGTTGTTGAGCAGAATGATCAGGCCAACTTCAATAATATGTAATTACGGAGCATAACTCAAAACATTCTGCCTTTGCATCAGTTTTGGTCAGGGAGTGGTGCAAAAAGATCCCAGCAGGAGGATAAGCGGGGTCGAATGCTGCCCGAAGTTGAGTCAAGATTGTAAAAGGTTCTTCGCCATGAACGCTATTGAATTTAGTATGTATTAACAAACTAAGCATTTAGTTGACAAAAAGGAGTGTTTGGCTCACATGTTTGTATTTTTTAGTGACTAAATAGCTATTCAATTATGGAAGACCCAAAGGATTATGCTAAATCATTTGCCTTCTCCCAAAATCTTCTCCTTGAGGAGCACAAAAAGACTGAAATTTTCATTTTATTCTGGCAAATGTTTTTGACTACCCCTATGTCTGACACTATTCGGAACTGAATATGCCACAGTGAATAAACAGACATAATCCCTGCCTACCTTCAGAGAGCCTGCATGTTTTCCTTTGAAATAAGACTATTTCTTTCATGATATACATGCACTCCTATAATGTAACTATCTCTAGATATGAAGAGTTGCTATGCTCAGTTTTTATTTCAATTACCAGACTACTCAGTACTCAGCTGATAAGTAAAGTGCCTATTTTATATGTAAACCAGAGGTAAGGAGTCACTTGCAACATGCGTCTATAAATGAGCTTATGCTTCTGCGTGTGAGCTGATCAGGAACTTGAATGAGCACAACAACCAGGGATAAGGGAGGAAGGAGCCTTAGGGAATAAGGGTTGAAAAACAGCCCAACACTTAGCTAAAGAGAGGACTCCAAGAGAAGGAACAGAGACTTCATCAAAGGAGAGCAGAATGAATGTTTGAGAAGGCAGAAGCTTTGAGGGAGGTAGAGTTGGAAAAGAAAGGCCAGACTAGTGGACATTTGGTCCCAGAGAGGCGGAAATGCTCACTTCAGTAGGAAATTAGTTGAAAATTCTCCCTGAAATAAGACAATGGTGGGAATGAGAAATACATACAGAAACTATATCCTTGTTAACCTAGTTCTAGCTTAGGGAGTACAGTTAGCAGGGTAAATTAGACAACTGAAAAGATAGTCATTGACTTTACTGCTAGCAAAGGAGATGGATCAGACAGAAAAGGCCTAAACTTAGGATACTTGACAGAGAAAAACAGACCTGAGAAATCTGACTTACACAAGCAGGAAGAAGCCAGAATGGAAATACGTCTTTGCTGCCATATTTGTATATCAGATGCCCTGACAAATCACCTTGCCTAGACAACAATGGCTTTGTGATCTCAATATAAGGAACCTGAGAATAAATATTAAAAAAAAATTCCTTTATTCAGCCACAATTTACTGGCAACTTACTATGTGCCATGAACCTTGCTAGTTGCTGGAAAAAGAATGAAGAGTAAGATAGAAACAGTCAAAACTTACATTGTAGTGGGCAAAACTAGACATTGGACAACTGACTACAAGTGACATATGAGTTACAGGTAAGAGTATAGGGCATACTGGCAGTAATAGAGGAGTTAGCTAGGCAAAAGAGGAGAGAAGGGTATTTCATTCATTCATTCATTCATTCATTCATTCATTCATTCATTCAGCATTCAAAAAATATTTGAGTCATAGACAGAGCTGTGTTCCAGACAGAGAAGGTAGCTGACAGCTGTGACAAAAGAGGCAACCAAAAGAGGACTGGTGTGTAGAGTGGCTCTCTGTGTGTGGGAAGATAGGACATCATCTGAAGGAATGAGGCAGGATAGAGAAAGGTGAGGAGCTAGGTTCCCAAGACTTCAGCACCCCAGGAGGAGCCCTGACTGCCTTTGATTGGTGGAAGCAGACATGTGGGAACTAATGAGCAGGGAGGGCCCAGTCATTGTCAACCTGTCCAATGAAGGAGAGGGATCTGATCATGGAAAAGACTTACTCTTTCTGGGGTCATAGGAAAACAGGCAACCATGTCCTAGAAGTCCTCATCATGGACATCTCATGGAAAGAGCTTCCCCTTTATTTTCAACCTGTCTTATGCAAAGTACTTCTCTAAATCATCTCTTCAACTCATCCCACAAGTCAACTTATACTTTCATGAGTTCTAGCTTGGACAAGGTCTCTCCATGATCCAGATAGTTCTTGTGGAATGCAGATGTTTTTTAAGCAGCTAACCTCTTCTTCAAGATTCATATATCATGGCATCACTTGTATGGTTAGGTAAGAGATGGAGCCTTAGATCATCAACAGTGCAATGAGTTATCAGAATGAGGTGTTCAATTTATGAGGAATAACTACCCAGGTAACCTACAGAATATAAAAACAGTGATAATTGTAGGTACACCCTCTAGCTGCAGCAAGGATTCTAATCCCAACACCTTGCACAATGACTGGTCCATAATGGACTTTCCAAAAGAATCCTTCATTCTCGATGAAAAAAGACCTCTTATAGTAAATTATCACCACTTGTTATTTTTAAGCTTTCAAAACCACCCATGTACTGTTTCAGAATCTGAAACATTTTGGAACTGGCTTCTTTTTCCTGTTAACTACACTTGAATTAAAAATGACTTTTTTTGTTCATTTAAAGTCAGTGACACAGTACCTGAAAATGAATGTGTGTGGAACCTTTACCACATAATTAGGTTTTCTTATATTAAGTCAAACAAGACAAAAAAACTGATTCCTCCCTCCTATGTTTGTAAAATTAATAGGTGTGGTGGCTGATGACTGAGGGAAAAACAGGATCCCTGGCTTTCTGTGTTGGCATACAAAACCAGTGAGCTGTTCCTTCCTCAGTAAATGAAGAAAATTCTTCTCTCATACAAAAAAATATTTGTCATATATATAAACCAGGCTCAGGAAGAAATCGTCTGAGCTAGTCCAGTGAGGTGAGTTCTATTTTAGACAGGCTATGAGGGGTCAGCAGCAAGGGAAGTTCCCAGAAAGAACGATGGAAAGAAGCTACACAGGGACAAGGACCCACAGGCAGCTGCTGGTGGAGCTGTTGCTAGTAGACAGTCTGTGTTTATCCAAGAAAGTTCTTTATGGCTGGCAAAAGGTGATGAGGTAGAGAGCTGAGTTTGTTTTCAGTCCCAGAAGGTAGGGAAGAAAAAGCACAGCAACTCCGTTTCCAGAACTGAGGAATGAGCCTGAAGTGAGATCCCAAGGAACAAAGTAGGAACCCACTTACTAGCGCCAGGATCAGAGGCAGCGCACTAGGCATGAGCCTGACTGGCTGTGGAGCCAGAGCCACTGACCTTGGCCATGAGTGCCTCGGTCTGGGATGGGGCTCATGGAACTCAGCCAGCCTCTCAACTTCTCAGGTCTTCTCACTTCTTTTCTCTGTTTTCATTTTATTACCATAGTTGAGATACATCAAGTCAAATGTCATACCATCTACTGCTACTACCTTATATTCTTTTTTAAATGATTCATATTTGTAGGGATGTGAGTTTAAGGAGATTTCAAGGCTTCACCTGTGCCATTTTTTCTAAATATATTGTCTCATTCTTGCTACAGAGTATTATATACAGTGCTTTGAGAAATATTCTTCTCAGATGATGACTTTGGGCATACTGCTTCCTTTATTTGATTCACTCAAATATAATCAAATATTTCTTTGAACAAATACAGTTACTAATATTTTGCTTCTTGGCTTCTGTAGTGAAATTATTAATTGCTATGTACATGTATTTGGGGATAATGAAATCATTTCAGCTTTAGTCTGGCAGAGGTATCAAAAACATCCTAATTTCATTCAGCTAATTTCATTTAACCATAAAAATTAAGCCTGTGGATTTAACAAAGGCTGTCTTTTCTGGGAGTATTTTTAAGTAACTACTGGATCCTCTAGCACACCTTATTTATAAGTCTTCACTGTTTTTGGAGTCCTTTAAATACAAATTTCTCTAAAGCTCAGGAAAGCCTTGATTAACAAAAGAAACTACTAGAAAGATACATATCCTTCACCTACAGGTGGCTTGCTTGTTTTTGCTTTAAGCATCAAGCACAGAAAAACAGATGCACCACTGGTTATTGGTTACCTGCTAATGGATTTCAATTTGACTTTCCCATCACCCAGTCTGTGCTGTGGACAAACCCCTTTTTTTAGCTTCACAGCTAAGGTGCTACTGTCAGACTCCTCTAGATTGAAGAGTGTTTTTAGAAAGGTATTTTGAAGTCTGGAATGTGACAATTGTTTGTGGATGTTTTTTTTTTTGAATTTTGAAGAAAGATCATACCTCTGAGAAATGTTTAAACAAAGATTCCATTTTAAGATAAGAACCCATTGATTCACTTGGAGTTTTTATCTAGGCTAGTGAAAAGATAAAAAAAATTAATTCATTAGTATTTCTAATCCTAGCAAACAGAGCTCCACAACCAGCATCTTCTCTTGCCGGCTGCTGTTTACCCAACTTGAGTGACATAATTACATATGACAAGGCGAGCTGAAAACTCTAACCTATGTGAACTAATTTTGGATTGGATGGCATATCCTATGACTCTAGCATCTTACTGTTGCCAGCATCTATCTCTGTTCAGAAGGGTGGCTCCTGCAAACCTCTCCCTAGAGATGGAAAGAGAAGGGTTTGAGAAGTGAGAGGAAGAGGATTAAAAGAGAATTTCTGGCATCATCCTGAGTGAGAAGTTATGACTGCATTGAGCCCTAAGCCTACTCACAGAATATTCCCTCAGCACTCTGATTTAACTGAAACCTCTTCCTCCCCAGCATTCCACAACACTGCAGGGCAAAAGTCGCCTTCTATTATGGCTCTCCACTGCGCTTCTGCAGGCTTCTGCCAGTTGACCATCCTCAACTACTTCCTCCCTGTCATTTACTAACTTCCTAGACATCAAGTCTGTTCATTAAAGACTGACACCTTGCTCCCCAACTTTTCTCCCATGAAAGTTCTACCATCTTCACAGGTAACATCAGGAACTATGTAGACAACTTCTGCTACTCTCTAGCTTAAGAATTTCATACCTTCTAAACTCTCGTGACCTTCACCTCCACTCCACCAATGGTACATGCATTTTCATACATATACCAATACCTACACGAGAACATCCATACATGAGAAACATCTTTGAAATCTTTGACTTGAGTAACCTATGCTCCAACCTGATCCTGAATAGTTTTTCATTTCTTTATTCCCTCTACACCTGCTCTTCAACTTCACTGAGAATTCTTACCTATTTTTCCTTTACCTTTCTTTTATCTTTTATCCCAGTCTGCATCCCATGGTGCCATCATTGAAACCATCACCTTACCAAGTATTTCATTCCCTTGACCCCTGCAAATGAACCTACCTTGACTCCATCCAGTTAGTTGCCTTCCTTTTCCCTTTCAACCCTAGGCTAAGATATTTAATAATGCATTTTATTTATTTATTGATGACTTGTTTACTGTCTGTCTCCTTTTTTACTGTAAGCTTTTGTGCTCAGGAACTTCATGGTGTTCACTTCTGCATCTGCAGCAATGAGAACAGTGCTCAATAAATATCTGCTGATGCTGGAAAAATCCTGGAACTGCCTGGTTTAATGCCATTTCAAATAATGGCTTTCAACTTCAACAAGGTCATCAATTCTGTGCACAGCCTTTGTATCTGGCCCTGGGAAGCCTTCCCTTCCACTCCACACACTGCCCCCTTCCAGCCTTCAATACTCACCTTCACTCACCCCCAGGGACAGAATTCCCTCTTACTTCACAGAGAAACTGAAGTAACTGGACAAGCCACATGGCTTCCCGATCTTCCCAGCTTCCAAACATATTTGTGTTCAAGCCATCATTGCCTCTTTCCCGCTGGTAAGGGAGGAAGAGGAGGCCCCCCTCTGCCTAAGGATAGCCCTGCAATCTTCTCTCCAGATATACCTCTTATATCCCCAGCAACCAGATCAATCAGTTTTCGCATCTTCCACCTCAATCTTCATCCTCTTGCTCTCTGCTTTCGTTTCTTATCTTACTCAACCTCTCAGGCACATTTAGCTCCAACAATCCTCTTTAATTTTTAACCTACTTTCCTATTGCTTGGATGATTTTATACTTCACTGGTTTCTCTTCTTCTTTCCTGACCACTCCTCCACAGTCTCATTCCTTCCTGGAAAACCTCAGCCACATCATCCATATGCTGGTAACTCCTGAATCCTTACCTCCAGTTCTAACTTCCCTGAACTTCACCCATGGAAGACTTAGTAGTGTCTCGGATACATTCTCAAAGGGAATTTTTCACTGCCTTGGCCCTAGTCTACCAGTCTATTACCCACCTGGCTCACTGCATTCCCTGGCACAGGGAAGTCAACACTTACCACCCAGTTTCCCCAGCCAGAAACTTGAGCTTTTACTTTACTCTTTTTCACTACTTCTTTCACTAAAGTAACTTACTTTACATCTCTTTCAGTACTTCACAGATTTACATAAACACTATAGCTTCTAAATACTTTTCAAGTCCATTCATTGCCTCCATCCTGTTACCAACAAATCCAGGCAGCTATTCTTACTCACCCAGGTAAGTGCGCAGTAGCCTAATTTCCTGCCTAAAGCCATTCTTTACAGTCAGTGATGCTTCTCAACAATTCTGATCAAGTCATGCTTCATTTAAAACCCTTCCTCTTGTAACCTCCGATTGTTATTAGTAGAAGGTACACACACGTAACATGGACTATAAGATCCAAGTCCTGCCTATCTCTTGTGCCAGTGCTCAATACCTCCCCTTCTCACCCCATTTTTCACACCCTATAAGACTTAGCCCTAAAGCTGTTTTTTCAGTTCCTCACCTGGGGAACGGGGAAATGTGATTCCCTTGTAAGGGTAAATCTTTGTCTCCACTTCACCACTTCACCAGGTCTGAGCTGGATAGCAGACAAGCTTGAGGGTGCTACACCTCTGCTTAAAACTGTTTAGATGCTCCATGTAACATTTATTCATTTTCTATATACTTTAGGAAGAATTATAAGCCACGTAGTATATAACCTAGCCCCCATCTATTTTTCTGGCATCGTGTGTTATTACCCTGGTGCTTCTCACATTACATGCCAGCCACCACAAACCACCTGCAGGTCCTAAACTCAGCAAGCCTTCACATGAATCTTACATTCAACCTCTGTGCCTTCCATCCTCTGCTCCATTGGTCTGGCAATCTCTGACTCCCTCAAAGCTTAGTGGGTGACATGTCCTCTTGAGAATGCTTCCCTGGTCCCCTTGCAAACCACCCTAACTGCCCACTTCAACAGCTAATTTGGTTAGGAGCACCTTTCTCAGAGTGCCTTAGCATTCTCTGCTCATCTGTCATACCACTTATGCAAACCATATGGTAATTTTGTTTTTTGGTCTGTCATGATCAGACCATCATTTGCCTGAGGGCAGGGGGTATCTTAGTTCAGATTTCCAGTGTCTAGGAAAGTGTGCAGCATTTAGAAGCTCCTCAATGAATGTTTTTGGAAAAAAATAAGTGAATCAATGAAGGAATAAATGAATGAATAGATGAGGAAAGAAGTTGCTCTAAAGTCTCTATGAACCCGGTCCTGCCCACATTATGCTGGGGAAACTCAGGAGGACATTTCACCATCAGCTTCTCCATTATTAGCAGGAAAACAGCCCCAGTGTCTCACCCACTCTGACTTGTTTTCACTGAGTAAAACAATCTGAAATTGCTTCTGTTAAAGTAATCAGTTGGATAACATGTATTTTCTTGTAAAAATGCAAATGTCCAGGTGATTCCTATTTACTTTAATGCCAATTTATTTGCTTAAATTGCTTTCCCTCCTAACCCCTAACAGAGACCATGCCACTAAAGGAACAGGAACTTTGCATGTTAGGGAGGAGAGTCTAGAATGAGTATATTTTAAAAGCTTCCCAAATTATTTTAATATAGGCAGCTGTAGTTGGAAATCACTCCTCCTCAGTGCTTCTTGGATGTTATTGTGGACGCTACTGTCCTGGGGATTTACTAAAACTGTACTGCAGATTCAACAGCTCTGAGGTGGGGCCTGAGAATTTTCATTTTTGCAAGTTTCCAGCTGATACTGATGCCTAGGCTGCTGGGCCATGGACCACACTTAGGATAGCAAGAATATAGTTACTCTCCTCTTTGCAGGCCTCTGGCTTTTTTACTTTTAGGGGTTAATCAGTGGTGAGAAAGGGTTAACAGTGAGGTCTGCAAAGGTAACCACAGAGTAGCTAGGTGTTCAGATCAAGGTGTGCCTGTTGGTATGTTACAGAAAACATGATCCAGGGGCCCATGTCCGACTGTGCTCATTTTAAGTGATTGATAGACTGAAACTGTCACCCCTGTGCTAAGATGGAGCATAGAAGGCAAGGAAAATGTTAATAAGGGAGGACACATTTTTTTTACCTGAAAACATCTAAAATGTACTCTTACTCCCTTTTCCTCTTTCTCTTTCTCTCTCAGCCACACTTTGCTATTTAAAAACATACTGACTGCTTTTTGATTCTCAATAAATAGCTTTAAACAGTGCATCTGTAACTTTCCCAAAGGATCACGTTGAATGGAATATATCTGTGCACTATACCTACGGTGGTGCATATCCCTGGAGGATGTGTAGCATGAAACAGGCTATCAGTATTGGTCTTTGTTGTTTCTCTATAAAATGAGACAGTTTTAATTCCAAATTTGTAGATATGAAAAATAAAACATAGAAAGCTAAGCTGACTTAATTAAGATCACATACTAACAACATAGGATGTGGCCAAAACATATCTTATATGCTAAGTGGGCTTAGTGGAAAAAGAAACAGTAATCTTTCAAAAGACTATAACTTAATTATTCACAACACCTGCGTCTCTTTGAAATAACATTTACTACTCAACTGCCTTTCTCCTGTACATATCTATTGCTGGAACTTATTTATATTCTATTCATCCAATTATTAACCTGCATTGCTCAAAAAAGAATTCAGAGTGGCCTTACAGGAGGGGATAAAGAAGTACAAATGTCCAATTACAAAATAAATAAGTCTTGGGGATGAAAAATACAGCCTAGGGAACATAGTCCACAATATTGTAGTAACTTTGCATGGTAACAGAGGGTGAGTGCACCTATTGTGGTGAGCTTGTATGTAATTGTTGAATCACTATGTTGCACACATAAAACTAATATAATATTGTATATCAACCATCTTCAACAGAAAAAATGCAAATAAATGAATAAAATCATAGTGTTTTGAGCCCCCACCTTCCAAAAGAACCAAAGTGGCCCTACAGGGATACACAAACTAAAGTAACTCTTATACATCAGCTGCGAATGCAAAGTGAGGACAGGAATAATGCTAATGAATCAAGTGTACATAAAGAGGTTCTATCATTTGGGTTAATATCAAATTTCACATGTCCGGGAAACATTTCATAGACCCCTATGAAAAACCAACACATTTTTTTCCAGAAGCAGGATTATTCCTGGTAACCTCTCTGTGGTAGACCTGGTGTTCTGACTTGGGTTCATAGAAGTCTAGCCCCCCTGGCCCCACCATGCCAGAAACATCTCCGACTTCCTCTGAAAGTGAAACCCCAGGATATGCAAACAATGCTTCCAAATCTAATTCTGAAATAATTTTAACTTTCTAGTTAATTTACTATTCCCATAGATGTTTCATCAATGTAATCCTAATATAATCACACAATAGGTATTCATTCAAACTGAGACGCTGGAGTTAAATTACTTGCCAAAGATTTGGTATAGGTATTGAAAACTACATGATCATTTTGAAATATGAACATGGGAATCAATTAACATTTAATAGAAAACATAAGATCAAAATTTCAAAATTAATTTACTTATAAATGAATGACTGAGAGACTGAAAAAGGGACAAGGGTGGTTTGGTTTTGTTTCTTTAACCACTTTATTGCTATAATTTGCCACCATAAAATACAGGCAATGATTGCTAATACATTTTCACAGTTGTGCAACCATCACCACAATCCGATTTTATAATTCTTCCATCACCCTAAAAGATTCCCTTTTGCCCCTCTGCAGCAAACCTTGTTCCACTCCCAGCCCCAGGCAATAGCTATTCTGCTTTCTGCCGCTACAGTTTTGCCTTTTCTGGAAGTTTCATATAAATGGAATTATATGATATGCAGGCTTTTGTGTCTGACTTATTTTACTGAGCATAATGCTTCAGTTCATCCAGATTGTTGCCTGTATTACAGTTGTTCCTTTTTATTGTGCAATGTTCCTATTTATTGTTATACAACATTTTGTTTATCCACCTGTTGATAGACATGTGGGTACTTTCCATGTTTGGCTAGTATGAATAATGCTATAATGAACCATCACAGAAAAGTCCTTGTGAGGACATGTGTTTTCATTTGTCTTAAGTAAATATCTAGGAATGGAACTGATGGATTGTATGGAAAGCATATGTTTAACTTTCTGTAATAATTGCCATATTTTTTTACATATTGAGCTGGGATGTATTGAAATATTTTACATTCTCATCAACAACATATGATGTTTCCATCTCCACATCCTCAGTAACACTTGGTACGCTCTCTTTTTCATTATAGCCCTTCTAGTGGGAATAGGATGAGTTGTGTTTTGAACAAAGAATTTATTCAAGATTTCAGTTAGTCAGAAATAGACTAAAAACTTGTGCCCCCTGCCCTACTCCACTGTATCTCTTTTTCTGAATGATCTCAGGGAATGAAATTTTTCAAGATTTAAGGACTTGTACAACTTACATCTAATGAGCTTTTTAATTCTTTATTTTCCAATTTTCTTAATAATCTATTAATATTCACATTAATATAACTTATGTAACATCAAAGACTCTTTGAAAAGCACCTTGCAACCCCATGAATTTGGCGATGAGCAGGACAAAGCAAGACCCTTCAACTACAGATGGGCCTCCCCATACCTCTTATACTGCAATGTTAAGCGCCAAGCTAGGGTTTTCATCCCAGCCTAAGCTCCAGTTTACATCCACTCCCCTTTATATATTAGTAATTTTGGCAGCTGTGAAACAAACCGTAGGGTTCCAAATAAGCTTGCAAGGCATTGCTAATTTTCTTTCCCTTTAACCACTTAATTCAATTTATCTACATTTTCCATACCTTAGACACACACACACAAAAATTGATGGTGCATTGCTACTTAAAAGTCTACCCAGAAGGTAAGAAAAATACGTTTCGTATGTGTGTGTTTATCACATAATTGACTTCCTTTCTTGGAAGGGATTTGATTGACAGATGCTAATTTTGACTGGAGAATTTAAAAAATATTGCTACACAGTTGTTAGGAGAATGGTGTCAGGAAGTCACCCAAAGCAAACTGCCACATGCCACATTTAAATTAACAAAGGTATGCTTCAGCCTTCCTTCCACTAAGATACCTGTGGTGTTCTTATTGCCTGAAGGATTTTTTCAAACTTAATTACTTAATGAAATAGCCTCATCTCCTACTCTGAAAGGTTGTTACATGGCTGGCAGGCCTCAAGAGTCAGTCTGCAGTGCTTCCTGTACATACCAGTTGTGCCATTTTTCTTTGTGGAGGCTTCTGGGGTATTAACAGGCAAGAAAGGAGAGACTGTGGCACACAGTGAGACAGAGATTCCCTGTTCTGCCAGAAAAAGTCCAGTTGGTGCCAAGATAGTAGGCCTAGGATATTACCAGGACCTGGCCCTTGCAGAAATGAACAGAAATTTGATGTTTCACTTACTTCAAGACTTAAAGCTCAAGCCAGAAACAAATGATAATCAATCACAAAATGAATACTTTATTATACCATGTTGAATAGAGCTTTCAAATGAACAGAATGCCTCCTTTCCTCATATTAACAAGGTATAGAGAACTAAATTTGGTGAATAGAGAACTAAATTTAATAGCTCTGGGAGGTTTCATCCAGTTCTTAAGACTTGACGAACCTGTGTTTCAGGGCTGCTACAACTGTGCAGTGTACAACCTGCACAATGGTATAGGTGGTCTTTCTTTCTCTTGTAAGACTCTACCAGTCATGTATCTTAACTTCTGTATCCCCTGCTGAGTCCAGGAGGACACTACTATCTGATCCTTTAGACCCCTCAATTCCATGTTTTATTTGATGTTCTAAAATCACTGATGAAGCTGCTCAATATTTTCAGAAAAGAAGCTGGTTTCTGGGTCTAAGAGATATTTATGCTCCTCTTTCTCAACCTGCATTTAATTATTTCAACACTATGAGAGTAATCTTATGTCTTTTAGCTCTAAGTTCTAGCAGGAAGGGGAGCGATCTGCTTTCATTTCCTGTATGTACAGGCATAGGGGATTAAAAGTTCCATAGACTCCTGGTCTCTTTTGAGGTAACATGGAAAAGTGGTCATGAATAGAGGCTCTGGAGCAGGCCTGCTTGGGCTGGAATCCTAGTCCAAGTTTGTCCTTCTGTAAAAAGAAGGCATAATAGCACCTCACAGGATCATTATGAGGACCAAATACGTTAATACATGTAAACTGCTTACAACTGTGTCAGACACAATAACATTCAGTAGGTGTTAGCTAATGTTATTTGGTTGTACTATGTTCTATTTTGTTTTATTATATTATCTTATTATTCTCCTGTATTCTATCATACTCCTCTATTAACCTATTTAATATTCCTCCCCTATTACCTGTATATTATACACCTAAATTTAGTAATAAGAAAGCAGTTTGGTGCATGTAGTTGTGCATGTATATGTATGCGTGTAAGGGTTAACTCTTTAAAGACAGCCGTAAAAAAAAAAGAAACTGAGAAGGGCATATTATTAGGTCCCTGTTGCTACTATAACAAATTCCTACAAACTTGTAGCTTAAAAACAATACAAATTCATGATCTTACAGTTCTGGGGGTCAGCAATCTAAAAAGAGTTGGCAGGGCTGCATTCTTTCCAGCTGCTCTAGGGAAGAACCATTCCTCTCCCTTTCCAGCTTCCAGAGGCTGCACACATTCCTTGGCTTATGGCCTCATCTCTCCAGCCTCTGTTTCCTCTGCTTCTGTTCACACCTCCTTCTCTGATTCTGATCCTCCTGCTCCCTTTCCCTTATAAGAACCCTTGTGGTGACATAAGGCCACCCAAAGAATTCCAGATAATCTCCCCATT
Organism: Manis javanica; assembly: GCF_040802235.1. Classification (NCBI taxonomy): domain Eukaryota; kingdom Metazoa; phylum Chordata; class Mammalia; order Pholidota; family Manidae; genus Manis; species Manis javanica. The sequence continues at coordinate 148,477,617 of NC_133158.1, forward strand.
TCAAGATCCTTAATAACATTTGCAAAGTCTCTTTTAGCCTATAAGGTTATTCACAGGATCCAGGGACAGGAAGTAGACATCTTTTGGGTGGCATTATTCTGCAGACCACAACGGAAAAGCACTGGATGATCCTTAACATCATTTGAGCCAGTGGTACACAACTGGGGGAGACTCTGCTGTCCTGAGGGGATGATGGCAATGTCTGTAGACATTCTTGGACTGTCAAAACTTGGGAGGGGAGTGCTTCTAGGTTTAGTAAGGCTGCAATGCAATGGAAGACAGAGAATTTAGATTTACACGGAGAAGTGTGAGAAATTACATACAATCTCTATAACTCCATGTTTTTGACAATTTAATATGGGAAATAAGAGATTAATAATATTACTCACATGTTAATAGCAGGGTTTTGAACACTGCTTTAACTTGTTATGTGTTAAATAGTGTTTGTTTTATTTTAGGTTTGGTGTAAACTTTCATAGTGATTGATGCATTTATACATTTCATATACAGGCAATTTAAATTAAAGTATGTATTACAAACATCACTTTCGGTATTTTATAAATATTTAACTTATAGATGCTTAGATTTAAAGTACCCAACACCAAACAGATTTCAAGATGGTTCACAGCCTTCTGTAGTATTTTATTGCTACCTTGGTATGGTTTGACTTCTATTCCCTGACTTCAAAAGATCAAAACTAGAGAAGTATATTTGCCATGACATTCCCTTCATAGGGAGAAAGATGTAAGTTAGAACCAACTTTCTGTTAATGAAGCACTTGGGTATCAATAACTACTTTTCCAATTCGCAAGAATTTCTGTGCATGCGTTGAATTCCATCAGTCTTTTAAAGTAATCTTTAGAACTGCTGGTGGGGGACTTAACAATGTTTCCAACATCTTTTTTTTCCTTTCCATCTGATCCACTCTTCTCACTGTCTCCCTTTTGTTACTGCTTTTTTCTTTCCAGGTTTCCCCTAGAGTTTTTTTCATTCACAGCATCTTCTAAAAGCAATAGCTCTATTTTCTATGGCAGAAAAGATTTCCTAACCAACACACAGCATATGACTGTGTGGTATGTGTCTATGGATGTGAAGACTCACATTCATAAGATGTGAGTTTCATCTTCACTTTCCTTCCCCAAGAATAACAGGAACTATGCATATGGACGTATTCTAAAAGCTTGTGAACAAACAGAGCAGAATGAAGAAAAACACACTACGAATCAGCAACATTGTTTACCACTGAAGCTATTTCTATTGTATACATTTCTCTACAAGGATACATTTCTGCAAGGCGCTTTACATTTGGTGTGATTTCTAAGCTACAATTTAAGGATATACACATTTTAATGAGTTGAAACTTGCCAAGCACTATAAAGAAAGCCAAAGCCCTGTCCTAAACATTAAGTCTCATCTAAGCTTCCAGATTCCAAATATTACATTGTTAGTTGGGGTGGCTACCACTAGAGGAACCTGCCCAGATCTCTATGCTTACTCGTCATTTTCTTCAAAAATAAAATGCAAGAAAAAAGAAAACAGAAAATGAGAGGGAGAAGAAAGGAGAGTGTGAGAAAGAACCTATATAGATTGACACACACTGAGTGTGTTAAGAATAGAGAGACATGCAGGCAATTAGAGGTCAATATGTACATGGGGGTTTCTGGAAACAGGACAGGTATGAACATGTAATTGGACAGGTGGTAGAGAGGAAGGAGGGTAAGAACTTGGGGAAGGAGTAAAGGGTAACTTTGACAACTTGGGCACATACCACCTCTGGGACAGTGACCCTGGATTCTCCCAGCCAAGATACCTGTACAGCCATTTCCCTGGGGAATAAGGAAACTTCTTTGGTTTCTGGGAAAGCTCTTGGGTGGGCAACGGACTGTTAGTACGTTAGGCAGCAAATGGCTGATGTCCCAAAAAGCTGCCCACGTGTCCCAGGTATACTGAGTGCACTGAGATCCAGAACCACCACCACCACAAAATCAAAAAGCAATACAGGAACACAAATGTCACATGTTCAGGGTATTAGACCATAACCTAAAATCCCAAGATATTTTGCCATCAGTATTTTGCAAAGGGCAGTGAATAACAAAAATCCAGAAAAGAACATGCACTAGAAAATGGTTAAAAATCATTTAGGACCAGTTATTGCTTGGAAGAAATGTGACATCAGAAAGAAGCTGACTTCAATAGCTCTATACCCTTCTCTTTTCCCTCCTCTGACTCTTATTTTCCTTCTGCTCTAATTCTTCATGTCCTCCTAACAGCCCTTACACCTCTCTTCTATTCTTCTGGGAATTCAAACAATCCAAAGCTTTGGCTACCACCCCGGGGCAGATCCTGAGACCCCCCCATGCGTGATCTTCTGACAACCCATCTCTGCCTTGCTGCTGTCACCTCCACTTGGATATTGCCTCTGGCTAAGACCCAGCATATCCAAATCCATATTAATCCCATCCCTCCCTAAAACAGACTGACTTCCTAGCTTCTCTATTTCTGTGTGTGCTAAATCCCTTAGGTTTTAAAACTTGGCGTCATTCATAACATTCACATCTCTCCTTTCCAAGTTAGTTCTACTGAGCCATGCCATTCTCCCTTCGTGTCTCAGAGCTTCTCTTCCCGCCACAGGCCGACCTCCTCAACCCACACCTGCATTCCAGGAGCAGCTCCACCCTGCCTCCTCTCTCTGGCTATCTCTTTTCACTCAGTTCACCAAGCCTAGCTCTCCCAAAATTATCTTCCAACTTCTACCTTAACCAGGTGATCCGTTTAGGAAAATATCCATTTTTTCCCTTTATTACAACGTCAAAGCTAAACACGGATTTCCAAAGCTCTCTATGATATGCCCTATCACCCAAAGGCTACATTTTCACTGATTCTCAACCCCATGATTTATTCCTATTATTCTTTCTCCTTGTTTGGAATTCTCTCTTCTGTATACCTCCACTTCTAAATCCTAGGCCTGCTTCAGGGCTTCTCCCAAATTTCAATGTCCCCTGCTGGCTTTACATGACTACATGTCACTCCTTCCTTAGTTCTTACCCCTCTAAGGATTTACATTGAGAAATTTAGCAATGATATAATGTTTACAACTTCAGTGTGTTGATTTTCTTACTCCAACTACATGGCAAGCTCCATTAAACTAAAGATATAATTCTCTACTGCCCTACCATATACTCTAGGGCTAAGAAGAGTGATTCCTTTTTAGAATAAACAAGTTAATTAATCTACTACTTAAATGCATTTGGGTTTTCCTTGACTATATATATGTGATCTATAATGAATAAAAGTATAAACAAAGCAAATGTAGAAGTGTATCTATTAGCATTTGATTTTTCAATGTTATACATAAGTATAAAACTATTAAATTTAAAAACCATCTTCTTACCTGATTTTATGCAGTCTGACGACTTGCAAATACCATCTAGAAAAATGAGGGTATATGCATAAATATTTGCAATACATTTTTCTAATTTCTCCCTATCTATTGTTCTTTTAAAATCTGCCAATTAAAAAATCAATTTCTTAAAGGAAGAACTAAACCCTGACTATTGCATATCATTGTCAGTAGTTAGAAAAAGTATAGAGAGGAATAAGATGGGCAAATCCTAAATTTAAAATTGTCATCATGAAGAAAAAAATGTATTTATTATATTATCTTTACCCACAAGGCTCTAGGTCTATTAAATTGAAATAACCAGCTGTCTTAGTCTGGTAATCATTTTTTTTTCCTCATTAAGGGACCAATCTTTTCTAATCCTTATTGTAAAAATCTTCTATGACTCAAATTAGACCTCCTCTTAAATTCCGATAGAGCCCTTTAGAATTTCAATGACACAACAAATGTGTCTAATTGAAGTTGGCCGTAAAATTGAGCATACTTTAATTAAATAAAATTATATATTAGAATCCTCATAAAATAAGCATGAGTTCACTAAATATACTTGGTAACTCATAACTTAGCTCAAACATAAAAGACACTGTACTTTTAGTCAAAGTTAATTGTTTTGACATATTGATGTTACATTTTATAAATGAATCTTCTTATCACCATCTTTAAATGCATCTCTCCTTAACACATTCATTTGGTAGATGGGAAAAGCCTAAGATGAAGATTTTACTCTCTTCCGCATTTATGGGTGCACGGGTGTGGGAATAACTCACCATCATAGGTTGCATAGAGTGCTATCATTGTCACAGCGATGATGGTGAGGAGCAGGACAAGGACAGAGAGGCTGATCTCCAACGGGGTCCATCGCTGTTTCTTCTTTGGCTTCGGAATGTTGATATCAGTTATATCCATCTGACTTTCTGATCTGCCCATCACCTAAAATCTGCAAAGATTTTTAAAAATACTTTTAAATACTAATAGTAATGAATTAAGAAGTAGGTAAAAAGAAGAGGAAATATATAAATGGTTTCCTACCTGCTTAATGTGGCTGAATAAAAGTAAAAGATGAGTTTATTTTAGTGAAGAAATAAAAATTCTGGTTGAAAGTCAAACTTTTGATTCTGAAAAACGGAGAGTACAGAGGCAGATGAATTTGACAGGTCCTCATCACAACCTTCTGTTTGGCTTTAAATACATCACTGAAGATCCAAGCGAAATTAGACAACGACACCTGGTTATATCCTCATGGAGGATTCCTTCAGCAGTCCACAAACAAGGGAGTGCAGTGCCATCACTAAGGGAAGTTTTAAAAACTCTTAGACAGTGCCAAAGGTGAATTTTATAACTTGCTCCAGTGGCTCCCTTCATAAGCTTGGAAATGAATGACTAATACTTTGGGTTTTGACTAAGCAATAATTTGAAATATGGATACAGATAAAAACAAAAGTAACAAACACATGTGATAGTTTATTTTTAGTCTTAAAAACAACCATTATTTTTACAGTTCAACTACTGCTGATATGGATACCTATCAACTGGTTAGACAATATTCTGCAAATGGTCACTCACTGGACCAAAAGTCAGTGGTTGAGACTTCGAGATGAAAGATATGAATCATAATCAACATTTCATTATGCAACTGAAGGAGAAAAAATATACAGCTAAAAAATTCTATCTTACAGGTCAGGGTAGCAACTGTTAAGACACTTATTTAACATATTTAAATTAATAGTAATACTTTTACTAATTACAACTGACATTTATTGAGTACACTCCATGTGTCAGCCATAGTTCTTTATGTGTATTAATTCATTTAATCTTTGTAAGGTGGATAAGAATATTCCAATTCTACTCCTTAGGAAACTGAGACACAATATAGTTAGGCTACACAACTAGTAAGTATTCTTTACAAAGAATACATTTGGTTACTCCATGAAACAAAATTGTACCATCATACAATAAAAGCTACTTTAGATCTTATTGCAGAAGTTTGGAGGGTGGGTGGGGTGAGAAGAATTAAGGTGACATAAACCTAAATATTAAAATTAATTATGTTTCTTTTAAAGTCATAGTGACTATTGGCTGGCCACCAAAACATAGACTATTTTTCTCCATGACTGTAGAAAAGGTAAACTAACAGATTAGCTATTCATAGCATGATACAAATTAAACATATAATTTAGTCCCTAGATGAAGTGACTACTCAGAAATGCTCTTATAGTAAAAGATCTTGGTTGAATTACACACAATTCCCTATCAGCATGTCTTGGGGGAACTGAGGAACAGGATAAAGTGGAAACAGATTTTACACTTGAAGCAGATCCAGCAGATCACTAGAAATTTATCTCCCCAGTGAGTTATTAATAATTGAACCACAACTGGACTTTAGAGTTTTAGATACAAAGTCTTAAGCATGCTGTCCCCTTGATTACATGAGGCTGTAACCAAGGACAGACTATCAAATAAAAATATTTTATTAGACCATGAAAACCGTGTCTGCTCAATAAAAGTAGGAGGTAATATAACTGAATGTTAAAATGCCTTACTTAATGGTTATGTAACTCATGTGGGCTCAGTCACAGCCTCCGGGGTTATGATATGGAATTGCATTGATCATGGTCCTCACATTTTTAATAGGAGTGGTGATCGGCAGAGGCAAAGACAGGACCAAATTTGATACTTAGACACCATACAGAGGTAAACAATAAAAAGATTAATTTTCCCAGTTCCCATAGAAGAATTTTAGAATTACCTAAAGCACATCTGAATATTAACCATATTTCTCTTTATTGAGCATTTTTCCACCTTGTTCTAATATTTCAGAAGACAATTTGAAGAATATTACATTATATTAAATCCTATTATAAAATGGCCCACTTCTCTTTTTAGTTCTTTCTAAGCAACAATCAGTTTCTCTAGTAAAACTTAGGGTCAGGAACCAGTGCAGCCACAGGGTTAAAGTAAAGGTGCTCTTTGGCACCATTGGGCTTCTGACATGCAGGAAACCTATTAAGTGTTTTAAACTAGTAAAACATGCAGGCATGTCTTTCTCCCTTCTGGGTTACTTTTCTTGGCTTCTTCTTCTTACCCTGGAGATTGGGGTACTGAGGCAGCTGGACTATTTATGGCTCTGCACCTAAGCTGGCAGAAAGTATAGGGAAATGAAGGCCGTGAGTGAAGCTGTTGAGTCCTTCTACCTGAAGCAGAAGAATATCATCTTTGAATCACCTGCAGACTGTTCACCTGTCCCTCTTGTAGATGCTCTGCAAACTTATAAAGTCTTTTTCTCCTAAGTAGCACTTTTGAAGAGGACTAAGCAAAAGTAAAAACGATGTAAGTTTAACCTAATTAACTTTGTCATTCATTTCCAGCTAATGCCTGTGGATTCACTATTTTTGCTTAAGGAAATAGGTATCAGAATCTTGAACCTCAAGATGAAACGTATCACCAATCCCTAAACACTTGAATATCTAACTCAACCACACTGAACCCTATTTTAAAGAGGAGAGGAAAGGGGGTGATCACAAAAGAACACAGAAAAATTAAAAGGTGGATACTTGCAGTCCCTCACGAAGCAGGACATGCAAAACCTACCTACATCCTTAAAATATTTTGCCTCATTTGGAGATATGTTAGAAAACTTCAACCAAAAAGTAGACACTCTCACAGGAGAGAACAGAGAAACAGAAAATCTAACCCAACACGAAGACTGCAAACTTCAGCTTGACAGCATCACTAAAATAATAAATGATTATTTTGCTTAAGTACAAACTGAATTTCAAAGTGGTATAAAGCCACAATTATACCAATTGAGGATAGTCATCACATTGTCAAATCAAACAACCTAGAGAGTAACTGGTTTGATAAAGGGAAGTCTCAAGTCCTGAGCAATTTTCATCTTCACAGCAAGTCCCAAGAGTTCCCTATGCAGTTACAATTTGTATTACAGAAACTGAGGCACAGGAAGCAGTAAAAACAGTTTCCAGATTTAAACTGTTGCTGCAGAAGTTGAGGAGACAGGTACTCAAAAGGAATCATCTCCTTGTTTCCCAGGACATAATTTGTAGGTGTTCCCCGGCACCTAGAAATAGAGTTCTGGACACTAAGTCCCAGTGACATTACTCCCGTATGCACTGTAGCTTTTCAACAAAAGTCAGTCACAGCACCTAGTTCAAGGAACTATCTGACTTTTTTTTCAAGTGCTGGAACCCAGCAATAATGCTGAAAACGAAGAAGTCACCGGCCTTCATAGCCGATCTCCCAATTAGCAGCTTCTAAATGCTGATACTGCAAGTCAGGTACTACTTTTCAGTTTAATAAAATCATCATCTGCATCACATATGGGGGAGGCAAGGCTTAATCAAGTGGCTAGAGGCATGTTCAGTTGCATTTACCCTTATTTTCAAATAATTCAAATACATTGAGTGCGGCTAAGTAAGGAAAGTTTCATCTACACAAGAACTCCCCCTACTCCCGCCGGGCAACCCTGTGTGATTTAAGCACATTATCAGCATAAATTACATAACAGGAAACTAAGGCTAAAGCAAGATGAAGAGGTGGGGAAATGAAAAGATTTTCAGGTTAAGAAGAGTAAAAACAGAAAAATGAGTTACAAATGAGGAGAAAATCAGACAGAAAACAAAATGAAAACAAACCTTGGCTTAAAAAAAAAAAAGAAAAAGAAAAAGAAAACCAGTGTCTGTAGCACGGAATGGCAAATTCCCAGCCCCAAGTCAGCCCCGCTGCAATTTGGTAGCGCCGACCTCGGGAACTAAGCACAACTCCCCAAGGCGGAGGCTGCAGGGAGCTGCGGGAACGGACCTAGAGCCGACCTGACATCACTCGCAGAGCCCTCCTCCAGGTCGCCCTCTCGGCCCCTTCCCTCCCTCGCGAGGTCCCAGACGCGGCGCCCCGCAGGGCACGCCTCCCGCGCCCACCGCCGCGGGGTCCCGGGCGCAGCGACCGCGCCGGGCCGGAGCCGCTGACCTGCTCGGTGCGCCTCGGGGCCAGCCGCTCCCCTCGGCCGCCTCTGCCCTCCCCGGGCCGGCCCCACCGGCTGCCACCGGCCCGGGCTCTCGCGCCCCTCGGACCCCAGCCCCCAGCTCCCCGGGGCCGGCACGCTCTCCCGGGACTCACCGGTGGGACTGGGGAGAAGTTGGAGGCTGCCGAGCAGACACATCCGACCAATGAGCGCGCAGGGCCGGGCGCGGAGCCCCGCCGAGCGCCGGTCGGTCCGTGCGTCCTCCCAGGCGCGCCCCGAGCGGCGCGGGCTCCGGGCGGCAAGCTGCGCGCCGAGCCGAGGCCGGACTCCGGGGAGGTTCCGGGCCCACCTCGGCCCGGGCCCGGTGGCGGCGGGGAAGCGGCACCCGGGGAGACTCACCGTGGCCTCTCAGCAGATCCCGCGCCGGGAGTTGGGCGGCTGCTCCCGCCTGCGCTCGGTCAAGCTTCTCCACTTGCACATCTCCGCGCCCCGCGCGTCTCGGCGCTCACCCCCCCGCCTCGCCGCCGCAGGACCAGCGAGCCGAGCAGTTCCCCGGGTGACCTGAAGGTTTCCGCTAGGTCTCCCAAGCCCTGTCACACCGAGTGCCGGGGCGGGCGGCGGGGGGTGACGGGGAACCCCAGTCCCCACCTCACCCTTTCCCAAAGGGTTTTGCCAAACATTCTTGGAATTGCTTTGCTTCGGGGCTTTCAAAAAACAATGCATTGCCTCTTCAAGATTCTTAAGAAGGTCCTATTTCTCTTCTCAGTGAACCTGATACAAAAATGATTCTTTTTCTCATATTCTTCTTTCGCTCGCTTTCTCCTCTTTCTCCCTTCACCCAAGCTTGCTTCCTTTCTCATTATTTAATTTCCCTCCTTCATTTTTGCCTTTCCCTCTTTCTTTTCTTCCCCGACCCCTCCCTTTTTCCTTCTTTCTTTCCTGCCTTTCCCCCCTCCCTCTTTGCTTTCTCTCTCTTCTCTTTCTTCCCTTCTTTTTCTTTTTCTTGGTGAGACCAATAGGAAGACAAGAGCTACATTCTGTGCTACAACTCTCCCCTCCCGCCTCCTGACTCGAGGGAATCTGTAATGTGTGCACCCGAGGACTTGGGGATGTGAAGTGAGAGAGACCGAGAGAAGTAAGCTAAACTGTGTCTCTACCTATGAAAATTAGCTTTAATGTGTCTGGACTCTAAGTCATTTTAAATGCATTTAATGCAGCCAAATAACATACCATTTTCATATAAGACATGTATGTGATTCCTTCTCAAGAAGATTAAAAAACAAACAAAAACTTTTTACACAAAGTGGATTCCTCTGTAAGAGCTGCCTTGAGCAGCTATAAAAGTCAAGGGCTCAGAAGAACTGAATTTCCCCTAATTTTTATTTGCTTTCATGATTTTTAGTTCAATTATTCAATACCAAGTATAGGTAGTTTTCACATTGATCCTTTCCTTCTTTTGAATCACAGATAATTGCAAACACACACACACACATACACACACACCCTGGGAAATTCATTCTGAAATACAGGTGAGTTTTCCCGAATTTGCAATGATATGTTTTTAACATCAAAATGTCTCCCTCCTTGAAAGAATAGACCCTTATAAGTGACAAATTTTACATCCCTTTCATTTGTAGAAAAAACTGGAGAACAAGCAGAAAAAGTGATACTTGGTAATGAAATAGTAAATGGAATACAATAGAGACACATTTTAAAAAGTTAAAACAATTATTATATAATTATATTAATATAGAGAAATCTAGTTTATCAACTTCAAAAGTACTCTCTCCATATCTTTATCTATGGTTTACTCTTTTGGTGAATGTTGCAGACACCACTTGCACCAGCTCTAAAATATGGATGTAGTTACTTACCTCACAAATGAACATAAGGAGTTTGGCTAAGTTAAAACCACTGGGAAGAGGTACAACTAGAATTTGAACACAGTTCATTTGGACTCAAATGCTGAGTTACTGTTATCCTCATTTTACAGAAAGTATTGAAGCAGAGTAAGGTGATTTAATAAAATTCATTCTGTGAGAAATCTAGATCTAACACTTCACTGCTTAATTTTTATTACTTTTCAGCTAAATTACAAAAAATGTTATTTCAATCAACAGTGAATTAAAATGAATTAGAAAACTCTTCTTCTTTTCAATGTAGCCAGCCCTCTATTTCTTCTTATGGAGCCATGTGCATTAAAAATTTAATACATTTCTTCTGATTAACATAGTAATGAATGTTGGTTGTGTCTTGGCCAGAATAATCTCCAAATTTGCATATCAACAGGAAATGCAGGTTAAACTCATATGCTTGGTCTTAATTTTTCTATTTAAACTTTACAAGCTAGATTCTGTTTTCTAATTTGCACAAATATTTTAAACAGAAAATGTGCCTATGAAAGTAATAGGATAACCTTGCAGTTCAGAAGTATCTTATTGCCAATAGAAAATAAGGTGGTTGGATTTGTTTATAGTATCTCTAAACTTAGAGCTGAAATTTGAAAAAAAAAGGTAATTTATTTAAACTTTTTAAAAATAAAGACTTGTTACTGGAAACTTTTCAGACAATTCAGTTATAAGCATATATCATATTTAATTATATCTTGTTGCAAGAAAAAAAATAAACCCTGCAGGAAGCTGATTCAAAGATTCACTCTTGATAGGGATATTTTACAAGGAAAAAAAATAGTGGATATAGAGTATACAGCAAAAGAAAAAAAATGCATGAAGTTATTTTTAGATTCCGCCTTTTAGCTGATAGTCAAGAGTGTGTGTTTCCCACAAGAAGTCTTAATCTCATTAACGTTCACCAGAAAGTTAAGGGTTTTATCAGGTATGGTAAATCTCTTCCAAGAGGTTATGCAGGTTTGAGATTTCTTTCTTAAGAAATCTAATAAAGCCCCAGAAGGAAACTCAGAAACTTGAGGTTTACAGACATTGTCCAAGGTCCTGCACTTTGGGGAGTCGTAGGGATGGACGAGAAAGTAGTCCTCCTGGCTTCACACAAAGTTATTAAGAGTGGAACGCATGGGTTCTGTCAAGGTGCAGAGTAGTTCCCTAGAAGCTGTCTCTGTAGGCAACATTTAGAAATGCTTGATAAAGTATATGTTAAAGGCCCTTTAAATGAACCATCCAGCCAGAAAGAAAGTGAAGGAAAACCTCAGAAGCCAAAAATAGAGAGAGCCGGAGATCTAGAGGGTTTGTGAGTGCTGAAGATGGTGCTGCCCTAGAGCATCTACGTGTCTTGGAGGCTTCACCAAATGTAGGTGAGTGAGAGCGTTGGTTTTATCAAGACTTTTATACAAAGTTTTGTCTAAAGCAAGTTGAAAATACTGAACAGAGATTTCTATGTGAAGCTGACCACGGAAAAGAAACGTCTGTAGTGAAAAGGTGAACTGGAAAAAATTTAAAACTAAACTCAAACCCATTCTCACCACAACCCTCCCCTGCCCCCAACCCCACTCCCACATAAATGTATTTTCTTTTTTCAGCCTTGACTCAGGCAGGTAAATTTACACCAAAAAGTTTCCAGTGAAAATTCATGATTAGAGCAGACTTAAGATGGATGTAAGGCTAGAATTTATACTAATTATGTGGCCTGAAAAGTCCCAAGTTAGAAATTTATAGTAAAGTGGTCCCAGCTAGACTGTGCCAAACAAAAATTGAGAGAATTATTACCACCTGACTCTCACTAAAGAAACTTACTGAGAAGGGATTCATGAAATAAAATGATACTAGATAGAACTGACATTCAAGAAGGAATGTTAAGCAAACTGTATAATAACAACATAGGTAAATCTAAGCAATCATTGGCTAAAAAAATGTATGGGGTTGAAAAAGAGTAACTGAAATACTGGACAATGGTAGTATCTGACTTGGGAAAGTGTTTTTTAGAGTTAAGACACTAAAGTACTTCCTTGTGGTGTTGGAAAGGAGGATAATGATATTGATTAACTTTAGTTTTATTAATTATGCATGTAGTAACCATTAAAAGAATAGAAATATAGTACATATAAGGTCAAATATAGCAGAAAAAAATAGAATTAAAGAAAGGCAATCTGAAGGAAAATAAGGAAAGAGAAAAAATGAAATATTAGAAAAGGACATACGTAAAGTACAAAATAAGATGGTAGAAATAAATCGATATATATTATTCACAATAAATATAATTAGACCAATTCTCCAATTAGAAGACAAAGATTGTAATATAATAAATAAATAAAATCCGGTTATCTTCTGTTTGAGACACACCTATAACATAAGACTATAGAATGGTTGAAAGTAGAATGATGGGAAAAGATCTATCAAACTAATATTAACCAAAAGAAAGCAGTGAAACATTATTGTAATCAGACAAAATAGACTTTAATTTTACCAAAAAGAGAGGAATCAATTCAATAGGGTGATAGAATTTTCAATTTGATTACATCCAGTAGCATAAATTAAATGTGTACTGCAAGAAAAATAGAACTAGAAGAGGAAATTGATAATTCACCATGATAATGGGTGATTTTAATACACTTATCTCAGTATTTGATAAAGCATGTGCACAAATCAGTAAGGATATCAGTATAATGGTTGGAGCAATCCAGTCCAGGGAGGTGTCCCTGCACACTCGGTAAGACCTGTACCCAGGAGAGGGTTCTTGACTCTGATCAAGAAAGAATTCAAGAACAAGTTGGACGAGTATAGGTAAGGAAGGAATTCATTAAAGTGTGAGTGATACTGAATGGCAGCAGCCATGTAGGCAGCAGAGAACTAGGAAGAACAGAGGAGAGAAAGGGAAGTTCAGTGAACTCCTCCTCAGCATAGGACAAATCCCTTGCCAACTCCTGAAGCCAGGGTCACCTGGCATCCTGTATCCACTTGAATGTTCACTTTGAGGGAACTAAACTCCTACCACCCTAGGATTTGGGGAGCTGTGGAGCACTAGATGGAGTGAGATTATGTCCTGAGAACTTCCTAAAGCAAAGAGGAGATTTTCAGGCAGGCTACTAAAAAGCATTATTGTACAGCTACAGTCCCATCCAGGTCACCCTGGGGTGAGGGGATCTTGCCAGCCCAAACCAGAGATCTTAGTAATCCTTCCCTACTTGTCTGAAGTAGAACACAGAGAGAAAAGACTTATGCTTAAATCTACAAAATTGAATGAAGTAGCATAGTAAAAAAGATACTTAACATTGGGAAAAGGGGTCTCTTATTAATCTCCCCAGAGGCTTGGGAGAGCGGAGACAAAATGCAGTAAGCTGAGCAGCAAGAAGGTTTTCTTTAGGGGAAGTACACAATTGAAGAAAGGGGAATACAGGCAGCCTCAGAAGAAAGGTGCACTTAAAGTCTTAAGATTTGGGTTTTTAAAGATTTCAAGAATGGGTCAAGGGCCCAAGGGGGCATAAGCTGACTACCGTCTCATGATGTCTATCTCTGGTGAGAGACATGTCATCATTCATAGTCTCTAGATATTCTCTAAGACAAACTTTACATATGGAATTTATCATCTTGTTCTTCTCTGAGATAGGGGTTACCCTCAAGCAATGGAAAATACCACTTACGACTACTTTTCCTGACTAAAGATAGGGTCAGTTGTGGCTGAGTACCATAAAGTATGTTAGGAATCTTACATCTTAACTCCATGGTTTTAAAATGAAATCTTAGCTTTAAGATGGGGTCCCTCCTGTTCTTACTATACTGTTTATATCTCAGCATTTTTCACCTTAGGAAAAGTTTAATCATGGTGATTGTCCCATGTCCCTGCCCTGTCTCAATATGAATAACAATATTAAAAGCTTACCTAATGGAAATCTGTTGGATATTTCATTGAAGAATTGTAGAATGTTATAATTTAACACATTTTTTGAAAACACCTATAGAATATTTATAGACATTGATTATATACAAAACCGTTAAACAAATTCTAATGAATTTCAAATATTTTCCATTATAAATAACATATTCTTAGAAAATAAATAACAAATAAATAACACAATTGAAGAAAGATTAATCAAAACCACAGGTACATTTAGAAATTGTTAAATAACACACACAAACACTTTTAAATACGCTCAACACAAGACAACAGTCACCAAATAGAGCTTAGTTTACACTAAACTCCACTTCACTAAACTGAGACTTAGTTAAAGCTTTAGTTCTCCCAGAAATGGAATTTTTAAGCCAGTCAGTCAGGAATTGCCTGACCTGCCTTAGGTAATTTGCCTGTTAGACCCGTGCCATCTCCTAAGTGAAAGTGACCTTAACAATAACCAACCTCCTTTTTTTGCCTAGTTTAATTTCCTTGATCATGTTCCCTTCTGCCTATAAATCTCATGCATTGTATAGCTTTTTAGAACTCCTTTCTGTGTGCTTGATTGGATATTGCAGAATTCATGTATCATTGATTAAACCCAGTAAGATCTTTAAAGCTTATTTGTTTGAATTTTGTTTTTTAACAAATAACACATGAATCAAAGATGAAATCCTAATGAATGTTAAAATAAAAAAATGTGTAACTGAATGACAATGAAAAGATTGCATATCAGTATCAATCAATGTATCTACAGAGAAATTCATAGCCTTCAAAACTTTTACTTTAGAAGAAAAAAAACTGAAATTTAATGATGTGCTTATCCAACTTAAAAAGTTAGAAAAAGAGCAACAGAGTAAATTCTAAGGAAGTAAAAGGGATGAAATAGTTAGCTTAAAATAATAAATTCATGAAAAATTTATAGTATGAAAGCTCAACAAATCTAAATTTGGATCTTTGAAAAGACAAAATTGGAAGACTAAGATGGATGAGTGGAAAGATTACAATCAAATGTTATTATAAGGCATAAATAAAAGAAGAAACTACAGATAAAGAGAAATTGCAAGACAATGAGAATGTTGTGGCTTCCATAGTCTGTCTAGTCAATATATTTAAGAAATTAGATGAAATGGACCAATTTGTAGGAAAATACAAATTACCAAAATGGGTTTAAGAGGAAATAGAGAGGCTAAATAATCCTTGCTATTAAATAAATTTAACTAACAGTTAAGACCTGTTCCATAAAGGGGAAAAAAAGAAATAGGCCCAGACATTTTTTAAGGCAATTTCTACCTTAAATCAAATAAATAATTCCATTCTCTCATAAACTTTACTAAAGCATGGAATAAGAAGGAATATTTCCTAATTAATTTTATGAGGTTATATAACACTGACATTAATAACAGGAAAGAATCTGAAGGGAAAAGTAACATCAAATTCACCTCTGAGTTTCAAAGCAAAAAATTCTAAAACAAAATATTTAGTAAACTGAGTGCAGGTAGTACATTAAAGTAACCAGATACCTAAGAATATGGCAAGCTTGGTTCAATATTAAGCATTATATTTAGAGACCCTGGACAATGCAATTAAAAAAAATAGAGGAAAGAGGAAAGGGAGGAGGAAGGGAGGGAACAGAGAAGAAAAAAGAACTATGCAAATAATAGTAAAACTGTCTGAAAATAATATGATCATTGATACTGGAAAACCAAAGTGATCTATTAAAAATAGTATTTATATGAGTAGAATATGATCATTGGTTATAAGATCAATATTAAATGTTCATTGTGCAACAGAAAGAAAAAGAAAATGTAATTTTAAAAAGACCTGTGTATAGTAACAATATATGTATATATGTTAGATAAATAATGATATAAATATAGACATAGAAAGTTATTTCCTAGAAATAAGTCCCATAAGAGATGTGCAAGTTAAAAATATTCACTGAAAGTTGCTGAAGAAGAGGTTGAGGGACAAATCAGGTACCTAGAGTTGAATATTCAGAATATTCAAATCAATATTCAACAAAAATACCAATTCTCTTTAAATCAATCTGTAGATTAAATTAAATGGAAGTCAAATGCCCAATAGATTATTTTTAGAAATATGATAAGCTGATTACAAAATGTTTATAGAGAAAATTATAGTCAAGACCATCTTGAAAAAGAACAAGGTAGAAGGGATTTACTCTGCTAGATAAGAAGACATAATTTTAATAGTAATTTAGTGATCAGTGATATTTTATTCGTTCAAAGAAAATAGATCAATGGACTGTAATAGGGATGCAAAAAGTAGACTCATGCATAAAAGGAAACATTTGCAGAGTTGACCTTACAGATAGATAGGGAAAAGATTTAAAATTATTTGAATAGTGATAAGAACTACAGGTGGAAAAATATTGTATTCCTACACCATATAAAAATATAGTTCTACATGTATTAGGGATTTAATGTGATAAGCAAGACTTTTAAAAGTGCTTAAAGATATTGTTAGAGGTATTTATTATAAAACAAAATTCAACTGAGTAAATTTGAAGTTTTGATTGGCTTTATTGAATGATTCATAAATTAGGCAACATCTCATCCAGCAAATAGAAAGGAACTCCAAAGACTTGTACAAAATGAGAGACTTCAATAGACAGACTGCAAGAGGGACAAAGAAAGAACAGGTTACCTCATCTTTCTTTGAGGAATGGAAGGGGTCTCTCAGTTGAATTACCTCACTACTGGTGACCAGGACATCCCAGATTGACTAGTTTAAAATGACATTCCTGGGAAAGGTTGCAAATGCAATTGGTTAGATATTAAGTCTTGGTTTGATGAGTTGGGTTTAGTACAAGTGACTCCATTTGGGGCTTTCTTCTTCTTTTCTTAACAATATACATGGGAATACCTTTATGATTTTGTGATAATGATTTCAAAGCCTTAAAGTTCAAAACATAAAGAGATTGCATTACAAATTAAATTCTATTTCTGTTTAACTAAAATCTTTGTAAAGAAAGTAAGACAAACAGCGCACTAGGGAAATATATCTCCAACAGATCCAAGTGGAAACTTACTAGAATATATGAGTAACTTCAAGTAAAAGCCAAACAATCCCCCCAAAATGGATAAAAGACATAAACAGGCATGAAGACAAAGAAACGATCACAGCCTAAGAAAAGATACACCATCTTATTAGTCTGTAACTGCCAACTAAAACTTCAACATTAAGTCAAGTTATAGTCACCTGACTTCTTATACACCACTGGTAAAAGTATTGATTTATACAGTGTCAGGGGAAAGAAAAAATTGTCCTAGTAATGAGCAAAAGAAATTATTGGCTATTTTTTCAACAGATTTTTGGGCATTAGTTTGAACAAAGGCAGGAAAACTTGCTTTTTTAAGGGCCAGGTAGTTAATGCTTTAGACTTTGTCCACATACGCCTCTGTTGCATATTTTTATTTTTAATACCCCTTAAAAATAATAATAAAAAATTTAGCTGTAGGTTCTACAAATACTGACCGCTACTGGTCTTGGCCAGCCAGCTGTGTTTACAACTTCCTCGCTAACAGATCCTCCAGGATTCTCTGATTCTACTGGGGTATACATCTGGAGTTGACTTTCTATTGATGATGCTATTTTACAACTCTAAAAAGGTAGCCCTTGTTGGACATAGATAATGATGCAAATGCATTCATTTGGGAATTTGTAGGGAATTGATAGCAATGGAAATGATTCTTATTTAAGACAAGGCAAAATTTTTTTGGCAGAGATACTATTGATACCTATGGAAAAGATAATCCCAAACATTATATTATATTGGCCTAGGGCAATATAGTTTTGAAAAAACTACACTTTAGTAACCCATTTTGGAAATTATTTGCATTATCTAGGAAAATTGAAGAAGGGCATGATTTGTAATCCAATAATTCTGCTTGCAGGTGCATACCCTAGATAAAAACCTGTACGTGTATACCTGGAGATGTATGCAAGACCTCAGAGTAGCATTGTCAATAATAATAATAATAATAATAATAATAATAATAATAATAAAAACTAGAAACAATACAAAACTCCGTTGATGGAAGAATGGATAAAATATTGTAACACATTTGTAAAATGGAATACTAGAATACTCACAGAAGGCAAACTTATCAACTGCAGCTAAACAAATCGGTAGGGAAGACGCAGAAAAATAAAGTTGAATGGAAAAGCAAGAAAATCCAAAAGATTGTGTAGATACAAAGAAAACAAAATATGTTATGATTATATAATCAAGGAGGCCATATAGTGGGTAAGGGAAATGCAAACAAACATTTACAGCAGAGCATGGTAATTTTCATAATTGAGTTATATGCAAAGCTCATTTGAAATATATGGAATCTTTTTATCATTGGTTGATTAAAAACCTTAGCTTGTGTGTTCAACAAAAACGCTACTGAACGCTACTGGATTTGGCCAGCCAGCCGTAGTTTGCAGATGCCTGGCTAGGAGATCCTTCAGGATTATCTGATTCTGTTGGGATGAACACTTAATCAGAATATTTCATCCCACTTATCACATTCTTAATTCTATTTGAGGAATTTGTCCAATAAAGAGAATAAATCATTCAAGACATAATGAACAGAACATAGAGAACACTCCTTGTTTCTTGAATACTGTATGAGATACGCTGCAATATTTTGATGACTTCAAGTGGTTTGATATTGTGGGTATTGTTTGGTAGAAGGAATGGGGAGGGAGCAGAGAAGGGGAGCTGTTTCTTAAGAGAAGACTAGAGAGGTAGGGACCAGATGATGAAGAAAGGTACATGTGCTGCAAACTGTTTACATTTTGTTGCATGCAATAGAAGAGTCTTGGTGGAATTTGTGCAAAGGAGCAATCAGGTCAGAGTTGTACATGGAATGCCTATGCTGCATTGATGGTAAAGGGAAGCATGGGATGAGAAAGCAAAAATGTAAGCAGAGAGAACTGTTAGAAAGCTAGTGCAATAAAGAGTTCTTATGACAGAGGGCTTACATATAAATAAATGATCTAATGCAATTAAAGGAGAGATTTTTGAGGCAGATTCCACAGGATTTAATGATTGTTTAATCTGGAAGGTAAAGAAAAAGAAGGACTCTAGAATGATTCCTGCAGTTTGGCACAACTAGGTGGATCTGTGCCTTCACTGAGACAGGGCACATGTGGTGGTGGTGGTGGTGAGCTGTGGATGGGATGTTGGACATCTTGTTGAAGTGGTAGCATTTCTGTCACATGAGAGAGCATAACAATGGGATGTTTGTTGTTTCTGGAAATCTAGTAAAATGTCTAAATATTTGTTATGTGCCAAATGTAATAATTAACTATGATGATGGGACAAATAAAAGTCAGGAACATTGTAACTTCAAGTTTTCACTAACCAAACATTTTTTTTTTTTATTGACTGTAACTGACTGACTGAAAAATTAAAGTTCAAAACATGGAATCGAGCCTATTCTCTGGCTCCTCTGTTCCATATGCTGTGATATTGTGGGGCAGAAAACTCCTATGGGGACAGGCGGCATTTTCCTCTCATGTGAGGACATGACTAAGCTCAATCACAGAAAAGTGCTCATCCCCTCACATTCCCAAGACAACTACATTTTTCATTCCAGCAACACTCTGAAACTCCTTTATGGACAATATGCAGATAAAGAGGAAGGAAGGTGGTTTGAGCGTGCAACTGTGTGGATGCCTGGAATTCACCATACTGGACCCAATTCTGTTCTGGAGGGCAGGCACCTTGAGGACATTGGAAGGAACATGTACATCTGATTCGTTCCCATTAGACCTCTCCATGCATTCCTGTGGCTGTCTGTGGCCCTTCTGCTGGGCATGAGGAGGGAGTTGAGTGCTACCCAACAGCAGACACAGGAGGAACCCAGACTGGGGACAGCTGTTCAGACTTGGCGTGTTTACTTTTAAATCTCTGGTTCTTTCTGACTCTGACCTTGGCAAGGGTGCTGATTACAAAGTGTCAAAACTAAGACAAACAAGATAAAGAAAAGTAGCTTCTAAGCAACTTCCGAATGGGAAATTATACCCGTCTTACGTGGGTATAATACATTTGAAATATAATTGATTCCCAGCTTCTCTTGGATTCCTTATGTTTCCAGTAAAAGTGCCAAGTGAAATAGAAATATTGATTTTAGAGACATGTTTTCTGCTTTATATCATACCACTTCATTTGCAGAGATAAAGCTTATCTTTAACACCATCCTTCTTAATCCTTTCCATCAGTCATTCTTACCAATTCAGGTTATTGCATTTAACTACATTCTCTAAGCCCAAGTGAGAATAAAACTCTGAACTTCAACCTGATCTGTACATGCAGATGTATATACATAGTGGCTTTGTACATTTTTATTGTATTGTTTAAAACACCTGAGCCAAATCCTAAAGAAAACTAACTCCTTGTTGAAACAACATGCTTTGTAATCTAAAAAATCTTTTCAAGTATAGTGATTTGGGAATGCTAATTCACAATACTTTGTTCAGTGCATGTTAACACATTATAACTGTTGAAATGAAGCTGGAAAAAGGAAAGAAAAGGAAGTATTAATAGGATCCATTTGACGAGGGCAAAATGTATGTAACTGAAAGATAGCTTCCAAAATATTAAGCAATGTGGTCTGTCTTGTTTTCGGTCCTATCAGACTAATTGTATTATTGAAGAGTTCTCATCTGGTCCTGGGGTCCGCCTGTAATATCTAATGGTTATTGGTAGAGGTGGTAGCTACCTTCTCAAGGAGAAAATCATGTCTTCTTGTTTCCTCTGGTTTTGCCCACTTCCTGCTGCTTCTGGAGCTGGGTAGGGAGGCAAATCCCGGTAAAGTGTTTTTGTGATGATTGCCTGACATCACAAAGATAAGGGATAGGTTCAGTCACATTCTTGCTAAATTGAGCCAGTATCAGGGTATTAAAGTAGCTGAAAGTAATGGGGCCTATTCCCAGTCTGTTAAGATGGCTGTATTGCTTTTTACTCATCTGAAACTGAATGAGTTCCTTTCTGTTAAGGAATTCAGGGTCAGATTAATTTCTCCAGTAACTCACTGAAGTAGGTGTTAATAAAATTAAAAAAGATTTCTTCATTAAGTAGAATTTTTCTCCTCCTCTAATATCTCCAGTATCTTGCTAAGGCACAATTCCACATTCTAGCAGGGAATGATTACTATGATTCTAAGGTGCCTTAAAGAAAAAGGGTCAGGTTAGTTCTCCTATATTACAGAGATGCTCATCTTCCCTCCAAATCAGTCACTTGCCGGCCAACTCTTATTGTGGGCCTGGAAAAACCACTCTTTAAGTCTGAGTTATCCCACTCTGACTGATCCTCTTACCCCTTTTTAAATTTTCTCCATTATTTCTAGCTCTGTGACCTTTTAAAATTTGTAATATATATATATTTTCAGTTATCAGCTCCACAACACTGCTCTCACTGTGCTGACACCGGTGTCCCCTGTCCTTTATTCCTCCATGTGTTTGTTAAAACGTTTTTCTTCTCCTTTGGTCTCTCTACCATTTCTTCATTGGATTGTTTTTATTCATTCTCATTATTTCAGCTATGATCTCCTGACAGCCACCAACCAAACCTACATCAATCAGTCCAATGTACTGTCTGAGTGGTAGATTCACTTTGCACTTTGCAGGACACTTCATACACATGTGCACCTGGGAATCAATGTATTTTACAGAATGAGCATCATGCAAGTTCATCTAGGCTTGACACACCCAAGCAGTCTTTAAGGATTTCTGTGTTACTCCCCATACAGTATGTCTCCATGTCCTAAAGTTTTTATCTCCACAGGATCTCGTGACTCCTTCCCATACTTCCATTACTAAAGTCATCATTAACCAGCATGAACTCTTTATTTTTCCTGAATTACTCTATTAACATTTTAACCATCCTTACAAAACCACAATTTCATCTTTTCTTTATCCTAGTTCCTTTTTCACTTTACTCCCTGGCTGATTGTCTTAAATAGAAGCTCACATTATTTCATTCCTCAGCTGTTCAAAATCTTTAATACCGCCCTTTTGCTGTACAATTCTGTAGTCTGAAATGTCATTCATGCTAAGTCTAATTTAGCAAAACTTGTTCTGTTAAATGTCTGGTGGGCCCAGTAGAATGGGAAATGTTGTAAATATAGACTTCTAAAAAAAGGTAACTAATCAATAACACCAATAATACTATATCAGACAAGCTTACAGCATCCCCCACAGTTTTTTGAGGAAATTATTTTGGCTTAATTATCTTTATTAATGTTTTGCTGACATACAATAAACTGCACATATTTAAATGTACAATTTGGTAAATTTTGACATATGTGCATACCCATGAAAGAATCACTACAATCAAGATAATGAATTTATGCATTACTCTCTCCAAATTCCTACCCTTTCATAAATCTCTCTTGCCTTCCCATCCCTACACCTCTCTCATTCTCAGGCAACAATTGATTGGCGTTTTGTCACTATGTGTTTGCATTTTCTAGAGTTTTATGTATATTATATGTATGTAATCAGAAAGAATACACTCTTTTTTGCCTGTTTTTTTTCCCCAGTCAATACAATTACTTCAATATTCATCCACATAGTAGCAATAGTTTATTCTTTTTCACAGATGAGAAGTATTCCCTTGTCTGGATATACCACAATTTATTTGTTGATGAACATTTGTGTTATTCCCAGTTTGGGGCTGTTACAAATAAAGCTGCTAAGAAAAGTAATTACAAGTCTTTATACGAACACGTGGCTTAATTTCTTTTTGGTAAATATTTAGGAACATAATGACTAGAGCATAAGGCAGTAATGTTTAACTTTTCAACAAACTGCCAAATTGTTTTCCAAAGTGGTTGTAGCTTTCTACATTATCACAAGTAGCATGTGAGAGTTCTGTTTGTTCCACATCCTTGACAACATTGGTGTGGTCAATCTTTTTAATTTTAGCCATTGTAATAGGTTTTTAGCAGTGTCTCATTATGGTTTCAACTTACATTTCCCTAAAATGACTGATAACATTGAACATCTTTTCATGTGCCTGTTTGTTATCTACACATCTTGTTTGATAAAATGTCTGTTCAAAAATAATTTTTAAACACTTTCAATAAGGTAAAGAAGATTCAATTGGTATTCATATTTGTTAGTAATTAATATGATAAACGACTGAATTTGGGAAAAGTTGCTTTACCATTTAAGTTAACTACTTTAAAACTATGCTCCAGAGAAAACTAGGGTGTACAAGGAGGTGCCTCCATGATGGACAATGCGTCAGCAAGCAGAGGGTGAGTGAACAGGTTTAGGGAATTCGACCTTGGGATCAACCAGGGAAGTGCATATCATTTATTTATAGGAAATAGGAAACTCCAGAAAATGTGAAGAAGACAATATTCATCCATATTCACATCTGCTATTACTACTTTTTACTATGTATCTTTTCATTCTTTTTTTTCTAAATCCATAGACCTTATTTTATAAGTGAGATTATGTCATAATTTTATATACTTATATAATAAATAAATTTACTAAATAAATATTGGGAAATGCTTTTTTTCTGTCATTAAATATTCTTGAAAAGTTGTGTTTTGAATCTCAATATTTATTTAAGCTATGAGCCTCAGTTTCACTCTATAAAATTAAAGTTGGACCAGATGACATCTGGATATTTTCCTGGTCTAACACCCTTGTGATTCTGTTAGATGAACCAGGTAGACACTCCTGAGTTGCTTAAATAAATCAATCCCTATCTCACTCATCCTGGAAGACACTCTATGGAACTGTCCATGGAAAAGCTGCTCTATATACAGCAACTACAGCAATTTGTAACATCAGACCATACTGTTACAACTTTGGTTTATATTTGAAGTCACTGTTCTTTTATGACCACAGTGTCTTATTATATATGGAATGCTTTCCTCATTAGTCACTGCCCTCTCACTTTACCTCAGCTCTGTCTGCTCTGGACAATGACTGCCTGTCTATTTAAGGCATCTCCTAGGGTTCTACAGAGTGGATTTTGTTTAGGTCCATAGCTCATTTTTTAAGTCAGACAATGCAAAACTTACTCTTAAATTTGGTAGGCCCTATTGTGTTCCTTTTTGTTATGTGGAAACAAAGAGACAAAATTTCACTTTGCTTATATAGGTTTCAGAAAGAATTAAGAATAACTACAGGCTGTATTTTGTTGAAAGCCACGTGTGACTATCTCCCATTCTCCATTTTCCTAGCTGAGATTTGAAGAAGACCAGTTCCGCTTTTCTTTATATCTGGAGAGTCTTTAGGACCTAGGTGAAACATAATTCATGCATTTTATTTCATAAATATTTAAGTACACACATGAGTTAATAATATTGGTGGTAGGTACTTAAGATATAAGGATGAATGGACTCTGTTCCCTCTCCATGAGAGTCTCAATCTAGTAGGGGAGAGAACAAGAATGAGAAATAGCTACAGCTATATAAATTCAATAAAAATGACTTCACAAATGAGATTATTTTTGAGGAAACTTCCAAAGGATGCTCTTCTGTGTTTAATAGTGTCCCCCCAAATTCATGTCCTTCTTGGAAATTCAGAATGTGACTTTATTTGGAAATAAGGTCATTGCAGATACAATTAGTTAAGGTAAGATCATATTGGAGTAGAGTGAGCTTTAATCTAATATGACTGGTATTCTTATAAGAGGAGAAGAGACACAGAAGCAGAGTCACACAAGGATAAGATAGCCATGCAAAACAGAGACAGAGATTGGAGTGGTGCATCTGTAAGCTCAGGGATACCACAGACTGGCAACACATACCAGAAGCCAGTGAGACAGGGAAGAATTCTCCCCTACAAGTTTTAGAGGGAGCACAGCCCTACTGACACCTTGTCTTTGAATATCTAAACTCACATTGCTGTGAGACAATAAATTTCAGTTGTTTTAAGCTGCCAGTTTTGGTGCTTTCTTAAAGCAACCCCAGGAAACTAATACTGATACCTAGGAGTCCATCAAATAGATTGAGGGGAAAGATCTTTCAGGTAAAGGTAATCGTATGTTCAAAGGCACAGGAGAATGCAAAGTACCCAGAGGCACTTAAATTCAACATGATATGTGTTATTCAGTGAAAAATAAACACATAGTGTGTGATGTTCTTCATTATTATTCACAATGAGTATATGCCTCAGAATGAATAAGAGAAATGAGACACAAATCTTACCCTATTTTTTCTTTTCCTTGGCCTTTCTCTTGTGCTTCTCATTGAGTATTTTGCCATACTTTATACACTTTAACAACAACAACAACGTGTTTTCTAACCATGCATCATGTACTTCATCTAGTGATCAACTAAAGAAACAGCTATCTATTTAATATGGACAAAACAGTAGATATATTTTAACTATTGTGAGGCAAATTTCCAATTTACACTTTCTGAATGATTTGCAAGGGTACTTTTTAGCTCTACATGACTTTTGTCTACCCACTGACATGAGGACCTAACTCCTTATTAATATATAGCTACATATATTGACCCACATTTATACAACATACATACATATATGTGTACATATATGTATATATACACACAGTGGGAAAACTAAGATGGAGAGAAATCAAGGAATTTTCTGAAGTTCATAGAACTAACGATGGGAAAATCTAGAGACCATCTACAACTGGTGAAGAAAACAAGACCACACAGAGAAAGGTAAAGTGGCAGAGCCATGTCTGAGTGGGAGCCAAGCCCTTCCCCCATCCCAGTCCAGAAGTGGGAGGGAGAGGAAATGGAGCAGGGAGGGGATAACCTCTCAGGAACTCTTCACACCTGGCCCTGGACAGCTGCTCTAAGAACCTGAGTCCACATTGCATTGGGCATTGGTGATTAATAGGGCTGGACACCAGGGACAGTAGAAGCACTCTGGGAGGCTGAGACCCCTGTTACTTGGGGAGGACAGGCACACTCCACTGGTCTGCTGAGACCCAGCACAGAGCTGGCAGTTTGAAAGATTTACCAGCAGTGAGAAAGGTGCCAGAGGGGCAGGTGTTGGAGGGAGCACTCTCTGGAGGAGAAAGGACAGGTGGGCTCTGCTTCCCCAGCCCTCCCTGTGCCCCACTGGTGAGAACCATCTACAAGTGCTCCATCTCCCTCTCTGATGGTGCAACCACAAGGTGCTTCCCTGAATACCTATCCACTCGCCTGGCCTGCTCAATCCAGCAGCAGGCAGACTTTGTTGCCTGGCAGTTGGAGGGGGGCTTCTCCAGCTTTCCCAGCCCTCTCTCATCACAACTGGGGAGGCACCATGGGAGATAGCTCTGAACACTCCTTGTTCTTCATTGCAACTAATCTGTGTATTATACTTCCCTGCACACCTGTCCCACCCACCACACCAGCCCAGCAGCACCACCATTGCTGCCAGGCAGACAGAGGGTGGCCCTGCCCACAAAGATCCAGGCAGAAGTGTGGCTTTTTGGCTCACAAAGGGTCAACTGAGGTGAGCTGTCAGCCTCTGTTGACCAAGATCAGCCACTCCCAGCAGATGCAGAAAAGTGGCCCTGTCCACAGCCCATTAACAGTAACTGTGGCTCCACAACAAAGGAGAACCAAGCACTAGTGAGCAAAGAGTCTTGTGCTTATGGGCACCACAGGATGCCTTCATCATAAGGCCATTACTCTCTAGACCAGGAGGCATAGCAGATATATCTAATACAAAGGAAGAAACACAAAAACCCTGGTAAAATGAGGAGGCAGAGGAATATGTTCCAAGCAAAACTACAGGATAAGGTACCAGAAAGAGGGCTAAATGAAATGAAGATCACAAATCTTCTTGATAAAGATTTCAAGATAACAGTCATAAATGTTCTCACTGAGCTGCAGAAAAGAATTGATGATCTCAGAGAGAACTTCAACAAAGAGATAGAAAATTGAAAAAAAGAGCCACTCAGAGCTGAAGAATACAGTAACCAAAATGAAAAATACAATGGAGGGGATGAATAACAGATGGCTGCAAGTAGAGGAGACAATCAATGAGATATAAATTAGAGAACAGGAATACAATGAAGCTTAGGAAAAGAGAGAAAAAAGAATCTCTGAAAACAATAGGATTCTAAGAGAGTTGTGTGGCAACTCCAAATGAAACAATATTCACATAATTTGGGTACCAGAAGGAGAAGAGGAAGACAAAGGAGTAGAAAGTCTCTTTGAAGAAATAGTTGTTGAAAATGTTCCCCATGTGGGAAAGGAAGCAGACAGCCAGGTCCTGGAGATGCAGAAAGTCTCTAACAAAGGAGCACCAGGAAGACAACACTAAGACATATAGTAATTAAAATGGCAAAGATTAAGATAAAGAGAGAGTATTAAAAGGAGCAAGAGAGAGGCAGTCAGTTACCTATAAGGGAAATTTCATAAAGCTATCAGCAGATTTCTCATCAGAAACTTGAGAGGCCAGAAGGGAACGGCATGCTATATTTAATGTATTGAAATAGAAGAACCTTCAACCAAGAATCCTCTACCCAGCAAGATTATCATTCAGAATTGAAGAACAGATTACAAGTTTCCTAGATAAATGAAGGTTAAAATTTTCCCCACCACTAAATTGCCTTACAGAATATGTTAAAGGGATTTCTGTAAATGGAAATGTTCCTAAACCTTAATATTTTTCATCAGTGAAAATAAGCTCACAGGAAAGTAGTAGACTAGTTACTTACTAAGTGAATATGAAGGTAAAAACAAAAACAATAAAAAAAAAAACAAAAGCAGTAAAATCAACTATATACAAATCAGTCAAGGGATACAAAAAAATGAAGATTATGACATCTAATATATAAAGTGAGGAGGAATAGAAATTTAAAAAGAAGAACTTTTAGACTGTATTCAAAATAGAGCAACCATCAACTTAATATAGACTGCTATATATATAGAGCTATCTAGGAACCTTATGATAAACACAAACCTAAAGTCTATAATGAATACACAAAAAGTAAAAAAAAGAAATCTGATCACAGAACTAAATAAAATCATTAAGTAACAAGACAAAAGTATAAAAGAGGAAGAAAGGAACAGAGAGCAACTAAAAAAACCCCAAAAAGCAATTAATAAAATGGCAATAAGTACATACCTATGAATAACTACCTGATATACAAATGGACTGAATGCACCAATTAAAAGACATAGAGTGGCAGAATTGATAAAGACCCAGCTTTATGCTGCTTTCTAGAGACTCATTTCAGACCTAAAAACATACACAGACTAAAAGTGAAGGGATGGAAAAAGGTATTTCATGCAAATGATATGGAGAAAAATGCAGGAGTAGCATTACTTGTATCAGACAAAATAGACCTCAAAGCAAAGAAAGTAACAAGAGACAAAGAAGGACATTACATAATGATAAAGCAGCCAGTCCAACAAGAGGATATAACCATTACAAATATTTGTGCTCCACATTGGAGCACCTAAATATGTAAAATGAATACTAACAACTAAAGGGAGAAAGAGAACTGTAGCTCAATATATTAAGGAACTTTATCACACCACTTACATTAATGGACAGATTAATGTAACTGGACAGAAAATAAATAAGGAAATAAAGGCATAAACAACACACTAGATAAGATGGACTTGACAGATACATAAAGAATATTCCACTCAAAAGCAGCAGGATACACATTTTTTCTCAAGTGCACAAGGAATGTTCTCCAGAATCGATCATATATAAGGACACAAAAAGAGCCTCAATAAATTAAAAAATATTGTAGTTTTACCAAGCATCTTTTCAGATGGTATGAAACTAAAAATATATTACACAAAGAAAACAGAAAAGTCACCAAACACAATGAGGCTAAACAACATGCTTCTAAATAATCAATGGATCAATGAACAAATCAAAGAAGGAATCAAGCAATACATGGAGACAAATGAAAACAAAAATAAAACTGTTCAAAGTATGTGGGATGCTGCAAAAGTGTCTCTAAAAGGGAAGTATGTAGCAATACAGGCCTACCTCAAGAAACAAGAACAATCCTAAATAAAGAGTCCAAACTCAAAACTAGAAAATGAAGAACAAATGAAACCCTAAGTTAGTAGAAGGAGGTACATAATAAAGATTAAAGCAGAAATAAATAAAATGGAGGAGAAGAATAAAACAATAGAAAATAAGAATGAAATCAAGAGCTTGTTATCTGAGAAGATAATAAACAAAATAGACAAATCCCTAGCCAGACTTACCAAGAAAAAAAAAAGTGTGCATACATAAACTAAATCAGAAATGAGAAAGGAACTGTCACAAAGAATACCACAGAAACACAAAGAATTATTAGAGAATTCTATGAAAAATTATATGCCAATAAACTGGACAACCTAGAAGAAGTGAACAACTTTCTAGAAAAAGACAACCTTCCAAGACTGACCCAGGAAGAAATAGGAAATCTGAACAGACAAATTACCAGTAACCAAAATTAAACTGGTAATCAAAAAACTCCCAACAAACAAAAGTCTGTAACTGGATAGTTTCACAGCTGAATTCTACCAAACATTTAAAGAGCTAATATTCATCCGTCTTAAAATATTCCAAAAAATAGAAGAGTGAGGAATACTTCCTAACTCATTCTATGAAGCCAGCATCACTCTAATATCCAAAACAGATAAAGACAATATAATAAAAAGAGAAAATTATACACCAATATCCCTGATGAACGTAGATGCAAAAATCCTCAACAAAATATTAGCAAACCAAATTCAAAAATAAATCAAAAAGATCATCCATCACAACCAAGTGGAATTTATTCCAGGGGTGCAAGGGTGGTACAATATTTGTAAATCAATCAGTATGATGCACCACATTATCAAAAAGGAAGATAAAAACCATATTACCATCTTAATAGATGCTGAAAAAGCATTCGACAAAATTCAACATCCATTCATGATAAAAGCTCTCAACAAAATGGGTATAGAGGGCAAGTACCGCAATGTGATAAGGCCGTATGTGACAAACCCACAACTAACATCATACTCAATGGCAATGAGCTGAAAGTTTTTCCTCTAATATCAGGAACAAGACAAGGATGTCCACTCTCACCATGGAGCCCTAGTTACAGCAATTAGACAAAACAAAGATATAAAAGGTATCCAAATTGGTAAGGAACTAAAACTGTCACTATTTGAAGATGACATGATACTGTACATAGAAAACCCTAAAGACTCCACAAAAAACTATTAGAACTAGTTACTGGATTCAGCAAAATTGCAGATACAAAATTAATACACAGAAATTTGCTGTATTTCTATATACTAATAATGAACTAGCAGAAGGAGAAATTAGGAAAACAAATGCATTTACAATTGCATCGAAAAGAATAAAATACCTAAGAATAAACCTAAGAATAAATTCAGACCTGTAATCTGAAAACTACAAGCTACTCATGAGAGAAATTAAAGAAGACACCAATAAATGGAGATCATTTAATATTGTTAAAATGGTCATCCTGCCCAAGCAATTTACAGATTCAATACAATCCCTATCAAAATACCAACAGCATTTTTTAATGAAGTAGAGCAAATAATCCTAAAATTCATATGGAACCACAAAAAATCCCTAAATAGTCAAAGCAGCCTGAAGGAAGAGGAAGAAGAACAAAGCTGGGAGGATTATGCCTGACTTCAAACTCTACTACAAAGCTACAATAATCAAAACAGTATGGTACTGGCACAAGAACAGACCCCAAAATCAACAGAAAAGAATAGAGAGTCCAGATATAAATCCAACACATATCTGGTTTTACTTGCCTTAAATTACCTACTCTAAAGAAGAAATGCCTGTTGAAAGTTGTATCCATCATAAGCATAAGTATTTCACTCAACACAGTAAGAAAGGTTCTGGCTAATGAAAATGATCTTAAATAAAGGTTTCATCTTTCAGCCAGCCCAAAATGACATTTGCAGATCAAAGAGGCTGTCCTTGTGATGAAATGACCAAGAAATGTTTCTTCTCTTTTTCTGACATTAGCATGCTTTATTTATATTTTATTTATTATGATTACCTTCCCATTCATTAGTTTATTTATTCATTCACAAATATTTATTTATTACTGGACATTGTCCAGGGAGCTGACAGTGAACAGTACATAAAACCCTGTCATTGCCTTAAAGAAAAAAAAATGCAGTGGTTAAATGTCCTTTGAGGGGAGAGAGATGCTCTTCCACTCTCTTGGGGTCTGAATGCGTGGATTTCTACTACACAGAATATTGGCTCAATTATGATCATCAATCTTTTTTGAAAGTTTTAGCAATTTTAACTGTGTACATGTATTGTTATTATTCTTATTTATAGGGGTTTATATGAGTTTTTAAAAATCAACTACCTGCCAATGCATCTTACAGTATATAGTAGCTAAGAAAGTTGGTAGTTGAGTAAACTTGTCCTGGGCTTTCTGGGGTAAGATAGTAGAAAAAAGTTGTATCATAGACTTTACCTTTTTCATAAAATATAAAATGCTTTCTACCAATGCACCAGAGGTGGAAATGTCCACTAAGCTCACTCTCTAAGAGGTAAACTGAGTAGAAAAGTCTAAAAAATTATAATAAGCATCCAAATTGACTGATCTTTTAAAAGTATTTAGGGATCTAATATAAAGGAGGTCAACAAGAAAATAATACAAAATTATCAAGAAGCACTTGAGGAACAGCAGGTGAAATTTTCCAAGCACTTTTCTTTCTATGAACCAGTGTTTTGTAGTTAAAAAAAAAAAGAATACCTGGTGGGAAGGGATCGTGAATTACAGCTGGTGAAAGATAGTAAGGGAAATGAAAATCTGGGATTCTCTAGATGAAGTTGCTGAATAGGAGAGAATGAGTTACATCCTTAGAGCAGCTCTATGTAAACAACAAAAAACAAAAACCTAGAAAAACTGTAGCCTAACTAGAAGGAGTAAACTATAGTACTGAACTTCAAACAACGACAATAATTTTTTGTTATACTTTTTGTATAATGTACACTTATAAAAATGCATAAGTCATAAGTGTACATCTCAATTGATTTTGAGTAGAGACATATATGCAATCAAGTAAAGAAATGGAAACTTGCTGGTTCCTTAGCGGTCTGCCTGGACTTCCTTCTAGTCATTTTCTACTTCTTTCAAGAGTAACCAGTGTTCTAGTTTCTAAATCCATATATTATTTTTGCCTGCTTTTAAACTTTATATAAATGGAGGATTCCTGTGATACTGTATTACTTTCCTGGGCTACCAGAAAAAAAGTAACAAACAAGCAAACAAACAATAACACCTATCAACTGGTGGCTTAAACAACAGAAATTTAGTTTCTCATGGGTCTGGAGGCTGGAAATTCTTGATCAAGTTTCCAGCCAATGCAGTGTCTGGTAATAGTTCTCTCCCCAGCTTGCAGATGACTATGTTCTTCTTCTTTCATGTGGCAGACAGACAGAGGAAAATCTCACTGGTATCTCTTCTTGTAAGGACACTAATCCTATCAGATTGTGGCCATGCTCTTCCGACCTCATTTAACCTTAATTATCTACTAAATGCCCTATATCCAAATATAGTCATAATGGGGCTTAGGGCTTCAACATACGAGTTTAGGATGGACACAAAGATTCTTTCTCTTTTCTGCTCAACATTATGTTTGTGAAGTTAATCTATGTTGTTGTGTGTTGAAGTTTGGGTTGTTCATTCTTATTATTGTATGGTATCCCACTGTGTAAGTGTATCAGATATTTTTCCATTTTACAGTTGAGGTATTTGAGCAGTTTTCAGTTTGAAAATGCTGTAAACATATTTTATGCTTTTTGGTGAACACCTGAATACATTTCTGTTGGGTATAGTTCTAGAAGTTTACTTGGTGGGTCATGGAGTATACATAAAATCATTTTTAGTACATAGATACTAGCAAACAACTTTGCAAGATGGTTGAACTAATTTATATAAGCAATATATGACATTTCCTGTTATTTCAGATCCTTGCCAACTCAATTATTTTTACTTTAGCCACATGTTTAATAGTAATTTGGATATGCTCTTTTGTGAGGTTCTCATTGAAGTCTTTAGTCCATTTTGTTTTATACTGAATTTCTAGAAAAATAATATGAGACACATAGACAAGGTCATCTACCTCTGATTGTCCATAGCTGAACTTACCTCTTCCCATTCATTCATTATTAGGGACATGAGGGCATTCATGAACCAAAGCTCTGAGGAATAAAAAAACTGGGTCATGGTAACAAGGAAGGAAGACAAGAATTCTTTAGGACCAAAAGAAGGCTTTAACATAGAAGCACTACTCCAACCTCTGCATCCATCCTACATGGCCTTCTCTGTTCTCTCTGTGCTTTTCTGTCTTAAATAAGAGCAGTCTCCTGGGATTTAAGGCTCACTGTAAGCCAGCATGATCTTATATCAATTCTTGGCTTAATTACACCTGCAGAAACCCTATTTCCAAATAAGATCTGAGGTTTCAGGTAGATATGAATTCTGGGGGGACACTACTTAACCCACTACACACACCATTAGAGATTGAACTGTGGAAGATTTAACGAGAACATGGAACTCAGTAAAAAAGAGAGTAAAAAATAAAAAATATTGAAGTAGCAGAAAGAGATAAAATGGGAGATTTTAAAGCAGAGGAAACAAAACTGAGAGGGCTTAATAAAGAATTAATGAATAAATTAGAATTAGTGAGAATTTAGAATGGACATGTTAAAAACAGAGGCTCTGAAATGGAGTAAAGGTTTGGGGTAATCACAATGATTGGATTTGAAAGAGACAAGGAGATTATAGTAATTAGAGGGCATGTAATAGATGTGAACAAAAGTCAATTCCACATAAAGATCTTCAGTATCCAAGAATAAGATAAACTAAATAGTGGAGTAGAAAAAAAGTATTCAAAGGCAGAATGATGAGCATTTTTATCAGAAGAAGGAAGAACTGAAACTACAGATTAAAAGGCCCACCATGTACTAGGAAAACTGACACAGGATGTTCATTATTAAGGAATATTCTGAAGAATTTACTGAATTTCAAGGACAAACAATCCTGTAATGAGGTAGGCATGAAAAGACTGTATTTAGGAAATTTCACACTCAGACTTTCTCTGATCTAACAGTGAGGCAATTTCTATTGAGCTGTGAGGAAAGAGTTAATACAAATTTTATGCAAGCCTTGTTATATAAGTGTAAAGCAAAGGATATCTTTAAATAAATGCAAAAATCTCAAGAAATAATCTCACTACAGCCCATCTCTCCCACTGATTACAATGAAAAAAAATAAAAATAAATAAACAAAAATATTTTGAATTATTTGAAAACTCTAAAAAGAAACAACAACAGATAGATTGTAGGAGAGCCATAACCGAGTAGAATGTTCCACAGGGGGTGAGTCTCTCATTTATTTACGACATATATTTTCTTTGTGGCTCTGCACCAAGAGTAGGCCCCACAGAAATCAGGGAAAGGGGCCCTCATAACGTGAAGAGTGTGTGTTAGGGGGAAATCCTGGAAAGGAGAGAACCAGAGAAATGGGTTTCTAATTCTATATATGATCCTGCACATAGGTCTCAACCTAACTCCTGTACATGCACAGTTATGACCTCAATCAGCACATA
Organism: Manis javanica; assembly: GCF_040802235.1. Taxonomy (NCBI): domain Eukaryota; kingdom Metazoa; phylum Chordata; class Mammalia; order Pholidota; family Manidae; genus Manis; species Manis javanica. The sequence continues at coordinate 148,512,367 of NC_133158.1, forward strand.
GCAAGGTCTTCAAAATGAAACTGAACTTTTTCAAAAAACTAAAAATAGAAATACCATTTGACCCAGTAATTCCACTCCTAGGAATTTACTCAAAGAAAACAAAATCCCTGATTTGGAATATATGCACCCCTATGTTTATCACTGTGCTGTTTGCAATAGCCAACCTAAGTGTCCATCGGTAGATAAATGGACAAAGAATATGTGGTACATATACACAAAAGAATATTATTCAGCCATAAAAAGAAAAGAAATCCTGCCATTTGCAACAACATGGATGGATCTAGAGGGTATTATGCTCAGTGAAATAAGTCACGTGGAGAAAGACAAATACCATATGATCTCACATATTTGTGGAATATAAAAACAAAGCAAAATAGAGGGAACAAAACAGTACTAGACTCATAGACACTGAGAAGTGACTAATGGTTATCAAGGGGGAGGGGAGCAGGTGGGGGTTGGGGAGAGGGAAAGGGGGACTGTTGAAACACTGTGATGTTCATGTGATAAAGTTTTTAAAAAATGGAAAAAATTAAAATGAAACTGAGCTTTGAGTCATATGCACAAGTCTCAACTTCAACCTGGGAACAATGTCCCCTGGAGCACTGCCTACCCCAGGAAGACTCAAAGGCTAAAAAAAAAAAAAAAAAAAAAAGAACTGAAAACCAGCTATTCAGAACATTCTTATACCAACACATGAACTATAAATGCATGGGCCAGACCTCAAAGAGATTAGCAAAGACTCAGAAAACTGAATAAAATTTGAATTGCCATTCACAGAAATGAGACAGAGCTTACTGTTTAAATCATATTGGTTTCTCCAGAAGGGTACAACAGAATCCCTAGTCTACAAACATAACTTTCATAACGTCCAGGATATAATAGAAAACTCTTCCATGTACAAAGAGACAAGAATACTTGTCTAACTCTCAAGAAAACAGGACAATGAACATCCCTGAGATGCACCTAGATACTGGAACTCTCAGAGATTTTAATGCAGCTATTTAATAACTATACAGCATGATGCAGAGAAAACACTCCTGACAAGAATGGAATGAGATAAAGTCTCATAAGATAAATAGACACTGTAAAAAAGAACTGAAAGACAATTTTAGGAACGATAAATATAATAAATATATTAAGAAACCTTCCTGACAGTCTGTTGAATGGAGATGACAGAAGAACAAGTCAGTAAACTTGAAAATAAGTCAATAGAAATTTATCCAACTTGAAGAATAAAGAGAGAAAAAAAACAACTCAGCTCTCAGGGTCCAATGAGACCATATCAAAAGGTGTAACATCCATGAACAGAGTCCTAGAAAGTCAGTACAAGACATATACAGATGCACAAAAAAAGGCATAATCTGGTAAAAGTCATAAATTTATAGGTTCAAGAAATTCAACAAACCCCAAAGAGGATAAACTCAAAGAATACCATGGAAAACAAGGGAAATAAGAAAATACTTCTGATTGAATTATAACGGAGACAAAATTTCAAAATGTATGAATTAAAGTTAAAGCTGTGTTAAGAAGACTTACACCTTTAAATTCTGATATTAGAAAAGAAAAAAATATCTAAATCAATGCCTAACATCCCACCTTAAGCCAAAAGAGAGCAAAATAAACTCAAAGTCAGAAGAACAAAGGAAATAATAAAGATGAGAACAGAAATCAATAAAACAGGAAACAGACAAAAGAGAAATTAAAGTCAAAAGTTGTTTCATTGAAAAGACCAACAAAATGGATAAAAAATCTTAGATGAAGTGATCATGAAAAAAGAAAAACAAGACAAATTTTCATGATTAGTAATGAAAGAGATCAAACAGTTTACAACTATTAAAAGGATAATTAAAAAAAAACACCTCAAACCAAAACTACCTGAAAACTTACACTTTTACTTAAAAGACATTTTGGTAAAGAAAAAAAAAATCAAACCAAATTTGCAGAAAACATGGTAGTGATACTCTCTGAAAAATCATTTCAAATGGTTTCATAGATAATTCCAACCTGATTCAAAGTATTTCAGTGAATAGTAAGGAAAGGAAAAGTTTCAACTTCTACTTACTAGTTCCAAAAAAAAGGTATCAAAATTGCTCCTTTCTCCTCCAAACTAATCTCATTCATAATATTGATACAAATGGCTTTTTAAAATTTGTCAATAGTATTAAGTGGTCAATTAAGGAATACAACTTGCTGTCCAGGTGAGTTTCATCCCAAGAACCCAAAGATGTTTACACATTAGAAAATCAGTTAATATAATTCCTCATAATATTGGGCTAAGAGAGGGAAAAATGATTATTCTGTTTCCAAAAGGTGTTGAAGATATTTTACAAACATCCAGCATAATGAAACTACTTAAGGAAGGAATCTTATAAATATTCAAATTAAAGTCAAGATAAAGGCAAGGGTTCCCAGGGTTAACACTATTATTAAATATTGTCCAGGAAGTAATAGCCAATACAAATTAAAGACAAAGAAAGAAGAGTCATATACAGGAAGGAAAAAAGAAATGTAAAACAGAGAGAGAAAAACGATCATTTGTAGGTGAGATGATTGTCTACCTAGAAAATTTAAAAGAGTCACAAAAAACCCTCTTCACAATTAATAAAATGCATTTTAGCAAGCTGGTTAGTTGCAAAACTAATATACAAAAGTCAGAAATTTCCCTAACAACAAACAATAATATGTTCCATAAAAAAAGAAGAAAAGATTCTATTTATAGTGGTTATAAAAAGATAAATGCTTCATGAGAAATTTATAGACTGTAAAAGACTTTATGACTACATGTAAAAAACTTTATTGACATTGACAAACGAAGTGATACCTTGTTTAGGATAGGTTAGAAAATGATTATTTATGCTAAGTTAATTTATTAATTTAAGTCAGTCAATCTCATTAAATCATGAAAAGGTTTGAGAGGGCATTAAACAAATTGTAACCAGAATAAATTTGAGAAAGTAAACATGTGAATATAGAGAGGACAATTTTGGAAAAGTAATAAGGAAAGACTAGTCAAGCATATAATAAAATGTGCAATCAAGTTAAAATACCTGAAATGTTTGGTACTATAGGAGAAATAGATCTAGGAAACAAAATAAAGAGTCCAGTGACAGATGCAGTTATTTTTGGGAAATTAGTATGTTATGAGGATGACATATCAAATCAATGGAGAAAGAAGAGAGTCATAAATAATGTTAGAAAAATTTGCCAGCACTTTGGAAAAAATAATCCTGCAACATAAAATACTGAATACTAGTATCAAAATGATTTCTATGTACATCAAAGAAATAAAAATAAAATTACAAAATTACGAGAAGGAAAGTTGGGTGAATTTATGTATCTTGTTGTGTGGAGGCTTTCTAAGCAGGATACCAAATACCAAAGCCATAAAGAATAGCGAAATAAAAAATGAAGACATTGACTAACTTGGGAATGCATTTGTAACAGATATAACCTACCAATGCTGATTTTTCTAAATTTACAAATGGTTTACACAAATGGCCACATAAAAGAAAAAAATAGTAGGAAAACTTACAAAGGTGTTACTTAATGGAAAAAGAGATGTATATAGACAAAAAACCTGAGAAGATACTCACTTTCATTCATCATTTTAAAAAGTCAACAGAAGCAAAAATGGGGACCTTTTCACCTTTTAGATTAACAAAATTAAAAGGTTTGATAACATTCAATGTTGGAGAAGGCATAAGAAATAGACATTCATTCACTAGTGGTGGGAAAATAAAATACACAATCTCTTTGAAAGATAATTTGGCAACAGTTATTCAGATTGAAAATGTGGAGATTCAAACACTATGGCATATAATGTCATTTGCATAACACATTGAACAACATATGTGCATTCGTGTGTGTGAGTACCTTGTCCCTTCTCCCTAAAGGATTCATATGAAACTTCCTATTAGTTACCTCTGGGGAAAAAGACTGAGCATGAAATAGGAAATGAATCCTTTTATTTTCATTATATATGTTCTTTCTACTGATTATTTTTTCACCATAGATCTGTATTACCTAAAATAAAAAGTAATTAGCCAGACCTCCTCCCTTCCACCACCACACACACACAGATGGATGGAAGGAATTCTATTTTAGAAATTCTCAGCAACTAGTTTGTATCAACTGTTCTGAATTTACCTGCTAGGATTTGAAAGAGAAGTTGGGAAAAGCTCTCAGTTCCTAAGTGTTTGTGCACATTATCTCAGTAAGTGAAAGCATCGTCATTAAGACAGCCAATTCCATTTGACTAATTTCTCTGAACTCTTAAATTGAAATAGTCTTTTGTTAAAATAGTCTTTCAGAGCTAAATAAAGTTCTTGCAAAAATGAAAATTCAATTTAGAGATTAAAAGATTGTAAAAGTTTATAAACACCTAGAGTTTTCATCTCTTTCTTCACCCCAGATTGAGAGAACATAATGCTACTGATAATATTCTTTTCTCTCTGACTCCAAATGACTGTAACTTTCAGTAGCTTAAACTGATACACAGGCTTTGGGTCTTCAGTATTTAAAGCATGGTACCTGAGAATTTTAATGTTTTCATACTCTTTCCTTTCTCTTCATCTCTAGCTCTTGGTCTTCTGTTAAAAATGAACTTCCTCTTCATTCTTTTCATTCATTTCTCAATTGAAATAGAAACCCTGAAGTTTGAAGACAGCTTCCAAAGGGCTTTGGGTAGATTGATATGCCTTAAATACCTCACAAGGTGATCTGAAACATCATCTCAAAGATAAAAGTGACAATTGCTTATCTCAATTGCTTTTTCCTGTTAGCTTTATTTTTCTTGTAGCAAAATCCTTTTTTTTTCTTTGATTTTTTCTTTATGGGTTTTTTAAATATATGAAAACAATTTTGTATTATAATAGATGCAACATAGCCTTCTGCTAGGCTTCCATTTATTCTTTTTTTTTTAATTTGGTGCAATACCAATCTTCAATAAGGCAGAGAACTTGTGACCTTTAAAGGCTTGTGGCTTTTCTATGATCATTACTCTGGAATCACATTTAAGGTATTCACTTCATTTAATATTGCCTGTCATACATTCTGCATCACATTGCCTACTTTCGTATTTTTATAGTACTTATCATGCTCTGAAAATATTTTTTTGGTATAATTGTATCGTATCTGTCTGTGCACAGAACTGGAGGCCAATTTCCCATGAAGCCAGTGAACTTTAAGCTTCAGAGCCCCTGTCTTGGCTGGGGCCCCTGTGAGTGCTGGGAGCTTCTGGGAGCTGTGGAGAGGTCAGGGTGAAGAGGGGAAGGCAGGCTACAGTCAGGAAGCTTTAGCGTGTAGGAGTGTCTAGTCATTTGCCTGAAGCTATCATACAAGAAATGGGCTTAAATATCCAAGGCCTAGAAAGTAATTGAAATTTCTTCTCCTACTCTAAATACATTTTTATTTTGTATCTAATTTTGTATTCATAGTTTGCAGGTTTTTTCCCTTACAGAGTGCCTGGTAAATTACATTAGCCTATGGTTTCTACTAATCCTGAGTGTCAGTGACTGGAAGGTGACCCTGTGAGAAGGCCGTGTTTGCCGCTCTCACTGTTGCAACCCCAAAACCCAGAACAGTGCCTGGCACATTGGAGGAGCTTCACGAATCTTCATTGAATAATCGTTGAGATGTGGGAGATCAGGGAGAAGGACATTCCAGCCAAGACTGCTGATATGGACCAGACGTGGCTTTTTCCAGGAGCCATGGAGAATTCAGTGAGATTAGAGAATGTGGAATGACAGGGAGAGGAGAGAGACGCTTGGAGGCGTGGGCAGGGCCCAGACAATTGTAAGTGCAGTGAAATAAACACAACTGACTTTAAATAGATGATCTTGGTTGCTGTGTGTAAATGGGTTGGAGGAAGAGGCAACAGTGACAGGAGGCCTACGGGAGAGCGATGGTGGTAGCATGGACCAGAGTAAGTCATGCTGTGAAGTGAAGGACACCAAAGGATGCTGAAGGAATGGAAATGGGAGGTCAAATCAACAGCATTTTCCGAGGCACTAGATGCAACAGAGGGTGAGTGGAAGCCATGATGGTTTTTGGAATTTATGTTGTGTAGCACGTTCTTTGCAATGTTGCACAGTTCTGGGGAAAATGCAAACATATAGTGGGACTACATAACAACTAATCTGACTGTGTACTTTCTTCATAATAGAAGTTTATCTCAGTGGCAGATTTGCCCTAATGTTCTAAGACACAGATGAAAAATAAACTAGCATCGGTCTTGTCTTAATTTTTTCCCTCAAATGTAAACTCTGAATACTTAAAGTTTCTGAATCTTGATATTTCAGGATTATATGGAAAAATCAAGATAAAATAAATTGTCTTGGTAATTTTTCAATGTATTTAAGTTCAAAGAGGGACCTGAAAATCTTCGGTCAGTCTTTTTCTTTGACATAATTTTGAACTTACGAAAAGTTGCAAAAATGTTATAAACATACCCTGGATATTTTATACCCAGGCCCCCCAAATATTCACACTTGCTACATTTGCTCTACCCTTTGTCTCTCTGTCTTGCTCTTGCTCTCCCTATCTATCTGTCCCTCTGTATATACACATACAAATATATATACACATATACATATGTGATATACATATATCATGTATATTTAGTATGTGTGTATATATCTATATGTATATTTAATTTTGCAGTTAAACATTATTCTTTTTCTAAACTGTGTAAGAGTAAGTTGCAGATATGATTTCCTTTCCCTGCAAATTCTTCATTGTGTATCTTCTAGAAACGAGCGACTCTTTCATATAACCAAAATAAAATGATCAAAATCAGGAAATTATCTTCAATACAACAGTGTAATTGACAAATTTGATGGAGGAAACTTTGACTAGTTTTCAGTAACAATCTAGCTTATTGTTTTTTCCTAACAGTGTTATTGGAATGAAAGTGGCCATTTTAAAAACAAGAGCTACTTATTCAGTATCAACTGACTGAATCTCATTTTAAATTTATGATGATTACCCTCCAGCAGGTCTCTAGTGCTACCACTTGGCAGTACTACTCTATTTTATGATCTATTTAATTCCCAGTGTCCTAATTGATACCTTTTCCATTTTGGTCAAATTGCTATTACTTTCTGGCTTCTCTTTACTCTCAGCTAATGATCTCACTACTTATTTCACCAAGAAAATAGTTGCCACCAGAAGAAGATTTCCCCATGTCCCCACTCCAAAGTCTGCTGACCCACCTGTACTCACACCTTCTGTCTTACTCTTCTGCAACTCTGAGGGGGTTATTTTCCCTCCTACCTACAGTTGGCCCTTCCTCTTGGCACTGGGTCTGGCCTCCATTCTCAAGTGCTTCCTCCAGATTTGGGTTCTGCACATTGGTCTCCCCACTTTTGCATCATCTATATTTTCTTCTTCATTAGATCATGCACTTCCCCAGACAAACATGACTTCAGCTTTCCCCACCATCATCACTGTCAGCGACCACCCATTCTGGCAACAACCACAGCAAAAGAGCTGTGTATGCATCTGTCTCCACTTCCTTTCCTGCTGTTTTTCCTCAAGCACACTCACATTAGGCTAATTCTCCCCTACAATTTCATCACAACTGTTCTTACCGAGATCATCAGTGACATAGGTTGCCAGAGCCAGTGTTCATCTTCCAATGCTACCTCACTTGACCTGCCAGCAGCCTTGACATAGATGACTCCCTCCTTCTGGAAACACTTTCCTTGCTTGGTCAGGGGGACACTCCTCTCTCAAGGTTTTGCTCTCTCACTCATTGCTTCTTTCCAGTCTCTTTGTTGGTTCTTCCTCATCTTTCTGATCTCTAAACTTGTTAGTTTTCCTGGGCTCAGACCTCTGACCTCTTCCCTTTCAACTCTATTCTGCTTGATTTCACTCAGTTTCAAGGTCTGCATATCATCTGTACAAAACCTAAACCACAGCAGAGCGGAGTGGTACAAGCTCTGGAGCTGGACTACCTGGCTTTGGAACTTGCTTCCACCATGTACTAGATCTTTAAACATTGGCAAATTACTTAACTTCTCTGTGCCTTACTTCCTCTGCTGTAAAGTGGGAATAATTATAGTACCTACCTACCAATTTTATGAGAATTTATATTGGTCAAATTTAACCTGGAAAACATAAACCACTTTAAGTATTTACAACAGAGGGAACTTGATGCATTTGAATAGTAATACAAATGATTACAAGAACTGAGACGCCAACCAAGGGATGCTAAGCAAATCCAAATGTTAGTAACAACAGTGATCTACCGCTACCTTACCGTGGAGACTTTTAAGTAAATAAGATCATAACACTCGAGACAGTGTGGAACTGCATGAGAATACCCATACAGATCAATTCAACAGAGTCTAAACATAGTCCCTCAAATCTATGGTCAATTGAATTTTGAAAAAGATGCCAACATAATTCAATGGAGAAAGTAAATTATTTTCAACAAATGGTGCTAGAAAAACTGTATATCCATTTGGAAAAAAAATAAAACTGCACAGCATCTATAAAAACTAACCTGAAATAAGTCAAGGAGCTACACTTGAAAGCCAAAACTATAAAACTTCTGGAAAAAAACATAGGAGAAAACTTTTACAACCTTGGGGTAGGCAAAATTTTTCTGGGCATAAAAAGCACAAGCTATAGAAGAAATCTGATGAATTAGACTTCAACAAAATTAAAGTTCTGCTCTTCAATATACACTGTTTTTCAAGAGAAATGGCAAGCCACAGCTTGGGGGAAAGTATTTGCTATGCATATATTTGACAAAGGAGCATATATCCAGAATGTAGTAAGAACTCTTACAACTCAAAAATAAAAAAACAAACAATACTCAGCAACCAAAAGAAATGAACACGGGTGAAATCTCAAAAAAAAAAAACTACTCTGAGTGAAAGAAATCAGTCCAAATGTTTGCATACTACATGAGTACTACATGTATATGAAACTCTAGAAGAGACAAGTCTAGCTATAGGGACAGAAAGCAGATCAATTGTTGCCTGGGGTCTGTGCTGGCTGGGGAATAGACCAGGTCAGGCACAAGGGAAATTTTGGGGATGATGGAAAACATTCTCTGTCTTGATTGCAGTGGCGGTTATACAAGTGTACACATTTGTCAAAACTCATTAAACTGAATCCTTTAAATTGTCACATTTTATTGTTTGTGAATTATACCTCAATGAAGTTGATATAAAAAATAAGAAAGAATTTTACATGTCCAAACATGAATTACTGATTTTTCCTGGAAACCTTGAGCTCTCAGAATTCTGCTCATCCCAATACATGACAAATCTATTTCTCCAGTTGTTTAGGCCATAAATATTGGTCTTTCTTGATTCTTCTTTCTCTCATATCTCTCATCTCAGATTCTTAATTAGCCTTTAGTGTTTTCCAGTCCATTAGCAAATTTCATCAGCTTTACCTTCAAAGTAGATCCTATTGGTAGGAATGTAAACCAGTGCAGCCATGATGAAAAATAGTAGGGAGGTTCTTCAAAAAATAAAAAATAGAAATACTATACAATCCAACAGCCCCACATTTGGGTATTTACTTGAAGAAAATGAATACTAATTTGAAAAGATATTTGGAACCCCATGTTTATATGTTTATTGTAGAATTATTAACAATAGTTATGATATGGACACAATTTAAATGTCCATCAATGGATGAAGGGATAAAAAAATTGTGATACACACACACACACACACACACCAGAATATTATTCAGCCATAAAAATGAGTGAAATCTTCCCATTTGCCACAGAATGGATGGACCTCGAAGACAAATGAATAAAGTCAGCCAGAGCAAGACAAATACTATATGATCTTTCTTATATTTCTCTTAATCTAAAAAAAAAGTCCATAGATACAGAGAGCAGATTAGTGGTTGCAAAAAGTGGGGGTGGGTGGGAGTGGGAGAAATGGGTGAACTGCTTCTTTTTTTTGTTTAAGTAAATTGATAAATTGAATAAATTTTTTTTTAAGTAAAAAGAAAATCCTGAATATGATCACTTTTCATCACCTCCACCACAACTAAACTGGTTTGAGCTACCGTCCATCATTTTTGCCTGGATTATTGCAGCAGCCTCCTGAATAGTCTGTGTTCTTCTCTTTTTGCCCCTTCCCTGCCCTTCCACACTTTGTCTCAGCAGCAGTCTTGTCATTCATGGCGCTGTTCTGCTCAGCACTTTCCCTTGGTAATTTGTCTCATTCAGAATAACAGAAAACCTTCTCTCAATGACCAACCAGGCTTGGCCCTGATCACCCACCGCGTTTTAGCGCCCTCAGGGCCCCTGCTTCCCTTGACCCCAGTGTAACACGAGGACGCTCCCACACCGGGTCTCAGCGCCCCTTGAAGGAGGCCCGCCTCGCGCAGCTGGGCAGTCGCTGGCCCAGGCCCTCCTCCCGGGCCGCCTTCTCAGGCAGGACGTCGCCCACCCTTCCGCGTGAAATAGTATCTCTGCTCTGAAACAATCGCGGTTCCCTTCCCTTGCTTTAGTTTTATTCTCAGATCTTATATAACTCCCAGATGTATATTCATTTGTTAAATTTTTTTTTCTTTGATCTTTTCCTCATATAGAATACAAGAGAGTTGGAAATTTGTTTTCTTTCTTTTCATACATCTAGCACCTGGAATGGTGCACTCGAGAAACATTTACTGTTTCATTTTCATACATAACAAATTTACATTATTTTTATATGTATGTATGTTGAATAGATACTATATTAAAATGAATAAAATGAACATATATTAAAATAAATATATGGATATTATATATAATATATAAATTATTATTATTAAATAAAACACTCAATAAACATTTATTGAATGAATGAATGGCTTTACTCTGGAGGTATTATACACATATACACATTTTATGTTTTCTCCCTATTTTGTATGGAAATTATTATTTTTTCTCCCCCATAATTCACTAAGCAATCATCTGTCTCCATTATTTTTTTTAATGTCTTTACCAGAGTCAGCAAACGCAGGGTTCCAGTGCAGTCACCCCTCCTCCCTGAGTTTACAGTAAACAAATAATCCACCTGGCTTCTCTCCCAGGACACCAGTGTACGTCGCCATTCTGCTCAGCAGAGCGCTGCAGGGAGCCACCTCTAATTGACTGGACTGGGTCAGAAATATGAAACCTGTTTGTTATCCTGGATGTAAATTCAAACTTTGTTTGGTGGTTGTTTTAGGTTTGGTTTCCAAACTGACCAAGAGACATGGACCCATGGGGTGGAATGGAAATTACACGCTCTTTAAAGTTCTTCCAGCTTAGGAAGGACTGAAGAGGCAGAGTATGTTAAGTAATGACTACTGCACATTTTATTAAGACTCTAGGGCTTTGGTTTAAAATTAAAACTCCCGGTCCTCCTTCATCTGAGCCTTAACAAAATCTCAATTTAACTGAGTTATATTCCTGCTTAGCCTCCTGAAGCCTAATCAATCACAGATCTCAGAGGCATATACAGAACACCCTACAAATTGTTTGCCTCCTTGTTAATAATGAGAGTCCTTTATAAACACGGCTCTGAACCCCTTCCCAAGTGAAACAGACTGCACAAGGCCAAGGAAACAGCGCTTCTAACTCTTGCTCCTAAAATCAAATTGGTAACTCGGGGCCTTATTTTTAGTGAGGTTTTTGGACATAAAGTAAGGTATTTATTATTATCAGGGGACCCCCATTGGGACAGGAAAAGCATATCTGGAGGGTAAAATAAATCTCAGGAAACAGGCATAGTCTGCCATGTGTCTGGAGCTCAGATTTGCTGGAGGTAAGTTTCTCTGATGGCTGGGGAGCACATTGGCCCATATCTTTTTACTTCCTTCTTCTTTGTGCTCTCTGGCATGATCCTCTGCTGCTTGCTAGGCAGGTGCAGTGTTCCTATTTTAATTCTTCTCCAAAGACTAGATCCTCAAAACTCGAATCTTGCTGTTAAAGGGAAGGCTCATTTCTTAGATAGGGCTTTAGAAGTCATCTTTTTCCTTGTGTACATTCTAAGTATCTGTAGCCTGATATTTTAAGGCAACTCGCCAAATTTTCTATATACGTTAAATAAGATCCTACTCTAATTTTGAACCTGTTGTCATCTCCGACTTAAGGAATACCTTCCAGTGTATGTGTATTTTAAATTTCGTATCACCTCAAGTTTATTCTGGCCCAAGGGAAGAAAGTTGCATGATTTTCATTAGCTTTTTGGTGGTTACTGACCCCAATAGATTAATCTTTTTAATAGAACAAAGGTATATCTCTTCATTGTATTCACTACAAACTGAATGCTCATTTTGAAGTCCCCACAATTGTTTCATGGTTACATTTTCTTATTTGTTGAAGCTGCTACTTCAGCCTTGAAGAATTGATAAAATGCTGCAACATCAATAGGAAATAATGCTTAGGGACAAATGTTGCCTTTTAACATTGAAGTTGTCTCATTTTATCTTTAAACTTTAAAAAAAGTTCAAATAGTCTATATCGCTATCTAATCATAAATTTTAATTTTATTGTATTTATATTGATAGGCCTTTTAATATGATTAGAATTCCAGTGCAATGAAGCTTATTGTTTCATAGTTTCTACCACAGTTTTGAATGAAGAAAAACTACTTTTTGAACCCTATAACTTGCAAATAAGGAAAAGCGTAATATAATAGATTTAGTCCTGAAAGTGGGGAACCTTGTCTTTTCTAAAATCAGCAATATATAAAGGAATTTCACCTTATTTGCTTATTATCATTAACCCCCAAATCCAGGTTTGCATGCCCAATGCCAAGTAAGCCCATCTCTGAGTCACTGGGTTTGAAGCAGAGAGAGCTTTATTATCAGAAGGGCAGTCCCAAGTCTGCCTCACCCTATCGGGTGGAGGGATGGTTACATGCTGTTGGCAAAGGAATATAAGGGTTAGGGCAGAAACTTGAGGGGCTTTAAAACTTTTTGGAATTATGCACCAATCCATTTTCCTGGAGCTGCCTGTGGGTGGGTGAGTCCTGGCCATGGCTCCATGTCTGGTTGCAGGTCCACAACACATATATTGTCAACCAATGTCCCCCTGGCCCTGTAACCAGAATCAAAGAAGAGGAGAAAGGATGAGACAAGGTTACTGACCCTTGCAAATCATGCAGCGTGTAAGGCTATCGCAGAGGGAAAGCCGAGTAAAGGTATAAGGAATAAAGAAAAATATGTGTCCAGGTTCATCATGTTCACAGTGGTTTTTCAATAGATATTGAAAAGGCAATGATATCTAAAATAAAATGGTTTTATTTAAGCTTGACTTTTGCTTCTGAACTTTTGAGATAGAATTCATTTAGAATAATTGTTTCTTCCATTTCCAATGCATGAGACTGAGAAAGTTATTTCACTACTCTGACCTCACTTTCTCCTATAAAATGTGGATAGCCTTCTTCCAAGGATGTAATCAGATATAAGGCAGAACTTAGATAGAATAGTATCTGGTCCATTGTATGGATCCTCTTGGTAATAATGTGACAGCCCTATTTGTTTCCTTTCTTCTGACTGATGGTGCTGATAAAAAGTAAAAATATTCTGTAAATAAAAGATTTATTTCATTCACTCACTAAATAAACCTTTTGAACACCCATTATGTGCTAAGGACTGAGCTCACTGCTGAGGTTAAGATATATTAAAAAGATAATTCATATTTTAGGAGAGCCTAATCTAACTGATACAGTAAGCCATTTATACATTTAATCTGTTGCTTTTAAGCCAGCTATTCTTTTATGCTATTAAATGCTAAAATGCCATGTATGTCAAAGGATTCTGTGGAGGAGAGTTTAAGGCAAAGAAATCTTTACAGCAGTGATAGCTGAGCTGCACCTTAAGGAATGGGTGGAGGATTTCAGGGTGGAGAAAGGAGAATGCACACTGAGAGAATGCAACTAGGACAAGCAAAATCCAGGAAGGGTCTTGGTACTCTCGATGTGCTGGGGAGGAATTAGCCAATAGCCTTCAAGGCCGAATGAGCACAGGAGGGTATAGCAGGACTGGAAAGGTAAACTGGAACCATGAGGATCCATAAATATTTTGTCCAAGGCTTTTAGACTTTCAGCTCTGGCAATGGAGAGTGCGAACTTGATCAGTTCTGCATTTGAGAAAGGTCATTGATGTGACTGTACAGAAGAGGAAAGGGTTGTGGAGAAAAGAGAAGAGAAACAGGAGGCACTGAGATGTTAGAACTGAAATCTTTTCTAGTAGCCTAAGTAGGGCTCTGTGAATCAGGAAAGTTCAGTAGTGAGGATCAAAGAGAGAAGAATTTGAGGAATATCCAGTAAGGTAGTACTGCTAAGCCAAGATGATTCTGGAAATGGCTAAGTGTACTGACAAATGTTAGAAATACAAAAAGAACTAGACTTGAATTTTCGTGATGTTGAAATTGAGGTGCCTGCAAGATATCTAGACTGAAAGATCTACTGTAGGTTTTGAAGTATTTGAAAGAATGTTTGTCAGTTACTATCTGAGTGGTCAGATGGAGAGAATAAAGTAGTGAACTTATTGTGAACTCTTTTTTTATTTAGAAGTATAAAAGAAGAAAGAAGCGGGAAACAGCAGCAGCATGCCTCTGGACATGTATTTCTACAGCTTTATTTATCAAAAATCCAGATACTAAGATAACTATTAGTTTGTTTCTCAAGAGTGCTATATTTCTTTTTCTTTTTTTTTTTGAAGTACCATTAATATACAATCATATGTTGGTTTCAAATGTACATCACAGTAGTTCCACAGTCCCCGTGATCAACTCATATTGTGATTGTGAATTATTGTGCCCTTTCATCCCTCCACTCCACCCTGGCCCCTTCCCCCTCTTCCCCCCCGAGTAACCACTAGTCACTTCTCAGTGTCTATGAGTTTCTTTCTGGAAAGCGGGAGACTGGTTCTGCCTTTGCCCTTGTGCACAGTGATGATAACCAGTATTTGATACTCAAATAATAAACATTTATTAATTGCTTACTATAGCCATGCTTTGGGATAAGCTCTTTCCATGAATTAACTCATTTAATCCTCATTTTATGAGGCAGGTACTATTATTGTTCTCTCCCTTTTATAGAAGAGGAAACAAAGGCACAGAGAGGATAATGAATTTTCCCAAGGCACACAACTACTCAGTGGCAGAAGTGGGATTTAAACCCTGGCACCCTGGCTCCAGGACAACCTTTCACTTCTCAAACACATCCAATAGCATATTTCTCATGTCAGCTAGACTCTGTGATATCAGGCATGTCCCCATGCCCCAAGCCCCTGCACATGGGCTAGTTTGGGGTGATGTGTCCCTTGCCTCTTCAGTTCTTTTAACCACTTGAGTCTTCCGGTATGGGTTGTATGCAGGTCTCCATGAACACACACTCAGCTAAGATAGTGTCCCTTTTAATGACAAAAACAAACATGCTGAAACCCAAGGCATCAAATCCTTATGGCAGCAGCTTTACAGGGAAGAGCATGCGCCCTGTATACAGTAGACCAAACCATTGTTGATGCTGCTGAAAGAAACGTCCATGGCTGTAGTGGCCAGAGGGTCAGAATCTGTGCTTTCTCTTTCCAGAGGCGTTTCTTTGGGATTGCCGCAATCTCTATGGTTTACAAAGGCCTGATAGCCCGTGTCTGTGAATCTCTGCAAAAATCTGACACCACCTGGCATCTACTTTATCTCTACTTCTACCCATAAGATTCCCCCCAATTCCTCATTCTCTGTGCACCCTGGGGCCAGCTCTCAGAAGAGCAAATCAAACTCATCACAGTTTATCTCTGGCCACCATGCAAGCACAGTCAGCAATCTGCTTTCTGTCAATATTTCCCCATTTCAATTGTCCTCTTGAGTGGCAGGCGTGTGGCCGCCATGGCTGGGGTCACCCAGCTGTATTTCTTTTCCAAGCCAGGGGTAGAGGTATGAGTGTCACAGACTTTCCACTCAGTTTTTCAGGAAGCTGCATCTCTCATCACCTGCAACTTGGTCCATACCTAACAAGCCAATCTTTTTTCTGCAGACAGCCTTCCAATATTTGGTGACAACTATTATATTCAGTGGTCCTCATTTCTCCAATTTGAGAAATTCCTCTTTTTCAGCTATTTCTCATGTGGCATAGTTTTGAATGGCCTGATAGTACTTCCTGTATTTCCAAAGATATTTGCTGCAATTCCCCTCTACTTCCTACATTATGTCTACAGATATCATTACTTCTACTATTACTTTATTATTATATACAATGTTCTGCAATTATGGTGTAACTACATATCAATATGCATTTGCAGGAAATTTATCCATTTGACAAATATGCTTGTTACTATGTTACACTCAAATTCCTAAATTCCTTAATCCAAACCACCACACAGGACAATATCAGTGCATAAAATATCAACTAAGTAACCACATATGAATAATATGTTACAACAGAAAAAAGCAAAATAATATCAGTATATAAGATTAAGACTGAATGGCATTAATACTGTCCATTCTTTACAACTTTATTGTCCTCTCCTCAAACCACCCTCCTTATTTATCATTCTTGAGCCAAAAAACGTGGTCATTTACCTATACCATTACACATACCAAAGTAAGCATCAGGTTGGGGGCGCATATTAGGAACAGCATGGAGTGAAATGTTAATAGCACAGGGTATATCCATGCAGGTGAGATTCCAAGGCTCCAAGGAAATTTGAACCATTGGTAAAACTTAAAAAATGAAACTGAACTTCTCATGGTCAGGAGCCTGTGTAACATAAACTCCACTGATGTCACATTACTATACGCATCTCCATATACAGCCTTGTGTTTGAAACCAGTCACAAACCCATCAAGGTGTTCCAGCCAGGCCACCTCAGGCACAAGTTCCTGTGGAACAGGGAATCGCATTCCGCAATTTCTAGGAATAGTAATCAACAATCCCTGGTGGGGCGCAGTGCGGGAACCACGCCACTGTTCTTCTCAACACTAACAACCTGAGCGCTTTTATTTTATGTGAAGTCCCACCGCACCCCAATTTCCAAAATGCCTCTGTGTTCTTACCCCAGCATCCTCTGGAGTTGTTAAGTCCTCTGCCCAGCACGCTTTCTCACCGCAGATAAACAGCTGGCTGTAGCGTCTTTGGAGCAGAGATTTGCTTTCTTGGCTCTGTGTGCCGCCACCCCGCCACCCTCTCTCTGAGTTCCCCTGTGCACTGCCCTGCGGCCCTGTGTGCTGGTTCTCCTTCCTGCGGCTGAGCCAGGGCTTCTAGCGCTCCCTGGGATTCTGGCCGCTGCTGCCTGCGGTCTGGTCTTCAGCTTATGTCTCGCAGAGGTTGCCCGGTGAAATGCACTTTATGGCAGTAGTTTTGCTCTTTTATAATCATTTTTAAACGGAAGCATTTTTTTTCCAAAACAAAATCTTATGGAGAAATTAAAAATATTAAAGATATAAAATTGAGGGGGGATTTGAATGTTGGATGAAATCCTAAACTGGCTTTTCCCTTGACCAAGTATGCTTCCCGGACGAGACCTTGAAAACTGTTTAAAGAGGGACAATTTAGTAAGCATCCTGTTAAGCCAACATTAAGTCTCCTTTTCTTTCTTTCTTCTTTCCTTCCTTGCTTCCTCTCCTCTCTCCCTTTTCTTCCTCTCTTTTATCCATAAAGCTCCATTTTTATTTAACAGTCCTAAAAAATTCCTCTCTGGCTTATTCTAAAAACATATTTTCTCATCTTTCTTTTCTTTGTCAATGGATTCTTTAACTTGTCCTTTGACATTCTACAAAAACACTAATTTTGCTGAATTCAGAGCATTTCCCCTGTACTATTTTTATTTTTTCAGTGTTTACTGAACATGTATTATGTTCTTAGTACTAGAAAAACAAAAACAAATAACCCTGCCCTCATGGAACTGCCATTTGGATGGGGAAAATTAATTGGTAAGCACAATAAATAAATAAATTTGCTAGAAACTCAAAAACAGTAAATTAAGGAGGTGCATGTGGTGTCGGGGGATGGTTCTTTCATTTTAAATCATGTGCCTTGAAGGATGTGAGCTGTGGCAAGATCCAGGGCAGTAGTCTTCAAGGCGGGAGGCGCTTACGAGGCACGGGGCCGCAGATAATGACATATCGCATCTACTGGATGAGGAGCAAAGAAGGCTGAGTCGGTTAACACAGCTGAAAGGAGATAAATTCAAAAAGACAGAGACAGACCAAACTTGCAGGGCCTTAGAGCCCATTCCAAGGACCTTGGCCTTTGCTCTGGAGGAAAATGAGAGTCACTGGAGGGTTCTGAGAATTGCATGCTCTGGATTGTACTTGTCAAGGATCACCCGACTGCTACATGGGAAGGAACCACAGTGAGGAAAAGTGGCAGTGGGGAAGCTAGTTAAGAGGCTATTATTTTAGGAAATCCTTGACTCTTCAACATATCTCAGCCAATACACTGTATTCCAGGCACCGGGTTTGGTGCTAGGGCAATGATTGGTAACTGAAGGCAATAGATTTGGGAACTTCCCGACTTCTTGAGGATTCGACACCTAAGATAACTTTTCTCAAGTGTCTTCTTATATGTGGGGCTCCAGAGGGTTTCCTCAATCTGACTGTGACCAGGAAGTGGGCTTGCTTAGCTTTCACTTGTTGCTGGGGATGAGGCTGAATGGGGCCCTGCAGAGATGGGCCAGCCTGTTCTGGCTAAGCTCTCAAGATCTTTGCAAGGCCAGGAAAACCCAGAGAGAGACTCTGAAAATCTTAACAGATTCTGCAGAGATCGTACCAACTGCCTTCACAGTTCTATCCCCGTGACCACAGTCTGTCCTGATGGGACTGCATGAGTGGTGTATGCATGCAGGAGACAGAGCTGCGTGAGCAGAGGGAGGTGGTTAATTGTGCGCTGACCAACAAGAAGAACACATGCCCCAGAGAACATAATCTTTACCATCCATCGCCATCGATTTTTAACAGTTGTTACTCTGTGTACTATAGCAAAGAGCAGTTCCATTCCTGGATCCTCATCTGTTTTTATTGGCTTCTGGATCCTACAAGTGAAAAAAACAAAACAAAACAAAAAACTAATTGTTAGGCACACTTTGGGAACATCTTATGTCGTACCAGAATGACACCAGGATTTCTGTGATGTTGGTTTATGAGTGATTACTCATTAATAAATTTATTTGTAAGGTATAAGAATTAAAGAAGAAGTAACTGAAAATATTGTACTGTACCATTTCTTGAAAAATGAATATACTTGCTAGAAAGGTTCATAAAGTCCTATAAGTACTGATTCACATGATTAAAATGACAATGCCTATCAAGTCTGTTTTGGGGAAGTTGTATGGTGATTATTAGATTAAAATTGTTTTAAAATAGTACCAAATAATACATTGATATAGCAAAGGCTTAAAATATGTATCTTATGGGCCTAATTGTGTCTCTCCCAAATTCATACGTTGAAGTTCTTACGTCTAGTACTTCTGACTGTGGTATCTTGTGAAGGCAGCAATTCAATTCAATATAATAAAGAAAAGCAACCACTTCAATGATAGAAAATTAGTAGGACTTCAGGAAAGTAGAGGGTAACAAATGGAATAAAATTGAAGGAAAAAATATCAATGCTCAGTCTGTTTATTAAAACAAAAAATATACATTTTTATATATAAACCCTTTACCCAGGAATATATAAACAGTTAAAGAGAAAATGTAATTAAAATAATGTCTTGATTACTGAATTTTAAAAACAGCTTCATGGGAACAATAAAGATTATTAAGTGTTGCCATGATTTCACAAAAAACCTTCTCTAAAAAGTTGAGCAACTTGCCCACTATTGCTAAGCAAGCAAACAGCCAAACAAGAGCCAGCCCTCCTCATCTCCTGACTTGAAGTTCAATGCTGCTTCTCTCTAGTGTAAACTGCCCTGCAGTCTATTCCAATTAACATGACAGACGGCAGGCTCCTATTTACTGTGGAGTCATATTTAGTTTATGGCCATCGTTTGGAATCATTTTCACTGAACTGACAACAAAAGAAGCCGTTAGCCCTGTCAATTAGTTTTACTCAGTGTGGATGGCTTTCTGAAGGGCTTGGTCTATTTACACTGTGAGGAAGTGACCCAAAGGCCAGATGATAGGAATAATTTTCACCTACAGGAATTTGCCTAACTATTCATCTTAAGGACCTTTTTTTACTTGTTGCAGAAGTAAACACAGCCAAATCCCCTTATACCCTCTGCCTTCTTTTCTCACAAAGAATGATTGTCAACCTTTGTTTGAAACGATTACTTAAATATATGTGTGTGTGGGTAGAAGATTTGGAAATCAAATCACATAGTTCAGTTAAATATAGCCTTTGTCAGGAGAAGTCATTTGTGAGCAAATAAAAATTAAGAACTAGAATCTGTTCTGGACCATAATATGGAAATAATGTCTATTGTTACCAGAGAATTTTCAGACTGTGTAGTTCAATCCATAGTAGTTCGATCCAGACTAACCCAATAATGTGTAACTTTGGAAAGAAATCACCACTACAGAGAACAAATGGAGGTGTCATTCTACTTTTTATGTGGTTCTTAAAAATGTAAAGAAAATCTAAACTAATCAAGCCTGACTGACTTTGGGGTATAACCTAGAAAACAAGGGAGTTTGGCATTTTGTTAGAGACCCAACCATACCTACCTACAAATAAAAAGTGACTGACATTGTTTTTCTGGTCAAGAATAACATCACTTATTATATTACTCACTATGTGGCTCTGTGTACATGAAATATCAAATATGCATCCCACTTACTTTGATACTTATCAGCATTTCTTGGCAGTGGTAAATCCCCATTTTGTAAATAATGTTACTCTTTCAATCATGCTTTTTTTTTTAGAATCCCAGTATGTTGTCTGAAGTTGAATCTGTTCAACATTTTGAATTTAATTCAAATATAATTTTTCCTCTATTTTATGTGCATGTCTATATATACTTTTATATGTTTACTTTAGCACTTGTGGTATTTTGCTATCTCTTTATGTGGACACTTCGTGTTTAATTTGGCCCTTAAGGTCTTTGGACTTACCATTGACATCACATATACAAAATATTGGTGGAAAAATACATAATCAAAATTGTGAGAATCAATAGTTCCCTGTTTGAAAATAAATGTGTTCATTTTGGGCAGGGCAGAGTGTCCTCAGCCACCTGCCATGGCTACCCTGGCTGGGTGAGTCCACACACACTTGCATGTCTTCTCACTAACACTAGCTGCACAGCCAATACAGCAGATCAATAAATACCATAGGAGGTGTTTCTTATCTAAATAAAGCTTTCTAAAACTTTGTGTTATCCTGTAGGCAATATTTATTGAGCCTCCCCCTACTATGACTAGGAGATAATGAAAGGTTCTGGGTACTCCATAGTAAAAAAAATTTCTTTCTTTCCCTCATCATCTTATATTTTAGTGGGAAACAAAGCAAGCACATATGAAGAAAATAAAAATGCATAAAATAATTGCAGTTTTGAATGAGTTCTGTGAAGCAAAGAAAAAGCATGAAGGGTTTGGAGTTCATGCTCTGGGAAAGGCTTTTACGTTGAAGAGTAACAGGATACAATTCCCATCTTAAGAAAACCTCTCCCTAGCTTCCTGCAGTGGTGAGAGTGGTTTAGAGGTGGAACAGTGGAGGCAGGACATAGTTGGAAAGTTGTGTGTGTAGCTGTTTGCATACAAGACGAAGGTGACCTGGTAGTGAGGGTGGAGAGATGACTGGATATAGTGGCGAGTAGATGAGACACACACATCAAAGTGACCCCTGGGCATCTGGCGGGAGGATCCTGGTGGGTTGGAGGGGCTGTTTATTAAGGTGAGAGAGATTAAGGGGCATGTTTTGATTGCATTGGGCATGTTAGGATTGAGACTGCTGTAACATCAAGCAGGCAGTTGGGTCTGTGAGCATGAAGTTCACAGGAAATGTCATGGAGTGGGGCATGGAGTGGTTGGCATTCATCAGCATATTCCTGGGATTGATGAATTCCCCAAAGAACAGGGAAAGGTTAGAGAGAAGAGAGGCCAAAGAGTCAGAAGAAATCTGGTTTGGAAGCATGTTGTTTCAAGAGAAAGGATGGTGGATGGCATTCATTGTGCTGAGAGATGAGCGAACTGGAGACAGAGATGTCCTTGAACCTGAGAGGTGGCTCTGATTCCAGACTTAAAATTTGGATAACAGATCCTTACTTCAGTAGGGGTTTTGCAAGGATTCCATGACTTTATGCATCATTTTAAATGATCCTTGAACAGCATCCCTATGAAGGTGAAGAAATGGAACCCAGGCACAAGTGAGGGGTTGGCCTTTCACAAGAGGCAGGAAGGGAGGGAAGAAGGAGAGTTTGGGAGCCTGCTCAGGGGCTTTGCAGGTGAGGCTCTGGAGATGGTGGAGAAGCTTACCCCAGAAGGCTTCCGTGGCTGCTGAATGAGGTGTTACCAGCAGCTGACAGTGAGGACAGGAGCAGGAAGGTTTGAAGAAAAAAGGAACAATCTGAAATGTTTTCCTTGGGAAGTGGGAGACAACATTCTAGCAAAGCATGGAAGAAATCACAAAGTCCTATTGAGGTTTTAAATCATGAGTTTAAAATGAAACAAGTCCGTATAGTTTGCTTTGTCTTCTTTGACCTCCAAACCAGCTTCTATCCATTGTTATTCATGTATTACTCTGAAAGAAATCATGAGGAAGGTAAGGGAGCAGAATTTATCCTAGTGGAAAAATTAGCAAAATAAAACAAATCAACTTGAAAATAGAAAAAAAAAGCAGTAACTTTTAAATTATTTGTTTTGTTTTCAAAATCATGGTATGTTTATCGCTTATCCATACACTCCATGAGCATTAATTAAGTGGAACTTTGGTATTTTATCAGCAGTAGGCTTTGTTTCCTTTGGGTAACTTGAGGAACATTACCATACACCTTGTGATAATAATGACATTCTTCTTTTTTTTACAAAAGCACAAACAATATACCTGGTATTTATTGGCCTTCCAGCAATGAGAACTCTTCATCAATTGATACATGCTCCTACCAAATCACACAAAAAATGGAGATACTGAATAGCAGTTGTGGAGAAAATTTTGCAGAGAATCAATGAATTAAGAGAAAGTGCAAGGTACTTCTAGGTGGTTCTGTCTTCATTTCATCACATTCCTACATGTATATATAGGAAATGCTTATGAATTCTCTGATTAACCAGTATATATACAGTTTCCATAATGCCATATAGCAAAGAGTTCACAGCATTTTGCTGTCATTTTCAGAGGAGATACAGGACAATCCTGTCCAATGGAAGAAGTTCAGAATATGGTGAGACTGTTCTTCCTGGCTGAAAAGAGAAAGGGACATTGAACTCATTAATTAGCAACAATTATGCCTTTGTACTATGTCACTAGATTCCATTAGATATGTATCTTTATTACTTCCTCACAGGCTCATTCCTCATTGCTGGCAAATGTATTAGACATTATTGAGATTTATAAAGGAAAGCATTCTTTTTTCATTGCTATGCTTGAGGGATGAAAATTTCCCCCTTTTTTTTCACTTTGTGCCATGTGGAGCTCATCAAAGGGAGTGACATAAGTTGATCCAAAGGCAGGTTCGAAAAATTTTAGAACTAAGGAGCAAGAATGAAGATAAGAAATAGGTCTATATCTCACTTATTCATTTAAAATAATCCTTCCTAGTTGCCTTTCCTAAAAGTCCTACACACAACCCTACTTAACAAAGCAAGTCATTGTCACTTGCTTTGACAGGTCATCAAACTTTCCGGATTCTCACCTCAATTCTGCAAGATTCAGTCAACTTAAAGCAGAGAATTGTAGGAAAAATTGAAGGTAAATATGGTGCATATTCTGGTTATGTATTCTGGGGCTTCATTTTAAGATTGGCTATTCATTGCTTCGGCAGGGAGAGGCAGGACTAGAATGAGCCGTGGGACAACAGAACTGGTGCCAGATGTAGGGCTCAAGTCAAGCCTGGCCTTCTGAGAGTGTGGCTAGCCTCTCTGTTATTGAAGCCACACTCTTCTCCTGGGGTTTCTGCCAAGAGGTTGGAGTTCAGGGGAGATTCCAGGCTGCTGTGAGTACTTGATTATCAGATCATTTGGACTATCCTTCCATGGGTGCATGGAATGATCAGGCCCTCAGAGAAAAAGGAAAAATGGGACGGTAGATCCCTTGTCACTGAGGATGAGAGTGGGGCCTGAAACCAGTATACTGAGTCAGAAAAATTTAAGAAAAGGAACCAAAGCAGAAAACAAGGCCTAGGGACTGCTCCTGATGGGTGGTGAGGAAGACGGTAACTCAGAGGCCACACAGACGCCAAAGGCTCTGTCAGCCCCGGGTTCTTGTCTGATTGACATTGAAGGAGCAGAGTCAGGAAGTTTCTAGGTATTGCTCTCCTATCAAATCACAAAGACTCTAAGAGTGAATGCAAAAGTATCCCCTTCCTAAGTTTTATCAGTGTATTTGTTGCTACCATTTACATTTGCAGAGAGATACTTATATACATTAAGGACCTATTATGATCCAGAAACTTTAAGAAGCATCTAAATCCTATGTGTGTTACTTTTGTTTCCTAGAAGAAGAAACTGAGGTTCACAGAAATTAAATGAGCTGCCTAAGGTGCCACGTTAAATTGTAGAGCCAGGATTCAGAGCCATGGCAAATGACTGTGATTTGTCCATCATGCCATGCAGACACTTAATTTTATTTGGTAGTTTTTCCAGGCACCTGGGGTGAATATCAGTTTAGTTCATTTCATTTGTAAGAGCTACCATTTTACTGCTTTGATAGTCTGTGGACTGCAATGACAGCCAGGACATCCTTGGGGCATAAGTGTCCTCTTGGGTGTTCAGCCTCATGGAAACCAGTTCCCAGTCCACATGGCTGAGACCCAGGGGTTGACTCTGCCGCACTTCAGAGCAATTGACAAATTGCTCACAGCTGTCTGGGGATAAAGAACCCGTCTCTGAGAAGTGACAATTTCTCATTCCTTTTTAAAGAGATGAGTGTGCCTCCTTTTCTTCTGTGCTTCTAATAATGTCCTACTTTGGTCCCTCTACTGGCTGTTTTGTTTCGTCTGTATCTCTATTCTTGAATTCTTCTCAGATTTAACTTCCATTTTTAAGAGTATCTTCTCATTCTAGCTAAACTTTCTCAGATGACAAAAAGAAGAGATTTCATCACATCTCTATTGAAACAAGATACTCTATGACTTAGAAATGCTTCTCTATTATTACATTTAATCAGAATGGGTGGCCTATTAGAACTGACGGCAGAAGGAAATGGCTTCTGCATTCAACATGAAAATGTACTGTGAGCTGCTTAATGGAGATGACTTATCTAATGATTGAAGTGAACTGATGTCAGTAGTTTTCAGAGGGTTGCTTTCAGGAATAAAAGGAAAGCTAACTTATATCTAGAAATATATTTAGTAAATAGATAAAAGCGAGTTTTGAAGGTTGCCAGCTCTAATGAATATACATGAGATTTAATTTTATCCTCACCCCATGATCTTGAACCAACTTTGAAAGGCCACTGATGCGGATATCAGTTTACTAAAATCATACTTGAAAGCTTACTAAGTAAAAACTCATTACTTGTGGCATTACTTTTTTAATTCCTTAAAACTATGGCTGCCAAAGGAGCCCACATTTCTTTCTTCTTGGAAAGTATTTAGTTTTATAAATTATAAAGTATTTAGTTTTTAATTTACTCATGCTGTATAGAGGCCACTACACCACAACAATTTACCCTTTATCCAGCCCACAGCTAAGTACTGTGTAAGGAAGTAATTGTCAAGAAGCCACGTGACAGTAATGGGACTATTCCATGTCACACTGTGAATTCCCAAAATATTTAACAATATTTGAATTGTTGTTTTAAATAGGTGCTAAAAAATAAATATATTGTTTGGACCACACCAAGCATTTCCCTCTCTTTTTCTCTGAAAAAGCTTTTAAGAGGCCACAGTTTCCTAGAGAAATATAGTTTAAAAAATTATAGCAAATGATACTAATTGTAACTGTGCTATCATAGAACCATTCTGGGCAAAATACCCTAACATGCATCTGTGAAGATGTCAAGCTAGTGCTGTACATGGCAAATATAATCCAGCTACTTAACCAGATTAAAAAATTTCTAGTAATCATATTAAAAAAATAAAAAAGGAATGTGAAATTAATTTTAATAATATTTTATTTAACCCAGTATGTCAAAATATTATCACTTCAACATGTAATCAATATTAAAAAATACTAATTAAATATTTTACTTTTATTTGCACTACATTATTGAAAGTCAGTGAATATTTTAGATTTACAGTACGTCTCAGTTTGGAATGGTCACATTTCAAAGACTAAATACCCACCCATATATTGTTAGTAGCTACTATATTGAACAGGGCAGTGGATGTAATCTGTTAAAAGGAAGTGAGAACAGTTATTCAGAGCTCATTTTATATTAAACAACATTTCTAATACATTCAGTTCCATTTTATTCTATTCTACAACTATTTCTTGAATAACTACTAAATTCAAGATAACATTCTGGGGCTAAGAGGCCTAAGAATATTAAGAAACTAGTTCCCACCTGCAAGGAATTTGCTAACAGTGGTTGCAGAATTCCCTCAAACTGTACTAACATTTGCTATGTGATAGACATGTGCCAGCAATAGTGTTGGGCAATTTGAATTTAATTCTTCCTTCACTGTGAAAAGCATCATTGAGAATATTTGCTTGCAAAAATTCTGTATCATACAGAATCAAAGGAATAATATTCCTGAGCCATGCATTTCCTCATAGATATAACAGAAATAATGATAAGTTTTATATACATTTTATAAATATCTAAAAGGTTGGGTCAGAATATTATTATATTCAGTGTTTAAACACTCAATTATTTCAGATTTTTAATGAACTTACTTCACAATTTATTGAATAATTTTTATTTGTAATTTCATTAAATGTATTTATTAGGGAATTTTAACCAAGCAACAGTGGCCTAGCTTATGAAAGGCACTAAACCAAAATGTGTGGAATAAATGAAGGACTGTTTTCTGAAAAACACCATGTTAAGCCAGGAAGAGATTTCTCTCCACAAACCAGCCCTGATGGCACCTTGAGATTGGCCTTCCAGCACCCAGAACTGTGAGAAAATAGGTTCCTATTGTTTAAGTCACCAGTCTGTGGTATTTTGTTATCAGAACCCCAGCTATTAATACAAGGGCCCATGGAACTAGGTATTAATATTGACTGGTAATAACAGTTTCTATGGGTTTACTTTGCTAGGCTGATGTTAGGGTGTGGTGGTGGTGAGGGTAATATTCTTGGTTTCCTGGTAACACTCATGAGTGAAACTAACACTTTATTTAGACCTCTTTTCTCTGTAGATTTTCTTTCAACAGCAGCAGGTGTTGAATTCTCAGAACCGCTACCTCAGGAAGGAGAGGAAAAGAGGCAAGCACGAGCTAGAGAAAGAAGGAAGCGAAGGAAAAGACAGAGAAGGTAGGAAAATCTTAATTCTTGATATTTAGTGACTTAGATGAAAGATGTATGGTAGCATAGATATATGTCTCCTATAAATAGTAGACATGCTAAATACTGATTGGAAACCTAGAGACTTGATAAATACCCAGCCAACTCAACTACCCTTAATAGAAAGCTATGTAGTAAATCTCAGTTTAATAGTGACACTTACTGACTGTTTACTACATACCAGCCCTTGAGCCAAAGACTTTACATATTTCTGTTCATTAAATCCTTACTAGGAGCTTAGAAGTGAGTCGCTGTTAGCATTCTATTTTACAGGTGAGTCTCAGAGATATATAGAAGTGCATCTATTATCACAGGATTAGTGACAAAGTTAAGACTTAAATCCAAATCTCTCTGACTTAAAGTCTGAAGTCTTAAGCCATTACAATACATATTATCCCAGAAGCAAATGAAGAAATGAAGAGTATATTTTAACCTAAGTCTTTGCCAAATAAAGTGGCAATATTTGACATCTTCTCTTCATAAAATGGAATATTTTTGATATGTTCTTTGGATGATTGTGGTATTTTGTGGTCCATGTTCCTTTGTGTGCTTGTCAAGTTCATGCTAAAAGAATTACAATTATAGATTAAATATAGTAAAACTTTGTCTGATAAGTTTTGGGGCTAAAGGACAATAAATGACACTGGCAACAAGAGAATTTCACCTGGTGTCCTTTTCAGGTTTAGCTGGTTTGCCAGACAACATATTTTAAAACTCCAAGACAGAGTTAGATAACTTACCCACCTATCAAAAGAGTTTCATGTTTAAATTATGTCTTGTTCAGAGAGTGTATTCTGGGAGACAATGTTTCTAAATTTCCATTTTAAAAATTGTCTTTCGTGGCTGGTCCTAAAATTTTTGTTGGATCTCCTTTTGAATTTATTTATTTTTCTCTAGAGGATGTGCAGTTACTAAGTTTACATGGGCTTTATCTGAGTTTCACTTGCGGGTTTATCTCAGTAATTTTGCCAAGATTCATTTCTCACATCCTGATAGTCTTATCAAACTTAGAGAGAGCATGGCTTGTCTCCTGATTATCCAGTAAGAAAACATCCAGGTTGGTTTCAGTCCATTTACAATGTTGTTCAAGGGAAAGAGGAAGCTGGTTATTAAAGACAGTTTGAATGGAGTGCTATAAATTTTAAATTAGTTCTTCAGAAGCAGCCTATGGAATTAGAGAAATCTCTCCCCACAAACACCCTTTGTCAATGATTTTTGGATTCCCCAAGTCTGCTTGCTACATTTATATATTTGCTCAAACCTAATCATAACAATACCAAGAGACAGAAGTAAATTGACAAAGGAAGAAATTACCCTCAACTCACCCTAAACTACTACTTCAGAGTTGTGAATAAATACTGAAATACTAACTATGGAAACTCAAACAAAGTAACTAACAGACAAAAACTTTGGTTCCTTAAATGGAGATAAAGTATAACTTTTTTCCTGAGTAACATTTCCCAAAAAGTGTTCCATGGAACAGAAGAAACATTTATCTCCTTTTTAGGCTCTTATAAGATGGGGAAATAGAACTTCAGCCCTCCCTTGGAGAGTCACAGTAGTGGGTCTTAGAGCAAGGAAACCATTTTAATATTATTTAACCCAAGTTATTGAATCTCCTTGGGGTGCAGAGCTTTTATGGAATCCTATTAACAGTATTCTCTGGAACATGCTTAGGGGAATGCTACTTTATCTTCCTGATTCTCATTTAGGAATATATTATATCAAAATATTTAATTAATTTAACCAAATATTTTCTTTTCAACTCAGGTGGCTTTTGGTCAAAAAGTAACCCATTGGGAAGTAGCTGTCAAAATTAGACTTTCCAAGAATTTTGCTCAGTTCCAAAATTAATTCAGCAAAAGAATGTGTCCATACAAATATGTATGTGTGTTTGTTTTCTTTTAATACATGAAGAGAAAGATGAATCTGGGCACCTAGAGGCCAGATCACCCAGAACCTTATAAATAATGTAACCATTTATCCTGAGCAGAATTACATCCATTACTCCTGTTAATTATTAGTAATGCTCTCTTTCATGCACAGAAGTGTCCTGGTATGGACAATAAATTACATGACCACCCTACTTACATTCTAAAAAATTTGAAAATTTGGTGAGTCTGCCAGATGCACAGGATTCTGGTAGTCTCTCCCTGTGGGGTGCAGTGACACCAGGGTAAGCGTTAGCCTTACTCTTTCATTTGGAGACTCAAATGAAAATTTTGGAGGAAAATTACTGAGAATATTATTAGGTTAAGTCCACTGTTAAAACAGTTAATGGCCAAGTGATAATTAAGAGAACAAAGTGGAAGTTTAAGCTAAATAGGGAGTTTGTTAAAGAGCTGACAAATGAGGGACAGGGCAGATTTGAAGCTGAGAATATCAGTATACTTTGAAACATGTCCATCTAAAATTTATGAACAAATACATTTTAATTTATATTTATGAACTTGTATAAAAAAGTAAATGATTTAATCTTCCTCTTCTGATTCCCAAAACTCAGCATGTTTTCAGAGGAGCTGGAGATGAGCATGATCTAGGATTGTGAGAGTCTTTGTTCTTGGGAGCTCTGGCTTACGGTGTTCTGGTTACCAGAGGAGGTTCATGAGATGGTATCTTTGCTAAAAGCGATTACTCATGTCATTAGGTTCTGTGAGCATTTTAGAGGGTCATTCCATCCCTAGTCAGCTTTTTCACTTTCCTGAAAAAATCAGACTTTTTTTTAGGTTGAGGTCTTGCCTTTTGGTTTAATTAAAACTACACCAAAGGTAAATAAACATTACAGGAACTCTCACACTTAGGTTATGTTCCTTTATTGTACTGTGTTCAAAGAGGGCCATAAAAATGTCTGGGGCCAGGGAAGTTTTCCAAAATGAAATTTGTGAAAGATTTACTATGGGCATGCTGTACTTCCTTTTTAAGCCCATGTTGTGGGCCAAAGGAGGCTTTTTTTTTCTTCCTAAAATAAAGCTCAAGAGGCTTATTTAATGTCAGAAAGTCATATATGATGAATATGATGGGTGGCCTTATATACCAGATTCTCAGATTAGCTATAGGTCATTTTTAAGGTCATGAAGACTATGTGGATGGACTAAAATGACATCTCTTATAAAATAAAGGTTTAAAAAGCCTCTTATTACAAAACCAAAGGGAAAAGGACGTTTGGTTGCTTTTTCTGGCAGTATGACTATCAAGACTGTGCTCCTGCACCAGGTCTTTGATTTCAATGCATATGAATTGGAGATAATAGTGAAAAATAAAACCCCCAAACAAGCAAACAACAACACAACAAAAATACAAAAGAAATTACCTCTAATTCCCTTACTCATCAGACCGTCTCCAAATGGATGCACATCCCATCAAGCACACCTTTACAATGAATTTTGGCTGTCTTGAATCCTTATTGTCACAACCATGGTTCATATACCATCTTTTGTTGCCTATACTTTTAGAAGAGCCTCCAGCTTTGTCATTAGATTCTGCACCTCCCACCCCATACATCCTTGAGCTTTCAAAAGACATATTTTTTAAGAATAATTTTGATTATGCCACTTCTCTGTTTAAGCACTTAACATTGTGACCGGTATATACCTAAAGAAAACTACTACTAGTTATTTTATATTACCTAATTTTAAAAAATGCTATGATTTATTTTCTTATCACTTAGACTTTTTTATACCTATAAGCTCTTTTAGTCTTATTTTGTCAGATTTTTATTATATATGTCTTCTGTAAACTCATAAAAAGGAAAAAATATAAGGAAATATTATAGGTATCTGCAATGACAATTATGTTACAACTCCCACTGTAAGACATTATTCATTGAAAAATACCCTGAGTGTCAGAATTGTGAAAAACGAAAAACATGTATCTTAGAATCAGTAAAATACAGTGAATGCTTACCCTGTGATCCAGCAATTATACTTCTTGGTGTGTATTCAAACTTATATCCACACAAAAACCTGCATGTGGATATTATAGCAGCTTTATTCATTAATTGACCAAATCTTGAAGAAATCAAGTTATCCTTCAGTAGGCAAATGGATAAAAAAACTATGATACATCACAATGGAATATTATTCAGTGCTAAAAAGAAATGAGCTGCATGAAAAAACATACAAGAAACTTACATGCATGTTACCAAGTGGGAAAAGCCAATCTGAAAAGGCTACATTCTGTATGATTCCAGCTATATGACATTCTGGAAGGGGCGAAACTATTAGAGACTATACAAAGATCAGTGGTTGTTGGGAGGCAGTGGGGGTAATGAATAGGTGGAGCACAGGATTTTTAGGGCAGTGTAAATCTACATGATACCGTAATGATGGATATGCTTGCCCAAACACATAGAATGCACAACACCAAGACTGAAGCATACTGCAGACTATGGACTGTGGGTGATCATGATGTGTCAGTGTCGGTCACCAGTTGTAACAAATGTACGACTCTGTGGGAGAAGTTGATGTGGGAAACCCATGTGGGGGCAGAGCAAACATGGGAAATCTCTATACCTTCTGCTCAATCTTGCTGTGAATTTTAGACTGCTCCCTAAAAAATTAAGTTTAAATTAAAAAATAATATGATGAACATTAGTTTCAGGCGTTCCTCACACTCTCCACTCCACAGCCACCTCCTCTCTTTGACTATAGGTAAAATAAAGTCTTAGCTTGACATTCAAGGATTTTCATTTCATAGTCTGGCCCACAACTATGTTTATAATCTCACTTTTTTGCACTTGCTAGTGTGTCGACACACCTGCACTTTCTGTTCCTCTGCTCTGGCCCCTTTTCCTTCTTTTCCTAAATGCCTCCTTCTTTGTTTCCCTTCCCCGCCGTAACAGAATTCACTGCATTCACTCCTCTTGATGTCCCCATGTAGCATTATTTGCACACTGACAGTGGGGTTAGAGCACATTGCTCTGTAGTTGGTAGGATATATGTCAGTGGCCATGTCCTTTAATGGTGCATGAAGCAAAAGAGATGCTTGATAAATATATTACGAATTGAACTAAAATAAAATAGCAAGAAATCCATTCAAGAATAGCAAAATACATACAAAGTATTCTGTTATTGTCATCATCAGAAGCAGCCAAACAAGGCTGTTTATCTGTATTCAAAGTGATAAAAACTGATTAAAAATAGGCCCTGCAGCTGTAGGTGACAAAGCTGGTGTTTAATATTTTCTCTTTTTGCTCTGGAGAAAATCTGCTGGGTGGCTGGGAGTGGTGCCCTCTCATTTCTAGATGAGGAGCAGCGGCAGAGGGTCCTTGGCTGCCTCAAGGTGAGGCACTGGTTGAGTGGAGGACTTTTCCAGTACATGAGAGACTGGGTCTCCCGTAAGACTGAAGTCAACTGCATGTGACAGCCTGAGCACGGGGACAAAACTCCCTCCATTCCTTATTCTTCTGAGGTTTATTTGGTTCAGAATATTTAGAACTGTCATGAAGCTTCCAATTAAAGTGCCTATTCTAAGTAGTGTTTTTACTGCTTATTTAATACTTTTGTTTTCATGAATAATGCCCTTTATGTATTTATTTATTTAATTGAAGTGTATTTGATGTAACATCTTGTATTGGTTTCAAGTATATAACACAGTGGTTCAACAGTTACCCATATTATTAAATCTTCACCCCCACTAGTGTAGTTAACATCTGTCAACACAGAAAGATGTTACAGAATCATTGACTATATTCTCCATGCTGCACTACCATCCCAGTGACCTACTTACATTATGATTGAGAATTTTTGTGCCTCTTTATCCCCCTCACCCTTCCCACCAACCCATTTCAACCCCTCCCACATGGGAACCACCAATTATTCCTGAGTGTCTATGAGCCTACTGCTGTTTAGTTCATTTTGTTTTGTTTTTAGATTCCACAAATAAGTATAATTATATGGTATTTGTCTTTCTCTACCTGGCTTATTTCACTTAGCATAATACCCCTTAGTTCCATCCATGTTGTTGCAAATGGCAGGGTTTCTTTATTTATACGGCTGAATAATATTCCATTGTAAATATATGCACCACATCTTCTTTATCCATTCTTCTATTGATGGACATTTTGGTAGCTTCCTATCATGGCTATTGTAAATAATGCAATAATAAATATAGGGGTTCATATATCTTTTCAAATCATGAATTTTGTTTTCTTCAAGTAAATTCTTAGAAGCACAATTACTGGATCGTATGGTATTTTTATTTTTAGATTTTGAGGAACCTCCATATTGCTTTCCACAGTGGCTGCACCATTTACATTCCAATAATGCTCTATAATGGGCAGGAATACTTCCTACAACAGTTCACCAAAATTTTCTCTATGCATAAAGAAGACTATATGTAGTATGTAATCTTTGCCTTGTTTTAACCCTTGAAAAACTTTGCTGTCTGTCATATTTAGAAATACATAAATTGATATCACATAACTAAAGTTAGACACAAGTAGCATTTGACTAAATCTGCCTTTGAGAAAAATATGCTTTTCAATGAAGCCAGTTAAAATACACATATCATTAATCCAATTGCATGTTCTTTTGATATACAGAGAATTATTTGAGGTGTTTCCAGGCAATCTGTAATAATTTGTTCATTATTTCTAATACTAGTTATTGTCTTTTCCAGATACAATTTTTATTTCCAGTGGCACCAAAAACATGTTTTTAATAAATCTGGGCAAGAATAAAGGCATAAATACTTGAACTTTGTTTAGTCAAAATATAGCTGTATGCTTCATTTGGAAATGAGTGTACAAGTGCAGCATGCGTTTTTAATACTATGCTACTGGTTTTATAGTAGTGATTCTTTAATAAAACAATGGATCCACTTAAGTTTCAAGACATAGCTGGCAGAATTCTGGATATGTTCAAGAAGATACAGAAGCAAATTAATGAAATTTAGCCAGCTGGTTACTCTTTCACATTTCTAATATTGGTTCTTGACCTAGTCACGTGCAAAGCCTTTCTATTGAGATACATTTATACTTGTATACGCCAAGTAGAAAGATCTAATAATAAAATGGCCATGTTGTTTTCAAACATAATTATTTGGGAACTTTTTTCAACATAACATTTGTATGTTTTAGAGGCATATACATTGAGTCAAAACTTCAGATAAGCAAATAACAATAATAACAAAACGTGCTTGATAAACTGCTCCAATTATGTCAAGAGTAGCTAGTGAAATAGCTAAGTTTAGAAAACTGTCTGAAACTACATTCCTTTTGATCCTGTCTTATGCTAAAGCCAGAAAACCTGTGGAAAATTGTTATCACTGCTAAATTGTCTATGAAACACTGGCCCTGTTGAAAATGGCTGTGTGCATTTTATTAAAAATAAAAAAAATAATAATAATAAAGGGAGAAATGTGGGATCCACATATAAATCAAGTATAAAAATCAAACGAATATTCATATTTGACCTGATTGTTTATAGTTCATAATGAGTGATCAAAACCGAAAGTTTCTGTGATAACTGCCCTTGTACTGTTCACCATGTAAGAACTTTTTCACTATGTAAGAATTTGTTCACCATGTAAGAACTTGTTCGTTATGCTTCAGAAGATTGGAGACTGATGAGAATTAGGCTTGAGATGGATTAATGATTGTGCATTGAGCATTGACTCCCCTATACAGAATTTTATTGTTGTTAACAACCATTTGATCAATAAATATGAGAGATGCCCTCTCAAAAAAAAAAAAGAAAGAAAGAAAAAAGAAAATGGCTGTGTGGTGGATCTGGGCCCAATCTACTAGTGACAGGTAACAGTCATCACCCAATTCTGAGCCAGGAAAAGACCAAGATCACTTTTTTAAGAAAATATAATCCTCTAATAATAGTTTAAATAAGCAGGATAGTTTTGAAGTACACTTTTGATTTATTTCTCAGTTAGGTAGTCTAAGATTTATTTCCAGACAATGTGGCATATTAAAATAGCTATTTTTCTCCTAGCTTAATAAATATTTGTTGAATTTGTTGAATGGATATATTTCACTTGTTTCTGTAGACTTCCAAGTACCTCATATGGGTTTTTGCATATGACTGGGGACATATCAGCAGTGGTTGAACTAAATTGGTATGGGGTCATTCTGTCTCCCACCCTTTCCCCCTTTCCCATTTCCCCTCTGGTCCATCCCCTCCTTGTTATTCTCCATCTCTTTTTTTCATCCCCTCACTCCTATTTTTTTAAAGAATATATTATTTTTCCAAAGCTAGACTGCTAATTATCCTAACATTTAATTTCTTGTGATTTTTCCAGCAGTTTCCCAGGATCAGTACATGTCATGCTGGGCAATTTTTAGGAAAATGTCAGCCTTATAAAGCTCAGCTTTATAGAAATCTTATAAACTATATAAAGCTTTATATAAGTCTTTACATATATTTTAGAGTTAAACAATGCAATTACATAATCTTTGTGTAAATCTTTAGAGTGAAGATTTTGATTCAGGAAGATTAAGATTATTGATAGAAATGAGCTGTCATGGCCAATTTTCAGCTCATTTGGCAGCTTAACGCTATCAGCAGAGTAAACAGCTGTGTTGACCAGGCCAGTTACATCTGCTCTCCTGCTACATATCCAGAAGTTCATTAGGAGAATGTAGAAAACTCGTTGCTGCTTAGCCAGTAGAGGGGTTGGTATAGGCATTATTCCATGTCACATATCACCTGCCTGGTGACAACATGAGTTGCTAGATATGTTCTACTTGTGTTCTTAGATATGTTTTGAGACAGCTGACTTGTGCAAATCTCACAAGAGAAAGCATTTGCATCCTTACAGACTCATGGCCAAGATACAAACAAATTCAATAAATAGTTGTGGGTTGAGTGACTGAATAGGATTTAAAAGGCATGTTCACTAGAGAGTTTAGAAGAAATAGAAATGTTTTGAACTGAACTCGCAATGTCTACTGTTTGTGCTTTTTCTTCTATTTTGTTCTTTTCATCTATGAACTTGATGATTCTGCAGATAATAATATTCCTGTTCACAGTGCTTTATAATTTATATATATATTATATAGTTTATATCATATCCTCTTATTTTCTACTGTAATATTCATTAAAGCCATATGAGGAGAGGTGCTATTTCACATAAAGAACATCCAGATATGAGGTTTATGTGTTCTACTAAAAGTTCTATAAGGAACTTTGGCTATTTGGTATCACAAGACCTCAAGAATTTTCATTGTAGGATATGTGTGTGTGTATATATATATATTTTTAATATATTTTTAATATATTTTTAATAATAATAATATAATATATAATATATATATATTTTTTTAAAAATCTTATTTATCTTTCATAAAAAAAACCTTTAAGGTTTATTCTCCCCAACAGACAGGGTGTAATAGTGAGAAAGGTATGATTTGGAGTTTCAAATCCTGGTTCTATTATATATTACCAGTGTGATCTTGGGTTACTTATTAATTTCACTGAGTCTCATTTTCTCATCTAATAATCATGACAATTATTCATTTCATTTAGGACCAGACAAAATAACATAGATAATGTGCCTGGGATGCAATAGGCATCAGTAGAGTCAGTTTCCTATCAGGATGACTCTGTACCAACGCATCTAGGCTGTCTTTCCCAATTGTTAACCAGATAACAATACTGTCTGTGGCCTTTCGGAAACAGAAAAGTAGCTGGTACATGCCAAAATCAAACCTGGAGCTCTGACCTCATGAGCAAGCAGTAAAGAAGCCTCGTAAGTTGCCAACTTTGAATGGCTCATCATTTGGATCATTGAGGTTAGTCTTGGGGCTCATGTATCTTCCTCATGTCTCCGGAAACTGGGGTGCACTGAGACCCCTCTAAACGTTCAGATCTAGCTCTGGCAAAATTGTGCCTCTGTCCACTCACCTAGTGCAAATGGAACAAACATAAGCCATTAAATGAGTCAAAAAACAAATGGAACACAATAGATTCTATCTTGAGTATTGACATGTTGATTAAAAACTCTCACATTGAGGGAGGAGATTTGATTGTGGAAAGAACTGACATAAATTTTTTGGAAGAAAGTTTAATAGAAAATTTTTTCTTAAAATTTACTGATGGCCATGAGGAGTTACCAGTGAAGTCCAACCATCAGTGGAAATATAAGTGGTACTACTGAGTGATGGGATTATGTGATTTTTCATTTTGCTTCTTTGTGATTCTCTGTATTTTCTTAAAAAAAAAAATGAGGTGGGGAAGTCAATCAATCAGCCTATCAACCAATCAATACAGAGGGGAAAGAAATACTGTTTTGAAAATGCTTTTGAGATAGAATGAAAATACCTTCACTTACTTCTTAGGAATTGCTTTTGATGGAGAGCAAGTACTTTTGTCCATCGATATTCTGAGGCTTTTCTGCTTGGAAGTTAGATTTTCTTTTCCTGAAGCAGCTCTTTATGCCCATCCATAGATCTCATTAGCACAGTTTTTAGGATTCATCTGCAGCTGGCTTTCCCTGTTTTACTTTTGAATGGGTAGCTTATTTCTTTCCAGCAATTCTATATTTTTATGATTGACCTAAAATGAGTGCAGATGTGGTAAGCACATACTGAAAATTGTTGAATATTATTTTCACCCTGAAGAAAGCAGTTTCAGATTATGTGAATTCTTGATTTCACAGTGGGTTCCAAAACTGGTTCTGTTGCCAGTGATAACAGAAACCAGGGAGAGACCTTGGGAGGTAAACCACAAATTTACTTAGTTTCCAAGAATTGATGACCTCATGTGTTCCTTAGTGTGTGATTTTGTGAAATGTAGAGATGTAAAATGAAGTTTTGATTTTCAAAATTGGTACTAGGAGCTAAATCATAATGTATGGTATTTCCCTATATTTTTTTCTGCATTTTTTAGTGCATACTTGTAGAAATCAACTCCTGTTATTTGCTTATTTACACAAAGATGGTCTCTCTGCTTCAATTCTAAATTATGAATTTTTGTTTGGTTCTTCCTAATACCTTTCTGTTGCTGTATGTGTATTGAAGAGGCATTAAACTGAGAATCAAAAATCAGCTTTTTCACTCTTGTTTTGTGAAACAAATGTATATTGCAAATATGTAACTGCCAAAAAACAGGATGCTATCTTCTAGTAACTCTTACACAAAATTGTTGATCATATTTCTCATAAATTGTCTTTCAATACTTACAGAAAACATGTCATTAAATAGAGTTAGCTTGACTTTCTTTTGTCTGGGGCCTAAAGCTATACCTTTCAGAGGTTCTTAGAAAGTTTTCATGTTTCCACAGATTTAAAAATTTTTTTAACATGGGGAAATTAATGACTTCTTTCTTTACAAAATATAGTCAAGGAATTTATTGATTTAGTATATTTCTTTATATCTCTAGACATCCAAGAACTAGATTAATGTATTCATTAATTCACTTAGTTAGTGAAAAAATATGTTTAGTGTCTACTACACACCAGGTACTTTGTCAGGGATCAGGGATACAGTGATCAATTAGCAGAAGGACAAATAAGCAATTACATAAGAGCACATAGGAGGTCGAACCTAGATTTGGAGGTCAGAAAAGGGGTTTTAAAAGGAGGGATATCTGAAAAATGATTGAAAGTTGCCCAACTCTTCATATTGTTGAGAAAGGGAAAGTGACAATATGCATGTGTTCATACATGAAGGAAGAGAAAGAGTGCTAGATAGCCAATGGCTAAAGGCTACATTTGGAATGAGTTAAAATACCAATAAAAGCTGGTAAAAACTTAAACCATGATCATCATTAGGTTCTTAACAAGCTTACTGGCCAGTTCAAAGGTTTGCTTTCTTGGAACACATAAAGAGAATTTAATAATTTCCCCTTAGGAGGAGGAGAAAGTTAATAGACCACTAAAAGGGACTAATTTACCTCCCAGGATTAGATTGCTCAGAGTTAAAGTAGGGCAATTAAGATGCAGATGCCATATTTAAAAGCTAGAAGGTATACTCAGTGCAATTCTAAAAGATGAAAATCTTCAGAAAGCACTAGAATTTGTCCAGTGCATTCAAGCTTTAATTTCTCAAGAATCTCATACCTTAGTTTCAGGTAAAAAGAAAAGGAAGCAAGTCATGTCTATTCTGTTTTTCACTGTCAGGCACACTCTGCAGTGTATTAGCTTGTTTGCTTTGGCTAGCACAAGGATCAGATTCATGTTGTAAGAGGAAAACCAGATGATCATTTTGAAATACGTCTAAAATTTCTTTTGTCAACTCTACATGATTGAGGCACATTGACTTCATATGAAGAAGCTATATTTTAAGCTAAATTTCTGATCCTTCCTGATTCTTTGCCCTGTTTCCTAACTTTTCATTTGGATTGCTAGGCCATGTCTTTTCTCACGCATCTCTGAGCCCAAGTAGACCTCTAGGTGGCGCTGGTTCTAGACGCCATGATGACCCCTTAGCAGTTTGTAGAAACACCCAATTCAGTTTTAAAAAAAACCTGCTTTTTGTGGGAAGAGTTTCGAATTTCTGTAAGACGTTTAAAGTGCTTAAATTTCAATTCAAAGACTGGTGCATGGGTTAATTTAAGTATTCAAGGGACAGAGGTTGCCTCCAAGTGGTCCTTCAAACGTGGGGTTTTTCATTCATTCAAGAGACGTTTACTGAAGATATATTATGCACTAAGCATTGTTCTGCATATTGTGTAGTGTGGCTAAAAGCGTAGACATATCTTCTGAGTCAGAATTTTAGTATCATGAGACAAATTCCATTGATATTTCAAATACAGCAAAGAATCAGAACCCTGGTTCTACCACTCAGTAACTGTGTGACCTTTAACAGACCTCCCTGAGCTTCAATTCTCATG
The DNA here is from genome assembly GCF_040802235.1 of Manis javanica. Lineage (NCBI taxonomy): Eukaryota > Metazoa > Chordata > Mammalia > Pholidota > Manidae > Manis > Manis javanica. Next base: position 148,552,642 of record NC_133158.1, read on the forward strand.
TTCTTCAACTGTCTCAACACCTACTTTCACCACTGGATTGGAAAAGACTGGGTGATAAGCTAAGCAGAGGGGTGAGATGCTTTGTGAGCTCTGTCTGATCTCTCCCTCTTCACCTGCCAGCCAGTGGGCAGCCTAGAATATTCCCCCTGGGAGTCACTTCATTAATTTGTACTGTTAACATCAGGTGTAACCTTTAACATGACTTCCTCCAGAGCCTTCTTTGACATCTTCTGCAACGGGATGCCCTGCTACACGTTCTAGGATGACCTGTACCATCTCAACTATAGACTTTATCATGACTTAGCATGGTTGGTAGCTCTTTACTCTATCATCTACCTCCTGCTAGAGTCTAAGCTTCAAGAGGTGCAGTTCTGTGTGTTCTGCTTTCTGGTATAGCCCCAATGTTTAACAGAGTCTATCATTGTTGAATAAATGCATGAATGAATGTCTGTATCCTTACAGGCCTGTTAAAAAGGGGTTTGCAAAGCAGTCCAGAAGAGAGCATGCTTTGTCTATATTAGTTGCTGTGTGCTCATACCCATGCAGTTTCACTGAAGTCTCAAAACCACACTAAGTGGCAGAAATTATAGGTATTTAGATTCTTGTCTGCTGATGAAAAGGAGGTTCAGAGAGTAAAGTAATGTGTGTTTGTCTGGCTAGGAAGTGAGAGCATCAAACTCCGCTCAGTTTGATGCTGAATCCTTTGTTCTTTCCATTAAACCATGGCATTTCTTAGCAGTGAGAAATGTCTGTAACTTATAATAATGGTAACTGGGATGAGAGTCACCTAGAATTTGATCTTTGTGGGGCCTGATTTACTTTTCATTTTTATCTGCTGCTGTGCTCTTATCAAATAAAGATAAACAGCAGCTGCTATTGGTGCTGTTGATTGAGATTTCTGTTTGTAAATGAAATCTTGGGCATCTGCTCTCACCTGTTATGTTTTAGTGTGAAAAGGAAATGTATTTTGTTTTTTTAATTTTTTTCAAGGTAATGCATTCATGCAGTAAAAATGCAAGCAATACAAAAAAATATTTCTTTTTTTAACACACGGTAGCATACTGTGGTTGTCTGTGTACTTTGCCTTAGTCACTGAATAATATATCTTTAAAATTATTCCATGTTGGTACACAAAAATACACATTTCATTATTTTTGTGATTACATATAATTTTATGTTATTTGTAACACATAATTGGTAGGTTTACTAATATGATAACCCCAGAAAAAGTAATCTAACATCAGAAGTTACAAAGTGTATCTGGTGAGCACAAGACTAATTGTTATTTCAACAAATACAGGTTAAATCAAGCAATGTGACTTACAAAAATGGAATTTCCATAGTGTAGGAAAGTACAGTTTATTTTTATATTGAAAGTGATAAAACTATTTAAAAGTTCCATTATTTTATTGTGAATCATTGTGGTGAAGTATTGCTTACATTCATAGAGCTTTAGAAATAAGGGTGTGACTTTAGGGATGATTTAGTACAGTGGTTTTGAGAACTCTTTTTCTGTGTGTAATTAACTTCATCTTAAAAAATAAGCTTATACAAAGGCATAATAAAGTCTAGTTTATTGAGCACATACTTTGAGCCTGGAATATAATGAGCATTTTACATCATCTTATTGCTTATAATAATTTTATAGGTAGGTCATTATCATATTTATTTTAAAGATGGAAAGTAGAAATGCAAACTCTGATTCTAAATCCTATGCCTCACAACCATGGCACACTATTTTGTCTACTAGATGTAAAATGACTGAATTGCAGAAGTGTTCTTGGAGCCCACACACTTAGCCCCAGGTTTCAACCTTGAAGGTCACTGAAGGGGTTCCTCCAAACCTTCAGGACTTTTCAGAACATGTTTTTGAAATGCTCACAGAGTCCATGCTCATGGTTAATAATCAGCCACTACTCACTAGCACAGCTGTACCAGTTTTGAAAATATTAAAATACTTCTGAATGTTCAGTAAATAATCCTGTGGGACCCAGCTGTTTTCTGAGACATTTTTGTTTTAATGGGCTGGCGTGTGTCCTCCCCAAAATTCATATGTTGAACCTCTAGGACTTCAGAATGTAACAGTATTTGGAGATAAGATCTTTAAAGAGCCAATAAGGTAAATGAGGCCATTAGAGTGAGACCCTAATCCCATCTGACTGAAGTCCTCATGAGAAGAGGAAGAGACACCAGAACACACTCTCTCACTGTCCACACGTGCCCAGAGGAAAGGCCTTGCCATCTGCAAGACAAAGACAGAGGCCTCAGGAAAGACCCAACTTGGTGCCACCTTGATCTCAGCTTCCACCTTCCAGAACTTTAAGAAAATAAACTTCAATTGTTTTAACCTCCAAGTCTGTGGTATTTTGTTAATGGCAGCCCGAGCAGATGAATGAAATAAGGAGTTGAAGCCTGGCACACAGCAGAGGGCCTCCCCGAAGGAACTTACTCTGGCTGGTTACTAGGTAGTCACTCCATGTAAGTGAGTCCTATCAATGGGCAGTTTGCTTGTTTCCAATAAACTGCACTGCTGTGAATGTTATTGTACATACGTCTATATGTTCATTTGAGGGTTATACTTTATTATATATTAATTTTGAGGGATGAAATTGCTGGGTTGGTTAATTTAGAAAACAACTACATGTATCTGAACATTCCTCATGAGATACTTTAAAAAAATTAATCTGGGCATAGCACACATAATGTGGAGGGGCTTGGGGAAGGCAGTACAGCACAGAGAAGACAAGTAGTGATCCAGTAGCATCTTACTATGCTGATGGATAGTAATTGCAATGGGGTGAGGGGGTGACTTGATAATAGGGGTGAATGTAGTAACCACAATGTTGCTCATGTGAAACCTTTGTAAGATTGTATATCAGTGATACCTTAAGAAAAATAAAAAATAAAAAAAATTAATCTGGGCAAAGTTACATTTGTAGAAGACACTAGTGTATTGGTTGACTCATTCTAGCTTCTTAATATTAACAGCTGTCTTGCTTTTGAGGGAAAAGAAGTTTCAAAGTAGAAAATACTTCAGATGCATTGAGGAGAAGCAGTTTGAAATATTCCATTACCTGATAAATGAAGCCCAAAGCCACAAAAAGAGGAAATGTCTGGGCAGCCCTGACAGTGGCTTTGGGCGTGAGCAAGGCCACAGGGCACCACTGCTGAGAACAGAGGCTAAAAAGGATGCCTTTTCCCTCAGGCATCCTTTGCCCAGAAAACTTATCCATGATGACAGTTTATATTATGTTCATTCTTCAGGAATAATTACTGTGCCTCTATGTAGGTTTCTCATTCCAAAGACACAGGATCATTCATCATATCAAAGTGGTATGGTTTTGCCAGATGCAAATGGTATTCAATACACACATTCATCAATTTTGACTAGTGCTTAAATAAAATCATAAGGATATATATCTGTGGAAAATACTAGTGGGCTCTGAGCATATTTTAAAAATTGTCCAGACAGATATATGGTTCTTTTAATTACTTTAAAAATTTAGAATAAAACAGCTTTTGCAAGAGCTAGTTCTTCTTGAATACAAGTTTAAAAAGGCCAGAAATCCTAAAACTTGAGTGTACATCACAATCACCTGGAGGGATTGTTAAAACACAGATTACTGGGCTACACCCCAAAATTTTAGACTCAGCAAGTCTACAGTGGGACCATGATTCTGCATTTCTAACAAGTTCTCAGGCAGTGCTGATGCCCCTGGTCTGGAAAGCACACTTTGAAGATTGCTGTTCTTGACAAGTCTTACAAGATGTAAGTCACATATGAATCACCTAGGGGTCCTTTTTGAATGCAGATTTGGATCCAGAAGGGCTCAAACTTCTGCATTTTGACAAGCTCCCAGGTACTGCTGCTGATCCTCATCTGTGGACCACACTTTGAGCATCATTTTCTATAATGTAGAGCACATTTTAGTTGGTTGACAATTTAGGCATTTCCTGATTAAAAGATAAAATTATTAAAGAAATGTGCAGACTTCACCCACTCCTTCCCAGTTTTGCTGTCAAATGTCAACAGACACTTTGATACTGATTGCCAGGCCTTTTACTGTAACTTGGCCTGTGGTCCTCTTACCCAGAAAACTTCATCAATCTGACCCATTCTTTACATATCCCAATTTGGCTGATGTCTAGTTTGATAGGTTGTCAACTCCACATCAGCAAATAGAAACTGTGTGGAACATTTTTGGTCATTGAGACTATACAGATGCAGAAACTGAAGTTTAGAGTAGATAAGTAATTACCCAAGACATGAAGCCCAGGGCAAGTATGTTATTCCCTCTTACACTGCTTAGAAGATGGTATATGGTGCTGTGAATTCTAAAGGCTGTGAATGGGTGGGAAGAAAAAACCCTGATGGTCTGGTGATGGTGACTGCATTCTAGGAATAAGGTGTGGTCTTGCTAGAAGCTGGTGGTCCCAAGTGGGGCAATTACTGACATACCTAACTTCTCTAGCTCAGAGCTTTGGGTTAAGAAATTAGAAGTCCCTCAGTTTCCAAGTCAACAGGCAAAGTCTCAAGAAAGGACTTCAGACTTTAGTCATCAGATTCCAGGATTCATTCCTCTGTCTTTTATATTCACATTAGTTTACATCAGTTCATATTGGGATCATTACGTTCTGGGAAATGGAATCACAGAACTACAGAGTCTCAGAGTTGAGAAGAACCTTAAGAATTACCCAAGGCTTTTCTTCTCTGAGACTGTGACTCAGCACTAATAAAACTCACAGGGGATAGGTTTATAACCCATCTCTAAGCTTACATTTGCCAGATATCAGAAAATGTACATCCAAAATATGAGGATCCTCTGACCAACATTAAGAAATCCCAGAAACCAAGTAAGAAGTTTTGTGAGCATGGAATCAATTAGAGCTGGAGGAAATGAGAAGTTTTATGAGAAACTTCGCCCAAACGTGGAAGAATCTGACAAGTAACTTTCTCCCCTATTAATATTGCAATTGTTACCTCTAGATTTTCTGTGCTAGCTTTAGATTCAAGTATTCTATCTGTTGTACCCAGGTCTCCTTCTCAAATTGCATGTCACAAAATTTTGGATTGGAAAAACTATAGTCGATATAATTAGAGAGTTAACCTTCCGTGGAGGTGGCATCTCTTTGAACCAGAGTGTCTGTATTTGTTCCCTGGAGAGGGCGGAAGGCCAATGATGGATTCTGTCTGCTCAGCTACCCTGGCTCTTGTCTCTGTGCTGACAGCCCCATTCTCCTTGAATCCTCAAGCTTCATAGTCAAAACACTTGCAGGCTTTCTGAGCCTCATGCCATATATGAGCTCACAGGATTTTTCTTTCTTTCTTTTTTTTTTTATGGTGGGGATCCTGAGTGGGGCTCAGAAAGAAGGTTAGCCTGTGTTGCAAAGAAAGCAACATTACAGTTACAACACTTCAGTTCTTTAATTTTTTTTTTTTGCTTTGAAACACCATGGATAAGTCACTTAACTTCTTATGAATTAAAACAGACTAGTAAGATTTAAAAAACCCGTGGCCATTCCCCAAATCTCAGAGTCTCTGCAGATCCCCTGCTTTTGTTATCTCTCCTAAAACTGTGCAACAAAACTGTGTAACCACACTCTAGGCAGATATTAATATGTTCAAGCTTAATACTTTCCTATGCATATAATGAAAATACAATTATTCATTGTTTATTCACTCTTCAATGGATCATTTATTTGGTGAGCATTTATTGAACACCTACTATGCTATGTACCCACAATGTTAGATACAAGGGACACAAAAAACCAATGTGGCACGGCCCCTGTCCTGCAGGAACTCATTGTCTGTGGGGGAGACAGGCATTCATTTTTTCATTCACTTATTGCAAGAATTTTTTTTCTTTAATTTTACCATGCTCCAGTCACTGTTCTAAGCACTGAAGAGCTTTATAGTAGCAGTGGAGATGGGTGGAGGGTGGTGAGGAACTGTTGAGAGGAAGGACGAAGGAGAAAGACAATAAACAAACTGGATCACATTGGTTAAAAAAAGAAAGGAAGAACCTAAAACATTAAAGCAAAGTAATGGGACAGGATCTTCAGAGGAAACACCGTACTTGGCATTAATAGTGATGAAACTTGAATGATGAGGAAAGTCATATAATAATGTGTAGGAAGAGCATTCCAGGTGGAAATAATCAGTGATAAAAATTCTAAATACACCATTTAAATTTGGAAGCAGGGATAAACAATTTCCAGATAAGCAAAAATTGAGGGAATTTACCACCCACAAACCACCTTCACAGTATATTTCAAAGGGACTGCTCTAGATGGAAGTGCTCCTAGGGCTAAATAGCTGTCACCAGAGAAAATAAAACCACGGTAAAGGAAGGAGGCCAATTAATTACTAAGCAAATGCAAAATTAAATCAGCTACCATGAAGTTGGTCAAGGGATACACAAAGAGTACAGAATATGACACCTAACATATAAAGAGTGGAGAGGAAGAAAAAGAAGGGAGGAAAAAAAAGAACCTTTAGATTGTGTTTGCAATAACACAATAAGCAAGTTAGACTACTAGATAGTAAAGAAGCTGCCCTTAAATGTTTGGTAACCACCAATCTAAAGACTGCAATGGCAATAAGTACATCTCTATCAATAATCACCCTAAATGTAAATGGTCTGAATGCACCAATCAAAAGACATAGAGATGCTGAATGGATGAAAGAAGAAGACCCATCTATATGCTGCATACAAGAGATTCACTTCGAACCCAAAGACATACACAGACTAAAAGTTAAGGGATGGAAAAAGATATTTCATGCAACTAATAGGGAAAAAAAGGCAAGGGTTGCAATACTTGTAGCAGACAAAATAGACTTCAAAATAAAGAAAGTAACAAGAGACAAGACACAAAGAAGGACATTACATAATGATAAAAAGGTCAATCCAACAAGAGGATATAACCATTATAAATATCTATGCATCCAACACAGGATCACCTACACATGTGAAACAGATACTAAAAGAATTAAAGGGGGAAGTAAAATGCAATGCATTCATTTTAGGACACTTCAACACACCACTCACTCCAAAAGACAGATAAACCAGACAGAAAATCAGTAAAGAGACAGAGGCACTGAACAATACATCAAAACAGATGGACCTAATGGACATCTATAGAACACACCACACCAAAGCAGTAGGATACCCATTCTTCTCAGGTGAACATGGAACATTTTTCAGAATAGATCACATAGGACACAAAAAGAGCCTCAATAAATTAAAAAAGATAGAAATTGTGCCAACCAGCTTCTCAGACCACAGTGGTATGAAACTAGATATAAATTATGCAAAGAAAACAAACAAGCTCATAGACACATGGAGGCTTAACAACATGCTCCTAAATAATCAATGGATCAATAACCAAATAAAAACAGAGATCAAGAAATATATGGAGACAAATGACAATAACTCAACACCCCAACTTCTGTGGGACACAGTGAATGCAGTTCTAAGAGGAAGGTATATACCTCAATAAAGAACAATTCCAAATGAACAGTCTAAACTCACAATTAATGAAACTGAAAATATAAGAACAAATGATGCCCAAAGTCAGTAGAAAGAGGGACATAATAAAGATCAGACTGGAAATAAGTAAAATTGAGAAGAATAAAATAGAAAGAAACAATGAATCCAGAAAAAAAGTCTTCACACAGAAATAGAATCAGAAATGAGAAAGGAAAAATCACTGTGAACACCACAGAAATACAAAGAGTTATTAGAGAATACTGTGAAAAATCACATACCAACAAATTAGATAACCTAGAAGAAATGGACAACTTTCTAGAAAAATACAACCTTCCAAGGCTGAGCCAGGAAGAAACAGAAAATCTGAACAGACCAATTACCAGCAATGAAATTGAACTGGTAATTTAAAAAACTACCTAAGAACAAAACCCGTGGACCAAATGGCTTCACTGTTGGATTTTATCAAACATTTAGAGATCTAATATCCATCCTCCTTAAAGTTTTCCAAAAAATAGAAGTGGAGGGAATACTTCCAAACTCATTCTATGAGGTCAGCATCACTCTAATACTAAAATCAAGGAAAGACACCACACACAAAAAAAGAAAAGTACAGACCAATATCCCTGATGAAAACAGATGTAAAAGCCCACAATAAAATATTAGCAAACTAAATTAAAAAATACATAAAAAAATTATACATCATGATCTAGTGGGATTTATTCCAGGGATTCAAGGATGGTACAATATTTGAAAATCCATTAACGTTATACACCACATCAACCAAAAAAAGGACAAAAATCAAATGATCATCTCCATAGATGCTGAAAAAGCATTTGACAAAATTCAACATCCATTCATGATAATAACTCTCAACAAAATGGGTATAGAGGGCAAGTACCTCCACATAACAAAGGACATATAAAACAAACCCACAGCCAACATCATACTTAACAGCTAAAGGTGAAAGCTTTTCCTCAAGGCTCGGGAACAAGATATGGATGTCCACTCTCACCACTTTTATTGAATATAGTTCTGGAGGTCCTAGCCATGGCAATCAGACAACACAAAGAAATAAAGGGCATCCAGACTGGTAAGGAAGAAGTTAAACTGTCATTGTTTGCAGATGACATGATATTGTACATAAAAAACCCAAAGATTCCACTTCAAAACTACTAGAACTAATAAGTGAATTCAGCAAAGTTGTAGGATATAGAATTAATACACATAAGTCTGTTGCATTCCTATATACTAATGATGAACTAGCAGAAGGAGAAATCTGGAAAACAACTCTATTTATAGTTTCATCACAAAGAATAAAATGTGTAGGAATAACCTAACCAAGGAAGTGAAAGACCTATACCTTGAAAACTATAAGACACTCATGAAAGAAATTAAAGAAGACACGAATAAATGGAAATACATCCCATGTTCATGGATAGGAAGAATTACTATTGTCAAAATGACCATATTCAATGCCATCCCTATCAAAATACCAACAGCATTCTTCAAGGAACTAGAGTAAATAGTTCTAAAATTCATATGAAACCACAAAAGACCCTAAATAGCAAAAGCAATCCTGAGATGGAAGAACAAAGCTGGGGGAATTATGCTCCCTAACTTCAAGTCCTACTACAAAGCCACAGTAATCAAAACAATTTGATACTGGCACAAGAACAGACCCACAGATAAATGGAACATAATAGAGAGCCCAGATACAAACCCACACATATATGGCCAATTAATATACAATAAAGAAACCATAGATACACATGGGGGAAATGACAGCCTCTTCAACAACTGGTGTTGACAAAATTGGACAGCTACATGTAAGAGAATGAAACTGTATTACTGTCTAACCCCATACACAAAAGTAAACTCAAAATGTATCAAAGACCTGAAGTCATGAAATCATAAAACTCTTAGAAGAAAACATAGGCAAAAATCTCTTGAATATAAACATGAGCAACTTTTTCTTGAGCACATCTCCTTGGGCAAGGGAAACAAAAGCAAAAATGAACAAATGGGACTAAATCAATCTAAAAAGCTTCTGTATAGCAAAGGACCATCACATCAGCAGAACAAAAAGGCATCCTACAGTATGGGTGAATATATTCATAATGACATATCCAATAAAAGGTTAACATTCAAAATATAAAAAGAACTCACATGCCTCAACACTCAAAAAACAAATAACCCTATTAAAAAATGATCCAATGAACTTAACAGTTTTCCAAAGAAGAAATTTGAATGACAAACACATATGAAAGATCCTCCACATTGCTAATCATCAGGGAAATGCAAATTAAAACCACATTACACATCACTTTACACCAGCTAGGATGGCCAATATCCAAAAGACAAAAAACAACAAATGCTGGTGAGGATACAGAGAAAGGGGAACCCTCCTGCACTGTTGGTGGGAATGTAGTTCAACCATTGTGGAGAACAATATGGAGGTTCCTCAGAAAACTAAAAATAGAAATACTGTTTGACCCAGGAATTCCACTCCTAGGAATTTACCCAAAGGAAACAAGATCCCTGATTCAAAAAGACGTGTGTACCCCTATGTTTCTTGTAGCACTATTTACAATAGTCAAGATATGGAAGCAACCTAAGTGTCCATCAGTGGATGACAGGATAAAGAAGATGTGGTTTATATACCTAGTGTAATATTATTCAGCCATAAAAACAAAACAAATCCTACCATTTGCGACAACATGGATGGAGCTAGAGGAAAGAAACCAGGTGGAGAAAGACAAGTACCAAATGATTTCACTCCTTTGTGGAGTATAACAACAAAGCAAAACTGAAGGAACAAAACAGCAGCAGACTCACAGACTCCAAGAAGGGACTAGTAGTTACTAAAGAGAAGGAGTTGGAAAGGGAGAAGGGGATTAAGGGGCATTATAGTTAGCACTCACAATGTAGGTGGATCACCAGGAAGGCAGTACAGTACAGAGAAAACAAGTAATGACTCTTCAACATTTTACTACACTGATAGACAGTGACTGCAATGGGGTGAGGGATGGGCGGTGGGGGGACTTGATAATATGCATAAATGTTGAAACCACAATGTTGTTCATGTAAAACCTTCATAAGATTGTATATCAATGATAACTTAATTGAAAAAAAAAAAAGGTCCTAAGTCCAGAAGAAATGCCATGTATTCCAAGTCCAGAGAGCCTGAAGGTAATGACACAGGAAGAGATAAGAAATAGAAGATAAGACAGTATAAACTACTTTGGAAAGATGGGCAGGTGTAACACAAGAAAGTAAGAGAGTGTGGGACTCAGGTATGGGAGTTTTCAAAGAGGAGGTAGTTTTTGCTGAGTCTTTAAGAGTGGAGCCTGTAATCACTCATCTAGGGTGCTCTGAGACTCTTGCCTGAGGAGTTTGGAGCAAATGGGTGAGAAGCAAGCTGGTAGGGGACTGGAGGTGGTAGTTGGGGCAACACTGCGTAAAGCCATCTTATAATTTTATGCATTCCCATTGATAAAAATGTCCAAAAATAATTTACATGTGTAGAGATTTAACTTTCTAATAATTTTTACACAGATGTATTTTGGCTTAGCCCTTTTCTACATAATCACAAATTCCAACCAGTAAAGTCCGTATGAATTAGATTTTCATATAGTCACACCCTTTTGGTAAGGAAATTGAGTTTTATGCCAAAAATGCTTTTTCCTTATCAAGCCTATTATTTTACATGTCTTTTTTTAATATGAATATTTATGTGTGTGCGTTGTGCATTGTTTTCTTTTTTGGAAATGTTTAGGGATAAGGAAAAATGTGAATTTATTCACTTTGATTGTTTCTGATAAGGACCGGGGGTCCTCTAGAAATGTTATTTACTTTGTGGGTAGAAATAATGTAATGATATTAACACTTGAAAATAAAACAGAATTTAATACAATATGGTCTTAAAAAATCAGAAATATTCTTAATGGAAGTGTGTGTGTGATGTGTGTAAGCGAGACAGAGAGAGAGCAAATGATTCTGATATTTTGAAACAACTCATCCAGATGTGCAGTGGGTTTGCATACTACCACTGCCCCAGGATCTTAACTGTTTTTCTTTTTTAGATCCTCAGCACAGCTCAGGCTTTATGGGTAAAAAAATGAAATGTAATGGAATTCATGACATAATGCAACCTTTTCAGTTGTTCAGGCATATAAGTGGAGTATAAGTTATTAAAGTGTAATGGAACTCACGGTATCATCCAGAACAGTCTGATATATTCCAACCTCTCTTTCACATTCTGAGAAAGACGTAATTCTAGATTTAAAAAAAATCCTGCTTGAGTCTGTCCTCACCTTTATAAGTGAAACCAGGAACAAAGCTAGTGTTGTTTGTTGCTGGCTCTGACAAACATAGGGGAGGGCATTGCGAGATAGGTTTTATATTTACTTAAAAATGCATTTATCTATGCTTCCTTGCATCTCTAGGCAGTGCCCTCTAAAACTTTATTTAAACCTGGATGATTTCAAAGCTTGGTATTTTTGAGAATTGCAGGGTTGTTTGTGTTCTTTAAGAAACAAATTACATTTTTATGCATAAGCTAAGGTTAGGAGAGCATATATTTTCTCTCATGTTTTATCTTTTAATTGGAAGATTAGAATAATGATACTTTAAATTGAACCCAGATAGCATTTTTTTACCAGTTTTCTAGAAACCATATTTCTTACTCTATCTTTTCTGTACACATTGAATTCCTTTTAAAATTCCAAATTCACCAAGTTCCCCAGAGGTTCCCTTCACAGGAGATGGAGCATTTTCCAATTAACCCTGTTCAGTGGCTGAACTTGCTCAAAGCAATTTGTCCAAAATTGCACCTGAACTTAATGCGGTGAGCAGGTTACTTTTTAAAATTCACGACACAGTCCAACCTTTTCAGTTGTTCAGGCATATAAATGGAGTGTAAGTTATTGAAGTGTAAGTGGAGTAAAAGATGTGACATATGATGTGACATGATTTGAGGAGAGATGCTGAGAGACACCCTTTCTTTCCCCTTCCCTTTTCTCTCCTCAGGGCTTAAAATTTCTCTGTTAGAAAGACTTTATATCTGGAAGTATGGGAATAGAATACAGATACTCACGTGAGGGTTAAAAGTAAAGCAATGATTATTCTGTGATTCCTCTGGGGAAATGTAGTTATTCAGTTACTGGTTGAGAACTTGGAGATGGGGTAACATTGGCAAGTATTTTATTTATGAGGGTAGTGGAGGAGGAACAGACCCTGAATTTATTGTCCTATTCTCTTAAAATCCAGAATATATGTGAGGGGATGGAGAGCTTTAAAGTGCCAAAGGGATTGTTTAAGTAACTGATAGAGTGATGGGGGCTCCTGACCAACTGGGACTTAATTCTTCCTGAGATTCTCTCTCTGCAGATTGCCTTTTCTGATCTCAGTCCCAGCCTCTTAATGAATGAACTTCTTCCTATCTTCAAGTCCCAGTTCAAATGCTGCTTGTTTCCAAAGTTCTTGTCTGACCTTCATTCCTTTACTCCCCTCTCGATTAGTTAAGTGTTTCTTCTATTTCCAGAGCACCATGCATGCCTCTATTGGCGTTATCTTCCCTTAACAGTGATTTGGTTCTCTCCCTTACCAGATTGTGAGTTCTTCAATGGCTGCTATAGAGTCCTTGATTCTTTGGAGGACCTGGCATAGTTATGCAATAAATGTAGAATAAATGCATTTCAGTGCTGTTCTTGTGTGTTTCTTGACTTAACTCCTCTATTTGAAGATAAACATTGCTAGATCATTTTCCATTTTAATACCTATATGTTTTTTGTAGTTTTTAAAGTATCACCATTATTTTTTTACCCTGAGTTCTTCACAATCTTTATAAAATGGAAACCCTCTTATACAGAGTCTACTATTATATTCATCACTGTCTTCCAGCCCTCTCTGATCAACCTCGCCCCATTCCTCTTCCCGCCTCATTCAGAGCAGGTCACTGATGGCCAGTCCCAGCTGACAGAGGAAGCGCCAGTATCACCTTGAAAACCTTTGCGTTCTAACCCTTTCACTTACTAGGTTCTACCTCCCTCTTCTTTTACGAGAGACTCCTTCTTCAACATGCTTTTCTGCTGCTCATCTATTCTGTATCCATTGAGAGACTATTCCACCGTGTTTCTTTTCTTTCCTGTATCTTGAGCCACCTCAGTGAATCCTTCTCTTCAGCAGGTAAATATATATAAATCTCCTTAAATAAAAACTTTCTCTTAATCACAAGTGTTCCTATATTTCTCTTCTACCTTCACCTTTGTTCAGTAAAATAATAATCATTACTTTCAATCTAAATCTCAGTTTTTATTTACTCCTACACTACTGGGTCATGCAAGATCATTGCCAGAGCTGATGTTCCCTTCTCTCTTTAGTTTCACTTCTGCCCTCTGCTTTGCCTCTATAGTGTGGGCCAGAGCCAATTTTTGAAATGTCTTGATATTTTTTTTGACATCTTCTTGCCCCTTTGTGATTTTCACATGTAACTACAACTAGTCTGTTGAGACAACTTTATTAGCCTCTCCTTTTCCAACTTGCTGCTTCAATGCAGATGTTTTCTGCTCTTGGCTTTCTTCTCTTCTTACTTTTCCCACCCTCCAAGGATAGTTCCTTCATACACACAACATCCACTGCCAACTATGCATCGATATCAAATATCGATGTCTGATCCAGAGAAAACCCTGCCTTCCCAGGTGCCCAGTCTGGGACGTGTGAGTCACCTTGAGTTTTTCCTTTCTCTCATTGATGTAACTAATGCTTTACAGTGGATCAGGGGATGGAAGCCGAAGCTGCATACCTTCCTTCTCTCCTTTCTCCAAAAGGGTGGGTCAGGTTGAAGGGCAGTGCTCTGCACTCCTTTGTGTGGGAGAAACACGACCAGAAACCGATCAGGTGCAGCAGTATTATGCTTGCCCTTGCCCTTGTGAGGAGCATGTACACGGGTGAGGTCTCTGAAGATGTGTTCTTTTCCTCGAAAGCCCAGTGACACTCCCAGGGAGCCCGACTCTTTCAGCCATACGTCTCCTTCCCTGCTTTTTTCTGTTCTGTCCCACTCCTTCCTTTGCCCCCACCCTCTCCACAGGTGTGGCCTTTCTCTGGGTTGGAAAAAGTGTTACACTTTTGGATGGACTTGACAGAAAAGGTCTTCTATTTTGGTTTAATTGTGGATTTCTAAGACTGAATTTGCTTAGTAAGAAAAAAAAAACCTTTTTTGTTTCCTGAAATGTAGATAGTTTATCAAGTATAATTTATTCAGAAAAAAATACAAGTTTCTGAGAACTTAAAGCAAGAGAGCCCACAGGCTGAGCAGGAAACAGCCTTGTGCCAGCAGCACCAGGTCAGGACAGGGCTGAGAACAGCAGGGCCAGGCCTCTGGGCAGGCCCCACCAGAGCCACCGGGAGAGGGCCGCCAACACTGCAGCCCCACTGCGAGCTGATGGTGGTGGCTCCTCCTGTGCTCAGCTGCCCAGGGCCCCACTGTGCGTTCCTGGTCACAGCCAGCACAGCCATTGCCCAGTGAACCCACAGCTGCCAACTAATAGGTAGTTCACAAGACCTCTCTCTTGGCTTTTCAGTCAAAATACTCAGATATAAATAAAGGGGGCCATTTTTACTTTGCTTTGTTTTCTGTGTATGTATTTTCCTCTGGAAAATGGGGAGAGGTAGGTAGCCAAAAACAGGATTCAATTATTCCTGGACTTCTGGTCAATATAATTTTAATGTCAGTATCTCTCCCCTTTCACCATCAGTCACCAACTGTTGTGATTCTACCTCATAACTATTCCAAGAGTCTGTCTCTGTGGTAGAAAATGCATAATATGTCCTCAATTCTTTGTTGCCCTCACATCAAGAGGCACAGTCTATGTCTCTATTCCTTTATTCTGGGCTGAACCTGTGACTTGCTTTGGCTCCCAGAAGAGGCTGACACAACAGTGTGTGCATTCTGACAGGTCCTCCAGGGGCCTTGCACAGTTCTTGAACTCTTAAATCCCTGCCTCTACCATGTGAATGATTTCTGGCCAACCTCCTGGAGGATAAGAGATGACAGGGATCAAAGAAGAGCTGTCACAGCTGAGCCACAAGCCCTCAGATCAGTCAGCTCTCAGCTGACCAGCCAGGTGACCACACGTGCATGAACCAGCCAGCGGAGATCAGTTGACCCTGACTCATCTACAGAATTGCAGCTATGCTTAGAACAAACTGATGACCTGTAGAATCGTAAATTAATTCCAGGTTTCTCAGCCTCAGCACCATCGACATTCGGACTGGGTGGTTCTTAGGGGCTGTCCTGTGCACAGTGGGACATTTAATAGCATCCCAGGCCTTGACTCAGTCATGCCAGTAGCACTGCTCCTCACTGTGGTAATGAAAAATATCTTCAGATGCTGCCAAATGCCCATTGATGGTGGGGAGGTGGGGAGATATCACCCCCAACTCCCAGTTAAGAACCAGTAAGCTAAATAAATGGTTGTTGCTTTAAGCCTCTGAGTTTTGGGTGACCTGTTATACAGAAAAAGCTAGAAAAATACAGCTCCTTTCTTTCTAGCTTCACTGCCATTGTTTTAGGTCAGGCTCTGATCCCTTTGTTTTGCCTAAATTATTGCCTAATATGCTGCTTAATCTGGCTTTCCACTTCCTGCGCTTTGTTCTTTTAATCCATCCCACACATTTCCAGCAGTGGTTAAACAAATAAACTTACAAACACAAATCTGATCATATCAAGTCATACTTAAATAAACCTTACTGGTATCTCATTGCCTATGTGGTAAAACTCCAAACTCCTGGCATGCAAGTCCTCCATCATCTGGATTCTCCTCTGCTACAAATTTGATTTCCTACCTCTCCCTCATTCACTACTTGTTTTTCAGTGTCACCACATTATTTGCTGTTGTGGAAAGTATGTTATCTTTTCATGCTTTTGTACCTGAGAGCTGAATTCAAGTAATTAGAACCTTCTTTCTACCACATGTGTTCTGAAGGATCTCATAATATCTTATAATACAGAGCTAATTGTTTCCTGCTAGGCTCCTAGTTTTTTTTTAACATATCTTAGATTATGCACAAATATTTATATATAATATATATATGTATATATTTACACATATAAATCACATACATAGAAACCCTGATGAGATTAGAACTCAAATTTCATTATTTTAAAAGGAATTTTGAGGAGGTTCATGGGTACCCTTAAAAAGTATTTTATTAACTTTAAAGCTCTTAAGAATATATCCCAGTAGATACTTATTTTATTAGGCATTCATTATGCTATTGTACCTTGATTTGATAAAAACAACCCAAATTCTTCCTAGAAAATCACCTTTCCTCCACTGTATGCAAGATCAATAGCACAATCAATCAAGGTATCTTGTCCCTTCCCAGCTAAATGTGACTTAAACAAGGCAATACGGATGCTGACAATGCAAAATTCTAAAAATTAGGTGGTGCTTCCTCATCTTATGATAGCTGATTAGCTCCTGCACCTTGTTCCTGATGCCCTAAATCTTACTGTTTTTCAAGCTTCTCTTTGGTTCTATAAGCTACCTATGATCCTCCTAATACATTCCTTTTCTGCTTTTATTATTTGGACTTGTTTTCTGTTACTTGCAACCAAACAACCCTAAGTGATATCTAAGGCTCCCTACTCTTTTATTCACACAATGAAACATAATTAAAATGTAAGTAAAACAAGAATGAATAACTATAAGCAATGTGTCTTTTATGACCTTAGATGCATTAACAAAGCCTCCATTGCTTTTCAAGTGAAAGTTGGTTTTTATTGCTTTGAAAGATATCCCAAATACAAATTAATCATAAAATTCCATGCCAAGCTGACTCTTCTTCTGGTCCAAGGAAGAGTTGGACTGCCATGAAAAACAAGTAATTCTATAGTGTTGACATTAATGGGTCTAGAAGTCCCTAACCATGATACATGCCAGATATTTGGTGTGTATTACATGTTGATCATTTAAGTGAATATATATATAAGCTAAATCTGGTTATTTGGTATTTTGTAGGAATCATTCTTTCCTTGATCTTTTGGAATAATGCCAATAGTATTGTTTCTTTAAGGACTGGGGAAAATAGTACTGACTGACATTCTCTCAGAAGAACAAAGACCTAGTATAAGGTTTTCCTTTGGCCAGCTGTTATCATACAGTGGGTGTTTCTGACTTTTTTGAAAGAGGAAATAGTAACTTATTTATCATTTTAATACATGAACTTAGCCCTTAATATACATTCTTTTTTTCCTGTTAAGAAAAGCTCCTTGAAAGTCTGTTCCCAATGATATAATTGCTCTAATCTTATGTTTACTTTTAAATAATAATATTGCATTAATTTGCAGATATTTTGTAAGATATTCCTCTCCCTTAATCAATGTGCATTTCCCCTAAGCCAGTCCGTTTAATGAAAGTCTATTATATCTTTGCCATACATATATTTTCTAGGTGCTCTAAGAATTTATGAACTATTAGTATGTGCCAGAAGTGGGGAATCAGGTAATTCAGACATTATTTTTGTTTTTTTACTTCTGTTTTATACTCACAGATACACACAGAAGCAATGTGTAAATTTTCTTCCTCTGGTCTACAGCGGGACTCTACCAGACTGGTGTAGGTTTTTTGCCTAGAGACACAAGGAAGGACGTCCTCTTGAGGTAGTTATTAGTGCTGTTCACCTATTATTTCCTATTATCTCCTTTTTCTCGGCACCTGGGATTATACTTCAATTGACTAAGTGGTTGGTTATGGCTAATGAGTTGTGAGCAGAAGTAATGTGTGTTACTTACAGGAAATTTACTTAATAGCCAATGTGGGAAATTTCAAAATTCTCTTCTCAAGTGTGAGGTGGTAGGGGCTCCATCAGTGAGATGCACGGCCTCCCGGGGTGGGTACTGTGAGCGGATTAGGGGGATAAGTGGATTGGACAAGAAGCAAAGCTCCACTGTTTTAATCCAATAAGACTGTTGTTATTAGAGCATAACGTGGCCCTTCCTGCCTGGTGTACCTCTCTGTTTCCCGACACCAATTTTGAAATCTCTACTTTCTCTCCTAATAATAAACTACATTGGCCAAGCAAGAGAAAAAGCAGAAGCCCCCACTGCCTCTCTAGAAACCTAGCCTGCACCTTGGCGCTCCAAGTTTTTGAAAGTGTGCATAGCCTTCCTGTCTTCCTTCCTATCCCCGTCCACAGGCCCAGAAATCTGAAAGCTTGAAAATGTCTTAGACAAATCCCCATCATACAAAGCTCCACTCTTGAAAGGTAGAATGGAGAAAAAAAATCTACCTTCACCCACCATGAGATTTATTTATATCATTTAATATTCTTCTTTTCACCTAATTTTCTAATACTCTAATCTATTTTGTGTCTTCTTACAAAAGGATAGGAGAGAATAGTATTTGTCAACCTTTCTGACCCCCAGATTTGATAAATACTCTTTCTTTCTCCTTGGGCCCTTACATCTCTATCTCTGTGAGTTTGATCTTGATGTTTGACATGTCCTTATCCTGGACAGGGTGGGAGTAAGATGGACCTGGGGACACAACACATGCTTTCCTCAACATTTTCTACTTCCATCATACATCATGCTGATTTTTAAAAAGTTGTTCTTAGAATTGGTCCCCAGAGTAACACTCTTCTGATTGTGTTTAAGAGGTCTAGAGTGCAATAACCTATGTTTTGTGATTCCAGAGGGGTTATACATTTGGAAATTGACAGGAGGGCTAAAGAAAGCTTCTTTCTTCTATTCTTTCCATTTTGCCTGAGCTAAGTGGTGCAACAGAGGCCAGTGAAAACAGGGGAGCAGAAGGGAAAGGGGATGGTTATGGGTCACAGGTAGTGAATGCAACACAAATCAGTACAAAGTCTGCAGTTTAATAGTTTGCACTGGCCCACTGGCAGAACTGAAATATTTTTATTTTGAAAATTCAGGTTGAAGTCCATTTTTTTTTAAAGCATAGTGATACTGGGGAGAAGTAAATTTTTTCAGGACATTTTTTTCCTTTATAGGTTTTTTCTTTTCCTTAAAAAATTTTTAACCTATCCTTTGACTCATGCTTAGTAAGTTTTTTTTAAATAGAAAAGGGTGGTGTACAAATAAAATTAAATAGCTCATGTATCTGTGATGGACCAGTTGAACTACTGGGAGTGTTCTGTTGAAAAACATTCCAAGACGGGTTTGACCCAATGATGACTGACAGCCATGGGAGCCCAGGGCTGGGGGCTCTAGACTTGTCATCTGTGTTCTAGAAACTATCTGAAGGATAATCTCTTATATTCTTGTACATAAAGGAAGAAAAGGGGGTATACTCTGTTCTCAAAATACAGCTGTCCATTTTTCACTTTAACAACTTCAGAGAAAGGGTTAAATTGGACATTTTCATCTCTCACAGTATTTTTTTCAGTACAGAATTTCTGAAAGCTGAGCTAGAAGGTGACATTGTGTAGTATACTGTTTTGAAGCTTTTTCAGGAGAGTTTTGTTTGCTTGTTTGTTTTTACCAAAACCTCACAGAGATTGACAGTACAAAACAAGTAACAGCTATTTTGTTTAAAGATGAAGGAGGGATCCAAGACCCGAATTCCTCAGACCCCTCCCACTTGCCCTTTGGCACAGTTGAGAATCCAGGGCTTTATCAAATGCAACTGGAAACTCCAGGAGTGACAATTGAGCCAGACAGACTTAGATTTGAATCCCTTGCTGGCTTCCTAGCTATGTAAACCTTGGGCAAGTCGTTAGCTCATCTAAGCTCTGTTTTCTTTATGGTTAAATAGAGGTAACAGCCCTTACCTTACAAAGTTGTGAGATTACACAGCATAGATGCTCAACAAAGATTATTTCTATTTTCTCTCCTGCTTGAAGCTAGATGTAATGTCACACATCAAATTCTTTATAACAATGCTTAAAAGTAACTTGTTACCATTCTCCTTCAAGTATTTCTAGACTATGTATTTTTCTTCAGCTTTTCTTTGTTGCCCAAATCAGCCTTTTTTTCTTTTTCTTCTTTGCATTCATTTGGTGAAGCAGTGGATAAAATACATATTCTATATATTGTCAAATTCTCATTAATGACACCATCTTACTTTTACTAATTCAAATAACAAGTTTTAGAACTACACTGTTGGGTATAATTTATCATCCTTATTCATTTAATAAATGGTGTTTGATATAACTTCTAAATTGCTTCATGTGCATTTGATAATTTTCCTCTTCTTAAATGATTTGTTCAAAATTTCTCTTTTGTATACATTACTTCCATGAGTTTCAAGGTTATACATTGTTACATCATGTGTACATGTGATCGTGATGTGAAGAAAGGATCAATGAAAATATGAAATTATAACTTAGAGTACTTTCCCCTATACAAACTAGCCCAGTGAATAAATTGGATGTTGTTGGTGAAGTCTGTCACTTTGTTTTTCCCTCCACTCCTTAGACTTAATTGTTGCAAGATGCTTTTTTTTTTAACCTTTCTTTTATATTAGTATATTCTTGGCATTCTTGCCACAGTCATTAGCTACTGCAGGTTATTTAATATTGGATGGATATCATTATGTCTTTGTAATATTTGTCTTAGATCTTACCTATCCCCTGCTTTCCAATAGGCTCACCTCCCTTAATGTTATTGCTTAAATAGTGAGAAATTTAGAAATACATTCAGTGAGAAAAGTTGACAGTTCTAGACTGACCTTAAAAAAAATAACTGTCCTATTTTTTCATAGACTTACCAAACACTGTTTTTCAGGGGACTAACCCTTGAGAATGTCTCAACTATTTAAAAACAAGGACAGACTGAAACAAAATTTGTTGTAAATGACTAAAAAAGTTTACCTCTATGTTTTTGTTAGGTAATAGATTCTTTTAATCTGAATTCTCTGCCTAATAAAAGGCGAATCTTTGATGCTTGTCTCTTGTTGTATTTTCTCATCAAAGGCGAGAGCATAAATGAGGAAGATTTGCAGTGACTGTTGGCCATGGTGAAAAAAATACCTCCCATGTACCGTAGGTAAACAGGAGGAGTTTAGCAAGAAGTCCATGAAGAGGGAAACAGAATGAGAACAGAAAGCTTAGAAAGAAACTGTGATAGTGGAAGGATCTAAAACAAACAATTTTTAGCAACCAGGATCAAGTTTACATTCTTGACCCATTAGCTGTATCTAAAAAGGAACTTAACATTCTAATATGAGGAGCCGCTTGAAGAGTTTAGACAACTCTCTTTGAGTAATATTTAGATAAAATAAAATTAATCAGCATGTTTTACAGAAAATTATTTTCTCTGTGACAGAATTTAATGGATGAAATGTATTCTTTAGAAAAATAGACTAAAGAAAAACAGCTGAAATTCTTACAGGTGATAAATGAAGTGCCTGAAGGTAGCCCTAATAGAGTTTGTGAAATGCTTCCAAAGAGTTACCAACAGGTCTCCACATCTTTGAACTAAAACGCACCAAGTTTATTAAAGAAACTCAAAGTAGATCCAAGCTGGCAAAACACTTCCGCACCATGTGATCCAATGAATTAAACTTCAGTTACCACTTTCTAAACAAAGTGGAGCTGGGGTTCTAACGTGGGCAAAGTTTCCCCTACTCCATACTGAGGGCTGATTTGAAAGGCCCTGTGATGGGGCCCAAGGGAATTTTGATTTGAGAATTACAGGAAATGTTTTTTTCCTCCTTCCATTATAATTCAAAGTTTTAATAATATGACCACTCACGCTTTCTATAACTGCTTTGCTCCAGTGAGTTCTTTTGTATGGGGGGGTAAATATTTCACAATGTAGAATGAAAAAGGCATGTGTGTGTGTGTGATTGTATAAAACCATTACAGGGAATTTGTATTAGTAATTATAGCCTTTTTTCAATCTCTCAGCAATGTAGTAAAGATGAGTCACTTAGATGTGCATTTTGATGTTGCCTAATTAAGGAACGTGCTGTTTACAAAATCATCCCTAGGGGAAAAAATCTTTTCGTTGAGGCCTTCTGCTTAGCTAAAACACAGATTAACATTTTACTGCCAGATGGGAAAACATTTAAGAAAGTTTCTGTAATTTTAAAGTCATTATCTTCATTTCACAAGCATTATTTTCTTTATTTCCTGTATGTGCATCCATATTGAGTAAATATGTAATATTTAAATATTTAAAAAAACTTGATTTTGTAATCAGATACCAGGTAGACCCCTGACCACCCTCCAAAAAATCCCTTTAAGTTTGTGGCTTTTGCTAGTACTTTAGTACTTAAGAACTTCAAGTCCTTTCTGGATTTTAACAGCCTGTATATAAGACCATTTAATGAATGAATTGTAGATATTTTTTCATGTTAGAAAAAAAAATGTCAATTTTACATCAAGAAACAACAGAATGTCACAAATGCCAGAATGACAAAAGTATTCCATAAAATTTTGACCCCACATCTCTATAAATAAAATATTTTGAACATTCAAAATCAATATATACTTATTTATGTACATTATGAAATATACATGTAAAATAAGGTGAAACTATGATATAGAAGTAAAACAGCATTTCTCACATCTAAAGAATGGATGCAAACAGTACAGACTGGAAAAATAAAGAGAAATTCAATGTAGCAGTTTCTGCTGCAGTTCTCTGGAGAGCCTCTCTAAGGCAGGGGGCACATGGGGCAAAGTTTTTGTGGTCTAACAGGTGAAACATGGCAGGGGAGAGACAGGGGCTCCCCCACCCACAGAGGGGCCCTCAATTCTCATTCACATAGAGTCACCTGTGTGTTTTAACAAATACTTGATGCCTTCTCTCTAACTCCAGGGAATTGGTTTCAGTTAGCCTGGTGTGGGAAGAGAGTAGGCATGGATATTTTTAAATCTTCCCAGGAGAAGTGAGTGTACAGCTCATGTTGAGAATCACTACCCTGGGCCAGGGTAGCAATTCTGTCCTTGTGTGGGCTCCAGGGGAAGTTCCTAGCAGGAAGTGGAAGAAGCAGTAACGTGTCTGCTCGCATACACAGTGTCCTAAGAAGGTACTCATTTGAATTAGGAGAAGCAACAGCCATGCCCTCCAGGAGGCTGTGATGCTGAGGGTGTGGGCTGGACTAGTGTAAGGACGCTGGTAAGCCCTCAGGAAAATGTTTCAGGGGCTGCGATCCTGACGGACAGGTGAGAACAAGGACTATCTATTGCATTTTAATTAGTGTCATTCCCATGTCATTAAGCCTTGTACAGCCTGAGGACTCCCAGGGAAACTCAGGTTACAGCATTAATATTGTAACAATAAGCAACTTTTACAGAGAGCTTCACAATTTACAAAGCTCTTTTGTATATATTATGTTACTTGATCCACACTACATCCCTGGGAGGTAGGAGGGTAAATGCTATTAGTTCCATTTTATAAAAGAAAATAATGAAGTTCAGAAATGCTAAATATTTGCCTGGGGTTGTTCAATATTAAAGGGCAGATCAAGAATGCCAACTTAGGCCTTCCAGCTCCGAACCTTCTTTCTTTTTCACCGTACCTTGAACTGGTAGAAAGTACTTGGTGACACACAGACAAGGATTCCTATTCGTCTGGTTATTGATTTGTTTAGAAATAGGGTAACTCTTTCTTGGGGCTTGCTATTTTTACTCTCCCCCACAGCCAGAGCTAATATTCATCCGTACCAGTTGTTAAAGTGTTGAAAGGCCTCTTGCTCATTTAGTAAAGAGTTACTGTCCTGAACCCCTAATCCCTCTACCCCTAAAGCCCCTGCTGCACCAATTCTCCCCTTGAAATCCTTAGACCTCCCCACGACCCAACAACCAAGGGGTTAATACCCAGCAAGGCCAATGTACTCCTGGCCTGGTTCAGGGTTAAAACCAGAATGAGTGTCCAGGCTATTAAATATGTGGTTGTTGAATATTAGAAATACTACCCTTTCCTATAGGCATTCATTTTCAAATCCATGTGTTTTGCCAATTAATTTCATTGATAATAATAGGGCAAAGAGAATGGACCAGCAAAGCATCCATCCATCCATCCATCCATCCATCCAACAATTCATTCAATCTGTGATCAAGTTCTGTGGATTCTGCCTCCTTAATATATATTCTCCATTCTTCTTTACTCCCGCCATCACTGTCTTAATTCAGATTTTCACCACCCTTCACTTAGACTCCTGCTGTATATTCCCTATCCCTTATCTTCCTGCCTCCAGTTTGTTCTTACACTGTCTTCAGACTTTTAGCTGTAAAACTCAAAGCTGATTCAGTCCCTACCCTCTTGGATTTTATCAAAAGATGCCCTTTATTTATAGGATTTCCCCCCAAATTTACTGTCATAATTAGCATATAATGTGGTATAAATATAAGGTGTACAGAGTGGTGACTTGTAACACATGTATTTTGCAAAATGATTATCACAATAATATTAGTTAACATCTCCACTGTCTCATTTGATTACCATATATTTTGGTGGTGATAACATTTAAGATTTACTCTCTTGGCAACTTTCAAGCATGTAATACAGTATTGTTAATTATAGTCACCATGCTATACATTATATCCCAGAACTCATTCATTTTATAACTGAAACTTTATATCCTTTGACCAATATCTCTCCATCTCTCCCCACCCCAGCACCTGGCAAGCCCCGCTCTACTCTGTGTTTCTATGATATCACAAGATTTTGTTTTAACTTCTGATCTGAGATACAAGGGCCTCTACTCTAGTTCCTGTTGAGCTTCACAGCTCACAGAACACAGTTCTTGTATCTTACATATCACAATGAAAGAGACCAAGTTCTCCAAATGCTCCATACTGCTGCCTCCCAGCATTGCGCCTTGACTCATGTGACTTGCCTTCATGGGCCCACACACCTACCCTTCCTGATGAATACCAGCACCTTCTCAGGTTTAATTCAGGTTTCACCTTCTCCATTGACCAGCATCCTAATTGCCCCCACCCCCAGCTGTTAGCTGCTCTCTCCTATATGAACCTGTTGTATTCCATATATGCTTGTGTATACAGCATCCACAAAACTCCTGGGGTCATGTCTCATCAGTCTTTTGATCAGCACCTAAAACAGTGACACACAAAGTAGTCACTGAGTGCTTACTAAATAAATGTCTTAATTCATTAACTCCTACACATGGGTATAGGGACTCTTCCTAGGGTGTAGTCTACAACATCTGAATTTAAAAAAATCAGGTTAAAAGGTCTGACAAGAGATTTTTCTGAGTTTCTTTTCCAAATCCATGAAATAATCATATATCTATAAATGTCAGCTGACAGACACTGCAAACTGTTTTCCAAACCAGTGGGATTGCTGAATCCAGACACACATGCCAATTATCAAACTATAAATAAGTGTATGCACACTGCAAGTAATAGCCTCTTTGGAGCTGGCTAATCTCTGTGAGCATGGAGACATCATTTTCAATCAGGAAAGGGCAAGCATTAAGTTCTGGCAAGCAAGTCTTTCATGCACAGAAGACTATAGAGCATCACTTGGACATTTAAATCAAAACACATTACTTTCAGCTGTTATAGGTATAAGGCTGTGTATTATTTTCCAGCAGGCAGATGCTAGGCAGATGCTTTAGGGAGAGCTGCGAGGACTTCAGCAAGGTGAGGATGGCTTTAGTTTACAGGATTCTCTCGTTTAATATTAGGACTGGGTATCCGGTACCAATTTCAACATCTCAAGGCTGATCCATTAACCACCTTTGGTTGGTACTTTGGTTTCAGAGACTCTCCCTCAAAGGTAGCCTAGAACTCCTGAATTTAAAAACAAACAAATCAGGTTAAAAGATCTGATAAAAGGTTTTTTTTTTCTGCTTTGTGACGATTTTATAGAGCATTGGAATTAAATCATCTTTTTTTTATAATCTGGTGATTTATTTATAATCTGCTAATTAGAAGAAACAAAGTTACATGAAATTGAGACTATTCTGAAAGTTCCAGGATGTGTGCACACATACATTTTTCAATCATTTTTCTCAACTCTTTAAAAAAAATTCCTGTGTAGGCTTCTGGTCAAGTTGTTGCTGGTTGTTTTCCACCTAGCAAAAAGGAAAAACCCTTTCTCCCCCTTCCTAAAGATCCTCTCTCTTCTCCTGGAGTTTGAAAATACTTAACAGGAACCATTGTATGGAATAGTAATCCATCTGTGACAGATTAGAAATTAGAACACCTAGGCATTTTACCACCAATAGTTTGGAAAGAACTGGTTTATACTGTTATTTATGCTTATTATAGTTCATTAAATATGAGAGTCCATCAGTGTAATTCATGCTATTGTTTTATATATCACAAAAGAAGAAAACAATGCTGCCAACTGAGTTATACACAATGTCTGTCACTGTCTTGCCAATGGGTTTCAACCCTGGCAAGTTCACTATGGATTCAATGAGACCAAAGAAATGACAGTAGAATATTCTTGGGGTGAAAGGGTTATACCCAACTTTGTTTCCATGGTGGCAGGTCAATCACTAGAATCCCGTCCACTCAGAGCGAGTCTGCATGCAGCAAGCTGGTCTCTGCCTCTGGGCCCCTCTACCCCTGCAGCCATCTCATTCTCTGTCCTTGGTGCTGCCACCACTCCAGTCTCATCTCTGCTCTCCTGAAGCCATACCCCCATATCACCCAGAGCTCTGAGTGGAGCTCTTTATATAGAGTCAATAACGATATATTGCCCACACGTGTGTAGTGAGCTAGCCGACCAGGGCCAGGTGAGAATCCTGGCCATAGGCACCTTCACTTTATCCATAGTCACTTAGGTTCTTTATTTTATATTCACTCAGATCTTTTAGACTTTCAACATAATTTTTAAAAATCATAGATTACTCTTGTTTAGATATAAAAAGAAATATATTAATGTAATAAATGAATGAAGATACTTACTAAACTTCTTCATGTTTAAAGTCCAAAGTTTCTGACTCCCTCTTCATCTTAACAGTTGTTGATGTCTGTGTTTATCCACACAATATTGCCCCCTGGGTTATCAAAAGTGTTGAGGACATGACATTTCTTTAAGGAATTTTTCCAATGGAATTTTCAGGTTCTTTATCTTCAAACTACTGACCTTATTAGAAAGAGTCAACAGACAATTGCATGTATTTCAGGAACAAACCATATCATAACTATATTTTTATCCTCCTGTTTTGCCAATGGGTTTCAGCCCCAGACAAGTTGACTATGGATTCAGTGAGACAGAGGAATGACAATGGAACGTTCTTGGGGTAAAAGCATTTATTACCCAGCTTGTTCTCCTGGCAATAGGGCGAGCACTAGAATCATCTCTGCTTCCAACAGTCTTCAGTTCTGTAATCCTCCATCATCTCTGCCTCCACACTGAGCACTGGGCAGAGCTCTTTATATAGTGACCCAGTCAATAATAGCTTATTGCCTGCAGGTGTAGAGCAGTAGCCTAGCAGCAGGCCAGTTACATCATCAAGTAGTTAGGTTTAAGTGAGGATCCTGGCGATAGGAGCCCCCATTTTCCCCACATCTCCTTTCTTAGGTCCTATACAGCATTTGTTGCTTTGCAAGAAAAAATGGAATTGTGAATATCCTTTCAAAGATGAATATCTGCTTCTTTAGTATCAAATGTATCCCCAACTGCTCTGTTTCCATGCCTTCCTGCAGATACAGTAAACTTTTCATTTTAACACTGAGCTATACTGTAATCTTTTAAAAGACATTTAAAAAGGCAATTAAACTCAATATTGATGTATTAACCAGGAATTTAGCTCAAATGAAGTGATAAGAATATGAAAGCTAGGACTGAGCTCTGACCAATTGATTGTGATTTACAATCATATATTGTAAAATGCATCCTAATATCAGAGATGTTAAACTGAAAAACAGAGTGTCTTTAAGTTGATGAAATATGGTAATTTGGAATTAATGACTCCTAAGAGTAAGTTATCATTTTACCTGAATAATTTAGAGACACGTAGGTTTGTGATTAATATTTATTCCAAGGAGAAGCGGTAAGCTTCTCTAATGCATTTAAATTGAATTCACTGAATTTCAAGGAGTATCTGTATGGAGACTACAGCATCTCATTGACTAATTCAACTAGCTAACTGCAGAGTTTAACAAATAATTAACTGATTTAATTTATCAAAGAACTTACTCTATAACAAACACTCAGAGCTTTCTGTGTGTAAGGCATTAAGTCAAAGCAACTTTTTAAGTTGGGTAACCATTAGTTTCCTCATTTGTAAGACTAGGCAAAAAGAGCACAGACAGGAGGGGAAGTTGCAGAGTCAGGACTCAAACCCATATTTTTGGCCCAACAGTCCAAAGTCTGAGATTTTAACTTATACTACAAATGAAATTATTTTGGCTACACTGTTGGTTTTCAAAAGATCCCAAAATTGATTTAAAAAAAATAATTCCCTAAAACTTTCCAGATCATGAAAGCACATAGTTGGGGGGAAAAACAACAACTTTGAATTTAAGTAAACAAACCAACTGGGCTGGTCAAGGTCTTGAGTGTGAGTGGAACCAGCTGAAGAAAATGTTGCCCAATCAGAGCCTTTATCAGGTCTTGTAACAAATACCTTTGGTAAGCGAACACAATCAGAACAAAAATCACTTTCCAGTACCATGGAAAGGAAAAAATATTGGCAGTGACTATGGAAATGTGGTGACTAGTAAATTATTCAGTTGAAGGAGAATATAAATTGAGACTTACATAGACTTTGGGTGCCAAACAAAACTTACAATGAAATTCTAGGAGACTAAGTGTAAGCTAAAACTGTGCAAGCTACAGCATTTCCCTGTAATAAACTATTGTAAATACAAAGGTGAGATTGAATCACCAAGGAACACAAACAAGTAATGACACCAGCTATTTCTCAGAATGAAACCCTTATAAAAATACACTGAGTCTGTTGAAACTCTATTGTCTGGAGTAGATGTATTTCCTCTTGCTGGAGAATTTAAATAGTAAGTTCTTCTTTTCCCAATATTCAAACCATAAAATTGTTCATTGGCCAATTATGAGTGAAACTTAAACTTCTCTGAAGACCTTTATTTAAGAAATGCGATGCATAAAATACTTAAAAAGAAGGGATTTTTACATGTGATAAAAGGATGAGGTTGCACATCTTAGAGAATTTGGTTCCCCATGAGTTAAATGGCTTTCTAGATCATTAAGTGATTGGGTTCCAAGAAAGGTGAAAGTAGAGTGAAGGTAATGGTCAAGTAAAGATGAATAAAATAAATAAATAGAAAAACAATGTTTGGAATGATGATAGGAATTAATACCAAAGGTTTCCCATTTTATCAAGTTGTTTAAACTAAGACACACCTTGTTCATTTATATCATACTGCTTTTTAAATACCTCTGCATCATTTAGAAAAAAAAATATGGTGGGATATTAAAAACAATTCATTCTGTCTGGAAGATATTACAACTTTGTATTTTAAAAGTACTTATTACATTTATATATACAGTATGTATCATGTTTAAATTTTAAAAATTAAGACATTGCACTTCATTAATTTTTAAGAACTGGATTGGCCCAGGAGCCCTCACTTGGTCAGTGTGTCAGGGTGTGGATGTCTTCCTGCTAGGAGGATGACTTCCACTCTGTGCTGTTTAATTTTATATGTCAAGTTGGCTGTACCAAAGTACCAGATATTAGGCCAAACATTATTCTGGATGTTTGTTTGAAGGTGTTTTTTGGATGATATTAGCATTTAAATTGGTAGACTTTGAGTAAAGCAAATTACCCTCAGTGATGTGGCCTCATCTAATCAGTCAAAAGCTTTAACAGAACAGAGACTGACCTCCACCAACCCCATCCCTTGAGTAAAAAGGAATTCTGCAGCAGACTGCCTTAGGACTCAAAGCACAACTCTTCCCTGGGTCTCCAGCCTTCCTTGCAGATTTTAGATTTACCAAGCCTACACAATCACATGAGTCAAATGCTTAAAATAATTTTTTATATCTATGTCTATATCATCTATTTCTCTCTCTTTAGAGAGAAGTCTGTTAGTGATGTATTCTTTCATCTTTTGTATGTATTACCTTTGTTTTGAAAGATAATTTTCCTGGGTATTGAATTCTAAGTTGACAGGTTTTAAAAAATTCAACCTCTGCAGTATAGTCTGTAGTGTTTTCTTAATTCTTACCACACCAAATCTTATTGATCTAATTGATTTTTCCACTACTCCTTAAAATTAATCCTCAAAGGCAAATGTGTTATTGTCTTTACTGGTCTTGTTTATTCTCTTCCGTTTCTCTGTAACATTGCATCCACTTTAAGTTCCTGTCTCATTTGTCCTTTAAGTTCTATTATAAGTTTAAGGCCTACCTCTTGCCTTACCTTTTCCAAGAAGCCTTTCCTTCCTTGTTATCTCAGTTACTCTTCATCACCATCTTCTTTTAGCTCTTGGACTATCAGAGTTCTGTCCTCAGTTATGCAGTACCATTTTGTTGTTCCTGGCCTTATCTTGCTTATTGGATGAAAGCTCTTTGAGAACGTCTAGTAATTTATTTTGTTTATGCCCTGTGCACTAACCCCTTCCTAAACTTCATGCCCTCTCAGTTTTGTAGATGCTTTTTAAGGACTTGATTAACAAGGGAATTGATAATTCACTGAACTACATATACATTACCTTTGGAAAAGTGAAAGTAACTTATTCACAGTATCAGAAGTTGTACCAGAAAAGCAAATTTCCCAACTCTAACTCTAGCAAAATGTTTGCATTCTAAATAGAAACATTGAACTTTAGGGGGAAAAATTGCTATTTCAAAAACCATGGTATAGTTTTAGATTTTTATGGTTTTCGTAATGGTCAAAAAATGATCAAGTGATTAGACTCAGTTTTCAGCAGGGATTGTGGCCCCCACTTGGCCAGAACATTCTGTCCACGCAGATGAAGAAGACAAGTTAATAGTTTTCTTATACAATATGGGCTATTTTAGATTCCCTTAGGTTCCCTATTGAATTAGTTTCACTGAGAAGATAGAGATCTGAAATATTGACACTTTCATGTTCTTGATTTCCAGGTTTAGAAATAGTTTTCATTTCTAGCTTTGGGTATTTCATGTTAATTTGATGTGCACTCATGTCAAGGCTTGACAGATACTAAATATATGTCTTAAGTAAATATGAATAGAATTATAATCAAATGACCATTTAGGGTTTTCTAGGCACCATATTAGGTTTCCAGCTATAATATTCATGAACAAATACCTCCTAGTAACAATCAAAATATTTATGAGTACATTAAAGTTTACCATCAATGTTAGTAGATTTAGACATTTTTGTCCCCAATTTAGCATCAGCAATCAGTTCTTCCACATTTGTACCAGTAGTTTTCTGATTCCACTCATGTAAGGTACCCATTCAACTACAACATTACAAGTCCTAACAGAATGACTCATTATATTTTTAAAAATCCTGGATTTACACCAATTTATTTGAGCTTTTCTTCAATATACAAATACTGTGCTGTATTATGAGACATACATCCTCCCCTCTGCATGAGCTAGTGGTGTTAAAAATAGAACAAGAACTCAACCTGTTTATGTCAAAAAAACAGGATTTTATTCAAGGTTGTCCAGGGAGTTGTACAATTATATTCAGATTTTATGTGGAAAATTTCTCTGCAGACAGCATGCAGTTAGTGTTCAAATAGCCTGAGTTGCTCTACTGAGAACTGGTTAAATATGTTTGGGAAATCTTTCATAGTAAAGCCCTTTCTTGGAGACTGTTAGTGATCATTTATATATAAAGGATCTTAGATATTTGCATGAAAAGAAGTTTGTCTTAAACAAGCTGTTTTATGTTATTTAACTTTGTATTTTCCATATATCTGAGTGAGCACAGAATACCACTCCACATGCTCTAGGATCAGTGTTTCATAGAACTTGCTTTGGGAAACCTTAGCTTAGTTGTTTGAATATTTACTTCCCATCAGATGAATATAAGGAACTAACCCCTGATCTGATCTGGTTGTGTGTTCTATTTTGTATTCTTCTGTTGGAGATCTGAACATATGAGAAATATGCCAATAAATAATTGTAGGGTTCTACAGACTGTGACAAGTTTTACATATGTCCTGTCCAGGTAAGTAGTTACTCTGTTTAATTTATCAAATTACTCACTGTACTACACACCTCTTGAAGTGTCTGTCTAATCCCTTTCTTCTCAGAACACAACTGCAGCAGGCTCCCAGGAGCTACACTTGTTTTGCATGACTCTAATTCCTAGCAGAGATGATTAGATCAGGGTTAGACATCTGACCCAAACTAGACTCATCCATTTCTGGTGAGAGTTGGGAATTGGGGTTCTAGAAGGGACAGTCGGTCTCTCTGTGGGACCAGAACTGCCCACGCAGCAATACACAATATGACTGAAACAGGGAAAGCCAGTTTTGAGAGAAAGGCTGGGCAGAACCATATGAGGTTCCTGAAGTTTTTCATCTCCTAATACATAATCCTTTCTGTTTTCCAGCTACATTGCTGCCCTTAGATTTTAGAAGACACCATCTATGTATCTATGTATTTATCTTCCTACCTACCTATCTAAACATCTATCACCTCTCTCTCTCTCTCTCTCTCTCTCCCCCTCATCTATCTATAAATATCTATATATAAATCAATGGTTCATTCCTTCATACATTTTTGATTAAGCTAACTCAGGTTGTTTAATATTCTTACACTTTCAAACCACAGCATCATATAACTCATACCTTCTTCCTCTTACTCCTCAGTTTGTAAATTCAAATTAATCTAACATTTCCAATCATTTTCACATTACTCAGTTCTCCCTAAATTTTCCAAACATTTTCTGTGCCACTCTTTAGGAAGGATCCTTAAGTACTTTTAGCTTCCTGAAATGTGACCAGAGTAAAGTCACCTGAGACCATATTCACATTTGTTCTTGAGGTGCAATATAGGGCTGGAGTTGCTGTAGTGCCTGTGCCAGAGATCCGACATTAAGGAAGATACAAGAAGACTGAAGTGCCAAGAATGTGAAAGGTCACAGATGTTACCCAACCTGCAGACTAAAAAATTAGTCTGTCACAGTTTTGTGGGTGCTAGTGGAAGACACAAGACTCCTGGGTCTGAGAGAGATTTTATTTCTCACACCAGTAGCAGTAGCTAGGGTGTAACAATTATTTTGTGCCAGCTGTCTGAGCCCCAATTCCTACAGGATAACATGGAAAGAGTCAGGTGACACCTGTACACATAGTGAGTCGAATTATCAGGGAGAAACCTTGAGTTTAGAGACGCATTCCATAACATGCAATAAGCATGCTTGCTTTTTTGCTCTGCTGGGAAAAACACTCCTTATCTTCCCAGGCTGGAAGATTTGCTATTTAAATATCCATAATAGTTTAGAACCAAAGCAATCTTTCCTCATAGGACATACAGAGTCATGAGAGACCTATGGGGAGTTGTCTTCATCACAACGGAATATTGTTTTGGAAGTCCTCCTTTAAAATAAAGTCTTATAGAATAAGTAGGCATATCAATGGGATAAAAATAGAATCTTCCTTCTCTAAGGACATAGTTTATTTTTACTATATGAACTAAAAATTTTATTTGCTATTGTTTCTGCAATGCAATTCTGACACTGACTACCCAGAATTAGCACAAACTTCACAGGTTAAAGGCATAGTTCTCCACAGATATCAGCCACAAGCTACAAGATGCTCAGACCACCTGCATTGCTGACCAGCTACAAATCCATGGGTTTCCACGACCCCCTCAGGTTCAATAATTCAACAGAATGACTCACGAACTCAGGAAAGCACTATGTTAATGATTACAGTTTTATTAATAAGGATACAAACAAGGACCCTTATTATTTAATGTTGTTCCTGAAATTCTACCTGTGTACAAGGAAAGAAAACAGAAAAAAGAATTCCTTGAAAATTGTTAGAAATAATTAATCTATTGAATGTCTAGGTACAGAATATACATTCAGCTAATAGTAGCCCTGTTAACTCGTAATAGTGAAATCAAATGACAGTATAATTTACAATAATAAAAATACAAAATGCCTGAGGATAGTCTTAATTAGAAAAGTAGGATCTATTTGAAGAAAATCGCAGAAAGAAATCTTGAATAATAGAAAACAACATTGTCTAGGTTGGAAAAATAAACAGCTGGGAAGTCATGTGTTCTTTACCAAGCAATTTATTGGTTTAAAGCAGTTCTAACCTATAGTCTCCCCTTTTCTCTTTCTTTCTTTCTCCCTGTTTCTCTCTGCTCTTCTTAGAGTCACTGACCAGAGCTCAGCAAATAAGATTGACAAATGACAGATTAATGAAAGGAAACAAACAAGGTTATGAATGTGTGCACACACACAGGGAAGTACTCAGTGATGAGTGACTCAAAGGAGTGGTTAGAATTTAAACTCACATAGCATCTTAACAAAAGAAAAATACATTTTTAGAGAAGTGACAAGACAAAGGACAAAGCCTCTAAGTTTCTAAGGTGGCAAATTGTGGGAAGGTAAATGTATGGGGGGAACTGATGGTAGATAAGCACTAATGAGTAAGGTTTGTTGTGTGTATTCCTTCTGATGCCATTTCTGGGCAGATACGGGTCTGCACTTGTCTCTGGTGATTAACTTCTGTCTTTTCTGGTGGAGAGGGATGAGGGGACACTTTACAAATTTATGTCCTGCTTGTAAGGAAATGGGGTACATCAGAGAGCATTTCTCATCACCAGTTTCTTCTCAGTTGCCTCCAGCTCTGAATGGTCGCTGTGACAAAGTGCATATTTTGGGTCGAATATTCTGGTGCCCTTAAATAGGAGGTTGAAGGAGAAACCCAAGTTCCCATGTCCTCATGTACGGAGAAAACACTTCTGTCTGCCTCTCTGCTTTGGTGGCCTGATGCATTTATTCATTCATGTAGGAAATATTGGTCAAATACCTACTGTGCATGTCAAGCATTTTTCTAGAAGCCAGAATCATGACTATGAAGCATCTCTCTGTGTATTGATTAGATGAGGATTAATCTGCTAAGATAGAGTGAAATAGTGTTGATTTTCATGTGTTGATTTTTAAAAGTACATTCATTCCACGTTTAGACTAACGCAGTGCCAAGTGGAATACCACATGTTATATGAATAAAAGCAAGTTATGATGATAAATTTTCCAGTTGAAACTGACAGTACTGGGCTTATGGATACACTGAGCAAACATAAGAATTATTATACTGATATCATTACAAATCTAATATACTTAAAAGCATATTCCTGTTAAAATGTATTTTATGTGTTAGGAAATTATGTCTTTGCTAGGACAGACATATGTGCAATGATTGAGTAATATTGAGTCTGTGTGCTTTAAGCCCAAGTCAAATATCTGAAGTTTATCTTTAAACAAAGCACATCAGTTGGTACCTTGAGTAAATTTATTTTTTTCGTGCAACAGGACTCTTAACTTCCAAGGCTTTCACCCAAAAGCCAAAGCAAGTTTTTATTCCTTCGTTGATGTTTCTCCCCTAATAATTATATTTTAATATTTTATTGGGTATTTTTTCTGGCTCTATTTAACTATTTAGTTCTTAGTCATAATTCAGGTTCATATTTTTATTTTAATCGGCGTCTTCTTGTTCTGGCAGTAGGTCGCGCATGCTGTCTTTTGATTTTTCCCATACCGGAACTGCTCATCGATTCTACCTCTTCTCATTGCTAGACCTGGAGAACCAATGTAGGTTCAAGGAACATCTAGTTCTAGTTCCACCTGGAGAGAGCCGACCTGAATTCTGTGCTCTTCAACATGTTCTGGAACATGAAGCACGATGAGAAGTGTTGAGACAGTTTTGCGTAGTACTTAGGGGCCCAGCTCTGGAGCTTGACTCTCTGGGTTGAAATCATTGCTCTCTGTGACTGTAAGCTGGTTTGTGTGTTTGTGTTTCCACATCCGAAAATGGAATTTATAGTAAATCTCAGCTCACAGACTCCTTGGGAGGAATGAATGTGTTAAAACAGGGTTGACCCATAGTAAAGGCTATGTAAATGTTTGTTATTATAGAGCTTTAAATTCAGTTTTATCTTTTTTTAAATGTACTTTGGGCTGTTTCCCTGTATCTTATCTGTATTTTGCACAGTCATTTTCTGTGCCAAGACAGTTGGCACACAAAATAATTATAGTTTTGTTAAGAAAGAGCAGCTTCTGTGGAACCAATAGAAGACATTTTAGAATCCTGCAGTGTCAGAAATTACTAGAGAGACTCTTTTTAAATATCACAAACATTTTATTTCTCATACAAATTCGAGAATAAAACATCCAGGTATAGAAATCTAACTTCCTTACAAAGAAGTTGTGTTTTTCCCCAAACTGCTCCTTGTGAGTGATTGAGATTCTATCGTTTCTTATCCCTGAATCAGGTCAGCACCGAGTTCATGGTGATGTCAGATACATCCTGTTGATAGACGGTCTGTAAATTTCTCCAACATGATGTGTTCCAATGATTTCTACATTTCTACATTTCTACATAAAGTCATTGTACATTAGCTGATGAAGGTCATTCTCTGAGACCCTTAAATATCTCTGGCCACACCAATGAATATCTTTAAATACATCTGCTCTATGAAAAACATTTTCTGTGCATCTCTGACAGATGTAGGTGAGAACAGTCTTTTGAACTAAGGATAAAAATCTCGGGGAGAAAGTTTTCAGAATAAAAATAAATTCTTAAGGAATACTTGGAGAGAGTTCAGTTCTATTATTTTTATTTTTTGAAGGGCATACCACTGTCAAGATATAAAATAAACAGGAGGAATATTACTGAGGTGATGACAAACTTCTCCAGTAATAGCTACAAGTGATATCATTTTCTTTCAAACCAAACTTCGCAATATTTTTTAAAAGAGGCCTGGTAACACTGCAATATCTAGAAGAAAATAAAAAAGGTCGGGAGGCATCCTGCCTGGTGACTGATGACACACCAGACTGTGGAAGATGGAAAGCTATCTAGATAGGCAGTTTAAAGGGAGATGTTTAGTGGTGGAAGGAATGTTGAGGTGTCTGATATGGAAAACACTTTAAAATAGTGATATGTGATTAGAACTTTAAGAATTAATATATGTCCATAGGTTCATCCAGTTAAAAATAAGAAACATCTAAATTATAGAAGAACAAAAAGACATTAAATCAAAATAATCTGGGATTAGAGTCATAATGTATTGACATATTTGCAAAGTGAAGAATGTGAGAACACAGTTGATTTTACAATAAAACTAAACATTATTGCAATACAAGCTTGTGTTTTGTAATTGTTTATAACCAATGACATTTCTGTTCTTAATATAATATATAATATAAGAATATGTTAATTAACATTTTTGAGCTAATTCTGACTTCCAAAATGCAGTTAAAAGATCCATATCTAACTCAGCTTTGAATATTTGAAGGCTTATCATCAACAGATAGCTAAATATTTTTCCAAAGGCTTTGCATTCCCATTATTTGGGGACAACATATAGCTTTGACTATGATCAAGCAGACAAGATTGTTTGTCCAAATCAGGTGAAACAATTTGAGTAATGAATTTCTTTAGCAATGGAATGACTGACTTCTGCTGCCAAAATGATGTGAAATCTGTTACACCTTATAATGCGCTTGTCCCTGCTGGGTAGGGCTGAGGCAGGGGAATTCCTGGCTCCACATTCACCAAGGGGGGAGTTTCGATGGTCAAGCTGTGGTGACAGGAGACAGCTGTGGGAAGCACAAGAAGGAGGCTGCGTCTCCTCTGTGAGCCCCGCAGCTCCCAGCCCATGGAGCCCTGAGGCAGCCCCACGCACAGAAGGGCACAAAGGGGCAGAAGGCAAAGCTTCTTTATTTGGAGAACTGCACATGGTTTCATCTGACTGTGATAGCTTTTGCATTTGTGTCATTTTAATGCAGCAAACACAGCATACACAGACACACATACACACACCTCTGTTTGGTTTATATTTTCCTAATACCTACTCTGTTAGATTACATCATAACTATATGAATTTATTCAAATATTTTAGCATCCGGTTTAATTGTTCAAAATTTATTGTGTCTTTTCTTACTGATTTATACAATTGTTTTAATCTATTTTCTCTTAACTTACATTAATGTACTTTGTATAGTGTTCTTTCAAAACTTTTGTTTTCACTCCATATCTTGTCTACTTTTGTTCTGGCTTCTCATTTGCCTTTTTTATCTGGTAGTATCCCCTTTCAGTTTACCTCATTTTAAAAGTTACAGCATTAAAAAAACTAAAACAAAATCTTTATTATTCTCCTAAGGTATTAAATTATAGGTGGGAAACATGATCTGTACTATAAAATGGGTGCTATAAAGTTAATTTGTGCCTCAAGAAGAAAGGCTGATGGCCTGTGTCTATGTTTTTCTGGTCCTTTTAACACAGCCAACCTCCTGCCTAGTTCAGATTGACAAAAAAAATTTTTGGTAATAGTAAAGTGGAGTTTTACTTATAAAAAGTATTCAATTCAACCGTAGTCTTCAAATTTTCACATGTGTGTAAATTCAGGCCTTGCTTGTCATATTACTGATAGTGAAATTTTCCTACAAATTCTGTCTGATGGCTTCACATTCTTACATTATTCCATACTGAGGGCTTGTTGGAACATGTTTTATATATTTGAAATTTGCTTTCATGTGTTTATATTTATTTTTTAAAATTGAGATGTAATTGACATACAACATTGCATTAGTTTCAGGTGTACAACATAATGACTCAGTGTTTGTGTATGTTATGAAATGATCTCCACAATAAGTTTGGTTAACATCCATCATCACACGTAGTTATGAGAAGTTGTTTTTCTTGTGATGAGAATCAAGTGTTTATTGTAGAACTGAAGGAACAATGCACAGGATCAGGAGAATGCTGGAGGGGGTATCCTCTACAGCTTTTAATAAGCCAAACAGCCAGCAAACACACACACAAGAAAAAAGAAAAAGAACTCAGCACTGAGTCACACATGGCCTTCCATTGGACTGCAAAGTCAAATTATTTCTTCTAATTGAGGTTGTGTAATTGTCCCTTCATAATGAAGTTTTCAACCCCATGAGGCCATAGGGGAACTTGTTGATGTCAACAGAAGAAGATCTGAACAAAGTCCAAATCAAAAGTACAAAATAAACATAGAAACTACACACTATGAGCTGCAATATAGTTGGACCCCATGAGAACTGGCCCTAAGTTTTCATCAATTCATATATAATGATTTTTGCAGATGCTAGTTAATGGTTTTCACTTCTGCATTTTTCACAAGCCCTGGAATTCATCAGATCTGGAAGCAAATGCTTCAACAGTTCCCAGAGAATTTCTGGCCTACCCATATCCAGGAAGTTATGGGAGTCTCATGAGGAATCATGCACTTGCAATAGCTATGGTCCGTTCTGCAAACTCTTAAGAGTTGAATTAGGGTCAGCAGCAGCTATTATTTATTTGTTGCCGGCTTAGTACCAGACACTGTGCTAAGCACTTTACATATATCACGACATGTATGTCTTAAAACACCCTATTAAAGGAGATATTTTTACCCTAATTTTCTAATGAGAATTCTGAAGCTCAGTTAACTTACCTCAAAATTACAGGGCCAGAAAATGGCAGAAATGGAACAAGAATCGAGGTGTTAAAAACTATATTCTTAGCCATGAGTTAACACTGCCCCCAATAAATAGAGCAAAATTCTTAATACTTATTTAAACTCAGAAAAGAGCAGGCATATAAAATTGTCTAAAGTTTTCAAGTTAACCTTGAGCTGATTGGGAGATAAGCAGGTGCAACGGGAAAAAGTTCTTCATTATTACTGTGATCTTATCAGCATCATTTAAAATTGAGTGATATATAGGTACTATATTAAGATCTGTGGGCAAAGACAACATAAAGGCTGTAGCTACCAACTGCAAAGGATATAATATATTAAGTGGTAAAGCTCCAAATTTCAATCTGTAAAAACTATGCCCAGTGTAATATATGAAACTTACACAAATCACAAGAGGTTAAATACCCACCTGCCATATGCATCTTTTTTTTAATTAAGGTATCATTGATATATACTCTTACGAAGGTTTCACATGAAAAACATGTGGTTACTACATTCACCAGTATTTCAAGTCCCCTCCATACCCCTTTGAAGTCATTGTCCATCAGAGTAGTAAGATGCCACATAGTCACTACTTGTCTTCTGTGTGCTACACTGTCTTCCCTGTGACCACCTCACACCATGTGTAATAATCACAATACCCCTCAATCCCCTTCTCCCTCCCTCCCTACCCACCCTTCCCCAGCCCTCCCCTTTGGTAACCGTTAGTTCCTTCTTGGAGTCTGTGAGTCTGCTGCTGTTTTGTTCCTTCAGTTTTGGCTTCATTGTTACACAGCCATAAGAAGAAAACAAATCCTACCATTTGCAACAACATGGATGGAGCTAGAGGGTATTATGCTCAGTGAAATAAGCCAGGCAGAGAAAGACAAGTACCAAATGATTTCCCTTACATGCATCACTTCTTTTAGGTCGCCAGGCCTGCCCTAGCTTAAGCATTCTTGGACATCCATCTCCCTTTCTTTGACCTGTCCCTTACCTTTTTGTTGTCAGTCTTTTCGTTTCTATTTTAATGACAATTTGCTCAAGAAATATTTCTTAAATACAAATTTAAAATTTTAGTGTAATTCTGATTAAAATATCTGAATTTATAAAGAGCATCAAAATATTTTCTGTATTAAAATCTTGGATTTAAGGGCAGGGTAGAAGATTCTGTTAGCCTCCAGTTTTCATTTAATAGTTTACCAAATTCTAGCACATTCTTTCTTACACCTCTAAAATAGGAACTTTTCTTTTTTATTTAGTCTCTTCTTTCTTCCAATCTATGCATAACTTCAGCTTACACTCACTCTTCCTGCAGGTCCAGTATCTTTCTATAAATCCATTCCTTCAATCTCATACTGTTCATGTCTCATTGGGATTGTGTCCATTTGTCCTCCTTTGGTAGGTTTACCTCGGAGGCCCTCTGGCAAGTAGCATAGCTCATTTTCATTCAACAACCATTTATTGATGGTGTCTATATGCCAGGCAGTGTGTTGAGTGTTGGAGTATAAACCCTGGAAAAGACATATTCTTTCCTAGGGCTTTTACAGGAAAGAGGATGAGATTTTCTTGCTCAACTAACTTATTTTCTTGTTCCTACACTCCATCCAAACCAATTTTTCCTCCTCTGTTGCCCTTTATGTTCATCTTTGATTAAGCCTGGAGAAATTAAGTTGAGATCAGTGACTGAATGCTATG
Source organism: Manis javanica (assembly GCF_040802235.1). NCBI lineage: Eukaryota > Metazoa > Chordata > Mammalia > Pholidota > Manidae > Manis > Manis javanica. The sequence goes on from NC_133158.1 coordinate 148,594,357, forward strand.
AATGGACTTTCCTCTACCACACCCTCCTGTGGTTTTCTCCTGAAATTTCCTTCTCCTGAACATCTGCTCCTTTCAATAGTATTCTAACTCAGCCTCTCTGGACAGAGTGCTCTGGAACTGCTTTGACTTTACTCTGCTGGCATCCAAGATAGATAGATTATCCTCTTTAATGAAAGGAAGCAGATAATAAATAGTAAGCTAACATTCTACATGGGGAAAGTTTGCTACTTTTCTGCCTTGAGAGCTCCAGAATTTCTACCTTTTTAGGCCTAGAGTCAGGTTGAATGGATTCAAATCCTGACTTGGACCATCCCTTACTGTGACCTTGGGCCAGTTATTTCAAGGCCCAGACTCTCTGGGCCTCACTATCCTATTCTGTTAAATTGGGCTAATGATAGTGCCTACTGGTCAGGATTGTTAGGAGGATTACATATAGGATCTAGCATGTAATAAATTTAGAAGAGCATAGGTAAATTGCTAAATAACATTTTCTGTTATTAAAAATAATTCTCATTCTTTCATGGTCTCAGTGAAATTGGCCTAGGATTAAAAATTTGCTGTGGTCCCATATATCAAGATCCCAACATAATTATAACAGAAAAAGTAAGTTCTAATGATTTGATCTAATATTTCCTTTTGGAAAACAATCTTAAATAAATAATCCAAAATGCAGAAAGACTTAGGTACAAAAATATTCATCACATCAATTATTCAAATGAGTATGACACTACCTCTAGATGTGCCTTTCACTTAGATATTAATATATATTAATGTATTAGTAAATATTATATTAAAATCATATATATTAATTATACATAATTTTTCATGAACAGAATTTTAATGTCTATTAATTCTTTTACCAATTTACCATCATTTTCTATTTATTTAATAGGCATTCATTAAAACTCTCTACATAAATGAGAAATTTACATAACAAGTGAAAAAAACAACAAAAAATTATACATATATAATACAGGCACAACTTGGAAAAATAATATGCATAGAAGGAGAGAAATATACCAAATGTTTGGGGAGTTGACTCTTAGTGGTAAACCAATGGGTGGTCTCTATATTTTTCTGTATTTAAATCAATTTTTTCCTGCATTGAGTTTATCCATTTATAATCTGAATGGAAAATATTTTTTTAAATCGACATGGATAACTTGATGGTTTTATAAAATGCACTCTAAAATCTGAAATCCAGTGGGAACTTTAATTATTCTAAGTCCTTTGGGGATTCTAAAATGTTTGAGGGAGGGACTGCCTGTTTTTAATAATCTTCTTACTTAGTAGAATGCCTTGTACTCTATGAACAACATTTGTTGTGTGATTGTTGACATACCAACAGACTGGTTGATGAAATCTTTAGACTTTAAATTTTAGTAATCAATCAAAGCAAATGAAACATTACAAGAGCTTTTTTTTATTATACCTATGAATCTTTCTGTGATTCCTTTTTTATTTTCCTTTTTTTTAAAGAGGCTATTGGGCCTGATAAAAACCAGCACATTATATGTTGTGTATTTGTATAAACCTAGCAGCAGATCTAAGGGGACAAAGAGAGAAACCTTGAAAGACTAAGGGAGAAAAATGTGAAGAAGAGGCCATCCAAAGCAAAAGTCCGGAGGGTGAATATTGGTAGCAGCTGGGACAGAGGAGCTGTGTAATTTCCAAGGCCACAGAAAGTTTCCTTGGAGAGTGAAAGGGGCTAGATTGCTGCTGTTGGATCTCGAAAGGAGGGATGAAGATTACAACTTCTCAGTCATAAAACTGTCAGCTTTGTCATTACCACTTGGCTGAGAAGAGGCTCCAAGATGGCAGCCGATTGTTCCGGAACAGACAAGAAAGGGTGGAGTCAGAGGACAGCTAAGCTGCAGAGCCATGGGATGGCTACAATTTCATCAGGAGCCAGCACCCTAGTTCTGTTTCTCCCCTTCCTTCCAGGAGCTGGGCCCGTCACACTAGGAGGGTGATTTCCCGGACCACCGCGGCACCGATGCCAAACCGCAGCGCCCTCTCGGGATTCTCCCATCCGCCGCTCTCTTTGCTTGTGCTTGAGCTCCAAGTTCTCACCTAGAAGTTGTGAGAAGATAAACAAAGGAAGGCAGAATGTAGAAGGAAACTTCAATTTTTTGCAAGAAAAGGCACAACAAAGATTCTCAGCAAAGATGGCAGAGCTTTGATGTGGTTGGAATCCATTGCCCTGTTTGTGAAGACATCTTTGCTTTTAAAGGAATTTTGTGCTGCTTTTTGTTTTCCATCATCCTCATTCTCTGCTGTATAGTGCCTCGCAGCAGACAAAATACTTTTCATGGGTATTGCTCCCTTTAATCCTCAGAAGAAACCTATAAAAAATTACCATTGTGTTTTACAGATAAAGAAACCAAAACTCACAGATTAAATGATTTTTCCAGCTGGCAACTAAAAAGCAACTCAAACTCAAATCTCTGGTGTTGTTCATCATTTGCTCCTAGAATTGACATGAACAAAGGCCAGGGCAAAGAGAGGAGTTGGGTAGCAGAAGAGAGTTGATCCTTCTGGAGAAAACCTGCAGTAAGGATCTCCCCTCAAGTTCCAGAACCTAGACATACAAGGCTTTTTGTGCAGTGTTGCCATGTATGGTATATATTTGTTGGGTTTTGGTTGTTTGCATTGGTTCTTCTTGATTTTGTGCCACAATCTAACCTCTTTAGGTGAATTCCCACTTCACTGATGTATGTGTGGAGATCATCTGCCCAAAGACCTCCAGTCACTTGGACACTAGATCTCATCTAGAAGGATTCCTATCATGTCATTTGTCCCTAATGACAAAACCTTGGGACTGACTTTGTTCACACTCAAGTGTATCTCAAATGATCTAAAACTTCCTTTGGGCACTTTAGTACTCTATTTGTCAGTGCTTGTAACACCCAGAAGTCTGAACAGAATAAGGAAGGATTCTGACAGACAGATGTTACTTGGGTTCAGGATAGTATTTTAATCTATTTGAACTATTCTAAAGTGGCAGACTGTTGGCAATATTCTACCTTTTAGTCTTTCTAGGTTTTCTATATATACAGAGTCTTCCTGGTGCTTTACCTTTGGTAGTAAAAGAAGAAAAAAAAATGTTATTTTAGGCCCAGAGCAAAGACTAAGAAGGTAAAGGGCAACAAAAATACATTGTTACAGTTCTCCAAAACTTACATAGGCCCAGTAAACATTCTCAGTTCCCAGAGTCCCTGTTGGGTCTCTTCAAAGAACTCCAAGCCCTCTCTCTGACTCAAAGACCTCTTTTACCCCGATAACACCTTAGTGTCAGACTCTGAAAACACAGAGCTGTCAAGTGTCAACAGTTTGTGGAGAGGGGTCAAATTAGCATTTCCTCCTGAGAATTTTCTCCAGCTTTTCCTGTTACTGGCTCTGGCACTCAAAGAAAGGCCAGTCTGTTTATTATTCTTTAGACCAGTTCTATTGGTCTCAGGGGATGGTAACATTACTCGATGGCAAAAGTGGAAGGGAGATGAATATTTCCAACTTTGGCAGGGCTTAATCTTTTTCCATCTATGTTGCTTTATTCAGTATGGTACAACAAATCTCAGAAGGTTCTAAAAAAGGATTAGTGAAACTGTATCAGTTTGAGTTTCACTGGAACACATTTTTAAAGGATTTCATGTTTTGATTCAAACATTTATTGAGCACCTACTCTGTATATGGCATTGTGGGAGGGAAAAAGATGACTCATTCAGTCCTGTTCCTCTGGTAATTCTTCTCTACACATACCCCAAGACCCTGTAAAATGATCCACTTGCATTCTTTAATGGCAGCCAACATTCACCATGATCACAATAGTCATTCAAAAACTATTTATTGAAGATCTTTTAAGTGACGGGCAATGTATAAATTAAATCCCCTCTACTAAGCTCTGAGCAACCTGAGGGTTTGACATTTAAACATATAACACATGAATTAAAATGATATTGGCTAGCTCTACTGAATAAAAGAGAAGGTGTAGACTCAGGGAAAGACAGGAAGTAGAAGTCCAGGTGGCAGGAAATGGGGGCAGTCTATTCCATCCTAAAATTAAACACCTACAGGTTTTAGGCCTTTGCATCTTGACTCAAGATTTTAAGTACTTCAAGAAAAATCCTTAGTTTGAGTCTTGGGTCTACTGTTTGACTAGAGGCACTTGGACATATGGGCTTAGCACACACATCAATGAAGTGGGAATTCAAAGGGATGAGAATGTGTCACTAAATCAAGAGGAACAAATGCAAACAACCAAACCCAACAAATATACACCATACATGGCAACACTGCACAAAATCCTTTCAGATCTAGGTTCAGGAACTTAAAGGGAGATCCTTACTGCAGGTTTTCTCCAGAAGGGTCAACTCTCTTCTGCTACCCAACTCCTCTATTTGCCCCTGGGCTTTTCAGAAAGAATCTGCAAATAAATGCCCACAAATGCACGGCTGATCAGGTAGACTAAGGGGTGAGCCACAAAATGCTTAAACCACACTTTTGGCTCTGAACTAAGGGTTCATTTGGTTTTTATCTGTGCATCTGTGCTCAGTTATGTATTTTGCTAAGTAAATATGTTTTCTTTTTCCTGGTAATTTAGAAAAGTAAATTCCCTCACTTAGAGTCTTCATTCTTTTAGGCACTATGATGGCCTCATTATTTAACATCTTTATGCCTTAATTTTTCCTCTTATAAAACAGGAGCTAGATCAATCTAAGCTAAATGCTCTCCTCTCATCTAAATACTTGTAAAATTAAGACATATTGGTCACTGTTTCCCTTTAGAAAAGTAGCTTTCAGTCAGATTGGCCCAAGGAAAACAAAATTGAAAATACATCAGGTTTATCTATGGTGCTTACCCTGTTTTCCTTTTACTGCACTGCTTTGTGTGTGATTTTTTGTTTGTTTTGTTTTCTGTTGTTTCTTCATGACCATTTCCACATGCCCTTTTCCTCTTTAGCAAGCTGAAGAGTATAAATAGTACACTGAAAAAGTTTTTAGAACAGTAAATTTTGGGAATAGGCATTGCATCCTGTGTCCCACTTTTAATGCAAGCTGCTCAACTCTTACTGTAAATGTAGCAACTTTTTCCAGGGCCTGTGATGGTGGTTGGCTCTCAACTATGAGAAAATAGACTCCTCCATATGCGCTGGTGAATCTGATGATCTCAAGATTTGTATATCCTGACTCTTCTCAGTTCTAAGGATTCTGTCATTAATTCCTCACCAGAAGGGGGATTCCAGAGGGGTTCAATCACACTGTATAAACCACTTCTGATTATGTGATACATCATGACATCTTTTGGCCCAAAATGACTTTCATTTTTTGTGACTCATAGAAATTTTCCTCTTCTGTAAATTCAAATATATGATTTTTTAAAATTCCTGAATGGGTTCTGGTTGTTCCTAGACATTTTCTATTCCTTGTCTTTCTGTCTCAAGAAAAATGGTTAACTCCCACTTCTTTATCTTTAGAATGCCCTTTCATGGCTTTTGTTTCTCTTACTCTTCTGTCACTTGAGTGGCTGAATGGATTTCTCCATCTAATGCCAAGAACCTCACATTTAGAATAAAATCATTTTCCAAAGGAACTCTGAGAGTCTCTGGTGATCAGTATTCTTTTCCCAGATTGTCTTTTTAAATATTTATGATGCTTGATGTCAAATTATGAATGTGACAGTATTTCTAGTTTCACCTAGTTTTGTTAGGCAGAAAGATAGACATGAGCAGGGTGGAGAGAGAATAAAGCCAGTAAAGCCCAATAAAAGGGACTCAAAGAGTCAGTCAGATAAAACCAGAGAGCCAGAAAGGACTCACAGAGTTAATTACTTGAAGTTTCAAAGGCCAGGAGTGACTTGGAATGTCCAGATATTCCCCAGATGAAAAACAATTCCATAGATAAAGAAAAACATCAGAGCACAGCCCATGTCTTCATTGTACCAATTAGAACAGGCCTCGAAGGCCAAAAGTTGTCAGTCAAGGACTTCTCTGCCTTACCTCATGAGGTAGATTGGGGAAATGGGACAAGGGTCATGCCATTATAAAATCTACTTAGCCTGTTAAAAAGGCCCAGTTTATTCTTTAACTTTATCTATAGGCTGTTCTTCATCTTCTTCCAGCCCCTTAATCAATTAAGTAACTTAGTAACCAGGACAGGAGATAGACCTCTGAAGTGCAAATGAACCTATGTAGATAAAGAATGCCAAGATTGGGGTCAACACAGTCACTTAAATAACCCTATCCTTAAGACAAAACTCAAAGGAATTAATGAATCACCTGTATACATCATGTCTTATGCTGACCCCTACCCAAAAAGCCCTATAAAACCCCAGACCTTAAACCCTTAAGCGTGCTTCCTCTCTGAGGTTGCTTGCACTCCCCTTTCTTTGGGTGTGTACCTTTTGCTTTAAATAAAGACATCTCACTACCCAACTTATTACATTTTGTCTCTGTACTCTACCAGTGTTGAGCTTCTTTGTCACTTCGCTATTTCATTCTATTCTCCAGACTTAAGCATAAGTCTTCACACTGTTCTACTCCAAATAAGTAGGGAAGGGCTACTGAGAGCTCTGATTTGGGCTTGCAAGTTCCCATTGCCTGGGTGACCCAGACAGAACTGCAGCTATGTGATCATGCTCTTCAGTAGCCTGCCTGAAAATCTCCTTTCTTTACCTTTGGGAAGTTCTCAGAACATAATCTCCATCCAGTGCTCTGTGGCTCCCCCAAATCCTGGGGTGGTAAGAACTTAGTTCCCACGCCATGCAAATTCACATGGACACTAGACACCAGGTGACCCTGGCTCTAGGAGTTGGCAGGGGATGTGCCCTATGCCAAGCAGTTCAGTGAGCTTCCCTTTCCTCCCTCTGTTCCTCCTTGCTGTTTGCTGCCTGCAAAGCAGCTGCCATTCCCTTCCACTCTTGCTTTAATGAATTCTTTCACTCTGACTTCCCTGCAAGTCTAAGCTGAATTCCTTCCCAACACTTTCAGTGAATTTTTAAAAGTCATTTGTTTAAATATTCTAGCACTCAACATCTGTGTTAAATTGCCTTTGATAATAGTGCAAGATTCTCACACACTGAGGAGGACCCAAAGCAATGCTATCCTATAAAGATTTCATAAATCATGAATATTGTTGAGCTAGGCTTAGGAGAAATATTAATAGTAGTTATTGAGAATCTACTCTTTTTTTAAAAAAATTATATTGAAATTATTTCAAACTTAAGAAAGCATAAAAACGATAAAAGGAATACTATCCTTCTATCCAAATTCACCTTTTGTTACTATTTTATCCCATTTACTTTATCATTTATCATTTGCTCTCCCATTGAGGTCCTACAGTTTTGCCATGGTCTTTTCCTGCTTGCTGTTTCTAAAGGTTACTTTAACCTTATACACTATCACCCATAGTTTAGATATAAGAGAGCTAAGGCTGTAAGAGATAAAGTGGACATCTGTTTTTGTCTTTTCTTTTCCTTTAAAATACATCTTAATTGTGCTTTGGAAAACTCTTACTCTCCATTCTTGTGGGCTGGCTCCTCCCCTGACTCGAGGGGTGCGCTCCTAGTCCACTGATCCTGGATAGCAGAGGGCAACACTTTCTCTTTGCTGCAGAGATTTGCTCAGAGGTGGGCATATGATCCAACTCAGGGAAGTTAGAACCAATCAGAGGTAGCCTCAGGACATTTTCTGGAACAACTGGGAAAGCAATTCTGTTTCTCTTGGAATTGTTAAGCTGTAGAATGTAAACTGGAGCTGTTAAAGGTCTTTTTCCCTATCACAAAAGAGGTATTCTGAGATTGCGGGTAAAGCCAACAGAGAGAAAAAGAGGATATGAATAGAAAGAATCATAGATTCCTGGAATCAATATTTACAAGATGATGACTTAGTCATGTGAGCCAACAATTTCTCTTTTTGCTCAAACCAGGTTAATGTGGGATTCTGTCACTTGCCACTGAAATCATTCTGGCTAATCAAGAAGCTATGCCCTTTTCCAAGATTATAGGACTATTAAATATCAGGAGCTGGGATTTGAACTAAGTTCTGTCTTAGATCAAATCCCTTCCCCTTCAATTAGAGAACATGTCTTTCAATTGTTACTGAGAGCTGGAGAATAAGGAGGAGAAAATTGCACACGTGCAACTTTTTAAGAAGCATATTTTGTTAAACCAGTTCAGTTTTTAACATGTCTGGCACATATGTCCTTTGAAATACAACACTCAGTACTGTGGCAAATGATGAAGTAAGTAGAAATTAGAATAACTCCCTATGTAATGGTTATAATAAAAGACATAAAATCATAAAGTGAAACAGGAAAACTGAGATCTTTGATCATTTTGAAATGGATGAAAATTTGATGGCAAATTTCAGTCTGAAGTAAGAAGTAAGAGGTCATCTCATGCCTACAAATCATTACTCATTTCTGGTGTTTCCAACACTACAAATGGAGTGACTGGCCTCGGATCCTTTAGGTGCATAGCACTGGAGTCATCTTCAGTTCTCTACTGACTCCATCAAAAAGTCCCTAAATAAGTCCTGGTGATTCTGTTTCTGTAACATTATTTTGTCTTTTGTATTTCTATGGGTCCAGGCATTTTTATATTAAGCCAGGACTGTTGCAATAATATATTTGCTATACTTCTGCTTTTAGGCAGAGAGATTTTGTTACTGAAGAATATACTAGTGTTTTTAAAACTATAGAACCAGGTGTATGATGTGAAAGTATTTATGTGCACATGTGTATGGATGTGTGTCCTGAGTTGTCATATAAAACATATTTCTTACAGTGGGTTATGAACAAAAAAAGTTGAAAGTCAATGAACTGGATAGAGCAGTAATCAGCAATCAACCAAAGAAAATATATTAGCAAAATATCTAGCTTGTGCAGACATTGATGTAGGAATCATCTATTTAAAACACAAATTTGCTTTTGTATTATAGAGAAAATTACATGAATATAAATTTTTGTTCAGTTCAAAGTACTTTCAAATGTGCTTCAAAGTTGGCCAGCAGACTGCTTCCTGAGAAATAATCCTGATGTGTCACTGCCCTCTGAACGTTGCTGTCCTCTCTGCCAAATGATAACACTACCTCCATTCAGAATCTTGTTCAAAAGATACCTTCTCCACAAAACTGAGGAATATTGTCCTTGGGGAAAGTTAGCTTAAACTTCATTTGATTTAAGTATTTAAATAGTACTTGCTTATTGTAAAAAATTTAGGAAATACAAAGGAAAAAAGAGCATAAGGAAAGAGAAAAGAAAAAGCATCCATATTAATCTAGAAGTACCGATTTGGGATAGCTATAAATCACCCTTAGATAGTCACAAAATCTTTCATTTTCAAGGTGTTGAAAGGGAATTAAAGCTCACCCCAGTGTTTCCCCATTAAAGCTGGGAAAACAATTAGTAATTGTTTAATTGTTGACAATTAAACAATTAATAATTATCATTTCTTCTGAGTTTTAAGTACAAGAACAGGGATTTAATCAATGTTATCTGTGATAAAAGGACACTTACACTGATGTATTAGTTTCATTAATAGTCTGTGTCAATTTCACTTTGATTCAGAAAAGTCAATTTTCAGAGTGTCACAAGAATATTTTGGATTGACAAAAATATGATATACATTGTGGTTAAACCTGATGAGGAAGAACTGAAAAATCTGTGAAAACAAAACATGTGGGATATGTTAGACTAAGTCCTTTAGAGAAAAACAGGATTGGATCTGCAAGTCTAGTTTCTACTGTCTTCTCCTCCACATCCATCTTGTCAACCATCTCTAAATAAATGATTGATGAAGCTAGCAAGAATAACAAGAGTTTTGCTGAAATGATGATATATTTTCATTCCTCTACTTGTAACATCATGGGAAGTAAGTCTGAGGTTATAAATATTAAATTTCACGGCCGGGTTTACAGTTTCATCCCTGAGTCCTGTCCCCGCTTTTCTGGACCAGGTTTGGAGCATTAACATCAGATAGTGCTTTGCCCCGGGCAGGGAGCTGACGGGGTTTTGGGAACAGAATGAGGATTTGCCCCACTGGGAATGAGTAAAGGAAAAGGAAGTTAGCTTTTTGTTGAAGAGAGCAAAAAAAGTCTGTCTAGAAGTTGGAATAAAGAATAAAAATTTTCAGATATCTTTGTTATTTGATGTAGAAACCAAGGTGGTGTTTGAAGTTGGCGATGTAGCAGTTTCTATTCCATTGTCTTTCAGAAACTGGTACCTATAAGCAGTAGTATGTTGTCATCTTGGGGGTCTTTTCTGAAAGTCTTTTCTCATCATGGATCATAAAAACTTGTGATAGGAGTTTAATAAAAATTCAGTGTTTAAGAAATTAGGATTCTATCTTGGACCTTTCTAAAGGGGAAAAGAGCAAAAAAGTTAGTGCATACTTCAGCAAATATGACCCTTAGAGAACTGGAAAATGGCCAAAGAAATGGAAAAAAAATCAGTTTATATCCCCTCTAGGGAAATTTTGTGAAAGATGGGGCAGAGTCAGGTTTTGGTTGAATTTCTGCCAAAACTAACAAAAGCCAAAAAGGCAAAAACAAAAAACAAAATAAATACGCCATTTAGATTGCCCAGAAAGTAGTAGCCTATGCTTACTGTTCACCTTGTTTTCTGTGGATTTTGTGTGAGATATATTGCATTTCATCCCAGATAAGTAAATTGCCCAGGTGTCCCTGCCTGGCTAGCCTCTTCCCAGGGAAAGGATGGAAAGTAATATATGTTGAGCTGAACTGTTTGAGACTTGCTAGTACTAAGTAGTAAGCACCTTAGATGCACTTAGACTTTAATCCTTACAATTCTACTTTGAGATAGGTGCTACTATCTACAGGAAGCTGATAAGAAAGGTCAGTGGGGTAATGTGACTTGCCTCCATTAGGGTCACTTGGCTTGTCTGTGTTGGAATTAGGGTTCAAAGAAGGTCTGACTCTGAAGATCACAAATGAGTTAGTTTATTAGAAAACAAAAATTATACAGACAAACCTGAAATGTTTCCTTGGAAGTCCAAATTTAAAAATGATTCCCTAAGTGTGCTAAGGTAGAAAGGGCATCTATTTTCTCTGGGGGAAATAAGGAGGGAAGGGGGGAAAGCTAAATGTAGAAGATCAAAATTAATTACTGCAATGAAGGACAGAGTCAACTGTATACAGCAAGTCATATACCCTGGACAAATAAAGGCAATGATTTGCCTCTTAATGAACAATGGCAAGATATAGTATATAAATACAATGGTATTTTGGAATACAAAAGGAAATTTAGAAACTCAGGAGAACACAGACTGTTCTTGGAATGCTTTATTATAAACAGTGTTAGAACTCCCTAATAGGATCTAACAAATCTGACCCAAATTATGATTCTAGGACCTTATTTTTAGTCCTAGGTTTCTAGCTGTAGGAAATGAATGCATAAAATGAATTCTCTGAGTTCATTTACGGATGTGCAGATATACCTAAGTTAGGCCATAATTTTTGAACCTCAAATGTTTGCTCAGTTTTCTAGAGGACTTAGAGGAATTTATTTAGCCAGTTGGTTTCTTATGGGTTGTTTCTTCACTCTGAGATTTAGACCAAATTCAGTAGATATGTTTTTCTGTCTTTGAGTGAGCCTATTGTGTATATAAATAACAAGCATTCTTTTTTTTTTAAAGAAACATCCACTGAAAGACACACTTTCACTGTATCTCTGCATAGTTGATCCACACCACCTAGCTGAGGCAAATGTGTTCAGTTAGTCACCCAATAGGTGGTATCTTCCACGTGGAACAATCGAGAGGTAAGGTTAACCAGGCTCCCTGTATTACTCATGGGCTCTGCATATACAGTGACAAAAAGTCACAAAAACCTATTCGTTTTCTCATTTTTAGTGACTTACTAATTGTTTTCAAAAAATTTATTTCTTTTAAAACTATACTAGGGATCTAAGACACAGCTGGGTTTTAAACAAAAACATGGATAGATACTTGTATAAAATATCTCTGAAAATATGGAAGAGTTATAACACCATTAAATCAAAATAAGGTTAAACCATTCAAAATGCCACAGTGAAAAACTGCTAGAGAAATACAGTTAACACTCAAATATTAGCACATTGGTTTTTGTTTTGTTTTGCATTTCAATGTTCATTTTATAAAACTTCTTTTCCATCCATTGTCTGACTTTTTAACCACCTGACCCTACTTCCTGAGAAAGGTACCAGAGGCTTGGTTCAATGTATAGGGTATATGTGAAAGAAACTTTGAGATGGAAATCAACCTTAGATAAATTACAAAAATGACAGGGCTGGGCTAGGATTAGTACCACTCAAAATTTAAGGGGGCACCAAAAAATTCAGTAATAAAATAGTATTTTCATGCAATATTTTAGAAACAAGTAAAACTTAATGGAGGAAATCTATGATGAACAAAGTAAAAATTTTAAATAAAGACAGCTGTTGCTTATTTGCATTACCATCCGGCATTATTGCATAACTGAAACAATTGTTCCCGATCAGCCCAGAGTTTCCAGCCAGCGTGGCTCTCATGGCCTCTGCAAGGTGGTCTATTAGGGTTGACAATGATGTGTGAACAGTATTTTAAGTGTCAAAATTTATTAACTTTTCTCCCAATTGGTTCAAAGTATGGAAGAATATTGTCACAAATGTGTATAGATATACACGTATTTTTCTTTTGCCTCACCTCTAACATGGCTCTGCCCGGCTCTGGTAGAGTGAGTCCCAAGTAGCTGATAATTCAGAATTCGTGAGCACTTACCTTTCAGTTTGAAGGTGAGTATGTTTAGTGTTCTGAGAATTTGCTTCACACAAAGTGAAGAGTTATTTCATGGAGATCTGAAGGAATTAATACATTCTGGTTTTCTTATCAACTTGCCAAGGTCAGTCTTAGCACTGCTCTAAGCAAAAAAGATGCATGCCTAATCCCTAGCATAGTGCCCACATGGATTAGTTGCCCAGCAAATGCTAGTACTCTTGTGTCTCAAATTCCCACAGGTGGAAAAAACACTGTAGTTTCAGTTGTTAAGTAGAAAGGAATAGTAATCATTCAAATTTATTAAGAGTACTTGAAAGCCTTGAATTACTGCACTTGGTAACTTCAAAAATTATTCTTATTTTGCTGGTCTTTTATATTTCCTCTCAAGGCTATGAAGACCTGGATCCCATCACAAACCAAATTAAGGATAACCAAGAATCCATTTTCCAGCTGCTTTCCTCCACAGGCAAAAATTAAAAGACATGGTATCTAGGTTTCTGTGAGATTTTGCCTTATCGCAATGTGTGAAACTTCTTGAGGTTGTGTTCAGTGTCTTGAGCATCATATTTTTTTTTTGATAAATGCATATTGAATCAAATGCTATGAATTTGAATTGTAGTGACAGCTAGACTATCAATTTTTGGCTTATTTTTGTCTAGGTTTCAAGGGAATGGCAGCTTTCATGTGCTTAGCTAATTTCATCCTGGAGCAGCAAAATGCTCCATATGGGGATGATCAAAAGTACCTGGAGAGAGCCAGGGCCCCGGGAAACCCCACCTGCACTGCCCTGGGTGAGATCCCAGTGAGAAGTTCAGAAGCTGTCCAAGCAAAACAACCCTGGGGTCTGCTTGGAAAGGTTCAAAGTAGCCTGAGTTCCTTGCCTACACCAAGTGAAGACCTTTTTCCTGCATACAATATCAAATTAGAGAAAAATGGAAATTCATGTGTTACAGAGAAACAAGTAACAGCAAGTTTTAATGCAATTTTTTTGAATAGTAGTTTAGAGAGGAACTGGCCACTTAGGTACCTTGAAGACCCCTACAAATGAATTCTAAGTTTGTGATATTTCCCCTTTTCTCCTCAACCTGTCAAATGTACTCATGCTGAGAGAAAAAAAAAATAACATAACCTAAAAAAACAATAATAATGGTGGGAACTTTAGATCTTATTATCAGGCTAGTGGATTAGAGGTTAGGGGACGGGACTTTCCAAGGCATACTACACAAGCCACAACCTTAGGTAAAGACAAGGCAAGGAATATATACAGTGCATTCACCTTTTGGTTTTAAAAGCAGCCTAAGGAAATATGTCCAAGGAGATTTGTTGAGGATGCACACTGATATTATTCCTACACAGCCATCAAAATATGCAACTAGCCTCTGGGAAAATATATGTCAACCCTGTGATGCTACTAAAACCTAGTGACATATTATGCATATAGTAGGTATTTAATACTTTTGAAGTTAGATTTTGATATTGATTATGCTTATATGCAAGGTTCTTATAAGCAATATGTTAAATGGTTTTGAGTTTTGCTCAGAAAAGAAATATATATATGCACACACACACAAATATTATATATGTATGTGTGTGTGTGTATACATATATATATATATATATATAAAATTCCAGATCAAAAATTTTTTTCTTTGTACTGCATGTATATGGTCATTAATAATCCTACTGCATTTAAAATGAATACATTGATTTACTAGGTACTATATAAGTGATGCATTCCTTACTTACTGTTGTTTTCTTAAGGGATGCAAAATCTGAATGAAATACTATTGTGTCTGTTTGTCAAAAAAGCAAAAAAAAAAAAAAAAAGAAAACCCCAAACTACAAACCTTAGTAAATAGTGTTCTACAAGATAAAATTTTGGCCATGTGTTACTGATTTTACAGGGGTAATCTTGAAGAGTATAAAGCTAGCTTAGGCTGTCTGAAAACATTAAGTTATTGGAGGAAGTATTTTTGATGTGTTGAGCACAGAACAGTTTGACCTGGATTTTTAAAGCTATGGAACCTCATTGAAAAGTGATAGGTAGTGGGGTAGCTGGTATTGCTGATGCTCTAGAAGGAAAAAGAATTTTAGTAAATTTTTCACTTGAAATCTACTGATTGAAATGGAAGGCGCTCTATGAGAGAGACTGTGATAGCTAAGGATCAGTCACATTTTATTTCAGTCTAATTGTCTGCAACTATAACATCGTCAAAACCTAAATGTACAGGGTTTGAAAATAAAAACTTTTAGGACTTCCTGATCCTTTCAGGCACCACCCACAGAGATGTCTTGTTCTAATGGACGAGGGACAGTCAGGCCAGGGCATTGCTTAATGAGAGAAGAGAAATCACAGGCTTCCCCATGTTATTAAAAGAGTCCCTGTGAAAACACTGACATTTAGTTTGGTATTCGGCTGGATGTTGAGAAGTCATCAACTCCCCACACCAGTTGAGTCATGTTAAAAACACTTTGGTATGCGTGGTCGGCTAACTGCAGGTGTTTGGCGGTAAAAGTCAAGGCAGCATAAACATGCAGCTAGAACATTGTGGTGATATGACTGGTTTACAATGATTTGAATGGAAGCTCAGGGAAAACATCATTTCTTACCAAATTATTTCCTTTTCTGATATGTCCCTGTGATGCCAAACATCTGGGAGGGACCAAAAGCCTTAGAGAATTCTTTGCAAAGATTTGTTTCTTCATCCATCCAATCATTTATTCAACAAATATTTACTGGGGGCTTATTATACACAGGTTTTACCTCTTAAGAGTTTAGAAGGGGAGGAAGTTATATACACTAATTTCATTGTAGAAGTTGACAGAAAATACAGAATGCTACCAGAGAGATGTAAATAAACTATTACACCTGAGGAGATTGCTTATAGAAAGCTTGCAGATTCAGGAATGCCTTCTGGACAAGATGGCATTGAACTGAGCTTTATACTCAATGTTTTTATTCTAACTGGAGTTTAGGCTGTGTATCAGAGACACTTTGGGTTGCAAAATGCAGAAAACACAACTAAAACTTGACAGGATATTGGGTAGGGCAAACTCCATTAAAACAAAATGGTTCTCATCCAAACCACATGATTGGAATACAGTAGGAGCATTTTCTTAAGATGGGGGAGGGAAGTGCAGTGGTGTGCTTGCTCCAGAAGGTGAGAAGAGATTGGTTTATAAAGCTGGCATTCATTTAACAATAGCCTTTGAAGCATGGCTGTAAAGGTAGATGCACTGGTGAATGTCAGATGAGGGCTTTAAAAGAGTACACAGAGGAGAAAAAGAAGTAAGAAGCAGGGAAGTATTACAGAAGTAAAGGTAAGAAAATGTTTTAAAAAAGGGCTTGGATTATGACCATGAGAATGAAATTCGAGGGTGGGTATGTATTCTAGTCTGCCAATTATAGAATCCATGCCACTTGGCATCCAGTGTGAATGTGAATATTGATGATTTTCATGGTGCCATAAACCAAATTAGTATGTACATGAGAAGGAGGATGTGTGAGAGGGATGAGAACATATTCAGTTTGGTGTATATGGAACTTGAAGTGTAGATTGGATATCAAAGTAGAAAGTTTGTTAGATATTAGTGCTAGAGAGATGTCAGAACAGGACTATAGATCTGGAAATTCTGCAGAGGTGATAATAGAAGTCTAGTGATTGTCAGGAGAGTGTATGTTGATAGACAAGAGAAGATGCTCAAAAAGTTTGATGGCTTAAATACCAGGGTATTTGGAAAAGTATGTTATGCTCCCAAAGCAATGAATACCTACCTGAATTTTCACTTTTTATCACATTTCACATGGTTTAGTAGATGGGAAATTTACATTTAAGACTTTTTGTAATTTTTAAATGTACTGTTATGTGGGAAGGTGTGGTGATTTCTAACATCTGAGCTTGGTAGCCAGAGTCTGTATGTAATTATCACTTCCACTCTTAGGTTTTAATTTTTTAGTCTGAAAAGTCCATAAAATAGAAGGGGACTGGTCTCCTCAATTACAGATATAATCCATACATCTTCGGTGCCTTGGTTACGTCTAAGTATATATTCATATTTTGTGTCTTGGTTTTCAAGTGTACTCATTGTAACTCTATTTAACTTTATTGGAGATTTTTGCAAGATGCTCTGAAAATTCCTTTTTGATGAACATTAATTAATATTGGTTATAGCAAAATTTTTAGATCATATTTTTATATCACTTATATTGGTCAGCACTTGGAATAAAGAATATTTCACAATCCAAAGTCAGAAGACTATTTTTGCATGAGTCTATATTTCCTTGTGCATTGATGTCATCATGAAGATATAATAAAGAGTCTTATTACATATGTAAGGTTATGTCATTCAAGACAGTTTATATATTATATTGTGTGAAAGCAGAAAGTAAGATGTTTCCTACAAAATAGGCAATTAATAAGTTCAAGTTGAATTTAAAGTGAGCTAAAAGAGAGGTTGGCACTAACAATATCTTAGAAATGTTAGTTTTGCCTGACTCTGTAAATGGAGCAACAGATCACTGCTGAGGAATTGACTGACGGAATAACTAATAGTTGCTATGGTTAGAAAACTATTTTCATAATGATAGATGATCTGTGCATGGAAGTGTGCCTATGTAAACAAGATAATTCCACTCAGAACAGTAAATAATTTGACATTTGTGTTGGACAGCCTGGAAAAAAAACTGATTCATCTAAAGGTTTTTAACATGATTAAACAATGAATACATTTCATAGATGGCAAGATAAAGTGTGTTTTATTTTCTCAGATGTGTTATTAAAAATTATATTTTGGTGAGAATACTTGTAATTTTGAGTGACTATAAAAGTTATTTGACCCAGAAACTGGTAGATAGACTAGAGGTTTATTTGTAGTGAATCCCTCTAGCCTTGTGGGTCTATGAAATTTATTGGGGGCAATTTAGAACCTTTCATGCCAGAAATGATCAAAAGCTAAAGCTATTTTATTTATGCAGAATTGAGCTAAAATTGGTTTTTTGAGAATTCATTGTCCTCTAAGTTTAGTTCATTGCTTTAACAAGTGTAATCTTGCAATTGTCAGTGGCTTGAGAAAAAAAAAAGCATCCTTCCATGCTTCAATGATTGTGTTTTCTGATCTACATGTCCTCAGTTTAACTTCCAAATATGAAGGCATTTTCACAAAATACAACAGAGTATAAAAATTTGGGAGACTTTGTTAATGGCAGTGTAAAAACAAGTAAGTTTCACCAAAAATTGAACCGTAATTTTTTTTTTAATTGTAGTATCTCTGCCCTATCTTCACATGGTCTTTTCTATGTCTCTGTGGACAATAATTTTAAGACATTCTGCTTGCGTGCTCTCAGGGAATGAATAGACCCATTACATGAGTAAATTCTCTTCCCTTTCTCTGTAGGTAATCCTTAAGACAAACCATGAGTCACTTTCTAAATAAACAATTTTTGGGTAAATGTTTTCATTCTTTTTTTTGTTGACATATCTTACCCCTGAAAATTCAGAAAACTTAGGAAATGTTTCTTCTCTAATCAAAAACAAAGGAGCCAAAAGAATGCTTATTTTAAGGGAAATTTAATTATATATCTTTGGATTACCTAATTCCTTTCTCATACACATGTTTTGTGAAAACTCAAAAGAACTCTTTGAGCCTTTTGTCTTAAGAATAGGAAGTTCTATTTTGCCAAGTATAGGGAGTGTAGGTGCCAAGAGTTTCAAGTTTTGCTTAAAATTAAATTATAACTCATGTTTGAGAAAACTGGCCCCAAACCTGGCCACAGGTCATCCCTGGAAAACAAAGGCTGCATATGAATGATGGATTTCTTGGTACCTACCAAAATAATCAAGAGGATAACGCAGCGAATGCGAATGGAAACCAGATTCTTCATGACTGAAAGCTGAGCCACATTGAATCTCTGAAGAAACCTTGTAAATTGCTGGAAATTATTTTTTAAATGTAACATTTTGCCACATCTACACAATCATAACCACCATAGCTTACATTTCTTAAGTGCCAGGTGCTTTGATAAAGGCTTTGTAAAGTTAATGTAATTTAATCCTTTCAGCAGAGGTAGAAGGTAGATGCTATTGCACTCATTTCACTGAAGAGAAGCCTGAGCAGGACAGAAGTTAGGAAGCTTGTCCCAGTTTATACAGCTAGCAAAACGTGGGTCTGGGATTTGAACCTGGGGATCTAATATCAGGGCCAAGCTCTCATACAGTTGTTATGATACATGCCACTATAACATGAATGTGTATTTTCTAAGGAAAGAGCACAAATAGTAATGATGTTTAACATCTCTTTGGTGAAAAGGCTCTTTGGTATTCCTTCAAATCAGTGTGGAAAGTTTAGTAGAGCAAATTATGGAAATTTTCTTAATTCTAATGTCCTGTCTTTACTCATGTTTCTTAATCTTTTCTGGATTCTTGACTACTTCGGCAATTAAAAGCTAAGGCTATCCTTTCCACTAAACACTAAAAAAAAAAAAAAAAAAAAAAAAAAGCCACCTGCACATAATCTGTTGCTTGGAGTTTCAGAAGATTCACAGGTTCCTTGTAATTTAGGTTAAAGCCTTATCCTCCCTTACCCATGTGGCATCATTTTCCTAGAAAAGTAGATTTTAGTTAATTGCCAGGAAGGAGGAATCCCCTTATCCTCTCACATACTTTACCTGTCTATTAAATGTGTTATGTATTAGATCAGTAAAACTGTAGAGCTCATTTGCTCTTACTCTTTTCTGGCTATAAAAGAAAGCACACTGACTTGAGCAGGTGTTCATGGTAGAGGGAAGATATTTGAATTAAATTCGATAATCTGATACACTACTTAAGGTGACCTGATTTTCAGTGCTGCATTAGAAATTTCACTGTATAAATGTGTGAGTCTGAGTAACTGCGAGTTCTCAAACTCCAAATGGGATTAAATATGTGACTTGAAGGAGTTCAAGTTGGCCTGGTGCCACTCAGCCCTTGTTTAGTCTAGTCCTGTCCCTATAAGTTTTTGATTCATCCCAGTACTCCCTAGACGGTGAAGCCAAGTCTAGAACTGAAGAGCCGACAACTTGACAAGATATTGGTAATTTCCATCCCTCCATCCATGGGGTATTTCCCAGAAGTTAAAGCACTTGGAGCATAATTATTAAGCCTGACTTCTGCACACAGAATCATGCCTTTACTACATTGCTACCATCGTGGTAGTCGATGGCTGCTCCTTGTCCATGGGGACCCCTCTTTGTTTCTGAATTTTCTCACTGCATCCCAGGACGATTACCTTCACCCTGCAACTGGCACACTTTCTTTGTTTCATACCCTCCACTCTTGGTCTCTCATTTTCTTGTGAATTGTCACAGTGAAGATATCCATTCTCCCTGTGACTTGGTAGCTTTGAACAGCTAGGTCTTCCTCCGTAAGAGTTTGGGAGGAGGGAACCATTACCTTTGTCTGAATGGTTCTTTCATTCCTTCCTGTCTTTTTTGCTTGGGTTTTCTCTTCTACAAAAGGGGGATAATAATAATAGCTATCCATAGGATGACTAGTGAGGACTAAATGAGTGAATGCATATGAAGAACTGAGAGCAATTACTGGTGTATCACAATGTTGATGGTGGTTGTTTTTAACTCTATTGGTAGTATTGTTACTGCCCTGGCTTGAGCCCAGTCAAGAATGGCATGGGGCCAGTGCTCAGTTTAATGGTAGCCTACTGTTAATAACAGCCAGTCTGAGAGGGAAAAATCAAATCTATTTATTTGATGATTTTTGTGCTGTCATTATGTGCCAGGTACAGTGGTTATTTGCTAACAACTTCTCATGACCTAATAAAGTCAGAGGAGCTGTGTTCAAAAGTAACTGGAAGTGTCACGAAGATAAATCCAAAATTCAGTGTTAAGCATGTCGTGGGGTAAATGACAGAATTTCCAAGTCTCCAGCCTGGCCTTGGTTCATTTACATATCAATAGGCATCCACTGCTGCAGAGCCTCCTGAAGATCTGAGTCAGGGGTGGAGAGAAAATGGCCATTCTCTCCTGCCCCACGTTCCTAGTATGTAATTGGCCTGGCAGTCACCAAGATCTCAGGAAGGGGCAGGCAGGAAGTAGAGAGCATGAGGTGGCAGTGGAGCATGAGCTGCTGCTGGAGGGGATGGTCGGTGCCGAGCCTGGGCTTGTTTTGGTTTTTCTGGTTTCTTAGGGGATTAGCTTCAGGCTGGGAACACCCTTCCCCCTGGAGCTGCACATGTGTAGAAGCTTGGTCGCTGGAATTAAGGGCATTTCCTTGTCCTCCATGGCTGAAGCAAGGGTCCCCTTCTCACCTGACCTCCTGTCCTTTTAGCTGACGACACTTACCCTTTGTTCTCTTCTCTGCTTGAGGAAAGCATATTCTCTGCACTGTTTCACCTTACTTCTTCTGCGGGCTTCCCACAGACAACCACTGTGCCTCACTTATTTAGATCAGTTTAATCATTTCCCAAGTATGGCAAGCAGTTACGCTGTGCCCTTCTTACCCTATTTATGACATCTCCTATTGGTTCTATAAGTCAATTTGTTTGGTATTTAAGTTGTGTTGGGTATAGAGGTAAAAAGGTGAATATTAAGCTGTTGTCCTTGAGGAGCTTGATGGTTCCCATGTAGGGGAGTCAGACACCAAAGCAGGGCATCTCAGCATGTATGGTGAGTCTGAATTCACAGGACACTATGGCACCCATACAGGTTACAGCTCTCCCTCCACCCCCATTTCTTATTACAGCACATAGCACCCATTTTGTGAAAGCCTGGTGTTCCAGACTCATGGTCTGTAGAAGTTATTCTGTGAGTTATTTTCCAGTACTTAGTGATGAGTTGTCCTGAATCATTCATTTAAACTTTCTTGGTTAGTTTATTTTGACAAAGGACATGTACTTACTGATGGAGAAAACACATGCAGTTTGCGAGGCCATGTTTTCTCTTGGAAACAGGAGCAAGAGAGACCTCATTAAGCTTTACTGGCTAAATAGTTACCTTGATGTTCTTAAACGGATCCGAAGTAGTATATATTCTGTATTATCCCTTGTGTGTGTGTGTACATGTGTAAAGGATGGGAAGAATATGACAGTCTATACAAGGTAGTATTTGAATAGCATCTGAGGCAAAGGAAAACAAGTAGCACATCACTAATTTGAACCTTTTACATATTTATTGCCAGAAGTGTCTGGACTAAGCACCTCTATCTTCATTAATCCTTAATGCTTGCTCTAAAATAATTCCTTGTTCCATCTATTTCTTTAATAATTGTGGATCAATTTTTAACATAGTGCAGGAATTGCTGTCACTTTATTCATCCTTCTCTGCCCTTTCATTCTTGTGTATTCTGTCCATGCTGCTTACTCTGTGTGGAATGTCCTCCCTTTTCCCTCTTCTCTGCCTGGACAACTCCTCGCCACCTTTCAAGCCTGTAAGTCCAGGGAAAGGAAATCGCAGGGCAAAATCAGTCAAAGGGAGAAATAAACATTAAACATTAACATCTGTTCATTGCTTACAAACTGCAGTCTAGGACCATTTCTTTCTTTCCTGCTCCAGCAGAAGCCAAAACCCCGCCCTCCCCTCCCCTCTCAGGTACAGATAAGCCCTCCTTGCCCAGATAATTTCCCATTGATATGGAGATGAACTTCTCTGCACCCCTGAGAAATGATGCAAATGCACTAAAGCCGTACTTCTTTTCACCTCGGAACGCCTATTGATATGCAGATGTACTAAAGCCAGGTGAGATATTCTGGAAATGTTACAATTTTACCCACAGGCTATTCCTCCAGAAATCTCGCCTTAGAATTTACTTGTTACCCCTCTTTTGACCAAACTAATAACATACAATAGCAACAGCAATAAAATCATGATAATTCTCAAGCCAGAGGTTTCCTCTTATGTAGATTAAGTAAATGTACGTTACAGCACAATTTCTTACTGAGCACAAAATATGTTTCTACACTTGTTTACTCATTCCTAACAACCATGCTAGGTTACTCACAAAAGTTTTACCAAGTATTAGACGTAGTCAAGCCTCTCTTTAAGCATTTTTTTCTTGACAATAGCAACACAATCATGATAATTCTCCAGCCAGAGGATTCAGCTAGGTTCAAATTTCTATGCAGATTAAGTCCAAAACTCGTCCATTCCAGCCATCATGCGGCAGCTGCAGCCAGGGGGCGCATCCAGGACACAAGGACTGTAGAAGCAAATAATCGTGATTGTGGGGGGCCACTTTGCTGCTATTCTAGGAATACACAGGAGGCCACCTTCCAGGCCTTTTCCCAAAGGTACCAGAAATGCCAGCCATCACTGATCCATGTGTTGAAATGTCCAGGGCCACATCCATTTTACTCCTAATTGCTGCACCCATCCTTGCAACACGTGTCCAATGAAGTGGGTGCCTTGATCGCTCTCAATCACTGGCGACTGGCCATAGGCTGCAAAGAGATGCTCTAGGCCCCTCTTGGTGGTTTACTGATCTGTGCAACATGCAGGGCCCTCCTTCCAGGCTCCACTGACTTCTTCAAAGGTCAATGGCAAGTCCCACCAACTGGCTACAGCCCACATTGTCTTTTGCCCTACATGCAACAAACACTGATGTAGCCATTAGGCCACATCAGAGGTAGGCTTTCCTTCTAACCAGTGCACCTGGGCCAATGTGTCTGCTAGGTCATTCCCTAGGGATGCCAAAAGCAAACAGCCAGTCAAATGATATATGGTAGGTGTCTATGCCATGCCACTGTATGGTCTTTGGGTCTCTCACCCACCCCACGATGGGATAGGTGGTTATTACCTTGGTTGGAGCTGTTCCAGTAATGAGTTCCTTAGCCAGCAAGACATGGTACATAGCAGCCAATTGCTTTTCTGTCAAGGTGATCCAGACCTCTGCTCCTTTCCATGGTTGTGGCCAGGCTCCAGATGGCAGCAGTGGCAGAAGCAGTAGCCTTAGTTCCAGGCCATGGGCCAGGGTCAGTTTGGCCAGGAGTGGTGGTGGTGCCTCCACGACCACACAAGTGTAGACACATGTCCCTCAGCGTGAGTGCCACTTCTCCCCATCATTTCTAGGGGTGGCCCTCCTAAAGGTCGTGCCCATTATGACAGATTTCGGGTTCAGAGAAATCCTACCAACTGTGCCAGATGTAAGTCCAGGGAAAGGAAATTGCAGGGCAAAATACCTCTAAAAACCGAAACCAGTCAAAGGGAGAAATAAACTTTAAAATACGTTTATTGCTTACAAACTGCAGTCTAGGGCCGTTTCTTTCTTTCCTGCTCCAACAGAAGGCAAATCCTAGACCTCTCCTCACCTCTCAGGTACAGATAAGCAGACAGGCCCTTCTTTGCCCAGGTAATTACCCACTGATATGGAGATGAACTTCTCTCCACCCCTGAGGAATGATGCAAATGAACTAAAGCCATATTTCTTTCCACCTCTGAATGCTTATTGATATGCAGATGTACTAAAGCCAAGCAAGATATTCTGGAAATATTACAATTTTACCCACAAAGGCCCACCTCAGATCTCACCTGCTGGAGATGCCTTCACCCTGCTCCCTGCCCTGTGCCTCCACTGTACTCTGTACTTGCCTTGTGTATGTGTAACACCCATAACTCAGTGCCATAGTGATTTATTTCTATTTTTTTTCAATCTATAAAACTTTGAGCTCCAGTTGGATAGGAAACTTCAAGTCACCCAACATTTCCCTATTACCCAACCCAATGCCTTGTCATATACAAGACAAGACTCTCTCAACTATGAACCAAATGAGTCAACTTTATAGAAATATTTCAAGAAACATCAAGAAAAGTATTATGTGCCTTATTTCTCACACCCATACTCAACTGTATCAATCATAGATGGGCCCACCTATGGGCATCCTCATCCTCCTTTAATACTGACCTTCATTTTTCTTTCATGTATTGGCTATTAGTACTGCAAAGCATTAGAACGTAATGTGTTGATAGCTTCCTGGTGGTTTAATGTATGAACATTTTAAGCACTTTTGAGTTTAATAGCCTATTTTTCTCTACACTAAACCCAGCAGTGAGACAGCACTGAGTGCCTGCTCCCGGCTCTCACCTCTGAAATGCTTTGGCTGTTCGATTCACATTGGAATCCTTTTAAAGGCAGATGTGGCTTTTGTTAACTCTAATGTGGGGGATGGAAATGTGAATGACGGGGCTGTGCACACTGCTTGGCTTGCTAAGATACTGATAGAAACTTCCAGAGGGTGTCATGGGTCTACTGCACGGGGCGTAGACCCTTGGAATGACGGGGTCTGGGTAAAGACTATCGTTGGAAAGCTGCAAGAGGCGCCTGCTCCTGTTGTTTCCATGAGCCTGAGGTTGTTCTTTACAAATGTTGCTTTTGCATAGTTTAGCTATAGTTTAACCAAGCAAGTAGCACACGTAGTGCTCTGCTTTGTATCCCTGATAATAATCAACACATAAAAGCCTTTGATTGTATGAAAGGTTTAAGAATGATTGCCTCCTGTGACTTTCTGAACTCTTGTGATCTGCACCTGTGGTATTTTTAATCATGATATAAAGAGTTGAAAGCACATAATAAATACGAGAGTGAACAGAGGAAAAGGGTCTTCACCTCTGAGCACTGACCCCCCTCGCCTTCTCTCGGTGTAAAGTAAGGTGTGGAGGGTTTGCTGGCCATTCCCAGCACTCTCACTTTCTGTTTATGTAATGAATGACTCTGGATCACATTCATCTGCTTTAGTGGTTGCCACATCTTCACATTTATGACCATTCATAAAGGTTACAAATTCATAAAGGTTAAGACACCTAATTTCTCTCAATCAGCCTACACAGTCATGATCTTCTTTTTATAATCGGAACATTTTCCTTGTGTGTTGTGATTCTCACTCCACCATCTCTTCCCTCATGATGGAAATTTCATAGATATTAAAGGAGCTTCACTTATTCTGTTACTATTTTTAAAGCTAGATCTTGTCAGATATCTGCTTTTTGGTCACAAAGAAGCATTGCCATTTTCTTCTAATGTAATGGTGTGTGTGTGGTGGGGGTAAATACCCTTCAGAACAAAAACACACCTCAACTTTTTTTTAACAAAGAATTTAATCTCAAAAGGTGTTTCCTTTGGTGATAAATCAATCTCTAATTTGTGAACTTGTAAAATTGTTCCTTCCTGCCATGGATATGAATTTCTAAAGAGAGAGTGTGCGTGTGTGTTTGTGTAAACACTAATCATTGACATAGCAGGGAGCAGAGCAAATCATGGTAAAACATTCTTTTTAATAATAATTTATGTATCTATATCTCATTCATTTTCCTAGTCTTGCTTAGCAATTATTTTAATGGTTTCTACCTTTACTATGATGCATGTCTTTGCAAAAGCATCTTTCATGTGGAAAGTAAAAGCTATGCAATACAAACACACTTCGAAGTTAATAATAATAGGCTAATATTTATCGAACACTTACAATGTACCAAGCATTCTAGTACACACCTTACATGGATTACCTCATTTTGATCATGAATTATAAACAAAATGGAAACACTCAATGAAATACTTAATAACGAAATATAAGCAACATATTTATAGAAACACTCTGCATAATCTCTTTAGTGCTAAGAACAGCGCTCAGTCTGCATTTGATCTTCAGTTATCGCGAAGAAATGAATCTCATTCGCTTTCTTGCTTTCATTTTAGAAATCACTGAAGAAATACTTAGTATTTCTGTGATACCATTCCACAGTCAGAAATTCATAGTGGATCGGTGCACCACACACTTGGGGAATTGTGAATAGTTACAGGAAATATAAGGACTCATTTACCCTCCTCCTTGATAACTACATTAATCCTATAAAACAAGCAGTATTAAACCAGTGCTCTGCTGTTTCAGCCAGTCTAAAGCAGCAAGTTTCAGTACTGTTGATTTTCTAGTAGTCAACGACACAAAGAAGACACGAAAAGAGGCAAAAATGTCTTCTCTCAGAGAATTTGAGAAATTGAACTGACCTTACTCTTCTGAGACAAACATGATTTTATGGAGTTGGAAGTGAAAACCAGAAAGATTCAGGACTCTACGGAAAGTCCCAGAGTTCGTTAGCGACAGGTGAGGCTGGAACCCATGTTTTTTGTCTCCTGTGCAACTCTCTCTTGCTCTCTTGACCACAGAGATTACCTTTTTCTGGAATTTCTCCCTTTCCCTTTGATTTCCCTATGCTATTGATTTGATTCATTTTTGTAACCACATGATACCTTTTTTTTCTACTTCATGTTAGCCTCACTCTGTACCCTCTTGCTTTTTGCATTTTCTTGGTTTAATAAAAAGGATTATGTCACCTGCAGAATTTTTTTACTTTCATTATTTGAATATTTTTGAAATACTTGTTACTTTTTCTATTTCCACCCAGAGACTCCAAAAGGGTTAGAAAGTTTAAGATGTTGAATGTCAATTGTCCAAATCAAATCAGCCAAAATAACAATAATCAAAAGCCAACAATGATGAAGAATGCTGTTTAGCCAAATACGTTCATCTTAGGTTTGAATTTTGCTATTTTTTTTAGTGGTACAGCTGTTGCAGCTGAATCCTGTATGTTGAAATTTGGATAGTTTTCGATCTGGAAGATAGTAATAAATCCAGGCATAGAATAGTTATTCCAACAAAAATTTATTTAAAAGTATGCATTTTTATAGAACAGAAAACAAATGTGATGGTATTGGATATTTACTGATTTTCATTCACAACTTAGCTAATTACCACAAAATCTTGTACTTATTCTTTGGCTATTCTATGTTGGTTCTGTTTTCCAACTAGAGGGCAAAAGGGCACCACCATGTCCAGTTTATATGCTAGTTTTAAGTTTTAAATGTACTGGTGTTGTGTGCATGCATCAAAAATAAGACAAATATCTGCTCAAATAAATTCCATTTCCTGTCGTGTCTCAATTACTTCTCAGGACCAAGTTCAAATAAGAGGACACAGACTGACCCTGTGCTCCCTTGATTCAAGTGTTTTCACACAAAAGCACCGAGAAATTATGATTCACTTTATCTTTCTCTTATTTCCCAGCAATGACCTTAGATCTATACCTGTGATATGCACATGTGAAGCCTGTGATGTGACACAGGAAGGTAGAGATAGGAGAAGGCTAAGGAGGCTTGGGAGAGATCTGTTAAGGCTCTGGCATCTCAGCCCTTTTACCACAATCACCATTAAAATGCAATGGTTTCTTCAAACTGCCTTTAAAATGCGCAAGAACTGAGGCATTTAAAAGTACTTGAGCTGTGTGTGCATGTGTGTTTGGTTATTTTGTTTGTCCCAAAAAGAATTAAATAGATCAAGGGAATGTTCCCTCACCCTGTCCAACTTCGCCATTTTGCAGCAAAGTGTCACTTTTGATCACTGGTCTAGTTAAACATGTGCACAGAGTGCATAACTGTTGTCTGGGTTGATCTGAACAACAGTTCCCCAGATTTCTGGCAGGAACCAGAAGACAACATCCATGAAAAATTAGACTTGGCTCATGGCATGCTTCGTGCAGAAAAGAATCCAGGCAGGGGCCTTGGTAAAAATGAGGAAGTGGCTCTAAAAGGAATGTCACATATCCACTTCTCCTTTGTGGTCCTTTCACCGATGATTTTTATAGGAATTTTATTTTGCTTTCTATCCACGTGTCTTTAATAATGTCTTCACTGCTCCTAATTGCTCATTCAAATCTGTACTACAACTGAGTAATAAAGCACCTAAAGGACCTATCTGAGAAAACATAGTTTAAAAACAAAGTAAACAGAGAACAATACATCACAGTTCAAGGACACTGCCTCCTACTCCACTCCACACTGGTTCTGACCCCCTCTGTCCTCTGTAACATTTCAGTCTGCCCCCCATACTGGTCCTGATAGTCTGCTCTTTGTGTTTATGACCATTCAAAAGGCAGAACAGTATATAATCAAGTAAAGTCGTGTTCATGGCTATGCTCTGTAAACGACTAAGTACTGTATAGTGTGTTTAAATTTATTTCATGTTACTTCTGGTTCTCAATTTGTTCAATAATTACTTTAAAAATTCTTATTTAGCACTGTGCTGGACAAAAGGAGGGTCTAGCTTGTTGATTCACTTACTAATCAATCATTAATTATAATTTCTGAAAGTTATTTTCAACTGTTGAAGAGCATATTGACTCAAGGCTAGTATTCTTCAAAGATGACTCTATTAAAGCAGACATAATTTCTGAGAGAAGCTTTCAATTTGAAAAGTTAAGGTTCAATTTCCCTATTCTTAATTCATGTTTCTTTGCCCCTTTGAATAAATTGGTTATTTATTCTGTGTCCTTGAATTGTAATGTATTGTTCTCTGTTTACTTTGTTTTTGACCTTTTGACCATGATGTTCATATCTACGTTGCTACATAGGTCCTAGAGGTATGAAAAGAGTTTAATGAAAAGAAGCCAATAAAAAAAATTGATTCTCATGACTGCGAATTATCTCTGAACAGTAATTTCCTTAAAGACAGAGACTCTTTGATACTACTTTTGAATTGTTTTCAGCACTTGGCAAACTATGTTACAGAGACTTGATTAAGGGAGGTTACATAAATGAATACAGGTCTCGTAAGATGGAAGCACATGAGTGACCAGCAGACCTTGGCTGTAACTATTGCTACCAAAGGAAAATTAACAGCATGAAAAGTATCTTATCATCAAAGGAGAAATAGCATGAAAATGCCTTTTAATTTAGGAGTCAGACTCTTGAGCTAATGACCAAATATTAATTTGTTTATTACAAAAAAATATCCTATGAAAGTGATTTGTTAACCATTCCCTGATGGAGACTTTATGCTGCACAATACTGAGGTTTGCTCTAAGGATATCCAGTTGGAATTGCTACCTTATTCATATGTTATCATAATAATGGAAACATACCTACATTAATTGGGGGAAGATCAAGCACTTATAAAGTAGAAAATAAAGAAATATCAGTGATAGCAGGATAGATCTGTGACCTGAGATAAAGGGGTTATGTATTAATATTAAACTCAGTAAAAAATATTTCAAAAGGAAATATGCTTTTGTGCCCGTCAGTTATCTGTCTCCTCTGCTAAATCCAGCTCCTTTGCCTCCTCCGTAACTGTCTGCCCAAATTGTCCACTCCTCTCTCAATTTGCTCCATTTACCCCATTTCTCAGTAAAGCTAGCCTTCGAGTTTCAGTGCAAATTCATATTTGCAGCTACATGTAGGGGATTTCTATCTTAACATCATATTTTCATCTCAAATTCAAGATCAGAAAACCTAAAACCATTCACTTTTAAATAATACTAGTGCCTAACTTCCTTATTTTCTTCTTCATTTGTCACCTATCAGGGCAACTTGGTCTAATTCGTTTTCTTTTATGTACTATAGTCAAATTCTTTCCAAAGTATTTATTCTTTTGGACACATGTGGGAAATTTGTAGGCATGAGATCATATTTACAAGAGTTCCTGTCCCTGAGAGCAGTAAAGTACTCAATAATGGGGCAACAAAAACCATCTATGCTGACTTTGAGGAAGGTCTTAACCTCATACTGCAAATCCAACAATTATCATCAAGATACTAGTTCAGTCTAATTTATACAGGACACAAGTTTCTCAACACATGCGACAAGTGTCATTAGTCAGTGAAGGAAATAAAGATGCTTCAGAAACCAGCAAACAAATATGAAGAACCCAATAATATCCACCAGCTAGAGAAGCATGGGCTGTGAGCACAAATGGACTGTAAAAAATAATAGAAGTATTCTGTCTTGAGCCAATTCCTCAACAGCAGCTCTGTCAGAATTGAAAAGAAAGTTCTAAGCTAACCAGCTTCCTACTTAGAAGGGAAAAGATCTAGAAGCAAGTCTACGAGGAAACAAAACTTCAAACAAAAAATGACCAAAGACTCAAAGACCTAAAACCAGAAACATAGGATGTCAGTCTGGTTGACTTTCCGTCCACGGGCAAACACACTGAAGCTGGAGAACACACGGGTTCCCCTCAACACTATACGTGGTATCATGGCACCAATCAGTCCCTCAACCAGGCAGTCTGCATGTGAGGCCTGGACTGCCAACAAATTCTGAGAGAAGCAGCAGAATAAACCTCTTTGACCACAAGGCCTAAATTCCCCCTTCCCTTCCTTCGGGCCTCAGGAAAAGGAATGAGAACGCGTGCCAACGACATTCAAAGCGCCATCTTGTTTGTGAAGAGGAAGGTCTGAAGGGCATCAAAGAGATGTCACCCACGCTATTTCCTGGTAAATAGCAGAATGTGTAGATCTGCTCCCAGTCAAAGGCAGGGAAGTTGCACGAGGGGGAGGATCATGTGGTTTTGTTCGTTACTAGCTGGCCAATACTTCTGGCAGTATCTGGTATTGATTATTACTGCAGAAGGTAGGAGTATGGACTTGGAAGTTAGAGAGTCAGTTAAGAGGCCTAAATCCACAACATTTTAGCTTTGTGTCCTTGAACAAGTTATATAATGCTTTGTATCCTTGTATGTAAAATTCAGGTAATAGCAACACCTACCTTGTGGTGATTAAAAGACATAATATATTTAAGGTGTTCAGCACATGGCTTTACTGGTTGTTCTCCGTTGGTCACCCTGCTCAGTTCTCCAGTAACACTATCTCCCCCTCTTACCTCTGCAGGCCTGTGGTGTGGTCAGAGTTCTCCACTGTTACTGATCTCTGGGATCCTCAACATCCCTTATCTGTTTCTTTACCCTAACCACTACCCTGCAAGGACTACTTACATGAAGGTTTCTTGAATATTCTGAATTGGGTTTTGTTTTATGGTGGGATTTTGAATAATACAGGGCTTGGAAAGGAGTAATAACAGAAAAGAATTAACCTTTGGTGGTGATGTTGGTAGAAGTAGTTGTATCAGCAGTAGTTGAATGGTGGTAGTCAGAGCGGTAGTAATCAGAGTAGTACAGCACTAAGAATAGTGGTAGTTGTTATGAGCAGAAGACTCAAATATAAAAGACGAGCTGCAGCAGCAAAAAAAGAGTGCCCCAAATGACTATTTCCTAAGATGTGTGACAAACTTAGACTACACACTATTGCATTATCAAAAAAATTGATTACAAATAAGACTATGTAAAATCAAGAACGCCTATTTAATAATAATTACAAATGTAATAGTTATCTTTTAAAGGAAAATGACTCTCAGTCAAAAGAGTAAACTCAATTATGCTCAATCCACAGTGAAGTTACTGAAAATAAGTGTTTCAGAAAGTCTGAAAAGAAAAGAATGGTCCAAACAAAATCAAACAGAAGATCAGTAGGAATCATGCTAAATTCAACAATTTGCTTATGATGTGCCTTTATGCAGTGTTCTTTGTGTTTCTTCTGCTTGGTATTCGCTGACCTTCTTGAATCTTGAGTTTGCAGTTTTCATCAAATTTGGAACTTTTTGATCATTATTTCATTAAATATATTATTCTGTTCCCTCTTTTCTCCAGGACTAAAACGTGTTAGGTGGTATAATACTGAATGACAGTCCACTGAGGCTCTCATTTTTGTTTTTTCTTTGATACATTTTGCTTTCATAGCTGCTGTTGCCACGTCGTGTTCCCCCATCTGTCCTTGTATCTCATTTATAATCACAGTGTAGGTTTTCATCTCTACAGTTTTGATTGGGGTCTTTTCTTATATCCTTCATTTCTCTCTTCATCATATAAATGCTTTCCTCTATCTTGGACATATGGGACATCTTTTAAATATTTTAATGACCTCATTTAATTGTATCATGTGTCATTTTGGGGTCAGTTTCTATTGATTTTTTTTCCATCCTGATTATGGAGCTTATTTCTGTGCTTCTCTGCATGCATGGTAAGTTTTGATTAGATGCTGGATATTGATTCCTTTGTTTCCTGTGACAAATTTCATTTTTTTAAAACACCATTGGGGTGCTGGATTTTTGTTTTTGTTTTTGTTTTGTTTTTCTACACTTCTTTAAATATTTTGGGGACTTTTTTCTGTGACACACTAAGTTACTCAGAAACAATTTGAAATCTTGCTTTTAAGGTTTATTAGAGCAGGTCCTCAACAGCTTGTAGTCTAGTGCTAGTGTGGCTCCTGCAGAGGTAATGCTTTCATGACGACTGACAAAAGCTGTGTATTAGAAGACCTTCTGCTGGCTGGTGGAAATAAATATTGTGCTTGGCCCTCTGTGCGCTCTGGGGACTGTTCTGAGTATTCCTTTGCAGTGGTTCTTTCCCCAGTCTTGTGTGGCTTCTTTATACGAAGCTGCAGATCAACACTGAGCCAAAATTAGAGGGGACCCATCACCAGATCCCCCAGGCTCTCTCTGTGCAGCTCTCTCTTTCCTGGTTCGCTGCCCTGAAAACTCTGCTCATCTTTCCTGAATTTCAGCTCTGTTTCCTCAACTCAGCAAGACTGCTGGTCTCTGGGTCTGTCTTCTTTCTGATACGTCCAGAGACTTGCTCTAAGCCGGAGCACGTATCAGTCTAAATTCATTTGTTTTCTTTCTTTTACAAATCACTGTGTTGTCTGTTGCTGAATGTCTCAGAATCATTGTTTCATATAGTTTGTGTGGTTTTCTTGCTGTACAATGTGGGAGATAATCCCCATCCCTGTTATCCCACCATGTACAGAAGCAGATGTCCTCATGCTAAAGTCAGATAAACGTGAATGATATGTAAAAACATTGAAGTTGGGATAGTTTTTCTTATTGGTTATCATCATAACTCATTATGAAAGTCTAATTGTTTTATAAACTTTATACCAAATTAATTGTTTTATCCATTCGACAAATTTTGCCTCTACCATATTCCAGCAATTTTCTGTTACTGAACATTTATAAAGAGAGTCAGTATTCCTGCTCTCAAAAAGCTCCTAAAGGAATGATGAAAGGTATTAATAAATGAACACCCAAAAATTAAATAATCAATAATGAGTGCTATAGAAAGAAGGAAAGTAAGATGATACACGTGTCCATCAGCTCAGAGATTTCTGAGACATTGCTATTTTAGCTAAGGTCTGAATAACAAGAAGGAATCTGTGTGCAACCAAACAGAAAAAGGACCATTCTAGAAGGTGGGAATAGCAAGCACAAACTCTAGTATGTGAATGAGGAAGACAGAGAAGACCAATGTCTTCTGCACAGTGTGCAGTTTTACAGTCATTCATTATTTTAGCAGGTAGCTTGATGCAAGGATTGTACTCAGATTTTTAAAGTCCAACAAACCTCTAAATATTTAAAATTAAACAAATTATCAATGAAAAACCCACACATACCTTTTTGAAAATATGTTTTCTTGAAATTTATTTAATCATGACAGTAAAATAATTCTCTCAAATTAAGGCACAAAAAGGGCAATTCAACACCCATCAAAAGTGTTCTAAGAATAATTTACATTTCAAACAGTGCATACATTTCTTATATGTTTGTTAACTTACTGTCTTTATCACTTAAAACCATAAAGAAATACATTGTACAATTACAGAAATGATGTACCCCACAAAATGCTCTTAAATTGCTTCTTCTGTACAGTTAGTTTCTAATGTCTCTAGTAGTAAAATAACTCAACATGGCTTGGCAAAAATGCATAGATTAAATGTAACTATTTTTTTTTTTGCCTTCTCCCATTCCCCAATCTACAGACTTGCTGAAACTCATACAGTATTTTGTAAAGCGTAATGTAAGATATTTATTCTCCATCAAGTCCACTATGGGCAATCAACAGTGAGTCTTTTAAATTCTACATTGAGGGCACTGAAATCAAGTGACATCACTGCTTTCTTAAGATAGTTTTGTATAGTCTTGCAAGAGCACAGAATCTGAAGTCATTTAATAGAATTTCAGTTGTCTCATTTTGAGATATTTTCTTTATTCCTTCCATGAGCTGATCTCGATAGTGATGTCCATTCCACACGAAAGTGAAAGTTCCTTCCTCCCACTCATACAAGGAAAACTGTTGTATCATCACAGGCATGTTCTTAGAAATTCAAAAAGGCATCACCTTTTTTAAAAAATATATATATCTAGCTAAGATTTCCCTCAATTGTACTTGCATTACATAGTAATAATTAATCTAATCTACCTGTAGGCAAACCCGCAATAAAAAAGAGAAACGAGAAACAAAAAACCCTCAGTGTGCTTTTCTGCCAAAGCGGACAGAGTAACCGCCACCTTAACCCTGAAGCCTGTGAAACTTCTAGTTGTAGCTTTCGATTTTCCTTTTCTTTCTTTCCCAAATCCTGTATATTAGCTTTCTTTCTATCAATTTTAAAATCTTCCTGATTCATTATTTCTGCCAACTTGTTGACAGCCTGTGTTTTTAGGGTTCGTTCTCTGTTGATATTCTTTTCAAAGGCAACTTTAAGATTACTAATCTCTTTCTCTTTCTTCAATTTATATTCTTCTTCTGCCTTCCTCATTTTATCCATCAGCGCTTCATTTTCTTTTCTTAATAATTCAGTATCTTTGGTAAGCATGCTGTTCGTTTCTTCAAGTCGACAACAGTGTGATCTTTATCTGTAATCCCTTGTCTGTTTCTTGAAGCAGCTTTCTTGCTTTCTTGGATCAGTTCAAAATACTGCTCTTCAGAAGTCCTCGAGCCAACTGCTCACACTCAGCTTTTGTTTCTGCTAGATCCAACTGAGTGGTGAGGGTTTCTTTTTCGTTTTGTAGTTCTTGTATTTTCTTTAAATTCTCTCTTTTTTTCCTCCAATTTCTTCCTTAAGTTTCTTTACCTGGGTGTTATAAAATGTCGAGAAATATTGCTCAGCTTCAAGCAGATCTTGCAGCTCCTGCATCTGTCCTTCATTTCCTCTGTATTGCATTGCAAGCTGAGCTAACTCAAATTCTAATAATCTCTTTGCTTCCAATAAAGTATTTATTTCCTGTTTCATCTGCTTTTCTCAACCTTTTAAATTATCTGCTTCAAATGCTTGAGTCTTCAATTCATTTTGTAACAACAGTCGCTTATTGGATTCTCACTCCAACTGAAGACTTAGATTCTTAACTTCATCCTCCATTCTTTCCTTCTTTTCCATCAAATGCTCAAGCCTCTGCTGAGATTGTTTCAGATCAGCATCTAGCAGGGAGCACTGCTTCTCAACCTGAACAACCCTACTTTCAGCCTCCCCGCGAGCCTCTCTCTCTTCCTTTAGCTTTT
Source organism: Manis javanica (assembly GCF_040802235.1). Classification (NCBI taxonomy): domain Eukaryota; kingdom Metazoa; phylum Chordata; class Mammalia; order Pholidota; family Manidae; genus Manis; species Manis javanica. The sequence goes on from NC_133158.1 coordinate 148,630,231, forward strand.
TTCCTTCTCACACATTGCAACAGATTTTGCCTCTTCAATAGACCAATGTTTGTCAGTTAAATGGGCTTTGGTTATTTGATGTTCATTTACCTTTTGTTCTAACTGTTGTTGCAATGACTTAAGTTTATAGTTTAAATCTATTTCTAAATTATTCTTTTCCTTTTCTGAGTGATTAAGTATGTCTTGAGCTTCTTTTCTTTCCACTCTTTCAAGATTATGTTTGGGATGCTTCACCTCCTCTTGTAAAGATGTAATTTGAGCTTGAAGGTCTCCAATCATCTCAGAATCATGATCTCTGTCTCTTTGTTCAGCTTCTAACAGAGCCTGCAGCTGGTAATAATCCTTGTCCATTCGTGACTTGGAATTCTCTAAAATCCTTTTTCTCTCCTGCAATCTCTGGTTAGGGACTCTAGCTGACTGATTGACGGGATGCTCATCTCTGTGGGACTCTTCCCTAGTCTTACAGCTGTGTTTGCCTCTGTCTTCAGTAAGTCATTGGCTTCTTCTGACTGCTTTTGTAATTGTGCCAGCTTCTCATTAGCAAGCTGTGAATTCTGATTTATTTTCTTTAAGTCTTCTTCCTTTAAAATAGGAAACCTCATTTTCTACATTCCTCCTCTTCTCATTTTCCTGTTCTGCTTTTCCTTGGTACTCATTAATTCTATGCTATAGCAACATTTTCTTCTCAATTTGCAACACTGTAGATTCTAGATTTCTTCTTTGATTCCCCTCTTAATCCAGTTCTTTCATTATCTTGTCTAGTTTTGTGTTTGAAGTTCTGCACTTCTGCTCCGTTTCATCTTTTAAATGCATTTCATTATGCAGCTGTTCTTCCAGCTTATAAATGGTTTTTTGCAAATTTTCCTGCAAGAATTTATCCACATTGGAGCTAGTTTTATCATCATTAGGATTAGCTGAAGTCAAGTATCTATGATTGCCATAATATGTAGATCCTACAAAAGGTAGGTGATTGCCAACAAAACCTTTAGGTATAGGGAATATTTTTTCATCTCTTCTATCTTCTAAATCAACAAAGTTACTTGTATCAATGTCACTGCTTAAATCTGGTACAACTGGTGCTACAGTGTCTTGGAGTGTTTCCCAAGCCCACAGATTACTTTTGAAGAAGAGATGTTGTTTGATTTCTTCTGCACCATTTCACCCTAATCGCACTTCTCTGTCAGTAAGGAAGGCTTAAGATTTTTTTGCTTCTTTTGATATGTCATCATCATCATCACAGAGGATAAGTTAATTTTTATGGTCCATAATGTTACGAAAAATTTCTACCAGAGAATCTGCATGAAAACATGTATAACCTACAAACATTTTATATAATAATACCCCAACTGCCCACCAGTCACATTCTCGTCCATAATAACCATCACCATCTGAGGATTTTAATACTTCAGAGGAAATAAATTCGGGTGTTTCAACTACTCTATCACATCGTACTATACCTTCCTTATTCATCTTCATACTAGTACCAAAATCTGCTAACTTCAAATGTCCAGATCTATCTAACAGCATGTTCTCAGGCTTCACAGACCTATGAATAAAACCCATTGAATGAATTGCATCCAATGCAAGAACTATTTCCACAGTATAGAATTGTGCCCATTTTTCAGGCACACCATAGTTCCTCATTAAGTTTCCAAGACCTCCACCAGGCATGTATTACATCACCTTGTAGAGGTAACGATCATCTTGGGATGCATAAAAAAGCTGAACGACCCAAGGACTATTAGCAAAAGCCATGATGTCCCTTTCTTCCCAGAAAAAAGCAGAATAAGGTCCATCAATCATTTCAAATTTGCTGAGAGGCTTCATAGCATACACCTGCCTGGTGGATTTATGCCTTACCAATTGAACTTCTCCATATGCACCTCTACTGATCACCTTAGCTATGTCATATTCTTCGGCTTTCATTCGTAAATCTCTAATTTTATTCATTGTGTCTTTATTATATCTGTTTAAAAAGCTGTCAATATTTTTGTGGTTTCTTAAGGCAGGATAATCTAAATCATGTACCAAAGCATCCAATCCATCCAGCAGACAATCCGAATTCACTTCGGATTTGGGATCCCGCATCAGGTCTTCGATTTTTACAACCCGAGTCTCAAAACTGTCCCCAGCCAACATGCTGCTGTTACCGTGTCAGTACTCGCGTTCCAGTACCAGCGGCAGAAAGCAAGGTCAGGCAATGTCCTCTGGCGGTGGGTTCGCGGCTGCGGGCGGAAGAACCGGAACCTCAGGGTCTCCAAGAGCGCCCGGCTCCCTTCCCGCCCTCACTGAGGGGATCTCCGCTCTCCCGACCCGGGCCCGGGGACTGCAGCGGCCCACAGCTGCTCGGACTCCCTGAGCCGCTTCCCACGGGGCAGCCCCTCCCGACAGCCGACCGCGCCGTCGGCACCAGCCTCATCGCCGGCGAGCTGCGCAGCCCAGCGGCCCAGCAGCCGTCCCCGAGGAGGGGCCCGGGCCCGGGCTGGGCAGGACCGGGAGAAAAGGGGGAGCAGGGCGGGACGCCTTCGGACAGTAGGGAGGGCGAGGAGGAGAGGCGCCCGCGACGGGCGGGTGCGGAGCTGTGCCCTCTGCTGCCACTGTCGCCCAGGACACAGCACAACGTCACTGTCCATTTGGAACGTCACTGCGGAGGCTGTTGGGGCTGCTGCTGTGGCGCCCCGGTGGGGCAGTGTGAGGTCGGTGCCCACTGTGGGCTTAGGAGCAGGAAGGTTGGAGTCAGGCCAGCGGCTCAGGGGGGAGTTTCTGGGAAAGGCTGAGGGCCCGGCTCGGGAAACGGCCGGTCGCTGAGCCCTAGCTTTTTCTTGTCTTTTTTTTTTTTTGTTTGTTATCATTAATGGACAATTACATGAGCAACAGTATGGTTACTAGACTCCCCCTATTATCAAGTCCCCACCACATACCCTATTACAGTCACTGCCCATCAGTGTATAAGATGCTACAGAATCACTACTTGTCTTCTCTGTGCTATACTGCCTTCTCCGTGTCCCTCCCACCCTCCCCCCCACATAGTATACTAATCCTAGTGCCTCTTTTTCCCCCTTGTCCATCCCTTCCCACCCATCCTCCCCAGTCCCTTTCCCTTTGGTAACTGTTAGTCCATTCTTGGGTTCTGTGTGTCTGCTGCTGTTTTGTTCCTTCAGTTTTTTTCTTTGTTCTTACGCTCCACAGATGAGTGAAATCATCTGATACTTGTCTTTCTCCACCTGGCTTATTTCACTGAGCATAATACCCTCTAGCTCCATCAATTTTGTTGCAAATGGTAGGATCTGTTTTCCTCTTATGGCTGAATAATATTCCATTGTGTATATGTACCTCTTTATCCATTCATCTACTGATGGACACTTAAGTTGCTTCCATTTCTTGGGTATTGTAAATAGTACTGCAATAAACATAGGGGTACATATGTCTTTTTCAAACTGGGCTCCTGCATTCTTAGGTTAAATTCCTAGGAGTGGAATTCCTGGGTTAAATGGTATTTCTATTTTGAATTTTTTGAGGAACCTCCATACTGCTTTCCACAATGGTTGAACTAATTTACATTCCCACCAGCAGTGTAGGAGGGTTCCCCTTTCTCCACATCCTCACCAACATTTGTTGTTGTTTGTCTTTTGGGTGGTGGTGATCCTTACTGGTGTGAGGTGATATCTCATTGTGGTTTTAATTTGCATTTCTCTGATGATTAGCGATGTGGAGCATCTTTTCATGTGTCTGTTGGCCATCTGAATTTCTTCTTTGGAAAAGTGTCTGTGTAGTTCCTCTGTTCATTTTTTAATTGGCTTATTTGCTTTTTCTTTGTTGAGGTGTGTAAGCTCTTTATATAACTTGAATGTCAACCCTTTATCAGATATGTCATTTATGAATATATTCTCCCATACTGTAGGATGTCTTTTTGTTCTATTGATAGTGTCCTTTGCTGTACAGAAGCTTTTTTGGTTTGATATAGTCCCACTTGTTCATTTTTGCTCTTGTTTCCCTTGCCCAGGGAGATATGTTCATGAAGAAGTTGCTCATGTTAATGTCCAAGAGATTTTTGCATATGTTTTTTTCTAAGAGTTTTATGGTTTCATGACTTACATTCAGGTCTTTGATCCATTTTGAGTTTACTTTTGTGTATGGGGTTAGACATGATCCAGTTTCATTCTCTTACATGCAGCTGTCCAGTTTTGCCAAGACCAGCTATTGAAGAGGCTGTCTTTTCCCTATTGTATATCCATTGCTCCTTTATCATATATGAATTGACCATATATGCTTTGTCTCTCTAGGCTGTTCCATTGGTCTATGGGTCTATTCTTATGCCAGCACCAAATTGTCTTGATTACTATGGCTTTGTAGTAGAGCTTGAAGTCAGGGAGTGAGCCCAACTTTTTAATAATTTATGTTATCCTTAGTTCTTTGTGGTCTAATTCTCCAGTTGTTCACTGTTGTCTCTATGACCTGAGGTCTGTATCCAGCTTTCACACTTAGCCCAGCCATGTTCTTCCTATCATCGTTTCCTTCTCTTTTGTGCCTACATAACTTTAAAACTGGAGGCCCGGAGTTTGTTCTACTGAGTGCAAAGGCTATTAGGTAGAACACAGTAATTAGTTTTGTATTCATAGTAAACACAGCACATACATCAACCAAAAGAACAAAAATGGTGAACTAGAGCTATACTGCCTAATAAACAAGAGGCATACACTGGGAATTCTGCCGAGTAATGAATGAGCTGTTTATACTTTCACCCTTTCTTAACAACAGTACTAATGTAAGAATTACCATTCTGAGTGGAGGGGAATGCATTGTTTTATATGTAGTAGTAACTCATTCCTGTGTATAGTAAATCCTAAAACGTTGTCTGCTTCCTTATTTTCTCCATGTCCCACTGATTCTGTCCCTGCAGGTGTTGCCTTGAATCATCTCACTTCATCCATCTCCACCATCACCACTCGCTGGGTCTGTAATAGGGGCCTCCCAACAGCACCCCCATCTTTAATCTGGAGTTCCCTCTAAAATCCATTATATATGCAGTAGCCAGAATTATCATTAAACATATTTGTATAATCATAGTAACTCTCAGTTTAAAACCCTTAAATGGCTTCCAGGGTTATTGAGGAGACCATTTAAACTGTGAAATTAAAAATTTGAATTATTAAAATTGTTAACACAGCCTATGGCTACAATTTATTGTAACTCTAATATGTGCTAGTACTTTTATGTGAATTTTACATATGCTATTCTTAATCCTCATAGTAATGGTTGAAAGAATGCTGTTATTATCCCCATTTTATCAGTATAGACACAGTGGCTATTTGATAGAGATAAATTCTTCACATCTTCGTGGAAAGATGAAACTCTGACACTGTGGTTCAGTGTGTCTTATTCCAGTGTGACCTCGTGTTCCTTACAGCACCAAGATCGTGCTGTGCCTGCTGAGTGACAGTGCTCTCCGTTAGGATCCTCCTCCTTGATCAGTTTGGTTAATAGCTCTTCAGAGAGCTGCTCAAGACTGCTTCTGTAAATACAGCCTTTAGCACGAGCTCTGCAGAGCTCGGTACCTGATGGTAATTATTCCTGTTTACTCAGAAGTCTGCACAAACATCCACTCATAAGCTGGGAGGTAATGGGTGATCACCCATATTGGCATTTTTTTGTTTTCAGGCTGCAGACTACCTCCTTCCTTGATCGTGTTCAAAATATACCAACACATTCCTATTGGGAGAACCTCCTCTCATTGCTCAGAAAGGGCCCTGTCTCGGTGGGCAAGGACTTCCTACTGGGATCCCCTTTGGGGGATTAAATTATGAATTTAAATAGTAGTTAATCAAAGAAAGAAGATTCTAGACTATCCTTTTCTCTCCTGTTGCCATGTAGGTACTACTTTCTCATCTTAGTCTTCCCTGTTTCCTCACTGCCTAGATCTCCTCCCTCGTCCATCACTGGAAACCAGGTTGAATCCAGCAGTGACAAAATCTCTGAACCATCTCAGCTGCAGCTAATCCACTGGCTGCTGATTGACTGAAAGGCCAGCTTCTCTCTTTTACACCATTTCTGTAAAGTCATGAATGAATCATGCATCATCGCACAAATGGCCTCTGGGTCTGCTTCTCCAAGAGACTAATGTTACCAAAGCAGAAGCAGTTGTGCTTTTCCACAGAGAAGTTGCTAGAAAGTTGCACAAACTTTCCACAGCTGTGCAGGACTGCCTCTGGAGTGGTGGTGCAAAGCTTGAGCTTATCAGACTGTCTGAAATACTCTGTTCTGACCTCCCTCCCAGAGGAGGAATGCCTCGGGCTTCTTCACCCCAGCATCTCTGTCCTCCTCCCCATGGCGTACCTTCCCCAGCCTCCCAGTCTCTGGGATGTCTAGAGCAAGATGGCATGTGGAATAAGAAACAACTGTCTGAAGATTTTATAATGAAATAATTTGATCAATAAATCATGTCATTTAAAGTGAAAAAATTAACTTTCATATGAATTATTCAAAAGTTTTAAATTCAATATTTTTTTTGGTGACTTCAATTATATAGATCATTGGCTCAAGTTATTATGGGTGAGTAGAGATTGCCTACAATTTTAAATATAATAGGTCCAACATATAAGAATTTCATTCTGAAATCCTATACTCAGTGAATGTCAAGACCCTCTCAGGAATATATGGAATAAGGAGGAAAAACAGCTCATTGTGATTTTGAGTAGTTCAGCCAGTCTTCACTGGTTTATGTGAGCACTTATTTTTTTGCATATGATTAGCTAATATTCTTCAATGCCTGTAATGATCAATGCTTTTAGGAATGACCATTTCTTTGGTTATCCCTATGCTCTTACATCATGGTGCACACAGCCATGGCACTCAGTAAAAATGTACTTTGTAATTGATTTAGAAAAATCTGTTATTCTAGTGGGTGAATAAATACCAACTTCTCTTACTGTCTACTAACAATAATAGTATGATATATTCTCACAGAATACTAACAGGAGGACTTTGTTTGGTGAGAAAGTTTTGCACTTTCTCAAATAAAAGCAAACAATGGACTATTTAAAAAGCCTAACTTACATTAAATGCAGCTGTTCCTTAATTGTCCTGAAAAATCTCCTCAGTTTGGATATTATAAGTGGGGCTTCCCTAAAAATAAGCAAGAATTCAAAATTGGCCACAAATAAGCTAGAGCTGAATAAATGTAAAATGTGGCACCCTGCCATCTTGCAATGTTCTTAACAGTAAGTGGGAAGTGCCATGCCCCCTCCTTTAACTATTCCTTGGCTGATGGCTTTCTTGGGAATACATTTTCCTAGAGAAGCCCCCCAAAACAGTTCTTTCCATAAAAGGATGTGTGCTTTTGCTGGTGAGTGTTGATTTGGGAAGAGGATGAAAGAAATGGAAAGGATGAGAAAGACCTCCAGGTGGTGCAGAGAAGGGAGCCGGGAGAATTCATATTTGCTGAGTCCCTGTTTTGGCTAAAGGCTAACATTTTATGTAAGTTTTACACTGTTAGGTGATAATATTGCCATTTTATAGATGAGGAAATCTATGAAAGATTAACTAAGTTGCCTGAATTCACTTTTTTTTAACAAAAGGAAAAACTTGAAGTTAACAGATTGAAACAGAACAGAATACTCATGGAGAATGAGGACCTGTGATGCTCCTCTTTATCAGCCTGCAGAGCAGGTCACCCAGGGTTGGATTTCTCTGGGGCAGCCCACAGCTCTACACTTCTACACTCCACCTTCATCTCCCTTAACCTATGCCCGATTAACAAAGGATGATATTTTTAGGACCATAATCAGAGGGGGAGCCTCACATGGGAATACCCCTGTGAAAGGCAGCACATAGCTTTCAATTAACACTCAAATGCTACTAAGAATTGTGTCACTATCTTATCAAGCATATGTCATGTACTTTACAGCTAATTTCTATTTGATCCACAATAAGTGTTATTTCCTTAAAAATACATATTCTTTAAAAGATTATTTCCATTTTAAATATGAAGCAATTATAACTTAGAATAAATATCATACTAAGTGGAACAGCCAATATTTGATATCAAGTCTCTGTTCTTAAATCTAGTAGGAATCATTTGTCAGTGTCACATGTGAAATAAAAAACAAGTAATATCTAGACATTTATTAGGGTTTTTTTTTCCAGACAGCCCCAGAGGGTCAGTGTTATTTTGATAAGCTTACTCTCATTTCCCCATTCTCAGCACACATGCTTTCCAGTTTTGACTCCATGTTTAGATGCAGAAGTGGGTCTGAATTAATCTAAATTGATCAGCATGCCCCATCTTGTTGGCCATAGTTGTGGGTTCAAGATAGGCATGTATGCAACTGAGAGCCAATGAAACATGAGATAATGTTTGGGCTTCTGGGAGAGAGAAACTTTCCTAACTCACTTCCTGTGGATTTGATGCATGAGATTGTGAAGTCTGGAGCAGCAGTTATTTTGTGATGGTCAGAATGAGTGTAAAGCTGCCAGGGTTCATCTCCCAGAGGATGAGAATGAAGGACAGAGCTAAGGGAAATAAGTCAGAGAAAGATAAATACTGTATGAACTCATTTATATGTGGATTCTAAAAATAAAATGTAAAAAAGCTCATAGCTAAGTGTTATAAGCCAGAGCAGAGATGAATCCCGATGGCTACTTGTCCCTGAATCAAGCTGCCCCAGAAGATAACATTACTGAAAGATTCTGGAATTCTATGAGACAACAGTTTCCTTTTTATTTATGTCAACTTGAGTTTTCTATTGCTTCCAAGTGAACAAATCCTGGTATTTTAATTTCACTCAAAAATCACTAATCTTAAAAACAATAATTGGCCATCTAGACTACACTAAATTTAAGGACTTCTGTATATGAAAAGTTATCATAATTTGGAAAGGAGTCTCACACAGCAAAACAAAATTATAACACATAAACCGGCAGGATTAGTGTCCAGACTATATAAAGAATTCTTAAAATCAGTGTGATAAAGACAAAAAAAACATTTATTTTTGCAATAAAACTGGCATATGTACACAAAATGTATTTAAAGGAACATAAAAACTATGGGAAGGAGTTAAATAAAAAGTAACGTTTTCCTGTTAACACCCCACCTCCAGTCCATTCTCCAAAGATAGATATTTTTAATCCTTTCTCTTTGTTATTTTGGTGGTTATACCAAAATGTACACTAAAGAATACAGTTTGTTCATTAAAACATCCAGCCTGGCTGTTTCATACATATTACATAGCCTACAGCCCATTCCTAACTAAACATGTCCACGTGGGGACTGTGGGCTCTCCAGCTGCAGGACTCCTGAGTGCCTTAGAGAAGCCTTTTTCTTCTCACTTTGGTCTTCAGCCTTTCAGTGTGATCTCCAAAACCTTGTCAAGATGATCAGTGCACTGACATCAGCCCACCCCATTTTCAGTGTTGCTATGGATTCAGTGTCAGTGGTACACATTTATTTTTATTTCCATGGAATCTATGTGAGAGGTAGACAGGTTCCCCCAGTCTATCACTTGGAGGCTATTGTAGGAAGAATCCTTAGATGGCCCCAAATTCTTGGCCTCTGGTGTTTCCACTCCTTCCAGTTATTCAGCCAACACACTCCTTCTGGCTATTCACTATTGCTAAAGTCACTTTGAAGTTGTAAGTAAAGTCCCAAATCAACTCACCTTAAGATTGGCTAGATGAGCCTCATCTAACCATACTAGCCCTTTAAAATTGAGTCTAAAGGTCAGAGATGGAGGAAGCCAGCAAGCATGGGAAGGATTTCTGGCTTGAAAATGGGAGAGGCCAAGTGACAAGGAATGCAGGTGATCTCTAGCAGCTGAGAGTGGCTCCCATATGATAGCCAACAAGGAAACAGGTCCTCAGTCCTACAACTGCAAGGAATGGCAGTCTATAAACAAGTTGAATGAATGGAAGTGGATTATTCCTCAAAGCTTTTAGAAGAGAAGTCAGCCCAGCTGATCTTGGTTTGAATTTTTAAGTCATGAGCAGAAAACCCAGCCACATCATGCCTGGACTTCAGAACTGTGCACCTAATAAATGGGTGTTGTTTTAAGTCACTGAGTTTGTGGTAATTTATTACATAGCAGTAGAAAACAAATAAAGTAATAAAGTCTAACTTCAAATACCAACCTTAGGACTTCTGTACTTTTTAAAAGCTCCACAAATATTTCTGATGTGCCTCTGAGGTTTGGGTGCTGGAATTGCACTCCACAGTAGCTTTCTGTTTATTGCTTGTTTCCTGAAAGCAAGTCTCCAGTGGTAGACTGGTTAGTGAGGAAGCACCATAGGACTAGAGTTTCAGGGTCACATTCTTTTCTTACAAGGGGAGATTCTGCAGTAGTCTTAAAAACCTCGAAGGTTGAGAAAAGTTGAGAGAAGTGTCTAAATGGTGAATTTTGTGTCAGGTTAAGTTTTAAACATTCACTCATTCAAAAAGCATCTGTGGGCACTGACAATACTGTAGGCACAATAGTCTATGGGATAAAATTCATGCAAACAAATAATCAGAGCACCATGAAGTAAATGTTGCTCAATTCCTTGCTACACAAAGTATGATGCACTTGGAGGTATTTACCAGTGTTGAATCTTAGACCTCACACCAGACCTACTGACTCAAAATCTGCATGTTAACAAGACACCCGGGTGATTTGTATGCACACTTCTATTTGAGAAGCACTTCCATAACACTCTAATGCTGAAATTAAAAGAGCTTAAATGACAATGAGGATGACTATCTCCACGTGGAAGGTCTAGTCTTATCCCTGCAAAGAGGCACCAGATGCAAAATCTGCTTTGTCTTGATGCCTTTTGAAAATTCATAGTGAACGGGAATTTGGGGCAAGAAAGTTTCAAGACTAGATTGCTTTAAGGGATAGCAGTATTCAAATTATTATAAAAGACAAAAATAAGACAAATATCCCTAGCATTGACTATAGTAAATGAAAAATGCGTTTCAGCAAAAATGAGAGAAGTCAGCTTCAGTCTTAAATACTATTAAGTATAGTCGAAGGAAGAGATATTCTCTTTCTCTTAGAAATTAGTGTGATGTTATTGATTACTAATAGTATAACTATTATCTTTGGCCAGTGGTTTAACTCATAACTTTATCCATACATACACACACAAAAATGTTTCTTATGACACTTTTGTTGTGCTTTCCAAGCTTGCAAAACATGTAATTTATTGCATTCTCCATACAGTTCAGCTTATCTTCAGACTAATAAATTGCTTTGATTTGTCCTAAAAGAAAAAAAAGAAACAATGGAGAGGAGTTTATAAAGAAATAGAAGTGGAAGAGAGAAAGTATGCAGGTGAGCAATAATGGGATAGAACACCAGAAAAGCAAATCCATTATTGCAATATAATAAGTGGTTCAGTGTGAGTAGTTCATATATTACTTCTGTGCCTAAATTGCTTGGAAGTTATTGAGATGAAAACCTAGTAGGATAAATGCTTGCTGAATCTGAACTCTCAAATTAAGTGAACTCTCATTAATTGCTTTTACATACTGAAACTAAACTGGCCTTTCCTGATGTACAGTTACATGGAACATGATTGAAGAGACATGAACATATAATTAACTTAGAATGCCACCAATATGAAAAATTGCTTTTCTACATCTCAATAACCATGAATTTCTTGAGGATAGATGTTGATATTCCTTTTGTACTCCAAATTACTGTGTACCACAATGCAATCCCTATTAAAATACCAATGGTATTTTTTAATGAACTAGAGAAAATCCTGAAATTTATATGGAACCACAAAAGATCCCTAATAGCCAAAGTAATCTTGAGAAAGAAGAACAAAACTAGAAGTATCACACTTCCTGACTTCAAAGTAACAAAGTTACAGTGATTAAAAAAGTATGTTACTGGCACAAGAACAGACCCATAGATCAATGAAACAGAATAGAGAGCCCAGAAATAAACTCACACATATCTGGTCAAGTAATATATGACAAAGAAAGTATGGATTTACAATGGGGAAAGAAAGACAGTCTCTTCAATAAATAGTGTTGGGAAAACTGGACAGCTACATGTAAGAGAATGAAACTAGATAACTGTCTTATACAATACATAAAAATAAACTCTAAGTGAATTAAAGACCTAAGAGTGAGACATAAAACCATAAAACCCCAAGGAGAAAACATAGGCAAGAGTCTCATGAACATCAGCAGGAGAAATTTTTTTCTGGATATGTCTTCCTGGGCAAGAAAACAAAGCAAAAATAAACAAGTAGGACTGCATTGAGCTAAAAAGCTCCTGTACAGCAAAGGACACCAGAAACTAAACAAAAAAGCAAAGAGGGAGAATATATTTGTAAATGATATATCCAATAAGGGGCTTTTACCCAAAATACATAAAGAATACATACAACTCAACTCCAAAAAAACAAATAATCCAATTTTAATTGGGCAGAGGACCTGAATAGACATTTTTCCAAAGAAGAAATACAGATGGCCAACAGGCACATGAAAAGATGCTCCACATCACTAATCATCAGGGAAATGCAAATTAAAACCACAATGAGATATCACCTTACACCAGTCAGAATGGCTACTATCCAAAAGACAAAAAATAACAAGCATTGGTGAGGCTGTTGAGGAAGGGGAACACTTCTACACTGTTGGTGGGAGTATAAATAGGTCCAGCCACTGTGGAAAACAATATGGAGATTTCTCGAAAAACAAAACATAGAAATGCCATACAACCCAGCAATTCCACTTCTGGAAACTTACCCGAGGGAAAAACATTCCTGATTCAAAAATATATATGTGCACCTATGTTCATTGCAGCATTATTTATGATAACAAAGATATGGAAGCAACCTAAATGTCCATCAGTAGATGAAAGGATAAAGATGATGTGGTACATATATACAATGCAAGATTACTCAGCCAATAAAAAGAAAGAAATCTTGCTATTTGTGACAACATGGATTTACACTGAGGGTATCATGCTGAGTGAAATAAGCCGGAAAGAGAAAGTCAAATACCATGTGATTTCACTTACATGTGGAATCTAAAAAAACAAAACAAATAAAAAAGAAATAGACCCATACATGTTGGTTACCATAGGGAGGAGGGCAGGAGAGTGAAATTGGTGAAGAGGATAAAGAGGTACAGACTGCAAATTGTAAAATAAACTAGTTATAGGAATGGTAGTACAACATAGAGAATATAATGAATAATACTGTAATATCTTGATGTGGTAATGGGGGCAGCTATATGTATGGTGGCAAGTAAATATATAATTATCAAGTAACTATATTGTATACCTGAAACCAATATAACATTGTATATCAACTTTATTCAACAAAAAATTACTGTGTACATGTTTCCAATAAATACTTATTGATTAATAATTAAATAACAAAATAACATGGAAAAGATTTAGACATGATAGTTTTAGTCTCTTAATAGGTGGTTTGACCTCAAGTCTTTACATCCTGACTTGCCCTTGACTCACACATCTGCCAACCTATTAAATTAAGCCTTGGGTTTCTAGTGGTTCGCAGTAATTATCTGAAACTCATTATATCCAATCATCCCTACATTAATGAAGCTCATTCTCAGAGGTTTCAGAATTGTGCTACTGGATCTTTAGATAGTTTTTAGCAGAACATCCTCCTTCAGGTGGTCCCAGAAACCAAACCTCTTGTCCTGGCTTGCCAATTGACACCCAATTCAACCTGCTAACTATATCTATGGGAGTTTGACTTTGGCAAACTATTTTGAAGCATTTTAGTTCTAATTTCCCTATTGACATTGATTTTAAAGAAGCATTATTAACTATTAATAATTCATAGTCTTTCTCAGTAGCTGAGATATCAAACACTATACACATTTTATCTTGTTTTGCAGAAATGTAAAATAGTAGAAACATGACAACTGAAGGTGTCTTCTAAATAGATGGGAATGGTTTCTACAAACATAGAGATATTTGATCTACTCTGGTGGTTCCTGCCATATGTAACTCCATAGTCCCTGTACCTCATTAAATTTGTTTTGGGTCAATGATTAGATTGAGAGAGCAGTAACATTGAGTTAAACTATCTCTAAGGAAGAATATTGTGTTTTATGATGTTATTTGCACCTAAGAATTAACTGTTGCTCAGACCATTAAAGCAGATAATCACAGACAGCTTCTTTAGAGTATAATATTGATTTTCCCCTATCTCTACCACCAAGTTTTAATATGGAATACATTTAACTTTAAGCTTCATATTAATGAGTCATAACTGCTTTCAGAAAAGGTACCTGGTACAATCCAAAAGTCATATTGTATTGCATTGCAATATAAGTAAAAGATTCCAGTATGTTATAGATTCAACTAAAATATTATACTAATATTGGCTGAGTTCTTGTATCTTCTGCTTTTTGGGCTGTTCTCATTCTGAAAGAAATGGTTTTGTTATGAGATAATACTGAAGGCAACCAACTGATGCCTGAATGACTTTCTGGCAGAAACATTAGTACTGGAGCTTGCTGTAGTGAAAATCAATTTTTTTATGCAACTTAATTAACTATTATCTCTCCTCTTCCGGGAGTAAAATTAAATCAAGTTTCTTCCTTAAATAATGGAAACACAATCTTTGTAATGGAAAAATTGGGGACATCCCTTTAATAAGTATCAAACAGTTTATGAATTTCTTACTCTGCCAACATTTTTAAAAAGTACATTTTAGGACAGTTTTACAGGGGAAAAAGTTTTCCTTTAAATATATAATTTGACAGTTCATGAAAAATATAGGCTATGTAGTTTTTCCTAAAAACTGATATCTCAAACTACATTATCCTCACTTCAGAATATAATTATTTTGTAGACTGAATGAATTTATAAAAGAGAAGTAAATTTTTTAAAAGGAATCTGACACACCTTGGTTCACAACAAAAAACAACTCAAAGAGCATTTTCTTATCTTGTGGTAATATTAGTATTTAACAATTATTTGGGTACAGCGTCCTTTCTCAAATCCTATAACAAATCAAAACATAAAGAAACTCTTTAAGACATCTTGCATTTTAGATATGTTTGAACACGATATATTTTATAGGTACCGATGAATATAATAAGAGGCATGAAATAATCAATATAAATATTCAAAAAGAAGGCATAGAATTACCTTACTTTGCAAATGACATGATTATAAAATTATACATATGAGAGATTCTACTAAAAATAACTTATAGAATAAATAAGAAAACTAGATACAGTGCTTTATACCAGTTGTTTATATATAATGATAATGTTTTCTCTATACTAGTAATAAATACATAGAAATTACAATTTAAAATATTCCACTCATTAAAGACATGGAGGGAACTTAAATACATATTAATAAGAAGCCAATCTTAAAGGCTACAAACTGTATGATTCAAATTACATGATGTTTTGGAAAAGGCAAAACTGTGGAAATAGTATAATCCATTGTTGTCATGGGTTGATGTGCAGTAGGGAGTGAGAATAAGGGAGCATAGAAGATTGTTAAGGAAGTGAAAATACAATAATGGTAGATACATGTCATTATACATTTGTCCAGACCCATAGAATGTACATCAAAAGTGAAGCATTATGTGAACTACGGACTTTAGGTGGTTATGATCTGTTAGTCTATATTCATCAATAACAAATATGGGGAATGTTGATAATGGGGAAGGCAATCCCTGTGTGGGGACAAAAGGAATATGAGGAATCTCTGTACTTTCCCTTCAATTTTGTTATGAACTTTAAACTACTCTTTAAAAAAGTCTTAAAAAATACTATTCAAAACAAAAAAAATCCATGAATAAGCTCCAAAAGACAAGTATAAACTACATGAAAATTTGGTAACATTTTATTAAAAACCTGAAAGAAACTCTGAATAAAAAGAATGATATATCATTGTAACTTCAGGGGGAGAATATTTTCCCAGCCTGGAACGAACTACCTTTGAAACCAAAATCAGTGAAAGGGAGAAATAAAGTGGGAGAAACCCATTTATTGCTTACAAGCAGTTGTCCACTTCTGCTTGCCCATGTCTCTCAGGACTGAGCAGCACAAAGGGAACCCACCCAACTTCTACAGTCCAGATATGCCCTTGATGCCCCATTTAATCACTTATTGATATGGAGAGGGACTACTTCTCTCTGGCCCATGGAAACATCTATTGATATGGAGATACATTAAGGGCAGGTGAGAGATTCTGGACACATTCACTTTTACCCACAGCCCACCCCTCCAGAAATCTTGTCTCACAATGTACTCGCTCACCATCTTCCACAATGGCCCCTGTGAAAGAAAACTGGAGCACTGTAACCAGACTAATAACATGCAATAACAACAGCAATAAAATTATGATAATCCTCAAGCTGGAGGATTCAGTTAGGTTCAGAGTCTTTGCTGATTAAATGCATAGTTCACCCATTCCACAGACACCAGTAGCAGAACAAGTAGGGAGTTCAGAGCAATCATCCAGTGGTGGCTGCAGCCAGGGGGTGGGTACAGGTCACAGAGACTGTAGAAGAAAATAACTTTAAGGATGAAAAGATATGTATTTTAATGACACCAGCATAGGTAAATCTTGTCCATCAGGTAGGATGCATGCAAGAGAGTGTCCCTATAATAGGACAAGGTCAGGAATGGGATGTCTTCCTTGTTTAGTATATGAGACCTTCACACCCCTCCCTCTGGGAGTCACAGATGGGTCAAAATATAGGGCACTGGGAGGTACCTGCACTGGCCATAAAGATTAACAAAACTTCCCCCTAAGTTGCTCTTACCTCCTGGATGTTTTGGGTAAACTATCATGATCTTTGGGGATGACTCTGCTGTTACTCCAGGAACACACAGGGGTCAGCTTCCAGGCCTTTTCCCCAAGGTGCCAGAAGGGCCAGCCATCAATGGCCCATGTGTCAAAATGTCCAGCACCATGTCCAGTCAACAGACTCTCCAGGTTTTAAGGCCGTTGGGACTGGCAGCAGGATGTTGCTCTGCAGGCCATATCCTAGCTTCAATAACTCCTCTTTGGTTTGCACATACAGTTGTATAGAGGCAGAAATGTGCATTAGCATGTCCACAGGGCTCAAGGTTCCTTTTCAGGGTCTCTCATTCAAATGCCATAACACTGTCCATTAGCAAATTGACTGGCCCTGTAGAATATTGGTGTCTGACTGCAGGTCGGATTTCAATAAACCATTGTATGTACCTCTCTATTATACCTGCCCTAGTAGGGTTATATGGTACATGAAACTTCCACTTTATTCCTAATTGCTGCACCCATTCTTGTAATGCATGTCCAATAAAGGGGGTGCCTTGATTGCTCTCAATCAACTGCAGCCAGCCATAGGCTGCAATGCTCCAGGCTCCTCTTGGTGGTTTGCTGATCTGCACGATGTGCAGGAAAAGCAACCAGCTGTCCAGTAGCTGTATCCACACAAGTCATGGCATATCGATAGCCTTCTGATATGGGCAGAGGCCCCATATAGTCTTTCTGCCACCTGACAAGGGGTATCAACCCCTTTACTATTATCCCACATTGCTGCGGGATTCAGTGTAAGTCCCTCTTAGAGCACACAAGGCACTCCTTCTGGGCTATGCTGACTTTTTCAAAGGTCAATGGCAGGCCCCACTGGCGGGCTACAGCCCACATTGTCTTTTTCCCAGAGTACAACAAATGCTGATGTAACCATTGGGATACATCAGAGGCAGACTTTCCTTCCAGTCAATGCACCTGGGCCAATGTGTCTACTTTATCATTCCTAGAGAATGCCAGAGGTGAATGGCCAGTTACATGGTATATGGTAACTGTCTCAGTCTGACCAGAGGCCCAGAGGTCTTCCCACAATTCTTGCCCCTAAAGGGGCCAGTGAGCAACCATCCAGTTAGCATGGTACCATGTCAGTAGCCACAGGGTCAAGCCCCTATAGACAGCCCAGCTTTCAGTGCAGATAACTGTAGGGGAGTACTCCTAGGTGATCAGGAGCTATACTGCCCACAAATCAGCACATGGGCTGCTCTTCCCCTCTCCATCCTCCATCCATATTGTCTCAGTCTTAGGTTGGAAAGCCACACCCCTCCACTTCAGAAGCTGCCCATGACTAGAGCTGTCTGTATATCCAGCATCTTCAGGTATAGAGGCTTTTCCATCCTGATAAGTACTCTCAGCTACCAATGGCCCAAAAGCAAGTTCTTCCTGCTTTTCACTGGTATATGTCACTGGCCCCAATAAGTGTTGGAGTTCTCCACTTGAGAGGGTAGTATACAGGATGCTATGCTGGTGTAAGTGTGCACCCCATTTGGCCAGTGTAGGTGTCTGTGCCATGCCACTCCGTGGCCTTTGGGTCCAGTCTTGCACCTACCCCATGATGGGATAGGTGGTTATTACATTGGTCAGAGCTGTTTCCGTGATGGGCTCCATATTCAACAAACTGTGGTACACAGCAGCCAGTTTCTTTTCTATCAACTGAGATGTATCACACCTCTGCTCCTTTCTACAGTTGTGACCTGAATGCAATAGGTTGGGGTGTCCGTTCAAGCCACTGCCAAAGGCCCCCATCCATAACCATCTTCGGTTACATGAACATCTAGCTCACAGGACCATGATGAGTCCATTACACTCAAGGCCTGTGTGGCCTTGACTGCCCACTTACCAGCAGTAAAAGCAGCTGCACATGTCTCATCCCAGTCCCACCTGATGACCTTTCCTAGTAACCTGCATGAAGGCTTCAGAATTTTTGACAAGTGTGGGATAAACACTCTCCAGTAGCCCAAAAGACTCAAAAACTCTTGTAATACTGCCATAGTGGTAGTGGTGGGGAAAGCCTGGACCTTGTCTATGATTGCTTGTGGGATAACTTTATCTTTACCCGACCAAACAACCCCCAAGAATTGTACTGACAAGCTAGATTCCTGAACCTTAGTGCTGTTCACAGCCCATTTTTTCTCCTACAGATGTTGCAGCAGTCTAGGAACTGCCCTTCTAAATCTTCAAGAGAATCAGACATGAGCATAATATCATCAGTGTAGTGATACAGCTGCACCATTTGTGGTTTCTTCCATAGGCTATAATTCCATGGCAAATGGTGGGACTGTGGAGGTATCCTTGTGGAAGGACAGTGAATGTCCACTGCTGGCCTTCCTGCATGAAGGCAAACTGTTCCTGACTTTCCTGTGTTATGTCAATAGAGAAGAAAGAATTAGAAGATTCACAACATAATGATATGTCTCTAGTTCATGACTGAGGGTGTCCATAAGGGCTGCCATAGAGGGGACAGCAGCATGCAAAGGGGTGTGACTATTCAATTCCTGTAATCCAAGGTCACATGCCTGGAGCCATCTGGCTTTTTCACTGGTCTCACCAGGGAATTAAAAGACTATGAGTGGGCTTTATAATGCCCACCTTCTCCAAATCCTGTAGAGTTTCTCCAATTTCCTTGTGTGCCCCAGGCAATTTATACTGCTTAGTATTTGTCACCCACTGAGTTACAGGCAGAGCTATAGGTGGGTGCTTAGCATGACCCTCCGAACTGTTTTTACCACAAGTACCCTTAGTCTGAACTCACTTCCAGTGTTCTGTAACAACAGGCCCCACAGGATATCTACCCCAAAAATATATCAGGGATGAGAGAAATGTACACAGTATACTCCTTTGGGGGTAAACACCATATACCCAATGAGATTTGGTCTTTATTCACCCTAATTGCCTTACCACCATAGCCGTCTATCACAGTAGGGATCCCAGGAAAGTGCTCACGGTTGCCATAAATCAGAGAACACTCAGCTCCTATGTCCACCCACGCCAGGACACATTGTACATTCACAGGGGGACCAATGAATTGCTAATTCTACATGTGGACTCCAGTCCCCACATGTCCCTCAAGGTGGAGGCCTTGACCCCACCCCTTAGTCAAACTGTAACCCCTAACCATCCTCCAGTGGTGGTGAGGGCCCAGGCAGAGCCTGAGTACTGTTCCCCAGGAAGTCTTGCAAGACACAGGCTTTGGGGCTTTGCATCCAGCTTCTGTGTCCCAGACCTCAGTAGCTGGAACTGCTGCTCTGGCTTTAATTGGTGTCATACATCTAACAAGATCCTATTGGACTGCCTATCAAGTTTTTCTTTCACTACCCCGGCCTTTATCAAATCAGCCCACATCAGATCCTTGAGACTTCACGGGGCCCTTTGCACATCTCCTTTCAGTCATAGCCTGTACTTCCTTTCATGCTTTTATTGTTTCAACCTCCCCCAGATGTGCTAAAGTATGAGTAGCCTGACTTATGGGTTGCCCTATGTGGGGGCAAGAATAGTCACTAGGGACCTAAAGAGAGATGGGGGAGCTGTATGCAGCACTGGATTTCTCATTCCTATGTGAACAACTCCTCATCAGGGCCCTGGTATTTTTCATGCTAAGCTCCTGTAACACCTGTTGGAGCTGGAGCTCTGCATATGTTTTCCAGCTAGTGGGTAAGTATCATAAATCACCCTGATTAGGCCAAACTGCTCTTATGGCTGCTATCAGCCAATCCAGAAGCACCTGATTCCTGAGGTGTGATGGGCACTTTCCAACTGCTGCCAGAGGGAACAGTGAGTCATCAGGGAAGCCAGTATACCCATTTCAGAACCCAACAGAACCATGTTTTCCACCCCTGTATCCCAGAAATGCAAAAGCATATAGGCAGAGGTTCTGATAGCTTCTGCCGAAACCAGATGCTCAGGTCCACCAGCTCATCCTGGGTATAGGTGAGGAGCATGGAGCGCTCCACAACCTGGGGAGGAGGAGTCTCCTCCCCCTGAGGAGCCCGCAGTTGCTGCGTTTTTATTTTCTTACTTACAATGGGGCAGGCCTTTAATATGGGAGAGGCTGGTGCCTTGGGAGGTAGCCTTGGCAATAATTCGGCCTCTGCCCCACCCCCTTTTCCTCCCCTGACTTCTCCTCTACCATCTCCCAGGGCCGAAGGCACTGCTCTTTCCTCCCCCTCCCCCACGACCTCCTGCAGTACAGATTCTCCTGCTGCCTCTTCCCGTGCTGCTGACATATCTTTCAGGAGTGCAACCCATCTTCTCAATAACAGTCTCTCTTCCTTAAGGGCATCCCATAGGCCATCGCCCAGCTCCTCCGAGTTATGCTGAAGTGTGTCTCTGTCCTCCATAACCCTTTCCACTATCTCAAGAAACAAACAGCCCACAATCCCAACTGATACACAGCCGCTCAGGGCCTCTAAGCAGTCTTCTATCTCACAGAGGACTAATTCCATGGCCTCCATTCTCTCCACCCTTCCCCAATCCTGCAGAAGGCTCCACCCCTCTAGGAGGTGCTTTACCCTAGACAAATTCCCATTTGGGGGCTCCCCAGTTGTGAAGTCCCATGGGTAGGGGGCTCCCAAGTCAAGCTGCACCCTCCACTGCTGCAGCCACTGGGACCTCCCTACTATCCATGGGGTGGTGGGGGTCCTGGGTATCTTCCCACCATCTCTAGGGGCAGCCCACCCAATGTTCACATCCACGAAGACAGATTTTGGGTTCAGAGGTCTTGCCGACTAGATGTATCTCTTGGGGGAAAATATTTTCCCAGCCAGGGGCAAATTATCTTTGAAACTGAAATCAGGCAAAGGGAGTAATAAAGTGGAAAAAACCCATGTATTGGTTATAAGCAGTCATCCACTTGTGTTCTCCTGTGTCTCTTATGAGCCCACTGTAAAAAGGGACCCCACCCAACCTCACCTGTCCAGATATGCCCTCACTCCCCCATGTAATCACCCGTTAATATGGAAATGGACTACTTCTCTCCACCCCTTGGAAACACCTATGGATATGGAGATGCACCAAGGCCAGGTGAGAGATTCTGGAAATACTGCAATTTTATCTACAATCATGTTTTTACAAGGGAATATTTAATGTTCTTCAAATGGCAAGTCTCTTAAAATTAATACAAGCTTTCAATACATTCTATTAGAATCTCACTATATCAATAAAATATAGGCATAGAGTTAGAAAAACATGTCAGTGGCACATAGAGAATCTAGAACTCAGTTTATGTGAGGATTTATTGTATGGCTAGTTGGTCTTTCAATTCAGAGAAGCATGGACATGTGCTTTTGAAATGATGTCCCCGTCCCCACACATTATACAAAAATGAATTCCAGATGAAATAATGACTTAAATGTAAAACATAAAACAAGAAAAATCTTGCAATTAATTCTTTGCAAATACATGTGTAACTTAAGGATGAGGAAAATCTTCTTAACTAAGACCAGGAAAACCGAAAGCTTTCAAAGAAAAGACAGACATATTTTAATATTAAAAATGTAAATTTTAATGGCAATAATTAATAGAAAACAACTGTTGTAGAACTAGATGCATTCAATATGACAGATGAAAGACTAATACTTAATATGTAGGAAGTACTATCATAAACACATAGGAAAATGATGCAGTCCATAGAAATATAGACAATGATATGCATGAATAATTCACAGAAAAGAAATACAAATAACAGACACATGAAAAGCTGGTTGGATTCACTACTGGTTGGAAAACTGTGAATTAAAATGAAAACAAATAAGCACTTTAATTATCAAACAGAAACAGTCAAATAGAGCGAAGGCCCACCCTGGTGGTGGTACTATTCTGAAATACCTCAGCACTTGTTGGTAAAAAGCTTCTGCCCCAAGCTCTCTACCTCTCCTTTTGCCTCTTTGATCTTTCTTGCCCTGTCTTGTGTGGTCACGGGGCCGCCACAGTCACTTTCCCAGTGCTGTTGGCTCCACAGGTGGGGTGGGCACACCCAGGACTAGGAAGCCTGGAGGCAAGGCGAGGGCCTGAGGGAATATTAGAGGTCAGGAATGTCCAGGAGGCCGATCTTTGCTTTCTTTGTTCCTGTTGGTTTTCATCACACTTCATGCAACAAGTTTATTAATACTCAGCTACCACCTACCAAACACCAAGGTATTGGAAACACTGACTTTTGAGTGTTAAAGCTCTTTATAATGCTTGCTCAGTGCTAAGCACCATTTTCAACATTCATTAATCAATTTGAAGATCATAATAATCAACATCATCATTTCACAGAAAACAAAACTGAAGCCACATTATGTAAAACTTAAGCAAAGGGCTTTTGACACTTACTTTGATTAAACTTCCTGCTGGGAATAACTAGAAACACTGAACTTGCTGTAAAAGCAGTTGCGGTGTGGGGAGTTCTGCTTTAGGGGTTTAGAGAGCTATCAAGATCATGAAGAAATATTATATCAAGATACAGGAGAGGAAAGAAATCCTCTGAGACAGGTAAGTATTAAAGCCACTTTTGCCCTTAAGGCTTTTGACATTATAATTGAGGAAGTTGGAAGACTTAGTATTTATGACAGTATTCAAGTACTGAGGATAACAAAAATTAGAGACATTTGAAAAAAAAGTAATAAAAAGGCTCTAATAAGCCCCCGTGTTTTAAGGAGCTCTGGGTATCTGGAGAACTTCACAGTAGGAATGGAAAAAAGGGACAGCATCAGTGAAGATTCAAGTTAACTGTATTCTAGAAAAGTATTAGCTCTTAATATTGGATTCAGATGGTTTCAGATGGCCAGTGCAACCAGATGCCTGGAAAAAGTTATCATTGTAGGCCTCAAATTATTTCTAAATATATTTTTTTCAAATTTCTGTTATATAATATGCCAGGCATACAAGAATTCAAGAAGTAAAGAATCTGAAAAAAAGACATTATAAATAATTCCAGATATTAGATCAGACACAGAAAGCTATAAAGATCATATACTTAATAACCAATCTTTTAGAGACTCTCGTTATCAGCAGTAACTAGATGGAAAGGTAACCAAATATTTATTCTGATGGGATTTAGTTATTTGTATATTTGCCTCCAGAAAATGTGGCTTTTATATTCAGAAAAAAAAATCCCAAGGATTATCATCATTAAAAAATAAATTCAAGGGAAGTATTATGGCAGAGCTCAGGAATCTAGCATATTTAACTACCAGTTATTAGATGTATGTTCTTGGTTCTGAGATTTGATCCTCTTATGTTTTAATTTCCTCACTTGAAGATAATAAGTAATACCTAACTCAAATGGCATTGGGTTGAGAGTCATGAAATACACATTTGACAAAGAGTAAGTCTTTAAAAAGGGGCAGATATTATAGAATCATTTACAATATTTAAAAAATTTTTCAGACAATAAACAGAAGTAAATTTTTTATGACATTTTACATTAATTTTGGATATTTTGACTCTGAGTAATTTTCTGGACATTGCTGAGTAAAACTCTGGAGGTTTTAGAATCTAAAACAAGCTAAAGAGCTCATATTTTATATTATGTGCACATGAAAATTAATGGACATTTACAAACATGGGGAAAATCCAATCACATTTCGGAAGAGATACCTGGTGGCGGAGTGGAGAACAGACTAGAAGTTGCCAAGAGTAGAAGCAATGTGATGAGATATGCTTACGGGGCAGGGCTTGAGGACAAAGGTAAGGGTCTGAGCTAGGTTACAGTGAAGATGGTGAGGGGAAGCTGAGTTCTTGAGCCATTGCAGTTCTGTTCGTGAAAAACCCAAATGTCCTCATCTATTGACGAGATTATGTTTAAAAAATGTTAATCCAGACTTTCTTCCATTTCCCCCCTCAATTTGTATGGAAGGTGATAGCAATATGGCATTCTTCATTCATACATAAATGGAAAATCCTCCAATGGGAAAGAAGATAGTTTTTTTTCAGTGCATGGTTGGAGAATGGGCAATGATGATTGAAGGGATAATGATATATTTGCATAGAACTCTATAGTGACAAACTGCTTTTACAAACATTGTAAAATTATTTTGATCTTTCATCAGTCTTACGTGATCAATAGCATCATAACTGTGTTCCCAGTTTAAATGTGTGTAATCTCAGGTCTAGAAAATTTTAAATGACTTACTTATGATTATCCCACAAGTTAATGACAAATCTGAGATTCAAGATTATGTATTCTGAGTTTACGTCCAGTTCAGGTAAAACATGCACACTCACAAAAGAAATCATCCAATTACTGTAGAGGGTGGAAACAACAGTTTCTATATAATTTCTTGGTTTGAGAATTCCTCACCATTCAGGTGATAGAAATTTCAACTCAGTACACCCACTTGTGGTGCAATGGTTTTTACTTTTTATTCCATCTAGAACCCTGTAGCATTCATCTTCAAGTGGTTGGATAGTTTTAAAAATTACACTTCTGCTGGAAGTGTTTTAGACATAAATCTCAATACTACCTCTGTACCACTCAGGAACCCAAGGTCATATTTCTTATTCCCACTGGACATTGAAACTGCATCTTCTACCGGTTAGGTCTTACAACCATGTCCAAGTTTTTCCTGTCTAGTCTGATGGCAGCTCTTGAGCTTATCCATAGGGTTTCAGTTTATTGGCTTTTACATTAGAGGATATACCTTGCTTTCCTTTGGACTCTTCCACATATTTCAAATTGTGTTTCATTTTAATTCAGCATTTCTATGTGTTATTGTCAGAGAAGCTCAGTAGTAAGTCAGTTCTAAACAGAATGGTATTCAATGTAAAGCATGTTTGATTTCTACATTTTTTAAATTATTAACTTCTTTGTGGGTTATTATGGTCAATTTTTATAAATGATATATGGACTACTTAAAACAAAGGAAATCTCTGTACATTAATGTCAGTTTATTTAATTAAGTTAAGTTTGCTCTTCCAATTTAATTTTAAAACTTTATACTTGATTTGCTAGGTTGAGAATTCTGTTAAATTCTCTTCTCATTATTATATGTTTATTTCCTTTTATATTTTCAATAATTTTTGTATTATACTTCATCAATAAATTTGATTCAATTTTCCTAGTAAAAAGCAATCCTATATATCTCATTCATGTTTAAAACCTTAATTCAAATGACTCATTTTAATATTCTGAATCCTCCATTCTTTGCCCTTGTATATGATAGACTTTTGAATACATTTAAAGATTCCAAGTCAATATTAAGTGTGTCTCTTATGGACACCATATGGTTTCCTTTGTTTTTTGTACCCTCACTGATATGAATGTGGTATTTGTATGTTTGCTATTGTCATAGTGGATGTTTGGACTTTGTTCATCTCATATTATACTTAACAGATTTGTTTCTAAAATTTTTCACTGTGTATGTTTTGATATATAATTTTAACTTTTTAAATTCACTCTGATAATTTAGAAGGAATATATGCTACATTTTTCTTTCATAGTGTATACCCATGTTTCTGTATTGGTAGATTTAAAAACCCAAGCAATATATATTGTCTTCCTATTCGTCTTTATAGAGGTTATAGTTTGACAACTTTCATATATCCATGACTGTTTTTTAATCAAGTATAAACTCCTCTTTGAGTTAATGTAGGTAATTATATTTTCCCCCAAATTAAACAATTTCTTAATATTTCCTTCTGTATTCTATTAGTAGTATCCTTTTTTTTCTTGATTAGTCTTGCTTTTAGGGGTCTATTTTACTGCTTTTACTATTGTTTTACCATAAAAATCTGATTCCTAGATTTTATCTATCAAGCCTACAACTGTCTTTTAAAAATACATTATATTATTTTCTCCTTTTATCTGTTATTTTGTCCCTCTTGCCTTTTTATGTTTGTATGGCCTTTTTTCTAACTTCTTCAGGTCTATGCCTATCTCACTGAGGACTGTAAGTGCACTTCAGAGCAGCTCTGCCCTTAATCTCCTGAATTTTGATGTACATGACTTAACTGTTGGCATTTTCTGAATATGCAGTATTTAGAGTTTTAAATTTCCTCTTTGGCCAAAGAGTAATCAAAGATAAATTGTTGTTTTTACATTTCATTTAATTAGCTTTTTAAAAACTTTTTTTATTAATTACTAGTTTATTTGCTATGGTCAGACTATGCCATCTGCTCAATTTCTACTTTGTGAATTTCATAAAAGTCTCTCAGCATTTTAAGATCACTTGACAATACTGTGTATTCTGTTTGTAGTTTAGAGTCATTTTTTCTTTCTAACAATCTATATTAACCAAGATTAAGTGCTTTAAAAAAAAGCAATAGTGATAGTGGCTTTACTGAAATAATAAAGTTTATTTCTTGTTCCTGCAGCAGCCTCACGTGGTTACGATTTGTCTGGTGATCTGCTCTAATAAATGGATTAGGCATCCAACTTCCTTTTGCCCCCCAAAGGCAGTACCCCTCCAAGGGCAGCGGTGCACCAATTCTTACCTGTCGGCAACCGAACCATGAGCTTGCGTTAGACTGTATTAGCTGCATTGCTTACCACACTGTTACTTCAGTCATATTATTCACAGCAAGACTTTCTCAATGGAGGAAGCAGTTCCTGCCGTAGGACCTTAGAGTCCCTACTGTATTCTCTACACCTTCTTAGTTAGCAGACTAGGAAAATGAGACAGTGGAGAGAATTGTCAGGAAGCTTCTTTTAGCAGTAGCCAAGCCTGGAGGAGGCATATATCATTCTTCCTGCATTTCATTGGTTAGAACTCACCTGACCGTGTAATGTAAATGTAAATGTAAAGGAACCTGGAAATATACAGGGTAGCTGAATGCCCAAGAGGAAAAAAAAAGGATTTTTGTGAGGATAGTAGTCTCTGACACAACTTTCTCTGTATTTTCCTTTTCCCATGTTCATCATAGGAATATTTAAATCACTTCCTGTGGGCAACCTATTATCAGCACACTATATATACACACATTTCTTCACTCTTAAAGACACACGGGTGACTTTGAATCGATGCTTAAGATAAAATACTGGACTTTGCTTTCTCTATTTTCTTCATCCAATCTATAAATAAAGAATCTTGTTCTCAGTTTACTTGCTAACAGTAACAGTACTTGCTGTGTCCACCCTGCCTTGGAGACTTTTTCCAGTCTGATCACTTGTCACACTGCGGCTGTTGATACATTTCCTATTTTAGGCAGGAAGTTCTGATAGCTTCATTAAGAACTGACAACAAAATTTTCATACAGCATAAGGAATTCTCAGGATTGCTATTTCTTGGCCTCTAGTGCCCTGGGGCTGGGAGGTGCTGTACATCTGGTTGACACAGTGGCCACAGGGTATAAGAGAAAGGCTGGGTGGAAATGCTGGGATTCTGTCTCAAACCCTTGAACTTGGACTTTATCTATGACCTGGAGAGGAAGGACTAGATTGTTACTGAGAGTGCTTGTTACCTTTACAGTCATTAGCCTTATGTCAGACTGAACCTGTCATTTCTGAAGCTGGATATTTTTCAGTCCAGTTCTAAATTATTATAGGTGTTCTAAATTAAAATATCTAATTAACAAAATCACTGTATATCCATGTATTCATTATTACATATCTGATCTACACATAATCACTGAGTTTTCTCTGGTGAAGGGACTCAGCCTTTCTAAACCACCTCATTCACAAGGGTGATGATACTTTCCTTCCTTGTATAGACAGCGGGCACCTTTGGGTCCTTTTGACTTCCTGTTTTGACTTTCCTGCATCCTAACATTTCTGTGATCCTGCTGAATGCCCTGGATTTCTCTAACCTTAAAAATGTACACTGGATATTTAACACATTTCTTCCAGAGCCTTGTAGCTTATTCATCTATTAAGGATAATCCTTGGAGCATGAAGATAATTCTCATCTTTTAATCTTTTTCTGATCCATTTCATGCCTTTCAAAACCTCACCTGGCTATTTGCTAAGTGCCTGTCCTATTCTTAAAGCATAACTCTGAGGAATTTACAAGTTCATACTAAAAAGAGACCGTAATTCATTTCTCTGAAAGTTAGTCTCGTTTTTTTCTCCTCCTACCCTGTGGATATTTTTACCCTCTGACTTCCTTTCTCCTGCCCAACTACTTGAGAAAGCCCTGGTTTTTAACTTCCCCTCCCCTTCCTCTCCACTTACTCTTTCAGGTGCCACAGTGACAAAAGTACCAGATCTTTCAGGCACAAAAGTGACAAAGCTCTCATGTGTTAACTGACAGCTGTGATTAAGTGATAGTGGCAGCCATCAGGAGAAGTGTATGAAAAAAGATGCAGAGGCCTAAGCAGACTCATCGGGAAGGGGCTCTCAGGTGAGCTGCGGGCAGGGGATGACCGAGTGAAGGGAGAGGTACATTGGGGGTCGTCGTCTGCTGCCCAACCACTACTCACTGAGGGACAGTCCAGGCCGAGCACCTTGCAAGCAGTGAAGTGTTACACGATGTAACATATCATTTCTAGTATCCACACTCCGTTGTAATGGGTAAGGTCTACCCCTTGTTTAGTAAGTGCAACAATCAAGACGTCTAAAACAATATCAAAATAAGCAGATCTGTAATTTGAAATATTACTAATAAAACAAAACTGTTTCTATCCTGATTGTTCACTGGATATCTTGGCCATATTAAACAATGATTGAGCAGCTGTTGTCTAAGAGTGTGCTTTATAGCTGTCTTGTTACGTATGTGATGATAAGGAATCTTACTCTTAGAATTAGTTGCTGATATATGAGGAAGAGACAGGCACACAGATACATGTAGAGCAAGAAAGTCATAAACTATAAATAGATTACCAGGCAACAGTGTCAAGCCGATTGTGAAAATGGAAAGTTAATAGAAGTGCTTTGAAAAATGCCAAATTTCTAAAGTAAATCATTCAATCTCTTTAAAGATTTCTAATGTTCTAGCATCTTTATTCAAGTTATTTACATAGATATAGGAATTTGTGATTCTCTTGATTTAGAAATGATTTTCTATTCTGTGAATGTGTAAGGTATGATTATACATTTTAGGAGCAGTTAAAGCTCTACCTTATCATTACAGTGAATCCTTCTAGGCAAGAACCATAAACAAACAGCCTAGTCCTCTGTGGGAGACAAGGATGCACATGTTTGATTAATGATTGGCACCAGTGACACCTGGAATCCAAACTGTTGGAGTCATACCACAGGAAATGCTTCAAGGACATGAGGAAGCACCATCTGAAGTAGCATAGATGCTGATAACAGAGAAATAGTTACGGCCAGAATGAAAACTCTGAATAAAGTAAGTCACTGAATTTAAATAGAAACCAGAGGGCAGAATGCAGAGCAGGAAAGGGGCTAAAAAAGATCAAAAGCCATGGGCCTGGCAAGTGGCACCTGCTGTCAGGAATCATCCTGCAGGTCTAGCCCCTCCCATCCTCTAAGTCTCTCTCTGGCTGGTTCCACTTCGGTCCCCATCATTCTCTCCTTTGACCTCTGCTCTTCCCTTACTTGAGTGAAGCATCTCCTTGGTTGCTCATTTAGGCTTTCATTCTTCCTTGCTTGCTTTCTTGCTTTTTTTTTCAGTCTTTTTTTCTGGAGGACAAGATCCATTATTTCTAAGATAAGAAAATTGTGGATTTGTTTGAAAAACTGGATTTTGGGGGTGGGTGGGTAGTGGTATTTACACTGATAACATTTTAGTGAGTCAAGACTCACTTATGAAGAGGACATAATACTGTGAGTCCCACCTGGCTACAGGGGTCATGGCAGGATTTCCAAGGAAATAGAAGTCACAGTTGTTAATTAAGTATCTTTTGTGAGGCTTAGTTTATTTGTATCTAAAATGGAGCTGATACTGCATTTTGGAGGGTGAACATTTACCTTGTTGAGAGCTGAGATTCTGAAATGACTACTTATAAAGAAATTGCTTTGTATATATCTTTTTTAAAAAGTCTTTTGTTCTTTTGATATGTCTTCAAAATTATACTCTGATGTAACGTGGACATGTATTTCCTAGTCTTCAAAGATAAGTTGTATCAAAATAAAGAAAAACACGTGATCTTACTATTGATGGTTACTGAGGAAAAAGAAATATAAAGTTATTTTACAAGACTCTCAGCTAAGCCAGTGATATGAAGGTAGCAGAAAAAACTTACAGAAGTTTTCTTCATAAAAACAGAGAAATATCCTGATAAACTGTACTCTGGAGGCTCCTCAAAAAACTAAAAATAGAAATATCATACAACCCAGTGATTTCACTTCTAGGAATTTACCTGAAGAAAACAAAATCTCTGATTCAAAAAGACATGCACCCCTGTGTTTACTGCCACTTTATTTAAAATAACCAATATATGAAAGCAACCAAAGGGTCCATCCATAGATGAATGGATAAAGGAGTTGTGGTACATACACACAGTGGAATATTATGCAACCATAAAAAAGAAAGAAATCTTGCCATTTGTAACAGCATGGATGGACCCAGAGGGTATTATGCTAAGTGAAATAAGGAAGGCAGAGAGCAACAAATACCACATGATTTCACTTACATGTGAAATCTAAAAACAAACAAAACAAACAAAATGAACAAACAGCAATAGACTCATAAACACTCAGAAATGTCTGTTGGTTACCATGGGGAGAGGTTGGGGTGGGTAGCTGAAATAGGTGAAGGGGATAAAGAGATATAAAATGGCAATCATAATATAAAGTAGCCACAGGGATGAAAGTAAAGTATAGAAAATACAGTGGATCTATAGCATCTTTCTATGTTGATAGTAACTTCACTAATTTGGATGAGCATTTAATAATGTAGATAACTGTCAAGTCACTCTGTTATATACTTGAAACCAAGATAATATTATATATAAACTATACTTCAAAAAATAAGTGAAAATAAAAGCATAAACTGTACTCTTATTGAAAGACACACAATTCCAAATATTCATGTTGCTGGTGATCAGATGCACAATATAGCTTTGCTGTCTTAGCCTCATGTGTAAAAAAGTGTGGCTTCTCTTTAAAGTAGAGTTAGGGAGAGACTATATAGTAAATGTTAATAAAGCTGATTAAGTGAAAAACCCTTTGTCAATCAAAGGCTCTTTGGTAAGATATTTAAAGCTCATAGTAAATGAAAAGTGATGGAATCAATGAGGTAGACAAGTTTCAGCAAGGGCCATAAGGACTTAATTCTACTTAAGATTCAGGTCACTGCTATTTTATTGATAATGGTGAAGAATTTATAACTACTTTTTTTGAAAGTTATGTTATTTATATTTTAATATATAAGTCACTGAGTTTAAGTCATGATTCATTTCATTGGTTACCCATTGGAAGTTGTGCTCACTCAGTGGATTCTTCCCTACTTGGTGACAGCATACTTTAACTGTTGTTATTGTACCAAGGGAAAAGGGTTACCTTCTGACTCCCCAAGAGCTGGCTGTGTAAAACCCAACTTACTTGTTCAGTCTGTTATTAACTTAACAGAAATTTACCTAAGTATATGCCCTAAGCATTAGGAATATTAGTAATAAACATTAGTAATATTTATTATTAGTAATAAATATTAGTAATAAAGCATTAGTAATAAACAAGAAAAACACAGTTTCTTCCTTTATAGAGAGGGAGAGAGAAAATCAAATCACAACTGATTCTAAGAAGGGAAATTCATAAAGAATACATACTTCTTTGGATGCCCAGAAAAGGGGTTGGTATTTGGTCAATGAGTTGTAATAATGCAATTAAAACTTTTTAAGCAAGGGAGAAGGGTGGTCAGATTTGCAATTTAGAAAGACTCTGTGGCTGCAATGTGGAAATTGGATAGAGGATGACAGGAGAGGAAACAAGCTTTTTATCTGGCTTAGGGTGGTGATAGTAGGTAAAGAGAGAAAAGAAGAGATTCAAGAGTATTTGGGAATAAATCAGGAAACTGGTAATTTACTAGATGTGAGGGGTAAAGGAGAGGACTCAAGAATGACATCTAAACCTTGGGCACCCAAGAAGCTAGTCAAGCAAGGATTTTCAGTAAGTAGTTGGATCTATAATATGAGAGCAAAAATGTAGACAATGGAGTCATCAGCACAGAGATGGTGCTAGATATTGCCATCTATGACAGGAATTAATAGCTTAGGAAGCAGCACAAGTGCTTTTGATAGTTGCTAATGGGAAGAAGATGGCAAATGAGTAGGAATTCCTAAGCTTTAAAACCAGCTTTTCACTTTTGTTGGTTTTCAAGAAAATCCTTCATAGAAGAATTTATTAATTTTATGAATTTATTTTAAGATGAATTATTTTAAAATAATTGTAAAATTATGAAGACTATTAACCTGATTTTGTGTATGCCCTAAATGTGTATGAAAGTCATTTAAGAAGCACATTTTTCTTATTACTTCTTCTATTTTTTATTTACTTAAACATAACATCTTGAGATTATGCATATTATCAATCTTAGATAATTTGATTATAACAGGAATTCTATATAGGAAATCACTAAGTATTGTTACAAAAACAACTTGTAGCTCCCATTAATTTAGGCTCAAGGAAGTTTCATAATAACCAGATAAAAGCAGTTCACTTGATTTACTGAAGACAGCCATGACATGTTAGTTATTTTAACTTGCCCTAATCGAAAGTTTTCCTGGGCCACCAATAAACAAGTTATAGTCAAAGAACTTTCATTAATAATAACTAATTAAAGATGGTGGCATAAGTAAGACAGTGGGAATCTCCTCCCCAAAACATATATATTTTTGAAAATACAACAAACACAACTATCCCTAAAAGAGAGACCTGAAGACACAGGACAACAGCCAGACTACATCCACACCTGCGAGCACCCAGCGCCTGGTGAAAGGGGTAAGATACAAGCCACGGCCAGTGGGACCTAAGAGCCCTTCACCTCAGCCCCCGGCAGGAGGAGAGGTGTCAGAGCGGGGAGGGAGAGGGAGCCCAGGACTGCTAAACACCCAGCCCCTGCCATCCACACCAGAGCGCAGACACACAGTGCATGCGTGGGGTGCTGGAAACTAAGGAAGCAGGACAGTAAGACCTGTGAGCAGGTCCTGCAGCCAGCACCCCTGGGACAAAGAAAAGCGAGTGATTTTTGAAAGTCTTAAAGGAACAGGGACCGCACAACTGGACGGAAGCATCCCGGGTCACAATCCAGCAGCTGGAAATTCCAGGGAAGTCCGGGTGCATTAACCACCTGGGCAACAGCTCTGAGACCCCTCACGGAGGTAAACAGTCAAACGGCCCCCCATCCATTACCCCTCTGGGGCCCTATCATAGCAGAGCAGAAGCCTGAGGCAGGCCATGCCCACAGCAAGGGAGCTTCCTCCATACCGGCCGGGGACAAGATACAGAGACCCAGGCTACACGCAATTGCCCAACACAAGCCACTAGGGGTCACAGTTGTCCCAGTAAAGAAAGGCCAGGAGCCAAGTGGAAAGAGTCTTGACTCCCCCAGCTGACAGACAAGTCAACAGCATACCACTGCACCTATCAACATGAAAAGGCAAAAAAATTTGATCCAGACAAGACTAACCCAGACATCTTTGACATCTTCTACATCTTCCCCTAGAAGGAACCTGGGGAGATAGATTAAACCAATCTTCCTGAAAAAGAATTCAAAACAAAAGTCATAACCATGCTGATGGACTTGCAGAGAAATATGCAAGAACTAAGGAGGAAAAAAACAGAAATAAAACAATCTCTGGAAGGACTTCAAAGCAGAATGGACAAGATGCAAGAGACCATTAATGGACTAGAAAACAGAGAACAGGAACTCAGAGAAACTGATGCAGAGAGAGATAAAAGGATCTCCAGGAATGAAACAATATTAAGAGAACTCTGTGACCAATTGAAACAGAACAATATCCTCATTATAGGGGTACCAGAAGAAGAAGAAGAGAGAAAAAGGGATAGAAAGTGTCTTTGAAGAAATAATTGCTGAAAACTTCCCCAAACTAGGGGAGGAAATGGCCTCTTACACCACAGAGGTACATAGAACTCCCATGACAAGGGATCCAAGGAGGGCAACACCAAGACACATAATAATTAAAATGGCAAAGATCAAAGACAAGGACAGAGTATTAAAGGCAGCCAGAGAGAGAAAAAAGGTCAGCACAAAGTAAAACCCATCAGGCTATCATCAGACTTCTCAACAGAAACCTTACAGGCCAGAAGAGAATGGCATGATATACTTAATGCAAAGAAACAGAAGGGCCTCGAACAAAGAATACTGTATCCAGCACGATTATCATTTAAATATGAAGGAGGGACTAAACAATTCCCAGACAAGCAAAAGTTGAGGGAATTTGCCTCCCACAAACCACCTCTACAGGGCATCTTACAGGGACTGCTCTAGATGGGAGCACTTCTAAAAAGAGCACACAACAAAACACCCAACATATGGAGAAGGGAGGAGGAGGAATAAGAAGGGAGAGAAATAAAGAATCATCAGACCATGTTTATAATATCTCAATAAGCGCATTAAGTTAGACAGTAAGATAGTAAAGAAGCTAACCCTGAACCTTTGGTAACCACAAACTTAAAGCCTGCAATGGCAATAAGTACATACCTTTCAATAATCACCCTAAATGTAAATGGACTGAATGCACCAATCAAAAGACACAGAGTAATAGAATGGATAAAAAAGCAAGATCCGTCCATATGCTGCTTACAAGAGACTCAGCTCAAACCCAAAGACATGCACAGACCTAAAGTCAAGGGATGAAAAAAGATATTTCATGCAAACAACAGAGAGAAAAAAGCAGGTGTTGCAATACTAGTATCAGACAAAACAGACTTCAAAATAAAGAAAGTAACAGAAGATAAAGAAGGACATTACATAATGATAAAGGGCTCAGTCCAACAAGAGGATATAACTATTATAAATATATATGCACCCAATACAGGAGCACCAACATATGCAAAACAAGTACTAACAGAATTGAAGGAGGAAATAGAATGCAATGCATTCATTTTGGGAGACTTCAACACACCACTCACTCCAAAGGACAGATCCACCAGACAGAAAATAAGTAAGGACACAGAGGCACTGAACAACATACTAGAACAGATGGACCTAATAGACATCTATAGAACTCTACATCTAAAAGCAACAGGATACACATCTTCTCAAGTGCACATGGAATATTCTCCAGAATAGACCACATACTAGGCCACAAAAAGAGCCTCAGTAAATTCAAAAAGATTGAAATCCTACCAAACAATTTTTCAGACCACAAAGGCATAAAACTAGAAATATATTGTACAAAGAAAGCAAAAAGGCTCACAAACACATGGAGGCTTCACAACATGCTCCTAAATAATCAATGGATCAATGACCAAATTAAAATGGACATCCAGCAATTTATGGAAATAAATGACAACAGCAACACAAAGCCCTAACTACTGTGGGATGCAATCCAGGCATATTTAAAGAAGCAAGAACAATCCCAAATGAATGGTCTAATGTCACAATTATCGAAATTGGAAAAAGAAGAACAAATGAGGCCTAAGGTCAGCAGAAGGAGGGACATAATAAACATCAGAGAAGAAATAAATAAAATTGAGAAGAATAAAACAATAACAAAAATCAATGAAATCAAGAGCCGGTTCTTTGAGAAAATAAACAAAATAGATAAGCCTCTAGCCAGACTTATTAGGAGGAAAAGAGAGTCAACACACATCAACAGAATCAGAAATGAGAAAGGAAAAATCACGACGGACCCCACAGAAATACAAAGAATAATTAGAGAGTACTATGAAAACCTATATGCTAACAAGCTGGGAAACCTAGGAGAAATGGACAACTTCCTAGAAAAATACAACCTCCCAAGACTGACCCAGAAAGAAACAGAAAATCTAAACAGACCAATTACCAGCAACGAAATTGAAGCGGTAATCAAAAAACTACCCAAGAACAAAACCCCCGGGCCAGATGGATTTACTTCGAAATTTTATCAGACATACAGAGAAGACATATACCCATTCTCCTTAAAGTTTTCCAAAAAATAGAAGAGGAGGGAATACTCCCAAACTCATTCTATGAAGCCAACATCAGCCTAATACCAAAACCAGGCAAAGACCCCACCAAAAATGAAAACTACAGACCAATATCCCTGATGAACGTAGATGCAAAAATACTCAACAAAATATTAGCAAACCGAATTCAAAAATACATCAAAAGGATCATACACCACGACCAAGTGGGATTCATCTCAGGGATGCAAGGATGGTACAACATTCGAAAATCCATCAACATCATCCACCACATCAACTAAAAGAAAGACAAAAACCACATGATCATCTCCATAGATGCTGAAAAAGCATTCGACCAAATTCAACATCCATTCATGATAAAAACTCTCAACAAAATGGGCACAGAGGGCAAGTACCTCAACATAACAAAGGCCATATATGATAAACCCACAGCCAACATTATACTGAACAGCAAGAAGCTGCAAGCTTTTCCTCTGTGATCAGGAACAAGACAGGGATGCTCACTGTCTCCACTGTTATTCAATGTGGTACTGGAGGTCCATGGCAATTAGACAAAACAAAGAAATACAAGGAATCCAGATTGGTAAAGAAGAAGTTAAACTGTCACTATTTGCAGATGACATGATATTATACATAAAAAAACCCTAAAACCTCCACTCTGAAACTACTAGAGCTGATATTGGAATTCAGCAAAGTTGCAGTATACAAAATTAACACACAGAAATCTGTGGCTTTCCTATACACTAACAATAAGCTAATAGAAAGAGAAATCAGGAAGACAATTCCATTCACAATAACATCAAAAAGAATAAAATACCTAGGAATAAACCTAACCAAGGAAGTGAAAGACCTATACCCTGAAAACTATAAGACACTCTTAAGAGAAATTAAAGAGGACACTAACAAATGGAAACTCATTCCATGCTCCTGGCTAGGAAGAATTAATATTGTCAAAATGGCCATCCTGCCCAAAGCAATATACAGATTCGATGCAATCCCTATCAAATTACCAACAGCATTCTTCAATGAACTGGAACAAATAGTTCAAAAATTCATATGGAAACACCAAAGACCCCAAATAGCTAAAACAATCCTGAGAAGGAAGAATAAAGTGGGGGGAATCTCACTCCCCAACTTCAAGCTCTACTACAAAGCCACAGTAATCAAGACAATTTGGTACTGGCACAAGAACAGAGCCACAGACCAATGGAACAGAATAGAGACTCCAAATATTAACCCAAACATATATGGTCAACTAATATTCGATAAAGGGGCCATGGACATACAATGGGGAAATGACAGTCTCTTCAACAGATGGTGCTGGCAAAACTGGACAGCTACATGTAAGAGAATGAAACTGGATCACTGTCTAATCCCATACACAAAAATAAATTCAAAATGGATCAAAGACTTGAATGTAAGTCTTGAAACCATAAAACTCTTAGAAAAAAACATAGGCAAAAATCTCTTAGACATAAACATGAGTGACCTCTTCTTGAACATATCTCCCCGGGCAAGGGAAACAAAAGCAAAAATGAACAAATGGGACTATATCAAGCTGAAAAGCTTCTGTACAGCAAAGGACACCATCAATAGAACAAAAAGGTATCCTACAGTATGGGAGAATATATTCATAAATGACAGATCCGATAAAGGGTTGACATTCAAAATATATAAAGAGCTCACACACCTCAACAAACAAAAAGCAAATAATACAATTAAAAAATGGGCAGAGGAGCCGAATAGACATCTCTAAAGAAGAAATTCAGATGGCCAACAGACACATGAAAAGATGCTCCACATCGCTTGCCATCAGAGAAATGCAAATTAAAACCACAATGAGATATCATCTCACACCAGTAAGGATGGCTACCATCCAAAAGACAAACAACAACAAATGTTGGTGAGGTTGTGGAGAAAGGGGAACCCTCCTACACTGCTGGTGGGAATGTAAATTAGTTCAACCATTGTGGTAAGCAGTATGGAGGTTCCTCAAAATGCTCAAAATAGGAATACCATTTGACCCAGGAATTCCACTTCTAGGAATTTACCCTAAGAATGCAGCACTCCGGTTTGAAAAAGACAGATGCACCCCTATGTTTATCGTTGCACTATTTACAGTAGCCAAGATATGGAAGCAACCTAAATGTCCATCAGTAGATGAATGGATAAAGAAGATGTGGTACATATACACAATGGAATATTACTCAGCTGTAAGAAAAAAACAGATCCTACCATTTGCAACAACATGAATGGAGCTAGAGGGTATTATGCTCAGTGAAATAAGCAAGGCAGAGAAAGACAAGTACCAAATGATTTCACTCATATGTGGAGTATAAGAACAAAAGAAAACTGAAGGAACAAAACAGCAGCAGCCTCAGAGAACCCAAGAATGGACTAACAGTTACCAAAGGGAAAGGGACTGGGGAGGACAGGTGGGAAGGGAGGGATAAGGGCAGGAAAAAAGAAAGTGGGCATTACAATTAACATGTATAGTGTGGGGTGGGCACAGGGAGGGCTGTGCAACACAGAGAAGAGAAGTAGTGATTTTACAGAATCTTACTATGTTGATGGACAGTGACTGTGAAGGGGTATGTGGGGGGGCCTTGTGAAGGGGGGAGCCTAGTAAACATAATGTCCTTCATGTGATTGTAGATTAATGATAGCAATAATAATAATAACTAATTATTATTTATTAATAAATAATTTTAGTTTATGTTATTTACAATAAGCCTTTTCCAAACATTTTACTCTACTTCATTACCAGTTTACTCAGAACATCCCAATGTTTATCTTTGACCCATGTTTATCTTTTGAACCCTAGACAAATTGGGCAGAATGATCTTTTGAGATGTGATTTGAAATTTTCTCCTCAACATTTCCTTATAATTTTTGCTCTGCTATCAGTTCAGTCATAATAATTCATTACCTCAGGGGAGGGATGATGCAACCGAAAGCAGGAGTAAATGATGGGACTTTTCCATTTCAAAAGCCTATCTCTCAAGAGAGTATAGGGAAGAACTCAGAACATAGAAAAAGGATTTGGAAGGATATATGGGTAGTCAAAGGGCATGGGTTTTCCATTCG
Organism: Manis javanica; assembly: GCF_040802235.1. Classification (NCBI taxonomy): domain Eukaryota; kingdom Metazoa; phylum Chordata; class Mammalia; order Pholidota; family Manidae; genus Manis; species Manis javanica. Next base: position 148,670,011 of record NC_133158.1, read on the forward strand.
GGAGGCTAACTGTCTCTTGGCTAGGAAAGAAAATGAATTAGAAGAGAAGCAAAGAACACTGAGATATTGATGGGTCCCTGAGAAAGCTGTCTATGCTCTCTTCTCTCCCATCATCCCACCACAACCATATAGGACGAAGTCCCAAGGCAGTGTCTGCAATCCTAGAGCTGAGAGACTTGTTCCTAAGACCCTCTCTAGACTTATATTACAGTGCATTAACACTTACTAAAAAACATTAATTAAAACAATAAAGGATTGGCTAAGCATCAATGATATAGAAGAAGGAGGCCCCAAAACACAATGCACATACAGATGTTTGATAAACGACAATGTTGGCACTATAACCAATAGGGAAAGGACAGTCTTTGTAATAAAACTACCAGGTCAATTAAAATATCAATATTGGAAAAATTGAGACTTACTCCTACCTCAAACCAAAATATCCATTCTAAGTAGATTATTTATCTCTATGTGAAAGTTAAAACAATAAAGCTTCTAGAAGACAAAGTAGGGGACCATCTTCATGATCTTAAACTTGGAGCAAGAAAAGATTTCTTAAACAACACATACAAAGCACTAAACGTACAGTAAAATAGTATAATCCCAATTCTGAAAATGCCTTTGCCACACTCTACAAAGGGTCCTTAGCTGATTCTCCATCTTTTTCAATCCACTGGGCATACTAATAGCAATCTATGATGGGTAAGGCTATTTCCCTGGAGCAACACTGCAGCAGCTATTGATACAGAGTCTTTGAAGACCTGCTGATCATTTCATTCTCTGTAGTAAAGGCTGATTTCACAGGTTCAGGGACACAGGTAACTATTTCATATCTTCAAGGGAAATATTTCAAAGCTACATGGAAAGAGAACTTGAGAAAGGGAAGCCTAATTTCCTGAGATCCAGGAATCCTGTGTTCCATGCTGCTTCTGCTGATAGAAAATATCACTAATAGCCAATATCAGTGTTCCTTGGCTTCATATTTGCCCCCAAGTGGAGGATAATAATGTTGATTTCTACTTGACTACTTAAAGGATGTGATAAAGATAAATAAGGTATTAAGGCTCTGTGAATTCTTCAAGGAAAAAGTGCAATACAAATCCAGAAATACCACAATTAAAGCATGTTTTATCTTCTATATATTTCTAGACATAAAGGTTATTGAAATAATACTTCCATCACCTAATGCAGTTTATACCTGCATCATTTTACTTGAATTGATTGCTATAAGGAACCCCCAGAGACCTGTATTTTGACTGATTTCTTGAGTAACAGAACAATTACAACTCAATCATAATTTTTTGGAGAAACAGAATTTAAAAACAGCATATTTTTCATATGAGCTAAATTATAGTCCAGTGAATAAAATTTGATAAAAATCCACTAACTTAAATCAAGATTATTTAATATTGTATTACAAGTTCTTGTCAGTATGATGAAGAAAAAGAAATAAAGATAAATGTTTGTGGTTTCATATAGTGTGATTTTAGCTATAGAAAATCCAAACTAATCTATAACTAAATTATTAAAAATGATAAGTGAGCTTTATGAGGCTGATGGTTGCAAAGTCGATGTAGCAAAATTAATTATATTTCTAATAGCAGCAGCAGACAGTTAGATTTGTAAAATAGTACTTTCAGAAGAGCATAACAACGTGAATACTTAGGAATAAATCTCACAAATGATATCCAAGACCTGTATCCAGAAAACTATTATCATCAGTGAAATAAATTAACAAGGATCTAAATCAATGAAGGAATATATATATATATTTCCTTCATATATATATGAAGGAAATGGAATCACCATCTCCTTCTAAGATGGACTCCTAAGAGTTCATCTGCATGAATGGATAAACACAATGGAATATTATTCCACCATAAAAAAAAAAGAAACCCTTCCATTTGTGACAACATGGCTAAAACTTGAGGGCATTACGCTAAGTAAAGTAAGTGAGGCAGAGAAGGACAAATAATGTATGATCTCACTTTCTGTGGGACCCAAAAAGACTGAGCTCATAAGCGGAGAGCAGATCGGTGTCTGCAAGGGCAGGAGTTGAGGAGTGAGGGGAATCCGGAAGGTGGTTCGAGTGTTCAAACTTCCAGTCACAAGATGAGTAACCCTGGGGCTCTGATGTGCAACATGGTGACTATAGCCGACAGTACTGTTCTGTATACTTGAAAATTGCTAGGAGAGTAGATCTTAAAAGGTTCTTGACTCACACGCACACAGTTCACTGTGAGGTGATGGATATGTTAATCAACCTTATTTTGGAAATCATTATGCAATATCATGTATATCAAAACAGCATCTGGTACACCTTAAACAATGTTATATGTTAATTATATCTCAATAAACCTGGAAAAAAGATGTATCCCTTAAAGATTTGAAATAGTTACTTCTGTCCCTGAAGCTGCAAAGCCAACCTGCACTACAGGGAATGATTAGATCCAGAGGTTTTCAAAGATGGTATCAATAGCTGCTGCAGTGGAGCTGACCAGACTCTGGTCCCGTGTGATTGCTCTGTGCACGCCTCGGGGATTGGAACAGCCTGAGAAGCAGCTACAGGCCCTGGTGGAGCGTGCCAAGGCCATTTGTGGATCTATGGCTGTATCATTAGTTGCTAGACATGTTTGAACATCTGTCTATCACACTCAAAGTTAGCTTTCAGCATTTCTTCCAGAAAGTTCTTTTTTGCTGACTGATTTCAAGCATGCTTGGCAGTTTGCATAATGCTATCGCTTCCTAATTTTTTCTGCTTGTTTTGTCAAACTGCTTCGAGGTTGCTGTAAAATGTTTTCTGACACTCCATCTTTGCTTTTGATACATGATACACAGATTCTGTTGTGGATATCAAAATGTTTGGTAGCTGTAAATCTTGAGGCAGGAATTAAATCGACAATTCCAAATACGGATTTTTGAACCCAATTCTAATTATAATATTTGACACTTTGTGGTCTCTTTTTGAGACTTCCTTTCCTTTGGTAGTATGTTTTCATTTTATTTTTTCGAATCAGGCAAATTTGTGATCTTCCCAGGCAGGAGCGTCACCACAGAACACGTGCTCCAGCCACATCAAACAGAGCATGTGAAGCCACAGAAACTAGGGACACTGTTAGCATCTGGGTGGGAGGTCTGGCTTTACTCTCACTTACGGATTCATGTGTCAGCAGAACCCACGAGACCAGATGATTTGCGTTTCTTCTTTGGTTGTATGATTTGTTTCCTTGAGATGGTGATGAGCTTTTTATAAAACAAACATACAGATTATTAAATCAATATCACTTATCTGTGGTGGTGGTGGTCGTTGCTGTGTTGTTAATGCTGAAAAAAAAGTTGTACATTGGAATTTTCAACAATGTGATTCTATGCCAGAAATCAAGTAACAACATCAAACAATATTCTCTGACCTCCTATGTTAATCATTGTGTTATTTCAGGATATATAGCATGATGGAAATACAACACGCTTCCCCACCTGGGCTTTACACCTAATGGTGAATTCTAGGGAACCTCTTCCACTGGCCAACTTACATCACAGATCAGAAGATATCTGAAGAAGGAAATTTGAAGTACACAAGCTAATTCCTAGATCAGAAATAGAGGGAGTGTGGCATCTTCGACTACCTTCGAGTATCTGTCTTTAGTTGTCCTACACAGGAGAGGGAGGGAGGTGGGAAAGAGGGCAGTTGGTGAAAAAGACTGCTAATCTAATACTAAAAAGTAACTATTAAGAAATTGACTCCTTTTTCCCACTAAAATCAGTCAACTGCACATTGGTTAGGGTGGTACCAAGGAGGTCCTTTAACCACTTAGGTCCTGCAAAGAGCTGATGGCATGGAACAGAGCAGAACATGGACCAGCCTGAGGGGCCTGAACAGGACACAGAACCAGCTGCCTCCTGAGCGGAGCACTGCGACTCCCCAGGCTCAGCAGCTAGGAAAGAAAAGCAAGAGCTTTGTTCCCACACTCTTGTGCAGTGTCTGGGGCATGGTAAAGATAGTCCAGAAAATTACTGTTTCTGCTCTTCTGCTTCTATTCTTACTCCCAGGCTAATACGACCTAGGAAATGCAGGTTGCATAAGAATTGAAATACTCTCTCGAGAAAGAGCAAACACACTCTTCAACTTTCCCTTGGCCCATATTCCTTCATAATTTTCCATCTTCTTAGATAATGTATTCCTTATACCTGGAACATCTCCCTGCTTTCCTGCCTTACTCCCATGCCCATTTATTCACATGAGCTAAGGTGTAGTAGTTAAGTGAAACTTAATTCTAAGTCACCTCCCTTATCACAGTATTAATACTTTGAATTCTTTCCTTCATCTGCTACCCTCTTGGCATTTCTTCTCCTGGCTAATTATATCCCTCCGGCAAGTACCTAATATAAGGATGGTGGAGCCATCCCCAACTCCTCTCTCTTCTTCACTCTGTGTATCCTACACATTTCCCCTGCCCTCTCACTGGACTGCACTCTACTCTCCTGCCCTCACAACAACCCAGATGCAATTCTGCACTAACCAGCTAATGCACCTTACTTACCTGCAGCCACTACCCCTCTCTATCCTCTGGAAGCTACCAGAATTATGTTTGCAGCATGCAAATTGGATTAATGTCATTTCTCTGGTTTAAGATTGTCTGTGGTTCTACAGAGAATATATCAGAGTTCTTAAACTGGGAGTGGAGGATAAGGGAGTGCATGATGACCTTCACGGTGGCCTGTGAACCCTGTGATACTAACTCAAAAAGATGTTTTGTGAGCATTAACTATGTTTTTCATAAAAAGAGTGTCAATAGATTTCAACAGCTCTCAAAAGAGTCTGTGCTATGACATGGCCTCCCTCCATCCCAAAATAAAACCTCTAAGAACTCCTCAGTATGTCAGGCAAAGCCGTTGTCAATCCAGTCAGCTACAGCAGCGTGGTGCAAGGAGAGGTGGAGCAGCAGGGGACACTGGGCGGTCATAACATTTTAGAGTTAGGCCCTCCTGGGTTTCAATTTGGGTTTGATCATCTGGCTGGGTTTTGGAAATACATCCCCCCTGAGCTTTATTTGACCCCTCTGGTAAAGGGGATAATATTCCTCTTCTTGGAGTACCATTTTACACATTAAATGAAATAACAATGTGAAGTTACTGGTAAATAATCTACAGCCTCAACAAACTGTAGCTTGTTCACTATAAATAGTCTTTGGAAATCCAAGGTAATATTTGTAAAAACACTACCCTCAGCCTCCCTAGTGATAAATCCCTCTTTTATCAGTTGGAGTTATTTCTGTTTCAAGTTATAAAAAAATCCACATCCAATTGGCTAAGTCATTTAAGAGAATAACTTCGTCCTTGTAGCTCAAAAAACTCAGAGGTAGAGTATACTTTAGGTGCCAATTATACAGGACTCTGCCTACACTTTTCTATCATATTTTCAGCTCTTCCCTTCCCTATGTATCAGTGTCTTCTGCAGGCTGATTTTCCTCACAGTGACAAAGTGACTGCAGCAAGTCCAGCCTTCACAACTGCACCACACACCATATGACCAGTAAAAACATTTGTGTCCTAGAATTCCCAACTAAGTCTGAGATTCCCTCTGCTTGGACTGAGATTCCCCAACTCACCTACTCCTGAGCCAACTTCTGCAGCTGAGGTCACATCTTTAGTCTTAAGCACCACTTGAGCCACTTGAATCCTCAAAAGGAACTCAGGGCCATAGTAGGGCAATGTTTTAAATATTTAACAATCAAGAAAACACAGACAACAACTAATCAGAACACATACCAGTCCAATCAGAACAGACAATGGTTGGAAACAATTTATTCTTGGGCCAGTGCTGAGAAGTCAGTCTCAGTCCTGCCTGAGGGAAGGATGAAAGTGAGAATGATCTGCTGAGGTAACAGCTCTCAGGGATCACTGTGCATACCTACTCCAGAAGGAGCTAATCCTCATTGGTCTACAGATGTTCCTTTGTAGCTAGCAAATCAGGATTTGGCTTGTGCTACTTGCTAATGAGATTCATCTTGAAAACAAGGTATGTAAAAATAGAGAAGAAAAGGCAGCTATTAGGTTTCCTGTTCCCTGTAAAGGAATAAATGACTGGGGGAGGAAAAAAAAGTTCCTGACACTGAAAACATTCCAAAGAAATTCTACTTTTAAATTGCAGGTTAGTAATTTCTGCCACTCACACCTATAGAAACACTCAGAAATGCATTCCATAATATTTAATTATTTCAAGCCATTTTCAAAAGTGTAGTAATCCTGAGTCAATTTTTATACTAATGTAGGAAAAGCAATTAACAAATACTGTTTGCTGTGCTTTAGTTTCATTTCATATTAAGTTATTCACAAATCGCTTCTCCAGCCTAGCCTAGGAATCCAAACTGTATCACCGAACAAAGCCTCACATTATGAAGAAACATAATTGGGCGACTTTGTTTCTCCTTTGCCTCCAAATTCTGCTTTTCTCAGCTATGGGTCTGGAAGCCCTCCAGATGCCCACAGGGTGGGGGAGTTGTCACAGAGGCCTGGCATGGGAGCCTCACCACCACAGATTCTTCAAGGGGACATCAAAGTAATAATGCCAGTGTGCTGGAATGTGGCAGGGAGGGGAGGGGAGAGTGGCTGCTGTTGTTTAATCTTACATAGTACTTTCTTCTGAAAAATCAAATTAAACAGAGAATGTGTGTCCAGATTAGCTGCTTTGGAAACTCTTGGTTCATTTGAAAATACAAAGGGGCATTCACTTCCCCCAGAGGTGAGGGTAAATCTGTTACCCTTGTGCTTGTAGCCAAAGGCTGTAGCCCTGGTGGAGTTCTGTAAGAAGAGTAACTTATTTTGGAATTTCACATTAAATACACTGAGGGCCCATGCCATTGTCTCATTTCATTCATTCATTTTCTCACTCATTCATTCCATTCAAGAAATGTTTAAGGAGAATCTCTGGGTGTCAGGCAATGTTGTAACTTCTGAAGGTACAGAATACAACCAGGCCAGTCCTTGGTCTCTTGGAAGCATGAATCCTTGTGAAAGGTAGACAAATAAAAGTTATAAAATTTTAAATCTCAAACAAAAAAACACAAAATATATTAGGTGATGTTAAGTGAGATACAAAAAACCCAGCAGAGTTATCTAACAGAGAGAGAGATGGGGGGGATAAGATGATATGTGTAGGAGGTCAGGGAAGACCTTGCAGTTGGGTGGAATCCTGAATGAAATGAGAGGACAAGCTGTGGGCTACCTAGGCTAGAGTGTTTCAGGCCCCAAGAACAGATGGTATGCTCAATCCTCACAGACAGGGCTCCCAGCAGCACCGTGGCAGAGGTAAGAGAGGTCACTGAATCTGCAACTGAGACATGAGAACACTGGCACTCAGAGAACTGTGCAGCAGACACAGGAATAGAGCTCATCCCTTCTAGCACCTAGTCTGTTCTAGAAGGAACAAGTTGCTAGGTAAGTGCTTTCTGAGCTTTTCAGATTGCTTTCGGATTGAGAAACTTTCTTCAAGTAGAATTTGATGTGGAATCTCAATTAGTGAAATAGATAAAAATGGACCCTCTTGAAGAAGTGAGCAGGAAGTTTTGGCCAATGCCTCCCCCCTAGACCTTGCTTCCCCCCTTCACCCCCCACCCCCATCATAGGCTCATCATCAGAGGCCCTTCAGCAGCTCCCACAGGTTCCTGGGGCATCTTGTGCTACCCCATACATAACTCCTGTGCCTGAGGGGAGGAAGCTGAGAGGAGAGTGGGGGGAAGTATATAAGAAGAAAAACAAAGAAACAAGGACTGTTATGACAAGACCACTCATCTCCACGTGCTTATAGACCTGCAAAACCAGCCTTTCACTTCTTTCAAAGTTTCCTCATTTTTTGAGGAAAGGGAGCATTTGATATCTACTGCTCAGCAACAAATTACTCCCAAAACTTAGTGGTTTAAAACAACAAATATTTATTATCTCCCAGTTTCTGTGGGTCAGCTGCTGGGTGCAGCTTAGCTGAATCCTCTGGCTCAAGGCCTCTGCGAGGCTATGATCAAGGTTTTTGCATGTCTTTTGGGCTGCAGGCATCTCAGAGCTCAGCCAGAGAAGGATCTGCTTCTAAGCTCACTCATGTGGTTGTGCTAAGATTAAATCTGTTATGGGCTGTTGGACGGAGGCTCTCTGGTTCCTGCTGGTTGTTGGCTGGGGGCCCTCAGTACTAGTCACCTGGGTCACGGCATAGGGCAGCTGGCTTGGCTCAGCGCAAGAGAGGGTAAGAGAGAAGTCAGAGCCTTTGTGTAACTTAATCTCCTAAGTGACACTCCACCACTTTTGCTTGTTTTAGTCATGAGAAGGGAATCACTGGATCCAGCGCACACTCAAGAAGAGCAGATTACACAAAGGCATGAATACCATGAGGCAGGGATCACTGGGGGACATTTCAGAGGCCATCTACCACAAGGAAGAAAACAGAAAAGTAGAAGCCACATATTCACATGCTTAATCCATGCAATATACATCTAGTTTTGTTAGTCCCTTCTTCTTCCTTGCTTCACAGCAACCTAAAAATATGCATGCTATTGTGTCTTCATTCATTTTCATTTTAGTGTTGAGAGAAAATTTCTTTCTGAGGGAATTCTATCCAGGATTGTCTTGCTTACACAATTAATTGTAATTCTACTTCAGTAGAGATATAAATACCAATTACAGATGTTATTAAAATCCCCGACACCTTTTCTGGAAGTACAAGGAAAGGCTCAACGAGTTGTCCTCAAAAGTAGTCATGAGCTGGTTTTGTGGCCAAGATAAAAATAAGCCCTGGCCTATTCCTATGTTTAATAATGTACATCATCAATTAGCCTAAAGTTATCGACATGATAATGAAGTCAAGTGTATCGTTGGGGGTTTGCTCGCCTGTCTGTGTTCTTCACTCACCTGTAAGCTTCTTGAGGCCCACCTTGCACCTTCAGGGCCAGGCACTCACAAGTGCTCTGCCACCATGTGTGAAACGAGTGTGCAGCTCTGGCCCCAAGGGAATCACAGGGAAAGTGCAAAAATAGCAATATTTAAATGATTTTAAAAAATTATTACAGTCTTTACATGATAGCATACCTCTGGGAAGAATTCAAGGATTTATATACCAGGTAACTGTTCTAAAAGGTCCAGGAAATCAGCTACCAGCTCTTTTCATTGGTCCAAAATTCCAGATGAAAAGCTCAGTGAATATAGCCCAGAAGTTAACTCTAATGAGTGACGTGTATCCTGTGACCAGGCACTTGGAATGGCATGTGGAGACATCAAGGAGATGGAGAGATGGAGAAAAGAGCCTTCCATCCAACAGCAGTGGAAGCATTTTTAAACAGTTTTGCTTAGTTTACTACTCATGATATAGGGATTCAGGAGGATTGGGTGGGGTTCCAAGATGAGGCTCCATCTAGACAGCAGTTCTTTTGAAATGCTAGAAGCAGGCAAAGAAAAGGAAACCACAGGGAGGGGGATTTAAGGAACAAAAGAGATGCTAGAGCAAATGCTTGAGTCTGATCAGTGCCAGATTTTCTGCTCTTTCCCCTGTCTCCTGCATCATCGGGAGGGGAGGTCATGGGGATAGTGCCTGGCATTTAGTCTCTTGAAGCCCAGATACTATTTGTCACCCTGTGGTGCCCTGAGTCAGTCTTTTGCCAGGTCCTCCTTCTGCCTCTATTTTAAATTACAAGGTTGTGAGGAGATGGATTAGTAAGCAGGCAGGGATGACCTTCAATGGCTAAGCTTGTCTTTGCCCTCCAGTCACCACTGACCCCCTTGCTCCTGCCACGACCACCAGCTACACACTGGGTTTACTCCCAGGCACTCTAGTAGCTAACTAGGTTAGGGCTGCAAGATTTTTTTTTTACTATAACTTTTTACAAACATCTTTCAAAGCAATCAGATGCAGTGCACTGTAATGGCATCTACTCTGCAAAGCTTTCCCTGAGCAACCCCCAGCTGATTTAAATGATCCTCCCCTTCCTGCCCTTCCTGCCCTGGGTGCTTCTGCCCCCATTCTTACCATATTGCACTGTCCTCACTAGCCACCTGTTCCTCTCCCCAAGAGCCTAGGAGCACTTACGGCCGTGGTACATTGCACGTGTTGGGTGCCATTCTGCACTTAATATTTGACTAAAACAGTAAGTGAATGAAAGAAGTGATTTAATTAAAGACACTATTTTTCATTCTAAATCTGCTTATCCACTAAGTTGAGTGGGAAGGACGGAGGTAAGAATTTCCAGATGATCTCTGTAATAAAATGTTAGGAAGCAATTTCTTCCAACCCCAGCACCACTACCAGCAGCTAGGCCTCACTGAAATGCCAGTGGGCTAAAGCCTGGCACCTTGGAAGCTGTGGAGTCTACAGGTGTGTGCTTGGTGAGCTGGTATTTGGGCAGAGATTGAATATACTCCCTGAGCCAGTGTGACTGTGACTGATGATTATTTGATAGAGGGGATTATGTGTTATTTACAGGCAGAAGACCTACGTGCAAGGCATGGTTTCTCCATTTGGACTCATGTAATCTTGGTCAGACCACCTAACTGTGTCTGAGTTTCCCCGTTTATATAATGGAGATAATAATAATAAGAAATAACACCAACAAACACATTTGCTTTTCCCTCATGATGCAGCTGGGTGAGGACCAAGGTGATGAAGATTGTGAAATTATTTCCTCAACTAAAATGTGCAATGCCTGTGATTTCTCCTGATGGGGAGCCTGTTTGGGGAGCAAATAAAGGAAGTAAGGATTGATGATTTAACTAGAATGAGTCAGAGATGTTAACACTTTTTGTTTTAGGAAAGGGACTTTCCAAAATCATAAGACCTTTACGAATCAGCAAAGCACTCAAATTCACACCCTCTTCTCGCATATGAAAATGCTTTATCTTTATTTCATATCTCAAGATGCTTACAGAAAACAAATTCTGAGTGTACACACCAACTGGACCCTTACCTCCTGGGATGTTTATGAGTTGCTTTTCCTGAGCATCTCTTAGGATCTTACAAAAACTGAAGGCCCTTGAGTAGAGAAGAATGATTTTAAGCAAATAATTCAAGGTTACTGCCAACATTCCTGAAAAGGACATTACATATTTCTACATCAACAGCTGTGTCTGCTTCAATATTCTATATGCTAACTTCGACAGCAAAACCTCACAGCTCAGTGTAGACACATTCTACTGAACCACATCTATCCTCTCTGCTGTGGGAACACTGTCCCCAAGGGACCAGGTATCTCTCGGAAAGAACCTGAAACTCTGCACCCTTTCTTAAGTCTTTTTTCCATTGTTCTCCCACAGACTCATTGTACACAGCTTCTCCAGACAGGAAAAGTAGGAGAGGGCTTCCCAGGAGGAGGGAGCCTTACAGCTCAAGAGCGGTGGTCTGTGCTGTGAGAAGTGTTTCTTGAACGTTTTTAGGCAGTTTCAACACCACTCATGGGAAATGGCTTTTACTCATGAGGACTCCATTGCTAAAATGAGAGCCTACAGGGCTTGGGGGTGTGCGAAATGGGTATAGGAGGTCAAAAGGCACAAAGTTCCAGTTATAAAACAGGTAAGTCATGGGGGTGTAATGCACAGCATGGTGACTGTAGTTAGTATTACTGTATTACATATTTGAAAGTTGCTAAGAGAGTAGATCTTAAAATTCCTCATCACAAGAGAAAATGTGTAACTATGTATGGTGACTAGATTTATTGTGGTGGTCACTTTGCAAATACTGAATCATGTTGTGTGCCTGAAACTAATGTAATATTATAGGTCAGTAATTTCTCAATTAAAAAATGAGAGTTTAGTTAGCTCCAACTCCTTCCTAGGATATCAGCACCACTGCTCAGGCTCCCTATTTCTCCAAACCAATGACTATATGTTCTTGTAGTACTTTATCTCTCTCTTTCATAGCACTGAGCATGGTGGTGATTTATAGCTGTGTGGGGTGATTCCTTTCTTAAAGAGCAGAGGCTCTGAAATTAAACTACAGGGGCTAAAATTCTGACTCCACCACTTATCAGATGGGAGACCAAGAAACCTAATAGCTCTGCACTGCTGCTGCCCAGTCTGTAAAGTGGGGACAAGAGCCCCTACCTTAGGAAGTTGTCAGGATTAAATACTTAAGGAGATGATATATAGAGCCTTATAACAATACCCTCCATACAAGAAGTGCTTAATCGATGCTATTTGTTTTGTTTTAGCTCTGACAGTTACAAGTTTTAGGATAACAGGCATATTATTGCCTAACATCCATCATAATATCATGCTCAAGAACCCTTTAGTAAACATTAATTGAATAAATGAATAACGAAACAATCTGTGAAATGTCATCCAGGTTTACATGTACTCCATTTTTGTAGAAATTCCAGAAAATAAAGAAACCAAAATCAATATGGAAGGTTGTGGTAGAGGATGATTCTGGAACATTTGACATTGAACCTTAATTACTTAGATTAATATAAGGCAAAATGAATAAAATCTTAAACACTGTAGACTAAGGATACTATTTTGAAGAACTCAAACATATTTGTTTTAGCTAAATAGACCATGTATTTCGGGGGAAATGAAAACCAGTAAAAAACATTTTAATATCAATACATGGTATATCCAGGATCTAGTACTAAATATTTATGAAAACTTTTAAGATGTTCTCTCTTAATAACTTTCAAATATATAATACAGTATTATTAACTGGCTGAAGCATCATAGGATATAGCAGCACGTGGTTCAGATTGGCCTTGCCCCAAACAGGCTTTGATGACTTCTCTACAAAAACCTTTCTAGGCTAACACCTAACAAAAACATATTTATTATTATAAAATAAAAACTTCTGAGGTGATTTTCAAAAATTTTTGGTTACAGCATCATCTTGAAGAGAAGTTATTCTCGATGTGAAGGCTGAGAGAAAATAAGTCAGTATACTAAGACCATTGTACGCAATTCAAAATAAGTGATAAATAAAAGTAAGCCCTTAAAGGACATATCAAAAAAATATTATTTTAAAGCTTTCCCTGAACATATCTCCTTTACATTATGCCATTTCTGTGAGCAAAGAGTAGCCAGTATATGTACTCCTTTCCTACAGTGAAGGGAAGTAATAGGCTGCTGGGAACTCTGGCTTTCCTGTGTCAGAATATGAGGGGCTCTGGGAACATGTCTTTGAAAATAGTTATTTTTCTATCTTTTTGATGATCCTTAAATTTCTTCTTTTTTCTTTTCTATTAAAGTATTGTTGATACAAAATCTTGATTTCAAATACACAACACAGTGGTTCAACATTTACCATATTATCAAGTCCTCATCCACTCCAGTGCAGTCATTGTCTGTCAACATAGTAAGATGTTGTACAATCATTAACTGTATTCTCTTGCTGTACTACCATCACCATGACTGACCTATATTGTGACTGAGAATTATTGTGCCTCTTCCTCTGTTACCCCTTCTCTTTGGTAGCCACTAACCACTAGTCGCTTTTCAGTGTCTATGAGTCTACTGCTATTTTGTTCCTTCTATTTTGCTTTGTTTTTATACTCCACAAATAAGTAAAATCATTTGGAACTTGTCTTTCTCCACCTGGCTTATTCCACTCATTTGGAACTTGTCTTTCTCCACCTGGCTTATTTCACTGAGAATAATACCCTCTAGATCCATCATGTTGTTGCAAATGGTAAGATTTGTTTTTATGGCTGAATAATATTCATTTGTGTATATATATACCACCTCTTCTTTATCCATTCATCTATTGATGGACACTTAGGTTGCTTCCATATCTTGGCTATTGTAAATAGTGTTGTAAGAAACATAGGAGTACACATATCTTTTTGAACCAGGGATCTTGTTATCTTCAGGTAAATTCTTAGGAGTGGAATTACTGGGTCAAATGGTATTTCTATTTTTAGTTTTTTGAGGAATCTCCACACTGCTTTCAGCAAAGATTGCACAAATTTACATTGCCACCAACAGTGTAGGAGGGTTTCCCTTTCTCTGTATCCTCACCAACATTTGTTGTTTCTTGTCTTTTGGATATTGGCCATCCTAACTGGTATGAGGTGACATCTCATTGTGGTTTTAATTTGCATTTCCCCAGTGATTAGTGACATGGAACATCTTTTTATGTGCCTGTTGGTCATCTGTATTTCTTCTTTGAGAAGTGTTTGTTCAGATACTCTCCCATCTTTTAATAGGGTTTTTGTTTTTTATTTGTTGAGGCATATAAGTTCTTTACATATTTTGGATGTTACACCCTTATCAGATAAATCTTTTATGAATACATTCTCCCATATTGTAGGATGCCTTCTTGTTCTGCTGATGGTCCTTTGCTGTACAGAAGCCTTTTAGTTTGATGTAGTCCCACTTGTTCATTTGTGCTTTTGTATCCCTTGCCTGAGGAAATGTATTCAGGAAAAAAGTTGCTTATGCTTATATTCAAGAGATTTTTACCTATGTTTTCTTCTAAGAGTTTTATGTTTTCATGACATGCATTCAGGTCTTTGATCCATTTAAAATTTACTTTTGTGTATGGAGTTAGACAGTAATCCAGTTTCACTCTCTTACATGTGGCTATCCAGTTTTCCCAAACCATCTGTCAAAGTTGTTGTTTTTTCCCCATTGTATATTCATGGCTCCTTTATCATATATTAATTGACCATATATGCTTGGGTTTAAATCTGGGCTCTCTATTCTGTTCCATTGATCTATGGGTCTGTTCTTGTGCCAGTACCAAATTGTTTTGATTACTGTAGCTTTGTAGTAGGACTTGAAGTTAGGGAGCATAATCCCCCCAGCTTTGTTCTTCATACTCAGGATTGCTTTGGCTATTTGGAGTCCTTTGGGGCTCCATATGAATTTTAGAACTATTTGTTCTAGTTCATCAAAGAATGTTGTTGGTGTTTTGATAGGGATTGCATTGAATATGTAAATTGCTTTAGGCAGGGTGACCATTTTGACAATATTAATTTTATTCCTATTAATGAGCATGGGATGTATTTCCATTTATTGGTGTCTTCTTTAATTTAGCTCATGACAGTCTTATAGTTTTTAGAGTAAAGGTGTTCCATCTCCTTGGTTAGATTTATTCCTAGGTATTTTATTGTTTTTGATGCAATTGTCAATGGAGGTGTTTTCCTGATTTCTCTTTCTGCAAATTCATTGTTAGTATACAGGAATGCAACAGATTTTTATATACTAATTTTTTATTCTGCAACTTTGCTGAATTAAGTTATTAGTTCTAATAGCTTTTTGGTGGAGTCTTTAGAGTTTTCTACGTATAATGTCATGTCATCTGCAATAGTGAGAGTTTAACTTCTTCCTTGCCAATCTGGATGCCTTTTATCTCTTTGTGTTGTCTGATTGCTGTGGCTAGGACCTCCAATACTACATTGAATAAAAGTGGTGAGAATGGGCACCCTTGTTTTGTTCTGATCTTAGAGGAAAGGCCTTTCAGCTTTTTGTTTTTAAGTATGATGTTAGCTGTGGGTTTGTCATATATGGACTTCATTGTGTTGAGGTATGTACCCTCTAAACCCATTTTGTTAAGAGCTTTTATCAAAAAATGGATGTTGAATTTTGTTAAATGCTTTTTCAGCATCTATTGAGGTTATCATGTGATTTTTGTCCTTTTCGTTGATGTGAAGTATGACATTGTTTTGTTACTATTGTACCATCCTTGGAATAAATCCCACTTGGTCATGTTGGATGATCTTTTTGATTTATTTTTTAATTCAGTTTGCTGTATTTTGTTGAGGATTTTTGCACCTATATTCATCAGGGATATTGATCTATAATTTTCTTTTTTGTGATGTCTTTGCCTGGTTTTGGTATTAGAGTGATGCTGGCCTCATAGAATGGGTTTGGAAGTATTCCATCCTCTTTACTTTTTGGAATACTTTAAGGATGGGTATTAGGTCTTCAATAAATGTTTAATGAAATTCAGCCATGAAGCCATCTGAACCAGGGGTTTTGCTTTTAGGTAGTTTTTGGATTTCCAATTCAATTTCATTGCTGGTAATCGGTCTTTTCAGATTTTTCTGTTTCTTCCTGGGATAGTCTTGGAAGGTTGTATTTCTTCCAAAAGAAATTTATGAATGGAATGAAGGCTTAAAATGCAAATATTTTTATTGACTTCTAGTTAAAATAAAGTGTTGATGACTAATGTGGCAATTTTCTGAAAAATTTTTGATAGGAGACTAAAGAATGAGGAAGCATTTTGATGTAATAAAATAGATGAAATATTAGAAAAGGGAGGTTGTTGATCTCAAAGACAAATGTCAACATAGTAATTTTGGCAATGGAACCTCTGATTAAACCTGAAGAGAAAGCCATAAATGTTCTCTGAAAATAAACTCTTTGTTGGAAAAGATCTTTTCCTTGGATTTTCTTAGGGTTTTACTTTCTGGTCTATTATTTTTAATCTACATTATGGGAAATAATACACAATATTGCTAGAAAGAAATTCAGCTCTTTTGCTCCTACCATTCTAGCAGAGATGAGAGAACCTCAATAACATAATAATTTCATTGCACTATTGAAAGCAACATGAAGAAATGACAGTTGTAAATGTTTATTCACTCAATTAGTGAAATAATGAATGGATGGATGAATAAAAGAGTGATGAGAGAGGAAACAGCTATATAATTTTTGGAAACAGCTTTCCACATGGGCAGCCACAGAAAGTAGGCAGTAATTTTGCAGAGGGGAATTGACACACAAAGACTAAACATAAGCATTATTTATTTCATAGGTATTTTTGGGCCTATGGTGGTTTATCCTGGCAGAAAGGGTTTGCCTTGGGTTGATACTTTTCCAGTTTCTAGTTTGTCTAGAAATAATTTTCTGTTTAGTCCAATGAACGCAATAGTGGTGATGCTGGAGCTTAGGCACTCTGCTGAAGCCACATTCTCAAAGGTTATCTCTTATTTCCTGAGTGACAAGTTAATGAATCTTTTCTTAATTCCTATCCCCCTTGACCTTCTATAAGAGCTGACACTCTTGACTCCCCCATCATTGAAGAAATCTGTAGTTTCTGCATCATTTCACTCTCCTGCTTATTTTCTACTGATGGCTTCTCTTTCTAGACTGCCCCCTAATGGTATGTCTTGTTTTAGTTTCAGCCTTCCATTCTGCTCTCCCAGTGCTTGGAGCTCCCACTGTCTCACTCCTTCAATAAATTTCTAGTCTTAGGTTAAAGGCTGTATTTTATAGCCTTGGTCTGCCTCCTGAACACCTATCTCACATTTCCAACACTGGGATGAACATTTCTGCCCAAATATTGAATTGATGATTCACATTTAACAACTACATTATTCTCTATGAATTGGTTCCACCTGAAGTCCTTTTGTTTTTTGAATGCTGTTTCCAGAAGATATGTTTGTGAGTACCAGAATAACCTGCAGGAGAGACCAGAAAGTGGAAAACTGGTCTCTTGGTGGGGTTAACCCAAAAACAAGTAGAGACAAGAAATTTGGCCAAATCATAACCTATATCCTAGTGATACTGGAAGTTTGAAGATGGTCTCAGGTGTATAGTTCTGTTTTGCTTAGATTTTTTTGTTTTCATTTTTGAGTTTTTGTGGTCCTAGGTGGATTATCAAGTTAGGACATAGGCAGTAAGATAAGGATTCTGTCATAGAAACTCAAGTAAAAGATATCTGGTTCTAAATCAAGGCAAACCACTTAGCTTCCCTGCATATTCCTCTTCTCAACACTTAAAAAAATGGAGCAATATTTAACTTGAAAGTTTTATAAAGATTAAAAATAAAAAACACATAAACACCTGAAGCATAGTTGTTCTCAGTATGTACTAGTTTTAATTATTACCACTATTATTTGATTTTTCTCTTTTGAACCTGAGTTGCTTTTAGTCATTTTCTTTAAACGAACAGTCCCATGACCAGCTAGACACTCAGCACAGTCTTTGTACATTTTCACTGCCTCCACCTTAGGGCAGGTTCTGAAATGCTCCAGTGTGTATTGCTACACAATTTTCTTACAATGGCACAACTATTATAATGGTCTCCTACCCAAATATATTGCCATGGTTTCCCCCTGCTTTCCAGATAGGATGTGTCATTCTCAACATGGCATGCAGAGATATGCCATGTGGCCACATCGTAATTTTCCAGTCTAGCATAATTTGTCAACTCACTGGCTTATGAACTATCTTTACTTGCTTCTTTCTCTATGTCTTTCATCATATTTTGTCCCTTTTCCCAATGCCTTTTCCCTATTTAGCACTCAAAGCCATGATACTTTTTAAGTCTCAGCTTAAAATACTCCTTCAAAATTTTTTCCAAGTCATACTAGTTCACCATCACTCTCTGCCCCCGAAGTTATGGCACTTCTCGTCTAAGCATTTCATTGGTCATTAGTCATGTACATAAGCCTTGTCAGTTTGTGGCCCATAGTATAAATGAATGTTCCCACCATCATTTGTGTCTGTCATGCTAACTACTTGAAGTCACCAACATCATTGACTCTGTCTTTGATTTAGGGACCAGTGAAGAGCATACTCAATAAACTCAATACTAAACTTCTGCATTTGTTGTTCATTCAACATATTTCTATTTTACTAACCTAAAATGTAGTCATATTGGCTTGGGATATAAAATTAATCAGATACAGGCTAAAGATCTCAAAGTCTAATGAGAAATATGCAAATACTTATTAAGATGCAGCAGAAATCCTACAAAAGACACATACACAAAGGTAGAGAGGGCATCACAGAGAAGATATTTAACTATGCTTTGGTAAACTGTATGGCCAGAAGAATCTTTTGAGAGCAACTACTACAAGAGCCAGAGTGAAAAGATGAGCATGATGGGAGGCAGTCAGGGAGAGCTTTACAGAAATAGAGAACAAGGAAAACATGCAAAGACATGAATCCCTGAGAATAATTTTGTATGACAGATGTATGTGTAAGTTATATAGCAGTGGGATCCAGATAGAAGACTGAAGAGAATGGCCCTAAAGCCAAGTCATGAGGAAACTATATGCTAAGAGGTTTGGTCATTATCTAGAACGAAATGGTTCAGAAGAAGAAAAACAATGAAGGATCTCAGTGGTGGAGGGAAATGATTAATGTGTATTTTAAGAAGATCTCTTGGAGAAAGGAGGGTGTGAGAGAGCCTGGTGACAGGAAGCCCTGATAGAAATCAACTTCGGTGGACCAACAGGAGACCACAGCATCCGCAATGCCAAGAAGCCACCATATTTGGGGATATTTGGGCATAGGTGAAGTTTTGGGGAAGCGAGAACGATCCAAGCAGTGCACTAAGAAAGAACTACCCAGCGTGGCTTTGTAAAATCTATAGCTAACATCACATTTGATGGTGGTGGATTTTTGACCTGCAGATAAACAATGAAAGCATTAATCATGGAAGGGAAGAGAGCAGCCATAATCAAGAATCTGTTTTGTAATATGCTTCTTTCCACCTCTTTAAAAAGGCTTATATGTAAAAAGAGAAGCCAAAGTCATCCAAGTGGAAAAGGTGATACTTTTTGTTTTATTCCCATTAAGTCTTGGGAACAACAGGAAGCAATTATCAGTTAGCGAGAATATATTAAGCATAAAAATAGTATGAGAGTGACTCAGTATATAGTTATTTATGATAGTATTATATTCCCCAAATTCAAATTTTCAGTTCTCTGTTTCTAATTGAGATAAAAAAAATTTATGGTCTAGAAAGGAAACTTGCAGGAAAACTAAAAATTGCTTTAATATCATTGTGTCTCTTTACTACATATTCTTACACTAATATTTTTCTTACTTAGCATGGAGAATTACTCATGGATAGACATTTCTTTGATTATGGATTATTGCTTAAAACATATTTCCCTAAAAAAAATAACTGGATGAACCTCAAAATAAGTCAGCCTTAGTATTTCAGATGCCTCCTTTGGAAGTAGGGAGTTTTAGTTTGCTTGCTATTAGGACTTTATAATTAAGCAATTTAAACCTGGAAAAGGGCTAAGGAATTGTCTAGTACTGCCCTTTTATTTAACAGATGAGGAAGATGAGAACTATAGATTTTAAGTGACCTAAATGGGGCAAAACCAGGCTTAAAAACACTGTCTAATCAAATGAAAGTTTCTTAAGTTTCAGTGGCATATAGTTGAAAGGGAAAGCTATTTCAAATCAAAAGAAATATATTTCAGTTCCAGCTCTCACTAGCTGTGTGCTTAAGGGCAAATCATTTAATCATTGTGACACCCAGTTTCCTTATCTGCAGGAAAGGGGGCATAATTTTTGTTTTATGGGATCATCATGAGGACCAAATGAGGTGATGTACCTAAAAACTCATTTTGTTAAATATAAAACACTTGAAAATATAACAAATGATATTTGTAAACCTTCAGCTACAGTTTAATGAAACAACCTAGTATTTATTGAGCAGCTACTCTATGCCAAGATCTTTTTTGTATGCTATTTCATTTCATTCTTACATTATCAACCTTTGAAGCAGATGCTGTTTTCTAACTGTACATATGAAAAAGGCAACAAAGCTCAGAGAGACTTAATAACCTTCTCTAGATCACACAGCAAGCAAGCAGGGAAACTAGGATTTGAAGCTACATCTGCTTGGTAATGACTTTACCAATGGACTTCCCACTACTCCATGATTTTCTGGCCCTAATGAAAAAGAAACCCATTCCCCGCATTTGGGGTAGCTTGGATGAGGAAGAATGAAATCTAAGAGACAGAGAGAGTGAGCTGAATGGACTGGGAGTGTGGGCGAGTCCTATGCCAGGCAGTAAAAGCGAACCCAATGAGGCAGGATTACAAAGCAAAAGGGTCTGTAATTCATGGTCAGAAGCAGGGCTAGATGAAGACTCAAGGATACCCAGGAAGGATAATAAGTTGGTTTCTTGGGTGGGTTAAGAATTGGTGCCCCTTCAAACTTTTATTCATTAAGTATTTGTTCAGCAATTTAAAGTCTTGCGGCTGAGAGTTGTGGAGAAGGGAGAAAGACCCCAGCAGTGGGGATTAATCTCTCCTTTCTTGCCAAGAGAAATGAGTGTGCCCCAAATTTGCATAGGTTCTTTAGCAAAAGAAAAACACTGGAATTAGCTAGAGCAATTTGGATTGAGCCTGTTTGAGGTGTAAAGGTATGTGTGTGTGCACATATGTGTGCACATGCAGTGGAAGAGAAGATGAGGGTGAAGTTCTGCTTTATTTTAAATGTATTTTATAAGTGCCTTAATTTACTCTCCAGGAGAGGAGTTTGGATAAATACATTTGTTTCACTCTTCATTGATAATTCACTACCTTTCATAGATTAGGGCTCCGGCAATTCCTGCTTTTACCCTTAATCTGGCTCTTGTCAAAAATTAAAAGTTTGATCCAAACTGGATAATGGGAAAATTGTGAAGATTTGAGAGCAGAATGGGATGGAAGGTGATTTTAAAGTGAAACACTGGGCAGGTTAGAAAAGAGGAATGGAAGCTGAGAACCATTTATGGAGATTGATCAGGACAACTGACAGAATTAAAGTTGAAAAAAATAAACAACTCTTCCAAATTTTAGACCTCATTCTTCCTCTTATGAACACTGTGATTTTAAGAAAAATGCTTAAATCACTTTCATTACCTAAAATCCAGGGATTTTTTTATAAATTTATATTTATCCAGGCTTTTTTTCCATATGTATATGTTTTATATATAAACATATGCCTAGTCCTTGCTACATGATAAATATATCAATGCCTATATCTACATTCATATCTATATTTATACCTGTATCTATAAAGCTGACCAAAAAAAGGTGATATATATATATATATACACACACACACATATATATATATATATATATCATGCAGCAAAGACTAGGCACTTTATAAATATTAGTTCACTTATTCCTCATAACAACCTATGATGTAGGCACTATTACTTTTTGTACTGCAGATGAGGAAACTGAAGTACAGAAATTTAGGACATACAGCTAATAAGTGGCAGAGCCAGGGCTGGACTGCTGGCAGTGTGTCTCCAGAATCTGTACTAACCTTTCCACTTAGCCAAGCTATAGAACTGTTGTGAAGATTAAGTGGAATTATTTAACTTCTCCATAATACAATAATCTTAATAGCCTTACCACAATCAACACTTTTAGTTTCATGGACTACTTTGAAAATCTAGTGAAATCATGGGCATTAATACCAATAAAATTCAAAGATACATATAACATAAAAGTTGATGCATCACTTCCAAGCTTTGACAGATCTCCAGAAGTCCATTCTTGGGCATCAGGTTAAAAGAAGCCTGACTTAGACTTGGTTGTGTCCTAAACCTCAGTCACTTGCAATAAGAAATAAGGCTGAAAATATAGTGATCTACTCTCCAGCTTACCAGTTTTCAGGGCTGAGAGATGTACATATAATTTAGGGATAAAATTCCATACCACTTTGGATTGCTTAACTTTGTGTTATTCAGAAGTCCTGGTTCAAATTTCCTTTAGAAGTATGTATTTAGGTTTAAAAACAGAGTAGGGAGAAAAAAGAGTTTAGCTAAAGGCTTTGGTCTTAGTGGAATCCCAAATATTCAAAAAGTAGTCTGTTGACGTTTAGCCATCCTGAGTTCCAAGAATCACATCTTGTCAGCTTGGATTGATTTGCTTTTTGACCTCAATTATCTTTGTCCCTTCTTCATTAAAACACGTTGGGAGAGTCAACGGACCAAGTTATTAAGGAAAATCATTCTTACAGTAAGTTGTACATTTCACCACTTTTTCTGACACCTAAAATCCTGACAAAGGTTTATCAAGTTGTTTGAAACCCCATTGTGATTCACATCAACAAGTTCAATGGAGAATACCTACTGTACAATAAACTGGCTTATAGTAGCTATTTGTATTCTTTCCAGCAAACGTCCCTATTGTCTACCCCTCATTACAAGACCAGAACGCAGGAAAGAAAAGACATTGTCAGCCTTGTTTTGGTTTCCAGTTGGTTGTTTCGCTGAAAGAGAATTATCTTTAAATCAAATCCTTACCCTTGTTTTCTATTTCATATGGCTAGATCCAGTTATAATTAATGAGCAACTTGTGAACAGTTCTGTAACTTAGTGATATTTTTCAGTTTTCACTAGTTGATTCAAGAGCAGCTGCACAGATCCTGACAAGACTATTTTAGAATTTAAAAGACTTATTTTAAGGTGAAAAGTTTTGCTATATACAAGGAAGGCAAAAAATCTCTAATTAGTAGCTCCTCAAAAATACTCTCAAGGGAAATTATCACCTGAATTTTAAAAAGTTGATGTGACCACTGAAGTCAGTAAGGGAGAATTTGTTTGTGTGTGTGTTTAAACTGGTCAATGAATTAGCAAGCTCAGTTCTTTACTGCCTAAGACAATTTTTACCTGTTAAATTTCTACTCATCTAGTTGAACTTGTTGTACCAACTTCAATTCTATTCTAAATTAGGGGTTTGTTTGACTTGAAAGGAGATTCATAAAAAATTTATAAGCACTGATACCTATGCATCAGGGAAAGTACATAGAGATGTTAGTTCAACCATTATTTAGTGGAACTTAGCTGCTTTGGTTCCTCCTAAGAATTCTCAAGGAAACAATTTAGAAAGCTCATGTCACAACTAGGTAGCTAAAACTATAGGCACATGTCAATGAGATGATACACAGCAGTAAAGTTACTATGTAATACTGAGCTGGTAGTATGTTTAGGATACCTATTTTAAAAAATAGGTACTTTTCACATACATCATTATAATAGAAACGAGGTATAAAGGATTCGATTTGCTTGGCTCAAAAATGTCTCAGTTTTTCTAATATATTAGCACTATTTCTCTGCCACACACTCATAGGAGTAACTCAATTATTTTATTCATTCACTCATCTATCCATTTGTTTATTCAGTACATATTTTTTAATTAACATGCTTTAAAGTAGGAGTCCGCAAACTTCTACTTTAAAGGGACAGACAGTAAATCCTTTAGGCTTTGAAAGGTATAAGATTTCTATCACAAACTTAATTCTGCTGTTGGAACAGAAAGCAGCCACAGGTCATACTTAAATGGGTGTGGCTGTGTTTTTAAAAAAACTTTGTTTCCAAAAACAGCCAGCCAGTGGGCCATAGTTTGCAACCTTTGGTGTAAATAAGCAGATGCTTATGTTCTGCTTATAATGCAAGGTCATTTAAAACATGTAACTTGAGGTCAACAAGTTCACAGTCTCCTTGGAAGAAATGGAGCACGGGCCCAGTTTCTTCCAGCTTTATAAAATGACTACTTTAGCTTAAATGCTTTATTTTTCATTTTACACCCACTGAAAATTGGGTATTTCAAAACGACACAGGAATGTTATTTTCTCCATTAAATAACAAGGCAATTTACCAAGCATCTTGTTCTGAAACTGCTTAGCATACTGTTCAAGCTGAACTATACCAGAATTTTGTTTTTTAAAAAAAAACTAAAGAAATTTAAAGTACAATTAAAAGACCATGAACATGAATACTACTATATGAAACTAACACCCCATAAAAATGTTTAGTCCATTATTAAATTCAGAGTATCAAAAATCCTCTTGAGAACAGAGGCTGACAGTATTTTGAGGATAAAACTCAATTAATAAGGTAAAGAAATTACTTGGCAAGTACAACTTATTGTCAGAAAATGAGAGTATTTTCAACAGGTTTTTAAAAAATACGAATAACAAAGCACTCTTCTTTTTCTACATTCCTACCATAATTTTATGTAAGTTAAACACCAGCTCCCTCTAGTGTTGACAATCATGTTTTTCACCAAGAAAGCAGGAGGCTTTTTTGACTTTGCATATGTAACCCTTTGGAACTGAATCTAGAAATAGACACCTGGGGAGATCAACTTTTATTGCAAAGAAGATAAAAATTCTAATAATCTCACAAGTCATTCTTTAATAGTCTTCATTTTAAAAAACATTTCAAAACTAAAAAACATTAAAAGCTGTTTCAAAAACATAGTAACACGGGGAATGACCTTGGTGTCCCCTAATCAGCTTGCTCTGCTTCCTCCTTGGAAAGGCAGGCCCAGATAACTCTTATATTCTTAAGAATCAATTTATAGTTTAAGAAGAATCCAATTAAGTTTATGACTCAATGAAAAGGTATGAATTTTGTAAGTGATATTTTCTAGACATAAATATAGTCATTTTAATCTGCATTTTAAACATCCAGTTGCTTTCTTTGATATCAAAGAAACTTCAATGTGTAAAATGTTTCACAGGATGAGGATGAAAACTTAGATGTATAATTTTAGCAATGTAAAACATCAAACATCTTTTGAGAAATGGACTGCTCACTGGAATTCCTGAAGCTTCACTCTGGCTGGTATGATGTGGTCTAACACTTGGTGCTTTTTGGCCAAATAGTAAATATTTTCAGCTTTACGGCCCATATGATCTCTGTTGCAACTATTCAACTCTGCCGTCATGGCACAAAGCAGCCACAGACATCCCAGAAATGAATGCATGTGGCTGTGTTCTGTTAAAAGATAATTTTCAGAGAAAGGTAAACTCATGACTCTTGCATAATACAGATATAAACACACGTAAAAATTATATTCCTCTCACAGGAGGAATAGGCAGAGGCTAGAAATAGTTCAAAGGAAAAGTCAAGAAGCACCATTTTATATGGAGTAAATTGAATTGCAAGTGGAAGCAGAACTTTTTCTATGCAAAGGAATGAAAAGTCAACCAAAACTCTATTGGACAACACAGAGTTTGTATGTCTACCAGCCATCTACAAGTTAAAGAGTTGCAAAGTAGTTCAAAGAAAATGAAAGGCTAGATTCTGATAACCAAAAGGTTGTGTAGTATGCAGACAAAGCACAGTTTCCAAAAGAACACAACATTTTTGTTTTAAGAATTTTTAGATGCTGAAATTTGAATTTCACAGAATTTCTACATCCACAAAATACTATAGCTCTTTTGCTTTTTTCCATTATTAAAAAAAAACTATCTTTAGTTTACAGCAAATACAAAAACAAGTAGTGGGTTGGATTTGATAGAGAAATAAAGACAGAGATATAACATATTCAGAATTAAGAAAAAAAATTATGGAAATGGTGAAAAGAGTTATACATGCAATATTATTGGGAAAGATTTGATAGTCAAGAGGAAATGGCTTATTTCTAAAAATGTTAACTATTAATATTGATCCAAGAATAACTAGAATTTGGTATAGCCCAGTTTAGCTATAATTTAGTAGCCCAATTTAGCAAAGGAAAGATTGAAATAGTAAATAAAGTCTTACCCCTAAAATAAACACCTAGGTTAGATAATTCCACAGGTGAGTTCTAACTTTTAAAAAAGATTATTCCAAGTGAATTTAAGCTATCCCAGATACTCGAAAATAATGAAAATAGCTTTTACTGATTTTTGTGAAGCTGACATAATTTTAATTCCAAATGCTTACATATTTAAACAAAAATAGAGTAAAACAATTTAATAAATTTAAATAAATAAAATAGAATTTACAATTTATAGTTCAACTTCAGTTGTTAAATGTATGTAAAAAACTTAAAAATATATTTTAAAATACCATACAACAAAATGTTGAATAAATAAGATAACTTCAAACTAGTGGGCTTAATATGAGGATAGTTTAGTATCAGAAAATTATTAACAAAGTAAAGCAAAAACACATATTTATCTTAATATACTATGAAAAAATATTTTCTATATTAAATGGGAATAAAAGAAATCTTCCTAAATACAGTAAAAAACATAAACCCAAACTAAAAGGAAAATTATTATTCTAAAGTTTGATATGCTAAAACTTTTTAATATTAAAGTAAAGGCTGTTCCCCTTTAAAATAAATTATTCAACATTGTTTTGGAGATTTTTTCAAATGTATATGACAAGAAGATGAAAAATGGTCATAAATATTGAAAAAGACAGTATAAATTCATGCTTTTTACTGATGTACTATGATGGATTTGCCTAGAAAAGTTCATGAGAATACAAATACAAATAAAACTACTGGAATTGATAAAATAATTGAGTCAGGAAGCTGAAAACCAGAAAAATTACAGAAACCAGTAGTTTTTATCTATATTAGCAACAGACCAACGGGGAGAAATCACACATTCCATTTCCCCATTTGGGGGTGGGGGTGGAGCATATAAAATCCACAGGAGTGAACTGAGCAAGAAATGGGTGTGTGGGCACTCTAAAAGCTTATTTGATGACATACAACTGAAAGGACAAAGGAGAAATAGACATTCAACATTCTTCTCTCTGTAACTTATAAAGTGAGTAGATAGAAAAATCAATAGATATAGAAAAGTTGAACTGTATCAAAAAACTTCATCTATTTGAAATATGTAAGTTTACACCAACAGAGCAGAACACACATTCTTTTCAAGCACACAAGGAACACCCACCAAGACTGAGCATACACTGATCCATAACACAAGGCATAAAAATTTTAGAAGGATTGGAGTCATACAGAGCATATTCTCTGAACCTCATGGATTTAAATTAGAAATCAATAGAAATATATCTTAAAAACCTTCAAATATGACACACTTCCAAATAATACAGGAAAGTCACAAAGGAAATTAGAGGTTTGGTGATGAAAATTTCATATATATATAAGCTATATACATGTGTCAAAACATGAATTATATAAATTTTGTTATATCTAAATTGAACTCAGTAAAGTTGGTTTTTTAAAATGCTGATGAAGACAAATTTTATATAGGGAATATGACAATATATAACAAAACTGCATATGCATTTATGTTTTGATAAGGAAGTTTCACTTCTAGGAATTTACCCTAAGGATACACACTTCAATAATAAGAACATATAAATACATACAGTACTATTTACAATTGCAAAATATCAGAATCTAACTGCCATACACAGAAGTGTTGCTAAATAAACTGTATATGGTATATCCACTATTAAAAAAGAATGAGGAAAATCTCTACTGAATTGTTTCATTTCCAGAAATATTAAGTTAAAAAAATGCAAAATACCATAGTTTGCAACCTATACTTAAGAAAGACTGAGAAATAAGAATATTCATGCATCTGCTCATTTGGGTAAAAAGAAACTCTGGAAGCATAATCAAGAAATTAATGAAATTGGTTACCTACTGGATATAAGTGAGAAAGAGTGTGAAGGATGGGAGGAAAGAATGGGGTAGAAGGGATGAGGTGCTGACACTTCTCTGAGAATAATTTGAGCCTAGATTTGAGTTTTAGAATCTTGTTACATTTTTACACATTCAAAAAAAAAAACCCTAAATAAAAAAGTAAGAAAAGGAGAAAAACCCAAACATAGAATACAAGCCAAACAAGGGAATCTAACTTTATTTCAAATAAATAACATAACCACATCTAAGAGAGCAGATGTAAGGAGTTAACCTAAGTAACATTTGGAAACAGTAATTTGATTATATAAACTTCAAGCTAAGGATGAAAAGAACTATAATCCAACTGGAATTCTAATTACTAGGTTTGGTTTTCAGTGTTGAAAGTTAACAATCTGAAATTACTTGCTATGTATTGCAAAATTGAGCAAATAAATACATTGTGCATAATAGGAAAGGGAGGGAAAGGGAGAAGGCTGGAATAAACCTTTGAGTTATGAGAATGAAATCAATCATGGCTTAAATATGTGGACAGTTTTATATATTATAGATTTGTAGATAAAATAGATATAGATGTGTGTGTATGTGTGTGCGCAAGCGCGCGCGCGCTCCTTTCCCACTCTGCTGAAAGGACCTAGGTGCAACGACATTCCAGTAAAAGTGAGATTACTTACAGCCTACATTGGTTCCTAAACACCATTCTTCACTGAAAGGAGCCACTCCTTAGAGAAACAGCTAAGACCAGAGACTCTGATCAAACACAACATAAGCCTTGAACATCTTTTTGTGCCAGAAAGTAAAGGCAATAAGAGAAAAATAATGGCAACATGTCAAAAGGATGAAAAGCCAGCTTAAAAGGGCCCCCACTGGCTAATTTGAGACAAGTTGAGCAAAAAATAAGAATTATAAAAAATTGTAATCATTTCATAATGTAGAAATCTATAAGTACATACAAATAAAAACAAATGATACATAACTTGGGGAAAAGGAAAACTCTCCCATAGAGTAGAATGATAAGTAAGAAATGTAAAAGTAGTGATAGAATTAGAAAATCTTCATTTGTCAAATATCTTGGTGATAACTGATTCAAGCAAGAACCATTATTGCCTGCTAAACTAGGGAGGGAAAAATTTGATGATAAACAGGATATTAGCATGGTCACAAAATATCCCTTCATAAACTAATAATTACAAATAGAAAAATAGCAACTACAGCACCAAAACTTAGAAGATACCACCTTCACCAAATGATCAATATTAACATTACCAAAAACCAGACAGATTATCTTGAATCTCCCAACAGGATATATTGACATAATATCATTTCTCTGGTAGCCTTGCCAAAAGTGTATAACCTGAGTCTTATCTTAAGGAAACATTTAGATAAGCTGAAATTAAAGAATATTCTACAAAGTACTTGCCCTTCATTCTTAAAAGATACCAATGTCATGAAAGACAGAGAAAGGCTAAGATACTGTTCCAGACTGAATGAGCCTAAAGAAATGTGGAAATTTGTCATTCTGAACTGGATCCTGAAACACAAAATTATTTTTTATTTTGCTAATAAATGCATTCATGAAAAAAAAATCATGAAAACTGAATACATTCTATGCATTATATAATAGTACTGTATCAATAATAATTTCCTGTTTTTGGAGACTTTTCTCAAGATTATTTAAGTTATTCTCACTTATAGAGAAAAGAGGCATTGTATGTACAATTTACTATCAAAAAAGACAGAAAAATATTATTTATATATATATATAACTTTTATATATATGTATAAGTTTTCTGTAAGGATGAAAACATTTATTTTTAAAAAGGGGGTTTTTACAGTCCTTTTTTGAATCAGTTATAATGTTCTCAGGTGCAAACTGGCAGATACCCTGACTAAGGCTGTGCAAATACTAAAGGGTTTTTTAACATTATAAACCAAGAATTTCAGAGGAGAATAGGTTGAGGGTTGGACATCCTTAGAGCACATTGATATCATCCAGGGCCCAGTTCCTCCCATCTTTCTATTCTGTTGACAACATCCCCATGTTCACAATTTGGCAGTTCTAGGGACCATCTGCTCCCACAGATCTAGACAATTGCACAATGTCCCCAACAGATTTGTCTTTCATGTCATTGGTAAGGATTGTGTTGTACATCCATGTTGAAAGCAATCACCTCCAAGGAGAAGGGAATTATCACGACTGACTTGGGCCAAAATTGGTGCCTAAGGTGCACATGAACCCATGCCTTCCCAATAACTACATTCTATTAGGAAGAAAGAAGTAGGAAGATGCGTAGGGTTGGATAACTCTTTGTGAAGACTCCTTAATTAATCTATATAGAGTAATACTCATGATTGCATTTATGCCAACTCTCAGCCTAATTCAGTTTTTGTCTTTTCTTAGCATTGATATAGATCAGTTACACACCAGATGAAATAGTTGTCTTTCAATTATGGGTGGGTTATAGAAATTCTAATAGCCTATTTTGGAAGTCTGGTTTTGTTGGGGGAGGGGTGGTGACGGGTGGTTTGCTTGCTTGCCTTGCTAATGACAAAGCATTTAATTTAAGTTAAACAATGCATGAGTCTACCCTACCCTAGTTGATTTTAATAGATTGTGACCTTATCTAGAATTAATAAGCACTGGGTGTTGTGGGAACGGAGGGAACATTTGCTAAGGAGGTGACATTTAAATAGAAAGCTGAAGAATGAGTAAAAGTTGGAAAGCTTGGGTAATCAGTAGCTGTAAAGGTCAAGAGATGAGACTGAGCATGGAATATTAGGGAGACTAACAGGCTTCGGTGCTGGTGATTACAGAGCTCATCAAGGCTGCAACAGAAGTAAGCCAGGCAAAGGGATATAAGCTTTTTATTTTTTGAGAGAGAGTGAGAGAAGTCAAGAGAAAGAAAAGGGAAATCATTGATGTGTTTAATGTAGGGCAGGACTATAATCAAATGTGTGTTTTAAAAGCAGCATTCTGGTTTTAGTGGGAAAAATAAAATAAAGGAGGGTATCTTAGCCAGGTTGGGCTGCTAAAATAAAATACCATAGACTAAGTGGCTTAAATAACAGATGTTTATTTCTCATATTTCTGGAGGTTGGGAAGTCCAAAATCAAGGTACCAGCAAATTCTGTCCATAATGAGACCTCTCCTCCTGGCTTGAAGATGACTGCCTTCTCTGTGCCCCCTCAAATGGGTAGAAGGATTGAGCTCTGGTGTCTCTCCCTCTTTTTGTAAGGATAGTAATCTTATCATAGGGTTCTACCCTTATAAGCTCACCTAAGTCTAAACCTCCCAAATGTTCCACCTCCAAATACCATCACATTGAGGTTTGAGGCCTCAACACAGAGATTTAGAGGGGGACACAATTCAGTCCATAACTTGGGGCAAGACCACAAGATAAGATATCTGTTTGGAAACTATATATTTAGATGAAAACCATAGCAGATGAAGAGCCAGAGGGACTCACAAGGAGTTACCAAGATTTAGCAACTGGTAGAATGTCAAGGTAAGATGCAGAGAAGAGCATTTTTAAAGACAGAAAGGTTTTTAATATTTTAATTGCTTATGGAAAGGACCTAACAACTGGAGAGAGAAATTTAAGGTAAAAGAGAGAGAGAGGATGGCTCCCTGGAGATCACTGGAAGAAATCAAAGGAAAGCTGGGAGTGTGTAGGTCCAGACTCTGTAGGAGGACTCGGCCTTAGACTGGACAGATAAAAGGAAAGAATAAAAGGATAACTAGGGGTGCAGGTTAATTTGTAGGTGTGATAATGGTTATTCATTCATTCTACAAACAGTTTTGTAAGCACTTATGGATGATACATGAGGTACTGGTCTAGGGACTGGAGACAAAAATATCTTTTGTGACCCAAGCTTGCAAACTAATAGGGAGAGACAAACATTACACAAAAGAAATGAGAAAAATATGTATTAGGTTAGATGCTATAAATGCCCAGGAGAAAAATAAATAAGGGAAATGGATTGGGCTTGCAACTTGAAACAGGGTCATGAAAAAGCCTCTTTGAAATGGGAACATTGTGTAAAGATACACAAAGTGAGTACCAAAGTTAAGAAGTTTTCTGGAAGAAGGGAATTCCAGGCAGAAGAAACAGTAAGTGCAAAGGCCCTGAGTTAGGAGTATTCTTGGGTAATTTCTGGAAATTAAGGAGGCAATGAAATTAGTGAGGGGATGAGTGACAGAGATACCTCAGAGAGGTAATGAGGGTGCACGTCAGATTGAATGGGCATTGTATTGACAAGAGTTTTCACAGAATGGATGAAGACCTCAGAAGGATCATTCTGGCTGCTGTTTTGATAATGAACAACAGAGTTGGAGAATAGGAGCACTCAACAGCTCTGGCAATAATTCAGGAGAGAAATGATGGACCAGATGGTAGCAGCAGGGATAACAAGAAGAAGTCAGATTCTGTTAACAGATTCTCTTTCTGTTACTTAGAATGTCAAATCACTTTCTCAAAATCTGATAAAGATGTAAGGGTGCATTAAGAAAAGGGTAAAATGTAGAAGCCTGACATAGCAATTGCAAGGAGAAGGAAAGTCTTCTAGAGAAAAAAATGAATGAATTGAGGTCAACATTGGGAACCCAACTGAAGTATGAGACACTGGATTATGATTGAAGATGCTTGTTTTGTTGTTACCATCAAAACTCTTCTCCAGTTTATTTATGGCTCTTTCTTTGGGGGCATTCTCATTAATCCAAATTGAAAATCAACTTAAATTTTGTTGTGATTACACTAAAGCTAGAAAGAGATTGTCCTTTACACTATGTATAATGAAGCAGTTTTCTAGCCTCATCACTAACACAGTTATCAGAGGCCTATGCTTCAACTACTGAAGCATATAGCAGCAGCTGTCTCCAGTTGTTCATTGTGTGCCTACAAAGTCTATGTGCTTATGTGTTTTACTCAAGTGTCATTGGCAGGACTTGAAAGCTTTGTTAGCAGTCAGTTATAGTCATTGTGTAAGTTCTTTATCATTCCAATTGTGTGGTGGTGGGTGCTCCTATACAGTGATGAACTAGGATCCCTGATATCTCTCAGCTTACAATTTAGTAGCAAAAATAGGCAATTTGATAGTGACAATAAATACTCAAAACAAACTTGAATATCATGACAGGGTGGTGTGAGGCTGTGTGAGATGAATATCACGATATCATGTGGGAGGGCCTTCACTTAACATAAGGCACCAGAAAAGCCACCATGAGCCAAAGACATTTAAGCTGCCACCTGAAGAAGAGAAAGAAGTCAACCAAAGCTAATTTGTAGAAAATTTATGACTTTTTTTAATAATGATGTAGATTTACATGTAGTAGATGAGCACCACTACAGCTCTGCTGATTATTGGAATAGTAAAATTACAAGATTGCAATCCTTTATCCAAATTTTCTACATCAAAACTTTCTGAAAATCAGAGTCTTTGTGTAAAATATTTGAAAGCAAAGAATTGTCTGAACAGAGACTATTTGTAATCTTTATTTTTCCCATTTGGGGTGAATTTTCTTTTTTTGAAAAATGGCAGTAAGTTCGATTTTTGGATGTTGTTTCCAGATGCTGTTGGGGGTATACAATATATGTATTATCTTTTATTTCTGTAGTATTTTTATTGTGGAAAACTTAAAGTTCATCTAAAAGGGACTTAATATTATAATGAAATCCCATGTGCCCATCACCCAGCTTTTACAATTCTCAACTCATTGTCAATTTTATTTCATTTATACCATTAACTACCTCCTTTCTATCATATCACTGAAGATTCTCTAACTTATTATGTTAAAAATAATTCCTTAACATCATCAGATAGTCAACTGTTCCAAGAATTTCATAGTTTAATTTTTTATAACTTATTTATTACAGTCAAAATCCAAACCAAGTCCACATAATTGTCATTGGTTGATTTGTCTGAAGTCTTTTTTAAACAATAATTTCTTGTCCATCTTTTTTTTTAACTAGGAATAATTAAGAAGAAATAAGAAGAAATTCGTCGAAGGTATTTATTGAAGAAATCTAGGCATTTTTTTTATAGCGTCCCACAGCCCAAGTCTTGCTGATTATATTTTCATAGTGAAGTTAACATGTTCCTTGGGTCTCTGTGCTTTCTATAAATAAATTGGTAGTTGAATATAGAAGCCATAGTATTTATAAAATTTGAAACATTTTGAATTCTGAAACACATCTGGCTTCAAAGAGGTCAGACTAAGGGTGATGGCCCATACCGGTGCGCACTGGCCAGTCGCCTCTGCTCCGAGCTCCTGGAGGACCTAGCTGGCCCCCTGGCTCTCAGAACATCCCAATATCCAACAACATTAATGGCCGTGCTGGAAGGGGGCCTCTGGGACTGGGTAGCTCTGAGGCCAGCTTCTGTTCTGATCATCGGTGTCCCTGAAACACCAGTTGTCATATTTTCGATATCACTACTGAGATTCTCTTCAGAAGTATATTCTTCCTTTACTCCTTCTTCTAGTTCCTCTGTCTTTACAGAGATATATTTTACACACCATAAAATTCACGCATTCAACAGTACAATTCAATGGTTTTTAGTATATTCAGAAGACTGCACAATAGTCATCACAATCTTACTTACTTTGAAACATTTTCTTCATCCTGAAATCCTGTACCTATTAAAAGTCACTCCTCACCCCTACCCCTAAAATGCAAGCAACCACTAATATACTATCTTGTCTCTATGGGTTTTCCCAATCTGGACATTTCTTATAAATGAAATCATACAACATATGGTCTTTTGTGGCTTGCTTCTTTAATTTGGCATGATATTTTCAAGGTCCATCCATGCAGCAGCATATACTGATATCTCATTTCCTTTTATTGTTGAATACTATTGCATTGTATGGACTTATCAATTTTTCTTATCCTTTTATAAGTTGATGAATATTTAGGTTGTTTTTACTTATTGGATATTATAACTAATGCTAGTATAAACATTTTTGTACAAATTTAGTTGACATGTGTTTTGATTTCTCTTCATATATACTTAAGAATAGATTTGCTTGGACATATGGTGAATATATATTTAATATTTTTGAGGAACTGCCCAACTGTTTCTTCCCAAAGTGGCTGCACCATTTTACAATCCTACCAGTAATGCATTAGGGTTACAATTCCTCCACATCTTCATCAATACTTTTTATTGTCTATTTTTTATTTTAGTCATCCAAGTGGGTATGAAATGGTATACCATTGTGGGTTTGGTTTGTATTTCCCTAGTGACTAAAAAGATAATGTGTCATTTTTCATATTCCTATTGGCCAACTGTATACCTTCTTTGGAGAATTATTCAATTCTTTGTCCACTTTTAAATTGGGCTGTTTTTCTTTTTATTGTTGAGTTGTAAGAGTTCTTTATATATATTCTGGATACAAATTTATCATTAGATATATGATTTGAAATATCTTCGCCTATTGTATGGGTTATCTTTTCATATTATTGGTAGTCTCCTTGAAGCACAGAAGTTTTTATTTTGATAAAGTTCAATTTATATATTTTTCCTTTGTCACTTGTATTTTAGGTGTCATGTCTAAGAAACCATTGCCTAACTCAAGGTCACAAAGAGTTACTCCAACTTTTCATCTAAGAAATTTACAGTTTTAGACCTATGATATTTGTCACATACAAAAATTCTTGCATAAGATATCAGGTAGAGGTACTCTATTCTTTTACACGTGGTTGTACCAGAACCATCTGTTAAAAATCCTATTTGTTCTTATTCAGTTTTCTTGGTACTCTAATCAAGAATCACTTTAGAATAAATGTAAAGATTTATTCCTGGAGTCTTGTTTCTAATCCATTGATCTAAAAATCCATATTTACATAGTGCCACACTGTCTTGATTATTCTAGCTTTGTAGTAGGTTTGGAGTTGAGAATTGTGAGCTCTCCAAATTTGTTCTTCTTTTAGATCATTTTGGTTATTCTGGGACCCTTATTTTTTAATATTAATTTAAGATCAGCTTCTTGATTTCTGAAAACAGGCTGCTAGAATTTTGATAGGGATTATGTTGGATCTGCAGATCAGTTTGGGAAGTATTGCCATTTTTAATGACAGTAAGTCTTCTGATTCGTAAACATGGACTATTTGTATTAATGCAAGTCTTTAATTTCATTCAACAGTGTTTTTTTAGTTTTTAGTATGCAGGCTTTGTACTTCTTAAGTTTATTTCTATATACTCTGTTCTTTTGATACTATTGTAAGTGGCATTATTTCTTTGCTTATTTCTGTCTTTTTTTCTCCTCTTCTGCCACTCGCATTACACATATGTTGGTGCACTTAATGGTATACATTTCCCTGAGGCTCTTTTTATTTTTCCTCATACTATTTTCTTTCTGTTTTTTAGATTGTCTAATCTCTTTGACATATTTTCAAGATTCATGATTCTTTTGCATGGTGAGATCTACTCTTGAGCTTCTCTAGTGAATTTTTCATTTTAGTAATTGTCCTTTTCAGTTTCATACTGGCCGATTTCAAGCTACATGACATGATAAAGACAGGCCTACACAATACCTACAAATTTAACAACCAGCTCTCTCAGGTAACACAAGCCAGCTCTTCCTGGCTGTCAGGAATGCTCCCCCAAAGTGTTGTGGGAGCTTTTTCTTGTAAGCCCTTATTATTCCCTCTGATTTTATGCTTCTTCTTGCAAGTTTCTGCTCTCAGTGCAGTAATCCAAAAGCCTGTGGGTGGTAATGATGAAAACAGGGTCTTAAGTTGTAATAATGTTTTTTCGTTTTAATAGGGAGAAGGCACAAATAGCAAAGGCTCCTTTCTGGTTGGTTAGTTCCACCACTGCACGCAGGGAGCAGCCAAGACCTGTGTCACCTCCTCCTGGGTGGTGGATGCCTGGCTGCATCAGAGGGAAGTTCCCATACATAGCTCAGTGAGGAGATATTTGAAAGAAAACTTGCCATCCATAGGGTTTTGTTTTGTTTTGTTTTGTTTTGTTTTTTTGTAGTTCTCTCCCTGGGATTAATGTCTTCCCATCTATCCCTTGGCCTGCACTTACTCCTGTCCCTATTACACAAGTTAGGAAAAATTACACATTTTCAGTAATGATCCCATCTCTGGCTCCCTAGGACATATACTGCTTTCTTAACCTCAGTTGCCTGGTTGTATCTGCATTAAACATTAGCAGATATCCCTGACAGTTCATTGTATGTAGATGGTCCACTTCTCTAAGCTTCTATTGACGACATAGACTTTCTTCTATTTGTATTTTTCCTTGTCATTTCAGTCAATTGTTGCAGGGGTGGGGGCTTTTCTTTCCAGAAATTTTATCCCTGGTTTTTGCTACCCTTATCACCAGTAAGCACTGCGATAAAGAATCAGATTGTCATAGCTGGAAATAATTAAGGATCGTATCATACAACCTCTCATTTTATAATGATAAAACCAAGGTCCACAGCACGGAGAGCACCTTGGCTAACGATGCATCTGTCTCTTTCGCTACCTGGTCTAGGACTCTTCTCCACATAGTACATTATCCAGGTCCTGCATCAGCAGTGGGCATCTTATGCTGGAATTCAATACTCTGTTCTCATCAACCTATATGGGAAACTGTCACATTGTTAAGTTTTCTTACAAATTGTCCTCTTTTCAACTTGAATTTGCCAGATTTCAAATCTAAACACAATTTTATCATTACAGTGTTTAAGTCTTTGGAAATAGATGCACCATGTTTATGCAACTTCAATCCTATGAAAAGGACACAGAGGTAATAATGATATCATTTTGGATAGTTAATCTAGTTTCCTTTTATAAATTACATAGACTCAGATAAAAATGAATAAATGCATGGTTTTTGTAAAGGTGTGAGAAAACCCAAATTGTCAGAGTAACCTCATTCTTTTCATTAATCTTTTCTGAGAAAAGCTAATATCTTTTACAAACCTTTTCTTCACTTGATGATGTTGGATTAGCTAATACCATATGCTCTTTATTATGTGTGTCATTTAGTTTC
Organism: Manis javanica; assembly: GCF_040802235.1. Taxonomy (NCBI): domain Eukaryota; kingdom Metazoa; phylum Chordata; class Mammalia; order Pholidota; family Manidae; genus Manis; species Manis javanica. The sequence continues at coordinate 148,708,057 of NC_133158.1, forward strand.
ATATAATTTGAACTGATTATTTTACATTTAGAAAAAGGCCAAGTTTTAAGTAATATACAATAAACATATAATAGCATATAAAACATATTATGGTAAACTATAATAGACTATAAAATATTCAGGGAAATTATATTTCTTAATAGAGGTTAAAATAAATCTTGGTAATAGCTAATTAAAAAATCATTTTGGTTACATTGAATAAAAAAATAGTAGTAAATTAAATTATATATTAAAAGTTCTGGTATTATAAAGTACATAATATATTGCAATAAGAGCTCTAAGCTTCAGTACATTTAGTACATTTACATTAATTAAATCCACTGAAATATCACAGGTATAGATTAGTTGCCAATGGAAATTGTCCCAACAGCATAATTTACTTACACTGCTTAAAATATCAAGTAGCATTTTACTGTACTCTTAAAATGATTAAACCTTACTAATGTGAATAAAGGAGACTTTGAAAAATAATCTTTATTTTATTTTTTTAAGGAAATAAATCAAAGAGGAAGGAGGAAAGGAAGAGATAAAAGAGAGAGGGAATAGGTAAATATTTTTAACTGAATTATTAAGTAGAGTTTAAAAAAGTTACACTACTTAGTGTATAATCTTCATAATTAATTTACATGTATGAAGTAAGTAAAAAGGGTAGATGAATTAAATGGCAATAAATTTTACTGACTAGAAAGTCCCATATTAAAATCATGCTTTCCCACTTCATACTGAACTTAAAGCCAGCTCTCAATTATTTACACTGATAATATATGGTGAGCAAAATATAACTAAATTCTTATTTAAGACAGGGGTTTTTTTGTTTGGTTTTGTCTTAACCTCAGTCAATTTCAAAGACTTCCACACCACATATTTTGCTAGGACTGTTAAAAGTGCAGGTGATACTGATTAATCTGTGACTTCCTGATTCTCTCCTTTTTCATGAAAGAACAAAGGTGTTCATAAGGGGTAAGACTGAGGAGGAACAAAGAACAGGAGTAATAGAATTTGCTAATCAGGCCTTGAGTAATGGAAGCTTGATTGCGTTTGAAAACTGATGTAATGATGCAGAAATAGGAAAGCTGATTTTTAAAGAATGTGGACTTGGAAATGACAAACACAGTTATTCTCTCTGGGAGTTCTTAGATACTTATTTTTAGCTTTAATTTTTTTCTAAAAACACAACTCTTACTGATGTTATTTCTGAAAGTTTAGTATGTGTAATGCACGCTGGAGCATATAAATATATTGCCCTTTAGGACATTTGGTCAACCTATTATGGACTGAATTATCTGTGATTTGCGTTCTCTCTTCTAATTTTATTAAATAAGGGACTGTTTCATGGCAGCTTATGCCTTTTCACAATTCATTCTAAATTGACAGAATATACTGTATTCAGAACAATCAACTCAAGTCAACTTGATTATTGACAAAAGTCACTCAAAGAGTAAATGGTAAATCAGAACCTTTATAACAGAAAGCACATAAGAAATGGGAAGATACTCAGAAAAAAATAGTTTTAGAGTAGAATATAAACCTTCCATTCTATTCTTATATCTGGTTTAGAGAGGTTTTCGTTTCCCTCCCTCTTTCCCTCTCTTACTCACTTTTCAGAGCCTTTGCATAGTGTTTTTAATTTTTTTTTTTGAGTAAAGCACGAAAACTTAAAAAGCAATCACATGTTATTTCACCTTGACCATAATGAACCCATCCACAGTCTGGTTTTTATAAATTTTAGAAGGGCCATGGGCAAATAGTACTTAAATGCCCATTTTAGCATATCAACTACAAAAAAAGAGACCACTTCTAAAATATTTCATACAAAAATAAAAAGAAATAGAGAAAAAATAAAAATATTAAGAACAATTAATGGCAATGTGAAAGTCCAGAGTGGTTTCCTGTGAAGCAATTTATACATATCATCCTCTAAATTTTCCAGTAGTAATTCTGAACTGCCAAATAGCCCTCTGCTATGAAATCGCAATTAAGATAAAATGGGAAAAGTGAACAGACAGAAAGGTTCTGAAAGGGTGCATCAGTAAACCTTTCTTTCAGAGAAAAGTCTGGAAATATAAATTTCACTGGAATCACATCCAGACTCTAGAAAAAGTGTGGATGAATCTTTAGAACATTTCAGTAACAAAATGAGTTTTCCCAAGATTTTCTGCTTATCACCTAAAATTGAACACACACAAATATTAATCCATTGTCTTTCTCCCAATAAGTTAATGAAATGAGCCAGTAACCTGTCAAATGAACAAGAAATCTGAGAGACATTCCAGATTAATCCCTTCCCCTCATTCCTCCCATTTCTAATGATTCCACAGATCTTCTGACCATTTATGTCCTTAACATTGTGAATATCTGCCCCTGCCTCTTTAGTCCTGTGGTTTTGGTGCAGGCTACCATCAGTATATGCCTGCATTATTGCAATTACCTTCTAGATGGTTTGCCTAACTTTAGTTTCTGTGGCTTATAATCTATTTTTTCACATGATCCTTAAGGTAATCTTCCTGAAAAACAAAAATAAGATCATGTGATTATCCTGATTAAAAAAACTAACTCCAACATTTGGCTGTTTTTTTTCTCTCTCCAATTTCATTGTCCATTGTTTTTTCTCCACGCATACCCTATGCTGTCACATCCGACTATTTACAGTAGCCCCGCCTAAAAACGTCTTCATGGTTCTGTGCATTTGCCTATACAGTTTTAGAATTTCTTTTCCCAATCCCTTCTAGTAAACTTCCACCTACTCTTCAAGATCCACTCAAGCATTTCTTCCTCTTGCAGCCCTTTCTTGGACCTTCCTACCCTACATGCTCCTCTGTTCCACCACTGTGCCTTGAACACATTTGTCATATCCCTTGTCACACTGAATTGTAATGGCTTGTTTATGTATTCAACTCTCTTCCCAGACTGGACTTTAGAAACTATGCCTTTTCATCTTTATATGTGGTCACCTTATGGTTACTCACCAATGTTACATGAATGAATGAATGAATAAATCAGTGTTCTAATGATGCTAAAACAGAGAGACATTTAGAGGTTTGTCCAGATATACTTCATGAATCACCGGTAGGTCCAGGAATAAATTCTGGTGCCTCCCACTCCTTTCTTTCCTCAGACGCCCAGACCATGATTCACTGTTGCATTAAAAAGGGAATATGGAAAGGGTTTAATTTTTCTTATGTAAAATTACCCACCATAAGAAACTATCCACTGTATTCCACTGTCTGACTTTTAGGAGTAAAAATGAATCTTGATGCTCTAGCTGTATTTTGGGGAGAAGTCTTTTTCCATCTTAGGCACAATATGCCCAGAATAGATTCCAGCATCATTGGTATTTCATTAAGGGAACTAAACTAAAAATGTCATAAATAATTTGAAAGAGAATTGATGTCAGCTATCAATTGCTGCCTGTCTTTGTTTTTTGCTCTTACTCTAAAATAGCAGTCCTTATTCTTTCTTGCCTTATTTAAAGATTTGTCTCTATATTTTAACTAAGATGTCCCTGGAGCTCCCAAGTCCAGAGGGAAAAAAAACAACTTAAAAGTGGTAGGCTGACAGCTCCTTGAGTCATTAAGTACATTTAAAAGTCTTGCTTAATGTAACTGTACTTCTAATTTTGACTTTGGGAAATATTTTATTAAAAAAATCTCTGGACTCTCTACAGAAGCACTCAAGAAGCATTTATCATGTGATTAGTTCTTTAGACCATGTATTATAAGACAACAAAGCACATTTTCTCTTCTCATGAGTATATATAAGGAAGGCATCGTAAACCCATTAAGAATTAAGCATTTGGCCAAGTAAAAAAAAAAATGCAAGAATTATTAGCAACCTTTCTAAGGCTTATAGACCTGCATCTCCCTGTGCCTTAACTTGGTGATTCAAAAGAAATACACATCTCATTTTGAGAGCCTTAAAATGTAATGCTGTTTTTTGGTAGGTTTTCTTGCAGAAACAGAATGGGAGATTAGATAACATAGTGCATTATAAAATTTCCTAAGTATCTTCTTCTGATATTTTATATTAGATCCAGGATTTCATTTTCATGGCAGCCCTTCTATCACCATCCACAAGGTCCCCTCGCCACCATATTTCCCTCCAGCCATTCCTTGTTCTCTGCCTCCTGTCCTTTGCTTTTCACAGGCATAGCACGTGCCCTTCCCCACTGAGTAGCGCCCCCAGGGATATGTTTTCAGTTCCTTATTCTGATTGTTTATCATAAGAAGAACAGCTATTCTGAAATTCAGATGAATAAAGTCCTCCATTCTGTTAAATATCATAATGCAGAATATGATTGACTATGTAAAAAGGAAAATGGGCAAATAGTACTCTGAAATTCACTGTTGAAACTACTCTGGATTGAAATGTTGAAGGGAGACTGTGGAAGACAGGAGAATCTGATCAGCCAGAGAGGGATAAGATACAGCTAAGATGAGGTAAGCAGAAAAGAAACATTCTAGTGAGATGAGTTTATGAGCAAATTATCATAAGAATCAGGAATGAATGTGGAGTTGAGCAGACAATGAATTCTGATGGAGTGGAGAATTTGAGAAAGAGGTCATGGTAGACAATACTGAAAAGCTAGCTGTAAACCTTGAATGCTCAAGGCATTTACTGCTCTTGGGCATTCTTTAATTCTTTGGATCATAGACAGTCTTTGCAGGTGTTTGCTGCTAAGTGAACAATGGAGATCAGGTGATAAAGGAGGAATTGAAGAGGGAACACACAGGAGGGGATGGCATCAATTAAGGTAGTTGGTTCCTATATGAAATAATGAAAGACAGCTGGGAGGTATGAATAGAAATGGAAAAGAAATTGCTTTTTTTTCTTCTGCACACACTGGTTTCACCAAGAAACCATTCAACAGACTTATTTGACTGTAGATAAAATGAAAGGTCCTGTGGCCAGGATTCTCATCTGGCCGTGGTTAGCTAGCTCACTACACAGGAGTGGGCAATACGTTGCTATTGACTCTATGTAAAGAGCTCCACCCAGTGGCGTGTGTACAACAAGGTAGAATGGCTGCAAGGCTGAAGGAGAGCAGAGCAGAGGCTGGAGTGGTGGCAGTGCAGACAGAGGCCCAGAGGACTGCTGTGCTGGATGGTTGTGAGGACAGAGGAGCCCAGAGGACGGCTGTGCCAGCAGAGGGGCCCAGAGGCAGAGACCAGCTTGCTGCATCCAGACTTGCTCTGAGTGAACAGGATTTTAGTGATTGACCTGCCACTGTGGAAATAAAGTAGGGTATAACCCTTTCACCCCAAGAAGGTTTTACTGTCATTTCTTTGGCCACAGGGAATCCATACTGAACTTGCCAGGGGCTGATGCCCATCGGCAAGACATTGACAAACAGAGTATCAATGATAATTATTTAGATCATTTATTTTTATAAGGACCCAAATAATAGAAGGAAAAACTTATCTATTTTCTTTTTCCTTTTGGCATTCTCAGTCCTACAGGCAGAAAAAACAAGAGACATAGAATAATTTGATGATTAAATATGCATATGTGTATATATATATATATATATATATATACATATTTCTTACATTTTTAAGTTTCCTTGATATAGAGAAGTTGATGAAATTTGAGGCAGATGTGAATCTAAGCCACTTTTTAAAAATACAAGATTATTTGTAATGAGCATTGTTTGTAATATACTAAAAGAAGTGTTTCAGTTCATTGAGTATTTGTATAATATTCTGAGAATATTCTTAGAATATTCAATTTTTTTTTTAAATCTAAAGCTTCGTATTTCAACCCTGGGAACTCTGACAAAATAATAGATCACCGTTTTCTGTATTTGTCAATGTTGCTAAGTCATTCTAAAATAGGTCAGCCACAAGTATAGTGAATATTCTTAATATACATAAGCAATTCAATAACAATCTTACTATGACAAGAGCTAATATACATGTAAAATGGTTAAGTCTTGGAAGGATTTCTTTCATTTACCCTGGTATTTCCCTATAGACTCACTGGTTTAATAACCAACAAGGCAGTAATTAAGCATCACTTCAGTGTCATATGAAAGGGAAATATTTTGCTTTCAACTAGAAAGCCCTTTACAACTCAGTCAGATGTGGGTGCATACATACAAGCAAGCATGAGTAAAGAAGAGAGAAATACATTATAGAGAATTTTAGATTCCTTTACAAATTGTCATTAAGCCCACTTGCAAGCATAAGATGCGGAGTACCTGGCGGGTGTTATGCTCAGCTGGTCACAGGAGAGTGCTAGAGTACCATTAAACTACCTGCTCTGAGCTAACTGAAAGAAATCATGCGATGGAGAATGACTTAATGTGCCTCAGTGAGCTTTGCCTTGCATGGTTGATTGAAAGAAATAATAGCACACGCTGGTAGAAATTATAGTAGAATACCAAAGCTACTTCATAATACCTCCAGATGTTAAGAACGGAATGATCAAGTGTGACAGAGCTATCTTGTGCTATAATTATTTTAATCTTTGCAGTCGCTATTATAAAAGATTTCAATTTTGTCAAATTACCCTCTGCATTTTAATATTCCCTTTCAACCAGCACTTAACATTTCTACCAAATTGTTCTGCAGCATAGTTGTAGGCAGCATCCTCTCGAGTCAGTGGGAATGCAATATATGGGCAAGATCACACTGAACAATCCTATTCTTCCTTGAGGTAAAAGCTAAATAATAGAGAGGTGATTTTAAGCCCTTGGTAATGGGGATGCTTTGCAGTCAAATATTCCTTTCATGGAATTTCAATAACTTCATGCATCACAATGCATTTTAATGACTTAAAGAGATGAAGAATATATGATGCCTATTTTCTAAACAAAAGGATTAAATCACCTCAGAATCCAAAAGAATTCATGTCAGTCATGATAAGAACTGCAAGCCAGATTTTCAGATATCTCAATTCGGCTAAGCAAACATGATGCTCCTTCATCCAATTTAATTATCAGTTTTGTAAGGGTCATTTTATGATACTAAATTCACATTCATGGGATCTGAGGAACATATTCAGGTATGGTAATTCACTAAGCACAGGCAACCCGTGGAAGGATGCTGTGATTATATTGGGCTCCCATGGAAATTCTGAGGTATTAAGGAAAGCTATCCACACATTCCCCAGAGCAGTGCAAATAAACACAGCCCTCTACATACAATTCCAGGGGAGTGGGTTACAGGTTCCAGAGCAAGATCTTCATCTGTAAGGATATTGTCCCTATGACACATGGATTTGAGCAATCTAGTGCAGTGTCTATAGAATTCTGGGTGTCCTACCAGGCCAAGACGTATCTCCTACCTTTCTCTAATGCCTATGTCAGGTTATCTCAATATCACTCTTATTACACTATTGAGCTGAGGAATAGAACTATTCAACATTTTCTGGTATTTAAGAGGCTTAAAATCAAATGTAAGAGCAACTAAATTGTTGCACCAGAAAAATTGCCAGTTAAGGCAGTGAGAAACTAAAAACCCTATTAAATGATTTTTTTTCCCAATTAGCTATATTGGAATCTATAGAAAAAGTCTAAGATAATATTTTGAACACTACATAGTCCTTAACATTTACCTGGCAGTAATTATTGAGACCCAAAACACAAAATCCTTTTCAATGATGTGGAAGAATTACTTATTGAACTATTAATTCATATGCTCCAAGCACAGCTTAGAAGCATTGAAAATATGAAATGTGAAGGGAACACGCAGGCTGGTACAAAAGGTACCTTGAGGATAAAATGCGAGGAGAGTATATCAGTACCTGATCAGGCCCTCCCCGTGTTTGGGTCCAGCATGAGACTCAGAAACTAGACAGCCCAAAATCAAACATTTTACCAATTGAGGGAGATAGAGACTCAGAATTAAATTTGTAGGCTTAAAGAAAATGAAAAATTGTTTTGCTTTTCCTTGAACTCCTGAATTTCTGTCTAGTCAGATTTACCTTTTCTTATCACTCTGCTTACTTCTGTGGTTGATTGAACTGGGTAACCTATGCTACCATTCATACAAGGTGCAAGCACTTGCAGGGCTTTTGAAATTGAGGGTTCACTCTTTCAACAGACACAAGTCATTTCCTACAAAATACTCTCCTGGTTCTGTCTATTTTGGAAGGTGGCAATGTGAGAGTGGCAGGAAACTCTAGTAAGAGATGGCAGAAACCAAGAGTGGATCTGCAGGATGAGGGTATGAGGATGGCTCTCCTAGTTGCCCACTCCAGTTCTGGCCTGAAGGAAAGGACAGGAAACACCCCTTCTCGGATTGGACAGATCTTCATCTGCCTCTCCTCCAAATGCCATGGCACCCAATGCTCATTTGAGAGGGTGCAGGATGAAGAGAACCTCACGATGCTTACACTGCGTCTCCCTCCCTCTCTTGGACCCAATACCTTATGCAGCCCACATGCACCCCTCCAGTCCTTGCCACTGAACACCCCCATCTGTCTGGAATGCTCCTGAAATTGCCAATGCTCTAAGCTATGTTTTTACCATCCCTGTCTTACCCCCACTCCACACACACACATCACCAAAACTATAATTTCTGCAGTGCACCTTAACTAGATTAAGAAAGGTAAGTAAACTTGAGTGTGGGAATGGCTTCCAAGGGTACTTGGTAAACAAAAGGCACTTCTTATATTGCTGATAATTCACGGAGTAGGGATATTCTGTGGAGGTGAAGTGGGAGTGTACAAGTGGGTAGCCGTGGGCTAAATACCTGAGATTTTTGCCTTTGGACATCAGAATAGTTTTCCGCTTTACAAAATCTCCTACTACTCATCTTGCCCTCGTAGGGCTCAGGTGGAACACCTTGGGCAGTACAGCTTAAAGACAGGAACTTTGGAAAGGAAAGCATAGCCAGGAATCTTCAGAGATACTTCAGAATAGCCTCCTTTTTGTTTAGTTCTCTCTCTCTTTTTTTTTTTTCTGCAAGATTATGTGAGCAAATTGTCCTGGCAAAGTAAAAGCCTTTTAGTCATTTAAGTTAGCTGTTTTGCCATTTATTTCCAGTTACTATACAACTTCAAGTCTGTTTGGTTTCCTCACAATACTAAACTTTCTTTACATAATCATGTCTCAGCTTGTTCACTTGAATGGCTTTCTAATCAAAGCCTCAAACATTTAAAACCTAATCATGGATTGTGATTCTAAATCCATCAGTAAGTTGGCCACTTGGAACTTAGCATGTATCATCTAATATTAATGGTGGTTAAATAGGGTTAACCATTTAATCGTTCTGATTCAACACATAGAGAGTATTCAGGGTCTAAGGAAGGAATTAAGGAAATGGGCCTGGTATCTAGAAGGAAATACAATGTGAGCAACCGGTTCAAGGATTTAAGGAACATGGAACCCAATTCCAGATTTGGCTAGTAGGGATGACTGCATAAAAAATCTCCTTGGATAGGGAGGATGAGCACAGCATTGCTGAAAAAATTGTGAAATTGACAGGGTCCACAGTAAATGCTCATGTTTCAGTTAAAATTCCTTCATAACAAACTCAATACCCAAATTCAATGTAGCAGCTATGAAGCCTGGGTACTGTGCCACATCGCTAGTTGATAAAATGGACTTAATGATAATACACGGAATCAATCATAAGTATCTGTGACTCTTCTGCAAGAGCTTATATCTCATTGTCTCATTGTACTGAAATACAAATTTTCCAGAAACCAATGTATAGACTAACTTACATATTTTATAATTGATTACAAACTTCTTTGATAGAAATAGTATCAATTAATGATTCACAAATGCTCCCTGTTTGGTCCCCATAGCTCCCTGGGGGTCCTGAACAATGCTAAAAGGTTTGTTCTGTTATGGGGTGGGGTGTCTCTGGCATCTGTCATTGCAGGCCTGGGGCTGCAGAGTGGGAATCAGAAGGGGGATTATATGCTTGCAATTTATTGAAAGTGTCATGTCTGCTTCTCTCTCTCTGTCTCCTTACTCTTTGCCTCTTTCATGTCTTTGTGACTGTATAAAGCCTGAAGTCTGTTTATTCTGCACTTGAAGTTTTATTTCTCAGAGGTGAGCTCCTTACCTGGTTCTGTCCCCATATTTTTGTCATTCTTTCCTGGACTGGATGTCTTTCTTCACAGCCTGGAGCTGTGTCCTTGAGCCCCTTTTAGGTACCTGGAAATCTAATTCCCTGTGGATAGACACCTAGGCAATGACTAGCAGCAACTGTTCCAAGACCACCCCAGCTTGGGCTCTGCCCGTCTGCAAGGACCCTTAACGCCCTACTAGGTGCCAGCTACTTCCCTGAATTGTGCTCTCACCATCCATCACTCATCTATCTGTTCACTCCTGACTAGCTTCCCTGCTTCTGGTTTCTTATACTTTAAATCCAAACATATCCTACTGACCTTTCTTAAAATGTGTATCAATGTTTATTTACTCTCTTAAATATTCACTAGCTTGTGATTATTTACAAGACCAAAAACATATCCCTTAGTATGGCACAAAAATACTTACAGTCTAGCCTTAGCCAACATATTCTTCCTGATGATTCTCTGATATGACCTATTCTGGTCACATCAAAATGCTTGCTGTATTTCAAACTCAGTAAGCCATGATTTTCTTTAGATTAATTTCTCTCCTTGAGAACCCTTTATCCCTCTTTTCTTCTTATTACAAACCCATCAAAGTCCAGATCAAATGGTACACACTCTGAGAAGCCTACTGGGTGGCCTGTCCCTTCCCTCCTCCCTCCCTTGGCCACATCAAGGCCTCCCTTGCATCCTGTGGCACTTTGTACAGATCTCTCACAGCACTCATCACCTCACACCAGTTACATTTCCAATGACCTTTCCTCCACTTGACCAGCTTCTGAAGTTTATGTAACATGCCTTATTTATATCTGAAGATTTAATATTTAAAAATGCTTACCACCTGCTAGGTTCTCAGTATGTACTAATTAAATGAATAAAAATAAATTAATTCACATTAAACTTAAGGGCACAATTGTGACTGTATTGCCCTTTACCTTATTCTTATTCATATGTAAACAAATTGAGGAGGAGTTTATACACACAGAGTTTAGGCGTTTTCATGATCTTCTACAGAGACAGCAGTCTTAATAGCGGTCTAGAAACTGCCTTCACACATACACACATACGTAAGTAAAATTATTCTGTAGAAAGTCAAAACAAAGTCAAACAGATTATAGCAGGCCTTCACCACAGGGTGCCAAAGTTACTTCCACAGCAGTTCTGGAATTGTTTCTATTCTTCATTGCTTTGTGTTCATTTTTCATGTTGTTTGCTTTTAAATAACCTTGAATAGGTATGTCCATGGTAACCAGAACTCTGTACAAAGTCTAAGAAAATGTTAATGATTCTCTCCTTGAATTTCAAGAAATTCTTCTCTATGACATCGCATGTCTAAATTACTAGATTTTCCCCTTATGAATGTCTCTTTTAATGGAATGTTCTAATATGGAAACTATTTTTTATAGAACAACAAAAATTACACAGGACAGTTGTCATATTTACTGTGGATAATCTATTAGGTGCAATCATGGCAAGCTTCAGAGTCTTATTCATTAAAAAATACCTCTATTAGATTGTCAATAATTTTAAAGTATCCCATTTAATTGCATGATCTTGTAGAAAAAAAAATGAAAGAGCTTTGATTTAAAAAGGAGCAGTAGGGATTCTTTTCATAGCCTATTATATGACCTTTCAAGCTCAGCTACACCGACCAGGATAACAAAGACTGCAAGTATTGAGGTGTCTGTGTATGTGCATGGATTCCCACAATAAAACCCCACACGGTAGCCTCATAATTTACCACAACAGCATGTCAAGTACACTAGCCACTACTTAAGAAGTATACTAGGGAGTAAATTATGAGTCTGTTTATTATAAATAAAATATGAAAATTAAACATCCTAAAAATATCTGGGCCCTAGCCAAAAACAAAAAGAGCCTAATGGTAATCAAGAAATGAACCTACAAAAACGGTGGAGTGCAGGCAGAGTGAGTGAAATGGACTCACATCTGGTTTAACTGAGTTTGTAAAGAAATTATTCCTAGAGAAAGGAAGGTGCTGGAATATGAAATTTGTTTCAGGTCACTTGTGATGGCCAGAGATGTTAGATACATTTTTAAAGATTGTTAGATTTTAATGAGCAAATGGAATTTTCATATTTTTCTCCAGCTTTATTGAGGTATAATTAACAAACAAAATTGTATATATATTTTAAGATGTACAACACAGGATTTAAAAATATATTCATTGTGAAATGACTATCACAATCAAGTTTATTAATATATCCATCACCCCACATAGTTAACTTCTTTTGCGTATATGGTAAGAATGCTTAAGATCTATTTTCTTAGCCATTTTCAAGTACACAATGCAGTAGTATAACTATAGTTACCATGCTGTACATTAGATCCCCAGAACTTACTCCACTTTTAATTGGAGGTTTGCAGTCTTTGACCAACATGTCCCCATTTTCCCCAGCCCTTGGCAACCATCATTTTACTCTCTGAGTTTGATTTTTTTTTTAATATTCCACATTTAAGTGAGGTAATACAGTAGTTGTCTGTCTCTGTCTGGCTTACTTCACTTAGCCCAATGCTCTCCAAGTCAACCCATGTTACTGCAAATGGCAAGATTTTCCTCTTTTTTATGACTGAATAACATTCCATTATATATACACCACCACATTTTCTTTATCCATTTATCTATCAGTGGATACTTAGGTTGTTTCCATGTCTTGGCTGTTGCTACTAATCTTTTATTTGAAAACTATTAAAATGTGTCCCTGTTATTAGAAACACATGGAATTTGTGTTTTGCCTTAGTAACTTAATTTACAAAGCCATCAGATTAGAGGTCCTTCATGGAAGGTGGGATTGGTTGGTGATGAGAAAACTTGCTATAATATCTACTGATTTATAGCCTATGAAAAACGTCATCAGCCTTTGTCTTTTTCTCAGGGAAAAATTCTATTTAAAATGTCAGTCATTGTTGATATTATCAAAACACCTTCAAACAGTGTTAAGTAAATTTGTACCATTTCAGATGGAGAGACTCATCTCAGGATAATAAATTCAACATCATTAATCAAGTTTGCAGGGGAATGCCAGTCTGTGATATGGTTGCCTATTTCTTTCATCCCTCCCTCCTTTCCTTCCTTCCATAATCTTAGTACAAACAAGGATGCAGTAGACATACAATTAAACTAACTTAAAAATCAGGTTGGGGTTCTGCCTGTGGATGTATCCATATAGAGGGGAAGAAATGAGTCCATCCTGCCCTTCCTCCTAGACCTGCTGGCCCCTGTCAGCCTGCGCAGTGGGGCTGGAACCCTCTCTCCTCCCTCTGCGGTGGGGAATACGGTGGCTCCTCTTCCTTGGCGCAGACAGAGCAGCACTGCCTGTGTAAGCGAATGGACACAAGGCTGGGAAAGCTGACGTCTCCCCCAAGGACACCGAATTACCACATAATATGCTGCAACTGGCCTCTGAAGGCAAAGCAAAGTGACTGGATAATTCATTAATGCGATGTACAAAGATCATTTCCTTTAATAATACAAGCTCACTTCTGTGCTTAAAAAGAGGGGATAAGATGGGAGGAGAGAGACTGGTTAACCTTGACATTATAAGCCAGTATATTATCAAATGTTCTCTAGTGTCATTCATATGAGATATCAATTCTTCATTATTTATTTTATTATAGTCAGATGCCACGTATTGTTTGAAAAAAATAATTTTTCTTCACCTGACTTTCATATAGAGTACAGGAGACACTGCAGATTCTTCACTGCTAGGAGAAGCAGCCCGTGTGGCCTTGAGGAACATTTTGATGTATAAACTCGATGCTCACAATGTGCCAGGGTGGCCCAGAATCGATAATATGTCCATTTTGCCTTCTAGAACTTGGTCCTTAGAAAAATCCATGCAGAAGCTACATTACAATCTCACTGGGTCTGTTTTAGATTCCCCAAGATCCTCTCTCTCTAACGTCAGTTGTGTCCGTCCTCTCTTCTTTGTGAGTCCCCCTCCTTGGCTCCATTCCCCTGCCTCTGACCCAGCAGACCTTCAGCAGAGTGGTAAAATAAACAGAGACCTGGGCTCGCAGCAGACAATGTAGGTCTGACTTCTGGCTCCACTTCATCCTCAGGGTGTGACCTTGGGCAAGGCCCTTGTTGGGCCTCTACCATGTATCAGTGGCTTTAATTCACATTTCCTCATTTAATCCTTACAACAATCCCATAAGGAAGGTTTTTTTCTGTATTTGGCAAAAGGCATGGGTCACGGATTCACTGAGAAATTCCACAATTCCATCAACCTAGTTAGCCAGGCAAAGTCAGGCTCTGAATTCAGCTCCTTAAAGATTTCTAAACTAAATCTGTAGTTTCTAATATTCCACAAAGCTTCATACTGTCAAACTGCTTCTCATGTTTGAGCCCAAATTTCCTCGTGTAGGAAAATGTGCCGATGCTGTAGTTTCCCTGGCAATGGAAATGCTGCTTTAAATAATAAACAAGGTGATGTGAAAGGAGCAAGCATAAATATTCAATAAAGGCTACCTTTCCTTTCTTGATTCATCCAAGAAGTTTTCTTTCCCTCTTAACACTGTAAATATCACGGCCAGGTGAGCCATCCATCTTCTTTTTTTTTTATTTTTATTTATTTTGATATCATTAATGTACAATTACTTGAACATTATGGTGACTAGACTCCCCCTATTATCAATTCCCCCCCACATACCCCCTTACAGTCACTGTCCATGAGTGTAGTAAAATGCTATAGAATCAGTACTTGTCTTCTCTGTATATACTGCTTTTCCCGTGTCCCCCGCCCACCGCTACATTATGTGTGCTTATCGTAATGCCCCGTTTTCCCCCTTATCCCTCCCTTCCCACCCATCCTCCCCAGTCCCTTTCCCTTTGGTAACTGTTAGTCCATTCTTCAGTTCTGTGAGTCTGCTGCTGTTTTGTTAGTTCAGTTTTTGCTTTGTTCTTATACTCCACAGATGAGTGAAATAATTTGATTCTTGTCTTTCTATGTCTGGCTTCTTTCACTGAGCATAATACCCTCTAGCTCCATCCATGTCGTTGCAAAAGGGTAGGATTTGTTTTCCTCCTATGGCTGAATAATATTCCATTGTGTATATGTACCACATCTTCTTTATCCATTCATCTACCGATGGACACTTAAGTTGCTTCCATTTCTTGGCTACTGTAAATAGTGCTGTGATAAACATGGGGTGCATCTGTCTTTTTCAAACTGGGCTGCTGCATTCTTAGGGCAAATTCCTAGGAGTGGAATACCTCAAATGATTAGAAATGGGTATAGAGGGCAAAGTACATCCACCTTCTTGTATTGATCTTATTTACCAAAAGTCGCCAGTGGCTTCCCACTGACTGAGGATCATGTTCTAGCTCTTTTCCCTAGCATTCAGTCCCCAACAATGTGGTGACAATTACTGCCTGCCACCCTTTGCAAACACAACTACAGGCTCTCCGTGCCTTTGCTCTGCCACGTTCAGCGCCCTGCACATGCCTCCACAAAGCCACATCGTGGCTCCTCCTCCCTGTATGGAGTCTGCTACTATTTCTTTATCAGAAAGCTCCCTGTAACCTCTCTCCACTCTGAATTTCCCTATCATTTATATAGCTCTCTCTTCTGACACTTGTATCTCCCACTTCATGTCTTAATTCCTACAGGCATTCCATATTCTCTACAACAGTTTACATTCATTGAGGGACGGTTCTACTCAGAATTCCTTTTTTATACCACTTTGTAGTTTTTTTATGTATGAAAGACTGGATGATAAAAAAAAAGAAACCTTCAACTTGCTTGAATTTCTGCAAACCAGTACTGACCTCCTAACTTAATTAAGAACTAAAGTTCAGTACAATATTTTTCTGTGATTTATAAAACAGTACATAGATATAGACTACTTTAACATATTACAAAACAAATGGCAGGGATATCTTGGCCATGATATGATACCAATATTGAAAAGCTCAGCTGTGGTATGCTACATCATAGAGTGGAAATAAAGACTTGTTTTCTCATCTATTGCCTGGGTGCCGATACTGTATGCATCTTTTGTTTTGTTACCTACCTACATGGCACAGCTGTCTTTTGTACAGTCAAACATTTTTTTAAATGATTTATATTCAAAAAGAAAAAAAATTCCCCAAACCTTCTTATACATTTGAGAAGACCCTAGAAATGAAGCCAATCTCAAGTCTTGGGTGTTTCCAGGAGCTATGAGAATGTCCTCTCTGGATAGCACAAAGTTCAGTAGACACTGAAGATTTAATCAATTGGGAAAAACACCTGAGCTGTACATTAAAGAAAGGAGAGGAAAGAAACTCGGGTATACTTTTGTATGTTCTGACCTTCTGACATTTACTGCATAGCCCTGAAAGATCTCTCCACATTCTTTAAGAAAAAGCAGTAACACTGAATTCCAGGCCCTTGAGATTAGAACCGTGTCCTAAGTATTATGTTTTTCAAAAGTTGTGCATGGAGATCTTTTCTGCCTTTTGATAAAAGTTCAAACCAGTTCCCAGAAGTCATGGGGCATTCATATATGGAGTTATATGCTCTTTGCTAATAGTGCATTTCACAGCTGATGGCAAGATGCCAGACAAGGCATGAGAACTCTACAAGCAGAGGTAAGGAATTTCCCCGGTACATGCAGAGTAACAGTTAGGCTCCTTGATAGATACCTAGCAAGCAGTGGACTAAGTAGTAAGTACTGAGAACAAGGGGAGCTTCTGGATTTTGGAAGCTGCTACAAATAAACAATGAAGCAGAGTAAACCACTCATTCCTTTCATAGTGGTACAAAGGGAAAATGGACACCATTTCAAAAAGGTTATATGCATTCATAGAAGAAAGTACTGAAACTGGTTGCTAAAAGAAAAGATGCTCAGAACAAAACTGGACTGTTGGGTATGATATCTACACTTTATACTAATGAATGCTTAATAAGGACAAAGCGCTATTGTTTATCTGTATTAGCTCAGTTCATCCTGAAAATAAATATAGAAAGTAAACTTAATATTATCTCCATTCTACAGAGGAGGAAACAGAAGCACAGAGAGATTAGTAAACCTCCCAAATCCATGTCTGCAGTAGTAGCAGAGTCAGGATTAAAACATTGGCAGCCTGCTCCTGAGCCCACATTTTACACTTCTGATGGCACGTTCATGGAATATGTCAGAAACATCCAAGGTACTGCGCTAGACAGACCATAGGTCAGAACTTCAAGGCAAATATTATTAAATCTTATGTATCCTTAGTCATCAGGCTGTCTTTTGAGGAGGAAAAAAATTAAGTCAGACTTTATTTGAAAATTGTTAGTAAGCCCAGTTTTTTCTTATATTTTGTGAATTTTCTGTAATGGAGGACACTTAATTTTATAAACAGAGAAACAATGTTTATATTATTTCCTTATTCCAACTACTAAGAGTATTGAATGAAATGTTTTGCCTCTTTTCTACTTGAAATAGCATATGGATCAAATAATTTCAATATAGATTTAATTCAAATTCTGATCATTGGGGATTATAGAGGGCTTTTTTATGTATGAAGAAATCAAAACTTTAAAAGAAATAAAATAGAGATGAAAACTCAAATAAAGCTATTCTGGTTTATATATGTGGAATCAATCCCCTTAAAATTGCACCATTCAACTAGATAACATTTGAACATTTTGGCACAAAAAAATATGAGGCACTTTTCATACCCACAAAAAATTACATTAAAATTTTAACACTGCACTCCCCCAACACCACTACCTTTACACAAAACTGATACACAAAAATCTTATTTACAAGAATGAGAGGAAGATATTAAAATCAGATCTCCTTACTCCTATCCATTACAGCACTTGTGAATCATTAGCATCAAAAAGCATTTTTAAAGTGCCATTATTATCTGAAATGGTGTTTGAAGAAAAGAACACAGAGAGCAACAAATGGTTTATTTATATTTTTCTATGAAGAAATGTGACACTTGTAGTCAGGTAGGCAGAGAAGTTTGGAGGAATACACAGACCTTCCCACACATTGGTGTGCATGAAAAGAAAACACAAGAGACTGTAGGCTTGAGGGAGACTGAATTCTATGACCCTTAGAATAGGCCCTTTTCTTAATTTTTATTGCTTTTCCATAAACCTAGTTTAGAAGTAAAGGAAAAGATTATATTTTTTCACTTTGCATTAAGTTTATTTATTTATGTATTTATTTTCATTTTCCTTTATTTATATATAGGTATATATTTTTTTGGTATCATTAATCTACAATTACATTAAGAACATTGTTTACTAGACTCCCTCCTTCGCCAAGTCCTCCCCACATACCCATTCACAGTCACTGTCCATCAACATAGTATGATGCTGTAAAATCACTACTTGTCTTCTCTCTGTTGCAAAGCCCTCCCCTTCCCCCCCCCAACACTATACATGCAAATCGTAATGCCCCCTTTCTTTTTTCCCGCCCTTGTCCTTCCCTTCCCACCTATCCTCCCCAGTCCCTTTCCCTTTGGTAACTATTAGTCCATTCTTGGGTTCTGTGATTCTGCTGCTGTTTTGTTCCTTCCGTTTTCCTTTATTCTTATACTCCACATATGAGTGAAATCATTTGGTACTTGTCTTTCTCCACCTGACTTATTTCACTGAGCATAACACCCTCTAGCTCCATCCATGTTGCTGCAAATGGTAGGATCTGTTTTTTTCTTATGGCTGAGTAATATTCCATTGTGTATATGTACCACATCTTCTTTATCCATTCATCTACTGATGGACATTTAGGTTGCTTCCATATCTTGGCTACTGTAAATAGTGCAGCAATAAACATAGAGGTGCATCTGACTTTTTCAAACTGGAGTGCTGCATTCTTAGGGTAAATTCCTACAAGTGGAATTCCTGGGTCAAATGGTATTTCAATTTTGAGCATTTTGAGGAACCTCCATACTGCTTTCCACAATGGTTGAACTAATTTACATTCCCACCAACAGTATAGGAGGGTTCCCCTTTCTCCACAACCTTACCAATGTTTGTTGTTGTTTGTCTTTTCAATGATGGCTATCCTTACTGGTGTGAGGTGATATCTCATTGTGGTTTTAATTTGCATTTCTCTGATGACAAGCAATGTGGAGCATCTTTTCATGTGTCTGTTGGCCATCTGAATTTCTTCTTTAGAGAACTGTCTATTCAGCTCCTCTGCCCATTTCTTAATTGGATTATTTGCTTTTTGTTTGTTGAGGTGTGTGAGCTCTTTATGTATTTTGGATGTCAACCCTCTATTGGATCTGTCATTTATGAATGAATATATTCTCCCATACTGTAGGATACCTTTTTGTTCTATTGATGATGTCCTCTGCTGTACAGAAGCTTTTCAGCTTGATATAGTCCCACTTGTTCATTTTTGCTTTTGTTTCCCTTGCCCGGGGAGATATGTTCAAGAAGAAGTCACTCATGTTTATGTCTAAGAGATTTTTGCCTTTGTTTTTTTCTAAGAGTTTTATGGTTTCACGACTTACATTCAGGTCTTTGATCCATTTTGAATTTAGTTTCATGTATGGGGTTAGACAGTGATCCAGTTTCATTCTCTTACATGTAGCTGTCCAGTTTTGCCAGCACCATCTGTTGAAGAGACTGTCATTTCCCCATTGTATGTCCATGGCTCCTTTATCATATATTAATTGACCATATATGTTTGGGTTAATGTTTGGAGTCTCTATTCTGTTCCACTGGTCTGTGGCTCTGTTCTTGTGCCAGTACCAAATTGTCTTGATTACTGTGGCTTTGTAGTAGAGCTTGAAGTTGGGAAGTGAGATCCCCCCCCCACTTTATTCTTCCTTCTCAGGATTGCTTTGACTATTTGGGGTCTTTGGTGTTTCCATATGAATTTTTGAACTATTTGTTCCAGTTCATTGAAGAATGCTGTTGGTAATTTGATAGGGATTGCATCGAATCTGTATATTACTTTGGGCAGGATGGCCATTTTGACGATATTAATTCTTCCTAACCACGAGCATGGGATGAGTTTCCATTTGTTAGTGACCTCTTTAATTTCTCTTAAGAGTGTCTTGTAGTTTTCAGGGTATAGGTCTTTCACTTCCTTGGTTAGGTTTATTCCTAGTTATTTTATTCTTTTTGATGCTATTGTGAATGGAATTGTTTTCCTGATTTCTCTTTCTATTAGTTTGTTGTTAGTGTATAGGAAAGCCACAGATTTCTGTGTGTTAATTTTGTATCCTGCAACTTTGCTGAAGTCTGATATTAGTTCTAGTAGTTTTAGAGGGGAGCCTTTAGGGTTTTTTATGTACAATATCACATCATCTGCAAATAGTGACAGTTTGACTTCTTCTTTACCAATCTGGATTTCATGTATTTCTTTGTTTTGTCTAATTGCTGTGGCTAGGACCTCCAGTACTATGTTGAATAACAGTGGGGAGGTGGGCATCCCTGCCTTGTTCCCGATCTTAGAGGAAAAGCTTTCAGCGTCTCACTGTTCAGTATGATGTTAGCTGTGGGTTTATCATATATGGCCTTTATTATATTGAGGTACTTGACCTCTCTGCCCATTTTGTTGAGAGTTTTTATCATGAATGGATGTTGAATTTTGTCAAATGCTTTTTCAGCATCTATGGAGATGATCATGTGGTTTTTGTCCTTCTTTTTGTTGATGTGGTGGATGATGTTGATGGATTTTTGAATGTTGTACCATCCTTGCATCCCTGGAATGAATCCCACTTGGTCATGGTGTATGATTCTTTTGATGTATTTTTGAATTCGGTTTGCTAATATTCTGTTGAGTATTTTTGCATCTACATTCATCAGGGATATTGGTCTGTAGTTTTCTTTTTTGGTGGGGTCTTTGCCTGGTTTTGGTATTAGGGTGATGTTGGCTTCATAGAATGAGTTTGGGAGTATTCCCTCCTCTTCTATTTTTTGGAAAACTTTAAGGGAGATGGGTATTATGTCTTCTCTGTATGTCTGATAAAATTCCCAGGTAAATCCATCTGGCCCAGGGGTTTTGTTCTTG
The DNA here is from genome assembly GCF_040802235.1 of Manis javanica. Taxonomy (NCBI): domain Eukaryota; kingdom Metazoa; phylum Chordata; class Mammalia; order Pholidota; family Manidae; genus Manis; species Manis javanica. The sequence continues at coordinate 148,729,057 of NC_133158.1, forward strand.
GGTAGTTTTTTGATTACTGCTTCAATTTCCTTGCTGGTAATTGCTTTGTTTAGATTTTCTGTTTCTTTCTGGGTTAGTCTTGGAAGGCTGTATTTTTCTAGGGAGTTGTCCATTTCTCCTAGGTTTTCCAGCTTGTTAGCATATAGGTTTTCATAGTATTCTGTAATAATTCTTTGTATTTCTGTGGGGTCTGTCATGATTTTTCTTTCTCGTTTCTGATTCTGTTGATGTGTGTTGACTCTCTTTTTCTCTTAGTAAGTCTGGCTAGAGGCTTATCTATTTTGTTTATTTTCTTGAAGATCCAGCACTTGGTTTCATTGATTTTTTCTATTGTTTTATCCCTCTCAATTTTATTTATTTCTTCTCTGATCTTTATTATGTCCCTCTGTCAGCTGATCTTAGGCCTCATTTGTTCTTCTTTTCCCAGTTTCGATAATTGTGACTTTAGAGTATTCATTTGGGATTGTTCTTCCTTCTTTAAATATGCCTGGATTGCTATATACTTTCCTCTTAAGACTTCTTTTGCTGTGTCCCACAGAAGTTGCGGCTTTGTGTTGTGATTGTCATTTGTTTCCATATATTGCTGGATCTCCATTTTAATTTGGTCATTGATCCATTGATTATTTAGGAGCATGTTGTGAAGCCTCCATGTGTTTATGAGCCTTTCTGCTTTCTTCGTACAATTTATTTCTAGTTTTATACCTTTGTGGTCTGAAAAGTTGGTTGGTAGGATTTGTGGTCTATTCTGGAGAATGTTCCATGTGCACTTGAGAAGATGTGTATCCTGTTGCTTTTGGATGTAGAGTTCTATAGATGACTATTAGGTCCATCTGTTCTAGTGTGTTGTTCAGTGCCTCTGTGTCCTTACTTATTTTCTGTCTCGTGGATCTGTCCTTTCGAGTGAGCGGTGTGTTAAGGTCTCCCAAAATGAATGCATTGCATTCTGTTTCCTCCTTATTTCTGTTAGTATTTGTTTCACATACATTGGTGCTCCTATATTGGGTGCATATATGTTTATAATGGCTCTATCCTCTTGTTGGACTGAGCCCTTTATCATTATGTAATGTCCTTCTTTATCTCCTGTTACTTTCTTTGTTTTGAAGTCTATTTTGTCTGATGCTAGTATTTCAACACCTGCTTTTTTCTCCCTGTTGTTTGCATGAAATATCTTTTTCCATCCCTTGACTTTTAATCTGTGCATGTCTTTGGGTTTGAGGTGAGTCTCTTGTAAGTGCTTGGGTCCCGCTAAGCCGTAGCTTGTATCTTACCCCCTTTGCGAGGCGCTGGGTTCTTGCAGGCGTGGATGTAGTCTGGCTGTTGTCCTGTGTCTTCTGGTAGGTCTTGCTTTTTTATCCATTCTATTACTCTGTGTCTTGATTGGTGCATTCAGTCCATTTACTTTTAGGGTGATTATTGAAAGATATGCACTTATTGCCATTGCAGGCTTTAGATTCGTGGTTACCAAAGGTTCAAGGTTAGCTTCTTTACTACCTTACTGTCTAACGTAAGTCGCTTATTGAGCTATTATAAACACAGTCTGATGATTCTTTATTTCTCTCCCTTCTTATTCCTCCTCCTCCATTCTTCATATGTTGGGTGTTTTGTTCTGTGCTCTTTTTAGGAGTGCTCCCATCTAGAGCTGTTCCTCTAAAATACCCTGTAGAGGTGATTTGTGGGAGGCAAATTCCCTCAACTTTTGCTTGTCTGGGAATTGTTTAATCCCTCTTTCATATTTAAGTGATAATCGTGTTGGATACAGTATCCTTGGTTCAAGGCCCTTCTGTTTCATTGCATTAAATATATCATGCCATTCTCTTCTGGCCTGTAAGGTTTCTGTTGAGAAGTCTGATGATAGCCTGATGGGTTTTACTTTGTAGCTGACCTTTTTTCTCTCTCTGGCTGCCTTTAATACTCTGTCCTTGTCCTTGATCTTTGCCATTTCAATTATTATGTGTCTTGGTGTTGTCTGCTTTAGGTCCCTTCTGTTGGGAGTTCTGTGTGTTTCCGTAGTCTGAGCAACTATTTCCTCCCCCATTTTGGGTAAGTTCTCAGCAATTATTTCTTCAAGGACACTTTCTATCCCTTTTTCTCTCTCTTCTTCTTCTGGTACCCCTATAATGCGGATATTGTTCCATTTGGATTGGTCACACAGTTTTCTTAATATTGTTTCATTCCTGGGGATCCTTTCATCTCTCTCTGCATCAGCCTCTATGTGTTCCTATTCTCTGGTTTCTATTCCATCAATGGCCTCTTGCATCTTAACCATTATGCTTATAAATCCTCCCAGAGATTGTTTCACTTCTGTAATTTCCCTCCAGACGTCATCCCTTAGCTCTTGTGTATTTCTCTGCAGCTCCATCAGCATGTTTATGATTTTTATTTTGAATTCTTTTTCAGGAAGACTGGTTAGGTCTATCTCCTTCTCAGGGGTTGTGATTTTTGGTCTGTATCAAATTCTTCTGACTTTACATGGCGATAGAGGTAGTTTGCTGAGCTGTCGCAAGTGATGGCTGGGAGAATGTCCCTTCTTGTTGGTTTGTGGCCTTCCTCTCCTTGGAGAACAGCAACCTCTAGTGGCTTGTGCTGGGCCGCTGCGTGCAGATGGGGCTTCTGATTCTTGCCCGGCCGCTATGGAGTTTAGCTCTGTGGTTGCTGTGGGCGTGACCTGCCTCAGGCTGCTGCTCCAATATGGCAGAGCTGCATGGGAGGGGAAATGGCAGGAGGCTGTTTATCTCAGTGAGGGGCCTCCGAGCTGCCCTGCTGCCAGGGGGTTAGGGTGCCCAGAGTTCCCCAGGATTCCCAGCTGCTGGGCTAAGTGTCCTGGGACATTTCCATCCAGCTGTGGGGTCCCTGTCCCTTTAAGACTTCCAAAAAGCACTCGCTTTTCTTTGTTCCTGGGACGCCAGCTGTGGGCACCCGCTCACAGGTCTTACTGTCCTGTTTCTCTAGTTTCCAGCACCCCACACATGCACTGTGTCTGTGCTCTGGTGCAGATGGCTGGGGCTGGGTGTTTAGCAGTCCTGGGCTCCCTCTCCCTATCCTCTCTGAGTCTTCTCCTCCCACCAGGAGCTGGGGTAAGGGGCGCTTGGGTCCCGCTAAGCCGCAGCTTGTATCTTACCCCCTTTGCAAGGCACTGGGTTCTCGCAGGCGTGGATGTAGGCTGGCTGTTGTCCTGTGTCTTCTGGTCTCTCTTTTAGGAAGAGTTGTATTTGTTGTATTTTCAAACATATATGTGGTTTTGGGAGGATATTTCTGCTGCTCTACTCAAGCCGCGATCTTGGCTCCGCCCTCACATTAAGTTTATTTCAACTTCCTCATAGGGACTTTTCAACTTCCTCATAAGGACTTGTCAAATATGAGTAAATATGACACTTAGCTTGTACTAGAAACTTCCTCTTTAGCCACAGCCTCTATGGAGTTAGAAGGGGAAAATTGGTAAAGACAGAACTATCCTAACTTTTGGGGTTTTACACATAAAAACATTATAAGATTGTGTAGTATCTCAAGACTGCTCTAAGGAATAAAATTTTACTAAAGTCAAAATGTTTTTAGCCTTGCTTACACAGAAAAAGCTTTCCCAATCCCCTTTAAGTTTCACTGTATTCCATGATAGTAACACCTTTTTTTTTTCTCAAGAGTCTCTCCACAGAACTTGTGGTCCTTTAATAAGAACTGACTAATGTATACATGTACCCTTTCATTCACATTAAGGTACAATTGAGCTCTTGTTGCAAGGGATACCAGGATAGGGCCCCTACCCCTCTGCATTTGACCCACATCGATAGATAGGGATCCACTAAGGTTATAAAGACCATGCAGGAATGTCAACAATTCCAGCTCTGACTATCTGAACTTACCTCTGCCACAAAGAATCTGCAGAGAGCACAAGATATGGGAGATGGTACTGTCTATTACATATGAAGTATCCATGTGAACACAAGAGAAGATGAAGGCAAGCATAAACACTGAGGTCAGTTTAATGTATCTTCTCTGATAACCATTGGTCAAAGATGTAAGGTGTTACATAGCAGGGGCACCATTCTGCAGGGGAACAAAGAGGAGAGGAATTCAGTCCAACTCAGGTTTAAGAGGTCAACTCACCCTAACCCTGATTCTGTTGGGTGCCTAAGAGGCTCACGTCCTCATTCTCTTAGTCCATGGCCTCTCTGAAGCCCCTTCTATGTGGTTACCTCTTTGAGAGGGTGACATTAACGCTATCTCCAAGTCATTCAGCAGAAATCAGTCTGGTTGTAGTTTGTGTTTTATTATACAAGGCCAATTTATAGAACTATGCTTATATTATACACTTTCATCTCATGCATGAACCATCATTTACTGATCTTGTCTAATTATACAGCAATCAGATTTGCTGCTTCTATTCCAAACGATTAGTACAGGTTTTGTAACACAATACAGTGTTATCGATGATTCTGAAGCCACATTCATTATTAATTAAGGATAGTCGTATGCATAGATGACTCTATTCCAGAAGCAAAAATAATCTATCGAGATTTGCCAAGGGGTGATTTTGCTTCCTCCATTGTTGGAATTAATTTGAGATTTTTTTTTAGAAGAACGCAATTTCCTTAATTTTAATAAGGATCATTTATTCTCTCTCATGAGCCACCATTTCATAAATAACCTCCCTTTATGGTTACAAATGGATCTAATATGCCTTATCTTCCTTCTCTGTACTGAGCATTATGTGCAATTTAGGCATAGCATTATGTGCAATTTATGCATCTAAATGGTTGAAAAACGGAAAAAGCCTCATCAGTGGGCAGACTGATGAAGAGCTAGTGTAGCTCATGTGCTTACATATACCACTGAAAGGATCGAGGGGCAGACATGAGATGTCCATTACTATAATTGTCTTTCCATCATAGAATAAGGCTTTAATGTGAGTTAAAGTAAATAAATCTTGCCTCGTAGAGTATATTATGGTCTCAAAGGACTATAATTTTGGAATCACACACTGAATCTACATTGTAGATGCAGCTATGGTTTCTGGCAACTCTAAGTTGCTTTCCAGGCAAACTTTCCTCTTCCAGGGAAGTTGCCCTGTGATGTTCTCTACAAGAAAGCCTTTTCCATTAACAATTTGTAGATGAATAATAATGAGGGACCTGAGCCTCTTTGGGCATCCTAGAATCACCGATTCTTTGAAGGAAAAAAACTCCGGAGGTGTTCTTCAGTGAAGAAATGAGTTAAAATAACATAAAAAAATATTTGCATAATTTTGTTCAAGAAAAAATAGAAGCTGCATAAAACAACTACTTTTAAGTCACCTGTTAAGAGCATCTGAAGTGAAACCTCTGCTATACAAATCACTTTGCATAATGATAGTAATTGTTTTTAATTATTTTATTTTGTTAAATTCACCATATGTTTTCCCATAAAAAGTTCTTTCCAAAGAAATATTTTTAACTCTCAAGTCACCTCATGCTCTCTTGAAATGGAAAGAAAAGTTAGGAGAATATTAATAATTGTGGTAGTAATAATATATGATTTATAAAAGTAAAAATAATTTTTGTCTAAAAACAAGTTAATATATACATAATTAATATATATAATTAATGTTAGCACTTTCTATAAGCTAATATTGGAGAAATTGAAGAATTGAGGCAAGCCAACTGCAAAATAAAAATCTCTGCTGAATAATATATGTTTTAAAATATATGAAGCATTATGAAGGGCCAATTACAAAACCTCTTCTAAAATATTTCCATTATTCATTACAACTTAATGTTATTTTAGCATTTTGAGAAGCTCTATTCAAAAAACGTAACATTCACCACCTTTCTAATCTCATTAGCAGTAAGACAGTTTTCACATTTGCAGAAAATACAAATACTTCTGCCATCTCTCACTAAAACTAGAGAAGGTCCACTAGAATGACTGGAATACAATACAACTGTCATAAGCACACCATATATTTACTCATGTATCAGGTACACAGAGAACTAATTTTGCTTCTCTATATGTGGATTTGGTTTCTATTTTGAATCTCCATCTCTACCTGAAGGTAGAAAGGCTAATCTAGTCATTTATAAGTAAACTCTTCAAATCTACTATTTTCTCAGTCATTTAAGTTTGCAATTCAGACACAGAGGACTTTTTTTTTAGGCTGATTCTGAGCTATGAGTGTATTCAGTGGTGCCAAATAAATGGGGAGAGCTACTCATTTCTCAGTCTTGAACTTCCCCATACTGGGATCCATGGGGTGGCAGCGTCTCCCACCAGGCCTCAGAGTCCCCACCACCCCCTTTTACCACCTCCCAGAACCCTTTTCACCTTCAAATCTGGGCCACTTTTGGCCCCACCAGAAAATACTTAGATGCTTAACTAGCTTTTTAGGGGATGTGGACTCTCTGGAGCCTACTCAGGCCCATACACATGCCCTCAGGCAGGCAGGTCTACTCTACCACCAACTGAGGAAAAGGGAGACAGGAAGGAGGCAAAGTGCTTGTCCGTTTGACACCAGAACCATGGATCGTTCTATTATATATTTTAGTTCCAAGGAGGGCTCAATACATACACTACACTCAATACACACGCACATGCCAGCATCAAGCATTTTCCCTTACAGCTCTCTTCTCTTCCTTTCTAGCTCAGTGGATTCTAATATATTCAAAAGGCAAATTAAAAACTGGTTCTGCCAGATCCCATCACCATTCAAATCTTTCCTGGACTATTCATTTTGATTTTATAAACAAAAAGGTGGTTTCCTTTAATTTCTGATTATGAGCTCTGATGGAGGTCGCCAGGTAAAGACAAAGGGAAAAAAACAGAATGTCACCACCTGCATCTCACTGCATTATTATACAGCAGCTGACTACAAGGTGTGCCTGCTACTCATCAACTGTACTGGCCTCCCTTTTCTCTGGCTGCTCATGAGCCAGCGATCCCCACAGGTATGCAGACCCCAAGTCACTGGTAGTTACAGAACACACTGAATTTTGTTCCCTAAATAGTTAGAACCCTTTGAAAAACCTTTTCTTAACAGGTCTCATTTAAACCTACAAAGCTCAGAATGGGAATTTCACTGGGGATGGTCTCAGCTACATCCTCCCATGGGCTGCCTCAGTCATATGAGCTTAGGCTGCAGGTGTGATTCCAGATGGTGGCCAGTGGAGAAGCAGGGAAATGAGCTTCGGGTTGGTCTTCAGGTCCTGGACATTTGATGGACTGCAATGCATCTGTGGGGAGGTCATGGGCAGGCAGCGCTTGGTTGAAGTAGTAGACAGGAAACAAGATCATAATACCATGACTTTATCTCTTTCCATTTCACTGATCAGAAAGGACATCTTAGGATAGACAAATATATATATATGTAAATAAGAAAAGAGAGGGCCCCAAATGAGTGTCAGTTCCTTGGTAGCTACTCAGTGTTCACACATACCCTTCACCACATTTAAACCTACAAACTGATACCTAATGCAACTATCTCTTGTATAAGATACATTCATCATACCCCCAAAAAGAGAAGATCCAAAATACCATTAAGTTGTTTCCATATTGAAGTAATGCTCATTCCTTTTCCAGTAAAACCGTAATCTCCCTTTGATATCCTTCAATTTAAAAATTATTAGATTCACAATTATCAATATATGTTATATTAAATAGTAGGGAAAGGGGAGATGAGAAAGACTACTTAATATGTACAATCATTATAATAAAGCAAGGAAAATATATGCATAGCTACTTGAATTCTCACTTTTTGCATTTGACTACATGGTTGTAGTTGCTAATTAAAACTTCATTTTTTAGTATCTGTTCCATTTTCTATTTTTCTCTGCCAGTCCCACAGATGGACATCACTCTTTAAAATTCATACCTTCTTTGCTAAAAGGAACATAGCTCTTAGCATTCTTCTCTGTATTGCTATAGTCTTCACTTCACTTTTACTACTGGGTATGGATGTACTAAAAGTCACTCCAGGAATGCTAGTTCCTAGGACTAGATCATTTTAGTCCCATTGTGAAGCACAAATGCTATTTCTTTTGATAGTCAGGATCAAGATCCCCAGCTAATACAGCCAACTCCTTCTTTGTCTGTTGGTAAAGAGAGACCAGACACTCCAAATGGCCAAATGGCAATCTTAACACCCAGCTCAGTGGAACCAATATTATGTTTTCTTATGAAGGCATATGGTATCTACTACCAACACCTCTAAATTAACAGAATCCAAAGATACAGAATGTGAAGCACAAGTTCTGTAAGAGATCCATAATAATAATAATGAGAGAAGCCACAACCACTTTTATCCATGGTTCTAGATCCATGATTTCTGGCTGAGAGTGAAACACCACCATGTACAGTAAATAGTTGAGAGCACATTCTGCATCTTTTGGGAAAGAAACCTATCTTCAAAGGTGTTGTCACTCAACTCACTCCATAATTGACTCTTTCATAGTCCGTTTCCCCAACCACTGCTGTATGATAAGTTATGTGGTAAGACAGTGAATTCTTTGTTAAAGTGTGGAATACCCTGGTAGTGAATATGACATTTAAAAATCTGTGGATAATTCTAAAATTTATGTGGAAAGGCACAGGCATAGAATAACTAAAACAATCTTGAAAAAGAAGAAAAAAGTAGAAAGAATCACATAACTGATATTAGGGCCTACTACTTAGTTACAGGAATCAAAACACTGATTTTGGCAGAGGAATAGACTAAAATAGATATATGGAACACAACAGAGAATCCAGAAATAGACTTACACAAGTCTGGCCAACTGATTCCTGACCAGAGTGTAAAAGCAATTAAATGGAAGTAGGAGAGCCTTTTCAACAATGGTACTAGAATAACTGGACATCCATGGGCAAAAAAAAAGTGACCTTCAACCTAAACCTTATACCTTACGCAAAAATTAACTCAAAATAGATCATAAGCTTAAATGTACAACAAAAACTATAAAACTCTCAGAAAAATAACAAGAAAGAAACCTTTAGGATCTTCCTACATCTAGGCCAAGAGTTCTTAGATTTGACACCTGAAGCATGATCCATAAGTAGAAAAACTGATCAATTGGATCTCATCAAAATTAAAAGCTTGTGAAACATCCTATTATACATATAAAAAGAAAAGTTATATTCTGGGAAAAAAATATTTGCAAACCACACATCTGACAAAGAAGTAGTATCTAGAACTATAAAAATATAAAGAACTCTTAAAATTCAACAGATAAAAAGGAAGAAACAAACCAATCAGAAAATCAACAAAAGACATGAATAGACATTTCATTCAAAAGGATATACAAATAGTAAGTAGGCACCTGAAAAGATATTCAACATCATAAGGCATTAAGGAAATGCAAATTAAATCCACAATGAGATATTACTTTATACCTATCTGAATGGCTAAAATAAACAGTGATCATAACACCAAATGCTATGGGGAATGCAGAGAAACTAGATCATTCAGCCATTTCTGATAGAATGGAAAATAAAATAGCCACTCTGTAAAACAGTCAGGCAATTTCCTATAAAATTAAACATGCAATTTCCATATGACCCAGCAATTGCATTCTTGGGCACTTATCCCAAAGAGATGAAGGCTCATGTTCACACAATTTATACAGGAATGCTCATAATCCCAAACTGGAAGCAATCCTGGTGTCTTTCAATAAGCAAATGGTAAACAACCTGTGATATATCCATACCACAGATTATTACTTAGCAATAAAAAAGAATGAATGATGGATATGTGGAACAACTTGGATGACTTGCCAGGGAATTATGCTGAGTGAAAAGAGCTAGACTTAAAAGGACACTGGATATGTCATTTCATTTACATGTGTGAAATAAAATTACAGAAATGAAGAAGAGATAAGTAGTTACCAGAAGTCAGGGAAAAGGATGCAGAAGAGAGGTGGGTGCAGCTATAAAAAGACAACATAAAAGATACCTGTGCTGATGAGAAATATTCTGTATCTAGACCATGTCAACATCAATATCCTAGTTCTGATAGAACTGTTGGCAGGAGAATGATGAGTAGGAAGAGCAAATCTAAATCTAGAGTAAGTATCTATTCCAAGGAAGCTAAATTGCTGTTCTCTCCATTAAAGAGGTGTATAGTGCAATCAACCTGTACCAGACGGCTGGCTGGTCCTCCTGGGGCTATGGTATCGTACATACTGGAGGCTCAATACTAGACTCAGCTTTTGGCAGGTAAGGCACTCTGCAGAGCTGTTTTCCATATTAGCCTTGGTGAAGGGAACTCCTATAACAAGGCTATGTATAATCTCCATCCTGCCATGCAAATCCTTAATTTATGAATCCACTCAACAAGCATTATAATTTATAAGCAATTACTGACTCTCATTCATGTAATGAGTCCTCTTGTCCACATGATTATTGAGACCCCCCTCTGCAGTGGGTTACATTTACTATCCTTTCTTTCTGTTAGCATTTAGCTGTCTTTTTGAACTTTGTGTGTGTGTGTGTGTGTGTGTGTGTGTGTGTGTGTGATTTGTTTTGCCTGAGTCACTTTGATAGCTAATCCAAATGGAAATTCTTTTATTTTAATTACACTCAATCTGACATTCCCATCTTTTAATAAGGAAATCTCACCTATTCACATTTCAGTGAATTAACAGAAGGAGACACAGTAAATAAATGTAATGACAAAAAATATGGTAACATGGTTTGTGTACCAACTTTGTCCAAAACTAACATCTTTGTAGGAGCCTGAAAATTATGCTTAAAAGCTTATAATTTAATGACTGTAGCACACCTAAATATAAAGCTAGTTACTAGGTTAGTTGTCTACTTTTGAATCACAAAATATAATTATTTTAGTGTTTAAATAATATATTGCATATATTAAGAGTATTATAAGATAAATAGAGCTTCATATTTATCACTGAAATTTTCTAATATCATTCACAAATTCATTTCTATCATCAAAAAAAGGACTCAAGCATAGAGAATAGTATTACCAAATTCATTTTGTGAATGAAGAAACTGAGATAAGTAGGCAGTTGGATATTTGTGTCTGAAGCTCAGGAGTAAGTCCGGGCAGAGCCTTAATGCCAGAAGTGATTAGCATAAAAATCGTATTTAAAATTATGAAAGTGGAAAAGATCCCAAAGGAAGAATATAGGAAAAAAGGGATGCCATTATATATATATAGATCAAAAGGGATATATATATCTATATATAGATATAGATATCCGATGTATATGTATATCTATATATAGATATATACATATACAGAGAGAGAGAGAGAGAAAGATTCAGCAATTAAAGCTATTTTACTACTGCTGAGAATCTTACTCACAGGTGCATTTCATTCTACCAGTTCACTAAGTAGTAGTATTTTCCAGGGTTTTGTTTTGTTTTTCTTTGCAGTCATTTACTGTAGAAACTTTACTATTTAATAACAAATATAACCTCACTCATGAAGAAGTCAAACTGATAAACATGTCTTTTTAGAGCATTTTCTTCCAATTGCAAATCCTATGCAGTGTTAAAATGCATATGGATGTTATGGATATGATTTATTGGCCTTTCTGTTTACTATTTCTGTAATTCTGCTTTTATTATAAATGAGTTGCTTCCAGTAAGCAATTATTTAGTGCTGTTGTGAATACAAACCTAAACAAAATTTGAACTGAAAATACAAGCTTTAGAAAATCACATTCAACCACATCAAAATTTCACTGTAAATTATATCATAGAGGAAAATGTTCATTCTTGGCTTTTATACAAAATATAATAATAATATGAAAAGACAAAGGAACTAGTTTAAGATTATAACTATAAATTTGATGCCACCATTGTTTTTAAAATAAAGGAAAATGGGAACTAACATTTGATTGCCCATTATGTGCTGTGAACTTTAACAGATATTTCATTCATTTATTCAAGAAATATTTAATCAGCTTCTACTGTGAACTAGGCACTATACAACCACTAGAGTGCATCAGAGAAAAAAAAGAAAAAGAACAGGGAAAAGCTGCACTTGTGGAGATTTAATTCCTGGAACAACCCGTATGTATCTTCAATATTATTATCTACATTTTCTAAATGAGAAAACTCAACTGTAGAGAAAATAATTGACTTGTCCAAGTTTGCATGTCTAGTATGGGGGGTGCAAATAGAAACCTGAATCTAGATTTCTCAAAAATTCACTCTTTTTCCAGTGTGGTACAACACTCTTCTCATTAAATACCAACTGCCTAAATTAACAAAAGATTTCTAGATCTGCTTTTTTATTCCCCAGGATAATAATTACCTACATAATCACCTTTACTTCTTTATACCTCAATCTTCTGTTTTCCTTGTGGTGTTACTTTTACATATATTATATCTATATTTGTGATAAATCCAAGAATTTATTGTTAAAATGATGACATTATGTAATTTTCTGTCTTTTCAAGAAGCTGAAAGAAGGAGGGCAAGTGTATATTTATAGAACTTACCATATTAACCTACGACATGCTATTTCTGGTTCTTCTCATTTGTTTCTATGGATTTGAGTCACTATCTAATGTCTGATATATCTATTCCCACCAACTTCCTTTGTGCTGTTATTGTCAAATATATTTCATTTCTATATGTTATAGACCAAATAACACAAATATGTATTTATAGTTCAATACAATTGCTTTTTAATTTATTTAAGTGAAGAAGGAGAAGAAATATGCATTATACTGTTCTCTCTAATTGCCAACATTAATTACCGGTCCTGGTACTCTGTTTTTTCCTATGGATCATATTACTCCCTGGGGTTACTTGCTTTCAGCCTGGAGAACTTCCTTTAGGTAGCTCTGCTATCAATGACCTCTCAGCTTTTGTTTATCTGGCAATGTATTTATTTTGTCTTCATCTTTCAAAGACAGTTTTGTTGGATATAAGATTCTCAGTGGGCATTTTTTTTTCTTTCAGCATATTGTTTTGAGGTGAAGTCAGTTGTTAATTTTATTGCCTGGGATGAGACACTTTTCCCTTGTTGTTTTCAAGATTTTTTTTCCTTTGTCTTCCAACAGTTTGACTATGATGTCCCTAGGTATGGATCTCTTTGTATTTACCCTTTTTGTTTATGGCAGTGTGTGTGTGTGTGTGTGTGTGTGTGTGTGTGTGTGTGTGTGTTATTTTATTATTCATTTTTAATGGAAGTATAGATATACAACATAGTATTGGCTTCAGGTGTACAATACAGTGATTCAATAATTATATACATTGTGAAATGCTCAGCAAAATAAGTGTTGCTGTCACCATACAAAGATATTACAATATACAATATTACTGAACATATTCTCTATGCTTTTCATCCCCATGACTTACTTTATAGTTGAAAATTTGTCTATTCCTTTCACCTACTTTGCTTCCCCCACCCCCACTTTCATGGCCACCACAGTTTTTTTCCATGTTTGTGAGTCTATTTCTGATTTTTTATTTTTTAGATTCTACTTATAAGTGAAATCATATGTTATTTGTCTTTGTCTGACTTATTTCACTTAGTATAATACCCTCTAGGTCAATCCATGTTGTCACAAATGGCAAGATTTTATTCTTTTTTTATGGCTAATATTCTGTTGTATATATGTACCACATCTTCTTTATCCATTCATCTATTGATGGACACTTAAGTTGCTTTATGGGAGTTTATTAAACTTCTTAGATTACCTAGACTGATGTTTTACATAAAATTGAGAAGTTTTCAGCGATTACTCCTTTAAATATTTTTTCTGTCCCTTTTTCCTTCTCCTCTCCTGGTACTCCCCTAAAGGTGTCCCATATTTCTATGAGGCTTTCTTTATTTTTTCCTCAGGTTGCATAATTTCTAACAGTCTATACTCAAACTCATGGATTCCTTCTTCTGCAAGCTCAAATCTACTACTGAACCCTCTAGTGATCTCTTCATTTCAGTTATTGTATTTCCAACTCTCGAATTTTCATTTGGTTCTTTTCACATAATTTCTTCCATTTGATATGACATTGTCATTATATATTTAATTCTTTAAACATGATTTCCTTTAGTTTTCAAACATATCTATATAGCTCTTTCTAAATCTTTGCCTGATAAATCCAATATTTAGGCCCCCTTATAGGTAATTTCTATTGCTTATTTTTGTTTTTGAGTATAGGTCACATTTACCTGTTTCTTTGCATGTCTCATAATATTTTGCCAAAAGCTGGACAGTTTTGATAAATCTGAATACTGATTTGTATCCCTTATGTATGTTGGTATTATTTGGTTGTTTATTTTCTCAGTGGCTTGGCAAACTAACCTAGTGAAGTCTATTTTCCCCATAGTAAGCAGTCTCTGACATTATTCTTAAGGGAGCGCAAACTGGGGCCCATACACAGTCTTCCCGAACACCAGGGATGACTGTGTTGTTAGCTTGCTTTCTTTGACTATCTCTTTCCCTTGTCTCCCCATTAAGTTTCTGGTTGGTCTTTATTTATTGGTATCACATGCCACTCTTACCCTCCCCCTTTGGTAGTTAATTTTAAAAAGAATAATTGTTAAACAAATTGATCCTATTGTTAAACCAATCTGATCCTATTGAAGTCAGGCCCCTTAACAGCGGTAGACTGTTGTCAGGAAGTTTCTTTTTATAGAAGTATTTCAACTGATAAATGATGAATAGATTTATACAATGAATGCCAAAGGCTACTAAAATAAAAAATAATGACAACCAGTTATTACATTTCTCCAGACTGAAGAATATGTCTTTCAACTTTGCCATACTCTTATAAAAGGGAACTAAAAGAATCTTATTAAACTTCTAGATCAAACCACAATGTTTTTGGAAATATAAAGGGAAATTTATTTAATGACAACATAAGAATACATTTAACAAAATCCAAATGTTGGCTATTCCACAGGACAGATCACTCTTTTTTCAATAAGTAAGTCATTGAAAGAAAAAAAGACATATATGAGAAGATAAAATGTAAAATAAAATGAGACAATCAAGGAAATTTTGAGCACTAATAAATTATTTTATATCATCATGTAATTATATTTATTTTAGGTATAATAATTTTATATTGACCTATATCCTTAAAGTATTCTTACTGTTAGAGATATATACTGAAATATTTGTGGATAAAATGATGAGGTGTTAGACATGTGCTTCAAAATGATCCAGAGCTAAGGAATGTGTAAAGATAATGGTGAAATAAAATTGGTAATAAGTTGATAATTGTTGAAACTAGCAATGGATTCATGAGTTCTTTATATTGAAATGAATTCTTGAAATTTTCCAAAATAAAGAGTTTAAAAATGAGCAAAAAATATTTACTAAGTACTAACCATGTATTTCATCACTGTGTTGAGCAATATGGAACGATAAAATAACTACATTATGAATCCTGACCACAAAAAAACACTTTTTAATCTAAACCAAGGAACAAGATTAAAAGTCATGAAACAATAAGAATCAATGGAATTAAAGATTAAAATATTTGGCACAGATTTTAGGTATCCAGAAGTGAATTGATTCCCTGAAGCCTAGAAAAGTTAGGGGAAATTTCATAGAATATTAAATGTCAAAAGATGAGACAAATTTGAATAGAAAGAAGGAAAAAGAAGAGCTTGGGCAATTTACTGGATTCCCTAAAGATTAAAAAATAGAAATCTCATCTTACTATTTTGGTTGGTATATGCTTCCCAATACTCCATCTCTGGTGTCTCAAAAGTAAACTGGTAAGATTTGAACACTTAGGAATTCTCCCTTGAGTTAGTTGCTGAATAGTAAATTCTACAAATTTGATTGAACATACAGTTCTTCTGTCATCATACTTTAAAGGTCATTTCTTCTTTTCTTGAAGAGACACTATCTACTCTCAGTAAAAACCAGACTAAAACACTTATTTCATATAAAGCTGAAGATGAAAGTCTTTCCCAGAACATACCACCACCTTTCAAAAGAAATCATTATGCAAATCATCCAGGGGTTGAATATATCTTTATATTCAAAGCAGGTAACTACAAAAGTAGCATACAATAGAAATTAAGATTTGTTTAATTTAAAGAGAATGTATGTAAATGGTAACTATTGGTGGCTCCACAGACTTCCCATCTAGAATTAGTGAAATGGTTCTTCCAATTTTTTAATTTAGGCATAATTCCCTAAGTGCCAATTCCCTTGCCAGGAAAAGAAAAAACCTATGTGCTTATCCAAAATCATCTAGTAGAACAGGTTACAAGGTCAAAACTGAGACTTAAGGAGGCTAAGTAAACTTACCTTAACTGACAGTGGTTTAGTAAGAAAAGTAAGGAATAGTATTAAAATAGGTCTAATCAAGGAGGGAATACGGTTGTTAATTAGTGAATACATACAAAAAGTAAGACACATTTTATAATGTATATGTTTCCCCGTCTCAAATTTCACTTTAACTTTCATCTACTTTATGATACATTTTTTACAGACACATATAAGGGATTTTTACCTGACCAGAAATAGTTTCACTTGATAAACTAAGCTCATCTAAATGTACTAAAAAACATAGCATACAACATTAGTTGCCCGCTCTTCAGTCATCCCACACTTCCTGCTAATAGAACCACAGGCATTGTTCAGTTATTGGATGATCATATGCTTCCAGAGGTTTAATTCCTCTCTAGCTCCAATTGGTAAATCTCAGTTAACTTAGAGCAGTGGTTCTCAAAGTAATGTCAATAGATTAATATCTGATTATTACCAAAATTATCAAACATCAATATCAGGAGAATTTTTGAAAATATCAAAGTTAGTTTTATTGTGTTGACATTTGAACTATGGTGCAAAAGCAATGGTGGGTAAAACTGCTAGCAGCACCTCAGTACAAAGCAAGGTAATAGCACAAACTGTGTGACAAGTCACCATATTATTCACCACCACACACCTGGAAAGGAAAGGAAAGAGGGCAAGGGAAGGAAACCCTATTTCACTTAAGAATTCCCTTCAAGAAGTAATAAAATTTTTTGATTTTATTAAACTTTGACTCTTGAATACCTATTTTTTACATTCTCGGTGAAAAAATAAATCCATTAATCTGTAATAAGCCTATTGCTGTACCCATAAAGCACTCCAATGGCATTTTCAAGTGAGACGACTGGTCCAAAGACAACCGTTTGTGGGACTGAGCTGAGAACTAAATCAGCCACTTTTTTCACAGGACAGCATTTTTACTTGAAAGATAACTCATAGATAAATATAATTATTAGACTTTGGTATTTAGCAGACATTTTCTCATAATAAACCAAGAGGGGCTCTTAATTCAAGGATATCAGTTGTCAACATTGGAGATTGATGTTAAGATTTGAACTTTCAACTGAAAATTCAAATTGTGGAAAGCACATCCTCCCTGGTGAGCACACACAGTTTTGCAATACTACTTAAAGACTTTTTGGATGAGTCAGTGGTATTAAAAATGTGATTACATGATGTTTTGATATTATGTAAGGAAATGTGTCAACACTTGGGAGGTCTGTTTAATCTAATATTATTTATTATCTGTATAATAATATTTAATAGATAATAATATTAGATAGATAATAGTAGATAATATTTATTATCTGTATAGTCAGATAATAAATATTTTGTAAGTGACCAGTTCAAGATACTGCAAAATCCAATATGTGTAATAGATCCATCCAAAGTGCAGAACAGACCAATAGATTTCAATGTAACATAGCGAGAAAAATTCACTGATATAGCTTCAGATTCCACACCATAGCTAACCTCTAAGATAATGAAAACTTTTCAGGTTTTGCTGTAGTATCTAAAAGGAATAGGTTCAAATATCTGAAAGGCTATTAAAATATTCCTACTTTTCTGACTACGTATCTCTTGAGGTTGGCTTTTCTTCAATATAATTCAGTCAAACAATGTATCACAGTGGACTGAATGAGAAAATGATATGAGAAATTAGATATTTTCTACTAAGCCAAACATAAAAGAGGTTTACAAAAATGAAAAATTTGGTGCTGTTCTCATTAAATATTTTTTGAAAATACAGCTTTTTATATAAAAGTGTTATTTATATTAACATGTAATAGGTTTATTGTAATTTTAAAACCAATTAGCAAATAGATATTTTAAAAATTTATCATTTTCCATTTCTAATATTTTAAATATTTATAGCTACACCACATTACAGTGACTCTGGGAGAGTATAAAGGCGTCTGAAGATTAAAATTTGATAACCTTAGATGAGAACAAGCATGGTAATTCCATTCCCTGAGAAGTGATTAGCATAGGAATGGGCATATGACTTATTTGGCCAGTGAGACAATAGGAAATTTTCTGCTTTAATATACCTAGAAAATACTTTTTTCTCTTTAAAAGGGACACAAGAAAATGAATTCCTTTTCTGATACTTTATATTGTTATATGAAGGTATATGCTTGGTGCAGCCGCAGTCATTTTATGCTCATGAGCAGACAGGCCTGAGGACAGGAGCCCTCAGTGAGAAAGAATGGCAGAGCAGAAACACCGAAGGACCCTGGATCTCAACTTAGTTAAGTATCAAACCCAAACCACCTCCTGACTTCTCTTTAAGTGAAGTAGCAAGCCCATTTATTGTCCATTGTATTTTGAGATTGGCCTTTCTTTTTGCAAAAAGATCATCCTAAGGTATGTATCTTATTCTACTTTTTATAACTGCTTTGTTTATATTCATATATATTGGAATATGTTTAGTATCTATGTCAACAACTAAAACAATTATGATCTAATATGAATAAAATGGTTTACTCAACCAGCATTGTATAGCAACATGCATATTAAGCACTGATACCTAATAAACTTTTATTTTTTATTCCATACCTGCATAGTTTTCTAATTATAGTTTACTTCCCTTGCAGGTCTGCTTACCTGGATAGATTGCACAGTATAACACAAATGAATATCATAGTTTTATGACATTGACATCAGCTCTCTATTGTCAAAAAACACCAACATGTATTTCAGATTTTTTTTGCATTGTAACCTTGGGCTTAATCTCATATTTAATTTCATGATGATGTAGTTTCATATTTGGTTCTTTATTTAGTCAGCTTTAATATTTTGACTTTAATACAAAAGTAGAGAACACCATATAGATAGGTATGTTAGATAAAGCTGTTGATAGTTGCAGGGCTTAATTTGACAGTTCATGATAACAAGGCTTCATACTTTAAGAACGTTTATCTAGGGCAAGGTTTCCAAATCTTGGCACAAATGGGGTCGGATTATTCTTTGCTGCAGAGGCTGGTCCCATGCATTATGTATTTAGCAGGATTCATGGCCTCTATTCACTGGATGCCAGTAGCATACATTACCTTGCCCCCACCCAGTGGTCACAACCAAAAATGTCTACAGATATTGCTAAATGTCCCTGGGGGGGCAAAACTGTCCATTCTCCCATTGAAAACCAATGGTCTATGAGATTTTTAAAAATGTTTTTTCCTTATTTTGTTTGCTACTTATAGCAAAACTCATAAGCATGATTATATTTATCTTGAATATCTTTTTTCTATCCCTTAGAAAGGATTGCTAAGACTGTCCACCCTTCTCTCCCCTTATTTACCCAGCGGGATAGGGCCCACAGCCTTGGGAAAAAGAAGAGGCTTAAGTAGCATACTCTAGAAGGGGGATGAGGGGAGGAAGAAAAATGATTCCTATGTCTCTTTCATTATGGTGTTAACTATACACTTTTTAAATGTCTTTATGGAATGAGATGTTATGTTTAATTACAAATGTAAGTGAATTATTCATGATTACTGCTCTATATGTGTTACTATTGTGACCACCCATTTGTCTTGCTCAAAATTAGGCCCCTAGAGTCTAACAGAGTATTTCCATTCTGGGTAGATTAACGAATCAATGATAAAATTCTCATGACCTTATCATAACAATAATAAACCTGCCAATTATTAGAGTGTTTGTTTAAAGAATATTCTTCTTGTAAGTGGAGGTCATTGAACAAGACATATTGAGTATTTTCTTATAACAACTTTCTCCATTAGACACCATCATTATTATCAAAAAACTCAGTCCAAATGAGGTGACAGCCACTGGACAACTAAATGTAAAGTCAAAAATCAACAGATTAATATAAAAATAAATGTGAAGTCCTATGAGCACAGAGAGAAAGAAGAAACAACCTAATGATTAGAATATTGCAAGAATGAGGTGCTGATTGGATTGAGCCTTCAAGGAGCAGCCTTGTACCGGCTGATAGAATGGTGTGAGGTTTGAGGATGCCGAGGATAGCTTCCATGAGTCTGACAGGAGCAGATGCCTACAGCTGCACAAGGTTGTCACAGTGAACTCACAAACCATTAAACAGAAATTAAGACTCAAGAGCAGACAAAAAAATGAAGAGTGCTTAGAAGCCAGAGCAATAAACATTTAAAAGATCAGGAAATGGAACCAAAAGGAAT
Organism: Manis javanica; assembly: GCF_040802235.1. Taxonomy (NCBI): domain Eukaryota; kingdom Metazoa; phylum Chordata; class Mammalia; order Pholidota; family Manidae; genus Manis; species Manis javanica. The sequence continues at coordinate 148,749,425 of NC_133158.1, forward strand.
TTCAGAGGTATTAATTTAAAACTTAAAATTGAATTATAAGAACACTAGGAAAAATACAGACATTTTTATTTCTAACTCTTAGGGTAGGAATAGTCTTTTTAAACATGATACAAAATCCAGAAATTTTACATGTGTAAAATTAAACATGTGTAAAAGATTCATCCAAAGTGCAGAACAGACCAATAGATTTCAATGTAACATAGCGAGAAAGATTCATTGATATAGCTTCAGATTCCACATCACAACTAACCTCTAAGATAATGAAAACTTTTCAAGTGTTGCTGTAGTATCTAAAAGGAATAGCTTCAAATATCTGAAAGGTTATTGAAATATTCCTCCTTTTCTGACTACGTATCTCTTGAGATTGGCTTTTCTTCAGTATACTTCAGTCAAACAATATATCACAGTGGACTGAATGAGAAATTGAATGAGAAAGGGAAAAGAAAGATACATTTTACTTTACTAAAATGTTCTTCATGGGAAAATTACCATATATTCAAAACACAGATGACTGACAAAAAGGTAATTTCCTTCTTACACAAAAAGGCTTACTAATATATCCAATCCATCAGTAAACCCTGTCAGTTATATCAAAGTTATACCCAGAATCTGACCACATGTCACCACTCAGGTCCAAGGCACTGTAGTGATCCTGCTAAAATCAAGTCGGGTCATTTCTCTCTCAAAATACTCAAAGGGCTTTCCATCACACTCAGAGTGAAAGCCAGGGTGCCCTACAAAGGCCTGCAACATCCTAAAACATTCAGCTTGATTTGGCCTCTCATTATCAAGCTGATTTCCTGCTTGCTTGCTTAGCTCCAGTCACCTGAGCAATCTGAATTAATGTTTCCCCAGGCCCTTTGAATCTGCCCCTCCTCAGTATGCAGCCCTCTTGCCTTAGGCATCACAAGACTTTCTCCCTCACCCATGCAGGTCTTTTAGGCAAGAGTCACCTTCTCCTCAGAGCGCCCCCTCACTGTGCTAACAGCCCAGATTCATGCCTTGCATCCCCTATCCCACTCACTCATTTCTCACCTTTGAGCCTGCCACTATATAACACTTTTACACTCCAGGATCTATTATGTTCATTTTCATTTCATCCCTCTAGAATAAAAATTCCACAATGAAAAGGTTTCTTCTGTTTTTGTTGACTGCTATGCTTCTAGCATTTCTAATTGAGCCTGGCATGTGATAGGTCAAAAATTAAAATTTGTTAAATGAATTCTCAGTGAAATTAAGAAGAAAAAAATCCAACTCAATAGAAAAATAAGCAAGTTATAGTTCAAAAATTAACAAAAATATGAAAGACGTTTATTTAGAATTAAAATATGCAAAGAAGCTTGCCAAATATTAACTAATTTGATAAAATCAATGTGGTGAAGCAGGCACTTTCATACACAGGTAGTAGAGGCAAGAACTGAAGAGCAATTTGGCTGTATTTATTAAAGTAAATATTCTACATTATTTTAGCTACAATTACCTATTTAGGAATATATGGATATACTTACATAAGAACACAAAAATATATGTGTCCATAGATGTTCCCTGAAACACTGTATTTAATAACAAGAACGACAACAAAAAAACTTGTAACAACCTATTGGTTAAATTGGTTCAATAAATTAAGGAGCAAGATAATCTGGAAAAATGTCCTCATAATATTATTAGATGAAGAGCTAGGTTCCAAACAATAAGTATTATAGGATTCCATTTATTTTTTTGCCAAAAGCATACACACACTCACATGCCTACATCAACATATATGTAAACATTCATTAAGAAATGTAAACTCCCTCTTCCACATATGTTCTGTGAGTTAATGTATTAGGGACAGTATATTCAAATTCTTGTGAAGTTCAGTTGATTATTTGTTCCTTTATGATTTCAAACACATAATGAGTAGCCTCAATATAGCAAACATGAGTATATTTGGTATTCTAAGGGTTTTAAAAAAAGGCTGAAGAAAATTTTTTTTAAACTACCAGAAGTTCATATTTTTAGAATTATTTTAAGAAGCTGAGACCAAATTACTTAAAATATCATTTGTTCAAAATGAAGTATTATTAGATTACATTTTTTATTATAACTGGTAGACTCTTCTAAGTCTGTTTAAAAATATTCTATTGGGTAACATCTGCTTCAGTAAAGTCTCATTCTAAGAAAATAAATGACTGAAGATGGATATGGATGGTAGCCTTGTAATCTGTGCACAGCAGTCATCTGTTATCATAGTGCTATGTTTTTACTAAACTGGTTATAAGAAGTAGTCTACTTGAAGCTAACATTCAGGATTACAAACAATAAAAAAGATGTAGTGAAAAAGCTTTGAAGCATGTAAGGGATTCCACATAACCCAGAGTTTCCCTAGTTCTGTGTATCATGTGATTTTGATAATGTGGAAGGGAATGAGGTCATTCCTGCATCTTCATTCAGGGTTTTACCTTAATATAAAAGGTATTAATACCGCTCTTCCTAGTTCTCAGGGCAACGATGATCAAAATACAGCTGATTGCTGATAAAATGTTGCAACCTGTACAATCTTTCTGGTTTGGTGAAACCACATTTTTAAAAATTATAAAGTAAAAACATTACAACTGTTTCCTGGATCATGCCATTTTAGTGAATTTTGCTCAATATTGTGCCTGCAATTGCTCAAGAGTAACTTGCAAAGCTAGTGTGGAAGGATAGAGAAAGAGCATTTAATGACTGCAGGAAGTGACATCATGCTGGACAATTATGGAGAGATTATTCCATTCTAAAAGGGAAGTGAATGAACCAGAACAAGACATTCACTCTACAGAGGAAACAATCATAACAAGGAACTCAGACAAAGGTTTCACAGAAGAAAGTGTTGCATTATGGGAGATCCCAAACAGAGATGCCTGAAGCAGAAAGCACCTATCCAGGCCAAAGATTCTGTGAGGGTTGTCAGGGGCAGAGGCTTGAAACCAGTAGCTCATGGACTATATCCATGCCATACCCTCAAACATGATTAGTTTATGTGTTTAATTGAATAAGTATTTAAAATTAGATTTGATATAAATTGCTATATTTCTAAGCTTCTTTTGAAAGAAAAAATAAATCCATGTTTCTCATTCTCAGAATGACATTTTTGCACTGCCAGTTGATTGCCACTGATTAGCAGTTGTACCTGTAGAGAAGATACCTACTTCCCAGTTATCCATAGTATCTGTTTTACCACTAATTCAAATGACTCTTTTGTGCAAATTAGAAAGGGCTGCCTTTTCTTAAAACGATTTACAACTATCATTCAGAAATTGTCTTAACAAATATACTCATCTACAAAGATTACAAATGTGAATGGAGTTCTCTGGAGTTGCTCAGTACACAGTCTACACAATCATATATGAAGGCATAAAGCTGTTTCACCCGTTTATGTCACCTGTCTTCATGGGACTTGGAATCACATGGGATGAAATGAAGAAGACAGAGTTAGACTAGCACAGGACCTATTCTTTTCACTACTCTTCTCAGGGTTAGAGTCATTGCTCCCCTGCCTTCTGCCTTCTGTCTCTCTCTCTCTCTCTTCTTTCCTTTCTCTCTCCCTTCCTTCACTCCTCCTTGCCTCCCTGCCTCCCCACCTCTCATTCTTTTTCTCTTTCTCTTTCTCTCTCTCTCTCTCTCTCTCTCTCTCTCACACACACACACACACACACACACACACACACATTGTTTTAAAGTGCTGAATTTGCTAACTCATTTCTTAATAATAATTTGTCTTGTTATTAGGAGAATATTTATTTAAAAAGTAAAATAAAATTGATCTATAGTTCATTCAAATTTGCTAACACACCAAACATTATCTGCTGTCTTGAGTGACCTTAAAAGATCGTGAAAAATTAGTTTTATTTCAGAAAGTATTTTAGAAGCAGGAGGGGAAAAGTAGGTAAGATATGTCTCTTTTACATAGTGCCTCAAATAATTTAGATCATACTCCCTTTCCTTTCAAACTTTCTGAGGGGGTGTTTGAGTGGACAGGGAGAACACATTTTCCTGAGGTGCATCCACCTGGACAACAGAGTACTCAAATTTTCCTTTCCAAAACGCAAGAGCAAGAAATAAGGCTTAAAAACATTAGAAGAAAAAAGAAAGAAAACACAATACCAATATTCTTTGAAAACATTTGTTTTGCTTTCTTCTCTTCCACCAGGTTTTGGCTAATATATAAGCTCCTGACCACCAAGCTAAAGTTGGTCTCACCTTTGTCTTTCTGTCTCCACTTGCTTATTTCATAGTTTGAATTATGCTTTCATTTGATCAATTTACCTATTCAATTTATTCACCAATCACCTGCCACATACCAGACATTACTCTGGGCACTGGAAAGACCAAGGTAAACCTGCCCACTGAGGTCTTACAGTCTAATGTGGAAGATGAACAAACAACTAATAGACAGGCACATAAGTAAAATCATTACACACTGTGGTAAGTGCAACCCTTAATTTATATTTCAATTTATTCCACTATCCTGTAAGTGTCTGTATGTGTTTGTCTTCTACTATATCCCAACACCAGGCACTGTTTGGGCATATTCCCTGACTGAGTGGCTAAAAGATCTTATGAACTTTTTATATTAGTGAAATGGATTTCTGCATTAACATTAAAGTAGAAGGCCCAGGATATTAGTGAATACAAGTGTAATATAACCCATCTGAGAGTGATGGGGGGTTTATATCTGATGTATCTGAGTTCATATTAAGATCAATTATGTTATAATAACAATCTTGAAAAATAAATGAGAGAATACTCCTATTGCCCAGAGATGTTCACTGCTACGTTAACGGTTTTTCATATTTTATTCTATGAAATAAATATTTTTAAAGAAATATGTATTTCTTCAACAAAATGATGTCATATTGTACACATTGCTTAAACCTGCTTTTTTCAATCATGTCCAATTTTACCCATATTTCAGTAAATATGGGTAAGTTTTGCTTTATTTCCCCATGAAAAGTTGGCAACTGAGTACAACAGGTATATAATTCTGAGTCATAAATAAACAAAACAAAAACCTATGAGCCACAATCTATTTGTGCATCAGAGATTTTAAAACAGTGTAAATTTTCCAAGGGAAAAGGGAAGGAGAAGAGAGAATGCACATACATTCAGCGTATTAGGGAGCAAACTAATACTACTGCTACTACATGAACAAAACCAACCCCCAAACAATTCAAGTAGCTATTATCCCAGATGGAATGTCAGCTCTAACAATTCTCTATTTGGATTATTTGTTTACTTGTACCTGTATTTTTCTAGTAAATATTTTTCAAATGAAATACCATCATCAATACTTCTCCACTTGAAGTATTTCCTTTTATAATTTACCCATATGCCATTTTTCTCCAAACACAAAGAATTTAGGGTAGGTAACAAAGATGAATATATGTATGAAAAAAAGCATACATGTATTGTTTTTCAACAAGAAAAATACATGTTGGAAAAGAAGTAGAGCCAAGAATTAAGTTAGGAAACAAAATATATTTACTATAGAAAAGTTATGTCAACAATGTTAATTACAAAACAGAAGAATAGAAACAATATATTTTATTGATACTGCTAGACTAGGTATAAGAACTAAGTATTCTTTATTAAAATGCTCATGTGTTTACTAATGTGAAACCAGTGTAGAAAAACTTCATGTTTTCCTAGATTGGGTAGCTGTGAAATATACTTTTGTGCTGGATGACATGTTAGAAAGTCTTTCAAATCACCTGGCTTTCATTCTCTCTAGCACCCCACCCTCGATTGCCTGGCCTTCCATTTTTCCATCCTGAGACTTCTTAGCTCTGTGTAGCTATGTCCTCACATGTGTGACCCCTAAACTCTCCCACCCTCACTTGGAGAACTGCCTGGCAGAAGGAAAGCAGTGAGCTTGCAGAAGGAGCAGCTCTCACAAAGGCTTGTCCCAGCCAGTCTCCCTTGCTCTGGAGTCTGTTTCATCCCATCTACTTATGTTCTAACTTCTGATAAATCTCAGCCCTGTCACCCCTGTTAATTCCCAGGTGGAATGGAAGGAAAAAGATATGAAAATCCCAGTAGTTTCTTGACCCTCATTGGCTGGCCTGGATGGAAAGTTGGTCTTCAAAGACCTGCTAAGTAAATTTTACCAGGCACAAGTGCGATGCCATAGAGTAGGTGTTTATGTCCCCCTCAAATTCATATGTTGAAACCTAATCCCCAGTGTACTGTATTAGGAGAGCCTTTGGGAGGTAATTAAGTCATGATGGTGAAGCGCTTATTAGTGGGATTAGTGCCCTTGTAAAAAAAACCCAGAGAGCTTCCTCACCCCTTCTGCCAGGTGAGGACACAGCAGAAAGACAGCTCTCTGTGGACGAGTAAGTGGATTTACACCAGACAGTAAATCTCCTAGTGTCCTGGTCTTGGAATTCCCAGCCTACAAAACTGTGGGAAATCAATGTTTGTTATTTAAAAGCCACCCCTTCTAGGGCAGTTTGTTACAGCCATCTGAACTAAGACATAGTGGATGTTCTAGATCATTTCTTATATCTTGATCCTTATCAAAAGTAAGGATCAAATTAATACTTAAAATGCTAAACAGAAGTTATTTTCATAGTACAGATAAGAATGTGGTTGAAGTAGCAATGAGAATGCATGTCATGCTTGTCACTGTGAGGAAGAAGGGGGGACCTGGCGGAAGGGGTGGGGGGGTCTTGTCGACTGTACTGTCATTCTATTTTGAAAATTGTTGAAGCATGTGATCATATTATTGATACGAAGTTTTTATTTAAGATCTAATAAAGAAGCAAAGAGGGAGGAAGAGAAGAAGGAAGAAAAGAGGGAGGAAAGGAAGGGACTGGCAGCTATTACATGCAGAAATTAAACACCCCTAATGTTGAAAACAGAAAGAAAAGAAGAGGCCTTTATACATATTGCTAAAATTACTTTCTGTATCAAATTCTCATTTCTGCATCTAACTAGAGTATAAACTTTAAATTACAACAGATAATCTGTTATAAATGAACTGACAATCAGAGATAGAAACTAAAAACAATTAGTTATTCCTGTTCAGAGCAAAAGGGCCAAGTCCACATTGTAAATATATCTACTTATAAACAGTTTTCTGCAGAATTGTTTGCCAATAATTGTAAGTTACACATACACTCAAATCTACTTGAATTGTAGTATTAACCTTCATTGCCTAGTATAGGGACTATTATTTCAGGCAATATTCTTAAATCTAACCCTTTCCTTTAGAAGTAATTCTTGTGTTTGTTCATATCAAAGAAGTCAAAAATTCAGTATGCAACTTCAACTGTAAACCCACCTCTGAGCCAATATAAACATTGCAGCAACTCAGAAGCTGCCTGAAACTCCAGAGACCAGCAGAAGCCTCTTCAACATTTTTTCGAGTCATGCAATAACTCCCCAACCTAATTCTTTTCCTCTTTCTCTCCTTGCAAAACAGAGAGGGGCTAACTTTTGTAAAAGACTTCAAATAATAAAAATACCTTAGTAGACAGTTTGTGTTCAATGACACTAATATAATGTATGACTGCCTTTACAAATCAAAGAAATGTGCAGTGTAAATTTGTTTTTATTCCAAATACACTCTTAGAGATATGCTGGTAAATCTAAAAAAGACTCATCAGAAAGAGAGTGGAAAGCAAATTCCTGTGTTTGCCAACTTCTGTGGTTTAAGTATTTTTAAGTATTACCACCACGACTAATATTTCAAACTATCAACTCACTCGGCTCTACTCACAGGTGAATCTCTACACTCTTCACCATTTCTTGTCCCTTCTCAGCTTGGTGCTCACAACCATCACTTCAGCTCAGCCATCAGTGCTTCTCAATGAATACTGCCACCACGCCACCCCAAATTCAGTCCCTGAATTCTCCATCCATCCTCAGTAATGCAGCCAGAAGAAGCTTTCTAAAATGCAAACGTTTTGAATCAGTGTGCTTCATTTTGTTCAAACAAAGCCTAAAGCCCTGCCGAGGCCTCAGATGGTCCTTTTTGATTCGACCCTTACCTGTATTTCACCTAGTCGCACTGATTGGTTTAAAGATCCTTTCAGGTTTCCTTCAAATCTCTGCATTTGTGTAGCTTTGGTTTCTCTCATTGCTAGTGCCTTTGTCATAGTTACTTCATATCCCCAAATACCTTTCCTTCCCCTCATCATGGGGAGTTCAGTCATGTGCTCTTGGACCCTCCCTTCAGGTTTCCCCAAAACACTACCCCTTGAACACACTTGAGTGACTGTGCCCAAAATCCTGTATTTGAGCAAGTATTTATTGACATGTTTACCTCTTCAATAAACCACGAGCTTCTCGGGGAAAAAGGCCATGTTTATTTTTCAACTGCAATAGAACATAGTTGAAATACTGATATCATGTCCATAAACTCCAGATATTTTCAATTTTGAGAGTTTATCTCTTTATTGTGTTGTCTGACAGAATAAGGTAGCAGGATTAAGTACAAAATAAACACTTTAGAATACTTCAAATTTTGCTGTTTTGCATTAACTTATTCCTTTCTTGGCAATTCCTTTAGGAAATAAAAAGTGCCTGAGAGCACACATTAGATTTGTAGATGACCATAAGCTAAGAACAACAGAAATCCTCCTGGGGCTTATGCTTAGAATTCAAAACCACCTTAATAAAGTGGAGTCATCAGAAACAAAGTTTGGCAGGGACAAATTTAGGGATAAAAAAGGAATTATACAAATAGAGGAAGGAAAAAGAGGTATCACAATAAGATATGTATGTATAATGGCATAGCATTTTTCAAAGTAAGCAAAATACAGCATTGCATAAACAAGAATAGGGCTCTAATAATCAGTAATGTTTTGATTAGTTCAACAAACATTTCATTACAGCCTACCTATGCAAAGCACTAGCTGGATACCGATCATGCTTTGAGAAGATATTGAGGAAAACTATGTCCGTTTAACATAATTTTTTATTAAGGTATGATTGATATACACTCTTATGAAGGTTTCAAAAGAAAAACAATGTAGTAATTACATTCACCCTTATTATCAATTCCCCCTAATACCCCATTGCAGTCACTGTCCATCAAGGTAGTAAGATGCACAGAGTCCCTATTTCTCTTCTCTGAGCTACACTAACTTCCCCGTGACCCCACACACACCATGTGCATCGATCATGATACCCCACAAACCCCTTCTCCCTTCCTCCCCACCCACCCTTCCCCACCTCTCCCCTTTGGTAAACACTAGTCCCTTCTTGGAGTCTGTGAGTCTGCTGCTATTTCTTTTCCTTCATTTTACCTTTGTTGTTATACTCCACAAATGAGGGAAATCATTTGATATTTGTCTTTCTCCGCCTGAGAGCATAATACCCTGTAGCTCCATCCATGTTGTTGCAAATGGTAGGATTTGTTTCTTTCTTAGGGCTGAATAGTATTCCATTGTGTATATGTACCACCTCTTCTTTATCCATTCATTTACTGATGGACACTTAGGTTGCTTCCATTTCTTGGCTATTGTAAATAGTGCTGCAATAAACATAGGGGTGATATGTCTTTTTGAATCTGAGAACTTGTTTTCTTTGGGTAAATTCCTAGGAATGGAATACCCAGGTCAAACAGTATTTCTATTTTTTAGTTTTTTGAGGAACCTCCATATTGCTTTCCACAATGGTTGAACTAGTTTACATTCCCACCAGCAGTGTAGAAGGGTTCCCCTTTCTCCACATCCTTGCCCATATTTGTTGTTCCTAGTCTTTTTTATGTTGGCCATCCTAACTGGTGTGAGGTGATATCTCAGTGTGATTTTAATTTGCATTTCCCTGATAATTAGCAATGTGGAGCATCTTTTCATGTGCCTGTTGGCCATCTGAATTTCTTCTTTGGAGAAGTGTCTCTTCAAATCCTCTGCCCATTTTTTAATAGGGTTATTTGCTTTTTGGGTGTTGTGGTGTGTGAGTTCTTTATATATTTTGGATATTAACCCCTTGTCAGATATGTTATTTACAAATATATTCTCCCATACTGTAGGATGCCTTTTTGTTCTGCTGATGGTGTCCTTTGCTATACAGAAGTTTTATTGCGATGTAGTCCCATTTATTCATTTTTGATTTTGTTTCCCTTGCCCAAGGAGATACATTCAGGAAAAAGTTGCTCATGTTTATATTCAAGAGATTTTTCCCTATGTTTTCTTCTAAGAGTTTTATGGTTTCATGACTCATATTCAGGTCTTTGATCCATTTTGAGTTTACTTTGTCTGTGGGGTTAGACAATGATCCAGTTTCATTCTCTTGCATGTAGCTGTCCGGTTTTGCCAACACCAGTTGTTGAAGAAGCTGTGATTTCTCCATTGTATGCTCATGGCTCTTTTGTCAATTATTAATTGACCATATATGTTTGGGTTTATATATCTGAGCTCTTTAGTCTGTTCCATTGGTCTATGGGTCTGTTCTTGTGCCAGTACCAAATCGTCTTGGCTTTGTACTGTGGCTTTGTAGTAGAGCTGGAAGTTGGGAAGTGTAATCCCCCCCACATTATTCTTCCTTCTCTGGATTGCTTTGGCTATTTGGGGCCTTTTGTGGTTCCATATGAATTTTAGAACTATTTGCTCTAATTCATTGAAGAATGCTGTTGGTATTTTGATGGGGATTGCATTGGATCTGTAGATTGCTTTAGGCAGGATGGCCATTTTGACTATATTAATTCTTGCTATCCATTAGCACTGGATGTGTTTCCATTTATTGGTATCTTCTTTAATTTCTCTCATGAGTGTCTTGTAGTTTTCAGAGTATAATTCTTCCACTTCCTTGGTTAGGTTTATTCCTAGGTATTTTATTCATTTTGATGCAATTGTGTAAGGAATTGTTTTCCTGATTTTCTTTCTGCTAGTTCATCGTTACTATATAGGAATGCAACAGATTTCTGTGTATTAATTGTGTATCTTGAAACTTTGCTGAATTCAGATATTAGGTCTAGTAGTTTTTGAGTGGATTCTTTAGGGTTTTTTATGTACAGTATCATGTCATCTGCAAACAGTGATAGTTTAACTTCTTCCTTGCCACTATGGATGACTTTTATTTCTTTGTGTTGTCTGATGGCCATGGCTAGGACCTCCAGAATTATACTGAATAAAAGTGGGGAGAGTGGGCATCCTTTTCTTGTTCCCAATATTAAAGGAAAAACTTTCAGCTTCTTGCTGTTAAGTATAATATTGGCTGTGGGTTTGTCATATACAGCCTTTATTATGTTGAGGTACTTGCCCTCTATACCCATTTTGTTGAGAGTTTTTATCATGAACAGATGTTGAGTTTTGTCGAATGCTTTTTCAGCATCTGTGGAGATGATCATGTGGTTTTTGTCCTTCTTTTGGTTGATGTGGTGGGTGATGTTGATGGGTTTTCAAATGTTGTACCATCCTTGCATCCCTGCAATAAATCCTACTCGATCATGATGGATGATCTTTCTGATGTATTTTTGAATTTGTTTTGCTAATATTTTGTTAAGTATTTTTGCTTCTATGTTCATCAGGGATATTGGTCTGTAATTTTCTCTTTTTGTGGTGTCTTTGCCTGGTTTTGGTATCAGAGTGATGCTGGCCTCATAGAATAAGTTTGGGGGTATTCCCTCCTCTTCTATTTTTTTGGAAAACTTTAAGGAAGATTGGTATTAGGTCTTTACTAAATGTTTGATAAAATTCAGCAGTGAAACCATCTGGTTCAGAACTTTGTTCTTAGGTAGTTTTTGATTACCAATTCTATTTTGCTTCTGGTAATTGGTCTATTCAGATTTTCTGTTTCTTCCTGGGTCAGCCTTGGAAAGTTGTATTTATTTAATATAATTTTAAGAGCACACAACAATCCTTTAAGAAATAGATGATGAAAATGAAATGGTAATAAGTCATATAATTAGTACTGGTCAGATGGTCACTTCATTTTTTAGTCTTTTGGACTCAGTAACTTTAAAAGAAACAAAGAATTTTAAGAAGTTCAAAAGAAGTCACAGGGAATCCATACCATTGTTTTAAAGTTAAAACAATTATCTTATAAAAATGTAATTTTGTCAACTGTACTGTTTACCTAGAGAAAGGAATGATGAGAGCTGGTTCTAAAAGATCCACAGTCCTTTGTCTGAAACCCTTAGTACCAATGTACTTCAGAATTCAGAAATTTTTGGATTTTTAAAAGCTAATACTTTCTTATTTAATATAATACATAAACCAACTGTATCCTACAAACCCATCCAGCAGGGTCTGCAACAGGACTCCAAATCAAACACATTAGCATTTCTGCAGTCAGGTCTAAGAAATATTCTCATCCAGTGTAACGAAAAAAGACTACAAGTGGCTTGTATCAGTTCAGGCCAGGTCAGATCTTTTCATCAAATGAGTTGCCAATAAAATTTAGGTTTTCAAAGCCTTTTGGATTTTGTACTTGTCTTTGTCTTGTTGATTATATATGAGAGATTTGGGTTCAGGAAAAGTTTTGTGTTGAAACCTTTAAGAAGGCTTTTTTTTTTGGCAATCTCTTTTTGTCTTCTACATTTTTGTTTCTTTTCTTGAAATGCCAACCTGAGGCCAATGTGTAGTCAAAAATGTCAAAGGAGACTCCCTTCACTTCTCAGATATAGTCCAACTAGACTTTTAGCAACTCAAGCAAGAAAAATGTTTATCTTATTGGCACATTAAGATAAAGTGGTTCCAAGAGTTTGGAGTCAAAAAATATCTGCAAAAATAATTCTGAAACTTCAAGCTATGTAACAAAACTTTGGATAATGTTTGATTTTACCTAATTCAAAAAATATATTCCCTTTTATGAAACTGATAAAATCAAAATCATGACTGCAATCCATGAGATATTCTCAGTATAAGTGCTGTTAAACTGGAAAATACAGGCCAAAATCTCAAGTTTCTTCACACTGTAAGAGTTCATCTCCTGTTTTCATAAGGTATGATGCGGGACAAGAGGATCTTCTACTGGCTTACTTCCTGAGATGTCTTCTTCTAGACTTCTTCTCATTGTGTCTGCCACCATGGGAGTCCTTGATCATAACCATGTGGATGAGTGACAGTTTGATCATGGGCACATTTTACAAATCAGGCGACATACCTCTCTCCACTCAAATTTCATTGCCCAGAACTAAGGGCATAGCCTAATCCAAATGCAAGTGATCTGAGAAATGTTGTCTTCCCATGTGCCCAATAGAAATAGAAAATGGTTCAGTGATCACATAGCATTATACTGGTACAAGCTGAAAATGCAGATTCAGTTAGCTAATAGAATATGTAAGTCAAAATTAAGGCTTCAGAAATACAATATCTGATGATTCTGATTTAAAAAATAATATTTATTATACATACATTGTATCTTTGTTTTATGGTAATAAGTAAAAAAATGTAGAGTTCATATTTTATACAAAATGTCCTATGTACAGAATAAAAAAGTTCATAGAGCAAACATAGGTAAGTGGCAAAATTGTTTTTCTTTAAAAAATATCTGTAACTTTATGCTTTCGTGAAATGTTAAGTACCTATTTTTGAAATGTGACGTACATATTTTTTAACATTTAGTAATTCAAAATTTTTTGTTTTGTCATTGTTTATGAAGAGAAACTTCATACACTTGTCAGTTAATATGCTCTTTTATCTAATTTTAAAACATCTAAAAATGGTGTATTATATGGACTAAATAAAGAACATGTGAATTAAAAAAAAATAATAGTTCATGCCATTGTAATAGGAGATAGAGTATGGAAAGTGAAGATAAAAAGATTATGCCTCATTACTGCTGATAAATTGACTATAGGACACTTACATCCACAGGTAAACAGAAGTAAAAAAAACACATCATTTATTTTGCCTCTAAACTAATCATCCATCAGAACTACAACTCTTAAAAGGCATTCTCTTCTCTGGGAATATTTCAGATTGCTTTGCAAAATAGGATGAGCTTGAACAAAAGTTCATTAAGGTCCACAATCTTGTTCAAAAACAAGGCACACACTGAGTGTTTTCAGTAGTAAGTTCTGAAGGCCTATATTTCAGAATAGCCTTTTCGTCATGCTACATTAAATATATATATATAAGACATTACATATATGCATGTACTTTATATATATATATGCATATACTTTATATATATATGCATATACTTTATATATATATATATATATATATATATATATAATAGAATACTAGAATCTGCCTTAGTTTGCCAAGAATAAAAAATTATAATCTGTATGGCTCAAACAAATAAACAACAAAACCCAAAACAATAAAATTAAGATTCAATGCATGTCAAGACAATAATTTGATAGCAGGGAGTTAGCATGCAAAAAGTTAATTCTCTTACGAAAAGCCAGTTTTTCTCTGCCCTCTGCAAGGGACATCTGGGTTAGAAATTCAGAGCACTAATTGCCTGAGTAGAAACTCCTAGGACTTTAAGTGTCAGAAGGTCAAGATCTCAGCTCAGGTAACTGAAGGCTTGTTAGCATGAACTAGCAATTTGTTCTGGCACTGAAGATATTTGGTATTAAATGAAAGGATGAAAGGGAAAATAACCCCACAGAATGCTCAGTTAAAAACTGGTGCCTGCAGGTTTAGAGCAAAGCAGTCACTGAAAGTCCTTTGGGGCTGGCTTCTTTAAAACAGCTAACAATGCTTTTTGGTGACGTGCTTCATGGTAGCATCCAATTCTTTTTGGTTCGGGTTCTCTGGTAGAGACAGCATTTCACTGTTGACCTTACAAGTGCACCCAATACGCACTTTTCTAAGAGGCCCTGATAGACACGGACCATCGCTGCAGGCACAGGCAGGTGACTCCCTAAACAGAGATCTTACAGAATACCGTTCAGACATTTCTGCTGAAAATGAGAACTGGTTTACTTACCCACCTCCCCACCCTTTCTCCTCTGTTGTGCTTTTACCCCCCTTGTGGTCAAGTTCTCAACAAATGATCTCCCTTCCCAGCTTTGCCAACCCGGGGTAGGGCATGGATGTGGTACACAACAGAGTTACGTGACAGCCCCCATCCCTGGAACACGCATCTCTGTTAGAGTTGGGAAGCAGAAGGGCGGTGTTGGTGGGGAAGGTCATTTTACATCATTGAAAATCAGTGCCTTTTATAACTCAAATTTGTTTTTAAAATTTATCTCTTGACTTTATTATAAGAGTAACAAAGCTCATAAAAATTAAAGCAAATACAGAATGTAAATTCTTCTCCTGCATCCTCCCCTGACCTAAACAGTTTGATATACAGTCTTTTCCAGTATTACCTTATGCATATGTAATCATGTATATACATACATACAAGTACTGTGCACATAATTTCTGTAAATTGAGCCATAGTTTACCTAAAATAGAATGCATACATTTTAAGAGTACAATTTAATGAGTTTTAACAAATGTGTATTCCTGAATAACCATCACCTCAATGAAAATATAGGATATGTCTATTGTCTCAGAAACTGCTCTTATACTTCTCTCTAGTCAGTTCCAACAGCCCCTCCTTAGCACCCCAGAGGCAACTAATACTCAGCTTTCAAACATCATAGATTAGTTTTGCCCTTTTTTAAAGTTTATATACTTCTTGTGTGATTGCTTTTGCTCAGTAGAATGCTTTTGATTTTCTGCCTTGTTGTTACATGCATCAATTGTCTGATACACCTGAGGGTTTCTGCCCAGGGCATGTTCACTATAGATTCGATGAGACAGAAAAATGACAACATTGGGAGTAAAAACGGGCTCATACCAAGCTTTATTCTCATGGTGGCAGATCAAGCACTAGAAACACATCTGATCTGCATGCAGTAAGCCCATTTCAGTCTCTGCCTTGGCTACAGCCTCTGCCCCAGGCGCTGCCTCCACTCCAGGCTCTAGCTCTGCTCCCAGCCTCTGCTCTCTTGCTACCAGTCTCTTATCTCTTCTCTAGGCTCTGCTCTTAGCACTTGGGGAACTCTTTTATAGCAATACCAGCAGTGATGGCTTATTGCAATGGGTGTGTGAGCATGTGTCTGCATAGTATGCCAAGCATTACCTCATTGCACAAACACAATGGGTATCGTGAGGATCCTGGCCATGGAACTTCTATTTGACCTACACAATTTATTCCATGTATTGCCAAGTAGCATTCTATTTTGTATGAGTCCACAATTTTTTAAAGCTCTTCCTATTAATGGACATTTATATACATATATAATTTTCTATTCACAAAGGGGATTGTACAATATAGCTTCTTCTGTGCCTTTCTTTTCATTTTTCCATTTGGAATTATATTCTAGACATGATTCCCTATATGTCCCTATGACTTCCTTGATTTTTTCCTAAAGCTGCGTAGTCTTTCTTTACATGAATGTACTACATATCATATAATTGATCACCTATTTATAATAATACACTTTTAATACCAAAATAGTTTTGTAAGTTAAAGTTATGCTTGCAAATAGTTTCAAAAATTATCATGGTAAAAAAGTATCTAAGACATGATGCAGAATGTCTAAATCAAAATCTAAATCCTCTCTTTCTATGCAACCCCAATACTAAGATATGACCATGTTTAATTTTTTTTTTAGTAATAAACTGGTAGTTATGAGACTATTACTTTGAAGAAAAACACATATTTCAATGCTACTTTTGTCAACTTTGGAAATATCTGTTGATTGTCTCAGATGAGAAATGAGGGATTTAGTATTTTTTTCTTACCTCTTTTCCCTATCTCCACTTTGATCTTTATTTGTCTAAGTTGTTATTTTTACATTATAAACCTTTTATATTTTTCTCTACAATAATAATTAGTCTTATTCATTTGTCTAGAATTTGGTGTTATAAATGTAAGTATATTTCAAATCTATGAAGACATCATTTTACTCACACCAGAACCAAGTAGTATGAATAAAACAAAAAAGAAATCAATGTGATCTTGCATCAACAAAACTTTATTGCTTTAAGGTGAATATTCCAAGTGTTGAAAAGTGGAGTAATCCAGTTTATCTACTTTCCGTCAGTTTTTTCAAAAATTTCCACATTACAATCAACTAGAACTTGTACTTTATGTTAACTTTTCAATTTATTTTGGTATTCCTGTTTAATTTTATGGGAATATCTCCATGCCGATTATTTTTTCTTGCCAGGCACATAATGATTAAGTTAAAGTCTTTGTATTTTCAAAATGTTCATTTGTTTACATATTGAGACTTTAGAGGGAGATTTGATGTCCTCTGGTTCTCTCTCCTTCACAGGGAATCTCCATTTTTTTTTATTTCTGAATACTTTCAAGCTTTTTCCACTTTATTCATGATCTAAAATTTCCACAATCTACCTATGTTTGGGCTTCATTCATTTGTCCTGTCTGCCACTTGGTGGACTATTTCTATCTACAGATTACTTTTCCTTTTTCTTTATGTAAAATGTTATTTCTTGTCCATTTTCTTTGCTATCAGCCTCTGGATCTCCTTTAGGTAGATGGCAGAATGTCTGAATTGATTCCCCCGTGTTGTGTTAACTCTACTTCATATTTTCAGTCTCTCTGTTTTGTGTCTAAATTCTGAGTGATTTTCCCTATTTATCTTCCAAGTCCAGTTTTAATATCTGTCTACTGTTTTATTCAACTTACTGACTTTCTTTTTAAATTTTAGCAATTAGATTTTAAATGCCAATATATTTCTTGTTAGATGATTATACTTTTTACAAAAAGGTGTTACAATATTAAAAGTTATGTAGGACTATGTTTTGGGCACATTTTAAACAGTTCATATGTACTAACCCACTTATGCTCACCATAACCCTGAGAAACTTTCTATTATTAACACCATTTCATAGATTAGGAAACAGATACACAAGGTTAAATGTCTTGCCCAAGGTCATGGCTAGCTTCCGTTGCCCACGCTATTAGTTAAATTTTGCTTACTGTTATTAGTAAAACTTGGTTTACTGTTGTAGTATCTTCACAGATCTTTCGGAATGTACTAATTCACTTATTTTAGTAAGGTGGTTTTGTTTTTGTTTTTGTTTTTGTTTAGTTATCTCAATTAACTCTTTTCCATCAAGGCTTCCTTCACTCCTTTTATATTATATTAACTTTTCTTTAATGTGTTTATTAGGTTGAATGCATTAATATGAATACAACAATGACTGAGCCTAAAATAAAAGGCAGGATGATGACTGTGGCTTCTGTATGGTTGGCCCCTATTTCCCTCCCATCTTATCTCCTCTCTTTGACCTACTGGCATTCATTTTTCTTTTTGATTCTTCTAAACCCTTGCCTGCTAACATGAAGGTTGTGTTTATTGTTCTTTCTGCCAGGAATCCTCTTTTGCCAATTCTTTGCTTGGCTAGCTTTTTATCATACTTCAATTTTCTGCTTGAATGTCAGCTCCTCAGAAAAGATCCCCCAACCTTCTAATGGAAAGGGAATCCATCTATCTCAACACCCTGTGTCTCTGATAGTATTTATCACAATCCATGATAAACATGCCAACTTCTTAGTTTACTTGCTTATATTTATCTCCTGATCTAGAAAGTTCTGGAAGGAACTTCATGTGTCTTAATCACCATTCACTATCCCATGCAATGAGCAACATCCCTGGGTTAGAGCAGGCAGTCTTGATTTGAACTTAAGTTGAATTGATATAGTCATCCATGCGCAAATGACTAGTGTTCCTACCTAACTGATTAAAACATAACAACCAACTCTCATGCTGATTTGAATAGATAAGGAGAACAAGTGCAGGAGAAGGATGGCAGCAGAATTTTACACTTTACTGAGACCCCATTTTACATTTTAAAAAATCCACAATTATAAGATCTTATCTGTAAAATCAAGCTTTATGTTTTAAGATGAAAATATCTTGCTGCAGATGCATACTCACTGAGTATAAGCTCTATTTTTTCTTTCCATTTTCTCCATGTACAGTTGTGTTTTAACAAGGACAGTATCCTACACTAGCAGCCTTTGGAATATATAACATTGATCAAGGGTAAGGATTAAATAGGTGAAATTTACAAGGATTTCAAGGCACATACGTTTGTTCATATGAAAACAGATCAACTTAAAGTCTCACAGTGTAGTATTACTAATGGCCCTCAGTAGGACAACCTTCTAAAAAGTACAATTTTGATTAGAATGCAAACTACTTTTCTGTAGGTAATAGAGAGGGGACTGACTTATCTGAGAATATAGGAGAGGAAATGTGGGGAGACAATGGCAGAGAAAGCAGCTGTTAAGTGAAGTGTCAAAGTGAGAAATACAAGTCTTTAGAAAAATTCTTTTTAATACACTTTAATATTGCAATAATAATAATACACACAAACATACATATAAATATTGCAAAAAGAGTATTCAAAGACATAGTTTGAAGCCATAGCTATTTTTAAGGTCAATTTTGTTGAGGGTAAGAGATAAGCCAAATAGTTTAATATCTAATAAAGCCAATTACTTCATATATTCTAAGCTAAAATAACTTCATAATGATATGGCAATATCTTCAGTAACTACTCACAGACATCAAGCAATTAAATAAGACTCCAAGCCTTCTCTTTTACATAGTCACTAATTAGTTCCTGAGATAATTTTTTGTTTTTCCAAATTTCTATAATTTAATTTCTCATCCTAATGAATGATGTCAAGTATAGAGCTGATGTCATTTAAAAAAATATTACCCAGATACTGTCTATTTAAAGGTTAATTAGAAAGCTCACTTCAACCAAAGCAGTCATGTGAGAGCTCAGGGGGCTAATTGAATAGTTGTAGGTTGAACAGTAAATGCCTCCCCAACCTCCTCTAGCGCCCTTTCTTGCCTGGCTCAAGGAATACAGGTAGCTAAGTTTATTACTAACACACACACACACACACACACACACACACAGAGCAGCTCAAGGAATATAGGTAGCTAAGCTTATTACTAACACACACACACACACACACAGCAGCTGCAGCACATCACTGGAAGAGATGACTTCAAGGATAAAGACAAAAAAACAACAGATTTGCATATTATCTAAAGAGAACAAAGTATAGAAGAGAAAGTCAAGAGGAGAGAAACACTTAAGGAACTGAGAGAAAAAAAAAAAATTCAGAAAAGAAAAAAGGAAGGAATGGAGGGAGGGTGGAAGGAAAGAAGGGTGGAAGAAGAAACAGAGAAAGAATGAGCAAGCCAGAGAGGCAGTGAAGCACCAGGGAAGGAAAGCATGTTGCCACGTAAGCCAAGAAAACATGACACTGTCCAGTGTCAAACACTAAGAGGTGAAGCCAAATGAGAATGGAAGCATACACATGTTTGTGTTTTGTTTTGTTTTGCTTTGCAAACTTTTCAAGAGCATTTTCATCAGAATAGTGTGAAGAAAACTAGATTATGGAGGAAGAGAGAGTGGGGAAATGAGAATAATCAGGGAAGTAATGTAGGCAGTTAATTCAACTTGTTTAGGACGAGATAGATTTGGGGGAGGGGCGCTGAAGGTTAGAAGGGGTGGAGCGTTGGACTGGGTAAGGTTTGATTGGCTGGTTGTTTACTTGCTTTTACAATTTTGTGTTTAAGGAAGAGGCTTGTGACCATCTACGTCCTCACTGAAAAAAACAAGGAGAAAAGCTGACCAAAGGAAAGAGAGATTGGGTAATTAAAGAACCAGAGCCCAGGTGGAAATTAGAGTCCATGCTGCAAGAAGAGAAACCCTCTTCTAATTGCACAGGATGGGAAGAGAAATGGGAGAGTTACGGTCTCAGGTATGTTTGTTGACTTGGTAGCAGAAGACAAAGGAGATCCTTCCCCAAATTTGTTTTTTCTGTGAAGTGGTGAGGTTATTTGTTGAGAATGTGGAACAGTAAGGAAGAGTCAGATGTTTCAGAACAGGCAAGATGGAGAAAAGAAACAAGAACTGAAGAAGAACTGGCAACACTGCCGATGTTTGAGTTGAGATTGGAGGCGGAGGTTATGTGTCCTTAATAAGTTTTGTCGTATGGTATTTACACAGCCCAATCAAAGTATCCTAAAAGGTGGGAAGTTTGGTAAATGTTTCACCAGAGTGGTACAACAGGATGAGAATGAGGTAAGGGGTTTGACATGTTCTTAAGAGTGGTAAAAATAAAGACCCACTGATCCAAGCCTTATAGAGAAGGAAATAAATGCAGGATAGAGCTGATAGGGAAATAATAAAAGGGTCAATCCATCAGTGGTCATAATAAGAGGGAAGAATTTACACAGTGAAAGTAAACTGAATAGAAAATAAGAATCTTAGGAAATGGCACCTCCATATACCTAGATAATCCCTGTCTCCTCCCTCACCCCCCCTCCATCTACTCCATAAACAGCTCTTGTTAGCTCCACAACTACAGTATTTCCTGATCCTGTCCACTTTTCACCTATCCTCCACTGACACTCTTATCTAATGTACAATTAGACCACTTTGGCATCCTGTGGACAGATATCCTGCCCCACTCGTCTTCCTGGTGTTCTCATAATGCTGTCTTTACATAGCAGCCAGTGACCTGCCCTCAGTTCAGTACTCCCCCAACTGCTTCCAATTACACTTTCAAAAAAAACTAAATTCTTTACTAAAGCCTCCAGCACTCTAGGTAATCTGTCCTAGCAGACCTTTTTAATGTTTGTCTCCTCCTACACTTATTACTGATAAGAAAGTCAATGAACTGAATGACCTGGATGCTGGCTGTGTCACCCATCTGGTGCTGAAGTCACAAAGAACATGACAGAAGTATGACAGAATGCAAAGCTCCCAAGAGACTTGAACTTTTAATTGTTTGATCGTTCATTTAAAAAAAAATGGTTAAATGATTACAAAATAGAAACACACTGTAGTATAAATCCTTTAAAAATATGGACCACAATTTATTCATATTTGTATCCCCAGCAGTTAGCACATTGCCTGGTAGAGCAGGCACCCAATAAATCTGGTTGGTTGAATAAATGCATGAATGTCGAAGAAGAGAGTTTTTATAGGATGGATGTATTGGAGTCAATTGTGCTTACCTGACAGGCATCTATTCTCTGTTTTTCTTTGGGAAATAACCCTGTCTTCACTTGATAAAGTCCCATTAGAACTTTCAGCCAAGGAGTTCCACCCACTCCTAGCCTGTGGCTCAGTCTAAGCCAATCAGAGTTCTTCAGGGAATTTCAATCTCAACCAGAATGATGTTGAGACGGAAAACTCTTGGAGCTGCTTCATGGCAATGGTGACCCACTAAGATTTCCCCCTAATTCCTGCTTCCAAAGTCCATGGGAAATTTTGCTGTCTTTGCTTTTTGAGAGATGGTCCTTCAACTTTTTCCTAACTATTGTGACTTGCATTATAGATTTCTAATAAATTCATTTTTTGGCATCAGTTAAGCAGAGTCCTTTTTTCTTGCTTGTAACCAAAGAACACTAACTAAAAAAACTGGAAATCTAGTACAATTCGGGGAAAGCATATTTATTTTAGTAACTATAGATTACTGCTATGTGCAAAACACAATAGCAGGTGTCAAAAAATTTCAAAATTCTTTCAGAAACTGTTTTTGTCTTCAAGTAACTTGAAGGTGTTTGGGGGAAATAAGGAAGATTATCATATAACTTTAATACAAGATAAAATGAAATTAATGCCATGTTTGCATACAGGTGCAATGCCAAGGGAAATATGGAATGGGATCTCTCCAGTTGAGGTAGTTATAGTAGAACCAGTATCTGGCCTATGCTTAGGATTTGAGTGTGCTGATTTAGGAAAGGCATCCATGGTCGGCATAAGCAGTGCACAGAGATGGTTAGTGTGCAGATCACTACAATTTGCTATAGCACAGGATTCATGGAGGAGAATAATGAACAATTGGGTTTCAAATAGTGTATTGGAGCCAAAAAGCCAGGCTGTCTTGCAGGAGGTTTCACTCCTGGGCAAGTTCACTCTGGGTTCGGTAAGACTGAATCACAACAGAACATTGTGGGTAAAAGGGTTTATACCAACCTTTATTCTCACAGTGGCAGGTAGACCACTAGCATCAGGCAAATCTTCAAACCTTCTCTGCTTCAGGCTCTGCTGTCCCTCAGCTGTGCCCCAGAGCACTGGGTGGAGCTATTTACATAGCAACACAGTCAGTAATAGCTCACTGCCAATACATGTGCAAGCCTGCGCCTGTGAGCATTACATGTGTGCCATAGGCGAGTAGTTTAGGGTCAGGTGAGGATCCTGGCCATGGTAACTTCCATTTTCCCTACACAGGCTAAGATAAGTCTGCCTTGCATTTTACAGGCAATAGAGAATCAAAAACACTATGTGTGCAGAGTTTAGAAAAGCAAGGCTTGTAAAGTCATATATGACATGCTGGAGCAAGACAAATTTATAGTGTATTGTGATAATCTAATCAAGGCATCATTAGCACCACAATGAAGAAAATTTTGAATACTTTCTATCTGTTGATGGTGAAAAGAAATGTAAGAATCAAAGAAAGTAGTGAGGCCTTTAACCGAATAAAATGCTGAAATTGATATAAAATAATCTACAGATCTGTATCACAACCCCTCATTTTTCTGCTTCCCTCTCCCGAGTCCCAGTCATTCAGCTGCAGCTGCTCACACAACATTAAATATTATCTTAAACCAACATGCCTAAATCCACTGTCTCCTTTTGTCCACTACCCCTTAAATCACCTCCCTTCTTTTTTTCCCAAGCTTAGTAGCATCTCTACCTCTTCCTGTCCTTTGACTCTCATCTCTCTCTACATCATATAACTTTAATCCAAGATAAAAGTTAGAAAAGACCCTTATTCCCTCAGGCCTGATTCACTGCAGATACTTTCTGATAAATCTTCCTGTCCCCATGTCTCCCCACTACATAACAGGACATCAATAAACTCTTCCTAAAGTTGATAGATTAATCTGGCAGGAAAACACAGCTTTCATTGCTATATAGATCTGCTGGAAACACTTCAAAAAAATATTACTCCCATGCTCAAGAAATCATAATGGATCCTACTTGCTCCAAATCTTGTTGGGTAAGAACTGCTTTTTCTATACTTGTTGATTTCTCAAGGTCCCCTGCATTATTTGCATGTGTGTATGTGGGAGAGTGTGACTGTGGGCATGTGCACTCACTAACAGCAGAGCCATAGGAGGTCAGGGATGGAAGACCTAGGCTTTCCTGGGGGGAAGGCCTATTCTCCAGTTAGACACCAGCTTTTACTTTCCAATTCTGAGGCACTATGATGGGAAAGAAGGAAACTGAAAAGGCAGGTACTGTACTGTTATCTACTAGGGTGAGCTCTGGCAGGTTCAAATCCTCTGCTTCTCTGTTCATGCATTCAGCTGTTTGGTGTGCAGAGGTTTCTACCAGTTGAATTCATCCACAGAATATCCAACTGTAATTCATATGACTCCAGAATGATAAAATCTGTGTATAGCAGATGCTTAAAAAATACTGATTCAGTCAAGTAACGGCAGGTATTTTGACACCTGAAACTCATCAAAACCCTAGAAAAGAATTAGAGTCATTCTTGTAGAAAAGAGATAGCCAAGGGTAATTTAATAAGGTTTTGGTTTATACTTAATGCATATTTAGGGAGTAATAATCTAAGAACAAGAAGAAATCTCAGTGAATAGTTTCAGTTAAATACTTATTTAAAAACATTTTACAAATGTTGTATAATCACTTTCATGCATGTCTAAGGCAGCAAGGTCTTTGATGGTAATGCTCAGGTGCGGTCCTGTCTGATGTCAGGCTAAGAGACAGGACAGAAAGAGAGTGATAGGTCTCTTAGCTCAAAGCCAGATCCCTGTCTTCTTGCTGCAATTCTGTGTACTCAGGACAGAGTTAAGATGAAATGGTAATGTCCCCAAATTTAACCAGTTCAGAATGAACACAAATTGATGGGTATTTCATATTAGCACCGTTTGCAATAGGCATAAGAGAACAGGATGACAAATGTGTTCATTATAAAATAAAGAAGTTATCTGAATACATGAATTTCATAATTAAGACACTTTGAAGTATTCTTTTTAAAATTTAGTATAAGCAATCAATTTATAGACTCTTTTTTACAAAGCCTTGCAATAGATTTTCAGTAAACTCAGGTTTGAGCCTATGGTTCATTACTCAAATGTTTCCATGTTGGAAGTTTCTGACTTCATTGTTATTAAAAGCTTGGCATTGTTTCAAACATCTGGGCTATCTTAAAATGAAAATAAAGCTGCAATGGAACTTGTGACCAAAGCCACTTTGTAAATAAAAAATACATAGCAGGTTTTCCACTAGAGCATCTGACTGTTATTTTTTCATCCTGCTCTTAGAGCCTTGCTCTTTTCTTATCTAATCACCAAAGCATAATTCATCAAATTGCAAGGATGGACTTCATTGCAGTCGTATTTCCTCCTGAGAAAAGAGAAACTGTTCACAGTGGCTGTGATAAAGGTTATCTACAGGGGTTTTGCACATACATCTTTGTTTTGTGATAATAAAACTGCTATCTGTCCCTTCTTTAGTCAAAATTTCTTTAGACTAATAATAATTTATTTATTCACTCAGCAAGTATTTACTGAATATCTACTACATGCCAGCACCACTGATACTCAGTGAGTAGCATAAATGTGTCCTAGACCTCAAAATTATATGCAGCATATATAATTAAAATACTTGACAAAATAATGAACAAAAATGTTAATTTATTCTAATGAACACATACATATTCATAAGAATTCATATATATACATATACATATACATCATATACACACACACACACATTTATATGGCTGGCTTTAGCTACTGGTGTTCTTTCTATTGCTGGGTCTCTCAACTGCTTAGGTCAAGGTAAGTACAGAAGACAAGCTTTTTGTAAATCACACAAGTTTGATACAACAGTTACATAGATTAGTTCCCCAAGGAATGGCACTTGAATTGCTCTAAAACTGTATAAAAGAAAGAAAGGACAACTTATTTACATGGTGACTTTTACATTAGAAGCTGAAGGAAAAGCAAAGGTTAAGAAGGGGGGATGTGGTGAGTTTAAGAAAATTTGAGGCCGAGTACAGCATATGCAAAAGTCCTGTGGTAAAGGGAGTGTAGTATCTTGCAGAAACTGAAAGAGGTCAATGCAGCCAGAGACAGAATGGGAATTTGGAAGAGCACCAAGGGATCTAATACTCTGGTACATTTGCTGGTTGCTAGTTTTTCTCTTCACATGACTCCAGTGTTTGGAGTCATCTGCAGCAAAGGAGAAAGTTACACAGTTCATCAGCCAGAGTTTGTAGAGTGAGTTATGCAAATGTGTCTGTTGGCTGGAATATAGGCAGGATCATAGAAAGTGGTGAATGGCACAATGATGAGGACAGTCCTCAAACCTTTCCCCTTTCCCCTGAGGTGGGGTGGAGGAGCAGGGAGTTTTAAGTTCCTTATGGAAACTGGAATTACAGCATGTCCCAATCACCACCTGCCCCAGTCACGCCACACTACACACACACACACACACACACACACACACACCAGGTCTTCCAGCATGGTGGGGTAAGAGGACCATCACACCCCAAGCTTCTGGGAAGCCAGCTGGGCCACCTACCAGCGATCCACTAGGATGCAAGGGCAAACCAAGTTCCAGGACCTGAGCGCCACCAGCAGCAGAGATCAGAGCTCTAATGACACCAGCCCTGGGAGTCAGCTCCTGGCATGTCAGTGTATATACATGAGTAAATTGGCCTTTCTGTTTGACCATGACTGAGTAAAGAATGCTAGGAATGCATGATACATATAATTGTCATTAAAGAAATTACTGGGTAATTAGTTGTTTAATATCTCACTTCTCTGCTAGAACACAAATTCCCCTAAAGGAGGGACTGTGTTTATCCTATTCATCACTGTAGGTCCAGTAGAGTGCCTAGCATGTAGTAATCACATAAAACGGTTTTATTTTTGTTGGTGAAAGAATGTGTCATTTCCTCTGATTGGGGACAGTGAAGGAAGGGTACACATGAAGGGAAAGATCAGAGACCAGGAGCTCAGGTCGGAAACCTACACCTGGCTGTCAAACAGGATCACTGAGGTAGGGACTGTATTGTGAGTATTGGGGTTGAATAAGATTGAATAGGAAGAAAGGATAGTGTGAGGCAAGAATAGAGCAAAACATAGAAACACTACCTTCAATCTAATACAATAAACAGAAGACAGAAGAAATCTAGGACAGCCTAGAGGAAAGACCCTTCTCTGGAGTGGACGGGATAAGTTACAGTGGTCTAGGAAAAGGAAAGTGTGAAGAGAGCAGAACAAAGGCTATGCACAAAGGCAAAGAGGAGGATGAAAAGGTGTGTGTGTGTGTGCGCGCGCGCGTGCGCGTGTATGCCGTAGCAACTTAACGAGAGGCAAAGGGCCAGTCAGAGGATGTAACAGGTGGCAGGACCCACAGTGTGAGCCAGATGTGTGTTTTAGAGGGATCTTAGATGGACTATCAGGATGTAATGTGGAGGCTAGATTTAAAGCAGACATGACTGACAGCAGGGAATAAGCCAGATGGTGAGAGGGCTATAGAAATAAGTGGTGGGTAGGAGAGACAGATTCAGAATTTTGAGTAGTTCTTACAGTAACCCCTTTACTGATCTGGGCAAATACTTGTTGAAAGATTGAATGAAGGAGGAAATCAGTCAATTAATTAATGCATCAATTAATTAATGGTACAACTTTATTCAAGGAGGTTACACAATTAGAACAAAAAAAATGGAATTGCTGATTGTCCTACAGATGAAAACAATTTAGACATTTTAAACAAAAGGAAAAAATTATATTTAAAGTGTCATACATGAAATATAAATTATTTTTTTCCTTTTTTTTTTAAAGCCATAGGGCAAAGTAGTTAAGGAGTATTCTTGTGACCCTACAAAAGAAGATATTCAAATGCTTGAAACTATTATTGATCAAATTTGGTTTTCTTAAACTCTTACATTTGTGAAATTTTTTATCTAATGACCATGAAGCTGCTGAATTTCATATATAGTCAGATCCCTAAAACTATATTTAATCCCAACTTCTAATTATAATGCTATTTCCTAAGAAGAATGATTGTACTGTAAATGCTGTCATGATCTACAAGGCAACTCCAAGTTCAAGACATTCTTTGAGTCTGACTGGCTTAGAATCTTAGGTGTGTTGAGTGGGTATTTTGCTTCCATTAAGATATTCACCATTACTCCCAATTTACAGCAAGAAAATTCATTCTCCTCTAAGGCCCAGAAAGAGTAAAAATATAACACAAAGTCTTGCAGTTAGTGAGTAAAGGAACCAGGACAAAAATCTACTTTGCTTTGTTCCTGTTCTAGTACCAAGCACTGCCATTGTGCTCATGACATCAGAGTTTTAAATAAAATTAAGCTAATTGAAAAATAAATAATTATCACTCTTCAGAGCTGCTGAGAAATCTGGCCTGATTTCAGACATGAAAATGTTTGTACTTTATTAATGTTACATCATACAAATGAGCATTTGTTATGCATAGCTCTTCGTAGCTTTGCTCTTTTAGAAATATTTTAAGCCTCCCTTAAAGTTATTTATTTAAGACAGATGGCATTTTCTACCCTTTCTTTTTAGCAAAAGATTGTTTGATCCAAGGAAATGAGGAGTATTCCTTTGAGGTTTAAAACTGCATTTTTTTTCCCCCCAGATAGAGACATACATCAGAGGCACTTTCAAGACTTGAAATTGCTTGGTCAAATAGCTTGTACATGGTGAATGTTTGTGAGTTGGCTGGTTTATTAGTAGACCTGTTGATTAACTGATATATAAATTGAATACATTTACAATTCTAGGTAAGATTAATGAAATGAATATGATTGGTGACCAGACATAAATAAACTGGAAATGAGCAGCCATGGAATCCGGAGTTTTGTAACTTTTACTTTTAAAAACCAAAATATTATGAGTTTAATTTGAATTCATAATGTGGAATAATGCTTGAAATGGCACCTAAGAGAAAAAGCACTAAATTAATTTATTCTTTAAATGAATATTTGTTGAATGAATGAATTATGTGATTATTTTCCAATTACAACTATATTTTTTAAATCAAATTCTAATGAGATTTAATTCAGGCTCCAAGATGAACAGTAAATACAGCAAAACATATTACAAATTGTCTATTCAGAATATTTAATTTTCATGTGGGAAAAAAACTAGCCCAGAGAGGTGAAATAATTTCTTCTATATTTATTCCTAACTAAGACTAGAACCCAGGTTATAAATATGTATTAATCAATATTAACTACAGTTAATTTTATATATCAGTTTGACTGGATCACAGTGTGTGGATATTTGGCCAAACATTATTCTGGATGTTTTGGTAAGGGTGTTGAGATTTACATCTAAATTAGTGAACTTTGAGTAAAGCAGAGTGCCCGCCATAATGTGGATGGGCTTCACCCAGTTAACTGAAGGCCTGAATAGAACAAAACACTAACATCTTCAAGAAAGAGGGAATTCTCTGAAGACCACCTTCAGAATTCACCTGCATCATGGAATCTTCAGGGTTGGATGGCAAACTGCCTTTGGTTTGAACTGCCACTCTTCCCTGCCTCCAGTCTTTCGGTCTCCCTCATCAGACTTTGGATTCTCCAAGCCTCCACAGTTTTATGAGCTGATTCCCTACGATACATCACACACACACACACACACACACACACACACACACACACACACACACACACACTTTATGGTTCTATTTCTCTGGAAATCCTTGACTAATACACTACATTTTATTTAATAAGTTTAGAAGCTATTGTTTGTATAGATTTCATTCAAGTTATCCAAATAGAATCAAAAAAAGGACAAGAGCAAAGGAAGAGAACAAATTGCTCCCTGATGTAGCAGTCAGGAAATCTGAGTTCTATCTCTTCGTAGCTGCATGAACTTGAGTAAATCTTTTAATTACTCTGCACTTTAGTTTCTTCACATATTACTCATGCATTTTCAAGATATTTTCATGCATATTATATTGCTATTATAGCAGCCCAGAAAGAAAGATTAAGAAGCTTCTATTTTTAGGTCTTGTTTTTAACAAATTTGACTTGTTTTTAACAAATTTGACTGCCTTCTAAGTTTAGGAGGCACAATCTATCATTAACATTAAATGCTCGATGACCCATTTGTATGTCTGTAACTATACTTGAAATTAAATAGTATTGGATATAGTCATGTATGAGTTGAGGGAATATTTTTCTTGAGTTTTTCATTGTAGTGATGTTTCAAGATAGTTTTATTGAAGATTATGAAGAAAAGCTTTAAATAAATGTAGTATAAAAACTATACTTAGTTTCAATATTAGAAAAGCCCAATATCAATTTCTGGTCAACTAGAATCAAGACAATCAGATTGAGTGACAGATTCATACCATATTTTTTAATATCCCTCACTCTTTGAGCAAGATATTCAATATCCTTTACAGATGACTTGTTCAAAATGTTTTTTGACAATAAGATATTAAATCTAACCTTGGAACAATGTTCTCTAAGGCCTTTTACAGCTTGAAAATTTTATGAGGCTATGCTTATCTAACTAAACTATGAAGATTTCAAATGATTAATATTAATAGCAATTCTACTCATCTTGAGTCTACAGAGGAAAAAATGTTTAAATCTAAGTCTTTATAAAAGGTATAGTAATATGTTGCTGATTTTGAAACCATGTAATGGTAATCTCAAGTATTCAGAACCTGCTAATACATTTAAAATTCCCTTTAACAGGTGAAATATTCCTAAGAAATATAAGTTTTCTCATGTATGTAGAATCGGTTTCTACTTTACATGCAATCAAGCAAGTTTGGTTATCTGATTTCCCTGTCTTGAAATAAATTAGAAGCAAAAAAAAAAATTAGGAAGGAAAGGAGTGGACTACTAAAGGAGCATATATATGCTGAGCAGTGAAATGAGATATTTTGATAATGAAAGAGGAAATTAAACACAATCCACTCAATTGTCCTCAGTCACTATTCTACAGCACAATTACCTAATTGATTTCATAATTATGACACATAAACATAAGTGGGACTATACAGTATATGTATATTTCCTTTTATAAATGTTTCCATTAAATAAAAGCAGTTTTCATTTGAAAAGCTTAACTTTTAGCTACTTCAGAAATTCAGTTTTGTGGAACCTAATTCTCCAAGCAGGCATTTACCTAAAAATTTATATTTTTATATATATTACCAAAGCCTTTGAAAATTCACCCCTTGAAAGTTTTAAAAGCCAAGGATTATGTTATGAATCAATAGAATGTTGAGTTAGGTTTTGTTCTAGTATGATGTGTTGAATTACTAAATGAAGATTATAGATTTTATACAACCACACGATCCTCCACTGTTAGGGAATGAAAGTCCTGTCATTTAGTTTTGCAGATACACCTTTGATTTTATTAATCTGGCAAATTTGGTCATTCTTACCAGTTTCAGGGGGAAGAAAACCTATAATACAAAGTAATCATTTATTAAATTACAGTGAGGAATGTGATTTCCATCTGGGACACATTCTTACTGGTCGATGAACCCATCATTCTCTTTCCATCAGGACAGGTAACACTTCATTTATACAGTGGCGATGTTGTGGTAGGTAGAGAGCCAGATGTAGCAGAGAGAAGGAGGGAGCTTTGGTCACTTGCTTACATTCTACACATTTTGTACAAGCTGTTCATGCAGAATGTGGAGTGAAAATAAGATAATGGACTGGCCCAAACCAGCTAATTCCAGCATGGAGCAGAAACTGATTCAAACTTCAATCTAAAATCCACTAACATAGTGAAAATCACACCCATCCATCATTAGCATAGTAAAAATCATACCTCCCTGCACGAGGGGTTTAATAGGGACCAAATATAGTAAAAAATCCCTCCACCCCACATGAAGGTGGAGCAAGCCTGAACTCCAAAAAAACTCCCTTGGATACCTGTCCTCTTTGACAGCCAACCCACTTAGTGTATATTCACCTCCCTTCATATAAAAAAAATGCTCCTTATTGTTCCTTTGGGGTGGCCCCCTCTAGGTCTGCCCAAGCCCCAGCTCTCAGATGTGTACTCTTGTCTTTTTCTAAATTTTATTCTCCAAATAAAGTGTTAACGCTCTGTGGCTTTTCTGCGTCTGTTCTCAAATTCCTTCTTGCAACAAGACGAAGAACCCGTCTCTGGTAACAGTTGCATGATTCCATCTTAAGTACCTGGAGCAAACCACTTTTTAAAAAGTCCATCTGAGCAGTTAGAACAGATTTTAGAAGGCCCATACACTAAGCTTCCGTAACTTTGTCATTGGATTGCTCCATGATCCTTCACTCAAATGTATGTTCTCAGACTTTGAATGGGAATTCTCATTGGAATTACCACCTGGTTCTCATTAAGCCTCAGGTGATCTAGAATTAGCAAATTAAAAGCAAAGGGAATTGCTAGAAGGAATCACAACACCAGAAGCAAGAAACCGATGACAATGGGAAAAGACACAAAAAACTACCTCCTGTTCTGATAAAAACAGACATAAGAGCTCAAAAACCAGGAGTTATTTCAGTTAACGACAAGTATCCTGACATGCCTCAAGGTTCTCTGAGGCCAAATGAAGACTCTGAAACAGGAAAAATTTATGTTTGGTATGTTTAGCTTACACACACACACACACACACACACACACACACACACACACACACACACACACACACACACACACACCTGTATAGATATAAGGATATTACATATATGTGTGAATATATACATATATATATATTTGGGTGCTTAAAATGATTCTTTTTTAATTTAGAGAGTTAACATGTTTAGTTACATCTAACTTTGAAAATCATAATTAAATACGGGACAAGTTTATTTTAATCATGTATGGCCAACTGAAATCCTTGCCTCTAATAAAAGCAGGTATGCTATCAATCTGCTAGAGCACCCTTTCCTCTGTGGCATGCCTGATAAACTCTCTCTGGTCTCAATTTTTTGGATCCATAAATCAATAAAAGCATCATCCCTTTTCATCTAAGAGACTTTTATTAGTGGTTATTGTGAGTTTACATCAACCTTAGTTCATTTTTCAGGGATGAAAGGTTATCCTCTTTCAGTCTCCAACAAGTCAGCGTCATTTATATCTTTCAAGTGAGTTAATTCCAAATTAAAATTAAAGATAGGTTACTCCTAGGACAATTTCCTGTAGACAGTTAATCTCATTCATGGTCTATACGATCAACTGCCTTTCCTTACTTCTTTACAGATTTGAAGATGCAACTTTTATGAGGGAACATGGAAAGTTTTACCCATTTAATTTACCAATATTGTAGTCAGTACATCGGCATGCATGTGATGTTTAGGACCTTCAAGGAAACTTGATCAAACTGAAGTGAAAATGGGAGTATGTGTCTATGGAAAATATTTATTAAGTATATACTTAACTAGCTACTAACATCCAATAATCCACATACTCCAGCAAGTTCAATATAAATGGATTTGTAAACTGAGAAGGATTACAAGAAATAATTCATCTCTAAAATTAAGATCTTAGTAGCACAAAGGAAGTTTTTACCAATATCTGAGAATCTTTAATTACAAATGACAAGATAAGGCCCAAATATAAAATAGTAAAGCGTATTTAAGCATTTATTTATGGAAAAAAGAATGAATGTCTATTTCCAGAAAAATTATCAAAAAAGGTGAATGCCCAGGATAAAACATAGCAACCACCCTTTTAATATATAGGTAAGCTTGCAAAAAAGTAGGAGTCAAAGGAAAACATCTCCCTTGGAGAACTGAGCCACTATCTCAGCCTCCAGTAAAAATCCCAGTGAGAGTATTGTCTTTGAAACAATGTGCTACACTGAGTAGCTGTTTTTCACTCACTATTTTCTCTCTGGTCACCCCAGGTGAGAAAGTTGTTTTGTGGGTGTTACTTACAATTTTAAATTTCATTCATTGGTCATACATAATCCTTCTGTGTTTTTTTTTTTTCTATACTATGATATCCTCAAGTCTTAAAAGGTATGGATTAGAAGGCAGGAAGTATGGAAACACACAGAAACCTGGTCTTCCTGTTACAATCCAGGCTTATGCAATAATCTAGCAACTAGGACTGTATTTTAACTAATAGGGTAAAGATTTAACAGTTACATATTTCTAGAGGAAAAAGATAAACAGCTAAAGGCAATTATTTTTAAACATTTTTTTGTATGGTTATGTCACAGAACTATTATAGTTTTGGTGTAACCTCCTTCATTTTCTTCATGAAAATGTAAGTAAAAGGACAATGAAATAGATGTCTCAGGATCCTAAAGGACTGCAGAAATCTGACAAATGTTCCTAGTCACCAGAGGGGTAAATTGGTTTCCACACAGTGTAAGTTCAAAGTTTATTTATGTATTCAGTTTCCTCAAACATCAGAAATCTCCATATGGAATTGTATTTACCAAAATATATTATTTTCTAACTCTGACAAATTGGCATTCTTGTATAAAGATAACTGTACTGACTGAAATTTTTCTTAAGGAAGGTACATGTATGTACTTCAAACTACAGGAGAGGAAAATATCAGATGTAATTAATGAGTAGCAGCACAGATGTTTGGATTTCCTGACGGATGTTAAAATTTACTAATTATGTATTAATTTAGCAAACATTTTCATCCTACTATTTGCCAGACACAGTGCCGGGCACTGAGGGAATCAAAGGTGAGGAAGGCGCTGTCAGTGCTCTCAGGGAGCTCAGAGACAATGACATAAAAAGAACAGCGTGAATCTTCACTTCAGAATAACTGTGACTAATTTTTCTCTTGGCTTTGCTCCAGTTTCCGCCAGAAGTGGGTTGCTTGGAGAAACAGCTCTACTCTATGTTTTGTATCTTAGCAGTAGCTTGGGGCAAAAAGTGCTTTTACAAAGTGTTGTGATTAAATTATTTTACAAAGTGTTGTCAGGATAACTTGTGCATTGTATTTTTAAGTCACATGAAAGTGACATATGGTAAGAGTGAAAACTTCCGCAGTGACTCCCTGATGCCGAAATAACTATTTGATTTGGTACCCAAACAGAAAAATATCCTTCATCAGTCAGTTCACTCCCAGGCTGGAGTAGTTGGAAGGAGGTCAGAATAATATCAAACCACTTATACTCTTTATGGTGCTTATATAGCCCCATCTATTTTTACTACATCCAAGTGTAGCCATAGTTTCTTACTCTCAACAGGCTGAATCCTAGCAATGCTTTTCTTGCATTCCACGGACTTCTCAAATGTCAGACCATAGAGTCCATAATGGCCCCCACCCCTTTCTGAACTCCTACAGTACTCAAGAGTCCACAAACCACCCACTCTCAAATTCCAGTAGTTGTCTTAAGTGGCTTTCTAGTCATGGTAACCTCCAAGAAAACAGGGACCATGTCTTTACAACTCCTCTGCACCTAACATGGCCCTAAGAAAAAGTTCGTTCTCATTTATGCTAATGAATTCAAATCTTCAACAGAGTTTCTATAGTCTAAAGAATAAAGAGGAACACCTTAAATCTTATCAGAAAAACAGTTCTTCCAGGTCTAACTACCCAACACAGTGCCTGACATCAGAAATTTAATGTAAATTTATTTGTTGGCTCATAGGTATACAATAAGTAACAGAATAAAGTGCTAATAAAGATGTGTGAATGAGTATGTATCTAAAATCATTCTCTGTTTTCAAGACAAATGGTAGTCTTAGTTTTCTCAGCTCAGTAAATCTATACCTGAAGAATTATAGGTAAGCATATACTATACAAAAGGAAATAATTAGAACTTCCATTTAGTTAACATGTTAATATCTTTAACACCATCACAGTTATCACGTAATGGACAATAATGTACTGAATCAATGAGCCGGTTTCTAGAGTCACACTAGAAACCAAAATCTGCTCAAGAGACTGGGGATTTTATGACATAGGAAAAATTAGTATTTTTAGTGACAAATATTAGTAATATTTATTCTCAAAAAACACAGAGATAAAAGATGGAAGTGAGGTTGAGTAGGAAAAGGGAATTCTGATTTTGTTGGAAGTCCTTCATATGCATTCAGTTTTACCAAAAAAGTGAGCAAGAGCTATATTTACAGCTACCAATGATTCACTCTTTTTTTATTTAACTTGAATCTTCTTTTTTATATTTTGACATTAACATAGTAGGACCACAGAAGATGAGCCAATGCCTCAAACAGGCACTTTAACTTTGTATTTAAATCTGTTCCAATTTCATGATCATGTTACTACAAAATGTATATTTAAAGTGTTTTCATTAATGTTTTATTTCTTGGCTTCTCTGACAGAACTTAACTGTTTTCTGAAAAAGTATATACAGCCTATTCTACCATCAGAAAAATTAAAATGTGATCATTTGTTTGACTTGCTATGTTATTAATGTGTTTTAGAGCATCAGAAAATCTTTATTTTAAGGCTTTCATATACAACTTCCTTCCTGAGAAAATATATTCTTTATAAGGATGTTGGTGTAATATGAAATAATATGAGAAGGCATAGCTCAGTGATACTCTGAAATCTAAATATTGGCCTTTTAAGAAAGATTTTGCTTAAAAAATTAAACTTAAAAAATGACTAAAATGATGATTCTTGCCCAGATGAACACCTTCCACACTGAATCACTGCCTAACTCTACCATTCAGATTCTTCAGCCTATAGATTTTCCATATCCTTTAATGAATCCAATATTAGCCAGAGGAATTTTTAAATCTGAATCAGGTCATGTCACTCTGTTGAAAACGCCAGTAGTTTTCCATCTCATCCAGAATCAAGGCGTAAGTCACTGTCATGCCCTTCCAAGACCCTGGAGTCTTGCTGCCAATGACTCCTTCCAGGCCTTACATCCTACATCCCTCCCCCTTGCCTCTGCCCCTCCACTATCTCCTTCCTTGAATCTGTCCATCCCACTCTCATCTGAGGGCCTTCATACTCATCACTACCTCTCCCTGGAATGTTCTTTGCCTGGAAATCTGCAAAGTTACTCTCTCATTTCCTCTAGGCTTCTGCTCAAATGACATCTTCCCATGAAAGTCTCCCCTGGCTACCATATTAATCAGCAACACCCCCTGCCAGCACTCTGTTCCCCCTTCCCTGCTTTATTTTTCTCCACAACACTTATATTAAGTAAGCCCATAAAGGTACCCGTCTGTTGTTTATCTTCTTTCCTCCACTAGAACTCCCCCAAAGCAGAGACTTTTGTCTATTTTGTTCACTACTGCGTCTCCAGTACCTGTACGATTGCCTAAACATAGCTGGAACTTAATAAATATTTTTTGGATGAATGAATTCATTGCTGTAAATAGAAACATTAATAATACTTATGAAGTATTGAAACTCCAACAGGGAGATGTAGCATGACATTTCTTTCTGAAGTCAATTCCCTACAAATTATATCTACACTAAGTATAACCCATTTATCTGTCATTAAAGAACTAAACCATTCTAACATAATAAAAGAGTACAAATGGAGGCCAACTTGTCATATGTCTAAATACTTAAGAGTGATTAAACAAGCTAAAATGTTAATATAGAGTATAAGCTTAATACATATGCCTCATTATGGCAAAATCTTTAGGCCAGAATTTTAGGAAATTATTTTGAAGTAATTATTCAAAAATTCAATTCTAGGCCTTTTTGTTTTTGTTTTGTTGTGTGGGTGTATTTGTGTGTGTGTGTATTTGTGAGATACTGTGTGGTTGGTTTGTTTTTGCCAAAAAAATTAACCAAATTTGAAAATATTTGAGGTGTAAACTTTTTGAAGATGTTCTGATAACCTCATCTATGAACACCAGTAGCCAGCTTGTTCCTAATGGAACCAAATTTTGAGTGACTTCCTGTTGGCCTGACAGCCTTAACTATTATTCATTGTACAAGGAAATTGAACTGGGAACTAATACCAAAAGCACTTTCAGTGTAATCCAGCAGCGTTCAATGCTCTCCTGCCAAAATAAAAACTGAAAAATGATTGACAGAAACCAATATGTAAGTGAAAAAGAATGGAAAAGAGGTTTCAATTCATGTGAGAGAGAATTATTAGTTTCTTTGGGAAATAACAAAATGTGGACATGACCAGATGCAAAAAAGGATGTAGAGATATGAATAATTCACCCAACAATGTGTTTCCAGGACAACTTACAAATAAGGCATAACAGTGTGACATGAGTTATATTTATAAATCTTGAAGGAAATGTAAAAGTAGAACTCAAGAGTATCAGCTTTAATAAGGAAGATGACAATAATAATATAATAGAAATAACTTTATAACATTTATTTTGTGCCAGGCATTGTTCTAAGTGCTTTTCATGTAGAACTCATTTAATTCTAAAAATAATCACATGAAAAAGGAACTGTTATTATACTCAACTTAAAAAGGAGGAAAATGAGCCACTTAAAAGTTCAAGTCACTTGATCCCAGTAGTGTCGTTGGGATCTGAATTCAGGCACTGTGGTTCTAGGGTTCATATTCTTAACTGCTATTACACTATATTTTGCCTTTGACCTGAACAATATAAACATAATTAAAATAGTAATCGTACCTTAGTTGTATAAAGTATTTTATGATGCGTGAAATTTCACTCTACATTCATGACCTTATTGCAGACTTACAACTTCTCTGAGTTATACAGCACCATGTTATTCCCATGTTAAATGTAAAATTTTTTAAAGGTTTTGTATTTTAGATAAGGAAAGGCAAGAAAAAAATATTCCACACGTGATGGAAAAATATAGAATATGAGGCTCTAGTAAAGTTAAGGGGTTTTGGGTCCTAATATCCTAAGGTTATCACTTGAAGAGAACACATACCTGGCTCCCAACCACAGTCAATAATTTTCAGAGCCAATCCCTTTCATTTTCAGAGTTATACCTTTATAAACTCTCAACTAGAAAATGCTTTCCAGCAAGTGTCTCACACAGGTGCACACATCCCTTCAATTTTTCAAGGGCACTTTCCTGTGAATAAAACCATTCTTGTTATGCAAAACATTTAAATTCTCAGTCTGAAGGATTCCTGAAGCAGTGTATATAGTTTATACTTTCAGCCAAAATGGAGTCAATGGAATATAGGGAAAGTCTGCTCCCAAAATAAATTCAATTTTTACCTTCTAGATTAGGCAAGCTGATTGAAGCTTTAATGAGATTTTTCAAATTGCAACAGTTCTAAATGTCACTGTTCAATTCCAATACCTGACACTGATTCCAGCCTTCCTCTTTGTCAGGCTCTGTGCTAAGCCCTTAAATATATAATCTCATTTGATCCTCAGGGCAATGTGAGATGAGAAACATTAGCTGTCCCCATTTAATAGATAAATAAACTGAGCACTTAGAGAAGTTAAATAATTTAGTACATAAGACTGAAATATCCTTTCTAATAGCCTAGCTCATCCTGTTATCTATTAGAACACTATTTGAAGTTGTTCCTATGGAGCAAAGTGGAAAGAATAAATAAAGAAGTTACAAATTCAAAGAATTTTTAAAAATGAACCATGAGCTCTTCTTATAGTAACTAGAAAGAGCATAACTATGTGGCAAATTACTTCTGTTCCTTACGCAGCTATATTTAGTTAAATCACATGGAATGGCCATTTTTAGGCGACAAATAAATACTGGTAAGTACAGATAGCTCAATATTAATAGGAGTGGATTAAGAGGATCTGAGTTGTAGGTCAAAGACTGTGATTTTAAATTCAGCTGGAGATTATAAAATTGTATTAACATAGCTAGCCCAAGATTCTGAATTGAAAAAAGTTCTTCTGGTGTGGACCTGTGTTGTCTTTGGCCTCAACATTCATTCCCCTCCTTTATGAAATAGCAAACTGAATTTGCTTTGAGAGCCCTCTTCTTACTCCATTGGGTATGGTCTGGTGGGACAGCCCATCAAGATGCTTTGCTCTCTTTCCTGGCCACAGGTGGCACATGATTCGAGCCAGACCAGTCACACATTTGAAAGCACTGGAGTTGATGCATGCCCTGACCCTCTAAAAAGCAAAAAACAAACAAACAAAAAAACTGTCTGGGTACTTCTGCTGTGTTTTCTCTAATTCCTGACCTTTTGAAGCATGGTTCTTAATCTCTCCTTCCATTGCTCAAACTCTCTCATATTCAGAACAATATTTTTCCTGATTAACTAGAATAATTAATTCTAGTTAATGCTGTTTAATTCCATTAAATTTTATTAAGTCCATTTAATTCTGTTTAATTCTGATTAACCAGAATCAATTTCTGTTGCTTGCAACCAAAAATTCTTAACAGAGCATACATTTTAGCAAGACAGCTTGTGGACAAGGGGTGAGGGATAAGAGTTAAGGTTATGGTGAAAATTAGAGCTGGGTAGAGGAGGTAAGAAGTTACTTTATGATTGTGGGTAAAATTGAAACATTTCCAGAATATCTGGCCTGGCTTTAGTATATCTGCATATCAATAGGCGTTTAGAGGTGGAAAGAAGTATGGCTTTAGTACATTTGCCTGGGCAATGGAGGGCTTATCTGCACCTGAGAGGTGAGGGTGATGGCTGGTGTTGTGGCTGGTTGACCATGCCGATGTGGTTGCTGCTTGAGCAGAGAAGAAAGACGGCCTGGGATTGCAGTTTGTGAGCAATAAACTTAATTTCTAAACTTAATTTCTCCCTTTGACTGATTTTGACTTTTAGGGCTATTTTGCCCCAGGATTTCCTTTCCCCGGACTTACAATTCATGAAAGTCAGCAGGGTTCCTGTAAACCCGTAACCTGTCATAATGGGTGCAACCTTTGGGAGGGCTGCCCCCAGAAATGATGGGAAGAAGTGGCATTTGCACCAAGGGACATGTGTCTACACTAGTGTGGTCGTGGAGGCACCACCACCGCTGCTGGCCACGCCAACCCCGGCCCGTGGCCGAGCCTAAGGCTACTGCTTCTGCCACTGCTGCTGCTCTTGCTGCCAGCCAGAGCCTGGCCACAACCATGGAAAGGAGCAGAGGTCCGGGTCACCTTGAAGCAACTGGCTGCTGTGCCATGCCTTGCTGGCTACAGAGCCCATCACTGGAACAGCTCCAACCAAGCTAATAACCTCCTACCCCATCGCGGGGTGGGTATGAGACGGGACCCAAAGGCCACGGAGTGGCGTGGCACAGACACCTCAAAAGACAATGTGGGCCCATTGCTGTGGCTTGTCTTTCACCTTTGAAGAAGTCAGCCAACCCTGGAAAGAGTACCCTGCACATTGTGCAGATCAGCAAACCACCAAGAGGGGCATAGAGCATCTCTCTGCAGCCTATGGTCGGTTGACGGTTACTGAGAGTGATCAAGGTACCCACTTTATTGGATATGTGTTGCAAGGATGGGTGCAGCAATTAGGAGTAAAATGGACATGGCACTGGACATTTCAACACATGGATTGGCAATGGCTGGCTCTTCTGGCACCTTAGGGAAAAGGCCTGGAAGCTGGTCTTCAGTGTCCTGGATGTGCCCCCGGGCTGCAGCTGCCGCTTGATGCCTGGAATGGACGAGCTTTGGACTTAATCTGCATGGGATTTTGAACCTAGCTGAATCCTCTGGCTTGAGAATTATGATTATGTTGCTGTTGTCAAGAAAACAATGTTTAAAAAGAGGCTTGACTTTGTCTAATGCTTGATAAAAGTTTTGTGAGCAATATAGCATGATTGTTAGGAATGAGTAAACAAGTGTAGAAACGTATTTTGTGCTTAGTGAGAGATGCGCTGTAAAGTACATTTACTTAATCTGCATAGGCTGAACCCTCTGGCTTGAGGATTATCAAGATTTTATTGCTGTTGCTATTGCATGTTACTAGATTGGTCGGAAGAGGGGGATCGAGTAAATTGTAAGGCGATATTTCTGGAGGGATGGATTGTGGGTAAAATTGAAACATTTCCAGAATATCTTGCCAGGCTTAAGTATATCTGCATATCAATAGGCGGTCAGAGGTGGAAAGAACTATGGCTTTGGTACATTTGCATTTTTCCTCAGGGGTGGAGAAGTTCATCTCCATATCAATGAGTAATTACCTGGGCAACAGAGGGCTTATCTGTACCTGAGAGGTGAGGGTGAAGGCCTGGTGTTGTGGCTGCTTGAGCAGAGAAGAAAGACAGCCTGGGACTGCAGTTTGTGAGCAATAAACGGGTTTTAAACTTTACTTCTCCCTTTGATTGATTTTGGTTTTTAGGGGTATTTTACCCCAGGATTTCCTTTCCCCGGACTTACAATGATACAAGCAGGATTGACATCATTTGGAGCAGACTAGTGGGAGACTTTATAGGTGGATGTTAGTTATTATCAATGTTCTGATTTTTGCTTTGGATGATGGGTTCTTGGGTGTTTATTTTATAATAAATAAATAGATAAATAAATAAATAATGACTTTACATAAACTAAGATGCAAATGTGTCAGGAAACAAGAATTATGACTATCTTAATTTTGTGTAGTTCAGCTAAAAATACTTTTTTAGAGAAGTAAAATTTTTAAATTAGAAAACCACTGAAAATAGAAACACACTTAGGCTGTTCAACTAATCTCTCCAAAGACTTATTTTAGACAAATAATTGCAGTACCTAAAGAAGAAAAACTTAAAAGGAGTTTCCTCCAAAGACTGATAACATTCTAAATTATAAAATAATTTAACAGTGGAACTTGAAAACTAAGTATTGAATTAAATTAGTTTCATTGAGTTTCCTTTCTGCTCTTCCAATTTTTCTAGAGTGTGATCCTTTAATTCAATAATGAAAGGCATTTGAGCAATCATTTCAATAGGGTCATCCCCAAAAATCTCATGATCTTTACTTTATTTAGTTACAACTATCGTGGTATCCTTACAGAAGCCTAACTTCCTATTTTAGAAAAAGAAAATGGTGGTAAGTAAATAATGTCACTGATGGAAAGAAACAATGAGGAGTGGATAATCCCAATCTGAATAGACTCCAAGTCATGATAAATGTGAAATGCAGACAAAGGGCAGATTTCTTCAGAGGCGCTAGCCAAGGTTTTGACTAAAATTCTAAGGAACAGCACTTTTTAAAATATCATATAGAATCAAACTTAAAAACTTGCATGTCTAGCAAATACACAGGTTTAATAATCACAGAATGCCTAGATCATACAAAGTTTGAATATTCAGTAGAAGAAATGAAATAATATGTAAGGATTCTAGATTTTTATACACATTCATACCCATTTCTGTGTGATTACTATACACCATTTAAATGTAAGCTGCTGTGGGTCAAACTGCAATATTTCCAGAATCTCTTGCCTGGCCTTAGTCCATCTCCTTATCAATAGTGTTTACAAGGGGTGGAGAGAAGTTGTTCTCTCCTTACCATTTCCATATCAATAGGTGTTTACAAGTGGGGAGAGGTGAGCACACACAAGAATGGGGAGAAATAGTCAGGCAAGAGCAACAGCCAGAGAAAGAGGGGAGTGGAGTCAGGCCTCCTGTGAGCAAATAAATAAGTTTCTCCCACTCTATTTTTCCCTTTGACTGATTTTGGCTTTAACAGTTTCACTGGTTTATTCACCCCAGCCTGGGAACATGCTTCTCCCTGGAGCTACATCTGGCAGTAGACAGCAGGACCTCTGAACCTGAAATCTGTCTTCTTGGGTGTGATGCTTGGGTGGGCTGCCTCTAGAGATGGTAGGGAGACACCTGGGAACCCCGCTGTGAATGGTGAGGACCCTGCTGTGATGGTGCAGGTTCACCCCCTATCTGTGGGGCTTCCATTCGGGGAGACCCTACTGGGGAATTGGCCTAGACAAGTGGGCCCCTCCCTGGAATTGAGGAAGTGTGGAGACACCAGAAGCTGTGGAATTAGCCGTCCGTGAGACAGGGGACTGTATATGGGGTCTGAGTGGCTGTGTGGCTACAGGAGTTGTGGAGTTGTTGTTTCTCAAGAATCTGAAAAGGGTTACTGAGGAGAGAGATGCACTTTGGCATTGCTTGGATGAGCTGGACAATGAGACACGGCATGCCCTTGAGAAAGAGAGACAGTTATTGAGAAGTGAGGAGGTGCTGCTAAAAGACATGTTAGCAGTTAGGGAGGAAGAAGCAGAATATAAGCTACAGGAGACTGTGGGGGAGGAGAAGAAAGGAGTGGTAGATGGTGGAGGAGATGTCATGGGAGGATAAGGGGGTGGGGGCGAGAGCGTAACTGTTGCTGAGGCACCAGCTCCTCCTGTATTAAAGGCCCACCCAGTTGAAATTAAGAAAATAAAAATGCCAACACCACCAGTTCCTCAGGGGGAGGAGCCACCCCCTCCCCAGGTTGTGGAGCACTCCATGCTCCAACCCTATATCCAGGATGAGCTGGTGGATTTGAGTATATGGTTTCAGGAGAAGCCTTTGGAACTTCTGCCTACTTGGTTTTTGCATCTTTGGAATTTGGGGGTAGAAAGCATTGTTCTGTCAGGATCCAAAATGGTAAACTGGTTTCCCTGATGACCCACTCCTATCCCTGACAGTGGTTGCAAAGTGCTTGTCACACTTCAGGGAAACATGCATTTCTGGAATGGTTAACAGCAGCCCTCAGGGCGGTTTGGCCAAATCAGGGTATTTACCATATTTCCCCACTTGCTAGAAAACATACAGAACTCTACCATATTTTATGGGAGTTGGGCATAAAAAATATCATCCATAATGTGAACCCCAGGACCCCAATGAGGATTTGTACACCACAGGAATGAGAAATCTGGTGCTTTTATTGTTTCAACTTCCCCCATCTCACTTTAAGACCCTAGTGACTACTCTTGCTTGCCCCCCACATAGGGTAACCCATAAATGAGTCTACTTGCTTGAGCAGATTTGGAGGAGGTTGAAACAATAAGAGCACAGAAGGAAGTACAGGCTATGACTGAAAGAAGAGGTGCAAAGGGCCCTG
Organism: Manis javanica; assembly: GCF_040802235.1. Lineage (NCBI taxonomy): Eukaryota > Metazoa > Chordata > Mammalia > Pholidota > Manidae > Manis > Manis javanica. The sequence continues at coordinate 148,794,205 of NC_133158.1, forward strand.
TGAAGGTCTTGAGAACCCAGATGGGCTGATTAGATAAAGTTGGGGGCAGAGAAAGAAAAATCTGATGGGCAGCACAACAGGATCTTGTTAGAACTATGGCACCAATTAAAGCCAGAGCAGTGGTTCTAGCTGCTGAGGTTCAAGACACTGAAGTCAATGTCAAAGCCCCATGTCTGGTCTGTGTCCCTGCACAGGGGACTTCCTGGGGAAAAATACTCAGACTCTGCCTGGGTCCCGATCCCCACAGGAGTATGACTGGGTGTTATAGTTTAACTGAAGGTAGGTAGGGATCAGAGGCCATATGTGGAATTAGTGATTCATTGGTCCCCTGTGTAAGATAAATTTTAGCCAAAATAAGCAGGCAAAGAGAGACAACAAAGGGCCAGGTAGTTTATTTGAGTGCAACTCTCAGGTGATGTTCCATGGCCTGGGTATTACAGGCCGGGGAAGTCACACCTGGTCAGGGAGGTGGGGGCTTATAAGGGATTAGTAGGGGGAGGAGTGGGAAAGCTATCCTAGGGGGCGTGGACAGGTATGATTGGCTAAAGGTGACATAATAGTCAACTAGAAACTTTTTTCCTTCCAAGAGGGAGGAGGCTGACATCCGGGTCTTAGTTGGCACATCGGAAGGATGGAATTCAGGAAGAGCTGTCCCCTTTCCATATAAGGCACGGACCTTGGGGTCTGGTCTGTTCTCCCCCTATGACATCTCTGTTCTGTTTGCATGTCCTCCAACCTAACACCCTGTGAATGTACAATGTGTCCTGGAGCTGGTGGAATGTTCTCTGATTTATGGCAACCCTAAGTGGTTTCCTGATACATAGAAACTATGATAGATGATATCATATGATATCATGGATATGATAGATGGCCATGGGGATAAGGCAGTTGGAGTGAAGAAAGCCCAAACCCCACTGGGGATAGGGCACTTACCCCCAAAAGAGCAAACTGTGTACATTTCTCCCCTCCCTGAATATATTTTGGGGGTGGACATCCTGCGGGGCCTGTGGTTAGAGACCACTGCAGGTCAGTTCAGACTGAGGGTACATGTGGTAAAGGCAGTTCTAAGGGGACATGCTAACACCCATCTATAGCTCTGCCTGTACCTCGGCAGGTGACAAATACTAAGCAGTATAAATTGTCTGCGGGACACAAGGAAACTGGAGAAACTCTACAGGAGTTGGAGAAGGTGGGCATCATAAAGCCCACTCATAGTCTTTTTCATTCCCCAGTTGGCCAGTGAAAAAGCTGATGGCTCCTGGCATATGACCATGGATTACAGGGAATTGAATAAAGTCACACCCCCTTTTCATGCTGCTGTACAGCAGCCCTTATGGACACCCTCAGTCATGAGCTAGGGATATATCACTATGTTGTGGACCTTGTTAATGCTTTCTTCTCTACAGACATAGCACAGGAAAGTCAGGAACAGTTTGCCTTTATGTGGGAAGGTCACCAGTAGACATTCACTGTCCTTCCACACAGATAACCTCCACAGTCCCACAATTTGTCACACACTTGTAGCCCAGGTCTTTGCCACATAGAAGAAACCACAAACGGTGCGGCTGTATCACCGTTACATCGCATTGAAGATATCATGCTCACATCTGATTCTCTTGAAGATTTAGAAGGCACAGTCCTTAGACTGCTGCAACATCTACAGGAGAAAGGATGGGCTGTGAACAGCACCAAGGTTCAGGGACCTGGTTTGTTTGTAAGTTTTTCAGGAGTTGCCCGGTCGGGTAAGACTAAAGTTATCCCATAAGCAGTCGTAAATAAGGTCCAGGTTTTCCCATCCCTACAACTGTGGCAGTATTACAAGAGTTTTGGGGACTTTTGGGCTACTGTACAGTGTTTATCCTGCACTTGGCACAAATTCTGAAGCCCTTATATTATCTGATACAAAAGGGCATCAGGTGGGACTGGTATGAAAAATGTGCAGCTCCTTTAAGTGCTGCTATGTGAGCAGTCAGAGCCATACAGACCTTGAGTGTAATGGTCTTAACAAGGCCTGTGAGCATGATGTTCATAACCAAGGATGGTAATGGATGGAGCACCTGGCAGTGGCTTGAATGGACCCACCAACCTATTGGATTCTGGTCACAACTGTGTAGAGAATCAGAGGTCTTGTAAACCTTAATAGAAAAGCAACTGGCTACTATGTACCAGGCTTTGCTGGCTACAGAGCCCATCACCAAAACAGCTCTGACCAAGGTAATAACCACCTATCCCATTGTGGTGTGGGTGAGAGACTGGACCCAAAGGCCATGGAGTGGCATGGCACAGATGCCTATACTGGCCAAATGTGGTGCAAACTTACAGAAGTATAGCATCCTTTTCACTAGCCCTTAAGTAAAGAACACCAATGCTTATTAGGGCCAGTAACTTATACAAGTGGAAAACAGGAAGAACTTGCTTTTGGTACATTTGTAACCAAGAGTCCTTAAAGGGAGGGAAAAGTCCCTGTACCTGAAAGTGCTTGGTATACAGACGGCTCCAGTCATGGGCAGCCCCTGAAGTGGAGGGCTGTGGCTTTCCATCCTAAAACTGAGACAATATGGATGGAGGATGGAGAGGGGAAGAGCATCCAGTGGGCTGAGTCATGGGCAGTATGGCTTGCGACCACCCAGGAGCCCTCCCCTATAGTTGTCTGCACTGACAGCTGGGCCGTCTATCAGGGATTGACTTTGTGGCTACAGACATGGTACCATGCCAACTGGATGGTTGGTCACCAACTCCTTTGGGGAGCAAGAGTTTTGGCAAGACCTATGGGCCTCTGGTCAGACTAAGACAGTTATCTATCATGTGACTGGCCATTTGCCTTTGGCATCCCCAGGGAATGATGAAGTAGATATATTGGCCTAGGTGTTTTGGCTAGAAGGAAAGCCTGCCTCTGATGTAACCCAGTGGTTACATCAGCATTTGTCGTATGTGGGGTAAAAGACAATGTGGGCTGAAGCCCGTCGGTTGGGTTTGACCTTTGAAGAAGTCAGCGGAGCCTGGAAGGAGTGCCTTGTGTGCTCTAAGAGGAACTTACACCAAGTCCCACAGAAACATGGGACAATAGTAAAGAGGCTTATACCCCTTGTCAGGTGGCAGATAGACTGTATTGGGCCTCTGCCCATATCAGAAGGATATCGGTATGCCATGATTTGTGTGGATACAGCTACTGGCCTGTTGGATGCTTTTCCTGTACTTCATGCAGTTCAGCAAACCACCAAAAGGGCCTAGAGCATCTCTTTGCAGCCTATGGCCGGCCACAGGTGACTGAAAGCAATCAAGGCACCCACTTTACTGGACATGCATTACAAGGATGGGTGCAGCAATTAGGAATAAAGTGGAAGTTTTATGTACCATAGAATCCTACTGGGGCATGCTTGATAGAGAGGTAAAATAGTTTGTTGAAATCTGGCCTGAAGTCAGACACCAATAGTCTACAGGGCAGGGCAGGTCGCTTATGGAGAATGCTATGGCATTTGATCAAGGAGCCTTGAGCCCTGTGGACATGCTAACACACATTGCTGCCTCTCCTATACAACTGTTTGTGCAAACTAAAGAGGAGTTACTGAAGCCAGGATAGGGTCAGCAGAGCAACATTCTGCTGCCAGCCCCAACTGCATTAAACCCTAGAGAGACTGTTGAGTGAATATGGCCTTGAACATTTCAACAAATGGACTTGATGGCTGGCCCTTCTGGCACCTTGGGAAAAAGGTATGGAAGCTGGCCTTCTGTGTATTCCTGGAGTAACAGCATAGGGGCCCCCAAAGATCACGATAGTATATCCAAACACCAGAAGGTAAGAGCATCTAATGAGGAAGTTTTGTTTCATCTTTATGGCCAGAGCATGTACCTCCTGTAGCCCTATCTACTGACCCATCTGTAACTCGCACAGGGAGCGGGGTGAAAGTCTGGTATACTAGACCAGGACGGGATCCCATTCCTGCCACTGTCCCATCACAGGACATTCTCTTGCATGCATCCTACCTAAACGACAAGATTTGCCTATGCTGGTGTCACCCTTCAGGTTATTTTCTTCTACACTTTTTGCTACTTGGATCTGCTTCCTGGCTGCAGCTACTGCTTGCTGAGAGTGCATGGAGTTCCCTACCAATTCAGCTGCTGGCCCCCTGTGGAATCAGTGAGCTATGGACTTAATCTGCATAGGACTTTAAACCAAGCTGGATTCTCCGGCTGAGGATTATCATGATTTTATTGCTCTTGTTATTGTATGTTATTAGACTGGTTGCAGTGCTCCAGTTTTCTCACACAGGGACCATTGTGGAAGATGGGAACCAAGTAGATTGTACAGTGAGAATTCTATAGGGGTGGGCTGTGGGTAAAAGTGCAGTATTTCCAGAATCTCTTGCCTGGCCTTAGTCCACCTCTATATCAATATGTGTTTACAAGGGGTGGAGAGGAGTTATTTTCTCCTTAGCCATTTCCATATCAATAGGTGTTTGCAAAGGGGGAAAGGAGAGCACGTGCAAGGTCAGGGAGAAATACCGGAGTGAGATTGGCAGCCAGAGAGAAGGAGGCGAATGAAGCCAGGCTTCCTGTGAGCAAATAAACTGGTTTCTCCTACTTTACTTTTTCCCTTGACTGATTTTTGGCTTCACTCGTTTCACTGATTTAGTCATCCCAGGCTGGGAACACACAGCCCCCCAGACTTACAGCCATACATCAAAAGTTAGATACATCAAACCTGAGAGTTAAAAAGGATGTTATGCTCTTTTAGTCTGACTCATTTCCTTATTTTAAAACAATATGTATGTGAAAACTCTCTGTGGATTCTATAGTTCTGCTTTCATTTTAAAATATGAGACGGCTGAGGTCCAAAAGAGTTAAGTGACTATGTCACATAGCTATTTAGTGACCCGCCTGAGGATGGAACTGAGATCTCCCAATAGTCTGATACTCTTCCAAAAAATGTTTATTAAACACCAACTATATATCATGGGGTCCAGACATAGTGAAGAAATACAAGATCCCCAGAAGACAGTAAGCAAACAATAACAAAAGTCAACAATTTAAATAAGAACAAATGTTACTGAAATGTTAAAAGTAGGGAAAATGATAAAGAGTAGCCTATTGAAAATGGGGATATTAAATAAGGTATTCAGGGAAAGGATCTCTGAGAATTTAGGGCTGGGAGGGAAATGCCAATGGCAAAACCATAGAGCTCTTTGCACTGTGATGTGAAATGTAAAATAACATTCCAGAGGGACCTTATTTTAATACCCTATTTCATTCTAAAAAGCAAGTTCCTCTCATATGGTTTAGTTTCTCATGAAATCTCTCCAAAAGGGAGAGATCACATATATGTACATAATCTTACAGTGTTGTAAAATGCTTTCAAACACATTATTTTATTTGATGTTTATGACAGTCCTAGATGGTAGGCAAGGTAGTTATTGGGAGAAATCCATGGTGGAATGAAATGAACACCAGTTTTGTAATTAGGGTTCAAAACTTGGTCTTACGACTTATCAACTTTAATCTTTAAGCATATAACTTAAACTCTCTGAAACTGGTTTCTTTACTGGTCAACTGAAGATAAGCGTGTCTTTTATTGTCGCGTGCCCTGTCCTTGCCGGCAAGAACAGCATGCAACAACAGCAGGATTCTTCTGCAGAAAGCTTTATTCTTCAGCTCTTTGTGAAACAAATGAGTTGGGCAGGACCCAGAGGGGAAGGAGAGGCTTGCTTATATAGTTCTCATGCTCTGACCTGGTTGGTGCGGCTCCATATGCCTTATTAGCATAACCATTTGGTGGGTCTCATTGATCCTTATGCCAAGGCGCAATTAGCATGTAGTTTAGTGGTGTGGGATGATTTGTCATTAGGAAGTTCGGGGCCTTCTGGCTGCCCTGCATTGGGCGCTATTTTCTGAGCGCGGCTGCCAACATCTCCCCCTTTTTTGTCTAACAGAAGCTCAAGGCGGAACTTGCCAGCAGAGGCGGAGACAGAGGCCTGACCTCCATCATACTTCCTGATGCCCCCTTTTTGGAGAGGGGTTCTGGGCATCTACCCCTATGCAGTCAGGCATGCCTCTCAGAGGGGTCCAAGACCTCTTGCAGTGCTTTGCCTCGCATCCTCTGGCTGGCGTTGGGACCGCTTGGTACAAAGGGTTTGGACCCTTTTTCTCAACCCTCTTGCACCATGAGCTTCTTAAAGAAAGCTGTGATTAAGCATTGAGGTACTCGGGCCTGGTGCAGTGCCACATGGGCTCAGGGTGCAAGAGCTACCTCAAGCTAAAGCCGAGCTTCCTTCTTAAGCATGTTGAGCCACACTTGGGGAGAGGCGCCAACGTCTATCGCCATTAGGGCTTGAGCAAGGATCACCTTGTCCTGCTTATGTTGGTTGCGGAGTCTGCATAACAACCAGAGTAAGAGCATGAGACCTCCAAGCAGGAACACGCCCATCCCAGCCATGCCCGCCCACTCCTTGACGTGGGAGAGAGCTCTGAGGAACCAGGAAGAGAGTCCTTCCGCTACGGAGATATCTAGACGGGTGGAGTTGATGTGGATAATTTCTCGCCGCAGCTCTTCTAGTGTCCCATCGAAGTCTTGGGACCAGTTTCCTGAAAGATACTGGGACAGGTCTCGTGACAGATTAGCTGCCCGTGTAAAATTTTTATATTGAATGCTAGTGATGCAGAGGGCACGATATTTCCGCTCACATCCCAATTGGGCCATTTGCCAGAGCACCTCTATTTGTTCCTCCACGAGATCTATGCGTTGATTGAGGATCATTATTCCTCCTTTCAGTTTGCCATCAAGTGTGGACTGTTGGTCCAGGGCAGAAGCTACTGAGGCTGCAAGGTTATTGAGCTCTGTAGCCGATTTGATGGAGGTGTCTAAAGCTATACCAGCGGCGGTGGCTGCGACCGCGGTCGCGGAGATCAGGAGCACTATGGCGGCTGTAACACCGAAATCGCGCCTTTCTCGAAACAGAGTCATGGTGTTAGGGGCGTCTACGGGAACAGGGACCCAACGGGGGATGCGGACTACCAAAGCATTGGTAAAGTTACGCGCATCCCAACACTGAGACAGAAAGCAGGTTTCATTGGAGCAGGAGTCAAAGCTACTATTGGATAAGATAAACAGAAATGGGGGGTATACGCATACTGGAGAAGGTGGAAAAAGGGAATTAGGTGACTCTGGACCTGATTTTGCTGAACACATGTAGTTCTCGTTGTTATGGGTCATGATCATGTTCCAGTGTGCGCGCATGTGGTTATTCTCGCACCAAAAGGTGATATTTTTTACACCGATTCCCCCACCCTGGAGGGCGGAAAAGGGGGAGAGGTCGGTACACGAGCCATTGACTCCACACAGCATCCATTTATGGAAGGGGTTCATGCTCAGCTGCTGACGAAACTCGCCTTCGAGCACCTTTACTGGCCACCAAGCCTCATTGGCTGGCCGTCCCTCCATATCTGGGGAGATGGTAAACTCCTGCCTCTCAGTTGCCCATGTTACTACAGTTGACTGACAGTCAGTCCAGGGCCACAGCTCTCCCTCATAGTCGCCCACACAATGGGAGGCATATTTGGGTTGACGAGGCCTGTCGGTGGAATTGTTCCTGGGAGAGTGTACAAATGTGCCATTGATCCAGAGAACCATCTGGTGGATAGTCATGTTCTTATAGGGCGGGCTCCCTTCCTTATTAGGCCCTTCAAATTTAGCTGACATAACGGGGAGGCTACTGGCCTCTAGAATTATGTCACTGAACCATCCGTATTTCCTCCGTTTCAGGGAGATACAGCCAGCTAGATTCTGAGTGGTGAAGCATAATGACCCATTAGTTACGAAGGATCGGTTTTCTCCCAGGGGAGCTACTAGGGTGTCTTTAACTAAGTAGGGCAAGTTCATACTAGCATTCGTAGTGAAAAAGCGCGGAAAAACGGCTGCATTGAAATGGACAGGCATAGGCTTAGGAAAGGCAGACAGGATTCCCCATCTCAATACTCCCTGAGTCGGGGTCTCCAGTGTCAGGAGCAGGGTCAGGAGGTATAGCGAAGTCATCTCCTTTGTTTAGGACTTTCCTCGTTAGGCGCTCCGGGATCCAGAAGGGATTTTCTTCACCCTGGGGGAAAACACACACAGCTCCCCTGGATCTGATTATGATTGGATCCGGGCCCTTCCATTGGTTAGATAACACGTCCTTCCATTTTACTAGTTCTTGTGGGTCTTTTGGCCACTGATTATGGCGATCCGCTGCTGTATGGCCTTGAGCATCCAGATTCAAAAAATTTATAGTGAAAAGTGCTAGGGCTATGGCAGTTTTTGGTGTGGGGGGTATATCTTCAATTCCCCCTTTTTGTTTAAGTAAATAGGATTTGAGCGTGCGGTTCGCGCGTTCCACAATCCCTTGACCCTGTGGGTTGTAGGGAAGGCCAGTGATATGTTTTATCCCCATGTGATGACAAAATTGAGCAAATTTTGTAGAGGTATAGGCTGGGCCATTGTCTGTTTTCAGAATCTGTGGTAACCCCCATGCGCTCCAAGCCTCAAGGCAGTGCTGGATGACATGGGAAGCTTTCTCTCCTGACAATGGGGAGGCAAAGATGACTCCTGAACAAGTATCCACGGATACATGTACATATTTCAGTTTCCCAAAAGACGAAATATGCGTCACATCCATTTGCCAAACTTGTAAAGGCCTAATACCTCTGGGGTTGATCCCAACATGAGGTGTGGGAAGGAAGCTGCAGCAATGTTGGCAGCTAAGGACAATGTTCCTAGCTTCGGCCCTGGTTATGCTAAACTGCTTGCGCAGTGTTTCGGCAGTGACATGAAATTGTGTATGGAATTTTGAAGCTGTGGTGATAGGGTCTAGCAGGGGAAAAGCTATATTTCTGGTTGCGAGGTCTGCCAGGTGGTTGCCTTGGGTCATAGGCCCGGGAAGGCCTGAATGTGCTCTGATATGAGTTATATACAAAGGAGATTGCCTATGAAGTAGTGCTGATTGTATCTGTTTGAACAAAGTGGCTACTGGGCTGGACGCTTTGATTAGCCCGGCCACTTCTAGAGATTTGACTGCATTAACTACATAACAGGAGTCAGACACAATATTTAAAGGTTCAGGAAAGATTTGTAGGACCTCTAAGACTATGCGACATTCCACTATTTGTGGAGTGTCAGGCGTGTAGCCTTTTGTCACAACTTTGCCATCATGGACATAGGCACCTGTGCCTGTCTTAGACCCGTCCGTGTAAACTGTTTTTCCATGAGGCAGCGGGGTTAGGCTAGTGACCCGAGGAAATACTAGGAGATGATTTTTGGCGAAGTTGATGAGGGGATGTTTAGGGAAATGATTATCAAAGGTTCCTGAGAAACTGTAAGCAAGTATGGCCCAATCATCGTTCATAGCACATAATACTTGTATCTGTTCTACGCTGTAAGGGGTTATAATTTTAGCTGGAGCCTCTCCGAAATGTGTCATGGAGGTTTTTACTCCTCTCAAAGCAAGTTTGGCCACGGCTGCCGGATAGTACTCTATTGTCCTAGCCTGAGAGGCTTGGGGATGGATCCAGATCAGTGGGCCGTGCTGCCATAAAACTGCTGTTGGCAGCTCCGGGGTGGGAAGCACACACAACTCAAAGGGTTCATTCGATTGCACTCTATTTAATTGTGCTGTCATCAAAGCCTGTTCTACTTTGCGAATGGCTTGTAATGCCTCAGGTGTGAGGGAGCGCGGTGACGTTAGTTGTGGGTCTCCTTCTAGGGTTTTAAATAGTGGAGTCAATTCAGTGGTGGGTATCTTTAAGTATGGGCGCAACCAATTAATATCCCCTAGGAGTTTTTGGAAGTCATTCAAATTTCGCAATTGATTATGTCTTATCTCAAGCTTTTGGGGGCAAATTACATCTGTGTAAATGGTTGCTCCTAGGAATTTGCTAACACTAGATTTTTGGACCTTCTCGCTTGCTATATTCAGTCTCCAATTTTCTAGGGATCTAGTGAGATCTATATATGCTTCTTCTATTTCCGCTGGTTGTGGGGAGCAAAGAAGGATGTCATCCATGTAATGGATGATCTTTAGCGTGGGATAGGTCTTACGAATTGGGTCTAGCGCTCGCTGAACGTACAGTTGACATATGGTGGGGCTATTTGCCATTCCTTGAGGGAGGACCTTCCACTGAAATCTGGCATCGGGTTGTTCATGGTTAATAGCTGGCAAAGTAAAAGCAAATCTTTCCCTGTCCTTGGAGCTTAGAGGTATAGAAAAGAAACAATCTTTAATATCTATTATGAGCACTTTCCATTCTTTGGGTAAGGCAGAGAGGAGTGGCAGTCCCCGTTGTACGGGTCCAAGCATTCTCATTTGAGCATTTACTGCTCTCAGATCATGAAGCAACCTCCATGATCCTGACTTTTTCCTGATTACAAATATGGGTGTGTTCCATGGGGACACAGAGGGTTCTAGGTGTCCCACTTGGAGCTGCTCTTGCACTAAGCAATGAGCTGCTTCTAATTTTTCAGAGGATAGGGGCCACTGAGGAACCCATACGGCCTCCTCTGTGAGCCAAGGTATGGGCATGGCATCTTCAATGGCCCCTATGAAAAACCCAGGCCGTGACGGTCATTCTTTACTTTGGGCAGGATGGGCTCTATGTGTCCCTGTTGGTGTTTCCCCAGCCCCTTGCCAGGGATGTATCCCATGTCCATCATCATGCCTTGGGCGGGGGTGGAGTATTCATTAATGAGTTTGAGGCCTAAGTCTCTCATGACATCCCTCCCCCATAAATTGACCGGTAGAGGGAGTACATAAGGGGTGACTGTACCCTCTTGTCCTTCAGGGGCTCGCCATTTCAATGGTTTGGCACTAATTGAAGGGCTTGACTCATATCCTAAACCTTGTAATGAATGTGAGGATTGGGTCACAGGCCACTTGGAGGGCCACCAGGTTGCAGAGATAATACTTTTATCTGCTCCAGTGTCTAGGATTCCCTCAAAGCTCTTTCCCTCTATTTGAAGAGTTAATTTTGGTCTGTCTGCTAAATCTAATACTATGAAGGCTGAATCCCAGTCAGAGGAGCCGAAGCCCCTTTCTCCCCTCTCCGTGTTAGTAGCAGGATAATTGGCGTGGAGACTAGGTAAAACTAAGAGCTGGGCTATGCGGTCTCCCGGGGATATAGGATAGATTCCTCTGGGAGCCGAACACATGATTTTTACCTGTCCTTCATAATCTTGATCTATAACTCCGGGATGAACTACCAGGCCTTTCAATGCAGCAGAAGAGCGCCCTAGGAGTAACCCAATGGTATTTGGTGGTAGGGGGCCTTTAAAGTCTGAAGGGATAGGCTGAACTCCCATCTGTGGAGTCAACACTATTCTGGTGGTGGCACGGATGTCCAATCCCGCGGAACCTGAAGTGGCTCTCCTTGGGGGGCCTGGTTGTTCCCGAATGACACTTGCGTGCTGGTTGCCCCATATATTTGCGGGCCCTGGTGACGGGGGCCCCTCTGGGCGTTTTTTGGCAGTTCTAAGGGTTTCCCTTCTATATCTTTAATAGACCGGCACTCATTGGCCCAATGCCTGCCTTTCTTACACTTAGGGCACAACCCAGGGGTCTTTTGGGTTGTTTGTTCTGAAGCTGGGCTCCTACACTCTCTCTTTATATGTCCTAATTTCCCGCATTGAAAGCATTTGATACTTCTGTTAGTGATCCTGGCTTGTTTGTGGCTCTGTAATATGGCCGCGGCTAGGCCCGCATTGGTGAGTGGCCCTCCTATTTCTCTACAGGCTTTCAACCAGGCATGTATCCCTTTTTGTTTCCAGGGTGTTATCGCCTGTCTGCATTCCTTGGTACATTGTTCAAATACTAATTGCTCTACTAGGGGCATTGCTTGTTCCTGATCTCCAAATATTCTGCCTGCGGCCTCCATCATACGAGCGACAAAGTCAGAAAATGGCTCGCTCAGCCCCTGAATAATTTTTGTCAAATTGCCTGATACTTCTCCTTTGTTGGTGAGGGCTTTCCATGCCTTGACGGCGCACGTGTTTATTTGTGCGTATACCTGTAAGGGGAAGGCAGTCTGGTTGGCTACCCACTGTCCTTGGCCCGTCAGCATATCATATGACCACGCAGGCTGTCCTTCGGCCACGTTTGCGCGTGCCTGGGTCATGCTGATATCATGCCACAATGCCTTCCATTCTATGTATTGCCCCATACTAGAAAGGCATGCCTTAGTTACATATTGCCAGTCTGCGGGTGTCATGGCTGTCTCTGTTAATCTCTCAACTTGTGCTATGGTATAGTTAGCACTGACTCCATAAGCCCGAACGGATTCTGCTAACTCCTTAACTTGTTTATGGCTCAGAGGCTGGTGAGAGCGTACGCCATTATCCTCAAATACAGGAAACATTTGTCTAATTGCCTGAAGAGTATCTGGGTGGCAAAAGGAGAGTGCGCCACTCACGTAAGGTGGCGGGGCAACGGGCGTCGGGGGACACCCTGCTTTCATTTTTTCCTTGGTCCGCTTTTCAACTTTGCTGGTTCCCTTACTTCTGCACTTTGCGGTTTTATTCTCTTCCCCTTCCTCTGCGGACGTTAATTCCTCCTCAGATTCCCTATTGGAGAGTTGGAGGTCCCTCAACTCTTTCCAGGGGTATTTACTATTTTCTCCGAGGCGATCGTCACTCGCTTCTCGGGGCTCTTTCGCTTTTGCCCTAGGCGGGCTTTCTCCCTCACTCTGAGGTTTCTTTACCTTCGTTTTTGTGGCCTTTTTTCGGCCGCGCGCGCTCTCTGTTTCCCGTTCCGTTTCTGACATGCTCTCTTGGATATCTGTCAATGCTCTCTGACCTTCTTTTATTACCTTTTCACATCTCTCATCTTGCAGACAAGCTCTAATCAGTTTCCAGAGGGGCCTGGTGCCTCCCCTCAGGCTACCCTCCTCCTCCTCTCTATCAAGATCTTTCCCCAGTTTGTCCCAGCTCGGGATTGAGAGGGACCCTGAACAAATGAACCAGGGGGCCACACGGTCTATCTCCTTCACAAAAGATCCTAAGACTTTGCTGGAGACCTTCAAGTTTCGCTCTTTGAGAGCTGTCTGCAGCGCCGTGACTAATGACGGTGCATTCCCCATGGTGCCTCCTTATTTACAGAGAACCATCAACCATCATCCTAAAAGGCAGGGGCCTCTCGGAACTTACCCCTCCGGGCTTTCTTCTGACCTGCAGTTCTGAATCCTCTCCAGATGTCTGAAGGGTCCTCCCTGTGCCGGTGATGTTCTGGTTCCCGGGTTTCGGCACCACTTGTCGCGTGCCCTGTCCTCGCCGGCAAGAACAGCATGCAACAACAGCAGGATTCTTCTGCAGAAAGCTTTATTCTTCAGCTCTTTGTGAAACAAATGAGTTGGGCAGGACCCAGAGGGGAAGGAGAGGCTTGCTTATATAGTTCTCATGCTCTGACCTGGTTGGTGCGGCTCCATATGCCTTATTAGCATAACCATTTGGTGGGTCTCATTGGTCCTTATGCCAAGGCGCAATTAGCATGTAGTTTAGTGGTGTGGGATGATTTGTCATTAGGAAGTTCGGGGCCTTCTGGCTGCCCTGCATTGGGCGCTATTTTCTGAGCGCGGCTGCCAACATTTTATAAGCTGTAATAAAAATGTAAAGATATTGTTCAAAATGGTAGTTGACTTACTGGAGGCATTTAAGAATTTTAAGTAATGGTTCTTAATAAATGCAATTTTCAGTTCAGGGGTGAAGGTTAGAGCCCTCAAAACTTTCAGTAGTATATTAAAGTCATAGCAGAAATATGTAAAGAATTCAAATATTTGGCCATTTAGAACCTTTATTCTTCCTGTTCTTCTCTTAACCACTGCCTAATCACTTATGAACTAAAGAGTCTTTATGTTAACGATCTCAATTTCTCCTAAATGTCTTGGTCCTGTTTTGTGTTTGGCTTTTTGTTGTCGGTGATGATGGTATTGGTAGTAGTATTTTTGTTATTTACTTCAGAAGCTAGTTTGTTTTTTGTTTTGCTTTATTTTTCTTTGCTTTATTTTGAGGATGTATGAAGGATATTTGAACATACAAGAAGAAAGAAAGAAAGAAGTGTGATATTAATATAGCAATGGCATTAGTTGTTTGGACTTTGTGTTAACTTAATCATAGTTTAGAGGATTTAGTCTTCATTAAACTAGGAAAATCGAACATATTATAAGTAAACTAGAATACTTACCTATGTGTGAAAGTATTCTCTCTATAATTTTCATTTAATCTTTTTAATATTCATCTGAAGAGTCCAACTACCTTTCCCATCACACTGACATCTGAGGGAAGAAAATTACTCTGTTTTTAAAGATTTAGTCAGAGCTTTGAATACCTTCAACCCAGAAATATTTCAGTTGCTCTGTGAAACTTTCCCTCAAGTGAACTCAGATTTATGCAAGAATAATCCCATAGAGACAAAAGAAATAGAGTTTTCAAAGGCATAACCACATAAAAACTCTATGTTTTGCCACACTTATCCGACACCAAGGTTTATACCCTTTATCTGCCAATTATACTAATTAAATATTGTCTGTCCTTGCTCTTGCATTAGGAGGTCAATGTTGATCCTTTGGAAGCCAAAATAGCTAGAAGAGATCAAGATGCAGTTCTAATATTACATAGTATCACACTGGGATGCTCCATAATTCTTACATTCAATTCTACTGTAATATTGTATCCATGCTACAATGTGAAACAGATTCAGAAAAGGTAAATTACCTATCCAAGTGTTAGGCAGGAGTATAGATATGAGCGGGGTAGAAAGAGAACAAGGTCAGTAAAGGCCCCTAGAAAGGACTCAGTTCACCAGTTAAAACTAGAAAGCCAGAAAAGACTCAAAGTTAATGAGTTAATCATTTAAAACTCAAAAGGTCAGGAGCAACTTGGCCTTAAATGTTTGAATATTCCCTAGATAAAGAGATGTATCTGAGCACAGCCCATGTCTTCACTGTGTCAATTAGATCATTGTAAGATTTACTCTAGCCTGCTAAAAGGCCCACCTATAAAGAGCATAATAAGGACATCCCACTTAGAGCCAAAATCGGTTAAGAAGAAAGATTCTTAACATACTCTTCAGCAAACAACAAACAATAACTCTGCCCGCCTTGGAGGCAGGGCAGACAGTCTTGACTGATATGCTCCCAAAGCAAGAAGCTGCTATCCTGGGAGGGGACCAAAACAGTAAATTTCTTGTGATAAGTTAATTTTGAAGAATTACCTAGAGGACTGATAAGAAACTTAATGTCTCATCAAAGATACTTGGGACCACTTAACAAGTCCATACCCCTAGCCCTTTGTCACATTCCTGAAAAATCCTTAAAAGGGAGAACCCCCAACTCTTTAGGGAGCTCCTCTTTCTCTGAGGTCACCTGACCTTACTCTCTAAGTAACTTTAAATAAAACTTTTATTCTGTGTCACTACTGTGTCTCTGCCCTTCAATTCTTTCTTGCGACAGGGACAAGAACCAAGGAAAATACACAACGCTCCCCCAACACAAGGCCACATAAAATGCAACAGAATCAGGATTTGATCCCCAGTGTCTCCACAGGGAATCTTTCTGCTATATAGTATCTCTCCAATTGAGAACATCCTACAGATTTCATGGCAATGTTGCATACATTAGCTCATCTCCAACCTAGACTGGATCCATTTAATTAGCAATTACGGAAACAGGAGGCCAAATGCCAAATATAATTGAGTCAGCCAACTCCTCTCATACTCACCATTTTCTGTTTATAGTGCAATTACTCTTCAATTTCATAATTTCAGAGCACAGACTCATTTATTAGAGAAAAAAAGGAGTTGGGAAGGATTTATAAACACTGACTAATTTTTCAAATATATGGCTGTAAAAGACAAATGGCTTTTCTGTTTCTTTATTACACCAGCTAATGCTTATCACTTCATATACATGTCAAACGGTAATTGATGAAACTTTGAAAGAGAAAGGGAAAGAACAGTATTTCACTTTGAAATATCTTTGAGCACTGAAAATTGAAATGAAGATAAGACAACTGGGGGTGGAGGGAAACTCACACTCTCTTCATTTCAAATCAAGAGCTTATAAAAGATACCAAGTCAAACCTCCCACCTGCTTGGCTTCTTAACTTTGATCTTAAGAAGAAAGACCAACTTACTAATGTGCTCTTTTGGTTAATTGTAACATTTTGATGATAAATGAGCATTTGTTTACTTGTTTTCATTCAATAATCTTGTGTTTGCATCATTTTCCACATAATAAACCCATCACTCAAAATAAGTTCGATGTGTATTTTTAATAAAGCTAATTAGGCAGCAGGCAGTTTGGAAGGCTTCTCTGCACAGCACATTAGCAGTTAGGTAATTTCTCCAGGGAAGAGTGGGAGGAGCTCTGGGTCTCTTAAAACTCCAAATAGATCTTTATTATCACTTTTTTCCTGAACAAAGTTAACCTCTTTAAGTGCCATTGTGAAAGAGTTAAGGTCCTCTTGAAAATGAGTGCTGATTTCACAGTAGTGAGGTCAGTATTCTAGATCCTAAACTTCTGCCCACTGCTTAGCAAATACATGTGATCATGTGTAATGGGGAACTGGCTAAAGTGCGAAGAGTTCAAGGTAAGCCCTCACACCACGGAACATGAAAAATTCAACTCAGGATCCCTACTGCCTTCAGTGCTCAGTAGAGGCAGCACACTAACTTACTGGAGAAAGGGCCAAATTTCTATGACTACTGAACACTTGTGGTATTCATTAAGTCTTCCAGGTTCTGTCATTTAATGTCAGAAGGTTATGTTACTAGTCCATTGTTTCCATTTCCCCCTTTTAAGGCCATCAGAATGCTGCAATGAAATATTGGTACTCCAATTGCCTCAGATAATTAATGTGCCTCTAACAATTGCCTCAGATAATTAATGTGCCTCTAATGTGTCTTTCCAACAGAACATGCATTAGCAGGCCTGAAGGCTCTTATTAGTGCCTTCCATCAGAGACCGAAGATTCTAGAATGCCAGAGGTTTATGGAACTAAGATAACATTCTTACAACATTCCTTTTTATATCTATATTTACATAATTTCTTTTAATATAATTGTAATTGTTCTCTAATGAGGAGCAATCAGCTGAGAAGGCTAGTCCAGAATTAGTTTGTCTGAAGATTCAGCAATTTAAATGAAAGTCACTTGTACTACTTCAGTAACATATTCTTACACCAAAAAATAACTGTCAAAATCTTAGGCAGTGATTTTCATCTAGAAATCAGCTTTTCATTTATTGTCCGCATGAAGTCAGTAAAAATTGATTGAAAACAGCTTTCTTGAAGAGGTATTGTTTCTTTTCTCCCATTCCAACTTAAGTTATTGAGTTACAAGGAAACCACAATTTTTTTATAAGTAGAAAATGTAAAGATAAATCTCAAATGAATCCAAAAAGAATTATTGGAATTAGTAAAAACTAAGATTGTACTATAATAAAAAGAAGATCTAATCATCCCTTCATCATTTATTGATCATTTAATATATGGCCCTACTTTAAATGTAATCAATACATTAGTGAATAAAATAAAAAAAATCTGAGTGAGATAAACAGTAAGAATGTTGGATAGTGATAACTGCAAAGCAAATTAAGAAAAACTAGGACAGAATATATGAATTGAGAGCGTTTGACCTACAAGTTGTAATTTTGGAAGGTCTAACCACTATAGGTCTCAAAGAGAAGGTAACATGTGAATCAAGACTTAAAAGAAGTAAGGAGGGAATCATGCTCTGTCAAGAGTTTTCCAAGAGAGGGAAAGCAAGTATAAAGTCCCCAAGTCATAAATATGTAGTAGGTTTGAAAAATATCAAAGGATTAATGTAGCTACAGCAGATTCAGCAAAAGGGAGCTCAGGAAGAGATAAAGACAAAGAGGTCATTTGGGGTGGGGAAAAAGGAAAACAAGTCAGGAAGGACATGGAAGAACTCTGGTTTTCACTCAGTGAAATGAGGAGCCATTGGAGCGTTTTGAGCAAATGAGGGACACACTCCAACATACTTTTTCAACATACAAAAAGTATCTTCTGGCTGCTGTGTTGAGAATAGATTACAGGAAGGCACGGATAAAAGCAAGGTAATCAATTGGGAGCTATTCTCCCAATCAAGGTAAGAGTTAATGATGGCCTGAACCAGAGAAGACATAAAAGACACAGTCTTCAGCAACACCCACTACAATCTTTTTGTACTTCAGGCACTTTGTTCTTCCTTTATAACAGGATTTATTTTGCTGTATTATCATATATCTTTTTGAAATATTTCTCCTTCAATAGACTATGAGTACCTCAAAGACAGGACCATATCTTATCTTTTTTGTATTGTCAGAGCTTAGCACTCTACCAAGCATATGAAGGTCCTCAATAAACGTTTCTTAAACAAGTTAAAATTAATCTCAATGAACAATGTTTGAATTTTTCATTTCATAATAATTTTTAATATGTGACTGAGGGTGTAATATTGATAAGCCAGCCAGAATTATTAAGCTGGAGCTAGCAAAAGAGGGTTTGTGTATCATCCCACTGTGACTTAAGAGAAGTAAGGAGGGAATTCATATGTTATGGTGATTTGTGGCACTTTATATCACATCTTTTCTACAAAAGGATAAGGAATTTTACATTTAAATTTGGCTATTGAAAAAAGAATATCAAACTTTTCAAAATCCTAATTGGTGAGAAAGATGACAATATTTTCAGAAGTGATTATTTAGAAGAGAAATAGTTCTTTTTAAACAAACAGATCAAATTGAGTTACATTACATTATTGGATTACACATACTACCATATATAATTATAGAACTACATGGATGCTCATGGGTGTCTCTAAGTCTAGAAGAAGCTGTATTAGCACGGATTATTGGATTTGGTTTCAGACGTGTTTCATGAGTCAAGAAGAGTATACAAATGCCAAAATCTTCCATCAAAAATAACTAAAATGATGAACTACAGAATGTTTACTAATCCTTAATCTTAACAAGAATATAAAAACGTTGATTTCCCTTTTGAATAATTTATTTTTTCTGATCACAAAACTAATATGCATTCAATATAAAAGTGGAAAAGAAACGTATTTTTAAAATCATATAATGATTTTGCCAACAAAGCCTTTTCCCTGTTAACATTTTGGCATATTTCTGATCTTTTCTCATTATAAAAATTTGTATGTTACATATTTTTTAAAATTGAAACCACACTATATATAACCTCACAGCATGTAATTTTTGGTTATTACTATATCTGACCACTTTCCCATGTCATTAAATACTCTTGGAGATATGTTTAACTGAATTTGTGTTACCATTTTTCTTGTTTTCAGTTGACTCAATATATACTGACTAACTACTATATGCTAGTTCCTTTGGGTTGCTAGACCCAATTTCAATTTGTGTGTGTGCGTGTGTGTGTGTGTGAGGGGTTTTCTCACACACAACACCAAGCGATTCTCAAACACCAGTACTGTGTCTGAGAACTCAATGCAGTTCTGACACTACCTTTCCAGAGACAGCACCAGATTCCCCAGGTTAAGGGACTCCATACTAAGATAGAGCAGGAATATGGGAAAAGGGTCATGCCATGATAAAATCTACTTAGCCCGCAAACAAAGGCCTAGCTTGTTCTTTAACTTAATCTCTATGCTGTTCTCCCTTCTTCCAGTCACCTTAATCAATTAAGTAACGTTGTAACCAGGACAGAAGACAGACCTCTGGAGTGTAAACGATCCAAACATGGACAAAGAATGCTGGTGTCCAGATCAACACAGTCACCTAAATAACCTTATTCTTAAGACAAAACTTCAAAGAAAATATTAATCAACTGCATAATCATGTCTTATATTAACCCCTACCAAAAAGACCCTGTAACTAAACCCTAAACCATTAAGCACACCTCCTCACTAAGGTTGCCTGTACTTCTGAGTGTGCACTGTCCCTTTAAATAAAACCTGCTTGGCTCTCTCCTCTCTGAGGTTGCTCAAACTCCCCCACTTTGAGTGCATACTCTGCTTTAAATAAAACTTTCTTGCTGATTAAGCCTATTGCACTTTGTCTCTAATTCTTTTTTGTGAGAAAAAAAGAACCCACTAACATCCCCCACCAGTGCTAAGTGCCTGTCACTTTGCTATTTCATGCAGCTTTCTAATCTTAAACATGGCCACACATGTTCTTCAGCAGCCTGCCTGAACATCTTTCCTTTTCTTCCTCTGTTCTTTTTTATTCTCTACTACCTGCATAGCTGCTTAAAAAAAGAGCCACTCTTCCAGGCACTACACAATGCTGACACTCTCTACTATTTTCATTTTAATGAATTCCTTTCTTACCTGCATTTGTTCCACCTGTTTGTGAATTATTTCCTGATCAGTCAAGAGCCCTGCCTCCTCCATCCCAGCAAGGTTACACCTAGCATGCAGTGAAAGACCTCCGGAGATGGGACCACCCATCTGCCCTACAGGACTGCCCTCCAAGCTCCACTCCAAACACCAGTTGCAAGCCCCAGGCTGTTGCTTGTGCTTTTGACTGGCTAACTACAGACTGCAAGTTCCCATGACCTCCCCCTTAGGTTTGATCAATTTGCTGGAGTGGATCACAGCACTCAGGAAAACACTTAATATTTACCAGTTTAGTAAAGGATACAAATTAGTAACCAGATGAAGAGATACAAAGAGCGACGTCCCAAATAAAGAAGGTTCTCTCCCTCTGGAGGTTGAGGTCTGGCACAAAGAAGTATTCTGTTAAATAAAGTATCTCTCCTGGCACACAGAAGTCTGGCACATAGAAGTATTCTAGTTTCCCAACAGAAAAGCAGGAGGCAAAAAAGAATGAGAAAGGAGTAAGCAAAATGCTCTTCTCACGGATTTTTGTGAGGGTTTCATTGCATAGTCATGATTAAGTCATTTGCCATTGGTTGATTCAGTCTCCAGACCTGTGCCCTCTCCCCTCCCAGGGCGTGGGGGCTGGGGGCTGAGAGTTCCCACCCTCTGATTACATGGTCGGTCTCCCTGGCAACCAGCCTCTACCCTTGGGTGGGGTCCAAAAGTCTCTCCATTAACATAACCAGACACCCATTTCATCTTTACGGCTCATTTCAGGACTGTAGATGAAGATCAAATATATCTGAGAAATATATATCTGGTCATCTGAATGACGAAATGCATATTTTTTATAACTCATTATATCACACTAGAGACAGACTCATGGAGTTCTTGTTCTTGCAGGAAGCTTATATTCAACATACCGTACCAGTAAAGTGTGATGAGTACCACAGGATGCTATGGAATAACAGTGGGCTCCCAACCTATTTCAGGGAGATTAGGCTGCATTGAAGCTGAGACCTGCAGGATAAGTAGAGTAAACAATGTGTGTTGAGGGATTTCTGCATTGTATTTCAGGCAAAGGAAGATGTGTGTGCAAAGGTCTATAGTCAAGAAAAACCATGTCTCATTCAAGGTATTAAAAGAAGTTTGTTGTGGCAAGAAGGAAGAGTAGAGGGATTAGGAAACTGGTGTGGAGCTTGAGGTTCCCATGATATTTCCAAATGACGACACCTGTGAGACAGTTTATATACAGGTCTAGTGTGTAATTGAGATCACTGAGCTGGAGAAATGGATTTGAGAGTCTTTAGTATGTGAATGGTGATTTTTCTATTCACCAATCCAAAATTACTTAATTACTTTAGGAATGCAAAATATGCTTATGGTTTGTGCATGATAATAATATGATGTTTTAAATAGCAAGCACAAAAGTATAATTTGAGCAACAAATATTTGCTATTTGAATATTGTAATAATTATTTGTGGTGGTGGTTATTACAGCTATAACTTGGTGAATATTAAAGAGCCTAATTTTTCTCAGATTATCACAACAGGGCAACAATTGAGAAAACTAAAAATTAAAGAAAACACTAAAAGTTACTTTCTTTTTGAGAGTATATTCTGCCTCAATTTCACTGCAGACAATAAACACAAATAAGTAAATATTAGAAGATGGCAAGTATTATAGAAAAAAAAGGAGAGGAGGATTGGGGGTTTGGGATGGGAGAGAAGAGGGTTGCAGTGTTAGGTAAGCTGCATTCAGATAGAGTTGTAGTGCTGTTGGCTGTGAGTTCAATGTTGATGAATCAACAATACATGTTAAATAAAGTATCTATAAACAAAAACACATAAAACAATGTTATGTTTTAATAGGTTGATGAAAATGTTGTGACTGGAGGAGGCTCATGGGAACCTAACCCTGTATTTCCCATAAGAGCAATGCTTTAGTATTTGCAGGGTAGGCAGGGAAGGTCTCACTGAGAGTTTCAAGCAAAGAACTCACAGAAGAGAGGGACTGAACCACAGAGATAGCAGTGTCTGTGGTTTCCAGAAGGAAGAAAGAGCAAGGAAATGAGTGAGGCTGAAGCAGAGTGAGCAGAGCAAGGGAAACACAAGAAATTAAGTCAGGTAAGATGGTGGGGCTTGGTGAGCTGCTGCCCCAGAGTCCTTGCTAAGGAGTGTCGATTTTACTCTGAGTTAAATGGGAAAACTTTCACAGGGCTTTGAACCAAGGAGTAACACATCTGATTTATAATCTCCTGTGTACAGAATATGCATAGGAAGCAAGAGTGGAACAAGAAGACCAGTTGGAAGACTACTGCAATTACCCAGTCAAAAAATGACACCATCTGGTCCATGACGGAGGTGATGGAGCTTGTCATTTACTCTGTGAAAAATAATACATCAAATAAAAATTCTCAGTATGCTAAAATGGTTACTATAGAGAATATTAATCTAGTTAATTCTCGTTATTTGTGGTTACTTATGCTCTATAAAGTCTCCATGAACACCAGAATATCCTGAATTAGCAAATACTAAAGCATTGCTCTTAGGGGAAATACAGGGTTAGGTTCCCATGAGCCTCCTCCAGTCACAACATTTTCATCAACCTATTAAAACTTAACATTGTTTTATGTGCTTTTGTTTATAGATACTTTATTTAACATATATCATTGATTCATCAACATTGAACTCACAGCCAACAGCACTACAACTCTATCTGAATGCAGCTTACCTAACACATGTATTTTATCCAGAAGGCACATCACAGCCTTTTCGCACTTAGGAACCTATACAGTACCTCAGCACTATGTCTGGAGGCACAGTGAAACAGTGAAATCAACAAAAAGCAAAAAAAAAAAAAAATTAAAAAACATGATATTTACTACACTGTGAGAAGGACACACTTGTCTACAGCATGAGAGCTAAAACAAGAAAGCACATCATCACCTGGCTTAACTTTAGCTGAGAGCATGTGCACTGGGTGACTCCAATTTTTTGCTACTCTGCCCATACCCACAAATGACCATGACTGTGAGCATTGATTGTGGGATACCAATAAATTTTAATTAATAGGTGAATTAGCAAATATGGAATCTGTAAATAATAAGGATCAACTGTATTTTTAAAAATGTATTTCTTGGTTCATAGCATGTTTTGGAAATACTTTAGAGAGTAAAAGCCTAATACCACACTATGAATCTATTCATATCCAATTATATATATTCAAATGTAATATTCATTATATTCTCATGTATAAATGTTATAAGCAATCTGACATCTCTCAGGAATAACAGTGAAGTTACTACATAAGAGTATATGATTTCACCACCCTATCCATTTGCCATGATCAGTTTTTTCTTTATCTTCCTGGGACCTTTACATATCCATGGAGTTACTAGAGATAAAATGAAAAACTAACTGATTGGATGTATAACTTTAAACCCTAGTCTTCTGTTTCTAGTAAATATTTTGCTTTGCTTAGTGTTTCTGCAAAGAATAATATCCTTTAGAAAGCTGAAATACTGTTAGAAGATGGGTAGGACTTTGAATGTGTTCATAATGTTTATGTAGTCAATAGTTGCACATCTATTAAATTGGATCTTCAATTGCCTTGAAGTAAAAAATTCTAAAAAAGCACATTCTCCAAGCTTCCTATGAAGTATGGTAATAATTTCAATATTGAAGAGGCAAAGCATCTTTGTTTTCTTAGAAAAAGGAAAGATATAATGCTTTTGTTCCTTAATCTAAATCTTGCTCATCTTTCTTTCAGAACTGCCTCTTCCACAAAGTGTTCTGACAATAGCACACAGCATTTGGATGTCGTCCACAATCCTGTTTCTACTCTTTCTATGTAACACTGCTCAAGACTTCCTCACTAATTATTTCATTCAGGTTAATCTCACACCCCTAAATAGGAGACCTCATAGTCCCACCTACCTTATCCTGTACACTAGGATTTCTTAACTTTGGCATGACTGACATTTTGGTGGGATAATTCCTTGCTGTAAGAAGCTGTCCTGCGCACTGCAGAATGTTCAGCAGATCCCTAACCTCTATTAGGTGCCAGTAGGAAATCTCCCTACCTTACAGCTACTGCCATATTGCCAAACAAAAATGATATTATCCAATGTTCCTTTGGGGACACTCCTGGTTAAGAACCACTGCTCTTTATCAGAGCCTATGGTCTGTAGTAAATTTTATTTTTTAGACAATTCAGTAAAATTTATTCAGTCAAGAATAAATATACATATGAATCAAGTTCAGATATTCAGAATCCTAATATGACATACTAGAAGGTTGCTTGTCTTTTATTGTCCAGGTTCATAAAGGAACAAAATGTTATTGCTGTTAAAAGAGAGCAAACAATACAAAAGTGATCCAAATAAATAACTTCCTAGGTAATCCTTTTTAATGCTTTGTAACAAGAATTTCTAAACCACTCTTAATTATTATACAGTAAACAAATGTGTTAGCTAATTTGTACTGTGCTTCTCTACATGCATAATATTACATAAACACCTTCATTTTTGACCCTTGACACTCAAAGTGTGATTTGGGGACCAGAGTGTTGGCAGCAGCTGGGAGCCTGTCAGAAATTTAGAATCTCAGGTTCCATCCCAGACCACTGAATCAGAATAGTCATTTTAACAAGATCCCTAGTGATTTGTATCAGTAAAGCCTGAGAAAAACTGGGTTAGATGAATCTTCTCTCCCACTACCCACTCTAAACTTAGTAAAACAAAATTTATCTTATGTCCAGATGGGTACTTTCACATGTTTATGCTAATAATCCTTTCATTTTTAATTTTTATCTATTTATTTTAAGATGACAGAAAATTAGATATATGTTTACTTGCCTATTAGATGACAAATCAATCACTTCAGCCAGTCTATAGTTAGTATTTCAATTAAAGTATCTATATATAGATAAATGTAATTCAGGGAATTCTTTGCCCTGTTTTTCAGCATTTTTTACCTTTTCAATATATTCATGTTCTGCTCCCAGATATGTTACTTTTGCACAACTTTTGCAATTTTAATTTAAAAAAATATATTTTAGACTCTGAAAAAGTAGGTATGCCAGGGCCTTCTATTGCTAAACCATTTTTATATTATGCTTAATGAGTTTAGAGTCAATAAATTTTCAAATACAATTATCGTTATAAATAAAAATAACTTCTACTTGCATAATTGCTACCTTAACTCATGATATTTTCACTCGTGATTCAGAAGTGGTAAAGGCAGTAAACATGATGTTGAAAGTTAAAGGAAAAGGAGGAGTCATAAGAGTATATTTCTTCTATTTTTTTTGTGTTTAGTATTAACATTTAAAAACACATGATGATATTCAACAGGACAGAAAAATCAGTGACAGTTAAATGAAGTTTAAAGTCCCAAACATTTCTTTCTTGCCACTGAAGTCAACCAAAGATGGCTGTGCCCACAGCTAAACATTAACTAAGAAATGGATGAGAGAAAGGTAATATGTTAACTAGACAGGTGACTTTTTCTGGATCCTTTGCAGTCACATTTTTAGAATTAAATATCCAGTTAATGAAGGACCAGACAGTCAAAAACTCAGTAGAGTTGGAAAACCTAACAACCCTGTTTCTCTGTACTCTCTTCACAAAGCCCCAGTATAAAGAATCAAAATGTGGAGGAAGTGGATGGGTTGAAATGAGAGGCACCTCTCCAGAGACAGAAGTGTGATTGTTTAATGCATAACCTGTCTTTTTATCAGCCAAAGGGAAAAAAAACGGACTCTTCCTTTGGTTACATAGGTCTTGCTCTACAAGGACAACACACAATCCATAAATCCTGGAAAAGCTAAATTCCTGTCTTAAAAAAAATGGGGGAGGAGGATTAAGGATGGCAGTGTGAGAGGTGAAACAGATGCCTTCTCCCAAAACCGCACATAATACAAAAATATAGTTAATACAACTAATCCTGAAAGAGCAACAAAAAAAAAGGCTGAAACAGACTGCATACACCTGGAGAAAAGAATAGACCTCACGCAAGAGGGTAACATACCAAAGCCATGATCTGGTGGAACACAAGCCCTTCCCCCACCCGAACTCACTGGCAGGAAGAGAACTAGAGCAGGGAGGGGCTGGAGGCCTAGGAATGCTAAACACCCAGCCTTGGAGACCTTCTCTGGAAGCACAAACCTACATTCCATGGTTCTCTGGAGATTAGTGGGGTTGGAAAGCTACCACAGGTGAAATACTTGGAGAGACTGAGATTCCAGCCACTTGTGGAAAACAGGGATACACATCTGGCTGCTCTGGGACTAAAGAAAGGTGGGCAGTCTGAGAGACTTTGTAACAGCAAGGGGCCTGCTAAAGGGGGAAGGGGAAGGATTGCACAGAGCTTGCTGATCAGGAGAAAGAACAAGGGGACAAAGTTGTTTGGGCACACTCTGCCTAGTAGGTTGGGAACTTTCAGAAGCTTCAGGTGCTCCATCCCCCTGGGTGGCTACACAGCTCCAAGGCCCCCCACCATGATAGCACTCTGCCGTACCTTCCTCTGAGCTGGCCAACACTGGCTCACAAACCGGCAGCCCCTCCCTGGGGTCAGGCCGGCTAGAGGCAGGTATCACTAAGGGCAGCTACAAACACAAAGCATACAGGCTTATACCCGTGCACTTGGCCCAGTGGTTATGAAAGTGGAGACAGGCACAGCAGCCAGGAAGGAGAAAACAGCTCTTTCCTCACCCCAGGCACAAGTGCCACTCCCCTACAACCCCCCAACATCAATCCAGGGGCAGAGCAGCTCAACAGAATAGAGCTTCTGGGCACTAGAGGACCCCAAATACAAATATGAAACATCAAAGGAAACTGGTTCAACCCCAAATCCCACAAACACCAGAAAAAGTGAAAAGTGAAACTGAACTCATCAATATTCCTGAAAGAGATTTCAAATTAAAAATCATAAACATGCTTATGGAGCTACAGAAAAATATTCAAGAACTCAGGGATGAATTAAGAACTGAAATTAAATCATTAAGGAATTCAGTATCTGAAATGAAACATTCAATGGAGGGGTTAAAAAGCAGATTAGACATAGTAGAGGAGATGGGAAATAGAATAGAAATTAGAGAAGAGGAATACAAAGAAGCTGAGGCACAGAGGGAAAAAAGGATCTCTAGGAATGAAAGAATATTGAGAGAACTGTGTGACCAATCCAAACGGAACATTATTTTCATTATAGGGGTACCAGAAGAAGAAGAAGAGAGAAAAAGGGATAGAAAGTGTCTTTGAGGAGGTAATTCCTGAAAACTTCTGCAATCTGTGGAACAACATAGTCTCACAGGCCATGGAGGTACACAGACCTCCTAAGACAAGGGACACAAGGAAGATAACACCAAGACATATAATAATTAAAATGGCAAAGATCAAGGATAAGGACAGACTTTTAAAAGCAGCTAGAGAGAGAGAGAGAAAAGATCACATACAAAGGAAAACCTATCAGGCTATCATCAGACTTCTCAACAGAAACCTTACAGGCCAGAAGGGAGTGCCATGAAATATTCAATGTAATGAAGCAGAAGAGCCTTGAAATAATAATACTCTATCCACAAAGATTACCATTTAAATTTGAAGGAGGGATTAAACAATTTCCAGATAAGCAAAAGCTGAGAGAATTCACCTCCCACAAACTGTCTCTACAGTATATTTTGGAGAGACTGCTATAGATAGAAGTGTTCCTAAAGCTAAAAATCTGTCACCAGAAGAAATAAAACCACAATAAAGAAAGTAGAACAATTCATTACTAAGCAGATGCAAAATCAAATAAATTAATCCCAAACTCAGTCAAGGGATAGACAAAGAGTACAGAATACAATATCTAATATATAAAGAATGGAGGAGGAAGAAAAAGGAAAAAAAAAAGAACCTTGAGATAGTGTTTGTAATAGCACACTAAGTGGGTTAAATTAGACTGCTAGATAGTAAGGAAGTTACCCTTTAACCTTTGATGAGCACAAATCTAAAGCCTGCAATACCAATAAGTACATACCTATCAATGATCACCCTAAATATAAATGGCCTGCAAGCACCAATCAAAAGAGACAGAAACACTGAATGGATAAAAAAGACCCATCTATATGCTGCCTAAAAGAGAATCACCTCAAACCCAAAGACATACAGAGACTAAAAGTGAAAGGATGGGAAAAGATATTTCATGTAAATAATAGGGAGAAAAAAGGAGTTGCAGTACTTGTATCAGACAAAATAGACTTCAAAACAAAGAAAGTCACAAGAGACAAAGAAGGACATTACATAATGATAAAGTGGTCAGTCCAACAAGAAGATAAAACCATTATAAATATCTATGCACCCAACACAGGAGCACCTACATATGTGCAACAAATACTAACAGAATTAAAAGGGAAAATAGAATACAATGCATTCATTTTAGGAGACTTCAACAAACCACTCACTCCAAAGGACAAATCAACCAGACTGAAAATAAGTAAAGGGACAGAGGTACTGAACAACACACTAGAACAGATGGACCTAATGGACATCTACAGAACACTCTATCCAAAATCAACAGAACACACATTCTTCTCAAGTGCAGATGGAATATTTTGAAGAATAGATCATATACTAGGCCACAAAAAGAGCCTCACTAAATTCAAAAGATTGAAATTATGCCAGCCAGCTTCTCAGACCACAGTGGTATGAAACTAGAAATAAATTATGCAAAGAAAATAAAAAGTTCCACAAACACAGGGAGGCTTAATAACATGCTCCTAAATAATCAATGGATCAATGACCAAATAAAAACAGAGATCATGCAATATATGGAAACAAATGACAACAATAATTCAATGCTGTAAAATCTGTGGAATGCAGCAAAGGCCATGCTAGGTGAGAAGTATATTGCAATACACGTCTACCTCAGGAAAGAAGAACAATCCCATATGAACAGTCTAACACACAATTAATGAAACTAGAAAAAGAAGAACAAATGAGGCCCAAAGTCAGTAGAAGGAAGGATATAATAAAGATTAGAGCAGAAATAAATAAAATCGAGAAGAATAAAACAATAGAATCAATAAAAGGAGCTGGTTCTTTAAGAAAATAAAGAAAATAGATAAACCCCTAGCAATACTTATCAAGAAAAAAAGAGTCTACACACATAAACAGAATCAGAAATGAGAAAGAAAAATCAGTACAGACACCACAGAAATACAAAAAATTATTAGAGAATACTATGAAAGATTATATGCTAATAAACTGGATAACCTAGAAGAAATGAACTTTCGAGAAAAATACAACTTTCCAAGGCTGAGCCAGAAATAAACAGAAAATAAGAACAGACCAATTAACAGCAATAAAATTGAATTGGTAATCAAAAAACTACCTAAGAACAAAACCCTTGAACCAGATGGCTCCACTGCTGAATTTTATCAAAGATTTAGTGAAGATATAATACCCATCCTCCTAAAAGTTTTCCAGAAAGTAGAAGAAGAAGGAATACTTTCGAACTCATTCTATGAGGCCAGCATCACTCTAATATACAAACCAGGCAAAAACACCACAAAAAAGAAAATTACAGACCAATAACCCTAATGAACATAGATGCAAAAATACTCAACAAAATATTAGCAAAACGAATTCAAAAATACATCAAAAAGATCATCCATCATGATCAAGTAGGATTTATTCTAGGTGCAAGGATGGTACAATATTAGAAAATCCATCAACATCACCCACCACATCAACAAAAAGAAGGACAAAAACTCCATGATCATCTCCACAGATGCTGAAAAAGCATTGGACAAAATTCAACATCCATTCATGATAAAAACTATCAACAAAATGGGTATAGAGGGCAAGTACCTCAACATAATAAAGGCTGTATATGACAAATCCACAGGCAACATCATACTTTATAGTGAGAGCCTGAAAGCTTTTCCTTTAAGACTGGGAACAAGACAATGATGTCCACTCTCCCCACTTTTATTCAACATAGTACTGGAGGTCCTCGCCATGGCAATCAGACAACACAAAGAAATAAAAGGCATCCATATTGGTAAGGAAGAAGTTAAACTGTCACTATTTGTAGATGACATGATATTGTACATAAAAAACCCTGTAGATTCCACTCCAAAAGTACTAGATATAATATCTGAATTCAGCAAAGTTGCAGGATACAAAATTAATACACAGAAATCTGTTGTATTCCTATATAGTAATGATGAACTAGCAGAAAGAGAAATAAGGAAAACAATTCCATTTACAATTGCATCAAAAAGAATAAAATACATAGGAATAAACCTAACCAAGGAGGTAAAAGGCCTATACCCTGAAAACTACAAGACAGTCATGAGAGAAATTAAAAATATGCCAATAAATGGAAATACATGGATGTGAAGAATTAGTATTGTCAAAATGGCCTTCCTGCCTAAAGCAATCTACAGATTCAATGCAATCCCTGTTAAAATACCAAAAGCATTCTTCAACGAACTAGAGCAAATAGTTCTAAAATTCATATGGAACCACAAAAGACCCCAAATATCTAAAGCAATCCATAGAAGGAAGACTAAAGCTTGGGGGATTATGCTCCCTGACTTCAAGTTCTACTATAAAGCCACAGTAATCAAGACAATTTGGTACTGGCACACAAACAGACCCATAGTCAAATGGAACAGACTAGAGAGCCCAGATATAAACCCAACCATATACGGTCAATTAATATACAATAAAGGAGCCATGGACATACAACTGGGAAATGAAACCCTCTTCAACAACTGGTGTTGGCAAAACTGGACAGCTACATGCAAGAGAATGAAACTGGATTATTGTCTAACCCCGTAAACAAAAGTAAACTCAAAATGGATCAAAGACCTGAATGTAAGTCATGAAATCATAAAACACTTTAAAAGAAAACATAGGCAAAAATATCTTGAATATAAACATGATCAACTTTTTTCTGAATGCATCTCCTTGGGCAAGGGAAACAAAAGCAAAAATGAACAAATGGGACTACATCAAAGTGAAAAGCTTCTGTACAGCAAAGGACACCATCAGCAGAACAAAAAGGCATCCTACAGTATGAAAGAATATATTTGTATATGACATATCTGACAAGGGGTTAACATCCAAAATATATAAAGAACTCACATGCCTCAACACCCAAAAAGCAAATAACTGTATTAAAAAATGGGTGGAGGATATGAACAGACCCTTCTCCAAAGAAGAAATTCAGATGGCCAGCAGGTACAATGAAAGATGCTCCACATTGCTTGGTAATGATCAGGGAAATGCAAATTAAAACCACATGAGATATCACCTCATACCAGTTAGGATGGTCAACATCGAAAAGACTAGGAACAACAAATGCTGGCAAGGATGCAGAGAAAGGAGAATCCTCCTACACTGCTGGTGGAATGTAAACTAGTTTAACTGTTATAGAAAGCAGTATGGAGGTTCCTCAAAAAACTAAAAATAGAAATACCATTTCACCCGTGAATTCCACTCCTAGGAATTTACCCAAAGAAAACAAGTTCTCAGATTCAAAAAGACATATGCACCCCTATGTTTATTGCAGCACTACTTACAATAGCCAAGAAATGGAAGCAACCTAAGTAGATGAATGGATAAAGAAGAGATGGTACATACACACAATGGAATACTATTCAGCCATAAGAAAGACACAGATCCTACCATTTGCAACAACATGGATGGAGCTAGAGGGTATTATGCTCAGTGAAGTAACTCAGACAGAGAAAAACAAATACCAAATGATTTCCCTCATTTGTGGAGTATAACAACGAATCATAACTGAAGGAACAAAACAGTAGCAGGCTCACAAACTCCAAAATGGACTAGTGGTTATCAAAGGGGAGTGGTGGGGGAGGATGAGTGGGAAGGGAAAAGGGGATTAATGGGTATTATGATTAGTACACATGGTGTATGGGGGATCATAGAGAATACAGTGTTGCACAGAGAAGACAAGTACTTCCTCTGTGGCATCTTACTACATGGAGGGACAGTGTCTGCAATTGGTTATGGGGGGACTCAATAATATGGGTGAATGTAGTAACCACATTGTTTTCCATGTGAAACCTTCAGAAGAGTGTAGATCAATGATACCTTAATTTTAAAAAATGGGGGAATCTCTAAATGACATAAAGAGAAGATAGTTCTTAATTTTCTTCCCAAAGAATATATGTATACTAAAGAGAAATATTCTGGGGGAGGGAGATTATGTGCATAAACACAAATGAGTTCAGCATTTGTTGTGATGTTAACATTTACATTTCTTTTGAGTGATGGATGCAGAAAATACTGCCTCCCATGTTAGACAGCCACAACTTTTCCTCTGCAGATTTACACAAGCTCAGTAACTCATCATGACTTCATCTCACAATCCGATCTGCCTTTACAGACTTGCTTCTTATCATCCCTTACTCTCCAATGCCTGGCTGCCTTTATTTTATAGTTCTACATCCCACCAAATGGAATTCTTCTGCACATTATTAATCCTCTCTCCAATTACCTACATAGCTGGGAACCTATGCATTTTTTTAAGAACACTTAATGAACTGAGCCTTTGAAAATAATTAAAGCAAGTATTAAAAGAGTATGTGTTATTTTAGAGATTTTGTTTATGTTTTTGAAGTCTTCTGGTAATATGCTTTTCACAGAATGAAGAGATTTAAAATATTTAAGGAAAAAAAGGAAAGAAAAGACATCAGACCAAGAGAGAGAATATTAAAAAGGCAAACCCATACCGAGTCATGATGTAAATGTGCCTCTCAGAATACAGAATACCCCTGGCTATAGAAAATGTCTTTAGTATTTATTTTTCTGTGAATCCTTTTTTCTGGTGGTTTGAGTTTTCATTTAGTGATAATAATAGGTAAAAACTAATTAGAGAAGTTTTCATTTTCTGTCCTTATATTTGAAACCCCTCAGTAATTCAATTCTTCGCAGTGAAATACCTACCTTTCTCCTAAAGCAAATATTAACTTCATATAGGCTAGTACTTGTATTTCATTTTTTTCTACTTAATATATTAATGTAGATGCCTATAAAGACACAATGAGTTCAGTCAACTGCTGGAAATTTCCTTTTGGCTTCAAATTACTAGGCCTCTAAGTGGAAAGGGCTGTAAAGTGCTTTTAGTTTTCAAATATTCAGAGATTGTGGAAACTTTGAAATTCTGATGGGAGTTAGTAAGAGGGCATCTATTCTCCCTTCTATCAGTGGCGCTACAGGTCTCAAGTTTCTCATCTGTAAATGCATAGGGCTGAACTACGTGATCTCTATGGTTCATTCCAGTTTTATTATTCTTTGATTGTAATGTTAATGCTTTTTAGATGACACTTAAATTGACACACACAACATGTTACAAGAAGTAGAAAAGTTAGATTCATAGAAAGGATAGTTGCCTAACATACCTAATTTGTGAAAGCTTCATTAAACAGACCATTAGTACCTCTTCATTAAAAAAACTTGTACTACCTTTAAGATTGCCAAATTAAGCAAATTAAAATACAGAACACTCAGTTGAATTTGAATTTTAGATAAACAACAAATAACTTTTAGTATAAATATGGCCCATGTAATATTTGGAACATGCTTATGCTAAAAACGTATTCACTGTTTATCTGAAATTCAAGTTAAACTGAATTCTGTATTTCATCAGGCACCCTAACTACATTTTTAACCAGTTTATTATAATTCTTCAAGAGACAAAAATCATACTTCTGTAAAATAGTCTTTTGCCATTTTGCCAATGAATTGGCATAGATGTTTTGTAGATATTTAAGAAAATCTCAGTTCTTCTTGCTTTGTGTTCCTGAAAGATGCAGTTACAAATTGAGTTCAATTTCATACTTGAACTTCCGTGATTTAAAATGCTGCAGCAATATGCTTTCATCTACTCAAGATAGTCAGGGGATAATGCTAATTTGCTTGTTCATTGAGTGTTCATCTATTTCTCACATAAATTTTCCATTTTTCAGAGTATTAGGAAATTATACCCCTAATATACCATGATGCCAAACTATCCTGTGACATCAAAAACACAATACATACAAGGAAAAAATAGGTAATTTGTACCTCATCAAAATAAAAATATTTGTTCTGTGAAAGACTTTGTGAAGAGAATAAGAAAACAAGCTGCAGGCTGGAAAAATATTTGCAAGCCTTATATCTGACAAACTCTCAAAACTCCAATTAGAAATAGAAAAAAGACATGAAGAAAGGAAGAAGTAACATTAGCCACTAGGGAAATGCAAATTTAAACCACAATGAGATGTTATTACATACCTATCAGAATGGCTAAATAAATAATAATGATAATACTAAATTCTGGTGAGGATGTGGAAAAACTGGATCACTCATACATTGCTGCTGGGAATAGAAGTTGCTACAGCTATTCTGGAAAACATTTTGGCAGTTTCTTATAACATTAAGCATGCAACTATCATAAATGTCATTGCATGCCTGGGTATGCAATGAAATGAAAACATATTTTGATACGAAAGCGTATAGCCAATTGTTCATAGCCTCTATTTGTAATAGCCAACACCTGGAAACAATGCAGATGTCCTTCATGGGGACTGTTACACAAACTGTGGTACATCCATACCATGAATACTATTCAGCAATAAAAAAGAACAAGTAATTGGTACATGTAAACAACTTGAATGGGTCTTAAGGGAATTATGCTGAGAGGAAAAAGCTAATCCCAAAATGTTACATACTTTATGACTCCACTTATACAACGTTCCTGGAATAACAATATTATAGAGTTAGAAAACAGATTAGTTGTTGCCAGGAATTAAAATGGGGTAAGCAAGGAGGTGGTTGTGCCTATTAATGGGTAACTAAAGGGAGTATTGAGATGACGGAATAGTTCTTTATGTTGATTGTGGTAGTAATTACATTAACCTATGCATGATATAAAAATTTCACAGAACCACACACAACACAAATGACTGCATATAAAACTGGTGAAATCTAAATAAACTCTGTAGACTGTACCAGTGTCAATTTCCTGGTTTTGATAATACATATAATTATGCAACGTGTTACCACTGGAGGAGACTGGGAAAAAAGATCAAGAGAAGCTACCTGTATACATTTTTTGCAACTTACTATAAATCTAAAATTATTTTGAAATTAAACTTAAAAAAAACTGTCCTGATTAAAGCCTTTAGTTCTGAAGACCTTTTGGTATCTTATGTTACTTCAGTAATTATGCTATTGTGGCTACAAATAAATTATTCAGTAAAGGAATGGTAGGTAAACCTAATTTCTATGGACTGATTCTGAGAACTTTCACACACATTATTCTATTTCATACTACATTTATTTCTGATTAAGAAACATTTTAAAGTGAGTATATACTGCATTTAAAAAATGAATGTATATTGACACTCTGCATGTATTGACTTGGTTACATTCCAATCCTCATCGTTCTTTACCTTTATCCATAGTTAACATTTTCATTAAAGAACCCATAGATTCTTTAATCTCCTAGAAAGGAAACTTTCCCTAGTCTAGGTTTAGAAGTGGATCCCATAATCAAGGTTAAGTCAATTATTCTGTCACCTGGCTATAGTGTTTGGTTCAGAAGTTTCCATATGATCTAGGCTTAGCCATACAAGATTAAATAGGAATTAGGAATTAGGAATGGAAATTTCAGGAATTTAGCTGGGGAGTCTGTAGATAAAAAGCTTTTGTTCTGTATGAGATTTTGCTTATTTCATTATTACGTTTCCTTGTTGTGGGAGTCACTGCACCCACAAAGAAAGTCAATCTGAGGACGCAGCTGCACCACAGACGAGGAGGGCTGAGAGGAAGTCAGAGGAGCAGGTACAATGCCCTGATCAAACAAACTAAAGCCAACACAACTTCTAAACTTTTAGGTAATATGAACCATAAAGTTGTTTCATTGTTTTGTTTTTAAAATTAGGTGAAATACAACATACAATTAATGATTTTAAAGTGTACAGTCTAATGGTATTTAGCATGTTCACAATGCTGTTCAATCATGACCTCTCCCTCATGTCAAAAGGTTTTCATCACCACACGTGAGAGTTTGTTTTATGTATCAACTTGGCTGTGCCATGGTGCCCAGTTACTTGGTCAGGTATTATTTTGGATGTTTCTGTGAGGGTGTTCTTGGATAAGATTAAAATTTAATTCAGTGAACTTTGAGTAAAGCAGATTGCCCCTCATCATGTGGGGCCTCATCCGATTTATTGTTCTTACCAAAAAAATAAGAGCAACTTCCCCAAGCAAAAAGGATTTTGCCAGCAGACAGCCTTCAGACATAAACTGCAAAGACTCTTCCCTGAGTTTCCTTCCTGCCCGTCCACTATGCAGACTTTGGTCTTCCCAGCCTCTGTAACTGCATGAGTCAATTTCTTAAACTAAATCTCTTGCTGTATATATACACACACTATGCCCTTCTGTATATAAACACACACTGTTCTCTGGAGAACTCTAATATACCCTTGAAGAATTTGCTTTTTAAGTAAATAATTCCTATTCCTCCCACTCCACTCCCCCATTCCTTGGCAACCACTAATCTGCTTTCTGTCTCTATGAATTTGCCTTTTCTGGATATTAGATATAAAAAGAATCATATAATATGTGACCTTTTCTATGTAGCTCCTTTCACTCAGCATAATGTTTTTGAGGTTCATCCAAGATACAGCATGTATCAGTTCTTCATTCCTTTTTATGGTGGAATAATATTCCATTGCATGTACATTGTTTTTTCATTCATCCATGGATGGATATTTGAGTTGTTTTCACCTTTTAGCTTTTATGAATAAAGCAGCTATAAACATTTATGTACCAATTTCTGTGTGGACATATATTTCTGTTTTTCTTGGATATATACCCAGCAAGGGAGTTATTCTATGTTCAACATTTAAGGACCCACCAAATTGTTTTCCACAGTGGGTGAATATTTTACATCTTCATCAGCAATATACAATTTCTCTACATCCTCCCAAACATTTGTTATTGCCTGAATTATAAAAATTTACTATAGCCATCCTACTGTTGTAAAGTGATATTTCATTGTAGTTTCAATTTACATTTCCTTAATGACCAATGAAATTGAATAAAATCACGTGCTTGTTGGCCCTTTGTACATCTTTGGAGAAATGTTAAGTTCAGTGCACATTTATTAATTGGTATTTGTCTTTTTGTTGTTGAATTGCAGAAGTTCTTTATATATCTGGAGACTAAGCCCTTAGAGATATGACTTGCAAATATTTTTCTTGCGTTCTATAGGTTATCTTTAAACTTTCTTGATAATATTTTTTGAAGAACAAAAGTTTTTAAAATTTATATAGTAAAATTTATCCATTTTTCTTTTGTTATCTATACTTTTGATGTTAAAGAGTCTATTACCAAAGCTGATGTAATTAAGATTTATTCCTATGTTTTTTTCTAATAGTTTTATAGCTTTAGCTCATATTTAGGTTGCCAATACATATAAGGTAACATTTATACATGGAGTGAAGTAGAGACCCATCTCATTTTTTTCCACAGTTATCCAGTTGTCTGTTCAGCACCATTTGTCAAAGAAATTATTCTTTCCTTATGGAATGGCATTGGCATTCTTGTTGAAAATCAACTGACCATAGATGTTTGGGTTTATTTCTAGACTTTCAATTCTATTCATTGGTCCACATGTCTACCCTTATGCCAGTACCATAATGTTTTGATTACGGTAGCTTTTTTTGTAAGTTTTGAAAATGGAAAGCTCAAGTCTTCCGACTTTATTTTTCTATTTCAATCTTGTTTTGGCTAATTTGGGCCCCCAGCAATTCACTGTGAATTTGAGGATCAGCTTTTCCATTTCTACAAAAAAGACCATTGGAATTTGGGAAAGAGTAAATTGAATTTGTAGATCAATTGGGAAAGTACTGCTATCTTAATGATACTGCTTTCCAATTTATGGGTATGGAATGCTTTTCAATCTAATTAGGTCTTTCTTTAAGTTCTTTCAGCAATGCTTTGTAGTTTTCAATGTACAAGACTTTTGCCTCCTTGATTAAATGTATTCTTAGGTATTTTATTCTTTTGGATGCTATTATACATGGAATTATTTTCTTAATTTTCTTTGGATTGTTCCTTGCTGATGTATAAAAACACAAATGAGTATTATATTTTTATCCTGTGCCCTGCCACTTTGCTGAATATGCTTACTAGCTCTAATAACTTTTGGGGTTGATTCCTTGGTTTGTCCCACATGTAGAATCATGCCATCTGTGAATAAAGATAATTTTATTTCTTCCTCCCAGTTTGTATACCTTCCTCCCTCCTTCCTTCCTTCCCTCCTTCCTTCCTTCCTTCCTTCCCTCCTTCCTTCCCTCCTTCCTTCCCTCCTTCCTCCCTCCCTCCCTCCCTCCCTCCCTCCTTCCTTCCTTCCTTCCTTCCTTCCTTCCTTCCTTCCTTCCTTCCTTCCTTCCTTCCTTCCTTCTTTCTTTCATTCTTTCGTTCTCTCTTTTTTGCCTAACTGCTTTGGCTAGAACTCCCAGGGTAATGTTGGATAGCAGTGGCAAAAGTGAGCAT
Source organism: Manis javanica (assembly GCF_040802235.1). Classification (NCBI taxonomy): domain Eukaryota; kingdom Metazoa; phylum Chordata; class Mammalia; order Pholidota; family Manidae; genus Manis; species Manis javanica. Next base: position 148,833,077 of record NC_133158.1, read on the forward strand.
CCTTGTCTTGTTGATCTACAGGAGAATGCTTTCAGTTTTTTGTCATTGAATATGAAATTAGCTGTAGGGTTTTCTTTAATGCCCCTTGTCATGTTGAGGAAGTTCCTTCTATTTCAGCATGTTTTTTATCATGAAAGGATCTTGAATTTTGTCAAAAATTTTTTCTGTTTCTGTTGAGATGATTCTTTTTAAATTTAAGCTAGTTTTAATGAGGTTTTCTTTTACTGAAAATTATAAGCCCCTTCTATATTTCTCTTTCTTTCACCTTTTCTCTTTCCACAGAAACTGAAAATGGCAAGTTTAGTAAATGGCAAGTTCATTTCAGTCAAGAATAACTGACAGTTGGTTTAGCAAAGAAGTCCTGAGAAATGTCTTTGTTAGATCATCCTGATTTTTACTGGCGTTAGCAGTCTTGGTTTCTATCAAGCTATGAAAGATTATTACCTAAAACGATGAGAAAACTGTTTTGCAGTTTTATTTAAGCAGGCAGGAACAATACTGATGTGAACAGAGCTGACAAAATGCATTATTTCTTCTTGGCATAATTTACTCCTTTTGTGCCCATGAACTGATTTCAATAAATAATCCTTGTTTGGGGGAAATACTCTCTGGCAGTCCCTATTGGTTTCTGGCAAACCTTGTCCAACATCCGAGGCCATCTGTTTTACAGTAATTAACTTTTCTGTGAAATATTTTTGAATAGAAGAAGAATGTTTAATGCAGCATAAAATAATGGCAGTATATGAAGACTGTAACCAGAGAGGCTTTAGCTTTCCTTCTGCTCTCCCATTTGGAACTCCTAGCACTTCCTTCCATTCTTTGTGCATTTTGAGAAAAGATTTAGAATGCAAGAACACAAATTCAGAAAAAGATAAAGAATGGGCCCCGTCAGTGTCCAGTCAGTGCTTTCAGGTGCTTCACAGTTTCTTGTGCTTTCTCATTTACACCCTAATTTTCAGACATGTTTATAAAAGAAGAGAAATAATCATCCCAACAAAACAGGTTGAATTTTAATATGACAGATAAGTATCAGATCAGCTAAATTGCCATTCTCTTAATGTGTTCTTTCAATCTTTCTCCATTTCTTAAAATTATTGAAAAACATTTATTTCATTCTCAGTGTTCTTTATCCTTTCAAAGAGAGCAAAGCATGACATAAAGAACTAAATGGGTAAGATTATCACAAGTATCATTGAAAAGGACAGGAAATTTGGAAATGATGACCACTTGACTAGAGAGTCAGAGTGAAGAGGAATGAAATGTAAAGCAGAGAAGGGGACTCTACTGCACATACATTCATGCAGCTGAATTGGTAAATGCTCAGGGATGTTTAGGAGGAAAGAAAGCGAAGCACTCCTCTCCCACTTCTACTCTATAAAATATCTTTAAAATTATATATCCACCATTTTGGAAATTCTGACAAACAGCTTTGTAAGATTTTTGTAAGAAAAAGAATTATGATGATTAAAAGAGATGTCATTTAGGCTGTTTATAACAAGGTCCATTACCATCACTACCAGAGCCTTGGGATTAAATAAAAACATTAGAGTACTCTCTTCCAGTTGCCAGTAGCAGACCCAAGAGGCTCTTGTTTCCACAGAGAGAGCAACTACATTTATTGTTCACTCCTCCAGAAAAACTCCCAAGTAATTTCCTGTAACAGACATAAAACCTATTTTCCCTCCTTAGCCATTCAATATGATAAATTCAAAGACTTTCAGTACAAAGATGCACAAGAAGGCCTAATTGTTAAAATTGGATTTTTAGCAAGCTTTTACATTTTTCCAAGGGCTCAATAGGATTAAATATTCATCAGCTGAAACCAAGAAATGCCTGCAAACCCAGTGCCCTGTGTACTTTCTTCATGGCTCCCAGAACATGGACATTGCTAAGAAGCTACTGATTGTATGAATGGTCTTGGAAGGGTCTGATATTCAGCAGCCATTAATGAGAGTCCAGAAGCAAGCATAAAGGCTCAGGACCTAATCCTGCATTTTGGATTATGGCAGATAATAAAAAGAAAGACACTAGTTCATTGACTCCTCGACTATACTTCATCCAACCTAGGCTAATGCCTACTCCTCACTCCCAGCAGGACAAGAGAAAGCAGCAAAGCTCATACCTGTGGCCCTAGAACAAGCACTGAAAATTATTAATAAATAAGTAGATGCAACATGCAGCGGGAACCTAGATTGGCATTAACAATGAATGCAATAAACTGACAACATACATAAAAAGTAATAGGATACACTGCTGCCCTATGAGCTTTTCAGTGGTCGTCTATAAAATCTCACTATAAAATGTCCAAATTTTTATAATCACTTAATTTCAATTTAAAAATATTCATGTGCAAATAGAGAATAGTTTCCATCTAACAAGTGGCTCAGGCTCTAAAATTAATTAATAAATATTATTATATATCAAGGCAGATATTCCAAGCCAGGTTACAAGTAAAGTCACATATCCTAGAAATTTAATGGCAGTTTTCCAAAACAATCGCCATGTTTTCACCTAGCATTGGTGTTAATAATCCTTTAATTAATGGTGTAACTTTATATCATAACTCCTTAGCTTTTAAAACTTTTTTAGAAGAAGTTTTTCAAAAATAGGAAGCATTCTTAAAATACTGGCTATGATTTACTCTTTTTATGACTTTGAGCTATTGTGATGAGCATTCTATTTGCAATATGCTGATAATTTTTCAAATGGATTAGGATGTAGGATTGTATAGACACTGTTTACTCTTTGTGTTCATTTACCATACCTTTTTAAATTGTAATAAGACACAGACAGCTAAAAAATTTCCAAGCAGAATCATGAGGCTTTTTGAACAAAATTATTTAGTAAATCAAAGTCAGAGCTCCTCTTCAAAGTGATAGTCTTACCTCCAAAAATTCATCTCTTTCCTGTTGTTTTCAGTGATATTAACCTTATCAGCATTCCCCTAAAATATAACTAAACACTAAGTGGTTAGAAAAATTATCTGAAACTCAAAATAGATGAAAGAGAGATTACTAAGTGTTCTCTGAACATAGTACTGGGCTGGACTTTCTATTAACCAAGCCATTTACAAATCTGTAGAGGAAAAGGTTGACTTGCAGACTTTTGTCCAGTAGAGATGTGAGGTATACAGTATCATTCCTACATATAATGGCCATTCCTAGGACCTTTGGATATAGTACCTTCCCATAACTCTGGGTGGAAAAATCCTGGGGCAAAATACCCTTGAAACCGAAATCAGTCAAAGGGAGAAATAAGTTCAAGAAACCCACTTATTTCTTACAGCAGTTGTCCCATCTCTCTCTTGAACAGGCTGCAGCAGAAGAGAGCACTCCACTCAATTTCTTTGGTCTAGATAAACCCTCACCTGCCCATGTAATTACCTATTGATATGAAGAGGGCTACTTCTCTCTACCCTTTGGAAACACCTATTGACATGAAGATGCACCAAAGCCAGGTGAGAGACTAAAATTATGATAATCCTCAAACTGGACATTTCAGCTCAGTTCGAAGTCCTAGGCAGATTAAGTCCAGAGCTCGCCCATTCCACAGGCAGTCAGTAGCTGACAGGTAGGGAGTTAAGGGTAATTATCATGTAGCAGCTGCAGCTAGGGGGCAGATCCATGCCACAGGGACTGTAGAAGAAAATAGCCTTAAAGGCAATAAGATATGTGTTTTAATGATACCAGCATAAGCACATCTTGTCCATCAGGTAGGATGCATGTAAGAGAATGGTCCTGTGATAAAACAGTGGCAGGAATGGGATCTCATCCTGGTCTAGTATACCAGACTTTCACACCCCTCCCTGTGAGGGTTACAGATGGGTCAATGTATAGGACTGTGGGAGGTACATGCACTGGCCATAAAGATAAAACAAAACTTCCCCGTAAGATGCCCTTACCTCCTGGATGTTTGGGTATACTGCTGTGATCTTTGAGGGCCACTCTGCTGTTACTCCAGGAATACATATGAGGCTAGCATCCAGGCCTTTTCCACAAGGTGCCAGAAGGGCCAGCCATCACTGGTCCATGTGTCGAAATGTCCAGGGTCACATCCATGCAACAGTGTCTCCAGGGTTTAACACAGTTGGGGCTGGCAGCAGGATGTTGCTCTGCTGGCCAGATCCTGGCTTCAATAACTACTCTTCAATTTGCACACACAGTTGTATAGGAGAGGCAGCAATGTGTGATAGCATATCCACAGGGATCAAGGCTCCTATTCAGAACTTCTCATTCAAATACTGCAGCACTGTTCATAAGTGAACTGACCAGCCCTGTAGACTGCTGGTGTCCAACTTCAGGCCAGATTTCAACAAACCATTGTACCTCTCTACTATGCCTGACCCAGTAGGGTTATATGTTACATGAAACTTCCATTTCATTCCTAATTGCTGCATCCATTCTTGTAACACATGTCCAGTAGTGTGGGCGCCTTGATCACTCTCAAACACCTGCAGCCATCCATAGGCTGCAAAGAAACACTCTAGGACCCTCTTGGTGTTTTGCTGATCTGCACGACATGCAGGAAAAGCGACCAACAGTCCAGTAGCTGTGTCCACACAAGTCATGGGATACTGATATCCTTCTGATATGGGCAGAGGCCCAATATAGTCTATCTGCCACCTGACAAGAGGTATTGACCCCCTTACTATTGTCCCATGTTGCTGCAGGACTCGGTGTGAGTCCCTCTTAGAGCACAGAAGGCACTTCTCCAGGCTCTTCTGCCTTCTTCATAGTCAATGGCAAGCCCCACCTACAGGCTTCAGCCCACATTGTCTTTTGCCCCATGTGCAACAAATGCTGATGTAACCACTGGACCACATCAGAGGTAGGCTTTCCTTCTAGCCAGCACACCTGGGCCAGTGTGTCTGCTTCATCATTCCCTGGGGATGCCAAAGGCAAATGGCCCATCACATGACATATAGTAACAGTCTTAGTCTGACCAGAGGCCCATCAGTCTTGCCACAACTCTTGCCCCAAAAGGGGCCGGTGACCAACCATCCAGTTGGCATGGTACCATATTGGTAGCTACAAGGTCAAGACCCAATACTACCTGCAACTAACTCATTGGCTGCACTTCCCCTCTTCATCCTCCATCCATATTGTCTCATCTTAGGATAGAAAGCCACAGCCCTCCACTTCTGGGGCTTCCCACAACTAGAGCCACCCATATATCAGGTACCTTCAGTTATAGGAGTTTCCCCTTCCTGATGATGCCTTTCAGCTACTGATGGCTCAAAAGCAAGTTCTACCTGCTTTCCACTGGCATAAGTCACTGGCCCCAGTAAGCGTTGGAGTTCTCCACTTAATAGGATAGTAGAGAGCACACTACACTGCTGTAACTCTGTGCCCCATTTGGCCAGTGTGGCTCTGTGTCACGCTACTCCATGGAGTTTGGGTCCAGTATTGCACACACCCTGCAATGGGATAGATGATTGTTACCTTCATCGGAGCTGTTACAGTGATAGGCTCCATAGCCAGCAAGGCATGAGGTACATAGCAGCCAGTTGCTTCTCTATCAAGTCGTACTGGACCTCTGCTACTTTCCAATGTTCTGACCAGAATCCAATGGTTTGGTGTGCACATTCAAGCCTCTGCCAAAGACCCCATCCATGACCTTTCTCAGTTACATGAATACCTAGCTCACAGCACCTTGATGAGTCCGTTACACTCAAGGCCTGTACAGCCTTGACTGCTCACATAGCAGCAGTAAAAGCAGCTGCACATGTCTCATCCCAGTCCCACCTGATGCCCTTTTGTATCAACCAGTAAAAGGGCTTCAGAATTTGTGCCAAGTGTGGGATAAACACCCTCCAGTGGCCCAAAGACCCAAAAACTCTTGTTAAGACTCCCCCAGTAGTAGGGGTAGGAAAAGCCTGGACCTTGTCTATGACTGCTTCAGGAATAACTTTAGTTTTACCCAACCAGACAACCCCCAGAATTTTACAGACAAACCAGGTCCGTGAACCTTGGTGCTGTTCACAGCCAGTCCTTCCTCCTGTAGATGTTGCAGCAGTCTAGGAACTACCTCTTCTAAATCTGAAAGAGAATCAGACATGAGCATAATTTCATCGATGTAGTGATACAGCCACGTCGTTTGCTGTTTCTTCCATGTGGCCAAATCCTGGGCTATAGTTGCATGACAACTGGTGGGACTCTAGAGGTATCTGTGCGGAAGGACAGTGAATGTCTGCTGCCAGCCTTCCCACGTGAAGCCAAATGGTTCTTGACTTTCCTGTACTATGTTAATAGAGAAGAAAGCATTATTAAGGTCCACAACATAATGATACATCCATAGTTCATTACTTATTCTGTCCATATGGCTGATTTGGGGACAGCAGTATGCCAAGGGGGTGTGACTTTCTTCAGTTCCCTATAGTCCATGGTCATATGCCAGGAGCCATCTGGCTTTTTCACTGGCAACACTATGGAATGAAAAAGACTGGGTTTTATCATGCCTACCTTCTCCAACTTCTGTAGAGTTTCTCCAATTTCTGTGCACCACCAAAGCAATTTATACTGCTTAGTATTTGTTACTCACCTAGGTACAGGAAGAGCTTCAGGTGGGTGCTTAGCATGTCCCTCAGAACTGCCTTTACCATACTAACCCTTAGTCTGAACTCATGGCAATCAGCTATAACCATGAGCTCTGCAGTATATCTATGCTGAAAATATATTCAGGGATGGGAGAAATGTACACAGTATACTCCTTTGGGGATAAATGCCCTATCCCCAGTGGGATTTAGGCTTTCTTCACTCTAATTGCCTTACCCCCATAACCATCTACCACAGCAGGGCTTCCTGGAAAACTCTCAGGGTTGCCATAAATCAAAGAACACTCAGTTTCTGCGTTCACCCATGCCAGAACACGTGCATTCACAGGGAACCAATAAATTGCTAGTTCTACATGTGGCTTATGGACTCCACTACATCCCCCAAGCCTTGACCCTTCCCTCAGTCGAACTGTGATGCCCAGTCGTCATCCTGTGGGGGTGAGGGCCCAGGCGGAGCCTGAGTACAGCCCCCCAGGAAGTCTTGAAGGGACACTGGCGGAAATGGGGCTTTGCCTCCGGCTACTATGTCCTGAACCTCAGTGGCTGGAACTGCTGCTCTGGCTTTAATTGGTGCCACAGTTCTAACAAGATCCTATTGGACTGCCCATCAAGTTTTTCTTTCACTTCCCCAGCCTTTATCAAATCAACCCACATCTGGATCCTTGAACCCTTCATGGGGCCCTTTGCACCTCTCCTTTCAGTCACAGCCTGTACTTCCTTCCATGCTCTTATTGTTTCAACCCCCTCCCCCCCCGGATCTGCTAAAGTACAAGTTGCCTCACTTATGGGTTACCCTATGTGGAGAGCAAGAATAGTCACTAGGGTCTCAGAGAGAGATGGGGGAGCTGTATGTAGCACCAGATTTCTCATTCTTGTGGTGAACAACTCCTCATCAGGGCCCTGGGGGTTCATATTATAGATTATATTTTTCATGTCCAACTCCCGCAACACCTGTTGGAGCTCTGCATATATTTTCCACCTAGTGGGTGAGTATGGTAAACCACCCTACTTAGGCCAAACTGCCCTGACGGCTGCCGTCAGTCAATCCAGAAGCACCCAATTCCCTGTGGTGTGATGGGCACTTTGCAACCGCTGCCAGAGAGAAGGGTAAGCCCTCAGGGAAGCCAGTTTACTCAATTCAGAACCCAACATAACAATGTTTTCCACCCCCATATCCCAGAGACGCAAAAGCCATGTAGGCAGAGGTTCCGACGGATTCTGCCAATACCAGGCAGTCATGTCTACCAGCTCATCCTGGGTATAGGGGCAGGGCATGGAGCGCTCCACAATCTGGAGAGCGGGTGGTTCCTCCCCCTCAGGAACCCACAGTTGTTGTGTTTTTACTTTATTAATTACAACAGGGTGGACCTTTATTACAGGAGAGGCTGGTGCTTCAGGCAGTGGCCTCAGCAACAGATCAGCTCTAGCCCCACCCCCTCATCCTCTCCTGACACCTCCTCCACCATTTCTGGAGCTGAAGGCACTGATCTTTCCTCCCCATTTCCCATGACCTGCTGTAAAGCAGACTCTCCTCCTGCCTCCCCGCTTAGCACTGCTAAGGAATTTTCGAGGAGCATGACCCATGTTCTCAGTAACTGCCTCTCTTCCTTTAAGGGCAACCAATAGGTCATCACCCAGCTCCTCCAAGTGATGCTGAAGTGTGTCTCTCTCCTGCCAGAGTCTCTCTTTCTACTCAATAACCCTCTCTCTCTCCTCAGTAACCCTCTCTCCCTCCTCGATAACACTTTCCACTGTATCAATGAATAGACATCCTGCAATGCCAGCTGCTACACGGCCACTCAGGGCCTCTAAGCAGTCTTCTGTATGACAGAGGACTAATTCTGCAGTTTCCAGAGTCTCCACCCTTCCCCATTTCTGGGGAAGGCCTTACCCCTCAGAGGTGCTTTGCCCTAGACCAATTCCCCACTAGGAGCTCCCTAATTGGAAGCCCCATATATAGGGTGTGTCCGAGTAAAGCTGCACCCTCTACTGCTACAGCCATTGGGGCCTCCCCATCATCCCTAGAGGCAGCGCGCCCAAGGGATGTAACCACTTAGACAGATTTTGGGTTCAGAGGTCCTGCCGACTACCACCACATGTAACTCTGAGTGGAAAAATCCCAGGACACAATACCTTTCAAACCAGAATCAGTCAAAGGGAGAAATAAGGTTTAAGAAACTGATTTATTTCTTACAAGCAGTCATCCCTTCTCTCTCTTGACCAGGCTGCATCAGGAGAGAGCTCCACTCAATCTCTCTGGTCCAGATAAACGCTCAGCTAGCCCATGTAATTACCTATTGAAATGGAGATGGAC